>NC_045798.1:12956001-15356001 GCF_009873245.2 Balaenoptera musculus
TGTTTATACTATACTGTAGTCTATTAAGTGTGCAATAGCATGATGTCTAAAAAAATAATGTACATACCTTAATTTAAGAATACTTTATTGGGACTTCCCTGGCGGTCCAGCGGTTAAGACTCCACGCTTCCACTGCAAGGGGCACAAGTTCCATCCCTGGTCAGGGAACTAAGATCCCGAATGCATGCGGTGCCCTGTGGTGTGGTGAGGAGGGGGTGGGGTGTGTGGCAGAATACTTTGTTTCTAAAAAATGCTAACCACCACCTGAGGCTTCAGCAAGTCAATCTTTTTGCAACAGTGACATCAGAGTTCACTGGTCACCACAACAAATATAATAACAAAAAAGCTGAAAATATTGCTAGAATTACCAACCTGTGACACAGAGACACAAAGTGAGCAAATGCTATTGGAAAAATGGCACTGTTGCTACAAACCTCGAATTTGTAAAACATGTAACATCTGCAAAGCACAGTAAACCAAAGTGCAATAAAACGAGGTGTGCCTGTATTTAAATGAGATCACACTGCACATACTGCTGTATAACGTGCCTTTTCACTTGACATATGTCATGAGTATCTTTCCATCTCAGTAAGTACAGACCCACAGCATCCATTCTTGATGGCTGCATAGTACTCCATCATAAGGCCACAGCATTTACACAATAAACTCCCTACCCTTGAGCATCTGGGCTGTTTCCAATAAGAAGGAATTCTTTTAAGAAAAATAAATCATTTAAAATTACTCCCAAACAACAGGTTTCATTTTCTGCCTTCTCTTCCTCTCTGTATGGCATGACATATTTTTACATGGTTGATATCATAGCAAGCACTCCATTTATATTTTGCAAAGCTTATTATAAACATTTCCCCGTGTTGTTTTACGGTCTTCATGCAGTTTTCTCTTCCTCCAGGGTCTGCACTTCACATATCCTTTGTTTGCTTGCTTGTTTTAACAATCTTTTCAGAATGCTTTAAAAAAAATTTTTTTTTTAGCTTGTTGGCCATATAAAAACAGGTCTCAGGCTGAACTTTGTCCAAAGATTTGCCAGCCTACAGGTTATTTTGCCACCCCTGTCTCTATGCTGCCGGGAAGGTCTCTATGTATACAGCTTTTTCCTTCTTTTGAACCACTTCCTTTGGATAACTTCCCAGGAATGAGATTACTGGATCAATGGACAGCACTGTTTTTAAAGGCCCCTGTTATATATTGCCGTACTATAAAACTGTGCCAACCAGCAACTTGTGAACATATAAGTTTCTTACAACCTCACCAAAACTTGTTATTATCAGGTTAAATCTTATGCTAATTTAGTAGATATAAAATGACACCTTGTTTTTATCTCCACATCCAATTGTTCTCAAAGTAGGGGATTTTTTTCATGTGTTTGATTGCTCTTTGTTGAGTAACTTTAGAGAAGCCGAACGTTAGAATCAGCTAAAAAGGAGCTATCCCGAGCCCCTTTCTTCAGTTCAAGAAATGAGATGCTCCTTTGGTTCAAATTTGAGTTTGCATGTAACTTCTCAGTGAGTTCTGCTGCATTAAAATGACAGAGAGAAACCCAGTGAGGCCTTATCCCTCTGTGGCAGCAAAAAGGACTGGAAAGTAGGTCGAGGAATTAATCCTGCTGGTTCCAGTAATTAGAGTAGACAATGGGGTCGAAAGTTCAGGCTGAGCTGGGGAATGCAGCTGAAGAGTCTCTTACCAGCCTTGGACGCATTGCCCCCGGCCCTCTGCGCTGTCCCTGGACCAGGCTTCCCCATCATGGCAGTCCCAAAGTGTATTTTCTTTTTCCCGCTCTTTAGAGAGGCATTTTTTTGCTTTTCCTCCCATGAGAAGTCAGGTGGTCCCAGAGGTAGAAATGATTCCCACTGAGAACCTACTCCCTTCCAAAGGGGAACACCCGAGGTTATTTTCCTCCTCAAGCTTCAGCAACTGGTGAGAAGTATTAGTTCTCCATCTGTGATTGAGTCCAAAACAATGTGAGATGCTCCTTTTGCTTTCAATGCAGGTTTGCACCTAACTCTTTAGCAAGTTAGATGCATGAAAATGATGAACAGAGGCTGATAAGGTGGGAGGGACTCTGGTAGAAAGATTTCAACTGTGAAGTCAGGGTTGAACTTAATGATAGAGTCCTTCTAACCCTTTCTTACCAGGTTTTTTTTTTACATAAAGCACAGATGGTAATCTCAGTTGGCTGCAGAAGCCAGACAAGGGAAGGAAGCATTGGATGGAAGATAATAGGGAGTGGTGAGGACTATGGTGAACAAAAGTGCTTTCCTACCCCAAAGCATTTACACTCAAATGTTTGAAAATCATAGTTCCAGCCCAAACAAACATGTTTGCAAGGCTGAAGTTGGGCCCCCAGTCACCCCAGTTTCTGAATTCTAGAAGCACTGCCAGCCTCTTCCATCCATCCAGCAGCCTCCATTGTCATGTTTCCATTTCATGTCTCCACTTCCCTATCCTTCCTCAGCTCTTCTCTACTAGGCTCACCTTGACTCCACTATGATAAAAAGCCAAACCTTCTAGTTGAACACTCTCCCAAAGGATCAGCTTAGGGTGGGCAGACAGTACTTCTCCAGATAATGACACTCTGGGCTCTACTGGATAACACAACTGAGGGCAAAATTGAAAGCGGGTGGTCTAGTCTGAACGTAAGAAACAGAGACCCACTCAGTCTCCCCAGAGCAATACAAGATTTATTGTAAAGACACAATTCTCTCGGGAATCAATAAAGAACTGAGAAGCCTCCTGAGAAACAGAAAGCCACTGGGAAGCATTCCAGGGCAGGGTGGAGGCAGGACCTCAGCAATGGGACCTCTGGGCAGGCAGGTGTCTTAAAACGAATCAGTTTCATAGGATTTAGGAGCAGATTTTTCATTCAGTTTAATAAGCTTGGGATTTTGACTGTTTTAAACTGAAGATCCAATGAGTGCCCACCAGGAATTCAACTTACGGCTGAGAACCACGCAGACACACCCACCCATCTGTTTTCCCAGCCTGCACGTAGAATTCAACTTTACACCAAGGCATCAGAAATAAGTTGATAAAGGCTCATTAATTAAGCTTAACGAGCTGTGTGTGGCCACTAATTAAGAGATATGTGGAAGGATTTCTCCTTCCCTGGTGCTGAATTGGAGCTCCACAAAATGAGCCTGGCTAGTGGGATGGGGAGAAAGCCCACCTTGTCTGATGCCTGGCCTTGTGTTTTCAGAGGGTCTCCACTGGGTTCAGGCTGGGGTTTTGTTCATGGGGTCAGAACTGGAATGGGCAAGTATGATACCCCAAATAACTAAGAGTGGGATGAGCCAGAGACAACTGAAAGCTGAGTCCTTAGAGAACTGGATGGTCAAGGAGAGTGAATCTGAGTTGGGTCAGCAAGTCCAAGGACATGAGAGTGGCACCAGAAACATGAGTCCAAGCTAAAGGCTTGAAAATAGAGAAAATGGAAACAGATTGAGGATGTTCAAGCCATGCTGACCTTCTTTCAATTCCTAAAAAATGCCAGGTGCTTTCCTACTTCAGATCTTTGAGCATGTGATTCTCTGACCTAGAACACTTCACCTGATTCTTTGACTGCCTGATTACTTTGCAAGCTTTAGGCCTCAGCATTTTTTGGTCACTTTCTCAGCAAGGTTTTCAATAGTTGACACCCATTAATTTTGCCTGCCCAACATCCATACCAATTTTGGGGTACCAGCATCATTTTCAGTGTATTGGTCAGTTTTGTTGCAGTAACAAACAGCCCCAAATTTTGTGGCTTACAACAACAAAGATTTATTTCAGATTTGGCCCATTTCAGCTGCTGCAGCTCAGCTCCATGCATCTCTCATTCTGGGACACAGGCTGAAGGAGCAGCCTGCATTTGGGACAAGTTGCCTTGCGGTTGACAGAAACAGCAGGTAACAACTGAAATGCATAATCTCTCTTAAAGCTTTTAGTTTGGACTTGGCATGTGAAAGACAGTCATATCTGCTGACATTCCATTGGCCAAAATAAGTCACATGCCCAAGTCTGTCAGGATGGGGAAGGATAGAACACCTCTGGGAGGGACTGCAATTCATGTGGCAGTGGACAGGGATGTATAATCTTGCTATAGGGAAGGGAGCAAATGGTTGGGAACAGTGATACAATCTACCACAATTTGCTGAAAATATGGTTGGCTGCAAGTAACAGGAGAATGCCTGACAAACAATGGCTTAAAAAAAGTGGTTTATTTTTCTCACGTAACAAGGTCTCAGGTGATTCCAGAGTTTGTTTGGCGACACAGCAATATCCAGACCAGTATCTCTGTAATTCTCTTGGGCTTTCTCTCGTGGTTGTTAAGAAGGCTAATGGCTGCCATTCCAAGCTTTTTTTCCACATTCAAACCAGGAAGAAGTGGGAAGTGGTAGTACTGGCAACTTCTGTCCCTTTTTATTCAGAAACAAAAGCTTTTCCAGAACCCTCTGCCTGACCCCCAGCTGCTTGTTTCATTGGCCAGACCTGTGTCATATGGCCACCCCTTCCTGCAAGGGAAGCTGGGAAGGCAAGGAAGTAGCTTGCATTAGCTTTGACAATGGAAACATGCAGAAGGGAAGGAGGTGGAGACGTATATTGGTCTGGCCAGCCAAGGGGATCTGCCATAGAACCCCTATTTCCCTCCCCCTGTTCCATGTGGTCTTGGAACAACTGTCAGTCAAGGTGTCCTGCCCTTTCACTACTTCTCCAGCAAGGGAGGGGCCCTTGACTCAAATGAACCAGGAATGGGAAATGGTCAGCCCTGATAAATCCTGTCTATGAGACATTTAAGACACTCCATTCCTCTTGCACCCTAGATCCCCAGCATTTCCCTGGTTCCTGTTCTTCCTGCACCTTGTCTAGTTTTTCCATTGCTTCTGTGAGCCACCTCACATCCTTCCAACCAAATACCAGCATCATTTTCTGTTGCTTGCAACCACAGAAGCCTGGCTGATAACACCTTCGTTGACACGCGGTGTTTAAATAGGGCCTCCCCTGCTATTCTCTACGTCAATACCTTGTTTAGTATTTTAAGCCCCTAGAATTGTATAACTGCTTTGCTGTTCACTTGTGTCATGTCTTTTTCTGACACCAGACTGTAAGCTTAATGCAGACAGGGAATGTGACAGACAATTATCACTGTAATGCCCCAGAACTAACACATACCTTATACATTTTAAAGTCTTAATGAATATTTATTAAATGTATGAAGGAGGTCTTAGGCATCTGGAGGTCAGAACTGGAATTTTAATGTTATTTACGGATACTTGTTGTCTAAAACGTGTTGTGTGGGTAACTCATGGTTTAAATGTGTGGAGTCAGTATGATGTAGGAGCAGCTGGAAATGTCAGGGCTACTGAAATGTGTTGTGGGAGCACTAAAGCACCCCAGAGAGGGGATTTCTGAATTTCCAGATCCTAGAAGAGTGGCTCTCAAGTTCTTTTGACCTTTGGCTCACTTAGGCATGGCCAAAGACCCTCCATCCCGTCTCCATCACCAGTTCCCACTTTCTGATTTGTGCAGTAGGAGTTTTACAATGTTGGCAAACATGGAGCAGGAGCCAGACTTCCAAGAAGAACACTGCAGCTGAGTTCTTAGTAAAGCCTAGTAACGTACTAATTTTAGTTATGAGTAGTAAATTGTAGTAACTCAGTTAGTAGTTTCCTAGAAAGTGGCACTTAGTCATGCATAAAGCTGGAAATCCATGGATGTACTTGTTACGTTCTCGGAAGAACTAGAAGAAGAGATGGCCTTTCGGGACCAGGTCACGGCCTTCAGGAGGGAGCGGCAGACCCTCTCAGTGGGCTGCAGGCCACAAACTGAGAACGGCTCCATTGTGACCTCCAGGCGGCAGACGTCTGGGGTGGGTGGGCTCCAGAGTCACAGCGAGTCACAGCCTGCACGTCCAAAGTGCAGCTGGAGTTGTCCATAGAATGAATAAACAATACCTCCCACACAAAGACATATGACTAGATTTTCAGCGCTAGTGAAATGAAAAAAAAATTCCTTTAAAAGCAGAGAATAATTCATAGTGGCTTTTTGTTGTTATGCCTTCTTTCAAGCAACTGTTTCATGAGCAGGTTGGTGAGATTTTGAGAGGTTTTAAAAAGGGCATCCGAAGGTGCTGAACATTGGGATGGTTGGGAACCAGAGGGGAGAAGGGAGGGGCTTGGCTTCGAGCCTCCCTCGGCTATGGACGCCACTGAGGGACAGATTCAGTCCTCACCTTTCCAGCGGGCACCCAGCACCTCCTACCTGGCCCTTTGCTTCCTGAGGACTGCACTCACTTCCTCATCACCAAGGCGAGCATGTAGAATTGGATTTGCATAAGTTAAATGTGTGTATGGTGCAAGCCCCTGGTAGTCAGTTTTTTGGGTTAATTTGGGGGGGGTAGTTTTTAAAGTTACATTTTTTAAAAAGTCGTCACTTTCTGTCCACCTCTCAGCTCTGCCTTCTCTGGGTTGGCTTCCTTTGCAGGCGGGACCTCCCACAGATGGCCCCCAGCAGCTCCCGGCTCACATCCTACCAGTTTAGCAATCCTACGGAGAAAAGAAAGCCTCTCTCCCCATGGTTTTGGCCAAAAAATAGCTGCCATTCATTGAGTGCTTCTTCAGAGCCAAGCCCACCTCCTGAGCACGTTCCAGGATTCGCTCACTGATTCCTCACAATGACTGTCTGATGTCTTTGCTATTATTATCCCACTTAAAAGCGAGGAGACTGAGGTTACATAAACTAGCCCAAGGTCACAGGGCTACTAAATGACAGCTGATGCTCTTAATCATCACGCTTTACTGCCCGCTGCTACCTCGGACTTCCCTGTAGTTATTTCCCAAATCTCTGGGATTGGGCAGGGCCTGTTTTTAACACTTACTGAGTATTAGCTCTGTTCCACCTGCTTTGTGGGTATTATCTAATTTTTATCCATTTCCCATATAAGGAAACTGAGGCTCAGTGAGGTTAATTAACTTTCCCAAGCTCACACAGACAGAAAGTAGAGCATTAGCAATTGGAACCCCGATCTGCTGGATTCTAAAGCTCTTCACTTAGGGACATTGCACTTATGGGCCTGCAACACCCTTACTCCAGGCACCCGTGTGACGCAGCAGCTGTTCTTTCCTCCAATTTCTCCTTAGTGAGGCCACCGCTGGCTGAGTACAGGTAGACCTCGTTTACTGTGCTTCGCTTTATCGTGCTGCACAGATACTGCAATTTTTTTTTTTTTTTTAAATTCAAGGTTTATGGCAACTCTGCATCAAGCAAATCTATAGGCGCCATTTTTCCCAATAGCATTGGCTCACTTCGTGTCTCTGTGTCACATTTGGATAATTCTCACAATATTTCAGACATTTTCATCACTGTGTGTGTGATGGTGATCTGTTACCAGTGATCTTTTATGTGACTCTGGCAAAAAGATCCCGACTCATGGAAGGCTCAAATGATTGTTATCATTTTTTAGCAGTAAAGTATTCTTAAATTAAGGAATGTGCATCGTTTTTTGACATCATGCTATTGAATACTTAATAGACTACAGTATAGTGTAAACATAACTTTTACATGCACTGGGAAACCAAAAAATTCATGTGACTCGCTTTATTGCAATATTTGCTTTATTGTGGTGGGCTGGAACTGAACCCACAACATCTCAAGGAATGCCTATAATCTGTTTAAAACTGTAACCTGCCCCTCTACTTCTTCCTAATCTCCTTACCTTGTCTGACTTTTTCTCCTAGAGGATTTATAACCTTTTAATATACTAGATTATTTGCTCATTTATTATGATCTGTTACTTATTATTTATTCCTCCTGCTGTAAGCTTGACAAGGGCAGGGATCTGATATATCCCAACTTTCCAGAACAGGGCCAGGCATAGTAGGTGCTCAATAAATATTTGATAAATGAATGATGCTAAGACATGACTCTTGACAGATGGCAGGTCAAGAAATCATCTCAACATTATGTCATAGATTCTGTAGAGTCCAGTGAGAGTTGACAGGAGCGTGGAAAGGGGCTAAGGGCATGTGGGACCAGAACATCAGATGGACCGTAATAGGTGTAGGAGCCAGGAGGAACCCAAGCCCGAGAAGAGAGTGGCTTAGTTTTGTGTCTCCTTCAGTTATGGAAGCCACCAAGGAACAAATTCAGTCCTCACCTTTCCAGATGGCATGCAGCACCTCCTACCTGGCCCTTTGCTTCCCGAGGATTACACTCACTTCCTCATTACCAGGTGGAGGTCAGGCTGCCAACAAAAGGGTGGGCACTTGGAAAACAGAGTAAAAGGGCTGCGTCTTGTTCTAAGTTGGCTATTGACCAGCCAAGCTCAACAGGAACTCAGGAAAAGCTCCTCAAAGCCCACAGGTGATGCTGGCTCTGGGATGTGGGGCAAACCCATGCCTCAGTTTCCTCCTCTGCAAATGAGCAAATGAGCCTTAGTTATGAAGATCAGTATATGGTTAGAGTTCTGTGATGGAGGAGCAGAAACAGTCACATGGACAAAGAAAGAATTGATTAGAAGGTTGTAGGGTAGTTCTGGAATTAAAGAAGAGATGAGCCCCTGGGTCCCAGGAAGAGGGTGGACCAAAGCAGACCTGCAGCCCTCAGCCATGACCAATGACCACCAGATGACTGGGCAGGTACCCAACTCCTGGGTGAAATCTTTCACTGGCCTTGCTTACGTGACATCCCCAAGACTGGGTCAGTTGAGACAGGTTTTTTGAGCCCCTACAGTATCTGAGGCTCTGTTCTAGGAGCTGGGGATGCAGCTGTGAACAAGACAGACAAGATCTCACCCCAGGAGCCTCATGGTAGGGAAGACAGATCATAATCACATAAACAAGTAAGGGAGCCTTAGGTCCTGACCAGTGCTTTGAAGAAAATAAAAGAAGGCAGATCAGGAAAAGGTTCCTGGAAAAGGTGGCCTTCGTGACGGGCTTGTAGGATTTCCATAGGGAGAGACAGAGGGAGGAACATGCTGGACTTGAGAAATAGAGTAAACGCACAAAGGACAGAAAGTACAGGGCACATCCTGGAAATGGGAAGAAGCCAAGGAGGAGTGTGTAGAAGAAGGAAAAGAATGTTGGCCTCACACCATGGAGAGGCCCTAAGGGCTGAAGGGTTTATCCTTTACCTCTCAGTTCAGGTGGGTCTAGGGGACAGCACCAACTCATACGAAGTGGAATCTGCCTTCCTCCTGCCAAAACTACATTTTAGAATTACCCACTGGGGCTGCTGCTACCAGAAAAAGGAGGAAGGAGTACTGAACACAGTATAAAAAGAGATCCGTTGTAAGCAAATCCATTCATTCATTCAACAACAAACACATACTGAGCCCCTACTCTGATGCTGCAAGCCTGGGCTTGACATAGAGCCGTGGAATCTTGGGCTACAGACTCTTCCCTTCCCACCAATGGACTCAGCTCTCTCCACTTGCCTTCAGTTGTTTCACTTCTTCAAGTTCAAATCCCCCAAAGATGTCTGATTCTCTTGTGTTTTGAGTCCAACTAAATTACAGGACCCACCATGGGACACAAAATAGCCGACAGTGGCTCCTCAAAGCATGGCTGTTTCCATACAAAGGGAAGTTGGGTGGATGGGCGCCATGTCAGCGTAACACTCACAGCCATAAGCTAGGATCATTATAGCAGGTCAGCCTCATATCCTCCTTTACTGAAGCCAGTGCGTAACTCCTGACTCGTAACCAGAGTTACCTTAATGGTACTGGCCAGAGTCCTGTGCCAAGACTGTGGATCCAGTCCCACAGGCTGGGGGAAAACGGGTTATGAACTCTCCCAGCGCAAGCAGTAATGATGAAAGGGGTGCAAATTGTTACTGACAGATTTTTACCGCTGCATTTTCATTAAACCATTTGAATACTATTAAAGAATTTATACTTTGAAAAGGTCCCCATTCCCCATTACAGGGGGTGGGAGGCACAGTTAGCTAAGGACCAGTAATCTCTGAGGAAGAGGCATAATGGGACAGAGTGCAAAAGCAGAAACTCATATGTTGCTGTGGGATTGTACACTGGGCCTGCCTTCCTAAAGAGCAACTTGGCAATACACTAAAACACTAAAAATACCCAATCCCTTTGATCCAGCAATTCTAGGAATTTATCCTAAGGACGTAATCAGAGATGTATTTGAAAATGTTCCTCCAAGGTGGCTCACTGTAGCACTTAATATAATCCTGAAAAATTAGAAGTAACCTAAATGTCCAATAATCAGCAATTAGTTGAGTAAATTATGGCACATCCATATGACAGATTCAATCAGTCCAAAAAAATTGCATAGAAACATATTAAATAACATGGGGAAATGTGCTATATGAAAAAGCAGGCCATAAAACATTATGAACAATATGTCCTTTTTGTAAGGTTAATTTTGGAAATCTTTGGGTAATAGGATAGAGTGGAGGAGTAATAGAGGGGGTAAGGATGAAGGCTTGGAGATCAGATTCAGTTTCCAGTTCTACCACTTATCAGCTGGAATGCTGTAAGCCTCAGTTTCCTCATCTGTGAAATGGGGCTAGGATGGTTCCTGGACTATACCTAGGGCAAGGTACTCATTAAATAGATATTTCTAACTAAAATGGTGGATGATGGTATTTCTAACTAAAATGGTGTATATGTGTGTATGTGCTCACTGTGGTGCTTTCTGGATGTGTTCAATTCTTTCTGAATTAGGTCGATATTGCTTTTGTAATTAGGAGCAAAGTCCATAACATAAAAATGGAGAGGCAGAAAGGAACCCTGAGAATATTATTCAACATAAGAAATGTCATCAGGACCAGAGGAATGTCAACAGTGTGTTAATTTGCCATCTCTGTCTGCTCTCAGAGTTGTCTGTTTTGAATCCTTCTGTGGCATTTCTGTTCCTCTTTTTTTAAGGACTAGTTCCAAGAATTAGAAAAACAAAAAACAAAAAAAAGAAAGATAGAAAGAAAACCCCCCAAACTTCAAGCCATGTGGGTGAGTGCAATTTGCAGAAAACCATTTCCAAAATGTTGCAGCCAATACAGGTCACATTTTAAACCTCAGATATCTAAGCAAATATCTAAATTATGCTTGTAAAGTTTCTCTGCTTGATAACACCTTGCTTGTTGGAGATAATTTAGAGAGAAGGTTCCAAGGACATTCATTGGTTTTGCCTGCCCAGCATTCACCCCCTCTGTACCCCTGCCCCCATTGTCTGGAATCAGAATTTGGATACTTCTCTGGGAAAATGCTCCTGTCCCCCTTGATCCTTGTGGCTCCAAGTGGGCCTGCCCATGTCTTGGCTTTAGAGGTAGGCATGATCCAGTCCTGACTAATAAGAGTACAGTGTTGTTCTGGCCACTGGGATTGGCTCAGGGATGGACATGTGACCCAAGCTGGGCCAATTAGAGCCAAAGAATCTTAGCCCTGTGATTTTTTTTTGGTGGAAGTATTGATAACAAGAGTGCTCTCTTTCCACTGGGATGCTAAGCTGGTAGAATGTAAAGCTGAAACTGCCAGGAATGGCTTTAACATCATTTAAGGGAAGCCTGCTTGAGAATGGAGCAAACACAAAGGAAGAAAAGCCAGGAAACGACAAAGTCAGATTCCTGCTGACATCCTTTAAGCACAGGGATTCAGCCCTGCCTAATGCTAACAAACATTCCTTTCTGTTTAAGCCAATTTGAGTTGGTTTTCTGCTGCTTGCAATTGAAAAAGTCCTGACCGCTCCAGAAGATCAGTCTGAAGTGGCAGATACATTCATTTCATTTTAAGTTCTAAGAGTCTATAGTGTTTATAGTATTTCAGGTGCTAATGACTCATTCAGTGTTTCTTAAGTAGAGCTCCTCCAGGACTGGCTGCAGTGAACACCTAAGAGCCCTTTGCAATTAGCTCATTAAAGGAACCCTGGCAAAGTGGTTGTCAACTTGCTTGAAAACAGTTGTCTTGAGTAGGCTAAGCCTTTTCCCTGCTACCTTGCATACACGATTGGGCTTTGCAATGCATTTTTCAGAGTTAGGACAAATATAGGCCCACATTCAACTCCTGGCCCAATTAATAGAATTCTCACTAAAATATTTAACTCTTTATTTGTAATCCTTTCACACTAACAGAAACAGTAACACAAACAAAACATTGCAAAGAGGTTGTGTTTTCTATAGAGAGCAGACCAGCCACTGTTATGCATTATAATGTGCTCTGCAGATAATGGTAAGGCTATTTATATTTCATTTCATCACCCTGTTTCCACTCCTTTTGGTGTGTTTACCAAGCTATAGATTGCTTGAAATGTTGAGCTCCTGTGTAATTGTTCTTTTTGCCTTGTCAACAATCTAAGAGGTTGATTCACGTGAAAACAAGCTTTATTGAATTCCTAGGGTCAGGTTTGGGGGAAACAGAATGATGAGGAACTCTAATCTAAATCTCCTGCGGATCACTGCCTAGCTGGGGAGAAGGGAATATGGTTTAGTGTAGATGGCCCAGTCTCTTGGGGTTCAAATACTGGTTCTGTCACTTCCTAGCTAAGTTCTTGGGCAAATTATGGAATCTCTCTATACCTCAGTTTTTTCATCTGTGAAATGGGGATAATAATGATAGTACCTACCAAATAGGCACGTTTGTTTGATGATTAAATGAGTTAGTATATATGAACTTCATAGAACAATGCCTAGCACTCAAAAAAATATCAAAGTTGTCTTTCTTTCTTGTTTTATGTCTTCATAGATCTCTTGCATAAGGTCTGGTTTTGATGTTTTCCCAATAATTCTCAGGTATATCTTGGGATCAGAAATCGGCATATTTGGTGATAGTCACACACATCCCTCAAAAATCCCTTAGGAAGCAGCCACGTTGGTCATCCACAGACAATCTCTCAATACAGTAAGTTCTGCCCAGCCAGTTTATCCCACATTATTCTTTGGTTTAGTACCAGATGAAGCAATATCCTTGTATTTAGGGGTCAGATTGGATGAGAAATGATGACCCTTAAATACTTTAAAAGCATTTATAAACACTGGACTCCCACTCAGGGCAGCCAAAGGACACATATGAGAAGAGGCCGATAATTCCTCAGATTGGGAATCAAGGGATCAGCCATCCTCGTGCCCCACCCAAAAGGCACCACGGACATGCCCACATCCCATAGCTTGCTATGAGAACTACCTGTACTCGTTACATTGTTCTCTCTCTCTCTCCCCAAGCATGTGTGGCTGAATCCATGAACATTAAAGGCTTGTAGGAAGCAATTTCCCTATGTTTAATTTGCTTCATAGTAAGACAGTTCAGAAACGTTAGACATCAGGGCCAATGCTAGCACCTGGGGTTCCCAACCCACCTTTACCTTGGAAGCCCTTATTGTAAAAAAGCATGAGATCTGGGGTTCAAAGCCTGAGACTTGAGTCCACAGTTTTCCACAGGGTGACCTTGTTACTGGTCACTTTATCTTTCTCAACTTCTATCTCTTCCTATGAAAAAGAGGCTCTTGAAAATATATGCCACCCACAATTAATGAGAGAGTGGAGATAAGGTATGCGTGTTAGGTTAAAAAGTGTATTCATGTATTATTCACTAACTCAACAATTGTAGTATGGGACCAGGGTCTAGTGATGATGAGTAAGTTGGTCCCTGACCTCAAGAAGCACTCAGCCATGTGGGAAAATGTAGTAGCAAATGTGTAATGATACTACGATGTGGCAAGTATGATGGTGATTATTTTATAGTACCTGCCAATACTCCAGTCTTTCCGTAGTTCCAAAGGAAATGATCTATTTTATTTTGACAGTTAGTTAATGCATGTTTCGGTAGCTTCTGTTTTGTGTTTTAGAAGAGAAACACAGTTTGGGGTGTATATACGTATATATCCTGAATATCCCTGCCCTTGCTAGCCATGAGGTTAGGAGGATTGCGCAATCCAATCAGGCTTCTTCTCTTCAGGGAAAGAATTTTGAATAACTGCTCGTGATCAAATTAGACAGATTTGTTTCCCACTAGTAAACAGTCACTAATAGTTATTGAGTGTATGCTGTGCATATTTTCTTCTGAAAAGCCATACAGCTTGGCATCAGATGGGTTCCACCGTCTACTAGCTGTGTAATTTGTGACAAGTTATTTAACCGGTGTGAGCCTCAGTGTCTCCTCTTGAAATGCGGCAGAAAAAGTACCTACCTCACGGTGTCAACGTGAGGATTTAGTGAGATGGTGGGACACCAGGGGAAGTGTTCAATAATGGCAGCTGTCACCTTTGACTTCATGGGAAAGGCCTGGGCATGAGAGAGATTCTATGCTGGAAAGATCTTTGTGATCACTGCAGGGCTCTTCAGGAGACCAGTGGTGTTAAATTTAAAGGAGGTTTTAGGTTCTCATGTCAGCACATAAGGCAAAAAAGGATGCAGTCAAGTTAGCCTTGAAAATGTCCTGCCCATAAAGTTGGGTATATATGGTATTGTGTATAAACCACTAAGGTTTGAAAACCACTGAGTCAGACCATAGGAGGGAATAAAAGGAATGTTTATCTACTGCTGCCTGAGGATTCAAATCATTCTGTCTCTAAGGAAGAGGGTCTCAACTGGGGGCAATTTTGCTCTCCCAGAGTACGTTTGGCAATGTCTAGAAGGCATTTTTGGTTGTCATAACTAGGACGGGGTATACTATTGGCATCTAGTGGGTAGTGGCCAGGGACACTGCTAAATATCCTACAATGCACAGGACAATCTCCCAAAACAAAGAATTATCCAGCCTAAAATGCCAATAGTGCTGAGGTTGAGAAACCCTGCTGTAAGGTAACTATCAAATCCACGTTTAGGAATGAGAGATGAAGGAGTCTGCTTGGATGGTTCTGCTTGTCAAGGCTGGAGGTTGAGGTGGGGTGGGGAGATTAATGAGATGCCATATGTAAGGGTCCTTAGTACGGGGCCTGGCACAAAGTAGGTGCTTAATAAATATTTGCTGGGTTTATAGTTAAATCTTGCTTGATGGGTCCCATCACATACACTCAGTTTTTGAGATGTGGTGGAGAAATGCTGGGCCACCTGCTTCCTGTCTTCCCAAGCTGGCACTTCCACTTTTGCCCCACTAATCAGTGATGGACCTCATGTGGGTATCTTCCATGAGGGGGAGGTTCTGAAGCCAGCACCAAATTCAGATGTGATTCTGCTATATCATTATTACCCAAATTTTCTAATTTGGATTCAAAATTAATGACCTCTCACCTCTCCGTGGAAAGCCTTCCCTCACAGCCACATGATTTTAAAAAGGAGCTCTCACGAATACAAACTCCATTTTCCCCCCAAACAGAATGGGTCTGAAATAGGAGTCCATGTGTCCAAAGCAAAGCTGGGGGATGGTGGTTGGCACTCACAACCTAGGAAATTCTCAAGGACCACAAAGGCCAGAAAATTGCTTTTAAATGAAAGAGATATTTCCATTTCATTGTAGCCCCTAATGTATCACATAACTCTAATATCATTCCTTGTCCAACTGAAATACTTGAATCCAAATAATTCTTAAGTCATTTGGACTCTATTCAAATGTGAATTCATCTCTTTAATCATCCTTCCCCTTATTTTTGAAATAAAGACTAATATTGAAAGTTGAGTCTATTTGTGGATTCTTTTTTTTCACTCTAAGGTGTTTCTTTTTTTATGGTCACTGTTGCTTTCTTCCCCATCATTACTTACTCATCAGTGTCTTGAAAATCCTAAACTTGTCTTTTTCCATTTTTTCATTTCCCTTCATTTAAATATTGTGGACAGCAAGCAGACTGAATAATGATGAATATGATTAATATTCAGACTTAATAAGTCTTATGAAAAGACCTTTTTATTCCAAGGAAGGAGGATGTGTTGTTTTGGCAGCATATGGTGTCACGGTGACAGAGTCGAATGTAGGGTAACCGGATGGGGGGAAACGGCATGTCCTGGCCATACTGACCCTGAGACGGGGGGGTCACACATATGGTATCATCTTCCAACATGTCCAGAGGAGGAAGGGAAATGTCCCCCAGAAGTGCGTTTCTATGTCATGTCTGTCTTGGGAACTTTCTTGAATTGAAAGATTGTCTTGGTGTGTCTCTGTGACATGGAGTGAGACACATCATGCTCAGATGTGCAGCACCTTCTCCTGATGTTCTCCTTTTCCTAAAACACCTATGATAGAGAAGACCATATGAGTATCCAGAAATGGCAAATACTCAGCTATTTCACCACAACTCTCCACTACTCTGCCTATGGCAGACATCACCAATTGATCATAGCACTGTTTTCCAAAAACCACACATACAGCCACTACCAGTTTATTGCAGAGTAAGCACACAAGATAAAGAAGATTTTCTGCCTCTACTAAGTAAAGAAGGATAATACTTAGAAGAGCATTGGAATGTCACCACCACTGTATCCTTTTCCAGAAACCTCTTCAGTGCTCCAAATCCCAGTTGCCCAAAGGTTTGAAAGAGAAGGGGGAGAGGTCAGCTTTGCTTTCTACATAGCAATTTGGTTTGAAAACTTGTCTCCAAGTCTCTGAGTGTGTAGAAACAAGCAAATTGAATGAATTCACTTTTTTTCTTAATAGAACCCCAGTCCATAGCTTTTGAGCAAGGTGCAGATTTATCTTTATTTATTTGCAATTTTCCTCTTGAAATCATATAAGATTACCCCTCCCCCCTCCCAAACCCTACAACTACTGTTTTTTCCTCAAATTCATGATGTTTTTACTACAGGGATTTTTTTTTTTTTTCAAATAAGTTCCTGATGTTACTTTATCCATGAGGCCTCAGTCTGAGGTGGAGTTTTAGTATCAATCTAGAACCAAAATTAATTCTGCCATCTTATAATTTGCCCAGTCAGATGCAAAAAGAAAAAAAGTATATGATTTTCAAGTACTTTCTACACTTGAGGCTAAAAATGGCATTTTTTTTTTTCTTTAAGCAAATGCAACTCTCTGGGTACTTACTGTAAGAGGATTTTAGTCACTGGAGACTTTTAAAAAAAGATCTCAAGCGAGAAGCTTCATTTTTTTTTTTCAAAAGGATATTTACTTTGGAAAATGCTACGTTTAGAAAAATTGTGCCTTGGATGACAACTGGCCCACTAAGTTTCACTGTTTTTTGAGGGGTAGAGTGGGGCGGAGGTTGGAGACTGTGTGAAGGCAGTTCTGTTCACCCACCAGCCAAGCAGGATTTGGGAGTTCATTTTCATTCATTTATTTTCATTCATTCATTCAGTCAGTCAGTCAACAAATGCATATTTAGGGTCCGCCATATACAGAGCGCTGTGCTAGACAATGGGACTATAGCCATGGGCAAAACACTTTCCTTGACTTCCCACTCTTCTCAGCTGGGCACGCCAGAGGATGATGCCCTAATGTCCTAAGGCAGTAGTTCTTGTAGGGGCAATGTTGCCTCCCAGGGGACCTTGGGCAATTTCTGGAGATCTTTTTGGATGTCACAATTGGGGGATGGTGCTACTGGCATCTAGTGGGCAGAGGCCAGGGATGCTGCTAAACATCCCACAATACACAGCCCCTCAGCACAAAGAGTTATCCAACCCTGAATGTCAACAGTACGGCTGTTGAAAAACCTTGCCTTAAGGCATACAAGATGTTTAAGGAACTAACTTCTAGTCAGTGCTTCTAGTTAAGCACCATCCTTAGGAGAACTGAGAAGATAGTAGCTCAACTCATCTTCTGTCAGGCTTTCTTCTCTCACCGAACTGTGATTGAGCGAGGTTGGTACCATTGCTCTCAGGGTGTGGTCCATAGACCAGCAGCACCAGTATCCCCCGGGAGCTTGTTAGAAGTGCACACTCGCAGACCCCACCCCAGGTCAGCTGGATCAGAATCTGCACGTTAACACAATCTCAGATGATTCGTGTGCACGTTATAGTTTGAGAAGTTACAGCTCTAATCAAACATGAAACAGAAGTTTTAAGTTACAATTTTGATAAGTGCTAGTGCCATGGACTGAACGTTTGTGTCCTCCTCAAATTCATATGCTGAAATCCTAACCGCCAATGTGAAGGTATCAGGAGGTGGGGTCTTTAGGAGGCAATTAGGTCATGAAGGCAGAGTCCTTACGAATGGGATTAGTGCCCTTGCAAGAGAGACCTCAGAAAGCTCCCTCATGCCTTCCATCATGTGAGGACATGGCAAGAAGACAGCCATCTATGAACCAGGAAGTGAGCCCTCATCAGACACTGACTCTGCCTTGATTTTGGATTTCCCAGCCTCCAGAACTGTGTGAAATTAATGTCTGTTGTTTAAGACACCCAGTCTATGGCATTTTTGTTACAGCAGCCCAATGGACTAAACAGCTACAAGGAACCCAGTCTGAGGGGTCAGGGAAGCCTTCCATGAAAAATCAGCCTGTAAATTGAGGGATAGATTAGGAATCAGCCAGGAGAATAGGGTTCCTGGCAGGGGGAATATCACGTGCAAAGGCTCAGAGGCAGGAGAGAGCTTGGTCAATGGAGGATCTGAAAGAAGATGCTTTGTGTCTAGAGTCCTTTAGCGTGGTGTCCTAAGTAGCTGAGCGAACTGGTCAGACCAGGGTTGGAATCCCATGAATGAGAATTGTCCCAGGTGCCCCAAGTCTTCTGTGAGACAAAGCAAGAATGATCCTGATGAGAACAAATGCTGCTCCCCAAGCCCTCTGACTTAAGGCTACAGAGCCATTATGTCGATACATCTCAGTACAGATTTTGTAGTTTATGACACATTCTGGCAACGTTTAGATGCAATTTCAATGAGCCAGAATGTAGTATTGTAAACCTAAAACTGGATATCCCTTGAAGCTGTTAGAATCTGGCAGGAGACCTGCTCCCAATTACAAGCACAGTTTCCAACTTCACTGTTCCGTCCTCAAAGCGTTGAAAACAAAATCAATTTTTAATGAGGGACTACTAAACACTTTGCATTCTATTAACGTCCCCTTTGGACTTCCAAGCCCCAGTATATCTTACACCCAAGAAATGAAATGACCCCTGCTAACTGATTTGCCAGGGCAAGCGGGTATCCTGGGGACCTTGCTGCCAGTGCAAATATGGCAACAAATGGATGGGAACTAAAGCATTCTGTTCCCATCCCCCCTGATTCCCATCAGCGCGTGGCCAGCCTCCCAGGGCTGGGTGGGAAATCGGGATCAAGAGAAGTAATTTCAATACGCACAGACAGTATACCCTTGGCTGCTTGACTCCTCATCCCTAGCCTATTACTAAACTTACAAACCATCCATTATCCACTCGGTATCTGGCAAATGTGAACTTGGCCCACGTCAAAGCCGAATGATGAGATCCAAGTTAGAAGAAGTGGGAGAAAGAAGAGAAAGTACAAAGATGAGCCAGACGGTTTTCCAACCTGTAAGGACGTGTTGTATTTACCAGGCCGGCTACGAAAGCCAAGCTCTGTTCCCGTTGTTTGTCTTCTGCTCGGGGCCTGGGTTATGTTTGGTGCAAACAGGTCAATGCTCCCCCTCACTTCCATCTGATGATTGGCGTATTGTTTAGAGCCGACGAGGGATGATCTTGTGCTCTGGAGGAAGTTGGCAAGAAAGTTTAATTCTATAAAAAGAAACGCGCGGTCAGGATACGGTTTTCTATTCTGAGTCAAGGCAGAGAAGGGAGTCAGAAATTCCAACCCAGAGGGTCAGGACGGGCTCCAGGACCTGTTGAATCACATCTGAAACATGTTCCCCATGCTCCTTTCTCCTCCCTGTTCTTACAACTGGCCAACTGGGATTACACAACTCGCACTAATTTTATTCCACATGTGGCTGTTTCTTATTAGGAGGCTGTATCTTATTTTTTCCTGTACCATGTCATCTCTCCCGATTCAGGTGAGTAATTCCATTTCTTAACAGGGGGATTCTGTTCACACTCCTGGCTGGACTCAAAAAAACATGTGCACTCGAACTTTTTCATAAGGTGAGAACCTTTCTGTGTCTTTTAACCCTAGAATCTTTGTGGCAGAGCCTTTGTTTCCCCATTCTGAAGAGCTCAACTCTTCAACAGGAACCGATGGAAAAGTGAATATTTGAGTCAATCAGCAGAATGGTTTTGGTCACCCAATACCCAACAACTGTTTCTAAAGGGTTTTGTCCCCACCTCCACCCCCCAGCCCCCAACTGGAGTGGCGCGTTTTCTTTTTAACTGAATTCGCCAGATGTTTTGGCGGTGCATAAACCTGGCTTTCCTGTCTTCCAAGTAGATGAAATAGGATCCAAATCACAGCATGTCGCCTCAGCTTCTCCAACCAAGTACTTAATGGTTCTTGAGAATAATGTAAAGATTGAGTCCAGTTTTCTTTAGGCCTTGGGCCTATCGGATCCAGGTGTTGGCATTTTCTGGCCTTTGCCTTAGAAGGTTTCTAGGGAAACCCCAGATTCATGAGTATGAGTCGATTTCCCCCCTGTTACCTTTCTCTATCACTTTAATGTTTCCGTCCATGTATCACAAACTGTAAAAGTACACCCCCAAATCCCCCGAAGGGTGAGCTTCAGGAGTGGCACACACATGATTCAACCACATCTGGAGAAAAACTGCTCGCGATTCCCCTTCTGTCTTTGCAGCTCCGGGCCCCCCCGAACCAAAGGGGAAATAGGACCCTTTCATCGGCCTCCAACCTCCCCCTGCCTCATGCCCTGTTTTGCTTCGAACAAGCCTCAGCATGCCATGCCACCTCGCCAGCCCTTTGCCAAAATCCACGAATGGCACAGAGAGCACATTAAACAGATGGAATGCAACATACATGTAAAGAAATAAGAGCTCTGCCAGGAAAGTTGGCAGCAGCGCTGGAATGCTTTAAACAGTGTGTGTGTGGGTAGAAAGAGTGAGCCCAGAGTCGGCGAGGCTGCCTCATTCTCAAGAGCTGTTTCTTTTACAGCCATGACCTGTTTTGCCAGTCAAAATAAATACGGTGTTAAATGCCCCCTTTTACTGGCTCCCGATACCTTGGCAATGCAGTTTGAAATATGACCTGCTCTCACTGGAAAAATGGCCTTTTAACTGAGTGGAAAGGATGTGCCCCTTCTAGGCAGTAAGTAGGAGGGTCATGGATGGCGGGGCCTTCTGAACACAGACCTACTCAGGAAGCAGGAGCAGGAATGGCTGTGGAGTCAATATTGCTTGTTTAGAAGTCACTGCCTTTAGAAGGTTCCTGGCAGACACAGGGCGACACTTTGGAAGCACAGGGCTGACTTGCAAGGCTTTCTGTCCCCTTTGATTTCAGCAGGAACAATAAAGCAGGAGGCCTGAGTGTGGGCTACCTCACGAGGCACCTCGAGACAGTCAGGCCCTTCCTTCTAGCCATGCTAACCAGGAACGGCCACAGGGTCAACCCGCTCATGCCATTTAGCTTTGTGCACACCCCATGGCCACAGTCACCCCATAACCACATTAGCATCTTGCCTAGATGGAAGTAGGTGGATTTCCCCCCAAGAGTCATCATCGCATTTTCTGCATACTAGGCACATCAGATGTATTTTCTGAATCATCCCATTACCTCATGAGATAAGGATATTGCTACTCCTATTTTATATATGAAGAAACTAAAGTTCAGAGAGGTTGAGTCACCTGTCCAAGATCGCACAGTGGTTAAAAGGGAAGCTGGAATTTGAACCCAAGTCTGTCTGTTCTCAATGATCAGGCTGTAAGGGCCCCATGCTAGCTTCTACCCAAACAGCTCAAGGCAGGAAACCTGCAGAATCACCCTTCTTCATCCTCAGAACCGCCCTGTGAGGCAAGGTATTGCATTCCCCATTAAGGATGCCATAGGATGTGTTAGTTTTCTGGGGCGGCTGTAACAAATGATCACAAACTGCGTGCTTAAAACAACAGAAGTATATTTGCTTGCAATTCTGGAGGGAGGCCAGAAGTGAAGGTGTTGGCAGGGCCATGCTCCCTCTGAAGGCTCTGGGAGAGGATCCTTCCTTGTCTTTGAGTGGTGGCCGGCATTCTTTGGCTTGTGGCTCCATCACTCCAATCTCTGCCTGTGTCTTCACGTGGCCTTCATATGTGTCTCCTCCCTTTCTCTTCTCTTCTAAGGACACTTGAATTGGACTTAGCGCCCCTTCTTATCCCAAGACGCTTAACTTAATTACATCTGCAAAGATCCTTTTTCCAGTAAGATCACATTCCCAGGTTCCAGGGATTTGATTCTAAATCTTGGCGGGGGCATGAGGGGGCATTTTTCAGTCTACCACGTTGGGAGATGATTTATGCAGTGAGGGTCTTCCTGATTTTGCAGGTCTGCAGGGTATATTATAAAATTTTTAAGTATTTTTGCCATCCCATATCCTTTTTTTAAAAAAGATTTATTTATTATTTATTTATTTATTTTCTTTATTTTTGGCTGCATTGGGTCTTAGTTGTGGCACGTGGGATCTTTCGTTGTGGCGTGTGGGCTCTTACTTGGGGCACGCGGACTCCTCTCTAGTTGTGGCGTGCAGGTTTTCTCTCCCCAGTTGTGGTGCGCAGGCTCCAGGGCACATGGGCTCTCTAGTTGTGGCCTGCGGGTTCTAGAGCGTGTGGGCTCTGTAGTTTGCGGCACGTGGGCTCTAGTTGAGGCGCACGAGCTTAGTAGTTGTGGCGAGTGGGCTTAGTTGCCCAGCGGCATGTGGGATCTTAGTTCCCTGACCAGGGATCGAACCCTCATCCCCTGCATTGTAAGGCAGATTCTTTACCACTGGACCACCAGGGAAGATCCCCCATATCCTCTTTTTTTAAAACAATGAGTATAATAACAACCAACGCTTCATGAAATCTCACCAAGTTCTGCCACTTAGTGTCACTTAGTCCTCACAGAAACTCTACCATATAGACATTGTTCTTTCCTTGCCGGACAGCATAGGAAAATAAAACTGTGACAGGTTAAGAGCCTTGTCCAAGATCTCACAGCCAGGAACTGGTAAGGGTAGGATTGGAACTCCAATCTGATTCTGTAGTCTGAGTTCTCAGGCGGGATACAAAACTGCCTTTTCTTGGAAATTCAGGACTTGGTTGGGAGACCGTGGTTTGGAAAGAGGTGGAAGTATGGGGGCAATGGGACAATTTATGCCATGTTTAGCCAAGAATTATTCTTGGACAGAATATCCATAAAGGCAGAAAACAAGGCGTTTGATTGGGAAGGCAATCAGTGCATTGGTTTCTCTCTTTATTTTTGTGATTGAGGACCACTGTCTTCTCTCTCTGGGCTGAAATTGGAGTCTTCCTACAGAGAAACAAGAAGGTGGATGCCAACGAGGAAATGCCCATTTTTATTGTCTTCCAGATTTCGGTTCAGTGACATCTGCCAATAGTTATATTCTTATTGCAGAGAAATTTTCACTTTTGTTGTGCAATCATCTGACGCAGATGAGGTAGACCATGGAAGACAAAAGTCAGAGCTGCCTATCTGAGGATGGCTGCGAATGGCAGACGACTTCTTTTCCTATCATCCAGTGACCACATCTACCGATTCAGGCTCCCTGGTGAACAAGATCCAACTTCTCTTTCAGTCAGAGCTACTGATGGCTAAGTGTTTTGCAGATATTGTCTCCTTTGGGCTTCTCAACAACCCTGTGAAGCCAGTTCAATACTGACCTGGTCTGATGCTCAGGGAGGTCAAGTCTTTGCCTGAGCATGCCAACCAGCAAGTGCTAGGATCTCTCCAGGTTGCCTGAGTCCAGAGTCTGAGATCTTAGCTGCTGCAATACCCTCTCACCAAACCCATGTACTAAGTCTCCCCACTGCCTCAATTAAAGGAACTATAGATAAGGTAAAGAGGACATTTCACTCATTCATTCGTTCACACATCCATTCACACGTGTGTATCTGTGTCTGCACCATGTGCCAGGAAAGCCAAAAGAAAACCCTTTCACTCATGTGTGCACCCTGGTCTCTGTGGGTCTGGCACCTTGCTGGACTTTGGGAATAGGAAGACACCAGCTCAGCCTTAAAGAAGTGGAGAAGACAGATGTCAGTTCATCTAGGACAGCGTGCTAGATGCTATTATGGAGATATGGAAGGAGAGATCAAGAGAGAAGATGGGGTCAGGGAAGGCTTCGTGGAGGAGAAGACCCTTAAGCTGAGATTTGAAGGAGGAGGAGGAAAGTGTCAGCCAGAGAAGGAAGGACTGGCCCGCATTTTAGGCGGTGAGTTGAAGATCAGGAGGCACATACGAATGTGGCTCTGCCAGGTCACGTGTTTGGTTACCTCTGTATTGATTGGTAAATAGCCAGTGCCTGCAGCCCACCATGTGCCTCTCTCCCCACCCTCTCTCCCCTGGGACTCCATCCGCTTCCCTGTAATGTGGAAATGGAAGGGTTAACACCCAGTACAGCAGGAAGCTCCAGGACTCCAGTCCAGCTCCTTAGTCCTTTCCAGGTAGTGCTGATGCCCTACCGGTTATTAGTATTTGATTTTTTACTCCTGGGTGGCCAGGAAGCAGTTGAGTAAGAAGGCACAGAGGTGGGGCACGCTGCAGCCAGCACAGCTAAAAAATAGGGAGCCACAGAAGTGCTGGAGGTGAGACTGGAAAACTACGAATGGCCCCCTGGGGAAGGACCTTGTGTGACATATAACAAAAACAGACTTTATCTTGAGGTTAATGTGGAGCTATTGGGGGTTTCTTAGGCACGCTATTTCTTATTTGATGTGTAATGATACTCAGTGTAATGCAGTCCTCTGAAGTCTAGTTTGATGAGTTTTGACAAGTGTTTATGCCCCGTGACCACCACCCCTACATCGATATAGAACATTTCTGTTCCTCCAGAAGGTTCCCTCTGTCCCGTCCACAGGAGGACAGGGGAGCTCCATGATGACGCTCTGCATTTTTCAGGCTTGCATTTGGAAAATTCTTTTGCTCATTTCTTGAGCCCCTCTTGGATGCCGCACACTGTTCCAGCTGTAGAGAAGAGGGATGGGGTGCTTTCTGGTGGGGAGATGCCTTTGGGGAAAAGGCAAAAGGCGATCATGGTATGCAGAACTGGCTTCACCGGCAGGTGACCTAAGCAGTCACGGGGCCCCACGTTGGATTTAATACTCTGCTGTCACCATCTTGAAATCCCACATAATTTTTAACCAAGGGGATCCATGTTTTTATTTTGCACCAGACCCCGCAAACAATGCAGGTGGGCCTGGTGGTACAATAGAAATTAACAGTGAGCCACGAGAGAGAGGATATAGAGGGTCTTACAGAGAAGACCATCTCAGGAGGAGTAAGGAAAGAGGTCAGGTGAAGAATGAATGTCACCCGAAGGATCCAATCCCCCAGAGTTCTCTTTCTAGGCATAAGCGCAAGGTGGTGGAGACCTTTCATATCTGCTACTGTTCCTATAACTCTCCCCACGGCACCAGTAAATGTACATGGACTCAATTAATTACAATGACTAACACATCTGACAAGCCAAATATTAGCTCGCAAGAACTGAGCACACTTATAAGTATTAAGTACAGATACAAACAATTAACAATAATCTCACTGGCATTATTATCTTCTAAACAACTGTAAAAAAAAAAAAAATCACACCTTAATCCAGAGCAAAATGAAAAAAAAAAAGGGAAATGAGACCTTTGCCAGCTCTAGAAATGCGATTTCCAGGTGATATAACGAAGAGAGATACGGTTTGGTAGGTTTTATTTGCTCTCATGATGAATTTAATCAGCCTTCCTTTGCTGATGTCAAAACCAAAGTAAGTGCCTTGGTCCCCGGTTCTCCCTGCTGGGGCCAGATGTCTGATGGGAAGAGGCTGGCAGAAGGCTTCCAGGAGGCATAATTACCAGAGGCTCAAGGAGTGATGCTGGCATCCCCCTTGGAAAAATCCATCTGATCAGCCTCAGAAACGAACTCTTGTCTCGTCTCTGGAATTTGGAACGAAGAGAAGGTGAGTGGCAAGGAATCCAGTTGACTCTTGGCGATTGCTTCTTCTTCTTAAAAGGAATTCTGGAGTTAGGCATTCAATCGAAAACCCCAAAATAAATACCTGGGCTGCAATGATATTGCAAGTAAATATTTCCAAAGCCAGGGAATCTCGAAACAAACATTTTTCCCAACTGATGTTGCCTTCCACACACTATGAGAAGGAAGCTTTTGCAATTATCTGAAAAGCTTGCCCCTAAAAATCTCTATTTTGGCCTAAATGATGTGGTTTTGCTGCTTTGGGCTTCCCAGTTCTCTGGAAGGTGCAGAAGCCCTTGTCTTCATCATGTTAAAGTCTTGTTACCTTTGGTGGCCTTATGACTCACTGCAAATCACACAGGAAACTGAATACGTTCTCTCTTGCCCACCTTGATAACAATGGTGGCTACCATTATTTTGTATGAACTACATGCAGGCTCTATGATGAGAATTTTGCCTGCATTATCTTATTTAATCCTCCCAATAGGAAATTGTGTTGGCTCTGCCTTCAGAATGTATTCTGAACCTGGCATTTCTCACCACCTCCGTGCCAGCACCCTGGTCCAAGCCCCCAACTTCTCTCACCTGCATGACTGCAGTGTGTGCCTAACTGGTCTGCCTGCTGCTGCCCCTGTCTGTCTGTGGTCTACTTTCAACATAGCAGATTAAATAATGCCTTTGAGACAGAAGTCAGCTCAGGTCAAAAACCTACAAGGGCTCGTTATCTCTCTCAGAGTAAAATCGAAAGTCCTCAGCATGGCCCACAAAATCAGCTCCTTCCGTTCTCCCCCAAATGCACGCTAGGCCCGGCACACCAGTTTCCTCTGCTTTCTGTGAGCGTGGCAGAACACTCGTGCCTCAGGGCCTTTGCACGACCTGTTCCTCTTCCTTCCCCGATAGCCACATGACTTATCCTCTTTCTTTCTTCAAGTCTTTGTTCAAATGTCACCTTCTTAGTGGGGCTTATGCTGATCACACCATTTAAAATGCAGACCTTCCCTCAGCTCTCCTGGTCTACTTTTTTCCTCATAAAATGTATCACCATCTAACTACTTCATAACTACTTATTGTTATGTTTACTTTTTGTCTCTCCCCACAAGGCCAGGGACCTCTTTCTGTTTTAGTCAGTGCTGGTTAACAGTATGTGTTGCACAGTAGGTGTAGTGATATAATAAATGTTTGTCAAATGAGCCATGAAGTATGTCCTATAACCATATTACAGAGGATGGAACTGGGGGACTCAGAGGGGTTAAGTGACTTTCCCAAGGTAAGTTAGTTGACGGCAGAGTTGGGACTTGAACCCAGGTCCTACTGTCCCAAAGCAATTTAACTACTACGGCTTTACTGATCCCAAGTTAAGCCCACCTTAAGATACGCTGATTATTGCAAGCTACCGTTCAGCAAAAGCCCATTTCAAGACCCTGCTCACCTGGTCTGGTATTTGGACAATTCAAGGTTAGTGCGATTGTGCTTAGTCATAGTCAGAAATGTTAAATTTCCACAAGTGTAACAGAAAGTGAAACTTACATGAGAAATCCTGGGTTAACCGTTTGATTAGTGTACTTTGAATAACAGTTCCCCAGTTGCTCATGTGATAGTGATAGTTGGAATATTCTAAAAGTGAGATCTTAGCAGATGGAGTTTAAAGCATAGATAAGGTAATTACATAGTAATTATCTTCATCTATGTACTTACCCGCCTAGACTCGGGGGACGTGATAGAGAAACTTAGGGGAAGTTTTTCCCACTCAAGCTATGTCCTCTATGGTCAGGAGACCAGCCTTCTGAGATTTTAAAAGCAAATCTTGGGCTTCCCTGGTGGCGCAGTGGTTGAGAATCTGCCTGCTAATGCAGGGGACACGGGTTCGAGCCCTGGTCTGGGAAGATCCCACATGCCACGGAGCAGCTGGGCCCGTGAGCCACAACTACTGAGCCTGCGCGTCTGGAGCCTGTGCCCCGCAACGGGAGGGGCCGCGATAGTGAAAGGCCCGCGCACCGCGATGAAGAGCGGTCCCCGCACCGCGATGAAGAGTGGCCCCCACTTGCCGCAACTAGAGAAAGCCCTCGCACAGAAACGAAGACCCAAAACAGCCAAAAATAAATAAATAAATAAATAAAGTAGCTATAAAAAAAAATTAAAAAAAAAAAAAAAAAAAGCACATCTTGATAAGGTTAAACATATCACCCCACAATTCCATTCCTACGTATATACCCAAAAGAGTAGAAAACAGGTGCTCAACAAAAATATGTATGGGAATGTTCATAGCAGCGTTATTCATAATATCTAAAAGATAAAATCATCCAAAATGTCGATCAACTGATGAATACATGAATTGCGGTCTATCCATACAATGGAATATTAGCCATAAAAAAGAATGAAGTACTGATACATGCTACAACATGGATGAACCTTGAAAACATTATGTTATGCCAAAGAAGCCAGTCAAAAAGGCCACGTGTGGTATGATTCCATGTGTATGAAGTGTCTGGAATAGGCAAATCCATAGTGACAGAAAGCAGGTTAGTGGTTTAAGAGGGGCTGGGGAGAGGGGAATGAAGAGTGACTGTTAATGTGTATGAGGATTTCTTTTGGAGTGATGAGAAAATTCTAGAACCACACAGTGCTGGTGGTTGCTTAACACTGTGAAAGTACACAATGCCACACTTTCAAAGTACACTTGAAAATGGTTAAAATGGTACATTTTATGTTACATATTTTTTTGCCACAAATTTTTGAAGTAGATCTTTAAATCCTGGCCTTGGTAGCAGGACATTTTGGTTTGGTTCTGATTTGGTACGCAGATAGCTAAGGTTGAAGTCTCTTTGTGACAACTCTAGACTAAGAAGAGCTACAACCTGTCAGATTAGGCTGTGTAACAGCCTTACATCTGTGGCTTGATTGGATGGTAAGCACTGTGGAATAGAGGCCTGATTCTCTGCACCCTCAGAAATGGTGGTGAGTACAGTGCTATTAAGACATGCCGGAAAGCCAATTCTTCATTTCCTTTACCATTGCCAAAGTCATATACCCTGTTGTAAAAAATCTAAATCTATAGAAGGGATGTTTTCCCTCTCATCTGCACTATTCCCACTTCTGGGTTTAGCCACCACCATCTACAACCATGTGTATATCCTTTTAGACCTTTCTCTACTCAGGTAGAATCATCTACATACAAATGTGCACATCGTTGAATAGGTTTTTTTTTTTTTTTTAACAAAAACAAACTTATACTCTACGTATTGGTCTGCAGTTTGCTTTTTTTCACTCAATATCATATCACAAAAATCTTTCCACATGAATACATACAGATTTATCTGTTTCTTCTTAATGGCTACGTAGCCTGGAAATAACAGCATTTATTTAACCAGTCTCCTCTTGTTGGACAAATTATCTTTCACCCTCACAAACCAGGTTGTGAGGAACACCCTGTTCATGTATTCTTGCTTACTCGTGGGAGTTTTTCAGTGGGAGAGATTCCTAGAAGTGAAATTGCTGGGTTGAAGTCAGATCCTTTCTGTTCTGTGACTTTTCAAGATCACGTCAGTTTGGGACACAAATGTGTACTGTCTGTGGCCTTAGGACAAAAAGTCTAGAACTTAGAGCTTGTGATCAGGCTTTGCTCAGCTCTACGTTCTACCCTGCATTTTGCAACTGTAGCTATTTTCATTCATTTTATAGGCTCACTGTCTTCAGATTGATTCCAGCAGAGGGAAAAGAAATCAGGTCCTTCTGTGCCATTCTTCAAACATTTAGAGGAAATTGATTTTCCACATGGGCTGTAGCCAAGCGAGGGATGCACTGGCACAGAAGTCCCTGCGACAGGCTATTACAACCAACACTTGCAACAATTAGACTCAACCCAACTTGAGATACTTTATTAGTGAGTGTAATTCCTCATCAGGCTAATATTGCAGATTGCCAAAAGCAGCAGCAATTCTAAAATAGGATTTCCTTCATAATCCCTTTTAAAGGGAAGAACTTGAGGAGACTTGAAGTGTCTGGAGAAAGAAAGCTTTTATTCTCTTGACTGAGGAAAGAAAGCAGTTGGTCCAAGAAGCTGATAGCCTACCTTCCCTTTCTGCTCTTACCTCTTTAAGGTGCTTTCTCATGGCATTAGCTAGGAGGATTTCACCTGCAAAGAACAGAAACAGGCAGGTTTGGGGTTGGTTGACTCAGCATCTCAACAATCTCACTGGAAATCCAGGTTCTTCCCAAACTGCTTAAGAACACTGACTCTGGAGCCAGACTTTTTGGTAGTGAATCTCAAGTCTACCTCGTAATAGCTGTGTGACCTTGGACAAGTTACTTAACCTCTCTGAGCCTCAGTTTTCTCATCTGTTAAAAACAGGATAGTAATAGTACACCAACTCATAGGGCTGTTGTCTCTGCTAAAGCAAGGGCAGGCAAACTTCATAAAGGACCAGGTAGTAAATATTTTAGGCTTTGCTCTTGGCAAGGTAGTTGGTAGTTTCTGTCCAACCACTCAGCTCTGCTCTTGTAGCATGAAAGCAGCCGTAGACACCAGATAAATGAGTGGGCATGGCTTTGTTCCAATGAAATTTTATTTATGGACACTAAAAGTTGAATTTTATATAATTTTCATGTGTTGTGAAATACTGTTGCTTTGATTTTTCTTTAACCATTACAAAATGTAAACACCATTCTTAGTTCACGGGCCACCAAAATAGGTATGACCACCCCTCTAAGCTAAAGCACATAATACATTTAGAATAGTACCTGGCAAGCCCTAAATGCTCAATAAATGTTTGCTGCTATTATTGTTGTTATTATTACCACATCCACCATCATCCTCTGGCCATTCTTCCACCTCTCCATGTTGCCTTCATCCCCCAGCCTGATAGCAAGATGGTGGCCAGAGTTCAAGGTGGGGCATCCAGAGGGAAAAGAAAGACTCTCCTTTCCTGTGACACTTTGTTAGGAGCAAGGAGATCTTTCCTCACATGTCTCACACGTGCCCACTGTCTCAGTCACCAGCGTGGGGTCACATGGCCTCTGCAGAACCAATCACTGGTAAGAGGAGGGATTATTCTTTGACCAATCAGGCCCACCCCTGCAGCTGGGGGTGGAGTCAGTTTACCCTGAGTCACGTGCTGAATGGGGACTTACTTGGCAAATGCCTGACCCAAACAGAGCTTTTGTTAGGACAGAGCAAAATAGGACACGGATACTGGGTAGACAACCAGCAAAGCCTGCTACACCCACTCTTTCAAATCCCCATGAATTTATCACAAGCAGAGGACCTGCTAATCCGGTTTATATATTGATATATCATCTTTAACAAGAGCCAGCCTTTTAAAGATTTGGGCTGGAGAGCATTGGCTCTGCTGACCTTTAAGTCTTTTTAAATAGACACTGTGGTCGTAACTCACTGGATCATAAGCATTCCAAATAACTTTATGGCTCTTTTGAGTTTACTACACACCCTCCCCATCTGATCCCTCGTTTGACCTTCACAGTTCTCTGAAGCAAGGACTATGGTCCTCATTCTCCGGGAAAGAGGAGAAGTGACATGACCAAGGGCATGCAGTTAGGCCCTGAAGCTGGACCCTGAGCCCTGGTTTCCAGCCTCCAGATTCCTGGCCCTTTTTTACTCTACCTCCTGGTTGCAGTGGCAGCTGCTGTATGGCAGGAAGAGTTGGTGGCTGAGAAGGTACTGGTGACAAATAGGGGATTTGCTGGGAGTCAACACAGCCCAAAACATTTGTTTTGGGTGAAGACGTTTAGGTATAATTAAAGATTTTCTCTGGAGCATCCACAGGTTTTGTATACTATGAAATCTCAGGAAATAGTAAAATAATTATTATAATAATAATAATAACAATAATATTATATTATTATAATAATAGCAATAATTATTCTGATGGAGTACAAACGTGCCTTTTTCTGATCTCAAAAGGGAAACATAATTGTCCAAGCATCTCTTTATATTTAAGTCATAATTGTAATGTGTGCCTCCTTACATTTAAGCCCTGTTTTGGGCTTACTGACTTGCAAGATGAGAAAAGGGAATTCCCCCTCAAATAAAAGAAATCTCGTTCAGTAAACTGGGTGTACACAAGTGAAGGAATATTATGCAACCATTAGCTTTAATGCTTATGAAAAATTTTTAATGCCTTGAGAACCCTCTGAAGATAGAGCATTAAGGGATAGAAGCAGGGCACAAAATTACATGCAGAGATGAGATCAACTTTGTTATAAAGACCATGGAAAAGATTGGCAGTCAAGAAACCAAAGCATTAACCCATTTGCCTCTGGGTCGTGAAGTCATGAGTGGTTTCTTCCCCCCAGCTTCTTTATATATTTTTTCTATTCTTTCTAGTCTGTCTACAATACTCATTTTTATGATCAAAGAAAAACATAAAGTAAAAGCCAGAGGAAGACTGGGTAGTTTTGCAGGCTAGGATTTCTTATTATATAGACAGATCCTGGCAAGAAAGGACTAAGTGAGGCAAACCAGGGCTGTTTGCAGAGTGAAAGGATGAAAACCGCATCTCGAAGGATGCTCGTCCTCCAGAAGTAGCTGTGCAGCCTCAGCACAGCTGGCTGACAAGGAGAAAATGGACAGAATCCTCCAGCTGTGGAGTTGGAAACTCACAAGCCGTGTGGCTTTGAGCAAATTAACCACTCTGACCTTCAGTTTCTTCATCTGTTACATGAGAATAATAACACCTAGTACATTCGGTTGAACTTCTTTCAATTACATAACATATTTTTATTGAGTTCTTACTGTCGTAGGAGCTAAAGATGCAACAGTGATCAAAGAAATAAGGTCCCTGTTCTCCAGCGCATTCATTCTAGTGGAGGGTTAGGGTGGGGAGATGAGTTGAGTATTGGGGGAGCAACAAAAGCAAATGTCCTGGGACAGACAATAGCTTGGCACTTTATATCAGAGAGGGGTCTTATGTGTCTGGAGTTTAGTGCGTAGGTGGGGAGTGGAGCAGTTAGGGAGAAGTAGACAGGGGGCGAGCCTGGCAGGCCAGGGCAAGAAACTTTGATTTCATTCTAAATATAATGGGAAGCCACTTAAAGGTTTTTAGCCATAGACTAGCATGATCTGATTTAGAGTTTATGTCTTAAAAAGGCCACTTTGCTGCCATGTAGAGAATGGATTGTAAGACTGTGTGGGACAATCAATACACGAAAGCACTTAACATTGGGTCTGGCACAAAGTAAGTGTCTTAATAAGTGGTAACTGTTTTTCATTATTATCATCATTATCCTCATTATTATTACTACTCTTTTGTCTGCCTAGAGCTGGCTCATGATTCTTGGACATTTAGCTTCATGAGATATTGACAAAGCATTCTGATGAGCCGGTGAATTTTTCAAATTTGTTTTCCAGGTGTTTTCACATCCTCAGAGAGGTGATAGTTAGATGCCAAACACAAGCTGATACTGTAAACTGAAAAGAAAAAACCAAACAAACAAAAACAGTGAACACTTGCCTGAATCCAGTATTCTTTCATCCTTCGAGGGTGAGCTCTGGTTATCTCGTAGCTCAAAGAAGACCCTGGGTCTTGATTACAGGTTTTAATCTCCACCAAAGTACTGACGAAGCACCATCCCTGTTGTGAAATCCAGCATATTTGGGTATATTTAAGAATACCTCCCCTCCTGCCAACTTCTCCTTCCTCCAGACTTGGCTCAGAGATGACTTTCTCTGGGAAGCCTCCTGTGACCTTGTCCCAGGCCACACCCCACGCCAAGGCTGTCTTCTCTTCTCTATGCCCTTGGAACTTGGGCAGAGCCATAGCATAACACCTACTGCCTTGATTAACGTGAATTTCTTCATCTAGACTCTGAGTTCCTAGAACTGTACTAGTTAATGCAAGAGCCACCAGCCAACTGTGGCTATTTAAATCTACATTGAAATTAATACAAATTAAATAAACTTTAAAATCCAGTTCCTCGGTGGCATTAGCCACATTTCAAATCCTCAGTAGCCACTGTATTGGACAGCACAGAGAGCAAATATTTCTGTCATTGCAGAAAGTTCTAGTGGACAGAACTGCCCTGAGGAGGTGGGGCAGGAATCATGTGTTATTTATTAGTTTAGAGCTAGCAGAGTGTTTAAGACATAGACTTGAGAGGTGGGCAGACCCTAGTTCAAATCTCAGCTCCTAATCTTACTAGCTGTGTGATCTTGGCCAAGTTCATCTTCTCAGTACAGGTGTCCCCTGCTTATCAGAAGTTTGCTTAACACCACTTCACTTTTACCAAAGACCTACATCAGTACCTGTTTTGCTAACTGAAAGAAATCTGAAGAGGATTTTCACTTTTACGGAAAAAAAGGCTAAAAGCCAAAATAGGGTTCAGTGTTCGTTTTGCTGTTTGGTTGTTTATAGAGGCAACAGGTGTCCCAAGCAGCAAGAGTGGTGCCGCCAGTCTCCTTCCCCGGGAGCTACGCTTGGCATCTCGGCATCAAGTCACCATAGCGCTGGACTGTGTGAGCGTCTGTGCTTTATCTCGATTTATTTTGTGCAACCGTTAGCAAGATGTGTCCTAAGGTAATTGCTTCTTTTCTTTAAGCCGTTTTGGCTTGCAAAGGTGTCATAGGAACGCTGTACTTTCAGACAGCGGGGGGAAAATGTACCCACCCCACAGTGTGCTTGTGAAGCTTGTATAAGTTAATATATGTGAAGGGCTTGCAACAGAGCTTAACTCAGAGTACGCCCCAAGCAAGTGATAGCGGCTATTATCATCGCCTCCAGTAAAATAACCAGCACATAGTAGGCCCTGATCACTGTTTACTGATTGCCTGAACAAATGAATGAAAGAACAAGTGAATGAATGGACTTTAATTCTGGCTTTAATGAAAACAGACTACCTCTTCTGAAACCAAATATATTGCCATTAATAATAGCTTCTACTTATTCAGCACTTACTACATACCAGGCGCCGTGCTAAATGCGTTGCACACATTTCTCCCAACAGCCCCGTGAGCAAGGGACTATTATTAACCACCTCTTTTTAGTGATGAGGGCGCTGAAGCTCAGAGATCGGAGGCCAAAGGGTGTAACGCTAGCACGATGGGGAGCTGCGCCTCTCTGCCTTGGTGGAGATATTACTGCTTCTAGAGTATTGGCTGCCGTGATTGCTTCTAGAAGTGATTCAATCTCACCCTCTCTGCTTCCTCTCTCTTGGAGGGATGGGGGCTGTGGGCAAATGCAGGCAGGGGCCTTGATGCTCCCCTTCCTCCCTGACCCTTGGGGAGGGCCATGGCTCCGCACGGTGAGAACACACCTGCAAGGAGCAAGGCGGCCTGCTCAGTTTTCTTTCCTCTTCCCAGAAAGACTTTTGACCCTGGTTTCTCGGATTCTTTTCTTTCCCTATCCATCCCCAGGGTTGCTGGCCCTCTGGCCATGCCCACCCCTCCCCACCGCCCCACGCGTACCACCGAGCAATGGCCAGGCCGCAGACAAGGGCGCCTTTCTTCAAAGTGGTTCCCCTTCATCTCATAAATTCTCAGCCCCGGCCTGATTGGCTGCGACAAAAAGGAGCTAGGCCCCCGCTCTGCTCCTCAGATACAAAGTGAGTTGTGTGCAGTTTTTGCCCACATGAGGCCAATCACAGGGGCCTGTGCCTCTCAGAAATCCCAAAGGACAAAATACCAGCAAGCCCTCAACACAGCAACTGCCCGGTCACAGGATCAAAATTATCTCTGGCCAGACAATGGACAGCAGATAGCTGGGAAAACCAAGACAATGAAGGGCACCTCCCCAGTCACTTCTAACCTGAAGACTGGAAGGACGTTTAACCCTTTCCCACCTGAACCTTTTAACTTCCAGCCACATTGAGTCTGTGTACAGATTGGGATGGTGCCCATACCTTAAGGGAACGGTTCCCAATTCAACCCATCCTGATGGTTCCTTTTGCCACTTTCGAGAACTTGCCTTTCCTATGAAGCGTGATTCCAATGTTTCCAATTTTTAGGCACTAAAATTAGTCCAACTGTGCCTTCTAATTCTGTAGACACAACCCAGCTTGTGCAAATGTCCCTCTCTCCCATTTCTGGGTGAATTTTTGCATAGTACAGACTGCCAATTTTGTCGCGTGTTCTTGGGGGAAGATAGAAGTTTAAAATCATCTAGCTGCTTACCATGAAACAAATGCTGTGGAACACAAAGTTCTGATTTAGAATGCTGCATGTAACACTCTCATGAAGAGAAAAATACAAATGTCTTACATGGATCACTGCTGAACATAGCAGTAGGAATATGAACTAGAAGTTATTGAACAGTTACTATATACCTACTCATTCTCCAGGCTTTTATTTCTTTGTCAGAATTTTATTTGATCCTCCCAGCCACCTTTCCTCTGAGGTAGATAACCCTTTATCCCCATTTTACAGACGAGGAAACTCAGTCCCAGCAAGATTAAGTAACTTGCCCAAAGGTATAGCTAGAAATTGACTGAGCCGAGATTGGAACCCAAATCTGTCTACAAAGGCTGAATTCTTAACCACGTGCTTAATAAATGGCAATCATTATTGTTATTGTCATAAAATACAACACTTTATCTGCAGGAATACAAAGATGCTCCCAACATATAAGCGAAAATACAGGCAACAAGATTGCACATAGTCTGTGGTACTATTAAAAATAGGTAAATGATAGATAGATGGATAGGAGGAAAACTACTAGAACAATCTTTGCCAAAAGCTTGAGTGATTTTCTCTCGTGATTTTTTGCTTTTTTCTCCCCCTTGGTGCTTTTCTTTGCCTTCCAATGTTCTTCGTGAAGCATGTATAAATTTTGCCATTAGGAAAGACGTGTGTGAGTGTGTGTGTGTGTGTGTGTGTGTGTGTGTGTGTGTGTGTGTGCTTTAAAAGCCAGAGGGAATAGAGAAGATGGCAAAGTAGGCCAAAGAAGCTGGAATTGCAGTTATTTAAATCTTGCCCACAATTGCAATTTGGGGAGTTCAAAGTTATCTCAAAATGATGAAGCAAAAGTCTTAAGCCATCTGCCCGCTAGACCAAGTGAAGCCAAGTGACAGTGACAGAGAGAAAGTCCTTTAAACAATGACCTAAAGGGTGTGCTGTGAGCGGGGAAACAGAATGAGGGGAAAGTGGTAAAGTTCATCTAAGGAATGATAGAGGTTTTCTTCCTAACGACCCTCCCTCCTAAGCCATTGTATTTGCTGCTTGGATTCAGTCAGCTCCAGCTTGACTGAGAAAGACCAGAGCAGTCAGGGGAGAAGGGGCAGAAAACCTTCAGCCTGGCCCCCAAGACAAATCCCTAGGAGTCTGGCAGGAGGCAGCCTTGCTGATTCCAGGCCTATATTTTTCATTTCTTGTTTTAACAGTCATAAACGCCTTCCGATGCCAAAGCAGAACATGACTTTAATCCAGATAAAATAAAATTCCCAAACCCTGAAAACTATACAGAGATTTACAAGCCAATTTTAAAAAGCAAAAGCCTCGGTTCCAAGAATGGCACATTCCACATGGCCAGCACCGGGGGCTGCCCGGTGGCCTGGCCTCCTGGGGACGAGGTCCCAGGGCTCACCACTCAGCCCCCAAATCCACAGCCCCTTTGGCAAAGAGAATGCAGGCAAACTCGGCCCTTGACGTGGACTCTTCTCAGATTCCTGGGCTCTGGGGTCTCTTGGCTTTCAGGAGTCCTAATAGATTCCAGCTCCCCTCTCTCCGCCTCCCCTCCACCCCCCAGCTGTTGCAGAAAACCACAGTCAACCTCTTCTTGCTCTCAGCTGCCAACTTTTCTCTAAGTAAACACAGAATGTAGCAGGAGATCAGCTCAGTTCCATTCCCAGCACTGGAGGTTGGGTCAAGCCTGGCCTGATACCAACCTCAAGAACCCAGGCTAGGGTGGGTTCTGAGGTAACCACGGGCTGCCACTTAGCGAAGCCTTATTATGTGCTAAATGCCGTATGGATATGAACTCAGTTAACCCCATTGATCCTCTGAGGTGGGACCTTTGTATATTAGATTTCATCGCTTTGCTCCTCTAGGTCTTCTGGCCCCTTTCACCTCTTGCTCTGAGCCCAGGAGGCTGACCTGTGTGAATGGCACCACTGGGCTCGCATGCATTCTGGCCTCTGGTTGGGTTTGCCCAAGAAGAGAAGAGGCGCTGGCAGGAGATCAGAGGAAGGAAGCCAATGAGTTGGGGCCGTTCATCCCCCAGATTCCTCCTTGCTGTGTGGCTATGGGCTGGCTGTGCCTCTTCCAAAAGCCACAGCTCCTGTTGAGTGATTCTCTCCATACGGCTCCCCTTTCCAGGTTCTGGAATTAACCCTTCTCCTTGCTCCTGCGGACCCAGGGCAGGAACAGCGCCTCCCTCTGCTAGCCCCAGGTACTGCACTCTGCCTTGATCTCTCCCAGCACTGCCCACACCTGCGCAAATAATCTCTCTATTAAACTCCCCTCAGATTACCTGACTTCAGTGCGCCCTCTGTTTCCTACCAGGCTGCTGACCAGTGCATTTGCATCATCTCTGGTTTATAGAGGAGGAGACTGAAGCTTGGAGAAATTAAGTCACTTGCCCAGGGGCAATTATCTGGGATTTGAATTTGGATCAGCCTGACTCCAGAGCCCATGCTCTTAACCTCCTAACTACTTTGTAAAAAATAAAATGAAATAAGCTTTTATTCGGTGCCTATTGTGTGCCATACAGTGTGCTAAGCCCCTCATGCCTTCGTTTCGCAGGCACTCTGTGGACAATACTATTAATGCTTACTATCCCCATTTCACAGATGAGAAAACTGAGGCTCAGAAAGGGGAATTCATCTGCCCATGGACACAAAGTTAAAGAGAGGCAGAGCTGAGGCATGAACTCAGGGCTACCCCAGCCTTCTCTCCAGCTTAGGTAACCTGCTTTCCACAGAAACCGTGGGGATCAGTGGAAGCCAGAAGAGAGAATGAATCCATGTTCCAAGAGGACCTCCCAGGGTAGGGCTGGAGAAGTGGATTCATTCATCATGTCCAAGAGACAAGCTGGAGTGGAAGCTGGAAGGCAGAGCCAGAGGCTGGGGGACTGTGGGAACAGAGGCAGGGCCAGGCCAGGAGTGGGAAGGTGGTCCAGGCCTTTGCCAGGAGGAGGGCTGGGTCCCTTGGGACACCTGTGTGATAGTGCTGACTGCATGAGGCTCCGATGGGGACTGTTCATATTGACGAACATTTACTGAGTGCCCACTGTGTGCCAGGCAGAGTGCTTGGCTCTGGGGCCACCTGTGTTGGGGCTGAGGGGCCAAGCACAGGTCCATCCCGTGGACGGAAACTACTGTGGTTTGGGGCTCAGATATGAGGCCATTTGCCTTGCCCATCTCCTCATCCCTAGAAGCCCTACCATTCAAGGCTACCCCCAAAACACCTCTCCACACTGTGGTGTCCCACTGCAGTCCATATTATACTCGACTCTTCCTTTTTCCCCAGTCCCCAGCCCAACAAACTAAACCGGTCTCTGCCGGATCTCTTTTCTCTTGTTGACCTTAAAATGTACCACCCCCCAAATGTCTGTCTATCACCATCTATTTTATAGCTTTATTCAATTATAACTGACATGCAATAATCTGCTTGCATTTAAACTTTGTAATTTGATACATTTTGACATATGTATATACCTGTGAAAATATCGCCACAATCAAGATGATGAATATATTACCACTCAGAAAGCTTCGTCGACCGCCTTTGTCATCCCTCCTGTCTACCTCACATCCCAACACCCAGGCAACTGTTGATCTGCTTTCTATCTCAGATATTATATAAATGGAAGAATATATATATACATATATATATATATATATATATATATGTATATATATATAGAGAAGTCTGGCTTCTTTCACTCAGCATAATTAATTTTAGATTCATCCATGTTGTTGTGTATATCAGTACTTCATTCCTTTTTACTGCTGAGTGGTATTCTATTGTACGGACATACCACAATTTACTTGTTTATTTGTTTCTCTGTTTATTTCCTTCCTTCCTTCCTTCTTCCCTCCTGTCTATCTATTTATCTACCTACCTATCATCTATCCTTCGTCCACCTATCTATTCACTTCCTTTAGAATTGAGCCTATTTGTAAGGATGTTCATCACAGCATTTATATTTAATAGCAAAAGCACTTATAACAACCTACATGTCTGCCCATAGGGAAATGATTAAATAAAGTTTAATGAGGCCTTGGAACCTCGTCAGAGGAGAGCCAAATACAGAATCCTAAGCCAGCTTGCTGCAGTTGCCAGGAGGGCTGTGTAATTCTTGGTTCATGGCTAACTTTCTACTGTGCCCTGCCACAGTTCTTGATTGGATGGAGATAAAACCATTCACTGACACCTGGCTAGCATGTCCAAAGTGCCACCTCTCCTTGTTTCTTTGCTTTGTGAATATCTATCTATCCGTCCATTCATCCATCTATCATCTATGCACCCACACATCCATCAATCCATCCATCCATCCCTATCTATCATCTATCATTTCTTTATTTATGTATATTTTCTTCCTTTTCCTTTGACCATCCTTTATCTGTCCACTGATACCCATGAGGTCAATAGATGTCAATGTCCTCCTGTAGCTGGAAGAAGACACAGATTACTTTAATAGTAAATATGACCATCTAGTAAGAACCTATTAGTTACCAGGCACAGCATGAAGAAATCAGAAAGTGCTTAGCACGCAGCCTGACACACGTAAGTGTCATGGTAAAGAACATTATATTGAGTTCCTTCCTTTGTTGGTGGTTGTAATTACAGATCTTTGCTACTGCTTAAATAAAACCTCATTCATTCATGACAGTATGTATGAAGGGCAGGTTAAGAGATCCGTCTGCGTTAAAAGACCTGTTTAGAATCCTTAAACAAAATGAACCTTTCTTTCTTTTGGTACAGAGCAGAATTTGACAAAGAAAGAGTTCCCAAGTAGTATTACTTCCTGGCTGCTCTAATCAACATTTAAAACTCATCTGGATTTGGCAGGAATTTCTTTGGGTAAGATGAGGTGCTAAAAGCCTTAAAACAGTTTATTCTTTTAAAGACATGAAACGCTCCTTACACAGTCTTTACATGGTTATGCCGATAAAGTTTTCTTCACAGGTGGAGCAAAGGTAAACTGCAACTTAGGCCAGGCTGACTTATAACAAATTCCATTATTAGCACAGTTCAAATTAATGAGATTTTCCTTTACTTGGTTTCAAAAGAGGCTCAAAGCCACTTAGTAACTTGAGACCTCTTGTGACTCTCATTACTAGAAGAGTTTTTAAAACACAGTTTGGTCTTTGGTTACCATAGGAAATTGCGAAGGCCCAATGACTGTGTTTCATTCTGGATCCAAGTTTCATGTCGGGTGATTCATTTAAGCTTTGATGATTTTTTAATTTAAAAAATTCCCCATTAATGCTCAAAAAAAGAAAAAAAATCTATTAGCACACGGTGAACACATGAGAGGGATACTGACCAGTCGAGTTCATTGTCTGAGTTCTATGCCAAAAAAAAAGGATGAAAAGTAAACAAAACTTTCAAACTTTACAATATTTACCTTTAAGCTCTTAGTAGCCACAGATGCAAAAGTCTTTACTTGTGTTTTAAGTCGGGAAACCTCCTAAATTAAGTTGGATTTGTCCCAAGGACCAAATCAGAAAATTAATTCATGAACTAAGGCCCTCCAGAAGGTTTTTTCCTTTCATTTTGTTTAATCACTTTTATAGTCCTTTCCTTCTTCGAAGTAATTTGGATTTGATTGCTTCTTCGTGAAATTCTAATGTCAAGACTGTGTCTAATTTCTGTTTTATGAAGAAATCTGGAAACTATACAAAGGAATGAATTGAGATGCAGAGTCAAATAAAATCTGTAATGTGATAACTCTATCAACCCTGCCTGGAAAGATACTGTATTTCAATTAGATCTTGAGACATGTTCTTACATAAACTGACAGCATCGGATTGACAGTGTTCATCTTCCCAGAGAACACAATTTACAAGGACAGAGTAGTGAATTTGGTTCGGTATTCCAAAGGTACGTTGGATTGCTTACCCCACCCCAGCCTGAATAGAGGTGTGATTTAACAGACAGGCTCCCTTTCAGCATAAAATAAAAATGGCAAATATATGAAAAATTCCCACCAGCACGCAAAAAAAGGTATTTAAGATTTAAAGTAATAATAATAATAATAATAATATTTAGCATTTAAACAGTACTTTACATCTTCAAAGCACTCCATAAACATTGGTTCCAATTCTCCAGGCGTTCAGTGGTCTTTGATGTGGAGAAGAACTCCAGGCACAGTGGGGGAGGTAAAGCTACATCCAGAAGAACTGAGTCCAATTAGCTAATTGTAACACTTTCATTTCTTCCCTCGTTCAGTTTCATTTTTTTTCCAACTACTTTTTGTTGTTCTCAGGTAAAGCCCTTGCAGGGTCACCTATGCAGGCCTGCTGGTATTAACCAGGCTCCCATCCAAACTCATCTGCAAGACCCGGCTGCATTCTTTTCCATTCTTTTCCCCAATTCACGGTGAAACGGAAAAACCAAGTCCAACTGGATGACAATTAGACTGATTTTATTCTCAGAGTTTGCCTTTCCAATTTTTCAATGGAGCGAAATATCCTTTTATTTATAAGACCATAGGAGATACTATGTTTTATAGATAGATTTATTTTAGTCTTGATGCTTTTTTTTTTTTGGTCTTTTCTTAGCAAAACAAGAAGCTAGCTGTCTTGTGTCAGTCTCCACCATTCTTTCTGGAGAGTATGAAATCCAAAAATCCAGGAAGCCCTGGTCTTGATGACTCTGACACCTCCAGCAGCAAAGATTTAACGCTTATCCCAACTGGCCATCCTCACTGTAGGTAAGGCTGTGGCGAAGCAGGTAATCTCTTGCAGCAGGCTATGTCCTCCACTCTTGGCAGAAGTGTAAATTGGTGTAACCTTTTTGCAGAATCTATGAAAGTTGCAATCTTTTGTATCCTTTGACTCAGCAGTTCTACTTCCAGGAATTTGTTTTAATGAAAAACTCACACAAGTTTGCAAAGAAATATGCAAGCCCATCAATTTAGCCTTGTCTTGAAGTGAAAAACTGGAGGGTACCAAGGACTCACAGCAAGGGAACTAGTGGAGACAAGTGAGACACAGCCAGACAGCAACATCCACGGCGCTGGCGCTGGTGGGTTAATTACATGGTTCTATGTTTCCTCACACGGAGGGAGGTCTGTGGGCTCAGGACTCATTCATCCTACTCAAGTTTCTTGAGCACATACTATGTTCCAGGCACTGTTCTAGAAAAAGGATGCAGGAGTGAAGAAAGGAGACAATGTCCTTGCCCTCATGGAGCTTACGTTCTGATGGGAACGTTTTTCACAAACAAATAAATACGTATTATCAGGTAATAACATATCTGCTAAGTCAAAAGTAAAAACAAGGAGTGTGGAAAAGCCCCTTTGGAACAGAGTTTGGCAGTTTCATATAAAGATAAATATATATTTACCATATGGTCCAACCATCCCACTGGTGAGTATTTACCCAAGAGAAATGAAAACTTATAGTCACCCCTAAAACTTGTGTGTGAATGTTTATAGTGACTTTATTTGTAATCACCCTCAAAATGGAAACAACCCTAATGTCATTCAACTGATGAATCGGTAAACAAAATATGGTATATCCATACAATGGAATATTATACACCAAAAAAAAGAAGGAGCCACTAATTCATGCAACAAAATGGAGGAAACTCAAATACATTATGTTGAGTGGGAGGCCATGTACTCTGTAATTTCATTTATAAGACATTCTGGCAAAGGTAAAACATAAGGACAGAGAACAGCTTAGTCATTGCCAGGAGCTTGGGGTGAAGGAAGGGGTTGATTACAAAGGGGCAATTGGGAGGATATTGGAACTGTACTAAATCTCTATTGTGGTGATGCTTACACAACCCTAGATGTTTTGTCAAAACTTGTAGAACTCTACACTAAGGCCAGTGGATTTTACTATATGTAGATCATACCTCAATAAACCCGATTAAGGGAAAAAAGCAAAGTGCAAAAGCTGTATACAGTATGATCCCATTTTTGTAAGTAATAAGAATAATAGCAAATGTTAGAATATGCTTAGGGGGAAAAAAATCTAGATGAATATCCAGTACGCTGAATTGTTAACAGTTAAGTGACCTGGGTTGGGGGAAGGCGTGTTTCATTTTCTAAATTACACATTTCTTTGATGCTTGAATATTTTATAGGGCATGTGTTACTTTCAGAATTACAGGGAAAATCGAATTACGATACAAAATTTAATCGTCCGTGCAGGCCAGTCTGTTGTGGTGAGGCACAGAACTCACCTGAGATGCGCAGGCTACATCATGTGACTCTGATTCTGGCTCTGGAGGGCAACTGTCTGCTCAGGCTATTAAAGATACACTGCGACTTTGCAGACCCCTGAGAAGCCTTGGGAGACGCCCTCCTCTTTGGCTTGGGACCTCTGCCCCGCCTCCAGGCAAGGAGGGGCTGCTGTCCCCTCTAAGCTGCTCCTGGGGAGAGCCAGCCCTTTGGTAGCTCCCATGGGACTGATTTTTCTGGACAGAGGTGGAATGAGGCTCAGGGCTGGCGCTGCCCCAGTCCTCCTGCCATGGAGAAGAGCTGTCTGTGGCCCAAGGTGGTTTAACACCTCTGATAATAACAGACAATGTTTATTGACACTTGCTCTGCGCCAGGCACTGGCCAAGGACTTACTACTTAGTATCAGTTTGTAATTCCTTCGTTTAACAAACATTTGTTAAACACCAACAATGTTCTAGGCACTGAGGATACAGTAGTGAACAAAGAGGAGAAAAAAAAAACAACCTTATATTCTATCACCCTGATATTCTAATAGGAGGAGGGGGAGACAGCAAAAATATATAAAAACGAATATATGTCAGGGGATTTTAGATGCTAAGAGAAAACTAAACAGAGTGAGGGGTGTAAGAAGGAGGGATGGGGCACACTGTCTTAGGTACAGTGGTCCGAGAGGGTCTTTCCACTGTGGGGGCCATCTAAGCCAAGGGGAGGAGAGGCCTGCAAGGCCCAGGGCCCTGAGGCTGAGTCTGTGAGAAGAGCTCCAGGGAGGTCACGGGCCTGCAGCAGAGTATGCATGGGGGACTCTGGCAAGAGAGCAAGAGGCCAAGTCACACGGGGCCCTGCAGGCGCTGATGGAGTGTTTGGCTTTTACCTTGAATGAGGTGGGAGTCATGGAAGGGTTTAGAGCAGAGGAGTGACATGATCTGACTTAGGTTTGATTAGGCTCCCTCTGACTGCTGTGTGGAAAAGAGAACATAGTTGGGGTGGGAGCAACAGAGGGGCCAGTGGCTTAGGCTTGGAGGTGGCACATTCTGGATATTTCCATCTCAGCCTTCACTTTCCCAATCTGCAAAATGGGATGATAATAGTATCTCCCTCACAGGAGGATTAAACAAGCTCATGGTATTAAAGTACCTGGGCCAGGGCCTGGCACATGGGAAGTGCTCAATAAATATGCCCGTGCTTGTTATTATTATTACCAACGTTCCCATGAAGCCAGGATAATTATGCCCACATTTTGGATGAGAAGACTGAGGCTCAGAGGGGTGAGGCTGCTTCTCCAAGAGCAGATGGCTGGTAAGTGGCAGAGCTGCATTGCTCCAGACCCCTGTGGAACATTTGTGGGGAGGCACAGTGGGCCTATGAAGAAGACAGGAAGCCCAAATAAGGGGCAGAGGGTGTCTAAGCATGGGGGGGCCCTCTAACCTCATCTTAGTACAGATGGCAGCAGTGGCCAAGCTTCAGGTAGGATAGGATCCTAGGATAGGGGTAGGATCTACCTCATAAGATAGTTCTGACAAGTAGATACCTGGCATAAAATGAGCTCTGTAAGCACGTCCAGAAGACAGCCCCCTCCTGAAAAGGTGGTACAGTAAGTAGGAGTGTAACTGGGTATATGGTTGGTGGCATGTCTTTACTGGCCTCCTTCTGGTTGCACCACACGGCAGTGCCTGGGAGAAGAAAGCCCGTCTTCTGCTGGGATTTTGAGAAGTGGCTGATTAGATTATAATGAACAGGCGCATTGGGGTGCACGTGCTGTGTAAACAGTGACCTCGTCATAAAGCCACAGATATAGAACAACGCAAAGTGTGGTTTGAGTTATGGCATGGTTAACATGAAATAAAGTCTGCTCACTGGAAAATCGTTTTAAGGGTCTATTATTTTTTTAAGTGAGGGGAATATTTACCGAGGTATTTTTGGTAGAATAAAGAAGGGGCTTCTATGTTCAGTAACCGTTGTGAAATGCCGGTAGCAAATCCCCATAACACAACTCGCTAACATTTACAGAAGCTGTTGTGATTAAGTGGGAACCAAGCTACCGGAAAATCTACAAGAAGTCAGCAAAGTAAGATCAAGAGACTATAAAGTAAACAATATATAGAGAATGAAATGTAATTTATGTCCTTGGGGAAGGGATCTGTACCGACAATAGCAACAGAGTGACTCTGTAGATATACTCCATTTCCGTCCTCAACCAACTATTGCAGTCAGCACATTTGAAAATGGAGAAATTGTGTACGCAATTTAAAAAAAACACCAATGGATTATAACTCACCAGCGTCCTGAGAGGTTGGCAGCCCATTTTAAAAAGGAAAAACTGAGACTCAAGCGGGAGATATGAGTTGCTTGCCTCATCCTTGCTGAGAACCTATAACCCAGGTGACCGGAGGAGCCCAGTGAACCTGTCACTGAGGCCACGTGAAGACCTCAAGAAAATGATGACTCAAGTTTCACATGTGGCATTTTTCCTGCCTCCAAAGTGCTGCCTGAGCAAAGGAGTGTGCTCTTTCCAAGGTTTGCTTTTAAATAAAATGATCTGTTGCAGAAAAGCAAGATCTGGCCCCCAGGCAGGGACCCAGCCAGCAAGGAGCTGGCACCCCTGTGCCAGGGAGCAGGAAAAGTGTCCTCTCAGGCTGGGAAGTTAAAGTGCCAGATAGTTTGGAGGGAACTGGTCTGGTCCCTGGAGGATGGTGGCCTTTGTCTAATATGCCAGGACCTGGATGTCACTTCTCAAAGAGCAGTATCACACGGGTGGGGGGGCTCCATCAGTTGCCTTCTCACCTATCCAGACCTCAGCTGAAGTCCCTGATTTAGGCCACCAGTGAAAAGACCTTTTCTTCCTTACAAAACCCCTGGACACTTGGGTCTGGCCAGGAGCACAGAAAGCAGAAAGGGTGAGATAGGCTGGCACAGTTGCCAGAGAAGTTGGCATCTCCCCTCCCAGTGCACAGTCTGGCTCTGGGCCACCCGGGCAGGCCGTTTCTTTCGTGAACATTGAATTCGCACTTGCACAGCCCTGGAGAGGAAAAGTTATGGAATCCACCTTGTGAACACCCTCTTCTCTTAGAGGTGATTTTGTTCACCCTAAAACCAGAGTTGGCTGTCGTAAGTGAGGCCGTTCAGATTCCAAGAGAGTGTGTGTGTGTATGTGTGTCCATCCAGAGGAAGCAGAATTTAGTTTCATGTGATACATTTCACCACCTGCCACGGCCAGAGCGTGCAATATGTAAACTTAGTGGAGGCCGAAGATTTATGAATGTGGTCACTTGTTTTTGGTCAAGTGGCAGCGTAGTCAAAGAAAAATTTCAGGGGACATTCACACACTTCTTTATTATTGGCTATTAGAAAGCAATTTATCGTGGGCTGCTAAATTCATTCAAAAATCAGCACTACCAGAAGCAAGAGTCCTTTGTATGTAAGTGTAGGTAAAATGCCAGTGAGTACAGTTAATTTAAGCTCATTGGGATTTTTAAAAACTCAAATCATGGCTTAAATGATCTCTTTGGTGGTGTTTCTTGGAGTTCCATCTCTGCCTACATTTTATAAAAAGCTCTGGGTCTGAAGAGTCACTGGCATTTATTGAACACCTATTATGTGTTGGGTGGGTGCTGAGTGCTTTGTGTGCAGTAACTCATTGAATACTCACATTGGCTGTAAGAGGCAGATACAAGAATGACCCTGCTTTAGGGATGAGGAAACTGAGGCACAGAAAGGTTAAATCACCGTCCAAGAGGTCAAAAATTCAGTGGCGGGCTTCCCTGGTGGCGCAGTGGTTGAGAATCTGCCTGCTAATGCAGGGGACACGGGTTCGAGCCCTGGTCTGGGAAGATCCCACATGCCGCGGAGCAACTGGGCCCGTGAGCCACAATTGCTGAGCCTGCGCGTCTGGAGCCTGTGCTCCGCAGCAAGAGAGGCCGCGATAGTGAGAGGCCCGCGCACCGCGATGGAGAGTGGCCCCCACTTGCCGCAACTAGAGAAAGCCCTCGCACAGAAACGAAGACCCAACACAGCCATAAATAAATAAATAAATAAATAAAATTAAAAAAAAAAAAAAAAGTAAAATAACCCAAACTATTGAGTTGGGGAAATGAAACAACTAAAAAAAAAAAAAAAAAAGTCAGTGGCAAGGCTGGGATCTGGACCAGGTGTCCTCCAGCCCTAAAGTTCTTGCCCTTCGCCAGACCTCAAGCTGCGCTCTGAGCCAGCAACAACTGCTATTGTTTTTACTTCATCCTCTGCACCGCCTTAGGGGAGGGGTTGGAACAGTTAGGAAATCCTTGATGGTTATGAGCAGAGCTGTTATTGCCCAAGGCACCACAGCTTGACTGGTATAAGACCATTCTCTCAGAGGGAACGTAAAACCTCAACTTAAAAACTGAATTATGAAAATGAAGGAATGAAAAGGATAGGCCTGCTTCGTGGAAGCGTCTATAAGTGTCTTTATGGAATTATGGAATAAATGGCCTTGTCCACACCATGTGAGAGCGACCCAAGACCAGTGTTTGTCATTGTGCCAAACCCCTGACTGATCTCACTGGGACTGCCTTTGTTTCTCTTTTTGTTCTCAGCTGCTGACTTGAATAGCAAAAAAAAAAAACCTCAAGAGGAAATGCAAATGGTCAAGAGACCTAAGAGAAGATCTACCTCACTGGAGTTTGGGAAAGCAAATTCAAACAGCAATGACACCATTTTTCACCATCAGGTTGGCAAAAATTAAAACAAGATTGGCAACATCCAAATGCTGGCAAGGTGGTGAGGAAGTATCCTCTCTTCCGGTATTGCTTGAGGGAGTGTGAATTGCTACAATGTTTGGGGACAGACTTCTGGTTGTATTTCTTAACAGTAAAAATACACATTTATTAACAATAAAAAAGCAATCCTATTTTGGGGACTTTATTCTACAGAAATAAAAGTGTCAGTACATAAGGATATATGGATAAGGATATTTACTGAACCCTTATTTATAGTAGGAAAAAACTGGAAACCACCCGAAGGTTCAGAAATAGGGGAATAATTGGATAAATTATGGCACAGGTGTTCTATGAAACACTATACAACGAATAAAAGATGGAGTTGGATCTAGATATATAGGCCTAGAAGTATATTTGTGATAAATTAAGTGAAAAAAAAAGCCGCTTGCAAAGTAATATATGTGACATGATCCCTTTTTCATAAAAAGTAAAAAAAAAAAATTCCCTTAGGAGTGTGTGTTTACATTGCATGATTTGGTATGAGCTTGTAGAAAGCAGAGTAAGGATTCATAACAATTTGGTTGAGTTTGGATAACTCAGTGGTAGAGAAAAGAGTGTTCCTTTTTCCTTGGCATACTCCTGTGTTGTTTAACTTGTTACAGCTAGCATTTTGTAACTTTTGTTATTTACAATAAGATAAATCTAATAAAGCTGAGGTTAAAGGGAAAAAACCCCCAGGTGATGTGATTGGGTGCCACTTTCCATTGTTCGAGGATGGCCAAGTGACTGTGCTTGTTATAATTTATTGATCACTGCCGATGGGGCTGTGCAATGTGCTAAGACCTCGCCCTGTGCGGTCACTCTGGGAGGTCAACCCACCGGGAGAAATGGGGGTCACAGGGCTTAAGTGACCTGCTCAAGGCTGCACAGTTAGTGCACCACAGAGCAGAGATGGGAACCCAGGTCTGTCTTACTCTGAAGCTGTATTCTTAACTCCTACAAAATACTCCCACCCTGCAGCTGTGGCGACTTCCTGTGGTCTTTCTAATAGGGTGGTTCCTCCTCTGGTTATATTTTTGCTTCCATTTTCTCTCTGCCATTACATTTGGTAACCATGAAAGGGAACTAAACTGTCATTCTCAGAATAAGACCTGAGACTTGTGCAGAGGGGCACGGTCTATTTCCTGCCTGGGCAGTTAGGCGTTTTCACAAATGGGGAAACTTGGTCATGAACAAGGATGCTTCTGACGAGCCCCCCACATGGGGAACTGGACTCAGAAGTACCTGGTGTCTTGCTGCTTCCTAGTCACCAGTATGGGTTTGGGTTGGTTTTGATCTTATCTCCTGAGGCTCTCCATCACCTCCCATTGCTTTCTCTATTAAAGACTTTGCAGATATTTATCAGTCATCTCCACAGTGCAGAGTCAAGGGTTTCTTTGCTAGAAATGACCTAGCATGGAGTATCACCCAGGTTGCCTTTTCACACAGGAGGAAACTGAGGCCCAGAACAGTCGGGAGGCTTGTCTAAGATAACAGGGCCACTCAGTGGCACATCTGAGACTAGAACCTGGTTCCCTTGGGTCCTCATTCTGTACTTATGTTGCCAGGGCAATTGCACACTGCACTTCTGACCTTTTCTCTTCTACTCCGGGGCCTTGGCTTTGACAGTCAAGGAAATCTCCCCAGATGAAGTTTTTATCCCTTTTGCATTGTTTATTTGCTTTTTTGATTGATTATTCTGTTTTCAATTTTATTGATTGATTTGTGTTGTTTATAACTTATTGTATTCAATAGGTAATATATATATTTGGCTAAAAAAATGTAAACAGTACAGTGAAAAGTAATTTCTCTTCCCACTGTTACTCTGTATCCCCAGAGGCAACTGATATTACCATTGTCTCTGGTGCAACCTTCCGTGGATATCTCAATTAATAATCTCTTTTTGTGCTAATGATAGTTAGCACTCTCAGTACACATAGTGCTAACTCATTATTTTTAATGGCTGCATGGGATTAAATTATACTGTTAACTACTCCCCAAATAACGGGCATGTAAGTTGATTTCTACAAGCAGTACTATAGTTCACGTCCTTGCACTACAGGTCTTTATACATCTGTGCAAGTATCTCTGTAGGATAACCTCCTAGAAGTAGAATTGCTCGGTCAAAGGGAATGTCCATTATAAATTTTGATATTTTCCAAATTGACACCCAAAGCTGTGGTGCTAATTTATATTCCCACTGACAGAGTTCTGCTTCCCTTCACAGTTGCCTAAGCTTTTAAAATATTGTCAATATTTATTATGCTTTTTTTTTGTTTTTTGGCTGCACCACATGGCATGCGGGATCTTAGTTCCCCAACCAGGGATCGAACCCACGCCCCCTGCAGTGGAAGCTCAGAGTCTTAATGACTGGACCGTCAAGGAAGTCCCTTATTATGGTTTTAATTGCTGTTTTTCTTATGATGAGTGTCTTAGTCTGCTTGTTGGGCTGCTCTAACAAGTTATCATAGACCGGGTGGCTTAAACAAGAGAAATTTATTCCTCACAGTTCTGGAGGTTGGGAAGTCTAAGATCAAGGTGCCAGCCAATATGGTTCCTGGTAAGAACCCTTTTCCTGGTTCTGTCTTCACAGGGCAGGGGGGTTGGGGGGTGGGGCAAGGTGGGGAGAGAGTGAGATGGAGGGAGGTTAGGAGGGAGGGAGGGAGAGTGTTTGAAGGCTGGAAATCTTTCCTGTCTCTTCATACAAGGGCACTAATCCAATCATGAAGGCTATACCCTTGTGACCTAATTACCTGCCAAAAGCTCTGTCTCCAAATACCATCACAATGGGAAAGTTACAGCGTATTAATTTTAGGGGGACACCAACATTCCGTCCATTGCAGCAAGTGAGGTTGAACATCTTTTTACATATTTGAAAGCCATATGTCTTTCCTACTCTGTAAACTGTCCATGTCCTGTTCTCATTTTTCTAATATTAGGTTGCTTTGGGAGACTTTTAAAAAACTTACTGAAGAATGAGAATTTGGTGACCAGGTGTGTAAGATGATATCCTGGGATATAAACACACCTGGATATGATGGACCATCACACTGTCTGATTGCTCAGGCCGAAGTAACACCATGCATGTTGATAAAGTGGTTTGACTGTTTTTTCCTAAACATTTTCATCAACAAATCTTAATAGAAATGCACAAAATTGGCCTGAGGTCAGTGGGTCAGCAATTGGGACCCCTTTTTGACAGATTGAGAAATGAGGGTCAGAGAGTTGAACCATGGTGGTCAAGGTAACACAACAGGGGGTGCCAAAGTCATCTACAGGCCTCTGCTCACAGAGCCTTCTGGATTCAGGTTTGGGCTCTGGAGCCACATACACCTGGGTTTGAGCCACTCACTAACTGGAGAGTTTGGAGGTGTCACTGCACTTCTGAGCCTTGACTTACAGTCTAAGGATAATAACAGTATCTTCTTTATGTGACTGTTCTGAGGACTATGTGAAATAATGTAGGTACATTCGTTATAACAGTGTCGGTGGGTTATAACATAGTGTCAGCCATGATAATACTACACTTTATAACATGCTGCTCCTGGGTTTTGCTTTAGCAGTTACTTGTGGTAGTTCCAAAGCTCAATTCGCATGTCTAAGACTTCTTTCCTTTTATTACACTCCATCTTTCTGCTGTTTTCCCACTCTTCCTTTTTTTTAATCCAATCTACATGGCTCTTCCACGTTTGGGGGCTTATTAATGAAGTTATCTCCTCCCCACCTTTGCAGGGAGCACACACCTTGAGGGCTGGGAAAGAGCCTCCTTATACTGGCATTCCTTCGGACTCCCATGCCGTATGCTCAAGAACTGTTGGTTATTGACTGAATGGAGCCAGGAGGGAAGGTCTGCTCCCAACCAGCCCTAGTACAGTGTCTGGTAGTTTAAAAAAAAAAAAAAAAAAAAAAAAAATATATATATATATATATATTCTTGCACAAAGCAAGAGATCAGGAAGCATTTATGCAAAGAATGAATGCATACACACACTGCCTAGGAGTAAGGGCTCGAAAGGCATTTCTGTATTCACAGTAAGCGCTCCCTGGGTGAGGCTTATAAACCTTAACGCAAGACCTTAGCTGCGCTGTGCCTGGGTGCAGGGGTTCGAATCCCACCTCCTCCTCTTCCCAGCTGTGCAACCTCGGGCAAGTGACTTAATCTCTTTGTGCTTCAGTTTTCTCATCTGCAAAACGCGGAGGACGGAGTGAGACCTCGAGGAGACACCCCCGAAGCACTTGGATCTTCTGCTTGGCCCACGGCGAGCCCTTGCCACCCAGCCGGCCGGGGCGGTACGGGGCACAGGCAAGGGGCCCCGAGCCCTCCGCAGCCACCTCCACGGGCATTCCCGGGGCTCGCAGTCGCGCCCAGCGGAGGTCTGTGCACCCGAGGGGGCGGGGCGCGGGGCCGCCGGCCCGGCCGCTGCCCGCGCGCCCTCCCCAGAGCCGCGCCGCCTGCACTTCTTTCTCTCCCTCTTCGTCTCGGTCTCCGTCTCCCTCCCTCTCTCGGCCGGAGAATCCGGCCCCACTCGGCTCAGCAGCGCCTCCCGCGAGCCGCGGCGGCCGCCGCTCCGGCCCCTCCCCCGCCCCCTTCGTCCCCCCCCCGCGCGGCCGGCGCCCGTCACGTGACGCAGCGCCAGCCAATGGCGGGCCGAGCCGCGGTCGGCGGCCGCCATTGCTGTCAGAGCGAGAGAGCCCCGGGAGGGAGGAGAAGCGAGGCTGACTGGGGAGGAGGGGGGGGTGGGGGAGGAAGAGGAAGGAGGGGACGTCGCTCGGCTGCCGGGGTCGCCCGCTGGCTTCGTCCGCACCCCCCCCTTCGCGAGTTCGCGCTCCGCGGCGGCGGCGGCTCCGAGGCGGCGGCGGCGACTCCGGGGCTCGCCTCCCCTCACGCGCCGGCGGGGGCCGAGGGGGAGTCGGTGGCTGGAGATAAACAAGGCGGCGGCGGCGGCGGCGGCGGCGGCTGAGGAACAGGGAAGGCGGAGGCGGCGGCCGGCCCGCAGCGCCGGCCCGGGAGGCAGCGGCGGCCCTGAGAGGCGGGGAGGGCGCCGGGCCGCGCGGACAGCGCCCCCCGCCGCCGCTGGAGCCGCGGGAGCCGCCGCCGCCGCCCGAGCAGGAAGGAGCCGCGCGGTCGCCGCGCACCCCCCCGCCGGCCCGGGCCCGCCGCCCCCAGCGCGGCGTCGCCGCGGCGCCTCCCGCCCGCCCGCCGGCCCTCGCGCCCTCCACCGGCGGCGGCGGCGGCCCGGCCGCCCCGCGCTCCCCGGCGAGGCGCCGCCGCCCGGCCCGGCCTCGCCTCGGACGCCTCGCTCCGACATGCCCCGCTCTGGCGGCCGGGCTCGCGGAGGATCATGACTGCGGCAGCGAACTGGGTGGCGAACGGGGCGAGCCTGGAGGATTGTCACTCCAACCTCTTCTCGCTGGTGAGTAGTCGGGCTGCGGGGAGGGGGTTGTGTCGGGGGGGGGGTCCCCGACCTCTGCCGCCGACCTCCGCCGCCGACCAACTTTCTCCTCCCGCCGCCGGGACTTCGCCCCTCCCTCGCCTCTCCCCGCCGTTCGCCTCTCGCCGATTCTCCCCCTTTTGGATCGTCTCTCCCTCGCCTTGGATCCCATCCAGTGTTTATTTGGCTCTTTAAAAATCATTTGTGAGCGCGGCGCTCGGCGTGGAATTTGCATGTGGAAGTCTCAAAGCTGCGGATTCTGGGTCGCACTTCGAACGCCCACCCTCTGTTGCAATCGCACTCCCCTTCCCCTCCCATTTCCCCCCTTTTCTTCCCTAAATGTGGAAGGCTTTGCCTTGTGATGCCCGCGCCTGCGATAAGCAGCTTTTTCCCCCTTGTGTCGGATCGGCTGCCCGCCCGCCCGCCTTTTGAATTTTAAAAAAATTCCATAATGACACCTGCAATTTCGCCCGAAAACAGTTGATTGAATGCGATTGTGTCAGTAAAGGACTCTTGCACCCGAAGCTCCCGGGATTGTAAACATCGACAGCCGTCTGCCTCTCGGGGCTTACTACGCTGGAGAGCCGTAAAGCCATTGCACCGAGCCGACGGAAGGTGGAGAAAGCTTTTTCTTCTTTCTCTCCTCCTGTGTCTTTTAAAAACTGTTTTCTCTCTCCTAACAACGAATCCACACACACACACAAAAGCAACAAGCTGGGCGGTTTGATAACATCGCTTTTATCTGCCTTCGCCTCTCTCGCGCTGTCTCTCTGATAATTGACAACTTTTCCTTCGGATTTGAATCGCCTGCCTTAATCTTGAAGCAGTTAGGGTGTCAATTGTTCTTCTGGAAGCCTGGCACCCGACGACGCCGTCTAGGTTCATCGAAATTAAAAATGCATAGGGCTCCAGCAACTCTTTCCTGGCGGTGGCAGTGACATTTGGTGGTAAATGCCATCTTTGCTTTTTATTGGGTCGTATTACCTAGCTCTGAAAACATTCACGTTGTTAAACCTGGCGTTTAGGCTAATAATTGCAGTGCGTGGTCTTTAAATATGTGCTTTGTGCATGAGTTACTGTATGTAGAGCTATGTGCCCGGGAGACTACGAATTTGTTTAAATATTGAGCAAAGATTTGTAAACAGATGTAGGGCAATTATGTTTCAAGCGTAGAATATAATTGGAAAATTGGCTGAACGGTTTAATTTAGGCTTGAAAAAACCCAACTTAGTTTAAGTTGTGTACCCTTTTGGGGGGACTGGCTTTGGGGAACATGCATTTTGGAAATGTTTTCTGTAACCTCTGCTGTAGATAGAGCTTTATTTCCTCTTAATCCTTGTTTACACTGGATAAATAATTTAGTGTTCAAATTGTAATTAGTTACATTTAATTATGGGTAGCATAGATTTTTTTTTCTTTGCGACTAGTGGAGAAATACAAATTCTTGCCAACTTTTCAAATGGAAGCTTTATTTTATTAAATATATTTCATTATGCAGATAAAAAAAGTCAAAACGTGATTTTTACCTACAAAGACCGAGTGACATAGTATCTGTGCTTTGTGTACTAGGATCAGGTCATTTTTTTTTCCCAACATTTTTATTCGGATATTTAATCTTAAAATTCAATTATAAGTTGCGATTCTTACTCTCCGTACTGTGATAATTTTCCCTTGATCTTTTGATATATGGGAATAAAACTCATTTTGTCTCCTGTTTTCTTCTCTCAGTCTATCATTTAGTATTAGTCAGATTCAGGGACTTCCATAGATTAGCAAACATATTGATTAAGGGGTATTTAAAAGGTTTTTGTTTGGCGGCTGGTGACCACGTTGACACTTTATCAGGGAATTAAAATAACCAAGTAGACCAATATTAGTGAGGAGAGATCCCCCAAATTACCATATATCATGCTGACTGGTAATGGCTTGTATATATGTGGCTAATTTATATACAGTATGTTTTGTAGACAAATGAAAATCCATGTGTAGCCAGTCTTTAGTATATATCATTTCTTCTACCTTTTTTCTTTTTCTTTTTTTTTTTTTTTTTTAAAGCTTAAGTAAGGATGATAATGTTGATAGAGATAAAGATGTTTAAGATTCTTTTGTAGAAACAATTTGTGGGAGCGGACTCTGTGCTTTATGACTGACTAAAGGTTTGTGCTTTGGGTATTTCTCTCCTAAACCTTTAAACCAGGAATTGATTTTTGAATATACTTTTTTTTTTTTTAAACAGAATTGCTCTTTAGGTAGCAACTTTGAAATGCAGAAATGCATGGGTTGATTTTTTTAAAGGACTATAGAATGTCTACATTCTCTTTTAGGTGGAGGGTGGATTGGTGCTAATTAAAAAAATTACGAATGGGTTAAAGAACTGCTGATATTGTAAATTTTTCTCATTCCAAATTGAGCATTTTCTTGTAAATTAGATATAGTAGCAACCTGGAATATCAAAAATATGTTGCCTGAAGTACATTGTATAGAATAATTCCAAAGGAGATAAAATCATTACCCGTTCAAAATAAAGCATGTATTATAAGAGCCCTTGGTGCTTTATAATGGCATGTATTTTTCTTTTTGGCCTGCAGTTTTTTTGAGCAGAGAAAAGTATTGCTTATAGAGAATTTACCTAGATACTCATATTAATGTAGATTGAAATGTAAGCTAGAGATTATAAAATTCTGTAACACAGTAATGACCCACCCACTTTCTGTTACCTTGAGGTGTTCATATGGCTTAGCAAAAGTTGATTTGTGCAGTCAGATGCCTTAAGGTTTTTGTCAGTCCTTTACTTATTTTGCTTTCTGATATTTCTGCTGCATGGCATCACATTTCCTAAATTCTTTGTCACCCCCTGCCCCCTTTTCCTAACATGTGAAAGATGCCATTGTGTATATATGATATGGGTCATTGTATGTGTTTCTTATTCTTACAGTTGTGAAATTTGTAGCTACTGCATTAAATGCATGCCTGGCTGTGCCTTTGTGACTCAAAACTGTTTTCTCATGCTGTCCATCACATTTCCGGGAGACTCTTGTTATATATTCACACAGTTATAATTCAGTTAAGTGTGTTAAATCTGCCCTTTTGGAAAGTGTACCAGTGCACCCTATGGTATGTCAACTCACCCTTGTGGAAAGACATATTATAATTTCCAGATGTAAGTATATCTTTAGTTTTGTTTCTTTACTTTTGTTTCTCAGTCGAGGTGATATGGAGAAAAGTGATATTGTGTCCTTTAACTAGATTTAAGTATATATTCTTTGACACACAGCAGTCTAATTCTTAGTTATGTGTGCTCCACATTCATGTTGTTTTATTTGCTTAGCATCTTCCGGACTATGGGGTAGTTGGGGGATGGTATCATTCTTCCTTCCTCAATTGAAACACACATTAGTACATAATTCCTATTAAGGACCACTCATTCTATGTTTGAAGATTTTAAGGTAATCTGTTGTTGACCTGCTTTCTTTTTTCTGAGGAGATTTATTATATTTTTTGCAGAGAAGGAAGATAGTTGTAAATATAGAAACTTTGAGATCTATTCCTTTGAGTTAGAACCAGATGGGGAGGACTATCAATTGAAAATGAGGAAGAAGGAATGATTAATCTTCTCAAGTGCCAGTAAATATACAGGGTATTTTTTCATCCCAATTTCCAATTTTAGTATTTACACGTAAAGCATCTTTTTTTCATGATGGTTCATTTTGTTTAATGAAAATGTTTATAATTTGCTAATGTATGTTTTCTGTTCAGTGTTTTGTTGTTAGTAGCACATGGTGTTGCAGTATTTATATATTTTTAATAGCAATAATAGCTACCCAGTAATAATTGCCATATTAACCTCCAATTGCTAGTAAATATTTTTAAGTACATAATAGACAGCAATTTAAGGCATAGTGTAGCAGTTTACTGGACCGTTTTAAAGAGCCATTTGTACATGTGATGAGTTCATAATTTTAAAGAGAAAATAATGTACCTAAGACTTGTATGCTGCAAAATATGTCTGTGTTATTGCTTGAAGTGCTCATTGAGAGGAAGTTAGGTTGGGGCTGTTTCTTTGTGAGAATAAAGGCAGGGGAGGGGTGCCTTAGGACAATGAGTGTTGAGTTTATGCCAGGTGCTTATGTAGTTTAGCACTTTCTTTGGAATATTTTGGCATTTTTTTTCATGATTGTGTTAGGTATTTGGAGAAAAAAATCTCTTAAGGCATTCTTTTAATTAACATTAAGTTATAGTAGTGGATTATATTAATTAGGTTTGGAAAGATTGATTCATCTTTTTTGTTCACTGGCTAATTTAGCCTAGTTAATTGTGAGTTAATTGTATTCATCAAACACTTTCAAAGGTCTCCTCTGCTCTTGAGATTAATAAGAAAGATACTGTCACCAGTTTATATTATATTCTCTTTATCATATATTTGCAAAAGATAGGCATATTCTATAGTTATATTTGTTAAATTATTTAAAATTGAAGTGAAATTCAGTGTAAATAGTAATAAGATTGTTTATGTGGATTTTTTTTTAATGAACAGTTAATTCAGCTCTTCCTCAAAGTTTGATTCAAAGGTAGACTAGATATTTTTCTTTTTTTTGGCCATGCCGCCTGGCTTGCGGGATCTTAGTTCCCTGAACAGGGGTCGAACCCGTGCCCTGGCAGAGAGTCCTTACCACTGGACTGCCAGGGAATTCGCAGGCTAGATATTTTTCTGACTGGTTTCACTTATTTTCACTAGAAGAAAATAATAATCTCCTCCTCTGAAATAGTAGTAGAAGGTACTGATTTGTTGGTTTTTTTTTCTGAAAGAGGGTGATGTATTAATTTCACAGAAGTTAGCTAGTGAGAGAGATTAGACAAAAGTTTATAAGAATTAGTAATATGGTTGAATATTAGGTATTGTTACTGAGCTGTGCATTGCAGCCGTTTATTAGAAATGGAGAAAAAGGATTTCTGTGACATTTCTTTTAGTGTCACTTATTTAAAATGTATTGTGTGCTAATCTGCTTTACAAACCGTGTGTGTTGTAGCCACCAGAATTCCTATTTTGTCATTGTATAAACATTGCTATTTCGAGAAATTACATTTAATGCATTGCAAAGTGAGGTAATTAGGTAGATAGCCTAAAAATGTGCTGTGGGAATAGTTAAAAAAAAAAAATTTGCACTCACATTTATTTCATAGGACTTGCTTAGAGATTTGGAGTCAATGAATCAATATTTGTAGTGTGTGTTGGAATTTCAGACTTTTCTTCCCACTTGAATCATTTAACAACTTTCTGATCCTGTGCAGATAATTTCCTTTTATAGTATAAGCTTTCATTGTTTATTCGAAAGATTTGAAGGTGTTAGCTTTGTTCTGTTGGGGGAATTCACTTCATTACATAGGGGAGATGATTTTCCATTAATCTTGGTAAATATTAACATAAATGAGGAATTGTAAATTCACGTTCATTTGCATGAATGAAATATATATGCTTGCCCAATTTTTGTTTAGTATAAAGTCACTTATGTACATCAGTATAGTTTTCTATCTTTGCTTTAGCTGATACAAAAATAGTTTTAAATGCTTTTAAAATGTTATGGTTGGTGTTTATTTCAGAGGTAGCTCCCCATCCTACTACAGTGTTTTGTTACTTAATTTTTGAAATCGTTGGATTCTGTCCTCATAAATTGGCTATCATAGTCTTCTTTTAGGAACTTCTGTTTTACTTGCATTTATATTAGCATGTTTTAGTTATGTTTGTTGGAGTAGAGTTGCTTTCCTTTTTTAAGCTGATAAAATGTCTTTTAGAGTGCATTTGGATTCTAGTCAAGAAAGATGAAGTTTTTTTGTTAATTTCTAGGTGAGAATTAGAAGAATCAATGGTGTCCAAGGGAGAATGTTTATGTCACTGGCATTTTCATACTCTATAGTTTATTATGTATATTTCTGAGTGTTTATTTTCTCATTCCAGATGAATTGTGGTAGAAACTTATTAAAACCGTATTTCTACTACTGTGAAACAGCACAGAGCCCTGGTTGACAGCTTTCTGCATTTTGTACTTTTTCCAGTACAGTGAAATTCCATTACTGTTAAAGGAACCTCCTGACTTGATTATTTTAAAATTTCATTTGTGCCTTTATTTTACATTGTTTAGATTTGTAACTTAAAAAAATGAAAAGGGGAAGATAAAGAGAATTAGGTAGGTTTGCAGGTAAATATTTTTTCTCAGTCTTGACTAGATTTCTTTACTGTAATAATTAATTCTTAATTTGTATTAAGTCACCACATTAATTGGATATATTTAAGACATTTGATATTAAAATTAAATTTGAGGAAGTGATTCGTTTCAAATAAAATATGTAATTGTGCATAGAATTCTTTATGATATTGAGTGGAAATTTTAAAGATTGATCATGTAAAAGGTATTAAATTGCATGAAAACTGTGGTCCCCCTCCCCCCCAAGATCATTGATACATTTCTGAGGAAGTATTTTTGCATAAGACACATAAAGCTTCCTCATATAGTTCCACTGTCCATCAGCGCTTAATTTGAGAGGTAATAAGGTATTCAAAAGTATAATTGGTGTGAAAAAACATTTTGTGTTGGTAATTCTCATGATTGAATGTTAATGTCCTAAAGAGAAATAAGGAAGAACATACATATATCCAACTCAGGAACCAGCTCCTAGTTTTTTTGCACGTGTATATGTCTGGCATAATCCTACTCATCTTTTAAGGAGGTCAAATGTCACCTCCTCTGTGAAGATTTCCTAGACTCCCACAGATAGAACTTGTCACTCTTGTTCCTTCCGTGTACCTCCTTCTGTCTACCTCTGATAATCATATGAGCTTCTGTAGGGCTATGACCCTAAGTCATCTTTCCATTCTCTTCACAGTTAAGTGTTAATTAACTCTTTGTTAAATGAACGAATGACTGGACAACTATTATCTTCACCACCTTGTTCCCTAAGGGATTTCTCTTTGCCCATTTAGGTCCTGATCACAGTATGTTATTTATTATTATTTTAAACATTTATTTAGCTGTTTAGCTCTGTGTTCTGAATATACATTATCTAGGCTGTATGTACTGTGGCTTGGTAATATTTTAGATGAGTTCTAGATAATCTTTATTAAGAATTCCAGCTGATCAAGGGAGACATGCTTATACCTCAAAGGAATAGGAATTCAGTTAGTATTTAGGTTTTGTCTAATGTGGTAGGCAACCTATAGATTTTGGAACCTGTTGGAGATTTTGTTTGGGGCTTGATCCAGAATTCCTTCATTTCCATTCTCTAAGCCATATAAGAGGGCTTTTGGTCAACCTTCAGTTATAAGATTACTTTGCATGAGCTCAGTAAAATGGGTAGTAAACCGGTCGGTAATAGGGAAAGTTGAGTGGTATTCAAACTTTTTTTTTTTTCTACTAGTGACTAGATCTCCTTGCTTGCATAATGGTTTTGTGCCTCAGTTCCTCCTATAAACTTGAAGGAAATATGGAGGTCAGGAGGTGTGAAAAATCATTTTGAGTATCTTTTAAGAAAAGTATTTTGGATGACTAGATAATGTTTGTTAATAGGAAGAGACTTCTGGCAAATTACAACTGAAATTATAGAGTAGCCCTAGGCAGTTAACCAGGAAGTTGGAATGGCAAAATTACTTATTTTAAGTATGGCAGCTATATTGTATTTGTGCTTTTTTGGCGGGAGCAGAAGATTAAATTGTTCTTCTGTTTTTCTTCGTAAATAAGCCATCTTTAGATGTTAACAACTTTTCACTTGTTTATATGATTCTCAGTTGTGTGATGTCTTTAATAAGCTAGGTGATTCTGCTGTACCAGCCCTGAGCTCTGACTGGCTGAGACTGGAGATTGAACCGTGGCTCTTATTTAGTAGTGAAAGCTATTAATTCCTTGGCAGCTCTGGAGTGCTCTTTGAACTTTAAATAGCAGTGCTATTAACATTTTGAGAGTTGTCTCAGGGAATGTCAGAAATAGTACTTAATAAATATCTTTTTCTTTTTAAAGACTAAATCATGTTTTAGTTTGACACACATGTCACAACCCTTACTTTGTTTTGAACAAAGTATATATCCTCAGCTACCAGCCAGTTTCTATTTTCCATTTAATAATGTGGCAACATCTAAAAATATTGTTTAGACTTTGTTGAAGGAAGGAAGGTCCCTCCCCCATCTGTAGTTTTTGTCTTAGTCATGTCGAATATGAATAGTGTCCTAAGTTTTTATCCAAAGTGTAGAATTTTACATGTAGGTGGGTTTCAGCATTCTAAATATCAGAAAAAGTTAATTTGTATGTAAGTTTGCTTTCACATAAAAACCTACCCTTAATTCTGTTGCTACAAATGATAGTTTGCCTATTGTATTGTACTTAATTACTTGTGTTATAGAACTTGAATGCTATTTATGGGAGCATTTTTATGGGAAAGCTTAGGATATTAGGAGTACCTTTCCTCTGAGTAGTTTGCTGTCAATCAGAGTAGGCACTCCCTAAAACCCATCTTAGATGCTGCAGGCAGTGGGAGTGAGGATGACCCAGACTCTAGGCCCACTTCAAGGCCTAGGAGAGGATTGCTATCTGAAAGAGAGGCTTGAAGAGGGTGTTGAGAGGTGAGGGCGGTTCCTTCCCAATGGGAAGAACAGCAATTTTGGAGCAAGGATTGAAGCCGATTTTCCCATCCCTACCTGAAGGTATCCGCTGCTCTGCTGCTTCCTCTTTACTGATATACTTTTATTAAAATGTAGGGAATAGTGATAGGTTCTGTGATGTCATCAGGAAAAGATTTTGTATTTCTTTGCCCTTTAGCTCTTCCCTTTCCTCTTTCACTCACCCCTAGAGAAAAACTTTCTACTTGCTATTTTGTGTGGTAAATGAGGACTTAACGAGCCTCAGTGAAGTGAAAAGGGAATTGGGGGTGAGACTGGATGGTGTAACCAATAAATTAGTATTTAGGTATTAATTTTTTGTATGTTATGCTTGAGAAATTTAGGACAATATATATTCATTTTCCAGTCATGTACATACATGAGAAATGATTGAAATCGGGCTTGGGCTTACAAAAGGGCTAAGGGTCTGATATGTAGGATAAAGACCTACATATACTGTTTAGTTTTTAAGATTGTAGATGGTAAGTGCAGAGGGAAAGCAGCATGGACAGATAGCATAGTAACTCAGCCAGAAAAACTCAGAAGAGGAGTTTTAAACTGGATCTTGAAGGAATGGATGGATATGGCTTGCTAGAGGGGAATGCAAAGGATATTCTTTGGAAGCTCAGTTGACAGCTCTGGGTCTGTCCTTGAGAATATTTCCTGAAGTGGTATATAGGAGAGCACTTCTAATTTATGGTCTTGCTTCTTGGTTTCCTTTTAAAAAACAGTACAGAAACTTATTGAAATCTGGTTTTTGTTAGGTGGAAAATTTCAAGTGTGGGCAGGCTGATTTAGGTTAAGAAATGGTGATGTTAAAATAATCAGTTTTCTAAAATAATTCGGTTCTGAACTTTAAAAAAAACAGTGCTATATTACACAAAATGCTAATGACTAAAGTGACAAATATTTCAGTAACTGGACAGACGTGAATCTTAAATGAGCAGATGGGATATGAAACTAAAAGCGGGAGATAATCCAAGACAATATAGAAACTATTATGAGAAATGAATTGAGGAAAAACAAGTGTGTTAAATGGTATTATATTTACTAATATGTTTAAAAGCTCTTCTAGGATTGCTCTCTTACATAGACAAATTGGAATTGTTGAACTGTGTAACCTATCATTTAAAAAATTTCGTTCATTTAAAACAAATTAGATTTTGATCCAGAATTACTTCTCATGAAGCCTAGACATTTAAGTCATGAATATATATGTTAATGTGCTTTCAGTAGGCAATATAATTTGCTTTATCTGACTTAAAAATTAAAAAAAAATAATAATCATAATTTTCAAAGACAACTGTGGTGGACCTTGAAGGGGAGAGGTTAGGAGTGAAAGATGAGGAAGTTTGCTGTTTGGGCAGCTTGGTACTTAGTTGAAATCATTACATATGACTGTTGAGGGTAGAATCTGGATTACAGTGGCTTGCAGAATGAATGAATGGTACACTTTTCAGTTGAAGGAGGTTGATATGAGGCAAGCAGTGATGTGGGAGTCGGGAAGGTAAGAGATTGAAAGGTAGATGAAGGAAATTTTTCAGAAGGCAAGAGCCTCATTTGTGTTTATACATTAGTAGCAACAGTAGTGGAGAGATGGAAAGAAAGATGAAAGATATAAGAAAAGTTGATAATTGATGAAACAATCTGGCTGGAAATGGTATTAGGAACCCAGGTGATGGGGTTAGCACTGGAAAAGAGCAAGACACCTGTGAGAAATAAGGTGTGAGCATATAAGAAATGAATAAGTGTGGACAATCTCAGCTGTAGCTTGAGTGCTTTTTAAATTCACAGATTAAAGATACTGAGCTTGAGCCTGAATAAACACTTAAAAAATTTTTTAGCTAAAAAATGTGCATTTTACTTGATGTGCTTGTTACTATTAACCATTTTTGTTTTTATTTTCCTTTAATGGTTGTTTTAAGTAGGTCAAATGTCACCTCCTTCGGTTGTACACTTCACAGTTATGAAACTGATTTTGAGCTAGTCACACCAGAACAGGTACACATCTGCCCAAATGAGAAGCCTTTTTCAAAATAAGCCCCCTTGAAATGAATCAGATATTGATGCCATTGTCTGTAATATTTTTTTGGTCCTTTTCCTATGGAATTTCTTTTAGAGACAGTTTAGTCAGCCACCCCAGAAAGTCTTATAAATTTTAAAGTATACTTCTTTGGTCAGTGTCTTTTCTTCTCTCTTCTCTTAGTTCTGCTTTCTGCTCTAAATTGTTGCTTAAGTCAGCAATTTAGTGCCTTCTGATAGGGGTCTTACAGGTGATGAGCAAAAATCCTGGGAAGAACTCTACTTTTGGATATACAGTTGACCCTTGAACAACATGGGTTTAAACTGCATGGGTCCATTTATACTCGGATTTATTTCAATAAATAAATACTACAGTACTATGCGATCTGCAGTTGATTGAGTTCGTGGATAAGGAGGGCTGACTGTAAAGTTACATGTGGATTTTCAACTCTGCGGGGTGGGCAGTTCAAGCGCCAACTCTGTTGGCATGTATACATTATGCATGTGTGCCAAGAGTTCCAGCCTTGCTTGTACGGTTGCCTCCCAGGTTCTTTGTCTAGTGCTTCAGTGTGCTTTGTTTCAGTACAGTTTCAGTGGAGGTAGATTTAGTGGCCCATTGATTGGTAAGACTAGATATTGGGACAGATTAAGTGGGGGTGGCATTTTTGCTTTCTGGGGATCAAAGCAAATTATCATAAGAGGAGGAATAGAATTGTAAGTTGTGCCCTGTCTGTGTCTGTCTAGCAAACGTTAGATATCCTCCTGAGGTTCATTTTTGGCTAGACGGAAGTAATTAAAAAGAAGAGCCTTGGGATAAATAAATTGAGATAATTTCTTAAGGTTTTAACAGAAAGTTTGGTCTGTGAGACCAAAGTACTTACCTTTTCCCACTTAGCGTTGCTTTACTCATTTGAGACTGCCTAGGAAGTCATCCAGTGTCCCATACATGTTCCTTCAGCAGCTTCTTCCACAGGCGAAGATTAGCACTCATATGTATTCAGGATTTTAATTTCTCATGGTCTGCCTTAATATTCAGTGTTAGGGGAGGTGCAGAGGATGTTTTACCTACAGCAGGCATGCCTATATTATTTAGATTGAGTTGCAATGGCAAGTATGATTTTCTGCTTTTGAATTCAATGAGGTTTTTCTCAATAATGGTTTTCATGTTACATAGATGATTTTATTTATAATTCCTTTTCTTCTTAAAATACTTTTTCACATTAAAAAATGGGAATTGAAATCCTGTCAGAAAGTGTGGCAATATAATCCTAGAGCTATAGATATTTTAGGAAAATTTACTTAAATGATAATTATGCTAAGTAAATAATAGGCACTTTTAAATTGTACAGATTTATTTAACACCTGAACAGTCTAACATTTAGAATTTATACCAGAGCATAAATCTACATCATAGCTACTAAAGACCATAAATATTTACCTTCTGAAATATAAATCCTAAAGTCTAAGTTACTAAAAACATTTTTCAAAGTATATTCGTTTACATACAGAGTGTACAGAGTGTAATCATCTGCATGGATTGAATCAAGTGTCGTGATCCCAAATGACTAAATTCTTTAGTTGTCTATAAATTAACTTGAGATATGTATGAAAATAATATTTTGTTGCTGTTCGGTGCTATCATGGTGAAACTGAGCCTTGTAACCCAGACAGATGGTGCTATTCTTGAGTCTGTCTGCAAGATCCTATAACATTTAATTAAACAGAATGATTCTCATGAGAACCCATACTTAGATATGTGTAAGCTAATAAACTGTCTTCTTTAGTAAATTTTGTAAATTTGATTTGAAAAAGAAGTATTTACTTGTTCTTAGGAAACTTTTCTAATGACTGTGTTAGGATGAGTAGTCTGGTTTGGTAGTTTATATGGTAAACTCAAAGAATAGTCTAGATGGAAAACAAATGGGATTCACTAAGGTAGGTGCTTATCTCCTACAGTAACTTTGATTTTGTTGTCAAACTTTCTCATATGGTAGATGTGATACACTGTTAAGAACTCCAAGAGCTGACTTTAACAATTTCCAGAAAACTGTGAGAAATTTGGCAATATATGTTAACATTCATTTTAGAAAATAACTATTGATTTAAAATCCTTGTGATCTACCTTACATTTTAATATTAGAATTGAAAATAGAAACAGCTCAATCCAGTTTTAATACATTAGGTGGATAGAACTTTATTTAGCTGTTTTGTAGAAGTTTGAGTTTGGAGGTAATAGTATATGGTTGAGATGAATAAATTTATCAGTTACCTAAATAATTACATAAATAATACATTAATAAGTCGTACAATATTTCTAGATATCCTTGGAAATTATTCTTGTATTAAATTTACTTATTTTTATTTAATGCTTAGTCTTTAATAGACAGGAGACAAGCCTGAAAGGTGATGTTTGACGCCAGATTGGATGACATGAAGGAGCTGGAAGTTTATTCTGTATGCACAGGGGAATGCCTGGAGGCTTTTGAGGAGGATAATGACCTGATAAGATTTATGTTTCAGAGAGAAAACCGACCTGGGCTCTGTGTAGTGTTGGTTGTAATAGTGGAGAAACCAAAGGCAGAGAGAAGGCTCTTAGAATAGTCTAGATCTGAGAAATTATGCAGGGCCAGTAGGAATAGAGAGAAAGAAATGGGTTCAAGTAGTATTTTGGAGGTAGAATTTGACAGGACTTGGTGACCAATATTGTATGTCATAGGAGAGGAATCAAATGGCAAACAGATATTCTTGGTTTTATAACATTTGCTTTCTCGTTTATACAAAACAAAGAAGAACTGTTGACAACATCCATGAGCTATAGTTGTTAGCAGAAGACCTGCACTTTGATCACAGGCATATATGAAAGTATTCACTGAGCCTGGGTTCTTGCTATTAAATTAAGCCTTGTGGAACTCAAAAGTTTTAAAATTAACTACGGACAAGAGCTGGGGGCAGAAAGACAAGAGATAGTGAAAAGAAAGTAAAAACAAACATTAGCCTATGTAATCTGCCTATTTTCAGAAAAGGTTTGAGGCAGTGGGAACAAGATTTTATTCCTAAATTGAGAATAAGATTTATGAGAAAGGAGGGGTGGATTAAAAAGTTGGGGAAGAAAGGAGAAGGCAAGACTGGTGGGGTAGGTGCAGAGGTGTGGGTTGTGAGTGGTGGTGGTTGTAGGTGGGAATCAAGAATATTTTGGTAGGGGAAGAGCCCTTGAATTTTTGATTATCAGAAATGGGCATGGAGAAACTCTGATAGAAAGAAAGAAAATAGAGGGGGGAGTGCCCTAACAGCAATTGGCTCTATCAGCGTTTGTTCCATAGAGCCTCTGCTTTTAATAGTGGTAAGCTCACAACATCATGGATGAGCCTCAGAAACACAATGTAGAGACCAACAGCTGACTACCGGCTCATAAGGAATGCAGTAGAGGTCAGAACAACTCTCCACTGTATATTCCCTTGTAATAATAAAGACGTTGAATTAAACCAAAAAAAAAAAAAAAAAAGTGGTAAACTCAGAAAGCAGATTGCATTCTCCCTCTGTAAATCTGCTTTGAGTTATTTTCACTTAGTTTTTTTTTAAAATTTAATTAAATTAATTAATTTATGTATTTTTGGCTGTGTTGGGTCTTCGTTTCTGTGCGTGGGCTTCCTCTAGTTGCGGCGAGCGGGGCCCACTCTTCATCGCGGTGCGCGGGCCTCTCACTGTCTCGGCCTCTCTTGTTGCGGAGCACAGGCTCCAGACGCGCAGGCTCAGTAGTTGTGGCGCATGGGCCTAGTTGCTCCGTGGCATGTGGGATCTTCCCAGACCAGGGCTCGAACCCGTGTCCCCTGCATTGGCAGGCAGACTCTCAACCACTGCGCCACCAGGGAAGCCCTCACTTAGTTTTTTATTTAAAGGTTTTTTTTCTATCAATTTCATATTAGTGATATTTTTGGTAGGAGGATGAAATAGACTTTTACCTCTATTTTTCTTCTTGCCTTTGTGGAAATTGCCGGTTTTTAGGAATTGGCATAGAGGATAGAATAGAGAGGACATTTGTAAAGACCACAAAACAGTGTGTATTTTGGTGCTATTCTTCATTCTCATTCTGGGTTCCTTTAAATTTTCATTCCTATCATTCTATTCTCTGTTCCCTCAGCACTTAGCTTTCTGATTGGACAATATTTTTATAGATACTGAGAGTGTAATTGTCATGCCGTATCAGATTTCTGCCTCGCATATTGGGAAAACTTTTCCCTTCCTCTCTCCCTCTCTGCCCATCCTTCCATACCCCTTTCCTTTTTCAGCACATTCCTGGACTCCCTGTGCTCTGGAGCTTTCCCTACCCTGCTTCACTTTTACTTGGCAGCACCAGTTCTCAGTTAAGAGCTAAAATGTACATATGCACTTCAGAACCTTTTGATGTAATCTTCTTGCTGTGGTGGGGATCCTCTCCAGTTGTTTTGAGTGCACTTACTGGCACAGCATGTGCTATCCATTGTCAGTTGGCTGTAATTCATTCAGCCTTCCCATGTGGGTAGATTTTTCACTTGGCTACCCTGAAGGTGGAGAGTTGGCTTTCTTGCAGTTGTCATTTTTCTTTAATTTCTCTCCAAGTGAGGTCATAGTAATGAAAAACAAAATATTTCCAAGAAATAAAACTTCCAAGAAATTAAAACTACATATAAAAAAATTACACATAATCCAGGCACTCCATTAGATCATATAAATTCCAGCTCTTCCTGTTAATGTGCACATTTTTTGGTAAGTAGATGTAATCACAGGGTAAATATAGTTCTTTATTCAGCTGTATGCCTAACATATTTTCCATGTGGTCACCATTTTCATAATTATAATTTTTAAGAGAAAAGTACTTTATAAATTTAATTAATTTTATAATGTATAATTTAATAATCCAATATTGTTAATATTGGAGGATCTGACATAAAACATGAAGGTTCTCCTCCCCCATATAGAGGTAACTACCGGTAGTTTAATTTTTATCATTCCAGATTTGTTTTTTTTTTAATATGTTTGTGTGCCTATACAATGCAGTTTCAAAATTGTTTTCATTAGATAATAGTGTGTATAAATCATACATAAGGTAGAAACAATCATGATACAGTGAACACCCATGTACCTAATACTCAGAGTAAGAAAAAGAACATTTTAGCATTTGTGAAGTCCTTATGATATCTTTCCTTTCCATTCTCTTTCCTCTCCTTTCAGAGGTAACTATTCTGGATATTATGTATATCATCTTCTATTTTTTAAAAAAGGTTTTAATCATGTGTATTTAGTGTGTGTATGTATATATATACATATATATATAATTTTGGTTTTTGGAACTTTTTATAAATGAACTATATTCCTCTGCAGCTTGCTTTTTTAATTATTATGTTCCAACAATGTGCAATTATACTTCACTCTTACACCACAGTTTATGCATATTGCATATGCATATTGATGATGGACATATTTGTAGTTAAAAAAATTACAGGTAGGGGCTAATTCTCCAACGTTTCCTGCAACATGCTTTTTCTGCTTAGCATTTAAAACTATTAGTCATAAAATCAGTCTCAAAATATTTTTTAGTCAGTAAATTTAGATATACTTCACTCTTTTTTATTATTATTATTTTTAAACAGTTGTATCCTGTTTCACAGGACGGGATGTACTATTGTTTATTTAACCATCAACTGTGAGAAACATTAAGATTCATTTTTTTTCTGTAACAGTACAGTTACACATTTTGATAGTTATAACCATAAATTCCTTAAAAAGATGTGTCAGTTTACATTTCTGTGGGCAATATATAAATGCCCAATTCTTCTATCCTTGCCTATTGTGAAACTTACTCATTTTAATTGTTTATACTCTGAGCAAAGAAAATCTCAGTATTAAAATTTTCAGTTTCTTTATTCCTAATGAGGTTATGAGCATCTTTTCATACAAACGGACATACATATTTTGTGAGTTTTATTTTTCAAAAGCATTTGATCTCTAAAAAGCCTTTTGTTTTCTTTTTCTATTTAAAATTTCCAACCATTCACTAGCAAGAGTCTTTATTTCAAGTCAGATCTTTACATGTTATACACATTCTCATCTCAGAGATTTTGCTCTTTCTAAGAGTACTTACTGAATGCCTGTAATTGCTTAACTGCTTGCCAGCTACATAAATTTTCTCATCAAGATCCTGATGAGATAGGTACTACTGTTCCCATTTTTCAGATAAGAAAACTGAAGCAAGAGTTTAAAGTACTTGCCCTGGGTCACACAGCCAGCCAGTGATGGGGCCCAGTCACTGACTTCAGCGCCCGAACGCTTAACCAGTGCATTGTATTGTGTTCTCTTCTTTCTTTTCTTGTCTGAATCCTTTAGAGCTTCTGTGAAGCTCCTCCTAACTATTCCAAACATTATTGGTCTCTTTCTTTTCTGAGCCTTTTAAAAATTAACAGTGTAGACCATATAATTTAGCATAAGCATGAAGGTAGAAATCACTGGAGCATATAGATTTGCCTGAGATGAATGGAGTGATAATACAGTTTACATTTTTAAAAAGTTTCATCAGATTAATGGAGTAATAAGGCAGCTTAAAATTTCTTCCCACGGATAGGCAGATTTTTCTCTCCTAGACTACTTTATTCCAAATAGAGAAACCAGATGGAAAATGAAAAATTAAGATAGTTTATTTTGATCAATGACTGGGCAAGATAAAAACCTCGGTAATAGTCTCAGAAAAATTCATCACCTCACTAAAAGTCTTTTAGTTTTTTAAAAATAAAAAGCCAGTTGCTGAAATGCTCATCAGAAATGATTTATTATGGTAACATAATCATGTGCTTATTAAAAAGTAGACAAATAGCTTAAAAAAGATAGAAATTTCTTTTTTGCATACACGCAAGCTGGAGGCAGCATTTCAGAACTGGTTTGGTTACTTCTCAGTAATCAAGGGACCCAGGTTCATTCTTTATTATTCCATTATCTCTAGTTTATCACAAGTAGCATATTGTCCAAGATGGCTGCTCAAACTCTATAATCATCATGGTGGCATTCTAGATAGAAGGCAGAGGAAATGTAGGAAGGCCACACCCCTCCTTTTAAAGGAAACTTCTCGAAAGTTCCTTACAACACATCTGGCCATGCTTAACCTCAGGGAAGCTGGGAAATGTAGTTCTTCAAGTGAGCACATTGTTATCCCCAGCAGTGTAGAGTGTATGTTACTGTGGAGGAAGGAGCCGTTCATGTTTGGGTCGGCAGCCAACAATGTCTGCTATACTGAGAAAGTAATATAAATTTGTGTTTATAGTCTGTTATTGCAGTTGGGTAAGAAATCATCCCAACTTCACTAATGAACTTCATTAAATAGTTCAGTTCCCAGAAATTTCACGAGTTCTCTTTTAGTTAAGGTTAATAAATATAAATCATTAACCAGTGTTATGATGTAGTTAGGCATGAAAATAATTTTTTCGAAAATATCTTTCTAAGAGAGGTTCACAGTTACCTTGGAGATACAGAAGATGGTTACTTTGGCTATATTAAAAATAGATTTTTTTCTTTGAGAGATTTTTTTTTTACATGGATTCTTCCATTAATACATAAATTTTTGATGATCTTTATTGAGGTATAGTTTACATACAATAAAATGTTACCCAGTTTAAGCAAGTGCAGTTTTATGAGTTTTGACTAATGTGTAGTCTGTGAAACCACCTCCCACCTCCAGGCAACCACTGATCTGCTGTTACTGTAGACTCATTTTGCCTTTTCTAGAATATTTTATAAATGGAATCATATAGTATATAGTCTTCTTTGTCTGGCTTCATGTAGGTAATTCCTTTTTAGTGCTAAGTTGTAGTCCCTTGTATTGATAAACCACAGTTTGCTTATCCATTCATTTATTAATGATTATGAACTTTCATGTACTGGTTTTTCTGTGGGGCATATGTTTTTATTTCTGTAAACAACCAGGAGTGCCCTTGGTGAATCATGTGGGAAACACAGATTTCACTTTGTAAAGTACTGCTCAACTTTAAAAAGATGATTGTACCGTTTTACATTCCAGCCAGCTATATATGAGTTCTAATTGCTATTCCAGGGTAGCAAAGATTTCCTTTTATGATTTCTTCCAGAAGTATCACAGTGTTCATTATTAGGTTTAGGTCTGTGATTAAGTGATCCATTTTGAGTTTTTTTTTGTGTGGTGTGAGGTAAGGGTTGAAGTTCTTTTTGCATGTGGGATATCTAGTTATTCCTGCATCATTTGTTGAAAAGACTATGTTTTTCCTATCACTGTCAAAAATCAATTGAATGTATTGAATGTATGTGTGTAGTGCGGCTTGTGGGATCTTAGTTCCTCTACCAGGGATCGAACCTGGGCCCTCCGTAATGAAAGTGCGGAGTCCTAACCACTCCGCCAGGAAATTCTGCCAGGAAATTCCCTGTATTCTGTTCCTTTGATCTACATGCCTCTTCTGCCACTACCGCACTGTCATGATTACTGAAACCTTACAGTATATCTTAAAGTCAGGGTAAATTCCCAACTTTGTTCTTTTTCAAAATTGTTTTTGCTCTCCTGGGTACTTTGCATTTCAATATAAGTTTTAGAGTCAACCTGTCAATTTGTTAAAAAAAACAAAAAACAAACAAAAGAAAACAACCTGCAGGGATTTGATTGTGGTCTTGTTGAATCCATAGATCAATTTGCGGAGAATTGATAGGTTAACAATTTTAGGTATTCTAAGCCGTAAACATGTTCTGGCTCTCCGTTTCTTTAAGTCTTTAAATTTCTCTGAACATTGTTTATAGTTTTTGGTGTACAGGTCTGCAACATGTGTTATCAGATTTATCCCTGAGTAGTCCATGTTTTTCAATGCTCTTATAAGTGGCATTGCTTTTAAATATTATTTTTAAATTGTTCACTGTTAATATGTAGAATATAATTAACTTTTGTATATTTATTTTACATACTATGTAAATTCCCTAAACTCAATTACAGTTAACCCTTGAACAATATGGAGGTTATGGGAACCAACCCTTCCCACAGTTGAAAATCTGAGTATAACTTATAGTCAGCCCTACATACCCACAGTTCTGCCTCCACAGATTGAACTAACCACGGATCATATAGTACTGTAGTATTTTTAAAAATCTGCATATAAGTAGACCTGCACAGTTCAAACCTGTGTTGTGGAAGGTCAACTGTATTAGTTTTAGTAGATCTTCTGAAGTCCTTTAATTTTTGTAAATGTACATGATGATGTTGTCTGTGAATAAAGATGATGTTATTATTATCTTCCTTTCCAATCTGTATGCCTTTTATTTCTTGCTTTATTGCATTGATTAGGACCTACAGTACAAAGTTGAATAGAAGTGTGTTAAGAATGTGCATCCTTGCTTTGTTCCTGATCTTAGGTGGAAAGTGGTCAATTTTTCATCATTAATTGTGATATTAGCTGTAGGTTTTTGAATATCCCCTTAATCAGGCTGAGTAAGTTCCCTTTAATTCCTAGTTTGCTAAGTCTTTTTACCATGAATAGGTGTTGAATTTTATTTATTTATTTATTTAATTAATTTATTTTTGGCTGTGTTGGGTCTTCGTTGCTGCGCGTGGGCTTTCTCTAGTTGTGGTGAGCGGGGGCTACTCCTCGTTGCGGTGCACGGGCTTCTCATTGCGGTGGCTTCTCGTTGTGGAGCACGGGCTCTAGGCGTGCGGGTTTCGGTAGCTGTGGCTCACAGGTTCTAGAGCGCAGGCTCAGTAGTTGTGGTGCACGGGTTTGGTTGCTCGCGGCATGTGGGATCTTCCTGGTCCAGGGCTCGAACCCATGTTCCCTGCATTGGCAGGCGGATTCTTAACCACTGCGCCACCAGGGAAGCCCTAGGTGTTGAATTTTGTTAAATGTTTTCTCTGTTGATACGATCACAGGTTTTGTTTTGTTATAATGGGGAATTTTATTGATGGGTTTTTGAACTAAGCTTGATTCAAATTACATTGATGGGCTTTCAAACTAATGCAACTGAGCTTAAATTCGCAAGATAAACTCCATGTGGAGGGTATGTTATCATTTTTATATATTGCTGGATTTGATTTGCTAATATTTTTTTACTGATTTTTAAATCTGTGTTCACGAAGGATATTGGCATGTAGATTTCTTTTCTTGTAATGTTTTTGGTCTTAGTAATGTTGGTCTCTTAAAAATGATTTGGGAAGTAGTCCCTCTGTTTTTTGAAAGTTTGTGTAGAACTGGTGGTATTTCTTCCGTAGATGTTTGATAGAATTTACTAGTGAAGCCATCTTGCGTTGGAGAATTCTTTGAGGGAAGATTTTAGTTTATGAATTCCATTTCTTTAATAGATACAGGGCTGTTCAGATCTTTGTGTGTGTGTTACTTTGGTAATTGTTGCAAAGGACTAGTCCATTTAATCTAAATAGTTTTAATTATTGACATACTGTTGTTTATAGTAATTTCATTATCTTTACAGTGTCATTATGATGTGAAGTAATTTCTCATCTCTCATTCCTGATGTTGGTAATTTGTCTTTTTTTCCCTCTCTTGATTAACCTAGTGAGAAGTTTGTCAATTTTATTGATCTTTTAAAATAACCAGCTTTTCATTTTATTGGTTTTCTCTATTGTTAGTCTGTTTTATATTTCATTTATTTCTTTTCTTCATCATTTCTATCAATCTACATTTGGCTTAATTGACACCTTTTCTAGCTTCCAAAGGAAGAAGCTTAGAGCAATTTTATATCTTTCTTCCTTTCTAATGTAAATATTTAAAGCTACAGATTTCTCTTTGAGCACTGTTTGACTTGTACCCCTCCTATTTTGGTATATATTTTTTTCATATTCTGTTCAAAATATTTTCTGGTTTCCCTTGTGATTTTTTGGGGGGCGGTTCTATGCATTATTTATAAGTATTATTTATTTACAGATTTTGTGGGAGAGGGGAGCATTAGAGGTATTTTGTTAATTTCTAACTTAATTCTATTCAGAAGTTTCAACTTGTAAAAATATATTGATAGGGGACTTCCCTGGAATCCACCTGCCAATGCAGGGGACATGGGTTCAATCCCTGGTCCGGGAAGATTCCACATGCCGAGGAGCAACTAACCCTGTGCGCCACAACTACCGAGGCTGTGTGCCACAACTGCTGAAGCCCGCATGCTCTAGGGCCCGAGTGCTGCAGCTACTGAGCCCAAGTGCTGCAACTGCTGAAGCCCGCGCACCTAGAGCCCGTGCTCTGCAACAAGAGAAGCCACCACAATGAGAAGCCCGCACACCGCAATGAACAGTAGCCCCCACTCACCGCAACTAGAGAAAGCCCACGTGCAGCAACAAAGACCCAACACAGCCAAAAATAAATAAAAAATGAAGAAAAAAATTAAAAATATTTTGGTATTTATTTTATGGCCCAGCATATGGTTTCTCTTGGTGAATGTTCCATGTGCATTTGAAAAAAAAAGTGTATTTTTTTGTTGAGTTATAATGTTTTATAAATGTCAGTTTGGCTTTGTTGGTTGATAGTGTTCACGTTTTTCTATATTCTTATTGATTTTCTGTCTACTTGTTTTATCAGTTGCTGAGAGGAGACCTGTTGAAATCTCCAATTATAATTCTGGATTTGTCAGTTTCTCCTTTTAGATATATCTGTTTGTGCTTCATATATTTTGAAGCTTTGTTATTAGGTACCTACACATTTGGGATTTACGCCTTCTTGAAGAGTTGACATTTTTATCATTATAAAATTTCTCTCTCTATTCCTAGTAATGGTCCTCTTGGAGTCAAGAGGTATTGGTATTAATCCAATCACTGCAGCTCTCTTATAAGTTATGTTTGCATGATGTATCTTTTTCTACCATTTCACTCTTAATCTAGCTTGTCTTTAAGTGCGTTTCTTGTGAGCAGTATGTAGTTGGGCCTTTAAAAATTTTATCCATTCTGAGAATTGATATCTTTTAATTATAGTAGACTATATTTAATATAATTATATTGATATGATTGGGTTTAAGTCTACTACCTTGGCTTTTTTTTTTTCCTGTCTGTCCCATCCATTTTTTGCTCCCCTCCTCCTTTTATTTTTGTCTTTTTCTACTTGCTTTGGATTATTTTGGGGTTTTTTTTTTTTTTAACAAGTCCATTTTGTCTTCAATATTGGTTTATTAGATATACCTCTTTGTTTTACTTTTTAAGGACTGGTCAAGGGTTTATAATACACATCTTTAACTTATTTCAGTGTGCCTTTAAATAATAAATTTTTTCATTTATAATGTTAAAACCTTAGAACAGTATACAATCCATTTTCTTTTTCTGGTCTTTGTTCTGTTGTTGTCATAAATTTTTCTTCTATATCTAGTATACAGTCCATGATCCATTATTTTTGCTGTAAACAGTTAATTAGTTTTTAAGGAAATTTTTAAATTAGAAAACATGTTTTGTATTTATTTGTATGTTAACTTTCTGGTGCTTGTTATTCTTTTGTGTAGATCCAGGTTTCCATCTATTTTCCTTGTACCAGAAGAACTTTTTAAAAAAACATTTATTCTAGTTACATTTATTAAAGTGCAGTTCCATTGGCTTCTGTTGAGCTAAGAAAATCTGTATTTTACCTTCATTTTTGAAAGATATTTGCTTGATTTAGAGTTCTAGATTTGGAGTTTTTTTTTTCTTTCAGCTTGTTCCATTGTTTCCTGCTTGCATATTTTCTGATGAGCAGTCTGTTGTAAATACTGTGTTTGCTTCTGCTTATGTAATGAGTCTTTTTTTTCTCTCAACAGCTTTTAAGATTTTCCTTTTTATCACTGGTTTTCAGAAATTTAATTGTATATATTTTGATTTTTTTTTTCTTTTTTCTTTTGGTTTATATTGCTTTGGGTTCACTGAACTCCTTGGTTCTGAGATTTATTGTTCTCATGAAACTTTGAGACAGTTTGGCCATTATTAAATAATATTGTTTTTGGTTTTGTCTTTTTTCTGGTCCTCCCTTTCCCCCTTTGTGTGTCAGGACCCTAATTACATGTATGATAGACTACTTGATATTATTCTGACTGCTTCGGCTTTACTCATTATTCTTTGAGTTTTAAAAAATTATCTATTCTTAAGCTTGGATAATTATATTGTATGTTTTCAAGTCCCCTGATCTTTTTTTTTGGCAGTGCCTAATCTGTTAAATCCATTCAGTGAATTTGTCATTTCATATTTTGAATATTTGAGGACTAGAAATTTTTTGGTCTCTTTTTTATATCTTTAATTTCTCTCTTTAAGCTTGTTTTTCTTTAAATCCTTGACCGTACTTATAATAGCTGTTTTTAAACTGATTTTTAATTCCATCATCACACTCATTTCTGGGTTTGTTTCTCTTCAGTGATTTTTCTCCTGGTCATGGGTCTCCTTTTGCTGTTTCTTTGAATGTCTAGTATTCTTTTATTGGATACTAGACATTGTGAGTATTATGTCATTGAAAGTTTGGATTTTATTTTTTCTTTTAAAGAGTTGAATTTTGTTTTGGCTGGCAGTTAAGTTACTAATAGATAAGATGATGATCATACTACTAGATAAGATGATGGTGGTGGTGGTGGTGGTGGTGGTGGTTGAGGCCTGATTATTAGGATGGGTTAAAGCCGTCTTTATGTTAGGCCTAGGTTTCTCACTTATGAGGCTTGACTTTTCTGTGGTCTCTATCTTATGCCCAAGGTGTTTAACAATGTTGTGGGGGTTTTTTTTGTTTGTTTTTGGTTTTAAACTGGCTGTTCAGAACTAGATTATTTCCCAGCTTCCGCTCCCCTCCCTGTCTCTCCCCCGCCACCTCCCCGCCCCAGCTTTGTGTGAGCTGTTGGAATGATAGCTCTCTAGTAGTTCTTTGCCTGGCCCCACTGAATTTTGTTGTTTGAATGTGCAACTTGGTATTTAGGAACAGTCTCAAAAGAACCCCTATGAGGTCCCTGGAGCTCTTTTTTTGCATAACTTTTTCCTTTCTGGTGATCTGCTTTCACATATTCTAGCTGCCTTAGGCTTTATAGAACACACTTCATTTGTTTTCTTTCTCTCAGATATTCTACCTCTGTGTTGTTTGCTGTCCAATGTCTGAAAACAGGAGTTCCATATTTTTTTGTTTGGTTTTCTAATTGTTTATGGTGGGAGGATAATTCTGGTGCTTCTTATTTATATTTTAAATGTCATATTTGTCTATGTATATTATCCTAGCTTAGGGATGAGCAGACTTTTTCTTAGAGAACCAGAGAGTTAATTACTTAAGGCTCAACACTGTGGTTGTAGTGGGGAAGCTGCCACAGACAATATGTGGTGTAGTTGTGTACTAATAAAACTTAATTTACAAAAACAAGTTGCCTGCCTGTGGGCCCTAGTTTGCTAACCCCTGAGCTAGTTGACTGAGATACAAATGATATTAGAGTTATGAAATCTTACGCTTGAAAGGAAGGAATCTTTGAGATTCATATTTCAGGTTTGAAAGGAACCTTATAAATCATATTGTTTAACCAGCTCTTTGGTGTTTGAAGCCACATCTACTATTGACCAACTTCTCCCTAACCCCCCACATCTATGATTCTCAGGGATGTCAGTCAGGGGTTTTTTCTTGAGTGAGCTCTCACTGTTGTTGTTTTAGTTTTTTCCATTTGATTCTCTGCTACCACTTGGGTTAGTTCTGAGCAAATTGAATCCATCTTTCATTTATCTGTCTTCTGTGTAACTGAAGACTTTTCAAATTTCTTCAGAATCTTAACTTCATATTAAATTCGTTCAACTGTGGCTTTATTATTTTATTTTATTTTATTTTTGCTGTTATGTTTATTCGCTTGAAAGGATTGAACATGAGGCCATATAGCCTCTAGCCATTTGACATGTTTAGATTTCCTCACTAACCCAGTCCTTCATCTGTTAATTTGTTCCACCATATGTAGATTCCTCTCAAACTCTGGAGCTAGGAGTTAAAAGCAATATTGACTAGTGACTCTTATGATCTGTTATGTAGGATCTAGATACTATACTTCTATCAAAGTAGCTTATTAAGATGACAGTAACTTTTAAAATAGTTACTTGACATTGTTTAATTGTGTTAAAGTCATTGTCAATAAAACCTTGGCCCTTTTCATGGGCCTTTTCTATAACTCATGCTTACGCTAAATTCCATTTTTTATTTTTATATTTTTGAATTAATATTGGTAAACTGAGGGCTGGAAAAATTATAGTTGAGGAAAAAAGTTATTATGAATCAGCAAAAGTATATATGTGTTAGAAAGCATCTTTAATCTACAACTTTATTGTATGGAGAGTTATCACATTGCATTTCTCACAACATGAAAATACCATGTTAGATGAGAGTCAGATGAGAGGCCCAATGCCCTGCTGTCCTCATCCCCTCTGCGGACGGGATCCCTGGTAAGCCACTTAGCTCGGAGTAGGAAGAGCTTGAGCAGAGCTAGGTGGGGGGGAGGGGGGGGAGCATGCAGCTGGAAGTGTGTCTCTGCCCAGCTAGAGTTTTAATAGTCTAAAAATGGAGAGAAGAAAGAGACAACAACTCATTTTAACACCTGGTAAATAACTCTTTGGCTTTTGCAACATAATTTATGGGATGCTAAGTTGTTCTTAAGGTTAGGAATTTGTCTAGAATCAATCTATAAAAATGTGTGAGTTCTCAATATTAATAGTAACGTTTCGTATATGTTAAATATGTTTTGTTACCACATTTTGATTAGTTTAAAAAATTTTTAAAGCATAGTGGTACTCTGACATAGTTAAAGAATCAAATAGTTCTACAAGGTTTTTTTTTTTTTTTTTTTTTTTTTTCTTGGCTGTGCCATGCAGCCTGTGGGATCTTAGTTTCCCCACCAGGGATTGAACCCAGGCCACGGCAGTGACAGCACCAAGTCCTAACCACTGGAGCACAGGGAATTTCTAGGTTTAGTGAATAGTGTTCCCCTACTCCTGGCCCCTGTTTTACCTTCTCCAGAGACACACATGTTCACCTACTTTTGTTGATTATCTTGATTCTTAAATGTTACTAAATACTAAGTTTATAGTTATTTTAGCTTTTAAAAATGTGGATCTTCCACTATTGAAGATGAGGATTTAGCTTATTCTCTCTCCCTCTTACTAAGCAAATATGCCTTTTTCCATCCTTCCATTTTACCAAAATAGTTGTATAGTAATTTTGGTTAGCTTAATATTCAGTGTTAACATTCACTTGATTATGTTAATGTATGGCAAAGCCATGCAGTAAACTCTGATTACTTTTCCTTCTGTGTAACTCGAAGATGGTAATTATCTGGATTTTGTTTGTTTGTTTGTTTTTGGACTGTTTACTATGTATTTTAAACTAATTCATCCCCAAACTTTTTGCCTATTATTTGAATCTTCTTTTAAGTCTTTCAAATATCGGGTGTTCTTTCAGTTTCAAATTCTTTAACAAAAGTCTTTCGTGGAGCCATCTGACCTGTCATAATCTGGATTGGTTGCCCTCTACACTGGTGCACAGTTCACAACCTGGAATCATCTGATTATTGACTGTAATCTTAGGGATTTGTTTTGCTCCCTTCCGCGTTGGATCTATTTCCTAAACCGCATGGCTTCTTACTTGGTTTATTCCCTCCTTTTGGTGGGGTATACCTACAGTAGCTTCCTGAGAAAGGGTGCCTTTTTTTTTTTTAAACACCTTGCATATTTTGAAATGTATTTATTCTGCTTTTACATTTGATAGATAATTTAGATTGGCATAGATATCTAGTTTGGAGTACTTTTTCTTTAGAATTTTGGAGTTATTGATTGCATCATTGCCTTCTTGCTTCCTAGTATTACTGTTGAGAAGTCAGAAATCCTTCTGATTCCTGATTCTCTGTATGTGTCCCCTTTTTACTATATGGCAGCTTTGAGGCCCTTCTCTTTGTCTGCAATGTGTTGAGAGTTTACAGTAATATGCTTTCTGTGAGTCTCTTTTAGTCTATTGTTCTAGATACTCAGTGAGCCCTTTCAATCTAGAAATTTGTATTCTTCTCTCATCACCCCCCCCCGAAATTTTTCTGAATTATTTTATTGGTCATTTCCTCTTTTTCATTTTCTGTGTTTTCTCTTTCTGAAAGCTCTTGTATTTAGTTTTGAACTTCTTGGGCTGCTCCTCTAGTTTTATCCCCCCCCCCCCTCCTATTTTTTATGTTTGTTTATTTGCTTTACTTTCTGGGGGAAACTTTATCTTCCAGCCCTTCTGTGGAGTTTTATCATTTCTGGCATCATTGTTTTAAAATTTCCAAGAGCCATCTTTTAGGTCTCTGTGCTTCTTTTCTGAAATAGCATCCTGTTCTTTTTTAATGGTTGCACATTTTATCTCTTTGAGAATATTAATGATAGATTTTTTTTAAGTTTTCTTCTCCCGACGTAGTCTGTTTCCTCCAAGTCACTTTTCTGTGTTTTTGTCTCTATAATTCCTCAGTGGTTTTCCTCAACTTTTTAGTAATTCCCAGTCATCTGTTCATGTTTAGGAAAGATGGACTAAAAAACTGCTTCGAAGTAGTATGTGAGTGACATTTGTTTACTGTGCAGTTCACTGATTGGGGTGGACTCTTTAGTTGGGGAACCTTTGATGTCATTATCTTGAGGTCTTTTCTGTTGAGCTGTCAGTTTTCCCAGAGAAGACTTTTCCAGACTCCTTTCTGGGGGATGAAAGACTGGCTGCCAGCTTTCTAGGTGCTTAGAGGGAGAGGATTGGAGAGGGTGATTTTTGGCCTTCATTCTGTACATGGTCACCTGATGTACTGTTTTCACTCTGGTTTCCTGCCTTCATTTGTGCCTGTGTCCATGAGTTCAGATACCCTGTGTTTTACTGGCCCCAGAGAATACCCTTCCAGTGATTTGCTACTATAAAGACAGGCAGTGGGGAGGGTACCTGGGTTCTGAGTGTCTTCTAGGCAGGCTTTCAACTAGTTTTCCTTATTTGCTCTTTTCTCTGCCTTTCTACTTCCACAAGATACCCATATCTGTGGGTTCTGCATTTGTGGATTCAATCAACTGCGGACCAAAAATATTCAGAAAAAAAATTCCAGAAAGTTCCAAAAAGCAAAACTTGAATTTGCTTTGCACCTGCAACTATTTACATAGCATTTACATTGTTTTAGGTATCATAAGTAACCCAGAGATTACTTAAAGGATATGCATAGGTTATATGCAAATACTATACCATTTATATAAGGGACTTGAGCATCCACAGATTTTGGTATTTGTGGGGCATTCTGGAACCAATCCTCCATGGAGACTGAGGGACGACTGTACCTGTATTTATAATTCTGTGTAAGTTGGGTTGTAGCTCCGCTTTCTCCACAGTTTTCTTTGGTATTATAAGTCTCTTGACCTCTTGAGCATCTGCTTCTTACCTTTCAAAACCTGGATGCGCTCATCTCTACTACCTCTACCATTGTGATTTTATGATTTAAGGGAAAAAACACAAAGCAAAGAAACAAACTTCTTTACTGGGTTTTTTTGAGGGATTTAAGAGAGAGCAAAAGCAGATGTGTGTGTTTACTCTGCCGTCTTTACCTGGAGCTGATTAGTTATGTTTTAACAGACGTTTTCTATGATCCTGACTTTTTTCCTTCCTATGACTCCAGTTGAGAGGTGACTTAATATGTTTGTTAGCTGTATTTCCTTGGTCTACTAGCGTAGTAACTCTATCACAGGAGGAAGTGAGGTGAGGCAGACTTGGAATTTCCTAGTGTACTCATGTTAGTCTCAAGTGATCACAGCTGCCTTTTCGACATACCATCCTAGAATCCTGCCAAGGATTGATATTAAGCTAATTGTTCTGTAGTTGGAGAAATCTTTCTTTCGACTATTCTTGAAAATTCATAATATCTTCTGGTCGTTCTCCTGTTCCCGCTGATCGTTGTAAGGCATCTAATAAGGGTTACTCTCATTTACAGGTTGCCTTTGTGAGTGGGATGTAATTAGCCTGGGTCAGGAGAATTGAACTCATTTATAGTATCTAGGTCAACCATATCACCTTACAGGCCAGGAAGCCAAGGTGCCCAGAGATGGAGATTTCCTGATATTGTTTAGGTAAATAGTTGAAAAACTAGGACTTGAACCTAGATCTCCTGACCTGCAACCAGTGTTCTTTCCATGATACTACACCCTGGGTTCATTCTTACCAAGTTACATTAGTTTTATTCTATTCCATGACCTCTGAATACAGGTTTAACTTTGGAGAGCCACGTTGCAAGTATATGTTGGTCATGAGGGATCTGATTGCGATGGGTTAGTGCAAATAAATGACCTCCATTGGGAAAATTTATCAGCTCATTTCCTATGTATAGTACCTAAAGAATAGGATATTAAGAATCAATATAAATTTTCTTTAAATACATTCATGTCATAAGAAAGTACATTTATCCTGATTCTGTTGTAATCTTTTTAATTAGAACCATTCTGTATTGAACTTCTGTTTAGACCAGGGGAGTCTCTGCCAGTTCAGTTCAGTTCCCAGAGGATGCTGACTACCTGTACAGCTGATACCAGCCACTGCTGAGAAGACTTTCCTCCAGTCTCTCTTGCTATTAGAATAGTTATTTTCTTGGTTTGTTATACATATCCTCTAAAAATTAGCTTGTGTGGGTATGGTCTTACAGTGGTAACATGTAAAGAAGGCATATAATTATCTGAGTGAAATAAAACAGGTCTCTCCTATTCATGGGATGGTGTAGTGGGCAGTCTTATACTAGTTTTCTTAATAACTCAGGAAGAGTAAAGAAAGATTCATGAACTTTCTTAAATTAGAAAGTTTGGCCGTGAGCTCTTGTCATTGCTAAATTGAGTTGATGACTGTTTCTTTGTACTATTTTATATCCTCTAGGGCTAATTTTTACCGTTAGCCCTGTGAAACAGCATGGCAGAGCGGAAAGAGTTTATGCTTTAAATTCAGTTACGCTTTAAATCCAGTTATGTTTGGGATCTGCCAGTCGCTACCTGTGTGGTTATTGGAGAATTATTTAAACTTTGTGTTTCTGAGAATTATTTTAACTGTCTGTTTGAGAAATTAGGAATTATATATGAAGACACTAGTATGGTGCCTCATGTTAGAAATTCTATGTGAAGACCCTAGTATGCTGCCCGGTATTAAGCAGGTGACAAATAAATGATGATGGTTGTGGTTATTGTTCTATCTATGTGCAATACTGATTTTTTTCCTTGCATGTTTTTTTCCTGATTCTGTATTTTAAAAACCATGTAATCTTAAACTTAAATATAAATATGTATTGTTCATCTTTGACAGTGAGAAATAATTGCATTTTGGGGATAATTTGCACCTAGAAATATTTTAAAGGGTTGCTTCAAGAATTTTGAGTCTTGGAAATACACATTTGTCAGAAATTGGGTCGACAGAACTTTGTGGGGAATTGATTTTTAACTATAAACATGGTCATGGTATATGAAGATATATTTTAATAGTGTAATTGAATATACATCCATGATAGGATTTTTTTTTCTTGGACAAAGTGTTTCATTCGTTTTTCCTCTTAATCAAATATTAACTCAAAATTTAAAGCTAAGTCTTTGAACATTCATTTTATACCTAGGTATCTGTTAGGCTTGAATGGTGTTTCATTGTTACGTTTTCCAGTGAAGACTGGTATAGTGATATTTAATTTTAGTTTTAAGGTAAAGGGATAAATTGTTTTTAAATGATTGGACATTTTTAGTACTTCTGGCTGAATTAGTTATGAAGAGATTAAGTTTGTAGCCTTGATGTTATGTCACTTGCATTTGTATTACATCACTTGTTAGAACAACTCCATAAAGATATAGAGCAGGTGGCAGCGGCTTTCTTTTACCACTGAGACCATAGAAGCACTGATAGGAAGTTAGTGGAAGTGCTAGGATTAGGAAACCATTCTCCTGAATCAAAGCCAAGTATTTTGTTTGCTGAACCATGCATGCTGGGTGTTACAGGTAGAAAGTATTCTTGTAAGTTGCTGTTCGTAGATTTTTTTGGGGACTGACTCACCTGATATTTAAATCTCTGATGTATTTTAATTTTCTAACCTTTTAAATATGGTTAATGTAAGCATTAGTGATTCATAATTATTGGTATATTTTCCCCCTCTTCTCTTCCTCCCCCCCACTTCCTCAGGATCCTTAGGCACAGAACACTAGCTTAGGTGATACAAGAAAAGTTAGTCTTCTACTTGACTTTTCTGATTTCAACTGCCCCCACTTAGTCTTTTTATTTAGTTTCCTTCTTTGATATTTATTTAAAAATTGATCTTAGGCTTTCTGATTAAAACATAAATAGACATACACACACACTGCTTTTATTTGAGGAAACGAACTTCTATGATAGAAAAACACAAACGATGTGAACAGACAACTAAAGGGAAGTAGTACTACTACACTAGTACTACTAGTAATGAACCAGTATCATTTATATTTTTTGCCACGTGCCAGGCACTGTCCTAAGCGCTTTCTGTATAGACTAACTCATTTAATCAACTCTGAATACCATTATTCTCATTTTACCGGTGAGGCAACTGAGAGACAAAGATTAAATAATTTGCGAGGTACTTGCTACTTTCAGCTAGTAAGTACACAGCTGGGAATCAAACCCAAGAAGACTGGCCCCAGGTTATACTTCTGATCAAATATATGATAATAATTTCCTCTTAGTAGAATGAAGACTACCAGTTGGTACAAGGGCATACCATTTTATTAAATCGACAGGTATTTTTAAAGATATGCAGTTTGGCAGGAGGTTACTTGTATGGGTGAGACTACTAAAAAGCAGTATGGAAACATTCTTTCATGAGTCCTAAAATATTTGTATTCTTTGGTAATTCTACAGCAAGCAATCTCTCCTAAGGAAAGTAATCAAGAAAATAATGTTCAAGGATGTTCACCAATTATAATAATAGTGAAAAAGGAAGATTGTCCAGTTGTTATGGAATAAATTGTTTTCTCCAAACAGTGTATAGTATGAAAACATTAAGAATTGTTTTTGAAGAATAATTAGTAATATATAGAAATATTTATAGTATGTGAAAAAGGCTATAAAACCATGCAGTATGATTCTAACTTCAAAATGTATAAGTACAGAAAAACAGGAAGAACATAAAGTACGATGCTAATAATTATTTCTGATGTGATTATGGAGAATAATTATTTCTTGTGTGATTAGTTTACTCTTTGAACTTTTTCATTGGCCAGGTAGTTCTTTTATAGCTGGAGGAAACCAAGTGGTGCAAAGGGAAAGCCTAAATGATGCCAATACCAGTTTTTATGAAGAATTCATTAAAGATTAGATTTCCATATCTCATAGTGTGAAAGGAAAAGTTAGTGACTTTCAGACAGTTTTAGTTTGGATATTAATATTTTTGGAGTCATTTAAGTGAAGCTTTTTTGGGGGATTGAAGAAAACTGATATTTTTTTCTTAGAGATGTTCATTATAGTGATTATTTTAGCACTTTAAATTTGTTTCAGTTATGGTAGTAGAAGATGCAGTTATTTTTCTCCCCTGTGGTACTTGTTTTTTGAAAAACAACTTCTTGACAAAAATTACTAACTTGGTTGTGGTGGGAGGGTGAGGAGGGGGGACGATGAGTGAGTAAGGATTAAATGCAAGGGACACATGGACTGTTTGGTACAGAATTATATTATGGAATCAGTTTTACTATCAGTTTTGAATACATAGTTGTAGTTTACAGTTATTTAAGTAAGGAATTTAACTTTTGTTTGTGTTGAAACATCCTTGAAATTTAGTTCTTTTACACCTAAGATTTAAAAATTTTAGAATACAAATCCACGTAACAGAATAAAGACAGAGGATTAGCTGTCAGCTGGTTTAAAGTTACCATGTTTTAAAATGTGTTTAAAAAACAAAAGACGAAGCTGTGTTAGGGAATTGTTACAGAAGCAAAGCTTTTCTGTGTGCTGCATGTTAAATAACATGAATAAATTGCTGATAATTTTCCATCAGTTTTATTAGCAGGCTATTTTGGCTTTCATAATGAAGCACTGTGGTACTGCATGCTGTTTCCCTGATTAAAAAAGATTTAAACTGCAGCTTCTGGATGGGACGAAATTGAGGAAATTCTTCGAAAGAAAGAATTATTTCAATTCTACAAACTTATTTTTTAAACTCTTACTTGATTTCTAAATATAATTTATGAATTAAATAAGGCATAATAATATAGAAAATTTTATTTATAGGGACTTTAAAGTAAATGTTAGGTAAAAAATGGTTCAACAGGAAATAATGATTATCTGTTTGCTGTATTTTGGTATTTAATATAAAGAGCTATGTAGAAATCTTGATAGGAGGAAATGAGTTGTTTTCCCCTTAAAAAAATCAAGGGTTGACATAAATTTTTCAGTGGAAGAAATCTTACTATATGAGGTATACTGTAAATATTTATTTTAGCAAATTAATTTATCTGTATGGCAGCCTGTTTTTAGTGTTAAGTAAAAAGAACAGTCAAAACTGTTGTAATTTTCTTTCCTTTTTCCAGGCTGAACTCACGGGAATCAAATGGCGTAGGTACAATTTTGGAGGGCATGGGGACTGCGGACCCATAATTTCAGCCCCAGCCCAAGATGATCCAATCCTGTTAAGTTTCATCCGCTGTCTGCAAGCCAACTTGCTGTGTGTATGGCGTCGTGATGTCAAACCAGATTGCAAAGAGTTATGGATATTCTGGTGGGGAGACGAACCCAACTTAGTGGGTGTAATACATCATGAACTACAGGGTAAGATTTTTGTTTTTTCTTAAAAATTAATTTGCATTGTATATTTTTTGAACAGTGGTGAATTCTGAAAAGGTTATTAAGACTTCCTGAGAAGAAAAATCCAAGTGTTTAATGGGCTGTGTGTCAAAGGAACATCCTTACTCTCACCCCTGTTCTTTCCACCCCGGTTTTTTTCAAATTTTCTTGTCCTTTCTCAGTCATGCTGGGAATCAGAACCTTGTGAGCCACTCTTATTAAAGGAAAGTATAGTGTCCCCTGGGTGTTTGGGTTGGGATTGAGGCTAAGATCCACTGTTTTAAAATGATAGTGAAATGTGAGTAATTAGCAAGTCAGTGAAATGAACAGAGTTGTTTTTTTTTGGACTGTTGCTGTTATGGTTTATTGCCAGCTGAACTCTAGTGGAAAATTGTAAAGTGATAATAGAAATTTAGTGCAAGCCTTGTTGGACAAAATTATGAGATGACATTGGATAATATTTTGTAGAAAGATTTATGTAAAGAACCTACTCCGATTTTGGCATAGCAAGTTTTCCTGTGTCTTGTTTCTGCTTTTTATGTAATTAGGTGATTCCAGGAAATATTTGCTCCAATGCTGCCTAATTTTTAACTTCAGATTACATCTGATATCTGGAAATTTTGAACTAATGTAAGAGTTTCATTATTCTGAGCTACTTTTTGTATTTACCACAGATTTATAACCAGAGGAAATTTTATCGATATTCTTTGAATTTCTAGTAAAACTTTTCACCTCTTCACCTAAATCTTTCCATCTCCTATGCTAAAGAATTTTTCTAAATCAGGACTGATTCTGATCTTTAGTTAGGGTAGGGCATTAACTCTTTTTGACTTAGTCTCCTAGAGCCAGCTTTTATTATGTCTAAGTTACTCTATATTTTATTAATTAGTGGTTGAAAAATTTCAGATAGTGTTTGAAATGTTTTGTTGCTTCATATACTTCATATTGTTTTTAAAGGAAGGGTGAAACTAACTTTAATGTATTTGAGGATCTATTCTAAAGTGTTGAAATTTGCCTAAAGGATTTCCTGCCGACTTCTGCCTGACACCTTCCTAGCTTTTCTTTACAGCCATTTTTGATCTGTGATGTCTCCTGCCACAACAGCCAGAGGGCAGTAAACCACAGTGGACTAACTGAGCTGTTTACTTTATGGCCCATTTGTTCAACTCAAACCTTTCTCCTATAGTTTTTAGCGTATTTGGTTTATAAATATAAGAATCTATTCTGGGTAAGATTGCTTACTTAGCTGGTTAGTCAACAATATCTCAGAATTATATGCATCTCAAAGCTTATTTCATGTAGTTAGCAGTGAACTCAGGTAAAATTAGTTTTAAACATCTGGTTTCTGGTTATCAGAATTTTTAAAGTAAAATACCTCCTGAAAGATACTTATAACATTTATCTTTGTCCATTTAAGTATCAAAACATATCTTTTTGTTCTTTAAAAAAATTCTTGCACACGTGGTAGAGGAATATAGCTTTTTTGTTTGTTTTATTAATAGTTTCATTTTCCTTCATTTTGCGTGATTATTTCTGGCTCTTAATCTCCTTCCATTTTTCTACTCCCTATTGATCCCTTATGTTTTAACTTTTTGGTCTGGTCTTTATTTGTTAGCAACACAAATCATCATTTTACAGTGATGATGAAACCAAACCCAACGGTTATTTACGCTTATTTAGTTGATGTATAAAGTTATTTATCCATACCAACAAAGCACAGGATCAGTGTTTTTAGAAATCACTTATTAAGTTATTGTATTATTTCTCATGGACTTTGTTACTGAGTTAACAAAAAGCTGTAGGCTGTTTAAATATTTTATAGCTGCTTTATTCATTAGTGTATTGTTTTCCTGGTAAAGAATTAAGCAAAGATTAACTTCTTTTAAATTGTTTTTATAAATTACAGAAATACTGCATTTTAATTAGAAAATTAGGAAAGTAGAACCACCAAAGGAAGAGAACAAAGAAACAAAAATCCTGAAGTCCAAAGCAGAGTTTTAATATTTGGTGTTTCTGTGTATAAATGAAAGTGGTATCGTACTGTTTTGTAACTCAGGCCTTTTCACTTAACAGTATCTTGTGAATGTTTTTGCCTCATAATGATTACTTTTTAATTTTCTTTCCTGTTGAGTCTGAAAAGGGTGTAAACTGTTTATTTTTTTGCATGCCACCAGGGAAGTATTACAGTGATGGACAATCATAACTTTGTTAAGTACATCTACCCTTTTTATATGTTGAATTTGTGAAAGTTATTAGATTGAAGCAAATGAGCTTTTCTGTAGGTAAAAGTGGTTGTAAAGGATAGTTTTGTGTTTCAACCTAATATTAGAAAATATTTGAAACTTAATTAGAAAAATGAGTGGCATAAAGACAACTTTGTTTCAAGTGAGGGAGAATATGACAGAGCAATCATGAAAAAAGGATACCAGGGGAATATTTTAATTGGTAGTCTTACACATTGAGGATATTTTGCACTCTGTTTCATTCTCTAGTATATATGAGTCATTTCATTTTGGCTAAAATAAATTTTATCAGAATCCTTTAATATTAAGATGATGGTACTATTATTTGTAGCATTCTCTTTTTTAGGGACATTTTACTGTTCTTTAAAATGCTTTTTAGTTATGTTATTAGGCATTTCCCTTTGTTTTTACAGTGTAGCCCAAATAGCATACTATTAAGAAACCTCACAAAGCACCATCTTGGATTTAAATGTATAAAGTAATCCCTACAGAAAGAGAATAAGCCTATGGGATACACGCAGTTTTATACTAGACTTTTTGTTTAAATGCTTTGAATACCTGTGAAATAGCCTGTGAGAAGACCAAGACACGTTTATCACCTGTTCCTGTCACTTGGATAAACACTTTTGGGCTCTTGTTTGGGGAATTGCTGTTTATATTGTATGGCATAGTGGTTCAGAGGCTTGGGTTTGAATCCCTGCTCGTTGACTTGCTAGCTCTGTATCCTTGGTCAAGTTATTTAACTTACCCGTGCTTCAGTTTCCTCACTCTAAATTGGGTTATAAGGATAAAAAAAAAGTTAAAGTACTTAGAACAGCACAGAGAACGTTAATCTATAATTGTAACTCTTGCTGCTGCTACTACAATGCCAGCAATTAACTCAGACATCAAAATTAAAACATTTTGGCAATTGGTCCATTCTGTATAACATTCAGTATTTGGTAATGTTTGTCAAATATTAGTTTTCAAAGTATACTTTTAGGTTGAAGTAATCATTTTTGAGTTTGTTAATGTTTGGTGGAATAACTGGGAATAATAAAATATTAGAGAGGAGGGAAGATACCCCTGCTCATAGGAAATTTGTCTAGATTTAGGCTGTAAACGGAGTTTCATAACAAACCTTAAATTATGTTATAAAGAGGTCAGAACTTTAAGATTTGACTCTGTTGGATCCCTGTAAAGTAGATTTGTAACTTAACTGCCCTCTCTGCATAGTGGTATTGAAGGGCACTGCCTGAACACTGAATATACGCATATTTCCTTCCTTGTGTCCATCCATAAGTACCTGTATCAGCAGGTCCAATTATAGGGGTTTGATGGAATCTCTACCGTTGATAAGTTATAGTCTAGAAAGGGTATAAGACAAGCACACAAATATGTATAATGCAGAGAACACTGTAAGTATATAAAAGAAGTATAGTAGATTGACTACTTTCCACATGAACGGACATTCAATTCCAGGACTAATGCATAAATAAGTGTTCTATAAACTTATAGCAAGAACACTGTGAGCACTAGTGAGAAGCCTTCTTGGTTTCTGGTCTGTTTACTCAGCCTCTATTAGGCAAGAGCTGTGATGCAGCCCTGGATATGTAAAATGAGTCCTCATCCTTAAGGAGCTCACAGTCTTACTGGGGAGGTAGCTAAATGACTCCATAATTATGATACAGTGGAGTAAGCAGCAACTGATTAAGTTAAGGATCTTGCAGAAGTATCAGATTCAACCTCAAGGGAAAAGAATAGGGAGATAGTGGTGAAGCTCAGAGTTGGTGAGGCTTGAGGTGAGTCTTATAGGATACATACGTTACCTAGGTTGGGATGGAACTTGTCCTAGTCAGAGGAAGTAGCTTCTATAAAAGGGCCTGAGGGCAGTGAATGAATTGTGGGAAGGGCAGGTTTTCCCAGAACATAGTGTGTGAGTGAGATAGTTGGGGGAAACTGAAAGACTGGGGAGGTGGGCCATAGTGTGGAGTACACTGAAGCAAGGACTTAATCTGATAGATTTTGAGGAATTGTTACAGGTTTCTGATCAGGAAAGAGATACGATTAGATTATACATAAGATGAATATGGACAGGAAGACCATAATATTTTAATAAATTATTTTATTCTCAATTGATCTATGAACTTAAACATTCTGTTTAGGATGTAGATTTAGTTAAAAAATACCAGTGACTATATACTGAACTTCATATTGATAGTCTTTGCCAATTTTATTTTATTATAACTTTGCTCTTTTTGCTTGATTAAATTCTTTCCCACATTTTCAATTTGAATTTTAGAGAATAATATAGTATGCTAAATTGACTTCTCCTAATCTACCAAACAAATCATTTTACAAACACAATCTTTTGGCCATTTCATTGCCTGTTAGTAATGTGAAAGACGTGCAGTCTTGAAACCCCAGAATGGTACAAACAGCAAGCACAGACTTCTAGGGGTTGGAGATGGCTTGACCCAAAGCATTAAGAGTCCCTGGCCCAGAAAAAGTATCGTATACAGATTAGTAGTATGTGTGCTTAATAACATTTGTTGAATAAATGAATGAAACCTATCTTAAATGATTCTAACATAGCACAGTTTGTACTCTCAGAAGGTTGACTTATAATGAATACACTTAAAATTTTTAATGAGTTGGTAATGTGAGGAGATTGAAACCTAGTTAAAATAAGGCATTATTACTTCTGTTTTTAATTCCCAGTGAGGTATAAACATCCATTTTTGGGTATATGTTCTATAAAGAAATTTAGCTGTAAATACCTACTGTCTGTACTTTTAAAATTTAACTTATCTGTGCTGTGCCCTTTCCTTTTGACGATTACAAATAGACATGTAAATTGTAATGGGAATACATCTGTCCACCTCTATGATTGTCCCACTATGAGTATTAGAAATCTTAGGAATTGGCTTTATTACCATTGTAGAGGCAGATTGGCAGTTGTTAACACTTTGTTGTTGTATTAGTCATAAGTATTGCCTTTCTTCCATTTTTCAGTGTACTGTCACCTATGCCAGGAGCTGTGGGCCATTGCAAAAACAGCATTAGATATTAGAGAGCTAGGAAAAATGGATCTGGTTTTCTGACATTTACCAGTGTAAGATAATTTAGCACACTCTCATACTATTTTTTATACCACTGAACTGACTGCAAGCCTCTGGAAGAAGTGGACATTTTGTAGGGATGGAGAAGGGCTGAAAGAAGAGAGTGGAGAGCCAGTTTGCTATTATTATAATCTGCATATATAGATTATAGTCTGTAATCTCAAATGATGGGATTGATGTAACCTTTGTTTAGATATCTCCAAGGAAGGATCTAACTCCCTCCCCTCAACTTTTTATTTTGAAAAATATTTACACACATACGTATATATACCTTTTATTCTGGCTAAACCATCTGAGGTTAATTTACAGAGTTCATGAATCTTTACCCCTGAATACTTTTGCTTGTAACTCCTTTAAGAATATGGGACTTTTTTTTTTTTTTAACATAACCATAATATAATCATACTCAAGAAATTTAACACTGATATAATTAAATTATCAACTTTTCAGTCTACATCCAATCTACATCCTCAGTCTTCTCCCAGTAATGCCTTTTATAGCCTCCACCCCCCAATCTGGGATCCAATCAGAAATCACATGTTGCATTTAGATGTCTCCTCTCTTTAGTCTCCCCTAATTTAGAACATTCCCTAAGTTGTCGTTTTCTGCGGGGGATGATCCTTCAATGATACGGATGTTATTTGAAGGGAGAAGTCCTGTCAAATGTTCCATATTCTAAATTTGTCTAATTGTTTCTTCATGGTGAGATTCAGGTTAAACATTTTTGGTAAGAATATTGAGTAGGTGATGTGTACTTCTTGTGGCATCACACTGTAGGCACATCATGTCAGTTTGTCCCAGTATTGATCCTGCTAAGTTCGATTGCTTGGTTATGGTAGTGTCTGTCACATTTCTCCAGTGTAAACATACCTTTTTACTTTTGTAACTGTTCAATAAATTTGGGGCAGAACTTTGAGACTCTGATTATTATTTCCCCAATAACTTTTCACTCTGGCTTGAGGAAAAACCTAACTTTGAGCCTGTTTAAAAATAACAGAAAACTTTTTTTTTAATTAATTAATTTTATTTTATTTATTTTATTTTTGGCTGTGTTGGGTCTTCGTTGCTGCACGCAGGCTTTTTCTCTGGTTGCCGGGAGCGGGGGGCTACTCTTCGTTGTGGTGCGCGGGCTTCCCATTGCGGTGGCTTCTCTTGTTGGGAGCACAGGCTCTAGGCGTGCAGGCTTCAGTAGTTGTGGCACACGGGCTCAGTAGTTGTGGCTTGCGGGCTGTAGAACGCAGGCTCAGTAGTTGTGGCGCACAGGCTTAGTTGTTCCGCGGCATGTGGGATCTTCCCGGACCAGGACTCAAACCCATGTCTCCTGCATTGGCAGGCGGATTCTTAACCACTGCGCCACCAGGGAAGCCCCCAGAAAACTTCTTGAGTCATATGCTTTTACAAAAGCAGTTCAGATGAACACTATTCTTAAGTCATAAGAAAGAAGTGGGGCGGGCAGAGGAGAGGAGAAATGAAGAAAAACATTCAGGATATAGCAAAGGCAAACTATGATGGTAAAGCCAAGCTCTGAAAATTAATAGCCACTTATTGCTTAGCATACTAAAAAGAGAAGTATTGACATTGAATTTTCTAAAATCATAGAAAATAAAGTATGCACGAATGTATTACCATGTATGTTATAGTCTGTGAATTTTCAGTTGATTTTTGGTGATTTCTGGTTATCTTTGACTAAATGAAATGAATTTTAGTCAACATTGTGAATGGGTTTATTCTCAATTGAAATGAAAAACAATTGCTTTCTGTGAAAATAATGGCCCCTTTACATATAAAATTAACAGGAATGAAATTATCTTTAGGTAAAATGTCATCCAGCTTGAAAATTTCTTCTAAAGAGAAAATCTGATTCCTGACTTTCTACTCTGTTTTTATGTTTTTTTCATCATTGATGGTCCATTTATGATTCATGAAAATTAATCTCTGACTAGCTTGAAAAAGACTTTTTTACACTGTTTGCATTTATTTATTCTTCAAGTATACAAATCTGATGATTTTGAAAACAGGTGAATTGTATCATTCTACAACATTCTATATTTGTAGTATTTTATGTATCAACATTTATATGAAGATTTCATCACATGGCATTAATAATTCTTGAGATTGTTAACACCATGTACCTGAAAAGTAAATTTTATTTTAATTTTCATATTTGCTGTTACTTTGTGGAGAATAATATTCAATAGAAAAATACATTTGTGTTTCAAGAGAAACAAACACTTTGAGGGAAAACATGGACCCAGTGGTAAATGGTAGCTAGTTCTAAGTAGTTATAAAGTAAGTATTCCTTGTTTTCACTGTTCAGTGTTGAAAGAATTAGTTTGCTAAAAAACTATAAAATAGTAATAACTTTCATTGTATGATTATCCAAATGATTCTACTGTATAATTACTGAAATATTAGATTTAATAGAAAATTATACATTTTATCCTTAAAAGAGAAAGTAAAATACTTATTAAGACTTTGGTAAGCAATAAATTTATATTATAAAATTATGGTTAAGATCATAATCACTTCAGAATTCTTTCATATGAAGAATAGGAAAAGATCTAATGGGTTAGAGAGAATTATTAATCTAAATGTGCTTGAAATTGAGAGAATAAGCTAAAGTCTAACTTTTGAATGTAAATAAAATCGATGTGTTACCACAGGCAACTTGCTGACCCATGTAATTAGTTTTTTTCTATGAAAAATGAACCATTTATACAGAGATTGTAGTGAAATAGCATGTAAAGGGCTTATGTTCTAATGATCTGAAAGTTAAACAGTTGTTAAAAAAATTACACTTTAAAGATTAAAGTTAAATCTAATCATTTGATTTGCGGGGTGTATGTTTGTGGAGATTTATGTTTTGGTAAGTATAGGCATTATATATAAAGTTACCTACTCTGTAAAGTAAACCTGAGTAAAACTCCCCAGTAAGGAGGTATTAAAATCACCACCACAAGTAGGGTTGAAAATTAACCTAAAAGTAGGTAAACTGTCATTTGGTGTATTCCAGCTTTTATTTTTCTTTTTTTCTTTTTGCTTTACATGTAAGTAGTTTTAGTGATGAATACAATTCAAAATCTTGTTCTTTAATGGAAAACTTTAAGATTTAAAAGAGGTTCCTATACATTAAAGTAGTATAAAAATTTCTTTGCCCAGTAAAGCAATTTCTTTGTTTTATCTCTTGTTCAGAGAGGTTGATCTAAGAATCTAACGTGTTAAATTGGAGAAAAAGTTAACGTATTAGTTGAATTAAAGGCCTTATTAATTCAAGAAAAAATCTGTATTTGGACATTAAAATTGAATGACGTGGAGATATAAAATTACACATATAGAGAACAAACAACACTTTTTGATACAAAATTTACAAGCAGATTCTTTGCTAACATTCAGATGGCATCAGGTCAGTCTTATTGTTTGGAGTATTTTATATAGAAGATGGAATTAAAAGTCTCTAAAATAAAACTGGGCTTTTTTAAAGGAAGGAAGAAAGTGGGACTGGATCTTAGTGGTTCATCATTGAGAGGATTCAATGAGTGTCTTCTCCCATTCATATATTTAAATTAGCATACCCAAAGGGAAACTGAAGCTTATAAAAAGCCCATGACTTAGTCATGTCACTAATTGTAGGGGAGCTCACAGTTGTACTTTGTATCTTTTAAAATTAAAACCATTGTTGCCTGCAAAGCTATATATGTAATGCAAAACTACGTGATTTACTCATTTTAAAGAGTAATTCACTTTTACCGTATCATTTAGAATAAAACCCATTTAACTATTAGAGTTCTATTTATATCCAATCAAATCCATTTCCTGAACTTATAGAAAGAACACTGGCTTGCATAATTCTGGACAGAGGGCTTATCTTTTTAAATTTTATTTATTATTATTTTTAAAAATTTAATTTTTATTTTATGTTGGAGTATAGTTGATTTACAATGTTGATTTACAATCAACTAAGCCCGTGCGCTTCAGGTGTACAGCTTCAGGTGTACAGCAAAGTGAGTCAGTTATACATTTACATATATCCATTCTTTTTCAGATTCTTTTCCCATATAGGTTGTTACAGAATATTGCGTAGAGTTCCCTGTGCTATGCTGTACACTAGGTCCTTGTTGATTATGTCTACTTTATATCTTTTTTGATTTTAAATGTTTTCTGTGACACTTGGCAAATACTGATTTCAGTAATGTCAGCTCCTTCATTTCGTCTGGGTCCTCTGAACTGAGCACACACCTAATTGATAACAGGGAAGTAACAATAAAATAAATAAAAATAGTTTGGGAGTCATAAAAACTTGACATGCATACGACACATTTGAATATTTAGACTTGATATGAGATTAGCATTTGCTTTTATAATCTTACTGAAGTAACTGAAAAGCTAGAATTATGTATCTGTTGTCATTAGAGGTCTTTTTTTCCTCCTCTTTTCTTTTTATAGATCTATTCTCATAGGCCCAGTTCTTGAAAAATCAGAAATATCTAGTAAAAGAACAGGATAACTGTTGAGTGAAGCAGGAGATAGTTGTAGAGACTACATTTAGTTAACTTATGTGGTTTCTGGACCTGTTTAAATTATACTAGAGTAAACCAATTTATAGATGTCTTAACTTTCGTAGATAATTGTTTGAAAAGATATTTATTTACAGATGGTTTCCATTTTGTTTTGTTTTATGATGTTTGAGCAAATGCTGACTAGAACTTGATATCAATATACTCAGCCATGAGCATCATTAGGAGCTAAAACTTTTTGTTCTGTATAAAAAATGTTTTAATGGCAGAAATAACACATAAATATGCTTCTTTCCTCCCTCCTCCCAAAAGATCCCAAAGGTTTAGAAGTGTTTCAGGTACTAGAGAATTATGAAATTGGATTCTGTTGTTTTAAATATTTCATACCTGAGCTGGCCTGATGCTGCCCGAAGAGTTTCTCATTGAGTATCGTTATGGCAAGTGTTTGATAATTTTCTTTACTGCTCCATCTATATAAATACTTTTGTACAATTTTCCGCAAGTACTGGGTGGGCCACATACCTATTTCTTATAAACCCAACATTGATAAAATGTACTCTTTGTATAATTGGGTCTTTTTTTAAAAAAATAAATTTATTTATTATTTATCTATTTTTGACTGCGTTGGGTCTTCATTTCTGCACACGGGCTTTCTCTAGTTGCGGAGAGCGGGGGCTGCTCTTTGTTGCTGTGCACCGGCTTCTCATTGTGGTGGCTTCTCTTGTTACGGAGCACAGGCTCTAGGTGTGCGGGCTTCAGTACTTGTGGCTCGCGGGCTCTAGAGCGCAGGCTCAGTAGCTGTGGTGCACGGCCTTAGTTACTCCGTGGCATGTGGGATCTTCCTAGATGAGGGCTCGAACCCATTTCCCCTGCATTGGCAGGCGGATTCTTAACTACTGTGCCACCAGGGAAGTTCCTGGGTCTTGTTTTGATCCTGGCTCTTTCATATTGTGATTTGTGAGTTCAACAGAATAAGCATTATTCTCTTGAGGCCCATCTAGGATTGATCTAAAGGACTTCTGCAGTATCCACATGATCATACAATTAGGTTTTTTTTTTTTTTTATGGGTGCTGACAGTGTAACTGAACATGAGCTGGTTGCCAGGGTGTTGTGGTAGAATAATACCCTGTAGTTTGCAGTTAATCGTGCAGCAAAACTGGCTTGACTTAAAAATATATTTAAGAATAAAATTAAAAATTGGATAAAGATGAAGTGTCTTTGTGTTGAAAAGGATTGTGTGGATACAGTGATAAAGCGAAGTAGAGCATTCACAAATCTTTTTGTCATCAAAAACCTCTTTCTCATATTTAATATAATGTCATATGCAAAATATATTTCATTAAAAAAACTGCTTTTGTTTATGGCTTTACTAGCCTTCGGGGGGAGGTAAGACTTTTTGCTAATCTTCTTGAAGGTTTATTCTCTGCCATCAGTAGGAAATAAGTAAATATTTGTGGAGTGACTGCCTGAAGAAGGAAAGTATGAGCATCATCAAGATGAGGTCTCTTCATTAAGATTATTTTTTCACTGGTAATCTTGAGCTTGTTTAAATGTTAAGCAGTTTTGATGTTTGCTGTTTATAAGAGGGCATGTTATTCACATTGAAATATATTTAGTCTAAAGGAAAAATTTAGATTCATTTCAGTTTCAGGCAGTATATTTTTAACTTATTTTAAAAGTAGCCTAGTAGATATTAATAATGGAAAGGATGCCTGCCTTGGCATCCTTGGACAAATTGCATACAACTCTGTTTAGGGAGGAAATAACATTGGTGGCAATGACTGTTATGGAAAAATTTATCATGCCATTTATTGGTTTCATGAAGAGTGTAACAAGGAGGGACCCTTGATTCCAGTAGCAAATCTGGGGCTGGGGCAGTTATCCCCATTGTTACCGTAAGTAAAGGTTTCGTTAACCACAACTCAGTTTGCCCGAGCCCTCACTATCAGTTTGATTCACAGTATGATTGGGACAGTGAGGTAGACTATACTCAGGGGGCAAAAACATTTTTCTGGGATGTCCTGGAGTACTGATTCAGCTCAGTTGCCCACACATTTAAATTTATAATATTTTGTAACAGCAATAAAATAATGTGTGGAAGGATGTTTTAAAAACATTCTTTGAGCCTTATAAATTGTTATCACTCTTTAATGATCTTTAATATTTAGAATTACCACCGTGTATTTATTCAAAAGGTATTTATTGAGCCTACATTGTTTTAGGTGCTGTACAGAATACAGAAATGAATCAGAAACATGCTCTGTTTTTCAGAAGCTGACAGTCTAATAGGGGAGATAGCATACGTACCTAGAGCATTATTACAAATGTCCTAAGAGGGGCACACAGTATTGGAGTTATTTGGAAGGAGACAGAGCTTTGAGGAACAGTTAATTCTTAAGCTGAGCCTTAAAGAATGGGTAGAATTTGGGTATTTGGATATATGGCTATGTCAGGGCAAGAACATTTCATTTGTATGAAATTCCATGTGCCAGGACACAGATTAGGAAAGTTTGGAATATCTGTTGGGGAAGAGTTAAAGTTGATTGAAACTGCATATTTGTGCCTGCTGGTGATGGACCTTAAATACTAGGCTGAGGAGTTTGGACTTACAGGTAGTTTGGTGGTTTTGAGAGTTTTTGGATAGGATTAGATGGGAAGCTCCCTATAGGCTGTAAACTGCACTGGGGGCAAGACCTGCATCTGGCTTTGCCCATTATTGTGATTGCAGGACCAGCATAATTCCTGACACATTTATGGGATAAATTAATTAGTAAATGAATGTGAGTGCAAGAGAAGTTTGTATAAAGATTATCAGTCTAGCACCATTGCATACTATGAAGTCCTTCTAGTATTCTGGATCACATAGGAAAACGTGCTGTTATAGAATACTGTTTTAAAGAATGTATATGACCACATTTGAAAGATTTTCTTGGTGCATTGATTTCTTTTTAACTGCGTATTAAAAAGACAGTGATATAATTTTCTTCACTTTTTTTGGGGTAGTTGCTTATTTTTTATAGTTTAATTTTAAAGGTTTTATTAAACTTAATTGAATAAGTTTATTCAATTATTTTCCATAAATTTTCCGTAAATTATTTTTATTAGTTTGTAGATAGCAAGTAGTTTGGGCAGTTGGAAAAAAGCTTGTGTCATGTATTGATAGAACAGGGGCTTCAGAAGAGTACTATTTACTGGATTAAAGTGCTTAATGATATTTATATGTCAGAAACCTTGTTAACTTACAAATATGTCATGGATTGAATGACCTTGGCTGTCCTACATGTGTTATAAATTGCCAGCCCAATACTAAAGTTCATTATTTGCTACATAGAAATGATTAGCTGAGATTGCTAGGCCGAGGCTCTCACTGGTAACTGCATGTTTTACTATAGAATTAAATTGACCAAAAGCTTTCATTGAGCTTTCTCACCCTAAAATCCTTAATTAATTACTAACCTCTTTAAAAATCATGTCTATAGATTACATGATAAAATGAGTTAGTATACAATTTAGGCAAACATTTTCAAGGAAATCTTTGATAGACGTTTTTTAGTGTCAGTATACATCTTTTTCTCTTTTGTTATAAAGATAGCCTTTTGGTTCCATCTACTTTGTAAATATTTAAGATAGCAAGTTATTGCTTTGTTAGTTACATAATTTTAAAATGGCATTTTTCAAAGACAAAGTTGATCTGTCCGCTCCAAAGATGCTTGAAACATAGTCACATATATACCCGCAATTACTCGAACTTCCTGTGCTGGTTGAAGTTTCCATTTGGCAGCACGTGGAATGCAGCCCTGTGTCACAGAGAATGCTTGAAGAGCCCTTCCACCTTCAGCAAATCACACCTTCTTGGCTAGGAACCATTTCTCATTCTCTTTTTCTATTTGTGACCTTAGCTCAGCTGGCATTCAGAAGAAGTATAGGTCACAGATTGTGGATTACTCCCTCCTATTCAATCTCACATATCCAAAATGCAACAGAGGCCAGGAGGAAATTTACCATTCTTTTGTTATCTTTTACCTTTGTAGAGGTAGAGACCATAAGTATGATAAGTAAACTAAAAAAAAGATTGAGTGTTCACAGCATGTCTCTTCCTGTGATACTTGTCATGACAGACAAGTCATTTAAATTTGCTTCGTCTTTTATTCTTGGCTGTAAAATGGGAATTACAGCTTTACTTTATGATACAACATGAAGTGAATACAAAAAGTTCATAGATTTTAAATGCTGTATAAATGCTTTTCATAGTCATACTTTTCCTTTAATGAACTCCGCTGTCAGAATATTTAAATCTTTATGCACTTATTTTATAATTCATAGTTTTGGTCATAATTTCTGCCTGTAGATAAAATTTGAATTCTTTTTCACATGGCATTGTCAGTGTCATCTTGGTTAAATTATATGTAGCCATTTGATTTTTGAAAAAGTTGTCTCTTATAACTGACTGTTTTCTGGCTTTGGCAGTACAAGGATGATTGATAATATCTATGCCTGTGCTGAAGGGATTTTAGAATAAAAAATTAAAATTGTGTCCCATATTGTTTTAAATAGGGATTGTGATCTGATCCTTGATAATTATGTTAAGTGTATGGTGTATGTGAATTATTAATTGACCAGAGTGTTTGGGACTTTTATTGACTGTTGCATATAGAGAATTAGCAAGAATATTTGATTAACAAGGATTACTACAGATTTGTGTTACATGCCATAATCAGCCTACTTCTCTTTCCACATTTGGTTTTTTATTTGCAGAATAGTTTTTATTTATGCTTATTGTTTCTCATTTTATGGTAGTAATAAACTAAGAGTAAATGATAGCTTGAAATAATTATATGTTGAAACTGGGAACCAGACAAAAATCAAATATTTATAGTTCACTTGTTATGTGCTAGGCATCATGCTGGGTGCTTGATGATCAATCTTGCATTGGAAAATAGTTTTCTTTCTTTTAAATCTTAATTTGAATGATTTACAGGGAAAAATGTAAGATTCTGCTGATACTTTTTGTACCTTGTTTTGTGTTTATTAAATTCATTTTTATTTAATATGTGGAATAGATTTAGTAGTTAAGAAATAAACAGTAGTCTTTACCATTTCGAGACTGTTAATGTAACTAGTTGAACACTAGAGGGACTGCAGACTAACCACTGACTTTTTAGTTCAGTAGTATGTTAATTGAGATGCTTTATTTAAATAGCAGAGCCACACAGCTTTTTCCAGCTGTTAGTTTTCCTAAGGTTAAATATTGTGTCCAAAAGTTTACCTGGCATCTTATTTGGTTGATTCATTCTCAAGTGTATGGACTATAAAATTTAAGCTCTGCCAGTCTAGGTCTATCAAAGCAAAAAACCTTTGATTGGTTGTAGCCTTCTTTAAAATTCAGTCTATATATTTGTCCTGCTGAAAGAAGTGGGAAATTATATAAATAAATAGTTTTCTTTTGGAAATCTCTGAGTAGAAGAAAATAAGAGTTTGGAAAAATATTCATTGGAACAATAATTCAGATTATCATCTTATGGAGATTTAAAATGATCCTATGATTATTGAATATGTATTTTGTGAAAAGATTCATCAGTTTATAATAGCACTAACAGAGCTAAGGTAATCCGTACATTATAGTTTTAGTCTCTATAGGTGGCTTTACAGATATTTTTGCTACTTCACATGAAAAGATGTTTGGCAGTTGAACTTAATTTGAGAAGAGCTTTCTGGAATTCAGTCTTTAGGCATTAAAAGGTTGAATACTTCTTGAAGAAGAACTGTGGTTCAACTTTGCTATTAACATTTTACTCTCAAAATTATTTTGCCTTGGAAGTGACGTAAATTTGAAATTACAAAATTCAAATTACAATTGATGTACAATAGATGAATGCTTTTGATTTGTTGGTTTGGTTTGTCAGCTATCCAGGGATTTTATTTGGGGTCACATTATGAACATAAAAAAAGAATCAATCTCCATATTTATATATTTCTCTTTAAGAAGTCCCAAAGATTCATAAAATGAATGGGTTAGATGTAGAAATCTTTATTTTCTTCTGAAATAAATTTATTTCATCATTTTTATATTTGTAATGCTGATCTAAAGTTTATCCCCTAAATAGTTTGTTATAATACTGGAAGGCTGGTAAAAATAGACATTTGCCTTTACTCTTAACAGTTTGCTAGATTTTTTTTAATGCGGCAGAAATATGTATGTACTACACTAATAACATAAATTTAATTATTCATGTTTGTTTTAATTTCATTTTCCTTGATTATATATTTTAAAAATTAAGTGTAAATTAAAAATAAGTCTAGTTATATATAGGAAGAGAAAATTTTAAATCCCATCTCTTTATTATTAATATTCTGTCTGCTTCCAGAATATTTTGAGCTGACTAAAATGGTGTATGGAATTGACTATTATACCTTAAATATCCATTGATACTTTCATTCTAACTTATAAGAACTATGATATAAATTCTTAAGGTATACATTTGTTTAGATCATTTAAAAATTATATATGTATCCAATTCATTTGTGTTCCTTTTATAATTGGCAGTCTTTAAAGTTATCCTTTGTGGGCTTTTGGATTTCTGAAAATAGTGAGGAAAATATAAATTACCATGGAATTCTAAATGTAGTCAGTTCTTTGGTAAAAGCAGCATTAGAATATTTTACTGCTAGTCTTAAGTGCTTTGCAAAATGCTGATAAGCATTGTATTAAATTACAGAATTTGTCTTGGGTTATTTGAAGAAGAAATTTGATATTAGAGAGTCTTTTTTTAAAATTTTATTTATTTAATTTATTTATCTTTGGCTGCATTGGGTCTTCCTAGCTGCGGCGAGCGGGGGCTACTCTTCGTTGCAGTGTGTGGGCTTCTCATCTCGGTGGCTTCTCTTGTTGCAGAGCACGGGCTCCAGGCGCGCAGGCTTCAGTAGTTGTGGCACACGGGCTCAGTAGTTGTGGCTCGCGGGCTCTAGAGTGTGGGCTTAGTTGCTCCACAGCATGTGGGATCTTCCCAGACCAGGGCTCAAACCCATGTCCCCCCTTCATTGGCAGGCGGATTCTTAACCACTGCGCCACCAGGGAAGCCCTAGAGAGTCTTTAACAGCTTCATTATTCTTTTCTCAGAAGTGTGGTCTCAATGTCATAAAAAAATCCTGGTGTGTCAAGTATGAAACTGTTTTCTGGAGACTGAATTTCTGGAAAATGCCAAAAAGTACAGAGTACCAAACTGTGAATTGTAGAGTTAGGATAAAGGCATGTTGGATATAAAAAGCATGTTTTTATTGTTAATGTTGGCTAGTTGACATAATTATAATTGTTGGCATTGCAGGAGTTGTCTTCAAGTGCCTGTTGTTGTTGTTGTTGTTTTAATTAATTTATTTATTTTTGATTGCATTGGGTCTTCGTTGCTGTGCGGGCTTTCTCTGGTTGTGGCGAGCAGGGGCTGCTCTTCGTTGCAGTGCGCGGGCTTCTCATCTTGGTGGCTTCTCTTGTTGCAGAGCAAGGGCTCTAGGCGCGCGGGCTTCAGTAGTTGTGCATGCGCACTCAGTAGTTGCCGCTCGCGGGCTCTAGAGTGCAGGCTCAGTAGTTGTGGTGCACGGGCTTAGTTGCTCCACAGCATGTGGGATCTTCCCGGACCAGGGCTCGAACCCGTGTCCCCTGCATTGGCAGGCGGATCCTTAACCACTGTGCCACCAGGGAAGCCCGTGCCTGTTGTTTTGAACAGAGTTGTATTTAGGGGCAGTGGGTAATAATTGTTTTGACTTGGTTATATTTAGAGGCAGTGGGTAATAATTGCCTAATGTATTGAATAATAGATTTAAAAGAGTTTTTTGCTTATAGAGCTAGATTAAGGTTAAGATTAAGGGCGCTATTAAGGAAAGTTAGAAGAATTAAAATCCCGTCTTTTATTCTGTGTTTTAGCTTAAAAAAAAAAGTATTATTTGAGGTAAACTTGATCACCGAATGCCTCTGGGTTAAGATAAAATTCTGTACCTCCTAAAATGACCTGGCAAAGGTTTAATTAGAAAAAGACTAATTAGATAGTTATTTTACTGAATCTCTGTATTATATCTCTCATACTTGGAGGAGGAGGGAAGTGTAGAATTCAGTTCAACACGCATTTGTCGAGTGCTAGGCAGTCCTGTGTGCTGGGAATGACATGATTATTGCCTTCTAGGATCTTGACATATGTAATTACTTGTTCATTTTCCCAGAAATTTAATTAATGAAAATTTGAATTTAGATCATCTTATTTTGATGTAATTCTCAGGAGCTTGTGAGGTTTTAGTGAGTTTTCTTTACTCTTGCTTTTTGTTTATTCAATCTTCAGGTACTTTGAACATGGGCCAGATAACATGCTGGGTATTTGGCATGCACTGGTAAATTGGACAACTCAGTTCTTGATCTCTCAGATTTATTCTTTAGTGGGACAATTAGATAAGTACACACTACAGTGTGACAAATGCTCTGATATGGGTAGTACTTCTGTTCATGTTTTGTTTCTCCTCCAAGTTCCTTCTGTGACATCAGAGATTTGTTTCTTTAGTTTAAAATGCTTAGCCAGCTAAGTTTTTCGAGTCTTTGTCTTTTGTAAGATACCATCTTGAGATGATAGAAAGATGAGCTAAACATGAACTTTTTTTTTTCCTGTGGGAAGAAGATGATAGAACTTTAGTACTCATCTGTGTTTGAAACTCAAGGGGTATGTAGTTATGGTTCAAGACAGCTAAATTTGCAGGTCCAAAATATAAAGTTTAAAAAAAATTGCTTATTTATCTTCTCCTGCATCCCAAAATTGTCTTTCCATGTTGCGTACTTAGTAGCAAAAGACAGATGGTTATAAAAACTCAACTTCTCTCTCTGGACTCCTGCTTCTTTCCCACATAGGTTGTTACTTTCATCTAGATAGATAGGTGCCCAAGCAACTTCTTAGTCATGCTCATGTGTTGCACTGTCTTTGTTGGGTAGTGATAACCTTCAGAGGGTGAGAGTAACATTTCAACCCAATTGAGTGAGGGTCTTCAGTTAATATTCTATAAAGCTAAAGGTTAAGACTTGCCAAGTTATCAGGTTTGTCAGAAATGTCAGAATATTAAAGCTTTCTTCGAGTGCAAGACAAATGGATTTTGCCCAAAGTTTCCTGTCCTTAATATCAACCTTGCTATCATATATTATTATGACATGTTTTTATGTATTACACATACCAGATCTCCTTGTAGTTAGATACATCTTTGTTGGGGATTTTCAGTGTCAAATCGGACATAGTAGTAGCATGTTGGTTTTTGCTACAGTTACTGTCTCTCAAGCCACTGAATTTCTCTTGACCAGCTGTAGTTCTCTTATGTTGAAGACGATGTTTGTTGAGTATGGAATGCAGTAGGATGGATTCAATACTCAGCGTGGCTCGTGCTTCTTACATTGACCAGTAAAGAAAAATGATGCTTTTGAGAGTTGGTTTGGGACATGTGACTTTAAGGGGCAGGAGGAAGAAAAGATAATCTAGTAAAAGTGACTAACCAAGGGCAAAGGCAAAGTAGAGAAGTATTGGTCATAGCTAGAATTTCAGCTTGGCTGTTGAGAAGGGTGTGATAAAGAGAAGAGGAAGAAATAAGATTGGAAAGGTAGTTCAAATCAGATAACGGGGGACCTTGAGTAGTGGGTCAAGGCATTAGCACCATTCGGAAGACCATTAGTAGGATCTCTTCAAAGTCTTGAGCAGTTAGAAGGATTAATCTGGGCTGCAGTATGTTAAATAAATTGGAACAAGGAAGTTGGTGGCAAGGAGAATATTAGGAGTCTGTTCTACCATTCTTGGTGAAATACAAGAGCCATTAAATAGCTGTTTTGTATATTTTTAATCACATCTATTTTTTTGATTCTTTAGTGTTGAATTTATGTGTTAAAATACACATAAATTCAACACTAAAGATATTAAAGATATTAAAGATACTAAAATTAATCAACCTGAAGTGTAGGGAAAGAGGCTGGATCCACATTTTGTCTATTAAACATACTTTGAACAATTACTCTCTCCTAAATACTGTGTTAGGCATTGTGGATCTAAAAGTAAGAAAGATATGATCCCAGCGCTTTAGGTTTTTGTATTTTAACAGGATAGGAGAAGTTGAATTGAATTGAGGCTGATTAACTCCATTTGTTCAGGGCTTATAGGATATGTGGTAGAAGAGGTGACTGGATAGGGGAGAGTGGTTGAGGCTGGAAAGAGATAGATAGGAATCAGGTTGTGCAAAGCTTCCTTGGGTTTACCCCTGAGACGGTGGACAGAGCCACTGAAAGTTATATGGAATGCATGGTAACCGATTTCTCTAAGACTGCTGAGAAAGATAGCCTGTAAATATGCTTTTGTCATTTCTGAAAGAAAGATATTAGGGAATGTTCACTTAAAGGAAGTATTGATTATCATTTAGACAACTTCATTTGCGGGCGAGAAAGAACAAAGATCGTATTATAATATGCTGGATTATTGAGCATAACTAAAGCAAAAATAAAATCTTTTAAACCACCCCCTTCCCCCAAAATGTTTTTATTGGAACATTTAAAGAATTAACCTATTATTAGTTCAGTTTGTACATATATAATGATATCCTTTGAAATTTTTATGTAGATTTTGATAATTTGTAAGATTAAGAGTGCCCCCAAAACATTAGGATACACTATTTGATAGTAGTTGTATGAGGCCAGATTGGTGGGCATACATTTTCAAATAAGGCAGCCTGAATTTAGTTTGTCAGTACAATAAATACATATATCTGTGGGGCAGCAAAGATTATTATGTATGAGGATATTTTTTAGTGATAAAGTAGCGCAGAGCTTACCAAATACACTTTGGGGCCACTTTATAGCAATTACAATGAGCTAGATAAAAAGTTTTTAGTTGTAATATGGACTGGGCTATTTTATTTACTTTTGCATATGTTGAATAAAGTGATTTTGAGCTAACATTTTTACTCATTCCTATCTAAGATGTTTGATAGGAAACCAAGAGAAGGAAGCTGTTTCTGAAAACCATGTTTTCCTTAGATATTGCTGGTGCATGAGTGGGGGGAAATTTTAGTGTTACTTCTACTTCATCCAAATTGGGGATGAATATAAATATAGTATTGAAGTTTTGATTTGGGGTTAATTGGGTTTTTAGTTAATATTTTGAAAATATTTGATCCAGCTTCACACCTTTGAAATAGGTGTTGCAAAGCTTTTTTTCCTTTTCCTTTCCTTTTTGTTTTTTAAAAAATCTTTTTACAGTCTAAGGGAAGATAGATGGTTTCTTTGTAAGTAATTCCAGTTTCATTAAGTGGCTCTTGACTCTCAGAACTGAGTTATTACATAACAAGATGAGTCAGATGGGAAAGAAATAGTTTAGTATTTTGTTGTTGTTGTTACCATGACTACAACATATTGGCAGGAGAATATTATATTTTGTAGCTGTTATTTAACTTGACCTGTTGATTAGAAAAAAAAAGTTTCAGAACTTTGTATCCAGTAGAGTTGTTTACATCACTAAGGAATCCTACACTTTGTGACTTAATTGTACTTTTAGAGATACCTCAGGTTTTTTGTTTTTTCCTTAAGGGGGTATGTGTAGGGGGCAAGGGGGTGACAGAGGGAATCTATACAAGATGGATGTATGCTTTTTTGCCTAGATATAAACTTTTAATTTTGGGCTTATGAGCATTTCTTGGCTTTTCTACCTTGTAACTAAATTTAGTCTTCACCAGAAATATGCCCTTTGAAATAAAAGGATCTCTTATTTGGTAGTGATCATTATGTGCAAGTAAATCAGAAGCATCAAATTTAGGAATTTGGAAGAATAGGTTGCAAAATGTTAGGCAAGGGGCTTCCCTGGTGGCGCAGTGGATAAGAATCTGCCTGCCAGTGCAAGGGACATGGGTTCGATCCCTGGTCCAGGAAAATCCCACATGCCGCGGAGCAGCTCAGCCCGTGGGCCACAACTACTGAGCCTGTGCTCTAGAGCCCGCGAGCCACAACTACTGAGCCCGCGAGCCACGACTACTGAAGCCCGTGTGCCTAGAGCCCGTGCTGTGCAACAAGAGAAGCCACTGCAATGAGAAGCTCGCACACCACAACGAAGAGTAGCTCCCACTCACCACAGCTAGAAAAGGTCTGCGTGCAGCAACGAACACCCAAAACAGCCCAAAAAAAAAAAAAAGTTAGAGAAAAAAGTAACCTGTACTGCAGGAGAAACTTGCAAATAATTTTAGCATTTATTTATTTTTTAGTTCTAAGATATTTTGCCTTCCATACTTGCTTTTGCCTTTGACTTGGAAGCAAAGGTAAAAACTCAGGGTTTGTTTTTATACAGCTGGGAGGTCTCACCTCCCTCTCTGTTCCCCTTCCTTTCCCATCTATCTCTCAGTCCATTGGTCCCTGTATCCTTGTGAAGGGGAATTGGTGGGAAGAAAACCTGCTTGGTTTATTGAAGGAGAATGAAAACTGAAGTTTAAACTGTAAAAGTTCATCAGGCCATGCAAATTACGGGAGCAGTAGGTTTTATACTTCATTTATAAAATGGCTTTTCTTCCAGTATTGGATTTGTTTTGAGATGTTAGTATTGAGACTATAATTGATAATGGTAGCTGCTTTTTTCTTTTACGGATAGCCATCTCTGATTGCCATAGCAACATCCCAGAAGACAGTCTACTTGATCTAATGGCAGCATGTCAAGGAGTTGCCTTGAGCATTACTCTCGACTTCTGAGATTGTATTGGGATTTTTAGTTTCAGAAGGAAGGCGATAATGTTTGTTATAGTTCTCTCAGTGTCCTTTCTGCTGTAGTTCTGTTGTCTGTGAGAACTATATATTTTTAGGAATCACTTGAGTTTCTTGATATTATATAAAGCCTGTTTTTTTTTTTTGTATAATTTGATTATTAGGGCAGAACATATTCGATTTTGTTTCCTGTACATGTGTTTTGCTCAGGCTGTAGGTTAAAATTTTGTGTGTGTGTGTTGTTGTTGTTTTTGTTTTGGCTATATGAGTTGCAGGAGATGAAGTGTGAATACTGTATTAGGTTGGAGAAGTAGATTTTATTTAACATGCTCCATATGTACTATATTTATGGAATAGTTTTAACTATCTGTAATTGTTTGGCTTAAAAAAAAAATCTCTCTAGTAGAAAGGCCAAGTTGTAAGAAATATCATCATAGTTGAAAAGACCAGAGAAAATTGTGGGGTCAAATTCTGTGGTTCTCAGAAGTTTTGATGATTTCAGATGAGAGAAGGTATTATTCTTGAGTTATATTTTTCAAATAGGGAAGTAATAATAATATCAATTTTAATCATTTATAAACATTAACTTAATATCATTATTTTCATTTTTTATAAATTTATTTATTTATTTTTGGCTGCGTTGGGTCTTCGTTGCTGCGCGCGGGCTTTCTCTAGTTGCGGTGAGTGGGGGCTACTCTTCGTTGCGGTGCGTGGGCTTCTCGTTGCGGTGGCTTCTCTTGTTGTAGAGCACAGGCTCTAGGCACGTGGGCTTCAGTAGTTGTGGCTCGTGGGCTCTAGAGTGCAGGCTCAGTAGTTGTGGTGCATGGGCTTAGTTGCTCCGCGGCATGTGGGATCTTCCCGGACTAGGGCCTGAACCTGTGTCCCCTGCATTGGCAGGCGGATTCTTAACCACTGCACCACCAGGGAAGCCCTTAATATCATTATTAAACAATTAGCAACTTAATCTCGTGGGTTTCTAAGAGGATGTTATTTGCAAACTTTAAAATTTAATTACAGAAGTATAATATGATTATCTGGTAGATTTGGCTTCCTCAGGGAAAATGTTATATATACACTTAATTTAATAAGCATTTTAAAAAAGCTGTTTTTCATTATTTCAACTTATTTCAGTGGTTATTTATTGAACTACTGTAGTCCTGTTCACATGTTGCCTTACAGTGTTCTTAAGAATATGTTACAGTATTCTTAGACAATGTTACCTAACAGAGCAATGTATAACAAAGTTTTAAAACTGAATGTAATGAAAGATTAAAATATGATACAGACAGTAGTATAATTGAGAAGGAAACTTTTTAATAGAGATGTAGTGATTGGCACTTTGGGACCTGCGATGAGTAGCTACTTTTATTTTATTTTTTTGGCCGTGCCACGGGGCTTATAGGACCTTAGTTCCCCAACTAGGGATTGAACCCAAGCCCCGGCAGTAAAACTGCCAAGTCCTAACCACTGGACCGCCAGGGAATTCCTGCTTTTATTTTTAAACAGGTTAAACTAAGAAAAATCTTGGAACTTTCTGATTTATTTTTTATTCTATTCTTTTGTCATTTATCTTTCTTGCATATCATAAAAATTATTTCTGACTCCAAAATTCAGCTGTCTTAAAGTATAAATAAAGCAATTTCGGGGTATGCCTTTCAGTACAAAGGACCCTGCATGGCTGATGTATAGAGAGATGTAGTCAAGAAAAAAATTTTTTTCTGGGGCTTCCCTGGTGGCACAGTGGTTGAGAATCTGCCTGCCAATGCTGGGGACACGGGTTCAAGCCCTGGTCTGGGAAGATCCCACATGCCGCGGAGCAACTAGGCCCGTGAGCCACAACTACTAAGCCTGCGCGTCTGGAGCCTGTGCCCCGCAACAAGAGAGGCCACGACAGTGAAAGGCCCGCGCACCGCGATGAAGAGTGGCCCCCGCTTGCCGCAACTAGAGAAAGCCCTCGCACAGAAACGAAGACCCAACACCGCCAAAAATTAATTAATTAATTAATTAATTTAAAAAATAATTTTTTTTTTCTGAGTTTATGCCTCAGTCAGCCACATTAAAGGTACCTTTTATCAGTAAAACTTCCTTCAACAATAAAATATGAGATTACTCATTTTGACTCTAGGGTTACATTGTTCGGCGTGGTAGCTACTTACTGTGTGTGGTGTGGCTATTTAAATTTAAATTAATTAAAATTAAATAAAATGAAAAACTTAGAACCTTTATCACACAACATATTTCAGGTGCTCAGTTGCCATACGTGGCCACCCTGTTGGATAGTGCAGACCTTTCCATCACCACAGAAAGTTTGATTGGCAGGGCTGGCTGGTCAAGGGGGCAAAACCAACAATGGTTGGAAATGGCAGAAAGGCCATTTTTGACACCATCTTTTTAAGGCAGAGGCACTAAAGGGTTCTAACAGAAGGCCATTGATCAGGGGAATGTGGTAGAAAGTTTTCTTCATCTGGCTGGGGGCTTAATAAGGGTATCCTGAAGTTTTTCCTAAGTCCTCTCTTGGCCCCTCCCTCTTTTCTTCTGTGTGTTTCCTCCTTTTCTTCCTTTTTGAGATGGTGGTGAACTTATTATGCAGGGAATTAGTTTTCTTGATGATTTTCCTAGGCTTTTCCAGTTTACAGCTTCAAGTGGTAAACCTAAGAGTGGTTTTCAACATCTTCTTTTCACATGATTTATCTTGATCTCCTGATGAGCTTTCATTTATAAATACCTCTCCACTTCCATTAGCTTTAGGTGGAGGTTTCTTTATTCATGATCTTGCCAGTTTACTATTTATATTTTTCCTAAACCCAGGCAGGATTTGTGAAGGCTTATTTTGGTACAATTCTGCTTGTGTGCAAATATAAATAAGATAGATTAATTGTGCTAGTTTTGGATTTTAGAATCCTTGGTGGCTTTTTTGTAGTCTGTTTGTGCAATGAATGTTAGGTGCTATACAGAACATACACATTTTCCCTGAAGGACATGTGGTTGGATTTTAGGGGTCTGTGATACCATTATGGAAACGTCATATATGTTGGTTACCTTCTACGATTGATTTTGGGCAGTTCTATTTTGGGGAAATGGTAGAAAGATAATTAGGAGCTATGATATGTATTGCATGAAATAAGGCGATTCATTCAATAAACATTTACTAAATGCCCTCAGGTTTGGGAAAAGTGAGAATGTTATTCATACCATTTGTTTAGTGGTTTTTCTGATTTCCTTTAGAATGTAAATGTGGCAGCATTTCAAAGCAGTCTACTTTCCTTCAGTGTAGCTGAAGTTCCAGATGTGCAATTTAACTTTCACTCTATCCTGAAATGATTTCACTGAAGATTCTGATCCTTTGAATGTAGTATAGAGAATGTCTGTGTGCTATTGTGGTGATTGGAATTCATTTTGAGGTGCCTCTGCTAACTAACGAGACTTATGAGGCTTATTCTTTAGAGTAAAATCTGCCTGCCCTCCCTCCTGTGTTGCTATATCTCATGTAGTGTGTAAGTTGAAATGGGAAGGGAAAGCAGTTGAATTTGTCTTCACTTAAATTGGCTTAGTGTAGTTTGTGGCAATTGACTGCCCATAACATTAGAGAAATTTAGGGGAAAAATAGTTAACTTTCTTAGAGTTTTTAGAAGAGTATTTCAGGAGGAAGGCTAATTTTGGTTATGCCATGGTTAAGTGTTACTAGCATTAAGAGCCTAGATTAGAGTAGAACCACTTGAAAATCTTCAGGGCTTACCACAGTTTGAGGACTCTGTATCATTTGAGGAAGTGTCATCTTGGTTTTATTTTGGCTTTGGGACCATGTAAGTAGGTCTGGAACAGATCTCACTGTGGTAGGAGGTTGGCCCTAATAGTTATCTGACCACTCCCTTAGCAGTTGATAGGAAGCAATGAGGAATAGTAAGAAAATTACTTAGGAAAGAAAGCATGGTAGAGGATAGTTGGATTTATATACTCTAGTATGTAAACTGGGAAAAGAGCAGTGATTTTTTTTTGAGTCAGAGTTCGAAAAAAGTGTGGGATGCTCTTGGTTAGCTGGACAAGGCATCAGAAAAGTCCTGAGATCGACCATGCGGCACAGTTGTAGTAGTAATCTTTTTTTTTTAAACAAAGCCATAAAATTTAAGAGGAATAAACCTCTAGCGTGTGTGATTTTTCTCGGGACAATTTAAAAATATTTCCTCAGTGTGGCCTTAGGGTTCTCATTTAGTCCAAAATAGAAGTTATTAAAGGATGTTGAACGTTGAGATGTTTGTCCTTGGTTTGTAATTTTTACTCAGGAATCAGAAACTTCAAGGCCTTCCCCTCTCTGTAATATACTTGCAATATTTAAAGTCCACTGGTAACGGGTACCTAAAATGTTGGCAATTTAAAAAACCATTAGACTCTCAGCACTCCCCTTAATCATTGATAATTCTTGCATAGATTTTTTTTAAAAGCCAGGACATGTATATGTAGACACGTTGATTGGAATGCATAAAATATACACGACGACCCTTTTTGGGGTTACTTTTGACCAGGTAACACCATTTCTTCTTTTTTCTTTTCTTTTTTTTCCCTGATGCTTTACTCTTCATACGGAATATATGAATTAGTTTTGCTTCCATTCCCCTATGAATAGAACATTTGAATCTTATTAGAGTTATTATTGAAATGGCAGGTGTGATGTGACTAGTATTTGCAGAAAACTCTTTTAATTTATGGAGTGAGAGTCAACTGTTCTTCAAAAACTGACCTGTGAGTTTTAATTTTTGAATGTTTTGAACTCGTGGATTTAAACACATTGTTTCAATTAGTTGCAGTTGTCATCCTTCTTGATGTTTAAATTGTCTTGTCTTTGGTCAGTAGAAGCCTATGCAAGATGGCTTCTGGGTCCTTTTTGATGTAACTCTAGCAGTCATTGATACAGTCTAGTAATTAATAACCCCTGTCTTTGGTCCCAAGTAACTGATGAGAAGAGGTCTGGTCCTAATTGAGTGTCAACTAGGTGAAAAGAAGCTAGGGGAAAAGAGGTAAGAAAAAAATGACTTGGAAAACAATTTTTTTGCAGTACATCTTTTTGAAGTGCCATCTTATTTTTCATGCATTATTGGAATACACTAGGGTTTTATGCTAAGTTAGGTTCTGTTAAGTTCACTTCTCTCTCAAAGTAGACAGATTTCAAGATTGTGGTCCATAAAATCTTCATCTGTATGCAGACACTTCAAGTTATGTTGACTTTTGGAAGCAGATCACTAGTTTATTGTGATATAGTACATCATTGACATTTGGAAGAGATGCATCTTGAAGCCTTCTGAAAGTCCCATTTTTTTGCAGATACCATTATGACATAGAATTTTCCTCCATAAAATATAATTTTTGCCCTGGCTGGTCCACTTACCAAAAATACTTTTGCAGATGACTTTTTCTTGTTTCTGACTAAGCATATGGTTCACTGGTTCAGTTCATAAGTCTGAGTGGTCCCCAATGACTTTCCTCCCTTGTATTTTTGGCTAACACTAGTCATTCCTTAGACCTCTTCACATCTACCACCAGCTCTAACAATTGGCTGGTTTTTTATTTTTATGTCCATTTCTGATTAAAAAAAAAAACTTTTAAAGCAATAACTTCAGGAAAGTTACTGTATTTCTGGCAACAAGTAGAGAGAAATAAACAGCAAAAAACTGTAAACAATCCACTTGTGGGGCTTATTTGCAAGTGAAATGACTGCTCCCTTTCACCAACCTCCCTGCGCCAGCAGTTCACATTCTAGCCTTTGCAAAATTGCAGGTAACTACATTGCAGTGGCCCTTCTTTTGCGTCTTGAGTAGTTGGAAGTAAAAACTTTAAATCTGTCAGTGCCAAGGAATTTCTGTGTATTCTTATTTTCATATGTGGGTTTTCTTTGGAAAAAATTCAAAGCAATTCATTTGTAAATTAACACTAACTTTAGCAATAATTGGGTTGCAGGGATTTTATGATTCTAACCATATTAAATAAAGTTCTTACAAGAGACATAGAAGAATTAAACAGTGTGTATTTCTGTATCTGACTTTGTTAGTTTTCTGGTATTTCCCTCTAAAACTTCGTGAAGATAGCATTTTAGGTGTTACCTTTGTCCCAAGGTGGGGATAAATGTAATGGTATAATTTTCTGACATCCTGCTTATCTGGAAACATATGTTTGTGATTTCTTTGGGTTATTGCTTGCTTTTTTTTTTTTTAATTTGGAAATCTCATCAGTTTATAAGTTACTGTAGCTATTGTCATATATTGGTGCATTACCTTCTGTTATCCATGTTTTCTACTCTCATCCTACCACCACCATTTTTCATAAACTCTATCAATTAGTAATGTCATGGTCTGAACGCGGGTTGGAAAAGAATTTCCAGACACAAGGCAGAATGTAAAGAAGAGAGAATTTATTAGAGGGAAGGGTCGCTGCCAGAACAGCGGGCCGACTTCCTAGTAGTCTGGGAGAGTCGAGCCCGAATGTGTGCTATTGATCAGTTTTTATAGCCAGAAAACAAAGGAATGGTCCGAGGTGAAAATTCCGTTTACTAATTGGTCGAGGCACATATACCTTCCTTCTATAGGGTGGGAGTGGGACAGGGCTTATGCCTTTCCTTATTTGGGACAGGTCCCCGTTGCCCAGGTGGGCGTCGCCCAGGGGGGCTCAGGAATTTCGTAACCATCGCAACATGGTTGGAGGGCAATTAAGAGTCCAGTAGGGGCTGTAACGCTGAAACTTTTTCAGGCAGGGTCGTCCTTTGTCCTTGAATCAGCATTGTCCTTGGAGTACCACAAGTAACATTTCCTGCCCATAGAAGTAAGAAAGTAAGCATGATTGTTTGGACCTATCATTAAGGAAAGGCTAAATGTTTATTGATTTTTCTTACACGTCTTTAAAAGTGAATCTCTTGCATTGTCTTTGAAGATATATAGATCAATTTTGATACTACATTTGAAAACCATGGTTAAATATATTTAATACTTCAGCTGTGTGATTGAGAATTCTTCTTGATATAGAAGAATTTTGAAATTTTGAAGTTTATAAAATGTTTATTGCATATTTTGTTCAATGAATTTCATTTCAAAATTCTTTTGGTGGAATAAAATTGTGTCCATAAAATATTTAATTGAGTACAAGGACTTTATCTCTCTCCTCCCCTCCTTTAAATTTTTGCTATCAAATACTTTGTCTATAATTTTCAAGTTACAGTTTCTTTCAAAGTTTGGTTTTAAATGTTATGTACCATAATGTTAAATATATCTTGATGCTGTAGTTATTGGGACTTCTTATTTAATCATTTATCCCTCACTGTGTTGCTTTTGGGGGATCCCTATGCTATAATAATTTACAGGTGGGGGAGGGTCCCTTTAGTTGTAATGCCAGGCTTTCAAGTTTATAGCATTTCAAACTTTTCTTAGTTCTGACTGAAAGAATTAATGAGTTTCAGTAAGAGTTTTAACATTCAATAAAGAAATTCATCTTTATTTTACCCATTCTTTGGAATTATGTTGAGGCTTTCAATTAGCTTTTATAGGTGGCACCACACCATGATATTACTTGAAAAGTAATGCTAGGTATCTCTTGCAGTATTATTAAATAGATGTAGCCTATTGTTGTATCTACTGCAAAAGCAAATTTCTCTAAAGCAAATCTCATTTTACTGTTAAATTCCATTTCAAAATGATAGTCATGAACTTAGAGAATGTCAGAACTTTAAGAACTATTTATTTTGTGCATCATTTGCCAGCATTTATAACCAGAACCTATTTGTAAGACAAAATCTTACATGGAACACTTACATGATTTTAACCTTAATGTAAAACCAACTCATACATAAAACAATACAACTGTTACTTTTCCTGCTTGAAGATGGTGTGAAGACATTGGTCCTGAGACCTATGAGGTACTTTTCACAGGACCTGAGAGTTCAGAGGAATGTGGTTTGAAAGCCACTGATTTTAGTGCATACTCTACCCCTCACCTCCCCCTACCACACACACATACCTTGGCTGGTGAGGAAACTCATACTAAAGGTCTCACATAGATTTCTGTGGAAAGCAATCATGAATCAAATCTGAAAAGTTTTAGCAAAGCTCATTCCTCTGGTTTCCAGGTATTTAGCTTTGGTCCTGGCAAAAACAGCAGTGCTTTTGTAAAACTTCGTAATTTCTTTCTTTTGTCCTTCTTTTGCAAGATGTTTTTACATTTTTGAGAATCTTCTAGCTTTGCATTTACTCCCACGTCTTTTGTGAGAAGGAATTTAAATTTTCCTAAAACATTAAAATTGTCTTATTAAGGAAGACTTGAGCTATGGGGTGGATAGGGGTTGGTGGTTAATAGGGGAGATTGGGAGTTCCTTGTGCATGACAGCTCCAGGCAGCTTATTTATTTATTTATTTAAAATTTATTTTTTATTGAAGTGTAGTTGAATTACAGTGTTGTGGTACTTACTGCTGTACAGCAAAGTGCCTCAGTTATACATACCTATATATATATATATGTATGTATACACACACACACACACATTCTTGTTCATATTCTTTTCCATGATGGTTTATCACAGGATATTGAATATAGTTCCCTGTGCTATACAGTAGAACCTTGTTATGTATCCATTCTATATATGCCAGTTTGCATCTGCTAATCCCAAACTCCCAATCCATCCCTCTCCCTCCCCTCTCCCCCTTGGCAACCACTATTCTATTTTCTATGTCCCCGATTCTGTTTCTGTCTCATAGATAGGTTCATTTGTGTCATGTTTTAGATTCCACATGTAAGTGATATCATATGGTATTTGTCGCTCTCTTTCTGCCTTACTTCAGTTTGTATGATAATCTCTAGTTGCATTCATGTTGCTGCAAATGGCATTATTTCTTTCTTTTTTATGGCTGAGTAGTATTCCCTTGTGTATATATACCACATTTTCTTTATCCATTCATCTGTCGATGGACATTTAGGTTGTCTCCATGTCTTGGCTATTGTGAATAGTGCTGCTATGAACGTAGGGGTGCATGTATCTTTTTGAATTATAGTTTTTTCTGGATATATGCCCAGGAGTGGGATTGCTGGATCATATGGTAATTCTATTTTTAGTTTTCTGAGGAACCTCCATACTGTTTTCCACAGTGGGTACACCAACTTACATTCCCACCAACAGTGTAGGAGGGTTCCCTTTTCTCACACCCTCTCCAGCATTTGTTATTTGTAGACTTTTAATGATGGTCATTCTGACCGATGTGAAGTGGTACCTCATTGTAGTTTTGATTTGCATTTCTCTGATAATTAGTGATGTTGAGCATTTTTTCATGTGCCTATTGGCCACCTGTATTCTTTGGAGAAGTGTCTATTTAGGTCTTCTGCCCATTTTTTGATTAGGTTGTTTGTTTTTTTGTTGTTGAGTTGTATGGGCTGTTTGTATATTTTGGAAATTAAGCCCTTGTCCATCGCATTGTTTGCAAATATTTTCTCCCATTCGGTAGGTTGTCTTTTAGTTTTGTTTATGGTTTCCTTTGCTGTGCAAAAGCTTGTAAGTTTGATTAGTTTTGTCTGGATATATGCCATTGTTTATTTTCCCATTTGTTTATTTTTGTTTTTATTTCTATTGCCTTGGGAGACTGACCTAAGAAAACATTAATACGATTTATGTCAGAGAGTGTTTTGCCTATGTTCTCTTCTAGGAGTTTTATGATGTCATGTCTTATGTTTGGGTCTTTAAGCCATTTTGAGTTTATTTTTGTGTACAGCGAGAGGGTGTGTTCTAATAACTTCATTGATTTACAGATGGCTGTCCAACTTTCCCAGTGCCACTTGCCAAAGAGACTGTCTCTTTCCCATTATATATTTTCCCTTTTTAAAGATTAATTGACTGTAGGTGTGTGGGTTTATTTCTGGGCTGTCTATTCTGTTCCATTGATCCATATGCCTGTTTTTGTGCCAATACCATGCCGTTTCGATTACTGTAGCTTTATAGTATTGTCTGAAGTCTGGGATGGTTATGCCTCCTGCTTTGTTCTTTTTCTTCAGGATTGCCTTGGCAATTCTGGGTCTTTATGGTTCCATGTGCATTTTAGGATTATTTGTTCTAGTTCTGTGAGAAAGGTCATGGGTAATTTGATAGGGATTGCATTAAATCTGTAGATTGCTTTGGGTAGTATGGCCGTTTTAACAATATTAATTCTTCCAGTCCAAGAGCATGGGATATCTTTCCATTTCTTTGAATCATCTTCAACTTCCTTTATTAATGTTTTATAGTTCTCAGTGTATAAGTCTTTCACCTCCTTGGTGAGATTTATTCCTAAGTATTTTATTTTGGGGGGTTGTGATTTTAAAAGGTATTGTTTTTTTACATTCCCATTCTGATATTTTCATTGTTGGTGTAAAGAAATGCAACTGATTTCTGTATGTTAATCTTGTATCCTGCTACCTTGCTGAATTTGTTTATTAGTTCTAGTAGTTTTTGTGTGGAGTCTTTAGGGTTTTCTATATATAGTATCATATCATCTGCATATAATGACAATTTTACCTCTTACCTTCCAATTTGGATATCTTTTATTTCTTTTTCTTGTCTGATTGCTGTGGCTAGGACTTCCAGTACTATGTTGAAGAGAAGTGGTGAGAGTCAGCATCCTTGTCTCGTTCCACATTTTAGAAGGAAGGCTTTCAACTTTTCACCATTGAGTATTATTATATTGGCTGTTGGTTTGTCATAAATAGCTTTTACTATTTTGAGATATGGTCCTTCTGTACCCACTTTGGTAAGAGTTTTTATCATGCATGGATGTTGAATTTTGTCAAATGCTTTTTCTGTATCTGTTGAGATGATCATGTGGTTTTTTGTCTTTTCTTTTGTTGATGTGGTGTATCACATTGACTGATTTGTGTGTGTTGAACCATCCTTGTGAACTTGGGAAGGATCCTACTTGGTCATGGTGTATGATCTTTTTTATGTGTTGTTGGATTCAGTTTGCTAATATTTTGTTGAGTAAACCAAGGCATAAAGAGGTGAAGTAACTTGCTCAAAGCCATATAGTTTGCTAGTGGCAGAGCCAGAATTACAGCCTGATCTATAATAAGGCTGTGCTTTTTCCTTTTCCACTGTGCTCTTTTGTCTCTAACTGTTGGCTATAATATTTGAGAGGAGGCAGTGTTATATTTCTCAAGTAGATGACATTTCATCCTTAAATTCAAGACTTACGTCCTATAAATTGGTGTTTTTCTTTCTCTTTTAAAGAATCTTAAGCTGTGTAAAATGATTCTGCTTTGAATAAGGGGTACTGATATCTGCCAGAATCATTATTGAACTTCTCTAGTCATTTACTTTCTTGAAATTGAAATGAAACTTTTCTGAACACAGCCTTACTGAATATGGATTTCAGAGCCATAATAATGCTTCTTGCCTCTGCAGATTTTGAATTGATCTGAGTTTGGCAGTGAATTATGTATGTGTTATTTCAGGAATTTTGCACATGCCCTGCTTTAAACCACTGATTATTTTTGTAAAATGCTGTTGTGTGGATTCGGCTCATTCCATTGACGCTGAAATCATCAGATGGCTATATTGTCTTCTAGGAATGTGACTTGAATTGATTAAGTAGCATAGGCAAAAACATCTGTTTTGTAAAGCTAGTTTAGTTTCATAAAACTTTAAATTTTCAAATTTACAGCTTATAAAGTGAATAAAGTATTTTTCTTTTATGCTGTAAAAAAATTTCCACTGAGTTTTATGATAGCTTGTTTTAACCTTATTCTTAAGCTAATTCTTCTTACAATTTGTTTTCTTATTGTTCATTGTCAGGGAAAATTAATATCAGGAATGTTGGAAACTTACAATCTTAGGTGAGTGACTCTTAACTTTTTTAGGTCACTTATCCATTTGAGATCTGCAGAAAGCTTTGGGTGGTCTAGAAAAAGCACCTATGCACATGCTTCTAAAACTGTGTACAGTTGCAGGGAGGTCGAGCTCCCTAGGGCAGATCCCGTGAAGTACATTGCTTCCTGGTTGATGTCCTTTGTTTCACATGTGTTATTATTAAGTACATTAATAATGTTGTTGACTGTGGACCAAAGTTACCTTCTTTATATGTGGATTTTAGATTCATTGAATATTTGAGTCACTGTTTTAAATAAAATGTATTACGTTGATCTACATATGTATCATTTTTATTTCCCTGTCTTACTGTCTATTTTTATTCTTTTTCCTCATTCTTACAGTTTTTTCAGTGAAGGAAACATATCCATCATCAGGGTTTCTTGGTTTCTACAGCCCTTATTTGGATACATTTGATCACCAAAGTTTATAAGATAGATTATATGGTATTAAAATAAGAATAGGCTTATCTGATTTCATCTTGTAGAGGTTCTTTCCTTTATGCTTTCTGTGTATAATATTTCCAAATGGTATTTTCAAATTGGGATAGAATACTTTAGAGAAAATTAAGACTTAGGTGGAGATAGATACTCTCATATGACAAGCCGTGGGGGCTCGTTTATCAAACCAGTGGATGTGTATTATTATATTTCGTTGATTCAGTAGTCTTTGTGTAGTCAGTTTTCTTTTACAGTTTGGAATCTTGCCAGTGGCTTCAAGGCTGGCATGTATATTTATTAATTTATCTTGAGGGTGACTGTTCTTCTTTTGTAACCTCCTCTCCAAATTGGATCTCTGTCTATTTTAAACTCAGAGGATGGGCCCATTTGTATGCTACTCCCCTCTCCCCCTTTTAAGTTGTAACAACAACAGTAGCTATCATATCTACTGTATGACAGGAACTTTTATGATATTCTCTATCTCCAGCCCTTTATTTTAAAATTTTAACTTGCTGACTAATGTTCTCTAATTTTATCATTTATCTTTACTCATTAAAACAATCAGAATTTATTGATAGAAAATTGAGGTCCTGTGAGGGTACTGTCTCTGAAGCGTGCTTCATGTGTATGTATCAGTTGTGTTACCATAGGTTTCATGCACCAGAACTGTTAGCTTACTCACCCTCCCAGTGGGCTGTAGGCTCACTGAGGATGGTCTCCATACATACTCTTAGCACTGTTAACATAGTGTTTACTAAAAATTCAACAGTAGTTGAACAGTTGCTAGTTGAATGAATTCCCAAGAGTTTTACCATTTAGACCTGGTAAGAAAGATTACTTCCTTTACTTGTTTCTCTTGATGGTTCAAATTATTTTGAACTACAAATGGTGGTGTTCTAATAACTGTGATAATTTATTGTGAATATAATTGATGTCTTGGTTTAGCATCATTTATGCAGCCTGTGATGAGAACGGTGGCTAAATTATATTGAACTGTTAACATTATAAAAAGCATAAGAGTGCTTTTGGGACTTCCCTGATGGGGCAGTGGTTAAGACTCCACACTCCCAATGCAGGGGGCCGGGGTTTGATCCCTGGTCTGGGAACTAGATCCCACACGCATGCTGCAACTGAGAGTTCGCATGCCACAAGTTAAGGAGCCGGCGAGCCGCAACTAAGGAGCCTGCCTGCCACAACTAAGACCTAGTGCAACCAAATAAATAAATAAATAAATAAATATTTTTTTAAAGTTATAAAAAGTGCTTTGGAAATGTTGAATGACTGCCACGTGGCCATTATTGCTTTTTTTCCTCGTCTAAGAAGGAAATGAGACACTTAAAAAAGGCAGAGGATTGGTGTCACTTTATCAAACAAAACTTTATGTTGGTAAGTGAATTTAATTACATATGATGTTTTCAATAGGCTGCTTAAAATATGTTTGTTTTTCCTCCTTTATTTCAGCCATAGCAAAGCATTTTGGCTCTTTGCTGATTTAAATTATATTACCTAGATGACACAATCTAGGATAGAAAATGCTCATATAGGGAATTCCCTGGCAGTCCAGTGGTTTGGACCTGGCTCTCTCACTGCCGGGGCCCAGGTTCAATCCCTGGTTGGGGATGTAAGATCCCACAAGCCATGTTGCGTGGCCACAAAAAAAAAAAAGAAAAAGAAAAGAGACAGAGAGAGAGAGAATGCTCATATAACCTTGAACATGAAATTATTTTCCTGAGAAAATAATTTTCCCTTTTAATTGATGTCCTTTACTGTATAAAGTTAATAGTTTTAGTTGATTAGCTTCTTAAATGTGGGAAGTATGGTGTTAGGGAAGATATTGATACATTTCTTTATTTGGGGGAATGTGGGGAAGAGTAGAATTTGATACTGGATCAAAATATTATTTTTCTTGGTACAGGTTTGACATCCTCTCCCCCCCCCGACCCCCCACCAAAGTGTGTAAGTATGGAGTCCCAGTCTTAAAATTTGATGACTGTTTAACCAAATAGGAACTGTTTTCCTGAAAGTGCTTTAGGGCAATCAGTGGTAATGTTTTTACACTTACTGAAAGTAGAAATTTAGGCATTTGATGAAAGTATTTTCTAATAGAGAATGTTTAGAAGTCAGATGATAAGCTTCTGTATGCCTCAGGGGTGACACAATTTAGCACTACTAAATAAGGACTTAGTGTTTACTACAGATGAGGATGTTGCTATAGGAAGCTACTTGACATAAAAATAAAGTGTGCATGAAGCCTGTATCACTTTTCTGTAAACTCTTTTCTCGATTTTCTTAGGCAGACATGGCTGAGATTATGTTTACAAAGTCTATTAAAATCAAAGCTTGCTTTACTGCATAGAATAAAATGTGTTTCCCTGGTTGACTAGCATTGTATAAAATGGGCCAGCCCTCTCATGTAAAAGCTGATATATGAAAGAAGATAGAAGAGATGGGAGAGACGAATGGGACTGGAGAGGGAAGGGAATCACGGAGGTGGCCAGTATCAGATGCTTACAGCAGACAGAAAAAACAGCAGATAAGAAGATTGTAACTTTTTCTCTGAATGGATCAGACAGTAACCCATACATACTTTACAGTCCCAGGTCAGTGTGTCAAGCTGTAGATATATACGTTTTAGTGGTTCCTAGGGGTAGAGAAGGGTGGGTATTAGGGCTTAGAGAGACATAGTAGGAGACATTAACTTTGTGTAATTGTACTCTTAAAGCCTTACGTTCTGTAGCATCTATGTCTTTATCCAAAGATATAGCTGTAATTCATTTGTACTAATTTTCTCGAAGTGTGTTCATGCTTCCAGTTTTCATTATTCATCAAACAGTTTTTGCATGGTCATCATGTGGAGAGCTGTGAGCTCTACGTGGTCAAAGGCATTTCTTGAGGCCCTGCTTTTAAGGAGCTTTTAGTCTAGAGGAGGTGTTAGAGGCAGGATGACTGATACTGAGAAAGGTAACCATCATGCTGTACGTTGTGGCAACAGTAACTTCTATTCAGGATGTTTTCCAGTTGAAACACTCTGCTTGCCCTCAACCCCATGAGTGAAGTTGTCAGACAAGTCTCAGTGTAAGGAGGCAGGCCTAAAATTCTGCATGGGGTCATAGGAAGAAAGCAATTTATTCTATTTGGTTATTGATGAAAACTTAGCAAAAGTGGGTGGAGCTACCATCTTTAAAAAGAGTAGGATTTCACTAGGAAAGGAAGGAAAAGTCACTCAAAGCAGACAGTACAGTATAAGAAAGGCATGTTTTTTGTTATTTGTTTATTTATTTGAGTATATGACACACACAGGATACATTGAATACTCTTAGGTCACTTGAACATAGAATATTATGTCAGTGGGGGAGGAAATGGCAGATTGAGGCTAGGACGTGATGTTAGATTGATGGTACAGTTCAGACCTAAGCAGGAAAAAGGATGAAATACTTTTTTTTTTTTTTTTTACATTCAGTGAAGAATTATTGGGTTTGGTTTTTTTTAAGATTTTTTTTTGATGTGGACCAATTTTAAAGTCTTTATTGAATTTGTTACAATATTGCTTCTGTTTTATGTTTTGGTTTTTTGGCCCCAAGGCATGTGGGATCTTAGCTCCCCCACCAGGGATCGAACCTGCACCCCCTGCATTGGAAGGCGAAGTCATAACCACTGGACCTCCAGGGAAGTCCCAATTATTGGATTCTTGATGTGTGGAAGGAAAGTAACAACAGTTGATATTTTGGTTATCTGTTATACTTAAATAAACACTGTTGAAGTTATTTCTTATTGTTAATGAGATTGTGATTTCATAGACATTTTCTAAGTAAGTGTTCACTTATATAAAATTTTTATTAGTGGTTGCTTTTATGGGAACATGTTAATATGTATATATTGATACATATATGTGTGTGTATATATATATATATATATATATATTTGGCTTTCTATAAAAGAGGATGGATTGCTGGGTGGTAAATGCCAATTTGAAATGTTATGCTCCTTTGATTAAAAAAATCACAAAGTGTTGCTTTCTAATTTTCATGATTTTAGCTGCCAGCTGGTGAGTAACTGCTTTTGAAGCAGTTGGAGCTCTCATTTTTGTCCCAGAAGAACATCTTACTGATGAAAATAGAGTAGTGGTTATGCTAAATGACTGAAGAATGGACAGAAAGATAAAGCAGAGAACAGAGATAGGAGCTCCTTATGGCAGTGAGCCAGAGGGCTACTGACATTTACAGATAACTGAAAAAAGCACTTGGAGTGTTTCTGTACTGTCAGATAGATGATGCCTGAACTTGGCTCGTTAGCAAGGCCAACCCCTCCACTGCATACACAGTTTCGTTTTTGCAGTTAGGCTGCATGTCTTCTGCTGTATTTTCATCAGTTGGAACTCAGTGTAATTTTATGGATCACCTGGGTGGAGTTTTAGACTAACGCCGAACTAATGTTCTATCTATAGTTGGCGTTTCATTCTTGCGTAATTTTCAAACTATATCTCTGAAAAATGCCTAAATATGTATTCCTGTCAAAATAAATGATTAGTGCAGATGATTGTTTGAAGCCATGTCTGCATAATGATAAATGCAGTAGTCCTGCGTTAATCTAGTAGTCCTGCTAAAATACACAAAACTTTACCCAGTTGTGTATCTTTACCAGTTCAGGTAAAATCAGCAGATTCTGCAGCCTTATAGATAGCTGAACTACCAAAAACTTTACTGTAAATGCAGGCTCCATTGTCAGCTTTACAGTTTTTCTGACTACTTGTTTTAAATATAGAAGGGAAAGTTTTTTTTTTTAATATAAATTTATTTATTTATTTGTTTGTTTTTGGCTGCATTGGGTCTTCATTGCTGTGTGTGGGCTTTCTCTAGTTGCGTGAGCGGGGGCTGCTACCCTTGGTTGCGGTGCACGGTCTTCTCATTGCGGTGGCTTCTCTTGTTGTGGAGCACGGGCTCTAGGCGCACGGGCTTCAGTAGTTGTGGCACGCGGGCTTAATTGCTCCGCGGCATGTGGGATCTTCCCGGACCAGGGATCGAACCCGTGTCCCCTGCATTGGCAGGCGGATTCTTAACCACTGCGCTACCAGGGAAGTCCCTAGAGGGGAAAGTTAACAGATACTTTTGCTTGAATAATTTATTGTTGACAGCTCTAGTTTTACTTTTTGTTTATTTATGTGATTTTAGTAAACAAGAAATTTTATTCTTTGTTGGAATTCCTGTTATTCAGTTCTATAATCTACTATTCTATTATTTTTCTACCCCATTCACAAATTTTATTACTACACTTTTGACAAGAAAAGCACTCTCATCTGGTGCCTCATTTCTCTGAGTGTTAAAACTGAATTTCAAGGACTATTGGGATGCAGCTGAAGACTGGGCCAGCTGAACTTTTTTGTTAATTACATCTTATTTATTGGCCCTCCATTTCAGTTTTACTCTATAAAAACACCCAGAAACCCCTGTGGTGTTCTTGGGTAGCATGTAGACGATACAGATTTTGGCTCTCCAAGGCAAGGTCACCTTTAAAAAAACTTTCACGGACTTCCCTGGTGGTCCAGTGGCTAAGACTCCATGCTCCCAATGCAGGGGGCCCGGGTTCGATCCCTGGTCTGGGAACTAGATCCCACATGCCGCAACTAAAGATCCTGTGTGCTGCAACTAACAGCCCGCATGCGGCAAGTAAAAGATCCTGCTGGCGGCAACAAAGATCCTGCATGCTGCACTAAGACCCAGCGCAGCCAGATAGATAGATAGATAGATAGATAGATAGATAGATAATTTACACACACACAAAACCTTTCAAAATATAGTTTTAGAATTAGGTTAGATGAGTTGTTAGTATTTTTTTCCTTGCCGCTTGAAAGATTTTACATTAGTTTAGAATGTTCCCTTTGTGTAAGATATTTTTATATTATTCATCCATCTGGATAATATGTGATTCATTGTAATTTTTCTCTTTTCTAATATAAGGTTAAATCTCTTACCAGTGCCTCTTTGCTTGTTCTGAAACTGCTGTTAAATACATTTTGAAACCTCGGTATCTGTCCTTCATAGTATGTATTTTTAAAAACTCTGTCTCTGTTACACCCTTAGTTAAATTCTTCATTATTATCTTCTAGTTCATTAATTCCTTTTCAGCTTTTCCAGTTTAAACTTTATCTCTTCTATTGAATTTTAAATTTCATTACTTATTTAAAATTTTAAAAACTTAATTTTCAACCTTTCAGATTGATTTTCTCATTTCCACCTAATCTTGTAATCTCAGGTAATTTTCTGATTCTCTTTTGTTTGGAGGGATTTCATATTGCATTTGCTGTATTTGTAGGCTTTCTTACTAGTTTTCCTCATATGTCACGGTACAACTTTACTAAGAAGGCACGTCCCTCACCCCCCCAGTCCCTTCTTAGCTAGTGGTTTTGCAGGTGTTCTTAACTGGCCCTCCCTACTGTCCTCTTCCCCCCAGCCCCCAATCCAAAACCAGGTCTTAGATTGACTGGCCCTCCTGTGATGCTAGATATATCTTTGTTCCATTGGCCAGGCAACTAGATGGTGTGGCTCAAGTCCTAGTTGTTAAGTTGGATATTCTCACTTTCTTAGACAGTTTAGAAGCCACACTTCCATGCACACAGCTTACTTACCCGTGGGCAGCTGTTAACAGCAATTCTTTTTCGGCCCAATTTCGGCCCTAGTCTCTCATCTTGGGTGGGCCATTTTTATTTCTTTTCTCACGGGATCTGAAATCTATGCCTCTGTGGTATCCTTCTAAAACCAGAGCCCCAGGAGGCTCACAGCTTACTCTTGTGTGTTTCTTTGTCATGATGTTTGTCTTTTTTTATTTTATTTTAAGTGTAGTCATGCCTTGTAAATTTGTCTTTCTATATTTTATCTGTCATTGCTATATATTTGGAGCAGGATGGGTTTCCAAAGCAATTTATGATGTCATCTTGACTGGAAGTCCTGCGGTTTATTACTTTAAGAATGACTGAATTAATTAAAAAATTAGAATGGATTCTAGTTTAGTATATTCCCAGTCATAGTTTATATTTAACTCCTTTGATTTTTTTTTTAAAAACAGTCTTCTGAATCTCTTTATATTCTGTAACACATATAACTTTTTGTCCTTATGTAGTTCAGCCAAAATTTATTTTGCTTTGTGGGCTTTATATTTTTGAAGTACTTATCAGTGCGGTGAAAGTGAATTTGATCAGATGGATTAAAAATTTACGGATGAAGTAGTCTTAAAATATATGATTTTTACTATCCCTCTAATGATTAGAAATTGCCCTGTACTTAAAAAAAAATAGGGGTGTGGCTACAGACAGGATTTTCTTCCTTTTCTTCCCCTTCCTTTTTTCCTTCTCTCTTCCTTCTTTGTCATTTTTGTCTCTCTCTGTTAAAAAATGGAATATAGAAGAGACTCTGCTTTAATATTCTTATTTTTGAGATACTTGTCAAGTAATCAGTTTCCTGGTGAATTGAATTTCTTCTTTGGACTAGAGGCAGTTTCTGATTATCACTCACTATCCCCAGGATGATTTCCTTCTGAGGCATACACATGTGGTTTTCATTTCTTTGTGCCTTTTCCTTTAATTTTGGGACTCTGATTATGAGGAATTAGGAATTCTTACTTATCTTTTTTGGGGGGGGTATTGGCGATTGTCAGGAGCTGGGTTTTCCTGTGAGGAGCTGGGTTTTCCTGAGATTTCTATTTAATGCTAAATGTTCATCTTGACCAGATTTGATAATGTATTTAAATATGCTACTTGAGATTTTCTTTTTTTTGTAGAAGTAGATGGCTCACATTTCAAGTTATTTCTAAAATAATAAATTAATATGTAGACATATTTTCGATTGATATTTGTGCTTATTTAAATTTAAAGTTCAAGGTTTTAGGTTCTAAGACAAAACACTGGCAATATCATACTTCTATTACATTGAAAAATACTTCTAATTATTTTAAAAATAAATTAGTTTTTAAATGATTTAATTTAGTGGTGAAGTATAAAAACAAGAGTCAGTTTTTCTTGTTTCCTTCCCTTGTTCTTGTCACTGTCCTGGAAATTGAGGAGTATAGAACTGTCCAGTTCCTGAGTACGTTTGCAACACAAGTTTAACACTGGTGTATTCCGGTCCCCAGTATATCTTATGTAACTTAAGGAAGTACAGTTCTGTATTTGTACAAAAAGTCCTATGAAATCATAGACAATAAAACCTTTTATTAGTGATATATTCTGTTAATTGAGATTAACTTCTAATTTTCATTTCTGTTTTTCTCAGTTTTGTTTTTGCATTTGTATTTGTTTTCTTACTCTTCTTTTGTTTACTCTTTTAGATTAAGCAGGTAGAAATCCTATTTATTTCCTTTATCTTTAAGGCAAACATAACTAACAGATATTAGAGAGCTAAATTTTCTCCAACTGTGCTAGCTAGCAATTTTCAAATTTTGCTACAGTTGATTTAAAAAGTATTTTATTATGCTTTGTCATTTGGGGTGCAGAAGCACCTAGCTGCAGTAGATCAGGGGTGGGGTATCTTCACTGAGAGGAATATGCGGAGGGGGCTGGTTCTCCAAGGGCAGCAGCCACAACTCTTTCATAGCCCTGTAAGCTTATTACTGTTGGTTTTGTTTCTCTTTCATTAATTGTTTTAGTGGATGTTAAACTTTAAAGAAATCTTACCTTAATAATTTTAATCTGCTTTTCTAGCATTTGAATGTTAACTAGTTTAGCATACCTGTTTTAACTACTTTTTTTCTATTTATTGCCCTTATTAACTAAGGAAATTACTACCATTTTAGGTAGGATACAGATTATTGATACTTCGGGTGTATTTGCCTCTCCTTTGTCTTCCCTTTGATAGTCCCTTGGTGATTTGAAATAATTGGACTTTTAAATTTTGATGCTATAGTTTAAATTTAAATTAAATTTCTATGCCCTTAAAATTCTCAGTTTTAAAATTGAGTTAAAAACAGATGCATGTTTAAATTCAGAGTTTGATTAGTGTTTTACCACTAATCCTTGAGTGGTACTCCTTGAGAGTACCACTGCAGTTTAATACTAGATAAATAGTGTCTGGAGGATAGAATTTTGTTTGAGGTATTTGACAGGAAATGACTGTTTCTTGACTGAACTAAGCTGTGATTTTCAAGGTAGCAGCAGAAACATCCCAGGATAAGAAAATCACTCACCTTTCCATTGACAAGGTCAAATTGTGTTGTTTTTATATGTTTAAAATGGTACAGTACATCACATTTTATGCTGAAATTAAAACAAGTTAACTTTTAAGAGCCTAGAATGCAAAGCAGTACTTAGTTTTGATGAGTATCAGGGTGTTGACATGTTGCCCAAATGATCGTGTTTTGGACTGCTTCCTGGAAAAAAAACCAAAAAAAAACCCTGGAAGCTACTGATATAAGGCATGGTTGTATAATAAAGAAGAATGCACTTTAATTCAGACTTGATATAGTGAGCACCTTTCTCTATTCACAAGCTTCATACTTAAAGAACAAACAGTTGAAAACTACTTCAGAGCAATACTTCATTAATTCCCTTTGCAAATAGTGACAAACTCAAGTCCAAAAATTAATATCCATTCATTGTAAAAACTCTCAGAAAAACAGTAATGGGGGAATTTCCTCAATTGGTAAAGAACATCTACAAAAATCAACAGCTAACATTATATTTAATAATGAAAGACTGAATACCTTCCCCCCTAAGATCGGGAACAAGGCAAGGATGTCTGCTTTAACCATTCTTTTAGTCAATTTAATGTTGAAGTTCTAGCCAGTGCAGTAAGGCAAGAAAAAGAAATAAGAGGCAGATCAGAAAGAAGGAAATAAAACTGTCCCTATTTGCAGATAAAATGTTTTTTGTAGAAAATTCCAAGGAAGCTACCAAAAAAAAAAAAAAAAAGACAAGTCCAGAACTAATAAGTGAGTTCAAGGTCACAGGATACAAGATAAACATACTAAATCATTTGTATTTCTATACATTAGCGATGAACATGTGGATAACAAAATTGAAAATACATTACCATTTATAATTGTCCCCCAAATCTAACAAAAATTGTATAGGTCTCGGGCTTCCCTGGTGGCGCAGTGGTTGAGAATCTGCCTGCCAATGCAGGGGACACGGGTTCGAGCCCTGGTCTGGGAAGATCCCACATGCCGCGGAGCAACTAGGCCCGTGAGCCACAACTACTGAGCCTGCGCGTCTGGAGCCTGTGCTCTGCAACAAGAGAGGCCGTGATAGTGAGAGGCCCGTGCACCGCGATGAAGAGTGGCCCCCACTTGCCGCAACTAGAGAAAGCCCTCGCACAGAAATGAAGACCCAACACAGCCAAAAATAAAAATAAATAAATTAAAAAAAAAAAGTGTATAGGTCTCATATGCTGACAGTTCATACACCTTTCCGACCATTGGTAGTGGAGTAATTGAACATCCAAAAACCAAAAAAAAAATGTACCTTGACCCAGGTCTCATACCTTATCCAAAAATTAACTCAAAGTGAACCACAGGCTTGGGCTTCCCTGGTGGCGCAGTGGTTAAGAATCCGCCTGCCAGTGAAGGGGACATGGCTTCGAGCCCTGGTCCGGGAAGATCCCACATTCCACGGAGAAACTAAGCCCGTGCGCCACAACTACTGAGCCTGTGCTCTAGAGCCCACGTGCCACAACTACTGAAGCCCGTGCGCCTAGAGCCCATGCTCCACAACGAGAGAAGCCACCACAATAAGAAGCCCGCGCACAGCAACAAAGAGTAACCCCCTCCTTGCCGCAACTAGAGAAAGCCTGCGTGTAGCAATGAACACCCAACACAGCAAAAAAAAAAAAAAAAAAGTGAATCACAGGCGTTGAATGTAAAATGTAAAACTATAGAACTTTTGGAAAAAATAATGTATATGAAAATCTTTATGATCTAGGAGATTTTAGACCTGATAGCAAAAGCACAATTTATAAAAGGAAAAATTAACAAATTGATTATTAATTTTAAAAACTGGTGCTCTGCAAAAAACCCCTTTGAGAGGATTAAAAGCTAGAGTGGGGGAAAGTATTTGCAGACCCTGTATCTGACAAAGATCTAGTGTCTAAAATATGTAAAGATTTCTTCAAAGCTCAGTTGTGAAAAGCCAAATAGTTCACTTAGAAAATGGCCAAAGGACACGAAGAGACAAATACACAGGCAAATATATATATTAAAAGCTTTTCAGTATCATTAGCCATTCAGGAAATCCAAATTAAAACTATAATCAGTTATCACTACATACCTATCACAATGGGTAAAATGAAAAATAGTGACAACACCAAATGCTGGGGAGGATGTGGAGAAATGATCACATATGTTTCTGGTGGGATTGTAAAATGGTATAGCCACCATGAAGAACAGTTGGGCGGTTTCTTAAAAAACTAAACATACAACTACCATACAACCCAGTAACTATACTCCTGGGCATTTATCCCAGATATATGAAAATGTATGTTCACATAAAAACAAGTTTTAATGTGTATAGCTATAAACAAAGTAGCTGCTTTATTCATAAAAGTTCCACATTGGAAACAATGCAGATGTCTCTCAACACGTGAAAGGTTAAACTCTGATACAGCCATGCAGTGGAATACTACTGGTTAATAAAGAGGAGTAAACTGATACACACAACAACCTGGATGAATCTCCAGAAAATTATGCCGAGTGAAAAAGCAAACCCCAGGTTACATACTCTATGATTCCATTTATATAGCATTCTTGAAATGACTTAATTATACACGTAGAGAACAGATAAGTAGTTGCCAGGAGTTTAGGTCAGGGTGGGAGAGGTGTAAAGCTAGCATGGCTATCAAAAGGGAACATGAAGGATCCTGGTGGTGATGGAAATGTTCTCTATTTTGATGTATCAATGTCAGTATCCTGGTTGTGATATTGTACTACGGTTTTGTAAGTACTTAGCATTGAGGACACTGGATAAAAGGTACATGAGATCTTTCAGTATTTTTTTTTCTTACAACTGCATGTAAATACACAGTTATCTCAAAATAAAATGCTTAATTAAAAATTAATATAAGTGAATTATTTCCCCTTTTACTAGATAGGGACTTATTTTCTGTTTTACTTAGCTTCTTGACATCTGTATCATTTGCTGGCTGTATAAAATTTAAACTCAAATCATTATCTATTTCCATGACTATTCTTATCCTTTTAGAGTTGTTGAAAATTGAGGATCTTTGAATAATATATCCTTTAATCTGGGCACAGATTTCCCCCCCTTTTTTAAAAACATGAATACTTAGCTATCCTCAGACTACTCAAAAAAATACGGTTTTAGAAATGTAAAATTGGTCTCACTGGTCATAATACAGTTTTTTCCTTCATGTTTAGAATTTCCTTTCAGGACAAATAATAGCAGCTGTGATATGACAGTGATTTTTATGATTTGTTAATTATGTTATGTAAAATGTAATACTGGTGAGGAGTTAATAACGTTGCACAGATTATTGTAGTCCTGAAAAAACAGGAATAAATCCAATGAATGAGAAAAGTGACACTATTGTTGGCACTCTGAAATTCTGTAGGGGCTTACATTGTATCTAAAATCAACCTTATCTTCTTGCTGTGTTCAAGAGGCTTTTCATTAATTTCTGTTGAGAGGAAAAGCCTTTTTTAACTTAAAAAAGAAAAAGAAAAAAGGCAGTACTCTCCAGGCCCTGTGAATTATTAAGATCTTTTAGCAGGCACTTGCTCTTTCTCTGAGAAATTGGCTGTTAAAGTCAGAAGGAACTCTTAATAGTCTGCATGGTGTTTGATTAAATGAAGGGAACAGTTGGATGAGTACAGATTCCAGATTTAATGGAGCAGATATTCATCTCTATTCATCCCCTATGATTAGCATAGTTATATCTTCTATATTATTAAAAATAAACATTTAGCATGTACTGGTTTGCCTTATTAAACAAAAGAGATCTCAGAGAAAACATGATAAATTGAACTTTTTTGGAAAGACTTAAAAGCATATTATTTATTTTTTTTAAAAAATTATTTATTTATTTATTTATGGCTGTGTTGGGTCTTCGTTTCTGTGCGAGGGCTTTCTCTGGTTGCCGTGAGCCGGGGCCACTCTTCATCGCGGTGCGCGGGCCTCTCACTGTCGAAGCCTCTCTTGTTGCGGAGCATAGGCTTCCAGATGCGCAGGCTCAGTAGTTGTGGCTCACGGGCCTAGTTGCTCTGCAGCATGTGGGATCTTCCCAGACCAGGTCTCGAACCCGTGTCCCCTGCACTGGCAGGCAGATTCTCAACCACTGCGCCACCAGGGAAGCCCAAAAGCATATTATTAAAATATAACTTATAAATGAAACAATATGTGTGTAGCGTTGTGGGATAGTTAATAGTTATGAGGAGATAAAACTAACCATGGTACTGGAAGAAATGACAATGATAGCTGCTAACTTTGGAGCATTATTTACATGTTGGGCATTGTTCAAAGCATTTTTAAAAAATTATTTATTTTTGGCTGTGTTGGGTCTTCGTTGCTGTGTACGGGATTTCTCTAGTTGCAGCTAGTGGGGGCTACTCTTTGTTGTGGTGCGCGGGTTTCTTATTGCATTGGCGTCTCTTGTTGCGGAGCACGGCCTCTAGGCACGCGGGCTTCAGTAGTTGTGGCATGTGGGCTCGGTAGTTGTGGCACACGGGCTAAGTTGCTCGGCGGCATGTGGGATCTTCCCGGACCAGGGATTGAACCCGTGTCCCCTGCATTGGCAGGCGGATTCTTAACCACTGCGCCACCAGGGAAGTCCAAAGCATTTTTTTTTTTTGTATTAACTCATTTTGTCATGATATCATTACTGTGAGGTAGGGACTATACTATGATTTCCTGTTTATAAATGGGGAAGTTGAGGCATGCAGAAGTTAAGAACTCCTAGAGGACACATAAGTGGGAGAAGGGGCATCTGGCTCTGGGTCTTTGGTTTTAACCACTACTGTATACTGACTTCTGCAGAGAACTAAGAGCACATATAATAAAATGTAAAATGTGATTTCATAGGTAATAGGCATTAAGGCAGTTTGCCTGGAGGAAACAAAAAAGTAGGACACGTGTACATAGGAATGTGTTAGCAGCCTGAGCACAAAGCATTGAGTATTACTAAACATGATGCATGTGGCATAGCAGTAAGCAGCTGTTGGGAGCTGAAAGTTTGTTTGGGAGAGCAGTAGAAATCATGGGTTAGGTTAGTTAGGGTAAGAATTTTGAATTGCAAAGTGTGGACTTGGGAACACATTTTCTAGGTTGCTGTTTAGAGGAACAACAGCAACAAAATCTGTCATAGATACATTGTATGCGGACTCTTACAGCTGGAGCTGACTATAAAGGTTGCTCTTTAGTCTCTCTGCCCCTAGGCTAAGTTTTGTATTGGTTATCCATAGGCGGGTAGTGTGGTGAAACAAAAGCAATAAACCAAGCATCACAAAGCTTGGACTCTGGTACCAGCTTTTCCACTTTCTTGCTGTAATGACCTTGAAATGGGTTACTTAATCACAAGATTTAATTTCCTCAGCTGTATAATGGGCTAATTTCATACACCTAATTTAGGATTTCTGTGACAATTAAGTGAGATATTCTAAGGCTTTTAAGTTATTGGATCCATATAAATTATTCCTCAGAAAACAATTTGCTAAGCAATAAAGCTGCTAAACAGGAGTTAAAATACAGATGAGTGGGAAGACGTTGCTTCTTTCTATATACCTGATACCTAATCTCTTCTGGCTTTGCGGTTTATGGCTCACTGATGTTTTTTATTCAGTAGGTATGATTCGGTCACAGGACACTCAGTCAAGTAGAGGAGAGAAACATATTCAATATAACGTTATATACAAAATGATGTTTATGAAATAATTATGGCTACGCTATGCTAATTCAAAAGAGATTATTGCTGCTTGGGAGAAGTGGGAAGGCTTTGTGGAGGAGGAGGAAGTACTGAAAGGGGTATGATGAGATGCTGAAATGAAGAGGCTTTATGTATTTCAGGAGAAGAGAATACAGTGAATAAAGGCACAGAGAAAGAAAAGTGTGTGGCCACAAAATTTGGTATTTTTATAATAAGTGGGCTGGGCCAGAAGTAATAAGAAGTAGATCAAAAAGGTAGGGTGGGACCAGATTACCAAGGGGCTTGATTGGTATGCTCAGGAACTTTGGACTCTACATGTTAAATGTCATGATCAGCAATCCTGTTGATTATCATAAGTTATTACCTGAGAGCAATTTATTGCTTTCCACTGACTACTTTTTAATAGAGTACAGATTCTGTAGTTTTTCAAAGTTTGGTTGAATTATATCCCAGTTTTCAACAGTTACGAATTTTTATCAGATGAGACACTTCAGGAATAAAGATGTTTGGGGACTTCCCTGATGGTCCAGTAGTTAAAGACTCCACGCTCCCAATGCAGGGGGTCCGGGTTCGATCCCTGGTCAGGGAACTAGATCCCACATGCATGCTGCAACTAAGACCCCGCGCAGCCAAATAAGTAAATAAATATTTTTAAAAAAAGAATAAAGGTATTTGTATGTTAAAATTTCTTGGTGATAAAACTTCCTGCTGATAATACGAAACAAATCTTTTGGGTGTGCTGGCTTCTCTTAGGCCATTTGTGATTCCCTAACGCCGGAGACACTTACTATGATGATATTCCTGAATGTTTGAAATCCCACTACCACGCACAGTACTATTTCTGACAGGCATGGGTCATAGATGTTTGGTAGTGATTGTCAAGTAAACCTTATGTAGTACTGAAACTTGAATAGGAATGACTTTTAGTTCTCTTGTAAAACTGAGAATGCCAGTTCAAGTGAAAAATAGTTATGGTTTTTAGATATGTGATTTAAATCAAAATAGCGACTTGTATTGATTTTGTGTGTGAGAGAGAGAGAGAGAGAGACGGAGAGAGAAAATATTTGACATCAGAAAAGTATTGATAGCTCCAACCTGCAGCTTAAATAGAGGTCTGGTTTAATTGACGTCTCCGGAAATTGTTCATATTTGAGGTTGGATAAAATGATTTTGTTACTTTACTGATATTTTGAGTATTTGCCACAGAATTTTTTCTTAAGCTGAGTTTCTTTGAAGCCTACAGTTTTATTATTCTTATTGCTTCCTGGAAAACCTCATTTCAGTCACAGATTTGATTCAAAGTGAGACGTTGGCTAGTTGCCACTTAGCTGAAAACATCCCTCTCTTTGTTATACAAACTCCACATTTCCTGAAAGTATTCAGTTTCCATTTGTGCACTTTTAAAAACTCTGTTTTGCATACCATCCATGTTCTTTAATTGCTAATTTACTTCTGTTAGTTTTTGTTATTTAATATTGCAGTAGAATATTGTTCACCACATTTACTTCAGATTGATTGTAATTACTATAAAAGTTTAAGGATTAACTAAAGTTTGTGGCAGCCTTACCAGAGGGGGTCTGACTTTCTGAACGTTGAATAGCCTTCTCCAGTTTGTTCTCTGTAACTTATGAAGAGTACATTTGCTGAAACCTCATGTTTGTTTAGTCAGTTCTTTGGACTTAGACTGAAGCAGGGGCAACAGTGAGGTTAGACTGTAGGCAGTAATCCTGAAATGAGACTTAAGGGGAATTGGAATGGTGGTTTGTAAACTATTTGGAGCTTTTCTGGTTTCCCCCCAGCGTAATGTTCAAATCTCTGAGAGTTCTCTCATTTATTTGCCAAAGAATCTGTTGTTTTGTTTTGTTGTTCATCTTCTTTACACTTACACACACACACACACACACACACACCCTTCCTTTTTTCTACACAGGGAGAATGTATAACCCACTTAGGAAAGAATCTGATGTTGATTTCCCCCTCCCATCACACTAAAAAAGTAGTGCTGTTTAATTTCATTGACTCCTATGAATTTTATTTTATTTTATTTTATATTTTTTTAACATCTTTATTGGAGTATGATTACTTTACAATGGTGTGTTAGTTTCTGCTTTATAACAAAGTGAATCAGTGATACATATACATGTATCCCCATATCTCTTCCCTCTTGCATCTCCCTCCCTCCCACCCTCCCTATCCCACCCCTCTAGGTGGTCACAAAGCACCTAGCTGATCTCCCTGTGCTATGCGGCTGCTTCCCACTAGCTATCTGTTTTACATTTGGTAGTGTATATATGTCCATGCCACTCTCTCACTTTGTCCCAGCTTACCCTTCCCCCTCCCCATATCCTCAAGTCCATTCTCTAGTAGGTCTGCTTCTTTATTCCCGTCTTGCCCCTAGGTTCTTCATGACCTTTTTTTTTTTTCTTCTTAGATTTCATATATATGTGTTAGCATACGGTATTTGTTTTTCTCTTTCTGACTTCACTCTGTATGACAGACTCTAGGTCCATCCACCTCACTACAAATAACTCAATTTCGTTTCTTTTTATGGCTGAGTAATATTGCATTGTATATATGTGCCACATCTTCTTTATCCATTCATCTGTTGATGGACACTTAGGTTGCTTCCATGTCCTGGCTATTGTAAATAGAGCTGCAATGAACATTGTGGTACATGACTCTTTTTGAATTACGGTTTTCTTAGGGTGTATGCCCAGCAGTGGGATTGCTGGGTCGTATGGTAGTTCTAATTTTAGTTTTTTAAGGAACCTCCATACTGTTCTCCATAGTGGCTGTATCAGTTTACATTCTCACCAACAGTGCAAGAGGGTTCCCTTTTCTTCACACCCTCTTCAGCATTTATTGTTTGTAGACTTTTTGATGATGGCCGTTCTGATCGGTGTGAGATGATATCTCATTGTAGTTTTTTTAAGCTTTTTTTTTTTTTTAAATTTTTTATTTATTTATATTTATTTTTGGCTGTGTTGGGTCTTCGTTTCTGTGCGAGGGCTTTCTCTAGTTGCGGCAAGTGGGGGCCACTCTTCATTGCGGTGCGCGGGCCTCTCACTGTCGTGGCCTCTCTTGTTGCGGAGCACAAGCTCCAAACGCGCAGGCTCAGTAATTGTGGCTCACGGGCCTAGTTGCTCTAGCGGCATGTGGGATCTTCCCAGACCAGGGCTCGAACCCGTGTCCCCTGCATCCGCAGGCAGATTCTCAACCGCTGCACCACCAGGGAAGCCCTCTCATTGTAGTTTTGATTTGCATTTCTCTAATGATTAATGATGTTGAGCATTTTTTATGTGTTTGTTGGCAATCTGTATATTTTCTTTGGAGAAATGTCTATTTAGGTCTTCTGCCCATTTTTGGATTGGGTTGTTTGTTTTTATGATATTGAGCTGCATGAGCTGCTTGTAAATTTTGGAGATTAATCCTTTGTCAGTTGCTTCATTTGCAAATATTTTCTCCCATTCTGAGGGTTGTCTTTTCGTCTTGTGTATGGTTTCCTTTGTTGTGCAAAAGCTTTTAAGTTTCATTAGGTCCCATTTGTTTATTTTTGTTTTTATTTCCATTTCTCTAGGAGGTGGGTCAGAAAGGATCTTGCTGCGATTTATGTCATGGAGTGTTCTGCCTATGTTTTCCTCTAAGAGTTTAATAGTGTCTGACCTTACATTTAGGTCTTTAATCCATTTTGAGTTTATTTTTGTGTATGGTGTTAGGGAGTGTTCTAATTTCATTGTTTACATGTAGCTGTCCAGTTTTCCCAGCACCACTTATTGAAGAGGCTGTCTTTTTTCCACTGTATATTCTTGCCTCCTTTATCAAAGATAAGGTGACCATATGTGCGTGGGTTTATCTCTGGGCTTTCTGTCCTGTTCCATTGATCTGTATTTCTGTTTTGTGCCAGTACCATACTGTCTTGATTACTGTAGCTTTGTAGTATAGTCTGAAGTCAGGGAGCCTGATTCCTCCAGCTCCGTTTTTCTTTCTCAAGATTGCTTTGGCTAGTCGGAGTCTTTTGTGTTTCCATACAAATTGTGAGATTTTTGTCCTAGTTCTGTGAAAAATGCCAGTGGTAGTTTGATAGGGATTGCTTTGAATCTGTAGATTGCTTTGGGTAGTATAGTCATTTTCACACTGTTGATTCTTCCAATACAAGAACATGGCATATCTCTCCATCTATTTGTATCATCTTTAATTTCTTTCATCAGTGTCTTATAATTTTCTGCATACAGGTCTTTTGTCTCCTTAGGTAGGTTTATTCCTAGATATTTTATTCTTTTTGTTGCAATGGTAAACGAGAGTGTTTTCTTAATTTCACTTTCAGATTTTTCATCATTAGTGTATAGGAATGCAAGAGATTTCTGTGCATTAATTTTATATCCTGCTGCTTTACCAAATTCATTGATTAGGTCTAGTAGTTTTCTGGTAGCATCTTTAGGATTCTCTGTGTGTAGTATCATGTCATCTGCATACAGTGACAGCTTTCCTTCTTCTTTTCCAATTTGGATTCCTTTTATTCCTTTTTCTTCTCTGATTGCTGTGGCTAAAACTTCCAAAACTGTGTTAAATAATAGTGGTGAGAGTGGGCAACCTTGTCTTGTTCCTGATCTTAGTGGAAATGGTTTCAGTTTTTCACCATTGAGGACGATGTTGGCTGTGGGTTTGTCATATATGGCCTTTATTATGTTGAGGTAAGTTCCCTCTGTGCCTACTTTCTGGAGGGTTTTTATCATAAATGGGTGTTGAATTTTGTCAAAAGCTTTCTCTGCATCTATTGAGATGATCATATGGTTTTTCTCCTTCAATTTGTTAATATGGTGTATCACATTGATTGATTGGCACATATTGAAGAATCCTTGCATTCCTGGGATAAACCCCACTTGATCATGGTGTATGATCCTTTTAATGTGCTGTTGGATTCTGTTTGCCAATATTTTGTTGAGGATTTTTGCATTTATGTTCATCAGTGATATTGGCCTGTAGTTTTCTTTCTTTGTGACATCTTTGGTTTTGGTATCAGGGTGATGGTGGCCTCATGGAATGAGTTTGGGAGTGTTCCTCCCTCTGCTATATTTTGGAAGAGTTTGAGAGGGATAGGTGTTAGCTCTTCTGTAAATGTTTGATAGAGTTCTCCTGTGAAGACATCTGGTCCTGGGCTTTTGTTTGTTGGAAGATTTTTAATCACAGTTCCAATTTCAGTGCTTGTGATTGGTCTGTTCATATTTTCTGTTTCTTCCTGGTTCAGTCTCAGAAGGTTGTGCATTTCTAAGAATTTGTCCATTTCTTCCAGGTTGTCCATTTTATTGGCATATAGTTGCTTGTAGTAATCTCTCATCCTTTGTATTTCTGCAGTGTCAGTTATTACTTCTCCTTTTTCATTTCTAATTCTGTTGATTTGAGTCTTCTCTCTTTTTTTTCTTGATGAGTCTGGCTAATGGTTTATCAATTTTTTTTATCTTCTCAAAGAACCAGCTTTTAGATTTATTGATCTTTGCTATAGTTTCGTTCATTTCTTTTTCTTTTTTTTCTGATCTGATCTTTATGATTTCTTTCCTTCTGCTAACTCTGGGGTTTTTTTGTTCTTCTTTCTCTAATTGCTTTAGGTGTAAGGTTAGGTTGTTGGAGATGTTTCTTGTTTCTTAAGGTAGGATTGATTGTATTGCTGTAAACTTCTCTCTTAGAACTGCTTTTGCTGCATCCCATAGGTTTTAGGTCATCGTGTTTTCATTGTCATTTGTTTCTAGGTATTTTTTGATTTCCTCTTTGATTTCTTCAGTGATCTCTTGGTTATTAAGTAGTGTATTGTTTAGCCTCCATGTGTTTGTATTTTTTACAGATTTTTTCCTGCAATTGATATGTAGTCTCATAGCATTGTGGTCGGAAAAGATACTTGATACGATTTCAATTTTCTTAAATTTACCAAGGCTTGATTTGTGACCCAAGATATGATCTATCCTGGAGAATGTTCCATGAGCACTTGAGAAGAAAGTGTATTCTGTTGTTTTTGGATGGAATGTCCTATAAATATCAATTAAGTCCATCTTGTTTAATGACTCCTATGAATTTTAAAACAGAAATAAACTTTCAGAGATTGTGAACATATTTATCTTATAGTTGCAAGTTGACATTTCACCTTAATGGTTGTTTTGCTTGTATTACAGAATTGACTTAAAGGTCTTAGTACCAAAGTACCTATTTGTTAATAAATGCTAGGAATTGGCAGTTAAGGAATTTATAAGGTGGTGTTCAGAAATTTGAAATTCGGTATTTTAAAATCAAATGTCATTCTTGGTGGTACTTAGTCATTGTATTTGGTATGCTTTATAATACTATTTTATGCATTAACTCAGTTTTAGAGATTGAGATTTTAAAATGTGCATTTGAAAATTTAGCCCACTGATCTTTAAGTATCAGTGAAAAGTTGCTCATAGGTGATGTTTCATTTAAGAACTGTATTAAAATATTTAATTGCCCACAGCAGGGTTTGTGAAAATCTCAGAAGTTTTAGCACTGTCAAAATCTGCACAGCTGCTTTAACAACTATGAATTTATTTGCCAATATTTACACCCAAGCAAGTATCTGTTATTAAACTATTGTCAGTTGTGGATTCGCATTAAGTTCAAGTCGTTCTCCGATCCTTTTTAAAGGTGCTTACAATACATTTATTTAAATCAGCTTTTCTCTCAAGAGATTTTTGGTCATGTTTTTTCAAATTTGTAAACTACAGGAAATATATGCAAAAATTCATTCATTTCTTCCTTTGATGAACATTCACACACATCAGGGAACTTAAAGTCTCAAGAGGGGTATAAACATATGTATCTTTGTGCAGTACTTGAAGAGCAGCGTGTTAGCAGGGTGATCAAAGTGCTCTGATAGTGCCCTGCAGGAACTTTAAGGGGGAGGGCACTTTATAAAGGGGGCGGTCCTTGAATAGTGACCAAGATTTCCCAGTGGGGAGAGTAATCATGTGATGTTTGTTGTTTGGAGTCCATTGCTTCCCACGTTGTGTTTTGTGGATCTCTACGTTTATGAGAAGGTATCTCTGTCTCTCTGCTTCTCCCTTCTTTTCTTTACTTGTTTTATATGTTGGGAATGATACAGTAGAGAATGAGAAATTGACAGTGCCAGAGGGGATAGGTAGAATTTTTTTTTTTTTTAATTTTTTGGCTCTCATCCCTCTTAAACAACCTCTATCCTCTTAACAATGGAAGTGTCTTTCAGCTAGCAAAGCACCCCAGAGCTGACCACATTCTGGCAAGAGATATAGGATTCTTTTTCTTTTTTTTTTTTTAATTTTTATTTATTTATTTATGGCTGTGTTGGGTCTTCGTTTCTGTGCAAGAGCTTTCTCTAGTTGCGGCAAGTGGGGGCCACTCTTCATCGCGGTGTGCGGGCCTCTCATTATCGTGGCCTCTCTTGTTGTGGAGCACAGGCTCCAGACGCGCAGGCTCAGTAATTGTGGCTCACGGGCCTAGTTGCTCTGCAGCATGTGGGATCTTCCCAGACCAGGGCTCGAACCCGTGTCCCCTGCATTGGCAGGCAGATTCTCAACCACTGCGCCACCAGGGAAGCCCAGAATTTGCTGGAGCAGTGTTCCTTAGTAAGCCACAGGAAATCGGGAAAAGTGCAGAAGTGAGAGGTTGGCTTTAGATAAGAGCAAGGACATACGTGTAGTAATAAGAGAGAAGATGGAGTTGATGAGTACGGATGCAGGTAGGTGGTAGATGTGGAATGTGGAATTTCTCTTTCAGTGGTTTTTAACTGTCATTGAAAAAGGAAGCAAGGTCATCACTTGAGAGCAAAGATAGAGGAAGAGGTGTCAGAGGTTTGTGGAGGGTAAAGAAGAAAAGGGTTAGTCTTCTAGGAGAGCAGTAAAGTGAAGGGCCTAGGGAAAGGTGATTTAATTCTCTGCATGATGGTAAGAGCCCACTTAGTTGTGGTTTTGAATTTACAGTATGACCACTTTGTGGTTTTGTAGTCATATTCAACTGTACAGGTTGAGGCACTGATTAGGTGGGGAGTTGGATTTAACTAGAGTTTTTGTCAGAGTATACAAGGAAATGAGAGAGGGCCAAGGTAGATGAAGGTTTACGCACAGGAGTGACTGTAATGAGCGACTATGGAATTTAAACTAGGAGAAAGCATGAGAGTGAGGGATGTGAAAGGTGGTGGGACCTGTGGGTTATGAACTCCACAGAGTTTTCCAGTTGCCTGAAGTTCACTATGGTAATACCAATTTGAAATATGACTTTAGGTCTTAGCATTGGTAGTAAGAGTGTGTTAATCTCCCCACCCCCCCAAAAAAAAGTTTGTTTTGAGATTCTTCTAGCGTTCCAATTTTTTTAAAGGCGTAATCTGTAGAAATACAATCTTTTCCCCTTTTGTTCCATCTCACAAACATTATTTTAGTTAAAACTTTGATTTACTTTAAAGAAATGATGGTTTTACAGTGTAATTTGTGATGACATGAGAGAGTGTTTTGTATTCTTGTTGTCTAAATTGCTGGTGCCAGATTCCAGTTGGATGATGTGCAAAGGAAATTTAGGTTTAGCTGATGTAATGTTTAACCTCAAACAGAAGACCGAATGTTTGCATGAGAATTTTTTAAAAAGTTAGATTGTACTTTTTTTTTTAAAAAAGAAAATGTTCATAAATGGTGTATTTAGATAAAAATTACAAGACTTGTTTCTATTTAACAAAGAGCTTCTTTCCAAGCTCTTTAGAAGTTTCTTCCACATACAAACAATGTAATTATATAGTAAGGAGGAACTGCTACAGTTTTGATTAGCCCTTTAGGTTTGATTAGTACTGTAGATAGCTTAAAATATATATTACTTTAAATAAAATTCGATTGGATCCCCTGAATTAAGATTCTGCCTTTTATTGCGCACAAATTGATATAATAGTGATGGTTAGAATTGTTGGACCAGTGTCTTGTAGTAGTTGAGGGGGGTGGGATCTAGTGCATCCTCTTAGGGACTTGCTTTAGCTAGCAGCATGGATAATTCATTTGTACCAGGGTTTCTCAGTCTTGACACTGTTGACATTTTGGGCTAGATAATTCTTTCTTTGGGGGGCTGTCCTGTGCACTGTCTTGACAATCAAAAACTTTGACCTTAGAGGTCCAGATTGCCCCATGTTGAGTACCAGTGATTTATGGTGATAGAAGAGAGACCAAGGTTCTGGTACTTGGGTAGATGTGGAGTTCTGAGTCTGAGGAAATTATTTTCCAATTACTTTCCTTATTGAAGTTGGAAGTGAGGTCATGAGAGGAAGTGGCCTGCAGGTGAATATTTCTTTAGCTTTGTCTTTGTTCTATGATAGTTGACACTAAAACGCTGGCATTTTAGAAATTTATGTTGGTTGGTCAAGATACGGTCCCAGTAGCACTTCAGCTTGCCATGGTCAGCTGTAATCTTTATAGACTTATTCAACAAGTCATATTTTTCTATGTATATCCGGTGGACTTATTAAAAAATAAAGTTCTCATTCTTTTTGACTTGACTTCAGGCACATCTAACCATTTGTTCTATCCAGAAAATATTTCCATTCTTGCCTTCTATTGAGCCTCACTTTCTTGGCTTTCTTTCTTCTCCACTTTCTTGAGCTCCATTGCACAGATAGGCAATAATAGTAATAAAGAGTCTTCTGTTGTAAACAGCACTAGGTTGGGGATTTATGACCAAGGCAGTGTGGCCAAGCCACAGAGGCTGAGGTGAAATCCTTACAGTTGCTCCTGTTAGCAGTTTGGAATGGAAAAAGCCACGAAGTAAGTCACTTAGATTATAGAGACACTCAAATAAAGAATGTTGACAGTTATGAGATGTGACCAGCATCTTAACTGGTGCTTACTGGTATGTCATTGGAATCTTTTACAATAACCCTTTCAGGTAATTACTTAAATTCCTTTTAATAGATATGCTTATAGATTCAGAATATAGCTGGTGGTAGCTGGCTAAACAGCTGCTAATTGTGTAATGAGGGACTGTTCCATGGAGAATGGCCATATCATCTATAGTTGTACTTCAAGATTTTGCCCTGAATCTCTTTGGTTTCTCTTCCCTTCTCCCTTTTCTTTCTTCCAGTCTACTCTCCTATAGCATTTTTAAAAAAAATCAATTTATTTATTTATTTATTTTATTTTTGGCTGCGTTGGGTCTTCGTTGTGGTGCGCGGGCTTCTCATTGTGGCACCTTCTCTTGTTGCAGAACATGGGCTCTAGGCGCATGGGTTTCACTAGTTGTGGCACGTGGGCTCAGTAGTTGTGGCTTGCAGGCTCTAGAGCGCAGGCTCAGTAGTTGTGGTGCAGGGGCTTAGTTGCTCCGCGGCATGTGGGATCTTCCTGGACCAGGGCTCAAACCCGTGTCCCCTGCATTGGCAGGCGGATTCTCAACCATTGCACCACCAGGGAAGTCCTTCCTGTAGCATTTTAGAAACAGTTTGTTTCCTGCTCAGGTACATGAATGTCCCCATTACTTGACACCAGTGTTTGACCTTGAGAAGCTTTCCCAGTTATCCTTAACCCATATACACAACGTTATTTTTTATCTGTGTCCACAGTTTCTCTGAGTTTAAATACAGGCAAAATGAGTTTTATATTAAAATTCTATACTGCAATATGAGTTTTTAAAAAGGAGATAATCGCTACTACTTCTTGACACGAAAATATTCTCTCTCTCTTTTTTTAAATATTTATTTATTTATTTTTGGCTTATGTTGGGTCTTAGTGGCGGCATGCGAGCTCCAGAGTGCGTGGGCTCTGTAGTTGTGGCGCGCGCGGGCTTAGTTGGCCCGCAGCATGTGGGATCTTAGTTCCCTGACCAGGGATTGAACCCACGCCGCCTGCACCAGAAGGCGGACTCTTAACCACTGGACCACCAGGGTAGTTCCCCCCAAATATTCTCTTTTTAAAAAATTGTGTACATATACACACATAAGTAAATTGGAGATTTTAAGTCTTTTTTGGAAGAACTTCTTAAACAACTCTGTCTAGTCTTAAGAAGCATAACCATAATTACTCATTACCTTTCCAGTTTGAACAACTGTGTTCTGCTTTCAGTATTCCCCTTTTACTTTTGTTTTATACAAACAATATATGTACGTATTTTTGAAGTGCAAATTCTGTGGAGAAAATAAGTATACTTTAAAATGGGCAGTGCAGAATATTAATTCACTTTACAAAAATTCATTCCAATACAGATTGCTTTGCTAACAGCAAAACTATGTAGCCTCTAGTAAGTTCTTTATATTAATTCAGAACCCACTTAACAAAAAGATGAGTTAGATCTTTTTCTCATTTCAAACTGCCTTTCAAATGCTAAGTAATCAGAATATTTTAGGAGTGAAAAGTCATCAGGAAAAAGTTTGGAATTCCTAGTATGTGCTGGGTGCTACAAGGTTGATTAAGACACTCCTTTGTCAAGAGGCTAATAGGTGGTCAGTCAGGAAGGATGTTATTCTTTACTAAGAAGTGAAGACAAGGGAAGTGGGTTATTAAGAATGGTATAAATGTATCACAGGATTACAGCGTTATTTTGCTGTCAATAAAAATATATTCATGTTCTTCTGTTTGTGTAACGTGAGTAGGGAAATTAATATTTTTTCTTTCAAATGACTGCATAGCTTTCCATAGTTACGTAGTTGAGTTTAGCTCTAAATTTGACTTTAATTTTCAGGATTATTTATTACATATAGCTTTGCAGGTTAGTCTCAAAGAACAGTTTGCTCTGCAAGTCCTTAGGACTCTAGGTCTTCCTAACTATGCAGAAATTAGGATCTTTTGTCAAATTGTATAAAGTTAAATTTCTGCAAATATTTCAATACAGAATATTCTGTTATCAGAGTTTTTGGCTGAGTACCATAGAGTACTATAATATCTGGCCATCGTAAATATAACACAGATCTGTGGAATTAATTCTGAAAATTCTGTGATCTGTATTAAGAATTCTGTCTTGGGAATTCCAGTGAAAGAATTGATCTTATAAAATTTAAGTTGCTGTTAGTAAATATTTTTTCTGACACTGGCTTTCTTCTAAATGTTATAATGTACTCTTTTAATGTAATAATTTTTTTCACATGACAGATTTATCTTTTGGTGTGTTTTTAATAACACAAAATTAACTATGCAGGGAGATAATCAGTAATGAAAGAGGCCTATTAAATATACTAAGAATAGTGTGGTTGGGTACCAAATTAATAATATCAGTATAAAATGAAATTTTAAGATTATACTAATTATACTTGAAAAATTTTCATGTGAAGTGTCTGAGATTTAAGGCAGAGTGATGTTTCTAAGTACTTAGGCACAGGGAGAACAAGAATTACATTGGGGAGACAGAGGAATAACTATAAAAATGGGTATAAATTATGTAAGAAGCCTTGCATCTTTTATTATGTGGTGACTTTTTCTAGTTTGTATATTTGTAGCTGGAATTTTTTCTGCTTAGCCAGTGAGAAACCTTCATCTCTTTATGTTATTATCTTGTCTATTTATATTGTGTAGTACTTTGGTTAACCTTTGCCTGCAAATATGGAGTTATGTTCTCAAATTTAATACCAGTGTTTGCACTGGGTTATCCTGGCTTTGCCATTTTTCCTCTTTCTCATATATAGTATAGTGTGGGATTATTTTCTCAATTGACCCTTTATATGGATAGTCCTTCTTCCTTTTGATTCCTGTAATGCAAATTGTGTGATACTGAAATGTTTAGTTTTATTAATTTGTTGAGGTGGAAATAATATGTGATATTTTGTTTGTCAGTCATTGGGCCAATATTTAGAAATAGTTACCGATTTCACTGCATCTCGTATTTCTCTATCTTGATACCTAACAAATGTACACACTATAAGGCAGTTGAGGAAAGGAAATGTAGTATGTTAAACATCCCTGATTGAATTGTCTTGCCATGCTTGCAAGGGAAGAAAGAAACAAACTATGAAACAGGAATGTATGCTTTTTATTATAGCATATATGTGTTTTATTATACTATATTTAAAATATCTCTTTTATTACCCTGTATCCTGCCATGTTAAAATAAGACAGTCAGTCCTATGTCTTTGTCTCTGGATCATGGTGACATAGTTTCTTGATCTTGTTGTTCTCTTTGCTTGTAGTGGTTTTATTGTTGTATGTGATAATTATATTCGAAGAACACTTACAGTGCCATACCTAGCCAAGTTATATTTAGCCATTGAAATTTTTATTTTGAGGTCTTACAGTTGTGTTTTTAAAAACATGCGATGGGTGCTTTTGATTGAAAAAAATTCACTCTTAAATCTGTACTTTTTTCCATGGGTGATAGTTTTTTAGGTTGAGGATCACTAGTTTGGCAAACTTTCTCTTTTCTTTTCTTTTCTTGTCCCTCCCTCCCTCCCTTCCTTCCTCTTCTAGTGTGCCATGCACCTATATCCAAAGATGAGCAAGGCCTATTTTCTGATCAATTTTATCACAATCTGTAATGCTCTGTATGAAAGCTGTTATCTCTTGGACTGGGAGTGATAGCTTTTGTCTTCTGTGGGAACTCAGAATAGTACTTGGTTTTTACCTTAAGTGGGTTGGAAGGAAGCACAATGCTGTAATGCGGGAATGCTTACTCCTTGGAAGATACTGTGGCAAGAAGGATAGAAACTCATGTATATTGAGAACTTTCCTTTATGCTAGACAGTTTATGAGGCATCTTCATGTTTGTTATCTCAGTTATTATTCTTTACAGTTATGCTATGATGTATGAAATTTTCTGAGTCTGCTGAGGTTCCAATAAATGGACAGATTCAGGGTTACACAGATGCAAAGTGAAGGCTCACGGTCACCCAGTTTTAAGGTGGTGAAGCTAGGGCTCTAGGACTTTTTGACTTCAAACCTTTTTAGTATGCTTTGTAGCTTTGGGGGGAGATGCTTAGCATTCCAGATAAAGTAGCTAGTAGGGAGTAGAAAATGGCCTAAATTCTATAAAATGTATTTTCATTTTCTGTGGCCATTTACAGAAAACAGGAGGTTTCTCATTTCTAGAGCATAGAAACAGGAAGATGTTCTTTCAGATACGTTTACTAGTCTAGGATATATGACAAAAAGGATCTCTTTGGTAGTGACATAACTGGCTACCTGAAATAATACAATAGCACTTTGCTATAACCTTTCTCTTTGAAGCTGAAGGGAGGAAATCACATGCTGGTATCTGACTGAATATTTTACATCTGAAAACGTGAGTCTTTCATTTTAGAAAGGAGCTCTTCGGTCCTTTTCTAGAGTCATTGACTTAGAGGTAAGCAGTTGTACAGACTTTTAACTTCTGTGAAATTTAGGGGTATGTGTTAGGGGGACTTATACCCAAGTGGGTCTTGATTGAGTTTTTTTGTGGCCCAGAAGGAGACTCCACAGTTTGATGTCACTGGGCTTTGCCTGAGGTTTTGTCTTATTCAACACGTGTTGATTTAGAAACAAAAACAACAGAAGTCTTGGATAATGAGAAAGAAGTCATATTTGTAAAATCTGCTTAAAGCCGATTTAAAAAATAATAATGAAGTTGAGAGTTTTCAAAAGATTACCTTTGGTCTGTGTATCTGATCGACAGGGTAAAATGTAATAGGGATAAAGGCGAAGCCCTGCATTGACGTTTTAAAAAAACAGATTGGCAGGTATAGATGGAGGAGATGGGGCTTGACAGTATTGTGAGTGAAAAAAAGCTTGTTGCTGTTTTGGTATGTGACTACTGAAGTTAATAGGCTGTCTTGGTATGAGCATTGTGTCCAGATCAGGGTACTTCAATAGTTTCACTGCTCTCTATCTTCATCAGAGATGTCTGGAATTAGATGCTCATTTTAGAAAGCTTCATTTTACAGAAGGACTTTGAAAACTGGAGCCATGACAGGACAGAAAGGGTGGTTGGGATGGGGCTAAATCGGGGGACCATGACATATGGGGAATGGTTATAACAATGATATATTTAGCCTAGAGAGGAAAATAAAAATATTGGTCTTTTGGAGACCTATAAAATAGTCTCCACTGTAGGCAGAAACTTATTTTGTGTTATTCTACAAGAAGTGGATGTACTAACAAGAACCTGCAGTATAAAAAAAACAAACAAAACAACTAATATTAAACTTTCATTGGGTTATTTGTATGGAAATATGTTAATATAAATGTTTCAGACATTACATGAAATTTCTAAAAATCTTATATGTTCTGGTATAATGTTATAAGTCATAATTCTAGTTATTACTTTAAAATGTATATCTCAGAAATAAAAAAAAAGTGGATGTAAATTACTGGACTACAGATTTAACTCGGTATAAGAATTATTAGAGGTCTTTGTAAATCCATTGTCTCACTAGGTAGGGAGCCTCCATCTTTGCAGCTAAAAGAAATTTCTGGGAGAGAAGCCATTTGGCTATTTCTAACAAGGCTTTCCAGTGGATATTTTTTAGATGCTCGCTCAAGAAACCTTAGAAGTTGATTTATAATCCATCAGTTTCAAGTATGGTCTGCAGTCACAGGGGTGAGAGGGAGTCCTTTAGACTCTTTTCAGGGACTGAAAACAGTTTTTGTAGTATTTGCCTTTTTCACTGTGTTGACATTTGCACTGATGGTGCAAAAGCAATGGTGGGTAAAACTGCTGGTGCCTCAGCATGAATCAAGGCAGAGGCATCAAACTGTACTAGTAGTGATTGTATTATTCTTCACTGTCACACATTCACAGAAGACAGTACCTTATATTTAAGAGTGTCATTGATCAAGATGTAAAAATTGTTAATTTTATTAAATCTTGCCCTTGAGTACATGTCTTTAATATTCTGTGAGAGAAACTAGCAAGTATATACATACATAAAGCACTTCTGCTGCATATGGTGGTTATCTCAAGGGAAAGCATTTGTGCAGTTATCTGAGTGTTGTGTTAAACCAGCAACTTTTTTGGTTTTCAAAGAACAACTGGCAAACTATAGTTTCTCAGATTTAGGTGCAGATATTTTCTCCAAAATGAACTTGAAGTGAGCTTGTCAAGGAAGACTGACAGTATTTGTTGCTTATGATAAAATTCATGATTTAATGTGAAAATTATGGTTTTAAAAACTTGTATCAGGGACTTCCCTGGTGGCGCAGTGGTTGAGAGTCCGCCTGTCAATGCAGGGGACACAGGTTCGATCCCTGGTCTGGGAAGATCCCACATGCCACGGAGCAACTAGGTCCATGTGCCACAACTACTGGGCCTGCGCTCTAGAGCCCGCGAGCCACAACTACTGAGCCCGCGTGCTGCAGCTCCTGAGGCCCATGCACCTAGAGCCTGTGCTCCGCAATGAGGGAGGCCACCGCAGTGAGAAGCCCGCGCACCACAACGAAGAGTAGCGCCCGCTTGACACAACTGGAGAAAACCCAAGCGCAGCAACGAAGACCCAATGCAGCCAAAATAAAAACTTGTATCAGCTACTGTGCGTTGTTAGGTTCCCAATACTTAAAGATTTTTCTGATGAGATCATTGGTGATAACAATAAATGTGATTTTTTTTTAATATTGTATGGTAAAATGTGTCAGCATATAGAAGATCTGCATAACTCAGAACGAGTATTTTCCAAACAATCAATGCATGATATTATAAAATCTTGCATGGGTAAAAGGGTCCATTCAGAGGGCAAGACAAACTGTTGGATTTTAATGTGACAGACTATGGAAAGTTCATTGATACAGGTGTTTAGATTCTACTAATGTTTTGGAAACTACCATTTATTAGCTTTTGGTATGGTAACCACAGTTAACTGAAAGGGTTATAAAAATGCTCCTGTCTTCTCCAGGTACCTATTTGTGTAGAGGTAGATGTTCTTTGTAAACTTTAACCAAGACAACATATTAAAACGTATTGCATTTAGAAGCAGATTGACAATCTAGTTGTCTTCTATTAAGGCATACATAAAAGCGTACCTGAGACACTTTCAGAAAGAAGTTGGTTTATAATCCACAATACTTTTTAGTTAATTGACAGTGGAATGATTAGGAAACCTCGTTGCTCTCCAACATCTCTTTTTCATGGTGTCTTGGTACCTGGGAAACTAAACTAGCAGTGTTAAAGGGTTGCTTGGCGAACGTGGGATCAAAGGAATTGGATATGTTTCTAGGACATTTTACCTGGATTATGAGAAACCTGATACTGTGTTCCTGCTCCACAGTAGTGAGCTCCTCTCTGCTGTCTAGTGTCTGTATGTTTACCATTGTTTCTGCTTTGGACAAACTCCTTTTAAATTCTTTAAAAAACATATATTCCCCAAAGCCCCATTGTCTCATAATTGATTCAATGCTGTAACAATTGTATATAATATTAACACTTTAGTAATGTTTTTCTAAGGCCAGAGTCTGATCATTTTGATTCGACTCACCGGGTGTTTTTTTCCCCACCCTGACCTTGTCTGTAGCATCTGGAGGGTTTCCATTTTGGATCATGTTCTTTCAAGAAGTATTTCAGTGTCTATATTATATGCCTGGCACTTGTTTTTTTCTCCCTCATACAATCATTGTTGGAATTGTTTAAACAGAAGACTGTCTTTTCAGGGATGTTGAAGAAGAAGATTCTAATTTTAGTTTGCATCTTGGATCATGGGAGTTTATAAAACAGGGAGACTTCCAAGAAGTATCTGGCAGGATTAAATAGTTGTACATGTAGAATTAGTTGGATTCTGTAGGCTGTATGAGACAGGTGTAGTTTTCTCACCTTCCTTTTGGTGAGAGTCCAGGGAATAAGTGGAGAAGGAGCCTAATAGCTTCTCATCACAAAGATTTGTGCCATTTGTTCATGCACTTAGAAAATGTTTATTAAGCACCAGGTACTATTCTAGCAGTTAAAGAAGTGTGTTCCTTCTGTTTAGTACTCTTATTTGTTCTCATGACTAATTTAGTTAAATCTTTGTCACATTTAGGATTTTATATGTAGGAATAACAATTTCTTCATTTTGAGCTTCAAGAACTACAGTCACATAAGGCTCTTTATTTTGTACTCCTGACAGGTGGGTAACACAAGATTAGGTTGGCTTAACAGGTGTTGGTGATAGACTTGGTACACCTTAGGTGGTCTGTGAAAATTACATGTGGTAAATTTGTTATAAAGTGTTAAAAGATTCTATAAGTTACACTTTTTTTAAAAGAAGGTAACATATATTTTATCTTGAATGTTTTAAATGTGAAAATGTCTTAGAAAATGTTATTCCTTTGAATAAACATCATTAAACAAACTTGTTTGTCAGTTCATATGGATTTTTATAAAATACAGTCCGTTTCAGGCACAAAAAGCAGTATTATAGCTATTAGCATGATCAATACACATCAAAAGGAAATGTTAGCAATGAAGCAGTAATGAATAAGGAAGTCAAGAAAATAAAAATCTAGGTGAGGAAAGAACACACTGGGATATCTACATGACAGTAGCGCAGTCTTTTTTAAGGTAGCTAAGTTTAAATGGTTACTATTTGACATTGTGTATTCGGGGTCTCTGGTAAATTGTGTCATAAGGGAATACACGTAATATGATGAATTGATCTCTTGACACTTCATAGTGATCTCTACATAAAAGAAGTACTTGTGATGGCCCTTACTTAGAGAATGAGATTTTTAGAAGTGTAAATATTATGCGGAAATATTAAACCTCCACATGTTAAGTCAATATAACTCTAACAAGGAAAAATGAGTGTTATGCAATATATGCTGGGCTGTTGATTATGACACTTTTATAATAAAGTATTACATCCTTAACAGTCTTGCATCTAATCTGCATCTTCACAATTAAAAAAAAAATCAGTTGTTTAATCTGCCTTCATTTAGGGGATCCTTTTTTTAAAAAAATATTTATTTATTTTTGGCTGCTTTGGGTCTTCTTGCTGTGTGCGGGCTTTCTCTAGTTGCGGCGAGCGGGGGCTACTCTTCGTCGCGGTACGCGGGCTTCTCACTGCGGTGGCTTCTCTTGTTGCAGAGCACGGGCTCTAGGCGCGCGGGCTTCAGTAGTTGTGGCTCACGGACTCTAGAGCGCAGGCTCAGTAGTTGTGGTGCACGGGCCTAGTTGCTCCGCGGCATGTGGGGTCTTCCCGGACCAAGGCTCGAACCCGTGTCCCCTGCATTAGCAGGCGGATTCTTAACCACTGCGCCACCAGGGAAAGTCCCAGGGGATCCTTTTATGTGTAAAAAAATCATATTAATCTTTTCTTGCCAACAATTTTTAGTATCTTTTTATTTTAACAGTGAATTAAAATATATTCTTTTCTGTAAACCATTTTATTCCCTTCAGGAAGTTGCTTTACTTTTCTGAGTTTTTTTTTTCAATCCCTTCTCCTATCCATTTCTTTATTTTTATAAACTCATCTTTAATTCTTTGTCTCTCTAAAGCACAGTCTGGTTTTTAAAGATTTAATTCTAGAATAGCCTATTATTTTTGTGATGTAAATTCATGGGGTTATGTATGAAAAATTTTATCTTCATGCTTTAAGTCAAAGCATGAAAAATTTGTTCTCTAAAGGGTATTTTCACAAATTTCCAATTCAGTAAAAATAAATTGTTGTGAGATTGCAGCTGAAAATGTGGTAATAAATTTTCCTACTGAAAGATGTATATTGATTTTTTAATCCCCCCTCTTAACTCATTCGTTCAACAGATATGTATTAATTGCTCAGTTTGTACCAGTCACTGTGCTGTAAGCACTAGGCCGTATAGTGGTGGGTGCAAACTTGGACTTGGCAATCTTTGAATTTAGACTGTGGGGGAAGGGGAGGCATTAATAAAGTCACATAAATAAATGAAAACAATTGCAACTAAGTTAAGTACAGGAATTGTGAACTGTATGGTGCTATGTAGATAGTATGGGACTTAGTAAAACAAAGTTAATTATCTGAGGAAGTGGTGTTTGAACTGAGATGTGAAAGTAGAATAGGCTTGAAGTAGATGAAGAAAGGAGTGACAATATTTCTATGGCAGGTAAGACAGCAGCCCTTGGTGGCAGGAAGCTTGGTGTATTGCAGGAATGAAAGAAGACCAGTGTGGCTCTAGCAGAGAGAGTGACTGGGAGTGTGTTATCAGATGAGGCAGATCTGAGTGTCAGTGGGGGTTAGACTAGGCAGAGCCAGGCTACAAATAGATTTCCAGACATGATAAGGACTTACCCTAAGAACAAGGAGAATCCATGTCACATATTTTAAGCAGGAATTGGGGGTGGGGGAGCTGGGGGAATGTGTACAGATGACGTTTGAGACAGGAATGGTGTGACTTCGGCAGGCTCTAGTGTGCAAGGTGGGCAGAAGTGGATGTGGCCAAAAGGGTGCATGGGCATTCTGGTCAGGAAGCTCTTGTAGTCGTCCAAAGAAATGATGGTGCCTTTTTTAAAAAAATTGTTGTAAGCCCTTTTTCAGAGTCAGATTCTAATATGTTTTTGTGTTAGGAGTCTGGATGTTATTTATCCCAGCGTTTTACCGCAGCACCAGAGCAGAAGACTGCTTGTTTCTTTAGATTATTAGCACAGAATCATAATCCAAAAGCAGGTATACGAAGGCTAGTATTCATAAGCATGCCTTGTAATGTGCTTTTGGAAGACTGACTTAAAAATGTAATTATATGAGTATAAGGTGATCCTTAATTGGTCTATACTCCAGCTACACTTTTTTTTTTTTTAAGTAAATTTATGTATTTATTTTTGGCTGCATTGGGTCTTCGTTGCTGCGCGCAGGCTTTCTCTAGTTTCGGTGAGCAGGGGCTACTCTTCCTTGTGGTGCACAGGCTTCTTATTGCGGTGGCTTCTCTTGTTGCGGAGCACGGGCTCTAGGCGCGTGGGCTTCAGTAGTTGTGGCACGCGGTCTTAAGTAGTTGTGGCACGCGGTCTTCAGTAGTTGTGGCACGCGGTCTTCAGTAGTTGTGGCACGCGGGCTCTAGAGCGCAGGCTCAGTAGTTGTGGCGCACGGGCTTAGTCGCTCCGCGGTATGTGGGATCTTCCCAGACCAGGGCTCGAATCCGTGTCCCCTGCATTGGCAGGCGGATTCTTAACCACTGTGCCACCAGGGAAGTCCCCAGCTACACTTTCTTCTAGTTATTACTTTGGCAGTGTAAACTTCTGATATAAACAAATGACTAAAAGCGACCATAACTTGAAATATTTATTAGTACAGAGTAGTCTTTGAATTGTGTGTTAGCTGTAGCCTACATTTAAGGCATTAATTCTTTACCTAGGCTTTAAATTTTGCTTCTTGCTTTGTCTTTGAAACTAGCAACACTCTTACCGATGTAAATTATGGTAGGTAGCATTTATTTATCATTAATCTGTGGTCTTGTGTGTAATATCGTCAGTGTTATCTATACTGAAGCTGTAGCAGAAAACTAGTGTCCTCTTCTTTGGCAAATGTGACTGAGAGTGGGAGATAATGCCTGAAGCCTTTAGCCAAATAGCCGTCTGTTCAAAGTGTGTGTTTTAAAATGTAGGGACTCATGTTAGAGAAGAGGTTCCTTGCAGCTGCAGCAGCTTCTGTTTTAGTTAAATAAACAAAAAGTGTTTCTCCTTCATATTTTATTGCTCTGTTCCTAAGTCTCCTTTTTGTTTTTTTAATAAATTTATTTATTTTATTTTTGGCTGCTTGGGTCTTTGTTGCTGTGCATGGGCTTTCTCTAGTTGCGGCGAGCGGGGGCTACTCTTAGTTGTGGTGCGCATGCTTTTCATTGCGGTGGCTTCTCTTGTTGCGGAGCATGGGCTCTAAGCGTGTGGGCTTCAGTAGCTGTGGCGCGCAGGCTCAGTAGTTGTGGCTTGCGGGCTCTAGAGCACTGGCTCAGTAGTTGTGGCACTCGGGCTTAGTTGCTCCGCGGCATGTGGACTCTTCCTGGACCAGGGATTGAACCCTTGTCCCCTGCATTGGCAGGTGGATTCTTAACCACTGTGCCATTTAGCGGACTCAGGAAGTCCCCTAAGTCTCCTTTTTGTTGTTGGATTTTTTTCTTTTGTATACATAGGATTTTGGTTGAGGAAATTGAATTGTTTATAGACAGGTGGGTTCAGTTCGTGAGTGAATGATCTGAGAGTGTTGAATACTTTTTTATGGCAATCTGAAGTAATAAAGGTAAAACTATGTGGGAGGAACGATTTAATTTTTTTTTTCTTGATGCGCATGTTCACAGTGCCTTGGCACATAGTACTGATGGGAAAAGAATGACATGGATAGGATCAGAGATTATGCTTGAGGAGCAGCAAGTAAGTACCTGTGGGGTAAGCAAACCCGCAGCATTTGAACCCAGTATAACTTAGGAATCTGTGAGTGGACCTATATTTTTTTAAAGATGTAAAATTTTATGATAAATATTACATAGGCCATCTTGCCATTCCAAATTAAAGTGTTTTCCCCCTTTCCCCAAGATTTTCAGTTTTACTTCTTTTATCATGTGATGCATTCAGTGATTAAAAAAAATCATTATTTTGTTCTTTTGATATTATAGCTTTGGAAATACATTATTGTGAGTTTGATTACTATAAAAGGCTTAGCAATTTGAAATTATTACTGGAAAGTCAGTTTATATTCGTCTGTTTTATAAAAATTTTAAAAACTCAATTTCAGGTTAATTCACCTCTAAGCAGATATTATGTGTGATATGTGTGTACTTTTCTATTTAGAAGACCTTTACTATGAATCTTTTAAAAACCCTTTCCATGTACATTTAAAAATTACTCACCTTATAAACAATGCAGTTATTCACAAATTTTTATTATATAAAGAGAGGTGTCGTTAATGAGTATCTTGGACTTGATATATATATTTCATTATTAAGGGTGGTATGGTAATAAGCTTATTGATTTTAAGTAAATACCTGCTTTGGGTGTCTTCTATTATACCTAAACCTTTGTGGGGTTTTTTTTCCCCCAAGTATATTAAGCAGTTTTGTTCATATTTGTTACTATTTGAGAGTTGTAAAATGTTGTGTTTTGCATTGAAAAGGTCTTGATTTAGTAGGACTTTAATGGCCAGTTCAACTTGAATTTTTTCGTCAACTAAAATGTTAAGGTGTAGTAAAAGAGAAAAATGCGTAAAAATCACTTGCCCCCAAACTATAATTTATAAGGAATTAAATATAAAAATTGAAGGTCAAGATAGCAAATTAATCAAATTATATTACTTCCATCATAGGGTTATTTGGAGACATAAGATTTTATTGGTTCTGAAAAAATCTCATAGTTAATATATATATAATCCTCAGATCTTCTCAAAACATTAATTAATTTCTCTGTTGGGTTGAGACATGTGACAGCATTGAAACATTTAAAATATCTTTGGACCTTAAGAATATACTGAGCACAAAGTAGCCCGTACCCTCAGTAGAAATGCATGGATAAAGTTTACATCAGCAACCATGCGGCCTTACTCCTCTGCAGCCCTCTCGTGTTAACTCACACCCATGTGGATATTTCCATATAGCACTCACTCTTTTTTTTTTTTATTTTTTTATTTTTTTTTAAATTTTTTATTTTTTTTTTATGGCTGTGTTGGGTCTTCGTTTCTGTGCAAGGGCTTTCTCTAGTTGTGGCAAGCGGGGGCCACTCTTCATCGCGGTGCGCGGGCCTCTCACCATCACGGCCTCTCTTGTTGCGGAGCACAGGCTCCAGACGCGCAGGCTCAGCAATTGTGGCTCACGGGCCCAGCTGCTCCGAGGCATATGGGATCTTCCCAGACCAGGGCTCAAACCCATGTCCCCTGCATTGGCAGGCGGATTCTCAACCACTGCGCCACCAGGGAAGCCCCTATAGCACTCACTCTTGAAAGCATATTATTTTTCTTAAATGAGATACTCACATGGACATACCCATTGTCAGTTTTACTGAGAACAGTAGAATAAAAGTGAGTAGGTTAGGGGCTTCCTTGGTGGCACGGTGGTTAAGAATCTGCCTGCCAATGCAGGGGACCTGGGTTTGAGCCCTGGTCCAGTAAGATCCCACATGCCGCACAGCAACTAAGCCTGTGTGCCACAACTACTGAGGCTGCGCTCTAGAGCCACGAGCCACAACTGCTGAGCCCACGTGCCACAACTACTGAAGCCCGCGTGCCTGGAGCCCGTGCTCTGCAACGAGAAGCCACTGCAATGAGAAGCCCGTGCACCACAACGAAGAGTAGCCTCCGCTTGCTGCAACTAGAGAAAGCCTGTGCACAGCAACGAAGACCCAACGCAGCCAAAAATAAATAAATAAAATAACTTTATTAAAAAAAAAAAAGAATGAGTAGGTTAGAATGTGTGGGGAGTAAGGGGGAGACTTGCGAGGAGTGGTTAGAAAAGTGAGTGAATTCACTCAAGTTAGAACACTCATTTATGACATATATGGCATATATAGCCTCAGTATATATTTCATTTGTTAGCTTAGATGTAATTTTTTCTGGCAAGCCTTTCTTGACACTTCCAATTTGAGTAAGCTGCCCCTCCTATGTGTCTTAGTAGCAGTTTCTGCTACTCCCACAATAGCTTTTGCTTGTTTGTATTGTAATTGGTTGTACCTGTGTCTCCTATAGCTTGTTGGCTCATTTTAAGGGAGGGACTATGTCTTATTTGCCATTAATCCTCAAGATCTAGCGCCTGGTAGATAATTCAGTAAATATTTATTGCATATAATTGCTTTATCCAGTTTCTGATTGATATTTTTGGGAGGGGCAATGCATTGTGATTGTGTTAATTTAATCTCAGTACAAAGCATCTGGGAGTTAAGTGCTGGAAGGTGTTTGAGCAGTAATAAGTATTTTCAAACCCCCAGATTTCTGATTGCACTCTACTGAGGCCCTAGGTGCTTGCTCGGTACCGCTTCAGGAGTTGCTGCTGGAGAGAGTTCAGTGCAGGTCTACTTTTATCTGTTTTATTCTGGGGGCATAATTGTAGCCAGGATTCTCCTTTAAAAGTCTGCAAACTAAATTTCTAGTTCAGTTTCCTCCTACAGATGAGAGCCAAGGCCCAAGGGGCTAAGTGACTTGTCCAGTTCCATAGAAAGTAGTAGGAGAAGAGGATCTTGGTTCCCATCGCTTTGCTCTTGCTGTTTCCTGCTATACCATAGTGCTTCTGGGGTGGCTATTGCAGTGCTTACAGACCTTTGGAAGAATAAGAGTTGGTCACTACTGTGATGCTTTCATGGTTCATATTAACTGTTTCATGTTGACTAGGTTTGTTTCATTCAGTAGCATTGAAATGTATGTTCATATACATCATAACAGTTAAACTCTATTGCTTAAAAATCAATTTTTTTAAAACTGTGAGTTAATGAATACTTATTTGGGACTTCTATATTCCTTTGTGAAAAATTTGAAATTTCTCTTGATTTCATTGTAATGAAATTTGACCTGATAATATGTTGATGATTTGAATTGTAACGGAATCATTGGAAAACTCAGCTATAAAAATGGTATAAATTATTTCTTAGTTTATGTTATTTTTGTTGCTGTGCAAGTAGTGAAGTATTGTTTATGGAGAAGAAATCACAGAGTCTGCATAACTGACTCCATATGGCTAGAAGCATGTAGTGAGTCTTTAAATGGGACAAAGAGATGAAATTTTAATGAAACGTACAGTAATCGTTAGGACCACATTAGCTCTTTATTATTTCACACTGACACTTTGAAATAAAGAACAGGATGTGGCACATGTATAATTCTTTCCTCTTGAGAATTGGTTAGCATAAAGTTCAAGATTTAATTTAAAAAGCAAGAGAAGCTGTTATTATGGAATTGAATGTATAGATGCTGCACATATGATCTATAGATAACTTTATATATTTATATGTATTCACAAACACAGTGCAACCTTTCTAATTCTTTCCAGACAGTTAAATAAACCCATGTATGTTCTTTTAATATATCCTTTTCACAGATGTTACCTTACAAAACAAGATATCAGTTTTGGTCGTTTAGTGCTTTTTTCCTTAAATCTCCAAAATTCAATTCAAATATAACTTTAAAATATATAAGAATGTGAACTGTAAGTTAAAGTGATCAGATACGAATTACTGGATGTAAAAAAGTATTCACTTCCCAAGTCTAATTATATGTAAAAGTAATGAGAGGAAATTGTGGTGTTATGTAGACCTTAGTAGACTTAAAGTGGAGTTCAAATCTGTCCCACTTTGTTTTCTGTCCACTTGGTTAAAATGTATTCTGGTATTCTCTGGGCAGGCAGCCAGTACTAAAATAAACGCTTACCATTGAAACAGTTTTTGTAATGTCTACATAAGCTTTAGATTGGGACCTTCATTTGTTGGACATAAAAATCTCAGAGCCCCTACTATGACCCTATTGTATTCAATGATGCAGGAAAGAGAATTCATTTATTTATTTTATTTTAAGAAACTTAATACTGTAGATCTTCAACTCTTAATGTTGACCTTCTTTAAAACTTAAAGAAAACTCAGTAAAGAAAATCCTTTCCTAGAAAGTTGTGGTAGTGGGTTTTGTTGTTGTTGTTGTTGTTGTTGAAGGAAGGTGAAATTGAATGTGTTCTTTGGTTTCCAGAGAGAAATAAGATGTTAAGAACTATTGTTTGATGGTTGACACAAAACATTTCTTCTAAATTTCTGGGTTTGTTACAGACTAGAAAAACATTTAAATCCAAATGAACCACTCACTAGCCATGTGATTTTGGAAATGTTACTTTAGCTTTATGTGTCCTCATCTGTAATATGGGGATATTAATGGTATTTACCTCATAAGGTTATAAAAATTAATAAATGAGATAATATCCAATATCTTTTAATCATTATCAACATTATCAAAATGCCAGTCACATGAGCAGTAATTTTGGTTCCTTATCTCTTCTTCTTCTCCTTACTCCATTTCATCTCTAATTTATGCCTGCCGTTTTATTGGTGTTGTGTTTCCTTGTATTTGCAAATGCTGAATCTTTTATGAGCATACTCTCTTAGAGTGAGTCCTATATTCTCTATTTCTCTTTCTTTCAGATTCTCAGAGTTAATATCATGCATTGGTTTAAATAACACCAAATCTGCCTTAACTTTACCTATTGCTTCTGCATACATACACCTATAATTGTTGTTTATACTTTTGATGCTTTGATATTGGTAGGATAAGGGGGAGGTTGGTACTTGGAAACCTGACTTGCAGGGTACAGCATTTGTTCCTTAACTTACCACTGATGTTTGATTTGGAACGAACATCACTTTTCTCCCCTCAGAGGTATTGAACTTAATTTTGGACTATTAAAGCTTTTTCTTAGGCATTGGATATGCTTCACATTTATAGTTTGCCGCCTTTAATTCAGTATTCTTTCATTAGTTAACTTGGAGTAAAAAATGGCATCTTAATGGATGTACTCATGTGTTATGTATAGTATATACTTCAGTGAAAAGTTATGAGTTATAACTTATTTTTGCTGGAGAATGTTCATCATACAGTTGGAGAGATATTTAGGACCATTGCAAAACTAAAACTGAAGTCAATGAACTTGAACCTTAACATATTGCTAATAGTAATACAGACTTAAGAGATTTCACTTATTTTTTTTTTTGAGAAATAAAATCATGACAATTGTTTACAATAAAATAATGAAGAAAAATTCTTAGGCTCAATAAAAGGTTTAAGAAAAAAACATTCTAGAGTGAATTGTCTGTAGAAACATGGAAATAATTGATGTGCAGACGTTTTTCCTCTATTGAGTTGAGTAAAAAATTAATTGGAGTATAAATTTATATATACAATAATGGAAATAGTATTTTAAATTCTACTTACTACCTTGCTATTTTAATCATTAAAATATATAGTATATAGGGCTTCCCTGGTGGCGCAGTGGTTAGGAGTCTGCCTGCCAACACAGGGGACACGGGTTCGAGCCCTGGTCTGGGAGGATCCCACATGCCGCGGAGCAGCTAGGCCCGTGAGCCACAATTACTGAGCCTGCGCGTCTGGAGCCTGTGCTCCGCAGCGGGAGAGGCTGCGATAGTGAGAGGCCCGCGCACCGCGATGAAGAGTGGCCCCCACTCACCGCAACTGGAGAAAGCCCTCACACAGAAACGAAGACCCAACACAGCCAAAAGTAGATAAATAAATAAATAAATTTATAAAACTGTTAAAAAAAACCCCAAAACTTAACATTATCTTTAAAAAAAAAAAATATATATATATATATATAGTATATAGTCATAGAAATTGATGGGTATACTTACATATCTTTGATTATTTTATTAAAATGAAAGAATGAATACTTGGAAACAAGAATCAATATATTTATGTTTTTGTGTTTTGGAGGACAAAAAAATTCTATGAATAGAATCAGTAAAGAATACCTAATATGTCAACAGTTTCAAGTTTGTTTTTTAAATCTTGGTTATAGATAAGTGTGAACCAGACACTTGTTTAAGACAGTGTTTGGCAAAATGCTGCTCCCAACAGTTAAGTGAACCCCAGCACTGCCCATAGTACTAATAGGCTCAGATCAGAAGGCCTGTCCTACTTCAGGCTGTGAACATTTTTCATGAGCAAATATGAAATGCACATATTGTGACTGAATTGTGGTATATTTGCTTTATCTACCTCATTGGCCTTCCTTCATTAAATTTTATTAATTTAAAATAAATATGGGATTTGGAAGTATTCAGAGCCTGAAAAAGAGTATTTTTTAATTTTTTTATTATAAAGTATTTTTTTAAAATATTTTAAAATTTGAATATTTTATGTGGATGGGATTAAATATCTGTCTCTTTTAATAGGTTTTAAAAAGTAAAAGTTGAGTGTGTTATGTTATGCTAACATGTACTTCACATGTTATTTTATTGAATTACTAGTGCCTCTCTTAATCATTATTGGCACAAAATTTCCTTTCTTAAGTACACTAACGCTTTAATTGTCTGAAACCGTGAGAACGAATCATTGTAAACAGAAGTTTCTGAATAAGATGAGTTTGAACTCACAGCATGGGAAAAATAAGTGTCTTGCATGGAACTAATTCTAAAAAAACAGTAGAACTTTTAAAACATATACTTACTAGAATTAGCTTTTAACATTTTTTTTTTTTAATTGGGAGGTGGCAAGATGATTGTTGTTTATCATTGTCAGTGCCCCTAATTGGCCTTGGCAATAACAGAGTCATAGCTCCAGGCTTATGGAAGCTGTAGGGATCCATTCGTGAGAGGCTGTGAAGTTCAGTAATTAACAGCATGGGCTTTGGCGTTAGACTCAGGTTCAAATCCCATCTCTCCTGGATGCTAGCTGTATGACCTTTGGCAAACCACTAAATTTCATTTTCTTCATTTGCAAAGTGGGGAATTAGAGTCATAATAGTTCATTGAATTCAAGGATTACATGAGTTAACACATGGAAATCACTTAGCACAGCACTTAGTTCATAGAAAACTAAGCATAAGCTGTTAATGTGAATATCATCACTATTTCTGCTACTGCCACAAGAACAATGCTCCAGGCAGTAATGACTTTTCTTCTTGTTGCTGTTATGTCTACTATTCATTAGTTTTCCTTTCACTGACATTGATATGTATTAGGGTGTTTTCTATTTTCTATTTTTAATGAAGGGGTTGTTTCCTTTTTATCTGAATGTTGTCAGTTTGGGGAAGGGAAGAACCTGTGAGGCTATGGTGTAAGTCTTCAGCTTGCTCGTGGGCAAATATATTCTAAGCACAAAAGGAAGAATTAAGCTAAGTATAGTCTTTGCAAATTTAAGTTAGAAGGTTTTTCTGTTTGGTTACAAAAATTTTCGCAGTAAGGGGAATGGGTTGAAGTAGAAGCAGATGTGTCTGGTCTGTTTCTTTTGAGAGAAGACAAATCATTTGCTTCCCGTGTGCAGGTGCCATTGGAATACTGATGATCATTTCTTGTAGGAGAGTGAATTTAACTTGCTCTCGGCCTTTAAGTGTACACAACTCTTACCTTTAATTCTTTATTGTACGAGTAACAACTGATTTTTGTGGTTGACATATCAGATTCTTGCTGTTAGAAAAACTTGGTTGCTTCCAGTTCTCTGCTACTTGTTTGTGGAGATGGAGGTTGTGGCAGTGGGGATTTGTGGCAGCTGTCAGTCACAAAAGTAAGCTCTATGTCTTCTCTTGCTGATGGAGGTGGCACTTTAGCTTCTTCCTTTCTTTGTTTTATTTTGTGGCTTTTAGCTGCCACCGTAGTTTCTTTACAAATACTGGACCACAGAAAGTGGGTTGATCTTTTCCTCTAGGTACCCCCTCTGCCATCAGCAGTAAGTTCTGTATACAGTGGGAAAATACAACTGTTTAACCAGGTTATTCCACCTTCCAGCAGGAATAGTAGTAATAATAGCTAACACGTATGGTGTAATTACTGTGTGATGTCACCGCCCTCATTATGTTACATACTGATTTAATCCTGGAAGCTTTGTATTAATTTGTGTTTAATCTGAGCTTTGAATGATTGTCATTTTTTAACAAATGAAGAACTAAGACTCACAGAGGTTTAGTTTACTTATCTGTGTCCATCAGTACATGCCCTAGCTGGGACTGGAATTCACGTCTCACAGCTCAATATTTTTTTCAAGTTTTTTATTCTTTTTAAATTTTATTATGAAAAATTTGAAATATATGAAAAGCTAGATAGAATATTATACTGAATACCTCACATACATTTCACCTCTATTTAAAAGTTAATACTGTTTTGCCATATTTGCTTCATCATTTTTTTTCTTGAAAGTTTTAAAACAAGTTCCATAAGTTATTTCATTATAATTCTTTTTAAAAAAGGTTGTTTTCTTATAACCACACTGCACTGTTCACACATTTCATTTAGTTATTTCTCTTAGATTTGTTTTTGATTGTTGAACAGCTCTCCCCCCACCCCCTGCTCCTGTTTCCCTATACCATTGGGTTTTTGCAAAGACTGGGTCCTGTGGCTCCAAATTCTTACCCACGATCCCCTTTTGCTTTCTGAGGCCCGGGTGCGAAGGAAGTAGGGAGCGGAGGGCAAGTGTGTAGGAAGCCCCCAAGGTGTTGTATAAAATGTTACTAAATTGTGGCTTGCATTCTTTGAGTAGTAGATATGTGCTGGAAGTTGAAGCAACTTTAACTGCAGACAAAATTTGATACTTTAATCACCTATTTCCACCCCTCCCCCCCCAAAAAATCCACAAAATAATATCTTTTTATTACCTCCTGTAAGTTAGCAGGACATGGACCATTGTTGCTATTAAAGTTTGTTTAGATGTGGAACAGTAATACAATTATGCTAGAACATAATTATGCTAAAAATAATTTCAGACTTTGCAGAAATTACTTTTTACTTCCCTTTCATTCAGCAAACATTTACTGAATATTTACTCTTTCACAACTGTTTTGGGGCTTTATAAGAACATTCTGTCGACAGTGAGTTTGTAATCCATTGGGGGAATGAAACAAAAGACGTTTCCATATAATATGGAGCATGAAAGTACTACAAGTCAGGGTAAGTGAAAATGCTGAAGAGATTGTGAAGGGAGGGAGGGGAGCAGGAAGAGATGGTATTTGAGTGGTCCAAATAAGCAGAATTTGGCATTCAGGCATCTTGGACAAGCGAAGAAGATAAACGCAAGTATAGAGGTGAGAAAGCATAGGGAATAGAAGTTGAGTGTTAATGTATTTTACTGTCTTTCGAATTTAGGAAATACCTAATTTTTAGATTTAGGAAATGTCTTTGTAAAAGACCTACATTACCTTTTGCTTCCCTGTGTTTTTGTACTTACCATCAACTTTGGGAATGTTAACAATCAACATACATTGGTTTGCACCGTTTCCATAGCCATTGTAGGCAGAAGGCATCATTTTACTTTCTGACATTATGGTTAATTCTGATTTTCCAAAACTTGCTGTAGATTTGTTCCTGCAGTTAGGTCTGTTGTAATTGGCTTCCTGTTGCTCAGGTTCAGCTACTCCATGGGATGCATCACACCCACATTTTCCTACAGGCAGTGTATAATATATAGTTTCACTGTTTTATTCCAAAATCAGTGCAACAAAGGAATTCCATTGTATATATTTATTGTTAAATCTCTGTCCTAACCCCTTGCTAATGGAGTCTCTTCATGATACCTTTTAAAATAATTTTCTTTTTCATCGAAGAAGCAATTTAAAGATAGAATGTGAAGAAACATTTTCGCTTAAAGCATTTAACAGTTCTGACATTTCTATAGTAACTTAAGACATCTCTGATCTCTTAACCAATTATATGTAAAAACTGGCTTCTTCATGAAGACCTCTTATATATATTTCTTTTGAATAACAATGTTATAACTAAACAGCACTCCCCCCCCACGCCCAAGTGATTCTGGTGGCAGCAAGCCTGGTTAAGATGAAATTTAAATTGTGGGCCCAGTTTATTCTGTGTCATTTTAGTTTCCTCTCTCTCTCTTTCTCTCTCTTTTTTTCTTTTTTTTTTTTTTAATAGTAAGGTGATGTGATGGACCTGTGGGGAGTTGAGTGGAGGGGTATACAAAGCTGAATGACAATAATAACTACCATGTATTAGGTCTTACTATGTGCCTAGTATAGTGTCAGATGCTTTACATACACTAGCTCTAATTCTTTGAATAACTGGTACTGATATAGTATAGAGTGCATTTATAGAAAAAGAAACTTAGATTGAGAGAAATAAATGGCCTGCCTAAGACTATACAACCAAGAAACAGCAGATCTGGGTTTCAAATCAAGATCTGTCTAATTCCAAAGCTTATATTTTTTCCATTATTCTAGAGTACCCATTAATAAGGTAAGTTTTCACTATCTTCCCAGCTTTAGAATCCTATACAGATAACCGTAAAAGTTAGGAAATGCCAGATGTAATGGCAGTGTGCTTGAGTTCTGTGGGAGGGTCAGAGAAATAACAGATGATTCTGAGTGTCAGTGGAGCTCCTTCAGGGAGCAGCCAGTGGAATTTAGCTAGAGAATAGGGGTGCATTCAAGGGAGCAGTAGAAGATGAGACCAGGATGGATACTTGGGAGATTTGGAATGCCAGCCTGGTGAATTAAGGCTTTCTCATCTTATTCATTATAGAAATTTGGTTTACTAAATGATGACAATATCTAGATGTTAATAAGAAGAGCAGAATTGACTTTTTTTGGTATTCTTGGATTTCTTTCCAGACTTTGTTGTAATATTTTGAGTATGTTGGTAATCTACTCTGCTGTAAGTGAAGGTAGAATCTGGCCTTAGGCAGACACAAGAGGACTAGACACTTGGTGGCTTGTTGCATGTTGTGTGAAGTTAATGTCCAGTGACACAGTCTGCATGGTCAGCCAGAACAGGAGGTTTGGCTTAGGGCCATACTGGTATAGCAGCGATCTCTACGTCAGCTCTGATTCCAATTAGGTCTTTGAAAGATTTTTACAGTTAGAGCCATTCTTTTGACAGCTAAATCTCTCCATGTGTGCATTTATTAAATGTATATACTTAAGGATTTTTTTTTTGTACATGATTCAGTATAAGGGAAATGAGTGTATCCATTATGTCACTATGGAATTATCAGAGGCCAAAATGAAAGAAATGTCATACCTCTCTCTCCCTCTCCTTCTGTCTGTCTTTCCCTTTCTTCTCCCTCCCCCCACCCCCAGCCCCTTTTCCTTGAACGTCATTTTATTATTCATTCACCAAATATATTTCATTGCCAACTAGTTCCAGGCTCTATGGGGGCATCTGAAAGGAACCTAACATTTTCCACTCATTTCTTCTCTAGCCAAACCATTCTCAATGCCAATTCTCTCTGTGCCTTTATTCATGTTGTTTCCTCTGCTTGGGTCATCTCTGTTCTCCCATCTCTCCTTAATCTCCCTGTTGCCTTATTCCAATTATTACCTGCTCTTCAAGGTCTGATTAAATATTGGTGGAGGATTGGCATTTAGATAAACTGTGAGAAACTTCTGTCAAAAATACCAGATATCAATCTTTAAGTTGCTTTCTTATTCAGTCACAAGCCATTTGAGTTTTTGGACAGGGTGTGTCGTCTTCTTTATGAAACTAGCTCTCTTTGTCAGATGAGAATAAAAAGCAAAAACATGGAAGCATGTTTCACAGAATCACAGGTGAATCTAACATATTTATTGACTAAGACGTGGAATTCTTTTTTAGGGTTGTTGGGGGTATATTTAAAAATAGGAAGTGATTGCTGAACTCTAGGCAGTTCCTTTTGATAAGCTTATAATCTATTGGGGTGTAAGACTTATTTTACATAGCTAATTATAGTGTATGACAAGATGTGAGCAGGTCTGTAATATAAGAATGCCTTGAGAAGTCATGAAAGAGAGAAATTAATTCCATTTGGAGTTATATGAGGAAAATTATATGAAAAACATGGCATAGTAGTAGGCAGAGACAGGAGCTGGGTAACCTACTGCAGGTACATGGTATAGTCACTATACTATAGTGTATGAGCAAAGGCATGAATATAGGGTATGATCAAAGTATCTAAAATGGAGAACGGTTAGTGGTTGGGAATGTATAGACAGAAGGAAGAAAAGAACAAATAGGTGGGGCAAGAAAAGTGCAATTCTGAGATCATTGGACTTTATTTAGGCAGTGAAATTTTTTGAACAAGGAAGTCACATGATCAGAGCTGTGTGTAAGGACAGCCTGAGAAGTGGTGAGAAGAGTGTATCAAAGGCAGTAATGAGGAACAAATTTAGATGGGAAACTGAAGACAAGTGAAAAATTTGAAAGAGTCAGTATTGATTGAATAGATGGACACTGTATCCAATTCCCACCCCCCCCCCCCGCCCCACCCCAATGCAAGGCTGGCTTTCTCCAGAAAGTACCCTAAATTCCAGTACTTCCCCTTCCTTTTACTCTCCTTTCCCCAAGATAACAGAATCAAAATAAGCTACTTTTATTTATTTATTTTTGAAAGCAGGGTGGTTTTAGCTTAAAAATGCAAAGCGGGTTAGTGGGCATGCATAAAACAAGCAAACAAATTTCTGGTATAGATTGAAAACTGAACACATCACTTTGCTGATTTTATCTCTAGGTGGTTACTCTATAAAGCACTTCTTTGCTATTGACATAAAATTTCTTTTAGACTTTATTCCCTCTTTTTCATTTTTTGAGCTACCTGCACTAGCTCTCTTCATTTTGCAGGCACGAGAGAAATATAATCCACATTTATAGTTTCACCAACAACAATTACACAAATAATTTTAATGTAAGATATTTCATAGCTCCATAAAAGTACATTTAATATTTGTTCTTTTTAAAAAACAAAATGTAATTGTAGAGAGGACAGTTGAGTACTGGTACAGTGAGAAATTCAGGAAATAGTTGAATTTCTTTAGTACTTTTTTCTTTCCCACCTGAACTTTCATGTAATTAAACAAATGAACATGTGTGTATATGTATGCATGAATGATTGTAAACAAGTGACTTTAACACTAAATCACTCCTAGCAGCTTGAAAAAAATTCATCTTTTAGCAGTATATTTAACAATTTCCTGTTATCCAACACCAATAATATTAATAGGGTAGTTTCTTAGATTAAGGAGTCATTTTCATTTATAATTTACTTCTCATGATCACAAAATTTTTAACACATGCTCTCGGACTTCCCTGGTGGCGCAGTGGTTAAGAATCCGCCTGCCAGTGCAGGGGACATGGGTTCGATCCCTGGTTAGGGAAGATCCCACATGCCGCGGAGCAACTAAGCCCGCGAGCCACAACTACTGAAGCCTGCATGCCTAGAGCCTGTGCTCCGCAACAACAGAAGCCACCGCGATGAGAAGCCCACGCACCACAACGAAGAGTAGCCCCCACTAGCCACAACTAGAGAAAGCCCGCGCGCAGCAACAAAGACCCAACGCAGCCAAAAAAACCCCAAAAACCAAACCAAAAAAAAAAAAAACATGCTCCCTGTATAAAAGCATTTGAAAACTTTGTATAAAGTGTAAGTCCGCATCATTCTACCTGTAAGGTAACAAAATTATAGTTTGGTATACTAAGGATGAGTTATTTTAAAGCCTAGAAAGAAATCTTAGCGTTTATGTTTAGAATTTTATTCTTATAATAAGATTTGGATTTTGCATCTGTCACCTGAGTCTTTATCTGATTAGCCTAAAAAAACTTGAAAAAGACAATTTCATTATTCTTTTTCATCCTATAAAGGCTGTCCTATAACCTGTTCTCCCAATTTGTAGGGCAAGACTAAATCTTTATGCGTTTCTATGCTCATCTTAGCCTCAAATCCCACCCCCATCCCCCACCCCCACGGGCATTCTCTGATTTTGATTTTGTTGCTATTATTTCAGTGCCAGAGTAACAAGGGTGATCCTCATATACAGTGAGGGAGAAATTTTGTTACCATCATTAGGATATTAATAATAACTTGCCATCAAGATTTCTGTGGCAGATTTGTCAGTGCCAGATTGCCTTCTTCAGGTTGCTGTTAAGCCAGAAATTGCTCTGTTGTCTAGAGGAATGTTTATAGGTGTGGACATATTTTCCCATACCTTTTACAGTGGTTGTATCCAGCAAGGATAGCAGTTAACAGTAAAACAAGTCTGTTTTATATTTTATTGCTACTGATAAAAATTATTCATGATGTGAAAGAGTCCGATAAGATGTAACTATCTGGTATTTCTCTTAAGTTTCAAGGTCAGCAGTATACCCAGGCCATGAAGAAAACTAGATGCATAGATCCAATATAATATTGTTAAATTAGACAAGTATATGGAAGTAAGGTGCTGTTTTTTAGTATGTGGAATAAGTGATACCAGGGCTTCAGAAACATGGCTGTTCCTTACATTTGTAATAGGAAAAGCAAAAAAGTTGTTTCTCGTAAGTTTTTGATTGACTACCTTTTTTTCATTTTTTTTTAAAGATTTTTATTTTTTTTAAATTAATTAATAAATTTATTAGTTATATTTGGTTGCATTGGGTCTTCGTTGCTGCGCGCGGGCTTTCTCTAGTGGTGGTGAGCGGGGGCTACTCTTTGTTGCAGTGCGCAGGCTTCTCATTGCAGTGACTTCTCTTGTTGCGGAGCACAGGCTCTAGGCCGTGCGGGCTTCAGTAGTTGCAGCACGTGGGCTCAGTAGTTGTGGCTCGCAGGCTCTAGAGCGCAGGCTCAGTAGTTGTGACGCATAGGCTTAGTTGCTCCATGGCATGTGGGATCTTCCCGGACCAGGGCTCGAACCCGTGTCCCCTGCATTGGCAGGCAGGTTCTTAACCACTGCGCCACCAGGGAAGCTCCCTTTTTTTCATTTTTGCCAAAACCTGACACTGGATACATGGATTAGCACTCTCCTTCCCCCCCGCCCCCCGCCAGTGCAAGCTGTCTAAATAAGCACAAATTTTGCATAGTAAATATTTGTTGCAGGAATTCCCTGGTGGTCCAATGGTTAGGACTCCGTGCTTCCACTGCAGGGGACATGGGTTCAATCCCTGGTCAGGGAACTAAGGTCCCTCATGCTGCACAGCCAAAAAAAAAAACCACACTCATATATATATATATATATATGTATGTATTTGTTGAATATTAGTTAAATGGATATATGTCTCATCGTCTCTGAGGGCATGGGCCCAGGGGTATAATTATTGTTGTAGCTCCAGTAATACCTTCTTGCACATAAAAGGCACACCACAAATATTTGAGAGGTATTTGTCTTTGTTGTAATAGACATATATTTGATATTTTGGTCTGTACCATTGCCACTCTTCTTGAGTTGGGGCCACTTAGAGGATTTTATCAAAATTTAAAGTACAGTTGATCCTTGAACAACATGGGTTTGAACTCCACAGGTCCAATAGTATATACTACAGTACTACACCATGCACTGTTGGTGAAATTCAGGAATGTGGAACCCTGGATGCAGATAGAAGCAGATTTTCCACCGCACCAAGGGTCGTTGCTGCTAACCTGCGTTATTCAAGGGTCAGTTATAATTGTATTGCTAGCACAATTTTTGAACATTTCTTGTCACAAATAGGAAAGGATTCAATTTTTCTTATTTGTTGATTTGGTTAGATATTGCAGAGAACCTGGAACGTGCTATTCAAACATGTTATTATTGTGCGGGGGATTTTTTAAATTTCCCCTCATTAGGCTGAGACTAATTGATAAAGTACCTGAAACAGTTCCTCAGGAACTACTATATACTATTTACTTTGAAAACCGTATAGGAGTAGGAGAGAACATAGAATCTCAGGACTGGAAGGGGCCTTTAAAGATGAGCTAGGCCAAGCATCCAACTACCCTGGGACTCAGCTCTAGGAAATCCATCCCAAATTGTTTTTCAGCCTATGATAAGTAACTCTTAAAGGAAACATACTGATGTGCATAGAGGTTAAGTGTCAGAATTTCTTTTTGAAAATTTTTATCTGCCATTTAGACCTGTCATTGATTTGGTTGACATTAGCATTGCCTTGTCAAACAATATACCAAGAGCTATAGAAGAAGTAAACTTCCCTCCATCTCCTCCAAAGAGCACTTTGTCTTCTAGAAGTTTGGCTGCCCTATTTGGTATCAGATGGATAATAATTTGTTGATCTGAAGGAGATGATTTTGATAAGCCAGTTTTATTTAAATGGCTATGTGAAGGTAGTGGGATCATAATATGAAGTTAGTGTCCTGACAAGAGTCATTTGCCCTGCAATGTGATTTTGTTGGACACACAGACACATGTAATTACCTTTGTAAGTGGTATGGGGTGAATTAAGTGGAGCAACCATACGGTAGAAACACTGTAGCGATGCTGTGAAGTGCAACTTGAAAGCAGTGTAGCATAGATGTTGATTATTAGATAGCAAATAATTAAATCCGTTAGATGTATTAGCATACAGCAGTCAGACTGCTTATGTGCACAGACTACCATAATCTTTTAAGGAACATTTACTCTCTGCTGGAGACGCTGTTTTAGGTACCTTTAGATATTATCTCAGTTAATCCTTTCAAAGTCTCTCCATGAAGTTGTTGGAGTTTTAGAGAATGTACGTTCATAGTGGCTATGAATTCATGGTGAAAAGTACAGTACGTGCGCCATTAGTTATATTAGCCAAATTGATTAACCATTAGCATGCAGAATTTATATTGAGAATGCTTTGAGCAAAAGTTCCATGTTTTGGGGTAGGCTCTCTTATTAAAGGAAAAAAAATTTTTTTTGGTGGGAAAATAGATTTGGGACAAAGATCCTCAGATATGTCAGTGTCAAAATCACCCAGAATTTTAGAAAAGCTATCTGAAATCAGTCTTACTTAGCGTTGGACAGTAGGGGAGCCAAGCTCTTTGGAACAGTGGAGGGCAGGAGATAGGGGAATTTTCGGGAATACTTGGGCACCAACTTTGCTTTCTCACCCTAGATGAGGATGTGGCCTTGTTGCTGCTAAGTTTGATTTAGGAATCAGGAAAGCTTATTTTCAAACATAACTTTAAATGGAATCATGGTGTGAGTACTTCCAAATGGTGAGTTAAGCCTTTGGGACAGTGGAATAGCAAGAATTTCTCAGTTCAGTCAGGACCCTTGCTAGTGTGTGGCATGTGGAACCCAGGGGCAAAGGAAAAGCCAAACAAAGATAAGCTGCATATGTACCTATTCTGTGGCTCTGTCTAGCCACCTGGCTTTTATTAAGTTCTGTAGCATTGGCTAAATAATTGGGAATTTTAAGGAGGGGTATGTGTGCGGTCTCTTTTAGCCAATCTATAACCTAATTTTATAAAGGTACCAATTACTGTGATTTTCTTTTTGCTTGAAAATAGGTTTTGTATACTCAGTTTACATGGTTGAGGATTTGTAACTTTAATCTATCCCATTGACGGACATGCACAACTCATCCGGGTCTAGGCCTCTCCAGAGACATGAAGAACAGAAAGTATTCTCAGTTACTCTTCTTTTTTTGCCTTGCCCTTCAGTTTGCTTGTTTTCATAGCAATATATAGGAAGCATGGTGGTGATACCTAGTTTAGACCACAAAAGTCAATTAATACACAATTTAATTAAAACCTTTTAGAAGAAAGGGATCCCAGAGAAGAGTAACGGAGGTGAGTTAACTCTTAAGAGGAAGTGTAAATTAAGGTAGTATCAGCTGTTATGGATAAGCTGGAAGCCTAACTGCCATATTTTTAACATTGTTCCCATGAGAGAACAAAGTTTTGAATTCCAAGTTAGTGATTTACAAATGAAAGTTCAGAACACAACCCATTTGTAATGGAGATCTTTCTAAGCCAACTTTCAGGAAACAAGGCTATATCTAAGTTTACATGGCTCTGGTCATCACAGTTTCTTTGTAGTTAATTTGTGCCCAAGAAATAATTTTGTGTTGTATTTATTTGTTATGTGCATAAGATGTGGCATGATAATTTCCTGTGTACATTGCTGTGGCAAAGTAGCACATGGCCTTGTTTAGTTTGACACCGAAGGAACAAGAAAAATATTCCACATTCATTACATTCTAAAATTTCTCTTCATACTCTGTTACCCTTCCTCTCCCCAGTCCCTACTCTGAACAACAACCAAACAATACAAAGCAAAACAAAAACAAGAACCTTTCCCAAGCAATTTTATAACCTTTTCTTTGGAACATGTACAAGTATGCTTATGTGAAAAAAAAAGCAATTGCCACATATTACAGTTAAGAAGTGACAGTGATGGCTCTTTCACATATGTGTTTAGTTTAGATGCTTTCAAAGTCTCTTTTTTAGGAAGTTAGCTATAATATTGATCATCCTGACAAAGGACATGTGAGAGTTTTACAGGTATACTGTATTTTGAAGATTCCTTAAGGTTCTTTTCTATCTCTTGCTCAAATGTTTTTCTACAGAATGTAAACAGTAAAGAAAATAGACTAAATCTAGGCGTTTTATAATCAGTGGTTGGCTACTGATGTAGTTCAGAATTAAGCAGTCAGCACCGATTATAGAGTCATTTGGTGGAGAGCAAACCTGTAATTCTTTCTCTGAAGCCAGCAGAGCCTGAACCCACAAAGCTTGTCAGTAGACACGAGAAAATATAGCAGGCAATTTTGAATTCACCTGTTTGATTTGAGTGGAAGAACTTGGCTACATGCAATTCTAATATTTAAAGACACTAACAATAGTTCTTATTTTTAAAAAATATAATTCTAACTTATCAATATATCATATTTTAAAAATATAATTCTAACATATTAAGTCACTGTAACACATTTGACATAAGTTCATATTGCTTTAAAATGTATTTTAAAAAGTCACTTCATTTTTATACATACACTCAAATTGTGCATATTTGAACCTAAAAGTAGTGAATAAACCAGTAGTAGTCTTGAACTTTTAATGCAGTCTTATGTCTTAAGTAAGAAACAGGTGTAAAATTATTGCTATATGCTTGTTTGATAATAGGAGTCATTTACTGACAAATATTTGACTGCCACTACTTACATCCTGGTACTGTTTAAGGCACTGGACCAAATAGTGAACAAAACATACTAAAATGTTGGTTACTGTGGCTTTTAAGTTCTAGAGGAGGTGGTAAAGAAGTAAACACAAAATATAAAGTGTGTCAGATCCCGATTAGTATCATGGAGAAAAACAGACGCAGTTAGGATACAGTTGCTGTTTTAAATAGAGTGGTCATACAGAGTCTCACTGATCAAGGTGGCATTTGAGCAGAGACCTGAAGGAGATGTGTGGGAAAAACTGGATGGCTGTCAGAAGAGCATACCAGGAAGAGAGAACAGCAAATGCAAAGGCCCTTGAGGTGGAGAGTGCTTGTTGACTTGATGAAGGATGAATATGGTTGGAGTGGAGTGAGCTTGGAGAAGAGTAGTGGGGGTGAAGTTGGGGTAGGGTGTGCATGTGGTGGGGGGCAGTTCACAAAGGGTATTGAAGACAAAGTAGGACCTTCCTCTGAGTTGGGAAGTCATTGAAGGGTTCTGAGCAGAGTAAATGAGGTGACCTAACTTAACTTGTTTAAAGGATCCCTCTAGCTACCCTGTGGAGAGTAGACTGGGTGGGGCTGGGTGGGGCTGGGATGGGAAGGGCCAAGCACAGAAGCAGGGAAGCTGTTGTAATGATTCAGGTGAATGCTGATGGTGGCTTGGACTACGGTTGATATGGTGAGAAGTGGTCATATTGTAGATATAATTTTGAAGGTAGGAATTGGCTGCTTCGATGTAGATTGTGAGAGAGCCAGTATAAAGCAAAAATTTTGATACATTTATAGGAAATTGCCAGTGCTTTTTGATATTGCTCAGTTATTAAAGAAATAATTTGAAAAATCTGTATACAAAGAGATAATGTTATTTTTATGTTTTATTATTATATTTTCAGTTCCTTTTGCACATATTATATGTGAGATTATTTAAATGTAGCCCCATTTATGAATCAGATTTCTATATATGAGGATATAAAAAATCAATTTCAGGTTTATAGTACAGTGTACCGCTGCTGCCACCTAATGTTTATAGCCCTTCATTTATATAATTACAATAACTGGTTATGCATAGCTTTAATATTGGTTTGAAACAGAACGTTAACAGATTGAGGCTTACTTAATTGCCTTCCTATTAGATCCTGGTATGGATCTTTAATATGATAATTGAATTGTCTAGAAATAAGGTTGCAGATTGAAGATTAATTTTATTGGCATCTTGATCTCTGTATTGAATTCAGTTCAACAAATATTTATTTGTTGTGCTCAGCCCTGTCATCTCTCTGCCCTCATGATTATTATGTTCTAATTGACAGGAGACAGGTTTTTGGTTTTGTTTTGTTTTGTTTTTTGAGTAAACAAATAATGAAGTAATTAGCAATTGATGGAGACAAACAGGGCAACAGGTACAGACCCTGTAGACCAGGAACTTATAGTTGAACAAGGCAGGTAGACATTTAAAATGTAATTAGATTAAAATGTAATGACTGTCATTTTAGCCATTTTTCTTGCTGCATAGGAATAATGCTAGTTAGACACCTCCCTGAAATAACTTAAGAAGTTACAGGAATGGTGTTAGTAATGTGATACTTTCCAAGTCAGTGCTGAATCGGGTTTTTGCTGTTGCATGAGAGATATTTAACGTGAGGGATGACCAATTGTTATTAAAGGTTATAGTTTTACACTAGTTTTAGTAGTTGTCTGCTTTTCTGGGTCCTTTTTTATTGATTAGATGAGGATGTGATGGCTTGCTATCTCAAACATGCCTTTCTCCAGGTACCTGCTATATTACACCTCAAAGATAGCAGTATTTCATATGGGATGAAATAATTTTTGATTACGCGCATATACGTCTGTAAGACTTACTCATTTGTTGGTATAAAGCCAGAACACTAAAGATGTTGCTAGAAGAAATAAAAACACCATTAATGAACCTTGAAGATGGACTTGACAGATACTTACTGAATGTTTACTGTGTCCCAGGGAATCTTCTGAGCACTGGGAATATAGCCTTGAAACAAAACATGCAAATCTTTGCCTTCATTAAGCTTACATTCTAGTAGGGGATGGGGTGAGGAGACAGACAATAAACATACAAGTATATAGCAGGATAAGGAGGATAGCGCATGCTGGAAAAAGGGAGGGGGATATGCTTTTTGCTCACTTTATGCAAATTTTCCTTTCCAGATAATTTTGTTCCTAGGTGAGTTATAAAGTATACTTAAAATTGTTTTAAATGTCCTATCTGCCTTGGAAACTGGAACAGTTCACATCCATCTATTCATCTAGTGAATACTCAGCAAGCATATTACCTTGTCCTGTGTACTCCATGAAACAAAGGAGATAAAAGGCACATTCTCTACCCTTAAGGAGTTCAAAATCAGATTGGAAAGATATTTTTAAAAATAACACGTTATGGTAACTTGTAGGAGAATCATTTATCTTTTTTCTTTAAAAAAAAAAAAGGGTAGGTATAACGAAACATTTTAGCTTTGACTTTATATGACAAACTATTTCTCTTATGAGCTGGGACCCCGTGGTGGGATTATAATACCGACTGCTGAAAATCAGTATTTTCTCTAGAGACTGTGATATCTCTTTCTGAAAAAAGGGGAATCTGCATTATGATTCATTATTTCCTGCTGAGTGTATTTGGAAAACCTACCAAGTTTTCATCAATCCATCATTGAATCACCTTGTGATTTATCTTTTAGTTTATGTGATCAGGGCACTATATAAAGTTCCCTTTTTTCAAACTTTGAAATGTTGGCATAGTTAAAATTTGAGAAACATGCTCTATGATGTTCTTGGTTCAGAGGGCCTTTGGTTAAGCAGTGTTAAGGGTTGGCATATCATTGCATTTCTGTTTTTCTCATGAAAGCTCAGTGTGTCATCTGTAGCACACTTCCTTCCTTCCTTCTTTTTTTTTTATTGGAGTAAAATTGCTTTACAATGTTGTGTTAGTTTCTGCTGTACAATGAAGTGAATCAGCTATATGTATACCTATATCCCCTCCTTCTTGGACCCCCCTCTCACCCACCCCCCCCATCCCACCCATCTAGGTTGTCACAGAATGCCAAGCTGAGCTCCCTGTGCTATACAGCAGGTTCCCACTAGCTATCTGTTTTACACATGGTAGTGTATTTATGTCAAACATAACCTCCCAATTTGTCCCACTCTCTCCTTCCCCCACCCCGTGTCCACATGTCAGTTCTCTACGTCTCCATCTCTATTCCTGCCCTACAAATAGGTTCATCTGTACCATTTTTCTAGATTTCACATATATGTGTTAATAGACGATATTTGTTTTTCTCTTTCTGGCTTACTTCACTCTGTATGACAGACCCTAGGTCCTTCCACATCTCTACAAATGACCCAATTTCGTTCCTTTTTATGGCTGAGTAATATTCCATTGTCTATATTACCACTTCTTCTTTATCCATTCATCTATCGTTGGACATTTAGGTTGTTTCCATGTCCTGGCTACTGTAAATAGTGCTGCAATGAACATTGGGGTACATGTGTCCTTTTGAATTATGGTTTTCTTAGGGTGTATGCCCAGTAGTGGGATTGCTGGGTCATATTGTAGTTCTATTTTTAGTTTTTTAAGGAACCTCCATACTTTCTCCATAGTGGCTGTATCAATTCCCACCAACAGTGCAAAATTGTTCCCTTTTCTCCACACCCTCTCCAGCATTTATTGTTTGTAGATTTTTTGATGATGGCCATTCTGACTGGTGTGAGGTGATACCTCATTGTAGTTTGATTTGCATTTCTCTAATAATTAGTGATGTTGAGCATCTTTTCATGTGCCTCTTGGTCATCTGTATGTCTTCTTTGGAGAAATGTCTGTTTAGGTCTTCCACCCATTTTTTAATTGGGTTGTTTGTTTTTTTTGGTGTTGAGCTCCCTGAGCTGTTTGTATATTTTTGAGATTAATCCTTTGTCTGTTGCTTCATTTGCAAATATTTTCTCCTATTCTGAAGGTTGTCTTTTCCTCTTGTTTATGGTTTCCTTTGCTGTGCAAAAGCTTTTAAGTTTAATTAGGTCCCATTTGTTTATTTTTGTTTTTATTTTCATTACTGCAGGAGGTGGGTCAAAAAAGATCTTGCTGTGGTTTATGTCAAAGAGTGTTTTTCCTGTGTTTTCCTCTAAGACTTTTATAGTGTCTGGTCTTACATTTAGGTCTTTAATCCATTTAGAGTTTATTTTTGTGTATGGTGTTAGGTAGTGTTCTAATTTCATTCTTTTACATGTAGCTGTCCAGTTTTCCCAGCACCACTTATTGAAGAGGCTGTCTTGTCTCCATTTTATGTTCTTGCCTCCTTTGTCATAAATTAGGTGATTATATGTGCGTGGGTTTATCTCTGGGCTTTCTATCCTGTACCATTGATCTATATTTCTGTTTTTGTGCCAGTACCATGCTGTCTTGATTACTGTAGCTTTGTAGTATAGTTTGAAGTTGGGGAGCCTGATTCCTCCAGCTCCATTTTTCTTTCTCAAAATTGCTTTGGCTATTTGGGGTCTTTTGTGTTTCCATACAAATTGTAAAATTTTTTTTTGTTCTAATTCTGTGAAGAATGCCATTGGTAGTTTGATAGGGATTGCATGTAGCACACTTATTTCTTGACCCCTTGGTTACCTCTAAGGTGGTAATCATTGTAGATTCAGAGAATCCAGAAATGTTTCTCAACTATATTATGGTTTTGTGACATCTTCCATTAACTAAATGTGTTAATTGCTCTGATTTTCAGCAGTTACTAATAAAATAGGCATTTAAGGGTGGTTTGATTTGAAAATACTGGTTCTTTCCTTTTTTCTTATATAATAAAATGTCCTAAGGCAGAGATTTTAGTTGTCTTAAAACACCTTGGACATAGTGCCTTAGATTCATTGGTTAAACAAAACAGAACAAAGAAAATACTACTGAATAAAAATTTTACACCTTTCTGGTAGGTCACAGTATTACAGATGTATTTTGAGGAATTATGACTTGACCAGGGTCAGACATGTCTTAATTTGAGCTTCCCCAGATTTAACCTGATGGCCACAGACAAATGTTTGGTATAGGAAACAGCAGTTTAACTCACCACCCACCTCACTGAATCATAAAACTCTGGAGCTAGATAGAAAAAGTAAAAAGACACTGTAGCTGTAGGAGCATTCCAGCTTGGCCTTTGCTACTCCTGCAGAATAGAGGGTTGACAGACAACAGGGATCACCCAAGAGGTTTTTGGTTCTTTCCCTTTCTTTATAGTCTTTCCCCTGTCAGCCTTCTATGTCATTACCATCCATTCTCTATCCTGTACTCAGCCCCTCCAGTCTTTATACCTAACAACACCAACAAACTCCTATATGTTTAAAAAAAAAATCCTTGAAAACGTGGAAATTATCATTGTTTTCTAAGTGTAGACTGTATATACCTATAGAATGGGGACTGCATTTTATAAAATTTATCTTGTAGAGTAATTAGAACTAATAATAGATTATATTTTATATAATTTATATTATATAATTTTAAACTATAAAATTTAAATAATGGATTATTTTTGTCTATATTCTTTAGACAAGGGAGAGCTATATAATATTGTTTATATTCTGAAAAAATATAATCTAGATGGAGGCACCCAGTGCTATTCAGGTGCAATGTGTTTCTTAATCTTCATTGTATATAAGAATGTACCTGAGAAGCTTGTTAATAGATTCTCAAGATCATTTCCCCTAGATCTTAGTGTAATTTGGGGTACCTAAGAATTTCTGTCTAACTTACAGACCCCTGTGATTCTGATATTTCAAAGGCCCATTCTTTGATTAACACTGGTGTTACAAAACAGATCAGAGTTTTTGAATTCTAGCTCATCCAGTAGTTTTTGTGGCCTTGAGAAAATTTCATAATTATCTGTAAGATGGAGGAACTTCCCTGGCGGTCCAGTGGTTAAGACTTCGCCTTCCAATGCAGGGGGTGCGGGTTTGATCCCTGGTCTGGCAGCTGAGATCCCACATTCCTTGCAGCCAAAAAAAAAAACCCCCCAAAAAACAAAAAAACCAAAAACATAGAACAGAAGCAATGTTATAACAAATTCAATAAAGACTTAAAAAAAAAAAAAGATCGAGATTATCATGGAGAGTGAATTTTCTGCTTGGAATGTAAATTATCACTTAGTAAAGGATAGCTGCTGCCATTGTTGTCATTATTATCACAGCACCTACATCACCGTTGTCATCTCATCATCAGCCATCTTAGCGACAAGAATGCACAATGTCAGGAAGCATGCCTAGGAATGACGTAGACATTATCTGGGAGCTCAGAGGTACTGAAAAGAACTTGTGCTGGAGTGGCCTGGGATGTTCATGTAGAGAGATGGTACTTAAATTAGACTTTGAAGAATGAAAAAGATTTAGTCAAGTAAAGACAAGTTGGAAGGAGAAGACTATTCTTTAAAACACAGAATTATTTCAAAATAACCAACTATTGGTTATTTACTGTTGATTCACCTCAGTTACCTTGTGTTTATGCTAACTTAATATAATTACATAGGGATCTTAAGTTTACTCAGGAAAATAAAATGTTGATGAAAATGTGCATATAACATGTGTCATACTATATGATGTGAAAGTCACCGATTTATAATATATTCATACATATGACAGCATTTTATTATATTGTGATTTTAAAGACTTAAACACCACTAATTTGAAATAAATGCCTTATGCTTATATTATAGCATGTATAATTATAAAACTTAAAACTATAAAACAATTTTACAGGTTAAATGTAACTATCAAAACTAACCAATAAAAATAGAGTAACAACATAGTATTTTATGCTACCTGATGTTTACTTGAATGTAACTTTCTGCAAGAGTTTGGTACTGTCTGCTTTGAAAGAGATCTGTTATTTTGACTTGCCTATTCTGTGGATGGTGTGATGACTCAGTTCTTATGCCATTTCCTCCTGTTGGAACTGCTGTAAAACTTTCCTTTATGCAGCTTACTGGAGCTTCATTCTGCCCTCATGTGGTGTGAATGCAACACACACACACACACACACACACACACACACACACACACACTCACTCTCTCTCTCTCTCTCTCTCTCTGTGTTCTTTGCTCATTACACCTCCATGGGGGAAACACACATGTAAATGCATGCACACAGAAATTGTGTGGTGGCATTCAGTTATGAGGAGGTCATTCTGATGACCCAAATAAGTGAAAATACAAGGTGAATGTGGAGAGCTTAAGGATTTTCTAGATTTGAAAAACACTGAGTGTATGGATGGTAGACCTAAAGGAATCATGGCATTTAGTTCAGTTTCCTCATTTAACATCAAGAAATACAGCTGCCTAAAGGATCTTTGAAAGACTGTCCTACTTTTAAAGCATTACGGTGGCTTCCTTGTACACCGAAGATAATTTCTGAATAACTCATCAAGGCGTACAAAACTCTGTATCATCTAGCCTTTGCCATCTGATTGACTTATCTCATACCTCCAAGTTCCTTCCTGCTTTAGGACTTGTACTTGCTGTTCTCCCTTTTTGGACAGCTTTTTCTTCACATCCTCATGGCTTGATAGCATTAGTTCTTGGAACAGTTGCTACCTCCTTGTAGTGATCTTCCCCTTATCATTTTCTCCAATTATCTATTGCTGTGTAACAAACCACCCTAAACTTGGTAAATGACAACCATTTTTTTTATGCTCACAGATTCTTTAGGTTAATAATTTGGACAGGGCATAGTAGATCTGTTTTGTCTTTGCATCATGGTGTCTGATGCCTCAGCTGGGGAAACTAGGACACCTGAATGGCTGGGTGCTAGAATTATCTGGCGGCTTCTTTACTCATCTGTCTGAATACCATCCTAGTATTCTGTTTACATCATAATATTTCTCAGAGAAATTTCCTATATTAATATAATGCTATAATGCTGTAAATTACAAATTTACTATTTCATTTCACTGAATCTCTATATCTTTGTTTATATTGTGCTTGGTAATGAAATCATGTGCCTTTAAAATGTAACATTTTCAGTGTCAGTATACCACCTAGACCTTAATGATGTGACCCAGCAATAAATCATCCAGATTATGTTATAGCAAAACTAGTGTGAAATACCGTAATGACTTTGTTTTTGTGAATGAGATACTGAATCTTGAATTTACTCTGCCTAGGATGATGATTGCACTGGATGAGTTACTTAGTGACAAAAAACAGCTATTTTATTATGCCCATGGACTCTGTGGGTCAGAACTTCAGATACAACAGGGACTACTAGTTTGTGCTCCAGGATGTCTGAGGACCCCTAGCAAGACTCCAAGACTTGGAGTGACTCTGTGGCTGGGGCCTGATATTCTCTGGAGATGTCTTTACTCACATAGTGATGCTGGCTGCTGGCTAGAACCTGAGCTCAGACAGCCAGAACAACCACATGTGGCCTCACCATGTGAACTGGGTTTCCTCACAGCAAGGTGGTTGGATTCTAAAAATGAGCATTCCAAGAGGCAAGACGTAGAGACTGCCAGTTTCTGAAGCTTTGAACCTGGAGACCGGCATACTGTCACTTTGGCCAAATTTTGTGTGTTGAGGCACTCACAAAGAGTCATCTAGGTTCAGGGGAGGTGACATATTCCCTATTACTTGATGGGAAGAGTGATAATGTCACAATGTAAAAAGAACATGTAGGATGTTGTGCCAGCCATCTTTGGAAAATAGACTGTGTCAAACTGGGTGAGCTATGGCCTTGAGGGCCTGTCTATATCCAGAGGCCACAAATTAGTCACCATGGTCTTGAAGCCTGTTGAGGCCAGTTTTTGAGCAGAGCATGAGTTGTAGTACCAGCTCTATAGTCATCCTGGATCTAGCTCCCCTCCATGCTTACAGAGTTCCCAGATTGTTAGGAGTTCCTGTTTCTACTCTTAGATTGAGCCTTTGCATTTAGAGAGGGAAGCCCAGTATTGGACTTCTAGGCAGTGCTGACTGGCAGGGTGAATGTTGCAGGGTACAGTGCTATGTTTTATGGATGCACTTTGAGAATTTGAAAATAAAGGCTGCTCGTGTAGTAAAAAACACAGAGAAGTGTCGGAAGAAGAAGAAAATCTGTGGGGCCTGCCAGAAATTGGTTCTGGTTTTGTTCAGTATTGCTAATGGCCTCTACTAGTTGGGGGAAAATTTTCCCCTTCACTCATGTCCTTCTCTCAGATTACCAAGGATTCTTCTCTTTATGCCTATATTATCATTAGTAAATCCAATTTACTCATGGTTTTCAAAAATTTCTAGTTTTAATTTTTCGTAATCAAAGAATTGCAACTGTGCAGTAAGTAATGTTGAGTTCATTTCCCCCAGTTAGTCTGTTCTTCCCACTTCCGCTCTTTATCCACCTTTTTTGCCCAGTAGTAAAATTGCAAAAAGAACAGGCAGAAAGAGAATGAGGAGAAAGAGAACTACATTTCCAGGTGCAAATAGCATACTTAATTTGATTATGGGACATTTACTCCAAGTGCTAATATTTTGTAGTATCCTAAAACAATATTTTGAAAGAGATTTTGTGCTTTAGACTTAAGAAGAGCATTACATTAGAGGTGCTGCAAAAATGACAAACTAATCCTCTTCCGAATAACTTGAGAACATTTGGCAGGTTCCAGAGATGTGCAAGTAAAATAACATGGTCATACTTAATTTGGTACCCATATTTCTCAAATGTGACTACATTGGGATTTTGAGTATGTACATGCACACACATTTGTACGTATATGCATAAATATGACTTTTTAAAAAAAAAACAACATAAAACCTAGAGAGTTTCATCTCTAAGCATCTGTTAAAGTTGACAATTCTGTAAATCAGTGCCCAGCATAATGGAGAATTTATTTGATGAGGATTTGTGACGGAAGTATCATCAATATCATTTTTATACAGTGTTGTAGCAAAGCTATAAATTTTTTCCTGTTTTGCAGAGAGAATCAAGCACACTTCTCATGTTTGTTGATGGAAGTTGCCTTTCCAGTTCCCTCTGCAACCTGTTGAACAATTTTGCCACTGAATCTTTAGATGGCCTTTCCTCTTCATAGTAATATGTGCTTAGCTGATCCACTCTGTATAGATTATGTTTGAGTATTTTGCGTGTAATTTCCATGAATAAACACTTCCCTTATACTCTCTCCCTCCCCTCCAGAATGCACGTTAAAATTGGAAGAGTGCAATCCTAGACTGTCTTCTCCAGTGGTTCTTTTTTTGTTGTTGTTTTGTTTGTTTTTTTATACTGCAGGTTCTTATTAGGCATCAATTTTATACACATCAGTGTATACATGTCAATCCCAATCGCCCAATTCAGCACACCACCATCCCCACCCCACCGCAGTTTTCCCCCCTTGGTGCCCATATGTCCATTCTCTACATCTGTGTCTCAACTTCTGCCCTGCAAACTGGCTCATCTGTACCATTTTTCTAGGTTCCACATACATGCATTAATATACGATATTTGTTTTTCTCTTTCTGACTTACTTCACTCTGTATGACAGTCTCTAGATCCATCCACGTCTCAACAAATGACTCAATTTCGTTCCTTTTTTATGGCTGAGTAATATTCCATTGTATATATGTACCACAACTTCTTTATCCATTCGTCTGTTGATGGGCATTTAGGTTGCTTCCATGACCTGGCTATTGTAAATAGTGCTGCAATGAACATTCGGGTGCATGTGTCTTTTTGAATTACGGTTTTCTCTGGGTATATGCCCAGTAGTGGGATTGCTGGGTCATATGGTAATTCTATTTTTAGTTTTTTAAGGAACCTCCATATTGTTCTCCATAGTGGCTGTATCAATTTACATTCCCACCAACAGTGCAAGAGGTTTCCCTTTTCTCCACACCCTCTCCAGCATTTGTTGTTTGTAGATTTTCTGATGATGCCCATTCTAACAGGAGTGAGGTGATACCTCATTGTAGTTTTGATTTGCATTTCTTTAATAATTAGTGACGTTGAGCATCTTTTCATGTGCTTCGTGGCCATCTGTATGTCTTCTTTGGAGAAATGTCTATTTAGGTCTTCTGCCCATTTTTGGATTGGGGTGTTTGTTTCTTTCATATTGAGCTGAATGAGCTGTTTATATATTTTGGAGATTAATCCTTTGTCCGTTGATTCATTTGCAAATATTTTCTCCCATTCTGAGGGTTGTCTTTTCGTCTTGTTTATGGTTTCCTTTGCTGTGCAAAAGCTTTGACGTTTCATTAGGTCCCACTTGTTTATTTTTGTTTTTATTTCCCTTACTCTAGGAGGTGGATCAAAAAAGATCTTGCTGTGATTTATGTCAAAGAGTGTTCTTCCTATGTTTTCCTCTAAGAGTTTTATAGTGTCCAGTCTTATATTTAGGTCTCTAATCCATTTTGAGTTTATTTTTGTGTATGGTGTTAGGGAGTATTTTAATTTCATTCTTTTACATGTAGCTGTCCAGTTTTCCCAGCACCACTTATTGAAGAGACTGTCTTTTCTCCATTGTATATCTTTGCCTCCTTTGTCATAGATTAGTTGACCATAGGTGCGTGGGTTAATCTCTGGGCTTTCTATCTTGTTCCATTGATCTATGTTTCTGTTTTTGTGCCAGTACCATATTGTCTTGATTACTGTAGCTTTGTAGTAGAGTCTTAAGTCAGGGAGTCTGATTCCTCCAGCTCCATTTTTTTCCCTCAAGACTGCTTTGGCTATTTGGGGTCTTTTGTGTCTCCATACAAATTTTAAGATGATTTGTTCTAGCTCGGTAAAAAATGCCATTGGTAATTTGATAGGGATTGCATTGAATCTGTAGATTGCTTTGGGTAGTATACTCATTTTCACAATGTTGATTCTTCCAATCCAAGAACATGGTATATCTCTCCATCTGTTGGTATCATCTTTAATTTCTTTCATCAGTGTCTTATAGTTTTCTGCATACAGGTCTTTTGTTTCCCTAGGTAGGTTTATTCCTAGGTATTTTATTCTTTTTGTTGCAATGGTAAATGGGAGTGTTTCCTTAATTTCTCTTTCAGATTTTTCATCATTAGTGTATAGGAATGCAAGAGATTTCTGTGCATTAATTTTGTATCCTGCAACTTTACCATATTCATTGATTAGCTCTAGCAGTTTTCTGGTGGCAGTTTTAGGATTCTCTATGTATAGTACCATGTCATCCGCAAACAGTGACAGTTTTACTTCTTCTTTTCCAATTTGTATTCCTTTTATTTCTTTTTCTTCTCTGATTGCCGTGGCTAGGACTTCCAGAACTATGTTGAATAATAGTGGTGAGAGTGGACATCCTTGTCTCGTTCCTGATCTTAGAGGAAATGCTTTCAGTTTTTCACCATTGAGAATGATGTTTGCTGTGGGTTTTTCATATATGGCCTTTATTATGTTGAGGTAGGTTCCCTCTATGCCCACTTTCTGGAGAGTTTTTATCATAAATGGGTGTTGAATTTTGTCAAAAGCTTTTTCTGCATCTATTGAGATGATCATATGGTTTTTATTCTTCAATTTGTTAATATGGTGTATCACATTGATTGATTTGCGTATATTGAAGCATCCTTGCATCCCTGGGATAAACCCCACTTGATCGTGGTGTATGATCCTTTTAATGTGTTGTTGGTTTCTGTTTGCTAGTATTTAGCTGAGGATTTTTGCATCTATATTCATCAGTGATATTGGTCTGTAATTTTCTTTTTTTGTAGTGTCTTTGTCTGGTTTTGGTATCAGGGTGATGGTGGCCTCATAGAATGAGTTTGGGAGTGTTCCTTCCTCTGCAATTTTTTGGAAGAGTTTGAGAAGGATGGGTGTTAGCTCTTCTCTAAATGTTTGATAGAATTCACCTGTGAAGCCATCTGGTCCTGGACTTTTGTTTGCTGGAAGATTTTTAATCACAGTTTCAATTTCATGACTTGTGATTGGTCTGTTCATATTTTCTGTTTCTTCCTGGTTCAGTCTTGGAAGGTTATACCTTTCTAAGAATTTGTCCATCTCTTCCAGGTTGTCCATTTTATTGGCATAAAGTTGCTTGTAGTAGTCTCTTAGGATGCTTTGTATTTCTGCGGTGTCTGTTGTAACTTATCCTTTTTCATTTCTGATTTTATTGATATGAGTCCTCTCCCTCTTTTTCTTGATGAGTCTGGCTAATGGTTTATCAATTTTGTTTATCTTCTCAAAGAACCAACTTTTAGTTTTATTGATCTTTGCTATTGTTTTCTTTCTTTCTATTTCATTTATTTCTGCTCTGATCTTTATGATTTCTTTCTTTCTGCTAACTTTGGGTTTTGTTTGTTCTTCTTTCTCTATTTTCTTTGGGTGTAAGGTTAGATTGTTTGCTTGAGATTTTTCTTGTTTCTTTAGGTAGGCTTGTATAGCTATAAACTTCCCTCTTAGAACTGCTTTTGCTGCATCCCATAGGTTTTGGGTTGTGGTGTTTTCATTGTCATTTGTCTCTAGGTATTTTTTTATTTCCTCTTTGATTTCTTCAGTGATCTCTTGGTTATTTAGTAACGTATTGTTTAGCCTCCATGTGTTTGTCTTTTTTACGTTTTTTTCCCTGTAATTCATTTCTAATCTCATAGCGTTGTGGTCAGAAAAGATGCTTGATATGATTTCAATTTTCTTAAATTTACTGAGGCTTGATTTGTGACCCAAGATGTGATCTATCCTGGAGAATGTTCCGTGCGCACTTGAGAAGAACGTGTAATCTGCTGTTTTTGGATGGAATGTCCTATATATATCAATTAAATCTATCTGGTGTATTGTGTTATTTAAAGCTTCTGTTTCCTTATTTATTTTCATTTTGGATGACCTGTCCATTGGTGTAAATGAGGTGTTAAAGTCCCCCACTATTACTGTGTTACTGTCGATTTCCTCTTTTATAGCTGTTAGCAGTTGCCTTATGTATTGAGGTGCTCCTATGTTGGGTGCATATATATTTATAATTGTTATATCTTCTTCTTGGATTGATCCCTGGATCATTATGTAGTGTCCTTCCTTGTCTCTTGTAACATTCTTTATTTTAAAGTCTATTTTATCTGATATGAGTATAGCTACTCCAGCTTTCTTTTGATTTCCATTTGCATGGAATATCTTTTTCCATCCCCTCACTTTCAGTCTGTATGTGTCCCTAGGTCTAAAGTGGGTCTCTTGTAGACAGCATATATATGGGTCTTGTTTTTGTATCCATTCAGCCAGTCTATGTCTTTTGGTTGGGGCATTTAATCCATTCACGTTTAAGGTAATTATCGATATGTATGTTCCTATGACCATTTTCTTAATTGTTTTGGGTTTGTTTTTGTAGGTCCTTTTCTTCTCTTGTGTTTCCCACTTAGAGAAGTTCCTTTAGCATTTGTTGTAGAGCTGGTTTGGTGGTGCTGAATTCTCTTAGCTTTTGCTTGTCTGTAAAGCTTCTGATTTCTCCATCAAATCTAAATGAGATCCTTGCTGGGTAGAGTAATCTTGGTTGTAGGTTCTTCCCTTTCATCACTTTAAGTATATCATGCCACTCCCTTCTGGCTTGCAGAGTTTCTGCTGAGAAATCAGCTGTTAACCTTATGGGAGTTCCCTTGTATGTTATTTGTCATTTTTCCCTTGCTGCTTTCAATAATTTTTCTTTGTCTTTAATTTTTGCCACTTTGATTACTATGTGTCTCGGCGTGTTTCTCCTTGGGTTTATTCTGTATGGGACTCTCTGTGCTTCCTGGACTTGGGTGGCTATTTCCTTTCCCATGTTAGGGAAGTTTTCGACTATAATCTCTTCAAATATTTTCTCTGGTCCTTTCTCTCTCTCTTCTCCTTCTGGGACCCCTATAATGCGAATGTTGTTGCGTTTAATGTTGTCCCAGAGGTGTCTTAGCCTGTCTTCATTTCTTTTCATTCTTTTTTCTTTAGTCTGTTCCGCAGCAGTGAATTCCACCATTCTGTCTTCCAGGTCACTTATCCGTTCTTCTGCCTCAGTTATTCTGCTATTGATTCCTTCTAGTGTAGTTTTCATTTCAGTTATTGTATTGGTCATCTCTGTTTGTTTGTTCTTTAATTCTTCTAGGTCTTTGTTAATCATTTCTTGCATCTTCTCAATCTTTGCCTCCATTCTTATTCCGAGGTCCTGGATCATCTTCACTATCATTATTCTGAATTCTTTTTCTGGAAAGTTGCCTATCTCCACTTCATTTAGTTGTTTTTCTGGGGTTTTTTCTTGTTCCTTCATCTGGTACATAGCCCTCTGCCTTTTCATCTTCTCTATCTTTCTGTAACTGTGGTTTTTGGTCCACAGGCTGCAGGATTGTAGTTTTTCTTGCTTCTGCTGTCTGCCCTCTGGTGGTTGAGGCTATCTAAGAGGCTTGATGGGAGGCTCTGGTGGTGGGTAGAGCTGACTATTGCTGTCTCTCCAGTGGTTCTTAACGAGGGTGGTAGTGTTGTCCCCCAGGGGACCTTTAGCAGTGTTTAGATACATTTTTTGGTTGTTACCACTGGGGGTAGGGTGCCATTGCCATCTAATGGGTGGAGGCCAGGGATGATGCTAACCATCCTGTAATGCACGAGACGGCCGCTACAACAAAGGGTTATTTCACACACAATGTCAGGGTCACCCAGGTTGTGAAACCTGAAAATCAGGCCCACAATGGATGTGTTTTCTAGGTACACCTGTATTTCTAGTTAACCTGGTTATGAAACTCTAATAACTTTTTGAGCAATATATATTTTTCATATGTTTTTAAGTGAAAAATGTTACTTTAAGTTCTTTCCTGTTTTTCTGTTTAGTTCTTAGCTTGCCCAGTGTTTAATTTCTTTCTTTTTTCAAGGTGGCATAGATACTTGCAGAGAGCTTACATTGTATGATGATCCACATATATTCAACACCTACAGACTGTCAAAGGACTGCATGCAGTTACTTACTGAATGCCAGGATTGCTTGCATTGTCTGTTGTAGGACTTCTGTAGTCACTAAATTATCAGTCTCCATACAGTACATCACAGGAAGTTGGCAGATACAATGATCCATCTGTTATCACACCCATCAAGTGCATTGGCTCAGAGGGAAATGGCTGCAGATTGGCTCAGTGTGTGAGAGAAGTAGTGAGATTCCAAGATGCTTATCAGTCTTTCCAGAAAGTCCTTTCTGGTCTTTAGATGAGCTTGACTCGCTCATTTCTAAAAACCAACTTTCAGTTTATGCTATCATTACCTTTTCATTAGTATTTACAGAAAAACTGGATATGTTATCAAATATATTTCTTTTTCTGAGAAAAAGGTTTCAGAATATCATCTCCCCTCCTCACCAGAGAAATTCTTGGTCAGATTGTCATAGAAAATGAGCAGTGGAAAATTGAAACCGCACAATCTGGAGTTTTATTTTAAAAATAGTTGTTTTTAACCTGAACTAAAGCAAAGCAAGTATAAAACATCTTTATGTTATTTCATTGTGGCCAAGAAATTTTTTTTCTTAAATTTATACAAGTATGATCAATCACCTTCAAAGAAAGAGGTTGTGATTTTCATTGCTAATAAGAAATGTTTAGGCAGTTTCTTGTGAACTTAAGAAACCTGTTTGTTTCCTGGAAAGTCTTAGATATTTATGAAACCAAGATCACTTACAGTTTCTGAGATCTTTTAGACAAAAGCATTGATACTGTGTTTAATGGCACTTTGAAGTTTCAGTGACTACCCTGAAGGTAAATGGGCATGTGTTGATGCTTCCTATCTTGTGAATAGCCTTATTTATACAGTTTTTCCCTTGGCAAGGCATAATGTCTGGTTTGGGGAGGCAAAAATCCACTTCCAAATTACTGTCTGTGTATTATATGTTTTTGACTTAATTTGAGTTCACCTTCAAAAGGGCAGAATGGTTAGAGAAAAAATTAAATGGGACAGCATGTGACTGACTAATTGAAAGTTAGAAGGGGCCTTACTTTTTCCAGACTGAAGGATACAAAATGAATGTGAACAGTGAATAGTTGTCTAGTCAATTTAAAAGAGCCATTGTGTTACAGTTTCTTCTCTATTCACCTTCATTTTTAAACATCTCTGCTGAAAATGGGATTTTTAATACCTAGCTCAAAGTATAATATTTGGGTTATCCTCAGATAGATAAAATATGTCTTTTAAATATTGTCTCTCAAATTGAGAATATACTATTGGTAAATTGATCAAGTTATACTTTGATTAAAAACAATAAATTCAGTTAAATTTTTTTTTGAGAATCACAAAATTTGGTGTCCATGAATAAGCCAGAGATAAGTTGAGAATAATGGTATTGAAGCTGATGTTCCAGAAAGAAAATCATATGAAATTGCTAAAACTTACACAGAAATGATTCTGCAATATTTTTTTACAAAATTTTTTTTGCCCTCCCCCCCAGGGAAATAAAAAGTTCCTGTGGCCTTTGTAGATGTGGCTTCAGATAACTATAGTGAGCCTTTTGGCTCACTGTACCTTATAGAATAGAAAAGTAGGGCCTTCCCTGGTGGCGCAGTGGTTGAGAATCTGCCTGCCAATGCAGGGGACACGGGTTCGAGCCCTGGTCTGGGAAGATCCCACATGCCGCGGAGCGACTAGGCCCGTGAGCCACAATTGCTGAGCCTGCGCGTCTGGAGCCTGTGCTCCGCAACAAGAGAGGTCACGATAGTGAGAGACCCGCGCACCGCGATGAAGAGTGGCCCCCACTTGCCGCAACTAGAGAAAGCCCTCGCACAGAAACGAAGACCCAACACAGCCATAAATAAATAAATAAATAAATAAAATTAAAAAAAAAAAAAGTAACTGGAAAAAAAAAAGTAACACATTTATATACAGCTATATCAATATATAATATGAATTTAACAATTTAATATTGCTCCATAATTGTGTAGCTTTATTTTGTTGTTCTAAATTTGATGAATGTGACTGATAGTCATTAGAAATTTGAGGACAGTGTGAATTTATAGTGGTGAAGAGGCCTTATTAATAATAATACTAATAACAACTATCTATAGAGTTGATTACTAGAATGAATTATGCCTAGGAAAGATGAAAAGTTAATAATTCTATTTCTAAATGTTGCTTATTGGGATAGAAGTTTTATAATTTAGAGTTGTCTGATTTTAACACACAAAACTCATAGGCTCACATCCTTACATTAACTGCTTTAAATTGTGATAGTTTATTGTCATTATTTTAAAGCACTTTAATTTAATCTAATTCAATTGATTTTTTTTCCTGTCAAGAATCCTTCACATTAGTCTAATCTTGCTAATGATCATAGGTTCAAATAAGATCTTATTTTTATCACATCTTTCATTTATACTGTTTCTCTAGAAATGTTTTTATGCTTTAATTATGACCCTATTTGGTTTCCATGGAAACCGTATAAAATCACAACTCTGAGAATGCAACTTTCCTTAAATCATCAGTAGGAAAAAAGCTAAGCATTCTGTGGAAGTGTCTGTTTTGCATAGTTTCCAAACCCTTAGACTCATACTATACCATGCTACCATATCATATATAATTCCCTTGTCTGAAAGTTGAGTAACTTTAAATTGTCTTTGTGTCTTTGGGTGGTAGGTTGCCTTTTGTTCCACTTTGAATGTTTTTTATTTTTTTTTGAGATCACAGTGTTTTTCCTTGTGGAAGGTTCTGTGTGGTATACTAAGCACACAAGTATTGACATTCCCCTTGTGCATATGGAAGTGGCATTTTTCTGTGGATAAAAGACAGATGATAAACAAATAAACAATTTCATATGGTCATGGGCTACAATGCAAATGATGAGAAAGTGAGTGACTAGGAAAGGGCAGGGGTACTTTAGATAAGGGCGTTAGTTAGCAAAAGCTTCTGGGAAGAAATGACATTTGGGTTGAGACTTGAAGCCATCCAGGCATGCAGGCACAGGGAAAAGTAAGGACAAAAGCCTCCAAGCTCACTTTGTTGGAGAAACAGATAGAAGGTCAGTGCTGTTGAAACTGGTAAACTAGTGGGAGATGGAAGAGGTAGCTAGAGATGAGATCAGATGGAACCTTGTAGGCCACGGTAAGGAGCTTAAATAGATTATTAATGCCATGTGAAGCCATTGGAGTAGCGTTTTAAGCAGAGGAATGCTATGGTGTGGTTTAAGTTTTGAAAAGATCACCTTGGCTCTATCATGGAGAATGGACTTCAGGATTCGAAGAGTGAAAGCAGTTCAGAAGCTTTTGCTTCTTGATGAAGCTGGATTGTAAAACAGTATCTTTACATAGTGTTAATATATGTTTTGTCCAAACAACATCTATTTCATGTTTACTGCATTTTGTCTTCAGGCTGTTTTCTTTATTATCTGATAAACATTCGATAAGCCCTTCCTAGGAATAATATTGCCTTGAATATATGCATATTTTAGAGAGGGTATTCGCTGTTATTTTAAGGACTATATGCATGTACTTAAATTTAAAATTTATAGCAATTATTATAATTTTTGTTTATTCCATTACAAGATATTTGAACATGCATCTTAAAAGTTGTGATTATAGTATATATACAATTGAATTTTAACCTTGTATTATTCCATATATATTTTTTGTTTCTGGAGCATAGTTGAAAGCAAGCTTTAAAATTGTGAGCTATGATAGAGAATTACATTCAAAATAAATGAATTATTCTACAACAAACATCTAATATATAGCTCCTGAGAAATTTTACAGGCACCCCAGAAGCTTCCTGACTTTCTTCTTCACTATCAAAACTCTCTCCTTTTCCTTTCAGTAATAAATGCTCATTAAGGTAACTTAATTGTTGTATTTTTAATAGCTGGTTTTAAAAACTGGAAAGGAGACTCAACATGGGCAAACACCAGTTGACAAAGTAAGTATTAATACCGTGTTTTCCAAAAGGTCATTTATAAGTTAATTATTTGGAAGATACATATTTTTTTCCCCCATGAAAAACCTGTTCTAACCGGTAGATAGATTCTAAGGCTAGCCTATATAAACTGATTTAACCAGTAATGCTTAACTTTAGTGTTGAGTTGTGTACTGGGTTTTGTGATGAGAACCAGTGGATTGGGTAGGAATTGACTGTATTTGAAGTCCTCACCATCTGTCTTGGAAGGCTTTCCCACCTTCTAGAGCACATAGTTAGAATCATGCAGTTGCCGAGCTGGAAAGAATCTCAAGGAAAGTGGAGATAACTGTGAAGGAAGCAGCGGCGCCGGGGAGTGTTAGTGCTAGGGAGTGACCCAGGCTTTGTGGGTTTCTGGTCCTATTTACTCCTTTTCCTTTTCCAGTGGTTTGCAAGTTCTGTCCTCTTTACAAACTCTTTGTACTTATTTATGTTTTCAAACGAACCCTCAGCAGAACTCCATTATTTATAACTGGATAAAACTGTAGCCATAGTACTTTAAATGTGGAGGTGGAAAAGACCAGAAACTTGCTGGGGCTCTTCCACAGGATATCGTGCTCCCAGGATCACAGGGACTAAACCACTGCCTCCTGTGTTATTGAACCTACTCAGCCCTTCCCAGCTCCAGATTGTGCCCTATCCAAAATTACTGGGTCACCCCACCCTCCAATCAAAATGCCATTCTGGCCAAGTTTAGAAAGAAAATAGGATTGAACTCACTCACACCACTGTGTAAATAACTGATCTTCATTTCCCAAAGCACTTGTAAATTTTGTAATTGAAGCGTGTTATTGCAAAGGAATCTTTTAGTGTTGAAACACCTACATGAAGTAAAAATGTTGGCAGTGTTGGAATATTTAGGTCATTTATAAATTTTTTCGCTTATGAGTTGGAAACTGTTTAAAAGTTTGTCAAAAGTTTTGGAATAAAGACAACGTCTTTCTGGATATGTTTCAATTTAAAGTTTTGAGAAGCTTTTATTGCTTTCTAATAGGTTGTTTAAAAAAATTTTTTTAAGCATAAATTAACTTTGAAGACTTCAGGGGAGAATTATACATTCCACCTTATAAAAGTGAAAAATAATGATTTGAGATTCTTCTAAGAGCTGGGTTAATATAATGGAAATTCATATGTAAACCAACAAGTTATTTATTAAAGTAAGAATTCATTTATACTGGATTTTTAAAAATAATGTTTGTGGTGACATATTTGACATTGGTGGTTAATTTTATATTTTCCAAGCATAAAACAGGCCGGGAAAGCTTGTGGAAGTAATTTGATTAGTTTGGGGGGAGTCATGCTTTTTTACAGTAAAAAAGACCAAAATAAGGGAGGCAAGACTTGGGCACTTATAGAGTAGAAATTGTATAGATGTTATCTTCTATAGTAGATGTTATTTTATGCCAGATGATAAAAATTTTAAACGTGTAATTCTAACATAGTGTGGTGCACATCAGACTTCTCTTCAAAACACACTGTGTTTAAATGCGTATTAGGGGTCAGTGGTCCTCTTACAGAAACATTAAAGATAGGCAGCAAATTTCCTAGTTTTTAGCCTGGTGTGGTAGCTCAGGTCAGTAAACTCTAAAATCCAACAGCTAAAAATTGCTTAAGCATTTTGCTGTTTTACAAAAACTCATTTGCTCTACATAACCATTTTTTAAAAAGGCTATTTTTAGGACTCAAAGTTTAGTGAACCAGACTTTATTTGCTCACTTTTGGTTCTTTACTGTTTTAACAAATGTTCACATGTACAAATTGTTTTGGTAGTTTTGTAGCACATTCTTGGTGTAAAATAGAGTAGTGTTATAGAAAGCTTAAAAGAGAGACTAACCATCTTTTTAAAAATGTTTAATTATATAGTCTGCTAACCTTGAAAAAAATACTTTCCAATATTTTGGTTTAACGTATAAACTTTCAATTCCTGGCTAATAAATATATTTTTTATGTCAACTATCAAACTCTCCCCATAAATAATAATCCAGCAACATACGTAATGAACCCACAAAAGACTGCAATTGTATGGGTTATATGGAGAAGTAAGAAAAATCCTGTAAGAAAATTGACTTTACATGTTGTCAGTATAATGTGGCTTATGACTTTTTTCAGTTTAAATTAGGTCTTTTAAATTTATAATTCAAACCTTTGTTGGGTGCAGTGATTGAGGAAGCTGGGTGATATAAAATAATTATTCTATATTCCCGTTTTTAATCAAAATTACATTTTTTGCTATTTTACTTTAAATAGGAAGCAGGTTTTCTGTTTTGACCTAGCATTTTATGTAAAAGAGGATAAATTATTTTGTAGTAAAAGTAGAATAATGGAAAAAGAGAAGAGGATTAATACTACTGTTGAATTCTGTAGTCCTGTGGTGAAGAAGTGGAAAGAGGGAGGTCAGTAATAATTACACATGAAGTGACCAAAGAAATTCTGTAATTTTTACCTGTAAAGAATTAGGTGTATAGAATGAGATTGCTTGATAAGGGCCTGTTCTATTTGTCATAGACTGTGTAGCTTAAATATAAGCCAATGTACCCACCAGGTCTCAAGGATATGACACTGAGCCTGATCTAAGAAACCTCTGTGTACGAAGTCTTCATAGTAGTCATCTCCCCTCCCCAGTCCCTCCCCTCCCTTCCCCTCCCCTCCCCAGCCCCTCCCCTTCCCCTCCCAGCCCCTCCCCTCCCCTCCCCCTCAGGCAGATGTTATTTTTGCTACATTTGCTATTTTAACCTGTCAGTTAAAAAATAATTACTCTGTCAGTATGGCTGGCGGCTCATATAGGAAAAATATGCTGTCTCTTAATCAAAGGTGATTACAGTTTTTTCCTGTCTATAAATGTGCTTGTTGTGTAACGAGAATGCATTAGTCTCAGCCTGATGTACGAAATGAAAGGCAGCAAGAAGCAGCACCATTGTTATCACTCCAGGCGTGTCTAATGAATCGTGTTTCCATGTTCTCTCGGTCATGCCGTAGAGTGCCCTCAGCCAGGGCTAAGCCTCCTGTAAAATGCTCTGTAAGATTATTGTAGCAAGAACAGAAATGCTGGATGAGTGGGGGTGGGGAGAGAATGCCAACGAGACAGCTGCATTTCAAACAGTTACAGCTGCAAGGATTACTCACTGTAAGAGCAGTGACAGACAACTGTTTGAGCTTTAGTGTAAAAGGCAATCTGGGGACTTGCTCTGTCAGAATTTTAGTAGCAGTCTGGTGTGTGAGTGTGCTGTGTGTTGTGTTTCAAATCAGGTTGTGTCTGAAGAGTGGAAGGAAGTATTTTTAATTTTTACTGCTCAATTGTGCCAATCTTGAAATCAGTAGTTGAGTCATCTTGATTAAAGTCATTGTCTTAGAGGAAGTTTATAAAATGTTTGTTTTGCAGTGTTGACGGATTTAAATATAAACGTTCTACCTGAATCACATATCTGGTTTTCCTCCTCTTTCAAAATTTAATTTTCTCCTGTGGTGATTCCTGTCCTAAGAATGTTGATCTTTCTTGTAATTTATGAACACAGAGCATTATTTTTTTTTAAAGCATGTGGCTGTTTAATAAATAATAGTAGCCTTATTTTAAAAAATCTATTTCAAATATGATATATCTTTTTAAAGGAACATGTTCATTGAAGAAAATCTCGTAACGTACACAAAGAGGCAAAGAAGAAAATAATAATTATTCCAGCAACCAAAGATAACTTAATTTTGATGGCTGTCCCTCTAGGCCTTTATTCGTTTACGTGTATTATTAACGAAATTAAGAGCATATTAATAGCTTGAAAGGGTAAAAAGTAATAATTACTTAAAAATCTTTGAAAAGAGTAGCAAATAGGGGCAAGTTTAGTTCTTAGAAGTCAGTAACAGCCATTGTGCAAGATTTCTTTTTCACTGTGTGACTATTAAAGTAACACTGCAGCCTGACTGTTTTCTGTAGCAGTTATCTTTTGAAGGTCTTGTTCAATTTATCTAGAAATTTAGTTTTATGGTCTCCTTCAATTTAAAGTTTAGTGGCTTTACATGGAGTCCTGTGATCCATTGAAATGCTAACTTGGGTCATGTCTCAACTGCTACAGTGCTGTGTAGAAACCGTCATTAAAATTCTGGTTATCCTGCAACTGGCAGAGAACTCATGCTGTTAGAGATTCCTTAGTTAGACATTATACTGTTAAAATTTTGAATTACAACGGTGCTTCTGTCTGATGAATATTGTCAACGTTCATAATCATTTAAAGTGGCAAACAGGTCAAAACAAATGGAGCATTTTGATATATATATATCTTCTATCTCTAATTCTTATTTGATTGATGAATTGACATTGGGATAGTTAAAATCCGTTTCAACATAGATTTGTTAACTGATACCAAATATTCTACACCCACAAGCAAATCAAGGAAATCAGAACTCTAAGTGGGTTGAATTTGAATTAAGTAACAAGTCAGTCCATTTAGTTATTAATGACTTCAAATATAGATTTTACAAGGCAGTCGATGGCAGCGTAACTGTGATCAATCAATAGTGTTGTTATGTAATTGGATTTTTTATGGGTATAATGCTGTATTTCAGAATTAACATAGCATTATGCTACTTTGTTACTCAATTTTTTTGTAAGTCAGTTTTAAGAAGGCACTGTATATCAACTATACCCCAATTAAAAAAAAGAAAAGAAAGCAGACACTTCAAAAATCTCTATATATTTATCTTTAAAATATTTCATTTGTTGCAACCCTTAAAATTAAATGGATAAATGATAAATTGATAAATGTTATTATAATATTTGCTTAGTACAATTCCTAGGTAGTAGGTTTAATACTTAAATAAAAACAAAACTAGTGGGCTTTATATATTGCAGATAAAGGTTGAGCACAAAGGCAGTGGGAAAATTATAAATCCTGGATTCAGAGCTGCAGTATCTTTAGCATTTTGTCACTGAAATCTAACTGACAAATAATCTCCTCGTTTCATGTGCCTTGCTTTAATCTATTTGTGTTTCTGGAGTTTGGAGTACAATTTGATTTTCAGTAATTTTAATGGCTGAATAAGGAGTGCCATCCCTGAAAGTGTCCCTCCCCCCTCCAGTATTTGCAATGGCCAATGTGGTTACTGAACTCAATGTTCTGGATAATAGGTTTCATTAGTTTTGATGCCTGAGGTAAAAAAGCAGTAGGTGGGAGCAAGAAGTGTTTTTGATGTCTAGACGTTCATTTCAGCTGTTGGCTGCAATATGATACATTAAAAGGAAATATGTATCATAGCTCAGAGGAAATATGTATTCTTTGAAAGTAATTCTACTTTTAAACTGTGTAAGGCATGGTGACCTGAATTCTAAAACCATGAGCTTGAATTTCTTGAAGGTTTCACAATCTTTATGCTCCTCCCTACCCTATTCCATTCTCCCTCTTCCCATTTTTTTCCCCTTCAAGTAAAGTATGTCAGTTTCATTTGTCGAATTGGAAAAGATATCTTTCCATGATCTCTGCTGGGAAACACAAAATCATTGAAGTATATGCTGCTTTGATATTTTGCCATATTGACTTTTTTTCCTGAACCTTTTATATGATTTTTCTTTCAGAGAAGCTTATTAGTTCTGCAAGGAGCCATGTCTCGCAAAGTTGAAAGAAGTTGTATTACAATTTGTGATGATTTTGAAAAATTATTTGGGAACTAAGCAGTAATTAGACTGCTATTTAAATTTTCCTTTCGAAAACACTGTCTCTCTGCTAAAAGAAAACATTTATGTAATACTTTTGCAGTTTAAATATTTGATTATGAGGATTACTGTATTAAAAAAGGTTAAATAAGAGCCATTTAAACAAATTCTGATTATAGCTTTTGCAATTTAAGTGAGGTAACTTTAGTGCCAAAATAGTTTTTCTTTTTAAGTAGGCAGCTGTGGTAGTACTTAGTTTTATTTTTCAGTTTCAGTCTGGCTATAATTGACCACATAACATCAAGAGAAAGTTTTAATTTAGGAATTTATTTTGGTTGAGTTTTGCCAGTCATTTATTGTACATTCATTTTACTTCTCTTGGTGCTTTTATTTCCTGAGACTATTAACAAAGTTTTAGAAAAAATTTTGCATTATACCTAAGTATACACTATAGAGATAGTTTTCTTGCTAATTTATAATCTTAAGGAGTTGATAAACATTTAAGTTGAAACTTGAAAGATCAAAAGAATTAGAAAGGCTTTTTTTTTTTTTTTCTTTTCTTTTCTTTTAAAGATGAAGACAGTTATGCCCTGGGGAGATTGTAGGTTTCATAAGGATAGGGCCCTGCACCTGCTGGCCTTCTTGTAAAACTTCTTGGCAGTTGCTTTTCTTCTCTGTCCACATTGGAAGGGAGATAGAGAATTAAGTAGTAAATGCGCCTCATGTCATTTATAGAAACTTAACCTAGACCAACTATGCCCTGACTCCCCCCCCCCCGCCCCCCCCCCCCAAATAGGATACTTCCTGAAAAATCTCAATATGAAGCAAATGAAGTGTTGGTTTAAATTTTACCTTGGGAGGAGGATGTATCAGATAAATTAATTTAAAAACCTGTTTCTGTGATTTCAGTTTTGTTCAACCTTTGAAAAGGTTACTTTGCAGCTATTTAGAAAACAATAATTTAAGGTGCAAGTTGTGAATCCAAGGGGAAATTTTAAGTGTTGAAGGTTGCCTTTCTAGTCAGTCCTAAGAATAAAAGGGGGGTGGGGTAGTTTAACAACACAAGCCTTATGGAGAAGTGGTGTAATGGAAAGAGCATGGGCGTTAGTCAGAAAAGTTGGATTTGAATTCCATCTTTGCTACTAATCCTCTTTACTGAATATAAGGAGATTTTAGATTGAAGCTAATTCCAATGAAATTTGAAAAGTATGTGCACACGTAATAACAAGTCAGTTCAAAACAGGTTTATGAATATATGAAATGTCCTAGTCAGTGCAGTTATGAAAAGAAATTGCTTCCCCTGAGGAGTTTAATTAATGGAATAATTTGTATATTTACTATTTATAAAAGTAGATATAAAATGCATTTGATCCCGTTAGCTGTTGAGTATAGATACATTTAAACTAGATTTTTGAATATATTATGTGACCTTGGGCAAGTTTAAGGTTTTTAAGCCTTAGTTTTTTCATTTATAAAATAGAGATAAGAATAAACTATTGGTCATTGTTCTTAGTCGTAAACTAAGAAAAGGAGTTGGTTAAAAGAATACTGAGTATTCACTTTTAGGATCAGTGCTCCAGGTTGGTCTATGAGAAACTGGTGCTATCACCACCAAGCACTGGATGCTACAGTACCTCTGCTACTTTAACCTCAGGAAACTTGATCTTGTAGCCTCTGTTTTTAGTGCTGACAGAAAGATCTCTCCATCCACTCCCTTTTGAGTCCCTAGATCCATGGTCAAAGTATGGTGCCGGAGCATCTAGTAGTTAGGATATATATCCTTGTCCATATTGTAGGAGAATCAGCATTTTCAACTCCTGTTAAGGGTGACTGACCATCTTCGTCCCCAACCAGAACTCATGAAATAGGCAATTTGCAGTGATGGGAAGAAGTCAGGTACTGAGTGGCAAAAGTGAATGTTTTGTGTCCTTTACTCTGTCTCATAGCGTTGTGGTGGAAAGTAGCACTCCCCCTCCCCTCCATTTATTTGTAGTGCTTGGTTCAAACTTGGTACATAAAGCCTTATAAAATGAGAAAGATTGTTTTCTGGGTAGAAAACTAACCTTGACTGTTTAAGTTATTTTACTTTCTTCTTATTATTTTAAAATAAAAGACTTTTCAACATTCGATAGCAGTTCTGCAAAGTATTTAAAGTAATTTTGCCTCACAGTGGTTTTCAAAGTCTCTATTTGATTTTTGAGAGCATTCCTAATTTCTGTCCTGGTGCTTGAAGTATAACACAGCCAAGAACTGTTGGACAGTGATTATCGGCCAAATATCTATTATTAGACTCCAAAAATGTCATTCTAGATTTAACTTATTTTGGAATTTTAGAGATTCATTGAAATATACATCACTCTTGTATTTCTGGAAATTTTTTATGTGAAATAGATAAGAAATAAAGTATGGTCTGACTTATGTTCCTTTCCACAAGTTTATTTGCTATATATAGATAGTAAATTAAAAGGGTTAGCATGTTAATGCATTATCCTTAAATCCATCGCTTAAATAATAGTATTTATTAGAGTGGTTAATCTTGGATCACAGTTGTTGACTTCTAGTAAATTACTGACTGCTTTCAAATCTTTAATAAAATATGTAACTTATGAAATTTAAATGTTTATATGAAGTCCAAACACTGTATCCTTTTTAATTACCTCTACTGACTTATTTAAAATTTTACTGGTTAACTTACAGGATAATTCATAATTTTCTATTTTTTTCACTTTTAGTATACTTTTCTTAAACAAGAGCTTAATGTAGTGGGATCTGTTTTACTTCATGTAATTACTTTCTTCCCTGTTTTTTATTACATTGGTTCCTAAACTTTGAATACTATATGAGAGAGATATAAGAATTTAATTAATTATTTAATAATATTAATAAAAGTCCTTTTTCAAATTAATTTTTAATGTTTAAAAAACAAAAATATTTTCCTGAATTACTTTGTTCTATTTGTATTATTTATAGTAATTAACATAAAGTACATAATATAAATAACAGTATATTGTGTTGTTGGGGAGGAACACTGTGGTCGGGTCTGCGGTCTCTTTTTGCTTAAGCTGTTTTTTTGCTTTTTGCTTTTAATAATTTATGAGTGAAGGTTAACCAAATAGACACCAAACCTTTGGGTAAAAACAATTATGTTTAGAATACATATTTAGAATAGGAGTCCTTTTAATTCACACCCTGTTCTCATTTTTAGCACTAAAAATGTATTTCAAAAAATCAGTGTAAGCATAATCCAGAAGCTGTCCCCCCCAACCCCCATCCACCCCTTGCCCCAATTTCTCACGTCCCTTTGTTATCAGCCCTCCTCCAACCACCCCCCATCCCTGGAAACCATTGAGCAGTTTACATTACCTCGTTTACCTTTGCCAGGAATGTTATGTGCATGAAATCGTATAGCATGTGGTCTTTAGAGTATGGCTTTTTTCACTTAGCATAATGACATTCATTCATGTTTTGAGTATCAGTAGTTCCTTTTATTTCTGAATAGTATCCCGTTATATGGATTTTCCACTGTTTGTCCTTTCCCCAGTTGAGGGACAACTGTTTCCAGTTTTTGTCAATTATGGGGGGAAAAAAAACCAAGTAAAAACATTTGCTGCAGTTTTTCATGTGAACCTAAGTTCTTATTCTACTTGAATATATACTTAGGAAGGATATCGCTGGGCTGTATGTAAAGTGTAACTTTAGAAAAATTGCCAAAGTCAGCTTTTCCACAGTGACTGTACGAATTTTGCATTTCTGTTAGCAGTTTAGGACAATTCTAGTTACTCTGTGTGCTCACTAGCACTTAGTATTTTCAGTTTTTCTTTTAAGCCATTCTAATGGGTGTTATCTTACTGTGATTTTAATTTGCATTTCCTTAATGACTAGTGATGTTTTGAGCATATTTTCATGTTTTTATTTGCCATTCATGTATCTTCTTTGGTGAAGTATCTGTTCAAATCTTTTGTCCATTCTCTAGAAATTTTTTTTTTTTTTAATTTGTGGTGTTTAGGGCTTTTTTTCAAGAATAGCATCTTCTGAATACAAGTCCTTGTCAGATATGTGATTTGTAACTGCTTTTCCCCCATCCGTGGCTTATCTTCTCCATAGCTTAATGTAACTTTTGCGTGCTTTTTAAGGAACTGAGTTCTTCATACTGATGAAGCTCTTTTTAACAGTTTTTATTTATGGATCATGCTTTTGGTGTCGTATCTTTGAAGTCTTCGATTAACCTAAGCTTATAAAAGGTTTCTCCTATATTTTCACAGTTTTATAGTTTCAGGTTTTGCATTTTGTTTTCTGATCCCTTTTGAGGTTTTCTATATGGTGTGAGGTAGGGTTTGAGGCTGATTTTTTTACATTGAGATATTCATTAAATCCAGCACCATTTGTTGAAAAGACTGTTCTTTCTCCACTGTATTGCCTTTGCAAGCTGTGTTGAAAATCAGTTGACCATATATTTGTGGGTCTATATCTGGACTCTCTATTCTGTTCTGTTGATCTGTATATCTATCCTTTCTGTAGTGTACCATATTGTTTTGTTTATTCTAGCTTTATAGTAAATCTGGAAATCAGTTGGTGTAAGTCTCCCAACTGTAAGATTTAGATCCAAGGATTTCATGGGTTTTGGTGCTGTTATAAATGGTACTCAAATTTTTAAAATTTTCTAATTATTCATTACAGTTTATAGAAATATGATTGTTTTGTGTCTGTTGACCTTAACTGACTTAAACTCAGTTTTAGTTCTAATAGCTTTTTTTTTGTTAATTCTTTAGGACTTTCTAATAGTCATGTTATCTGCAAAAAAAAGATCATTTCATTTCTTCCATTCCAGTTAGTATGCCTGGTGCTTCTTTTTCTTGTACTAGCTGAGACCTCCACTTTAATGTGGAATAAGAGTGGTAAGAGCAGACATCCTTGCTTTGTTTTTGATATTAGGAGAGAATATTCAGGGTTTTAACCATAAGTACGATGTTTGGTGTAGGTTTTTTGTAATTGCTCTTTTAAGATTTTTTTTCAAGAAAAAATTTCTAAGACCTATTTTAAAAATTGTTAAAGTCAGGATAAAATCATAATGGTATCTTAAGACAGTGATGTAATTGGCATTGCCTGTGCATGCTCACGTTTGTTTAGTATTCCACATTGCATGTCTAGACAGCTATATAACCCTTCAACATTTCAGTTAACAAATTATTTGAGGATCATTTGAGGAAGAAATAGAGCTCTGTTGTTTGAGAACTTTCCTTTGACATCTTCTGTTAAGGTCAAAGTAGCGCCAACATTAAAAAATAATATCATGAGGAAACAATCAGATGAGAATGTGAGGTATTCTATAAAACAACTAACCTGGTTTCTTCAGTAAATAAATGCCATGTTTGAAAAGAGGAGATGAGTTGTTGCAGATTAAGGAGACTTAAGAGATATAACTTGAGAGGTAATTGATAGACCTTGTTTAGATTCTGATTTGATATATAATGAAGTACTTGGGAGTGGGATTTGCCTCAGAATGTATCAAGAAAAACAAAAAGAAAAAAGAAAGCAGGGTGGTTAAGCAGATGACACAATGTTGATAATTTGGTTTAGGAATTTATTTGAGGCCTGTTATTCTATATTAAAGTATGTTTGAAGGTTTTAATTATAAAAGTTTTTTTTTTTAATATGCAGAATAGGTGTCACCAACTTGGAAGAAAATCTTGGAAAGATGAATGGGACACTTTTTTCATTAAATACTGCATCACCAGTGCTCTTTATGGCACAAAAGACTAATATGTAGAAAAAACTGTTACTGGTGACTGATTTGAAGAGTAATTCAGAAGAGTTGGACTTTGAATGTTGATAAAGTTTTAGGAATTTTTAGCTTACATTAGGAAATAAAAGGAAATTAATATGGGATGTTCCTTTTATTGAAATGTTAGCTTGCTTTCTCACTCAGGAAAGCTCTACCCCCAAAGATAAATGTGTGAAAATAGAGACTCATGATGCCTTTAGAGGACTGTAGAAAAATTTTGGATGTTTTGTCTGAACAGAGATAATGTATTGATAGCAGGAATGTTTGCTTATTTGCTGTACTTTATTTCCATTTCTCTAGTTATAAATAATATAAAATGTCTCTGACAGAGGTTAATTTGGAAAAATTTGGTAGGTCATGATTAGCCACATAGTCAGGAAGATAAAGAGTTATCTGACATCCCAAGAAAAAAAATATTTATCCAGTTTTATCATTTAAAAAAAGTCCTGTAGAGAAAACCCTTAAATGTTAAGTACACTCTTTTGAATTCTTTCTGATTGGAAGATAAGGAGAGATGCATTTTGAGATGTCAGTTGGTGTGGTAAATGCATTAAAAATGCGTTGTGGATTTAACATGTGTTTCAGTTCTCTGTCAAAATTTTCTCTGGTGAGTACTTTTGTCAAGACACCAAGTAAAAGGCAGAGGAAATTTTCTTCTGCAAATGTCGTTTGCATCCTTTCAATTTTTTGCTGTGTTGAAATGAACTAATATAGTTTAGAAGAAAATTAGCTATCTTCTCTAGGGCATTTTATAATTTTTACATATGAAAAGAACGTTAGGAATACATGAGGCATTGTTAGTCTGTTGGATTCTCTTGTGTTAGAGTTACTTGTGGCTCTAAGTAATGCTACAACATATTTCAAAGGCAAATATGATACTTCCCAAAATGTTAAACATTAATGAAATCATGAGTTCAGGAACTAAATTTGATGTTATATTAAGATTTAATTTTCTGACATTCTCCCTAAAATCATGTCCTTAAAATCCTATTCATATACTGCTTTCAAAACATTTAAAGAAATTTGTGTAATGTCATTTTTGGATATTTTTTCCTGGTTTTCTCTCTTAAAATACATGATAACCTTTGTATTAATTTGTGACATTTTGTTACTTTAAATAGAACTTTAATAACAAAATTAGTCTTTGTGACACTTATTAGGAAGAAAGATTAATTTGAGAATTTTGGATGATTTCAAACTTTGAAGAGACAGGTTGGTAAGACCTTTATGTGGGGGGGATTGTACCATGCCTATATTTCAATAACTTTAAAATCAAAACACATTATTCCCTTCTGTACATAAGTATTTTATGACTTTGGGCAAGTATTTAACTTCTTTTCTGTGTTTCAGTGCGATTTAATCTACTTAAATTAGCTCATTAACTTTGCTTTAGAAAAATATTTTTAAAGTTTCTTTTATTTTTATTTGGATGCCCTGCTTACTGGTTCATTTTTTTGTTTTGCTTTGTTTTGTTTTATTTTCAGTTGTGGAAGAAGGACTCTGGGAAAATGGCCTTTCCTACGAATGTCGGACGCTGCTCTTCAAAGCGATCCACAATCTGTTAGAAAGGTAAGAGAAGGAATATCATCACGGTGGTTTTGACACACCCAAGTATAATGCTAGATACTCAGAGGGTTTCCTGTAATTCTGAAAACACTTTCACATACAACGTTATAAAAATGTATATAAACCTCTTCTTTCTTTTTATATTGATACAATTTCAAACTTAGAGAATTTCTAGGAGTGGCACAAAGTACTCCATATATCCTTTCACACAGCTTCACTAACAGTTTTTCTTTTGCCCAGTTTGCTTTATAATTTGTGTGATTCCTCACCCTCTCACCCACCCCGCTTTTGCACCCAGTGTGAATCATGTGTGTGCATGTGTGTGCATTCAGATTTATTCCCTCATACGCCTGAGAGTCATTTACACACTTGAGATTCTTTTTCTGTAACTCCGAAGTATTTAGGTGTGCGTTTCCTAAGGGCAAGGACATCCTCTCATATAAGCCCAGTACAATTATGAAAATTAGGAAATAAAACCTTGCTAAAATGCCATTATCTAATCCGTAGTTCAACTCAGATGTTACCATTTGTCCCAGTTACGTTCTTTTAGCTTAACCTCCCTCCCCCAAGGTTAGTCTGTAATGATGCATTATATTTAGTTCTCATGTCATTTTAAATCTAGAAGAGTTCCTTAACCTTTCTTTCTCTTTCTCAACATTGACATTTTGGATGAGTTCAGGCCATGTGTTTTATATAATGTACCTCAATTTGAGATAGTTTTCTCATGATTAGATTTAGTTTATGTTTTTTCAATAGGAGTACCATAGAAATTATGTTGTGTCCTTCTCAGTGTATCGAAAGAGGAGGCCCATTTGTTGAGCCTCTCATTATTGATGATTATTAACATTGATCCCTCTCGTGAGTGGTGTTCTGCCAAGGTTCTCCACTGTAGATTAATAAGTAACTATGATCTTTGTTATTTCTGTCTTTGAAATTAATAAGTAATTTGTGGCCAGATCCAATGAGATTGTGTTAATTATCCCATTTGTTATGAAATTCTGAGTCACTTGGTTAAGCTTCTATTGGTGGTCCTCGTCTATATCAGTTATTACTTGTATGACTGTAATGTCACCATTCCTTCTATTTTTATTAGTTGGCATTCTTTTGTAAGGAAAAGATTTTCAGTTTCTGCCATGGATTTATGTATTTCTCTCTCTCCCTTAATCTTTCTATCTATATAAATTTGTAAAAGAGGAATTCCTATTCTACTCAGTGAATTATAATTTATCACTATCATTTAATTTGATGCCTAAGTTCTTGCAGATTCAGCCGGGGGGAAGCCCCTTCATGATGGCTCCTGTGGTTTTTTGACCTGTCCTCATCATTGTTTGAGCACCTCCTTACTTGCTGGCATAACAATATGTCCCAGGCTCTGGATGGTGTTTTAAGGGGAGGCATAGATGAAAAAGGATGGATTATTTAAGAATTTCTATGGGAAAAACTTTGTACTTCCTTCCCTGAGTTTATATATAGTTCTTTTAGGTGATCAAAACTGGAAGGACATTCTAGTACCTTTAGGTTTCTTATCCAAGCTATTATCTAGGGTAATATCACTGCTTAGGATTCTTAAGTTACAGTTAATAAGTTGTCATAATTTAAGTCACTCAGAAAGACCTTTCCCACCAAATTTATCTATTTTTCATTCTCAACTTTTGTTCCTACTTCTGTGATTTGGAGTAGACCTAGAGGCTATCTGTTACTAAGGCAGTATATTTTAGAAGCATTGATTTTAAGAGTTGAGTACTCTTAAATATGCCAGATATTTGGCAGTTCTTTCTCCCATTGCAAAACAAAACAAAACACAAGTATACACAAAGTCCCTTCAGGAAAATGTGGAAAATTTACTATTTCCATAATCCTGTGCCAGAATAAAGCTCTTATATCTGTATAGTAATTAATGTACCTTTAAACACAGTCCTTTTAACATAATTTTTAAAAATTAATTAATTAAGTAATTTTATTTTTGGCTGCGTTGGGTCTTCATTGCTGCACGCAGGCTTTCTCTAGTTGCGGCGAGCAGGGGCTACTCGTTGTGGTGCGCGGGCTTCTCATTGCGGTGGCTTCTCTTGTTGCGGAGCACGGGCTCTAGGTGCATGGGCTTCAGTAGTTGTGGCTCGTGGGCTCAGTAGTTGTGGCTCGCGGGCTCTAGAGCGCAGGCTCAGTAGTTGTGGCACACGGGCTTAGTTGCTCTGCAGCATGTGGGATCTCCCTGGACCAGGGCTCGAACCCGTGTCCCCTGCATTGGCAGGCGGATTCTTAACCACTGCACCACGAGGGAAGTCCCAATAATTTTTTAATGTATATGGAACAAAGTACATATTTTTTAAAATTGTAGCTCACTGTGTTGTTTTTTATATCATAATTTATTCTTTTCAGAAAAATATTAATGAATTTGTGATTGAATTGTATTCTTTTTAGTATTTTGTGTTTTAAATGGTAGCATGTTTCTTTGTTGGAAGAAAATTAAAAGAGCAGAAAAACTGGGAGAAAAGAGAAATGCAGAAGATTTGTTTATTCTGTGCTCATGTATTCAGAATTTATGATAGAAACTGTAGTCTAGGTCAGATTGAATTATTATTTTATAAGAAAGTTAATTGTGTCATATGCAGTATGTCATGCAATAAAGCTTGAGACAGTTCAGAAGAACTTTGGGTTGGGCCTTGGTTTGATTTCAGGGTCTGTTATTTGGACAGTTGCCCTAACCTCACAAAGTCTTAGTTAATGCCCTTTAAATTACATGTAGGATACTATGCATCTTGAGTTTTTGTTAGATGTTGTATATGATGCCTGCCACATAATACTTGACTTGTTTTCAATGATTATTAATTCCTTTTCCCCATAAATTATTATTTTGCATATTTTAATTTGAATCCTCCTATAAGAGTTTATTTTGGAACAAAACAGTGTTTCTTTTAGAAAATAATGAATAATTAAGCTGTTCGGCCCCTTTTCTACTATTAGAATGGATGAGTTGAGATTCTTTTGAAAATTTGTAATAGTTCTTTTGTCCTTTAAAATAATGTTGTCTTTTCATCAAACTTTAAGTAACTATGTTCTATGAATGAAAATTACCCTACTCATGAGACAGGGAAGCATTTTACATGATTGTTTTTAGCTCTCTTTATTCATTGTCAACAGAAACTGGGTTGGCTAATACATGCTTGCCCTTTTGTTCTTCTCATAGCTTAGAGCACTTACTGTAACTTACTTATCTGTTTACAATCTAAATTTATTGAAATACAGTTTACTATCTTATTCTCAGCAATTTTCTGTTATGTCTTTGCATTTCTATTTAGATAAGATTGACTTAGTTTCCTATAAAATGGTGAAGGATTGTTTTTCTCAGCACAGTAACTTTCTCATTATGAGAGCTCAATAAATGGTTAACTCCTATTATTATTAGCTAACAGAAGTATTGATATTACTATTTCCAAGGTTGGACACAACATTAAAAGTCAGTTAGTCTGTTTACCCAGCTAATTCTGGAATACCATTCTAAATATAATATCCTTTTTATGTGGTCCTCCATCCTTTCCTCGAATACTTCTGATTATGTGAGCCGAACTTTCCAAAGTTCTTTTCATCTTCTGAGAATACTCACTGTTAGAAAGTCTTTCTTATGCCGAGCAGAAGTCTGTCTCCCTGTAGTTTTCTTTTCTTTACCTTGATTTTGTTCTTTGGGGGTCATATATAATTCATCTAATCCTACTTCCATGGGGTGGCCTGTTTACCATCTTGGTCCCCTAAGTTATTTATTTTTCCTTGTTTGTGGTTCTTACTATATATTACTATATATCTTTATATATTATTGCTATATATCCGCACCCCTTTCCTCCAGCCTTCCAGATATTCCTCTAGTCAGCTCAGTTCTCTTCATTTTGATTGCCACTGACCTACTTTAAAACTTCATAAGTGTTTCACGAAGTATTGCAGTGGCCTCTTTAATCAATCAGGTTAGACTCAGTTATGCTGCAGTAACAGAAGACCTTGAAAGCTCTTACTGTCTTTTGACAGTTGAGGTTCATTTCTTGCTCATGCTGCTTGACCATTGTGAGTCATTTACTGCAGCACTGCTCTATGTCCTCTTACCTCCAGGCAGGAATTATGCTGTTGGGGCACCCTCTGTCAAAGATTCCTGATAAAGAGCAAAGAGCAATGGCAAAATACATAATAGCGCATTCATTGAAGCTTCTGTTCAGAAGTGGTACCTGCCATCTCTGCTCATATTTCATTGACCAAGACATTTACCACCAAGCTTAAAGTCAAGTGGATGAGAAGGTGTTATCCATCAGTGGGAGGTACCAAAGTCACATGGCCAAGCTTGATGTCAGTGGGACAGGGAGGGATAGCACATATTTGGGAAAAGGATACAATCTACCATACCTCTTAATTGAGGTCTTCTCTCTTCTAATAACCTATACTCCAAACAGGTGCTGTTTATATTACTAAAAACACAGATATGTTTCTAAAACACAATTATCGGTGTATTTATACATGTTTTTGAAACCTTTGAGCCATATTGGCTTCTTACGGTATTTTCTTCACCTGTGATTTCTGAGTCAGAATTTCAGTATCTGAAAGTCTGTAGGCCTTCTAAGTCTTATGGTTTTAGATCATACAATCATGGTTATTTTCCCTCTTTTCTGAGAAGGTAGTGTGCTTCCTGTTTTCTTAATGATCAATTATCCCTTTTTGGCAAAATGACCAGAATAATAAAATACCATTTTGTTTTTTTACTTCTATAGAATCTGCTAATTTGACTTGACTCCCCCCCTCCACCCCTTTGTGCCTGCTTTCTCTCTCTTTCTCTTTTTAAAAATAATGCTCTATTCAGACTGTTCTTCATCAGTCTTTGCAATTTCATGGGATTTTGTATGTATTTCTAATGAACTTGTCAAAGGTTACACTTTGTATTTTAAGTTTAGGTTGTCTCACACTCCTCACTAATAGAAAAGCACTTTGCTGTGAATAGATTTTTGGAAAACAAAAACCTGCAGGTTTTTTCAGAAATTTCTTCATTTGGCATTTTTAATATTGCAGATTTAATGGCTATTAACTCTTATGTTTTTATAATTTGTATAGTTTTCATAATATACCATATCCTTCTCATGTAACTCTATTTAAATAAAGTAAAACATTTGGTTGAAAAGCTTTAAAACAAATCCAGGAAATGTGTGCAGTTCATATCACCCAGAGTTTTTATTAATGCTTCAGTGATTTGCACCACATATGGGACTTATGAAAATCTTGCTTTTGTGGCTTTGAAGAAATACTTAAAATGTCTGCCATAATGCTGTCAAATTGGCATTATGTGTGGTAGTATACTTTAATTATAATTTTCTTAAGTTTTTAAAATTAAACACAGCTGATTTTGATGGAAAGGTTTTATTGTGTTTTTTTTTCCCCCCTCTAAAATGCAAATCATTGCTTTGCACACAATGGAAGATTACATGGGTCTCTTGAAGCTGTTACGCTCTGTCCGGTCCATGCTTCCTTAGGGAGACTCTAGTCTGTGGGTATTTGATATTTGTGAAACATAATGGCTCTTTGGAGTCGTCCATTGGTGCTGCTTTCCTAATGGGTTGTCAGCCGTTCACCCATGGCAGTGTATGACACAGCTGTAAAGTGCCTTGGCTCAGAGCTTCTTCTTTGCCAAGAGTTGGTGTTTAGAGTGAAGATACTCAATTTGGAAAAGTACAGTAAAAATAACATGGAGAAAATTGGAATTGTATGATAACAGTAACATTATATTTGTAAATTAGTAGCTTTCAATGCCTTACGGTATTGTGATCCAATAGAGGTGATTATCAGAGGGCAAAGGAGCAAGGTCCTTGGATGTGGTGGTTCAAGGATTTCAAGATGATGAGTGTATTCAGTAGAGAATGGTGATAGAGTATAGCCCTAGTTGAAGAAATGGTTATGTGATCCTGCAACATTGAGGGTCCTTTGGTAAATAAGGTGATAAGAGGAGCTGGAAATGAGTAATTAATAAATTCCCATTTTGTTAAATTGCTACAGTGTGCAATTCTTTAAAAGAAGTAGAAAAATGAGCCTTTAGACCTAAGGGGCATGTGCATTAAAGGAAGAGACACTACAGACATTGTAGACACAAGTGAATGAAAGCATATATCTAATTGTAAATGTTTAGAGAAAAACATGTTCACCCTAAGACTAATTATTTCATCTATTAATATTTTTAGGACTGGGAAGGGATTAAGACTTTAACTTTTAAATTTAAATTTATTGTTATTGTTAGTGTGGTTAGAGAGTGGGATTAGACACTAAATGTTTGAAAGTCGAATGGATGTTTCAGGTGAGGCTAGTCCTACAAAAGACCTTAGCCTTACAGAGATTTTGGAGAGGGTGGAAGTAATAGGAATTACTTGGCCAGAGGAGACAGCATCCAGTAGAACAGCATCCACTAGGGCACAGTAAGAATCCAAAGTAATGAAGATAGAAGGGATTCGTTGCAAAAGGTGTCTTCAGCCTTAAATTATATGGGTTGTTTTTTGTTTGTTTGTTTGTTTTTTTTAGTTGGGAATGGGGAGCACTGCAGTTTCTTGGGAGGAGACTTCATACATGTTTGATGTAAATTGGATTGTGAGGTAAAGATTTTGATGCTGGTGAGGATGCTCTGGTACGAAGTTGTATAAAATTCAGTCTATGTGAGCAGCTCTGTAAGTAGATGATAACACTGAGGGGCAGTTTAGTTGAGGATGCGGTAGAGGAACACTATCCTTGGACTTTTTAAATCTACGAAAACTGTCACACCTGCGTAATGTGAGGGGCGCAGAAGATCCAGGCCAGCGGTGGCTCCCTTCTAAACCTCCCAACTATCCCGTCTGGGAAATGGCTTGCTGATTTCTGCTGTGGCTGCTGCTGTGGCTCTTGTAAACTTAGGTCAAGTCTGCCCATGGCTTTGGGGTTAGAGATTGGGGCTTGCCAGCTTCAGAGTCAAGTTGTTCTTGTAGTTAATTATTTAGAGCTGTTGGGCATGGCACAGAAACATGTACACACACACACAACCTGATTTCTTTTTTATTTTTCAGCACCTGTTTGTTTCTTTTCTTCTTGAAACAGTGATTTTTTAGGGAGGTAGTAGGGGGCTTGGAATTATTTCTAAAGATGAATACTTACCTAGAACTGTTGCTTACAAAACATTTTATAAATCTGAAATCACATTGTGATCTTTAAAGATAATATTGAACTACTTTACAGAATTTTGTCATATCTTAATAGTAAGGTAATTTTGAAAATCTCAGTAACAATGATTGGCGTTACTGAGTGGACAGCCAGGGTTAACTGATACATAGTCTTAGCACTATTTGTGATGTTGATTTAAAGCACTTTTTGGCAGATGAAGTTTGTCTGCTAGGTTTATATATTTATCAACTTAAATATAAATTTTGTCCCTCAAAAACAATAAAATAAAGGTTGATAGAGTTATAAAAGAGGGAAATTATATTTCTGATATTCTGTAGTTTTTATGCCTTAGCATTCTCTCTCTTAAAAATATTTGCTTAACTTTGTTCTTCAAGTATAATTAAAACATATGGGCAGTAGTGCCAGTCTTCCTAAACATTTATTCTATTCTATTCTGTTCTGTTCTATTCTATTCTATTCTGTTTATTTTTGGCTGCATTGGGTCTTCGTTGCTGCACACGGCTTTCTCTAGTTGCGGTGAGCGGGGACTACTCTTCCTTGCGGCGCGTGGGCGTCTCCTTGTGGTGGGTTCTCTTGTTGCGGAGCACGGGCTCTAGGCGCCCGGGCTTCAGTAGTTGTGTCACGCGCACTTAGTAGTTGTGGCTCACAGGCTGTAGAGCGCAGGCTCAGTAGTTGTGGCACACGGGCTTTGTTGCTCTGCGGCATGTGGGATCTTCCTGGACCAGGGCTCCAACCGGTGTCCCCTGCATTGGTAGGCAGATTCTTAACCACTGCGCCACCAGGGAAGTCCCTTCCTAAAATTTTTTAACACCTATGTGATTTCCCACACGTTGAGTATCTACTATGATTTTAGTCTGGAGTGAGTGGTGATGGACTATAAAGAAATGAAATACATAATTTTTTTCTACCTCAAACACATGCACACAAAATTCAAATAACAGTGTGAGTCTGGCCATGATTAGTGGTTACAAACAAGAAGGGTAACAGTATTATACTGAGAATAGGAAAATACTCATTGGTGTATAGCATTCATTTATCAGATATTTATTGAAGACCTATTCCTTTAGAGCAGAACATAAAGCATATTACATAATAGGCACTTAAATATTTGTTGAATATTGCCAGTAAATAAGGTAGATAACTGTGTCTGCCCCCAAATTGCTCATAGCTTCTTGGGAGAAAAGAGCCACAGAAATGATTCATTACAACTCAGTGGTGAAAGTACAGATTTGTAGATGTTAGAATGCTGTGCTGATCTGGGACAGGAAGGATGAATAGAATTAAATAGAGGAGGAAAGGATAGAGTGGGATAGGGAGGGATTCTAGGCCAAAGCAGGGTTAGTAGTGATTAATGGTAGTGTTTAGTACAGAAGTTCTCACTCTAGGATCTGCTTCAGAGTTCATCAACGCTATGGAATTGTATGCAGTATTTTGCTTTTCCTTGCGTTTTTTAGGAGAAAGAGTCTGTAATAACTTTCATTAGATTTTTTTTAACATAGAATCATGACCCCAAAATGATTGAGAACCAAGAGCTTATTAGTACCACAATATATTATCTGCTCCTGAGCCAGCATAGTCCCAGGTATCAATCAGGTGGTAGAACTGTCTTTCTTAGCAAAGCCACTTGTCTCATCACATTTCTTCCCGTAACTTAAAGTACAAAACACCAGATGGAATTACTTTCTGTACTGCTTAGTCTTGGAGGCTCCATGTGTATCTGTATACATGTGTGTGTATCTGTGTGTGTGTGTGTGAGAGAGACAGAGAGAGAGAGAGGGAGAGAGAGAGAGAGAGAGGGAGAGAGAGAGGAGAGAGAGACAGAGAGAAAGAGAGGAGGAGGGAGAGAAAGAAAGAGGGAGAGAGAGAGAGAGAGAGAGAGAGAGAGACAGAGAGGGAGAGAGAGAAACAGAGAGGGAGAGAGAGGAGGAGGAGGGGAGCGGAGGGGGAGAGAGAGAGAGGAGAGGGAGAGAGGAGAGGAGAGAGGATAGAGAGAGAGGAGCGGGAGAGAGATAGAGGCCTAGGCCGAGAGTTTCTCTTTTGGACCCGCCATAGTTTTTTAAGCTGATTAAGTAAAAATTGATAGTGTAGTTGCTGAGTTCTTTTTACCTGTTTCTTGAGTAAAAGAAACTTTGCCTTCATACTTAACCATATCTACATCTAACTCAGCAATTCTGTAATTCTCTGTTGAGTTGCACGTCAGGGCAGAGAAAGGGAGCACATTCAGCGTCTTCATTAATTTGGTCCCAACCTTCTCTGAGGTACTTGGTGACTTTGCTAACTTTCTGCCACATCACTGGTGACAGTATGACTTTTGACGACTCCCTTATGCAGAAATAAGTCAGTTGCAAATCCAAACTGTGTTAAAAACACTGCTTCATTCAGTGCAATTGTGTGTTTTCATGTTTTCCTTTCAGTGTGAGGGAAATCACTGATCACATAGAAGCTGATTAGTGGTTGAAAATCACATAAGTCATTCATGACTCTCATTTGGAACCAGATGATTTTGGATTGAAGAATCAGTAGTTTCCATGGCTGTTTTGTGTATTAGTGATAATAACCTTGTGTTGACATTGCCTGACAAAGAAATATGATCTGTAGTGGAAACTCCAGGAGATACATTAGCACAGAGAGTTAGGCTCCCAGCATTTTCATTAGCTTTTTGCCTTTTGCCTTTGTCGTTGAGTGATCTTGGCTGTGCACTGCTGCTCTTCCACTCCAATCCCTCATTTATTCTGGAATGAAAACAGTAAATAGAATTTGTGGGTTTTACTTCATAGAAGGGCAAGGGTTTTGAAACAAACCTTATACATTGTCCTCTTTAATCAGAGATATTTTATGTTTTTCTTTCATATTATACTGTCTAAAGTCTTGAAGTTTTTTCTATCCATAAACTGTAAATTCATGTTTTCTCTGTTGTTGAATAAATGATTCTTTTGAATTCTGACCTTCAGGACTTATGAGATAATGAAGTGGTATTTACTTAAGTGAAGATGTGTGTCAGTAGAAGACATTGTTTAATGTTTGATGTGATTCTGCACATGTCCTATTGCTTTCATTCTAAGCATTATTGATTTTAAGATACACCTTCAATTTAATAACAGCTTTTGGAGAATAAAGAAACATTAATCAATTACAAGATAGATCTGGGCTTTAAAAATGAGTGAAGAACTGAGGAAATGTGACAGCATATATGTAGTCTACCTAAAAAACACAGTTAAGTCCCTTAACTAGGGAATAAACTGTGGTGATTTTTTCAGTTTTGCTTCTTGAGCACTTTCACCCTTATTGTGTATTCCATATTTTCTATTCTAACTTTAATGGAGTCATATAGTCTTTAACCCTAAAAAGCAAGTTCACTTATAATCTTAGGAAAACAGACTGGTTACTTTGAAAATGATTTTTTTTTCATTGTGGACAAGGAAGATTGTTGTAGAAGTTCATTTTCAAAATAAAACTAGTTGAAGCAAGTGACTTTTTGATGAGACACTGCTTCAAATTGGCTCTGCCCATAGGGAGTTACATTGTGGCCAGCAGAAACTATTGCCATTTACTAAGGCAAATCTGTAATGAGTTGGGCGAAGGCTTGAATTGTTTCCATCCTCCTTGATGGAATGGAAATTACAGAGCCAAAAGCCACGTGCAGAATTGCCTGAATATTCAGCAAAGAATTACTGTGCTGCTCTTTTGCTGGTAGGTAGAACCTTGTATTGAAGAATTATATCCACCTTTCTGACAGGTTTTCTTACAAAATATGTATCATTTCATTGAATAGTATTAGAGATTACTGTATTTCATCAGTTTCAAAATGCACATTTTCTCCCACATATTTATGTTGTTAAAATTAGGGATGCTCTTTACAAATGATGGCATCTCACAATTGACTGGAGTTATGATATAGTTGTCACCTGCCTGTACTCTAGTGAATTTGAGCATAGCTACTTATATTGTTGTCACTTCAACTGAATTGTGTGCACTTTGGGTATTATATGAGTTGAGTTCAGTTGCCATTAACATGTCTTCAGAAAGAGTACCCTGTGATTTGACATGGAAAAACAATGTACACAAAATGGCATGAAAACAGAAGCGGGGCACAATTTAGATATGAAGAAAGCAAAATATTCATTACTGAAGAAATGACTGCAGTTCCTCATTTTTTTGCAAAGCCATAATCAAGTGCTTTACCATGTCTACAAAAAGAAAATACCTAAGTAGAAGAGGCTGTGCTATGCTTTTATTACCGAAATCCCTGCTAAAGAATTGACTACCACACACCACGCAAGAAAGATCCAGCATTAAAACTTGCAAAAAGGGCGTCAGTGGCTTGGAAGAATATCTCTGAGGTACTCTTAAGAAATGCTGCCTATATTCCCAACATCCTTGATCACACAAAAGTTAAAGTAATATAGAAGTGTGATTGGATTTGAAGCAATTCAGAAGTGTAAGATGTTTCAGGAACATATCAACCAATTAATTCTGATTTTTTTACATGTATAAGAATAATACATAATAAAAATCTATACCCAAAGTCAGAAAATTCTTTCAGTAAGTATAGTGTAAGAATTTTAAGTACTAGGAAAACGTTTTGACAGTTTAATTGGTGATGTTTTTATTTTCAATGGTGGATCTTATCTGTGATTATTGATTCAGCGACTTGCTAATTTGTTATTGAAACTGTATTCTTGATGTAATTATTGTAGGTGCCTAATGGATAAGAACTTCGTTAGGATTGGGAAATGGTTTGTCCGACCCTATGAAAAAGATGAAAAGCCGGTCAACAAAAGGTGAGTCTTTAGAATGCTTTTGGGTTTTTGGTTTCTTTTGCTTGACCACAGCTATCTTTGGGGAAGAGGTGAATGGAGGAAGTAGCTTTTATTTATTGTCCAATAATGTTAGTAGTTTAGATGTTTGAAACAGATTCCTGGATCACATTTTATTAAGTACTCTATCATTAAATTTTTGTGGAATATTAAATTTTGACTAGAAAAATGATTGTCAGTAACCCATGTCTAAGTCCCTTATTACCACACTATTTGGAATTGAATTACTCTATTTTGTTATTTTCATTATTCTAATTTATCTTTCTTCCTTATAGTGTTATGTGGCATAACTTTAAATCAACAGTCAAGTGAATTCAAATGGTGACAGTTTTTATAGAATTGTTTGATGCCCCTTAAAAGTCAGTCAACACATCCTTGACAGTTGTCAAACCAGGACTGGGAATTACTTCTCTAAATAACCCTAAACCTTTAACCATCATTTATTATATGCATGGCTTTAAAGGCAGCCTTTGATACTAAACAAATATGGAGTTTTAGATCAATCAAGCCAGAATCAAAAATGAAAACCGTCAAAATCTAATATTTATCTCACTTTCCTTTGAACACAGTGTAGATTTAATTGGAAGTTGGTGACTATTTCATTTTTGTAGAGCTGGGTACACAATCTTGATTCTATTTTACTATCCGTGAACTTGCCCTAAGCTAAGGGTCCCAGCTTCTGGCTGCAGACAGGTGCTCTTGAAACCTTATGTGGTAGATTAGATCTTTTGGATAGCTGGCCAGGATTTCAGCTGGCTGCTCCTGCCACTTCTTCCTGTAGGAGATTTAATAGCAGCCTTCTCTCCAGCCTGTATGTCTTAAAGCTTTGATGGAGTGGTTGTCTTAAAGCTTTGATGAAGTGATTTCTGAGCAATGTAACCACTTCCTCATTAACTAAATCTAATTTATGAAAATTGGGATTTCTTTTTTCAAATCAGATAAATTAGGGCCTGGCTTTTTTTTTTTTTCCCCAAATCACCATGAACTTCCTTGAAATGTTTCCCCCTTTTTAGTACATTTAGGATTTATTAAAAATTATATTTAAGTAGACAGGTATTATGTGTATCAAAGTTTGCCTGAAAAGGATAAAACTGATTTTAGAAAAAGGTACTAGTGTGCATGGGTGTGATTCTGTTTACAGATGCTTTGATTGATGGAGAGGAACTTTTTTTTTCCTTTTATTTTTATCGATTTGGTCTAACTAATGAATGTTTCATGGACATAATTCATCTTAGCATTTTCCTAAAATTTACAGAGGACTTAGATTTTCCTACTGGTTAAAGTTTGGGCTTTTATTGTCGAGGAGTCTGAATGGTTATACATGGATTTGTTTTAGTGCATTGTTCTTCTTTTCCATTCCTAGTGTGCCTCTCCATGCTTAGTGTGCATTCTCACAGCTGGTCACTGATGAATTGACTGAGCCAGTCCTAAAACTTTTGATCAATAGGTATAGATGTTTGTGTGATGATTTGAGAGGAATTTGGGGATGAAGAAGAAATGTAGAAATAAAAAAGGGATTGAAGGAGTAGCAATTAGTATTTTAATGTAAAAAATAATGTTTAAAAGTCAGATGTGCTTAATGATCTTTTGTATAGCGTGTATATCTTTACACTTTATTTAGATACTCTGAGTCTTCCTAACTTAAGCAAGCCAGATGTCGATAATACATGTAATATATTTGGATATTTGATTTTGTGTAAAACTGGGAGGCTGTTGATTTCTGAGCAATGTAATTAAGTTATTTTATTATTTTTAAGACTTTATACTTGTGGTTGAACCTCGTGGAACTTTGTTTTCTTGTAGTGTAGAAATATTGATGATTAAAAAAACTATTTCAGAAGACATTAACAGTTAGAAAACATTTTAAAGCAAAGATTCAATTTAAAAATTTGGCATTTGCTATAATAAAGCTTTATTAGGTGTAATGACTTTTCCACTCATTCTCTGAGTGGAAAATAGAGCATCCTGTTGGATGTTGAAACAGGATCTCAGTGCTTAAGTCATTTTGGATGGACAGAGTGGCCCTGTAGAGGAGGGCATTTAGAATAAGAAGAGTTGGGATCACATCCCGTACCTCTCTTTACAAGTTATTTGCTTTTAGAAAAGTTGTTTAATTTTTCTGGGGTGAACTTTTATTTTTGCTGTTATTGAATTGATAATAATTAGTATCTTAGATGGTTATTGTGAAGATTAAATGAGTTAATTTATGTGGCTAGTTTATAATTTAGTTGAGAAAAAGCAAGAACAAATTAATCTTGAAGCTTAATTTTTTTTTTTTTTTCAGTACCTACCAGTTTAGTAACCAGGGGAGAGGAAAATTTGCTGCCCAGTGTTAAACACATTGTATATACACATTAATATTTTTAGTAATTCTCTTATTTGATATCATTAGACCCAGATAAAAGGAATACACTTTTAAAGTAGTGATGTTAGCCTATAGATACTTTTTTTCAATAGATTAAAAAGACGATTTAACACACTATTTTATGTAAGCTAAAATAATTCTAATAGTGGCGACAAATGAATATACTGATGATTAGGTTTCACCTGCTCAATTAATAGCATATTATTTTTTGAGCTATCATTTCTCTCCGTATTGATAGCAAAACTAAATCATTTGCTGGTGGACTCTAAAAGAGTTCTCAGTGTTGGATATGAGATGAAGTTCGGGATAATTATAGAAGTTTGACCAGGCAGGTTCAAGAAGATAAAAGAAATTTATATCATTTTTTTGCTATAGTAACATATCTTTTGTTACTCATCCTTGGGAATATAATAAGTAGGAAAGAGAACTTGGCTTTGTCCTAAAGAGTTGTGACAACTAACATCAAGCATAAAAAATTTGTGATTTGTAAGGTATGTTGAACTTGAAAAAGCCTTTGCTTTCAGAATATTCTTAAAAACAAACCAGTAAAAAAAATGTTCTTTTAAAATAATTCAGTTGTTCCAATGGAGTTTCTTTCTATCAGAAAGGTGTTGATTTTCTAATTTAGTCTAGTTTCAACCCACATTTGACTACCACAGAATTTGAAGTTTGTATTCCTTAGTCTTTGAATGCCAATTTTAGCAAAGTAATTGATTGCCCCCAGTAACAGTTTGGACCTTTGATCTTTCCTGGTTTCAGGTGTACAGTAGCTGAGTTAACACAAATACCAACTTGCCAGTGCATTTTCTGAATTAATTCACCATTTCTTCCTCGTGAGCAAACCTGCCCTGCTCTAGGGTGATACTCCAAATAGCCTCACGTGTTTTCAACTATTCTAATTACCTTTGTGTGTGCTGTTAGCAGATGCACACGCACATACACGATGGGAAGTACGTCACTTTGGGTGCTTTTGTGTCATTTCATCTGGATATTTTCTTGACTCTTAAGCCTGGGATTATTTCTTTAATTTCTTTTTTTTATGTTCTCACACTACCTAATGTGCAAGAGATGCCCTTGTCTTTTGGTTTTAGTAGCAAAAAACCAGTTTTTGTGTAACAAGATGAAATATTTTGATGTAGGAGAATATTTTTTAGCACTTTAAAACTTTCATTCCTTCTTTTTCCTCACCCTCCCCTATCGCTTCACCTCTCCTTGTTTTCTATCCCATCCTCCTCTTTCCTGTACTTTCCTTATATTATAGCCCAGTCATCTGTGCTTCCTTCTTGAGATGCAAAGATGAAAAGTCAGGGAAAGGGATCTCTCATTAGAGGGTAGACAGACATGTAAACAATTACTTACAGTGTGAAAGATAAAGGGAATCTCTTACTAGTGTCCAGAAAAATTAAGGTCATTAGTGATGTGGTACCTTTAACAAGGACTAGCCAATGGGAAATTCATAAATAAAAGTAATGGGACAACTTGGATTTATTAATCATACATAACAGTTTTACCATACTTTTTGTCTGTTTTTGGTGGATCTATAAAAAATGTAGTCGTTCTCTGCTGGTTTATTTGATGGAAGATATATCAAAAGGTTCTGTGTATTTCGTCACTTGAATTTGAGAATTGTGTGAAAAGTGAGAAGACAGTGAGGTTAGAGTCCTGAGGAGCATCTACATTTACAGGATGGGTAGAGAAAAAGGAGTACCTAAAGGAGACTAGGAAAGGTCAGTGAGAAATGAGAACCAGGAGGATCGGTGTCACCAAAACCATGAATTTTTAAAATTTCAAGATTAATCAGCTGTGTCTACCAGAGAGGCCGTATAAAATACATTCTAAAAGGCAGTTATGCAGCCACTTTGGACATAACATGAGCAGTTTCAGTGCAGTAGTCAATTTCAGGTTGCAGTAGCGAATTTCAGGTTGCAGTAGCCTGAGTTACAAATGGCAGTTGAAATGAAGATAGGAATGTAGACTTCTTGTTATATTTTGTTATAAGTAGCTGCAAAGTAGAAAACTGTTGGATCTAGGAAGGGAGGAGACAAACTTTTAATAAGAGCCTATGATAAAACTAAGTGGTACTGTCTGTTGTTTTTAAAAGAGTCTTTCATGTACCAGGCACTCTGCTTTGTACTTTCACAGACATTATGCATAGAGTGTCAGATTGAAAGACCAGCTCAACCAGAGGTAGCTTGTTTACTTTTTAAAAATTACTTTTTTTCCTTAATAACTGAAAGGCAATTATCACTGTTAGTTTTTGTTTTTTGTCCTATTAGCAGTCTAAAAAGTACACAATAAAAACTTATATCCTGAATATCAATAATTTATTTTCGCAGTTTAAATATATACTGTCAGTTTCAAAAAGGATTTTAAACACCTTACAGTAAGAGATACACCTTTAAAAAATGTATATATCGGGCTTCCCTGGTGGCGCAGTGGTTAAGAATCTGCCTGCCAATGCAGGGGACACGGGATCGAGCCGTGGTCCGAGAAGATCCCACATGCCACGAAGCAACTAAGCCCGTGCACCACAACTACTGAGCCTGCGCTCTGGAGCCCGCAAGCCACAACTACTGAGCCCACATGCCACAACTACTGAGCCCGCATGCCTAGAGCCGATGCTCCACAGCAGGAGAGGCCACCGCAGTGAGAAGCCGGTGCACCACAACGAAGAGTGGCCCCCACTTGCCGCAACTAGAGAAGGCCCGCGCGCAGCAACGAAGACCCAACGCAGCCAAAAATAAATAAATAAAATACATAAATTTATTTTAAAAATGTATATATATACTAGAGAGGTTTTGTGAATATCATTGTTGTAATTCCTGCTAGAGGACTGAAACTAAGCTGGAAACAGAGCTCTCCTTGATCACCGGTCCATCTAGAAATATAGATGATCTTCCATTAACTATCTGACTTTGTGGGACTTACTGAATCCCTCTGGACTTTAGTTTTAGCATTTATTATTTCTAAAATATTTTTCAGTTTTTCGATTCTCTGATTCTAGGGAAATTGTAGAATCTAGGCATGTCCCCAGAAGGTACATAATGTAATTTGTAAGTATTTGGTTTACTTCTTTGATGTTTTTGGAGTGTTAGAGGATATTATAAAAATAAAGATTTATTAAGAGTGGTTCTTAGAAAGTATTAAATTCCTATCTGAGAACCTGACAGGAGAGAGTGACAGTGTACTTCATGTAGGGTTTTATTAATAGTTGTGTAAGTTCGAAGTATTATTATAACTTAATATTTATGGCTAAAGAATATAGAACGCTGTGAGTGCTGAGATGAAATACTAAATTATGTAACTGTGAAGCTTCCTCTTTGTTATAATGTTCATATCTGGTCTGTTGTTACAGTCTTCTGCTGTCTGGGTCTCCTGACTTCAAACTGCTCATGTTTCTAATCCCTCTGCTCTGTGTATCCTTCTGTTAGTCTACTTTTGGTGAAGCACTCTCCCACATAAGAACATAATGTGGCGTCAGTGTTTAGGATGTTACCTGAACTTTATCTGGCATTCCTGTTCCCCAGTAGAAGCCTTTTGTCCAGCCATAGTTGCCCTTCACAATTCCTAGCATACTCTAAACTCCTTTTCTCTTTTGTTCCTGTTCTTTTTTTTCCCCCCACTCTTTCTGTCTTCCCTGGCAAGTTAACTTTGATCTCTCTTCTTTGAGCTGCTCCCCTGAGGCATCTTTTCTAGCTGTTTGTTTCTGACATTTTACCTCTATCAATAGTATGTTTTTACTGTTCTTTTTTTTAATTTTATTATTTTAAAAATTTTATTTTTCTCTTGAATTTGTACTAAGGAAGATGAGAATTCACTCTCCTTCCTCCTTTTCCCATTCCTTCATTATTCCTAAATTGAATCTTTAAAACAGAATCATACTTATTTTGGTGTTTACTATACATCATTATTTCTCCTTTTATTCTACTCAACATCTATTACAGTCCCTAGTACAAAGGATATTACAGGTTTGGAGGAACTGAATGGAACTTCTTTCTGTTGTAAATCTAGTTTTCTAGGATCAAAATAAAAAATGAGGTCTTAAAACTCATTTAATGTAAAACAAAATATTGAGTTATGTCATTAAGACAACAACATTCTCTTTATCATTCTTATTTTAAAAGATGATCCTTTAAAATATTATCTTTTATAAATGGGTTAAAATCCTTGTTTCTTACAATTGTCAGTTTTGCATGAGTTTTTCCTCAGTATTATTTCTTATTGAGTGGTTTGTTCAAGTTTCAAGTTTGAGCAGTTGGGCTCTTTATGATGGTTACTTTAGTTCAAGTATTCCCTAGTAGAAAACATACATTATACCCTGTTGGACTTTGTCCCCCATTGCTAGCCCATGAATTGCAATTCTGCTAGTGGAAGCAGACTCAACACATTCTGAGATCTTAACAGGCCTCATAGAAAGAAGGAGGCCTCTCTAATTGGTTGCACACAGAAGAGCCTAGAGGGAACATTGTTGGGGAACATTTGAAGGATTATTATGTATCACTGAAATTGACCAGTGTTGTTTACAGAGTTTATCTGGTACTGAGAATCTAAGAAAACAAAGGAACGTCTTAGTATGTATAATTGAAAACAGTTGACTAAAGTATTTCTATGTTAGATGAATTTTTAAAAAATAAAAGACTGTAGAAGGTAAGTTTCACTGAAGGAGAAAATTGGACTATTAGCTGGAGAATTTTGAGTTTGTCTCAATGGTCTTTAAAGTATTACATCAATTTCAGTGTAGGATGCCACCTCCTCTCCTTTGTTTCTTACTTACAATTTCAAGATCTAGAACTGAAGCTTTCTATCAGAGTATGGTTCACATTCCTGAAATAAATAACAGCTTTCTTCTGCTAATGATTTGCTGTGTCCTTACGTATTTCTAGGCCTTGATTTCAACTAGAGTTTCTTAGGGAAAGAATAAGACATTGTGATAGCCCATAAACACCCAGTTTGTGAAAACAGAAAAATTGGGATTATATGCTTTTACTTTTCAACTTTATCCCAGTAGCCCCTCCTTTTCCCAGTCTCTAAAAACTTATAGTACTGGTTTGGGACACATGATTATGTTCAAGTATTAAATTAAACATGTACTGTCTTGTATTAACCTTGATCATTTTAAGCGTGTTTTGTAGGTTCAAAAAGGTAAATTACAATACTAAAGGACACTACTTTAATAATGGCAAGGCCTCCCTTTCCCCCAACCCTTAGAAACACATGCTGTTAAAAATACCCTGTGAAGACTCAATAAAATACTTGCTAAGTACATTTCAAACCAGAGGATGCTTTGGTTGAAGTATGTTATGGATATATTCGAACGTGACTGTGTGTTTGAAGTACAGTACAGGGTATGTTCTGTAGCTGCTATAGAACAAAGCATTCTGTATTTGTGCTTTGATTTTTTGTAAACTAAGCTTCCCAAGTTTCAGAGCTCTTTTAATTCTTCTGAGTATATCATGGAGAAGCCTTCAGTTGGGCCATTGGCACCTTGTGTATCTGATCTCTTTTAAGGATGCATGCAGTACTCTTGCAACTCCTTTGAACAAGTCAGTTATTTTCAGAAACAGCTGAAGTTACTGAGCAGCCGAATTGGAGCTGAACCTGGGGTGAGGCAGATGAGTAGGGGCCAATCATCCTGACCCGCAGTGTAAGTATTCAGAATCATAAACATTGACTTCAGGAATTAGAAGTTTTTGTGCATGCGACTTTTTTAGGAATCTGATGCACACACATATACATTATTACAAGTATTATTGATGGGAGTAAATGACAGAAGTTTAGGACTTTGTTATAACTCCTACTTATGCTCTCAGTGAACATAGTCAAACTGATCCACTTACTATATCCTGTGTTTCTGTTCCTGTGTTTTCTAAACTCTGAGTAGGAATAATAATAAAGGTATAATGATGTCTACCTTATATAGGTTGTTTTGAGGATTAAATGAGATAATGTGACTGTCTAAATAATTAGACAAATTATTTAAAGCCTGTTTCATAAATTTCTTCCTAGATTCTTATAGCACTTTATATACTATTCACTATATTATGAATGAAACCATTCAACTTTTCAAAATTAAATGATCATAATTCAGGAATAGCATTATGTATCATTTTATTTTTCCATTTTCAGATCATTTAATATTATTTTTATATATGAAAGTTATATAATTTAAATAAACCATGCATTAAAAGCACATGATAGAACTTCCATAAAATTCACCTCCTTTACACCAAGTATTTTCATAGGTTTGATTTTGGTCTCATATACCTATGTAGTTATAAAGAAGCCTGTTGACTATTAAGGTTCACTGTAAAGCGTGATAGTCTATTTTCCATATTTCACATATAAAATACACTTCTAGGTAATGTTAAGCCAAGTGTCTTTAGTAGTAAGGTGAGATAGCTACCCTGGATAATAAAAGGAGGCAGCATAGGTGAAAAGTGACCCAGACAGAAATGGATCCAGCAGTCACAATTACCAGATGAGGAAAGAAGGAAGCTCCTTACAAACCACCACCACTTCCAGGATTTTCTTCTCACTTGGATAGGTATCATTCAGACCTTCTAGAAACACATTTATGCACTTGCTTTTTACTTTGCTTTTTTCCCTACCATTCCTCATAAGGGTACCAAAAAGGGGAAAGTTTTTCCTATTCTTTTTCCTTCTTAAACACGTTTATCACTTATGTAGCTTGAAATGAGAAGAATGGTCTAGATAAGAATATTTGATATGGAGTGAAGAATAATAGAAAAAATAAGTGGGAGGTTGAGGATAAAATAAATTGTTATCTATATTTTTAGTTTACTGGCATAGTCTGGCATTAAAAGTACTAATTATACAAACGTGGCCATTTGTTATTTTGTTCTTAGCCCTGTGTTTAATGAATAATATTAAAATGTTTCCTTGGAGGGAATTTAATTTCATATTACTCACTCACTTTTTAAAGCTTTCCTTTATACTGCTTTGTTTGAAGAATGTGTTCATAAGTCATTCCAAACGTCTTAAAAAAATCTGTCGTGTATTTTCCTATAACAAAAGGATTGAATGTATTTATTAAAAATTGTAAAATTCAGGGGCTTCCCTGGTGGTGCAGTGGTTGAGAATCTGCCTGCCAATGCAGGGGACACGGGTTCGAGCCCTGGTCTGGGAAGATCCCACATGCCGCAGAGCAGCTGGGCCCGTGAGCCACAACTACTGAGCCTGCGCGTCTGGAGCCCGTGCTCTGCAACAAGAGAGGCCATGACAGTGAGAGGCCCGCGCACCGCAATGAAGAGTGGCCCCCGCTCACCACAACTAGAGAAAGCCCTCGCACAGAAACGAAGACCCAACACAGCCAAAAATAAACAAATAAATAAATAAATTTATTTTTTAAAAAAATTGTAAAATTCAGAAAACCACATAGAATTATGAGAGTTTAATTGAATTCTAACACATAGATATGTCCTTTATTTGAACATAGTAATGTATATGGAGTCTTTCTTGATACTTTATATATTCCTATACATACATCCCTCCATAGTGCTTGATGATTACTTAGTGAATTCTTGAAAATTTAGCTTTTAAAAATAGAGTTATTTCTAGATACACTGGAAAAGGGTCACTTCAGCACACTAAAGTATAATTTACAGAAAGGTAAAATTTGGACTCTAATGCAAATATAAAATGAACAAATGGCATACATTTTAATCAACTCATTAATTAGTGAAAGAACAGATAAGATGTGAAAACCAGTTCAAAGAGTATTTGAGTAGCTAGGTTTTTCTAGAAAATTAATAGGTATATATGTACCTACAACTTAGTAGCTGTTTGAACAAACAATGAACATAAATTGAAAGAATAAAATGTATTTTCTTCTTACCCAGAACTGCTGATAAATAGGACATGTATGCCTGTTGAGCACTGTACAACTTCTCAAACCTTGGAATCAGATTGGATGCTACTACTCTTATTTCCTGTCCATACTGATTTTACTTTATGTCATAGTCACAGCTGAGACACCCCACCCCCCCACCACCAAATTTAAAATATCCCACCACATCCATGTGAATTTCCTGCAGTGTTTTGGGGGGTTTGGTGCACAGTTGAGGAACCGAGGCACTAGATAATCCTTGGATGGGCATTTCCCCTATATGGCATTGAAAGGACAAGCTGTCTTCCATTGACCTTACTTCAAAGTTTTGAATAAATTTCTTTTATTTATTAGTTTGTTTATTTAGCTAGCTAGCTAGCTAGCTGTGTCAGGTCTTCATTGCAGCACACGGGATCTTCTTTGAGGCATGCGGGATCTTTCGTTGTGGCGCATGGGCTTCTCTCTAGTTGTGGCGTGCGGATTTTCTCTCTCTAGTTGTGGCACGCGGGTTCCAGAGCGCATGGGCTCTGTAGTTTGCAGCACGCTGGCTTAGTTGCCCTGCAGCATGTGGGATCTTAGTTCCCTGACCAGGGATGGAACCCGCGTCCCCTACATTGGAAGGTGGATCCTTTACCACTGGACCACCAGGGAAGTCCCTTGAGTAAATGTCTTAAAAAGTCCCCTGAGGAGCTCCTAATGAGAATTGTCAAATTTTCTTTCGAAAACAGCTTGAGGGATGGTGGTGTTGTCATTGATTGTCCTGGTAATGTCCATGATTAATAAACTACTCTGTGTTTATCCACAGTCCCTGCCCAGTGTATTGACTGTTCTAGTAGGCCAGTTAATCATGCTGCTGTGATGCACTAGATCTATAGTATAGCAGATTCTTGAACTTTTTGTTGTCAAAACACCTATAAATGTTAACTGAGCACCCAAAAGAGCTTTTGTTTATTGGGTTATACTTATCAATATTTACTCCAAAGAATTAAAACTGAGAAAAGTTAAAATATTTATGACTTTTTAAAATAACAGTAACAAACCCATTATATGTTAACACAACCTTTTTAACTAAAATAACACTTTTCTAAAAGAAAAAAATATTTAGTCAGAAGAGTGGCACTGTTTTTGCAAATCTCTTTAAACTCTGGCTTAAGGGAAACAGCTGTATTCTTGTGTCTGCTTCTGCTTGTAGTCTGTTGTGACATCACACACGATGTAGCCTCTGGAAAACTCCATTGTGCACTTGGAAAAAATTAAGAGTGAAAAGGATAAATAATGTCTTCGTGTTATTTTGAAAATAGTTTTGACCTGCTGCCTGCTCGGCATTCCTATACTTTAAAAAATTTCAACAAAGATGTTGTTTGTCTGCATTTTATTCTTAGGCTGGAGCAGGTAAACTTTTCCTACAGATAGTAAATATTTTCAGCTTTGCAGGGCATATGGTTTCTGTCAAAACTAGTCAAGTCCGACATTGCACTGTGAAAGCAGCCATAGACAATATGTAAGCAAATGGGCAATAGATTGTTCCAATAAAACTTTATTTTACAAAAAATAGGTGACTGTGAAATGGAGCAGGACCCTGTGGTCCTCCCCCTGCCCCCACCCATGTCCTCAGCCTGCCTTTTGTCTGTGGAAAAACTTTAGCCAAAGAATAAGTTTAATCAGAGAAGTGAGAAAATGCAGAAACAAAGGAAAACAGTCAAAGGAGACCAAATAATAATAGTTTACTCATTAAGCAAAGTCAAGGACCTTTAGCTCCTCCTCAAGGGCTATAGATAATACTCTGAGCCATACCCTGTGAGCTGTCTTATAGATACTAAAACCCCACCAGGTGAAAGCCGTTAACTACATGATGACCAGACTGTAGCCATGACATAAGCTACAGTTCCGAGAAATGACCTCAAAGAAATGGGAACAAACCAATCCTGGAACTGAAGATTAACTGTACTTAAAACAATCAAGGGCTTCCCTGGTGGCGCAGTGGTTGAGAGTCTGCCTGCCAATGCAGGGGACATGGGTTCGAGCCCTGGTCTGGGAAGATCCCACATGCTGCGGAGCAACTAGGCCCGTGAGCCACAACTACTGAGCCTGCGCGTCTGGAGCCTGTGCTCCGCAACAAGAGAGGCCGTGACAGTGAAAGGCCCGCGCACTGTGATGAAGAGTGGCCCCCACTCGCAGCAACTAGAGAAAGCCCTCGCACAGAAACGAAGACCCAACACAGCCAAAAATAAATAAATAAATTAATTAATTAAAAAAAATTTGCCAAAAATGTCACCTGCTGCCTCAAAAAAAAAAAAACAACAATCAAGTTGACGCTGGGCAGACCACCGCATGACCAATTTCAAGATGACTGTCAGAGCTGACTGTGCTGTTTCTACCTGTAGCCCCTTCCCCCTGTCTATAAAAGCTCTTGCCCACTGATTGTCAGTGGCAGGGAGTAGGCCTTTGGACAGGAGTCTGCCCTGCCCCTGGTTGCCAGCATCCGAAATAAAGCAAACTTTCCTTTCCACCAACTTGCCTCTTTATTGGCTTTAGAGTGGCAAGCAGCCAGACCCCCACTTCCGGTTACAATGGGATGGAATTGGCCCTGGTACCTAACTTGGCTGACCTCTGCCCTTAAGAGGAAGTTTGCTGTCCAGATGCGCTGAAGTGGTTAGCTGAGAAGCCACACAGCTAGAAAGCTGAGGATTCAGAGCTAGGCATTTCTAGTTTCACAACTGCTATTTTTCTCAGTTCTTCATGCTGTCTTCACGAATAAGGTTAATGATTATACCTTTAATGTAGGAGGAGTGATTATTGATTATAAATAAATTTTTAAGGTAAAAATTTATCTGATTACAAAGTTATATAAGGGCTAGAATTTAGAATCTTCATATGCCCGAGAAATGATTGGATGAGTGTGTGTCTTTGTCATAATAAATCTTATGCACAGCACAGCATTTTAATTCTTGTGATAATTCACTAAAATATACATACCTGAAAGTGTTTTCTTTTCAACTGATGAGCTCTCTGAGTAATTATTTTATCTTATTTAAATTATTATGTGGAATGGGCAATACATGTATGTAGTATAAAATTTAAACAGCACAAAATTATATAGGCAAAAAAGTCTGTTCCCCACTCACTGCCCAGCCAGCCAATTTCTCTCCTAGTGTTAAATCATATTACCTGTTTCTTTTTGTCTTTCCAGAGATTGGTTTATGCAGATATACAGTGTGTTGTATATATTTCCCTTTTCTATACACATAGTATAGCAAATGGTACACATACCCTACCCATTGTTCCATTGCTTTATTTTACTTAATAGATAGTGATGATGTGTTGAAGATCAATCCAAGACATGCATAGAGGACTATATAGGAAATTTTCTAATTTCAGAATTTGTTTGCTTTGTTATCTGTGTTCTGTGAGTAGCTTTTCTAACAGTTTTTTGTTGTTGTTCTTTTTGGGTTTTTTTACAAAATGGTTTTGTTTTGGTATTTGGTTGACATAAGTAAGATAACTTGACAAAGTCCTGCTAAAGAACTTGGTATTATCAGGAGGGTAAGATATAAACACTTAAAGCAATTAGAGATAAGACACTATATATAATTAGTGTCTTGGTTTGTGAAATATTAAGCGCTAAAGGTGAAAATTGGAAGATACTGATGTGGGTTCTAGTGAAGAGAAAAGATTCATGAAGTTAAATGTGTTTTGTCAAATCTGAGGTTTGGATGACTTGGGGTAGAATCGTGGAGAGGAAAATAGCAGTAACAAAGACATGTACACAATGGTGTCTCAGGGAAAGACTTGGCTTCTAGAGAGGAAAGTTCAGCTTAACAGCAATGAAAGATAGGAAGAGGTAACTTCTAATAAGAGAACTCCTCGAGTGATCTAGACAGTTAGATAGAAGTTCTGTGACAAAGTTCCAAATTAATGAAGCTTAGATTAATTGTGATGGTTCATGAGAATAGAGACTTAAACGTTGTTTTATTAATGACTAAATAGAGTAGTTGCTTGTTAGAATTTAAGAATTGCAAAAGAGCCACCAATAAGCGTTGTCCTGAGAGTTAAAGATCTCAAACAAACAAACAAACAGGAATACCAAGCCTTCTTTTGATGGCCCAGTCCAAACTTGCCACTAAATTATGACAATTCATGTATAACTTTTCCCTGTTGCTCTTGCCTCCTTGCTTCTGCAGATTTTATTAACGTATCCTGGGACTGTTTTTAGTTAGTGCCTTTTGTATTGTCATATTTTGTCTCTTGCCAAGGATTTTAGCATTTACAACCTGCAAGCTCTAATTGCTCATGATAAATTTTTTTTGAAGCTAGGGTATGCCTCACATTATTGCAGTTGAGAAGCACCTAAGCCTTATTATAGCATTAAAGTGAATTTCCTTATAGAGCTCCCTGGTGCCACTATAGCCTCTCTGTATGGGTTTAATCAGTTGGCCTCTACTTCAAACTTGAAGAGAAGGTACCAGTAGAAAGGTAATCATGCTTCCCAGAGTCCACAGTACAGGTTTGGATGTGCTCTGAAAGACAAATTGAAATGGTAGAATAAAAAGCAACCAAGATAGAGATACTCAGTAAAACAACTTCAAGTTGGAAGGAAAGGGAGCTAATATTTGTTTAATTTAAGACTATTATTTATTGAGATACTGTGCTAAATGCTCAACATAAAATATTTCCAGTCTTCACTATATACCTGGAGCTTTGTGTTATTTACTTTGGTTTTACAGATGAGAACGTGGAGACCTAGAGAATTTCAGTAAAAGACTAAGTAAGTGCCAGAGCTAAGAGCACATTTTCCGGGAGAGGGACAGGACCTTTCTGCATACTGCTTGCTAGGTACTTGTGTCTTGTTACTCCTCACAGCAGCCCTGTGAGGTCAGTGATAGGAGGAGTGGTGGTGAGAGATGGGGAGATGAGACTGCTACTGGGACAGAGCTAGGTCTCTGTGCTGCCAAGGCTCTTGCGCTTAATCTTTTTTTTTTTTTTCTTGCCCTTAATCTTAGCAAACAAATGATAAGTACTGTCTTCTTCCAAAACAAATAAAAAACAAATGATTCACTTTTTAGTTCCTGGGCTAACTGCAGACAATGGAAAAACTATTTGTGGAGAAGGGACACAAAGAGAAGACTGCAGAGATGGCTGTGCTCAAGGTTCTGAAGGAGATTCCTAATCATGCTTCTTCTGGACCTTGCTTGCACAATAAAGCCCCTAATAGGAAATTTCAATGCATATTTAGAAGGAAGAAAGAGGTTCCGGGCCTTGGGCATTGGTCAGGGCACTTGCCCTAAGGGGCTAAGCTGGCAGCTGCTCAGTTGAGGGCTCCCTTGTGGTAGTTACATGGTTTGCATATTCCCCTAGAGCTGTCAAACTGGAAGTCTTTCTAGGTATCAGTTTGAATCCTTGGGTCAAAGGAATAGAGATCAGGGCTATGGAGAGGTGAATTTCTGTCTGTCTTTTGAAGCTTTGCCTAAATATTCAGTGACTGGTACTTAATAGTAAATTTAAGAATACAATTTATTTGTGGCATTTAGCCAAATTTAGAATTACGGAGGAGAAAAATATTACTTTCCCCTCTTTTATTCACTTATCTATTAGGTGAGGTGTAAGAAAAACAGCAGCATCCTTTCAAACCTCAAAAATTGAACATAGCTTAAATCCTTAAGAAAACTTTAAGTTTTAATATTTAACAGTACTTTTTTTTCATGGGATGTGAAATGGGAGAAAAATACAATAGAGAGATGCATGTTAATAATAAGTTTTGAGAAAGCTGCTTTGATAACCACATGACCCTTTTATTGGTCACATAAAGCTGGGAAGGACAATACAATGACAAACCTTATTTTTCTCTGATAATAGGATGAATGTTAAGCTACAAAGAATAATTTCATGCATTCACATCCATCATTAGGAAGATCAATAATGGGGTTAGTATTTAGAGACAGAAAGTTTGACCATCAGTCAATTAAGAAACAGAAGACAGTATCCTAACCCCAGCAGAGTTGTAATTTATGTGATTGATAATAATTTTTTAATTTAATTACTTTACTGACATATGCTTAGAAAGCATTCTCATAAAACATTCAGGTCAAGGTCTGAGTATATATTTATTTACCTTTCTCAGTAATAGATTTTGGGTTTTCACCAAGTTTATCTTTTATCCCTTCTTTTTCTTCAGCAAATTAAACATTTCCAGAACTCTGTTAGATTGTTTTTGGCTGTTAATTATTTTTATTATAGGGAAATTAATTTGCACTCTGTCTTACTTTTGTTTAGTTCCTGCTGTTCTTTCAGTGTTTGCTGGACGCACTTAATGACTAAATAAGAGAAAAGTAACCTAAAACCAGTTAATATAAAATTGAGCCCAGCGGGATAGTTGACACACTGAGCAGTCTCATTCTTGTTTTCATGAGACAGCTAGAATGCTGTAGCTCAAGTATACTCCCCAAGGCCACGGAGCTAGAGAGGCAGACTAGTGATCTTTTCTCCCCTTCTGTAGTACATTGTACTTTCTGCTACGTTACATTGCCTTCTATGATTTAAGTGCTCATAAGTTTTTTAAAAATTGGAGGTTTAAAAAAATGATAAAAGTAATACATGCCCTTGAAAAAGGTAGGTAGTTTCGAAGGCAACAAAAACCTCCCTCTTCACCTCTTTTGCTCCCAGACTCGCACGAGATAGTCCCTATGAATGGTCTTTTACGTATTCTTTCAGAATTTTATTCAGAAGACTCTAATATTGTATCTCTGTAATAGTAATTTTTCTGTAATCTACCATAAAATTAAGGAAAATTAAACATTTTCCATCTTAATCCAATTTCCTAGCTTCCAAGTGTGGACTTTCAAACTACCCAATGCTACTTTTTAATAAAAGAATCCGATTTGTTATGTTACTGGAGCTGGAAGGACCTGTGAGGTAAGAAAGTCCCCTTAGCTTTTTAAATAAGAGGTTAAGTGATTTGCGTAGAGCTCCACAGTATTTAATTCCGGTAAGTGGTTCCAGATTTCTGTTCTTCCCACTAATCCATACTGCCTCTCAACTCATCTTATAGGCTTAAAAGTGAACTGTGTATCATAAACAGGCGTGTTTCATGTGTGTACTCAAGAAGTCTCTTTTAAAAATCTAATCCATAAACTAATACCCAGCACACAGCAGATACTTGAATATTTGGGTTGAAGTAATTTACACTAATTTTTCACTACAGTTCGTTAAGAAGATGAGGGGGTTGGACCAGATCATTTTAAGGACTTTTCCACAATAAATGTCTATGATTTTAATTTTAGTTTCATTCTGTCCTCAGAGTATCAAGCGGTTTTTCTTCAGACTCAAAAGCTATTGTGTTGGGTGGCTAGTCCTGACTACCTTTCCCAGCAAGACAAGAATCTACTGGTGCCCTGTGCAGTGTTTGGTGCAATCAAGTGCCAGGTTTCCTGTTAATCCTTTTCCTTCAGTTAAAGGGAAATTTAAAAATTATGTAAAGTTGCAGAATGGAACCAGGTTCTCATACATTTCAGATCAGATTACAACTCTGTCCTGCATACTTTAGTGAGCTGATTTATAAGCCAACAGTCCCCCTCATACCGGGGGTGGGGTATGGCTGGAAATTGGAGTATGAAGTTTGGGGCAGGAAGCTGGTTGGAATTTAAGTGGTGGTCCTGGTGGTGGTGTAGTGTTAAGCGGGATAGTAGTTTTAAGGGCCTGTGTAAAATAATGTTTACTGGCCAAGATTTGGCAGGAATGTATCTACCAGTTACCTTGACATACAGTGTAATATAGTGTGCAGTCAGCCATGGGTACATAAACATCTGTGAAGTTTAAGGGAACTCTCCGGTTTTATAAAATTCATTCATCGAAAGAATTCTTGCTTTGTTTTGTCACTGTGTATGAAATATAAAAAAAATATTCCTTGTGTTTAAACAGTGTGGTTAAAGACAGGGCATAAAGGGTCATTAACAAGAGTATCTGGCAGAATGGCAAGCCTGCTTATTCTTCACATAGCAGATCAACAACTTGCTTAGAAACCTGTTTGAACATATATTAAAAACCAGTGCTAGCTTGATTAACATTAAATCAAATAAGGTATAGAAGCTGAAAGCCTTTACAAGTTTAATTTCCTGACGTGTAAGGAGTCGCTTCCCAAAACTGATGTGAATACTGAATTACCACAGTATTGGAGTGCCTTTACTAACCTGATTTATTTGAGGTGACTCAAATTAATGGATTTAAAATTAAATTAAATTAATTTATTTAATTTAACTAAGTTAAAATTAAATTAACGGATTTCAAATGACAAAAAAAGATATTTAAAAGAATTATTTTAAGCATTAAGTCTTAATTGTTACTAGTTTGGAAAATTGGAAGGTACATAAAGAATCTTATCTGTCCTGTAAATTAGAGTAAGATAAAATCATATCAAATAAGCCTTTATTATGGTAGAAAACCCAGAAAGATTCCGTAAGACTATCAGGGTACAGGTGCAGGAGGAGAAGGGCAATTTACTTGAATACTTTTTAACACTATTTTCCTTGCCCTTTGTTGGAATTTGAAGGTTGGCCTCTGAGGACTATTGATGTTAATATACTGAAAGTGTAAATGCCTTTTGAATAGGTGTTCATCTAAATAGTATTGGTTTTGCCTGAAAGTTCTTTTTCATAGGGTACTCCATTTGGAAGAACAAAAGTTACTTTTCTCTTCCAATTTGTTAGCATATCTGGAACCAAGCTAAAATATGTTATGCTTAAGCGATACCAATTGAGTGATTTGGCCTTATCTGTACTGTGGAAGAGAATTAATTTTAATTCCAGTGTTTGTCATTAATTAGTAATCAGTTTTTAAACATGTGACTGATTTTATCAAAATTTGTTTAAATTGTTTTAAAAAACATTTTAGTCGGATTCAGTCAATCATGTTTGTTGACTGAACTTAGTTTATATTAAGCATAAAGAGTGGAGAAAACATTCATTATTTAAAACAATAGTAAGTGGAGTTAATGTTTCTCACTTAATTGAAGAACATTTCTTTTTGAAGCACCTTGACAATAATTACTTTAGTTCATGAAATTTCATCTGTTTTCAGAATTGAAAGAAAGCAGCTGTCATCATCTGAAAATTAAATATCTCAAACTGTACACGATGATACTGAATTACTGGTGATTCTTGTTTTCTTCTCCCAAACCCCCTGTATTTCTTAGCTTTCTATCATGAACATATATTACATTATTAATCAGAACAAATAACACTGGTATTTTTAAAAAGTAAACATAAAATAATACATTTAATTTTCTTCTGAATCTTTATAGTAATAAAGTACACTTGAGCACTTCCTTTTAAAAATTAGTACCTCTAGTTTGTAATTGAAATTGAGTGCTAAATGTTGATAGTACCAAAATATCAACTGCTAGTTATTTTTAAGATTCATTTAACAATGTTAAGAGAAAAACCAGGCTCTCAGTGGGAGAATGATTTATAGTATAGTTCATTAGTGATTTCTTTTTAAATTCTTAAAGCAGTATTATTAATTTGTATTTTTAGAGATTTCTGTACTGTGTAATTTTAATCTAGAAGTACTTGTGTATTTTATATGTCATCTTGATCAACATTGGGGCCCCCAGCCATCTTGGGGCCTCTAGGGGACTGTATGTTTCGATGCTAGGCTGGGCGCTGTGTGCTTTATCATCATTGTTATCATTATGCTGGGTGCCAAGCAAGTGCTTTTCAGTATTCTGAGAGACACTTAAGTGTGGTGCTTAAGAGCGTGGGCTTTGAGGTCAGACTGCCTGGATTCAAACCCTAGCTTTCCCAGTTATTAATGGTGTGACCTTAGGCAAGTAAAAGTTACCTAACCTCTTTTTTCAGTTTATCTGTGAAAGAACGGTAATTGTTGTCCCTACGTCATAGGATTGTTATGAGAATTAAATGAGTTAATATTTACATAGTACTTAGAAGAGTGCCTGACATATTTAATGTTTGTTTATTAGTCAAATTAACATTCATGTAATCCTCATAATAACCTTTAGAGAGAGATGATTATTTTACAGACGAGAGATTATGTGATTTGTTTAAGGTCACACAGCTAGTGATGTGGATCTGAGATTTAATTCTGGGCTGTCCAAAAATGTGTGTTGGGATTATAAGTGCCTGTCTTATAATAGCCCTTGCATTTGGACATGTCCCCTGGCAGTTATTTTATCTAGTCTATCCCTTAATGCATCATGTCAAAAGTGATTGATGCTTATGCTATATAAAACTTGACATAATTATAGTCAAGTATGCATGCAAAAATAATCAGGCATGATTCTAATGGGTAAAAAGGACATATGTGGGATTGTATCACCCGTTTCTAAGACATTAAAAAAGTACAAGTTGGTTAAATTTTATGATCTTAAAACCCAGCAACTCCCCCCCACACACAAAAAAAGTTACGCAGGATACATAGTTTAGAATAGAATCAACTGTATATGAATATAACAAATACCTGTTTGGGTGAAATAAAATTATTGGGAAAAAGAACATTATAATAAACTGAGAAAAGTGTGTTAATATGGAAAAAACCTGACACTGATAATTCAAGATATATATGTTGAAGTCAAATGTGGAATGAAACATCCTCATTAAAAATACATTAGAAAAATTTATTTATCTTGGCTGTACTTTAAAATAAAGATTTAAGAAAACCCTATTGAAGTAATAATAATTTATCTGTATTTTGGTGGTTTCATTAAAATTTTTTCAGAAAGTACTTCAAAACCAGCAATACTAAAAAAAGAAAAGCAACAGTCTGATCATGATAAATATATAAAGTATAATACCCAGAAAATACTAAAACTGAAAACATTAATTAGACCATTCTCCTCTGTACAAATGGTTGATAAATAAAAACAGCCATTATTTATGAAGCAAAGACTCAGTTTTAGTCAGCCTTTTTTTTTTGGCTGTGTTGGGTCTTTGTTGCTGCGTGTGGGCTTTCTCTAGTTGTGGCGAGCGGGGGCTACTCTTCGTTGCGGTGCGTGGGCTTATTGTGGGGGCTTCTCTTGTGGAGCACGGGCTCTAGGCACGCGGGCTTCAGTAGTTATGGCGTGCAGGCTTCAGTAGTTGTGGCTCACGGGCTCTAGAGCGCAGGCTTCAGTAGTTGTGGCACACGGGCTTAGTTGCTCTGCGGCATGTGGGATCTTCACAGACCAGGGCTTGAACCTGTGTCCCCTGCATTGGCAGGCAGATTCTTAACCACTGCGCCACCAGGGAGTCCCTCAGTCAGTCTTAACAATAATCTTTATAACAAACTTTACAAGAAAAGTATTTTGTTCATCCATCCTATTTCTTAAAACAAATGCAGATGGAAACAAATGGGAGGTACCCATTCACATATATTAAAGAAGCAAAAATAAATAAAATGGACAAAACCAAGGCTGGTGATATTTAAGGGCAGCCTACTCATTTATTGCTACACTTCAAAAAAAATGTCAATAAATCCAGTCTTTCTAAATAGTGATATGGTACCACAAAATGAGAACTGTAAAATTCATGTTATTCTTTCACCTAGTAATACCATTTCTGTCAAATGGCATTACGGAAAAAACTCTTTTTTTCATTGATGTTTCTAGTTGTATTATTTATATTTAGCCAAAAACTGGAACCTCCCTTAATTTTCAATAGCTACGCAAAAATATTTGTTCAAATATGGATTTATATTTTCACTATTGAGGTTTCTTAATAATATCTAACATGTGCTTCTAAGTAATCAAGAATACCAAATGTACATGATGCTTACATACATACAAAATAACTTATTAATAATGATAAAGGTTCTGTACAAATCTTCTTTCTAAATACCAGTTTCTTTATCTGTAAAATGAAGGTGTGGGACAAAATGATACCTGACACTGATTCTGTGAAGGCTGTGAACCAAGAATAGCAGGAGGGGATGGATTCTTATAATTATTTTTTGTGGCCATGAAGTCCCCCCTTCTCTCCCCCAACCCCTGCTTGCCTGATACTTGACTGATACTTGACACTTGACTGATGACTAATGTGTTAATAAGCACAGGGCCTAGTCTTTTGTGTAGGATTTCAGTAAGTCAGTGGACGATACGTGAATAGATGAATTAATGACTAATCCTGTTATAGTTTTTATTTCTTTAAATTTTTTCCAGTTTTATTGAGATATAATTGACATTAACTAGTTTTTATTTGTTTTGTAAAGCTGGTTAAATAAGGAACAAATAATACTCTTGCAGTATTTTTTTGCAGTAAGCCTTTTGTTCATATATAATATAAATGAAATAATATCTTAACATTTATTGATTAAAGTAATACTGTGTACTACTCTTCTAAGCATTTTTTCACCGATTCTTTAATCCTGATAATAATTCTATTAGGTAATAATTATCCTCAGTTTATGGATGTAAAACCTAAGGTGCAGTAAGGTTAAGTAACCTACTCAAAGTTGGACAGCCAGCAAGTTAAAGGGGGCTGGGCTTTGAGCCTGTCTTCATACCTTCTGCTCTCCCGTAACTCTGCTCATACCTCAGTGCCCTTGACTTTGGCGGGTTCTGATAGGCATGTGTTGAGACTGGGTAGCCTGGGCAAGAATGTGGGTCAGGCAGGGTTTTACCACTAGACCAGGCAGTGCACCTGCTGGTTGGAGATGGGGAGCCCAGGCCAATTGAAAAAACTCATCAGGACTTGAAGAGTGAAGGAAGCTAGGCATCATCTTTTAGGGAAAAAGACTAAAGCTAGGATTGTTTTAAATGAGGGATGAGTTTGGCTAACAAGTCTTGGTTCCAAGTATTGGCTTTAACAGGGCTGTTTAGGATTCCTTTGTTATCATTATCCATTTGTACCACTAAGTTTCTGGCTGATAAGAAGCATCTACCTTATGAGCTGTTGCAGTGAGAAGATGTTAAATCTTCAACTGAGCTAGAACCTCCGTATTCCTTGGCCCTTGAGTTTTTCTCAGTCACTTTTGGAAGCAGCACCTTTATCATTCTCATGGACTAGGTCATGACATCAGTGCTGCATTCTTTTGAATACCTTGGCCTTGTGCCCAGGTTATTTCCCATGTTACAACCAGAGCTCTCTGGTGGTGGACCTCAAATTGGGGCCCTGCCTTTTTTCCCCCATTCGATTTTTATATCTTGGAAACATATGCTTTTTTAATGTGGGCCACCATGAGTACATAAAAGGTGATGCCGGTGCTAGCATATGGTTGTGCACAACAGTAACAGACTGGTATTATTTCAGGTTAGAATCCTAACAGTTCTAGAGAGAGCACAGACTGAGTGTCCTTAAAATGTAATTTAAGAGTTCAAATCCAAAACACTGACATTCTGAAAAGCATATGTGGCAAGTCAGTTCAAGGTAGTACATAGAATTCAGATTTCTTATTCTGAGAAAAGCTATTGCCAATCCTAAGGCAATAAAATAAACAGAGGCAGCAGGGGTCAGGAAACAAATTTATAGGCCAGTGATTCCTGTTTACCACAAACATTGTCAATATTTCATCATCCACATTTGGGTTTATGCCCAGGTAGAATTCTTTAGTTGACCATTTTGGAAATTCTAAACCATATATCAAGAGTGTTTATATTTGAAAAATGTTAGTGTTTGAAAAGTGGTAATCAATAGAATACATTCTTACAGAACAGATTATCAATAAATTCTTACTTAAACTGGTATTTCTTTTAAAGACACTTGTTAAGAAGACCGTGTCTTGTTAAAATGAACCCTGCTGTTTTTGGAGATTCTTCTGGCTTTGTGTTGTTGACGGTGTACTTTGCTGTCCCATTAGTATTGTCAGCTGTCAGACACATCTGAGGCCTCCCCAGGGCTAGATTAACAAAGCACCCCACCACCCAGATCCTGATGTCAAATAAAGAAGGCAGTATGTAATTTTTGGCGCTGTTCCCTTATTTGATCTTCCCTCAAGGTTATAGATAAAAATGGATTTTGATTTAAGGATTCATCCCATGAATATTTTGTGTTAGAGTGACATCTAAACATGGTCTTGGTGAATAAGACTGGTTTTAAGTCAAATACTTTCAAATATCATTTTTGCACCTGTCACCTCAGGTAATCTAAAGTAATTTAAAAGGTGAAATTAATTCCCATATATGATCCCTGTGTTGCCATTTATTGAGTCTTGTTACGTTCTGAGAATCTGCTAAAAGCTTTATGTGCATTTACTCATTTGATCCCCCATTTTAATCCTGTGATGTAAGAACTGTTACCTTCATTTTATAGGTGAGAACACTGAAGTATCCATGGTGTTTTTCATAGTGAGTGGCATAGTCATGCTACAAATTGAGTTGTTCTGCTCTAAAATCTGTGCTCTTTACCCCTACATTTACTCTAATGAAGAAGTTAAGAGGGGTGGTAATTTATGAGAAATATTTATTGTCTGCTTTTCCTCCTTTTTTCTTGTTGAGTTCATCACAGATCATGTTCATGTGATGTGTAATAAACGTAATAGAGGAGATAAAGCATCTACTTCTTCATTCAGTAAGCATTTATTTATTGAGATCTAACATCATCTTCTGCCAGTTTCTTTCTTTCATTCTATATTCTGATAAGGATCTCCAAACTTGTGTGCAAAAGGCAGTCTGTTAAAGTGCACAAATAAAAATGTTACTTTGTTTCTTTTTTCCCTTTCTATTTAAAATTCCAACTTTGTGGATGTTTTAGAGCTTACAAATAGATTAGTGTTAACCACATACTACATTTCATTGGCTCTAAGATGTATCCCCCGCCCCCCCCCCCGCATTTTAACATCTCAAATTGTGGTATTTCTTACGTAAGAATTAATTAGTGTTTTTTATTCCTTAGTGGTTAATAAAATCTGCAATTTATCATTTCTTAGAGTCAATGAAATACAGAGTTATGTGTAGAAAATTAGAATGTAAACAAATGGACACATATTGGGGGATGTGTGCTCATTTATTATTTAGCTGATAGGAGTATGTAGTCAAAATGTTTTTTTTGACTTTTATCTTGCCTGCTTAGAATTTTCTGATTTCCCATCATCTGTGTTACAGGAATGCTCTTGCCAATATAAGTGCTACCCAAGTGTCTTTTCCCAAGGCATACTAATGTGGACCATTTTAGAATTGTTGAGGCAGGTAAACTCCCGTCCGGATGATCAGCATAGGTGTCATAGAGAGCTATGTTGTTGTGGCACCCATTTCAGTGTTGTGTAGATTTCATCTGGCCTTGAGCCCATTCACTGAATTCTTCCTCTGAATATTTTAATTCTGTTTATCCTCTAAATTCTCCTGAATTAGTATTATTGGGCCAGAAAGCTTTCAAACACTGATGCTATTCTTCATACTGTGTTTTCCCATCTTACACCTTTTCCTTAGCTCTTGTTTTGTTTTGTTTGTTTGTTTTGTTTTGGCCACGCCACGTGGCTTGCAAGATCTTAGTTCCCCAACCAGGGATCAAACCCCAGCCTCCTCCCCCTGGCAGTGAAAGCACTGAGTCCTAGCCACTCGACCGCCAGGGAATTCCTGACCTTAACTCATGTTGATTATTGTTGTTTCCAGTAGTGCAGGGCTCACTTTGTATCCTCCACAGTTATTTCCACTGATGTTCATCACTTTCTCATCACTTTTAGTTTTAAAAATGATCTCGGATTTTATTTACGTAGACTACACATTTTTTCTTTGTCCTGCTTTTTTGTTTGTTAAACACTATAGGGTCAGTCGTCTTATTAAAACTCCGTAAAACTAAACATGAACCTGCCGATTATAGAGGATGAGATAGCAGATACTGGAGTGGCTGCTTGTGACCACCTGTGCCATCTGTTGGTAGGTGGTAGAGTTGATTCTTTTGCTAAAGAGACTTTTCTTATTTAAAATGAAAATTTGAAAGTTGAAAATTCATAAATAAGGGTTTTCTGGGTTTTGTTACAGATAAAACTCTTACATGATTTTGTAATGAGATTCTATATGAACTTAAAAGTAAAGCTCTTACATTTTTATAACCATAGTATTGAAGGGTTCTTATAATTTTTTCTAAAAATTTAACAGTATAGTAGTGTATAAAATAAAGATCTCACACAGTACTTTAAAATTGCACAATAAAGAGGTTAAAGTAAAGCAGTGGTCTTTAGAAGTAAATCTGATATTTTATAATATCTTTTAAGCAAGGTTAAAGGTAAGAGTCCAGTTTTATTCTCTGAATCCCATGAAAATAAGTCACTCATTCTTGCTATTTTCCTGTACAAGATGTGACACAAATTGGTTTTCTTTGTCTAGAAATTAAGTTGGTTTCTTAGATCATAGGCCACGTTAAAGAAATATCCTTCTTTATTTTTATGTCTTATTATTTTCATGGGAAAATATTAATGTTCCCTCCAATAAAGAGTATTGACCTTTTTACCTGTGTGTTTCCCAGGGGCATGTGCTTTTTTCCATGGTGGCTGCCCATGGTAGTCTTATTTAGAAGAGAATGGAAATGCATGTGTGTGACTGAATCTGACTTGTGATCGCTTTTATAAAATAAATTTCCCTCTTCTCTCACCTTTCTCTTCCTTATGCATTTACACCCAGATTCTGCAGAATTACGTGCTTATATAGCTCCTTCTCACACATGGCCGAGTGCTCTACTTGAGCAGAAAAACTACCACTGATGCACTGTTTTCTTTACTGCAGTTGTCCAGTGCTGCATAGAGCAGCTGTCATTGTTTTGCACAGTTCTGTTTTTCCTCCAAAACTGCCTGTGGCAATTTGTACTCATTCTTTATTACCCAAGGGTTTTGCAAGCAATAAAATAATGTATCTGACTACTTAATGGCCTAATGTGATTCCCTTTTCAGAGAAGCAGCAAAGTAGAAGACTCCTTTCACTTTTCCTCTTCGCTGACCATGCAATATTAGGCCTGTTGGGACAGGTTTTTTGATGTGCTGCCAGAATGCAGAAGGAGATTCTACTGTATTGCAGTCGTATTTTCTTCAGATTCTTAAAAACTGTTTATAAGTTAAGCTCAGATCTGGTCAGAAATAATATTAAATATTCTATGTGTAATCCTGCCATGCAGGGAAATTTATTAATGTGATAGCTTATATTTAACATAATTTAAAAACTATCTTCAGGTCATATTGTAAAAAATCAATATGACATTGTGATGGTGAGCGTGAAAACACTTTTCTTTGTTCTTGCTATCCATTTATTGTACTCAGCATATATGTATACATATACATAGATTCCCCCCCGCCCCCCTTTTAAAAGAGCCTGCTGTATGCCATACACTGTGCTAGATGCAAGGGGTTTAACAATGGACAGAAGTGACATAGCCCCTGTCCTCACGCTGTTTATAATTGAATAGTTCACTATAAAGGAGAGATTGACTGTGTGCTGCTGTGATGAGTCTTAATGCTGAAGGAGTGTCAGATGGAAGAGCTATAAGGAGAGGAATCTGCCCTTTCGGCAGCTTAGTACTGTAGAAGGCTCAGTTGCTTTGTTGTGTGTTTAAGCAGTCTTCCTTGTCTGCCTTCGCCAAAGCAGCCCTCTGTTAGACTAGCTGAGTATTAATGAGACCCTGGGAACGCCCTTCTTAGTCTAAGACTTAACTAAGCTGTTGTCAAAGCCTCTTGCTTTCTCAATCATGCTTTCTTCCCCAGACAGTCATGCTCCAGACATCCGGGGCACCAAATTCCAAAGATTTTAAGAGCAGAGAAGTTTAATCAAATTAACCTCTTTCCATAAATAGTAAATACTAACTATTGTTTGTATTTTTGTGTTAGTAATAACGTAGCAGTACTACTTAATGGAACTAAGTGTTTGTAGCACAATTTTAAATCTGTATATTACAATTAAAAAATTTTTTTTATGTTGGCGGTTAAAAAAAGCTTTTGCCTGATTAGTCTTAGGCTCTACAGATGTTAATTTATCTAGGTCAATGAGAGTGTTTTGGAGGTATGTGAAACCAGCAGTAGCTTAGATAATCCAAAACAGTGCGTTAATTATAATAAAATGACTTCCCCCCCCCCGCCCCCATTTCTCAAAGCACACTCAGTGCCTACTATTAATACAAAAAAGTGATCTGCTGGGTCCTCTTCAGGACTGTCCAGAGGCTAACACATACCTTGTTCTCATGGGTGGGACTAGGTATGCAGAGAAGACAGAAATGCCCCAACTTGAATAATATTAAGCAAGGTGCTGTCCTGAGGGTCCAGATGAGTGATACAGAAAGAATACTCCAAGTTCAAAGAAGGGTATTGTTCTGGGCTATCCTGTAGAGCCTCTGGGAACAATCTTGATCTTCTTTTGAGGAATAAAGTAGACAGAAAGGTGGAGGAGCTGGTACCTTGCAAGAAGGCAGGAAAGGCACGAAGTGTGTCCACTTTCTGTATGGGACATCATGTAGACAGATTAGACTGGCATAGAGTAAGCAGTTCTCAGGTAGGGGGTATGAAGAGCTCTGGGACTTTGTGTGGTGTGCAGGACTGTGAGGCCATCTGAGAGAAAATAGCCTTCACTCCAGTCTGGGCCACTCTGGTCTTTCCTTTTTAAAATAGATTCGGATGCTGTGTAAAATTTTGTATGAAAGGAAGACAGTATTGCTCAGAAGAGTTTAAAAACCAGTGGCACAATTGATTTAAGGTTTGGATGTGACTTTTGTAATACTTTGTTATTTGGATTTTGGAGTGGATTTTCCTTTCTAGTATGTTTTTTCTCTCATTTTTTAAAAGTTATTTATTTTTTTGGCTGCATGGGGTCTTTGTTGCTACGCGTGGGCTTTTTTCTAGTTGCGGCGAGCGGGGGCTACTCTTCGTTGTGGTGCACGGGCTTCTCGTTCGGTGGCTTCTCTTTTTGCAGAGCACGGGCTCTAGGCGCGCGGGCTTCAGTAGTTGTGGCATGTGGGCTCAGTAGTTGTGGCTCACGGGCGTATGGGCTTAGTTGCTCCGCGGCACATGGGATCTTCCCGGACCAGGACTGGAAACCCTGTCCCCTGCATTGGCAGGCAGATTCTTAACCACTGCGCCACCAGGGAAGCCCTAGTATGTTTTCTAATATGTTTATTTGAATTGTAAAATTTGAACTTACATTCCCAAACTCACATTAGGTAATTTGAGATGAGTACTGATGAGTAGATGATTTCATTCTGATTTGTGGTGAGAACTTTAATTAATTTCAGTAACTATTATATCCAGAGCATGATCACATCTTATCTTGTTTAATGTTTATATCTCTGTGAGTTAGGCATTATTATCTCTATTTTAGAGCCTTGAAAACTGAAATACAGAAAGGTTAATTAACTTAAGGCAGTTAATAATGGATCACATTTGAACTCAGGTCTGCCTAATTGTAAGAACCTCTGACATTGCCTTTCTTAGTGCTGAACAATTGAGAATTGATTTTATAGCCTTGCATTAAAATAGGCATGTTATGTCTAACTACAATTTTTTTAAATAAGTTTTTATTTGAATACCTGGGCTTTTGTTTGTTTGGTTTGGTTTGGTTTGGTTTTGGCTGCGCTGGGTCTTAGTTGCGGCACGTGGGATCTTTAGTTGCAGCATGCGGGCTCTTTTAATTGCAGCATGTGAACTCTTAGTTGCGGCTTGCAGGATCTAGTTCCTTGACCAGGGATCGAACCCGGGCGTCCTGCATTGGGAGCATGGACTCTTAACCACTGGACCACCAGGGAAGTCCCTAACTACAATTTATTTTCAAATAAACAAAAAGTGCATCTGGGTAAAAAATGTTTATGTGGACAACTTTAGAAGGTGGAATTTAAAAGTTAGGCAGGACAAACAGTGAAGGTTTAGTTTTGGAAATAAGTGAGTCTCATGACTTGAAAGAAACCTTCCCCCTCCCCCCAAATTGCTTTAAAATTACTTAGAATTTTTTAAGTTAAAGATGAAAAAAAGTAATCTATATTCTTATCAAGTTAGTGATAAGAAGGCTTTGGGTTAGTGGTTAACATGTTTATAGATGTGAGCTGAGCCTCAGAGATGGAAGGGGAAGGAAAGCAGACTGTAGAGAATAACAGGAGACACAGATACTCTTACACCACTGTCTTCAGTTTCCACTTCCTCTTCTTAAAGATGACACCATGCTTTTATGTCTTTAACTTTCTTCTCATCTCTGTCCTTTCACTTCCATTTATCTTCAGTGAATTAATAATTCTGTGAAAGTCAAAGCTCTACAAAACAAGCGTCATTTGTGTTGGTGTGTGTATACTTAAGATATGGTTGAATCTAGAATCTTTCCTCCCAATGCAATCTAATAATTGTAATCTATAGTTAAATTATCAAATTATCGGTGTACATATGGTTGCTTTTTAACACCTTAGGCCTTAAAATATTTCTCAGATTTTTAATACTGAGTATATTAATACAAAGTGACACCTCCTGGCTTATTAGAAATTTGCCTAGTTGGCACAACTCCGGATACCTTTAGGGATACACAGAGATGTTCTCCAAGTTCAGAGAAGGTAATCCTGGACTGTTTTCCTGTGGAGTGTGCAGGAATAGTCTTGAACTTATTTTACTTTTCTCTCACAATGTATGAATTTCATATGTGGAATTGTATAGTATTTGAAGGGTTTTTTTGCCTCACAGTTGAGAAAAAGACTTTTTCCAAGTATTTCGTTTAAGGTGATAATGTTGGATTTTATGACGTTGATTTATTTTTGTTACTTCTGTAACTTTTTTATTATGTTAAAAATAATAGCTCATACATCAGAATTAAAATATAATTTCAAGCCCTTTTCTTGGTGCCTCATTTATGTTTTTTGTTCCTCAGTGTTTTTTCTTCTGTTTCATTACTCTAATATTTTCCCTCAATATTTAAACAATTACATTTTACATATTTTATGCTATAAAACATTTTTCTGCAGAGTTGATTTTTGGGGGGCATTGCTTGTGAAATCAAGCTTATTTAAGGAGACTTGACATACAAATTTAAAATTTTTGTTCTATTACATCTATTTAATATAAACCTATAAATGGAAATGATTGTTTCATGTGTCTTTATAAGCATAACAACTTATTACTTTATTAAGTACCATCTACATATACTTGTACCATATTAAGATCTTTAATTAACGTACTTGTATTTTATGTTTGTGGTTATAAGACACTCAAACTAAAAGGGATGAAAAACTACTGATGTTTTAGAATGTTAACTGAGGGGGAATGGAGGAATATGATAGTATTTGAGAATACATAAATGCTAAATTTGGAAGTCCATAAACCACTATGTACTCTGTTATGCTGTCCTTGTTTTACAGTTGGCTAAATTGTTTTTAATTCAACTTTCCCAATTGGACAGTATTCTCTTTCCAGCAACACTGATTAAAAACAGTTATTAGCAACTTATCTCTGAAAGAAAGGCTTCCCATTTCATCTTTTGATGACCTTAAAAAATATTTGGGGAGTTAAAAATAGCTGTATAAATGGTTAACAAGATACCAGATTAGCCTGTGGTCTGTTTCTTTTCCATTATAGAGATGAAAAAGTGAAAGGTCTTATTGCCGATTTATGCTATAGTATAAACTTCTTTGGACTTTTAATAATCTCAACATTTGTTTTAATTTTACTACTTATACAGACGTATGAGTACAATAATTACATATACTTATCTCCAGAATATATATGAGAGAAATAGTACTTTTGAATTTTAGAAGTTTAACATTGCTTAGGTTGAAAATAAACAAATGAAGGTATATTTTCTTTGTGTCCTTGTTCACTTCTTAAAATGAGAAATCAGATCAACTGAGAAGGATGGGTGCCTCAAATCAGAAGCTGATGCTGTTCCTTTAGAACTTAAGTGGGAAATAATCGCCACTTTTCAATTTAAGAGTGCTAGCTGATTCCTTTTCTTGGTCAGGAAGAAAATATAATTTATGTCTTTTGATTGGCTACAGTTGAATTCTTTTAGTAATTTAAAGGGCTTAAAAACTTTTCTGTTATACATCTTGCCAGAAATAAGTAAGAAAAATATGTGAAGTTTTGGTTGAGTCCTTGACTAAATGATAAAGTTATTTCAGAATGCATAAGACATTGGATCAAAAAACATATGCAATAATACATTTTAATGAACTGAATCCTGTTTATAAATATGCTAGATTGCCAGGTGAATGTAGAGGTACTGAAATTGACTTTCGGACTGTCTCCATGTGTAAACTGTTTCAGAGATTGCAATAAGGACCATTAGTCTGAGTATGGGATAGACTAGGCTTATCCAGCAGCAAAAGAGCAGTCACCAGTATTTCATAAACAGAATGCTACATCTTCATTTATTAGATCATTATCTAGAAAGCTCTCCCTGGAATTTAAGTGCTGATGACAGGGCTGATGGCAGAGATGGCATGCAACTCTGGATAGCATGTGAATACTGAACTACTCATTTAATGCAACTAATTAGCTCTGCTGCACGAAATACGGGTAGATAGAGCTTCGGAGTTTGGATGCTGAAGATTTGGCTTCTCTTCTGAGGTTTACTGCTACTGTCTTTGTCATCCTTTAAGAGTATATTGTATCTTTCGTGTGGAGTGGGCCTCGGCCGTTTCAGGGGGATTATGAAATGTAGTCTCTTTGAGCTCTTGTCTGCCTCATAGGGCTTTATTTTATAGGCTGTGTATCTGAGCAACTTGGAATAATCTACTACCATTAATCCTTCAGGTGTTAGCCAACTTCATTTTCTGTTAAATCTCTCTATTACTTTTCTCCAGGGATTCTCCTGCTGGTCACTTTTGCTTCTGGGTTAACTTTGTTTCACACAGTTATATATTTAATTATGGGGAGTGGTAAAAAAGACAGTTTTTATTCCTTTACCAGAACTGTTTGCTCCTTTACTATTTATGTCAGTTGTGGAGGAGATACAGTAACCAAATTCACGTAAGTAACTGCAGCATATTCCTGGTTTTAGTAAATCTGCCAAATTAGAAAGACAAATTAAAGAGGTCTGTTAGGTTTGGTTTTTTTTTTAATTAATTAATTTTTAATTTTTTTGGCTGCATTGGGTCTTCGTTGCTGCGCCGGCTTTCTCTAGTTGTGGCGAGCGGGAGCTACTCTTTGTTGCGGTGCGTGGGCTTCTCATTGCGTGGCCTCTCTTGTTGCGGAGCACGAGCTCTAGGCACGTGGGCTTCAGTAGTTGTGGCACGCAGGCTCAGTAGTTGTGGCTTGTGGGCTCTAGAGTGCAGGCTCAGAAGTTGTGGTGCACAGTTGCTCCGCAGCATGTGGGATCTTCCTGGACCAGGGATTGAACCCGTGTCCCCTGCATTGGCAGGCGGATTCCTAACCACTGTGCCACCAGGGAAGTCCCGGTCTGTTAGGTTTTAAGGAAAGAAATAAAGATCAGAAACCCAAGCAAAATTTATCTTTTATCTCTAGTAATTCATTTCTCTAGGATCATTAAGTGCAATTTGAATTAGTACCCAAGATATTAATTTTATCTGTTAATTATGCAATCATTTAAGATTAGATAGAATGTAATTTCTTAAAGAACCTTAGAGAATCTCATCTGATGATGATTCCCTTCTTCATGTCATTGCTACTTGGAGAATTTGTAGAAAACAAATGTAGTTATTAGATTGTGAGTTTATCATCACCAGCAATAGTTGGAACTGATTCTTATACTTAACAGTGTCTTAACTAAGGACCTACAGATGTTCACCTTTAATAGATGCTGTCAAGAAGTTTCCCAGAAGTGGCTGTGCCAGTTTAGACTCCCACCAGAGGATATGAAATTTTCTGTTTTTCTGCATCTTGTCAGCACTTGGAATTGTCTATTTTAATTGTTTTAGCCATTTTGGTGCCTGTTTGTTTAGCCAGTTTGGTGAACTGTTTACTATTGATGGTGTTATTTTAAAAGCATTTCACCTTGACAGAATCTTTATGGATTTAAGTGTCTAGTTATTAAAATATATATGAAGGCTACTTTTTTTCATGCCAGTTCAGTTAAGGTTGTAAAGTTCAGTGTTTTGAGAGTATAGTGCTTTTGTCAGTCAGATTTGAATTTGAAAGATGGCCCTACTCTTGACAAATGATGTGACCATGGGCAAGTTACCTGAACTCTCTGTATCTCTGTTTTCTTATCACTTCAAAGTAGGGAGAATAACATAATGCCTATCTCAGAGTTGCTGTGAGATCTTAAGGAGGTGATATATGTAAAGCACTTAGAATAGTGCTTGCCAAAGTGAGCACCCAGTAAACATTAGCTACTGATTAGTATTTCCTTTCCTGCAATGACTTCCTTCCTAAGCTTTCAGTCTCACATTATCTCACTAAATCCTTCAAGGCTCAACCTTAGTCCTAACTCCTCCACAAAGCCACTTGATTCTCACAGGTAGAATAATCTTTTCTGACATTTTAGAGAAACATATACTTGTCCTCTGGTATTTATCTGTGCCCTCTATTATACTTATCTGTGGTCATATTTTTAATTTTCTCCTAGAGCATAAGTTCCTTGAGGATAGAGATTATGTTTTATTCATATTTTTAACTCCCTAATTGTGTGACATCTTTCCAAGTATTTAGAAGTCACCCAGTAAAAAAATTTTTTTACTCTTTAAATAAGAAACTCTAAAGTTAGTACTGTAGGTTTTTTTTTTTTCTTACATAGTGCATGACACATGGAGAAACTGTTTGCTGTAAATCTCTCAGAAAGATAGATATTTGCATAATAAGTGGAATAATGGATTATATATTTTATTTCTTGCAAAATGTCGTAGGCTTTTTCAGTGCTTTTCTAAGACATTAATGATGAGGTTTACCTTATATTACTCATTACATTGCCCATCGCTTTGTTGAACTGTATTTGACTTCCTCATTTAATCGAGACATTAAACTCTCAATTATTCCCATATCGATTATTCTTGTAAATTCTTTCTTACTAATTTTTCATACTTGTTTAGCTTCTCCTATGCACCCCAAACCATGTTCCACTACTCCCTCTTCCCAGTCTCTTGAGTATGTCTTTAAGACATATAACCGGGTTGTAATATTAGATAAAGCAAAACAAGATTGGAATGGTTAATTTGTCAAAACCGTGTAATGCAAACCAGAGTCCAACACATGACTAGTGATTTTTGTTCTTAACTGGCTGTCTTTAAGAGTGAATGATGCTTTCCAGCTTTTCCCCCCACAAAGATCACAATTGATTTAACACCATTTTCGAATGACACCAAAACGTTTTTCTCAATGGATGATAAAGAATTAATTTCTACAGCAAAACTCAGTAAAATCTTGGAGCAGTTTTCCCATTAGTTAAATGCCTTTAGGTTCTCTCTCTTGCAGAATGAAACAGATGCCGTTAGGCATCCAAAATTGAGTTTTGGCCCAGTAAGACCCACTTCCAGTAATATTGGACCTAACAACACTCCCTCTCTCTCAACCTTTGTATTTCCTAAAGACAGTCATCATCCTTTCAGTCTGACCTTTTTGTGTCTCTGTACTATGTATCAGGTCATCTCTTTGACCTCACAAAAGACAAGTCACTCATGGCTTTGAATTCTAATCCTTGCCCCCTAATGACTCCTTTGCGCTGTGAAAGACATTTACCCCAAGAAACTGTCTTTCTGCTTCTCAGCCAAATGAAATGTGCTTTTGAAAGTTAGTTAAGCACGTAATATACTTTAGACTTCAATAACAGAAAACTGGTTGGCTGCTGCTGTTAAATTGAGTGGCAAGCTATCATTTGATTGTGGCTTTTTGGCATGTGGTTTCTTAGCGTACACATCTCTTTAAATGCTAGAAGTATGGCTGTGGTTCACCTTGTTTCTTGTCTTCTTATCAATTAGCGTGCCTCCTTAAGGACTATCTCTTGATAAAATTTGTTGCCATTTATCATTACTCTTTGCATATGACCCTATTAGCCAACTTTTACTCCTAATGACAGAGTTAATATCTAGGTTAATTAGAATTCATTTTTCATTTATGATTTTAAAATCATAGAGATTATACAGACGATTTACTCCCCTTATAGGGAGAGTAAAACTGTATTTCTAGTTTAAAAAAATTATTTAAATGAAATACTGACTAATTGGATTCTACTGTTTTGTCTTGGCAAAATATATCTTGTTTCTTGATTTATATAATATTCTTTCATATTTTCATTCTGTGGGAATTGCTTATGATATAGAAGAATCTACAAATAACCCATTTTTTTAGGATTAGGCTTTATAAAACATTGGCTTCCTAATTTAGGTATTTTTATGTGTTTGTTTTATGAATACAGTTTTGTACAGTATATGTTTTTAAAGTATATTGTTAAATATTTGAAAAATGAGCATTTTTATTAAGTTTGAAGAATGTACATTTCTTGAACTATAAACTTAAAACAAGTGAATTTGGATATCTATAAATGGAGCTTGCATAACGATTTAATGAAAAAAAGAATTACCATCTTCTATGTAAGATGTGCTTTTAATTCAGAGGGAGAAGTCTTTAGTTAAATTTACTGCTTTTGTATGAACCAAGCTTGGCTTCCTGCCACTGGCTATTAGAATGTCTCAGTGGTGTTGGTTTGTAATTTCCTATTCAGTAGATACATTTAGTTTATAGAGAGTTTTAGTATTGATGGTCCCTATTCCATGTGTAGACAGAGAAATTTTTTTTTAATTGTTTTTTTAAATTTATTTATTTATTTTTGGCTGCATTGGGTCTTTGTTGCTGCGCGTGGGCTTCTCATTGTGGTGGCTTCTTTTGTTGCTGAGCACGGGCTCTAGGAGCATGGGCTTCACTGGTTGCGGCACGTGGGCTCAGTAGTTGGGGCTCGCGGGCTCTGGAGCACAGGCTCGGTAGTTGTGGTGCACGGGCTTAGTTGCTCCATGGCATATGGGATCTTCCTGGGCCAGGGCTTGAACCCGTGTCCCCTGCATTGGCAGGTGGATTCTTAACCACAGTGCCACCAGGGAAGTCCCGCACAGAGAAATTTTATAGCACGCACAGACTGGTCTAATAAATTTTAGTGAAATTGTTATTTCTATTTTCAGACTTCGTGCATCTTCTCAATTATTTTCTGAGTGCATATACTGTCCTGGCCTGCTAGGATACCAGTATTAGAAAAGCAGTGCTATGTCTTGTGTCATGAAGGAGTTCATTGAACTCTCAGAGTCAAAATTTTAACTTTCATGGAGTTATACCTCGAAGAATCTAGTTGTGAATTATGGTTTGGGGCTTTAACAGCATTTTCAAAGGCCAATATAATGAAAAATCTTCATGTTATTGGCATATTAAATTGAGGTTTACCACAATATTTGATCTTTCAGAGAACTTTTAAAATTATTCTTAACTGCATTGAAAGAAATGAATCTTACATTGCAACCAGCGTATATGTGTTTGTGTCTCTCTCGCTTTCTTGAAAACAAGTCTGAAATTCTGTTGTTTTCTATTCTATTTTATTCTGTTCTATTTAGTTAAAAGATATTGGTTGAAATTCACTAAATTGGTTTCATGACCCCAACTGTTTGAAAAATCCTGTCCTAGAATTTTATTCTCCAGGGATTTCCTTTTTTCTTTCTTTTTTCTGTTCTCTCCTTTCTTCCTTTTCCCTTTTTCTTTCTCTTTCTTTTCCTCTCTTTCTCTTTATCTCTCTCTCCCTCTCTTTTTTCTCTCTCTCTCTCAAAATTCCTTTTTCATTTTCCTCTTTTTAATATAAATCTCTCAAATATGTTCCCTAATTCTCTGTCTTTGTAATCAGTATATTCAGAATATATTTAATAGCTCCCGGAGGATGTGGGACCATCATCATGAATCTTGGTTGTCACATCTGAAATCATATCATTATTATGCTCCCAAAACCATTTCTCCCCATGTGGAAGGGCCCTGGATGGGTGCACTTTCTGTAAGGTTCTGTCTCCCAGGTGTTTTCTTAATGTTTATTTTAGTTTGTTGAAGTATAGTGGTAAATGAGGCTAAGTTTTGAGTTAACCAGGCTTCCTTTACCATTTGTATATTTTGGGCAAAATAAAATGTCCATGCAATGTTACATTTTTAGACTCAATACCAGTTATGTTAGAACTGCCTGGTTTAAATATTTCTAAATCTTTAACAAGAAAACATTTATTTAGAAGTATAGAGGTTTTGACTGTAATTATGGAAAAGAATTCTCTGTATTTCATTTACTTTTTCCTAAGTCTGCAAATGATTCATGTATCACTCTTTCTTTGGCTATGCCAAAATGTTAAATGCTTTCTCTAGAAAAGGGCTGGTTATAAAAGGTAGGAGATCCACAGTTATATTATTAGAAATTATGTAGTGTATTCAAGAAGATTTATGCTTAATTGTTGTTGGGTTCTTTTACTAATATAAAATGTGTAAAGTTTTAAAAATTTAAATCATTTTAATTTCAAGCTATTTGGTCATGGGAAATATGTTCATCTATGATGGTTTATGAGCAGTTATCTCCACTTTTAACAGAATGACTTCAAAGCTGAGTTTCTTCCAAGAGGCAGTCGCTAGTATCTAAAAATAAAGATGGTTTCAGTTATGTCTTTGTTTTAATCTAGAGTAGAATGCCACTGAAAATAGTAACATTCCGCACTTGAGAACATGTTAAGTAATGTAACCTATTCCTGTCAGCATATGCTTAGTAGAAAGTATTGGTCTTTATATGAAAATCAGAGACTTTTGTGTGATATTAAGGCAAAAACCAAGCTGGTCATTTTCATTCTGCTAAAGTGCAGTGTCTCATTGTAGCATACTTCCTTCGTTGTCAACAGTTATGCAGGGTCTGATTTTGAGACTTAAGCTGTTTCCTTGGGACCAAGGTTAAGTAGAGACAATGTTAAGTATCATTGTCTACTCCTTTAAAAAATTATTTAAAAACAGCGATTTAAAAAATAGAAATCAATAATAATAATGGCTGTCTGTAACTTGATGCACTGCCCCACCTCCCAGTTAAAAGGCATAAGAAAAGACTGCAAGTAAGATGTGGATAACTTAGCTCATTATTCTGCAGAAAAATAATTTTTCTGGATATTTAAAAAGACGAAGCTTCATTCCGATTTATAAATTAGTTTATGTCTTAAGCATTACCAGTTGATGAATGTACCCATTATGGTATCACAAGGTTATACTTGTTGGTTTATCTACCTATAAAATGTATTTCCTTTTCATTTTCACTGTCATGTTCTAATCTTAAATTTTCCTCACTGCACTCTGGGGTACTGCACTAGCCTTTTAATGCTTTGACTCCCTACTCCTTTCCCTATATCTCATCACACACCCCACCCCATGCCCCTTTCCTGAAATGATCACATACAAATATCAGGGTTACGGGTTCTCATAGGTGCGATCTACTGGAGAGACGAGAACTCACTCTTTCTATCCCAGTTTCAAGTGCTGGGAAGGAATTGGCAGGGTGGGTTGGGTTCCCACCCCTCATTCAGCCCAGTGGTTTCTGAGGAGCCACCCCCACGACTATTTCTACTCTTGGTTCCCTGAGTAGGTATTAGTGCCTGTTCCCCTTTGTGACTAGTGATAGTCAGGGATTTATTTATTCTCTTCCAAATTTTTGTCCCCAGATTTTTTCAGATAGTAGTAAATGGGTTTTTAAGTGGAACAATTAAAAGTAACATATCTTTGTAAGCACAGCTGTTACTGTAGGTTTTTCATAAAACCAAATAAAAACTAACCTGAATAAAAACACATTCCATAAATGTTGTAGTTAAACTTCCCTTTTTCTTAACACCATCTAGCCTTTCCATACTATTGAAAGAGAAAGCGAGAGGGAAGACTGGAACCCTACCTTTAACCTTTTAGTGTCTCAGATACAATGTACAGGTTATTCAGATAGAAGGGCAAGGGGAAGAGTTCCGGTATTGAGGACTGGGGTTTGCTCACAGGGACTTTGCTAGAGGGTGGAGTGGGACAGGAGCTACTAGCAAAGATCCCTGGGTCTCGCTAGGAGACCCTGGAGAATATCCTTGCGCTGTCTCTGGATAGTGGTACTGTCAGCTTCTGCTTCCCCATTATCTTAATCTAGTTTCTTTAATTCTGCGTTTTTAATCACTGACATTATTTTACCTTAAATTATATTGACTATCAAGAACATGTCACTTGTACCATGTAGCTAACCTAGGCAGATTTGTTGGATAAAGGGAACCCACTTATCAAATAAAATGAAAGCAGTAGTTTTTTCCCACTATCAACAACATTTTTCTATAAACCTGTGAAACAGCTAGCTCAATATTTTTGTCTTTATTTTTTTTATGTCCTTGTCAGGGTGGATGTCCTACTTGTGTGCTGAGGAAAGGAAGGCATTTTCTTTTTTCTTTTTAAAAAGAAAATTTAATTCACTGTACACAGGTGGAAATGAAAAAGAAATACTATGCTGATTTTCCCTGCTATTAAAAATTTCCTTATGAAAGAGGAAGACAAATACCATATGAGATATCACTTATATGTGGAATCTAAAATATAACACAAAGGAACATACCTATGAAACAGAAACAGACTCACAGACATAGAGAACAGACTTGTGATTGCCATGGGACGAGGGGAGGGGAGGGTGGGGAGGGAAGGTTTGGGAGCTTGGGATTAGCAGATGCAAACTAGTATATATAGGATAAATAGCAAGGTCCCACTGTATAGCACAGGGAACTATATTCAATATCTATGATAAACCATAATGGAAAAGAATATGAAAAAGAATATATATATGTATAACTGAGTCACTTTGCTGTAGAGCAGAAATTAACACAACATTGTAGATCAATTATACTTCAATAAAGTTGTAAAAATAAAAAAAAAGTAGTATAGATTCCTAAAAAACAAAAAATTTCCTTATGAATTGAACAGGTATATTTAATTATATTTTCACGTGTTACTACATATATGTTAATTGTTAAAATATTCTAATATATATAAAGTACTGTTGGAGGTATCTTTGAATGTTGAATTAATTCCATTTAACAAAGAAGGTAACGGAATATAAGATAAATGCATTACATATGCAAAATTTCTTTTAAATGGCCATTCCAGCTATTATTTTGGGAGGTAGAATTATTTACCTCCATTTGGCTTTGGATTTTACATCACAGTATTAACTATTTCTTTTGTGATTTTTTTTTTTTTTTAAATGAGTCAGTGGAGGGGCATTCCAGTGCCTTTCAAATAGATACTCAATGTGTTTGTGTTTGGTTTTTTTTTTAAAAAAAAACAATGACTATTTAAAATTAACTTATTCAACTTTTTAAAATAAGAGAAGAATCAAGAATTCTTTCCCTTGTGTGAGTAACTATAAGCCATCCTATCATATTTTGATTTAGACATGGTATATTAAAGAATATGTAGAGAATAATGATTGAATTTTAATTTTAGCTTTACAACTAAGATGTTTTTATAAACCTGTTTTTCCTTTTTTAAGCATTAGTCTCTTCCACAGTAACTTTTATATGTTGACTTAGAAATATCACCATTTATTCACCTAATTTTTATTTATTACCTACTACGTCTTGTTATTGATGATTTTGAAAGGCTGGTTAAAAACTTTTTGTGAATTAATAATTTTTGTTGCATTAATATGCTTCTTTTCCCTTTTTACTTGTAACTTGTCTAAAGATGACTGCTAATATAATAGTAACTCTAAATTGGATCCTCTCTGGTAATCATAATGCTTACTGGGTTATTTATTTGACAGTCTGGTGTCTTGATGTTGATCAAATTATGTTCAATGTAAGATTTATAGAAGAGCACCAAATATGCTGTGCCTCGTACTTTGTGTCACACTATAGTTTTCAGTACTGACTGTCCATAGATATAAGTTAGTCGCAAGTACACACAGCCTAGTAAAAGAAGATAGAACCTACCACGTTGGAGGCTCTTAAGAAGTACCTGAGGGACTTCCCTGGTGGCGCAGTGGTTAAGAATCCGCCTGTCAGGGGCTTCCCAGGTGGCGCAGTGGTTGAGAATCTGCCTGCCAATGCAGGGGACATGGGTTCGAGCCCTGGTCTGGGAAGATCCCACATGCCGCGGAGCGGCTAGGCCCGTGAGCCATAACTACTGAGCCTGCGCATCTGGAGCCTGTGCTCCGCAGCCAGAGAGGCCGCGATAGTGAGAGGCCCGCGCACCGCGATGAAGAGTGGCCCCCACTTGCCGCAACTAGAGAAAGCCCTCGCACAGCAACGAAGACCCAACACAGCAAAAATAAATAAATAAAAAATTAAATAAAAAAAAAAAAAAATAGTGCTCCTAAAAAAAAAAAAAAAAAAAAAGAATCCGCCTGTCAGTGCCAGGGACACGGGTTCGAGCCCTGGTCCGGGAAGATCCCACATGCCGCAGAGCAGCTAAGCCCGTGCGCCACAACTGCTGAGCCTGCACTCTAGAGCCCATGAGCCACAACTGCTGAGCCCGCGTGCCACAACTACTGAAGCCTGCGCACCTAGAGCCTGTGCTTCGCAACAAGAGAAGCTGCCGCAATGAGAAGCCCGCACACCACAACAAAGAGCAGCCCCCACTCGCTGCAACTAGAGAAAGCCCGCACGCAGCAACGAAGACCCAATGCAGCCAAAAATAAATAAATATTAAATAATAATAATAGTATAAAAATTTTTTTAAAGAAAGGAAGAGGTACCTGAGATCCCCATCTAGAAGCTGTGCAGCCTCTGCTGCCAGGATGATGGGAGGGAATTGTGCAGAGCAGCTCAGCTGGGGGCTGACCCTGAGAGAGGAGCACTCTGGGGACATGGTAAGGTTTTCATCTGCTGTCTCAGCCAGGAGACGTCAGTGCCGTCTGGGCCCAGAATTAGGAGAGCTAGATTAGAAATCGAGAAGAGAAAGGAAAGATACACCAGTGTTCAAAAAGACTGTCTAGCATTTTATGATCTTCTTTTGAACACTATCCTAAACTGAATCCAGAAAGCATGTAGCATTTTACCCCTTGGGATTCACCATCTGAGAGGTACAGTCGCTGAAATATAGTAAGAGTGTATTTTACCCAAACACATACAGGAGACTTTTTTCCCCCTTGCATTTAACTCCTGGGATTTGTTTTTTTTAGTGATCTGTATGGTCTCTTACCATCTCCTTATCTATTTGTGGCACTTTTAATTCTCGCTTAGCAAGGGGAAACTAGACTGAGGAGTGTGAATGAATCCCAACCATTATGAACTCAAGACAGACACATCCTGCTGATGGCAGCTTGTTAGCTGGTGTGACTTCATATTCTAGGGACAAGATGATTTTTGATGATAAGCTTTGGTTCACTTGTTTAATCTCGATTAGTAGTGTTCTATTCTTAGAAGAAAAAAAGACAAAAGGCTTGTGTTCTTTCTAAATGTTTCTTTGATATGACTATTCTAGGGATTAGAGAGAAATGACACTATTTTTCCACCTGATGATTATTTGTAGGTCATAATTGTCAAACAAATTCTCAGAGGCCGTCACAGTTCACACACCAGAGAAATATTTCTTCAATGTGACAATTAATGTAGTCAGGCTTTTGAATTTCTTTCTTTAGATGCTGTGTGCTCTTATGAGTTCAGATTACCGCCTATATCATGGCCTCTTTTTAAATTATTCTTCCTACTAGTATTATAGACCTGATCTTAAACTGTTGCCATTTGATTTCTCTGTGTAGGTGTGAAGTGAACACAGAGCTAACATTCACTGTGTGCTTCCCTCCCTTTGGAACTGTTTGAACTGGCAGAGCTCCTGAGTCAGCAGTGCATTTGGGTTATGCCAGGATACAGACACCACTTTTTTCAGTGCTGGATTTACATCCAGAGTTAATCAGTTAAAAATTTTTGAAAATACTCACTTATGGACTGTTTGAAAAGTGCTTATATTTGCTTTGAAATTTCTGAAACTAAACCCTGCATTTGTAATCCATGGTGTGGCCACTAGAATACAAAATTGACTTATTCTTGTGGTGAATAAGATCCAGGAACAAAAAGGAGCACCTCCTTCTCTTGCTGTTGGTCAGAGTAAGAAGTAGCATTCTAAATCACATGAACTCTTAATGCTTTCTTGACACATTTACTTAGGGAAAATATTCTTAAACATGAACAACTGCTTTACATGCAGTGGTAAGGATCTTTAGACAACACATGACTATCGCATTGAATTAATGCTATTAATTAGGCTTCAGAGTTATTCAAGGAAAAGGACACAGCTTTGTGGCAAGGTGCCAAATACAGGCCAGTTTGAATAAAATACATGCTTTTCTGTTACTTTTCCCGTTTCCCATTGTTTGAGCATCATCAAGTCATTCTGCTTTTGGTTGGGATGGGGGAGAGGAATCTGACAGCAGTGGGGGGGGGAGGGGTTGTATAGAGTGGCTTTATTCCTGGATATATATTTTATACATAATCAAAATACATAGATACAAAAAAATAAAAATAAATAGATACATGCATTTCGCATACTGCAAAAAGGCAGATGAAGGGTACACCCTTAGCTCCAGGTTCAACTTCCCTGTTTTACTTAAGAAAATGACAACACATACTGATTATGATAACATGTTTTAGAGCATGTTTTACTTTCTGTAAGAGGTTTCCCTGATAATGCATTTCTTTTTCTATTACTAAACATGATTAACGTGCCACATAAGTGTTAACTGTGCTTTTTCCCCAAAGACATCAAATGGGAGGCAGCATGTAGAAGCTAAATTATTCGGAGAGGAGTCAGTGATTGATTTAAATATAAAAGGATTAATTGGTCCCTGAACCAGACTATTAAACTGTACTGTGATCTTGACTGAAAGTGGAAGAATTACAAGTGCATTGCGTAGAATAAATTAATACATTTTTCATGGCTTTAATCCTTTTTTTCTGTATTGCTTATTGTGGTTTTACGTACAGCACTCTATTGTATGCTTAACTGATGCAGAGGGGATTCAGTGTGTAATGATTAAATGGGATAGAGGGATGGAACCATTCATTGAGTCTTTGTTTTTTTTAATTAATTTATTTTTGGCTGCCTTGGGTCCTCGCTGCTGTGCATGGGCTTTCTCTAGTTGTGGTGAGCGGGGGCTACTCATTGCAGAGCACGGGCTCTAGGCACGTGGGCTTCAGTAGTTGTGGCTCGCGGGCTCTAGAGTGCAGGCTCAGTAGTTGTGGCACACAGGCTTAGTTGCTCCGCAGTATGTGGGATCTTCCCGGACCAGGGCTCAAACCCGTGTCCCCTGCATTGGCAGGCATATTCTTAACCACTGCGCCACCAGGGAAGCCCCATCCATTGGTTTTAAGATGGTAGTTCTTCCAGGGTAGCTGAAAATATCTCCAGAGAAAGAATATTTCTAAGAACTCCTACCAATGATGACCCCGGGCACAGAAGTTAAATGTTACTGAATAAGAAATTTAAAAGTTTGTTCTGTGAGTACATTGTTCAAGATGAACATGGGCTAACAGTGGGTAAATACAACCCTTTATCCATGAGAGAATTGAATTGAGCCTTCAGCTTTTGAGGGTAAACAGTGTAACGGCACCATACCCAGTGAATGTTTTCTTCTTTTTATAACTTCCTCTATTCAAACGATACTGATTTTTCTCATTCTAACTCACAGGCTGATACTTCAGTCTGACAGGATGCTGCTCTTGAAGGCTATCAGATCAGTCTCATGTCTCCTTTCCAGGGAGAGTAAATTTGTGTTTATTCACCTCTGTTATATTGCTGCTTTTATAAATAGGTATTCATGTAAGCTCTGCTTTCAAAAAGTAATCCTGGTAACAAAAGGAGAGCAGAAAAGTTTGGTTTGGCAGACTAGATTTAAGAATTTATAGGGATAGGGATAAATTAGGAGTTTGGGGCTAACATATACATACTACTATATATGAAATAGATAAACAACAAGGACCTAATGTACAGCACAGGGGACTATACTATATTCAGTATCTTATAATAACTTATAATGGAGAAGAATCTGAAAAAGAAATGTATATAACTGAACCACTTTGCTGTATACCTGAAACTAACACAACATTGTAAATCAACTGTACTTCAATTAAAAAATTAATGAAAGGACTTCCCTGGTGGCACAGTGGTTAAGAATCCACCTGCCAATGCAGGGGACACAGGTTCGATCTCTGGTCCAGGAAGATCCCACATGCTGTGGCCCAACTAAGCCCATGCGCCACAACTACTGAGTCTGTGGTCTAGAGCCCATGAGCCACAGCTACTGAGCCCACGTGCCGCAACTACTGAAGTCCACGGGCCTAGAGCCCGTGCTGTGTGCAACAAAAGAAGCCATCTCAATGAGAAGCCCGCGCACCGCACTGAAGAGTAGCCCCCGCTCGCTGCCACTAGAGAAAGCCCACGTGCAGCAACGAAGACCTAACACAGCCAAAAATAAATTAAAAAAAAAATTTTTTTTTAATTAAAAATTCATGTATTTGTGGCTTTACTAGCAATATACATTTCAAGTTTCAAGAATAGTGTCTTCAAGATACTTCTCTTTACCCTGTCTCAGTACATCTTCCCTTTATAATTTGATGTGCTTTGCCTTTCAGTATTCTATCTGCTTCTAAGTAATCAGTCCATATGGGATATTTTAAAGTAGGCACAACTTATCTGAGAATCGAAATGTGGGATCATTAGAATCTCAGGATCAAAGGCACCATTAAAGGTCATCCTGTCCCTTTCCCTTTTCAGTACTCTTGAGTTTCCTTTGTCACACCTTCAGGTACAGCAAATATATTACCCTTCTTGTAAGCCCATTTTTTTATTTAAACAACCCAGTTAGAAAGTCTTTATACTGAATTGAAATCTATTTTTCTGTAGTGTCTACATCAGTGGTGCTTGGCCAGTGTGCCTGTGTTCTCTAGTATACCATGAAGTATTGACCAGTGTGTTGCCACATTTTGATCAGTGTGTAAAATTGATATTTGCCACAATTGAGGACAGCACATACTGTTGCAACAATGATTGTAAAATACCATGCTGAGCAAAATAGGTTTCATGACATGGTATACTTGAGTGTGGCTTGTGTATGATTGTTTATGTCTCTTCCCTAAGTTGTCTCGTCTCTTGGTTAAATATCTCCACTTCCTTCAATTGTTGTCATGTTGGGTGGCTTTAAGTTCTTTTGGTCATTTTCTTTTGAGTGTGTTCCAGTTTGCATAATATCCTTTTAAAGTGTGGCATCCAGAATTAAATCAAACACTCTAAGCATTCTCTGACTAGCATAGAGCTGGAGCAGAGTAGATCATTAGCTCCCTTTACAAGTTTATTATCTTTTCAGTTCTGGAAATCAGAAGTCTGAAATGGGCCTCACCAGGCTAAAATCAAGATGTTGGCAGGGTTGCATTCCTTCTTGGACACTCTAGGGGCAAATCTATTTCTTTGCATTTTCCAGCTTCTAAAGGCCACCCACATTCCTTGGCTTTGGCTCCCTTCTGTTGTCAAAGCCAACAGTGGCTAGTTGGGTCTTTCTGACATTCTGCAGCTCTGACATTGACTCTTCTGCCTCCTTCTTGCACAATTAAATAAATTTATTTAAATAAACAAATTATTTTAAATTATTTATTTTTAAATAAATGAAATAAATGACAAAAATAAATAAAATTATTATTAAACCATAAATTAAATTAATGACTCGTAATTACATTGGGCTCACTTCATAATCCAAGATAATTTCCCTATTTTAAGGTTATTTGATTAGCACCTTAATTCCCCATTGCTGTGTAGCATAACATATTCACAGGTTCTGGAGATTAGGACACAGGCATATTTGGGAAACCATTATTCTGTTTATCATAGTGAGTAAGATAAATACTCATGCTTTTACAACTCATTTAACCTAATGAGGTCCAGAATGTTTACATTTTGCTTTATTTCTTTCATATTTCATGTGTATAACTTTTTATTGAAGTATAATATACAGTATAATGTATAAAGCTCAATGAATTTTTTCCAAATGGAGCACATTTATATAATCTGCACTCATATCAAGAAATAGAATATTACCAGCACCCCGAAAACCTCCCTCATTCTACTTACAAGTCACTGCCTCTCCCCTCCCAAGCATGAGCACTATTCTAACAGTTTAGTTTAATTTGTTTTTATATTTCATATAAATAGAATCCTACACATGTATTTTTTTATTTCTGTCTTCTCGTTCAACATTGGCTGTGCTAGTTACTCAGGTTGTTGTGTGTAGTTGTAGTTCACTTATTCTGGCTGCTGTAGAGTTTTCCATTGTGTGAATATACCCCAGTTTATTTCTCTCTTCTACTATTGATGGGAGTTTGGGTAGTTTCCAGTCCTGATATATGTTTAAAGTTAGTAAATGACTTTGTCAGAGTCATTCAGTGAGAAGGTGGTAGATCTGTTGGAGTCTGGTGTTGTGAGTGATGACCCAGCCTGATCCGTAGAAAAGCAATGACTAACACATTCCTCCGTCACCTTTATTAGCATTATGAAAGGGGAAAATTATTTTAAGTGGAAATCTCTGAATTTAATGTAAAATAAATTGTATGATTGCTTCATTTACTGTTAAGATTGTGATATTAATCGGAGTTGTAGGTGTGATTACTAATTAGAAAAACTGGTATTCAGATGATAATTTGAATCAAATAGTATTTTATAACTTCATTATTTGTTTTCAGTTAATTTTATTACTAAACTTAGCGAATTCTACTTTTTAAAAAGATGATTTTGAAAGGAGAAAATCTGAATGGGTTGGTTTGATTCAGTTAAATTCGTTAAATGTCAGATGGAAGTCAGCACGTGGGGGTGGAGGGTGGGGGACCTTCTGTCACAGAAACGAATAAAAATTAAGAAAAATATACCATAACTTTCTTTCTCTCTTTACCTATTGTTTGGAGAAAGATCATTAAAAGATACGCTTCAGGGCTTCCTTGGTGGCACAGTGGTTAAGAATCCTCCTGCCAATGCAGGGGACACGGGTTCGAGCCCTGCTGTGGGAAGATCCCACGTGCCGCAGAGCAACTAAGCCCGTGCGCCACAACTGCTGAGCCTGCGCTCTAGAGCCCGCGTGCTGCAGCTGCTGAGCCCACGTGCCACAACTGCTGAGGCCCGCGCTCCTGGAGCCTGTGCTCCGCAACAGGAGAAGCCACCGCAATGAGAGGCCCGTGCACCGCAGCAGGGAGTGGCCCCCGCTCGCCGCAACTAGAGGGGGCCCGTGCCCAGCAGCGAAGACCCAACACAGCCAAAAATAAATAAATTAAAATAAATAAATTTAAAAAAAAAAAGATATGCTTCACACACTGGCTTACTGAAAACACGGTTGCATTTTCCCCCCTCCCCCTCTTTAAAGAACCAACAGAGGTTGAGTTGTATCATTTTTCTGTATCTGGTGTCTTTCAGACTCAGACCTGTGTGCTCTGACTTATCCCCTTGGCTTTAACTACCATCTCTAAGTTAACATCTTCCAAGTATGATATGTCACCCTTACCTCTTTCCTTACTAATGTGTCTGACTTCCTTCATAGTGTGTCTGCCTGCATGTCCTGTCAGCTCTCTTTTTGAAATACATTTTGAATCCATGTCCCTTAGTCTTCACTGCTACCAACCTACTCTAAGCCGTGTTTTTCTCTCACTTGGGCTTCCAAACTAGCCTTCTAGCTGGGCTTCCTGCTTCTACTCTTAACTCCTTCATAACGAATTATCGAAAGAGTAACTAAAGGTGATCCTTTCAGAATATAAATGATACCATGGTGATTCCTTTGCTTTAAAATCCTGCAGGGTTTATCAGTGTATTTAGAATAAAATTCAAGCCCCATCTCATTGTTGAAAAGTTTACATGATCCAACCCCTGCTCACCTCTTTGATCTCATTTTGTACCTGTCTCCTTACTATTTATGAGCTTTCAAACACAGTGACCATTCTGTTCCCCAAACATATTAAGCTTGTTCCTGTACTTCTGGCTTTCGTACGTGCCCTCTACCTAAACTCCTCTCTCTGAGGTCTCACCAGGGCTGACTTCTCGTTTGCCCTTACTCAAAGAAGGCGCCGTCTGTGCCCACCACTGCCTCCCATCTATGTGTCATCTCTTCTCCCCTGCTTCCCTCCACTGCCACTCTTAAACACAGCATCTTGTTTTGTTTTCTTCAGAGCTTTTTTTTCCCCCTGAAATTATCTTTTAAAAAACTTCTAAACTGTCTGAAAGGTGGCTAAGCTACTGATTCTTGATGATGAAAGGAGATTCTCTGTCAGAATTTTTTTTTCCTTGAAACCTTTTGCAAATTGGTGCTCTCAAAAAAAAAAAAAATCAAACATCCATAATTTAAAGCATTCATATTTTTGGTAAGGACCAGATGCTGATTGTATGTCATTATCATTAAATAAATGTTGATGTAACAACTGTATATATTAGAATAGTTTGAAGAGTGAGTTTTTATTGGGTGTGTCTGGGGTATACACCAACTCTTAGGTGCTGCATCCATCACCTGAAGGATCTTGTGTATTCTGTTGATCTCTTAAATGAGATGCTAATGCCATCCTTATTTATAGCAACTAATGACTTTGTTAGTTCCAGTATCTACTTTTTCTTTTATATCCTCTCAGCTGAATTTTACCTCATTAGGAGAAATTGCTTTTAACTGTTAAGAATCAAAGTTAATTCTGTTCAGAATTTGTTTAACATATTGCTAAACCTGTAGCTATCTTTGACTTCATAGTTTTAAGTACACTATAAGAAAAGTATAGAAGCATCTTATGTTTATTTTTGTTCATTTTAGCCAACAGATTTATTTTTCTTATATTAGGGTTAGGGGAGTTGGGATTGCAAGCAGTGCTGATGATTAAAGGCTGCACTGTGTTTTGAATAAAGAAGAGAAAAAGCGAGCTTCTGGTGTAGGCCTGTGGCATGGGAAGAGTATGGAAGATAAATACTTGCTGATAATAGCATTCTACCAAATAAGTGTCAGCTCCAATTTTATTTTCCTTTGCTGGGAAAGCTGTGACCTCCTTTGCGTACTGGTGAGTGAGACATTTTGCAGCAAAGCTGAATATAAAAGGCCCTGCTCTCTGGTAGGTTAATGCCAAATTTTGGAAAGCCTTTAAAGAACTTGCCAAGCTACATTGAGTGTCAGCTGCTAGATCTGAAATAGAGCAATACAAAAAGTTAGATGTTCTTCCTGCTTTACTGTAGACAGTATCTTAAAAATATAGCTAGAACCGTCACTGTAAATAGAGACATAAAATAATTTTGTTGTTGTACTGTTTCTTTATGTATTAGCTCTCATTAAATACATACTATAACATAACTCTGTAACACTATCAGTTCCTTAAATATTGGTTTGGCCAAAAAGTTCGTTCAGGCCTTTTGGTAACATGTTATGGAGTAGAATTAGGGTATGAGACAGAAAGAAAATCTCAGCATGGATCCTTCCCTCCTTTACCTGCCTCATCTTGTTCTGGAAGTATTTAAGGTAGTTTACATATAATAAATATAATGAGGCAGGAAAAAATAATAAGGGTTGATACTCATATGTGATGGAAACTGTAGTAATGGAGTATGGAAAAATAACAGTCTATGAAAGCAGAAAGGCTATATACCTAGCACTTATTTGTTAACAGATTTCCTTTCTATTTTTGTCTCTGTTTTTTTGTTTGACCACATAGGTAAAGTCCTACTTGCTGCTGTTCACCTGATGAATGGCAGCACAGTGGAATTCCCATCTGCTTTATGCTTTTTGGCAGGTTATTTCTCCCACTGTGAGCTGCTTGTGGGAATCTAGACAGATGTCAGAGGTCTGTCCCTATGTTTCTTTCAAGCTGGCAAGAACTCCACCATGTCTGTCACTCAGGCTCCTCCTCCAGCAGCAGAATCTGTCATGGTGGTTGGACATTTGTGTAAAATACCAAGTAAACAGTCACTGATTTTAAGATGTACTGTACAAATGTATTTTGTAGTTTGGGAAGATATAGCATTTCAGTTTAGCAGTAAAGAGTGACAGAGAAAGGCTAGTTTATGCTCTCAGGCATATATATAAAATCTTAGCTATTTTAGTGTCAGTTGATCCTTTTTTGTTCTTAGCGATATATAATGCCTAATTAGTACTTCATGAGAAAATGGTAGAAAAATGTATGTGGTTCCCTATACCCTTCCACTACTCTACTCCCCACCCCTACCCCCCAGTGCTGTTTACTGTCTTTTAAAGTAACCAAAAAATAGATTAAAGGTTTTGTTTTATACTTAAAAAAAAAAAAAGAATCCAAGCACGTCTTAAAGTGAGCAGTAAAAGTACTTTAAAGGTTATGCGTTACCTAATATAAATGTCACTTTAATCTGTATTCCCTGCCAGGCAGTCTCCCATTGAATTTTCAAAGGGTTATCCAGAGACTGAGACTAGATAACCTGGCCTAGCTTAGTAAACCTCAAGAGAGATTTTAATAAGATGACTTTCATAAGTCTCCTCAAATATTGTGTATATTAGCTTCTGATTTCCAAGCACACATCACTGACTAGAGCAGCTCCTATGTCTATTTTGGCATCTTGAAAATTATATAGTTTGTACCATCAGGATGGGAACCCTCACACTCTTCCTGCCTTTGGATCAAAGATATACTGAGTCAGAGCCTCCACACTGTCATTTGCTTCTGCTAAGTGAGATACCCAGGGAGAAACATTAAGTCCTTTAGGCCAGTAGAGCATTGTTTTTGCATTAATGCAAGAGGTGTTGCTGCTCTGTTACCACAGTGCCAGGAACAGTACCCTTGTGATGGGGAAGAATTAATGCACCACCACAGTCCCGAATTTACTGCTGAGGAGGACCGACTTAGCTTTGAGGTTGGAAGGGTAGAAAGGAACAGTCATAGAGCTTGCTGATTTAATTTCTCTTATATATATTATATTGCATGTGTGTGTATATTTATAAATATATACATATGTGTTGTATCACATATGTGTATACCTATATACTTGAAGAAAAATTGTTCACTGAGGCAATTTTGTATTGAAACAATGTAACTGGTAACTTTCTTAGAAGGGTGATTATTTATAGAGTTGTAATGATAATTTTTAACAGTTATAATGCAAGTACTCTCATTTAAAAAAAAAAATTATGTGCCATTAACTTTCCTGGACATTTTCATTGCCTTTGTAATCAGGTTTAACTTCTAATTTAAAGGGAAGATACCTGAAATAGTGAGAGCATCTCAGGGTTTTATAAAATAATTTAATCAACTCTTATTTGAATATTATATAATGTCACCATCTTTTCAAAAGGAGATGAAAGTTAAGACCTGTCCAGTAAGAGAAAGGTCAGTATGCCAGTGAGCAAAGGATCTCAACGTAGTCTTTGTGAAGGCTGACAAAGTAAATGGTATATTTTTAAGGAAAGGAAATGATAAAGTAACATTAGCAAAACATTCCCAAATGAGGATGTATAGAGTGAGGCAAATTACTTCTTGCAAGAGATTGGGTTAGTGACAACTTGGAAAATTTTAAGATAATAATTTCATAACACAGAAAGCATTTAGATGAAATTATCTAAATGCATTCTGCATTGTGAATCTGTTACCAAAACACTTTTACACTGTGAAAAGAACAGGAGTTTATTAATATTCATAATGCATTTTGAAAGAACATGTAATACTTGCATTCTGAAGACTCAATGTAAGAAGTAAAAAAAAAAATTGTTCTTAAGATTTAGAATATTGTAAGAGAATAAAATGATTTAGAAGACAGTACTTCCTTTTTTGCATTTTTGCAAATCCTTTCCCACTACACAGGTGCAACCCACACCACCCCCCTTGTGTTCCCTAAGTAAACATTTTTTAAAGTTCCCGTTTTTCTATCACTGGAAATTACATTCACCTCCTTCTATTAGTAATAATTAATCTTCCCACTTTAAAAATATTCATTGTGCACATCAACTGTTCTTGTTCTCCTCATGATGGAACTCGCTAAAGAAAAGTCATTTAGTCTTTGGTTATGACTAAAACTGCATTCATCCATTCAGTGACTATTAAGTGTTATATGTCTAGGTGCTGAGGATACAGAGGGCAGTGCGACAGACATGGTTCCTCCTTTCAGGGGGCTTACATTATGGTGGGGGAGACCATCAAAATAAATACTTGCAAATTATGACAAAGGCTTATGAAGGAAACAAATTGGGTGATGGAACCACTGGATGTATGAATTAATGTAGCAAGAGATGACACTGGAAGATAGATTGAAACCGGCTTTCTTGGAATATAGTTTAATTTTACTTACTGGACCCCTGAGAAGACAGAATTTGAGTCAATTATAACACTAACATGGAATATATAATATTTTATAAATCACAGGAAAGTTTGTTTTGTTTTGGTTTTTTTGCTAGACCTCTCCTCATTCCCATGGGTTCATTTCATTCCTTCTATAAACTGTTAATTCTTTAAGGTTGCATAGGGTACAAACCAATATAAGATATTATAATTATATGATGACCCTTTTTTGAGATTTATTATTAAAGTACACAATTTTAACTGAGGGTAATCAGAATGTCTTAATCTTCGTATTTCTACCCCTTTGAAAGTCTCTGGGGTCTTGCTACCTTTTAAAGTTTTCAGGTACTTTGCTTAAGAAACTATAAAATACCCAAGGGCTGATTCTGGTCTTGTTTATTTCCACATGTCTAAGTCCAGCAGAGTGTTTGGTACAAGATAGGTAGGTGTGCTTGGTAAATACTTGTTAATTAAATGGGTTCTTTTGATAGTATGGGTGCCAAACAAGGGTAAATACTCTTGGTAGCACAGAATGAAGAGGTCTGTGTGAAAAGAGCTTATATGAGAAGGCTCTATGGAGAAAGTAGAAGTGATATTGGAGTTTGAAAGATGGGATTTAAGGAGAAGGAAGGAGTAGGAAATTGTGTGGAGTTATAGGAATGTAGGTGGGATATGCACAAAGTATTAACCATTCCAAACTGGCTGTCATTGAGAGCTTATACATGGAAGTAAGGTTTTAAATACTACGTTAAAAAAAAAAGTGGGTTGTACCAGAGTCTAGAAGGCCTTGCCTGATATGAAGAGGGGTGTAGTTTTTTCTCTCTGGGCAGTGGGGACTATGACATGGGATTGATTTAGTAGTATATAGATTTTGATAATAGATGTTTTAGGAGGACTGATTTGGCCATACTACTTAGAGTAGGTAATAGACAGAGTAAAGGAACAGAATTCCTCAATGGCATTTACAGAAGAGAATACCCTGTTGATCTGTATGGTTAGTCCTTATTAATTCTGTGTTAGTCTCCTTTCTAGTTCAGAGAATATAAACTATCTTGGGTCCCAAAGAGAGTCATACCATATTATACTCCACAGCTGTCAGTGATATCCCCCAAGCAGGTTCCCTCTAGAAGAACAGATAGAGGGATCGTCAGAAATTCTCAAGACTAGGGGTAGGTTTCCCCTAATAAATTCTTGGCTGGAATATCACAGCTTTTTTTCCCCCTCATATTCTTCCCTGTCTCATGACTCAGAATTCCATCCATGGTTATTTTACACTCTCCAAATAAAATGCCAGAAAATTTTAGAAGAAAGGTACAAAGTATCACAAACTCAAGTAAGTGATTAATGCAGCATCTACCCAGTCCAAGCACCATGCTAAGTATGGGGGTCCAAAATGATAGATAAAACATGATTTTTGTCCTCACAAAACTTAGTCAGATGGACTAGACATAAAACTTAAGAACACTGAGGTGCTTTGACTGAGATATATACAGAGTAGTTTGGGAGCATTTTGCCTATTCTGGGGCTTTAGAGATGATTTCTTGAAAGAGATGAGTAGGAATTAGATGAAGGAGAGGGGAAGTTTATTCTAGACAAAAGAACAGCATGAACAACAACAAAAAAAGGTATTTGCAGTAAGTGTCCAGTCTTGGTGCCCAGTGGTCAGTGCCTCAGGTTCCTTCGTCGTTTTGGTTTTCAGGATTGTTTGATGGTGACCCTCCCTCCTTGCATAGGCATCTTCCCTACTTCCCTTCCTCGAATCAGTTGGCTTAGTGGTTTGTTTTCTTTTAGTGTGCTCAAAGAACAAGTTTTGATTTTGTTTTTTAAATAAAGGATACATTTCTTTTTTTAAATTAATTTATTTTATCACTGGCTGCGTTGGGTCTTCGTTGCTGCGCGCGAGCTTTCTCTAGTTGCAGCGAGCGGGGGCTACTCTTCGTTGCGGAGCACGGGCTCTAGGCGCGTGGGCTTCAGTAGTTATGGCACGTGGGCCCAGTAGTTGTGGCTTGCGGGCTCTAGAGCGAAGGCTCAGTAGTTGTGGCGCATGGGCTTAGTTGCTCCGCAGCATGTGGGATCTTCCTGGACCAGGGCTCAAACCCGTGTCCCCTGCACTGGCAGGCAGATTCTTAACCACTGCACCACCAGGGAAGTCCAAGTTTTGATTTTGTTAATCATTTCTATTGCCTCTCTTCTTCCCCCCGCTAAGTTTTTGTGTTTTTGTCATTATTTTCATCCTTCTATTTCCATTGAGTTGACTGTTTTTTGTTGTCTCCCCGTCCAACTTCTTGATTTAAAAACTTATCTCACTTATTTTAAGACTTGCTTTTAGGCATATAAGGATATAAATTACTCTCAAAGCACTGCATCTCTCAGATTTTGACGTGTATTACTTTTGTTGTCATTCAGTTTAAAAAATTTTTTGATTTCCATTGTGATTTCCTCTGTAACCCATGATTTATTTAGGGAGTACATATTCAAGTTTCCAAACAAAGGGTTTTACTTTAACCTTTATTTTTTAAACTGTTGATTTCTAACTGAATTGCACTTCTAACTGAATTGCACTGTGATTAAAGAATGTATAGTCTGTGTGATATCAATTCTTTGAAATTTAGGACTTGTCTCGTATCCTAGTTCCCAGTCCTTTCTTGTACATCTTCCATGTGTCCTTGGAAAGAGAATAGATTATTTCTTGAAAGCCAACATATATATTTAAGCTTGTATATTTTTGTCTTTTTTTTTTTTTTTGGTACTCTGAATAATTTGCTTATTAAATACTGAGAAAAGTGTGTTAAAATATTTATCAAAGATTTATAAGTTTCTCCTTGTAATTCTACCATTTTTTTCTTTATATATTTCTAAGTTATGTTGCATACCATATGGCTGTGTACTTACTCAGGATTGTTTAAATTTCTTATTGGATTCCTCTGTTTATTATTCTGTAATGATGAACCGAAGTTTTAAAAATATTTTGTTTATTGCTGTTTCTATACCAGCTTTATTTTTATTTGGATTTACTTGGAATATCATTTTCTACTCTTTTTTTTTTTGGTGTGGTTTGATTTTGTATGTCTTGTGTAAGCATTATATAGATGGATTTATTATTTTTCAGCCATTCTGATGATCTTTATCTTTTTGATAGGCAGAGACGGAACAAATTATATCCGTATTTCCAAATTCATCTTACAGTTGTCTTCATTTTCACTATGATGCAGCCATTAAAATGTTTTTAAATTTTTTTAAATTTCCTTTTTTAATCAACTATACTCTAATAAAAATTTTTTTAAAGAATAAATGCTTTAAAAATTTCCTTTTTTAAATTTCCTTTCCTTTTAAAAAGGAAATATCTCTAATTCAATATCTTTGCACATATAATTTTCTTAAGATTCAAACCTCAGTTTAAATGCTCCCCCTTCTTTCAGAGAAATTTTTCTCTTGACCTATTCCTTTTTAAAATAGCACTCCCATTATTTTATATCTTAGTATATTTATTATTTATTTCTTTTTTCTTTTTTCTTTCTTTTATAACACAAAAGTTATTTATAGACAGGTTATTTAGTGATATTAGTATTAATACTACTATTATACTAATCATTTTATTTACATGTTGATTATTTGATCTTAGTCAATAGAGGGAGAAAGATAAAGGAGCCCTAAAGGAGTAACATGCTCAAGTGAAGAGCAAGTAAAGAGGTAGAAATAAAGACTACTCAGGAGTGGCAGAGAATGAGAATGGGAGTACTTTTAGAGAGAATAGGAAATCTGTAATCCTCTAGGACTCTGGGGAAGAGTGAGGTAAGTGTAACTACACACATGTTTAAGGCAAAAAGGAGGTTAAATGAAGAATTGCCTACATCAGACCTTATTTACTGAGTAAAGAGGGGAGAATAAACGGAGCTGAGAACGTTGGAATATTTGTTAAGTGGAGCACCCTAAAAGAACAGGGGTTAGGCTCCAACTTTAGTTAGGGTGAAATTACAATGTGTATTCATTTGAATAGTACCTTCTGGTCCATGGCAGTAGGGGGTTAATAGAAATGATGCAGAGAGTGACTTAAGTTACGAAGTATGTGGTCATGCTGATGATGGAATGTATTATACAGGGCGAAGGTAGCACTGACCTAAGGTAGAAACATCAAAGGTAGAAACATCATGAATGCACTGTGAACACCATGGTAAGAGGGGGACCTGAATTCTTATTCCAGCTGTGCTCTAAACTATTGTGTAACTTTGGGCACAGATTTGCCTTCCCCCGAATTAGAAAGGGGTTGAGCCTGATCATCTCTAAAGCCCTTTTCAATTTTCAGGTGATGAGAGTGTATGAAATAGATGGAGTTGAGTGATTAAAGGTTCAGGTAAAAGTGGGTAATGGGTGAGAAGAAGCAAGAACATGTATGAAGCTTGTAATAAGTTTTACCTCCTAACTTTGTAATAAATGTTACAAAGTTCATTGTAATCAATGAACTTGTTTTCAGTGTTCATTCACAATTCTTTTTTTTTTAATTTTATTTGTTTGTTTATTTATTTATTTATTTTTGGCTGTGTTGGGTCTTCGTTTCTGTGCGAGGGCTTTTTCCACTTGCGGTGAGGGGGGGCCACTCTTCATCGCGGTGCGCGGGCCTCTCACTGTCGCGGCCTCTCCCGTTGCGGAGCACAGGCTCCAGATGCGCAGGCTCAGTAGTTGTGGCTCACGGGCTTAGTTGCTCCGCGGCATGTGGGATCTTCCCAGACCAGGGCTCGAACCCGTGTCCCCTGCATTGGCAGGCAGATTCCCAACCACTGCGCCACCAGGGAAGCCGTTCATTCACAATTCTGATCTCATTTACCTAAATAAAAATATAAGTTGGTAGAGATAGAAAGTAGTATTCTCATTTATAGACAATCTAGCTAGAGGAAAGATCACTAAATTTCAAGTCTAATTCCAGCTGTGTTTCTAAGAATGGCATTCGCAAGCCACAGTTTTTATCCTTATTTTCTCATCTGTAAATTAGGTGGGTTGACTTCTGTATCATACTGCCTGAATTTTACTTTTAGGCAGGTTTCTAGGTCAGGGTAATATGGTAGTTGTTATGTATCTGCTTTTTTTTTTTTTTTTAATTCTATTTATTTATTTATTTATTTTTACTGTGTTAGGTCTTCCTTTCTGTAAGAGGGCTTTTTCTCCAGTTGCGGCGAGCGGGGGCCACTCTTCATCGCGGTGCGCGGGCCTCTCACTATCGCGGCCTCTCTTGTTGCGGAGCACAGGCTCCAGATGCGCAGGCTCAGTAATTGTGGCTCACGGGCCCAGTTGCTCCGCGGCATGTGGGATCTTCCCAGACCAGGGCTTGAACCTGTGTCCCCTGCATTGGCAGGCAGATTCTCAACCACTGCGCCACCAGGGAAGCCCTGTATCTGCATTTTATAAAGACATTTGACATATTAATCTTTTAGATTGTCCTTTGTAGACAAGAAATAGTAAATGTGTGACAGCACTTGGGAGAATTTGCAACTTGGGAATTACCTCATAAAATGACACAGGATTCTTTCCTCAGTATAGTCTTTTTCACTGTTTTTAGCAATGACATGGATAAAGATATTGATGGCTTGCTGATTAAATATCCTATATGCTGGATAACAGAATCAAAATCAAAGATGATCTCAGCAGGCTTCAACTAAGAGCCAAATGTGGCGAGATGAAACGCTGTGGATTCCTCTAGTTGGGCCAGCAAGCACACTGCACAAGATGAGAGGCAGGGGCTTCCTTCAGATCTTGCCTCCATTACTTCTGTGTGACACGTGGCCCCACATGCAAAAAGTATAAAAGAATATTGTGAATTCTTTCTTTATCCTGGAGTCATGCCACTTCATTCCCCAAAGGCAACCAAAATTATTAGGTTTTTAAGTGTATACTCTGAGAAATTGTATGCCAGGGTAAGCAAATTGTGTGTGCATCCATTTTCCTCCCCACTTTCCCATTTTTATACAAATGGGAGTATATTATTCACGGCTGTTTTGTACCTTGTTTTTTCCTTATCTTTATGAGTTTATGTTGGAGGTTTTTATGTATCCTGATTATTTTCTTTTAAGTGGTTGCACAGTATTATTTTGTAGGGATGTATCATGGTTTAGTTAACCAGTCCTTCACTAATGGGCATTTTGGCTGTTTTAGTCTTTATTACAAGCAATGCTGTAGTTAATAACGGAACAATAGTATTATCTGTGGAGTAAAGTCTTAGAAGTGGTATTGCTAGGTCAGAGGAGAATTCCACTCTCTCGTGTCAGAGTTGTCCTCCTTGCCCTCTTGTTTCATGTAATATTAGAGAAAAATAAATTTTATAGCTGGAAAAAGGTTTATGTGCCATGAAGTTCAGTGATTCTCAAAGTGTGGTCCATGGGCTAGGAGTAGCAGCAGCAGCGTCACTGAGAACTTGGTAGAAATGTAGCTTCTTGGGGCCCATCCTGGACCTTCTGAATTATTAACTTCTGGGGGGCCCAGCAATTTGTGCCAGCAGCTGATTTTACATATGAGGAAACTATGATCAGAACAGTGAAGTAACATACCAAACATTATATAGTTACTGGTGGCTTCTGTTGTATTTCACCCATAACTTGCTCTTTTTCTTGTGTAGTTTTGTCTCTTTTAAAAAACATGTTGTGTTTTTAAAGTTATCAATATAAAAAATAGGTCATTGATTCACTTCCTACCTTTTTCATTTGTGCTTCTCTGTGTCTTTTGGGACATAGCAAATTCAGATGAATGCTATTTTGAGGTTTTTATCACGATTCTTTAGACTTAGCTGACTTTTAAAACCAAACCTTAAATTGGCTCCCTGCTATTTTTTACATGCAAGACTTTTGGTTGTCTCAGGGGTGACCTCTGACTTCTTTTCCAGACTCCTTTCCCGTCATGTCATGTCTCTCCTCCTTTTAGAATTTCTAAGCTATATCCTGTTCTCACTGCGTCTACTCCTTGCCTCATATTTCCTCTCTTTCTTTTCTCTCTACACTGAAATCAGACTTTCATTTGATTTCATCTTCTTGAAGCATTTGGATCTTCCAAATTGAAAAAATTAGTATCCTTTAGCCTTCCCATAGCATTTTGGTTTTTCTATTTCTGTATTTGTGCTTGGCTTTATTTTGTTAATATGCATTTATATCAATCTTTTGTTAGTTTATATGCTCCTTGAGGACAAGGATCGTATTTTATTTGTTGTCACTTCAGGCTTCTTGCACCATTCTCCTCACTTACTGGTTGATAGACAAATGTTGGTTGCATTTGTGTTCAGTGGAAAGAGAACATACTCTGGGCTGTACTCACTCAGTATCTGTAACTCTAACCAGTTGTCTTATAAATATTCTGATGACTGCATAGGATAGTAGGCACAATAGGGATAAGTCAGCTCCAACTCCTCCACTGAATTTTCCAAATGGAAAATTACAAATCCACAATCAGTTGATCTATATTTTGGTGTTCTTATGTGCCTGGCATAATGTTGTGCATGGAGGATGATATGTTTTCAGTGTCATTTCCATAAATAAAGGACAGCACATTTTTACTATTGATACTGCTTTATACCTATATACATTTAAATTACATGCATTGTTCCTCTTTGTGAACTTGAAACTTAGATGTATGGTGTTAAGGAGGTGTTTAAATTTTTCAAAATTCTTAACAAAATTTTAGTTGCTATCTTAACATTAAGATACTCTGTTGTGGGGCTTCCCTGGTGGCGCAGTGGTTGAGAATCTGCCTGCCAATGCAGGGGACACGGGTTCGAGCCCTGGTCTGGGAAGATCCCACATGCCGCAGAGCAGCTGGGCCCGTGAGCCACAAATACTGAGCCTGAATCTGCCTGCCAATGCAGGGGACACGGGTTCGAGCCCTGGTCTGGGAAGATCCCACATGCCGCAGAGCAGCTGGGCCCGTGCGCCACAAATACTGAGCCTGCGCGTCTGGAGCCTGTGCTCCGCGACAAGAGAGGCCACGACAGTGAGAGGTCCGCGCACCGCAATGAAGAGTGGCCCCCGCTCGCCGCAACTAGAGAAAGCCCACGCACAGAGGCGAAGACCCAACACAGCCAAAAATAAATAAATAAACAAATAAATTTTTTTAAAAAAAGATACTTTGTTGTGCTAAATACCCAAATATCAAGACTAGGTGTTTCCTATTGACGAAGCTTCACATTCTAGTAAAATACAAAATTTTCTCAGATCATCTCAACATACTTGTCAAGGAAGAATATATATGCTTCACTGTGGGATAGAGTGAAAATTTTATCATTTTAATTTCAGTTTTTCTGTAAAGCATTATAATTTTATACTTAAATTTTAATTTTTTGAGTAGTACTCAAAGTACACTTTATAATATTTTAGAGAACTTTTGAAAAGAAGGAAATGTTGGAGATGAGTTTTTAAATGGTGGTTGCCTGGAATACAGTGATTTTGGTTCATCAGGCAAATGTTCTTATAAGCTGTCTTGAGAAATGGAGATGTTATGGGTGGCTTAGGGCCAAAGTTAACAACTTTGAAAGAATGTGCCACTATATTAATTTTGAAATTATTTTTCTCCAAGACACATCATTTTTTATCAATTTTTAGCTAACTGTGTGGAAAATGGAGAAGTGGAATGCTTTAATAAAATTTTGTGATCAGAGGTAAATTGTAAAAATTAAATATAATAGATTACCAGCCCATTTAGAGGCTCATATTACCTTAGCAGTTGTATATGGGGAATTTACATACAGCAGGGTTGTTGATTGCTGTTTTTAGATCAATAATTTTAACATTGTTGTAACATTGTAAGCTTGTAAATTTGATCTTATTGTTATGTCATACCAAACATATGCAAAACTCTTTTGTCATTGTTCTAGAGTCATTTAAAAGGCAGTTCAGATAGTAATACATGAGAAGGTAGAAAAATGTTATGATTTTTCTTCTGTCCTTAGGAGTTTATAGTGGCATGGGAGACTTTATGCAAAGGAAACAGAAAGCATTCTGCACAATAGCTTTCAATTTCAGAGTGGAACATAACTAATTTTTCTATTTATCTGGCATCTTTAATTTAGTTTGTCAAGTTATTGTTATTTGTCCACAGTCAACTAAAAGTTTGTGCTTATTAATATCATCAGGGGCAGGCTTTGCTGGATGGTAATAAGGTAAAGCTGTGTCACATCTGTAGTTCCTGTCTCTAGCACCTGTTTCCTACCAAAATGTAGAGCTGAGTTTCTCATTTTTTCTATTTTAGTGAGCATTTGTCCTGTGCTTTCACATTCTTTCTTCATGGGGAAAGTAATGTATGCACAAGTGTGGAGATTGCCCAACATCAGCCAATTTATTTGATCAATGAGGAGCATATACACATGGCTCAGTCTTCACCTGCACCATTTCAAGGTAAGTAAAAGATGATGTCCCTGCTCTCCACCCCTCCCCACCAAGTGGATAGCCACCTTTCCCAGTAACGTTTTACAGAATGAGATACTGTCTTGAATAGTTAAGCTAAGCAATAAGGATCGATTTCTGAAGAAGAAAGAGAAGACCACAAGTAAGTGATAATAGCTTGCTAGTTTTTTACTGAAAGCTTCTCACGTACGACATGGTCTTATGCGTATTGAGGAATAAAATGTGGAGAATTTCCTTTATATCAAAAGAGGATTAATAAGTATTTGAAAAATATAATCCAGTGTGTAATTGACAAATATTATAAATTAAAGGTTTTCATTGTCCCATGGTTTTAGGAATGTAATGACTTACAGAAAATTACTGTTAAACTTTGTACTATTTGAAATTTCAACCAAAATCAAATTTCTAGAGTTGTGTAGTATGTAGTTTCTTCATTGATATTAATATCTTATTTTCTTTTAATTATAGACTACATTGTTTGTAGATATTTGGTTGTAATTTAACTTACATTCATATTTTCATTAGTTCTCAACTAATTACCTGGATATCACCAAAATAATGCTTTGTCCCTTTTTCTCTAGATGTGCATTCTAAAGCTTTGGTTTTGTGTTTGGAATTCATAATTTTCTATGGATAACTCTTTTTAAATGTTATAATATTAAATTGAACCATATAGAAATATCTTTTTTAGTTCAATCTAATTTATCAGTTCTAGCGATGTCTGGTTGAAACAGTCTTAGTATATCACAAAATGTAATTTAAAAAATTTTTTTAATAAAATTGACAAGTATTTTTATTGATATAATAGTTTGTCAAATGAGTGTTTAGCCTGCATATTATTTATGATGGCTTTTTGGTTTCCTACAAATTATTCTGATTTAATTTGATGAAAGCATCTTTTTCTTACCTTAAAGATTATTAAGTTTTTTTTAAGGTAAAAAAGAACATTGAACCTCATGTAATTGTGTCCTGATTATTGCCTACATTTTCCTCCATCTTGCAACACATTTTAAGCTATCTACTTTATTATTCTGTAGTTTTTGGATGTTTTATGTATGAACTGCTATGTAATTCGAAACGACCCAATTCTCAAACCGTACACTTAAGAGTTGTACAGTATGTGCATATTTTAAAACTGTGTTATTTAAATACTGTGTCAGGATTATTTAAATACCGTGTTTCCTTCTTCTAGAGTCATTTAAAAGGCAGTTCAGATAGTAATACATGAGATTATTTAAATACTATGTTTCCTTGACTCTGAAAGTGAGGATCATCTGACTTTAGATTTTTTAAATTAATTTATTAATTTATTTATTTATTAATTTATTTATTTTTTGGCGTTGGGTCTTCGTTGCTGTGCGCGGGCTTTCTCTAGTTGTGGCGAGCGGGGGCTACTCTTTGTTGCGGTGCGTGGACTTCTCATTGCCGTGGCTTCTCTTTGTTGTGGAGCACAGGCTCTAGGCACGCAAGCTGCAGTAGTTGTGGCACACGAGCTTAGTTGCTCCGCGGCATATGAGATCTTCCTGGACCAGGGCTCGAACCCGTGTCCCCTGCATTGGCAGGAGGATTATTAACCACTGTGCCACCAGGGAAGTCCCTGACTTTAGATTTTGTCAAGCAAAATAAAAGCATTTACTTATGATAATAACAGAGGGCATTACTAGTCATGAGGAAAGATAGTATTGGCAATACCAGGTCCCTATAGACTACTTATTTTAAATCTTAATGGTTTCTTACTAATACCTTGAATCATGGAAGACTTTGTGGGGCATTATCCTGCCTATTTCCCGTGATTGGTGCGGAGAAGGTACATTCTTAGGGCAGGTGTTGGCATATAGATAATTATAGTGAACATAATTAACCATATTGATGTGGAGATTTCCAAGAAGTGTTAAAACAGGAAAATTGCCCTTGATTGTGTGTGTTGGTTAGATCAGTATTTTTATCCCATTTGGATCAGTACGGAACAGCAGAAAGCAACACGAAATATGTGATGTCTACAGCCATCTCTGTCTTGATTGATGTGATACATCATCCAGCTGTTAAAAAAATAAAGCCATCCCCAAAAAAGGACCTCCCAGTTAATGCCTATGCTGAGATTTTTTTATAAATCAGGATTAAGGAAAAGTGACCTTTATCCCCAGAAAAGTGTTATTCGGAAGGTCACAATACTCACCATGAGACTAAGAACTGGCTGAGTTATACAGTATTACATTAACTACATTTTTGTGTCTAGCTCAGTGAAAATGACATCAAGGTCAAACAGTGAAAGAATAAGAGAGAGGGACTTTGAGTCCTTTACTTTGCGTAAAATAAATTTTATTTAGAGTTGTTTAATCAGCAGACCTCCAAAACAGTCATAATTGAAATTATACATAATATTATGTTTCAGACTTGGTCCATTAAGACTTTCCTGCTACTAGATGTTTTATGTATATATTATTTTAAAATTACCTCAAATATTTAGGAAGTCTCAGGAAACATAGGAAGAATGTTCAAGTCCTAGACTGGTTTTGGGGTATGTGTATTGAATGGTCTTCTTCTGTCATGGAAGATTCAGTATTCACATTGTATAAGCTATTACCAAACAGATGTTTATATGCTTTAATGTATAGGTAGTTTATATAATGTGTGTTGATATAGCTGTCAGACAGTGTTATACCTCCCCCATCTGATTTCCTTCAAAAATTGATTTGAGTTGAGAGGCATATAAATAAGAAGTACTAAAATGAGAAAGTTTTAAAAATTACACTTTAAAAGGAGTTAGGAAATAAAGAGCAATATACATTAAGTGATACTATGCTTCACCCTAAAAATTACCATACATGTAGCATTACACTTAAGCAGGAATTATTACTGTGATCTGTAACATATGTTTCTCCTCTCTGCTTTAGTACTGGTAAGTCCTTATGGCTTAAATGGCACGCTAACAGGCCAAGCATACAAGATGTCAGACCCAGCCACCCGTAAGTTGATTGAGGAATGGCAGTATTTCTACCCAATGGTGCTGAAAAAGAAAGAAGAATTGAAAGAAGAGGAGGAGTTGGGGTATGATGATGATTTCCCCGTGGCAGTAGAAGTAATTGTTGGTAAGAGAAAATATTTTGCCTGAAGAACTTAATTCTATCTTCTTCATCTTCCTTAATTTAAAAAGATAATCATTGAGATTCATCAAAAATAATCTCCATAATTTTCCCATCTTTTTGAATTCTCTTGACACAGTGGTATTTGCTGAGTAGTTATCTTGCCTGAAGCACCAATGGTCCCCGTATTCCAAATGCTATTATGATAATGTTGGAACACATGTTTAAATAGCTATTAACTTATGAAAGGACGAAACCTATCACTTTTGGCAGTACCTAGTGAGTTTTGACTCTGACCACTGGAATAATGAATTTGGCGGTTGAATGTGGACTTTTTCTCAGGCCTGCTGCTCTCTCTCTCTTTCCTCACAGGTGGTGTTCGGATGGTTTATCCTTCAGCTTTTGTTTTGATCTCTCAGAATGACCTCCCAGTTCCTCAGAGTGTTGCTGGTACCGGAGGCCATATTACAGTTGGGCAGCAGGGACTTGGTAGTGTGAAGGACCCAAGTAACTGTGGGATGCCGCTCACCCCGCCCACCTCTCCAGAACAGGCTGTCATAGGTGAGTACAGTCCGGGTGTGGATCTCTTCCTGGGTGGAAGAGATCCCAGAAAATCATGTAGTTCCCTTGCCATGGAACAGATGAGAAAACACATTGAGAAATTCCTGGTGGAAGAGATGGAGATAGAGTAATGTGGTGATTCTACAAAATGGAGAAGGAAAATTGTAAACAAACAGAATTTATGAGCTTCAGAATTTTAATTGTGCCTGTATTAGTCTTTACTCCAATTACACAGTTTAATTGTTTCTCGTAAGTTCTCCACGTGCATCTGCTCTTTTATACTGATGTGGGTGCATTTAGGAGACAAGATGTGAGTTGCTTTTCTTTCTTTTTTTTTTAAAAAAAAAAACAAATGGAAAATACGAAATCAGAGAATAGTTGATGCCTTTGCCTAGTTGGCTGTTGCCAGCCAGTGACAAGTCTTGGATGAATTCTCTTTCCTTATTATATTATAAAGTTAGTCTAACATCCAGGATCTCTGAATAAATGCCTTGTCCTTTCAATAATCTGTCTACAGTAATGACAAATATTAATTACATTTGAAAAATTTGTCAATTTCAACATTCTTCCTTCTTGGAAAAATACAGAAATTGTTTAATTCGGGAGAATGTTGCCTTCTTTGTTGAGTAGTATATATCCTATATTAACTTTTTTGTTGTTGTAGTTGACTTCATTTTAATTGAAAATCTAGTCACTAAGAAAAGGATACTCATCATACTTGAGCTGAAATGAGATTAATTATAGGTATTTAATGTGGGCCGTGTTGGCAGGAGCATCAGAGTAGATAAAGCCTTGGCTGCTAAACTTTGAAAACAGACTCTCAGGCATGATACATGCTCATCACGTGGTAATTTTCGTGAGGGTTAGATAAGACAGGTTTTCAGAGTTTCTAGCATAGCGCTTGGCATGTAGTGGCATTCAGTAAATGTTCATGGTTAAATAATATATTGGGGAAAAGTATAGACTTTGTGATTGAATCTAATTTTAAAACCTAGCTGTAGTTTCAACTAGGTGAGTGACCTTATTTAATTCTCATACTTGCTCTGAACACCAGTTTCCTCTGTTAAATACTATATAGTTTCCAGGGTTATTATGCATATTAGATCATGTACTTGACAGTGCTTGGTAAACAATAAAGCAGTATACAAACAGTAGTGTAAGAAATTTAAAGCAGTGCTCAAAACTCCAGTTTCAGCACACAGTATTAAGTTACCTGGAAGGAATTACTCAGATACTGTGTGGGAGACATAGAAATGGACAACACGTAGCCTTTGGGTTTTTTGGGGGATGGGGTGGGGAGGGGGAAGGGTTTGGCCGTGCCACATGGCTTGCGGAATCTTAGTTCCTCTGACAGGGATCGAACCCCTGCCCCTTGGAGTGGAAGCGTGGAGTCCTAGCCACTGGACCACCAGGGAAGTCCCTAGCCTTTGTTTTTAAGAGCCTTGTAGTTGCTAAGATGGTGAAAAAATGTACTACGTCTGGCTCTAATATGGTAGAGCAGAGAATTTGGATGATCTCTTATGAAAGGATTTACCATCAATCAGTTTTTATTGAAACTACTTTAAACTGAAAAAGCATAAAAATACTTGTACAGTTTTTTATAATAATATCATAGAGAAGATATATTAATAAAAAGTCTAGAATTATCAGTATTTTGAAAAATGTTAATCATATTTCATATCAAAGTTTGGATTTGGATTTTTAACAGTTAAACTTATGACAACTTATGTAGTATTTGTTTTTGTTTTGCCTGGTACTTAGTGAAATTTGTGTTCATCTTAAAACTGAAGGCCTGCTGTGTGCATGATGCCTTGACCTTTGATCAGTTTAGAACTCTAAATCCATAATTCAGAAAAAAGAAGTTTGGGGACTTCCTTGGCGGTCCAGTGGTTAGGACTCTGTGCTTCCACTTCAGGCGGCACGGGTTCGATCCCTGGTCTGGGAACTAAGATCCCACATGCCGTGTGGGGCAAAAAAAAAAGAGAGAGAGAAAACCTAAACAAAAAAGAAGAAGTTGTTTTGTTATGGTGGGTTTCAAGTGTGTACTTTGTAACCATAGATATTCAGATTTCTTCCCTTCTAACTCTGTGTATGTCATTGTGCTAGGCCCTGGGTAAATAAATCTCTTGATGCCTCCTCATTCCCAAAAACAAACAAAAAAAACTAAATAAAAGTGACTGATATATTTGTCATAAAATTAATTTGTCCAAGTTTATACATCATAATAACGTTGACTTACAGCTTAGGACTCCTAATACTCCATCAGCAAGAGCCCTGCTCAACCTTGTCACTCTGCACTTGACTGATGTTGAGCACTGCCGTGTTTTCCTAGACATAGGACAAAGTGGGCTACTTTGCCCCTTAAAATGGCCAGGAGTCTCCTAGATTAGCATGGATTCTCGGAGGGCCAAACAGTTCTGCCTCGTGTGGATAGGTACATCAGCTTGCGTTTTCTGTTTATGGAGATAATTGTGAGAAGAAACATTCAATATGCATTTAACAGCATGGAGTACAGTTCTCATTTAATTCCATATAAGGTCTAACTCACATTTTAGTTAAATCATTAAAAGCTACTGAAAAGCATTAACCCAACTTTAATCAGAAAAGATTCTGTGGCTTGCTTTCCCCATGCCCTCTCCTGTTTTCGTCATAAATAATTCCCTTATGATACCATGGATTTACGATCTGTTTGGCTGTATTGTAGGGTGTTTGGGGGCAAAGGGCTATGTTATCTACTTCTGTTTGTTTCTTCACTTTGCCTAGTTTTATAATAGGCATTTGAAAATCCACTGTAAAATCAAAATGATTTATTTTGTACCATGAACCAAGTCAGAGAACTTTTCAGATAAAGGTAGCAATGAAAGATCAAATTTCTTGTCTCCGTTAATTTATCTCATTTGTATTATAACAGTACTTTTCTGGGGAACAAGTTTCTGTTTCTAAGAATGTAAGCATTGGGGTTTGTTTTTTCTTTCTTTTTTTAAAAAATAGAGCTGAGACTAACCATTCAACTCATATAATGGTTGTATTGCAGTGATACCAAGAATATTAGTTTGTGATATAAGGTTGTTTCTTTCTTTTTCACACGAGAGTGGAGGCCTTTCAGAGTGCTTAAAATTGATTATTTCAATCAAGATGTTTTGCATCGTAGTTCTATCAAGAGTAAAACCCACAATATGTTTATGAACTCAAATAGATAAAAGTAGTTGAATCAGAATTTAATACTGGAAATTGACTTCAGTATTTGTCTTGTATGAGACGGAAGTAGTAAAATACTTATAACCAATAACTAGTATTATCAGCAATTATAGTAGACATAGTAGAAAATGGATTACAATACCAAGTACAGTTGGAAAAACTAAGTGGAGTTATTAGAGAGAAACCAGTGAATTTTTAATCCTCTGATATAAAATGTTGGGTCAACTTCTTTCAGTGTTTTAGTATTAAGCTTTCATAAGTAGTGTCAGGCATAAGGATGAACAGTTCCATACACAAATTTGAGATTTGACCTTCTTAAGAATTTCTTTCTCCTACCCAGGTCACTGCGTGCAGATGTTACACAGCCATTTAGCTACATGAGCATAAAGCTCCCTCTACTGTTTTGTTACTGCATTGGGCTTTAAAAATTCAAACAACCCATGCATGTTTATAGCTTTAATATTGTCATGTTTGAATCCTCCCATGTAAATTGTCTCCGATACCTGTGGAGTAGGAATGCCTCTGGATGGATGTGCCATTGAGGGTATGTGAGTGTGAGTATTGATGCGATTGAAAGCCATACTGATGCAAATTTACTCATAGCTACAGATAGTGTTATTGTCAGGGGGGGTAGCAGCAAAGCTACATGATCAGTTTCAACAATTATATATTTATGTTAAATAAGCCAGCAGTCTGTGCACTAGGAGACCTTTTCAGAAAATTCTGACATTCCAAATTGTCTGTCTTTCCTAGGTGAGAGTGGAGGGACACAGAGTGCTGTCAGCCAGCTGGGTTCCCACGACGGGGGGATGATAACTGTGCACAGCCCGAAGAGGTCGGGGAAGATCCCTCCAAAGCTCCACAACCACATGGTCCACCGAGTGTGGAAGGAGTGCATCCTCAACAGAACGCAGCCCAAGTATGTTTTTTGCATTCTGTCTGGATGGTGGTTTAGTAACCATGTCTTTTATTACTACATGAAGAGGATCAATCACATTGTGCTCTTGTGTGACCAAACCCTGAGGGGGTCAACGGGATTGTTAGTTCATCTTTTTGAACATAATGGGGTAAAATTCAAAACAAAGATGTTAAAATAATTTGACTATCCAGGAAAAATTTGAAGTTCCTGATCATCTCAAGATTGTCATGGTGTTCATCTGACATTTTTTAGCACAGCTGGCTCAGAGATTCACTCTGAGTGTCAGGACAGTAATTGTGGGTTTGGTTTTTACCTGTATACCTACTAATGAATGTTTCCTGTTTACAAAGGGAAATGACCTTCTTTGCCATGTTTTCTATTATACATTAGCCTCATGCTTTAATTGACAATGCATTTCTGAACTGAACTGATGACAATTAGAGGGGTATGTAGTAGCTGCTGTGCTTCTGTTTGTTGACTTGGGGAAATTCTTTTCTTCCCCTACCCAACTTCCCTTCCTTGCCCCACCTCCCTCCCGTCCATCCCCTCTGACCTCCCTCCTTCCTTAACATATTTTTGGAAAAGAAGAGGAATTGATTCTAAGAAGAGATGGCTGGTGATTATTTTAATTGCATGAATGATAATGTCAAACAGTAGTCAGTAAATACTATTTCGCTTATCAAGATTTACATGAACATATTCAGCATATTTTCACATCTGTTTTGATATGACTGAGATGTCCAACTTTTTGACTGATACAGGTAAACAAAAGAGTCTTCATTCTCTGGAGCAGAATAAATATGGACATTCTTGTCAGTAATTCCTAAGAACTCATTTAGAAGCCAATTAAGTGTTTCTTCAGTGACTGCTATTCAAAGCTTTATATACACAATTAAAACCTGTCCTTTGGACCTAGCTTTTAGCAAATTCCTACTATATATTTATTTCCCAAATAGTTGGCTCTAGAATAGGCTACTAAAGAAGATTTAGTAGAAAAAAATCTAAAATAATTGCAATGGGAAATCATATGTCAAGTTCTAGATTTAAAAGATATCTCTATTCACTTTAAAATGATCCTTTCCTTTAGAATTATTGGTACAGATATTTTCACGTATGTCTGCAATGCCTAGACAATTTCCATGTTAACATTTTCTTTTTCTTTTCCTTTTATTTACCATCTTTGATTTTTATCACCACTAACCTTTCCACCAAGTCTAACAAATCAGAGCCCTTCTATCAGCAGCACCGAACAGGGAAGTGAGACACCCAGAAAGGCAGGGGAGGGTGGAGAGCAAGCGAAGTCCTTGCAGAGCCATCAGTGAAACACTTTGCAATATCAGCTATAGCAAAATCAACAGTACAGAAATACTGCGCACTGTTCTTATTTATGCAGTAGTAGACATCTACTTTTTGCTACCAATTATTAGTGACATGCAGGAGATATTTTTGATTCTTGTGTTTTAGTTCACATCACTCGTGTGGAGTGCTGCCCTTAAATGCTAGTAAATATAGGTGTTTTAAGAGTGATTTAAACAGTCTGGGGGTATATAATTCATAGATGCTGTGAAAAGATAATTTTTTAAAATCTAGGTTATTTCTGCAGAATTTAGGTGACTTTTTAAAAAACAACAGATAATAGTGCCGGGTAGTGTTTTAATTGCTATGTGTACCACCCATGTTAAAATGTATATTAAACTTAAATAAAAATATTTGGAATCCTGACTTTTCTAGGGCATGGCAGTAGTAGTTGCCTTTCCCACCCCCGCAACCTCCCACCTTGAGTTGCTCTCAATCGTCTATCAGCAAGATACCATTATTGTGTAAAATGTATTCATGTCTTTCTAACATTTTCCCCCGCAGAGGTATGGATATTATCTAATGTTTACACAAGCCACATTATTTAACCTTTTTTAGGAGGAGCCAGATGTCAACTCCAACTCTTGAAGAAGAGCCTGCTAACAGTCCTGCTACTTGGGATTTTGTGGATCCAACCCAAAGAGTCAGCTGTTCTTGCTCTAGGTAGGTAGGGGCCAAGGCGGAACAGTCTGATAGAACATTTTGTTGGTTGTCTCCTGGCCTCTCAGACCACTTCTTCTACATCATTTTGCTTTATTATTTATGTATTTATTTATTTTAAATTTTTTATTATTTTTAAAATATTTATTTATTTATTTGGCTACGCCAGGTCTTAGTTGCGGCATGCGGGATCTTCGTTGCGCCTTGCGGGGTCTTTAGTTGAGGCATGTGAACTCTTAGTTGCGGCATGCAGGATTAGTTCCCTGGCCAGGGATCGAACCCGGGCCCCCTGCATTGGGAGCGCGGAATCCTAACCGTTGGACCACCAGGGAAGTCCCTGCTTTGTTTGGTTTTAAATCTTCTGCTTCCAGTGATGGAAAAAAGCTTGGTGTTTTTCTTCTATGCAGATGCTACAGTTTTATTGTCGGGACTCAGAATGAGCCTTTTTAGACAACTGGCCCTGTTACCAAATTGCTCCCACAGATTTCTTCAGGATAACTTCTTCAGAACTGAAAGCATCAGTTTGACAAGACAATCTCTTGCCATTTAACTGAGTTTATTTAATTACTCTTAATTATGAAGTTGAGATAAATATCAAGCAGGTTGGCTTGAATTAATAGGATTTGGATTAAATAGACCTTTCATAGAAAATTTTTGTTGTTGGTGCTCGTGTTTTTTGGTGACTGAAGTAGGTATGTGGTAATAACACCTGCTAAAAACTAAAATTGTTGCTCATTCATTTAGATATTTGAATAGAAACCCAAATTATTTTCTGTAGAAAATTTTTGCACTCCTCATTTATATTCCCTTGACTTATCACTCCTTGGGGTAATAGAGAATCTTATTGTCACAGATTTTCATGGGGGTTCTTAAATTTCTTAAGTGTATATCAGCCTTACCCCCCTCCCCTGCCAGCTCAGCTGACTGTAGGAGCATGTGGTGATGATTATTCACTTAGTGAGCAACTTAGAGTATCTTTGCTTCCATTTGATACTGCTCAATACTTAGGTCAGTTGAGATAAGTGTACTTGGAAGATGGCCATTCATTTCTCTAGTTTAGATCACGGGGTTCTTAATGTGGCACATATGAATAGGCTTTGGGCTAGGGAGGCGGTCATGATGCCCGAGAATCTCTGCAAACACACACACACACACGTGTGCACATGTGTGTTTGTACACTTAGGCAGCAGTTTTGACAGCTTCTTCCTGTTCCCCCTTCCCTATAAATTGATTCTCTTTTATCAAGCTCTGCCTTGGTAGTCAGCTTTTTGTTGAGATGCTGTAAGTACTTTATGAAACTCTTCGATTTTTCAAGGAGGATGTTTTCAATGATATTATTTGCTCATTAAGGGTCCTCTTTCTGAGCACGTGAGAATCTCTCTAGTCTCAGGATAGGTGTGGTATACCAGCTGAATACCTGGTTTACTTTCATCTCTAGGCCATTGTAAATTGTGTGACAAAAAGTATTTTCCTGTTAACAGTGACTTCTAAACAGCTTACAGCCAAGTTATGGTCCACCTTTAGAAAGTACATAGGATAAAAATTTTAGTGTATTTTACTTCACTTGTGCCTTCATCTTATTTTTCCTGCTCTTTTCCTTAATCTAGATTTTTTTCACTTTTTAAAAATAACTTTTTTACTGATTTCTATCACATTTTTATTTACTACCTTGCATTATTTTTACCTGAAGTGTAAATAAACAAATAACACTTTTTCTTCTGTCCTCCGGAGTTATTGCTCCATTTCCTCACCAAATTCTTATACCCTTCAGGTCTTATTTGTAGATATGCATTCTATTCCATTGACTTCTAAATGTTTATCTTTAGACCTGACTTCTTACATGTACTCTATTCTTGTATTTTGGGGAGTGCTTTTAAGATAAACCCTTAATATCGATATACCTGGTTCCTCACAAACCAGGTACCCGATTGCAGTCATTTTTGTCGCAGTTTTCCCCTTCTCAGCCTAGAAACTTTATCATTTATTTATTTTTCTTAATTGTCTAGATCAATTTTATCATTGCATTTCACAATGATTTCCTTTGAAATGTCTGTTATAGTCATTCTACTTTCCTTATTCTTTTAGTCACCATGTGTTTCTACACTATTTGGCCCTGCCTCTGATTTCCTTCCCATTAAGGCCAAACCACTCATATAGTTAGCCTTCTGAGCCCACTCTTCCTGCTGCCTGCTTCAATGAGGTCCCTTACCTGTTCACAGATTTGCAGTGATGGTCTCTTACTTACTGGTGTATCCCTTATTCTAACCATTCCACAATGTAGTTGAGTTGTTAAATGCAATTGAAAAAAAATGACGTTATAAGATTATCCACTTTGCACACACACACACACACACACACACACACACACTGTATTTTATTTTTACAAGAGATAAATAGACTGACACCAAGCATTGTACATGGATGACCACAACAAAAGCAACAATGATTGCAATTACCAAACATGAAACACACTCATACTATGTCATAATATTGACATTCAGTCCAGTAATCCTCCACTGTAACAGCTTCTTTACTTTGCGGTGAAAATTGATTTGTATATTCTTTGCCTCTGAGTCCTTGTGGGATTTTTTCTTTTTTTTAAAAATTCAAACAGAAAGTCACAAAAATTATACTCATCCTCATCAGTTCACTCAGTCCCATGTAATTAATTTTTTTTTTTTCATCTTGATCTTTTGTTAGCACTTTTATGAGTTCATCAGTTTTTCATTAGAGTTCTGAAAATGCTTATTCATTCAGTTCAGCAGTACAGTCAGTTACCAGAAACCTGTACTTGTCAGAGTCTTTTCCATGAATTTCCTGAAGATGAAACACTTTTATAAGAACATATTTACAAAAGCATCAGAGTACACCCAGAACTGTCTGTAAATGACAAAAGACTTAAAAATGACCACGGTTAAAGATTTGATGAAACTTCATAATAATGCAGTTGACAAGAAAATTAGTTATTTCTGAGATATACATTTTAAAGTAAAAAAAAAAAAATTCTTTGGACTCTCTTCTTGGATCTAGGGATTTATACTATTAATCAAATTAGGAAAAAGATTTTGCCCATTATTTCTGAACCTCCTTCCTGCATTAGGAGACTCCAATTACAAGAACGTTAACCTACTTGAAGTTGTCTTACAGTTCACTGATGCTTGGAATCCTCTTGCTGCTCCTCTGCCTTCTCCTTTGACATTTTTTGTTGCTACGTCGTCAAGTTCACAAGTACTTTGTTCTGTAATCTGCTGTTAATCCTATCCGATGAATTTGTTGTTTCAAAAAAAAAAAAAAAAAAGATTATCCACTTTGCAAAAAGTCCTTACTTTGAAGAGGCTACTATAAAATATCTATCAAAGGACTGGTGTGGTTAAATGCTCTCTGAGAAAATCCAAATCAAAAAGTTTTATGTGAAAGACTTTTAGAGCCTAGGTCTTAAAGTAAGCACCCTTAGAAGATATTGAGATAATTGAGATATTTTCAGATGAGACATTCGTCTCTTACTGTGGTACTTTGCCCTGGAGATTTAAAGTCCAATTTTTGCCTTATTGACAATAGCCTTATGCACAGACAACCTTCTTCAAAGTCAGGATTTTTTTTTTTTTTTTAAGTGTAGCAAAGACTTTGGCAAGAGTGTTTTCAGATTATCTACTGCAGGATTACCGAACCCATTATGGAATGGTCCCCTCCTCACACTATTTAACGGCCTTATGGGGCAGGGTGGCCATCCTGCTGTCCCACTAAACCAACCCATTATGCCACACAAATCCATTTTACTTCCCACTAGGGCATTGTTTAGTGCAATGCAACAGTAATTTAATGCCACCCTAGTGGCCTCAGAGAGTTACTGATACACCAGCAGGAGAGCTTACATTTTTCCTGGGAGTGATTTATATATTGGGAGGAATTGGCTGACCTGCTATATAACTTTTTTGCACAGATTAAACCTTAGGATCATCTAGTGGGCCCTTACTGAGCAATTTCTCACGTGCATACTTGCCAAGAAGTGTGTTAGGATGTGAGCAGACTTGCTATTCCTGCTTAGATAGTACAGATGCATTTGTATGTGTGTGTTGTTTTAATATTCACTCACAACCTTCTTCTTCTGTCTCATTTTAACATGTTTCTGTAAGATCCAAAGTTGTCTTTTAGCCCTTCTTTCTTGGATAATAGTAGCATATAAGGTTCCTAGTATATTTATCCTATTAAATATTCTTATTTATTTATTTATTTATTTATTTATTTTTTGCCTGCTTTGGGTCTTTGTTGCTACACGCGAGCTTTCTCTAGTTGCAGCGAGTGGGGGCTACTCTTCGTTGTGGTGCGCAGGCTTCCCATTGCGGTGGCTTCTCTTGTTGCGGAGCACAGGCTCTAGGGCGCGCGGGCTTCAGTAGTTGTGGCGCACGGGCTTAGTTGCTCCTCGGCATGTGGGATCTTCCCGGACCAGAGATCGAACCCGTGTCTCCTGCACTGGCAGGCGGATTCTCAACCACTGGGCCACGAGGGAAGTCCCCCTATTAAATATTCTTAAAACTGACCCTTAGTTTCACACTTTGGGGGAGAGTTGCATAGTTATCTTATTCCTGATTTACAACACTATAAGCTTTTATAAACCATCCTTTTTTTTTTTTTTTTGGATAAGCCATTCTATATTGGAGTTAGTAGAGTGTTGTAAAATAGAAATCAGAAGCTTTTTTTTTGGTTCTTTTTTTGACAGATGATCTCATTACTGTTGGTTTTAATATGAATAGATTGTCTGAGGCCCTCACCAAATTTGAAAGATTTGGGGATTTTCAAATTAGTATTTTTGTAGAGGTTAGCAGCATATTAATTAATGTTTCTTAAGTTCATCTCTTATCTACTTAACTTGTATGTAATTGGTTCATCATATTCTGTCAGGGTGTGTTGCAGTTTTTAGTCATTATCAATATATTTAACACCCAGAGTCCATTTAGATGTATTATTGCATATAATGTGTGCTTAAAAAGACATAACCTTGTTAGAGGCACCTCTTTTGTAATTAGAATGATGCAGTTATTTTCATCTGTGTATTTACGGACTTCATTTTAATTCTCATTTCAGGCATAAACTTTTAAAACGTTGTGCAGTAGGACCCAGTCGACCTCCCACAATATCACAACCAGGGTTCAGTGCAGGACCATCATCATCTTCATCTTTACCACCTCCTGCTTCTTCTAAGCACAAAACAACAGAAAGACAGGAAAAGGGAGACAAGTTGCAAAAGAGACCCTTGATACCATTTCACCATCGGCCCTCTGTGGCCGAAGAGTTATGCATGGAGCAAGATCCACCAGGACAGAAGCTAGGCTTGGCGGGGATAGACTCCTCCTTGGAGGTGGCAAGCAGTAGGAAGTATGATAAGCAAGTGGCCGTGCCTTCCAGAAACACAAGCAAGCAAATGAATCTGAATCCTATGGATTCACCTCATTCCCCTATTTCCCCTCTGCCGCCAACACTCAGCCCTCAGCCACGAGGTCAGGAAACGGAGAACTTGGACCCACCATCTGTCCCTGTGAATCCAGCTCTCTATGGAAATGGGCTAGAACTCCAGCAGTTGTCTACTCTGGATGACAGAGCTGTCCTCGTAGGCCAAAGACTGCCTCTGATGGCAGAGGTCAGTGAGACCGCCTTATATTGTGGGATTAGGCCCTCGAACCCAGAGTCATCAGATAAGTGGTGGCATAGTTATCATCTCCCATCCGTTGATGATGCTGAGTTCCGGCCTCCAGAGCTCCAGGGTGAGAGATGTGATGCCAAAATGGAGGTAAACTCAGAGAGCACTGCATTGCAAAGGTAAGGTGACTCTCCACCCCATCCACCTGATCACCCATCAGAAGGCCAAGGCCGTAGGTTCCCAAGAATCGGGGCCTTCAGATCCAAAATTGAAGAGGCCTTTGTTCACCATTCTAGACTCTGCATTTGGAAAATGTTTAAAAGTCAAATGCTTTATCCATTGTGAGGTTTAACACACATGTCATTATTTAAATGCTGGCATAAAAAGGTTTCATCATAGGATTAGCTATACTAGTATCGCTTTATTTTTGGCCTGCTGTTTGTTAATCAAAGAATATAGCTTTATGGGACCTTCCATACTGCGGTCAGTGCCCTCTTTGTATGTTGACACTTTTAAGGAAGGCTTTGCATGCATTCAGGTATGTGTCACACATCTAGTAATAATACTTCAGAGTGCTTTTGAGCTACCCATTATTCTAAACAGTTTACACAGATTATCTCATTTAATTTTCACCACAACTGTATTGCTACCTTAATTTCATAGCTGAGAAAGAAACTAGGGTCATGCAGTTAGTAAGTGACACAGGTGGAATTTGAACCTGGACAGTCTGTTGTCAGAGCCCGCCTATGCTCTTAAGTGGAATCCATGGAGTCAGAGACAAAAGTATATGTTCTTGATAAAAGCTACTGAGATTTATTTAATTGTGAATACAATCTCTAAAATACACTTGTAGGTGAATTTTTAGGTGTTTTTTTTAAAGTTTAGTTTAAGCTTTACAAATGCTTTAAATCATTAAATGTTGCTTAAAAAAAAATCTAATCTTTTTATGCTTCTTGCTTAAATTGTCATTTGTTCTCTCTTTCAGACTCTTAGCACAACCTCACAAACGGTTTAAAATCTGGCAAGACAAGCAGCCCCAGATGCAGCCACTCCACTTCCTTGACCCATTGCCTCTATCACAACAACCTGGAGACGGTTTGGGAGAAGTCAATGACCCATACACCTTTGAGGACGGTGACATAAAATACATCTTCACAGCGAACAAAAAATGCAAACAAGGGACAGAGAAAGATTCCCTGAAAAAGAATAAGGTACCATTTAACATAGAGAGAGTCCAGCCGGGTGTGGGTTTCAGTCTATGTCAGTACAACACATGTGGGAAGACTTTGGAGGCAGAATGTTTGAGATAGTCTTGCCTGATTGCTCTGTCCCCATATTCATGCTCTTGGTACTATTGTATCGAACAGCGTATTGTTCCTTTTTATGTCATGGCTCACCTTTGTTCAAAAGTCAGCCGAACATAAATGAAGCCTCATATTTTCTGGGCTATAGCTTGTACAGTGCATGTTTCCTCTCATATGCTAATTCTTGTTGGCCTATGCTCCCTGCTTATTTCTTTTTAATTATTATTCCAAAATACCCAAAATGTAAGAAAAAATCTTGGTAACAATACTGTTTATTGAGCGCTCACTGTGTTTACTGTGCTAAGCGCTTTACCTCTATGTCTCTCTGAATTAATACCAACACCACTCCAAGACTGTGTCAGTATAATTTTACTGGTTCCATTGTCATAAAAATGAGTACTGTGGGTGTCTGCTGTCTTTAGCCTTAAGTTTTAAAACATTCTAAAATACTGGGCCATTTAAAGAGGTATTCTTAAGAATAGAGGAAGTAAGACAAAAGAGACCAGTATAGTTCAGGAGAATACTTCTTAGAGTCCTTTACAGAGATCTGTCTAGATCCAAAAAGCTTGAACCATAGTTCAGCATCCAAAATATTATATTAAAGGCAGCTTTTAACACCATGGCAGGTCTGTAATCAAATGCCACCAGTACCATTGAGGCATAAAACCCTGACTGACTCAGATTGAGGGGAAAGCGTGGGAGTTTTTGGTTCGGTTTAAATTCAGGGAAAAGGACATATCTTTTATTTCCTTTGGTTGCATAGACCATGGTTTATCATACTTGTGCTCATAACAAGTTCCATTCTACCCTCTAATTCTTTGTGTTCTCCCTCATATTCCACACTTTGGGTTGGTGTTCATGTGTTTTGTTTGGCTGAATTTATTATACAGTCAGAGGATGGATTTGGTACCAAGGATGTCACTACACCAGGTCATTCCACGCCGGTGCCTGAAGGGAAAAATGCCATGTCCCTTTTCAGTTCTACTAAAACAGGTGTGTACAATGATTATTTGCCTCACTTGGATTGTTGCTAAAATAAAATGCGAGGGAGATGCTTCTCTATTTAAAATTATATCCTTATTGTAATAGCAATAATTTGATCTCATCTTTAATATATTTTTCAGTTTGTTTTTCAGTTCCTTTCAAAACTGATAAACGTATTTGGCAAAAATTGTCTCTAAATTTAACCGAAAACATAGGGAAACAGTTCACAGGCAGGGCTTGCTCATTGTCCTCTCCTCACTCCTTCTCCCTTGATGAAGTTGCTCATTCTGTGCCTTTTGCCTCCTTTCCCACAGATGTTCGGCAGGATAGTGCTGCTGGCAGGGCTGGCTCCAGTAGCCTTACACAAGTGACAGATTTGGCACCTTCCCTTCATGACTTAGACAACATCTTTGATAATTCTGATGACGACGAACTTGGGGTGAGTCTGCTGTGGCTACACAAACAAAAATTCACTTAAGTGCATGGACTTATATCAGCGTTTCAATATTTCTTTATAGTTTGGTCTACTGGATTGGGGGCTCTTATTTCAGGTTCTGAATGTTCTTCAAAAATGTTTGCATACCTTGAAAGGATTCTAAAAGTTATTAGTGTAGTCTGTAATACCCCTTGGGTTTTGTTCGTTGATGGCTTTTTTTCCATGAGTGTTATTCCTGTTGTAAATATTAAAATCCTACACATATTTAAAAAAATCCTTCTCAATATCATGAGACTAACAGGAATGTATTATGTAGTCCCTTTAGCTCAGATTTTAAAAATAATGCCCATATAACTTTTTATTCATCTAATAAGTCATAGGTTAGTCAACATTTTGAGAGAGATTACAAGTATGATCTATACTTTTTAGGATTATAGCATCGTAAGTTGGGAAATAGAATTTATACACATAGACGTTAAATAATACAAGGCGTCATATGATTAAAGTGACAGATAAGAATTTATAATTCTCTGGAGAGTAACTGAGCTAAGTCAGGAAATTTGTGTCCTCGTCCTCCTAACCAACCCTCTACCTTTGTGCAAATAAAAGCGCCTGTTATTTCTGGGGGACCTAGAGATGAGTAAGATAGGCCCCTCTTCAAGGAAGTCAATTTATTAGTTTATTTTTCTTTTATTTATATATTTACTTTCCCATCTGTCCAGTTTACGTGTATTCGTTAATCATTTAATGATCAGTTCCTTTGTGGCAGGTACTCTAGGTTTACAGATACAATTAAATTACCACTCTTATACTTGAGATACTCACAGACTTCAGGAGAAATAGCATATAAATAAAGTTAAAAATATACTGAGTCCTGTGAGGGCAGTAATTGACCTGAATCTAAAGATGCTGCATGTTCAAGTACAACATGACAGGCAAGCAGTGTCTAAGTAAAGGCTTGAAGGTTAAGTTAAGTAGGAATCAGATTTCTACAACCCCTTCTCACTTTAAAATAAAATGTATCTGATTAACAGATATTGTACACCATTACTATTCTAAGTACTTAGAAGATGAGAAGATAATAATGACCTCAAAGAACGAAATTGACTTGAAATGTGGAAAGACTAGGTTAGGGGGAGGCAGGGGAGGAATGTTACTTTGAGCCTGGAAGGAGCCTTGGTTAAGCTACAAGAATGAACTAGCTGGGCTTTGGGGGACAGTGTGCACATGGATCTGTTTTCTGAATGGAGGATAAAGATTGGTGGGGCTGGGAAGGTTTTTGGCCACTCTTAAGGCTTTAGACTTCAAACTCTTCTGGTAATGTGCTCTTCTGGAGGCTGCTGAGTGTGGAACTGACCTGGTAGAAGTGAGTGTCGTTTTCCATCAGTCCGATACACAGAAAGCAGGAGTACTATTTGGTAACTTGTTGGATTGAAACATGAGGACTGAAAATCGGGCAGTGGCTGCATGAAGGGAAAGGACATGGCAATGTGAGAAACTTTGGTAGAAGAAAGGACATGTTTCCTTATTCTGTGACCCAGGCATTGGAGATCCTTTTTGAACTTGACTGTCTCCATTAAGCCATGCATTATCTAGGATTAGTTTTAACGAGGGTTAGTTCAGATGCTTTGGTGTGGTGACAGTGGGAAGAAAGTATGAAAAGTAAAGGAATCAAAAAGAAGTAGAAAGGGAGATGTAAGAAAAGAAAATAAACAAACGGTAGAGTAGCCTGGTTTCTGTTCACAGCCACCACCCCTAGTGATGGCTGTGCTCTGAGCCATTGTCCTTCCTCTCTGTGTAAGTTACGAATTACTATTGGACTAAATGAATAAATGTTTACTCTGCTGTTTGAATATATTGTTAGTAATGTTAATATGCAAAGGAGATTGGACATTGTTTATCTAATTTTCATTTCTCTGAAATGATTGTTTCTACTTTGAGTTCTAGCCTGACATTTAATCAAGGGAACAGTTTACCTTAGAATCATTTTACTAATTCATCTTATTAGTAACTGGAATTGGGAGACTGTTGTCCAAGTTTTCATCTCATAGGTTTTAAAGTTAGTTTTATGTTTCAGCTCTATGCTATTGAATAAGTGTACATGAATAAAAGGCCTTCTATTTGTGAGAATCTTTTTGCTTTATTTTATCTTGCCGTCAATTCATTTGAGTTCTTAAAGATAATCTTGCCTACTAAGGGACTTAATTTGTTTTGAATAACATCAGAGAAAAACCTCTGTGTATTTCAATAATTTTGTGAGATAAGGTTATTTTTCATGAAGATGAACAGTAACTGTAGAAATAGGAATAGGAGATATGTATTTTTTTGTGGTGAAAAATAAAAGAATAATAGTTTGGGAGGGCTTGAGGTCCTCTCTTTTAGCTGCCTGCTTCCAAACAGAAGGAAAACCAGACTGATAACCAATCACTACTCGGAGGCACCACCCTAATGTGATTACTGTGTCCCTGAAACTGCGTCTCTAATGACCCGAGAGGGAAGATTTGCTGAAGGTCTGCAAGCTCTGCTTTGATGGCACAGTCTGCCCTCACCAGATCCATGACAAGAAGACTCAGTCAGTCTGTTTCTCATACTTGATAAGCTTGTAACCATCTCTTCTGTGTCACTGTCTGCTGGTATTTCTAGAAGTTCACCTGATGAATGCTATATAAGGAAGCATCTTTCCTTTATTTTAAAATATCAATAGGCATACACTCTAATGAATAGTGGACTATCACCCTACTTATATACAAATGTGTTGCTCCGCTTTAATAATAATAATCTGTTCTTAGGCTGTGTCACCTGCACTACGGTCATCAAAAATGCCTACAGTTGGGACAGAAGACCGACCTCTTGGGAAGGATGGAAGAGCTGCTGTTCCTTACCCACCAAGTAAGAAAAGGAAACTGAGCTTCAGCTCACTGCTTATAACTTACATATAATGTTTTCATACTCAGTGGTGCCTTGTCTGAGATTCCCCTCCTTTTTTTCCCCCCCATTTTAACAAATACTGGCAGTGAATTAAAACTTGTATAAATTGGTGTTCCTAAGGTGGCAGGCAGCTAAGAGACCCATTTAAATTTGAATTCCTTTTCCTTTTGTTTTCAAATTAACTTCTGTGGTTTAAAATGTGGAAAAACATGTTTTAGGTTTGTTTTTGTAATAGCCCTTTCCTAGTAGGAGAAATGCTGCATAGTGGTTTTCAGAGCGATATTCCACTGCAAGAGCTTGTGTAAAATGTTTCAGTTTTCATAAATTTAATTCACACAAGGATAATTAATGTTTGTTTTCTGTGGTCCTTTTTCCAACAGATACTGAAGTTTTTGTGTTTCCTTAAGAGATCAACTAGTTTTATTATGTATGTGGACAAAAAGAGAAACTTCCTTTTCTCTACCTACCTTTACCCTAAGAAACATTCTACAAGAGAAAAGAAAGTCAGGATAGTTTATATGGATACTCTGAAGCTGAAACACAATTCCATTGCAAATCATTCTTTAATATCTTCTCATTAATTCAGCTGGTAATGCGAACAAATTGAGGGGAAAAACCACCATGTCATAGGGATGAGTCAAAAAGTTTTATGAACCTATAAATGTAGTGCTGATTTACTCAAATGTAGAAGTGTCAAGTATACAGAGATTGGATTTTGACAGCTTTAGTGGATCCATAGCTTTTTAAAATATGCAAAGCTTTCTCAAGCATGACATGTATGAAAATGAATAATGATAGCCAGCCAGTTGCTGTAGTTTTTTTTAATTAAACATTTTTCTTTTTTTATTACTCTGTACTGCAGAATTTTACAAACATGAAACTCACAGATTAAAAGAAACATTATTAAAGCAGATTCATCTGGAATAGGGCAGATGAATGAATTTTTCCCTTGTATTTAACCAGTTACTCCCGCTTTTTTTGACATTAAGTGATATGTAGCGATGTTAAATGTTAAAATGTCTGATAATTTGTCCAAGATTATTCACTCACAAACCATCCTGCTAGTAAGTGTCATTACCAGTAAAGTATATCGTGTACTCTCTCTTTCTCTCATTTTTATTCCAAAAGGAATTGTTTCAAAAAGAAGCTACTCAGAATTTTATGATAAAGTACAGGTTATAAAAATTAATGAGTTTGAAATATAGCAAAAATATTGGCATGAGGAAAATATAGATAAACCAAGGTCAAGAGGATCTTATTAATGTGTCAAAGTATGTGTGTATAAGTGTGGGGGGGGACATATACATAGTATTTCCTCCCAAGACATGGCAGTGAAAATAACATGGCAAGAAACTATCATCTCTGCAGTAGCTTACTGTACATGGAAGTGGAGAGACATATAATATGTAATGTCTAGAATAACACCATCCAACAGAAGGGCAAGGTAAGCCACAAAGGAGGGCCACATAAGTAATTTTTCATTTTCTAACAGTTACATTAAAAAAGTAAAAAGAATCATGTGAAATTAATTTCAATAATATATTTTAACTCAGTGTATCCAAAACAGTGTCATTTTTATATGTAGTCAGCATAAAAATATTGAGATGTTTTATATTCCATTTTTGTACTAACTGTTTGGAATCTGGAGTATATTTTATACATGCAGCTCATCTCAGGTTCGATGGGCCCATTTTGAATGCTCTGTAGCCATGTGGCTACTGGATACTGTGTTGGACAGCATAGGTCCATAATTATTCATTTGTGTATATAATAATGGAAGAAAGCGACACACAGTATCAGTGAGGTTTAGTTTAGTATCAAGTCTGTGTTAAGATAGTATTGTGTTATATTAATTAAAACAGAAGTGTTTCTCTTAGGTTTTATTGTTAACCAGTCGCTTACGAATTTTTGTCTTTGAAAGCATGTCAATTTTGAAGTATGGGTCTTTGAGGAGGCAAAATGAAAGAGTTGGACATTTTATTCTACAAGAACACTTACTATTTGTAAGGGACTCTGCTAGGTGCTCTGGGCTGGGAAGAATACTGAGAAATTAGTGATGATGCTTTTGTTGGAGGGCTTCAGTCTTGTGCGTGACTACTTGATGTTCAGAACGGGAGATGGTTGGTGTCCTTGATGGTGAGCTCCTGCTGAAGTGCAGTGGATCTTGAGGATAGGTGGGTATAAGTAAGTGGAGCATTGTGGGAAAGACATGTCAACTCCAGTCCATCCTGGTAGCTGTTCCCCACACTCACTTTAGTCATTTTATGGGAAGAAGGTTGAACAGGCAAGCCATGTATTTCTACTTTGGAGGATCAGAACGTTTCTCTGGGTTTCTATTTTCTTTCTGCCTTACCCACTTTGAGTCCAGTTCCCTGTTTTTCATCTCAAAACTTCTTTAGGGTGATTTCTTTTCAGAAATTCATTCCCTGTGACTGAACAGCATTTCCATCTTTTTCTAATCAAACCAAAATTGGGAGGAAGGACTAATTATTGCTGACTCTCATCACTTTATGAGTGTTTAGATGTACGTGGCAAAGTGTTCACTTCAGTGCATACTTTATCTCATTTATTGTGCAAAAAAAAAAAATGAGGGAAATATTATTCTCATTTTGTAGATGAGGAAATTGAAGCCAGAGAGGTTAAGAGTCTTCCTGAAGAATATCTGATAATAAGAATGGTGAAGACCACTTTTTAATGTGAATCTCTGGCAGGTGGAATCTCATTTCATCCACGCTTTTTGTGTATGTTCTCTTTTACCTTTGACAAAAACTATCAAGGTGGCTGAGGCTTTGAAAACTGAGATACATAACTGTGTTAGGTAACATCAAAGAAGTTGAGTAGCCCTGAATGGAAAATGCCTTTATTACATTTCTTAGGGAAGATTTAAAAACAAATTTAATAAAATAATTTGAGGATAAAATTTTGTACCACAGCCCAAATACTTAATAAATTAAGGAAAGGCTATGTTTAAGTTCATTGTCATTTTAACTCAAAGTGAATTTATATAGTTTCATATTTTCCAAATACTTTGTTAATTAAGATTTGTCATGTAATATGAGTTTGAAGATTTTATGAAGCAGACTTGTGGTTTAAAATACTCCACTTACAAATTAATTTTATATTAAAATTGACCAGTAGCTGCTCTTTGGCTTGGGAAAATGTTTAGGGACTAAAAGTTAAAGATGATGAATGTATTTCAACTTTATATTAAAGTCTTTAGCCTTGTTTTAAAAAAAAATGTGTTGATCTGGTTGGTGTTACATCTGAAGAGGTGTTTTTCAGCCACAGAACTTACCAATTATATAGTCTGTCCAGTGGTTCTATGATAGTTTCTGGCTTGGCTTGTATCCCCAATTCTGTGAATTGTTATATGTTCTTAAGGATAAAATACTGTCACAGCAAGGTGACTTGAAGATCAACTTGGGGGTTTTAGGTTTTCTTCTTCTTTTCTGTCTTTTAAAACTTTTTTTCCTTAGCAGCAGCAGGTACCATTTTGTCTAATGAAATCTCATACAGAATTGTATTGTAGAAAATAAATAGAAGTGCAGCTTCTCTTAATGGAAGTGAAAGTTTAGATCTGAAACCCTGCCTGTTGGCCTTGTTCTCCCCTTGTTGCCCCTGAGGCCAAGAGAGGGTAAATTATTCAGGATTATATAATTGTTTAACTAGGAAACGTGGTAAAAATTGTCTAATGCAGAGGTTCTCACCTTTTTTCTGCTCCATATCGTGGAGGCTGTCCCCTCCCCCCATAAAGAAAGGAAAGAAAGCAAGCCTAATGAGAATCACACATCTAGTCAAGCCTTCCCTTTTAGATGATGGAACTGAGGCCCTGAGGGAGGAAGTGACCAGACCACAACAGCGCTGTGCTGGGAGCACGTGGGTTGGGGACCAGGCCCACTGCTGCTTCTCTATACAGCTCTACCTTAGACTCTAGCTCAGGTCAGAGCATGGTACAGCTATTCTTTATTAATTTCTGATTCAGAGCTATAAGTCATATTAAGATCTGTTCAGTGGTTACTACTTACCTGTTTAAATATTGAAGTTGCTAGAAAGAGCAATGTGATTGGAAATTGGGACACCAGATATGGTTACAAATCACTGATTTGAACTTGTGGCTCCAAATGTGTAAATATATTTGCTGTACAGGACACCCCCTAGTGGCCAAATTTCACAACCGCAACTTGCATTTCATTGCATACACTCCTACTTAAGAATCAGTCCCTTAATGAGACACTATTAGTGATGTTGGTTAACCTCATGTATATAACAATGATTTTTTTTTAAAGGTTGAGAATCACTGATCTAAGTATTTCTTAAAAGATACTTTTTTTCCCAGCTGATTTTCAATAAATTGTCTTTTGGTTCTAGATAGGATTATTAATCCTGACTATGAAGTTTCATCTCCTTAGATTTTTCAGGGAATCAATTGTTGGAAGAAAAAATGTATGTTATGTAGACTTTGTTCACATAATTAATGTGAAGCCAAATCATAAAGCATCAAGAGGATAGTAATAAAGTTGCAGCAAAGGATAATTTTCTGCTGATGGCCTTCTTCTTAGATACTTCCATTATTAATAGTCTATTATGTAACTGATATGACCATTCAATCGGCATTATTTCTGATGCCAACTAGAGGGCCTGGCTATGAACTAGGTTGTATTTTTTTTTTAGAAGTCAGGCCTGTTACAAATTTTTTTTTTCTTATTTTTTATCTTTATTTTTTTTAGCAGTTGCAGACCTGCAAAGGATGTTCCCCACCCCTCCTTCTTTGGAACAGCACCCTGCATTTTCTCCTGTGATGAATTATAAAGATGGAATCAGTTCAGAGACAGTGACAGCGTTAGGCATGATGGAGAGCCCTATGGTCAGTATGGTTTCAACACAGCTTACTGAATTCAAAATGGAAGTGGAAGACGGGTTAGGAAGTCCCAAGCCAGAGGAAATAAAGGTAATTGCCAATATATTAGTTATACAAAGACAAGGTGGTTTTTTTTTTGTTTTTTTTTTTATAATTTTTATTCTTATTTTTTATTTATTATTTATGGCTGTGTTGGGTCTTCGTTTCTGTGCGAGGGCTTTCTCTAGCTGCGGCAAGCGGGGGCCACTCTTCATCGCGGTGCGCGGGCCTCTCACTGTCGCGGCCCCTCCCCTTGCGGAGCACAGGCTCCAGACGCGCAGGCCCAGCAACTGCGGCTCACGGGCCCAGCCGCTCCGCGGCACGCGGGATCCTCCCAGACCAGGGCACGAACCCGCGTCCCCTGCATTGGCAGGCAGACTCCCAACCACTGCGCCACCAGGGAAGCCCGACAAGGTGGTTTTAAAGCAGATTTTTATACAACTTCTTTAAAATAGTATTGTCTGTATGCCATGTATACATAAGCTCCTAAGAGTTCTCTGAATTAGGTCATGAGGTAATTATAGTGTCTTTTGATTAATTTAAAATTTTGGCTTTAGCATTTTTCTGTTGATCAGATAAAAGAGAAGTATTAAATTATAGTGATTTTTGGTGCTATTATGGTGTGTCCTAAAGTTGTTTACCAGCATTATCACCAGCCCCACTTTGTTGTCACAGGACTTTTCATATGTGCACAAAGTTCCAACTTTTCAACCTTTTGTGGGATCCTCCATGTTTGCTCCACTGAAGATGTTGCCGAGCCAATGCCTGCTACCTCTGAAGATTCCTGATGCCTGTCTGTTTCGGCCTTCGTGGGCAATCCCTCCTAAAATTGAACAACTGCCCATGCCACCTGCAGCCACTTTCATTAGAGATGGCTACAAGTATGTGCTGGGATTGTGTCGAGTTATCTGATGTATTTAATATGATTTTTTTAAACATCTTTATTGGAGTGTAATTGCTTTACAATGTTGTGTTAGTTTCTGCTTTATAACAAAGTGAATCAGCTATACATATACATGTATCCCCATATCCCTCCCTCTTGCGTCTCCCTCCCACCCTCCCTATCTCACCCCTCTAGGTGGTCACAAAGCACCGAGCTGATCTCCCTGTGCTATGCGGCTGCTTCCCACTAGCTATCTGTTTTACATTTGCTAGTGTATGTATGTCCATGCCTCTCTCTCACTTCGTCCCAGCTTACCCTTCCCCCTCCCCGTGTCCTCAAGTCCATTCTCTATGTCTGTGTCTTTATTCCTGTCCTGCCCCTAGGTTCTTCAGAACTTTTTCTGACTTACTTCACTCTGTATGACCGTCTCTAGCTCCATCCACCTCACTGCAAATAACTCAATTTCGTTTCTTTTTATGCCTGAGTAATACTCCATTGTATATATGTGCCACATCTTCTTTTTTGTTGGTTTTTTTGTTTTGTTTTAATAGTTCTGTAGTGATCTTCTTCTTTTTAAATTTTTATTTATTTATTTATTTTTAACATCTTATCCTTGCACAGGGGCCATGCTAATCTTCTCTGTATCGTTCCAATTTTAGTATATGTGCTGCCGAAACGAGCACTGTGCCATATCTTCTTTATCCATTCATCTATCGATGGACACTTAGGTTGCTTCCTGATTTTTCTCTTAACTAAATATTTACTTCAAATGATGACAGCATTTCATTTGAAACTTTCGTTTATTGGCCATTCATGTTTTTGTGCATATTATTTTCTGTTGAAAATATACGTTGAAAATTTTCTAAACTAAATTTCATATACATGGAAAAATTAAGGTTATTTGTATAGAGAACCATGATGTTCATGGTCATTCAATGTCAAATTGGTGTTTATCACAGAATCAAGCATTAGTTGGAGTGGGTAATATTTTTAGGGTGATGGTGGTAAGTACTTTGTTTTATATAATTTGATGATTTCAAATGTGTTTACTTAAGGCACTTTAAAATTAAGTATTCACATGATAATTTCTCTGTTGCTGACCCCATGTCACGTAAGAAAGCAGCAACAGAATGGTGCTATGATACGGGGGAAGGAAAAGGAAGTGTTTATTGTAGCTTGGACACGTTTCATACTGTCACCAAAAAAGTTCTTACTGCAACAGTGTAGAATCAGTTTCCCCTTTGAGTGATAATTTCTTAATAAAATAATTTAAATTCCATAAAATAAAAGGCCACAAACTCAAATTTCTGTCAGGACCAGGTAAGCAATATGTGGATGAAATGGACTGGGCAAAGCAAAAGACTTGGCACTACTGATGCTCGGCGTCATTGTGAGAGGCAATGGGAGCGAGCAGGGTCAGTGATGAACTGTTGAGAGTACACCCCTTTTAAAGGGACTTTTTGTTTGTTTGTTTGTTATTCAAATACAGGGGATTGTTCAAGCAGGAGTGTGGGAGCCTGGAGACCTGGAATTAAATGTCTCAATGTATTTCCTTTTTAAAAATGTTGACAGTTGCGAATTCCCTGGTGGTCCAGTGGTTAGGACTCCGTGCTTTCACTGCCTAGGGCCCAGATTCAATCCCTGGTCGGGAAACTAAGATCCTGCAAGCTGTGCGGCAAGGCACACACCCCCACCACCACCACCACCACCACCCCCGGCAAAAAAAAAAAGAAATGTGTTGACAGTTAATCCAGAGTTACATTCTAGGAGCTAAGAAAAATTTATGATCCAGGTCCAGTCTGTGGGCTACTTCTTTGTGACCTCATATAAAAATCATCTTGATGAAATCAAGTTTAATTTTATAAACAGGCTTTATGCTTGTGTATATAAAGTCTGTATGGGAATGAAAAAGTGTGGCAGAGAAGTGGTTTAAAAGAACCTTAGACTTGGGGAAGTACAGCTATAGAGTCACAGGGCTCAGATTCCTGCCTTTTTTGTTTAGTCTTTGTATGGCCTTAAATGACCATTTTACTGGGTCTTCCCTTCTTTAAAATGGGGTTATCTTGCCCTACTTCCCACATAATATTTTTTCTGAGAACTCTGAGTACTTCCACAACCACCAGCAGTGTGAAAGCATGTGTTCAAAAGCACCCTGGATAGGGGGGGCCTGGCTAGTTCTCTGCTGCTGTTCTGCAGTTGTACCCTAGCTTATTTAATTTGAGACTGGTCCAGCACAGCTAGAGCAACTAGCACACCAGGGGTTAGCAGGCCATTCGCAAGTAGTGCAGCAGCTTCCGAACCCATTCCACAGCTTAATCTCTTACACACACAAGCATCTCAAAAAGTGACATGCAACCCTTTGCTGTATGATATGCAACCCTTTGCTGGTTTCAATAACAAATAATTTAGATGATTTGTTTGCTGGTTTCAATAACAAATAATTTAGATCATTGTTTAGATCTATCAAATCTATCATTTGCCACCCCAAAGATTCTTGGTATTCTAAACTGGTGCTGTTAATAGAACTGTCTCTGATGAAATAAGTGTTTGTATCTGCACCTTCCAGTGCAGCATCCACTGCCCTTATGTTGTAGCTCTGCACCGTTTGAAATGTGGCTAGTTGAGATCAAGACTGAATTTTTATTTTTATTTAAGTTGATTTAAATTCATCACATGGAGTAGTGACTACCTTACTTACTGGACAGGACAGTTCTAGGTTATGGGAAGTCCTCCTGCTGTGGTCTCCGTCGCCCTGGACCCCCGCTTTATCACAGAGCACACCAGCACTCACTTGATGCCTGTCATACTTGCTATGAGCTAACTTTTCTTTCTCTTTTTCACTGTTGCGTATGCAGCATCTAGCATGGGGTTGGTACTCAATTCATTTTTATTGAATGGGAAAAGTCAGGTTACTGTACAAGATAATAAACCATTTTTACTGCCTCGGGAGGAATTAAATTATTTAGGTTTTCAGTTAATCGTCATAGTTCCTTTTATGATATGAACTGCATAATAATTAGGGGATTTTGTTGAACAGAAAAATTTGAAAGGAGTCCAATTAGAGTAAAGATCGTTATTACACTCTTATTATTTTGGTCTCTGAGATAGCAGTGATTGCTGATCAAGGTTTCTGGGTCATTTGTTATCTGTACTCAAAGATACCACTGTGCCTCAGATTTAACATTTCGTTGCAGTGACTGATTTGGATTTTCAGGTTGATAAGTTAGGCATAGCTGATTAAAAATCATAAGAAAGTGATTTGAAGAGCCATTACTTTATGACATTCTTCTTTCAAATTATAAGTGAATGAATACGTACTTTATTGGAGGAACATTAGTTTAAGCACAGTATTAATAGATTTCAGAGGAATTTTAAGTATTTAAAAAATCTATTTCTTTTGATACCTTCTAACTGGAAAGAATAATCCTGCGCTGTTTTACATGTACATGTAAGAATATATATCAAGAAAATTTTATTACAATAATAAAATAGCAGAACATTGCAGACACTGTTTTGTTTTCCATGTGGCTATTCCAAAAAGAAGTCGCTGCTTATGAGAAAATAGGTAGCACAGTGTGATCAGTCTCTGGGGCTAAAAATAATTGTGCTATATAATGCATGACATATTGAAAAATTAAAAAATGAACGAATTGCCTACCACCCTACAGAGATCTGTTAGAAGTTTGGAAACTATGATGCAATATATATACTGGGCAGCTACCTAACTAATACTAAGTCCTTTTAGCAGCATGTGTAGTATTTGTATTAATTGTAATATAGTACTGGCCAGTGGGTTTCCTAAAATAGAATTCCCTCATGGTCACTCATTACTATAAAAATGCTAGCCTAGATAGGACTACATTTTGGAAATTAGAAAAATGTTAAATTTTCATGTGCATTTGATTATAACTACTTTAGAATCATATGTAGATTATAGCCTCAGAGAACAAGTAACACTGGCAGAATTTCAATTTCAAAAAATGACAAAAATGTAATTGCAAATTAGATGGAAATTTCATCCTATGGTCTTCTAGCTACTTTGGCATCTGAACTCAAGTGTTAAAGTTCTATTTAGTAGTTATAGTTTTTCAAAACTACATTGCCCAAATCCAGCGTCATGCTTTCTTGTAAAAATAGTTACAGTTCCCTCAAAAGACTAAGATGAGGCTTAATTGAAAACTGAATAAACCAAGTGATAGCGTGCATAAATAAATGCACAGGCCAGGTTGGGGTGATTATGTGTGTACTCCAGCACCTGTGACCTGCCTCACTTGGTGCTGTCTCTTTGTTGCAGTAATGTGCCTAGTGTCGGGAGCCTAGCAGATCCAGATTATCTGAACACACCACAGATGAACACCCCGGTGACGCTGAACAGCGCTGCCCCAGCCAGCAACAGTGGAGCAGGAGTTTTGCCATCTCCAGCAACCCCTCGCTTCTCTGTCCCCACACCACGAACCCCCAGGACCCCAAGAACTCCCAGAGGAGGGGGCACTGCCAGTGGTCAAGGGTCTGTTAAATATGACAGCACCGATCAGGGGTCACCAGCCTCTACCCCCTCTACCACACGGCCTCTTAATTCTGTGGAGCCCGCCACCATGCAGCCAATTCCTGAAGCTCACAGTCTCTATGTGACTCTGATTCTTTCTGATTCCGTGATGAATATCTTTAAAGACAGAAACTTTGACAGCTGTTGCATCTGTGCCTGCAACATGAACATCAAAGGGGCAGATGTTGGGCTTTACATCCCCGATTCTTCCAATGAGGACCAGTACCGCTGTACCTGTGGGTTTAGTGCGATCATGAATCGCAAACTTGGTTACAATTCGGGACTCTTCCTGGAAGATGAGTTGGATATTTTTGGGAAGAATTCTGATATTGGTCAGGCTGCCGAAAGGCGCTTAATGATGTGTCAGACCACCTTCCTTCCGCAGATGGAAGGAGCCAGAAAATCCCAGGAGCCACCGATAAGCCTTCTCCTCCTCCTGCAGAATCAACATACACAACCTTTTGCTTCACTGAGTTTCCTGGACTACATTTCCTGTAACAATCGCCAAACTCTTCCCTGTGTGAGCTGGAGTTACGACCGGGTGCAAGCAGATAATAATGATTACTGGACGGAATGCTTTAATGCCTTGGAGCAGGGTCGGCAGTATGTGGATAATCCCACAGGTGGCAAAGTGGATGAAGCTCTGGTGAGAAGTGCCACTGTGCACTCTTGGCCTCATAGCAATGGTAGGTTTCCCAGAATACAAATTTGATTTGAAAATTGTCTTGGTGTGACGATAACTTGCAAACTTTCTTTACTTTGTTATATGACAAAATTTTAAATTTCATTTATTTAAAAATAGACATAACTAAAGTGAGAGCTATCTTGATATCACCCTAAAGTTAAGAATGGGGAGATGTTTTATATTGAAACATTTGGAGAAGAGTAATTATTTTCTGGAAAAAAAGTTGTCTAGATTATACAAACTGATAATTTGCATACCCTTTCATGTTTAAGTCTACGCATTCTTCTGGGTCAAGCTTCCATGATACTTCTTCCACGAAGCCTTCTTTCCATTTACCAGAGTATTTTCTCTTTCCTCTGGTTTCCCAGTATTTTGTGTCTCTGGTAACAATGATCATGTTTTACTTGGCATTGTGGACTGGGGCACGTCACTGTCTTAAAAACTCCAGTTGATAAACATCTTTGGAGTTGGGCTCTAAGAGGGCTGAGCGCCTTGCTGTTCCCTTTCCTTGTTGATTCACTATCTATGCTATGATGTGTCCTGGGGGGATAAAATGGTGAATGAAAGAGACAAGGCACCTGCCCTCAGGGACTTTCTAATCTATTTTGGAAAATGGATAAGCCTTCTCCTCCATCCTCCAATTAAATAGTATGCTTATTTATTTAATTATTCGAATCAAATAAATAAATAAGCATATTATTACAAACCATTATAAGTGATGAAAGCACGGGATGTCAGGGGACACTTCCTTGAAGAAGCAGTAACATTTGAGATCCCAACGATGAGTACAGGTTAACTGGGTGACGAGGGAGGGGGCGGGGAATCGTGTCCCAGGCAGAGGAGGGGCGAGTGCAACGGCCCAGAGTTATGTAGAGCGTGGGGCCTTCAGAGAACTCAGAGAAGCCTAGAGACCAGCAGGGCCAGCTTGTCAAGAGCCTTTTGAGACATGCTGGGCACTGGGTCTTCATCTGAAGAGTCTTAAGTCAGTGATGGGTTTTATGAAGAGACATTGACATCAGATTTGTGTAGTCAGAAAAAAATGTACTCTGACTATAAGGTGGGCTGTGGATTAGAAAATGGCGAGAATGGATTTGAGGAGACTGAGAAGTTCCTGTAGTAGATGAAATAAGAAACAGTAGCTTGGCTTAGTGTCCTAGCAAAGGAGATGGAAAAGAAGTGGAAACATTCAAGAGATGTTTGGGAAGTATTATTGCAGGACTTGGAAATGGGTTGGATTTGGGGTATCAGGGAGAGTGAGATATTAAGGAAGACACCCAGGTTTGTGACATGTATACCTGGACAGACAGTGGTGTCGTTCAAAGACAAGTGTACTGGGAGCTTCCCTGGTGGCGCATTGGTTAAGAATCCGCCTGCCAATGCAGGGGACACGGGTTCGATCCCTGGTCCGGGAAGATCCCACATGCCGTGGACCACATGCCGCAGAGCAACTAGGCCCATGCGCCACAACTGCTGAGCCTGCGGGCCACAGCTACTGAAGCCCGCGTGCCTAGAGCCTGTGCTCCGCAACAAGAGAAGCCACCACAATGAGAAGCCCGTGCACCACAACGAAGGGTAGCCCCCGCTCGCCACAACTAGAGAAAGCCCATGCACAGCAACAAAGACCCAACACGGCCAGAAATAAATAAATAAATAAATAAATAAATAAATAAAATTATTTTTTTTAAAAAAAGATGAGTATACTGGAGGAATATCAGGTCTGGGGAGAAAGGTTTTGGAAGTTTTAAAGATTTCTCTTGAGATATCCAGGTAGAGGTGTCAAGTAGACACTTGGGACTTCATGACCTGGAGCTTAGGGGAAAGGAAGTATATGGCACATAGATGATAACCCAAGTCAGGGGCGCAGAGGAGGAGGAGAGCTCACTGGGGAGGAGGACTATATGGAAAGAGAGGAGGGCCTGGGGCAGAGCTTTACTGAGTTCTGCCATGTAACCAAGTTTCACGAATGAGAGTGTGGTCAACAGGCATTCAGATTCAGCCAAGCTTTTAAGATAAAGATTAAACCAGTCTTTTGACCATGGTGAGAGCTGTTTCTGTAGACAGGTGCGAGCAGAGGCCAGGCTGGAGGAGTCTATGTGTGAAAGAAGCATGGACCCTGCTTCAGAATAGTCATCAGTCTTGCAAGGGAGAAGGTTATATAAGCAAGGAGACTTCTTGGAGGTGGAGACTCCTGAGGAAGTATTTCAAGGGCTCTACTCATTTTTATAACTGCTTAGGTTTAAGTGGAGTGCCTTATACTTAGCAGGCCTTTAATTAATGTCTGCTGCATGAATTTATGAATTAAAGTCTTTCCCCTAAAGAATTCTGGGTGATTAGCTTAGGTGGTTTCTTTTACTCGACAGTGGCCTTCAGGTAGAAATGCAGTCTGTGTGGGTAGATCAGTAGTGGCATCTTTGGATATGAAGAATAGCACATTTTATTGTAGGCGAGATGTGGGTTCCAAATTCAGATGCTTAAAGGTACCAGACAGATGATGTCAATAAATGATGTGGAGAGCCAGGTTTGCAGAAGGCAATGACCTAAATTGTGTCCTTTTGCAACATACTTTCTATTTTGTATGCACAGGAATAGAGTTCACAAAGAATTACTTCTACTTTTATTTTTCTCTAACCTGTGGTTCTCTTGGTCTGTCATTTTCCTACTTCTGAGAGAGCCATGGGTACAAGAGGTACTTTACTTTTTTCTCTCCTAGAAGAAGAAAAGAAGTACAGGCTTGAAGATCAAGGTGATAAATGCTGCTTCAGTCTCAGGCCAGCTGGGGTGGGGGGAGGCGCGGGGGGAGCGTCGAGAACGGTCTGAAGGGGACAGCTACTCCTTGGCTCCAGCAGGTGGTGGTCATCCCGGAACATGATGGTCTCAGCCCCAGGGCTATCAGGCAGTTTTCCGGTTTTTCAAGAGAAGCTGGAAATCCAGATTTGCATATGAAATTTCCTGAGAAATTCGTTCCAGATTAAAAAAACAAAAACTCTGAGCCATCAATTTGCAGCCTGTGTTTGATGTGAGGACACATCTAAAAATGTCTTAAGACCCCTTAACCTTAAGCACCCTGTGTTTCAGATTTAGTTGGTAAATAAATCACAGATTTCCATCCATGCCACTTTCCTCATCAGCTAGAAAAGCAAGAGGAAGGAAAGGTCTTTAGGAACCCAGCGGTGCAGATTCATAGCTGACCATCTCTAGCTTAAGTAGTCTTTCTTCAGATCTTTTTGAGAATTTGACGAGCATTATGGACCTTCTCCCTTGGGGTAAAATACACCTATGCTCATGCATGCATGTGCAGTTTGGGGTAGAGTTTCAGAGGTTTTTCAAATCCTAGGTTAAGAAACCCTCTTGCTAGCAGGAAGAACATATGTTCTGAAACCATGAATCTCCTACCTTCCTCTCTGTACAGATGAATTTCAGGCCTGTCATTGCCTCTGCCCTGTTTTCATGTGCCTCTGCCTGTGTAGAAAGAAGGTCATCTTTCTCTTTATGCATTTTGTATTTTGTGAAAATATTTTCATTAAGAGCAGTTTTTAAAGTTTTTAAAAGCTTCAAGTTCCTTTTTCCCACTCATCATATAATCAAAACATGGATATTTGTAAATAAAAGTAATTAAGAAACTAAAAGTAAGAGACAATAATTAAGAAATTTTTGCTGCTCTCTTTTCTTAAGAACAACCTTGGAAACAAGTCTGTATGATTTTAAAAAGTCAGGCCTATCTACCTTTCCACTTTTAGGCAATCCTATAGTTAACCTCTTTTATATAGAGTAAATTATTTCCCCTTTTATTATTTCCAATAATAAATAATAAACTATCTTCTACTTTAGAAGATTGTCTTTCCTCTTGACTCCTAAGTCGGGTATTTTAGAATCTACTATAAGTAGACCCTGCTGCCAGTGGTGTCTCTGTCATGGAGTATAACTGAGGTCCACAATGATGGCAAGAAGAGGAGTGGGCCAGTCCCCCTTTATGATTCCCGTTCCTTTTCATTTCATTTCTCTTCCAGTGCTGGACATCAGCATGCTCTCCTCCCAAGATGTGGTCCGTATGCTGTTGTCCCTGCAGCCCTTTCTCCAAGACGCCATCCAGAAGAAGCGCACGGGCAGGACCTGGGAGAACATCCAGCACGTGCAGGGACCACTCACCTGGCAGCAGTTCCACAAAATGGCAGGACGGGGAACCTACGGTAGAATCTTTCCCCTGTTTAAATTCCTTCAGATTTTTGTTCTGTGAAAAGCAGCTTTAGTTACTGTCAAGTCCTTCCTTCACTGACAAAATAGAATCTTTTTCCTCCTATTAAGTTTTATAATCTCCCTGTTTTCCAGTAGTCAGTTTTGGAAATAATTTTTCTAAATGTCTTTGGCATAATCAAGGTCAGTGGGGCAAATAATCCCTAAATAGACTGTTTGTTAGTGTCTCCTCATCTTCCTGATCCTCACTGCATTTTCATCTGGGTGAACTTCTGGACTAGTTCTGTCAGCTTCTTCACAGTCAGGATTATAGTGCTTTTCTTAAAGGAAATGACATAGTGCTGTTTGGAAAACTAACTTTAACCTGCTCTAGTCTGCTCTCTGATCTTACTGAAACTTTATAACCATGTTCTGACTCATTTAATTAAGGTTCTTCATCAGGGGCCATTTAATTAGAGGATTTGAAGAGTACTTTTAAGAGTATCATGTCAACCTACAATAAAATTTCTGATGCCAGAATTAAGACTAATGCACCAGAGAATTCTCAGTTGTCGAGGTTGTGGGAAACAGACCCTCAAGCACTCTCCTAAACTGCAGTCTTGTTTTAGGTTCTGAAGAATCTCCTGAGCCGTTGCCCATCCCCACTCTGCTGGTAGGCTATGACAAGGACTTCCTCACCATCTCGCCATTCTCCTTGCCATTTTGGGAGAGGCTGTTGTTGGACCCATACGGGGGCCACCGTGATGTTGCCTATATTGTGGTGTGTCCAGAAAATGAGGCCTTGCTCGAAGGAGCCAAAACTTTTTTCAGGGACTTGAGCGCTGTATATGAGGTGAGAAAGACATGAAAGATGAAAATTGTTTGTATGATACGAGTCCTCAGGTTGTTTCTAGTTATGACTAAATTTTAAAGAACAAATATTTTCAAAGTAGGACTCAAAGAAAATTTTCACATAGTTGGAGGATGAAGAAAAGGATTACATTGGCAAGTTTTTCAAGGAGTACATTGCTTTCCCATCTTAGCTTTTATATTTTATTAGATTTAAAGATTTTCCTCTACCAGCCTTACCACCCATCTTAAAGTCCCGTCAGCTGTTTTTTCCCCATTTATGTGCTCAAGTTTAAAAGTATTACTCACCAGGGGAGAGTGGTTGTTCAGAAGATGAGCTTTACGAAAAGAAGGCACATCTACTCTTGGGGGGGTGGGGGAGGGGAGTTCCTGAAAACAGTATAAAAATGTTTAGCTTGAAAATTTCTGAATCATAATAGGTTTAATGACTCATGTCCCTGTTATGTTTTATTTAACACTCCATTCATCTTAATACTAAAATTTTGGTACAGATTAATAATGTGATAACCATAGTAATGTAAAAGCCACTTAGATAATTTTATATATTTAGTACATAAATTCCTGTTACTTTTGAAAAATTAGAATCATGTCTGTCTTTGAAGAGTTAGTGCCACATTTCTTCTGCTAAAGTACATATACACTAAGGTTTTCGTACCTTATACTTCTAATATCTTTATATTTGACAAGAATAAATGAAACTAATATTTATAAAGTATTTAGAGCTGCGACAGGCATATTATAAGCATTACAAAAGTGTTTGCTAAATAAGATGCCAAGTTGAATTTCAAAAATACTCCATAACGGAACATTCACTATCTATACATGTATGAGTACACACGAAATAGTAAACTTACGTGTTGCTACAAAGAAGTGAGAAGATGCTAAAGTATGAGGTAATGGCATCAATTAAGCCACTGAAGGAAATCCTTGGATACAGTAATTTCTAAACAGTGCCTGGTTCATGATGCCTAATAATATTAAATCATAATTACCCTAACACAGAAAACTTGTCTAAGCAGTCTTAAAGCCCAGCCATTCTTTTGAATGAAGCTTTCAACATAAGTTACAAAACATAAAAGGACTGCCAGATCATTTTAGGATTGCTCTTTTGGCAGTAATACATACCTGCTTCAGAAGAGTGTACACTAGAGAATTTTTAGGGGCTTGGTAAGCCTCCTGTTCATCAACTCTAGTAAGGGCTAATAATATGGGCTCTTCTGCTGGTGAACAGGTAGCTAGGTAGCTTACTTTTTGCAGGTATATTAATTCTCTGCCATAAGCACCCATTTAATGTCCTGCATGTCAGTAACAGAAACTCATTGTTCTAAAACAACTATTTACTTTTAAAAAGTGATCAGCATATCCACTGTTTCCGTGGCCTCTGCTATTGGTGATCTCCAAATGTCTGTAACAATGTAACAGATGGCCCATAAAATTTTAATGTTATCTTATGGGAGAACATCATAAGTTGGGATTACTTAAGAGGTTTTAGTGGACATATGTCTCAGTCAGCCTAAGTAGGCAGGAATCTGGTTAATTCTTTATTTGACCATTAGCAATCAGGTAGTGTGCTCAGCAATCTTCCCTTGTGCTGGAGGAAGCGGTTGGGGTGAAGAAACATTCATTTTTCTTTAAAAGAAACTTTTTTCCTTAGCCTAGTCCAGGTTTTGGAGAGACAGAGGACAGTTTCAGGTACATTATAATTACCAGAAGGGACCAGCATATAATGTTGGTTTAGTTGCGTGTGGTAACGCTAAAAGACAAAGGAAAATGCTTCCATGTGTATGGTCAAGAATCTCCGTGGTAACGATGTGTACTGAACGAAGGAGTGGTTCCTGTTGTAAACGGCGATCTGGTTTGTGCCGTCAGATGTGTAGGCTTGGGCAGCACAAGCCTATCTGCAAAGTGCTGCGCGACGGGATCATGCGTGTGGGGAAGACCGTGGCGCAGAAGCTGGCGGAAGAGCTTGTGAGCGAGTGGTTTAACCAGCCGTGGGGCAGCGAGGAGAGTGACAATCATTCCAGACTCAAACTTTATGCGCAAGTTTGCCGCCATCACCTAGGTACATGGGGATGTATTTGGCAAAGTAGAATTTGAGAAATAGCAGATTGCTCCCCCTGCTCCCTGTTAGACACGCAACATTATACTTCTTTTGTCTCAGAAAATGTTAGTGTTCCATTACTGTGTTGATATAGGTCTAATTTTTGCATTCTAAGTAGTTAAATGCTAATTTTTATGTGCATGTATATTCTTTAAAAGCTATTTAAAGTAGCCTAAGGAAGTCATATCTAATTTACTCCACATTTCAAAAATGTAGCAGCATGACTTGGTATTAACTGCTTAATTTTAACCCAGATTCCCAAGAGAATCTTAGATGCTTACAAAGCCTTATGCACATAGGAGCATAATATACCATGATGGCTGTAGAATATACGGCCTCTCAGTTTTCAGTGAAGGCGTGTGGAATCAGTCTGAAAGGAAAATGTTACAAATGATTGATTTTCTCCTCTCCCCCCCCCCAAATTAGGCTCTTCCCCAGAATTTATAATAAGTAGCTCCATGTTTATTTCCATGTTTACAGAACATACAAGCTTATGTTCAGTGGTAGAGATAGCATTTTGGGTGTCATAGAGTAATGCAACCTGGAAGCATAATTTTTTTAAAAGTGACTATTCTAAATATCTGCTTCAGCCAGACACTGCAGAACATTCCTAAAGTCACCTCTCTGCGTGTACACTTTCAGCACCTTATCTAGCCACTCTGCAGCTCGACAGCAGCCTGTTGATACCACCTAAGTACCAGACCCCACCAGCAGCAGCACAGGGACAAGCTACACCTGGGAATGCGGGGCCTTTAGCTTCAAATCCAGGATCGGCAGCTCCCTCAGCTGGCAGTGCATTTAATCCCACCTCCAATGGCAGTTCTGTGAACCCGGCAGCAAGTAGCTCCGCATCTGGTTCCTCTGTGCCACCGGCCTCGACATCTGCCTCTGCTCCCATTATTAACCAGATAAGCACTACCTCTTCTTCAGGATTCAGTGGTAGTGTCGGAGGGCAGAACCCCAGCGCTGGGGCCAGCTCTGCAGAGAGAACGCAAGGGAGCATAGGCTGTGGTGGAGACACTGAGCCTGGGCAGAGCTCCTCTCAGCCCTCACAGGATGGACAGGAAAGGTACGGTACTCTGACCAAGACGAGTGGCTTCAGCTCGGACCCCTTGTCTGCTCTTCCTCTGCACCCCCAGCCCCCTCAACTTCATGAGTCTCTAAACCTTGTAAAGTGTGTATTTCTCTTCTTCCCTCAAGAGAGTAACAACTGTCAGTCTATAGTTCAGTGTTAAGAAACTTGAGAACTTCTTATAAACTTATTATATTACTAGTATAATGGTAATATATACTTACTAATTAATATACTTAATGTAATTAATATTACTGTTAATACTCTTATTATATGAACATAATATATGGATAATAGTAATAGTAAGCTCTTACTATTAATGTAACAGCATTATAAAACATCTTTGTAGAATGAAGCCACGATGTGGTGGGGGGGAGTTGAAAAAGATCTCCCATTTTAGAGGAGCATATTGTTGTTTTCCATCCATCTGGATGCTAACTGACTTGGTTTGCCTTCATTTTGGTACATATTAATGTTGCATTTAATCTGTAATCATTGTCCAGGGAGTCAGTGTGCTCTGGAATTGATTTATTTTGTATAATTTATATTTATGTTGTGCATCTCATAAGTGACTCTCTCTGCAGTGTTACAGAAAGGGAGAGGATAGGAATTCCCACGGAGCCTGACTCTGCAGACAGCCAAGCCTACCCTCCAGCTGTTGTCATTTACATGGTGGACCCCTTCACTTATACGGCAGAGGAAGACTCCACTTCTGGAAATTTTTGGCTGTTGAGTTTGATGCGCTGCTACACAGAAATGCTGGATAATTTACCTGAGCATATGAGAAATTCTTTCATTCTCCAGGTAACTATTTGCAAGTTTATTTTTTACTTTGTTGTTGTTTTTATGAAAGTAAACAGGTTCATGATTTTTTAAATAATTGTATGTATATGAAAATAGAAAAAAGTATTCTTAATTCTACCTTTTAGATTCAGCCATTATTAGCATTTTGGTGTTTTTCTAGCCTTTTTTCTGTGTTTGTTTACACAATTGAGATCATACTTTTCACGTAATTTTTAGTCTTTTTGTACTTACAGTTATTCATGAATACTTTTCCACCTTATTTAAAATTCTCACCAAGCAACATATTTTTTATAGACTGCATATTTTCCATGTGTAACTGTTTCTCTACAGTTAGATATAATTACTTTTTTTTTTTTTTTTTTTTAACCTTTTCACTGTTATAAATACAACTATAAGGCGGTCCAGTGGTTGGGACTCTGTGCTTCCAATTCCGGGGCTTGGGTTCAATCCCTGGTCGGAAAACTAAGGTCCCACAAGCTGCACAGCGTGACCAATAAATAAATAAGTAAATGAATGAATGAATGAATAAATAAATAAAGCCATAATAAACATCTTTAGGTATAATCTCTCTTTCACATTTCAAGTCATTTCTTAAAGTGGATTCTTAGATAAAGATACTGATAAATAATGCCAAATTCCTCTCCCAAAAGGTTATAGTTATTTACATTTCTTTCAGGAGTGAAGGAGCATGCCCATTTTCACTGCACCCTTGCCAGCTTTATAGTGTAATAAGTTTTAAAAATTTATAATTTAATAGGTGAAAAATGATGTCTTGGGTGTTTGGATTCTTGTTTTTCTGTCACTTTAACTCAAGCCATATTATAGAATTAAAAGATTGAAATTAAAGCTACCAGTATAGTTTGTTGGTAGTTTTTCATTGATTTGAAGTTTGTGTCTCAGATGACTAGACAGTAATTCCAAAGATGCCGTGCATACTATGCGTATACCTTACAAAAGTGAGAAGTATATTTAAAAGCAAGTTTTTAAATTTTGGGACATGGCAACAATAAATTGAGAATTTATCTCTAAAATGGGAACAGGGTAATTTCTAAGTGACAGTGTAACTTGACCAGCAGAGTGACACCTCTTCTTAAATTGCTGGTATATTTGGAATATAGGACTTCATGTCACTGAAAGGAATTAAGATTGAATTATACTATGTTTGGCATTTCTGTATTTTAACACTAAAGTTGCCTCCCCCATTCAAGTAAAGAATTCATACCATTTCATTTTCGAACTGCCTTGTTAGCATATTAGATCTCTATTTCTAGTTTTATTTGTATTTGTGTCTGTAGATTGTGCCTTGCCAGTACATGCTGCAGACAATGAAGGATGAACAAGTTTTCTACATTCAATACTTGAAGTCCATGGCATTTTCAGTGTACTGCCAGTGCAGGCGACCTCTGCCTACACAGATCCACATTAAATCCCTCACAGGATTTGGGCCTGCCGCCAGCATTGAGATGACGCTCAAGAACCCAGAGGTAGGTAGCAGCAGGGCAGAAATTTGCAAAAACACTACTTTTATGCTGAAGATGCAAGCCAGGAGAGTTGCTTGCTTGGTTGGTCTTCTACCTTTATTATAAGAGTGGTAGGTGTCTTTAATCCTTAAGTTGAAATAGAGGAGATACTTCTCTGAACTTGTATAATTTTTTGAGAAAAGAGGCAAGCAAACTCTTGCCATTTTTTGATGTAAGACCTAAGGCAACAATACACTTATCCCTTTTACTTATGAAAGTTCAATTTTCCTATATTTATTTTGTTCATTATTGTTTGAAGCTAATCTGTGTCTTAAATCACTCTCTACCTTTCCCAGCTCATTTTTTTCTCCTGGAACAGCCGCTGTGTATGTGTTTACTCTGCACGGGCCCCTCATTTTCTGATGCTTCCTCCTCCCCTTGTCTCAGTGCTTCTGTGTGTAAATGAACACTTTTTCTCTCCATCTTTGTAAGCCTATTTCCCACAGATAAGTACCTCAGGGGGAATTCTAAAACACCAAAGCAAAACATGGTTTAAACAGAAGTTGTACACTTCTTTTGTTTTACTAATCACCTTATCCTGAAGGTAGATATACAGGGCAGTGTTTAGAACTCTCAAAGCCTTCAAAAATCAGTTCCCACAACTTTTGCATGAAAAATTACCCATTAATAAAGGCCAGCAAACACCTCTTCACCATTAGAGAACTTAAAAACACCAAAAATTGCTAATTTTAGTTGGTAATGTAAGTTTTTCTGGAAAACTAAAAAAATGACGCACTACTTAGTACTGCATTTGTTGTAACTTGGTTCAGGTCAGCTTGGTCCCAAGAGAGGAAACTGCATAGCTGACAACTTACATTCACTCTGGGGTTATAGAAAATTTCTATCTTTGGCAGTTTTAGGTTAGTTTATTCTTTTGAGTTTGTATTTTTTACTTTTGTGAGCATGTCATATGTTTTCTCTACTACTAGCTTTTTCTAGAATAAAAATAAATATGTTTCTACTTGTTTCAAATTTGTGTCCAGAAATTGAGTTTGTGCCTTTCTTTATAAACTTTGAACCTTTTAGTTTTTCACCTCTTGTGGTTATTCTGCAATTCAGGTGCAATCATTCCTTATGCTTTGGTAAGAAGTTATCACAATTTCAAATGACAACTAATAGTAGTCTGCATTTTCAGAGAAGAGAGTAAAGGCTGACTACCTATATTAAGATCTGAGGCATTATGTAATGTTTTAAAAGATTATATAACGTACTGGCAGAACACCATGGGAGTTCATGAGATATATAGTGAGGCTTAGATTAAAATAAATCACAAAAATTATTCTTTCTTTCCTTTTGCTTTGGAATAGGAAGAGAGAAATCAATCATTTGACTTAATGAAAAATGTAAGAACCAAATGCTGTGAACATTTACTGAGGTTTATAAATTTTTACTTGCATTAAGGTGCAATGGCTAATTGCTAAATGCTGCCTCTCCCTCAGTCTGCAGCTAGAATTTTGTACTTTCATTCAGCAACTATAGCTGAGTGCCTACCGTGTGCCAGACACTGTATTAGGTGTCAGCTGTGCAGTGGTGAACAAGACACCAGTCCCCTGCTTCCAGGAATTCTCATTTTCTGCAGTGGCACAGTCTCGTGCAAGCTCCTGGCAGCCACTGTTCTACTTGGTGTCTCTGTGGGGTTGCCTGTTCTGGATGTTTTTTGTAAATGGAATCTTCCAATATAGAATGTTTTATGTCTGCCTTCTTTCACTTAACATAATGTTTTCGAGGTTCATCCATGTCATAGCATGTATCAGTACTTCATTTCTTTCTATGGCTAAGTACTATTCCATTATATGGATAGACCACATTTTGTTTTTCCATTTATTAGTGGATGGGCATATGGATTTTTCCACTTTTTGGCTATTGTGACTAACCCTGCTCTAAACATTTGTGTATGAGTTTTTGTGTGGCTATATGTTTTCAGCGTTCTTGGTAAGTACCTAGGAGTGGAATTTCCGGGTCTGTGGAGAGTGAATGGATCAGTGATAAGGTTTGAAACTTGAGCAAGTTGTTGAATATGTATCCCTAAAATGAAGGAATTGGATTAACTTATCTCCAAGGTCTCTTTTAAGTTTAAAATTCTGTAATTCCATTATTACTGTTTCTTATGCTATATAGTTCAGGGGTTGGCAACTCTGTGGGCTAAATCCAGCCTGCAGCCTGCATTTGTATGACCAGCTAGGTAAGAATGATTATTACATTTTTACAAAGAGAAGATTATGTGACAGAGACTCATAAAGCCTAAAGTATTTACTGTCTGATCCTTTACAGAAGTCTGCTGACCCCTACCGTAGTTTACTAGATATTGAAATGTATGTCAAGCTGGAAACAGAGATGACAATTAAATTTCATCACAGTTTATCTAAAATATTTGTCTTAGGTAACAGCTAACACTTTGATCTCTTAAATTACTTACACACACACATCATAAAGTATAATATACATACTGAAAAGTACCCAGTCTTAAGCATACTGCTTGATGAATTTCCACTAAGTAAAAATATTACATAACTAACACTAGAAACAAAACATAACAAGCATCCAGAAACCTCTCTAATGTCCCTTCCAGTCACTCCAATGGTGATCACTATTCTGACTTACAACAGCATAATTTTGCCTGTTTTTGGCTTTATATAAATGGAATCATAATTTACAGTGTTTTGCGTCTGGCTTCTTTTACTCAGTGTTGAGAATCATCCATTTTGTTGCTTGTAGCAGTAGTTTTTTTCATTCTCTTTGCTGTTTAATATTCTGCTTGTGTAACTTTATCACAATTTATCATCCATTTTACTGTTGATGGTTATTTAGGTTATTTTCTCTTTGGAGCTATTGATAGTGTTGTAACCATGCTTATACCTGTCCTTTGTAAACATATATGTGCATTTTGGGGGGTCAGAGGGTATGTGTTTGTTCAGCTTTTACAGGTGTTGTCAAATGCTTTTCCGAAGCACATCATACTACAGCAATGTGTGAAAGTTCTAATTGCCCTGTATTCTCACCAATACTTGATGTTTTCTGTCCTTTATATTTCAGACATTCTGGTGGGTGTGTAGTGGTTTTAATCCACTTTCCTAATGACTAATGAAGTTGGGCCAATAATAATTTCTTTTAATAAGGAAATAATTGGCTTGATTGGGTTCCCTACCTTATATAACTTAAACAATATTTTTTGTATCATTATTATTTGTATATATAGGACTAGTTGGGAGGCAATCTATTGTCATTTCTCCCTGTTGGTTTCCCTCAGTGCTGTATGGGTTTTGTTGTAAACATGGAGTGGCTTTGTGTTGATACTGATTTTGATTTTGATTTCAGCGGCCCAGCCCAATCCAGCTTTACTCCCCTCCTTTTATACTGGCCCCAATCAAAGACAAGCAAACAGAGCTGGGAGAGACATTCGGTGAAGCGAGCCAGAAATACAATGTGCTCTTTGTGGGCTATTGTCTGTCTCACGACCAGCGCTGGCTTTTGGCTTCCTGCACTGACCTCCATGGAGAATTATTAGAAACATGTATTGTAAATATTGCTTTACCAAACAGGTGAGGAGCCTTGGTGTTTATGGTGTGTGTAAATTGATGCTGTGCCTTTTCTCAGATAATGGATCTTTCTAACTTTCCTATCTAAATGCAGTGGGTAACACGTGGGTGGGTTCTTTGGAATTTTCTTGGTTTTGTCTTACTAAATGATAGCTTTGATTCATTTGGGGACCCTTTTCCATGTCTGTTTTAGATCACGGAGGAGTAAAGTATCTGCACGTAAAATTGGACTACAGAAGTTATGGGAATGGTGCATAGGTATTGTCCAAATGACATCTCTGCCCTGGAGAGTTGTAATTGGGCGACTTGGGCGTCTTGGCCATGGGGAACTTAAAGGTGAGAAATTCCTGAAACAAAGGAAAGGAAAAGGGCTGAGCTAATGTCATTAACTAAGCTGAGGGAGAAAATTATAAAGTTGGTAGTAAGAATAAAGCAGATTATATTTTCTGATTCTTTTAAATGTACAGGATAAACCAGTGGCTTTTAGACTTTTCATTAGCAAAATCATTTACACAAAGAAAATCTTAAATATAACATTGAACCCCAGTATATAAAACAGAAAAAGAATTTTTTTAATATGAAAATGATACTTGGTAAATTAGAATTTCTAACATTTATATATTGTGAGAAGAACAAGTCAGTTTTAACTGGAAAATTTTATAACAGAGATTATGGATGAGAGGAGAAGTCATATACAGCCTTTACTTTCATTTGCTGGTTTGTTTTTGGTGGTTGACGGTGATGAGCTTTGTATTTATTTTTGTTTTGGTGGCATGATTGCAAGATAATCCTGATTGACAAGGACAAGTAGTTGCAAATTGGAAGAGTCTTTATTCACATTGCCACTGTCTGATAGTCTTCAGTCTGGAAATTTAAGAGAGCAGATTTTTTTAAGTTGAATCTCCCAATATATCTACCAACTGCTTGTATTTCTTATCATAAATATAAGAAAGCACTAAAAGTAACTGCAACATAACACAACTGACCACTGGCAGCTGCCTTGCCTGGCGTTGAGCCCAGCTCATTTATTATCCTAGTGTAGCTACTTGTACAGTTTTATATGAGCAATATGAACAGGCCTAGATTATTTTTTTAAAACCCTATCGATTAATGACACATTTATAAAAAGTTCAGTATATGCATATAGATGGGAGAAGTTTTTGTTTTTGTTTTTAATATTTATTTATTTGGTTTTGCCAGGTCTTAGTTGCAGCAGATGGGCTCCTTAGTTGCAGCTCGCGGGCTCCTTAGTCATGGCATGCAAACTCTTAGTTGCAGCATGCATGTGGGATCTAGTTCCCTGACCAGGGATCGAACCTGGGCCCCCTGCACTGGGAGCGCGGAGTCTTAACCACTGCGCCACCAGGGAAGTCCCAGGAGAGGTTTTTTTCTAACATCTGCACAAAAGCAAACATATGTCACAAATTAGCTTGGTGGTTTTGCACATGCCAAGTATATATTAGAACAGAGTTGGTAAACTTTCTTTATAAAGGGCAAGGTAGTAAATATTTTTGACTTTGCAGGCTAGCTGGTCACTGTTGAACTACTCAACTCTGCTACTGTAATGCCAAAGCAGCCATAGACAATACCCCAGTGAATTGTGTGTGGCTGTGTTCCAATAAAACCTTGTTTACAAACAGGTGGTGGGCAGGATGTGAGCTGCGGACCGTAGTTTGCTGACCCTTGCGTTAGAGTGTGCATCTTATTTCTTTACATGAAACTTATATCCGGTATTTGTGGAAACCCTGAAATAAAACCCCTGATACAGATATAACTTGCCTTGTAGTAAGTGTAGTAAGTGCCTAAGTGAGTTAATTATTAGGGTTTAACAGCAGTTTATACAAATATTATATAATATATATGTATAATATTTATATTATATATAATACATATTATATAATATGTATTAATATGTATTAAGTAAGTGTTTTCTTAGGAATCTATTATACACAGAATTTTTTTGTATTAAATTATACTGTAGACCAATAGAAAATATTATCCTTTTCATTTTTAAAAGAATATTATACTTATAATGAATCTGTATGAGTAGCCTGGAGGTCTAATACATCAGGGGATTCATCATTTCATTTCTGTCAGAATTCCTATCTTCTCTCTTAGTATGCCTTTTAGTCAATCTTATTTCTTAAAGGCTTTGAGCTACTCTTAACCCTTGGGAAAAGTTAGAATATAATAGAAAAGAAGTAGAGGGGATAAAAATGTAGCCTAGTAGTCTAGTTACTTGGTATTTTGGAAAATTATTAAAGCCATCGCCTTCCCTTTTATGATTTTTTAGAAGGGACATACTCTTCTTTCTTATCTCTTGGGGGAGAAGAATGTAAGTGTGACTGGGGGCTCCATCAAAAGACTGAGAGAAAATGTACTTTCAAGGAGTAAAAACACGGAGAAAAGCCTAGTGTCCAGGACATCAGCTTCCCAATCTACAGTTTCTTCCTTTGGGGAACTGAGGTCTGCAACACGTTGCATTTCTGTGGGGCAGTATCAGATGTGAGTCCACAGATTTCAGAGTCAGTTTTGTGAGTCTCTGTTCTTTATCACCAGTGTTTGTGATAAAAATAATCATACCGTCTTCTCCTTCTTACTTGGTTTTTATGTACCGAACTCACTTCTCTTTGGTATTTCTGTGATTTTTAAAAATACTCCCTCCTCCATGTTCCTTGACCCTTTTATTTCAGCCACTTCAGTTCAGTGTTCATTAGGAATATGAAATGTGAAAGTTTTTTTTTTTTTTCCACGTGCTTTTTAAGGGGAGAGCAGGTTGTTTGAAAAAAGTTTGTGGAGGTAGAGAGGTGGAGTGGTGTTACATCAGTGGGATGTGCCATGACAGCAGTGTATGGCTGCAGTAATGTGACGTGCTTCATGTGTGTCGGGGGTCAAAATAAAGGGAGGACCAAGTGCTTCTCAATTCCCGGAGTAACATTACCCTCAACAGTTCTGTGAGGAGACATAGTGCCTTTGTTTGGAGGCAATAAACAGATGATAGAAAGAAAATTTGTGGCACCTTTTTAATCTGAACAATTAATGTGGCATCATTTGGAGCACTTTACTTGCACCCATTGCTTATCCGATCTTTGGGCATGCCAGGAAAGGGTCCCCTTCGTTTCTTCTGCTGCTTGCGTTTCATGAAACCACCAATCTACGTTAGCAGTAAACAAAACTGAGGTTCACCCCAAACTGTGCTCTCTTCTGAAGAAAAGTGTTCACAGGGGTAGTGAAAGAACCGGACCTGGAGAAGGAGAAAGGACAGAACATACTGGCATCACCATTGAAAAGTATTTTAAGTGCCTAAGTCTGCCCGGGTCTGTGCCGGACTCACAGGTCATTTCAGACATGATTTCAGTCTCTGTAGTCGTTGGCCTTTGTTTCTTTGTTAATGAAGTGTAATCGAGGTCAAGTAACATTTTCTTTGTAGCAAGGAGGGGAACCTGTATAAAGCCATATTCCCTTCAGGGCCCAATCCTAGAAATTCAATTATCAGGCAAAACTGGTAAAATGCTCAAACCTCACATCAATATGAATTTCTGAAGACTGTGTGATTGTGATATTTGATTCCAGATTGGAGTATCCTCCTTGGAGAATGTTCACTACAGACAATCAGTAAACGGCTCAAGGACGTGTGCCGGATGTGTGGAATCTCTGCCGCAGACTCTCCTTCTATCCTTAGTGCCTGCCTGGTTGCCATGGAGCCCCAGGGGTCCTTTGTAGTGATGCCAGGTAAATCTCACCAGTTTTGTTAATTAGGTATCAGAACAGTTCCGTCCATTCAATCTTAAGTCCACACACAAGTATAGAATGTATCTTTGTTATCTTTATGAGAAAAAATTGTACTTAGGGCTCAAAATGGAAACCATTTGGTCTCTTCCAAGGGGAGTGGTTTGTGATTTTATTATCTTTGTTGACCATCACTTGGGAGAGAGCCCAAGTCCTGGGTGTGATTGAGAGCTCTTACAGTCATGGCGAATTATTTGACCCCAACCTGTTGTTAGTGTATGAAGTTCACCCTCCAAAAGTGACTTAAGTGGGCACCAACATGATATGTATTTTAATACCCTTTTGAAGAAAGGTATTTGATAGACTCTTCAAGCAGCCTCAAGAGGACGTTTAGAGTCTCTCTGTGGTTGAGGATGAATGTGAAGTAGACGGGGTAGAGCATTGAGCACAGTGCGTGCTAGCCACAGTAACTCAGTAAGTGCCAAGATGTGGGCAGCCGAAACATCATGGCCACAGAATTTTTTTAAAAACAGCAACTAAGCTATTTTATAATTTAATAGCTAAGCAGTTTTATATTTTTTAAACCTGTTTTTACCACCCAGGTATTTCTTTGATCAAACAGGAGACCCTTGTCCCCTCCCTGTAAAAATCAACAGAAGTGTTGTGGTATGAGAATGTGGTTGCTTGTGGTCAGTCTAGAGAGAGACAGATGTCTGTACTGGCCTGCTGGTCAGACCCTGGGTTCATTGTCACCTGCACCAGTTGGGCAAGTTACATCATTTCTTTGTGTTCTGTCCTCCTCATGAAATGGGGGTAGTAGTTCCTACCTCTGAGGTGTAGCTTTGATGATTGAATGATATGATATGAATAAAGAATTCAGTACAGAATCTGGCATGTAGTACACATTCAATAAATATTAGTTGTAACATTTATTAGTTGAATGGTACCATTTCTACAGAATTGCATTGTTTGGGAGAACAGTCCGTTATAAATTATTAGCAGTCACAGGAGGAAAGAAAGTTTTATTTTTAGAAATACTTCTTATTTAAGTAATTAAAACATATTTGATCGACTCAATCCAATTTTTTCTTAACCTTGCCAGTGTGAAATGTGGCTTGAGTTATCATAGCTAATCTGCTCTGAGTCAGTTTCTTGAAACTATTTAGACAAGTGGGCTCAACTGTGAATGTGTATCCGTCATGGCAGCTGTGTCAGACTCACATCAGTCCAGCTCAGGTCATTTCTGGAGTTGTTCACTGCTGCACAAAAGGCATTGATACATTTTTTTCCCCCTTTTTAAGATGCTGTCACAATGGGCTCTGTTTTTGGCCGAAGTACTGCACTGAACATGCAGTCATCTCAGCTTAACACCCCTCAAGATGCTTCTTGTACACACATCTTGGTGTTCCCAACATCGTCAACCATCCAAGTGGCTCCAGCCAACTATCCCAATGAAGATGGGTTTAGCCCCAACAACGGTGAGTGGAAGACCCTGTATGCATAGAGCGGCTCCGCTCCCTCAACAAGACACAGTGCTGGAGTAAAGAGTCGCTGGGCCGCTGCAGGTTCTTCTGTGTCGTAGTGAACAGCATATGAAATGTGAAGAGGGAATTGAAGGTTTGAGAATCTTTTTGGTTTTGAAGATTTAATTTGCACTGTTGCCAAGACCAAATAAACACTTTCCTCTCTTGGGTAATTAGCTTTCTCCTGTTTTTCATTAAAGGCAAAAAAATAGTATCTGCTTGATAGTGTCCTGTACATGGGTGTCACTCTTTCAATAAAGATTTCTTGATCTGATTTGAAATGTATGAAGACTGCTAGGCAGTATGAAGATAGCACCTGTCTTTAGCTGATCACTGGGAATCTAACTTGCTCTAAAACAACTCCTTATTTGATTAGTCTTGAAATTTTTTTTTAAGTAATTTATTTTTGGCTGTGTTGGGTCTTCGTTGCTGCGCGCGGGCTTCTCCTTGCGGTGGCTTCTCTTGTTGCGGAGCACGGGCTCTAGGCACGTGGGCTTCAGTAGTTGTGGCATGCGGGCTCAGTAGTTGTGCCTCGCGGGCTCTAGAGTGCAGGCTCAGTAGTTGTGGCGCCCGGGCTTAGTTGCTCCGCGGCATGTGGGATCTTCCCGGACCAGGGCTCCAACCCGTGTCCCCTGCATTGGCAGGTGGATTTTTAACCACTGGGCCACCAGGGAAGTCCCCTTATTTGATTATTCTTAATAGATTTTTATGGTTTGAATATCTTAAGGCATTTGTTAGGCAATGATTATTTATAAACTGTAAAACGCTCAGTATTATGCAGCTGTTTGCATTGTTTTTTGAAGAATTTTTAGCAGCTACCAACATTTACTCCTGTTAAACGGGAAGGGTAAAAGGATACCGTCCTCTGTGTGTGTATATAGAAAACACACATAATATGATCACAGTGTAATAATAAATACAGAAAAAGAATCAGCAAAAATGTTCATGGTGATTGGGTTTCCCCTTTTATACTTTTCTTTCCAAATTTTCTGCTGTGCGTGTACCTTACTTTTATGATACAGGAGAGAGGATTTCTTAACAAAAATATCATGCTTTGATCTGCTCGTATAATAGGCCTCCAGTTTGAGGGCAAGTTCACACTTATTAACATGCATTAATTCAGCCTTAAGTATTTTAGATGCTAATTGGATGCATAGATGGTGTCTGCTGTTTTCTTGGATGGTGTCAATTTTAACTTTGTTTAATAATTAAATTGCTTCTTTAGCTAATGTTTTGCCTTCTTTTTATGTGCCTTTGGAGGCTGTACAGAGTGTGGAGTTTTACGTTCTTTATTTCTCCATTCTGTTAATACTTCACATTAGGAGATCATTGGAGAGAGTACAAAATGCAAGAATAATCTGCAGCACCTTGAACCCAGTGGGCACGCGTTAAGTCTTACTAAGTTGTTAACAACACATGCCTGTAATAGTCATAGGCCAGTAAACCATGCATTGGTTTAAATTGGGGCTATGGATTAGCTTTTTAATTTTTGTCCTTTTTTTCTCTCCCTCTAGATGACATGTTTGTTGACCTTCCATTCCCAGATGATATGGACAATGATATTGGCATATTAATGACTGGGAACCTCCATTCCTCTCCCAACTCCTCCCCAGTTCCCTCCCCAGGCTCTCCTTCTGGAATTGGTGTGGGCTCTCACTTCCAGCATAGTCGGGTAAGGACGACTTGAAATAGGTTGTTTAACACCACCTCAGCCTTCAGGAAAATCCTCTAGAAGTGCCGTCACCTTTTACTACGTGCACCTTTCTTCCTGATGGTCTTGGTCCCTGGTACAAGAGAAGTAAGTGTGGGACCGTGACTCTGTAGTTCCATTTTGAACAAAGCCGGAATTCTAAAGACATGTTATTATTATTCCTGATGAATGTGCTTAATCAGAATAGTCCCATTACAGCTGCAAGGGTTTTATGCAATTACTGTTTTTGAGCAAAAATTAATTTTGGTTGTTTGCTGCTTCCCAGTTATTTTTTAATTTTTTGCCAGAACAGTGGCTTTTCAGAGGCTAGTTCAATAACCCTGCTTATTTAACATGCAGAGTAACTGTGTTAATTGAATAACACATTGTTGATGGTTAATTATTGGGAAAGGAGCTTAACTGGTCTTGGTTTATGTCATGGTGACTTTATTTAGGCACGTTAGATGTTCTCTGTAGCCAGCTTGCAGGAGTGGGAAGAGCCCACAGGAGGCTGATTTTGGAGAAGTGTCCAGGTTAATACCAGAGTATTAAGGAAAAAACAGAGCTTACAGCTAGTTTCATCTTTAAATATCCCAGGATATTAGAGGTGAATTAGCAGAAGATTGAAGTGTTAAAGGTTCTGCCATCAGCTCACGTTAAGTTTCTTTAGAAGCTGGGTAATTCATGCCTTGTCACTGTATTACACTTTTTACTTAAAATGTTAAGAGATTGAGGGGTTAAGACAGAAAAATAGCTATGTCTAGTATCTTAAACTGGACAAGTATAAGCAACCTGCTTACACTCATTAGGCACAAAGACGTTCTTCGAGGACTTAGGTTTCTGTTAGGTGGGACTTTTATTGCCAGCCCTGAGTTCACTGAAGGACAGTCTAGAGAAAAGAAGATTGAAAACTTTACTTTCAGAGAAGATGAAACCAGGGAAGGCCACCTCAGTGGACTGCCCTCATGTTATGCCTGCCCCCTAATTCTCCCTTCTGCAAGGAAGGGATTGTAAATGTGTTTATTTCCTCCGGTCATTTGCCAGTTAATGACAATTTATTGGTTCATTGGAGATTGTTGTGATGGGGACCAAGAACACAAATTTTACATTGGATAGTTTTAATTTAGGATTAATGTGAATTCTAGAGGCAAATAGCATTACAGCTAAGAATGCATGCCCTGGAGCTTGATAAACATCACTCTGAATTACAGCCGAACATCTTCCTAGCTTTGTGACTTTGGTCAAGCTTACTTTACCTTTCTCAGCCTTAGTTACCTTATCTGTGAAATGGAAATAATAGCAGCTACCTCCCAGTACTGGTTTTTATAATTTAGCTCCTCCGATAACAAAGAATTGGTAACTGAAGTGTAGTGTTTTAGTTTTGTGAGAAACAGAGGCGTGCTTTATTTTCTCCCTTTGTTGGCACCTCGAGCCGTTGAATGTCACACTTCAAACAGCACTATGCTGAAGCTGGTCAGGTGGCCTTTTCTAATCCTGAGCACCTGCAGCCAGGTGACCCCTGAGAGGCTTTCGGCGTTTCCTCTTTCCGAACCATTAAACATTCTTTGATATCCAGTTAAGAAATTACCACAGGAGAAAAAATTTGTTCAAGGTTGCAGTAAGTTTTTATTTTTTAACCAACTCAGCAATGATACAACTTGGTGTAGTAGTTGAGGATTTTTTTCTTCCTTGAAACAGAAGGCTTTTGAGAACAAATGGATTACTTATTATTGCTTTTGCATAAAAGGTACATTTTCAACTCTTGAAGCTAGCTAAAAGAGTCAAAGACAAGGAAAATGTCAACTGCAGAAACGCCCGGTAAGGCTCTCACGGGAGTCCCTTATTACCGGGACTGCTGTAAATTGAAACAAGGCTTCTTCAGGAGCAGATCTCACGCTGCTGGCAGGTCAGATACCGGTGAAGTGTTAGAACGTTATTGACAGTGGACAGTCAGGTGTGCGCGTGTATTTTTGGTTGGTTGCTGGTGAAAGAGCACGTGGGTGTGGTGGTACCTTCAGCTGTCAGATTCCACTCTTTCCATTTTTAGTTTATTAATTACCTAATAATGCCACGGAGCAGATTTTACATTCTGCAGAAAAGGAACCAGAGAAAATAAACCTGTATTTACTTGGCTGGTGTTGTTAGTTTTACTGGTACCTTCTGCCTGAGCCGTAGTTTTCATCAGATATCTGTGTGTGCAGCAAAGACACTGCCTCCCCTGTTGACCTTTCTTGGTCAGTTGACATTTTGGTGTGAGATGCTGCCAGGAAGGGGATTAGTCACTACAGTGTGCAGGGAGAATTGATAAAAAGTTGGGTGAAGGTGGTCAAAAAGTACAAACTTCCAGTTATAAAATAAGTGTCCTGGGGATGTAATGTATGGTGACTTTAGTTAATAATACCATATTGTATATTTGAAAGTTGCTGAGGGTAGATCTTTTAAAAGTTCTCATCAGAAGAAAAAAAAATTGTAACTCTGTATGGTGGTGGATGTTAACTAGACTTATTGTGGTGGTTATTTCCCACAGTTAGTTAGAATCATTATGTTGTACACCTGAAACTGAAAAAGTTGTTGGTTTTTTAAAAAGCTGTATTTGGTAATAAATGCTGACCATGCTTTCGGGACTTTGTTTTTCAGAGCCAGGGAGAGCGTCTTCTTTCCAGGGAGGCGCCTGAGGAGCTGAAACAGCAGCCGCTGGCCCTTGGGTATTTTGTATCGACCGCCAAGGCTGAGAATCTCCCCCAGTGGTTTTGGTCATCGTGTCCCCAGGCTCAGAACCAGTGTCCCCTCTTCCTCAAGGTTGGTTTGGTGTCGTATTTGAAGTTGGGGGGTGAGTGACGTATGCTCAAAGTCAGTCTTGGTTAGAATTTGCCTTGGGCACCGTAGTCTTATTCTGCTCCCGACTCTCTCACATCTACTTAAGAGTCTGAGGGTATGTTCATTACAGGCAGAGGTGGAGAGCAGAATTTAGGAGAGGAGCCCAAAACCGTGTCACAAAGAAATGAATGACCGGCATTCACCCAAGGAGGAGACTTCACGCGGCTCAGCGGACACATCTAGGGTGGCCATGTGGTTCTGTATAAGCCACTGTGGTCAGGGAAGTTACGCCGGGGGGCGGGGGGGGGATAATGATGACTAGTTGTCCTCTTCCTCCACTGCCACAGGCAGTCAGCGTTCCTTTTTCGAGTAGGGCAGGAGTCAGTCAGCTAAAAAATTCCATGTTTCTGCTTGCGCCTTCCTGTATATTTCTTGGAAATTTTTAATCCAAATTAAGAGTTAAAAACAAAAGATCTCTCACTTCCAGTTTGGGTGAGAGAACCTAGAATGAAATCCATGGATTGGCAAAAAGCCAACGGTTTGACAACACACTGTTGGCAGAGCTGTAGGGAGATGGCCCTGGTACGGTGGGAAGGCCAAATATTACAACCCTGCACATTTCCCTTTGGATTCAGAAGTCCCACTACAGAGTAATCACTAAGATACACACACGTACACATACATACACACACACACATAAATCTGGAAGGTTAAAACCAAAAACAATTGAAGTAATTTTATTTTCCTGATGACTTTAACATAGTATTATGAAATCAAAGAATTTATATAAAAATCCATGCAATCTCTCAATTAGAATTACTAGTCTGAACCTAGATTTATTTATCTTTTCCTCTCTCTCTAAAAAGTGTACACATTCTTTAGCTCTGTTTACTGAAAAGGCTTAGGAGCCATGATAGCCTAGCAGCAATAAACACCTTTATTGACACAATTATGGTTTCTCAATACTGTTTATCATTCAAAAGAACCAGAGTTCTTTGAGGAAATGACTGATTCCAGGGCTAAAGTAAGAAATATTCAAGGTGTACCTGAGACATCTTGTCACGCCTAAAAGCAAGGAAGCTACCAAAGATTATTAGAGTCTTATCAAAGGACCCAGTAGCCAACTTGGAGGGGTTCCCATTGCCCAGGGATGGGATCATTTAGTCATTAAAATGAACAATGGTGGCAGTAGATTGATATCAATCTATGGGTTCATAGTTGTGCTGAAAAACAAAACATTTATACGTCACCTTTTGAAGCTGCCAGAGCAGCAGCTCATTAATCAGAAAATCAAAAAGTAAGGAGAATCAAGCATTTATATTGCCTCTTCTTATATTTTACAATTAATAAAGTAAAACTATACTAAAACTATTACGTTAAAAATTGATGGGGAACTTTATAGTAGATGGACCGTGCTGGTACCTGCTGGATCCAGGGATCTGTCATATTACTGCTGATGACAGCAGACATCAGGTGCCTTTGGATGTGATACTGTAAGAAGGGCACAGCGCCGGTTATGAAGTACGGGGATCAGGATAGAAGACCACCACCACGACACAGTCAGCCACATCCCGACTGTGGAGCCTTCTACAGATGAAAACCTGAAGAGGGACGCTATTTAATTATTTGCAGTCCATTTGCAAAGCTAGCTTTTTTTTCTCCTCTACTCTAGGATATGGAGTTATTTGGGATCACATTGGGGTTACTGAGCAGCTTAAATTCATGGACTTAGAATAGAAGCCCTGACTACAAAGGACTTTAGAGAGCATCTCCTTCTGGTAGACGTGGCCTTATTTCTGCCCCATGGTTGACTAGACCAGGAAGGTAACTGTCTTTGTTCTTTCACCAGGCTTCGCTGCATCACCACATTTCTGTAGCACAGACAGACGAACTTCTCCCTGCCAGGAATTCTCAGCGGGTTCCACATCCTCTTGACTCCAAAACCACGTCTGATGTTTTAAGGTAGATTCAGACCTAGGCAACATAGCAGTACAGTTTGAAATTATATACTTTACTCTTGTTTTTCCAAGGTGTTTTAATTAAAGTGTGGTATTTGTGGAAGAGGTGCTACCTTTTGTGCAGTGGAGCACTGTCTGATTAGCCAGTGAGAGCCACATCCCCCCAATACCTGCATAGGACAGACAGTGTAGCATACTTTGTTAAATCCGGCAGTTATGTGCAAGTACAACTGCCCTCGCTTCCCATTCAGAGGAGGCATTTCATGGTGATGAAAATAGATCAGAATAAGGGGGTGGATAGTTAGAAGACAAAGTCTGGAACTTAAAGCACTTGACTTTGGAAACATTTTCTGCCCTTCCTGACATAGATTATGTAAATAAAGTTAAGTAAAACATAAATTCCATAGCTGGGAAATACCTCCCAGAATTGTCTTGTACTTTAGCAGGCTGTAAACATTCTTCATGTACCTTGAGAAAATATGCAAGCTTTTCCTAATGTTTTCTAACTCTTAAATGATTTGGAAATTATAGTTAAAGCAAGAACCTACCTAATCTACATGATTTTGGCTTCCAGGGCCTCTAGAGCAACACTGTCCAATAGAAGTATAACGTGAGTCACATACAATTACTATTTTAATGTGGCTACTAGAAAAATTTTAAAAAGAAATCAGTGACGTTAATTTTAGTAATAAGTTTATCAGTTATGTAAAAACGTGATAACAATGTCAAAATATAAAAAATACTATCATTTGAACAGTAATAAATATAAAAATACTCATGAGCTATTTTCCATGCTTTTTTAAATACTAAGTGTTTGAAATCCCGGTGCCTGTTCTCTATGTACAGCATATCTGAGTTTACGGAGTGGGGGACCGGTGGCTGCCATATTGGGCAGTGCAGGTCTAGAAGGAAGGGGGGACATGAGGAAACGAACTCTGGGAAAGAGCCTGGGGCAACCTATGGAATGACATTAGGGCTTCTGTCGTGCCTGGTGCCCTGACCCGTGTGTTCTCTCCGGCAGGTTTGTTTTGGAGCAGTACAACGCTCTGTCCTGGCTCACGTGCAATCCGGCCACCCAGGACCGTACCTCCTGCCTTCCCGTCCACTTTGTGGTGCTCACTCAGTTGTACAACGCCATCATGAATATACTCTAATCGGAAAAGCACTTGTTCTCTCTGGCTCAGTTCCTTCTCCCCGCAACCTCAGTCCAAGGAACCTGCTACACTCTGCAAATACCCCACTCCCTCCTCTTGAGACCACTCTGCACAGTCCTGCACTGTGATTACTTCTCAGCAGGCACATGTCATTTCTGCAGTGTTCATTACCAGAGTGACTCACAGACACTTCTCTCACGGACCTGGAAACTTCCACAAGCAGTGACTTTCAGCCAGTGTTGTGGTGTGTGCGGCCCCAGACCACTGGGCCACAGGAAGTTTTTTGTTGTTGGTTTTCAAGAGGGAAACAGAAGAGACAGTATCCTTTTGCACAAGAGTCTGTGTCTTCAGTCTCTGTTTAATAAGGGCAGTTTAGCCCTCTGGATGAAATCCTCTAGTTATTGGTGTATGGCCTGTGGGTTACCTGAACTCCATAATCTGGGACTTTTGAACAAGAACCAGCTCAAGTACATGATTTCATAATGGGGTTTCTGTCTCCCTAGTGCTCCCATCTAGATTGGCATGAGTGCTTTGGTTGACTTTATACCTGTGTGTAGATACAAAAGGTCTGGAGACATCTTCATTTTGTTTATTTATTTTAGGTTGTTTTGTCATATGGTGTTTGTGACTTTCTTTTAATTTTTTTAATTCGCAAGGACCAGGTACAGTAGCTGAAACCCAACTCAGATCCACCATAGGATTCTTTGACTACATACCTCTGTCCTAGAAGCCAGAAAAGGAGTGAAAACAAATTGGGGAGATCCTGCTTACAAGTAATATATTCAAAACCACCCAGCAGTAGGTTTTGTTGAGAATAAACTGGGTAAACATTCTGCCATATTCCTTATTAAAAGTGGCCAGCGTTTCATGAAGGACAACATTTTTATACAGAAGGCAGTCAAGCTCAACCCAGAGCCATGGAGGCAAGTACCTTCATTAGTTTTATATAGTCACAATGGAAATATATTTTCTAGTGAATTCTTACTGAAAGCCAGGTCTCTCCTCTCATTAGATCAAAAGGGACTCATGTATATATCACAATCGAAAGTGTTGGCTCATAAAATCAGTTATAAATATGGTAAATTTTTTCTGGACCATAGGAATATTATTTCAAAGAAATATTCAACTTAACCATTAAATTAGTACTTGAAGTTGAGCCTTCGTGGTGGGACTTTTTTAAAAAAACATGCCTTTTTAAATCATTAAGGCTAATTGAAGTATTTTATCCAGGCCCGAGAGGGTTGTCTTTAAGACTCCATTTCTACCCGTACCTTGCTGTGCGTTTCTGTCTGAGGGCAGTGGGCGTGGGCTTGCCTCCCATGAGCCGCTCTGGTCAGGCTGTTGAGCTCTAGTCATCTGTGGAGAGAATCATGCAAATTTTAAAAGTTCTTCCAAGAGACTTCCATATTCTGGTTATTAACAAAAAAAGGAAAAATGTAATAACTGATATGATTTTGTAAAAGTATTTTTCTTGAAATAATCTAACGTTTAAAACATATTAAAAAAAAAGTTGTGTGGTGGGAATGTGAAAGCAGAGAAGTAACTTGTAAATGGATACTTTTGTTCTCTGTACCACCAATTGGGGGGGAGGGGTCGACTTTCGCAGTGTATAGGTTAAAAAAATCTGATATATCAAACCATTTGTATCTAATGTGTACAGTGTAAAATTGACTTTAAAAATATTGCAGTGCTATTTTTTCTTAATCAGAAAGGAAAAATTCTCAAGGCCTTTTGAAGAGCATAAGATGATGAAGATTGTAAACTTGTATAAAATTATCTTGGTGAGAAGACAAATTGTAAAGTAGATATTTGTAATCTTTTACCACTTTGGGGTTGCTTTTTTTCCCAGAATTCATCAGAACTTTGAATTTTTTTTTTTTAATGGGCTGTTTTTAATGCAGGGGCTTTTCTTCCCTAGAAACCCAATTCTCAGCAAAAAAAGAAAAAAAAATACAAAAAACAAAAAAACCCCTACAAAAATTAAAAAAAAAAAAAAAGGCAGCAAAGGGTAGTTTTCATCTGGTGTCTTTTATTTAAGTTTTTTAAGTTAAGAAAAGCTGGTGACATATTTATACGTTTTTGTGCAAAAATAAATGAATGGCAATAGATTTTAAAAAATCTTATTATGTACTTCTGTGTGAAAAAGTCTGTATAATATTTCCCTTAAATATGCATTATTTTACTTGTGAGTTTTTTACTGAATTAATCTGAAATGTACAAGCCCTGGATTTGCTACAGAGTGAGAACTTATTTTATTTTTTTTTTATTTTTAATTTTGGAAATTCTGCAGAAATCAGAACTCTTACCATGGTTTGAACTAAAGAGGGGAATGGGGGAGGGGAGAGGGGTGGGATTGTCCAGCATGCTTGTATGTATATTTCAGAACCTTTTTTAAATGTAAAAGCTGTACATTTCTGGGAAGTTCTGAATTTCTTTTGTTTCCTTTTTTTCCTTCAAGCATTTTGCAGTGAGCTTCTTTTATATATAGCAAACAATTTGAAAGAATACAAAAATATGTGAAGTTCATTTAAAAAAAAACTACAGTATAGCGCTGGTACAGTACACTAAAAGACTTTGATAAAAAGAAACAATACTAAAAGGCCTCCATTTTAAATGTCATTCATATATACCTTGTGAATGAGAGCTATATACTTTTACACACTTTTTTAGAGGAATAAATTATTGAATTACTGAAACGTTGAGTGGCTTTTTTCCCCTTCCATCCTGCTTTTGTAATGGGAGTGATCTACGCCTATTCAAAAGGTGTTAAGTATTATGGATTGAACAGTCCTTGACCAGCAGCCTGGCTCTACCTTCCAGAGTAAAGTTTTACTCCCCTGATCAGCACATCTCATAGATGTTCTCAGACGGTTTTCCCATATTCCAGGATACAAGGGCATTCCTGGATCAGTTTTAGCGTGCACACACACACACACACACACACACAGAGCATTGGATTTGGAGCTCTGGTGTTTAGTTCCTTAACTGTTCTGTGTAGATCACATCTAACAGTGATCACACGTCTAACAGTGAGCTACTTGTCTCCTAGCTCTTAAGATTGCGGTCAATACTAGAACAGATTACAAGTCTGTTTTCTACTTGCTTTCTCTTCATGGTCTCAGCCAGTTTCTTTTGATGTTCCTGAAAAAGAACAGTTCCATCTCTTTGCTGTTTTCCCAGTTCACAGCCTGGTGACAGCAGTATGCCATCTAACACACATCCAAGCAAGGCGCTCATTGACTGCATGGCACCCACTACGTTGTTCTCTTCTCCTTGGGTCCATTCCGTAGGAAAAACCCCTGTGGGGGCAGAAGCTCTCGCTAAAATAGTAAACGCCAGGACCTGGCAGAGCCTACTGTCGAAATTTGAATAAATTGAAAGACCTTGCCTTTAATCTTCCTCCGACTCTTTGGCAGTATACATTGTTCTGAATCTAACGATAAAGTGTTGAGACTGCTCAGCCTCAGTTATTTCATCTGCAAATGAGGGATGAGGGCAATTCCATGAGAAATGCTTTGCAAACTAAAAAGCTGTGTCCATGTTATTATAGTTGTACTATTGAAGAAGCCTGAGAAAAGTGAGGCCACTTTTCTGTTAACAGATAATATCGGTCTCTGTCTCATCCAGTTGCCACTGCCTTATGCATAGTTCACGGCACTCTTGGGAACGCTGCCTGCCCAAAGCATTAAAGAACCACACATTTCCTAGATCCTATGTGATCAGGTCAGTCCGAAGATTCCTGTGTCCCATAAAAATCAGAATTAGGTGGTATTTTTCCAACCAATTGATTTGCTTGGGTTCTGTGCTCATACAGCGGATGGCACTTTATCCAACAATCAATGAATGTTGGTTTTATTTATACTAGGAACTTTGTTTTCATAACCACTATTTGCTGTGCCAATTCAGCAATACTAGCTAAATCTCCTTGAGGTAGAAAAAATTACTTGTCAAATGCATTGAAACATTTTGCAAATTAGATGTAGGTAAATCTGACCTGCCACTCAAGAACTATCAGCCTCCAGCCGTTTGCACCCCTCAGATCCTGCTTAACACCAGTTCATCCCCTCCAAGGATGCCATCAAATAGTTTTATGTTCCTGCTATTCAAGAAGTCACAGGGCCAGGAATTTGTCCCCAACTGGTGTCAAAGAGCTAATAAAAATCTTTAAAAAAGTGCAGTTTGTCCATAGGAGTTTTTAAAGACAGACTTTTCGTAAGACTTAGTGCCTAAGCGTGAGAGCCACATACTGAAAACAGCCTTTGCCGCTTGTCATTTCTTTCTCTTCTGAATTCGCCACTTGCTAAAATCCTATGAAGAGGCAATTTGAATGTATTACCATTAAAATTTTTATCTTGGTGTTAAATGATTCGCTTGTTTATATCCCCTTGACAAAAATGTCACTTTAACAGTAATTATTTCATGTCATTAATACCTAATGAGACGCCATTAGAAAATTCTGTGGTGCCAGGTAATACGTGGTTGCAGCAGTTGCCCTGGGCATCTTACTCTGCTGGGAACCAGATTTACAAGTCTCCCACCACTTCACTTGAAATTCTCAGATCAACTTTATTAAAGATTTTTTGGCACTTAACTGCTTCTGGTTAGAACTCCAAATTAATGAAGCAGGTAAGAAATAGCAGTTGATGAGGAAGGCGGCTTGGATAAGACTAAAAGTATTGATTTTTCTCTGCAAAGGTTATTTCCTCAATGAGCATTAGTTACCAGGGAAGATGCAGACAGACATTGGGCTCAGCCTCACTTTTTCCTTTAAGAAAAGCAGGGAAGTGAGAAAAGCCTGTTTTATCTTAATAATCTAAAAACAGTGTTTGTATGGGCTGTGACTCAATGCTCTGTTCAGATATAGGAATCAAAGCAGGTCTGTTGCAGAGTGCTTAAAATCACCCAAATCTCAGAACAGGCGAACACTTTGAAATCAGCAGCTCCTTTCAGCATTTCTCTGGCTATTGCTATTTTATGCCTTCATTGCCTTACTAGCAAATTAGGCAGGTTTCAATCTACCAGTTTCATAAAACCACATGATACTCAGGAAAATTGGCCCTGCAAGAGTTAAGATGAGAGGGCTGACACAAGGAGATGTTTGCTGTGGGACTAATTAATTTAACGTGTAAGATAGTAATTGTCTTATTTCATTTGAGCTTGAACGTTTTTCAGTAAGCATTTACAAGTAGCTCCTCTTACTTAAATCTTACTCTGTTCACTTAGAGGCTTGGCTTCGTGTAGCTCTTATTAACATATGCATTATTTAATACGTAAATTTCCTATCTGCTTCAAGTATGATTTTTAATTGTAGAAGAGAATGTTTATAGTTATACATGCACACACCAATATTTTTTTTCCCTGTTGATCTCTCATATCACCACAAAGCTTAGGAATTTATGTCCTTATCAGGTCTAGAGATCAAGGTCATTTTTGTTTCACAGGATGAACTAATGACCTTCCAGTCATTTCTGTGACATGGGAGAGTTTACCTTACCTGACAACAACTTTAGATTGGGCCAACTATATACTGCACTGAGAGTAGGCACCCAGGAAATGTTTGTTGAAAGAGTGGAATGCACATCAATAATCTGAAATTTACCAGCAAATTCATCCCATTCTGCTGCTTTTTGGAGGAGCAGAAAATATATATTTTATATACTAGAAAATATAAGAATTTCTTTTATTTTTCTGTTGCTGATTTAGGTTTTCTATTTCTTATGTCAATTTTGGTAATTTGGATTTTTACAGGGGAAAAAAATTGAGTTTGTCAACATATTACTATGCAATTGTGTAGAGTATTCCCTTAATTCTGAACCTATTGTTTTTGGTAACGTATGCTCCTCCTCATTTCTAACTGTTTATGCCTTTTTTTCCCTTCTCCATGGATTATTCTAACAGTTGCTGTTTTTTAGTTTTGTTTGATTTTTCCAAAGAAACAGCCCATGCATTTAACAATTCTGCTGTTTTTATCCTGGCTTTTAATCTTGTTCCTTTTCCTAGTTTCCTTGAGGGTTTTGTTTTAGTTTCCTTCAATCTTAATTGCCTGCTTAGTTAATTTATTTTCCGTTTTGATGATACAGGCATTTATAGCCTGGGGGCTTTTGGATGTGTGCGGCCCTCCTCAAATTATATGCAAAATTCTTTGTATTTGCATTTTTTCTAGGGAGGGGATCTATTGTATCAGATTCTCAGAGGTATCTGATCCTAAAAGAGATAAAAATTACTGCTCTGGGACTATGTTAAAGCTGATTGCATCCTACAAGTTTTGATGTTTAATGTTTTCATTTTTATTTTTAGACTCAGTGTTTTCTTTTTTGATCTGCCCTTTTTTTAATAAAGGAAAGTTCTCTTTGGATTTCAAGTCTCTTGGACTGTAATTTTCTCTTCCTACACATAATCTAGTAATGATTGGGTTTTGCAAACAGTCTCCAAAGCCTTCAAAGCAAGGTGTATCCTATTTCCTAGTGCTGTCCAACAGAAATATAATGTGAGCCATATAAATGTAATTTTATATTTTCTAGTAGCCACATTAAAAAAGTGGAGAACAGGTGAAATTACTTTAATATTTTTATTTAACCCCATATATCTAAATTTTCATGTTTCAACATGAAATATAGAAGTTATCGGTGAGATATTTAGCATTTTTGCAGTGTCTTCAACATCCAATATTTACTTTATGTTTACAGTGTATCTAAATTTGGATGCTAAATTTTCAGTGGTTAAGGCAAAATGTAGTTGTACCAAAACAAGTTGGATTTAACAGAAAAAAATAATTGTATACTGCTTCTGGTTTTAAATTTAAAATTTTTTTAAATTAACTTGTCCCTGATAATTTTTTTTTTAATTTATTTATTTTTTATGTATTTATTTTTGGCTGTGTTGGGTCTTTGTTGCTGCACACGGGCTTTCTTTAGTTGCAGTGAGCAGGGTCTACTCTTCATTGCGGTGCACGGGCTTCTCATTGCAGTGGCTTCTCTTGTTGCAGAGCACGGGCTCTAAGTGCGTGGGCTCAGTAGTTGTGGCTCACGGGCTTAGTTGCTCCGCAGCATGGGGGATCTTCCCAGACCAGGGCTCGAACCCGTGTCCCCTGCATTGGCAGGCGGATTCTTAACCACTGCACCACCAGGGAAGTCCCTTAAATTTAAATTTTAATGAAAATTAAATAAAATTTAAAAATTAGTTCCCTCAGCCATGCTCACCACATTTCCACGTGTTCAACAGCCAGCCACACACTAACCTGCTGGACAGGGCAGTGCCAGCCTGTAAGATTTGAGATGGATTAATTCTGCCTCAAGTATATTTTCCATATCTTCTGTCTGGATCTCAACTCTGTCTCAGGCAGACAGGAGTCAAAATTTCCCACTGTGATTTTGGGCTGTCCTTTTTTCTTTTGCCCTACATTATTGCTGCATAAAGGTTTATGATGTATCTCTGTATAATGACTATTCTGCATATATTTTTTGCTTTAACTTATCCTTTGATATTATTATTACCACCCCTATTTCTTTTTTATTTTTTTGGCTGTGTTGCGTCTTCATTACTGCGCACAGGCTTTTCTCTCTAGTTGCGGTGAGCAGGGCTACTCTTCACTGCGGTGAGCAGGGCTACTCTTCATTGCAGCGTGAGGGTTTCTCATTGCAGTGGCTTCTCGTTGCAGATCACGGGCTCTAGGCCTGTGGGCTTCAGTTGTTGCAGCGTGCAGGCTCAGTAGTTGTGGCACACGGGCTTAGTTGCTCTGCTGCATGTGGGATATTCCCCAACCAGGGATCAAACCTGTGTCCCCTGCATTGGCAGGCAGATTCTTAACCATTGCGCCACCAGGGAAGTCCCCCCGCTATTTCCTTTAATTATAATTCTGGTGTTATATCTTTGACCAACTATTTATTTCCAAACTCTGTCATTTTGTGTTAGTTGTTCTTCATACAAATCATTGCGTTTCATTGTTCCATAGAATTATAATCTCCTTTCAATAGGGTAATTTTTACCATTTGCATTTCCTGTTCTGTGTTACCCTTTGACTTGTCAGCCAGTTTTTACAAATGCACATATATATTTATTTGCTTCCTTTTACTTTTCAATTTTGCCTTTTTGTGTATGAAGTCTGCTTTTATCTTTCAAACATTTTGGAAAGAAACCTTCATTTTCAATTAGTGATTACAACAGTCCACAAACATTCACAATGCACTTCTTACTCTACATGTACCCATTCTAATTAAAAAAACAAAATCCTCTCATCCATCAGTCCCACCTCCATCCTATTCTCTCAAGACTCACTCGCCTGTGTTCATTTCCTAGGCCCCGGGGAAATCTGTGAATCAGAGCAGAATTTTTGTTCATCTCTGTCCTCCTTTTCCTTGGATGCTGCCCTTCAGTCTTGAGTAGCTCCCTTAGTTTCAGGCTTCTCTCCCTAAGAAATGCAGAAGACACTTCACACCGGAACATTTTACCATCAGGTCCCCTCAGTCCCTGTCACACAGAACCATACACAGAACCATAACGTATCTGCAGAATGAATCTGTTCTGTCAACAGATACCCTGTGCCTCTAAGGTGCCAGCCCTGTGCTAGCGAATGAAGAGATACCCCACCCGTATCCTGAGGGTCAAGGAGGCCAGTGTCCGTGACACAGTGGTCCCGCCTCTAAAGGAGCCCGGAAAAGGAGCGTGCTTCCCAGCCCAGCCTGGGCAATGAGTAACCCCCATGCCTGTCTTCAATTTCGAGCCTTCTGGGCTCTGTCCCCAACCAGTTTCCATCAGAGTGCCTCTGTCATAGGGCGGAAATATTCCTCATCCAGTTCTGTCACCACAACTGAGCCATCCAGCACTCTGAGCTCCTATCTTGCTGACACCCTCAATTCCCTACCCCGATGATTTTTTTTAAAATTGAACTATAGTTGATTTACAATGTTGTGCAAGTTTCTGGTGTACAACAAAGTGATTCCGTTTGTGTATACATATATATATATATATTTTTTTTTTAATATATATATTCTTTCTATTATGGTTTATTATAGGAATTGAATATAGTTCCGTGTTCCACACAGTAAGTCCTTGTTGTTTATCTATTTTATATATTGTAGTGTATATATGTTAATCCCAAACTCCTAATATATCCCTCACCCACCCCCCCCTTAACCCCTTTGATAACTGTAAATTTGTTTTCTATGTCTGTGAGTCTATTTCTGTTTTGTAAATAAGTTCATTTATATATTTTAGATTCCACATATAAGTGATATCATGTGGTATTTGTCTTTGTCTGACTTCACTTAGTATGATAATCTCTAGGTCCATCCATGTTGCTACAAATGGCATTATTTTATATATTTTTTACAGCTGAGTAGTATTCCATATTGTGTGTGTGTGTATGTATGTCACATCTTCTTTATCCATGCATCTGTTGATGGACATTTAGGTTGCTTCCATGTCTTGGTTATTGTAAATAGTGCTGCTATGAACATTGGATGCATGTATCTTTTCAAATTAGAGTTTTCTCCAGATATATGCCCAGGAGTAGGACTGCTGGGTCATATGGTAGTTCTATTTTTAGTTTTTTAAGGAACCTCCATACTGTTTTCCATAGTGGTTGCATCAATTTATATTTCCACCAACAGTGAAGCAGGGTTCCCTTTTCTCCACACCCTCTCCAGCACTTGTTATTTGTAGACTTTTTAATGATGGCCATTCTCACCAGTGTGAAGTGATACCTCATTGTACTTTTGATATACATTTCTCTAATAGTTAGCGGTGTTGAGCATCTTTTTATGTGCCTTTTGGCCATCTGTATGTCTTCTTTAGAGAACTGTCTATTTAGGTCTGCTGTCTTCTTTTTTGATTGAGTTATTTGGTTTTTTGTTATTGAGTTATATGAGCTGTATGTATCAATATATTTTGTAAATTAAGCCCTTGTCGGTTGCATCGTTTGAAAATATTTTCTTCCATTCTATAGGTTGTCTTTTCTTTTTGTTTATGGCTTCCTTTAAGCTATTTTAAGTTCATTTGTGTGTATGGTGTGAGGGAGTGTTCTAACTTCATTGATTTACATGCAGCTGTCCAGCTGTGGGAAAGATGTTTTTGCCCATATCACAGAGGTGCCAGTGAGGGATCTCCATTATGGGCTCCATTATGGGCAAGTCTCCAAAGAACTCACCAAAGCACCCATGACACAGAGTCAGACTCACGTGCCTGCCGAGACTGCGTTTTGTAACTTAAAGTAATAGTGATCAGAAAACTTATGAGGCCTACCCTAAATTTTATCTAGGAGCAAGGGGAGAAATAACTCTGTAGAATAAATTTAAGGGGTCAGTGGAAAACAAAAATAAAGCTGCTTTAAAGTGACCTCCCAAATGTTGTACTTGTTCAAAGTATTCGTTACATTTGGAGTGATGCTGCACTGCAGGTAAAATGGTTAAACTAGAGGAATCAACATAGATTAAGCTTTCCCAACACCACTTGCTGAAGAGACTGTCTTTTCTCCATTGAATATACTTGCCTCCTTTGTCAAAGATTTATTGACCGTAGATGTGTGGGTTTATTTCTTCATTTTACCTATATTTATCTGACTCTAAGTTTAGGAGAGACAGTTATCTACTGTTGTCTTGAAGGGCTGTTTTGTTTTGGGTTTCTTTTCATGAACTTACTTATTTGTTTATTTTTGGCTCTGTTGGGTCTTTGTTGTTGCGTGCGGACTTTCTCTAGTTGCAGCAAGTGGAGGCTACTCTTCGTTGTGGTGCGCAGGCTTCTCATTGCAGTGGCTTCTCTTGTTGAGGAGCACAAGCTCTAGGCATGTGGGCTTCAGTAGTTGTGGCACACGGGCTTCAGTAGTTGCGGCACGTGGGCTCAGCAGTTGTGGCTTGCGGGCTCTAGAGGACAGGCTCAGTAGTTGTGGCACACGGGCTTAGTTGCCCTGCGGCATGTGGGATTTTCCCGGACCAGGGATCGAACCTGTGTCCCCTGCATTGGCAGGCAGATTCTTAACCACTGCACCACCAGGGAAGCCCCAGGGCTGTTTTTTTGTGGGAGCGTCCCTGTGTAGCCTGTGTGAGTCTGATATTTTCGGTGCGAGGACTGTTTTTAGTGTGGATGCCTGCCTTGTCTTTCCTCAGTGTGTGCTGGCCGTTATCCCCTTGAAAGGGGGTGTGATTGGTGTTGTGGTGACCAGAGCCTGCACTGGATGTTGAGCAGGGCCTCCTCTTTGCTCTGTGGTTATCACAGCCCTGTCAGGGGCAGGGACTGTCCCTCAGTTGTTGGATCCCCCAGATCCGTTTCTGCTGTGCACTGTGAGGTAGGTGCACTGGAGCACTTCTGCGGGGGGAGAAGCCACTGCGGATTCCTCTACAGGAGCTGTCCACCAGGGACTGCGCTCTGTAGTGTCACCTGTTACCTGATGTGCAGACTTCCAGGTGAGCCCTGTTGTGGGCACTGCCCTCGGCCCCTCCTTAACGATGGGAGTGCAGGCAATTGGCCTGAGTGTCCCTTGGGCACTGTGCTCACAAAGCCACCAGCAGAGATCTGTTGGCCCAGATCCACTGAAGTCAGGCACTGGGACCACTGCAGTCACGCACCTGGACCCTCCACGGGGGCTATGGAATGGGCCCAGACCTCAGTCCCACCTCCGTGTGCGGGTGCAGGCAAAGCCCACAGCTGCTAATTCCAGACGCGCCCAACCCCCGGAGCACCGGCAATCCACTCGGATGTCCCACAGGCGCTGAGCTTACAAAGCCACAGATGGCAGCGTAAATCTGCGGGTGGCACAACCGCTGGGACACTGCTCAGGTTTCAGCCCCGCGTCCGCGTGCGGGCAACCCCCTGGTGTGGTGCGCTCCCGGCACTTGTAGAGGTGGAGCTGTGCCCCCTGTGAGAATGAGGCTGCTACGGCGGGGCCCCGCCCCTCCCTTCGTGCACGTGTTAACAACGGTGCTCCTATGGTGGACCCAGGCTCCAGCCTGCGCGTACCCCCAGTTGCAGCCCAGCCCACACTCCAGCCCCTTCAGGCTGTCTCCGCACAGCCAACCCCAGTCCTCTTTCCAGGTCTGTCCGCTGAAGCCCAAGTTGCAGCACCCAGCCCCATGTGCACCAGCAGACGTACGTCTGTGGCTGGGAGTGCAAGGATGTGGCCAGGACCGTCTGTGCTGGTCTCTCTCTGTTCTGAGGGCTGCAATCCAGCTGCTGCGTTCTCCTCTGAGCCTCTGAAGCTCCCTTTCTGTCCTGGCTGATCTCCCAGCCAGTGAAGGAGGTTTCCAGGGTGAGGGAACCTCTCCTCTTTCACAGCTCCCTCCCAGGGGTGCAGGTCCTGTCCTGATTACTTTTTATTTTTCTTGTGTCCTACCCAGTTGCCTGACGATCTTTCTTGCAACTTAGGTTGTATGAGATCTTCTACCAGCGTTCAGTAGGTATTCTGAGAGAATTGTTCCGTGTGTCGCTGTAATTTTGATGTATTTGTGGGAGGAGGTGAGTTTCAAGCCCTTCTATTCCACCATCTTGACCTCCTTTCCCACTGAGGATTCTTCATGCCTCTTGGCATAGTCTCAGCCCTTGATCTGCTGGGAGCTGATTAACATGCAGATTCCCAGACCACCCACAGGTTCTGGTCCAGTCAGTGGGGGGTAGGGTCCAGGAGTCTGCATTAAATGCTCTCTACACCCCAGGTAACTCTGATGCAGGGGTCAGTAGACCGCAGTTTGAGAAATACTTGTCCAATTCAACTTAACTTTTTTGTACTAGGGCAATATGGGCAGGCAGGAGTTAGCAAAGGATACCTTAGTACATCAGACTGCCTTTACTCTGTTAAAACTTGGGATATTTTTTCTCCTATACACTTTTGTTAGATGAGCTCATCCTTCCCCACAACTCCCAAATCTGTAGCTATGGATTCCATACTTCCATCTACCTACCAGATAGTTCCACCAGGAAATCCACAGTCACTCTAGATTGAGTCCATCCTTCCTTCAAACTCTGTTCTTTCTCCTCCTCATCATCAAGCCTGTACAAGCCTCTAGACCAGCCTCACCCAGCCGGGGACAGACACCAGAAGCCAGAAAACTACAGTTCCGCAGTCTGCAGAGTAAGTCCACAAATGCAGGCCAGACACTACTCTGGGACCAGCTGGCCCCTGGCCCTTGCAGGACAGGAGGGGATTGCACTGCTGGGACACACAGGACATCTCCTATGAAGAACCACTTCTCCCAGGTTGAGAAATGTAACCAACCTGCCACATACATAAAAATACAAATATCAATTTAGGCAAAATGAGGTGACAGAGGAATATGTTTCAGACAAAGTAAGAAGATAAAACCCCAGAAGAATAACTAAGTGATGTGAAGATAGGCAATCAACCCGAGAAAGAGTTCAGAGTAACAATCGTAAAGATGATCAAAGAAGTCGGGAGAAGAATGGATGCACAGAGCGAGAAATTAAAGTTTTGTTTTTTGGCCATGCCACGCAGCTTGCAGGATCTTAGCTCCGCAACCAGGGATTGAACCTGAGCCACAGCACTGAAAGCACCGAGTTCTAACCACTGGACTGCCAGGGAATTCCTAGAAGTTTTAAACAAATAATTAGAAAATATAAAGAAAAACTAAACAGAATTAAAGGAAACAATAAGTGGAATGAAAAATACACTAGAAGGAATCAGTAGTAGAATAAATGAGGTGGAAGAATGGATCAGTGAGATGGAAGACAGAGTAGCAGAAATCACTGCCACCAAACAGAGAAAAGAATGAAAAAAAATGAGGACAGTTTAAGAAACCTCTGGGACAACATCAAGCATGCTAATATTCACATTCTAGGGGTTCCAGAAGGAGAAGAGAGAGAGAAAGGGCCTGAGAAAATATTTGAAGAGATAATAGCTGAAAACTTCCCTAACCTGGGGGAAGGAAATAGTCACCCAAGTCCAGGAAGTGCAGAGTCCCATACAGGATTCACCCACAGAGGAATCCATCACAACACATTATAATCAAACTGACAAAAATTAAAGAGAGACTATTAAAAGCAACAAGGGAAAAGCAACAAATAACATACAAGGGAACACCCATAAGGCTATCAGATGATTTTTTTTCAGCAAAAACTCTGCAGGCCAGAAGGGAGTGGCAAAATATATTTAAAATGATAAAAGAGAAAAACAGACAAAAACCTACAAACAACCAAGAATACCCAGCAAAGCTCCCATTCAGATTTGATGGAGAAATCAAAACTTTACAGATGAGCAAAGCCAAAAGAATTCAGCACCACCAAACCAGCTTTACAGCAAATGCTAAAGGAAATTCTCTAGGCAGAAAAGAAAAGGCCACAACTGGAAACAAGAAAATTACAAAATGGAAAATGTCACTGGTAAAGGCAAACATAAAATAAAGGTAGGAAATCATCCACACACAAAGCTAGTGGAGAGGTTAAAAGACAAAAGGGGTAAAATCATTTGTATCCACAATAAGCAGTTAAGGGATACAAAAAACAATTAGATGTAAAATATAAAAACAAAAACAGTAATCGAGAAGGAGAGTACAAATGCAGTGTATCTAAAATGTGTTTGAAATTAAGAGATCAGCAACTTAAAACAAGCATGCATAAATATAGACTCCCATACAAAAACCTCATGGTAACCACAAAACAAAAATCTATAATAGATATACACACAAAAAAGCAAAAGGAATCCAAACGTAACACTAAAGATCATCATCAAATCAGAAGAGAAGAGAACAAAAGAAGGGGGAAAAAAGACCTACAAAAGCAAATCCAAAACAATTAACAAAATGGCAATAGGAACATACATAATGATAATTACCTTAAATGTAAACAGCCTAAATGCTCCAACCAAAAGGCACAGACTGGCTGAATGGATACAAAAACAAGACCCATATGTTTGCTGCCTACAAGAGGCTCATTTCAGATCTACAGACACATACAGACTGAAAGTGAGAGGATGGAAAAAGGTATTCCACACAAATGGAAATCAAAAGAAAGCTAGAGGTGCAATACTTACATCAGACAAAATAGACTTTAAAGACTGTTTCAAGAGACAAGGACTCTACATAATGATCAAAGAATCAATCCAAGAAGAAAATATAACAATTATAAATATATATGCACCCAACATAGGTGCACCCGTGAGTCGCCTCAATATATAAGGCAAATGTTAACAGACATAAAAGGAGAAATTGACAGTAACACAATAATAGTGGGGACTTTAATACCCCACTTCTATCAATGGACAGATCATCCAGACAGAAAACCAATAAGGAAACACAGGCCTTAAATGATACGTTAGACAGATGGACTTAATTGATATTTATAGGGCATTCCATCTGCAGTAGCAGAATACACATTCTTTTCAAGTGCACATGGAACATTCTCCATGATAGATCACATTCTGAGCGACAAAGCAAGCCTTGGTAAATTTAAGAAAACTGAAATCATATCAAGCATCTTTTCCAACCACAACACTATGAGGCTAGAAATCAACTACAAGGAAAAAAATACTGCAAAAAACACAAACACATGGAAGTTAAACAATATGCTACTAATCAACCAATGGATCACTGAAGAAATCAAAGAGGAAATCAAAAAATACCTAGAGAAAAATGAAAACACAATGATCCAAAACCTCTGGGATGCACCAAAAGCAGTTTTAAAAGGGAAGTTAATAGTGATACAAGCTTATCTCAGGAAACAAGAAAAATCTAAAATAAACAACCTAACCTTATGCTTAAAGCAACTAGAGAAAGAAGAACAAACAAAACCCAAAGTTAGTAGAAGGAAAAAACATCATAAAGATCAGAGCAGAAATAACTGAAATAGAGACAAAAAAAAAAAAAAAGATCACTGAAACTAAAAGCTGGTTCTTTGAAAAGATAAACAAAATTGATAAATCTTTAGCCAGACTCATCAGGAAAAAAAGGGAGAGGGCCCAAATCAATAAAATTGGAATGACAAAGGAGAATTTACAACCAACACTACAGAAATACAAAGGATCATAAGAGACTACTATAAGCAACTATATGCCAATAAAATGGACAACCTGGAAGAAATGGACAAACTCATAGAAAAGTTTAATCTACCAAGACTGAACCAGGAAGAAATAGAAAATATGAAAAGACCAATTACCAGTACCGAAATTGAATCAGTAATTTAAAAACTCTCGGGGGAGAGGAGAAGATGGCGGAAGAGTAAGACGCAGAGATCACCTTCCTCCCCACAGATACATCAGAAATACATCTACACGTGGAACTGCTCCTATAGAACACCCACTGAATGCTGGCAGAAGACCTCAGACCTCCCAAAAGGCAAGAAACTCCCCACGTACTTGGGTAGGGCAAAAGAAAAAAGAAAAAACAGAGACAAAAGAATAGGGAAGGGACCTGCACCAGTGGGAGGGAGCTGTGAAGGAGGAAAGGTTTCCACACACGAGGAAGCCCCTTCGCGGGCAGAGACTGCGGGTGGCAGAGGAAGGGAGCTTTGAAGCCGCGGAGGAGAGCGCAGCCACAGGGGTGCGGAGGGCAAAGCCAAGAGATTCCCGCACAGAGGATCGGGGCTGACCAGCACTCACCAGCCCGAGAGGCTTGTCTGCTCACCCGCCAGGGCGGGCGGGGCTGGGAGCTGAGGCTCGGGCTTCGGTCGGATCGCAGGGAGAGGACTGGGGTTGGTGGCATGAACACAGCCTGAAGGGGTTAGTGCTCCACGGCTAGCCGGGAGGGAGTCCGGGAAAAGGTCGGGAGCTGCCGAAGAGGCAAGAGACTTTTTCTTCCCTCTTTGTTTCCTCGTGCGCGAGGAGAGCGGATTCAGAGCGCTGCCTAAATGAGTTCCAGAGGCGGGCATGAGCCGTGGCAATCAGCGCGGACCCCAGAGATGGGCATGAAACGCTAAGGCTGCTGCTGCCGCCACCAAGAAGCCTGTGTGGAAGCACAGGTCACTCTCCACACCGCCCCTCCCGGGAGCCGGTGCAGCCCGCCACTGCCAGGGTCCCGTGATCCAGGGACAACTTCCCCGGGAGAACGCACGGCGCGCCTCAGGCTGGTACAACGTCACACCGGCCTCTGCCGCCGCAGGCTTGCCCCGCATCTGTACCCCTCCCTCCCCCCGGCCTGAGTGAGCCAGAGCCCCCGAAGCAGCTGCTCCTTTAACCCCGTCCTGTCTGAGCGGGAACAGACGCCCTCAGACGACCTACACGCAGAGGCGGGTCCAAATCCAAAGCTGAACCCCGGGAGCTGTGCGAATAAAGAAGAGAAAGGGAAATCTCTCCCAGCAGCCTCAGAAGCAGCGGATTAAAGCTCCACAATCAACTTGATGTACCTGCATCTGTGGAATACCTGAATAGACAACGAATCATCCCAAATTCAGGAGTTGGACTTTGGGAGCAACGATATATATATATATCTTTTCCCTTTTTCACTTTTTGAGTGTGTATGCGTATGCTTCTGTGTGAGATTTTGTCTGTATAGCTTTGCTTTCACCATTTGTCCTAGGGTTCTGTCTGTCATTTTTCTTTTTTTAATTAAAAAAAATTTTTTTTCTTAATAATTATTTTTTATTTTAATAACTTTATTTTATTTTATCTTTATTTTATTTTATTTTATCCTCTTTCTTTTTTTTCTTTCCATTTTTTCTCCCTTTTATTCTGAGCCGTGAGGATGACAGGCTCTTGGTGCTCCAGCCAGGCATCAGGGCTGTGCCTCTGAGGCGGGAGAGACAAGTTCAGGACACTGGTCCATAAGAGACCTCCCAGCTCCACGTAATACCAAACGGCAAAAATCTCCCAGAGATCTCCATGTCAACATCAAGACCCAGCTTCACTCAACGACCAGCAAGCTACAGTGCTGGACACCCTATGCCAAACAACTAGCAAGACAGGAACACAGCCCCATCCATTAGCAGAGAGGCTGCCTAAAATCATAATAAGGCCACAGACACCTCAGAACACACCACCAGACGTGGACCTGCCCACCAGAAAGACAAGATCCAGCCTCATCCACCAGAACACAGGCACTAGTCTCCTCCACCAGGAAGCCTACACAATCCACTGAACCAACCTTAGCCACTGGGGACAGACACCAAAAACAACGGGAACTACGAACCTGCAGCCTGCGAAAAGGAGACCCCAAACACAGTAAGATAAGCAAAATGAGAAGACAGAAAAAAACACAGCAGATGAAGGAGCAAGGTAAAAACACACCAGACCTAACAAATGAAGAGGAAATAGGCAGTCTACCTGAAAAAGAATTCAGAATAATGACAGTAAAGATGATCCAAAATCTTGGAAATAGAACAGACAAAATGCAAGAAACATTTAACAAGGACCTAGAAGAACTAAAGAGGAACCAAGCAACGATGAACAACACAATAAATGAAATTAAAAATACTCTAGAAGGGATCAATAGCAGAATAACTGAGGCAGAAGAACGGATAAGTGACCTGGAAGATAAAATAGTGGAAATAACTACTGCAGAGCAGAATAAAGAAAAAAGAATGAAAAGAACTGAGGACAGTCTCAGAGACCTCTGGGACAACATTAAACACACCAACATTCGAATTATAGGGGTCCCAGAAGAAGAAGAGGAAAAGAAAGGGACTGAGAAAATATTTGAAGAGATTATAGTTGAAAACTTCCCTAATATGGGAAAGGAAATAGTTAATCAAGTCCTGGAAGCACAGAGAGTCCCATACAGGATAAATCCAAGGAGAAACAGGCCAAGACACATATTAATCAAACTATCAAAAATTAAATATAAAGAAAACATATTAAAAGCAGCAAGGGAGGGCTTCCCTGGTGGCGCAGTGGTTGAGAATCTGCCTGCCAATGCAGGGGACACGGGTTCGAGCCCTGGTCTGGGAAGATCCCACATGCCACGGAGCAACTGGGCCCGTGAGCCACAATCACTGAGCCTGCGCGTCTGGAGCTTGTGCTCCGCAACAAGAGAGGCCGCGACAGTGAGAGGCCCGCGCACCGCGATGAAGAGTGGCCCCTGCTTGCCGCAACTGGAGAAGGCCCTCGCACAGAAACGAAGACCCAACACAGCCATAAATAAATTAATTAATTAATTAATTTAAAAAAAAAAAAAAAAAAGTAAAGAATACTGAATTTATAAAAAAAAAAAAAAAAAAAAAAAGCAGCAAGGGAAAAACAACAAATAACACACAAGGGAATCCCCATAAGGTTAACAGCTGATCTTTAGCAGAAATTCTGCAAGCCAGAAGGGAGTGGCAGGACATATTTAAAGTGATGAAGGAGAAAAACCTACAACCAAGATTACTCTACCCAGCAAGGATCTCATTCAGGTTTGATGGAGAAATTAAAACCTTTACAGACAAGCAAAAGCTGAGAGAGTTCAGCACCACCAAACCAGCTTTACAACAAATGCTAAAGGAACTTCTCTAGACAAGAAACACAAGAGAAGGAAAACACCTACAATAACAAACCCAAAACATTTAAGAAAATGGGAATAGGCACATACATATCGATAATTACCTTAAATGTAAATGGATTAAATGCTCCAACCAAAAGACACAGACTGGCTGAATGGATACAAAAACAAGACCCATATATATGCTGTCTACAAGAGACCCACTTCAGACCTAGGGACACATACAGACTGAAAGTGAGGGGATGGAAAAAGATATTCCATGCAAATGGAAATCAAAAGAGAGCTGGAGTAGCAATTCTCATATCAGACAAAATAGACTTTAAAATAAAGACTATTACAAGAGACAAAGAAGGACACTACGTAATGATCAAGGGATCAATCCAAGAAGAAGATATAACAATTGTAAATATCTATGCACCCAACATAGGAGCACCTCAATACATAAGGCAAATACTAACAGCCATAAAAGGGGAAATCAACAGTAACACAATCATAGTAGGGGACTTTAACACCCCACTTTCACCAATGGACAGATCATCCAAAATGAAAATAAATAAGGAAACACAAGCTTTAAATGATACATTAAACAAGATGGACTTAATTGATATTTATAGGACATTCCACCCAAAAACAACAGAATACACATTTTTCTCAAGTGCTCATGGAACATTCTCCAGGATAGATCATATCTTGGGCCACAAATCAAGCCTTAGTAAATTTAAGAAAATTGAAATCGTATCAAGTATCTTTTCCGACCACAAAGCTATGAGACTAGATATCAATTACAGGAAAAGATCTGTAAAAAATACAAACACATGCAGGCTAAACAATACACTACTTAATAACGAAGTGATCACTGAAGAAATCAAAGGGGAAATCAAAAAATACCTAGAAACAAATGACAATGGAGACAGGACGACCCAAAACCTATGGGATGCAGCAAAAGCAGTTCTAAGAGGGAAGTTTATAGCAATACAATCCTACCTTAAGAAACAAGAAACATCTCAAATAAACAACCTAACCTTGCATCTAAAGCAATTAGAGAAAGAAGAACAAAAAAACCCCAAAGTTAGCAGAAGGAAAGAAATCATAAAGATCAGATCAGAAATAAATGAAAAAGAAATGAAGGAAATGATAGCAAAGATCAATAAAACTAAAAGCTGGTTCTTTGAGAAGGTAAACAAAATTGATAAACCATTAGCCAGACTCATCAAGAAAAAAAGGGAGAAAACTCAAACCAATAGAATTAGAAATGAAAAAGGAAAAGTAACAACTGACACTGCAGAAATACAAACGATCATGAGAGATTACTACAAGCAACTCTATGCCAATAAAATGGGTAACCTGGAAGAAATGGACAAATTCTTAGAAATGCACAACCTGCCAAGACTGAACCAGGAAGAAATAGAAATATGAACAGACCAATCACAAGCACTGAAATTGAAAATGTGATTAAAAATCTTCCAACAAACAAAAGCCCAGCACCAGATGGCTTCACAGGCGAATTCTATCAAACATTTAGAGAAGAGCTAACACCTATCCTTCTCAAACTCTTACAAAATATTGCAGAGGGAGGAACACTCCCCAACTCATTCTCCGAGGCCACCATCACCCTGATACCAAAACCAGACAAAGATGTCACAAAGAAAGAAAACTACAGGCCAATATCACTGATGAACATAGATGCAAAAATCCTCAACAAAATACTAGCAAACAGAATCCAGCAGCACATTAAAAGGATCGTACACCATGATCAAGTGGGGTTTATTCCAGGAATGCAAGGATTCTTTAATATACGCAAATCAATCAACGTGATACACCATATTAACAAATTGAAGGAGAAAAACCATATGATCATCTCAATAGATGCAGAGAAAGCTTTTGACAAAATTCAACACCCATTTATGATAAAAGCCCTACAGAAAGTAGGCATAGAGGGAACTTTCCTCAACATAATAAAGGCCATATATGACAAACCCACAGCCAACATCGTCCTCAATGGTGAAAAACTGAAACCATTTCCACTAAGATCAGTAACAAGACAAGGTTGCCCACTCTCACCACTATTATTCAACATAGTTTCGGAAGTTTTAGCCACAGCAATCAGAGAAGAAAAAGAAATAAAAGGAATCCAAATCGGAAAAGAAGAAGTAAAGCTGTCACTGTTTGCAGATGACATGATACTATACATAGAGAATCCTAAAGATGCTATCAGAAAACTACTAGAACTAATCAATGAGTTTGGTAAAGTAGCAGGATACAAAATTAATGCACAGATATCTCTTGCATTCCTATACACTAGTGATGAAAACTCTGAAAGTGAAATTAAGAAAATACTCCCATATACCACTGCAACAAAAAGAATAAAATATCTAGGAATAAACCTACCTAAGGAGACAAAAGACCTGTATGCAGAAAATTATAAGACACTGATGAAAGAAATTAAAGATAATACAAATAGATGGGAGAGATATACCATGTTCTTGGATTGGAAGAATCAACATTGTGAAAATGACTCTACTACCCAAAGCAATCTACAGATTCAATGCAATCCCTATCAAACTACCACTGGCATTTTCACAGAACTAGAACAAAAAATTTTACAATTTGTATGGAAACACAAAAGACCCCGAATAGCCAAAGCAATCTTGAGAACGAAAAATGGAGCTGGAGGAATCAGACTCCCTGACTTCAGACTATACTACAAAGCTACAGTAATCAAGACAGTATGGTACTGGCACAAAAACAGAAATATAGATCAATGGAACAGGATAGAAAGCCCAGAGATAAACCCACGCACATATGGTCACCTTATCTTTGATAAAGGAGGCAAGAATATACAATGGAGAAAAGACAGCCTCTTCAATAAGTGGTGCTGGGAAAACTGGACAGGTACATGTAAAAGTATGAAATTAGAACACTTCCTAACACCATACACAAAAATAAACTCAAAATGGATTAAAGAACTAAATGTAAGGCCAGACACTATCAAACTCTTAGAGGAAAACATAGGCAGAACACTCTATGACATAAATCACAGCAAGATCCTTTCTGACCCAGCTCCTAGAGAAATGGAAATAAAAACAAAAATAAACAAATGGGACCTAATGAAACTTAAAAGCTTTTGCACAGCAAAGGAAACCATACACAAGACCAAAAGACAACCCTCAGAATGGGAGAAAATATTTGCAAATGAAGCAACTGACAAAGGATTAATCTCCAAAATTTACAAGCAGCTCATGCAGCTCAATAACAAAAAAACAAACAACCCGATCCAAAAATGGGCAGAAGACCTAAATAGACATTTCTCCAAAGAAGATATACAGATTGCCAACAAACACATGAAAGAACACTCAACATCATTAATCATTAGAGAAATGCAAATCAAAACTACAATGAGATATCATCTCACACCAGTCAGAATGGCCATCATCAAAAAATCTAGAAACAATAAATGCTGGAGAGGATGTGGAGAAAAGGGCACACTCTTGCACTGTTGTTGGGAATATAAATTGATACAGCCACTATGGAGAACAGTATGGAGGTTCCTTAAAAAACTAAAAATAGAACTACCATACGACCCAGCAATCCCACTACTGGGCATATACCCTGAGAAAACCATAATTCAAAAAGAGTCATATACCAAAATGTTCATTGCAGCTCTATTTACAATAGCCAGGACATGGAAGCAACCTAATTGTCCATCATTGGATGAATGGATAAAGAAGATGTGGCACATATATACAATGGAATATTACTCAGCCACAAAAAGAAACGAAATTGAGTTATTTGTAGTGAGGTGGATGGAGTTAGAGTCTGTCATACAGAGTGAAGTAAGTCAGAAAGAGAAAAACAAATACAGTATGCTAACACATATATATGGAATCTAAGGAAAAAAAAAAAGTCATGAAGAACCTAGTGGCAAGATGGGAATAAAGACACAGACCTACTAGAGAATGGACTTGAGATATGGGGAGGGGGAAGGGTAAGCTGTGACAAACTGAGAGAGTGGCATGGACATATATACACTACCAAACGTAAAATAGATAGCTAGTGGGAAGCAACTGCATAGCACAGGGAGATCAGCTCTGTGCTTTGTGACCACCTAGAGGGGTGGGATAGGGAGGGTGGGAAGGAGGGAGATGCAAGAGGGAAGAGATATGGGAACATATGTATATGTATAACTGATTCACTTTGTTATAAAGCAGAAACTAACACACCATTGTAAAGCAATTATACTCCAATAAAGATGTTAAAAAATAAAATAAAATAAAATAAAAAAATAAAAACTCCCAACAAGCAATAGTCCAGGACAAGGTGCCTTCACAGTTGAATTCTACCAAACATTTAGAGTTAACACCTATCCTTCTGAAACTATTCCAAAAAATCACAGAGAAAGGAACAGTTCCAGACTCATTCTATGAGGCCACAATCACCCTGATACCAAAACTAGACAAGATATCACAAAAAAAGAAAATTAGAGGCCAGTATCAGTGATGAACATAGATGCAAAAATTCTCAACAAGATACTAGCAAACTAGGACTTCCCTGGTGGTGCAGTGGTTAAGAATCTGCCTGCCAGCGCAGGGGACACGGGTTTGAGCCCCGGTCTGGGACGATCCCACATGCCGCGGAGCAACTAAGCCAGTGCGCCACAACTCCTGAGCCTGCGCTCTAGAGCCTGCGAGCCACAACTACTGAGCCCGCATGCCACAGCTAATGAAGCCTGCGCACCTAGAGCCCGTGCTTGCAGTGAGAAGCCTGCACACTGCAACGAAGAGTAGCCCTTGCTCACCGCAACTAGAGAAAGCCCATGCGCAGCCACGAAGACCCAGCGCAGCCATAAAAAAAAAAGATACTAGCAAACTGACTCCAACAATACATTATAAAGATCATACATCATGATCAAGTGGGATTTATCCTAGGGATGCAAGGATTTTTCAGTATCCTCAAATCAATCAATGTGATACACCACCATCAACAAACTGAAGAATAAAAGCCATATGATCATCTCAATAAATGCAGAAAAAGCAAAATTCAACATCCATTTATGATAAAAATTTCTTCAGAAAGTGGTCATAGAGGGAACCTACCTCAACATAATAAAGGCCATATATGACAAATCCACAGCTAACATCATTCTCAATGGTGAAAAGCTGAAAGCATTTCCTCTAAGATCACAAACAAGTCAAGGATGCCCACTCTCGCCACTTTTATTCAACATAGTTTTGGAAGTCCTAGCCACAGCAATCAGAGAAGAAAAAGAAACAAAAGGAATCCAAACTGGAAAAGAAGAAGTAAAACTGTCACTGTTTGCAAGTGACATGATGCTATACATAGAAAATCCTAAAGAAACAACCAGAAAACTACGAGAGCACATCAATGAATTCAGTAAAGTTGCTGGATACAAACTTAATATAGAGAAACCTGTTACGTTTCTATACACTATCAAGAAAATATCAGAAATAGAAATTAAGGGAACGATTCCATTTACCATTGCATCAAAAAGAATAAAATACCTAGGAATAAACCTACCTAAGTAGGCAAAAGACCTGTACTCCAAAAACTATAAGATGCTGATGAAAGAAATTGAAGATGACACAAACAGATGGAGAGATATACCATGTTCTTGGATTGGAAGAATCAATATTGTGAAAATGACTATACTACCCAAGGCAATCTACAGATTCAATGCAATCCCTATCAAATTACCAATAGCATTTTTCACAGAATTAGAACAAAAAATGTTTAATTTGTATGGAAACACAAAGGACCCTGAATAGCCAAAACAATCGTGAGAAAGAAGAACTGAGCTGGAGGAATCATGCTCCCTGACTTCAGGCTACACTACAAAGCTACAGTAATCAAAACAGTATGATATTGGCACAAAAACAGCCATATAGATCAATGGAACAGGATAGAAAGCCCAGAAATAAACCTACACACTGTGGTCAATTAATCCACACAAAGGAGGCAAGAATATACAATGGAGGAAAGACAGTCTCTTCAATAAGTGGTGCTGGGAAAACTGGACAGCTACATGTAAAAAATAAAATTAGAACATTCTCTAACACCATATATAAAAATAAACTCAAAATGGATTAAAGACCTAAATGTAAGACCAGATACTATCAAACTCCTAGAGGAAAACATAAGCAGAACACTGTTTGACATAAATCACAGCAATATTTTTTTTGGATTCATCTCCTAGAGTAATGGAAATAAAGACAAAAATAAACAAATGGAATCTAATTAAACGTAAAAGCTTTTGCACAGCAACGGAAAACCATAAACAAAATGAAACGACATCCTACAGACTGGGAGAAAATATTTGCAAATGATGTGACTGACAAGGGATTAATTTCCAAAATGTACAAACAGCTCATACAGCCTAATATCAAAAAAAAAAAAATCTAATAAAAAATGGGCAGACTACCTAAATACACATTTCTCCAAAGAAGACATACAGATGGACAACAGGCACATGAAAAGATGCTCATCATTGCTAATTACTAGAGAAATGCAAATCAAAACTACAATGAGGTATCACCTCAAACCAGTCAGAATGGCCATCCTTAAAAAGTCTATAAATAATAAATGCTGGAGAGGGTGTGGAGAAAAGGGAACCTTCCTTTACTGTTGGTGGTAATATCAATTGGTGCAGCCACAATGGAAAACAGTATGGAGACTCCTTAGAAAACTAAAAATAGAACTACCATATGATCCAGCAATCCCACTACTGGGTATAAATCTGGAGAAAACTGTAATTTGAAAAGATACATGCAATGCACCCTGATGTTCATAGCAGTACTATTTACAACAGCCAAGACATGGAAGCAACCTAAATGTCCATCAATAGATGAATGCATCAAGAAGATGTGGCATATATACACAATGGAATATTACTCAGGCATAAAAAAGAATGAAATAATGCAGTCTGCAGCAACATGGATGGACCTAGAGATTATCATATTAAATGAAGTAAGTCACAAAGAGAAAGACAAATATCATATGATATCACTTATATGTGGAATCTAAAAAAATGATACAGATGAATTTATTTACAAAACAGAAACAGACTCACAGACATAGAAAACAAACTGATGGTTACCAAAGGAAATAGTGGGGGCAGGGAGCTAAATTAGGAGTTTGGGATTAACATATACACACTACCATATATAAAACAGGTAAACAACAAGGACCTACCGTATAGCGCAGGGAGCTATACTCAATATCTTGTAATAACCTATAATGGGAAAAAATCTGAAAAGGCATATATACACACACACATATATGTGTGTGTGTGTGTGTGTGTGTGTGTGTATCTGAATCACTTTGTTGTCCACCTGAAACTAACACAACATTGTAAATTAACTACACTTCAATAAAATAAAAACAACAAAACACACACAAAAAACAAAGCCTGGGAACCAACGTACTGTGGTATTACAGTAGTGCTGTCAGTGCATTTCACCTCCCTTACCCTAACCTGAGAACACTACATTGAGTAGGATTCTGAAGTCCTGTCTGAGCTCATAGGAAAGTGTGCAATGATTGATTAGTGATGTCTGCATAGGCGCAGGACATCAGTGGAGGCTGGGCTGCCTTCACCTGCCATCTTTAATGAGCATTATTATCAGCAAATACACATTTCTAGGTCTGATTTTGAGGTCCAGACGGTTCCTTGACCACCGAGCCCACAGCCTGCTCACAAGCATGCCTGAAGGCAACAAGAGAGGGAAATCAGGTGCAGCCACACCCACTGCAGAACACAGCTCATTGTAAGGACCTCAGAGATGGCCTCAAAGACGGATGCAATCATGTTATCATAAAGTAGATCCCACTTTCCCAGAGGAACAATGTTACACTTGGTGCACGGCCAATGATTGGGCCCCAAGCAAACCAAAATAGGACACAAAGTGGCACTATGTACACAATTTGAAAATGTAAATAGCATCTAAGATCTTTTTAACCCCCACCCTCACTGCTCTGCCAAAGAACCAATTTTTGCCCCCTTAGGGATGACGTTACCCTTTTCTCATGAGAATGCATGGTCTAGACTAGGTCGGGAGAAATTTATAAGAAGCTGTCTTCTTCAGGGAGAGATGCTGATCATGAGAGTCAGGGAGGGAGGAAGGGAGATTCACTTGAACTGTTTACCTTTGGAGTCCTTTGAACTCTGTACGTATATTGCCTATTCACCAATAAGTTCCAAAAACTGAAAACCATCACCGCTATCATTTCAAAGAGAAAGGGCATTTTCTAATCACCACGGGAAAAATAAAAAGGACACCGTCACCACAGAGTATAAGACCATCTTTCCCCATTAAGAAGAGGTGGCAACTTTACACTGAAGAAGACACAAAATGTACAGTCATATTTTTGTGTGCTTTTTTCTAATGCAAAAATAAAACTTTTATTTTGCAATATTACATTGCATGCAATAGTCTTCTTAATCAAAGGTTATTTGGGGGGAACTCTTAGGTGGTATAACTTGAGTGTAACCGAGCAGGACGCTATGGGGCCTTCCTGGGACAGACCCTTCCCCCATCTCCTCTGCTTTAGCTTCTCCCTGAAGTCCCTGGATAACAGTATCAGATGCACATTCCCTGAGTTGTTTTTCAGCTCCTAAAACCACCACCAAATGGAAGAAATTAACTACGTGATGATCACGAGCACGTAGCCCCAACCTTCTGGCACCTAAGGATTGATCACCGTCAACCAGTCAGAACTGTGCACGAGCTGATCACATACCCTGGGAAGAACCTCCCTCACCTGGCTTTTAAAATGTTTTGCTGAGGGGCTTCCCTGGTGGTGCAGTGGATAAGAATCTGCCTCCCAATGCAGGGAATACAGGTTCGAGCCCTGATCCGGGAAGATCCCACATGCCACGGAGCAACTAAGCCCATGTGCCACAACTACTGAGCCTGCGCTCTAGAGCCTGTGAGCCACAACTACTGAGCCCACGAGCCACAACTACTGAAGCCCACGCACCTAGAGCCCGTGCTCCGCAACAAGAGAAGCCACTGCAATGAAAAGCCTGCGCACCACAACGAAGAGTAGCCTCCGCTTGCCGCAACTAGAGGAAGCCCGTGCACAGCATTGAAGACCCAACACAGCCAAAAATAAAATAAATAAATAAGCAATCATTAAAAAAAAAATGCTTTGCTGAAAGCCTTAAGGGAGCTCAGGGTTTTGGGGCACAACCACCTGTCCTCCTTCTACTGGCACCTTTACAATAAAGCTGTACTTTCCTTCACCACAGCCAGGTGTCAGGAGATGGGCTTTACTGCTTACGGGTGAGCAGACCTGAGTTTGGTAAAACTCGTGTAATTTATTCTGGCCAATTATTTTCATATCATTGACTGAAAATCCGTTTTCCTCTATGAATGTGGGAAACACCCACAGCACCTTCATTGACCTTTCAGAGTTTTAACTATTCTGGGCAAAGCTAGAAAAATTCAGGAACCAGGCCTGTAGGTCTCTGGCTATTTCTCCTGCCTTCTCACTTCAGGGCCTTAACAAAACAAAAGTAGTGACTACAGGTCTGAGTTCCAACCAGCAAGTGTTACAGTGAATACATATTTCTTCAACTAATTTATTTTTAAAAGACAAAAAAACTAATCTCCTCCAGGTCCAGGCACTTTAAGAGCTTGTTAAGGTCTCAAAATGGCCATGTGAAGTAGACAGTACATCACCCACTTCACAAAGGAGACAATTAAAGCTCAGAGCAGTTAAGTGACTTGCCCAGGAACACACAGCATGAAAGGAGTGAAGACAGATTCAAACCCAGCTCAGCCAGATGGCCAGGCTCACTCACTCAGGATGCATGCACGTGGTGCTCACTCAGGGCTGGTTCCCTTCTCGAATTTCTACTCCCGATGGGTCCCGCCAGGAGTATGCCAGCTGAGGGAGAAGGAAGACAGTGAAGAGACACAGGCCTGAAATCATTTGGGCTGGAAGCAGGGTCAGACACTGGCCCATCCTTGGACTTGGTGCTACTTCCAAGCACACAACCCGAGTCCAGCTGGGCTTCTCCATAAATACAACGCCCCGTCAGGCCCCCTGGTCCAGGTACCAGTGAAATCCAACCTAAAGAAATGACTCAGGGGACACCAGGCCCCACAGGCTTGATGAGCAGAAAGGGCCTCTAACGATACACATATTCAAAACCCACTAGGCCAGGTCCCGCGTACCGCTCCCTCCACCCGGCCCTGAGCCTGAAAACCTTTTCTTAAATATTAAAACGTGGCCTCTAAGCTGGGCGATTAACCGAGACACAGCCTTCTTATCTCAGGTAGGAGTTTCAGAGGCCCTCCTGGTGGAACCGTAAGAAGATCCCTCCATGAGGGGAACTAATCACCGTGAAAGCTTTTGAGGGTGGAAGGGAAGCCAGGGGCAGAGAGACAGCCCCACCCAGCCCAGCCTCATTCCCCACAGTGACCCAAAGAAGGGGAAGGAATCTACCTGCTGCAAACCTGGGCCTCAGCCTCCCCGCAGATGCAGAGCCCAGAGCTGTAGACACGGAAGGCAAGCTATGGCCAGACCCATTTCACAGATGGGGCTCGTCAAGTAACGCTCAGTAAGCCATCCAGGGCCCAGGACGTGCAGGGTGCTCTTGCAGTTGTAATAACCAGCGTGGTTGGCCTACCGCCCAATCTGAAAGGTGATCCAGGAGCGTGCTGGACTCAGATAGTTAAAGAGTCAGGGGTTTTGTGAGTCAGTAGTAGAACTGTCGTTAGCTTGAAATCAGCCAGCACAATCCTTCTCCCAGCAATTTTTTTTATGGCCCAGATTGCGGGCGTCCTTTGAAAGCCCACGTGCCTGAGTTATCATGATATGAAGGCAGAAGGAGGTAACTGAAAGAATTTGAACTTTAGAACCCCCAAAGACCCGTGCAGCGTCCCAGCGCCTCAGCAACTAACTCTCTGCAGGTGCTTGATTGAGTCACGTGACTGCTCTGACCCATGCTGTCCTCCTGAGTTAAAGCGAGAGAGGATACCTACCAGCAAGGCTGCTTTGAGGATTAAATGAAATAAATGTTTGTAAAGCATACGCAGGGGATTGCTGCAGGGCATGGCGGCTGATGAAATTGACACGGGGGTCATTTTCAGGCCCATCCTCCCCACCGAATTGTGAGTCTTGCAAAGGCAGGGTCTGTTCCTGGCGCACCGTAGGTGCTCAGTGAATTCTAATTAAAGGAAATCAACACCGAGGCATTAACAACTGCCTTTCTCACCTCCGCTCTCCCGGGGGGGCCATCAGCTCTGTTGCCAGCAGCAGAATAAATGTTCTCTTGAGAGGAGCCAGTAGAATGGGCACTCATCTGGGCAGTGCCCTTCAGAAGCCAGAGGCCTCACGGGACCTAAGCCACCATTCTAATCAATACCAGCTGGTCTGGTTTTTTTAAATTATAATCCCCATTTTCCAACGAAACATACACTGTGCCATCTGCACAAGTTTGCCCAAGCCCTTCCCTCCAGTCGGAATGCGTTCCCTCCCCTGCTCTGGGAGTCCTGCACATCCTTCAGGGCCCAGCTCAGGTATCTCCTGCCCAGTGAAGCTTCCCTACAGAGGAGGGAACCTCCCTCTGGTTAAGGACACGCCGACCTTCTCGGCTCAAGGCTGAGACACAGGCTCCAGACACACAGACCTGGGTCCCCATCCACTTGGGTGACTTTGAGCAAATCATGTGATTTCCCAGAGGCTTGAGTTTTTGAAAAACTCCCCAGAACTACTGCAGGCCTTGAACAAAAGTATGTAAAGCACAGGACCTGGGACTTAGTGAGCCCCTGATAAATGGGACTTGTTATTTTTACTGAGGACAAGGCCCATATTCTCCAACTCTACCACCCACTCCCCAACACACACTCAGACACACACACGCACGCGCACACACGAGCACACACACGTACACGTATGCTCACACACGCAGGCCTCTCTAAACACACGGGATGCTCAGCGTGGCCTGGTTGGTGAGTGGCTGGTGGTGCAGGACAGCAGGGGGCGAGCAGCACACCTTGTCTCTATCACGCACCTACTGTGCGCCAGAATCACACACTGAGAAAAATGGGGATAAAGGGATGAGCTGGGGCGTCTGGACGTGAGGGAGGCCGATTTGCAAGGGGAACAGGATCTGTCTGCTTCAGGAAACAGGACCAAGCTGTCAACCATCAAGCTACAGAACTGCCCTGAGTCCCAAACTTCCTCATCTGTAAAAATGTTCTAGGATTCACGTCATGGGATTATGTGAGCATTAAACAACCCACATAAAGTACTAACACAGAGGAAGTGTTAAAAAATGTTAGCCTTTATCAATGTGCTTGTTACTAGTGGTAATAATCCCTGGGAGGTATTAGCATTGGGCACCTTGAAGTCAAGGGAGAAAAAAGTGATGAAAGAAACCCGGGGCCTCGGGCTTTCCTTCTGTCTTCAAACGGGAAACGGACCCGCGCTGGGAAGAGCTGTATTAGTTAGGATGTGCTCAGCTGCAGGTAACAGACTAGCTCGCCTTAAACAACCGAGTTTAACTTCCCAACTAACGAGACAGAGCCGGCTGCCAGGGCTGTTTGGGAGCCCAGGGAGGCCAAGGTTCTGGATCGATGTCACTGAACTCTCTAGACCTCAGTTCCTGGACTCAGCTCCACGATGGCCCTCACCTGCCAGCCTCCAAAAGCAGTGGGGAGGGGAGAGGAGGGGTGGGACGGTTCCTGGAGCCCCAGCCCCCAGAGCTGCCAGCGGGGGTCCCACGGGCCAGAGCTGCGTCACGCGGCTTCCCAGAAGCCAAGGAAGCCCAGGCAAAGGGAATGGTTTTACCATGACTACTTAGGGCCTCAAGGTGAAGGTGGTTCATCCCCTGGGGCTGCGCCCACCTCCCCTGCAGACTAGACACCCCCCCTTGTTTCCCACAAGTGATGAGATTCTATTAGCAGGAGCACCAGGGGGAGGCTGGAGGTGCCCACCATGGTCTTCCCTGGATGCCCATGTGGGAAGAACAAACGGCGGGGGCGGAGGGGATCCCATCCCCAATGCCCCCCAGGAGCTGAAGGTCAATCAAGGTCTCAGGTGGGACTTATTAGATGCCTACTGTGTTCCTGGTCCCATGCCTGACACGGTGGGGGGTACAGGAGACCCGGCTCCTGCCCCTAAAAGGACAATAAAGTCAAGTCATAGACACAAGACATACACACAGCTGTCTAAAGAGCGGACCCCTCGATTGCTCCAGGCTGGCCAGATTCTGTGGGTCTCAATGCCCTGGGCCTGCAGAGCAAGCCGGGCCAGCGGGTGTGAAAGAGGCCAGGGCAATGAAAGTAAATAAAAAGTAATTCAATTAAAAATAGGGTGTTATTTGGGATCTAAAAAAATGGTACAAATGAACGTATTTATGGAACAGAAATAGAGCCACAGATGTAGATAACAAACTTATGGTTACCAGAGGGGAAGGGGGGAGGGATAAACTGGGAGATTGGGATTGACATATACATACTACTATATATAAAATAGATAACTAATAAGGACCTACTGTATAGCACAGGGAGCTCTTCTCAATACTCTGTAATGACCTATATGGGAAAAGAATTTTAAAGAAGAGTGGATATATGTTTTTTTTTTTAATTTTGAAATATCAATACATTGGTTTAGAACAGTGGGGGAAAAAAATTAGGCTCTGTCCCTCAGAAGGTCAGAACCTTGTGGGCAAGCAAGGGGAGAAACCTGGTCAGAGCTCGGCTTCTGGAGGCAGACCTGGGTTCAGATCTCTAGTCTGCAACTTGCTGAGTGGGTGCTGTGTGACCCTGAGCAACTGACCTCACCTCTCTGGTCCTCTCTCCTGCCTCTGTGAAACGGAGGTAAGCAAACTACTGACTTCAGAGAACTATCCTGAGGCTCGAAGAGTAAATGCACGCAATACACTGCTTCATGAGTGAAAGTTATTTCTCAGAACCACAGGAAAGCACCTCAGGGGTTTGACGGAGACCAAGAACGCTGGGGCGGGACTTGAGCAGAGTCACCCAGCGGGGTAGAGAGCCAAGAGCACAAGCCTCCAGGTTCCGAGCCTGGCCACCTCCCTCCACCCGCGGGGCCAGGGAGCCTGACTCACCTGGTCCCCAGGCGCGGGGTGGGGCTTCCAGCTCTCACCTGGCGCTGCAGGCGGCCCACGCCCGCCACCCGCCTTTCATCTCCCCTCCCCGTGGCTCCGGGCGCTGCTTTCCCAATTGCCCAGGTGACGCCAGGGCCCGGGCTCTCGGCTTCCGCGGGGTACGGGGTGGGCAGGTGCGGCCGCCGCCAGGTGAGGCCGCCCCGCGGGAGGCCCGCCCACCGCGCCGCTTCGCTTCCTCCCGGTCTGTGGCGCCATCTGCTGGCCTTCCCCGGAAGGACACAACCTCTGCTCTGACTTCTGCCTCAGTTCAACAAATTAATGGGTATGGTGTTAGGTGTCCGGGATTCGCACCATCCCATGCTCTCCAGGAATCTGCAGACTACCAGAAAGCTCGGATGTAGAGAAGACAAGCAAAGAAAAAGATGCAAGTTGCAATCATTCCTTGTTCAGATACAGAACAACTTTAGTTCGGGAAGTACCAGCCCATCCTCTCTGAGGAGATGACAGGGGAAGACTTCAAAGAAACCAAGAAAATCTCCACGGAAAGGGGGTGAAAGTAATCCACGCAGTGGAAACAGAATGTGCAAAGGCCCTGAGGTAGGAAGATACCTGGCTTTTTAAAGAAAGTGAAAAGCCCAGAGGCTGGAACATAATGGCTGTGGTATGAATGAAATAGGTAGAGATCAGATAAGACCCTCTATCTATACTTTCACTGTTCCCACGAGAGAACCAAGATCCAGGGAAAGGACTTGCCCTACTTGCAGAGTGAGGCAGTGACAGCCAAGCCTAGAGGACTCCTAGCCCAGAGCTCTTTCCACCACTCCACCACCCTCTCCAGCCTTGACTGCTGTTGGTGTCCGAGAATCCATTCATTCATTCATTCAACGAACATTTCTTGAACAGCTATTATGTGCCAAAGACTGTGCTAAGCATTAAGGACAAAATGGTAAATGAGACATATTCCTTGAGATCCTCCTAATATAGTGAGGGCATCAAACCAGTCTAGGAAGATTAGAGAACGTTCCCCATCACTCACAAGAGACAAACCCAAAGGAATGAAACTGTAATGGTGGAAATCTGGGACAAGTAGAGGCCAAAAGAGGAGATATCTCAGCATTCTGCTAAAGCATACCACAGGAACAAATTATTTTAATCAAACCCTATCCCCACCTTTTTGTAGAAGTGAAACATTAGGTCATAGAGGGATTGAGTCAGGATACACAGATGGACCTCTACTGAGATGCCAGAATCCTGGTGGCAGATTCAACCCAGGGGATACGTTAGTAATAGGCGTTCGCCCCAGTTCCCAGAGGAGACTGCTTGTCCTCAGCCTTCTGCAAAAGGGTCCTCAACACATAGTGGGTCAGTCAGGCCGATGGGGCTAGTGTGACCCAACCCCATCCTCCTCCTCTTCATCATCATTTGGAATCATCATCATTGGCATTATTCAGAAATTACTCTCAGCCACCTTCCAATTCTTTATTTATTCAACCAAAAAGACTTATTGATCACCGCCCCTGTCCCAGCATTGCATTTGGGGTTGGGACACACTTAGAAAGGTAAAAGCCGCCCTTGAACAGCTCACGGAAGAGGCAGGTTGATATTTAAAACAAATCATTTCAGCCTGGTGTGGAAAAAGTGCTGCAATGGTGGTACTTTCCACTTGGGAAGAAGCACAGTAAGACCATGGATTCATCCTGCCTGGGGAGGTCTTGAGAGAGAAGTCCTATGTGAACCACAAAAAGCTTCATCTGAATCTTCAGTCCCGTGTTTCTTCAAACTGTGGTCTTGAAACAGCAGCATTTTCACTGCTTGGGGACTTGTTAAAAATGCAAATTCTGAATCTGAAACTCTGGGGTGGGTCCCAGCAATCTGTGTTTTAACATCCCTCCAGGTAATTCTGATGCTGCCTTAAGATTGAGAACCTCTGGGTGAGGCAGAAAGATGCAGAGGAGCTTGTAAATCTGTGTTTTCACCAAGCATCCAGGTAATTTTCCATGATCCCAGTGTCTGGGAACAGTACTGAGGTTGAAACTACTGATTCTTCTTTTTACCCAACTTTTACATTCCCTTTTACTTCTTTTGTCTCAGAATTATTGTCTCATCTTAATTCTGTGAGTGCATTTGTTTTCATACACGGTCAGGGCCACACCAAAAAGAACAAATGTGGTCAAATAGGGGATAGAGTGTCCAAACGTTCATTTGCCTGGGACACTCCTGTTTTAACACTGAAAGTCCCACGTCCTAGAAAACCTTTAAATCATGGACAAACCAGGAGAGTCATCCTATGTGGGCATTTGTATATGTGCTTTACTATGACTAAATAATAACGCAAAATGCTGAGAAAAAATTTCCAATTATAATATCTACAACCTTTTTACGCCAGTCCGAATCCTAACCCCAATTTTGTAATCTTCATCATTGTCATCTTTATGGTTCCTATTTCTGATCCACTTTAATTAACAAAACATAGGCAAAATGTTACACATTTCATTTTTATATCCACTGGACTTAAAAATATCATGAAAACTTGACTGTGATGTCGAAAATGAACATTCTATGATACAGCAGTTCGCTCTTAGGAGAAACTTCTTGAGAAACTAGGTGGAAGAAAGTTCATTGCAACACTGGTGATAAGGAAACAACAAAAGTTATCAACAGGAGAATGGGCCACCACATGGTACCGAAAAATAAATGAACCAAAGCTATTCCTGTCAACACGAATATCTGAGAAACTCAGTGTCGCAAGAATAACGCACAGTACAGAAGGCTGAATCTAGTACCCCATTCATATAAAGCACAAGTGACTACAAAGAGTACTGGATACATTTGGATATACATGGATGAATAATATGTAACAAAAGTATCAAAGTAGGCACAAGAATGATGAAGAGGACAAGGATTCTCTCCAGAGGCAGGGAGGAGAGGGCGGAGAGAATGGGAGCTGCAGGAGGGTTTTAACTTTTTTTTAAACTCTTTTTTTTAACTGCATGTTTTATTTCTTAAAGCTGAGACACATGAAAAAAAATCATTTTATTCTCCATACTTTTTGGCATGTCTGAAATCTTTCATAATAAGTGTGTGCATACTCTATGGTTTGCACCATGCTGCTTTAAACACAGAGTCTCCAAGACTTGGATACAATTTGAAAACATCTAGGCTGATGAAGACAAACAGGAGTTTCTGTGCTGTATGGAGTTTGTATGTTTTCTTTTCCCTTTTTTTGGCCATGGCACGCATGCGGGATCTTAGTACCCCGTCCAGGGATCGAACCCAGGCCCCCTTCAGTGGAAGCGTGGAAACCTAACCACTGGACCGCCAGGGAAGGCCCTGTATGCTTTCCTAAAGAAAAGATCTGTGCATTCCCTGTTCATCACTGAGTTCCCCCTGCCTAGCAAAGAGCTTCACACCTTGTAGATCCTCAGTTAACGTTTGCAAATGAATAAGTATTGAATGAAACTCTTCACTGTATAGATGAGAAAGCTGGGGCTCACAGTGAAATGGTTTAGCTCAAACCAGCTGCTGATATAGAGGGAGAACACAGGCCCAGCACCTGAGACCCTCAAATTCTCCAGATGGTTCCTGCATTAGCACTTCTCAAAATGTGTTCCCCCGCTCTGTTTAATTTGGGCAGGGCCAGGAGTAAACCTGCACAGCCTTGCCCCAATTCTCCTGTTCTCTGCCCTAATATAGCCCACAGAGACCTCCATTTCCCTGGTTCACTACACTGAGAACATCATGCTGATTGGATATGCTGAGCAAGAAGTAGCAAGGTCTTCGGAAGTTTTCAAAACACATGCAAACAAGAGAGAGAAGAGAACCGCCACAAGCACTCAGGGCCCCATCCTCAGTGAAGGGTCTGGGACACAGTGGTCTGGAGTAGGTGGAGATCTCTCCCCCAGGGTGAAAGACAAGTTACTGCACCTCCTGCCACCTGCAACCCAAAGCCAGATGCCACGCTTGCGTGCCCTCTTAGATTCTGGAGGCAACGGAGAACATGTGCGAGTGAGCTCCTTACCCATCTACACAGTCACCCAGAAGGCTGCCAGCTTCGAGTGGGGACCAGAACAGGGGGAAGCTCTGCAGAAAGTCCAGGCTGCAGCACAAGTTGCCTGCAACCTGGGCCCGTGATCTGGTGGAGACACCAATGCAACAACGGCTGCACAAGAAGGAGACCACCCACTGGATATTGTGTGCTCGTTATGCTACTGAACCAGCAGGGGAAACAAGAAGGAGTTACCTTACTGGCCGGGGTGGTTGATCCCTATTACCAAGTGGAAGCTGAGTTGCTTCGACTCGGTGCGGGTCAGGAGGATGCTGTCTGGAGCCTGGGGGGTCTCTGGGTGCCCCGGCACTTCCAAGCCAGATAGTAAAGGTGGATGGAAAACCACAGCAGCCAATAATGTCAGGATGGTTGAGGACTCAGACCCCTCAGAGATGAGGGCTTGGGTCACACCACCAGGTAAAATATCCGCACCAGCTGGCATTCCGGCTGAGAGTGGGGAGAATACAGAACGAGGCGGTGGAAGGAGGAATTTGTACGTATCTATGAGGGCCTCACAGCCAGGATTACAGAAACGAGGATGTAATGACTTGGCATATCTTCTATTGCTGTGTTTTAGGGATGTATTTGTTTTTATGTGCTAACCATCCTCTTTTCTTCCCATCATTACTTTATACACGATTGTCGGACGCTTAGTTTACGATTTAGCCTGTAGGGACTAGAATATTCAGTGGTGCTGTGACTGAATTTCAGGAGTGACGTATATACGAATCAGTTATACATTCAGCGACCCTTGAAACCGTGCATCCCCTCATTTTGGGGAAAAGAGTGAGAATTTATTTGGAGGAAGCATGGCTGTATCTTGTCAGATAGGAACATAAAGTTGTTTGCTGTGTATAAAATTACAATGTACGTAGCAGGTACATATGGAAGCTGAGTCATGGAAGGAGGAGACGGTGCTATTTTCAATTTCTTGCCTCTAGTTCCAAATTCACCCATTGTCGCCTGTTCTGTGGAGAGGAATCTGGGCCTCTTAAGCATTTTCCCTTTCCCACGTGGCACGATGTTAAGTGTTGCCAGGAGAGGGCGCTGGAGAGACACTGCGGGAGGAAAGGGCTCTTCCTAGTGGTGATGGGTTGCTCACCAGGCTTCTCCAGCACGCCCCCCAGTGGCCGGCTGCTGCAGTGCATGGCAGTCAGCAGCATCCAGAGGCTTCCCCCGCTCCCCCGCCGCCCCAACCCCCGCACAGGGCAGTTTTGTAACAGAGTGCCTCCAGTGAGACCCCTGCCAGTGCCAGCTTTCCCTGGCACCCTGGGAGGGGCAGGTGTCCAGTGAGTTCCTCCAGCATGGCGCCACAGCGCTTCTCTGCCATCACTGAACCAGGGCCATGCCCTCCCAACAAAGTCTGGATCTCAGCCCTGTTGGGGTCCAGGGTGTGAGGGTCTCTTGGGTGCTCTACCTCAGCCCCAGGGGGAGGAGCTAGTCCTTACAGCTGCTCTTCCGGGATTCTTTAGACCTCTCTGTACTTCTTACTTATTTCTCACTAACAACTTAAGGCAAATACAAAGTGCCTTCTAGGAGGGGGGCCACCAGGAAGTCATCTCAGGACTGTCCTCCCTCCACACCCCCTCTTCTACCTTTCTGCCCCTCCTCCCATGCCCCCCATTTCCGTCCTTTCCTCTCTGCCCCCTGTTCTCCCTCCTCCTCTTCTTGCCTTCTCACCGTCCTCCCACCACCTTTGAAAAATAAACAGTCCAATTTTCCTGCACTTGAGATGAAGGTTGCATCAAACCCCTTAGTGCCTGGCTGAGGGCTCCCTTCCTTCCCTGCGATGTCACACTGGGAAGGGCTGGGCAGAGGGCACCAGGCAGCCCCCAAGGGCCCTCATGGTCACCTCCCCAGCCCGGAGGCCCATACAGCACTGGCCTCCCTTCAGGCACTTCCTGCCACCTCCCTCTCCACAACTCCTTCAGTGACTGGATTGAAAAATGTACACAGAAGAGTCTAAGGAAAAACTTGAGACACACGAAGACGCCCCAAGGCACGGAGGGGCTGGAAACTTCCTTCTGGAACCAGAGTTCATTGTTCCCCCCACCCCGCCCCTGTGGGAGTGAGGAAATTGGCAGAGTGCGGGACGGTCAGTGTGCCCCCTACTGGCCAGTTGTATGTATGGACGTAGAGAAACGCGCACATTGTATGTTACGTGATAACGTGAGTTGTATGTTATTGGGTGACTCTTGATAACAGATTGCAGGATATGCTGTGCCTGTCCATCAACCAGGGGCTGTTGGGTGGATCACAGGAGACCCACACGTTGCACTGCAAGGCAGCCATTTAAAGAAAGGCCTAGATCTGTGTATTAGCATGGAAGCGTTTCTGTGATGCATTGATGAGGAAACAGAAACAGTCTGTAAAAGTATATGTAAACATGACATTTTCTGTTAAACCTGGAAGAGTTAAGCCCTACCTCGTTAAAAATCATAATCTCAAGGACGAAGGTGTTGAGGAGCAGACACCATCACTTTCAACCTAGGGTCTGGTGATATTTGACTACAATGTGCATACGAGCATTTTGAAATAGAACTGAGATATTTCCAATCTGGAAAATGAATATATGAAATACACAAATAGACTTAAGGCCAGTCGAGTCCCCTCTCCAGGCCTCAGTTTTCTCATCTGTAAAATGGGGATGACCTTCTCTTCCTCTCGTAGTTTTATCTATGTAACAAAGATTTGTAGAAACAGTTTCTCTGTGCCAGGTACCATTCTAAGCACTTTCTACATATTAACTAAATCAATCTTTATAACAAGCTAACGAGGGAGGGACTATTATTATCCCCATTTTATAGATGGAGGAACTGAAGCACAGAGAGTTTGAGTGAATTAGCCAAGCTCACCCAGCAAATAAATGGCAGAGCTGGGATTTGAACTCAAGAAGTCAGGCTCCTGGGCCTGGCTTCTTAGGTACCATACAATGTAGCAAAGAGTCAGTGAGAATGTATGTGAAGTGCATTCCGCATAATATGTGTCAGTGATATTTGTGGAAGGTGACAATGCTTCTCAGATCTACCTAAAGTGTGTGCTCCCCACAAACTCCTAGAACGGCCCCTGGCCCAAAAAAAGCACACAGGACCCAACTGCTGAATTAATGAATGTGTGAATGAATGAATCCACCGATATCTGGATTAAAACCTTGCTTTTCTAAGCAGTTTTTTGCATGGCAGCATCTAGCCCAAGAGTTGGCACATAGTAGGGCTAAGAGATGCAGAGATGAATAGTGAGATGAACAGCATTTGGCACACAGTAGTCCCGCAGGAAATGACGGATGAATTACAGCAGAATGGTTTTTCTTCTGTTTCCTACAGCCCCATCCTGACTCCCGCTCGCCTGGGAGCTTCAAGCAGGCAGGGACCCCGGCACCCAGCCCAGGGCCTGGCACACAGTAGGCGCTCAGGAAAGGCTGAAGAACATGTGGCTGACGAGAGTGGGGCCTGCAGGAAAAGAGGGGGTCAGAGCTGAGCGAGCCTCCATCCTGAGAGCTCAGGCAGGATGACCGCAAGGGGCCAGCCCACAACCTCCGTGGGCAGCTCAGGATGGCGCCTGGCTGCGCCCTGGGTGAGAGGCGGGGGGATCTGCCTCTGTGAGGGGAGGAAAGTGGAGAGGAAGGCAGCTGCGGGGGCGGCCGGAGCCCGAGGCAGGTGGGGCCCAGGAGGAAGCCCGCCGGCATCAACTGCGGGTCTGAGGCCAGGAAGAGCTTCTCCGCACCATGTCTTCTGGGAGGACCTCCTCCTGGTTCCCTCCAGCAAAAACCATCCTGACCTCAAGGAAAAGGCTCCCGAAGGAAAATACATGCAGGCCCCCCGCAAAGTCCTCCTTCCACCCCGCAAAGCTCCCATGTCCACCCTGTAAGTAATCCCATGCCAGGAAGGGTCTCCCTGCCTTGAAGCCCCCAGAGGCAGAATTAACAATCCAGCTTCCTTCTCCCTGTCTGCCCAGGCCCCACCCACCCCTCCTGAAACCTGGTCCCTTGCAGCCCCTTCCACCTCCTGCCCTCCTGGGGAGGAGACTCCCGTCACTCATCGTCGCAAACGTCCGTGTGCTGGCCGAGAACGTGGGTCTCTAACTGTGCCGTTCTAGGCATGTCCATTAGCGCTGGGCCGTTAATTGTGTGGTTCCAATCTCCTGCGTTCTCACCTCCTTGTTACACAGCTGTCAACTGCTGAGAGAGGCCTGTGAAAATCTTCCGCTGTCATCGTGAATTGGGGATATGATAAGTGCGAGCAAGTTTGAAATTATTATAGCTTCCAGTGAATTAAGTCGTTGGACATTGTATCCTAAGCCTCTTCCTTTCTCACAGTGCTCTTTGCCATAAAGTCTTTTTGGTCAGATGTTAATACAGTCTTACACGCTTGCTCTGAGTATTTTATCTTTGCACTTGTAGTCTTCCTGTGCCCTTATAGTTTTAGCTGCATCTTTTACAGACAGTGTATTGCTGATTATTATTTTTATTTCTGTTGTTAATCCAACATGACGTGGCTTCTTCTGGCTATTACTGATATACTTAGATTTACTGTGATTGCTGATATATTTGAATCTAGATCTACCATCTTCTTTTTGCACTATTTTTCATGCTTTTTCTATGCATTTCTTTTTTTCTTCCCTTTTCGGCCTTCTGCTGGACTGACTGAGTTTTCTCTATTTCCCCTTTTATTTTTCATGTTGGAAGCTGTACATCCTGGCCCTATTATTTTAATGTTGACAATGACATTTAAATTTTTCCCCTTGGCTTCAAGCTAATTGTGGGTAATTGAGTTAATCAATATCTATACCTTCCTCTCCAGCAATACAAGGACTTAGATCACTTTTATTCAGATTATCCTGTGAGAGGATTTATTTCCACATGGTTTTATAACCTCAAAAACACTCATTGTTATTGTTGTTTTCTATAAATTGTGCATTTTGTTTTACCCACATATTTACTAATTTCCCTACATCACTTCTTCCCGTGGTCCATGCTTCCTCTTGCATTTGCCTTCCTTCTTCCTAAAGCATGTGTCTCAGCAGTTATTTCAGTATGGCGGGTGATGATTAACGCTCCTTAAAAAAAAATTATTTATTTATTTGGCTGTGATGGGTCTTATTTGCAACACGGGATCTTCGATCTTTGTTGCAACATGTGGGATCTTTTTCGTTGTAGCACGTGGGATCTAGTTCCCTGACCAGGCCCATTGCTTTGGGAGTGCAGCGTCTTAGCCACCGGACCACCAGGGAAGTCGCAAAGCTGTTCTTTCGTCTAGTTGAAACTGTCTACTTCAGCTCTCATTGTTGACTGATAGTTTCACTGGGTATAGAATTCCAGGTTGTCAGTTACTGTGTTCTTGGCACTTTGAGGACGGTGACTTTTATCTTCTGTTGCTGCTGTTGAGATGTGTGATGTCAGGCCTTCCTTGGCAATCTTTCCTTTCAATTGACTGTGATATTTTCTTTGGCTCTGTGTTCTGCAGTCATATTATGTCATGGATTTATTTTTACTTATCCTGCTTGGTTTTTATATATGATCCAAAATTTTTAGGTGTTTTGTAAACGCAGGGGTTTTTGGTTTGGTAGTTCACAGTATAGCAGGGGGGGCGGGGAAAGCCAAAATCACTCTCAGAGGTGCAAGTGTGTCCCCAGCACTGCCTGGCCACTGGCCATGGGCAGGTCTGGCAGGAGAGGGATGGAGTCAGAAAATTACAGGCCTCAGCTCTCAAATGAGCCTGGCCTTCACTTAGCCCTCTGGGTGCAGGACATCAGGGTGGGAATAATTGGCACAAGTAAGTAAGATAACTTGCTAGATACTCAGCAACGTTCTTTTGGAAGGGGATCTCCATGACTGAGAGCAGAGAGAGGGATGAACTCCTGCCACGTGCCAGGGCTGGTCCAGGCGCTGAGAGAACAGGGACAGATGAGGGGAGAACCCCCTTTGCGGAGCTCACAGTGCAACAAGGCCAGGGCCGCTCTAATGTAACATCGGGCTCGGGGGAAGCTGAGACCCCCCAGTGCTCCCCCAGTTGTTAGCAAACACGTACCCACGTGGCAGGCGCCTGGTGCAGAGGCTGCCTTTCGGCAGCAATGACGCACCCGTGCGACACTCTTCACAGCTTGCAAGCTGCTTTCGTCCTCACAGCCGTCTGCTGAGCCCCTCCACTTAAGGACGGGGAAGCTGAGGCTCAGAGGGCAAATAGTCTAACTTCTCTGTGCCTCAGCTTCCTCATCTGTCAGATGGGATAACACTGGTACCAATCTCTTCCGGCTGGTGTGAGAATGCAGTGAGTTGATATCTATGAAGCGCTTTCAGTAGAGCAGGAGTTAATAGTAAAGGAAGGCACCACACAAGTGTTAGTGATGGATATTACCCACGTCAGCCCAGAATCCACCCCTCCCCACTGCCCCTCACCCCCTCGACCGCAGAGCCCCGTCATCGTTTTCTTCGTAGCACTTGCCCCTGTGTGAAATCACACGTTCATTTACTTCTGCACCTGTTTACTGCGTCTCCCACACGCAACACACGTGCCATGAGGGCAGGACCTCACCTGTTTATTTACTGAGTGTCCCTGACCAGGTGGCACTCCATAGATGTCTCTGAGTCTGAGAGTAACTAAGCAACTGATGGAGGTTACATTTCAAGGAATCCCAATTGACCTTGATCCACGGGCCAACCACTCACCCTGAACCATAGAAAATAGCCTCTGAAATGCACATTCCCGGTCAGGCACAGCCACACTTAGAGTCAGTGTCACCCCACCCAGCCCCGCTTCCTCCAAGGGCATCCACATCCCTGGGCTACATTTACTTTGTGCTCATAATACTCTCTCCTTGGACCTCTATTTGTTACACCCATTGGCAGTTACTGATCCCCTGTAGAGCCGGGGAAGGTTCTCACGGGCAGGAACGAAACCAGTCATCTGAGTCTCCAGCAGGTGCCAGGTATCTGGAAGGTATTCCTTCACCCGGATTCTGCAATTATCAAAGTTTTGCCAACCTTATTGTATTTATGCCCTCCCCCCCACCCACAAGCACGCACTTATTACCCCCATGAGTATTTTTAAAGCAAATCTCAGACGTTGTATCATTTTATCCAACTTTACAATTCTAAGGGGTTTACACACCCACCGGGTTCTCTCTGAGAGGTGGGTGCTGTAATCCCATTTTACACATGTGGAAACTGAGGCCCAGAGTGCTGAAGTTCTTGTCCAAAGTGACAGAGGTGAACGGTGGTGGGGCTGGCACCAAGCTGTCTGGACCCCCGGTCCTAAGACGCCCCTCCCTCCACGAGGCCCTTGGCCAGCCCTCCTCCTCTTCCCCGGGGCAGGGCTCCCAGGGCCAGACTTTGATCTCTTCCAGGGCCGAATTCCAGATGGAGGCCTCACCAGCCGGCTCGGGCAAGACGATTGATGGGGTGTTGATGACGTCAGGGTTTACAGACAAGCTCCGGGCTGGGCCGGGGTGCTGTGGGCTGATTGTCAGCCGTGATGGGAACCAGACACCTCGGTCCCTGGGCTCCCGGAGGAGAAGGCGAGGGGCCAGGAGAGGGGCCTGGGGCTTCTCACCCTGGAGCAGCCACAGAATCAGGAGTACTTGTCATGTGACAGCAGGCTTCCTGGTTCCTCGAGGATCTCAGGGTGGCCCTCGAGGTGTCAGGGGTGCCCTGAATCCCCTCCACGTAGGATCTAGCAGGAAGGGCTCTCAACTCAGATTCCAGTCTCGGCCGCTGAAAATAACCTCACTCCGTCTTTCCCCCTCTGGCCCTCAGTCTGTTCATCAACAACAAAAGAAGGTGAGGCTAGACTGGGGGTCAACACACTTTTTCTGTAAAGGGCCAAATACTTCAGCTTTGGGAACCACACAGCCTCTATTGCCACTACCAGACTCTTCCAGTGTAGCCTGAAAGCCACCAGATACAAGATCTAATCAAGTGGGAGAGGCTGTGTTCCAATAAAACTTTATTTACAAAATCAGGTGGTGGGCCAGATTTGGCCCTCCAGCTGTAGTTGGCTCACCCCTGGAGTAGCCAGTCACTAAAGGCCCTTTGAACTCTGAAAATGTGCAAGTCAGAGATTAGGGGGGCTTGTGGGGGCCGGTAGATAATGTGAATGAACCAAGCAAAAGCCAGCAGAGGCATTAGGGAGTGGTGAGGACTGCAGCAAACTACAGAGCTGTGCCTTGACTCAACGGGGATGGGGTGGGCTATTCCTTGCTCTCGCCAATCATGGCCAGGTGGAAACCAGCTTACTCCCAGATATAAACGAGTATTCAAAAGAAGCTGGAAATCTGCTTGTTAAAAAAATGTGAGTTACCCGATTCTGAACTGTTACTTATAAACTCAAACTTGTAAAAACCATTGGGTGGCCCAAATCCCATCACACAGGCTCATGGGCCATATTAGGCCCAAGGGCCACCCTTTGCAAACTCTGCTCTCCATTCAGATCTTTCCCCCCAACTGCAGATACCGGGTTAGTGTTTGCAGAAGCACAGAGATGATGTGGGGGCTCACCTCGGTGGGCTGGCTTTTTTCTTCCACCCTTGGACGTCCACAGGGCGATGGGAAACTTACAAACACTGATGAGGGAAGAACCCGGCCTCAGCTCGTGGACCTTCATAGGCTTCGGGGCCCTGGACCAAAGAATCCCCTTGGGAAAGCGGCTTTGCTGCCAGCCTGGAAGGAGTGATCTGCCAGGGTTCCCTGCCTGGGACTGGGGGCAGCACGGGGGCTTCTCGACTTGGGAGGGAAGCAAGCAAGGCTGTCACTCCAGCCACCTGCCCCGATGTCCCCAGATGGCCAACCAGCTCAGGCCCCTGGAGGCTTGTCCCTCTGAGCTGGCTCCCCTGGGAGGCCCACGCTGCTCTTGTCAGTCGCCGTTCTCCTGCTGGCATGGAAGGGGCCCGGGTCTCCAGCCTGTTGGCGTTTTAGTGCCAAGTGTCTCTAAGGCAACATCCAACCAAGATGTGCGAGTCTGGAAATGGCTGTGAGAGGCGGGAGACCGTGGGCGGAGGCGGAGGCGTGGGGCTGGCCCGGGACGGGGATGTTTATTCTTCCTTCGGGGCCTGTGGGCCTGGGAGCCATTAAAAATGCCGATTAATCTTCCTGCTGGTCTCAGAGGGTAAAATTAGAGCCAGAAATGAGTCTGGAGCTACAAGGACATGGGAAGGATATGCAGAAGCTCTGCCCGTGTGAACTGGTGAGGAAAACAAGACGCCTTCCATTGCCACTCCAGAGTGATCCAGTGGGTCTGTCTTTTCATCTGCCTTTGAAAATCAGGTTTATTGAGGTATAATTTACCTTCCAAAAAATACACCCATCTTGGTGCAGCTCCTGTGGAAAACAGGAGAGGGGACTTCCCTGGCGGTCCAGTGGTCAGGATTCTGTGCTTCCACCGCGGGGACATGCGCTGGTTCCCTGGTCAGGGGACTGAGATGATTCCGCATGCCACGCTGCGTGGCCGAACAGACAAACAAAAACACTAAAAAAGAGAATGACTGTATGATCCAGCAATCCCACTTCTGGGGATCGACCCCCAGAGAACTGAAAGCCGGATCCCCAAGAGAGGTCCATACGGCAGCAGAAGCCTTCACAGCAGCCAAAGGCGGAAGCAACCCACACGCCCGTGAATGGACAAACAGAACGCCGTCTATTCTAACAGTGGACTATTATCCAACCTTAAAAAGGGAGGAGATTCTGACACACGCCACGACTTGGACACACCTTGAGGATGTGATGCCCAGTGAAGTAAGCCAGTCCCAGAAGACACATGCTGTGTGATTCCACGCGTATGAGGTTCCTGGAAGTGTCAGATTCATAGAGACAGAAAGTAGATGGTGGTTACCAGGGGCAGGAGGGGGAGGGAGGGTGGGGAGTTGTTGTTTAACGGGGACAGAGTTTCAGTTTTGCAAGATGGAAAAGTTCTGGAGATCAGTTGTAGCAAACTGTGAATATACTGAACACTGCTTAAAAGTGGTTAAGATGGTAAATTTTATGTTGTATGTTTTTCCCCACAATTAGACATTAAAAAATTTTAAATGTGCCCATTTTACGTGTACAATTCCTTGGACTTTGCTAAATAGAACATCACCCCAGTCAAAATAGAAAGCGTTCCCTCACCCGGAGAGTCCTTTGTGCCTCACTGCAGTCTATGCTGGTTTTCAACATCCTGCTGAATTCAAGTTTAATTAAAAGGGAATGATACCCCCGCTGCCCTGGGGTCTGGGTCAAGCCTAAACCGCTGTGACTGCTGGGAGCTGTGTCCCACTCAGGCTCCTTCCTACCTGGGCCTCGAACCTGTGTGTGGGAGGGGACGGCAGGGAGCAAGGGAGACACATTTGCTTTGGCTTCTGAATTTCTAATCAGCTGCCCAGGTGTTGAAAGGAGCAGCATGAAACACTGGCTCGACAGAGGCAGACAGACACACACGTGGACACGGACACACACGCACGGACACACACACATGAACATGGACACACACACGTGAACACGGACACACACACACTCCCCCTGGCGGCTCCCCAGCCTTTGCTCGCTGCCCGCTGTGCTATAAATTGGCCACGTAGGAGCCAGGCTGCTCTTGAAAAGCACCCCCACCCCTGGCCCTGGTGTGCAGCCGGGAGTGTGTCCCCTGGGGCTGTTCACCCAGGCGAGGGCTCCCCTGGGACAGTGAACTCAGACCAGCCTCCTTGAACGCCGCCTCCTCACTGCCCCCCCTAGCCTTGACCTCTGGCTTTCAAACTCCCTGACTTCTGCCTGTGAAGATTGGTCAGTGAAGGTCGCCCCCTGGTGGAACATCTGGGACATAACAAAAATTGGTCTCTGCCTTCGTGGTTCGTTGAATTCATTCAATTCCAAATATTTGAGGGGGGGAAATAATGACAGTGGAGAAAGCTGGAAGACACCTTAACCAAGTGATCAGGTTCATGTCACCTGGAAGGGGACAGAGGGACATCGTGTACCCCTGACGTGATGCACTGAGAAGGGCACCTCCTTTCTCAGGTATTCTTACCCCCCAAGTCTGTACTACTTTTGCAACTTTTCCGTGAGCCTAAAATTCTTTCAAAGAATTTTCCAAAATTTCAAAATTATTTCAAAATAAAAAGTTAGAGTATTTGTGGACCTTCTTTTATATGTGGAAGGCACTGATCTTTAAACTGGGGATACATGCCTTCATGGAACTAATGTTCTCATGGGAGAGAAGACACACAAACCAACCCAATGGTTGCATCTGTGTCAAGTAATAAGGGCTGGGAAGCAAAAGAAGGGAGGACAAAGGGTCAGGGGTGAAGGGCCGGGGGCAGCTGGTGGCTGGCGGTCAGGGGCAAGCTCTCTCTGGAGGTGACTAAGTGGCAGGGCCCTGAGCGGCTGAGGGGGGCACACAAACTCATTCATTAATAAGTAACATCGTGTGATGATCGTGCTCAGTGCTGTGGGCAGGAAGCAGGGGAGCGGGCTGGCAGCATGGAAAGGGGGTGCGTGTGCTTTTCAAACAGAACATGTGTGTGACACAGGTCTTGCTGGGCGAGTGATGGGCGAGCAGAGGCCAGAGGAGGAGAAGGAGTGAGAATTTCTGGTGGAGGGAACAGGACGTGCAAAGGTCCGGAGGTGGGCTTCTCGCTCACAGCACTGAGCACGATGTGACACACAGTGTTACTTACTGAATTTTTTTCTCTGCCCTCCTGGAAGGTAAGCACTGCGAGGGACACAGAATCTGCTCACTGCTGTGTCCCCAAGCGCCTGGCACATAGCAGGCTCTGCGATAATATCTGTTGGATTAATGAATGAGTTCGTGTGCCCCCCTCAGCCACTCAGGGCCCTGCCACTTAGTCACCTCCACAGAGAGCTTGCCCTGACCGCCAGCCACCAGCCGCCCCCGGCCCTTCACCCCTGATCCTTTGTCCCCCCTTCTTTTGCTTCCCAGCCCTTATTACTTGACACAGATGCAACCATTGGGTTGGTTTGTGTGTCTTCTCTCCCATCAGAACATTAGTTCCATGAAGGCATGTATCCCCAGTTTAAAGATCAGTGCCTTCCACATTAGTTCCATGAAGGCATGTATCCCCAGTTTAAAGATCAGTGCCTTTGGGGCTTCCCTGGTGGCGCAGTGGTTGAGAATCTGCCTGCCAATGCAGAGGACACGGGTTCGAGCCCTGGTCTGGGAAGATCCCACATGCCACAGAGCAACTAGGCCCGTGAGCCACAATTGCTGAGCCTGTGTGTCTGGAGCCTGTGCTCCGCAACAAGAGAGGCTGCATTAGTGAGAGGCCCGCGCACCGCGATGAAGAGTGGCCCCCACTTGCCGCAACTAGAGGAAGCCCTAGCACAGAAACGAAGACCCAACACAGCCATAAATAAATAAATAAATAAATAAATAAATAAATAAAATTTAAAAAAAAATCAGTGCCTTCCACATATACAAGAAGGTCCACAAATACTCTAACTTTTTATTTTGAAATAATTTTGAAATTTTGGAAAATTCTTTGGAAGAATTTTAGGCTCATGGAAAAGTTGCAAAAGTAGTACAGACTTGGGGGGTAAGAATACCTGAGAAAGGAGGTGCCCTTCTCAGTGCATCACGTCAGGGGTACACGATGTCCCTCTGTCCCCTTCCAGGTGACATGAACCTGATCACTTGGTTAAGGTGTCTTCCAGCTTTCTCCACTGTCATTATTTCCCCCCCTCAAATATTTGGAATTGAATGAATTCAACGAACCACGAAGGCAGAGACCAATTTTTGTTATGTCCCAGATGTTCCACCAGGGGGCGACCTTCACTGACCAATCTTCACAGGCAGAAGTCAGGGAGTTTGAAAGCCAGAGGTCAAGGCTAGGGGGGGGCAGTGAGGAGGCGGCGTTCAAGGAGGCTGGTCTGAGTTCACTGTCCCAGGGGAGCCCTCGCCTGGGTGAACAGCCCCAGGGGACACACTCCCGGCTGCACACCAGGGCCAGGGGTGGGGGTGCTTTTCAAGAGCAGCCTGGCTCCTACGTGGCCAATTTATAGCACAGCGGGCAGCGAGCAAAGGCTGGGGAGCCGCCAGGGGGAGTGTGTGTGTGTCCGTGTTCACGTGTGTGTGTCCATGTTCATGTGTGTGTGTCCGTGCGTGTGTGTCCGTGTCCACGTGTGTGTCTGTCTGCCTCTGTCGAGCCAGTGTTTCATGCTGCTCCTTTCAACACCTGGGCAGCTGATTAGAAATTCAGAAGCCAAAGCAAATGTGTCTCCCTTGCTCCCTGCCGTCCCCTCCCACACACAGGTTCGAGGCCCAGGTAGGAAGGAGCCTGAGTGGGACACAGCTCCCAGCAGTCACAGCGGTTTAGGCTTGACCCAGACCCCAGGGCAGCGGGGGTATCATTCCCTTTTAATTAAACTTGAATTCAGCAGGATGTTGAAAACCAGCATAGACTGCAGTGAGGCACAAAGGACTCTCCGGGTGAGGGAACGCTTTCTATTTTGACTGGGGTGATGTTCTATTTAGCAAAGTCCAAGGAATTGTACACGTAAAATGGGCACATTTAAAATTTTTTAATGTCTAATTGTGGGGAAAAACATACAACATAAAATTTACCATCTTAACCACTTTTAAGCAGTGTTCAGTATATTCACAGTTTGCTACAACTGATCTCCAGAACTTTTCCACCTTGCAAAACTGAAACTCTGTCCCCGTTAAAACAACAACTCCCCACCCTCCCTCCCCCTCCTGCCCCTGGTAACCACCATCTACTTTCTGTCTCTATGAATCTGACACTTCCAGGAACCTCATACGCGTGGAATCACACAGCATGTGTCTTCTGGGACTGGCTTACTTCACTGAGCATCACGTCCTCAAGGTGTGTCCAAGTCGTGGCGTGTGTCAGAATCTCCTCCCTTTTTAAGGTTGGATAATAGTCCACTGTTAGAATAGACGGCGTTCTGTTTGTCCATTCACGGGCGTGTGGGTTGCTTCCGCCTTTGGCTGCTGTGAAGGCTTCTGCTGCCGTATGGACCTCTCTTGGGGATCCGGCTTTCAGTTCTCTGGGGGTCGATCCCCAGAAGTGGGATTGCTGGATCATACAGTCATTCTCTTTTTTAGTGTTTTTGTTTGTCTGTTCGGCCACGCAGCGTGGCATGCGGAATCATCTCAGTCCCCTGACCAGGGAACCAGCGCATGTCCCCGCAGTGGAAGCACAGAATCCTGACCACTGGACCGCCAGGGAAGTCCCCTCTCCTGTTTTCCACAGGAGCTGCACCAAGATGGGTGTATTTTTTGGAAGGTAAATTATACCTCAATAAACCTGATTTTCAAAGGCAGATGAAAAGACAGACCCACTGGATCACTCTGGAGTGGCAATGGAAGGCGTCTTGTTTTCCTCACCAGTTCACACGGGCAGAGCTTCTGCATATCCTTCCCATGTCCTTGTAGCTCCAGACTCATTTCTGGCTCTAATTTTACCCTCTGAGACCAGCAGGAAGATTAATCGGCATTTTTAATGGCTCCCAGGCCCACAGGCCCCGAAGGAAGAATAAACATCCCCGTCCCGGGCCAGCCCCACGCCTCCGCCTCCGCCCACGGTCTCCCGCCTCTCACAGCCATTTCCAGACTCGCACATCTTGGTTGGATGTTGCCTTAGAGACACTTGGCACTAAAACGCCAACAGGCTGGAGACCCGGGCCCCTTCCATGCCAGCAGGAGAACGGCGACTGACAAGAGCAGCGTGGGCCTCCCAGGGGAGCCAGCTCAGAGGGACAAGCCTCCAGGGGCCTGAGCTGGTTGGCCATCTGGGGACATCGGGGCAGGTGGCTGGAGTGACAGCCTTGCTTGCTTCCCTCCCAAGTCGAGAAGCCCCCGTGCTGCCCCCAGTCCCAGGCAGGGAACCCTGGCAGATCACTCCTTCCAGGCTGGCAGCAAAGCCGCTTTCCCAAGGGGATTCTTTGGTCCAGGGCCCCGAAGCCTATGAAGGTCCACGAGCTGAGGCCGGGTTCTTCCCTCATCAGTGTTTGTAAGTTTCCCATCGCCCTGTGGACGTCCAAGGGTGGAAGAAAAAAGCCAGCCCACCGAGGTGAGCCCCCACATCATCTCTGTGCTTCTGCAAACACTAACCCGGTATCTGCAGTTGGGGGGAAAGATCTGAATGGAGAGCAGAGTTTGCAAAGGGTGGCCCTTGGGCCTAATATGGCCCATGAGCCTGTGTGATGGGATTTGGGCCACCCAATGGTTTTTACAAGTTTGAGTTTATAAGTAACAGTTCAGAATCGGGTAACTCACATTTTTTTAACAAGCAGATTTCCAGCTTCTTTTGAATACTCGTTTATATCTGGGAGTAAGCTGGTTTCCACCTGGCCATGATTGGCGAAAGCAAGGAATAGCCCACCCCATCCCCGTTGAGTCAAGGCACAGCTCTGTAGTTTGCTGCAGTCCTCACCACTCCCTAATGCCTCTGCTGGCTTTTGCTTGGTTCATTCACATTATCTACCGGCCCCCACAAGCCCCCCTAATCTCTGACTTGCACATTTTCAGAGTTCAAAGGGCCTTTAGTGACTGGCTACTCCAGGGGTGAGCCAACTACAGCTGGAGGGCCAAATCTGGCCCACCACCTGATTTTGTAAATAAAGTTTTATTGGAACACAGCCTCTCCCACTTGATTAGATCTTGTATCTGGTGGCTTTCAGGCTACACTGGAAGAGTCTGGTAGTGGCAATAGAGGCTGTGTGGTTCCCAAAGCTGAAGTATTTGGCCCTTTACAGAAAAAGTGTGTTGACCCCCAGTCTAGCCTCACCTTCTTTTGTTGTTGATGAACAGACTGAGGGCCAGAGGGGGAAAGACGGAGTGAGGTTATTTTCAGCGGCCGAGACTGGAATCTGAGTTGAGAGCCCTTCCTGCTAGATCCTACGTGGAGGGGATTCAGGGCACCCCCGACACCTCGAGGGCCACCCTGAGATCCTCGAGGAACCAGGAAGCCTGCTGTCATCTGACAGGTACTCCTGATTCTGTGGCTGCTCCAGGGTGAGAAGCCCCAGGCCCCTCTCCTGGCCCCTCGCCTTCTCCTCCGGGAGCCCAGGGGCCGAGGTGTCTGGTTCCCATCACGGCTGACAATCAGCCCACAGCACCCCGGCCCAGCCCGGAGCTTGTCTGTAAACCCTGACGTCATCAACACCCCATCAATCGTCTTGCCCGAGCCGGCTGGTGAGGCCTCCATCTGGAATTCGGCCCTGGAAGAGATCAAAGTCTGGCCCTGGGAGCCCTGCCCCGGGGAAGAGGAGGAGGGCTGGCCAAGGGCCTCGTGGAGGGAGGGGCGTCTTAGGACCGGGGGTCCAGACAGCTTGGTGCCAGCCCCACCACCGTTCACCTCTGTCACTTTGGACAAGAACTTCAGCACTCTGGGCCTCAGTTTCCACATGTGTAAAATGGGATTACAGCACCCACCTCTCAGAGAGAACCCGGTGGGTGTGTAAACCCCTTAGAATTGTAAAGTTGGATAAAATGATACAACATCTGAGATTTGCTTTAAAAAATACTCATGGGGGAAATAAGTGCATGCTTGTGGGTGGGGGGGGAGGGCATAAATACAATAAGGTTGGCAAAACTTTGATAATTGCGGAATCCGGGTGAAGGAATACCTTCCAGATACCTGGCACCTGCTGGAGACTCAGATGACTGGTTTAGTTCCGGCCCGTGAGAATCTTCCCCGGCTCTACAGGGGATCAGTAACTGCCAATGGGTGTAACAAATAGAGGTCCAAGGAGAGAGTATTATGAGCACAAAGTAAATGTAGCCCAGGGATGTGGATGCCCTTGGAGGAGGCGGGGCTGGATGGGGTGACACTGACTCTAAGTGTGGCTGTGCCTGACCGGGAATGTGCATTTCAGAGGCTATTTTCTATGGTTCAGGGTGAGTGGTTGGCCCGTGGATCAAGGTCAATTGGGATTCCTTGAAATGTAACCTCCATCAGTTGCTTAGTTACTCTCAGACTCAGAGACATCTATGGAGTGCCACCTGGTCAGGGACACTCAGTGAATAAACAGGTGAGGTCCTGCCCTCATGGCACGTGTGATGCGTGTGGGAGACCCAGTAAACGGGCGCATAGGTAAATGAACGTGTGATTTCACACAGGGGCAAGTGCTACGAAGAAAACGATGACGGGGCTCTGCGGTCGAGGGGGTGAGGGGCAGTGGGGAGGGGTGGATTCTGGGCTGACGTGGGTAATATCCATCACTAACACTTGTGTGGTGCCTTCCTTTACTATTAACTCCTGCTCTACTGAAAGCGCTTCATAGATATCAACTCACTGCATTCTCACACCAGCCGGAAGAGATTGGTACCAGTGTTATCCCATCTGACAGATGAGGAAGCTGAGGCACAGAGAAGTTAGACTATTTGCCCTCTGAGCCTCAGCTTCCCCGTCCTTAAGTGGAGGGGCTCAGCAGACGGCTGTGAGGACAAAAGCAGCTTGCAAGCTGTGAAGAGTGTCGCACAGGTGCGTCACTGCTGCCGAGAGGCAGCCTCTGCACCAGGCGCCTGCCACGTGGGTACGTGTTTGCTAACAACTGGGGGAGCACTGGGGGGTCTCAGCTTCCCCCGAGCCTGATGTTACATTAGAGCGGCCCTGGCCTTGTTGCACTGTGAGCTCCGCAAAGGGGGTTCTCCCCTCATCTGTCCCTGTTCTCTCAGCGCCTGGACCAGCCCTGGCACGTGGCAGGAGTTCATCCCTCTCTCTGCTCTCAGTCATGGAGATCCCCTTCCAAAGGAACGTTGCTGAGTATCTAGCAAGTTATCTTACTTACTTGTGCCAATTATTCCCACCCTGATGTCCTGCACCCAGAGGGCTAAGTGAAGGCCAGGCTCATTTGAGAGCTGAAGCCTGGAATTTTCTGACTCCATCCCTCTCCTGCCAGACCTGCCCATGGCCAGTGGCCAGGCAGTGCTGGGGACACACTTGCACCTCTGAGAGTGATTTTGGCTTTCCCCGCCCCCCCTGCTATACTGTGAACTACCAAACCAAAAACCCCTGCGTTTACAAAACACCTAAAAATTTTGGATCATATATAAAAACCAAGCAGGATAAGTAAAAATAAATCCATGACATAATATGACTGCAGAACACAGAGCCAAAGAAAATATCACAGTCAATTGAAAGGAAAGATTGCCAAGGAAGGCCTGACATCACACATCTCAACAGCAGCAACAGAAGATAAAATTCACCGTCCTCAAAGTGCCAAGAACACAGTAACTGACAACCTGGAATTCTATACCCAGTGAAACTATCAGTCAACAATGAGAGCTGAAGTAGACAGTTTCAACTAGACAAAAGAACAGCTTTGGGACTTCCCTGGTGGTCCGGTGGCTAAGACACCGCACTCCCAATGCAAGGGGCCTGGGTTCGATCCCTCGTCACAGAACTAGATCCCACGTGCTGCAACGAAAAAGATCCCACATGTTGCAACAAAGATCGAAGATCCCGTGTTGCAAATAAGACCCGTCACAGCCAAATAAATAAATAATTTTTTTTTTAAAGGAGCTTTAATCATCACCCGCCATGCTGAAATAACTGCTGAGACACATGCTTTAGGAAGAAGGAAGGCAAATGCAAGAGGAAGCATGGACCACGGGAAGAAGTGATGTAGGGAAATTAGTAAATATGTGGGTAAAACAAAATGCACAATTTATAGAAAACAACAATAACAATGAGTGTTTTTGAGGTTATAAAACCATGTGGAAATAAATCCTCTCACAGGATAATCTGAATAAAAGTGATCTAAGTCCTTGTATTGCTGGAGAGGAAGGTATAGATATTGATTAACTCAATTACCCACAATTAGCTTGAAGCCAAGGGGAAAAATTTAAATGTCATTGTCAACATTATTGACATTTAAAAATTTAAATGTCATTGTCAACATTTTATTTTTCATGTTGGAAGCTGTACAGCTTCCAACATGAAAAATAAAAGGGGAAATAGAGAAGACTCAGTCAGTCCAGCAGAAGGCCGAAAAGGGAAGAAAAAAAGAAATGCATAGAAAAAGCATGAAAAATAGTGCAAAAAGAAGATGGTAGATCTAGATTCAAATATATCAGCAATCACAGTAAATCTAAGTATATCAGTAATAGCCAGAAGAAGCCACGTCATGTTGGATTAACAACAGAAATAAAAATAATAATCAGCAATACACTGTCTGTAAAAGATGCAGCTAAAACTATAAGGGCACAGGAAGACTACAAGTGCAAAGATAAAATACTCAGAGCAAGCGTGTAAGACTGTATTAACATCTGACCAAAAAGACTTTATGGCAAAGAGCACTGTGAGAAAGGAAGAGGCTTAGGATACAATGTCCAACGACTTAATTCACTGGAAGCTATAATAATTTCAAACTTGCTCGCACTTATCATATCCCCAATTCACGATGACAGCGGAAGATTTTCACAGGCCTCTCTCAGCAGTTGACAGCTGTGTAACAAGGAGGTGAGAACGCAGGAGATTGGAACCACACAATTAACGGCCCAGCGCTAATGGACATGCCTAGAACGGCACAGTTAGAGACCCACGTTCTCGGCCAGCACACGGACGTTTGCGACGATGAGTGACGGGAGTCTCCTCCCCAGGAGGGCAGGAGGTGGAAGGGGCTGCAAGGGACCAGGTTTCAGGAGGGGTGGGTGGGGCCTGGGCAGACAGGGAGAAGGAAGCTGGATTGTTAATTCTGCCTCTGGGGGCTTCAAGGCAGGGAGACCCTTCCTGGCATGGGATTACTTACAGGGTGGACATGGGAGCTTTGCGGGGTGGAAGGAGGACTTTGCGGGGAACCTGCACGTATTTTCCTTCGGGAGCCTTTTCCTTGAGGTCAGGATGGTTTTTGCTGGAGGGAACCAGGAGGAGGTCCCCCCAGAAGACATGGTGCGGGGAAGCTCTTCCTGGCCTCAGACCCGCAGTTGACGCCGGCGGGCTTCCTCCTGGGCCCCACCTGCCTCGGGCTCCGGCCGCCCCCGCAGCTGCCTTCCTCTACACTTTCCTCCCCTCACAGAGGCAGATCCCCCCGCCTCTCACCCAGGGCGCAGCCAGGCGCCATCCTGAGCTGCCCACGGAGGTTGTGGGCTGGCCCCTTGCGGTCATCCTGCCTGAGCTCTCAGGACGGAGGCTCGCTCAGCTCTGACCCCCTCTTTTCCTGCAGGCCCCACTCTCGTCAGCCACATGTTCTTCAGCCTTTCCTGAGCGCCTACTGTGTGCCAGGCCCTGGGCTGTGTGCCAGGGTCCCTGCCCGCTTGAAGCTCCCAGGCAAGTGGGAGTCAGGATGGGGCTGTAGGAAACAGAAGAAAAACCATCCTGCTGTAATTCATCCGTCATTTCCTGCCAGCCTACTGTGTGCCAAATGCTGTTCATCTTACTATTCATCTCTGCATCTCTTAGCCCTACTATGTGCCAACTCGTGGGCTAGATGCTGCCATGCAAAAAACTGCTTAGAAAGGCAAGGTTTTAATCCAGATATCTGTGGATTCATTCATTCACACATTCATTAATTCAGCAGTTGGGTCCTGTGTGCTATTTTGGGCCAGGGGCCGTTCTAGGAGTTTGTGGGGAGCACACAGTTTAGGTAGATCTGAGAAGCATTGTCACCTTCCACAAATATCACTGACACATATTATGCGGAATGCACTTCACATACATTCTCACTGACTCTTTGCTACATTGTATGGTACCTAAGAAGCCAGGCCCAGGAGCCTGACCTCTTGAGTTCAAATCCCAGCTCTGCCATTTATTTGCTGGGTGAGCTTGGCTAATTCACTCAACCTCTCTGTGCTTCAGTTCCTCCATCTATAAAATGGGGATAATAATAGTCCCTCCCTCATTAGCTTGTTATAAAGATTGATTTAGTTAATATGTAGAAAGTGCTTAGAATGGTACCTGGCACAGAGAAACTGTTTCTACAAATCTTTGTTACATAGATAAAACTACGTGAGGAAGAGAAGGTCATCCCCATTTTACAGATGAGAAAACTGAGACCTGGAGAGGGGACTCGACCGGCCTTAAGTCTATTTGTGTATTTCATATATTCATTTTCCAGATTGGAAATATCTCAGTTCTATTACAAAATGCTCGTATGCACATTGTAGTCAAATATCACCAGACCCTAGGTTGAAAGTGATGGTGTCTGCTCCTCAACACCTTCGTCCTTGAGATTATGATTTTTAACGAGGTGGGGCTTAACCCTTCCAGGTTTAACAGAAAATGGCATGTTTACATATACTTTTACAGACCGTTTCTGTTTCCTCATCAATGCATCACAGAAACGCTTCCATGCTAATACACAGATCTAGGCCTTTCTTTAAATGGCTGCCTTGCAGTCCAACGTGTGGGTCTCCTGTAAACCACCCAACAGCCCCTGGTTGATGGACAGGTATAGCGTATCCTGCAACCTGTTATCAAGAGCCACCTAATAACATACAACTCACGTTATCACGTAACATACAGTGTGCGCGTTTCTCTACGTACATACATACAACTGGCCAGTAGGGGGCATACTGACTGTCCCGCACTCTGCCAATTTCCTCACTCCCACAGGGGCGGGGTGGGGGGAACAATGAACTCTGGTTCCAGAAGGAAGTTTCCAGCCCCTCCGTGCCTTGGGGCGTCTTCGTGTGTCTCAGTTTTTCCTTAGACTCTTCTGTGTACATTTTTCAATCCAGTCACTGAAGGAGTTGTGGAGAGGGAGGTGGCAGGAAGTGCCTGAAGGGAGGCCAGTGCTGTATGGGCCTCCGGGCTGGGGAGGTGACCATGAGGGCCCTTGGGGGCTGCCTGGTGCCCTCTGCCCAGCCCTTCCCAGTGTGACATCGCAGGGAAGGAAGGGAGCCCTCAGCCAGGCACTAAGGGGTTTGATGCAACCTTCATCTCAAGTGCAGGAAAATTAGATTGTTTATTTTTCAAAGGTGGTGGGAGGGCGGTGAGAAGGCAAGAAGAGGAGGAGGGAGAACAGGGGCACAGAGAGGAAAGGACGGAAATGGGGGGCATGGGAGGAGGGGCAGAAAGGTAGAAGAGGGGGTGTGGAGGGAGGACAGTCCTGAGATGACTTCCAGGTGGCCCCCCTCCTTGAAGGCACTTTGTATTTGCCTTAAGTTGTTAGTGAGAAATAAGTAAGAAGTACAGAGAGATGTAAAGAATCCAGAAAGAGCAGCTGTAAGGACTAGCTCCTCCCCCTGGGGCTGAGGTAGAGCACCCAAGAGACCCTCACACCCTGGACCCCAACAGGGCTGAGATCCAGACTTTGTTGGGAGGGTATGGCCCTGGTTCAGCAGATGGCAGAGAAGCGCTGTGGCGCCATGCTGGAGGAACTCACTGGACACCTGCCCCTCCCAGGGTGCCAGGGAAAGCTGGCACTGGCAGGGGTCTCACTGGAGGCACTCTGTTACAAAACTGCCCTGTGGGGTGGGACAGGGGTCAGGGGAAGCCTCTGGATGCTGCTGACTGCCATGCACTGCAGCAGCCGGCCACTGGGGGGCGTGCTGGAGAAGCCTGGTGAGCAACCCATCACTGCTAGGAAGAGCCCTTTCCTCCCGCAGTGTCTCTCCAGCGCCCTCTCCTGGCAACACTTAACATCGTGCCACGTGGGAAAGGGAAAATGCTTAAGAGGCCCAGATTCCTCTTCACGGAGCAGGCGACAATAGATGAATTTGGAACTAGAGGCAATCAATTGAAAATAGCACAGTCTCCTCCTTCCACGACTCAGCTTCCATATGTACCTGCTACATACATTGTAACTTTTTACACAACAAACAACTTTATGTTCCTATCTGACAAGATACAGCTATGCTTCCTCCAAATAAATTCTCACTCTTTTCCCCAAAATGAGGGGATGCACAGTTTGAAGGGTCACTGAATGTATAACTGATTTGTATATACATCACTCCTGAAATTCAGTCACAGCACCACTGAATATTCTAGTCCCTACAGGCTAAATCGTAAACTAAACGTCCGACAATCGTGTATAAAGTAATGATGGGAAGAAAAGAGGATGGTTAGCACATAAAAACAAATACATCCCTAAAACACAGCAATAGAAGATATGCCAAGTCATTACATCCTCGTTTCTGTAATCCTGGTTGTGAGGCCCTCATAGATACGTACAAATTCCTCCTTCCACCCCCTCGTTCTGTATTTTCCCCACTCTCAGCCAGAATGCCAGCTGGTGCGGATATTTTACCTGGTGGTGTGACCCAAGCCTTCATCTCTGAGAGGTCTGAGTCCTCAACCATCCTGACATTATTGGCTGCTGTGGTTTTCCATCCACCTTTACTATCTGGCTTGGAAGTGCCGGGGCACCCAGAGACCCCCCTGGCTCCAGACAGCATCCTCCTGACCCGCACCGAGTCGAAGCAACTCAGCTTCCACTTGGTAATAGGGATCAACCACTCCGGCCAGTAAGGTAACTCCTTCTTATTTCCCCTGCTGGTTCAGTGGCATAACGAGCACACAATATCCAGTGGGTGGTCTCCTTCTTGTGCAGCTGTTGTTGCATTGGTGTCTCCACCAGATCACGGGCCCAGGTTGCAGGCAACTTGTGCTGCAGCCTGGACTTTCTGCAGAGCTTCCCCCCATTCTGGTCCCCACTCGAAGCTGGCAGCCTTCTGGGTGACTGTGTAGATGGGTAAGGAGCTCACTCACACATGTTCTCTGTTGCCTCCAGAATCTAAGAGGGCACGCCAAGCGTGGCATCTGGCTTTGGGTTGCAGGTGGCAGGAGGTGCAGTAACTTGTCTTTCACCCTGGGGGGGAGATCTCCACCTACTCCAGCCCACTGTGTCCCAGACCCTTCACTGAGGTCGGGGCCCTGAGTGCTTGGGGCGTTTCTCTTCTCTCTCTTGTTTGCATGTGTTTTGAAAACCTCCGAAGACCTTGCTACTTCCTGCTCAGCATATCCAATCAGCATGATGTTCTCAGTGTAGTGAACCAGGGAAATGGAGGTCTCTGTGGGCTATATTAGGGCAGAGAACAGGAGAATTGGGGCAAGGCTGTGCAGGTTTACTGCTGGGCCTGCCCAAATTAAACAGAGCGGGGGAACACATTTTGAGAAGTGCTAGTGCAGGAACCATCTGGAGAATTTGAGGGTCTCAGGTGCTGGGCCTGTGTTCTCCCTCTATATCAGCAGCTGGTTTGAGCTAAACCATTTCACTGTGAGCCCCAGCTTTCTCATCTATAAGATGAAGAATTTTATCGGTCAATGAGCAAATCAAAGAGGAAATTTAAAAATACCTTGATATAAATGACAAAACACTACTATACAAAGTCTATGGGATGCAGCAAGAGCAGTCCTTAGAGAACATTCATAGCAATTCAGGCCTTCCTCAAAAAACAAGAAAAACCTCAAAGAGCCTAAACTACCACTTAAAAGAATTGGAAAAAGAACAAACAAAATCTAATGTCAGCAGAAGGAAGGAAATAATAAAGATTAGAGGGGAAATAAATATTTAAAAAATAATAGTAAAAAAAAGATAAAACAAAGAGCTGGTTCTTTGAAAGGGTAGACAAAATTGACAACCCCTGGCCAGGCTCACCATGAGGAAAAGAGAGAGGACTCAAAGAAACAAAATACGAAATGAAAGAGGAGAAATAATAACTGATACTTCAGGAAAAAAAAACCCATAAGAATACTGTGAACAATTATATGCCAACAAACTGGACAACTTAGAAAAAATAGACACGTTTTTAGAAACCAAAACTGAATCATGAAGAAATAGTTTGAACAGACCAATTACTAGAAGTGAAATAGAATCTGTAAAAAACAAAAGAAAACAAAAAACTCCCTGCAAACAAAAGTTCATGACCAGATGGCTTTACTGGCGAATTCTACCAAACATACAAAGAAGAGCTTATACCTATCCTTCTCAAACTCTTCCAAAAGACTGAAGAGGAGGGAACACTCCCAAAGTCATTCTATGAAGGCACCACCACCCTGATTCCAAAACCAGATAATGACGCTACCAAAATAGAAAATTACATGTCAATAACTTTGATGAATACAGATGCAATAATTTTCAACAAAATATTAGCGAACCGAATCCAACAACACATAAAAAAGATCATATACCACAATCAAGTTGGATTCATTCTAGGGTCACAACGATGGTTCAACACACGTCACGTCACATCAACAAAAGAAATTTAAAAACCACATGATCATCTCAATAGATGCAGAAAAAGCATTTGATAAAATTCAACATCCATTCATGATAAAAAAAACTCTTACCAAAAGTGGGTACAGAGGGAACATATCTCAACATAACAAAAGCTGTTTATGACAAACCCACAGCCAACATAATACTCAGTGGTGAAAAGCCAAAAGCCTTCCTGTTAACATCTGGAACAAGACAAGGATGCCTACCTTCACAACTTCTATTCAACATAGTATTGGACGTCCTAGCCACAGCAATCAGACAACAAGAAGAAATAAAAAGGTATCCAAATTGGAAGAGAAGAGGTAAAATTGTGATTTTATGCAGATGACATGATACCATATATATAGAAAACCCTAAAGACTCCACCCAAAAACTACTAGAACTAATAAATGAATTCAGCAAGGTAGCAGGATACAAGATTAACCTACAGAAATCTGTTGCATTTCTTTACACTAACAATAAAATATCAGAAAGGGAAAGTTTAAAAAAATCCCCTTTAAAATTGCATAAAAAATACTTAAGAATAAACCTGACCAAGGAGGTGAAAGACTCATATGCTGAGGAAAAAAGAAAAAGATTGATAAAGGAAACTGAAGATGATTCAAAGAAATGGAAAGATATCTCGTGCTCTTGGATTGGAAGAATATTATTAAAATGGCCATACAACCCAAAGCAATCTATAGACTTAATGTGATCCCTGTCAAATTACCCATGACATTTTTCACAGAACTAGAACAAATAATCCTAAAATTTATGTGGAACCATAAAAGACCCAGAATTGCCAAAGCAATCCTCAGGAAAAAGAACAAAGGTGGAGGCATAACCCTCCCAGACTTCAGACAATACTACAAAACGACAGTAATCAAAACAGTGTGATTGGCACAAAAAGAGACATGTGGCTCAATGGAACAGAATAGAGAGCCCAGAAATAAACCCACACACCTATAGCCAATTAACTTTCAACAAAGGGGGCAAGAAAATACAATGGAGAAAAGACAGTCTCTTCAGCAAGTGGTGCTGGAAAAGCTGGACAGTCACATGTAAATCAATGAAGTTAGAACACACCATACACAAAAATAAAACTCAAAATGGCTTAAAGACATAAATATAAGACGTGACACTGTAGAACTCCTAGAAGAGAACATAGGCAAAACATTTTCTGACATAAATTGTAACAATGTTTTCTTAGGTCAGTCTCCAAGGCAAAAGAAATAAAAGCAAACCATCAAAAAAAAAAAAACCAAAACTAAATGGGACCTAATCAAACCTTTAAGCTTTTGCACAGCAAAGGAAACCATAAACAAAATGAAAAGACAACCTATGGAATGGGAGAAAATATTTGCAAACGATGCAACCAACGAGGGCTTAATTTCCAAAATATACAAACAGCTTATATATCTCAATAAAAAGCAAACAACCCAATAAAAAAAATGGGCAGAAGACCTAAATAGACATTTCTCCAAAGAAGACATACAGATAGACAATAGGCACATGTAAAGATGCTCAACGTCACTAATTAAGAGAAATGCAAATCAAAACTGCAATGAGGTACCGCCTCACACCAGTCAGATAGGCCATCATTAAAAAGTCTACAAATAACAAATGCTGGAGAGGGTGTGGAGAAAAAGGGAACCCTCCTGCACTGTTGGTGGGAATGTAAATTGGTGCATCCACTATGGAAAACAGTATGGAGGTTCCTTAAAAAACTAAATAGAGTTATCATATGATCTTGCAATCCCACACCTGGGCATATATCTGCAGAAAACTCTAATTTGAAAAGATACATGCATCCCAATGTTCATAGCAACACTATTTACAGTAGCCAAGATATGAAAGCAACCTAAATGTCCGTCAACAGAGGAATGGATAAAGAAGGTGTGGTATATATACACAATGGAATTCTACTCAGCCATAAAAAAGAATGAAAATGCCATTTGCAGCAACATGAATGGACCTAGAGATTATCATAGTTAAGTCAGAAAGAGAAAGACAAATAGCATATAACATCACTTATATGTGGAATCTAAAATATGATACAAATGAACTTATTTACAATCAAAAACAGACTCAGACATAGAAAACAAATTTATGGTTACTGAAGGGGATGGGGGAGGGGTAAATTAGGAGTTTGGGATTAGCAGATACAAACTACTGTATATAAAACAAATAACAAGGTCCTACTGTATAGCACAGGGAACTATATTCAATATGCTGTAATAAACCATTGGAAAAGAATATGAAAAGATATAATTGTATAAGTGCATACATGTATGTCTATATATAACTGAATTACTTTGTTGTACACCAGAAACTAACACAACATTGTAAATCAACTATACTTCAATTAAAAAAAAAAGCAAATACAAATCACTTAAAGGCAAGGAAATTCATACCATGTGTTATCAAAATCAGCATTCTAGGGCTCCCCTGGTGGCCCAGTGGTTAAGAATCAGCCTGTCAATGCAGGGGACAAGTGTTCGATCCCTGGTCCGGGAAGATCCCACATGCCGCAGAGAAACTAAGCCCGTGCACCACAACTACTGAGCCTGTGCTCTAGAGCCCACGAGCCACAACTACTGAGCCCACATGCCGCAACTACTGAAGCCCGTGTGCCTAGAGCCCGTGCTCTGCAACAAGAGAAGCCACCACAATGAGAAGCCCATGCACCACAAGAAGCGTAGCCCCTGCTCACCGCAACTAGAGAAAGCCCACAAGCAGCAATGAAGACCCAATGCAGCCAAAATATAAATAAATAAATTAATTTAAAAAGTTACAATTTAATAAAAAAAATCAGCATTCTAAGTATACTTGTTCTCTTGAGAGGAGCAAATCTAGTCCTGCACCAGCCTACTTTTCTTTTTTTTTAATTAGTTGTGACAACTTTATTTCAGAATGATGGTAGGATTGAATTTCACAGGTATACAACTAATTTATAGCTCTAAATCACAATAACACTGAGTCAAAAACACTTTATCCTGCAAAGAAACTTGACACAGAAATGTTCATTTGTAATCTACTTACGTTTCACATTATACAACTGTACATATAAAAACACTAACACAACTGGGGAGACAACAGCTTACAGATTTAAGTAAATCATTTGTAGCAATATCTCAGTTATCTTGGGGTCACAGATCTGACAACTGCAGACGAGGATCAGGAAGTAAGTTAGAGGAAGTAGCAGAGCCCCTAAAATAACGTCACCGAGTCAGTGCAGCAATTTTCATCCATTTCACTGCTAAAGAAAGCCTCCCAAAGACTCTCAGCTCCTGTTTACTGTTACTTGACATATAGTGTGCAATTACAGCATTTCCCAACTCCATACAGTAAAGGAGAGCAAAGTTCCTGGAGACAGGCAGAGTTAAGGAGGAGAGAAACAACAGGGACGGAAAAGAAGAAACTATGAAAAACATGGCAAAACTCAAAGAGCAGAGCCATTCAGTGGAGGGGCTTTAACAAACCTAAATAGGACCTGAAAGAATTCAAAACATAAATGATGACCCTGGAATGATTTCATTATCTTCAGTGCATTCTGTTTGCAAAAGCAGGGAAATGTATACTAAGAGAAGGCTCAAGATGGAGGGGACATGGGGATACACATATACGTAGAGCCGATACACCCTGCGGCACAGCAGAAACCAACACAGCACTGCAAAGCTGCCACACTCCAATAAAGATGTGAAAAAAAAAGAGTTCCGTGTAAATGGCTGAAATAGAGCAAAAAAAGATGTGCGACTGAAAAGAAAAAACATGAGTCAGCTATACCATGCACCACGATGTCGATAAATGGGATATTACTACACAGGTACTGTTTATAAAATACACAAAGCAATTTATATCAAAAGAATATAGCACCTTTTTTATCCCCATGACCCTAAATCACTGTTTCTCAAAATCTGGTCTGTGAAACAGCACAACCAAGTCTCCTGGTGAACTTGTTTTAAAATGCAGGTCCCCTGAGTCCCATATGAAGTTCCATGAATCAGAATCTCTGGGGGAGGCCCTGGGAACCAGCAGCTGAGCCCACCTACCCAAGGATTTCTGGTACAAGTAGAAGCCTGGGAATCACTGTAACACATCCGCACCTTCCTGTGTAGGTTCAGCAATCCAGCCAGCAGGAGCCTGGCCAGGTCTGTGAATTAACCCTTCTCACCCTTGTTCCTAATGTACCCAGTAAGGCTACACTCCCGGTACTGACATTTTATACATAATCAAATTAAATGTGGACTTCTAAATGTTTTATCACAGGAAGAAGATTCTGACACATAATAAAGTTTAACAAGCCCTAATTAATTTTAAAAGGAGCATACGATTTCTAAGCCATATATGTGAAGCTTGAAGTAATGGATGCCTGCAGGGGGGGAAAAAATGAGGAAAAGTGTCTGATGCAAGTTCAGAGGATTGCTTGGGAATGGGGAGCAAAATACATGTAAAAGCACTCTTGGAGGAGAGGCAGAAAGCAGCTTACATCCAGAATAGGGAAATGAAAATCTCTTAAAAGTTGGCTGAGATGTTTCAGCTGGTCCTTAACACTCTTGAAGCAAAGGCTGGAAACTACTGGCAAACATGTTTTGTTTGGCCAGCACAATGCTTTAAACAATCCTGAATTCGTTGCCAACACATAAAAATTGGGCGATTTCTTTCTTTTTTTTTATTCTATCTTTTCCTGGAAAATTGGAAATTGGAAGAACTGGGAAAACCAGCCAGTTGGCAACACGGTGCTGGAGCCCAGCAGCAGCTGCCCACCTTTCGCCAGTCACGTACTCCTGGGGTCTCCCCAGTGGCCGCCAGCCTGCTTCACGCATCAGGTCACCTGCCAGACCCCTGTAGGCATTTCCACTGGCCACCCCAGCTTCAAGGAATTAAGGCAAAAAGTCAGCCTCTCTGTGCTTCACTCTTTCTAACAATAATTCTTGCTACAAAGATACTTTCCTACCCTGGAGGTGTTAAGAAAGGAATCAGATAATATCTGCAAATCACCTAGAATTCACTGTAGTGTTCGCTGCCCATTGGAATCACCTAGGGAGCTTTAAAAAATACTGATGCCTGGGTTCCACCCCCAGAGATTCTGACTTATTGGTCTGGGATGTAACTTAGGCAGCAGGAGCGCAGAAAGCTCCCAGGTGGTTCCAATGGACAGCCAAGGTTGAGAACTCCTGCCTTCACAGAATGCAAGTTGTTGATATGAAGGGTTACGTTTATTCTTTTTTTTTTTTTTGGCTGCACCACGAGGTTTGTGGGATCTCAATTTCCCCACCAAGGATTGAACCCGGGCCCTGGCAGTGAAAGTTCTGAGTCCCAACCACCAGGCCACCAGGGAACTCCCAGGGTTACATTCATTCTAACATCAGCCTCCAAGTACAGATTTCTTGCCTCTCACCTCTGTGATAATTCACATCACCTTTTATTTTTGGAAATGCGCCATTATTCCAAAAGCCTACCAACTGCCATTTACAAACTGGAAAAGGAGGTCAAAGGGTGTTCTGGTTTCTACCGTTCATTTTCCCTCCAACACAATTGAGGAATGAAACACTAAGGAAATGAAGGGAAATTATCCTAAGACACAAAACTCAGGCAGCACAACAGCTCAAATACAATAAGAGGAGCTCACAGTGGCAGGCTTGTATTTAAAAAATAAACAAAAAAAAACCAAAAAAAACAATTGCTTTGAAATTCATTAATTCGCTAAATGGAAAATTTTTCAAATATTAAAAAAAATGATTTCCCCAAGACTTTCCAGTAATGGACCAATTTTTTTATTTTAAGAAGATGAGGGCTTCCCTGGTGGCGCAGTGGTTGAGAATCTGCCTGCCAATGCAGGGGACATGGGTTCGAGCCCTGGTCTGGGAGGATCCCACGTGCCGCGGAGCAACTAGGCCCGTGAGCCACAACTACTGAGTCTGTGCGTCTGGAGCCTGTGCTCCGCAACAAGAGAGGCCGCAATAGTGAGAGGCCCGCGCACCGCGATGAAGAGTGGCCCCCACTTGCCGCAACTAGAGAAAGCCCTCGCACAGAAACGAAGACCCAACACAGCCATAAATAAATAAATAAATAAACTACATTCCTTTTTTTTAAAAAAAAAGATGAATTCCAAATTATTGCCCCTCTTCAAGCTTTCTTTTAGGTAGTGTGCATTTACATCTTGGCTTCCGATCGTGGGAAATGCAAACTACCGTCATCTAATTTTCAAACAGTAATACTACGTTACATTACATTAGAAAAGTACATTTCCAAACTGGTTTCGTGTACTAATAATAGCTTCTATTTACTTCTGTGCACCAGGTGACATGGTAGGCACTTTATCACATGATCTCCAATTGTTCCAACAACTTCATAAGGTTAACTCTATAATGTCATTTTACAAACCTAAAAAATGAATTCCAGAAAGGTTTTAAATTACGTACATGATCACCGAGTTATTGCGTGGCCATGCTCAAATTCAAACCCGAGTCTCTCTGACTCCCAAACCTGTGCTTTTCATACCAAACCACCTTGTTTAATCATCACAAGTAGAAAGATCTGTGCCCGATTATCCCCCTTTGCCCAGTGAAAAGCAGAGTGGTCACATGATCTGCTCCAGCTCCCAGAGTGAGTTAGAAGGAGCCGAGATGACAGCCCACCTCCCCACTCGCCAGGTTCTTTTAAGGAACAATCACAGTTCACGTGTTACGTTATGAAAGTCAGCTGATGGCAGTTATGTAGTACTGATGGGTAGAAATCAAATGCTCCTGATTTGTGAGAATCTTCAACATTACTATGAATATGGCTTAACTTCAACACAGGTCTGGTATATTCCTTTCTGTTCCAGGCCACCTAAGAATCAGGTATCAGGTTTAACTCCTTTATTTGTCCCAGAATCCTCTCATGAATCCTATGAGCAACGATGTCGAGAACAAACAGGAAGAAGCAGCACTTTCCAGGCCTCTGGCCCGTCCTTGGCTGCTCCAACACCGCCACCCGGCGACCAGCAGGATATCCTGAAGAAGGGCAGGCATCACCTTCTATGGGACTTTTCCTTTATTTGTAAAATCATAGAGATTATGCCATAAGAATCAGCCAGAAGGTCTCAGCTCCACCAGAGCCGCTATTTGAGGCCAGCTCCCAGGCGAGTGTATCTTGTCATGTCCTGGCAGGAAGGTCTCCTCTTCTGTAAGCTGCCAACACCACATCCTTAAACCTGTATTTCGAAAATTGTGTCTTTGGATGTGTTGTGTCTGAGAAAAGATTGTCGAGAAAAAGTAGACACAACACAACTTCCTGGTGATTCTTTATTCAGCTAAGGGGGCACCACACTGCTCCTTTAGCAGCATCTCCGTTATTCTAATTCCCTTCTGGGCGCCCTGTCTTAAAAATGTGCTGGCAAAAGTTTCCAAAACGCAGTTGAGAAAACCAGCCCCTGTGATTGAAATCCTGCCTTTTTGAGTGAACTGTCCAATTTGGATTTTTCATACTTTCCCGGAAGACAGACTCTTCCTTCATGGATGCATATTGTGTCCACGTAAGACAGTGACTCCTTATAGCCATGTTCCTTTCCTGAGGACTGAACCACGATTCCTCTTCTAACTGGATATTAGGTACCCTTAACATGTTCACCTTCCTTAAAATTTCTGGAACCACATTCTGACAGACTGCAATCCTCTTTCTATAGATGATCCCTGTTGACACATTTTTTTCCTACACGATTTTTACAGAGATGACATTTTTATCCATGGGGTTCAGATACTTTCGGAGAAAGCTGGTGACCACCTGCTCGAAGGGGTGCTTGAACACCTCGTGCACGTCCACGGTGACCCCCATTCTGGCGTGCCAACCACACCTCCACAAGCACACTACTGCTGGAGCTCTCCACCAGCCTACTTTTAATAACAAAATCCATTTACCTAATTAGGTTTACTCTAATCTCAGCCAGACCATGCACAAAACTTTTTCAGGGCTCCCTTTCCACACAAACCTTCCACAGCCTTCTGTATCCATATTAGTTTTGTCCCATATTTTTTTCCCCATCTAGAAACAACCAGCTCTAGGACCAAATCACTTTCTCTTCCTTAATAAAATGCAACTCCATTCCTCATACCTTCTTTTACTCAAAACATATATCCTACTTTCCTACTGTATACTGAAATGTTTCCTTTATTGTTTTTAGTAGCTTTAATGACATACGTAAATTGGAATCCTCAACTCTTAAAAATCTTTATTTCTAGTGAAAACCAAGAAGCAATTATAACCTGTCTTTTACATTAGCATTCTGTAAATTGGTAAACATAAATACCAATAATAATTTCTAAAAACATGTGCTTTTTATAGAAAATATCTCAGTGTGGCACCAAACATTTAGTAATAGTCCTAAACACCTTCAGTTTCTCTGTAAAGGGAAGCCAATGTTTAGTAATTAATTTTCAGTATCTTATTATGTTTGGGAATGAGTTAGCTATTCAATAAACTTCCATCATTTAACTTAATGTAGCACAACTCTAAAATTTCAACTTGCCAAATACTTGGAGAGATCATTTTAAAGTAGACATTCCTAAAACATAATTATTTCTAAAGAGTTCACCCAAAAGCTCTTATCCCATTTTCATTTATTTATAAGAATTTCATCATACCAAGTTAATTTTTTTCTTTCTGCTGACAAACTGCAACACAAGTAACAAATTTATTGACCTTCAGTAAACCTAGGCACAATAAGAGACATCTGTATTGAGTACACCAACAAGCTTAAGCTAGGTTTAATACCAGATATTAATTTAATAGTGAATATTTCCTAGATCATGTGAACCCGAAATTTGTTCTGGCTAGCATCTTTTATACTTAGAAGTATTTAATTTGCAAGGGCTTACTTTTAAGTCAATTAAATACAGCTTATTTACTAGGTAAGTTTTACAGAAAGACAGAACCAGAGATCTTAGTTTTTCTGCTTGAGAAAAAAAGAGCCTCTTTTTTTTTTTTTCCCCCTCAGCCTCAGGGACACAGATTATTAGATAAGTTCCTGAGATCCCAGGTAGATGCTGAGATCCCAAGTAGATCATTTACATCTCAAAGGAGCAGGAAGAGAAATGTAGATTCCTCCTTGAAAACTGCCCAGCCATCTTGGCCATTTTCAGGATTTCCCCCCACCCCCCACCCCCCACCCCCGCCCCCCGCCAATTTCCAAATACCCAATTCAGTTTAAACAAATAACAGTAATAGAAAATACTATATCTATCATTTGCTCACATTCGCATGCCTCACTTTCAGCAAAACCAGGAAGAGAGAACAGGACTTGGACTCAGGTACCGAGACACACACCCCCCCAAGGTAAAAGCCAAAGCAATTGAAAAGGCTCCCTAGAGACCAGTGTTCTCCAGATCTCAGGGAGCACTGAGGCCACACAATGTTACAATAAAAACATCATTTTCTTTCCTTTATGAGAGCACAGCTGAAGATCTCCCAGTTTTGCAAAATTCACCCCGGGGGATTTTAAGATGAACAGAGCTCTGATTACCCATAATTAACTATTTACGGCAGGTGTCATGAAATATATCCAATGCAAAACTGTCTCTCAGGGTCAAAGTTCCTGAGCCCCAGAAAGGGAGAACCCCAACTAACGGCCCCTCAGAGATGAAGCTGAATGAAATACCAAAGCTGGTCCAAAAGGGAAAATCCCAAATGCTCTGCCGCAGGCAAAGCCAATGCGATAGGGAAGGGTACCGGGGTGTTATCACACCGCAAGCCCCATTACTCACCAAAGATGGCTCCACTGGCCAGTGCGAATGCCTTGTTTCCATCACCACCAAAATCCAAAGCGCCGAGGGCCAGGGACGCCCGCTGGCCAGTTCTGGGGGCGTCTCTGAGACAAAGGTGCTCAGGCAGCTGCTGGACAGGCCCCCAGGAGCAGCTGCCAGCCGGGGCCCATGTGCCAGGGTGAGGCGTCCACGCGCGACTGAGCCCCACGTTGGTTACCAAATTGTTACAAACCAAACTCAGGTCCGCTTGCTCATGCGCAGTAAAAGCCAATCTACTGACACCTGGTTGTGGTGACGGAAAGTTCAGCCTAATGGTAAACACAAGGCGGACAGGTGCTTCCCCTCAAACCCGCCCCCGCCCAGTTCCCTGAAGGCTTACAGCAAAGCATTTTATTTTATTTTTTTTTAATATCTTTACTGGAGTATAATTGCTTTACAATGGTGTGTTAGTTTCTGCTGTATAACAAACTGAATCAAGCTATAGGTATACGTATATCCCCATATCCCCTCCCTCTTGTGTCTCCCTCCCACCCCTCTAGGTGGTCACAAAGCACCCAGCTGATCTCCCTGTACTTTGCAGGTGCTTCCCACTAGCTATCTATTTTAGAGTTAGTAGTATATATATGTCACTGCTACTGTCTCACTTCGTCCCAGCTTACCCTTCCCCCTCCCCGTGTCCTCAAGTCCATTCTCTACGTCTGCGTCTTTATTCCTGTCCTGCCCCTAGGTTCTTCAGAACCTTTTTTTTTTTTTTTAGATTCCATATATATGTGTTAGCATACGGTATTTGTTTTTCTCTTTCTGATTTACTTCACTCTGTATGACAGTCTCTAGGTCCATCCACCTTACTACAAATAACTCAATTTCGTTACTTTTTATGGCTGAGTAATATTCCATTGTATATATGTACCACATCTTCTTTATCCATTCATCTGTTGATGGACACTTAGGCTGCTTCCATGTCCTCGCTATTGTAAATAGAGTTGCAATGAACATTGTGCTACATGACTCTTTTGGAATTATGGTTTTCTCAGGGTATATGTCCAGTAGTGGGATTGCTGGGTCGTATGGTAGTTCTAGTTTTAGTTTTTTAAGGAACCTCCGTACTGTTCTCCATAGTGGCTGTATCCATCTACATTCCCACCAACAGTGCAAGAGGGTTCCCTTTTCTCCACAACCTCTCCAGCATTTATTGTTTGTAGGTTTTTTGATGATGGCCATTCTGACTGGTGTGAGGTGATACCTCATTGTAGTTTGGATTTGCATTTCTCTAATGATTAGTCATGTTGAGCATCCTTTCATGTGTTTGTTGGCAATCTGTATATCTTCTTTGGAGAAATGTCTATTTAGATCTTCTGCCCATTTTTGGATTGGGTTGTTTGTTTTTTTGATATTGAGCTGCATGAGCTGCCTGTATATTTTGGAGATTAATCCTTTGTCAGTTGCTTCATTTGCAAATATTTTCTCCCATTCTGAGGGTTGTCTTTTCATCTTGTTTATGGTTTCCTTTGCTGTGCAAAAGCTTTTAGGTTTCATTAGGTCCCATTTGTTTATTTTCGTTTTTATTTCCATTTCTCTAGGAGATGAGTCAGAAAGGATCTTGCTGTGATATATGTTATAGAGTGTTCTGCCTATGTTTTCCTCTAAGAGTTTTGTAGTGTCTGGCCTTACATTTAGGTCTTTAATCCATTTTGAGTTTATTTTTGTGTATGGTGTTAGGGAGTGTTCTAATTTCATTCTTTTACATGTAGCTGTCCAGTTTTCCCAGCACCACTTATTGAAGAGGCTGTCTTTTCTCCATTGTATATTCTTGCCTCCTTTATCAAAGATAAGGTGACCATATGTGTGTGGGTTTATCTCTGGGCTTTCTATGCTGTTCCACTGATCTATAGTTCTGTTTTTGTGCCAGTATCATACTCTCTTGATTACTGTAGCTTTGTAATATAGTCTGAAGTCAGGAAACCTGATTCTTCCAGCTCCATTTTTCTTTCTCAAGATTGCTTTGGCTATTCGGGGTCTTTTGTGTTTCCATACAAATTGTGAAACTTTTTGTTCTAGTTCTGTGAAAAATGCCAGTGGTAGTTTGATAGGGATTTCAGCAAAGCATTTTAAAAGGCCAGATGAGGGAGGGTCTCCCCACAGTATGTGATCAGCTCGTTCACAGTTCTCTGATTGGTTGCTGGTGATCAATCCTTAGACACCAGAAGGTCGAGGGCTACTTGCTCATGATCATCAAGTAGTTAATTTCTTCCATTTGGTGGTGGTTTTAGGAGCTGAAAAACAACTCAGGAAATATGCATCAGATACTGTTATCTGGGTACTTCAGAGAGGAGCTAAAGCAGAGGATATGGGGGAGGGGTCTGTCCCGGGAAGGCCCCAATAGGGTCCTGCTGAGTTAAAATACATATAGCTTTGGTTCATTTGTGTTTTGGTACCATGTGATGGTCCATCCTCCTGTTGATAACTCATGTTGTTTCCATATCTCAAGACACTGACAACTAATATAGCAATTAACTTTCTTCCACCTAATTTCTCTAGAAGTTTTTCCTAAGTGAAACTTTTCAACCTTACAGTCAAGTTTTAATGATATTCACATAAAAATGAAATGTGTAACATTTTGCCTATGAGCATTGTTAATTAGAGTGGATTAATTAATTAGAGTGGATCAGAAACCATGAAGATGACCATGATGATTACAAAATTGGGGTTGGGATTAGGACTGGTGTAAAAAGGTTGAGGACATTATAATTCAAAACTCTCTCTCAGCATTTTGGGTTGTTGGTTATTTAGTCACAGTAAAGCATATATATAAATGCCCACTTAGGATGACCAGCTGTCCTGGTTTGTCCATGATTTAAAGATTTTCTAGGACGTGGGACTTTCAGTGTTAAAACAGGAGTGTCCCAGGCAAATGAACGATTGGACACTCTATCCCCTATTTGACCACATTTGTTCTTTTTGGTGTGGTCCTGACAGTCTATGACAACACTCACAGAGTTAAGAGGAGACAATAATTCTGAGAAGTAAAAGGGAATGTAAAAGTTGGGTGGAAAGAAAAATCAGTAGTTTCAACCTCAGTACTGTTCCCAGACACTGGGATCATGGAAAATTTCCTGGATGCTTGTTGAAAACACCAGTTTACAGGCTCCTCTGCATTTTCCTGCCTCACCCAGAGGTTCTCAGTCTTCAGGGAGCAGCAGAATTACCTAGAGGGATGTTAAAACACAGATTGTTGGGACCCACCCCAGAGTTTCAGATTCAGAATTTGTGTTTTTAACAAGTCCCCAAGCGGTGAAAATGCTGCTGTTTCAGGACCACAGTTTGAAGAAACACGGGACTGAAGATTCAGATGAAGCTTTTTCTGGTTCACATGGAACTTCTCTCTCAAGACCTCCCCAGGCAGGATGAATCCATGGTCTTACTGTGCTTCTTCCCAAGTGGAAAGTACCACCATTGCAGCACTTTTTCCATACCAGGTTGAAATGATTTGTTTAAATATCAACCTGCCTCTTCTGTGAGCTGTTCAAGGGCGGCTTTTACCTTTCTAAGTGTGTCCCAACCCCAAATGCAATGCTGGGACAGGGGCGGTGATCAATAAGTCTTTTTGGTTGAATAAATCAAGAAGTGGAAGGTGGCTGAGAGTAATTTCTGAATAATGCCAATGATGATGATTCCAAATGATGATGAAGAGGAGGAGGATGGGGTTGGGTCACACTAGCCCCATCGGCCTGACTGACCCACTATGTGTTGAGGACCCTTTTGCAGAAGGCTGAGGACAAGCCGTCTCCTCTGGGAACTGGGGCGAACGCCTATTACTAACGTATCCCCTGAGTTGAATCTGCCACCAGGATTCTGGCATCTCAGTAGAGGTCCATCTGTGTATCCTGACTCAATCCCTCTATGACCTAATGTTTCACTTCTACAAAAAGGTGAGGATAGGGTTTGATTAAAATAATTTGTTCCTGTGGTATGCTTTGCAGAATGCTGAGCTATCTCCCCTATTGGCCTCTACTTCTCCCAGATTTCCACCATTAGAGTTTCATTCCTTTGGGTTTGTCTCTTGTGAGTGATGGGGAACGTTCTCTAATCTTCCTAGACTGGTTTGATGCCCTCACTATATTAGGAGGATCTCAAGGAACATATCTCATTTACCATTTTGTCCTTAATGCTTAGCACAGTCTTTGGCACATAATAGCTGCTCAAGAAATGTTCGTTGAATGAATGAATGAATGGATTCTCAGACACCAACAGCAGTCAAGGCTGGAGAGGGTGGTGGAGTGGTGGAAAGAGCTCTGGGCTAGGAGTCCTCTAGGCTTGGCTGTCACTGCCTCACTCTGCAAGTAGGGCAAGTCCTTTCCCTGGATCTTGGTTCTCTCGTGGGAACAGTGAGAGTATAGATATTGGGTCTTATCTGATCTCTACCTATTTCATTCATACCACAGCCATTATGTTCCAGCCTCTGGGCTTTTCACTTTCTTTAAAAAGCCAGGTATCTTCCTACCTCAGGGCCTTTGCACATTCTGTTTCCACTACGTGGATTACTTTCACCCCCTTTCCATGGAGATTTTCTTGGTTTCTTTGAAGTCTTCCCCTGTCATCTCCTCAGAGAGGATGGGCTGGTACTTCCCGAACTAAAGTTGTTCTGTATCTGAACAAGGAATGATTGCAACTTGCATCTTTTTCTTTGCTTGTCTTCTCTACATCCGAACTTTCTGGTAGTCTGCAGATTCCTGGAGAAAATGGGGTGGTGCGAATCCCGGACACCTAACACCATACCCATTAATTTGTTGAACTGAGGCAGAAGTCAGAGCAGAGGTTGTGTCCTTCCGAGGAAGGCCAGCAGATGGCGCCACAGACCGGGAGGAGGAGAAGCGGCGCGGTGGGCAGGCCTCCCGCGGGGCGGCCTCACCTGGCAGCGGCCTCACCTGGCGGCGGCCGCACCTGCCCGCCCCGCACCCCGCGGAAGCCGAGAGCCCGGGCCCTGGCGTCACCTGGGCAATTGGGAAAGCAGCGCCCGGAGCCACGGGGAGGGGAGATGAAAGGCGGGTGGCGGGCGTGGGCCGCCTGCAGCGCCAGGTGAGAGCCGGGAGCCCCACCCCGCGCCTGGGGACCAGGTGAGTCAGGCTCCCTGGCCCCGCGGGTGGAGGGAGGTGGCCAGGCTCGGAACCTGGAGGCTTGTGCTCTTGGCTCTCTACCCCGCTGGGTGACTCTGCTCAAGTCCCGCCCCAGCGTTCTTGGTCTCCGTCAAACCCCTGAGGTGCTTTCCTGTGGTTCTGAGAAATAACTTTCTCTCATGAAGCAGTGTATTGCGTGCATTTACTCTTCGAGCCTCAGGATAGTTCTCTGAAGTCGGTAGTTTGCTTACCTCCGTTTCACAGAGGCAGGAGAGAGGACCAGAGACGTGAGGTCAGTTGCTCAGGGTCACACAGCACCCACTCAGCAAGTTGCAGACTAGAGATCTGAACCTAGGTCTGCCTCCAGAGGCCAAGCTCTGACCAGGTTCCTCCCCTTGCTTGCCCACAAAGTTTTGACCTTCCTAAAGACACAGCTTATTTCTAATTGAATTACTTAATTTGTATTCATTTTCTTTTTTTTTGTGGTAAAATATACATAACAAAATTTACCATTTTAAAGTGTACAATTCAGTGGCATTTATTACCTTCACAGTGTTGTGCAACCGTCACCCCGATGTAGAGCCTGGATATTTTCATGTCCTTTTGGAAACTCAGACCCATTGAACAGTCTCTCCCATTACCTCCTCCTCCCAGCCCCTAGCAACCACTAATCTGCTTTCTGTGTCTATGGATTTGGCTATTCGGGATATTTAATTTAAATTTGGCTCAATCATCTTCATTCTATACCAGTCCATCCTTGTACTATCACAGGAGGCCAGGAAATTTCCATCCTTATCCCCAAACTTGTAGGAATCACCTGGAGAGTTAAAAAACAAAACAAAAACAAAAAACCGCAGATGCCTGGCTCCCATGCCCAGACTTTCTGATTTAACTGGCCTGTGATCTGACGAGGGTATCAGGAGTTTTGAAAGGTCCTCAGGTGTTTCTAACATGCAGCAAAGTTTGAGAACCCCCGCTCAGAACCTTCTGGCCCATGGAGCATCCCTTTTATAGGCAGGAAAGCTGAGGCCCTGAGAGGGCCTTGCTCGATCACGCAGAGCGTCTCTGGCTGAGCCAACATTGGAACGTAGAATTCTTTCCTCCCACTGACACACCCCTCCCATCCTACTGCTTTTCTAGATACTTAATGTCTTCGTGCCTCAGTTTCCTCATTTGTAATATGCGGGCCTTAATGGTACCTATGGGTAGGGTGGTCGTGTGGACCAAATAAGATTATACCTGGGCATTGAGACCCACAAAATCTGGCCAACCTGGAGCAATCAAGGGGTCCGCCTTTAGAAAACTGTGGTGCGTTTTGTTTCTAGGACTTGCCTTTTTTTTTAAAAAAAAAGTTTATTTATTTGGCTGTGTTGGGTCTTAGTTGCAGCTTGCGGGATATAGTTCCCTGACAAGGGATCAAACCCAGGACCTGTGCATTGGGAGCTTGGAGTCTTAACCACTGGACCACCAGGGAAGTCCCTAAGACTTGACTTTATTGTCCTTTTAGGGGCAGGAGCCGGGTCTCTTGTACCCCCCACTGTATCAGGCCCAGGACCGGGAACACAGTAGGCATCTAATAAGTCCCACTTGAGACCTTAATTGACCTTCAGCTCCTGGGGGCATTGGGGATGGGATCCTCCCTGCCCCCGCTGTTTGCTCTTCCCACATGGGCATCCAGGGAAGACCATGGTGGGCACCTCCAGCCTCCCCCTGGTGCTCCTGCTAATAGAATCTCATCACTTGTGGGAAACAAGGGGGGGTGTCTAGTCTGCAGGGGAGGTGGGCGCAGCCCCAGGGGATGAACCACCTTCACCTTGAGGCCCTAAGTAGTCATGGTAAAACCATTCCCTTTGCCTGGGCTTCCTTGGCTTCTGGGAAGCCGCGTGACGCAGCTCTGGCCCGTGGGACCCCTGCTGGCAGCTCTGGGGGCTGGGGCTCCAGGAACCGTCCCACCCCTCCTCTCCCCTCCCCACTGCTTTTGGAGGCTGGCAGGTGAGGGCCATCGTGGAGCTGAGTCCAGGAACTGAGGTCTAGAGAGTTCAGTGACATCGATCCAGAACCTTGGCCTCCCTGGGCTCCCAAACAGCCCCGGCAGCCGGCTCTGTCTCGTTAGTTGGGAAGTTAAACTCGGTTGTTTAAGGCGAGCTAGTCTGTTACCTGCAGCTGAGCACATCCTAACTAATACAGCTCTTCCCAGCGCGGGTCCGTTTCCCGTTTGAAGACAGAAGGAAAGCCCGAGGCCCCGGGTTTCTTTCATCACTTTTTTCTCCCTTGACTTCAAGGTGCCCAATGCTAATACCTCCCAGGGTTTATTACCACTAGTAACAAGCACATTGATAAAGGCTAACATTTTTTAACACTTCCTCTGTGTTAGTACTTTATGTGGGTTGTTTAATGCTCACATAATCCCATGACGTGAATCCTAGAACATTTTTACAGATGAGGAAGTTTGGGACTCAGGGCAGTTCTGTAGCTTGATGGTTGACAGCTTGGTCCTGTTTCCTGAAGCAGACAGATCCTGTTCCCCTTGCAAATCGGCCTCCCTCACGTCCAGATGCCCCAGCTCATCCCTTTATCCCCATTTTTCTCAGTGTGTGATTCTGGCACACAGTAGGTGCGTGATAGAGACATGGTGTGCTGCTCGCCCCCTGCTGTCCTGCACCACCAGCCACTCACCAACCAGGCCACGCTGAGCATCCCGTGTGTTTAGAGAGGCCTGTGTGTGTGAGCATATGTGTACGTGTGTGTGCGCGTGCGTGTGTGTGTCTGAGTGTGTGTTGGGGAGTGGGTGGTAGAGTTGGAGAATATGGGCCTTGTCCTCAGTAAAAATAACAAGTCCCATTTATCAAGGGCTCACTAAGCCCCAGGTCCTGTGCTTTACATAGTTTTGTTCAAGGCCTGCAGTAGTTCTTGGGAGTTTTTCAAAAACTCAAGCCTCTGGGAAATCACATGATTTGCTCAAAGTCACCCAAGTGGATGGGGACCCAGGTCTGTGTGTCTGGAGCCTGTGTCTCAGCCTTGAGCCGAGAAGGTTGGCGTGTCCCTAACCAGAGGGAGGTTCCCTCCTCTGTAGGGAAGCTTCACTGGGCAGGAGATACCTGAGCTGGGCCCTGAAGGATGTGCAGGACTCCCAGAGCAGGGGAGGGAACGCATTCCGAGTGGAGGGAAGGGCTTGGGCAAACTCGTGCAGATGGCACAGTGTATGTTTCGTTGGGAAATGGGGATTATAATTTTAAAAACCAGACCAGCTGGCCCCTATGTACCTCTTATGATAAGAGGTATTGATTAGAATGGTGGCTTAGGTCCCGTGAGGCCTCTGGCTTCTGAAGGGCACTGCCCAGATGAGTGCCCATTCTACTGGCTCCTCTCAAGAGAACATTTATTCTGCTGCTGGCAACAGAGCTGACGCCCCCGCCCCCCACCCCGCCGGGAGAGCGGAGGTGAGAAAGGCAGTTGTTAATGCCTCGGTGTTGATTTCCTTTAATTAGAATTCACTGAGCACCTACCTTGCGCCAGGAACAGACCCTGCCTTTGCAAGACTCACAATTCGGTGGGGAGGATGGGCCTGAAAATGACCCCCGTGTCAATTTCATCAGCCGCCATGCCCTGCAGCAATCCCCTGTGTATGCTTTACAAACATTTATTTCATTTAATCCTCAAAGCAGCCTTGCTGGTAGGTATCCTCTCTCGCTTTAACTCAGGAGGACAGCATGGGTCAGAGCAGTCACGTGACTCAATCAAGCACCTGCAGAGAGTTAGTTGCTGAGGCGCTGGGACGCTGCACGGGTCTTTGGGGGTTCTAAAGTTCAAATTCTTTCAGTTACCTCCTTCTGCCTTCATATCATGATAACCCAGGCACGTGGGCTTTCAAAGGACGCCCGCAATCTGGGCCATAAAAAAAATTGCTGGGAGAAGGATTGTGCTGGCTGATTTCAAGCTACCAACTGTTCTACTACTGACTCACAAAACCCGACTCTTTAACTATCTGAGTCCAGCACGCTCCTGGATCACCTTTCAGATTGGGCGGTAGGCCAACCACGCTGGTTATTACAACTGCAAGAGGACCCTGCACGTCCTGGGCCCTGGATGGCTTACTGAGCGTTACTTGACGAGCCCCATCTGTGAAATGGGTCTGGCCATAGCTTGCCTTCCGTGTCTACAGCTCTGGGCTCTGCATCTGCGGGGAGGCTGAGGCCCAGGTTTGCAGCAGGTAGATTCCTTCCCCTTCTTTGGGTCACTGTGGGGAATGAGGCTGGGCTGGGTGGGGCTGTCTCTCTGCCCCTGGCTTCCCTTCCACCCTCAAAAGCTTTCACGGTGATTAGTTCCCCTCATGGAGGGATCTTCTTACGGTTCCACCAGGAGGGCCTCTGAAACTCCTACCTGAGATAAGAAGCCTGCGTCTCGGTTAATCTCCCAGCTTAGAGGCCACGTTTTAATATTTAAGAAAAGGTTTCCAGGCTCAGGGCCGGGTGGAGGGAGCGGTACGCGGGAACTGGCCTAGTGGGTTTTGAATGCGTGTATCGTTAGAGGCCCTTTCTGCTCATCAAGCCTGTGGGGCCTGGTGTCCCCTGAGTCATTTCTTTAGGTTGGATTTCACTGGTACCTGGACCAGGGGGCCTGACGGGGCGTTGTATTTATGGAGAAGCCCAGCTGGACTCGGGTTGTGTGCTTGGAAGTAGCACCAAGTCCAAGGATGGGCCAGTGTCTGACCCTGCTTCCAGCCCAAATGATTTCAGGCCTGTGTCTCTTCACTGTCTTCCTTCTCCCTCAGCTGGCATACTCCTGGCAGGACCCATCGGGAGTAGAAATTCGAGAAGGGAACCAGCCCTGAGTGAGCACCACGTGCATGCATCCTGAGTGAGTAAGCCTGGCCATCTGGCTGAGCTGGGTTTGAATCTGTCTTCACTCCTTTCATGCTGTGTGTTCCTGGGCAAGTCACTTAACTGCTCTGAGCTTTAATTTTCTCCTTTGTGAGATGGGTGCTGTAGTATGTACTTCACATGGTGGTTTTGAGACCTTAATAGGCTCTTAAAGTGCCTGGTAGTAGGTTAGATTTAAAAAAAAATAAATCAGTTGAAAAAATATGTATTCCTTGTAACCCTTGCTGGTTGGAACTCACACCTGTAGCCACTGTTTTTTTCCTAGGCCCTGAAGTGAGAAGGCAGGAGAAATAGCCAGAGACCTACAGGCCTGGTTCCTGCATTTTTTTTAGCTTTGCCCAGAATAGTTAAGACTGAAAAATCAGTGAAGGTGCTGTGGGTGTTTCTCACATTCATAGGGGAAAACGGGTTTTCGGTCAATGATATGAAAATAATTGGCTGGAATAAATTAGATGAGTTTTACTTTAAATTACGCCACCTAAGAGTTCCTCCCAAAGAACAACCTTCTATTAAGAAGATAATCACATGGAATGTATATTGCAATATAAGTTTCTATTTATGCATTTAAACAAAACATGAAACTATGACTGTACATTTTGTTTCTTATTCAGTGTAAATTTGCAATCTCTTTTATATATTTTTAATTAATTTATTTATGTATTTATTTATTTTTGGCTGCATTGGGTCTTCGTTGCTGAGCGCGGGCTTTCTCTAGTTGCGGCGAGCGGGGGCTACTCTTCGTTGCATTGCGCGGGCTTCTCATTGCGGTGACTTCTCTTATTGCGGAGCACGGGCTCTAGGTGCACAGGCTTCAGTAGTTGTGGCAGGCGGGCTCAGTTGTTGTGCTCACGGGCTCTAGAGCGCAGGCTCAGTAGTTGTGGCGAATGGGCCTATTTGCTCTGTGGCATGTGGGATCTTCCTGGGCCAGGGCTCGAACCGGTGTCCCCTGCATTGGCAGGCGGATTCTTAACCACTGTGCCACCAGGGAAGCCCTAAATAACCTTTAACCTACAAGTTCAAAGAGAGCAGGAGAGAAGAGATTAGGTTACAAAAGATCATGACTCTTATCTCGGGTACTTCGTTGCTTACCTCCTCCTCCAGACACACCATCAAGAAATTTCAGAAGTCTACTGATAAAATAGAATGGAGATCAGCAAACTTTTTCTATAAAGGGCCAGATTGTAAACGTTTTAGTCTCTGCAGGCCACACAGTCTCTGTTGCAACTACTCATCTCTGCCATTGTAGCAGGAAAGCAGCTGTAGATGACATGTGAGCAAATGGGTGTGGCTGTGTGCCAATAAAACTTTATTAACAGAAACCATCAGTGGTCTTGCCAGTGTTGAACCACTGATTGTCTCCTGACATAGTATTGTCTAAGCCAGTGGTTCTTAAAGAGTGGTCCCTGGTACCCGATCATCAGCATCACCTGGGAACTTGTTAGAAATACAAATTCTTGGGTCCCCACCCCAGACTTTCTGAGTCAGAAATGTTAGGGTGGGACCCAGCAATCTGAGTTTAACAAGCCCTCCACTTGATTCTGCTACATGCTCAATTTCAAGAACCACTGATCAAATTCTTGCTCCGTGTGAATCTTGGCTGCTCCCTGAGGATACTTTCCCCCTACAGCACTCTTCAGGGAGGCTGTGGTTTCCTCCTAGCTCCCAAGGAACTCCACACCTGGAGATGGCGTGGGTGTCCTCTTTGCTTCCCATTGACGCTTTGAAATGATCTCTAGTCCTTCCTCCATAAAAACTCCCAGCTAATGTGAAGGGCTTTGCAATAAACTCCTGCCTGTCTTGGCAGCTGGTTCTCTGTCCCACTTTCCATCACTTCTCTTACCATCATGCTTCTGGCTTCAACCATGACATTGCAGATCAACACTCAACACTCTTCCCTCTCAGTTCCTGGACCTTCTTGGCTCTAGTGATTATTTTCCTTGCCCTTCAACCATCCACTTATGTTGTCATTACTCTGGACTTGACTTAAATGTCACTTTCTCAGAGAGGCCTTTTCTAAGCTAGCTTCCACCCGCAAGCCAGTCCTTTCCATATTTACCTTATTCCCAGCACCGATTAGCACCTGAAAGTATCTCATTTCACAGTTAACTTGCATGTCTGTTGTCTGTGGTCTTAGGTCTAGTTCTCTGAAAACAGAGCCTGTGATGGGAATGTTACCCAAGAGATTTATTAAAGAGTTCTCTTAGGAGGTGAGGGGTGAGGGAAAGATGGTAAAGCAGGGAAAAAAATCTAAGCAAGAATATGACCTCAGGGATAGACAAATAGATCAATGCAACAGAATCCAGAAATAGATTCACACACACATAATTTTCAGCAAATGCCCCAATTTCATTAGCAAAGTCTTTTCAACAACTGGATAAATGTTTGAAAAAATGAACCACAATCCCTGCTTCACATTATACACAAAAACTAATTTGGGAAGGATCGTAGGCCTAAATGTGAGAGCTAAACTATAAAATTTCTAGAAGAAAACAGTGGGGAATACCTTAGCAATTTTGGGGTAGAGAAAGACTTATTAGAAAAAACACAAAATGCACTAACCATAAAAAAAATAGATAAATTGTACTTCATCAAAATTAAAAACTCCTGCTTACCAAAATACCCCATTAAGAAAATGAAAAGGCAAGCCACAGATATGAGAAAATACAACACATATATCAGTTGTGGACTTGTATCCAGAATATATTTAAAATACTGACAAATCAATGATAAAAAGACAACTCAATAAAATGGGCAAATACTTGAATAGACATTTTGGAAGGAAAAATACATGAATGGCTTGTAAGCACATGGAAAGATGCTCAACATTATTATCCATCAGGGAAATGCAAATTGAAACCACAATGAGATATCATTTCACACCCACTAGAGTGGCTAAAATAAAAAATCTGACAACACTAAACGTTGACAAGAATGTGGAACAATTAGAACTCTCATACATTGTTGGTGTAAATTGGTACAATCACTTTGGAAAACTGGAGGGTTCTTATAATGTTAAGTTATACATCCACCTATTACCCAGTCATTCCACTCCTAGGTAGTTGCCCAGGAGAAATAAAAGCGTGTGCTCACAGAAAATCTTGTGTAGGAATGTTTATAGCCGCTTTAACCTATAGTAGCTAAAAATTGGAAACCCAAATTTCCATCCACAGAAGAATGGAAAAATAAATTAGTGTTTATTCATACAGTTGAATAGTACTCAGCAATAAAAAATGAACCTCTGATATATACAACACAGATTAAACTCAGAAATATTATGTTGATGGAAATCTATATACACGAAAGAATCCATACTGTGTGATTCCATATATATAAAGCTCAAGAATAGACAAAATTAATCTGTGGTGATAAAAATCAGAAAAGTGGTTGTTCAATGGTTGGGATTGACTGGAAGGGGCAGGAGCTGATGATGGGAATGTTTAATTGTTGATTGGGTTGTTGGTTACATTGGAAGACATTTGTCAAACTCATTGAGTTGTACTTTTAATACCTGTGCTTTTTACTGTATATAAATTTTATCTCAATTGACAAAATACAAAGCATCAAAAAAAGAAACAAAAGAATATAACAGCTGGAGACAACTTCAGTCTGATCCCAGGGGGAACTCTGGAACATAAATTGCACCATGGAGTTGGTCTCTCTTTATGGCAAGGGGGCTGGGATTTTGTACCCCCATGTCATTTAGTCAATCTCCCGCATGGGGGGGGCGGGTAGCTTAGCTTCCTGGAAGAGGTTGTTCCATGTCGGCTTAGGGCAATTATCTGGAGAAGGAGTCAGCTATGAGTTGTATTGAGCCAACAACAGTGCAGCTGGGGGATGGGTGCACAGTCCGGTTAAGAGGATCTGGATGGGGCACCAACATCTTTTCCCACACTCCACCCCCAGCACAGCCTGGAGCCATTTGCTTCTCACATACGTTCATTCCATCCACGTGTGGTTTCTCCAGGACTCTGGTTGGCCACAATTTCTGAAGACGTTTCTAAGTGGAGGGGTAGTGGGCTGAACGAGAGCCCCCACCATTGCAGGTGGTGTCCATGTCATCACGAATACTCATCATCTTCCTCCACCACCACTCATTCCAGGTTCCCCTCTCCCTCTGGTTGTCTGAGTGGCTGGCCTGGTGAGGTGACCCTCATCCTGGAGGGTTCTGAGCCCCTGGTGACACCAGCTGTATCGCCCACGTACAGTTACTCCTAGGCACGCAGGCACCAAGAGATGTCCTAGCAAACTGCCCGAGCACCAAGCAGTTACCTTCCTGTCTCCACTGTGTGTCTGCAGCCCCTCCTCCTCATGATGATCGAGGTCAGTGCCCTATGCCAGCATGGTGTCTGCTTCGCCTTCTGGATGACTGGCACGTGTTACTCCAGTTGACCAGGAGGCAGCCATAGCTTTGCGTTGAGTGGGATTGTTATTGAGTCCTGTGGGGGAAGCATCCTCCCTCTGGGTACTAGTGTTTCTAGACCCACCGAGTTCCAAGTCACAGAGAATTCCTCAAGCAAGTGGCTGGAGAACGTGGTGGGCAGAGCTGGTCCTGCCCCCGTCTTCCTGCTGTTAAACTGTCAGACCTTTGAAGTCAGCTGCTCTCTGTCTATTCACCACTGTATCTTCAATGCCAAGAACAGTACCTGGCATGTATTTAGCATTTGGTTATTATACTTACAGACCGATTGCCAGGAACTGACTTGATGCTTTATGGGGTATGTTTAAGGAATATCAAACAATGCCAGTTTTCTCTGAGACGTTCCAATTTATTTTATGATTATGGAGTTATAAATGTTCATCGTAGAGAATTTAAAATACAGAAAAAGCGGAATAAAAATCAAAATCGCCTGGAGATAACCTACATTAACCAGAACTATGCCATGAACTTGGCCTACATAGTGGTTTTCGAGCAGCTTTTGGGAGCACTTGTGTTTCAGAGAAGGCGCCCCAGGAATTGTCTTGAGAGTAAAGGGGAGGGTATGTCTCCCCCAGAACAGGAACGTTTTTCACAATTTTATTGAAATTTTGTTTGAAAAAAAGGATTTGCAGCAAAGACAATAAAAAAGGTGGAAACCCACCAGTCTGCACTGTGGAGCTGGCAGTTTTCATTCAGCTGACTTTCAATTTCATATCACCATCAATAAATAGTGCAGATGACCCAGGCTCTGCTATCGTACATGGCAGTTCCTGGCATTTGACCAGCCCCTGGTGTAGACTCTTCTCCTAAGAACACCGCAGAGTTATGTGACAGACAGAGGGAAACTTTTACTGCAAAAAACCAGATGTTGCGACTGGAAGCGACCAGTGGTGGTGGAAAACGGAACCATGAATGAGTCATGTTCAATCATCTCAGACAAGCATAAAAGTATATAAAAGATTAGTGCAGAAGAGAATTTATACCAGGCTCTGTGCTGTCTGGGAACATGATTTAGATTAAAAAGAGGAAAAAAAAAAAATCTCTGAGCCACCTGGAGTACCGTAGTCAGAAGGTTTTTAGGATTTGGATTTCAATATCCATCACTGTACCTCTTAGAATATTTTTATTTTTGAAAGGCATTTGGATGCCTATCAAAACAACCAGACCTGCGTTCGGGCAATATGTCAGAGAGAGATGACTGTCCACGTACCCATTGGCTCTCCAGACACAAGGTTCAAGCATGCAGCTGTATCAGAGATGGCACATCCATCTCTGCCCCTTTGGTTTGGTGCTGAGGTCAAAATATATGCCCCTATTCAACTGTGCTTGGGTTTATAGCCTTAATGGGGAGAACCAAGCTGGATGAGGGGCTTAGGAGGGAGAATGGTAAATTTGAGGAGAGGGAGGGCTGGAGAATTTGCCTGGTGTCTGTGTTTATATTGAAGAGCTACTTGGTTGATGTGAAGTCTGTAATCAGTTGCTGTGGTTCTTGGTTTCCTTTGGTTTTGGTGAACACAGTCAATTTCTCATCCAGGAACCTGGTTACCACACAGCTTGGCTTGATGAAAGAGGAATGCTGTGGTACCGCATCCTTACCAACACTTGGTATTTTCCAACTTTTAATATTAGCCATTCTGGTGGGCATGTAGTAGTATCCCCTTTTGGTTTTAATTAGCATTTCCCTGGTAACTAATGATGTTGAGCATCTTTCATGTGTTTATTAGCCATCTGGAGAAATTCTTTTACTACCTTCCTGTTGACTCAGAAGTCCATTACAGTAGAATGGAAAATTGGGTATCTTTGTGCTGAGGAATATTATACAGCAATAAAAACGGGAGGCCCAGGCCTTTATACCTCGGTGTGGATCAGTCTTTGGATGTGGGTCACCCTGTATTAAGCATGTCTTTGTATCCTGATGTTTTGACATCTGGGCCCTTGCTGACCCTGCAAGGACTGTCCCTCCCAGGGCTAGCCAGTCCTTAGAGAGAGTAAATGATCCACCTGTGAGCTCACCTTTCTTATGCAGACCAACCAGTCCAGAGTTCACACCCCAAGGACCTCCTTTATGGGGCTCTCCCATTCTGGGCTACTATCCACCTGCCTGGATCACCCCAGGGCCAGTTACCAGACAACTGGGGCCAGCCCCTTACACCCCAGAGCCTGCCAAAACGATACAGACCAGCCAATCCTAAGCCCGCTTACCCTGCCTCACCTCGCCCATGTTCCTTCCTGTGGAAACCACAATAAAGGCTCTTGTCCGTGTTTCCTCCTGCTCTGCCCGACCCTGGTGCTTCCCCAGGTGGCCCTGTGTGGTGTGGTGAGCCTCTCCTCTTCGAATCTGTGAGTATAACAAGCTATCTTTTCAATGGCAATCATCTCCTGATCTGCTGGCCTTACCATACCTGAAAGATAACAGCATCCTGATTTAAAAGCACACCCTGGGTGGGACTTCCCTGGTGGTCCAGTGGTTAGGGCTCCATGCTTCCACTGCAGGGGGCGTGGGTTCGATCCCTGCTTGGGGAACTAAGATCCCACATGCTACACAGTGCGGCCAAAAGGGAACAACAACAAAAAAAGCACACCCTGGGAAGGGGTGGGTCCCTGGAGGAGGCAGGTCCTTGCACCTAGGGCCATCCCTATGGGGCTCAAAAACTGGAGACCATCTGCCAGCAGCACCCCCTGGTGGGTGGGGCTACGAGGCCTTCCTTGGAGGGGGTGGTTGGTGTCCATCGCAGATTCCTCGCATAAAGGTGTAGGTGACCCTTTGTTCCAGGGCCTCACCCGCCTCACCCTTGTCCCTGTCAGAGTGGTCCTGTTGTCCCTCCTCTGTCCAAAACCCACCCAGGACCCCCTTCTCACTCAGGATAAAAACAAAGGCCTTCCTGTGCCCTATGAGGCCTTATGGGATCTGCTCCTTCTCCCACTGGCCCCCCTACTTTGCCCCAACCACACTGGCCCCTTCACTGTTCCTCCACAGGCACGTCCCACCCCAGAACATTTGCATGTCCTTTGCCCTCTGCGGGGAATGCTCTTTCCCTAGATCTACCCTTGGCTCATGCCTTCACTCCCTTCAGATCTTCGCCCATCTATCACCCCCTTCTTGGCCACCTGCTCTAAAATTCCAACACTTGCCCCATCCGTGACGCTTCCTATCCCCCTTCCCTGCTTTCTTTTTTCTCTGCATAAGGTACCATGCATTGTACTCACTATTTCACTTAATGTCTGTTTTCCCCACTTGAGTGTGTCAGCTCCAGGGAAAAGGGGAGGGATTGTTGTCTATTTTGTTCATCACTGCATCCCCACTACTGAAAACAGGGTCAGGCTCAGAGCATCAGCAAGTGATCTGTTGGTTGAAGGCAGAGGTGCACATTTTGGAGAAGGTGTTCAGGTCTGTTCTCGCTGCTCCTTTGGATAAATGCTGGTCCAACACCCAGAATGTGCAGTTTAATTACAGATGCATCTTAGTTTCACCCGCTCTGCCCTCTCATATTCCTCTTTCATGTCTCCCCCCTCCCTCTCCTCTTTCATATCCATTTTCTTTCTTTCTCCCACTCCTTCCCGCTTTTTGGTACTTGATGGAATCACATTAAACTAATAAAGCTTTCATTACTCGGTTGTACCCGCAATTACGCACACTGAGAGCCAGGTTTGTTTTGATTTTCTGTGGACTTTTGGTCGCTGATGCTTTTGAACACTTGCTTTTATTCTTCAGTTGCCACTTGACCCCCCCATGTTTTAAAAAGGATGAAAAGCTTAGAAAAACATCAGAAATATCCTTTTATTTTTTCCTGCAAATTGATCTGGAGGGTTTTGTTTTGATTTCCCTCTTGGAAATGGTGGGTGTTAAAAAAGAATCACACGTTTCTAAACTGGCCACAAGGCTGTGAATTCTGAGATGGGAAGGAGATAAAGTTTATCATTTATTGGGGGGCTCTGAAAGAATCCCCACTAAAGGGAAAGTGTGGTATAGTCCCTATATGCCCACGGAGGCTGGGAGAGGTTGGATTAGAGCAGGGTCTCTCTGCCGCAGCACTAGTGACATTGGTGGCTGGATCATACCTGTGGTGAGGGCTGTCCTGTGCGCTGTAGGATGTTGAGCAGTATCCCTGGCCTCTATTTAGTAGATGCCAACAGCACCTTGCCTCATTTGTGACAATCAAGAACGTCTCCAGACATGGCCAAATGTCCCCCTGGGGGGGTGGGGCACAAGGGCCCTCTGTTGACAACCACCGAATTAGATCAAAACTTGTATGATAAGTGTTCATAACATCACTATTTAACAAGAGCTAAAAGATGGAAACAATCCAAATGTCCATCAACGGATGAATGGATAAACAAAATGTGGTCTATCCATACAATGGAATATTATACAGAATGATGTAGTGATACATGCTACAACATGGATGAACCTTGAAAAAATCATGCTAAGTGAAAGAAGCCAGACACAAAAGATCATATATCATATGTTTCCATTTATATGAAATGTCCCAAATAGGCCAATCCATAGAGACAGAAAGTAGATAAGTGGTTTCCTGGGGTTGAGGGAAGGAGTGAATGAGGAATGACTGCTTAATGGGTAAGGGGTTTCTGTTTGGGGTGATGAAAAATTTATGGCATTAGGTAGTGGTGGCGGTTGCATAATATGGTGAATGTACCCAATGTTGCTGAAATGTACACTTTAAAATGGTTAAAATGGTAAATTTTATGTTATGTGTATTTTACCACAATTAAAAAACTCAACAACACATGTGAGCTGTTTCACCGGCATGTATGAGCTTGAAAGATAAAAGGTTTGGTCCTTCTGTCCCCTTCTAGGAGAAGAGGGGTCCTCCCATCCCCCAATCCCTTTTACTCCACCCCAGAGATAGGAATCACTGATTTGCGTAACTGAGATTCTAATACACTGATTGGAGACTCTTTCTTGGGGATGGATGTTTATTTCAGTTATCTCTTGCTATAAACAAGCAACCGTTTGTTGGCTCAGGGCTCTGCTGGGACCGCTCACTTCTGCTCTGCGGTGTGTTGGCTGGGGTCATTCATGTGGCTGCAATCTGTTGAGAGCATGGCTGGGGCTGGAATGTCTGAGGGGGCTTCATTTTCACAACTGGCCATTGGTCTGGCTCTTGGCGGGGGGCCTCGGTTCTTCGTGTGGTCTCTCTGCCTCCAGTGTTCTGGACCAGCTTCTTCACAGCATGGTGCTGGGTTCCCAGGGGATAAATGTGGAAGCTGAAAGTATCGTAAGATCTAGGCTCTGGAGTCCCCAAATGTCACTCCTACCATTTTCTATTAGTCAAAGCAAGTCACAAGGACATTATGCTAAGGGAAATAAACCAGACACAGAAATACAAATACTGCATGATCTCACTTACATGTGGACTCTAAAACAGTTAAACAGTAGACTGGTGTTTAACTATTTAAACACCATTAAATAGAAACATAGAAACAGTAGAATGGTGGTTTCCAGGGGCGGGGGAGGAGAAAATGTGGAGTTGATGGTCTAGTGGTACAAAGTTTCAATTATGCAGTTAAGTTCTGGAGATCTGATGTACAGCATGGTGACTGTAGTTAATAATACCATATTGTAAACTTGAATTTTGCTAAGTGGGTAGATCTCTAAGTGTTCTCAACACACACACCCACACACCCACACACAAAGGTAACTATGTGAGATGGGGGCTGTGTTAATTAGCTTGATTGTGGGGATTATTTTCACAATGTATTCATATACCAAATTGTATACCTTATACCATCTTTATTTGTCAATACCTCAATAAAGATGTCGAGAAAGCATTAGTAAACATTAGAGAAGGTTCAGGAAAAACACACAGAAAGCCCAGTTAGAAGTCTGTTGTGATGATCCAGGTGGGAAATAGGGCAGACTTGGAGGGGACCAGTGAGTGAATCCCTGCATCAAAAGTAGTGATGCTGAAACGTAAGCTTGAATGTAGGGGATGAAATAAATGGAAAGGGCTCTGGTCTGCTTCTGTTCTAGGGCTACTGTAACTGAAGTTTCTTTCCACGGCCCAGGTGTGATCATTTGAGTTAGGCGTGAGAGTTTATGGTCAGTCTGCAGATTCACCTTGGAATTCCCTCAGGACCTCCTGTGGGCTGGGGCAGGGTTCCAGTATTCCTGAATCCTCTGGCCATATCATCTAGTAGCATTCCAACTAAATTAGGTTCCTGGACCCAGTTCCAACTTTCCCACACCAACAAGCAATTCTCAGACACCAACAAGGTTTCAACTCAGTCCTGACACTATCTATATTGAGATAGAATCAGATTCCACAGGAGCTCAGTCCCTCAAGACTTCAAATGCCAATCCAATCGTAAGCCCAGGTCAGAAGCCCTTCTGACCAACCGACTACAAATTGGAGGTTTCAACGTCCCCCTTCTTGGGTTCAATTAATTTGCTAGAACAGCCCGCAGAGCTCAGGAAACCCATTAACTCACTAGATTACCAGTTTATTATAAAAGAATATAGAACTCAGAAACAGCCAGATGGAAGATACATAGGACAAGGTCGTGAACAAAGAAGCTTCTGTCCTCCTCGGACTTGGAGCCCAGCATGACGGCACGTGGAAGTGTTTTGGTTCCCCAACCTGGAAGCTCTCTGAACCCCCTCCTTTTTGGGTTTTTATGGAGGCTTCATTATATAGGCATGATTGATTAACTCATTGGCCATTGGTGATTGATTCAACCTCCAGCCCCTCTCCCCTCCCCAGAAATCAGGAGGTGGGATTGAAAATTCCAACCCTCTTGGTGTGGAGAAAAGGAAGCCCTCTTGCACTGTTGGTGGGAATGTAAATTGATAGTCACTATGGAGAACAGTATGGAGGTTCCTTAAAAAACTAAAAATAGAATTATCATATGACCCAGCAATCCCACTACTGGGTATATACCCTGAGAAAACCATAATTCAAAAAGACACATGCACCCCAATGTTCATTGCAGCACTATTTACAATAGCCAGGTCATAGAAGCAACCTAAATGCCCATCGACAGATGAATGGATAAAGAAGATGTGGTACATATATACAATGGAATATTACTCAGCCATATAAAGGAATGAAATTGGGTCATTTGTAGAGACATGGATGGACCTAGAGACTGTCATACAGAGTGAAGTAAGTCAGAAAGAGAAAAACAAATATCGTATATTAACACACATATGTGGAATCTAGAAAAATGGTACAGACGAACCGGTTTGCAAGGCAGAAATAGACACAGATGTAGAGAACAAACGTATGGACACCAAGGGGGGAAAGTGGGGGTGTGGTGGTGGGATGAACTGGGAGATTGGGATTGACATATATACACTAATATGTATAAAATAGATAACTAATATGTATAAAATAGATAACTAATAAGAACCTGCTGTATAAAAAATAAATAAAATAAAATTCAAAAAAAAAAAAAAGAAAGAAAATTCCAACCCTCTAATTACATGGTTACTTGGCAGTTAGTCCCCACCCTTAGGTGCTTCCAAAAATCACCTTCATTATCATAAGCCCAGTTGAGGTGGAAAGGGGCTAGTTATGAAAAACAAGACACTCATTTCACCTTTAAGGCTCTGAAGCATTTTTTAAAGGAACTGAGCATGAGACCAAATATTATAACAAAAGATGCTCCCATTGCTTTTATCTCTCAGGAAATTCCAAAGATTTTGGAAGCTGTGAGCCAGAACTGTGGATGAAGACCCAATATTGATATATATGAGAAATATATTTTTATAGATCACAACATTGCACCAACATTACCCTGATTTCCAACATACTTTCTATAAATTCAATGACGAGCAAAACAACCTCAGTAACAAAACGTCCTGGCCAAAGCAGCAACGTAATGTGCCCTCTTATTTCTCTTCTCATAGGACTAGAAGAGGCTCTAGATTGCCCTTAAAAACCTTTCCCTGATAACTATTCCATAACCTTTGGTGAGCTTTCTTGCTTCTCAAGGAAAGAGGGGGGAAATGTATCAAAGTTGGAGATGATGCGAACATTGGTAGGAGGCAACTGGGGAGAGCAGCTCTTAAAGGTAACGATGGAAGTTTCTCAGAAATGATTGTGTGATCGAATAGCTTCACTTCCGAGGAAAAAGCATGTCAAATCAGAAGACTTGAAGTTCTAGAAAAGGGTCTTTGGGATTGTCATCTTCTACCTTCCTCAGGGAAACAAATGAGGAAGCGGGGTTCCTGAGAGGGGACAGAACTTGCCCAAGGACACACAAGGCGTTCACTTCAGTGCGAAGACTAAAGTCCTGGGCACTTGCCCCAGAACCTGAGGATCCTGGATGGCTTTGCTTGCAGTGGGGATTGCAAACACGTGGCCCTCACATAGGTTTTCTGGCCCCCATGATGGGGTTTTGTTTTGCTTTATTTTCGTGGTGCTCATTGTGTTAGCTGCCTTCATTTAAAAAGGGCAAGATTCCACATAAGAATCTGGATTTCTGTCTCTTAGTTTTTTCCTCTCTTGGGGACTCAGTATACCTGTCTGTAAAATGGGGACACTGATATGGTGGTTGTTATCCATCTGCCCCTCCCCTACCCCCATATCTTCCCCCCACCCTTCTCTCCCTGCTCTGTGCATCCTGGGGACTGACTTGCATGGGCTAGTTTCTCTTGCCTTCTGCTTCCTGGGATGGGAGCCCAGCATGGTAGCACGTGGAGGTGTTCTCGTTCCCCAGCCTGGAAGCTCTCTGAACCCCCTCCTTTTTGGATTTTTATGGAGGCTTTATTACATAGGCATGGTTGATTAACTCATTGGCTATTGGCGACTGATTCAACCTCAGTCAACTGGCCAGTGGAAATCACTGGTGAGAGACTGGAGGGTAGTAGGAGGGAACAACTGGCATATTCTATTTCCCCAGCTCCTGTTGGGTGGCCTGTCTCCCATGGTCTCTCACCAGGGAGCCCTACACCCCTTCAGTTGGCTGAGGGTGGTACCAGCTCCCCACCCATTGCTGGCCCCAGGAAATTAAATATCCCTTGCTGGTTCCTTTAACCCTGTGAGCACCTGTGAAAATATACCCCTTTATTAGATCCCTAGAACTTATCAATACTGTATTATGTACTTGAAATTTGCTAAGAGAGTAGATCTTACATGTTCTTACCACAAAAAAGAAATGGTTATTATGTGACATGATGGAGGTGTTAGGTAAGGCCATTGTGGTGGTAATCTTATTGCAACATATAAATGTCTCAAATCAACACTTTGTAGGCCTTAAACATATTCAATGTTACATGTCAATTACATCTCAATAAAGCTGGGGAAAAAGAAAACCATGGCAATACATCTACAAAAAAAGAGAGAGCCTTTATTAAACTCTCCTCAATTAAACCCTTTGAATGTACCACCTATTTCCCACTGGGACCCTGACAGATGCCATAATATCCCAGAGAGATCATGACACATGGGCTGGTACTTAGCAAACGCTCAATCCACTTGTTATTGTCATATTATCACACTCCTGTTATTTTCATTACTGTCATCTTGGTGTAATTAGAATTATAGACTCTGCTAGTTGGAAAGAACCATAGAAATAATTTCCTGTGCAGTGCCAGGAGAATAGTACCTGGCCTGTTTGTTGAGTGAATCAATGAATTTTTTCAACTGGGGATACCTCTCCTTTCACACCTCCTGTCATGGGGAGCTCACTAGTGGAAAAGGTAGCTTCTTATTTCATTGGATGGCTTTGTTAATTTTACCAGGAAGATGAGCAAACACGGGGCAGGTTATCTAGTGTTTTGCTGCCCTTGGCTGGGTGGTTGGAGGTGGGGACACAGGAATCATGGGGACACAGAGCTGAGAACACAGACACTGTAGACCAAAGACAAATTCTCACCCAAATCCTCAACCCTCCCAGGCACCTCGCACGGCCCAGGAGGAAAAAGTCAGTCCCCAGTTCAGTATCAGCTAGACTCTGCAGAGTCCCCAAGATGGAAAAGCATCCAGAGTTTTCCCAATGCCCCCATTTCCCCTGATTTCCCGCATAACTTCATAGGAGACACTCTGACGAGCAAAACAACTTCTGTCGCAAAATGATCTGCCCAAACCAGCAACTGAGGGGATGAAGACTGAGTAAGGAAGGATGCGCTATTATTTTTATTCTCAGGGGACTAGAAGATACTGGGAGAGACTCTATATACTGTCCTTAAAGATTCTTACTGATACCTTTGCTGCGCCTGTCATGAGATATACACTGCAGATGCCAGATCCAGAGGGGAAAATAAGTAAATAAACACACGCATAAAATCAGACAACATCGCCGCCTCGGCTGCCAGCCCCTGTGGCCCCAGGTGTGCGGGGTAGAGTGCATCACCTTGCCTTTGGACCGCAATCAATGGAGCAGGCAGGAAATGAGAGGAAATTAATTTCCACCCCCCCCTCCTCTTTTCCTCCCCTGCTGTCCCTCCTGTTTTTACACAAGGGCCTTTTAAAATGTTGGTTCCTCTCTGATTAGAGCGCCATAGAGGTTCGAAACAGCCTCTTCTGGACTAAACCCCCTCTGCCCTTAACCAGAATGATTGGCTGGTTGCCTTGGTAATTGTCCTCGTTCGCTGTGTAGAAGCCACAATTATGAAGGTTTTTCTGGGTACTGATCCTCTTAGTGCCTTTTTCTTATAAGTTCACAACAAGATGGGACAAAGGAGACCTAATAGATTTTATTGCTCTGGGCTTCTTGGAGTACTCAGAGCCCATGACCTGCGGGCATGAGCTGTGAGTGCCGTTTAAATTGGTTGGCTTTGCCTGGAGATAAAGCTTTACATTCAAGAGAGTGGCTGAGGTTCTATTAGCTGGAGAGCCAGGGCCAGAGAATGAACTCACAGACCCGGTTGGTCTACCTCCGTTCATAATGGAAAACCCAGATGGGCATCTGAGGCTGAGGGCTGGAGCACTTAACCTTTCACTGATAATCGAAGAAAATGGACCTGTAACTGCTCTCTCGAAACTCAGGCATGATTCAGGTTCAAGGCAGGAGAGCTCTGTGGGTTGTTGAAGAACCCAAGCTGGAAATGTTCTGGGCAGAGGCTGCTTTCTACACTTTAAAGAGAAACAGGACTCCATTAGCTGTGGTAATTGGAGAGCAGAAACAGGGGGAAAGATGATGATTATGATGATGTCGATAATCACGATCACTATAATCATATAATTTAGCCGTAAAGGGTACAAGATGCTCACAATCATTACCTTAGCTGGTCCTCCTAACAGCCTGGGGGTTGTCTGTTCCTTATTGGAGATGGGGAAACTGAGGCACAGGAAGGTTAAAGCAACTTGTCAAGTTGGAAGGTGTGTTGGAAGAGATGGTATCAGACACAAAGAAATCTGACTGCTAGAATCTTCTAACCACATAGACCCTCCTTTCACCAAAGTAAAATCAATTCTAAGTTTTGGTGGAAATAAAGTTTTGAATGGTGGTTTGTAGACCCTCTACCTAGGTGTTCCAGGGGCTAATGCGCCTTCATTAGAAAGGCTTTGGGGAATTCCCTGGCGGTCCAGTGGTCAGGATTCTGTGCTTTCAATGTGGAGGGCCTGGGTTCAATCCCTGGTTGGGGAACTTAAGATCCCGCGAGTGTGACCAAAAAAAAAAAAAAAAAAAAGTGTAGAAAGGCTTTGAATTTTGACGAGTTCCCATTGGAACCGAATACTCTGAGAAAGGGGTCAAGTCCATGGCTATTTCATCCAGAGAGTCAGCTCATTTGCTTGGTAGTAGCTGTGTTGAGAAGGATTCTGAGTTTGTGTCTGGATTTACTATTCAAGATGCCATCTTGATTGGTAATGTTTACCCCGAAAGAGGGATCGGGAATCTATGTGTTTGCCTCCTCTGCAGGCTTATTTGCTGATGCCCTACTGGAGATTAGCTCACTAGATAGTTTTTCAGGTGTAACTGTTATCTGAAAACCCAGAACTGTAATTTGGTGGTTCCAGATTCATTCCATAATTTGCAAAAATCTTTCTATCTGGAAATAATTTCAAACTTACTGAAAAGTTTCAAGAATAAGAATAGCATGAAGAATACCTATAGTCCTTTACCTGGAGTCACTTGTCAACATTTTACTCTGCTTTTTCCTTTTCTCTCACATGTGTATAATTTTTCTGAAACATTTGAGAGTAAATTGCATATATCATGGTCTTTTACCCCTGAACATTTCAGTGTATATTTCCGAAGAATATGGATAGCCTCACGTAACCACACTAGTTGTCAACTTCAGAGAATTTAGCATTGATACAATACTTTCATCTCATCTTCATCTGTAGCCCAGCTTTGTCAATGGACCCAAGAATGTCCTTCTTAGCATCAGCGATTACATTTAGCTGTCACGTCTCTTTAGCTTCCTTCCATGATGCTGACATGTTTCACATTCTCAGAATTTTGAAGCGTCCTGGCAGAGAGGTTTAAAATATCCATTTAAGTGTTCAATATTTTTCTTTTCAAAGTTTAAAACAGCAAAGGGAAGTCAGTCTTTTCCTTTTTTAAAAATCTTTATTGGAGTATAATTGCTTTACAATGGTGTGTTAGTTGCTGCTGTACAACAAAGTGAATCAGCTATATGTATACATATATCCCCGTATCCCCTCCCTCTTCAGCCTCCCTCCCACCCTCCCTATCCCATCCCTCTAGGTTGTCTAAGTGTTCAAGATTTTTGAGCACCAAATGTGTGTACTCTGCTAGGCGTTGGGCCTTACAAAGATGAATTTGACAATTCTTGCTGAAGTGAGATAATAATCAGAACAATAAAGCTAATGTTTACTGAGTACTTGTGATGTGCCCAGCACTTTACGTGCATTATCTCATTTAAACCTACAATCGTCCCATGAGGTGTGGGCAGTATGAATGTTCTCCTTTATAGATGGGGAAAGGGAGGCTCAGAAATGTTAACGAGCTTGCCCAGCACCATGCAGGTGGTAAAAAGAGTTAAAATTTCGTCTCAGGCAGCCTGACTCTAGAAACCACACTTTTTTTTTTCAGTTTATGTTATTGAGCAGAGTTGATTTACAGTGTTGTGTTAATTTCTACTATACAGCAAAGTGATTCAGTTGTACATGTATACATTTTTTTCATATTCTTTTCCATGATGGTTTATCACAGGATATTGAATATAGTTCCCTGTGCTATCTAGTTGAAGCTTGTTGTTTATCCATCCTATATATGCCAGTCTGCATCTGCTAATCCCAAACTCCCAATCCATGCCTCCTCCACTCCCCTCCCCCTTGGCAACCAGAAGTCTGTTCTCTATGTCTGTGAGTCTGTTAGAAACCATACTTTCAACCACTGCATTATTCTGTCTTTGAAACATACATTCAACAGCATGGTAGAGATTGGATAAATAGCATATAAATTATTCATTCATTGATTCCTTTGATTAATCCATTGATTCATCATTCATTCATTGTTTCATTCACTGGCTAATTCATTAATTGGTTCACTCAACCATTCATTGATTAATCCATTTATCCATCCAACCATCCAACCATCCATCCATCCATCCATCCATCCATCCATCCATCCTTCCATCCTTCCATCCATCCATCCTTCCATCCATCCATCCATCCATCCATCCATCCATCCATCCATCCTTCCATCCTTCCATCCATCCATCCTTCCATCCATCCATTCATCCTTCCATTCATGCCTCCTGTGGTCAAGGCACTGTGCTAGGTTCTAGGGATACAGCCATGAAACAGAGCAGATACAGTCTCTGTTCTCATGAAACTTACTGTCCAAAAGGGGAAGACAGATAATAAAGAAAGCATAATTAGTGATATGAGAGTAAAAGTATAAGAAGTAGGAAAATCTAACCTCATCCAGAAAGTCAGAGAAGGCTCCCCTGACAAAGTAGCATTTAAACTAAGTTCCCAAAAGCTGTGTGGAAGTTAGCTCAAGAGAGGGAGGGGTTGCTTCTGTGTAGGAAAAAGAAAAGAGAGCTTCATGGAGGAGGTTGCATGCGAGCTGGGTTTTAAAATGTGGGTGGGATGTGAAGATTCAGAGGTGGGTGAAGCATTTCCCAGGTGAGAGTAACAGCGGAAACAAAGGTAGGACACTGGTGGGACTGCATTAAGGGAAGTCCCAACCATTTAGTCTCTTCTCCTAGCTGCAGAGATTCATCAGGGGTCATCCCTGCTTCTGGGACTGTTAATTGGGAAGCCATGTAATAATCTTAATGCAAATGAAGTACATTGGGCCTCTAGATCTCTTGTTTTCCTGACTTGGTACCCCAAATGGGTACCACTTTGGATACAAAGCCTACTCGGCACTACATGCATTTCTTGAATCCAGGGACAGTTGCTCCTGAAAGCTTATTCCAGAGAAATGTATTATCTACCACACAGCAGCTGCTATTCTAGGTGCTGAGGTTACGGTATTGAAGAAAGCAGAAAATAATGCATGGTGTTGTCAAGTTTTCATTCTGCAACTTTAGTTTGTAATTTTAATCACAAACTTATTTATAATTTACAGTTAAAGGGCATTTTGGAGTTTGAAGATCCCTCTGGTTTGGGTGCAACCAGATAAAGTGGGAAACTTAGCACCCGACAAGCAGGTGACCTACAGTCAAATCTGGAGCAAGTCAGCCCCTCCTCTGAGCCTCAGTTTCCTCATTTGTCAAATGAGTGGGCTTGGTCAGACCTTTAAGACCTTCCTAGCCTTGAAATTCTTGGATTCTACAAACCAGAGGAGCAGACGCACCCTGGGAACCGCAGGCGTCTGTGTCTGGGCGAACCTGGACATTTACTGCTTTTGTTCCCTGCTTTGACAAGGGGCTCCGGGGGCTCCTCCTGACAGTTCACCCCTCTTGGCTAATCAGAATTCTCTTTCTGTCTGCCTTGGTTTTCTGCACTTCAACTTGCATCATAAATTATTCTTTCTCTAAATGGCAGGCGTAGGTAAGTTACCAAAAGGTCACTCAGAACCCCAATCAATCCCAGCTGCTTTAATTACTTTAGTGCTGTTTGGACTTGTGTGTGTGTATATGTGTGTGTGTGTGTGTGTGTGTGTGTGTGTGTGTGTGTGTGTGTATTGTAGCAGCAACTCGAAGGAGAGGATCAAGAACCATTTTTCTCAAAGGTGATGGAATTTCCTTAAGGAAAATTAATTGTGTTGGCTTTTGTGTGTGGTAGGAAAACCCCCATCCAAAGAGACATTCATATATAGTATATGAATAACAAAAGAGAACATATTTGCTGAGGAATCACTTGTCTTTGACAAGCTGATGGCAAATTCTGGAGACTAAATAAAAGCTGAAACAAATGTGAAACTAAGATTAAAACCAGATGAAAATAATCCATTTAGTAAAATAGTCACCCCCCCACCCCCCCAATCCCATAACTTTGTCTCAAAGCTCCCACGAAGGTTCTAAATGTTATGCTTCATCTTTAGTAGGAATTTAGAGGCAAAGCAAAGTGTGATAAATACTATTCAGCTTTGACCCTGCTGGTTTCAGTGTGGCTCTCTCCTGGCTGGCCTGTGGGTGCAGAGAAAGACATTTTTACACTCAGTGTCTTCGGTGAAAGGCTCAAGTCTTAAAGAGTTTTTGGGAAAGGCAAGGTTCTTGGTGCTGTTTTCTTTGCTTGTGAAGGAATTTTCCCCCTTACTCTGTTGATTCAATCTCTTCTCTGTGAGAAACATTATAAAACAATAATTTATAATTTATCATATTATAACAAAACAATAACTCAAGCTAACTTTTGAGTGCTTTTACAGGTATTATTCTAAATATTTTGCATTAATTGTTTTAATTCTCATGACTGTTATTATTCCTACTTTACATACGGGAAACTCAGGCACAGAGAGGTTTCATCACGTGCCCAAGGTCACCCAGCTGGGAAGGGGTGGAGCCATGTTCAGAACCTTGGCAGTCTTGACCAGACAGTGGTAACAGCTGACTTTTATCCTGGTGTACTGAGTTCCCAGAATGATGTGAAATACTTTGTATTTAAAATGTGAGGATTCTCACAGCAACACGGTGAAGCTGGTACTCTTATTTTTCTGAATTTTCACATGAGGAGACTAAGGCTCAAGAGACTTAGGTGATATACAAGGAAACACAGCACAATGCAGCTGGGATTTCACAGCTGTTCCATTTGGATCTAGATCCTGGGTTGGTAAACTTATGGCCCAGGGGCCAAATCTGGCCCACTGCCTATTTTTGTAAATAAAGTTTTATTAGAAAACAGCTATACCCATTTGTTTTTGTGTTGCCTATGGCCGCTTATGTGCCACAGTGACTGTCTGGCCTGTGGAGCTGAAATATGTACCGTTTGGTTCTTTACAGAAGAAGTTTGCCACCCCCTGCTCCAGGCTCTGTGTTCTCAACTTACTTCCATCTCCTGCTTTTCCATGTACCAAGATTCCTACAGCTGGTGGTTCCAATGCTCTGGTCTGATATTGGAATGCAACCTGGTCTTAGCCAGAGGTGGAGAAAATAATCTCATCTGAATTCCTGCCCCTCTTGGGGGAAAAAAAATTGTAAACTCTATCTTGTTCAGACTCTCTCCCTTGCTGGCTTTGATAAAGCAACTTGCCATGTTGGGGAGACCCACGTGACAAGCAACTGAGGTGGCCTCTGGTTAACGGCCAGCTGGGAACTGATGCTCTCAACCCAATAGCCCAGAAGGAACTGAATCCTGACAACAACAACATAAGTGAGCTTGGAAGAAAAACCTTCCCCAGTTGAGCTTTCAGATGGGACCCCAACCCTGGCCAATACTTAGATTTCAAGCTTGTGAGAGACTCCAAAAGAGGGAGCCTAGGTAAATTATACCTGAATTCCTGATGTGCAGAAACTGTGAGATAATAAATGTGCATTGTTTTAAGATGCTAAATTCATGGTGATTTTTTATGCAGAAATAGATAACTAATACAACCATGGAGAAGGAAGATCTCATAAAAAGAGATATAAATATATAATCTAAATATATTGATTTAGACAATATACTTTATTGACTTTACTCTGTGAAATCCATATAGCAAGTCTAAGAGCGTGTTGTTTCTATTCACATTTATATAGATGAATAAACCAAGACTCATAATTTAAGGGACTAGTCCACAATCATACAGCTACAAAGTAGCAGAAATGGGATTTGAACCAAGTCCTGTCTGACTCAAAAACTACCATGCTCAAACATTTTCTAACATATTTCATCCAGTTCCATAAAGACTGGGGACTAATGTCTTTTTCTTGGACTAGTTAGAGACCCAGAGAACTGAAAATATACCCTTTAAATTCAATTTTTTAAATATAAATTTATTTATTTTATTTTTATTTATTTTTGGCTGTGTTGGGTCTTTGTTGCTGCACGCAGGCTTTCTCTAGTTGTGGCGAGCGGGTGCTACTCTTCGTTGCTGTGTGTGGGCTTCTTATTGCGGTGGGTTCTCTTGTTGTGGAGCACGGGCTCTAGGCGAGTGGTCTTCAGTAGTTGTGGCTCGTGGGCTCTAGAGTGCAGGCTCAGTAGTTGTGGCGCATGGGCCTAATTGCTCTGCGGCATGTGGGATCTTCCCGGATCAGGGCTCGAACCTGTGTCCCCTGTGCTGGCAGGTGGATTCTTAACCACTGCGCCACCAGGGAAGCCCTAAATTCAATTTTTAAATTTTATTTTACGGTTTTTTTTTTGGCTGTGTTGGGTCTTCGTTGATGCGCGTGGGCTTTCTCTAGTTGGGCAAGTGAGGGCTACTCTTTGTTGTGGCATGCAGGCTTCTCATTGCAGTGGCTTCTCTTGATGCGGAGCACAGGCTTCAGTAGTTGCGGCGCATGGGCTCAGTAATTGTGGCATGTGGGCTCAGTAGTTGTGGCTTGCAGGCTCTAGAGCGCAGACTCAGTAGTTGTGGTGCACGGGCTCAGTTGCTCCGTGGCATGTGGGATCTTCCTGGACCAGGGCTCGAACCCGTGTCCCCTGCATTGGCAGGCGATTCTTAACCACTGTGCCACCAGGGAAGTCCCTAAATTCAATTTTTGCTATTATGATTTCTTGTATGGTTTTTAAGGGGGGATATAAAATATGAAATTTTCTTTTTTTAAAATTTATTTATTTATTTTTTGGCTACATTGGGTCTTTGCTGCTGTGTGTGGGCTTTCTCTAGTTGCGGTGAGCGGGGGCTACTCTTTGTTGTGGTGCACAGGCTCTAGGCATGTGGGCTTCAGTAGTTGTGGCATGTGGGCTCAGTAGTTGTGGCTCATGGGCTCTAGAGCTCAGGCTCAGTAGTTGTGGTGCATGGGCTTAGTTGCTCTGCGGCATGTGGGATCTTCCCGGACCAGGGATCAAACCTGTGTCCCCTGCATTGGCAGGTGGATTCTTAACCACTGCACCACCAGGGAAGTCCCTAAATTCAATTTTTGCTATTATGATTACTTGTATGGTTTTTAAGGGGGGATATAAAATATGAAATTCTTAAAAAAGACTTTCCTTCTTAATTTTTTGATGCCCTTGCTTTGCTGATACTTTAAGTTCTATCTTTTTAAAACATTTGTATTCATCAGTGCCTATCACAATGCCTAGCACATTGCCAGCAATTAATAAACATTTGTTGAGTGAATGTATGCAAGAACTGTCTTCAGGACTGATGCAGGTTCCTGCTACCTATACAAGACTAGGGTATGCACAATGAGCCCAGAATTGGTTTATAGGGAGAGGTGAATCTATTTTGGGAACCAGATCTAAATTTGGCCTTGAGGAACCCCTGCATGGAATATAGGCTTCCTCAAATGTGTGAGTCTGAAGATGGCCTTGAATTTGTAAACTCCTAGAGGGGAAGAACCCTGTCCTTTAAAACTGAGTGTTCCCTGAAGCCTAGGGTTCTCAGTCAGGTTTGGTTGATTTTAACTGCATGATGGGAAGAGGCAGATGACGATGACTTTGGGGCAAAAAGCTATGGGCCAATGGAAGGTCTGCTTCAGCTCGGTGAACGCTTTCCTGGAGGGGTCCTATGCACTCGTGTGGCATGGTGGTCAGGAACCTTCCTCAGCACTGGGGTCAGTTAGCCCAAGTTTGAATCTTGGCTTCTCCCATTGCCAGTTGGGGGACTTTGAGCAAATCATATGTCCTTCTATGGAGATAGCTTCCTCAGTGTGTGTTGTGAGGATCAGGAGACGTCATGAGTGCAGGAACCGTGTTCTCAATGGTAACTTCTATAACCATCCACCCCTCCTGTTTCTTGAATCTCTCCTTGTCTTTCTCCAGTCTCTCTCCTGTCCCCCCTAACCATCTGCTCCGTGAATATCCACCCCCCTAGATGTCCCACAAGCCCCTCAAGCTCACCATGTGTAAATCTAACCTAAACTCATTACCCTAACTCCCTCCTGTGTCCCCAAACCTGCCTTTGAAAAAAATGTCCATCTCTGTTAAGGATGCTGACATTTACCTGCTCCCCTGGAAACCTCAGAATTATCCAGAGCTCTTCCCTCTCCCTTACCTCCCACATCCAGCTGGTATCCAGGCATTCCCACTTCTGCCTCCTGAATGTTCCCATCCCTTCCCTAATCTCTATGGCAACTGCGTTAATTGAATCTGTAGCCATTTCTTAGGTACCAGCTTCCTAATTTTCTTCCTTGCCTCCCCCAGTTCTCTGTCCTCCTTTTGAGTCCGGAATGATTCTTCTCAAATCAAGCCACATCATTACCCCTCTGTGTAAACATCCCAATAACTTCCCTCCTACCCTCTGGAGTCCAATTTCCGTAACAAGGCATACACAATCCTTCAGATTAAGATCTCTCTCTCTCTCTTTCCCTCTCCTCTTCGTTCTTCTCTCTCTCTTTTCAAATCATAATATAATTTACACATAATAAAATGCACGTATCTTACTAGTTTTATTTGGCACGTTTTGACAAATTTGCACACCCATCTAACCACTACAACAATCAAGATATGGAACATTTCCACCACCATGAAGCTTCCTTCATTGTCTTTCTAGTGACACGTCCCCTGCAGAAGTAACCATTGTTTTTGATTTCTCTCATTTAGTTTTTTTGTGCTAGAATTTTATTTAAATGGGATCATACAGTATGTACTCTTTTGTGTCTGGTCTGGTTTCTTTCAGGCAACGTAATGGCTTTGAGATTCATCCATATTATTGCATATACTAGTTGTTTCTTTTTATTGCAGAGTAATATTCCATTGTAGAGTTCTGCCATATTTTTAAAAAATTGATTTACCTGTCAGTAGGCATTTGGGCTTTTTCCCCACTTCATAATCTAGCCAACTAGACATCCTTGCTGTTCTTTAGAGACACACACAGCATGCTTCATAGCTCTCCCCTCACACTTTGCTATTCTCCCTGTTGAAATGCCTTTCCCTATCTTCATTTCGTAAACTCCTGCTTATCCCTCAAAACTCAGCTCAGGGCTTCCCTGGTGGCGCAGTGGTTGAGAATCTGCCTGCCAATGCAGGGGACACGGGTTCGAGCCCTGGTCTGGGAAGAGCCCACATGCCGCGGAGCAACTGGGCCCGTGAGCCACAACTACTGAGCCTGCGCTCCGCAACAAGAGAGGCCAGGATAGTGAGAGGCCTGTGCACCGCGATGAAGAGTGGCCCCCACTTGCTGCAACTAGAGAAAGCCCTCGCACAGAAACGAAGACCCAACACAGCCAAAAATAAATTAAATAAATAATAAATTTTAAAAACCCCCAAAAAAACAAACAAAAAAAAACTCAGCTCAGACAACGTCTCTCTTTTTTTTAAATTTATTTATTTAATTAATTTATTTTTGGCTCCACTGGGTCTTTGTTGCTGCGCGCGGGCTTCCTCTAGTTGCCGCAAGCGGGGGCTATTCTTTGCTGCGGTGCGCCGGCTTCTCATTGCGGTGGCTTCTCTTGTTGTGGAGCACGGGCTCCAGGCGAGTGGTCTTCAGCAGTTGTGCCTCGCGGGTTCTAGAGCGCAGGCTCAGTAGTTGTGGCGCATGGGCTTTGTTGCTCCACGGCATGTGGGATCTTCCCGGACCAGGACTCGAACCCGTGTCCTCTGCAGATTCTTAACCACTGGCCACCAGGGAAGCCCCTCAGACAACATCTCTTGATAGTCTTTGTCCAACTCAGGTTGTTATTTGCTTCCTCCTTCACTCAAGCATTTTTACACTGTGTTAAATTCCCTATGTATGTGTTTGTTTCTTTGATGCACTGGTGAGTTCATGGAGGATCGGTGGAACCTCTCACTCACCCAGAACCCTGTGGGGTCTTAATCAGTGTTTGTTGATGAATGCTATTCTATAAAGGAAGGAGAGCTGAAGAGTTAAAAGCTCACATTCTGGGGACTTCCCTGGTGGTCCAGTGGTTAAGACTCTGTGCTTCCAATGCAGGGGGCGTGGGTTCGGTCCCTGGTGGGGGAACTAAGATCCTACATGCTGCACGGTGCGGCCAAAAAATTTAAAGAAAAAAGCTCAGATTCTGGAGTCAGGCTGCCTAAGTTTTAAAATCTTACTTCCGCCATTTACTAGCTGTGTGATTTAGGTGACTAACTCAGCCTCTCTGAGCCTTAGAAATTATCTGTGAGGTTTTGGTGAAGATTGAACAATGTTGTATTTATAGATATATAAAATGCTTAGCACAGAGCCTGACACGTACAAAGCACACAGTAAAATGTGGGCCGCTTTTATTATTACTATGGTTGTTACTGTTGTTATTTAAAGAAGGTGTTCTAGGAACCAGGAAACCGATAATCCCAGTCTGTATTTAGGCAGGACACTTTCCATCTGTGTCTCAGTTTCCACATCTATAAAATAAGGAGAGTTTCTTCTTCTAAGATACTAACCAGCAAGTCTCCCTCCCTGTGTTTTCTACCTGCTATAAAACATTCAAATGGTGAGTCAGCATTTATCTTCTAAGTCCATCACAATATTACCCCCAGTCTGACCAGTTCAGCCTGTCAGAGGACCTTCTGCCCTGAACTGTGCTGGGAAAAACAAACAATGAACAAAAATACCCTTTCTTTCCAATTTGGGCCTCACCAAGCTCTCTGCCCTGACACCTTTATAACTTCCCTCTGCTAGATTCCATCCATTTCCTCCCTTCTAGGTTGGATGAGGCCAACCTCGATTGAGAGACCTGGGTTCAAATCCCAGCTCCACCACTTAACTAGCTGGATAACTTTGGGTGAGTGACTTAACTTCTCTGAGCCTCACCTGTAAAATAGGGATAAAAGTAAGTACCTCTTAGGGCTTTTGTATTAAATGAGAGAATGCATCTAGAGTGCTCAGCAGGGATGTCTGGTGCACACAAGTGATTTTAAAAGGCTCTGCTTGTTATGTTTAAGTCATTATTCCAAAAGTTTGGGATTAGAGCTTACTCTTGAGGATCATGGGTCCCATTTAGTTTTACTGCCTCGGTTTCTCCAAGGCAGTGATTTTACCAAGGAAGTTCCCCCAAGGTCATCTCAGTTTCCCCAAGGTCAAAGTGATTCAGGCAATGCTTCCGATTGAGGGCAGGTGCCCAAGGGTTATTTATTGGCCATCGTGGGCTGGAGAGAAAGATCATTTCCTAGAGAGGCTCATCTCTGACCGATGGGTCCCAGTGTCCTCTAGGACAAAGCACATTGTTGGTGCATTTAGAAAACTACGCTCATCCCTGGAAGCTCAGTGGATCAGAATCCCAGCTGATTGCCTTCCTGGGCTCTCAGTTTGTGACCTTTTAAATGCCCTGGAGCCAGCCTGTCTGCTGCTAGTGTCCAAAGCTCCACTAATGGGTAAACAAGGCATTCTGATATAAGAGGGATTGGGCTGGATCCCATCTGAGAAAACTCTCAGCCTCCGCGTGCACCTTTGCCCTAAATGACACTGATGGTTCTGAAGTTATGGAGGGGGGGGAAACAGTTCATTCTCACCTCAAGGATATGTAGTGGGAGCGGGAAGAAGATGCAGAGAATGTTTGTTTTGTGAGCAGGTGGGGAAGTTGTGGACGCTGATGGCTGGGAGAGGAGAATACTTGCTTTCTCCAACTCACCTGCCTGCTCCAGGTGCTACAAAACAGCGATTTGTAGCTATTAGCTAAAACAGTGCAGGCAGTGATGAACATCTTTGCTTTAGGTGTTTCCTGCCTCAATCAATGATTAGACCCTCCTACGGAGTCATTACTTGGACCCTCCCTGCATTTTATAGAGTGCCTATAGCAGCCTATCGTGTCCAGCAGGAGCTTAATAAATGCTTTGTGGGTCCCAGTACTTATGTATGGGGACTGTTAACAAAAGTTGGGCTCAAAGAAGGGTGTTCAGAAATACATGCATGAAAAGAGAGGCCAGTTCAGTTTGTTTCAGTGTTTTCATCACACACCTTATTTAATGCCTTCCAAGATCGGGGGTCAATTTTCCTTTTCAGCTTTGTCCTGCTATATACTTACCATGTATGCAAGGCTTCCTCAAACCAGAGGATAAAGGGCTAGTAATTTTGGGTTAGAATCCAGCGAATCCAGTTCTCAGAATCCTAGGTTGGAGTTTGGAACTCACTCACAAGCTGGAAGAATAGCAGCATATTTTGAAAGCCATCATTGGTTAATAGAGCATAGCAGTTAAGCATCTGTGCCTGGAAGTCCAGAAAACCTGAGTTCAGTTCCTGCTTTTCTCACTATCATCATCTGGAAAATGAGGATGTTACCTTCCTCGTGGGATTGTTGGGTAGGTTTGATGAGTACCCACCCATCAACCCCACGAGGAAGGTAATATCCTTAACGCAAGGTGCATTAAGTACCTTGCCAAGTACCTGCCACAAAGTCTCTCCTCAAAAGGTGGTCATTATGATTGTAATATTATTATTTCTATTATAGCACCAATCATTATTACAAACTATTTGTTATTATTATTATTAGTTTTCCTAGAATCATGGCCATGGCCATGGCCATCCAAGAAGCAAGCTGCAGGCCCCTTCTCTGCTGGGACGCTCCCCTAGGTCAGTGGTTGGATAACGCAATGCTGCGTAGGCGCTAGAAACAGATGCCAGGAACAGGGTCCTGACATGAATGGGGCACGGCGCCTGTTGCTGGGGCTTAGTCTGATTACACCTGGCGGCTCCTGGCCCCCCAAGCGAGTGGTGCCTGCCTATGGGAGGACAGACCACGTCTCTGTCTTCTGAGTAAGCTGTCTTGTGTCATCTTCTGAGTCCTGCAGTGTTCTCACCCCCGCCCCCGCCCCACTGCCCCCTCCAGCCTCCGCATTTTGGCATCTGGGTGAGCTCTCCCAAGGGCAGGGAGAGGTGAAGGGGAGTGCATGGGAGATCATGGCTGCGGGGAGACTGTGGAGGGGGGCAGAAATTGCGAAGCTCCTGGAAACAACCCCTGGATTGGAAATGGAATGATCAGGAATGTTCAGCTGTTTGTGGGTCATTTTGACCTCCTCTCAGATCAGGTCACACATGTGCTTCTCCCGGCCACACATGCCAGCAGAAATTAGATACCAGACACACGCCCACGCCTACCATGGGGTTCTAGGCAAAGGTCCATTCCTGCTCATCCCTCCCCGCATGTGTGCTTAATCTCCCTCTTTTCCCCCTCCTCCTCCCCCCTCCGCCTCTTCCTCTTCTCCTCCTCCTTCCCTTCTTCCTCTTCCTCTTCTTCTTCTTCCTCTTCCTCTTCTTCTCCTCCTCCTCCCTCTCCCCCTCCCCCCCCTTCTCCATCTCTCTCTCTGCTATGTATGGAATACAATGTCACTTAAATAATTCCTCTTATTGACTTGGCTTAATAAGGCTGCAGAGCCCCAAATGAATCAAGACATATGTTCCCAATTCCATCACTTGAGAAATTTCTTCATGGTTCAAACCAGGCAGAAAGTCTTTGAGTCTAATTTGGAGGCCTTCCCTGACAGCTATGGGTTTTAAGAGATCTGGGAGGTGCTTTGTCTTTCTCTATTTTGAATTAAACCTCTCATCACTCTTTGACGTATTTCTTCATGTACAGGTTGTTAGATGTTAATCTAGGTACTTCCTGATTTGTGTAGAAAGGAAAAAGAAGAAGGAACAAATGCTCTGGCATACTTTGATCTTGGACATCTCAAAGTGCCTATAAAGATTGATTGGTTGGCATGGCTGGGGCCAAAGACTACCCAGGCCAAGATGACTTAAAGAAGAGACCAAATGAACCACAGAAACTCAGAATTTGAGTAATAGTTATCAGTTGTTGAACACATTGTGTGCCAGGCACAGTGCCAGTAGTTCCTTATGGATCATTTCATTTAATTCTCTCTACCAGCCTGTGAAGGTGGTACAGTGACTCCCAGTAAGTCCAGACCTGGGCTATGGGTCATAATTGGTCGAAGTTCTGATCCCTAATTTCCCAGTTTTCTTTGCACCTGGAGGGAACGTGACCCAGTTCTGTCCAAAAGGTCTGTTGCAAGAGATTCTGGGAAAAAATTTATTCTCCTAGAAAAAGGGGACAGATGTGGCACTTTCCCCTTTCGTGTTTTTCCTGTCTTGAATTTAGATGTGATGGCTGGAGCTGTGGGAGCTCTTTTGTCAAAACTTTGGTCAGGACATTGTTGAGCTGCTGAATCAAGATATGTAGCTGACCACCTCCAGAATTCTTATGTAAGAAAAATGAATGCCTGTTAATTTAAGGCACTGTAATGAGATATTCTGTTACTTGAAGCTGAATGTATTCCTAATGGATAAAAGGATATTTCCAAACCTTTCCCTCAAATGTGAAATAAAGTCCTAATATTTATAGGCTTACACTGACCCCGCCTCCCTTCCCTCAAAGACTTTAAGACCTTTTATTCTGTGCCAGAATAAAACACTGCTGTACCCATCTAAAAGATGATAATGCAGAGGAATGAGGGGCAGAGTTTCGCCATTCAGAATTTCAAAGTGTGTCCAAGAGCCTTGAAGTACATGCTGTGGCTTCCATTGAGAGACCACATGCTATCTCTCATTGGCTTAACACACTATCCATATCCCTTGGAAGGATGAAAGGGCCATATCGATGCTGCCAGAACCCCAGACAGTGGTTCCAGGGAGTCTAGAGGGTTGAAACCCAGCACTTAAGGCTTCCATGCTTTTCTTCTGGCTTGGAAATTTATGCCACAGCTTTGAGATCCTGGAATCCATCGAACGGTGATTTGTGACTGTAAGGGGGTGCTTAGGCAGTAGAATTACTTGCATCTTCATGAAGGTGGCAGATACTGACCTGAGCCTACAAACTGCTAACATCCTGCATATCAACATACGCACACCCATCAGTGCTCAAGCAGGGACATTATGCTGACAGAGAATGTCGTGGAGAGCAAGTGGGTAGGAAGGAAGACTTACCAGGAAATGTCAAGATATTTTCTTCCCCAAAGGAAACCACCAAGTCATCAATTCCAAATGTTGAATACAGTGGAGCTTTCTCTAACAAAGAGGCTGACTTATGTTCAGTCTTTCAAGCCTGACTCCTTTATGCATTTTCAGCATCTTTTCACTTAGTCAAAACCCATTTTAACTCAATTTTGTTAGCTATAAATATCTTGGTCCAAAATGTAATCCCATCATCATAAGACACTTTATTTTCAGATTTGCGATTTCCCTTTGTTTTTTTTCCAAGGCTTTATTTGCTTTACATTTCACTGAAGATGGTTCGTACGTTGCACTTTCCCCAGGCTCCTTTACCCATTCCATTTCTCTTTTTACTATTTCCAGAAATTTCCTGTCCTTTATGGTCATTAAAAAAAAGCTAACTCTTACATAGTCTTTACTATATGCTGGACACTGTTATAATTGCTTTATATGTAATAACTCACTTAATTCTCACAGCACCCTATGAGGTAAGTACAATTATTGATCCTCATTTTACAGAAGAGAAAACTGAAGCACAGAGAGGTTAACTAACTCACCCAATGACACACAGCAAGTAGGTAGCCAAGCCAAGAATCAAACTGGACAGTGTTTTGCATTTCCAATGTCAGTTCTCCACTGGAATGTCCTCTCCCCTCCACCCCACCTCTTTGCTTGGCTCATTCCTGCTTATTGCCCTCTCTCTGGAGACTCTTGCATGGTATCCCCACAGTCTGATTTAGATGCCCCGGCTCTGTGTGTACATTACCATATACTGTAGTAGCTGATTTCCTTATCTATCCCCCCACCAGACTGTGAATTCTTTATACAATATATATTCATAGTAAAACAAGTATTAAAAACACCACAAATTATGAAGAGGAAAACAAAGACCACTCCAAGTCCTTGGCAGCATCTAGGCATCTCTCCTATTAAAAAAATATATATAGGGCTTCCCTGGTGGCACAGTGGTTGGGAATCTGCCTGCCAATGCAGGGGACACGGGTTCGAGCCCTGGTCTAGGAAGATCCCACATGCCACGGAGCGACTGGGCCCGTGAGCCACAATTACTGAGCCTGCGCGTCTGGAGCCTGTGCTCCGCAACAAGAGAGGCCGCGATAATGAGAGGCCCGTGCACCGCGATGAAGAGTGGCCCCCACTTGACGCAACTAGAGAAAGCCCTCGCACAGAAACGAAGACCCAACACAGCCATAAATAAATAAAAGAACGTGAATTTCTTTAAAAAAATATATATATATATAAGTACACATATTTTATATATTTGTAAAATAGACAACATAAAATTTACCATTTTAACCTTTTTGACCATTTTAAGTGTACAATTCAGTGACATTAAGTACATTTACGATATTGTACAACCATCACTGCTATCTGTTTTCGGAACTTTTTCATCATCCCAAACAGAAACTCTGTACCCCTCTTCAACATTAACATCCATTTCCTCCAGCCCCTGGTAACCTCTATTCTACTTTCTTTCTCTATGAATTTTTCTGTTCGAGGTACCTCATGTAAGAGGAATCATATAATATTTGTCCTTTTGTTCCTCACTTCTTTCACTAAGCATCGTGTTTTCAAGGTTCATCCATGTTATAGCCTGTGTCAGAACTTCATTTCTTTTTAAGGCTGGATAATATTCCGTTGTAGGTACATACCACATCTTGTTTATCCACGCGTCTGTTGATGGACACTTGAGTTGCTTCCACCTTTTGGCTATCGTGAATAATGCTGCTATGAACATTGGTGTACGAGTATCTGTTTGGGTCCCTGCTTTCAGTTCGGTTGTGTGTATTCCTAGGAGTGGAGCTGCTTGATTATATAGTTAATTCTATGTTTAACTCTGAGGAGCCACCAAACTATTTTCCACAATGGTTGCACCATTTAACACTCTCACTACTAATGTATGAGGGCTCCACTTTCTCTACATTTTCACCAACACTTGTTATTTTGTTTTGTTTTTGATAATAGCCATCCTGCTAGGTGTGAAGTGGTATCTCATTGTGATTTTGATTTGCATTTCCGCATGACTGATGAAGATGACTGTTTTTAAAATACTTTAAAAATCAAAACATAATTTAAATACAGTAGAATTGTAGTGAACAGTTCAATGCATCTGGTCTGGTGGCCACCCTGTATCAGTTTCCTGTGACTGTTGTAACAAATTAACACAAGCTTGGTGGCTTACACGACAGAAATTTATTCTCTCACAGTTCTGGAAGCCAGAAGTCTGAAACCAAGGTGGCAGCAGGGTCACCCTTCCTCTGAAGGCCCTAGGGAAGGATCCTTCCTTGCCTCTTCCAGCTCCAGGCATTCCTTGGTTTGTGACTGCATCACTCCGATCTCTGCCTCTGTCTTCCCATGTCCTCTTCCCCATGTGTATCAAATCTCCCTTCCCGTCCTCTTACGAGGACACTCTCATTGGATTTAGGACCTTCCCTAATCCAGGATGATCTCATCTTGATCCTTGCCTAATTACATCTGCAAAGACCCTGTTTCCAAATAAGGTCATAGTCACAGGTACTGTGGGTTAGGACTTGGACGTATCTTTTTGGGGGATGCAATTCAACCCATGACATAGCTCCCACAATCAAGATAGAGAACAATTCTATCACCCCTCCCTCAAATTCCATTATTTTTTTCTTTCATTTAAAAAAAAATCAAGATGGAACCGTAGTGTCCTTACTGTTTTATAACCTGCCTCATCCATGTAATGCTGGACTCTACACGCCTTTTGCATGTCAGTCAATTCAAATCAAAGTGCTCCATTATCATGTAAACTGAATGCATATTTATAGATGTGAGTTTCTTGAATGATGTGTTGTACTGAACTTGAACCCTCAGGGCCTAGTACAATGGCCAGTGCATAGTAGGTGCCTGATCTGTGTTTGTTGAGTGACTAAATGAAGGAATGACCTTTCCAGCAGCGGTGAGGAGGTTGCCTATGGCTGCGGCAGGCCTGGGCTCTCCGCATCTCCAAGCTCCCCCTGTCCTTTCTAGGTGAGACTTGCATTGTCCAGTCCCAGATCGGACCAAAGTGACTTGCTTCCCTTGCCTTCCCTAGAAACCTCCAGAGACTTTGCAGCCGACTGCCTGGGAGATCAGAGGTGTGTTTCTCCCCACTTTGGATGCTCCCCCCTTGAGGGTTTTCATTCCAGAGAGGGCTAAGTCGACTCTCTCCAGGTTTTATAAGCTGATAGAACAGAGCTGTCAAATGCTTTTTATGGGAGAAGAAACAGGAAGATGGTTTGTTTTGCAGACAGCGGGTTATTGGGTAATTACATTTTTATAGAGCGGTTGTGGGACAAATCAGGGCCCTGCTGTCTCCTTTGATGCTAAAAAGGCAGACGGCCCCATAAAGATCAGAACAAGGGAAGGTGAAAGGGGTCAGGGACAGAGCCTCCCCTTGGGGGTCAGCTTCGGCCTGGAAGCCTCCCCACCAGGTGCCCCTTTGGGAAATGTCCTCCTCTTCCTAGGTGTTTTGATTAGAGTCGTATGCATGCCAAACTCTCCTACCTCCTTCGCTAATGGCATATAGAGAAAAGGAGAGACAGAAAAAAGGTGTGAAGCCTAGGGCCACCCCTGAGGGAGCCATCACTATTCATTCTCAGTCTTTTGCTTACTTATTCACTCATTTAATCACCCATTCATTCATTCTCTCACTCATTCATCTCTCACTCTGATTCATTCATTTGCTCATTCATTCTTTTCGCTCACTCATTCATTCATTCGCTCATTCGTGCATACATTCAAGAGTTTGGACGCTTGCCCCGGAGCCTGAGCGCATTTTTTTCTGAGGGTCCATTTATTCATTCATTGAACCCATATTAATTGAGGGCCTACTGTGTGTCATGCACTGTGGCCCTCATGGTGAGCACGGCAGAAGGACTGGAGAAGATTGGCAATAGACAGTTGCACCTGTATCAGATGTGAAATGCTAGCTGTGATAAGCACCGGCAAGGTAGATTTTGGAGAGAGGGTAGGTACAGGAGAGTCCATTACATGGCATCTGAGCTTGTCAGAGTGATCAGAGGAGGCTTCCCTGGAGGACCGAGGTCTAAAGGATGAGAAGGTGGGGATGGTGGGGATGGTCGGGGTGGTGTGGAGAGAGTGTTCCAGACAAAGTGAGAAAACTCTGCACGGCTCCCTGGAAGAAGAGAGCATGCAGCTTTCAGGAAAGGAGAGCAGCAGTGCCCCAGAGCTTTCCTGCCCAGGAATTCCCTGTTCAGACCTTGTCTTGGTTCCGTTTCAAAGACAACCTCCTTTCGCAGAAACAAAACACTCCACTGGGCTACCATCTTAGCTCCAGCCAGAAACCCAGAGGAAGCCGTGTGGGGACAGGTCTGGTGGGAGCTCAGGCAATGTAGCCTGCGTGGTGGCCTGGAGAGGGCCATTCTTCCGGGCCTGGAAGTTTCTAGAAAGCTGTTCACTGCTCTTCCTTTTCCTGCAAGGTTTGAAACCAGGCTGAGGGCCTGCGTTTTTACTGGTCCCATCTGGAGACAAGTGTTTCAAATCAAGTTTTCTTCCCCCCTCTCTCTTAAAGATGCCTGCCCTCTTCGGGGAGGCTCCTCCACCCCCATGCTGATTTCCTGCTGTGGAGACAAGTACCTTAATAAATGACTATTTATTTGGCTGGGCAGCCCTTCTGTGTGTGTTTGGTTTCCTGCTGGGACCTCCAGCCAGAGTCCGGAGGTGTCTTTCTTAAAGGGGTAGAGAAGATGCAGGCCCTTTCTAGTATTTTTTTTTTTTTTCTGTTTGTTTGCTGTGAACTGACAATGCTCCACTAGGCGGCTTTGCTCTAGGGATGCATCCCTCTCCCCCAGAATCTCTCCCTCATCCTGCTAGATACAGGCCCTCCCAAGGCCCCCCAAGCTGCTGGTTGGGACCGGCTGGCTGTACGTCTAGCCTTCGGGGCTGGAGACTAAGGCAGCAGCGGCCCTGGGAAAGGACGAGGGAGATAAAGAAGGGTTTGGATGACGTGTCAGTCCCAAGTGTTTTAGCTGGGATTCTAAGGAATCAACGCATCTGAGTTTTTGGTGGTACCCAGAGGCCCTTTCCCGTAATTGAGGAGGTGGAGCCAGGTTAAAGGAGCCATCTACGGCTCCTACGGGGGTCATGCTCTGTTCCCCGCTGCCATGCCTTTGCTCAGGCTGTGCCCCCTTTGCCCGAAACACCCTTCCCTCCCGCCTCTTGGGGGAGCTGTTATTTACCAGGGGCCCGAAGGGTGAGAGGTCCTGTTCTAAGTGTCGGGGATGCAGCGATGAACAAAACAGAGGACGTACCTGCTCCCATCAAGCTTATGTTTAAGGACGAGATATGAATCCACAGATAAACAGATACATGGTGAAAAGTGTCAGGGAGAAATAACCCAGCAGGATAAGGAGGTAGGTGGTCAGGGAAGATCGGCTTGATAGGGGACACTTGTGAGAGATTTGAAGTGGCCAAGGGAGCCACGGGGGTACCTGTGAGAAGGGCCTTCCTGGCAGAGGGAACAAAAGGTCCAAAGGCCTGCAGGTAGGGCGGAGTTGGGTGTGTTTAAGGCACTGCCAGGAAGCCGGTTGATGGATGAGGAGTGAGTTAAAGGATGAGACCAGAGAGGGACGTAGCTGGACAACCAAGCCCTTGTCAGACCTCGTGGGCCCCTCCCTGTACGGAACTAGGGTTTTATTCCAAGTGAGATAGGAGCCAATGAAAGCGTTTAGTGGAAGAGTGATGTGATCTGATTTATGTTTTTAAAGGGCTCACTGGCTGCAGCAATGAACACGAATGAGCTCATCTCATCTTCACATTTCTAGGAAGCAGTACTTTTATTGTTCCTATTTTACGGATGCAAAAATGGAGGCACAGAGAGCTTAAGAAACTTGCTCAGGGTCCCACAGTGAGTGAACAGCAGAGCCCGGATATGATCCCATGCATCTGGTGGCAGAGTCTGTAGTCGGGCACCGCCACCTCCAGGAAGCCCCCTCCGTGTTCTCCAAAGCTGGGTGAGGAACCCTTATGGACTTAACCTTTCTGAGCCTCAGTTTTCTCTAAAATGGGTATGATAGAAACCATCCTTGTCTTATTCAATGCAAAGAGCTATTGGCAAAACCAAGTGAGGTAACCTGTAAAATAAATTATACCACTAAAAAATATTGTTTTAATAACTAGCTCCTATTTATTGAGCACTCATGGGGTGCAAATTCCTGCTTATTGGGTGTCATTTAATCACCAAACCACCCCAAGGCACAGGTGCTATTATTATCCCACAGAGCCTGGAGTAGAGAAAATGATCACGACACTTGGAGTGAATTAATAGAGGTGATTTCCTTGGATTCTTTTCTTTTTGCCCCAGTGGGTCTTCGAGAATGCTCTGTTCATAGTGTCTTCATCTCCAATGATTATAATAATATTTTTTACCTAAAAAGATTGTGAGGCTGCCCTGCAGCCACTCAGGTCCCTTCCTAGGAAGCAAGGAGTTACCCGTTTCTTTTGCTTTTTTCCAGAGATAGTCTACACAAAGAATGCATGCAAAGAAGTTACAAAGCTCTAAATATTTGTAATGCAAATGGTATCATACAAAAACCTCTTATTCATTTCATTTAACAATAGGCCTTGAGACGATTTCATTATAATACAATAGACTACTTTGTGTTTTTAAAGAGTTACCTAGTATCTTATCCTATGGCTGTCTCATAATTTAACCTTTTGCTATTAACCAGAGCTGCAATGACTATTATTCTATGTCTGTCTCTTGGCACACAGGTGAGGATATTGGTTGGGTAAATATCCAGAAGAGGATGTGCTGGGTTAAATGATATGTACATTAAAATTTTGGATAGACATTGCCAAATTCCATTTCCTAGAGACTGTATCAATGTACACCACCCACCAGTAATGAATGAGAGAGCTTATTAGTCCACAAGCTTGCTAACACAGTGTATTATCAAACTTTAAAAAAGCATGCTGTGAGAACTTGTTATACATACTAGTTTTTTGATATGCTTATTTTTGACTTAATATTAAATTACAAACGTCTTTCTGTTTCAAAAAATATTTTTCAGCAAAGTAATTTTTAATAGCTATACAATATTACACTGCATGGGCATACTGTAGTTTATTTGATCAGTTCCCTCTTGTCAGATATTTAATGTTTTTTGTTTTTTTTTTTTTAAAAGAAAAAGATGGATAAACTTGACTGTTAAAATCAAGAATTTTGCTCATCAACAGAAACCTTAAAAGGTGAAAGACACATTACCAACTGGGAGAAAATACAATACACAGAACTCACAAAGGAGACTATTATCAGTCATATGTAAAGAATTTTTAGAAATCAATAAGTATAGCTCAATGACCCAATAGAAAAATGGGCAAAATACATGAACAGACATTTCAAATGAGGGACATATATGGCTAATAAATACATGAAGAGATGTTGGACATCATTAATCATCAGGCACATCAAGACCAGAATGAGATAGTATTTTACACTCATTTGTTTGGCAAAAATTAAAAAAGAAAAAATCTGACAAACCAGGATGAAAAAGGATGTGGGGTGCAGCGGGAATGCAAATTGGCACAAGTGCTTTGGCAAAACAGCTTCATGTTATAGTCTCATGTTGAAAATTCATAATCCTCTGATCTAGTAATGTCTCTCCTACATGTATATCCAAGAGAAATAAGAATGATCCCAGCTACTGTTTACAATAATGGCTAGAGACAAACTGAGTGCACATTGGTGATAAAGTGGATGAAAAAAGTGAGGTGTTTTCAAACACTGAAACATAACACAGCAGGCAAAACAATGAAGGATGCTGATGGCAACAGTGTGTGAACTTTGGTGCAGGTGACACTGTTGACACCTGCTCTACCTATGACTCTGTGCTTGTATCTTCAGCGCCACCAGCTGGAGCCCACTTACTTTGCCATTTCCATTGCAGGCTGGAAGTGCCTGCGAAATCGCATCCCTTAGGGAGAGTTCTCAACCCTGGACTGACATTTGACACCCCAGATCCCTCACCACTTGGGGGAGATAACTCTGCTGTGCGTGGATGACACACCCTGAGTTTCCCCAGAAAGATTAAGCTCCACAGCGAGTTTAAGAAATTAAGAGATTAAATCATCCACAGTGTGGTAAAATTGATAAAACACTTAAAAAATGAGACAAAATTCGTATCACGTAAGTTAACCATTTTAAAGTGAAAGATTCAGTGGCATTTACTGTATTCACCATGTGGTGACCACCTTTTCTAGTTCAACCACCGCCTTTTCTAGTTCCAAAACATTCTCATTATCTCCAAAGGAAATTCATATCTATGAAGCTGTTGCACCCCATGTAATGTGCATTTACTGGCTGTCTTCCTCTCCGTGATGGTCTGAATGTTTGTGTCTCTCTCCAAATTCCGGATATTGAAACTTATCCCCTCCACCCAGCAGGCGATGGTATGAGGAGGCGGGGCCTTTGGGAGGTGATGAGGTCAAGAGGGTGGGGCACTCACTGATGAGATTAGTGCTCTTTCTCACCCGAACCTGGACCATACTAGCTCCTCGATCTGGAAGCCATAAAGATGAAGAGTCAAAAAATTATATATTACTTAAGTATGTGTAATGGTAATCAGTTCTTTTACTTGTATAACTGTGTTAAATTCTTCAGAGTGTATCCTCAGCCATTCTCTCTTTGCCTATGAAAGTGGGTAAATCCACACTGTCCTTTAAATTATGTTGCTTTCGTCCCACAGGATCCACATTTTATCACCAATGACTCTTCCTCCCCATCTTTAAACCTCTTTGAAAAACATTTCCCTTCCTGCTTGCTTCTTTTTCCACTCTCTTAGCCAAGTCTATGTCCTTTGGTCTAAAGTTGCATTTTTTAAAAAAGCCTAGTTGCTCTAAAATATGATGTTCATCTGTGACATAGATGAATGTTAACGGCATTGTCGTCCAGTGTATAATTTGATGACAGTGTTCTGGGAGATTCTGTATGGAGAGAAAACTTCTGCCCCTGACATTTGAAAACCCAGAGCTGTAGCAATTTTAGAAAATTGAAAACATGAGTGGCAACAACAGAAGAAAATGAAAATTACTCCATGTCTTGTACAGAGTGGTTATTCTTCCTTGCCTCACTCTGCCTGGAATGATTTCTCCTTTACGTGTCCCCTGGCACACTGTTATTCTTCTGCCTTGACATGGAGACTAGGGCTTTTCCAGTGGCTGAAATGGTAAGGAAATTAGATACAACTATATTTCTTTTTTTTTTTTTTATTCTACTAAAATATACATACCATAAAACTGAACATCTTAACGATGTTAAATATACAGTTCAGTAGCGTGGAGTGCATTCACAACGTTGTACAAGCATCATCACCATCCACCCCCAGAACTCTTTCATCATTTCAAGCTGAAGCTCCATACTCCAAAAATACTAACTCTCCGTTCCCCTCTCCCCCCAGCCCCTGGCAACTACCACTACTTTCTGTCTCTATGAATTTGAGTATTTTGGGTCGTATGAGTGGGACTGTGCAATATTTGTCCTTTTGTGTCTGGCTTGTTTCACTTAGCATAATGTCTTCAAGGTGCACCCATGTGGTAGTATGTGGTGGGATTTCCATCCTTTTAAAGGCTGAATAATATTGCATGGTAAGTAGATACCACAATTTTGTTCATTTTTTTCATCATTTGGTGAACACTTGGGTTGTTTCCACCTTGTGGCTGTTATGAATAATGCTGGTAGAAACATGGATGTACAAATATCTGTTCGAGTCCCTGCTTTCAGTTCTTTTGGGTATGTAGCTAGAGGTGGGCTTGCTGGATCACATGGTAATTCCATGTTTAATTTCTTGAGGAACCACCATACTATTTTCCACAGTGGCTGCACCATTTTGCATTCTTACCAGTGGTAATGCAGGAGGGTTCCAATTTTTCCACGTCCTTGCCAACATTTGTTGTTTTCTGTTTTTGTTTGTTTGTTTTCATAGTAGCCATCATGATGGGTGTGAAGTGATATCTCATTGCGGTTTTGGTTTGCATGATATTTGTTTTGAATGCAGTCTGGGGACCTTTCTTCCTGTGAGTGTGGTTTTAGGTGTCTTACCAGGAACCTGGGAAGTGCTTTTTTTTAATGATATCGGCTTGTCACAATCTGTGTCTGGAATTACCTGGACCTTATCTGGATCCTGATTCTTAACAAATCAAAAAAAAAAAGAAAAACTTGAAAAAATGGTGATTAGACTTATCATGGAGATGATTTTGAAATGTCTAGAAATATTGAATTACTGTGTTGTGTAACAGGGACTAACATAGTGTTGTAGATCAATTATACTTTAAAAACAAACAAACAGCCTCATAGAAGAAGAGATCAAATTTGTGGCTAGCTGAGGCTATTGTGGCTAGCAGAGGGAATTGGATGAAGGTGGTCAAAAGGTACAAACGTCCAGTTATAAGATAAATAAGTGCTAGGGATATAAGATACAACATGATAAATATAATTAACACTGCTGGATGTTATAGACGAAAGTTGCTAAGAGAGTAAATCCTAAGAGTTCTCATCACAAGGAAAAAATATAGTTTTTCTGTTCCTTTAATTTTGTATTTATATGAGATGATGGAGGTTCACTAAACCTATTGTGGTCATCATTTCAGGATGTCTGTAAGTCAAATCGTTATGCTGGACACCTTAAACTTCTACAGTGCTGTATGTCAGTTATATCTCAATAAAATTGGAAGGAAAAAAGAAATAAATATGAAAAAAAGTTTAAAAACTGAAAAAATAACTAATGACATATGAGATTACTAGAAATCTGAATACTGGACTGGACATTTGATAATATTAAAGATTATTGTTAAATTGTTAAATTTGGGGGTGTGACAGTGGTATTGTGGTTATGTTAAAATAGAAAGCCCTTATCTTTTAGAGATACATTCTGAAATATTTGTGAACGTCTTGATGATGGGTATGATGTTTGGGATTTGCTTCAAGATAATGCAAGAGATGAGGGAGGGAGACGGAAGGTGTAGATGAAATAGAATAGCCATGAGCTGATAATTGTTGAAGCTAGGAGATGGGTAGGAGGGATTTGTTATATTGTTTCCTCTACCTTCCCTACTTTATTATATGTTGAAAATTTCCAGAATTAAAAAATGCTCACTTGAATTAGGTTATGAGTGTACCATTGAGCCACCTTAAAGCACATGAACTTTGGGGTCAGAGCAACCTGGGTTGGAGTCTGACCCTGACTGATCTCAGATGGACAATTCTGTGTGGGGCTGGGACCAGCTGGGGGGCTGGGGCTTGGAACGTGCGGGAGACTAATTTGGAAGGAGGTAATCCCAGACAAAGGAAGTTTTGTGAGTAAAGACACAGAAGTGACAATGGACGGGAGAAACGAGGCTTGAGGCAAGGAGGCTAGTTTTGAGGCTGGTCCAGGCTTCTCCAGAGAAACAGAACAGATAGCATGCATATATATAATTTATAAATATAAATAACCCATATATTATTTATTATATAGTACATAATCTTTTATTATAACCTTTGAATTATAATTACTATTCATAAACTATAATTTATGAATGTGTATACATTTATATACAACTTATAATTATATAAATATCATGTTTATGTAAATATATAAAAATATAAATATGTTCATAAAATAGAAAAAGTATACATAGAGAGAATGAGACATAGAGAGAGAAAGAGATTTTAAAGAATTGACTCACGTGATTGTGGATGCTGGTAAGCTCAAAATTTTCAGGGCAGGCCAGCAGGCTGCCTGGGGACCCAGGGAAGAGTTGCTATTGCAGTTTGAGTCTGAAGACACTCTGGAGCAGAATTTCCTGTCCCGGGAGGAATCTCAGCCTTTTTGTCACAAGGCCGTCAACTGATTGGGCGAGGCCCACCCACATTGTGGAGAGTAATCTGCTTTATTCAAAATCTACTGATTTAAATGTTAATCTCATTTTTTAAAAAAATGCCTTTACAGTGACATGTGGACTGACGTTTGACCAAATATCTGGCTACCGTGGTCTAGCCACATTGACACATAAAACTAACCACGACAGAGGCCATTGAAGTGCTCCAGACAAGATGCACTGAGAGTCTTATCCAAGACACAGGCAGGGAAAATGTAGATGAGGGGATGGATGTGAGTGTTGTTGAGGTAGTAGAATTGACAGCACCGAGTGGGAGATACACGTGTAGACCCGGTGTCTAGCATGAGTGCTGGGGCAGATGGTGTTAATATTAGCACGATGAGAAGAAAGAGGATTCTAGATCATTCACAGGTCATTACTGAGCAGCTGCTTTGTCCCTGGCACTGTGCTGGGTTCTTGGGATGTGCAGCTCTGGAGGTCAGATGTGGTCTCACTGGGCTAAAATCAAGGTTGGGCTGCGTTCCTTCTGGAGGCTCTAGGGAAGAATTGTTTGCTTGCCTTTTCCAGTTTCTCAAGGCTGCCCCCACTCCTTGGCTCATGGCCCCTTCCACTTTCAAAGCAGCACTGGCTAATCAAGCCTTTTACATCATATCACTCTGACACTGACTCTCCTCCCTCCTTCTGCCCACCTCCCTTCCCACCCCCCAATTACATTGGGTCCGCCCAGATAAGCCAGGGTATGTTACAGTCAATTGAGTAGCAACTGTAATTCCACCTGCTACCTGAATTCCCCCTTGCCATCATGGAACATAGCAGATTCACAGGTCCTGAGGATTAGGATGTGGCCATCTTTAGAGATGCCTACGACGCCCTTTTAATTTCCTTATGGTTCAGATTAACCTGCAGTCATGGTGTGTGCAGTGGGAAGAGAGAAGGAAGGGAGGGGCAAGGGCCCATTGTAGGTAGGGAGGACCTTCCTCTGTAGATCATACTATTGTAGAATGTTAGGGTTGTTGCCTAAAACATCAGACTTTTCTTGAAGCGTTGATGTCTCTCCTGCTTCTCAGATCCTGGAATGGATCTCCCCTAAAGAGGACTGGACGTATATGAATTGATAGCTGGGGTTTATTTTCCCATCTGGTCCATTGGCTGCTGACGGATGAGCTTGGTACCTCTTCCATAGAAGACACTGCGATACTGTCATGTCACGGTGGTGTGTGGGGTGAGGGCTCCCTTCTCCCCACTACCTTCCTTAATTAAATGGAGGCTCAACCTCTGCCTGATTTGCATCTCTTTTCCTTGATTCTCCCTCACTCACCCTCTGGTTCAAAACTAAGAAAGGAGGAAGAAGAGGATGCAGGGCATGCAGTGGGTGATTAAGTACACGGGCTCCAGGTTAAGACACATCTGAGCTTTTAGCCCAGCTGCGCCACTCAAGAGCTGCGTGACCTTGGCAGGTCACCTACCTGCAGCCCAGATTCCTCATCTGGAGCCTGGGTGTGGCAGGACCACCCACAGCCTATGCCCATTGGGTGGATTAAAAGAGGTAGCCATTTGGAAATCCCTCTGCATGGCGAGTGCTGCATACAGTAGGTGCTCAATAAATGCTCACTCTTGTTATCATTGTTCTTGTGTTATTGAAATTACCTGCTTCACGTCCCAGTTCAAAATTTACCTCCCCTCAATCAGGAATTCTTTCCAGGTGTCCCTGCCCTATTCTGAAAACAGCCGTACTCTGTGTTATTCCAGAGAGGTCTGTGCTCCATTATGGCAGACTGGACGATATGCTTGATTCATCTTAGTGCACGTTAAAGAGTGTGCCAGGCTCTGACATGTTCCCAGAGAGCAGGAACAGCGCCTGCTGATGTAGGTCTAGGACTTGTACCGGGTAGGTGTTTGGCAAACTGCTGGAGGGAAATGATGGCCAATGTGTGTGGCTTGTGAGCCCTGCTCCCCAGAAGCCCCTTTCCCATATTTTCCACCTTTTAGGAGAGAGGGATGACAGGAAGGGGGCTTTGGACCACTCCACGCATAATAGGGAGATTCCTACAGAGAGAGGTATTTACTTTATCCTAAGGCACCTCCAGGCACTTAGCTTCACTCCAGTTAACACAGTACCCAGCTACTGGATTAACCTCTAAGCACAACCTGGGCTATGTCACTCACCCCCTTGGTGGTTCCCCTCCGCCCACAGGACAAACCCACGCTCGTTAACCCTGACTTACAGAGTCCTTCCCCACCTGGATCCCACCCTGTGTCCTCTGTCTGTCCTCAAATGCACCCTTTTTGTCTCACCTCTGGACCCTCTCTTTGGCTGGTCCCTCTGCCTTTAGCACCGTTCCCTCCCAGTCTATGTCTAGCCAACTCTAATCATCTTTACACTTCAGCAGAAACCTCACCTCTTCCTGGAAGCCTTCCATGATACCTCCATGCTAGGTGCCCCTCATCTGCCCTCCAGATAGCCCTGGGCTCTCTCTTTCCCAGAACTCACCATGTTGCATTATAACTGCCTCATCCTTGTCTTTCTCCCAGGGACACTGGAGGCTCCTGTAGGTAGCACCTGGCTCTGTTTTACTCACCGCTGAGACCATGGTGCCTGTTCTAGCGTCCTGGGGCTGATGTAACAAGTTACCACAAACTGGGTGACCTGAAACAACAGAAATGTATTCTCTCATGATTCAGGAAGTCAGAAGTCCAAAACCAGGGTGTCAGCAAGGTTGATTCCTTCTGGCGACCTCCGAGGGAGAATATGTTCCATGCCTCTCCCCCAGCTTCTGGTGTTGCCAGTGAGGCTTGGCCTTTCTTGGCTTGTGGCTGCATCACTCCAGTCTCTGCCTTCATTGTCACACGGCCTCATCCCTGTGTGTCTGTCTTCCTCTAAGGACAGCAGTCATTGGCTTTAGGGCTCACCTGAATCCAGTACTACTTCATCTTAACCAGATTACATCTGCAAAGACTCTATTTCTGTTTTTGTTTTTTGTTTTTTTTTTGGCCTCCTCGTGGCTTGCAAGATCTTAGTTCTCCAACCAGGGATCAAACCCGTGCCCCCTGCGTTGGGAGTGGGGAGTCTTAACCACTGGACCACCAGGGAAGTCCCCCTATTTCTAAATTAGGTCACATTCACAGGTATGAGGGGTTAGGATTTGAAATATATCCTCTGAGGGGCACAATTCAACTCGCAACAGTGCCTACCATATCTATTCATCCTAAATATTTGATGAGTGAATGACTGCATGGAGAAGTAAATGAATACATGCATCGTCCGGGAGTCCCTGTTTCTCTAGGAAATGTCACATCTAAGCTGGTACGTGAAAGGTTCTGTGGAGAGTGGAGACTAGGAAAATAAATTGTACGAGAGGATTCGGGTGAAAATACACACACAAATACACACTCTCAGCCCCCCTGCACGGGCAGCGCTGGGAGGAGGCTGGGAGTGGCGGCCTTTGGGCGGGACCCTGGATGGCTCTTCCACCCCCCGACCTGTCCCGCGGGGCCACGCTGCGGTGGGGCTCAGGCACCGTTTTATTAGTTGTGATCTACTGTCGTTAATTCCCTTAATCTAGACTTGCTTGCCCATAAAGCCCAGACCTCAGGTATTGGATTTCCCTGATCAAAGGGTGGTGTGTGGAGAGCACTGCCCAGGAGGGCTTGGCGAGGCTCGTAAACACGGCCGGCCCGGGGCACAGCACATACCCTCCCAAAGATGGGCCGATGGATGTCTGGAGCAATCCCATGTGAAATATTACTGCTGCTTAAATGCTGCTTCTGGGATTTACAGCTGGGTATTAATCGGCCCTGCTTAATGCATTGACCATTGTCCTCCAGCAATTCAGGGAATGGCACTGGTAGGGCCAGAAGCTAATTCTGTGGATTAAAGCAGAAAGAGCCCCCAGCATTTGGAAGTGTAAGGGACAGTTTTGACACCAGCAAAATGTCTACGACTTTCCCCATCACAACAGCCGAAAGTCAGGCTTTTCCAATAGGCTACATGTAAAAGGAGAGGAAAGTCCCTTTTGCTAAATGCCATCAGTTTCTCCGTCTTGTTCAGCCCTACTTTACTTAACCACTCTCCCCTTCTGCTCCAGGACTTTGCGCATCTGTTTCCTACCCACTGCAATGCTCTTCCTTCCATGCATCCTCAGGTTGTGCCTTGGAAGTCACCTCCTCCAGGCAGTCTTCCTAACCCCCAAGTTTTGTTCAGCCCATCATCACGGTCATAAGGTTGTCTCACAATTGTCATTGTGATTTTTCTAGCCTGGCTCATCCAGCAAACTGTAAGTTGCTGGAGGGCAGGAGTTGAGTTGTTGCCCAGATCTCCTATTTACAGAACCAAGCTCAGAGCAGACACTCAGTAAATCTTTATTACATGAATGAATCAAAAGAGGCCAGGACTTCCCTGGTGGCGCAGTGGTTAAGAATCGCCTGCCAATGCAGGGGACATGGGTTCGAGCCCTGGTCCGGGAAGATCCCACATGCCGCGGAGCAACTAAGCTCGTGTGCCACAACTACTGAGCCTGTGCTCTAGAGCCTGTGAGCCACAACTACTGAGCCCACGTGCCACAACTACTGAAGCCTGCACACCTAGAGCCCGTGCTGCGCAACAAGAGAAGCCACCACAGTGAGAAGCCCGCAAACCGCAACGAAGAGTAGCCCCCCGCTCATGGCAACTAGTGAAAGCCTGCGCACAGCAGTGAAGACCCAACTTAGCCAAAAATAAATAAATAAATAAATTTATTAAAAAAAAAAAAAAAAAAAAAGAGGCCAACAACAGCCAAGGGTGCAGCTGACAGTTTTTAGTGATGACATAATTGCATTTGGTGTGTTAAGTCTTTTGACCAGGGATGAATAGGTGGAACACAGGATTTTTAGGGCAGTGAAACTATTCTGTATGATATATAATGGTGGATACATGTCATTATACATTTATCCAAACTCATAGAGTGTATAATACCAGGAGTGCACCCTAATGTCAACTATGGTCTTTGGTGATGACGGTGAATCAGTGTAGGTTCATCGATTATAACAAATGTCCCACTCTGCTGGGGGCTGCTGGTAATGGGTGAGGCCGTCTCTGTGTGGGAGGTAAGGGGTGTATAGGAAATCTCTGTACCTCCTGTTCAATTTTGCTGTGAACTTAAAACTGCTCTAAAAAATAAAGTCTGTTAAAAAATCTATTGAGCCAACACTAAATATCAGATTTCATATAATAATGTCAACCTCTCAGCTTGAAAAGGTGGGAGATCTAGCCACACCGGGCTCATGTCCTGATTGCCAGCAATCTGTAGAAGGTGAGCAGGGGCGGCCCTTTCAGACGCGGCACGTGGCTCCGAGTTTGCCGGGAGTCCCCACCGCTCCGCGCCGTGTGCTTGTGTATTTCTACTCAGATGCCTGCGGTGTTGGTTTGTGTTCCTCACTTGGTGTTGACCCAGAGGGAGAAGACAGACCTAAGAAAGGGCACAGGGACTTCCCTGGTGGCGCAGTGGTTAAGAATCCGCCTGCCAATGCAGGGGACACGGATTCGAGCCCTGGTCCGGGAAGATCCCATGTGCCGCGGGGCAACTAAGCCTGTGCGCCACAACTACTGAGCCTGCGCTCTGGAGCCCGCGAGCCACAACTACTGAAGCCCGCGCACCTGGAGCCCATGCTCCTCAACAAGAGAAGCCACCGCAGTGAGAAGCCCGCGCACCGCAAGGAAGAGTAGCCCCCGCTCGCCGCAACTAGAGAAACCCCGCACGCAGCAGTGAAGACCCAACACAGCCATAAATAAATAAATAAGTAAATAAGTAAATAAATAAAAGGGCACAGAAGACAGGGCAGGGCAGTCTTCCTGGAAGCAGAGCAGGCAGAGGGGGCTGACCTCACAGCACCCATCCTCTCATTGTCTCCCTCTGCAAGCTTGGGCTGCCCTCTCAGCCGGACCCATCCCAGGTAGAGCTCCAGGAGGGGCACTGCTCCTCTGTGGTTCTACGAAGTTGTGGGAAGCTGATTATGGACAGATGGGAACTTTCCGCGTGGGGGGCAGGGATTGCAGGGGTGAGAAGCATCTTGATCTCAGAGGACAGTCATGCAGGGGATTTGCATCCAGGACAACTTGTGCTGTCCAGTACAGCAGCCTTTAGCCACGTGTGGCCATTGAGCACGTGAAGTGTGGGTGATCCAAACTGAGATGGGCTCTAAGTGCCACACACGCGCCGGCTTTCAAAGACTTGCAAATGACGCAACGGGTAAAATTCCTAATATTTTTCACTTGATTGCATGTTAAAATGACACCATTCCTCCTCTATGTAGACATAAATAGCTTTGGGAGAGAGCTATTCGTGGAGCGAGGCTGGAATGAGATAATGTTGGGAAAAGACTCACTCAAAAACTGGTAGGCACTCAGAGACGTGTTGTTGATTCAAATTAAAGGACAATACAGCCCATGAATGAAAAAGAATTAAACCTTAATATTTATGGAGTACTTAGTATGTGCCAAGCACTTTGCACAGACCATCTCACTTAGGTCTTCCAATATTCCCAGGAGACTGGAACTATCCCTATTTTATGGATGAGGTACAGAGAGGTTAAGTAAGTTGCCTAAGGTCACACAGCTGGTAACTGGTGGAGTCAGGATTTGAACCCAGGTCCGTACAGCCTTCCTATAAATCCTTGCTGATGCCAGCGTATATCCTGGGAAGAACTGAGTTAAGAAGTATTAAAAGGCAATGTATAGTTTTTCTTATTTTGGTCTTTATCTGGTTTTAAAGTGGCAGGTGGTATAATCCAGATCAGTTAGATAAACCTTTATGAAAAGAATTTAGGAACTACTCATCCCCACTCTGGATCTGTGATGGAGGTGGGTGACAAACCTAGAAGAAAGTTCTCTAAGGTTATGAAAGTTGGGTGAGCAGCTTTCTCACTCTTTTTTCTGGGCTGTGGATTTTACATGGCAACAGTGCTGGTCTCCACCTAGGGATCTAGTTTGGGTATTTCATATCCTACCTTTGGGCTCAGGTGTGGTTAAGATTCTTGAAGAGAAATCCTGGACCCCAGGGGGCTCCAAACCCTCTGGGTTCATCTGTCCCTTCTGAGCTCACATGGAAAAGTCTCAGGCTTTCAAACCACAGGGACTGGGGTGACATACCAGCTCTGACACCTACCAGCTTGGTACCCCCGTAAATTAGCTGACCCCTCTGACCCTGAGGTCGCTCATCTGTAAATTGCATTAATAGTAACTTTTGCTTAACTATGTTATGAAGAACATTTTTAAAAAGGTCATATTTATCATGTAATTCCTTGAAAAAATATTTGATTGCCAACTGTGGCCCAGGCACTGTTTAGGTGCAGAGGACACAGCAGTAAATAATGCAAACAAAACCCCTCATCTCAGTAGGACATACCTTCTGGTTTGGGGAGCCAGACAAGAAACAAATGATAAGTATTATAAAGTCAGTTAAAGTAGGATATAGGGCTTTTATAAATAGGGTAGTCATGGATAGACCTCTCTGATAAGGTGACGTTTGGGTGGAGACATGTAGGAAATGAGGGAGTGAGACATGCAAGTATTGGACTAAGGTGTTGCAGGCAGAAGGATTTGCAAGTGCGAAGGCCCTGGGGTGGGCTGTGCTTGGCATATTCAGAGAACAGCCAGGAGACCCATGTGGCTGGAGCAGAGTGAGTGATGGGAAGGCGGGTAGAAGATGAAATCAGAGAGGTCCAGGGGGCCTGATCACATAGGTAGACCGTGGTAAGGATTTTGGATTATACTCTGAGTGAGACAGGGACCTGATCTGACTTAACCTTTATGAGGTTAACTCTGGTGGCTGTGCTGAGTGGACAGTAGGGTGCAAAGGTGGAGATGGGGAGACTTAAGAGATTATCGCAATAATAATATACATCAAATTATTGGCGACGTTTTAGGGAAACAAAAGCATCACTATTATCAACTGTACACATCAGTTTTAATACATATTTGGATTTCAGAATTTTTTTTTGGGAATCAAGGCAATAGGACGCTGAACGTTTTTAATTGAAAGAGTATGTACTGGGAACTCAAAGTTTGTTCTCTTTATTTCCAAGTTTGGTCACCTTTGGAGCTTCTAGTAGGTCGACAGTAAACACTGTGTTTCTGTAACATCACTGGAGTTGCTTTATGTAATACATTATATGTATGTATTTACGTGTATGAACTCTTTTGATTTATAAAAAGAAATCTCAAAAACCAAAACATTAGGGTTTTGGGACTACCCCAATTGACTGGAAATAGGAGACGTGCTCAGTGATGTGATACTGAACATGGGATTCTGGTTAATCCAGTGTCATGGTGGACTGAGCTTTCTGCTTTGCAGTTTTGGGGTATGGCACCTTAACTCTAATGCTGCTAAAGATGAGGTGGAAATTGGACCTTAAAAACATCTGTTTGGCCTTATGACATTCCCTGGATCCTTGCTGCTCCCTCCAAATATTTGAGGACCAGCAGCCTGCATATCACCTGGGACTTTGTAAGAAATGCAGAGTGTCAGGCACCAGTTAGAATCTACATTGTAACAAGGTCCCTAGGAGATTTATATGCTTTTTAAAGCATGAGAAGTACAGGTTTGGTTTGGTCCCAATCTCCAGTAAGGAACTGAGACCATCAGTTGTACAACCTGCAAGATACTGGATCCTGCTAATGACACAGGAGCTTGGGAGTGGATCCTTCCGCAGTAGAGCCTTCAGATGAGACCCCAGCCCTGGTCGACTCCTTGACTGTTGCCTCATAAGAGATACTGAAGCAGAGGCTCCAGCTGAGTCATGCTCAGATTCCTGACCCACAGAAACCATGAGACAACACGTGTGTTGTTTTGAGCCCCTATGTTTGTGGTAATTTGTGATGCAGCAATAGACAACTAACACAATCACCTAAGAAACTCAGAGAGCAAACACAGTACAGCCGAGTCCAACTTTTGGCCAAATAAATCAGAATCGCCAGGGTTGGTCCAAGCAACGGTATTTAAGAAACTCTTCCCCCGTGATGTTAATGCACAGCTGAGGCTGAGGAGTCCTGCCCAAGATACTGCTGTTGGAAAACAGTCTCCAGTGATTATAGGTTCCCTGGGCACTCTCCCCCCACACCCTCACCCCAATGTGTGGTCATTTGAGCTTTCTGATTGCTCACCCCTGGGTTAGCAGGAGTTTAATCTTTCCCCCAGCTTTCTTCTTCCGGCCTCACTCTGGGTTGAGGGAGTTCTGGTGCCCTTTCTGTCAGAAAGACAAAGACCTTTGGGAAGATGGCGCCACTGCAGTCATGTGTGATGGCTCCATCCATCCATCCATCCATCCATCCATCCATCCATCCATCCATCCATCCGTCTGTCCGTCTATGGGAAAGGACCTTAATGAAGAGCCTGGGGACCAAGAGGCCGGAGCCTCAGTCCACAGGGGCTTTGAAATCGGAGCTTTCATATCATATTCACACATCTGAAAAACATCAGAGGGTGAAGGACAGACAGGGGGTAATGGATCTGGCAAGATTGGGGACGGATGAGAGAAGACCTCTGGTGACTTCCCTGTGGCGTCTCTCTGGGTCAGGCCATTTTGCAGGGGGAGGGGAGAGTTGGCTGGTCTGCTGCCATCGTCCAGCTGGAATGTCAGGAGCTTCACCCAGATACTCCATGTCCCCTGGCCATCTGCTTTATGACTTGGCCTGCCCCCACCCAGCTTTATCCCGGGTCATGTATTCCAAAGATAAGCTGTTAAGGGGCGTGTGAGAGACAGGGAATTTATGGCCGAGAAACTTAACTTCCCTGGCCTGGCTGTCCCCTGATCCTGCCTGGGGCTGCCAGGACTGACCTATGGAAGAATAATGTGCATAAGAGGATTTCCAGGAAGCAGGATGAAGGGTGAGTCTACACCTGAGAACTGTGCAATTTTGAGATCTGGAAAGGGCTTGGACATCAACCAGTGAGGCTGCTGAGCAAAATGTTCTAAATGTGTAGCATCAAACAGCCCAGGGTTCAAAACCTGCCTCTGCCACTTGGCTTAACCAACCTCAGTGTTCTCATCTGTAAAATGGGGGTAACAAGAATATATGCTCCAGAGGGTTGATATGATGCTTATGTGAGATGTAATGTATACCAATGTATGTAACCACTAGTGTAGTATCTGAAAAGGATAAATGCTCAATAAAAGGGAGTTGTTAACCCAGTTTTTCTTTCCATAGCCAGGAGAGATGAGGTGTCCAATGCGGATAGAGCATCCTTGCAGTATTATTGCAGGGAAGAGGGGGCCACACAGAATATCCCAGCAGGAGTCTGTCTGCTAGCTTAGAACCTGTGTGAGCAGACTGCTCCCAGATTTAAGTTCATATACATTTTTTCCCCTGATTAACCAATGGTTCATCAGATAATTTATTTTCTGTAGTGGTTTTTCCAAAGCTTGTTTGTTAAGGGTCTTTCCAAAATGGGTTGATGCCTTGTCTGGTGACTGCATTTGACTTTTTATGAAGGAAATTCTTGAGGAAAGCTCATTCATGGCTCTAATCATAGTTAGAGCAACGGTAAAGGCTAACTTGGCAGAGCACAGTCTACACACCAGGGGCTACATTCAAGGTCTTGTGTTTTTCATGTAATTCTCAGGCTAGCCAGTCTTTTTACAAAAACAGGCTCAGAGAGGTAAAGGTAAGCTTGGCTAACATTACAGATGGGAAAAGTATGGGAATGAGGATGAAAATATGGGTCCTGATCCATAAAAAGTTACTTAAAAAATGAAATTCCTGACAACCATTTATTTTTTTTCACCTTTTCCAGTTGAGAGTGTGGAAACCAGATTAGAGTTAATTGAGGCTCCTACTGAAAATGTCCTCTTCCAGGGTCACCCTGTGTGTTTGTGAGAACGGTCTTAGCACAGAATGGCATGTGGGATGAGACAATTGGGGCAAAGACAGATGGTTGCTCCAGAGTGGCAGTTGGAGGTGGCCCATAGGCGCACTGGTTTAGGAGCCAGAAAAGTGGAGTTCAAATCCCGCCTTTGGCACTATGAGCTCTCTGCTTCAGAGCAAGACATTTCACTTTTCATGGCCTCAGTTTCCCTTCTAGGAAAATGGGGATAATAATACTTACCTGGAAAGTTGAAGGGAATCATAAATAGAAAAGCAGAAGTGGAGGACTTCCCTGGCGGTCCAGTGGTTAAGGCTCCGTGCTTCCACTCCAGGGGGCACAGGTTCATTCCCTGGTGAGGGAACTAAGATCCCACATCCTGGGCAGAGCAGCCAAAAAATAAAACAAAACAAACAAACAAACAAAAAAGAAAAGCAAAAGTGCTGTGTAAAGGCAAAGCGATAATAATACTCTGGCCCATCCGCTTGTCCGGGGAACTGTGCTTAAGCCATGCATGTCTATCCCTCACCCCCACCTTATTCCAACCTCCTTTCCAAAATCTCTCCTTATCTTCCTTTTGCTTATGCAAGCAAACAAACAAAGCAAAACCCAAAACCCCTAAGTTAAGACACGTCAAGGACATCCTTTGCTGCTTGGGCAAGTGACTAAACCTCCTTGACCTGGGTTCTTACCTGTGAAATGGAGCCGAGATGTAGCATCAATCTCATGAGCCTGCTGCTACCTTCCAGCCCTATCTCATTCCTTGCTCTCCATAGCCCTCCTCCCTTTCCGCCCTCCAGCAATACTCCCTGTAACCACAGGGCCTTTGCACCAGCTGTTCCCGTTGCCTGGAACACTTTTCCACTCCCCTCCTTGCCTGCTTAACTCCTATGTACCATTCTTCAGCTCTTAGCTTTCCCCAATCAGTCCCCTCTCCTGACCCCATGGTCGGATCCCTCTATAAACACTCTCATTACCTTGGATAACTTCTCCTTGGTGTACTTGTCTATGGTCTGAAATAATATACTTATCTGTACAATAAACAGAGCTATTAGCTCCATGATGGGAGGGACATTGTCTGTTTATTTTTCCCCTTTATCTTCCTGGAGCCTGGAACAGTTCCTAACACATAGAGATGCTCAACAACTACTTATTGAAAGAAAGAAAGAATGAATGAATGAACAAATGAAGTGATCTTTCTTCTTGGGTCTGAGGGCACAAGGGAGCTTGCAAAGTCCCTGTGTCCTGTTTCTCTGTTGAGCGCCATGATTGATTAGCTTGAAGTCACTTGTAAGATTTATGGCTGTCCTATCACTCCTGTTGCATTTCTGGGAAGCCGGGGCCATGTCCTCAGGGCAGATTCCCACGGTACAGGAGTGGGACGATTTTACCCCCAGTCCTTTGTGGTCCTGAAAAATCTTTGCTGATGGTTGGAGGCCTCTAAGAAGGATGCCAAGGAGAGTGTCTGCGGGCTGAGATTGAGGGAGAGGAAAAGGATGGTCCGTTTGCATCTTTCTTCCACAATCAGGGAAGCTCATGGCCACACAGATGTTTCCAGCTCACCCAATAATAATAACACAAATAAAAATGATGGAGAACATTTACTGAGTGCTTCCTACATGCCTAGCATGGTGCCTGGCCCATATGTGGGTCCAACAATTATGAATGGAATGAATGAATGAATTCCAGGCATTATTATCTCAAGCACTTTCTACACCAAGTGTCATTTTACCCTCAGAAAATCTTATAAGAGAGATTCTATTATGATCCCCATTTTGTGGAAAAACAAACTGAGGCTCAGAGAGATGCAGAGTTGTGTCTCAGGCCCTCTCAGAAGCATCGGAAGGAGCATGATCTTTTTTTTCTTTTAGGTTTTCTCTCTGCATTTCTCCAGCCTGTCTCGGGGGTCCATTTCCTCCCCATGTACATCATCTGAGGTCTTCTCTGCTTTTATCCTGCCCTTCCCAGCTCTCACCTCTGATGTCTACAAGAATGACACATTGCTCCCTCTTCTTCCCTTTGTGTGTGCTAGACAGTTGTCTCAAGGCATGGGGATAGTCTGTTCATGGCTCTCCCCTCTGTAATTGATAGGCTTGTAAGAATTATAATGACAGCAGCCCTGAAGACAGCCTTGAATCGAATCTTCCTGCCACCCCTGAGGGGTAGATGTTACTATTGTACCCATTTTAAAGACAAGAAAACAGAGGTTTAGAGAGGAGAAATGAAATGGCTTGCCTGGTATCACATCTGTTATTGGTTTCTAGGACTGCTAAACTTGGCGGCTTAACACAACAGAAATTTATTCTCTAAGTTCTGGAGGCGAGAAGTTTAAAATCAAGGTGTCAGCAGGGTCATGGCTGTCTCTGGAGGCTCTAGGGGATGATCCTTCCTTGCCTCTTTGGTTTCTGGAGGTGCCTGGCATTCCTTGGGTTGCAGACTCATCACACCAGTCTCTGCCTCTGTCTTCAACTGGGCTTCTCCTTGGGGTTTCTCTGTGTGTTTTCTCTTTTCTTTCTTTTATAATGACACCCATCATTGGATACAGGGTTCACCCGAATTCAGGGTGGTCTTATCTTGAGATTCTTACCTTAATTACCTTTGCAAAGACCCTTACTGCAAACAAGGTCACATTCTGAGGTTCCAAATAGACACAGCTTTGCGGGGACTGGTATTTAACCCACTACAACATCTCTGCCAAGTGCTAGAGCAGAGAATTACCACCAGATGGGACTAACTCCAAAGCCCATGCATTTAACTGACACATGATACTAGGATTGTTCCTTAGAAAACTCACAATGGTAGTGAGCTTCCTTTACTAGGGACCTGGGACCTGTGGCTCGCTTCCGGCTTCTCTTTTTGCATGAAGTTGTCTGTGTCAAGCATAGATTTGTAATTTTCAAACGAAAGAGAAGAAACTTGACTTTGCATTTAGATTCACTCTTTCCCTGGTCCCCACCATGAGCCCCTGGTCCAGCCACTGGCTAGATGTGTGTCTGAGCTCTTCCTGCCTCCACACCCTAACTTCCTTCACATCCCCAGGTGCCTCCTCATTTCTTACCTCCTGTCCCAGATGGAAGCCATTATGGTGGCATTTTCGGCTGGAACAGAGGGGAGGAAAAGGGAAGTGCTGAGATTACCTCTCGTGAGAATGTTCCATTGACAATAGGCCAGTCACTTGCAGGAAGCGCAAAAGAAATCAGAGGAACCGCCGTACTGTTTTCCATAGTGGCCACACCATGTTACATTCTGACCAACAGTGCACAAGAGTTCCCTTTCTCCACACTCTCACCAGCACTTATCTCCTGTTTTTTTGATAATAGCCGTCCTAACAGCTGTGAGATGATGTCTCATTGCGTTTTTTTAAAAAAATATTTATTTATTTTAATTTTTTTGGCTGTGTCGGGTCTTCATTGTGGCGCTCGGGCTTCTCTCTGGTTGAGGCGCGTGAGCTCAGTAGTTGTGGCACGCGGGCTTAGTTGCCCCGTGGCACGTAGGATATTAGTTCCCCAACCAGGGATTGAACCCACGTCCCCTGCATTGGAAGGTGGATTCTTTACCGCTGGACCACCAGGGAAGTCCCCTCATTGTGGTTTTGATTTGCATTTCCCTGATGATTAGTGATGTTGGCCATTTGTACATCTTTAGAGAAATGTCTGTTCAGGTCCTTTGCCTGTTTTTTAATCAGATTATTTGCTTTTTTTTTTTGGTGTGTGTATGTTTTGGGGTTGTATGAATTCCTTACATATTTTGGATACTAACCTCTTATCAGATACATGGTTTGCAAATATTTTCTCCCATTCCAAATTTTCAGTTATGTAAGATTAATACCTTCTGAAGATCTAATGTACAGCCTGATGATTATAGTCAACAATACTGTATTGTATACTTGAAATTTGCTAAGAGAGTAGATTTTAAGTATTCTCATCGCACAAGAAAACAAAAGAAAATGGTAACTAGGTGAGTGAAGTGATGGATATCTTAGTTAACGTGATCGTGTTGATTATTTCACAGCATATATGTGTATCAAAACATCATGTTGTACACCTATATACAGTTTTTATTTGTATATATGTATACAATTTTTATTTGTCAGTTATACCTGAAGGGACTTCCTTGGTGGCTCAGTGGTTAAGAATCCACCTGCCAATGCAGGGGATACGGGTTCGAGCCCTGGCCCAGGAAGATCCCACGTGTTGAGGAGCAAATAAGCCTGTGCGCCACAACAACTGAGCCTGAGCTCTAGAGCCCGCATGCTGCAACTACTGAGCCTGTGTGCCGCAACTACTGAAGCCCATGCGCTTAGAGCCTGTGCTCTGCAACAAGAGAAGCCACCACAAGGAGAAGCCCGTGCACCACAATGAAGAGTAGCCCCTGCTGCCCGCAATTAGAGAAAGCCCGCATGAAGCAATGAAGACCCAACACACCCAAAAAAAAAAAAAGAAAAAAAATTATACCTCAGTAAAGCCGGGAAAAAATAAAAAATGAAATTAGGTAGTCTAAGAATGAAAGGGAGATTTGAGCCAAACCTGTTTGCCTGGCTGGGTTATATAAAAATTGACTAAAGAGTTGGTGGGGGGTTGGAGGTGGGTCAGGAGAAATGGAGGAGCAGCTGCATTTTCTCCTGACAGGTGTTCTATACACTTGACCCTGGTCCCTGAAGGAAAGGGGCTGTTGGTAGGAAACACTAACTTTTGATCTACCAGAAAGATTTCCGTATACTCCATTCACTCATTCACCTGGTCCAAGTATTTTTTGAGCCTCCGGAAGGAAACAACTCTGCAGACACCTTGATTTCCGACTTCTGGCTTCCAGAACTATGAGAGAATAGATTTCTGTTGTTTTAAGTCACCCAGTCTGTGGTAATTTGTTATGGCACCCTAGGAAATTATGACAGAGTCTAAGACACAGACCCTGCTCCCATCCTGGTCGGGAGCAGATTGACACATAAACACAGGAAAGTATAATAAGAACGTCAGTAGGCACATTAGCCCAGAACTAAGGGAGCACAGGGAAAGGATCACAGCATCTTCTTAGAGGCAGGACAGGAAGGCTTCATGGAGGAGGTGACCACACTGCATTCTCAAAAACTGAATTTTTTAGATAAAGGGGAGGGAAAATGGTGATACAGGCAGGCAGGGAGTGACTCTATACAGAGGCACGGAGGTGATAAAGAGCATGTTAACTTCTTTGCGACTGGAGAGCAAGGCAGTTGGGAGGAAGGTGGGAGTGAGGAGAGGATTTTATTCAGGCTTGGAACATAAGTTGGATTTGATCCAGGTTCTGAAGAATCTTGTGAAAGGGTTTAGCGTTTCAATGGCAAGAGGGAGCCATAGAAGGTTCTTTTTTTTTTGTTTAATTAATTAATTTATTTATTTTTGGCTGTGTTGGGTCTTCGTTTCTGTGCAAGGGCTCTCTCCAGCTGTGGTGAGCGGGGGCCACTCTTCATCGCGGTGCGCGGGCCTCTCACTGTCGCGGCCTCTCTTGTTGCGGAGCACAGGCTCCAGACGCGCAGGCTCAGTAGTTGTGGCACCCGGGCTTAGTTGCTCCGCGGCATGTGGGATCTTCCCAGACCAGGGCTCAAACCCGTGTCCCCTGCATTGGCAGGCAGACTCTCAACCACTGCGCCACCAGGGAAGCCCCATAGAAGGTTCTTGAGTAGAGGAGTGCATCAGTCAGAGTTCATAGTGGCCAGCAACAGCATCTGCTTTAGCCCAGGGGTCCCCAACCCGCAGGCTGTGGACCGGTACTGGTCCATGGCCTGTTAGGAACCAGGCACACAGCAGGAGTGAGCGGTGGGTGAGCGAGCGAAGCTTCACCTACTGCTCCCCATCTCTCCCCATCTTTCACATCACCACCTGAACCATCCCCCCCAACCCCGGTTCATGGAAAAATCGTCTTCCCCAAAACCGGTGCTTGGTGCCAAAAAGGTTGGGGACCGTTGCTTTAGTTAGTTTAGGCAGAAAAGGATTGCGTTGAGGGTACCAGAAAGCTTACTGAATTTCCAGGACAGAAAATAAGGCTTAAAATCTGCACAGTTTGAATTGTACCCCTGGGTTGCTCCACCAGGCCTGGGCACTGCAACGTGACCCACTAACACTACCGAAAACAGCACCACTAAGACACCTGTCACTGGTCCCTCTGCAGGCTGGATGTCTCCCCACCACAATATCAGAGTGCATCCCAGGCCATCCCCTTTCAGTGCAATGGAAGTTACACCTGAACACATCTGATTGGCTGATCCTGGGTCACATGATTGGGTTCTAGCTGCAAGGGAAGCTGGGAGAGTGAGTTTCAGGCTCTACCTCTAGGAGACTGACTTCATAAAGTGGGTGTGCCCTTTTTGTTTGTTTGTTTTGTTTTTTTCCATTAGTGCTTCCAGATCCACTATCTCATCCTGGGAAGCTGTCCCAACTGGAATGCATCAACGGGGTTACCTGCATTCTGGCTTTGGTTGGATTCAGCTATTGGGAGGAACCAGCGTGAGATGTGGGGTTGGTTTCAGAGAGGTGGAGCTGAGTGTTTATGATCCAGGCTCCTCCTGCCAGGTTGATCATGGCCCTCCACCAAAGCTCTGTTCTTATCAAGGCTGCCTCATCTACTTGACTTTCTTCTTTCAGGTTTTAATATCACTTTCCCCCTTGACTCTTGAGAACCAGGGTAGTAATGGCTCCCAGCTGTTGTCAGCCCCTGGGTACTACACCATCCCTTGCTGAATCTCCTTGATCCTGCTAAACCTTTGTAAATAATCCTCTCAGCAGCACAGATGGAGTGGGTCATCTCTTTCTTTCCAGGACTCTGACGTACACTAGGGTCACTCCCCGAAGGATCCTGGACAAAGAGGCAGATGAGATATTTCACCCTGGCAATCTGGTTAGGTGATGAATTTATATTGTAGATTTTTTCCCTTTAGGATCTTAGAATCTTTTCTTCTATCTACCCTCCTAATAGCCCAGAAAGAAGACAGAAAAAAATATCAGTGAGGAACAGGAACAGGAGCATGTGAAAGGCCAGAGGGTCTCCAGAGTCGAGAATAAATCAAAGGTTGGCTGATTCACAAACTCTTACACACACTTGACCCAGACTTGTTCCCTCTTGGAAAAAGAGGGTCAAAACTTGTCTTGTGGGGCTTCCCTGGTGGCGCAGTGGTTGAGAATCCGCCTGCCAGTGCAGGGGACACGGGTTCGAGCCCTGGTCTGGGAAGATCCCACATGCCGCGGAGCAACTAGGCCCGTGAGCCACAACTACTGAGCCTGCGCGTCTGGAGCCTGTGCTCCGCAACGAGAGAGGCCGCGATAGTGAGAGGCCCGCGCACCGCGATCGAGAGTGGCCCCCGCTTGCCGCAACTAGAGAAAGCCCTCGCACAGAAACGAAGACCCAACACAGCCATAAATAAATAAATAAATAAAAAACCAAACCAAAACAAAAAAAACTTGTCTTGTATTCTTGGCTAACTTCTCTGAGTTAGTATGGTGCTATGGTAAAAATCAGGCTCAGGCATCACACAGATCTGAGCTGGAAACCCAGCCCTCTGGCTTGCTGGCTGCGCAGTCTTAGGCACGTGACTTAACGCTCCTGAAGCTCAGTTTTTTAATCTGTATAAAGCGAATTAACGTCAGGCTTATTGTGGGTATTCAGTGACCTGGTAGAGAGAGAATGGTCAGAACAGTGCCTGGTGCATACAACAGCACTCAAAAAATGTTGGCTATGACTGTTTATCGTCTCTGTGCCCTACACACCTCCCATCCAGGACAATCCTTAGAGCTTCGAGTGTGAGTGAGGCGGTGATTCATGCTCTATCTCCCACCCACATAGGGCAGCTGGGCCGAGTTCCTGGTACTCTGTGTCCCTGTGCTCTGATCCCATCTTGAGTCGGTGCCATCCATTCCCATCTCACCGTGAAGCATGCAGCTTTTTCTCTGCTTGTTTTTTTCTTTCCTGTTTGCTGAGGGTTGATGTCATTAGTTTAATGCAGGCTCCCAGACATCAAGGTCTGCGTCTCTGTAACTTGTTTTGTATTTATACTGAAAGAATGCTTAACAGTGTTTGGTGACGCTGGTGTATTACAGATGACAGATGAGTCAAGAGTGCACCCCCACTGGCTCGAACTGGTCAAGGGAGGGCTTGAATCATCATTCGTACCACAAACAGATGTTTAGCACATAGTAAATGCTAGGTGGGAGGGATGTAAAGATGATTAGGATAGGTCTCTATCTTGTTTACTTATCTGTCTAATCTGAGCTTTTTGAGCTCAGGGACCATGTTTGATCACTGTCACCAAGTCTAGGGCTTAGCACAGAGTCTGACACATAATGGGTAATAAATACATCTTTGTTTTATCCATTGTTAATTTGAGAATTATTTTTGTACTATCTACTGTATGTGAGCCTCTGTCCAAGACTTTGGAAGACAACAGTGAAACAAAATAGGCAGTCTTCTCGGGGGGGGGGGACAAATGTGTAAATAAGTAATTAAATTCACGATGACAAGTCTTGGAGTAGAGGTGAGCTGGGACCCCAGAGAACAACTGGTCAGCTCTATGTGGAGGAGTTGCAAAATAGGAGTATTTGAGTTGGGTCTTGACAGAGGAGTAGGAGTTCACCAGGTGAAGGATGGTGACAAAGGTGTTCCGACAGAGGGGACAACATGTGCCAGGTCATAGAGGTGAGAAAGCACCTGGTATTTTAAGGAATAGCAAAAGACTTGTTATGGCCAGAGCTCAAAGGATGAATAAGGGAATGAATTTGGAAAGAGAATTTGAAGGCATATTCGCTATGGAAGGATTGATATGGAATGCCTGAGTCAGATTTGTGTTTTCTGAGGATGGATTGGGGATGGTAAACAGATCCTTCTCTGATCCTCTGGGTGGATATGAAGAATAAAAAAGGTCATGATTTGTAGCTTTTGCCAGTTTCCAGGTAAATATCCCACCATGGCTGATTCCAGCTCCCAACATTATGTCGACAAATGGAGAGTGGGAAGAGATGTGTGCCCTCTTGGTGAACGTGGTGGGAAACATCAGAGCCAAAAAACTTTATTATGTTCCTTACAGAGCCTTTGTAAGGTTCCATAGGGATCATCTGTGGGAAAGAGCTTTGGAAATTGTAAAAAGGTAAACTAAATGTGAGGTGGTGGTGTGTAGTGGGCATACTGTCATTCAGTCCAGTCTTTCCCCACTAGCACTACCTAGAGTTTCTCTCTGCAGGGATTTGTCCCTCTTAGCCAGAAGGTTTGGGTGGGATGGGCCCAACACCCAGCTCCCAGGTCCAACTGGCGCAAGCAATGAGCAGATCTCTATCCGGACTGCAGTCATTGGCTCAGGGATGAATATCTAACCCGTCAGAGCCTGTGAAATGCAGGAAGACATTTGATTGGGTTTCTGAGAGACAGGGTGCCTTCCCCTTCTGAGGGGGCTGCCAGTGGAGACCCTCTAACTTCCTCAGAATGGAGGCTGAGCCATTGGCAACCACGCTCCTTGAACGTCACAGGGTGGTCTTGTATAGAACTCCAGCAGCAAACTAACGCTACCTAAAGCTATCAGTTTCCAAGACAGAATGGAAAGATGGAGAGCAGCTGGGTGCTTGTTTTAACTCCTGGGTCCTTGTTTTAAGTTGCCTGACCTGACTTGGAATTTTTGGTTAGGTGGACCAATGCATGCCCCACCCCCCCGCCTCTTTTTTGTTAAGCTAATTAGAATTGGGCTTCTATTCTTTCTAGCTGATGGTATGATTCTCACTATCACTGGCACTCACCACCACTATCATGACTCAGTTTATGAAATGACCAACCCTGAATGCACAGCCTGTTTATAAGGCAGATCGAATGGCTGTAACCTCAAGGAGGTTTCAGTTTGTACAATCCACCCCATTATTGGGCAGATGGGGCTGTCAATCAGCTCCAGTGGGATTGTAGAAGACATTGCTTGGGTTTCAATTTCATTATTACTTATACAAATATGTATTAACATTTACTATGTGTTAGGCTCTGTTCTAGGGGTTGGAGATATAGCACAGAGAACCAAAATTTGCCTTCATGAAGTGTATATGCTTTCCCACCTCTTTGCTCATTTGGACTTGAGGTGACCATCTGAGATGTGCAGGGGAAATCAGATTACCCTATCTTGCAGTAGAGGAAAGCCATGAATTGTAGACAACAAGAAGCAGCATAGTATAGTAAGTCTTTATATCTGAGAAGGAATTGCAGATCTGAGCTCCAGAATGTGACATGTGGGGCAGGTCACATGATCTGGGTGACCACTGGTACAAGGAGGATGAAAGACACTTGAAACAGATTTGAACTCAATTCACAGCCTGGAGCCCACAGTCAGAATCTGGAGGCTGAAACCTATCTTACCTCTGCTGGTCGCACTCAACTCACTGATCTGCAAACATAAGAAGGGTGGGAGGGAGATGCAAGAGGAAGGAGATATGGGGATATATGTATATGTATAGCTGATTCACTTTGTTATAAAGCAGAAACTAACACACCATTGTAAAGCAATTATACTCCAATAAAGATGTTAAAAAAAAAACCTGATTGTCCTTATAATCCACTGAATTTTGGGATATTTTGTTATGCAGCATTGTTGTGGCATGGCTGACTAATACAGATGGCTTGGGTCGCTTGGGCAATGGTTCTCCTATGCAGCAATGTTGGGTCAATGACCCCCGTATATTGTATTTGATAAATCAGCCAACCTCCCATTCCAATTTTGCAATCATGTGCCTGCCTCTGAACCTCATGCAGATTAGCTCTGTTATTTCTTTTCCTGATAACCTCTGTACTCCATGGTGGATGGGGCTTATGAACATATCATTGGAAACAAGACCTATGGGATAATGAATTAGAAAATCAGAAAGTCCTTTCCCCAACCACCTTTCACCCACCTTCCTGCTGCCCCTTAAGCCACGCAGTTTAGGATACCTCTGAGCTTTGAGTGACTCAAAATTTATTTGGGGGAAGGACACATGGAGGGTGACATGTGGAAGAAGTTACTTACCCAACACTGATGACGTCATTTAAATGTAGGAAGGCAGAAACCCACCAAACCAGGGTGAGACATTTCCTCTAGGAAACAGCGTGCCCTGATGTATTGAGTGTTTGGCTGTGTTCAGCACGAACACAACTTAGGTTTTCTTTTTATGAAAGCAATCAGCATTTATAAAATTCTACCCCTTCCACCCTTCACCTAACTTATGAGCCCTTTAGCTATAACCTTCTTATGACCTGCAGCTTATATGGACCCAAGTCATTTAAAACTCAATCCAAAGTGAAACACGTTTCAGCCGTGGTAAAATTAATTCCCTCACTCTTCATTGGTCTGAGACCTCATGGGGGAATCTGTGGCTTAAGGGGGGTTGAGGGGAAAAAAAAGCAAAGAAGGAGAGTTTTGTGAATAGAAAGAGGCTTCTAACAGGAAAGATATTTATAAAGCTGCATTTGGGTACCGTTCAGTTTGGAAGGAATTTGTTATAATGGCAATATATAAATCTTTGAATGGTCTCATAAATCATAGCTTCATGCCCAGCCAATCAGAAGCCACGAAAACCTGGCGCTTTAGAACACTCAAATCGTTACTAGAAAGATCCAGTGTGGCTCCTTGGAAGTGGAATCGGAAAATCTGGCTACATTTGGGGATGTGTGGAATGTCTTGAATTACTTCTCAAACATTTTAGATTTGATAAAACCCAAGACACGGCTTTTCCAGCCCCATTTCCCTTCTCCCCCACCTCCTATAATTATTAAACCCATGTGTACATCAAGAGAAGCTTAATCCATGTGTTTCTGATTCATTTACACTTAACTCATCAAAATATTGTTTTTAAAGGGCTGTTTGTTGTCCAAAAAGCCTTTTCCCCTAAGCTTGAAAGCTTTAACGTCGCAGAAGCAGGAAGCTGCTTTTTGCCAAGAGTAAATGGGTGAGAAATCCAAGGGATAGGGTTTTTGAAGTATGTGCAACGAATGTTCAAACAGGTTCTGAATGGAGCCAAACCTACTTTTCTATCTCTGAGCAATCTTGGGAGAGCCACGGGGCGGAAGTTTCAAGGAACATCATATCTTCCCAAACCGCGTGAAATTGCATTCCAGGGAGAAGCATGGCCAAACCAACCAGAAATACAAAATGCAGGCATGGAAGGAGACTGGGGCCAGTGACCTTGTGAAATGAGAAAGCATTGCCTTGAAATTTAGTAAAAGCCACATGGTTTTTGTCACAGCAAAGTCACTCATGCTTTTTTGTTAATAAATTATTTCATTTATTTATTTATTTTTGGCGGTGTTGGGTCTTCACTGCTGTGCGCGGGCTTTCTCTAGTTGTGGTGAGCGGGGGCTACTCTTGGTTGCGGTGGGCAGGCTTCTCATTGCGGCGGCTTCTCTTGTTGCAGAGCACGGGCTCTAGGTGTGCGGGCCCAGTAGTTGTGGCACGTGGGCTTCAGTAGTTGTGGTGCATGGGCTTAGTTGCTCTGCAGCATGTGGGATCTTCCCGGACCAGGGCTCGAACCTGTGTCGCCTGCATTGGCAGGCGGATTCTTAACCACTGCGCCAGCTGGGAAGTCCCACTCATATGCTTATTTGGGCGTTCCCTGCCTGAAGGGCTATCATTGTGTTCTTGCCCTGCTTTAGGCGCCGGTATCCATATTTTCCATGTGTATTAATTCACTGAACATCCTGAGGAAGGAGGTACCGTTATTATTCCTATTTTATAGAGGGGAAAACTGAGTCGTGGACCAAGATCATTCCTCCAGGAAGGAGTGGAGGTGGGATTCAAACCCAGGTGGTCTGCCTCTGAAACCTGAGGCTGTAAACCTCACACTACCCTGTTTGTGGCTAGTTTGTGACTGGTTAATTCATTGAACAAATATGGGTGGAGGTCCTACTATGTACTGGTCACCAGAAATAATACATAAAGGAGGCAGTACAGTCCCTATGTCATGGGACTTAATCTGGTGGTGGGGGAGAAACATAAAACAAATAATTTATTTGAGCTCTGAGAAGTGCCACAAAGGGAAAGCACAGGTATAATGCGTATGGGGATGGGGGAGGGGCACTACTTAGTCTGGGGAGTCCAGGGAGACTGTCTTGTGTGACATTTTAATTTCAGACTTGAAGGATGGTGTTGTGGGTTGAACTGTGTCCCCCCCTCCTTACTCCCCCAATTTACATGTTGAAGTTTTAACCCCCAGTACCTCAGAAGGTGACCTTATTTGGAAGTAGGGTCATTATAGATGCAATTAGTTAAGATAAAGTCATCCTGGAGCAGGGTAGGCGCCTAATGCAGTATGACTGGTGTCCTTATGAAAAGGGGAAATTTGGAGACAGACACGCACACAGGAAGAACGCCCTTGAGAACATGAAGGCAGAGATCAGGGTTGAGGCATCTACAAGCCAAGGAACGCCGGAGGTTGACAGCAAACCCCCAGAAGCCAGGAGAGAGGTGTGGAACCATCGTTCCCTAGCACCTTCAGAAGGAGCCTGACCCTGTCCACACCTTGATCTTGGATGTCTAGCATCTAGAATTGTGACCCAACTCCAGAACTATGTTTCAGCTGCTCAGTTTATGGTGCTTTACCATGGCAGCCCTAGTAAACTCATACAAGTGGGAAGGTGGTAGCCAGGTGAAGGAGGCGTGGGGCGTAGGAAGGAGGGGGGAGGAAGAGAAATCCAGGAAGAAGAATGGGCTTTGCCAAATCCCCGAGGGAGGAGGGAACTTGTAGCATTTGGGGACTCGGAACCAGGGAGCGAGGGAGAGAACAGGCAGAAGATGAGGCAGATTGAAACCAGACCCTGGCATCTGAAATACATCATGCGGCATCTGTATAGGGGAGAGCGTGGAACCAGTGAAAGGCTTTAACTGGGGGATGGACGTGATTGGAGGTGAATTTTATTTATTTACTTATTTATTTGGCTGTGCCGGATCTTAGTTGCTGTATGCGGGATCTTCGTTGCGGCATGTGGAGGCTTTAGTTGTGCCATGTGGACTTCTTAGTTGCGGCATGCGGGACCTAGTTCCCTGACCAGGGATTGAACCTGGGCCCCCTGCATTGGGAGCATGGAGTCTTGCCCAGTGGACCACCAGGGAAGCCCCAGAGGTGAATTTTAGAAGCAGTGCACTGACTGCTGGAGGGGGATTGAACTTGGGTGGCGGTGAGCAAGAACGGGTGTAGAAGTACCATTTGGAAGTACTGTGTCATGCCCAGCGGTTTCGGCTTAATTGCTCTTCTTAAAAGGCCATATTCATCAAGTCATTCCCTCCCCGCCCACCCCCAGGCTTCATGTGCCTGAGGAAGAAGGGTAGACTAGGATACGGAGGGACAACCAACCACGTATTCTGTGCACCGTGAGCTGCTCTGACCGTGTGCTCCTACGTCAGCTCTGAGCCCTAGCACATCCTCTGCAGCGGCAGACATCTGTGATTTCCACCTGCTTGGCATCCATTCCCCCTTCTTTGCAGTAGACATCTGTCTGCTTTTGCTCTGGGGAAGCCACCCCTCTCCCAAGGGTGGGCATGTCAATCAAAGTTCCATCCTCCCCGAGTCGTGGGGTGAGCGTGGAACCCAGGAGGATCAGTTGGGCTCTCCAGAAAATTGAAGTCTTGAGTGGAGTGATGCAAGGACTAAAAAGGGTTGGAGCTGATTCATCCAGAGTGTGACGCCTTGAAGAGTGTCACCATTAGTTCTTGCTTTTGGACATAGTGCTCTGCTTCTTGTTTTCTGAGTCTATTCTTTAGGCTTTGTGAGCTACCCAGTAATCCTCCAAAAAAGTCCTGCTTTGCTTATGGCATCCAGAGTTGGCATCTGTTGCTTACAACTGAGAACACCCTAGACGAATACTCTTGTATAGAGTCAGGGCTCAAAGATGGATAGATGGAACTAATCAACATGGCTCACAAAACCCTCCCCTTGCCAGCTTCAGAAAATGGCTGTGTTTGAATTGGGTCAGGACGTGGATGATTTATGTGACCTGAGGCACCATTCAAAGAGGAGGGAACGTTTGAGCTCATGGGGTTTTAGATGTCACAACCCCCAGTCCCCCAGTCTAAGAGGGTCTCATGTTTTACATGCTTGTCAGATTCATAAATCTGAGATGGAGAAGGTAAAAAAAAAAACCCCTCAGTCCACTTCCTGGAGACCCATGCCAAATATTTCCCTGCCATGGATTATTTATCTTTAGATGCTCCTTGGTCTGGATCTTTGTGAAAGTTGCCCTCTACTAATGATGGTGCCCTTATTTCTGGACCATCAAATTCATCCTAAACTGTGAGATCATTAGGCAAACTAGTTAAAAAATTTAACACTCAAGGATTAGGCTACTACCTTCACCTTTCACCTTTCCCAAGATCGGGAGCAACTCTGCGAGTCTTCCTGTCTATTTCCAACCATCACCATCACCACCACTCCATCTTAGGCCCCACAAGCTTTTGAGGGATTCAGACAAATGCCACCTCATGAGTGGCATGTGTTCCAAAAATTTACAGTAAGTCAGTGGATGGGAATAAATAGGTATTTTACCATAGAAGCAATGTTACACATGTGCAGAGTGATATGCTTAGAAAGATCTCATTTTTGTTAACCGCCCTCAAAAACACCCCGTCACGCTCACACACACACACATATATATCTGTGTCTATATAAAGATATATAAAAATGTAGGATACACACCAGATTGCTAATGCAGATATCTTTGAATAACAAGATACTGGGCAGTTTCTCTTTCCACCTCTTATGTACATTAAAATTTCTTTCCTTTCAATGAGCACGATTAGTTGTCTAATTAATCAACCAACAGCTACATAACTATGAAAAGAGAAAATATACAATTAACCAAAAACTACAAAACTATGAAAAGAGAAAATATATTTCCAAAGGTATTGCATGCTCCAGGCCAGCACTATTCTAATACATTTTTTTTTTTAAAGATTTATTGATTGATTGATTGATTGATTGATTGCTATGTTGGGTCTTCGGTTTCTGTGCTAGGGCTTTCTCTAGCTGTGGCAAGTGGGGGCCACTCTTCATCATGGTGCGCGGGCCTCTCACTATCGTGGCCTCTCTTGTTGCGGAGCACAGGCTCCAGATGCGCAGGCCCAGTAGTTGTGGCTCACGGGCTTAGTTGCTCCGCGGCATGTGGGATCTTCCCAGACCAGGGCTCGAACCCGTGTCCCCTGCATTGGCAGGCGGATTCTCAACCACTGCACCACTAGGGAAGCCCTATTCTAATAATTTAATTGCAGTGGTTTTAGAATATTAATATTTACAAACCAACACAAACATAATGCTGATTCTGTAAGTGAGCTTATTTAAAAAATGGTTTCTGAGTATAACACTAGGCTGGAGGCATGAAGGCAGGGACTGTGTGTTTGTGTACCGTATCCCTAGTTGTTTAGCACATATTAAAAAGAGGAAGACAGGAAGCAAGGGAGGAAGGGGCCATCTAGTACAGTGGAGAGAGTTTTAGAAAGTGCAGTCAACATTTTAGGCTTTCAGATTAAGCTCTGACTTGACCTAGGTGTGTGGCCTTGGGCAAGTCATTTCCCCCCTTGAGCCTTGGTTTTTCCATCTGTAAAATGAGAAGATAGGACTAAATTGTCCTGGATCAGGGGTTGATGAACTCTGGCCCTTGGGTCAAAGCTGGCCCGCTACTTGCTTTTGTCAATAAAGTGTTATTGGAACAACTCACACTCATTTCTTTACATATGGTTATGGCTGCTTTCATGATACACTAGCAGAGTTGGGTAGTTGCTACAGAGACCTTATGATATGCAAAGTCTTAAATATTCACTATCTGGCCCTTTACAGAAAAAGTTTGCTGGCCCCTAGTCTAGAGGACTCTCAATTGAATCCACATAGGAATCTGTACTGCTTAGGGTTTGTTTTTCCACTCCTGTGGCCTTGGGTTTGTATTTTCCTCCCTGATCGCTCCCCATCTCAGCCCAGTGATAGGGAGGGAGGGTGGGCAAGGGTTGCCTTTGAACTTCTGTGAGTCACTCTAGTGCAGGGTTCACCCCCTTCGTCTCCTGATCTGCTGTTGGAGGGTGAACAGAATCAACTGACCTGGGAGGAGGGATCTGAGGGGTGGGAATGGAAAAATCTGCCTTTTGCATGATGCTCCTCAAATTAGAAAATTGCCTGAGTAATTGATCATGCCGTCAGCACCTTTAAACGCTCTGTAAAATAGATACCCAGATCCTTCCTGTCTTGTCTCTTATGCCAGCTTATGGACATTTCTGAATACGAATCTTCATTGACTATTGGAGACATTTTTCCTTCCTGTGCAAAATAATCATAATCATTTTCCTAAGACGGTCAGGCGACGGAACCCGTCCTGCATGTGCATGTGCTTTTCCCTCTGATGCAGTTCTCCTGCTCTGGTTGGGTTCATGAATTATAGATTATATTCTTCTCTTTGCCTTTTAATTTGTCCCATGGATGCTGAAACCATTTCAACCGACCCTGCACTTTCCCCGCTTAGGGCTTTGTAGGCAAGATAGACCTAATTTTCTGGGCAAATAACCCCTTGCTGCACCAGCTGTGTCTAATCAAATTCCAGGGCCTTCTCCCCACCAATGATAACACTGATTCACAAGCATCTCAATCTGATTCTTCGGGGGGAGACAGACCTCTGGTCCCAAAGGCTTGGAGATGCTGAAGTTGTGTGTAACCAATGCCGGTAATTGCTCCCCTTTCTGGGACCTTACAAGAGCTTATTACAAAGGGCTCTCCCACCTCCTGGAAAAGCACACTAGTCATAACTCAGTGTGGCTGTTTGGTCCTGGTTTTTCTCAGGGGAATCTGTCCCCATTTGACTCTGATTTCTGGGGTAAGCTGAACAGAAAACGAAGACCAAACATTTCTTGAGTTTCCTCCCTTCTGAGCCCTTCTGACTGATGAGCCCTTTCCAGATCCAAGCATTTCTCCTGAGTCGTGCCTCTGCAGCCCACATGGTCATTGTATTTCTCCAGGGCTATTAACAGACGTTACAATAAGTCAAAGAGGAGGGAGAGGATGATGTAGTCATATTTTGCTGATGGGTCCATATCTTTTAATGTCTTTCTTCCAAGGATGAAATTAAATGATGGGTCCAGAGTGTTTTGTAGAACAATGAGTCTCAACCTATAATGGTCATACAAACCTGTTAAGAATGCAAATTCTGACTCTGTAGATCTGGGTTGGACCAGGGATGCTGCATATCTAATAAGCTCCCACATGATGCTGACGTTGCTGGGCTGAAGGCTTTCATTAACAGGTTGGGTAACATAACAAGGTTTGAATAAAAGGCATCCCATTGGATAAATGTTGGCTTTCCCTTACAAGTACGCTAGACCCTAAGAAATGGGGTAGGGATCCAAACCCAGGTCTGCTGGACAAGCCTGCTACAGTGCTCTAGGGACTTCTGGTATACCTACAACAGCTTGACTGGGTAAAGTGAGGATGGCACAGGACTAAACAGGTGAGTGTTTCTTCTGTTCAAGCAACAAATAGGTACTGAACACCTACTCCTTTTTTCAAACCCAGTGATAATTCTAAGTTTTGGCTGGAGGGGCTTTTGTATGTCCTCCTTTCTCTCTCAGTGTGTTTGAACTTGTACCCCCTTCTTGAAATGTTCTTTCTCCAGGTCTTCCTGTTGGCTGGCCCCTGAAGTTCTTTTAGGTCACAGCTAAAATGTCACCTCCTCTTAGAGACCTTCCCTGACCATCCAGTCAGTCCAAATTACGCCTCCCATCATGCTCTGCACTATTTTGTTTCCTTCAGAGCCCTTGTCACTCTTTGACATTGTCTTGTTCACTTGCTTATTTTCTGCCTCTGTCCACTAGACCGTCAGCCCCATGAGAGCAAAATTTGGCATGCTTTGTTTACTGTTTCTCTCCCGGGGCCTGGCACAATACTGGATACACAGTTGGTGTGCAATAAATGTTTGTTGGATGGATGAATGACCCACGGGAAAGTTAACAGGGACAATGTTTATCCTGCTTCTAATAACCCCTTCTGATCATACCTAGCAGGATTGATAGGACATCTACTAATAGAGTAATGGTAAATTACTCTTAAAGGGCCAATAAAGCTACTCCCATTAAGACCTTTGTGGTATGTCAGTATTAACAGAGTCTCAGGTAATATATATAACTGAAAGCCACAAAACCAAATACACTTGGTGTGTTAGTCTGCTTGGACTGCTGTAACAAAGCCCCATGGACATGCTGGCTTAAACGACCGAAATTTATTTTCTAACAGTTCTGGAGGCTGGAAGTCCAAGTTCAATATACCAGCAGGATTGGTTCCTAGTGAGACCTCTGTCCTTGGTTTGCAGATGGCACTTTCTTGCTGTGTCCTCACGTGGCCTTTTCTCTGTGTGTACACACAGAGAGAGCTCTGGAGTCTCTTCCTTTTCTTAGAAAGACACCAGCTCTGTTGGCTTAAGGCCCCACCCTTATGACCTCATTTAATCTTAATTATGTCCTTAAAAGCCTTATCTCCAAATATAGTCACATTGGGGGCTAAGGTTTTGCATAGGAATTGGGGTGGGCAGGGAGACACAATTCAGTCGATAACACTTGGTTTGTAGAGATTCTGACTTAGGCTAACTCAAGGTAAAAGGGCTTATTACAGGAATATAAGGGGGAATTCAGAAGGGTTTCCTGGCGGAAGGGGCCCTAGGGTCCTCAGAAGCTAGTCTGTGATTTATATTCTAGCTTCTGCCATCAAGGTGACTTGGCTCTTTACTGAGCATCTGCAGTGAGAATCCACTTCTTTCCATCTCACTTCTTTTTTTTTTAAAGAGATGTTATATATATATATTTTTAAAATTATTTATTTATTTATTTATGGTTGTGTTGGGTCTTCGTTTCTGTGCGAGGGCTTTCTCAGTTGCGGCAAGTGGGGGCCACTCTTCATCGTGGTGCGCAGGCCTCTCACTGTCGCAGCCTCTCTTGTTGCGGAGCACAGGCTCCAGACGCGCAGGCTCAGTAGTTGTGGCTCACGGGCCTAGTTGCTCCGCGGCATGTGGGATCTTCCCAGACCAGGGCTCAAACCCGTGTCCCCTGCATTAGCAGGCAGATTCTCAACCACTGCGCCACCAGGGAAGCCCCTCACTTCTTTTTTTAAACCACTTTATTCAGGTTTGTTTGACAAACACAAAGCTGTACCTATTTATTGTACAACTTGATGAGTTTGGAGATAAGTAGGCACCTGTGAAACCATCACCACAGTCAATGACATAAACATATCCATCACCTGCAAAAGTTTCAAACACTTAACATAAGATGTATCCTCTTAGCAAAATTTTAATTATACAATACAGTATTGTTAACTATAATCATTATGCTTTACAATAGATCTCTAGGACTACGCCACCAAGGAAGTCTGTCCCTTTTCATTGTTATGAACACCATCCTGATTTCTAATTTTTGCTGAATTTTAAACCATCAGGGCCCCAAATATTATAGAGTAGAATGTTAAACTAACGTGACTTCCTATTTGCAGAGCACACTTTTGCAAGTACTGGATCCCAAACCAAAGCATTTCACCAAATAACAGGAGTTGATTCTGTCCCAGAAAGCTTGTTAGTGTGGTCCTGTTCCCTCTCCTCACATCACCTTCATGAGTTCTACTCTTTTTGGTCTTGAGTAGACAGGCTTTGACAGATAAGGAATTACAAAGATACTCTTGAATGCTAAATACCTTAGCACTCATTGTAAACCTTCCCACGCGCAGGGTATGCAAGCATCAGAGCTGATGGGGATTATTTTGCATTTGGTTGATTTCACTAAACATCTTTTTCTCTTGTTGCTTTATTTTTTGCTTTATTTTTATCTTAAAATCTTGACCCAACACTGTCTGCCAAGTTTGAGTAGAGATGCAGAAAGATTTTTAAATCAAATTCCCCACCTGTCCAGAATCTAGGAAAAACCCCACAGGATGTTATGTCAAAGGCCACATGACTAGTTCCTTTCTGGGGAGGGTTGGAAATACACGGAGAAGTGTGTTTCCTAGAATCTACTTTATTGTCCAAGCAGGGCTTGGGCCCTGCCCTCAAGCCTTAGTCAGAAGCCCTGGGGTTAATCTTCCTAAATGACGATTAACAGGTGGGACATCTTGAAATCCCTGTGGCAAGACCTCTGGGTCTATAAATCTGCAATGGGACCAATGCTCTGAATTCTTAATCAAGCCTGTTTCCTTTATTAATCTCTAAGAGCGGCAGTGATTTATAAGATGGGTTTCCATTTGGTCCAGAAAATGAAATTCATTTCACAAACCTATAAGTGTGGTCCAAATCAATTGGCCATGAGACTTTCCTATTTCATGCTCTGTGTCACGCTGCTCTTTTAACTTGATTGTTCCATTACCAAGTATTCACTTAAAAGCCTCTGCTGGGTCTCTGTGTCCGACGCAAATAATATCAACCCCAATGCAATGGTCACAACTGTGACTAAGGCTGGACTTTCAGATGGCTGCAGTTGGAAAGGAACAGGGGATGAGCTGAGAAAAGAGGGGGAGGTAATGGAGACCTAAATCATCTGGTGCTGAGGCTCCTGAACTGATGGAGAATGGGGTGATCATGGGGAGCCCATTCAAATGCAGGTTTCCAGGTCCCACCCATGCCCTGTCACATTGGAACCTCTGGGAATGGGAAAAAGACACCTTGAGAATCCTACATGTGAAGCCAAAGAATCTAGGGATACGGGGAATTTCGCCCTCAGTCTAACAAGACCAGCTTGTTCATTCATTCAGACATTTATTGAACACCTACTATGTGCCAGGCACCATGGTGGGAGCCTGGGCTACATCAGTGAACAAATAGAAAAGAATCTCTAGCTTTGCGGATATGGTGACCACTTCATCGATAGTGGAAAATATAATAATAGTGATTATTAGCGCTCCTTGAATACTCACTAGAATATCTTATTTAATCCTCAGTGTAGCTATAAGAAGTGGTGAGGCTACCCCCCATTCAGAGATGGGAAAACTGGGACTAGAAAAGTTGAGTTACCCAAAGTCACTGCCAATAAGTCGTGGAGCGGAGATCTGGACCAAGGTCCGCCGATCCAGGCTGCTACAATGTGCTGTGGACTGTATGTCTTCATCTGCTTCAGAGTGTAAGGTGAGGATGGTATTTGACTAAACACGTGACTGGTCCTGGTGTTCAAGCAACAGGCAGTTATAGAGCATCTGCTCTGAGAAGACCCCTTCCCCAGAGGCGAAGACCCAAGGGTGAATGAGATCGCACGTCCGGCAGATGGGAGAGCCTCATCAAGGCACAGTATGACACAGGTGGTAAGAGCTGCAGTGGGGTTCTGGACTGGTTACTCAGGCGCACACGGCAGGGGCTCCTGCGCATGGTTAGGAGGTCTGCAGAGGATTTGTGGAGGAGGAGGACCTGTGAGAACAGAACGGCCTGGATGATGGGGAACTGCATGTGTAGTAGTTCTCAGGTTCTTAGCCTGGCCAGAGGGGCTGGTGGGAGATGAAGCTGGAGAGGAAGGCAGAGGCCAAGTCATGGTGGTGTTCTAAGGAGTCTGAACCTTCCCGAGGGTGTTTGGAACATGTTGAATAGTTTGATAGTTCCGCACTTAAATTTCAAAAAGAGACTTTCTGCTGCAGCGGATTTGGGAAATGAGTTTCGGTGAAGCAAGGAACCCACTTAGCCAGGTCAGAGGTAGTGGGAGGAGACATTGTCAAAGGATATCTCAACAACCTCACACGTGTGTGTGTCCATGAGCTGGAAATGTTGGGGGATCTCCTTTCTGAAGAAATGGTGCTATGGTACCACTCAGCTGGGGTGCTAGTCACCTGAGAAGGATTAGTTGCACTTTGGAATAGCTTCCAGGAGTCAAGAGCCAGGATGAGGCAGGCACTGGTTAGATGATGTCAATACTGATAGCCTGGAGCCTTGTCAGTTGCTGTTAATAATATCCAGATAATTTGGACCCATACACCACATATTACCCAGGCAATGATCCACTTGGTTTGGGCAAAAGGCCATGAGTGACAAACACATGATATCCATGGGGGCAGTTGGTTGGATTCAGGGAATTTCTGCTGATACCAGAAGGAAGTGTAGAACAGGGATGTGTAAGCAGAACAAGTGTTAGTCCTGCTAATGGGTGCCACCTGGTGACCTTTCGGTGATAATGGTGTCAGGCACATGATAAAGACTTGCGGTGACAGGAAACACCCTATGTTTACAGAACGATTTTCTCAGCATGGGTTCAAAGTGCAAATTGCCTGTGTTAATTTGGAAATCCTCAGAACAGCTCAGAAAGGTGAGAGTGTGTCTTTGTTAAGCCAGGATGCTATTGCTGGAGGGCTGGGTGCCACGTCATATCACATCGCTGTCACCATTGCCATCATCACCGTCAGCATCTTCATCACCACTCTTCCACTTCTTGGAATCTTCTGTGGGCCAAGTTGTGGTGATCATTTCATATGCTCGTGTCCTTATAGTGTCCACAAGGTCCTGCAGGATCGGATCCCTTGTTTCTTCTCTGTCCATCTCCTTGCTTACTCTTCTCTAACCTCAATAGGTTGCTTGCTACGTTTGACTATACCAGACACATTCCCACCTCAGGACCTTTGCACTGGCTGCTTTCTCTGACTGGACCACTCTTCCCCACCTCCTCACCCCCTCACTCACCTTCTTCAAGCCTCTGCTCAAATATCGCCTTCTCAGTGAGACTCACCCTGACCATCTTATTCAATACTGAAACTTTCCTTTCATATACTCTTAATTTCTGCTACTTTGATCTACATTTCCCCCCTATAAAACTTATCTTTTAACACTCAAAGTAACTTACTTATTTCTTAATGTCTATTGTCTGTTTCCCCTGCTAGAATATAAGCTCCATAATGGTGGAGAATTTTGTTGATTTTGTTTCTTTTTATATTTCCCAGTACCTAGCACTGTGCCAGGCAAGTGTAGATGTTCAAATAATGTTGAATGGATGATTAATCCTCAGAACAATTCTATACAGTAGAGGTTATTTAACCTCATTTTATGGATGAGAAAATGGAGATTCAAAGAGGTTAATTCACTAGCCCCAGGTTACACAGGAGAGCTGCCAATTTGAACACAGCTCTGATTCCAAAGAAGCTTTCACCCACCACTCTTTGTTGGGTAGAATCGAGTGAGGGGCTTAAAGAGATCATTGGGCTTGATGAAAGTTACTCCTTGAGATGAAGAAAGAAATCCATCTTTTTGGAACCTAACCCCACATGTTCCCTATGGGGTCAAGCCTCTTCTCATTAGCAGTTTGTCTTTGATGTAACATTTAAGCCACAGTTAAGCCAACTGAGTTGAAAATTCAAGAGGATCAGCAAATTTTAGAATATCAGGAAATGGGGTAAAACTCCAGAGGGGGACTAACCTGTCTTGAGGAGGTCTTATGGGGATCATTGAAATTAGTCCTGCCTCTGTATTCACCCACCACTGGGATCTAGAATTTTCTATGTGAGAACTCAGAACAATTTACTGCACTGGTCTATTTATGAGCCTTGTAGGGACCCTGCTGCTTCCTTGCCCAGAATCCCTTCCTTCTTCACTGGAAGCAGCCTCCTCGTTTCTCTTTGGAGGATTACCCTGTTCCACTTACAGGTCATGTGGCTTGGGTGGGGCTGACACCCATCAGATTCAGAGCTGTGCTTGAGACTTAGTCTGGCCAATTGGGCAGTCCATCCCTGGGCCCCAGTGATTGGTTGAGGGACGGGTGTGAGACTCAAATGGGTTCAATGAGAAATAGCTCTGGGACTTTTGCTGGACCTCTCAGGAAAGAGTTATTCTCCTTCGAGTGGGTTTCTAAGCTGGCAGAATGCGAGTCTGGAGCTCCCTGTGGCCTTTTTTGAGACTACATGTGGAAAGTCTGTCTAGGAATGACGTTAACAAAGAGGGAGGAGAAGAACTGAGAGCTGGAAAAAGGTTACTGGCATATAATTTGAGCCCCTGGATCCAGCCATGCCTGAAATCAGTCCTCTACACTTCGAAGCTACACAAGCCAGTAAAGTTTTTCTTTTGCTCAGGCTGGTTTCAATTTGATTTCTGTCACTTGCAATCAAAAAAGATTTCTGCTTAATACAAACGGGTTTGGGTTTTAAGTTGGAGAAATAAACAAGTGGGATTACTTGTGTACCAACACAGTCCTAATAGGAAAGTCCACTGAAAGGGAGGGGATCGTTTCAGACCCTCCTTAATAGAAATGAATGATACTCAAGTCACTTTATAGCTACCTATATGAGCCTGTGCTCTTATTCCTTTAAATAGGGGTTTGAGCTGGAAGGTTCATGTTTTTCTGCATTTGGGATCCCTCTCAGTCAAAAAGCCTGGGTCCTTTTTCCTCCACTTTTATACCTTCCTTTCCCTTCCATTGAAACTTGCTGTGACCCAACTGTGCAGAGAATTCAACGCCTTTGTACTCTTCAGTGTAGCAGCCCTCAGCCCTCCTTTCCTCCAGATAGATTTCTATCTTCCCTCCTTTCCTCCAGATAGATTTCTATCTTCTGAACGTATCCTTGTATGTCCTGTTCCCAGAGCCTTAGAGTGGACAGACTAACTCATACTAAAGTGTAAATGGCTAACAACTCAATATTTTAAGTGGAGTATTTGGATAGGGCAATACTTTAATCCAAAAGATGGGAATGGTAGGAAATGTTAGAGGCTATTGAATGTGATTCCTTTCGGAAGGAGTGGGGAGATTCCCAGCATGGTTTTTGGTCTATTCCACCTGTATGTGAGTTTAGCCTCCCCCGTGTTGGAGGACGGTGGGGGCATTTTCCAAACCTCGTATGCTGTAAAAAGTCAGAGGGGTAAAGGAGCAATGACAGGCCAGCCTGGGCCTCTGCATCGCTCCCCACACTCCCATCCCATGAGGTTGGGCGTTGACACGCTGCTGACCAGCAGCCGAGAATAGCCTGGCACTGGTCCCAGAGGCCATCCTCCCCCATCCAGGGCTCGGAGGACAGAACAGTCCATGCCCTGTAGCAGGAGGGTTTCCACCTAGCACCTGATAAGCTGGAGCTGAGTTTAAAGAAAGCCCATCAGATGGGACATGTTTTCAGGAATAAGACGCCCCTATCGGTCCCAAGTGGGGGGTGATGGAGACACTGGTGGACTTAATGCATTGCTGGCCCAGACCCAGGCTCTGGCGGCCCATTCCTCTCAAATTCCTCTGTAATCAGCTAAATTAGCCCATTGATAGTACAGCTCGTCAAGGGGCAGCTCGGAGGAGGGATTGATGGACGGTCACCTTTTCCAGGAGCTCCGGACTGGGGGATAAATGGCCCATTTACTCATGAGGTTGCAATCGAGTGCTCTCCCTAGGTCAATAATTTTTTCTTTCTTGCCCTCACTCTTCCTGGTCCTGGGCAGAAAGAAGCCCATGCCATATCAGGTCTGACTCTTTCCCAAGCTGGAGTGCAAAGCTTGTCCTTAACCCACTCATTGCCGACAGAGTACAGCCATCCTTTTAGAGGGGAGGTCCTTCCTTTACATACACTGCACATGCACAACTATAACGTGAGAGGCCCCTCTCCATAATTATCCTGCAGGAGAGAAGAAGTTGCAAACACTTAGGTCCCTGTGAGGTGTCTCACACGATGGGACACTCCTGCAATTATTTTATTTAGACCAGCAAGGTCCTATTTAAGAATAACTTGGACATCAAAGCTAGTTCTTTGGAAGATTTCAGCATTCACCTGTCAGAACCAAAGAGACGTAACAGTAATTCCAGGAGCTATGACTCAGAACTGCCAGTATTTGATGTCAGTGTAAACAAGCCTTCTAAAGATGACTTTACAAACAACCCTGTAAGCAGTGGTGTTGTAGAGGTCACATCGAGACACCTACAGGATGCATGAGGGAAAAACACAATTGTCCCAGCTGTCACCATGTTGTGTTTATCAGTACCTGTGGTCTGAAATAACATTTCTAGTGATGGCATATTGCATGGGTTAAAAACGGCTGCGTTTCTAAAACACTTGGGCAGAAGTGAACGTGACTTGAGCTGGAACGCCACGTGAGATGGTACAGAAAGGGGCTTTCTTAAGACAACGATGCAGGCAAAGAATTTGAATGAAATTGTTTCATGGTATGTGAGAGTGGGAGAAAGTAGATTTTCTACATCAACATTATTTTACATTATATGTAATTTAAAAATATATGTCAGACTCAATAAATTACATATGATAAGTGTAAACACTGGACTCTATCTAGTCCCTAAAAGTTGTAAAGTCAAATTATATATACATGTATATGTGTACATATACATGTATATATAATTAAAAATTATTTTTAGATTTTCCCATTGGGAAAAGCATGGGTTCGTCTTATAGGTGGGGTCACCTTATATTTGGAATTCTCTTATATTCAGGTATATACCTAAGAATCTTGGGTATTTCTGAAGGCACACGGATGATTTCTTGAGAGACCTGGATAATTTTTCTTTCGGTCTTAGATTTAAATGTGGTTAAACTTTTCTACTGTTTTTTTTTTAATGTGCTTGGAAAAACAAGCAAGGAAAAAAGAAGGTATGTTTGATTTGGGATAGCATTTTCCAAAGTGAATTCTGTCCTGGGAGATGCTTCATGAGAAAAAGGGTTCCATCATCAAAAAGTTTGAACAGCACCGTACTCAGTTGCACCTTTTTGAGGAGTCAAATGTACTTGGCATATCAAAGGCTCTGAAAAGTCTTGCAATAAGGGAATGTACCCAAGAAAACGAATTTAACTTAGAGCTCCCTAAAATCACTAGATCTTGAAACTCTTTTCTTACAAAACACTTATTACCATCACACAAAATAAAACTGAATGGTATCCCGGAAACAATGAATTTGAGCTGGCATTAAAAATTTCAAGGGAGGTCACAAATATGAAATATTTTGCACTTATCTTTGGTATTATTTATATAGTAGAGGGCGTCTAGGTATTTAATTGACCATGTAAGAGTCCATCCCTTTTCTCTCTGACGGAGTACACAAATTGTGTACCATGGAAGGCTTAAATTTTGTGGCCAGGTAGGCGTAGAATCAAACTCTGGCTTTGCTGCTATCAGCTGTGTGTCCTTGAACAAGTGTCTTCACCTCTCTGAGCCTCCATTGCTACCTCTATAAAATAGCAGACCAATCAATACTTACCTTAAAGGATATCTATGAGAGATGACATAAGATGATACAGAAGTATCTAGCCTCGTGCCTGACACTTTTAAGGACTCAGGGAATTATCGCTGCTGTTTGCTATAAAATTTCTTCTCACAGCCCCTGAAGTTTTGTAGGTTTGCTCACTTGGCCCAGCTTTATCTGGTTAGCATGCTTGAATTGAGTTGAAAAGAGAGCGATTGTAGCGATCAAGTTAGGGCAGACTTCATTGTCAAGGCATTTATCTTGGGAGAATGCAAATGACCTTGCTGATTCCCACCTGAGAGATTCGGGAAGACTCCCTCTCCTATTCTCCAACCCCCAGAGAAGAAACCTTGTCCCAGGAGTGCGGCCACATCACAACCAGCTCACCAGAAATGAGGCTACTGGAAACTTCAGAAGTCATACGATTTCTTTCAGGAGAGCTGTCAGCTTCATTCATTAAAAAACGAAACTCCGCTTTATTGTATTTTAATGACGAAAGTCAAATATACACATGATAGAAATTCAAATACGACAAATGTCTGATGTAAACAGTGAGAGCCTCGCTCTCATTGACACTCTTCTCTGGGGGATGGACACTATGAAAAATTTGCTGGGTTTTCTTAAGGACCTTTTCAATATCATCATCATCATCATCATCTTACAAGCATCTTCTGAGTGCTTAATGTACCAAGCCAATGAAAATCCCTTCCATCCATCTCTCATTTCACCCTCACACCACATCGCGCATGGGCTGGGCACTAGCGTTTCCTCTTATTTTACGGGGGAGGCAATTGGGGCTCAGAGAGGTTAAGAAAACCCAAGGTCACACAGCTAGGAAGTAATGGAACTGGGTTGTGAACTCCAGTTGGTTCGACTAGGGTCCATATCCTTAGTGATTATTACACACACACAGACACACGAACACCCCACAATTTTCTATCACCAGATAGGATCATATTATCCCTAGTGGTTTGCAACTTATCTTTTTTCCTTAGCTGTATGTCATGAACACCCTTCCTTGACAGGACCTATAGTCCTAGCTCATTCCTTTTAACAGCTGCATACATTCCATTACGGGGATGAACATAATTTATTTAACCAGTTTCCTGCTGACGGGAATTTGTCCATTTGTGACTGTTCCCTGTCCCACCTTGGCCCCAGAAGGGCTGAGCTTCCTTCAGCTCTCCGGCTTTCAGAGGAGAATCAGCATCGTGTCTCCATCAATCTAAGCTATGTGGTCTTTAAAAATACATAACCCAAAAAATAAGGCTCCATTAAACAAACTTATTAAATATGAATTAGTTGCTTACCCTGCTCCCTGTGCAAGAGCATAAGGGTCATCCCCCCGGAACTTAGGAATGGGGGTCTTCTCTGGTCTTCCTCCCTAGGTTTATAGGAGGGGTGCCACCCTCTCAGATATGGGGTCTTGAACCCAGTTAAATTGTGCACCTCAAATGGAAAGGACTTAAGTAATTTGCTGAGCCATGAAGCACAGCTAAATGTACTTGAGTGAGTGAGCGTGTGTGTGTGTGTGTGTGTGTGTGTGTGTGTGTGTTAAGGTACGCTTTTATCAAATCATGCACTGAACAAAACTGTGTTCAGATAAACTCTTAGGAAAGCAGTGAGTTGCCCACTGATGAAGAGGCTGAGGAGTTTTGTGGTTAAGGCCATGGATATGAAGCCAGACAACCTGGTTTGGAGGCTTGACTCTTCCATGTGCCAGCTTTGTCATCTTGGGCAGTCACTTCATCTCTCTGTGCCTCAGTTTCTTCATCTGGAAAATGGAGATAATAACAGTCCCTACCTGGTGGGGTGATTGTGAGGATTAAATGAATTCAAATAAATAAAACAGTAAGCGCCTGACGCATAGTATCATACATGGGTTGGCTGTTATAATGATTAGATATGTGTTCACTATTATAAATCTTTTAGAATTACACAATTAATATATGACCACTGAAAAGGCAGTATTGATTAGCAGCAACAAGGAACCGTGCCTTTGCTCCCTCAAATCACCTGTACTCCCATCTAGAAAGAACCACTGTGAACACTTTGGTCTGTAACATTGCAAACATTTTCCTTTGTGGGTGTGCACTCTCTCTTTTGCACACACACAGATGCACACCCCTCCACATTCACAGGTGTGATTTAATTATACAAAACTTATATCTTAGGTACTCTTTTATAACTTAATTTTTTCACCTAACAAATTATCAACATACCCACTGTATTAGTTTGTCAGGGCTACCAAAACAAAATACCATATGCTAGGTGGCTTAAACAGCAGAAATTTATTTTCTCACAGTTCTGGAGGCCAGAAGTCTGAGATCAAGATGTCGACAGGGTTGATTTCTTCTGAGGCCTCTCTCCTTGGTTTGTAGTTGGCTGTCTTCTTCCTGTGTCCTCACATGGTGTTCCTTCTGTGTGTGTCTGTGTCCTAATTTCTTCTTCTTAAAATGACATCGGTCATATGAGATTAGGATCCACCCTGATGACCTCATTTTACCTTAATCACCTCTGCAAAGATCCTGTCTTCAAATTACTGTCACATTCCAGGGTACTGGGGCTTAGGACTTCAACGTATGAATTTTTAGAGGACACAACCCAGTTCATAATACCCGTTTTTGGGACATCAGATATTCTCTGAACCAGAAATCATAGACACATTTTGTCTTGTGTGGTGACTCTGATCAGCTGGTATATCAGCTCGTATAGCCTGGAAGGTTCAGTGTTGTGAAGGATTCTGAGGTCCTCTCTGGGCACAGTGGGGAAGGTTAAGATGATGTCTGCTGTAGGTGAAGGCCTGGGGAGTGGTGATACGCATGTAGTGGGTTGTGCTTTTGGCTGAATCCAACTTGAGCTGGCCTGCTTTGTGACCTAGCTTTAGTCTATCTCATTACAGAGAGTCATGTTGTGTGGTAGCCACACCTGGAATGTGGCTTTGCCTACACTGGTTCCTCCCGTCCTGACCACCAGGGTGATAATGATGCTTGAGGAGTGGATGGACATGGTTGAGTCCATATGGCTGACACCACTGGCCACATAACTCTCAGCTCTGAAGAATCACCTGCAATGGGCTTGACTAGATTTTCTCCCCTCTGAAATGACCAGGTGCTTTGGATCATCTGGCCACAGTGACTGACGTTTGTTCTGCTTGTGCCACTGCTAAGTAAGGCCTGATTAGGGCAAGGAAATAGAGTCCATGTGTATCCTTCCTTGGCTCACAATTTCATTTTGAGGGACCCTAATCAATTTGTCAATATATAGTTTTTAGGTATATCCTACCAGTGATTTGGAGATCAGCAAGAAAAAAAAAAAACTTGTGGAAATAGGCTTTCTATTTCACTTTTCATTCATTTCATCTTTTAATTCAGCAAATATTTATTGAGAGCTTAAACATACAAAGCGTTATAGCCCATTTAAGAAATGCAGAAAGTGAAGCAGAGGAAAGGTTAGAAACTCTCTCTTGTATTTGATGGTTAGTCCTTTTTTCTTGACTCCCATCCCATTATTCTTTCTCTTCCCTCTTGTGCAGAAATGCACATCTTAAGACACCAGGAAGATCCTGGCACTGAGAAGAGAATGAAACAACATGTCAGCATCGGGGCAGGGCCGGGGAGAAAGCTTTTATAGATCAAATTTAGCTCCTGCATTACTCAGGTGGTGAAATGGAGTTTGTGAGAAACTAAATAATTGTCAAAGTCATATAGGTTGTTGGTGGCAGAACACGATCCTGGAGCCAGGCATTCTCCTTCTTGGCTTGATCTCATTCTTGGGCACCCCAAATTTGACTCTTTTGTTATCTTGGAACCCCCAAATGTGTAGGAATCAGGTGTTGTTTTTGTAAGCATTTGCTGAGAAGAGTTACGTTCAAAAACTTTCCACCTGAGGGAAATTGCCGAACAGTCACCTGAAATGTTTCCAAGGGGTCTTTCAGTAATGTACATTCCTCTCACCTAGGTAGCAGAACACCTGGTCCACCCCATCTCCATTCTCACTGGGTGTAGCCATTCACAGTAAGGACAACCACAGAAACAAAACTTTGCTAATTCGATAGCGGGAAAGATGACATCACAGTCATTTTCATGTTTCCTTCTTTGACCTACAGTGTTGTTGTGCATTTTCTGATATGTTAATTGCCTATATGCATTTATTCTGATCTGAATTGCCTATTCATGTCCTTTGCTCATTTTCCTATCATAAGGTTTTGCAAGTATGCTTTACATAGGAATACTAATAACTATTTTTATAATTAAAACATGAACCTTGTGGATGCTGCAAATACTTCAGCAAATGTTTTTGTATGGATTAAGAGGCTTTGCCATTTTTAATCTTTGCCATCTCTGTGGTTACTCCACCAACTCCCTTCCTCCTAATTATGTGTATCTTGCTTATTTTTTTCTTGATTAAACCCCTCGGAGTTTTGTATCTTTGCTTTGGATTTTTAAAATCTAAACTCACATATTTCTCCTTTTCTCTTGGTTAATAGTTCTTTGTATTTTCCTCCAGTTGTTTTTTGTTCTTTTCTAACTTCCTGAGTTGATGCCCAACTCATTTATTTGTATCCTTTAAAATACAATAACGGTAGCATTTAATACTATGACTTGCACTTCTGATTACAGCTTTGGGCACCTCCCATGTGATTTTTAAAATACACAGTATTCTCATTATTGTTATTTTCCTTGTTGTAATTGTTGGGTTTGATTTCCTCTTTGTCTCATGCTATTTGGGACGTGCCTTTAAATTTCTAAATAGGCAGGGTTTTAAAAAATAAAGTAATATCTAGTTTTATTACCCTGTGGTCAGATAATTCAACTTTGAGCCACTGCTTGACATTTTGAGTTCAGAAGCTCATGTATCTGAGATAGGCCTGAGAATGCCCCTGCTCTTTGGGAAGCTGAAGGTCAGAAGATCCTCTGATCCAGGATGGAGTTGAAACTCTCTCCAGAGAGTTCTCGTCTGTAGGCCTGGTGTGGATAATAGTGATGGCTGTTAAAAAGTCAAGGGTTAGAGGGGAAGCTCAGAATCTGCTTTTTTATCCCTACCCCACCACTGTATATTTTAAAGCTGAAAGGTACCTGGCAGTATTGGAGGCTAGAATTTTCTCCTTTTCAGTAGATGACGGTGTGAATGATATAGAACATAATAGTGTTCCCTCACTGCAGGGACCTAGGGTTCGAAGGTGCTTATGCTACTTCATCCAGAGAGAGTCCCAGGACTGAGTATGTTTCTTAGGAACTTTACCATACCTTGTGCTAGGTTCTCACTATACCCTAGAACTGTTGGTCTAGTTGATTTCTCGCTACCCATAAAGTTGAGCTTTAAGAGGGGGGCCTAGCCAGTTGGCTGAAACTACCTTCTTGAGTCACTGGAAAGGCGTGTTGTTGAACCGTGGATTTTCATTTGAAGAAAAAAAGTGTTGCCCATTATAGCATCCACTTAAAAAGTAGAGCAAGGGAGAGATTTTTATTTCCATATGGGTTATGTTAAGGAATATGTGTGCATGTATGTGTGTGTGAACGTGTACACATACGTTAGAAAGAGAAATGGCCCTATTATGGGAAGCCTCATTAAAGAGGCCTGGAAAGGGTTAGTCCATTTGCAGACTATACATCTTAATCTCCTTACACAGCACACTAACCTGGAAGGAGACAGAGAATCTATGGCCAGAGGGACCCTGGCTTCATTCCAAGCCCTGGATCAAGTAGACCTTGCCTTTTCCCACCGGCTACCCGTCATTAGCACTATATATTAATCTGGAGAAACCGTTCTCCCAAGGGGCCCCAGGAAATGGGAGGACATGGAAGCCAGAGCAGAGTGGGGGAGACCCACGTCTCTCCTCTTGCTGCTGCTCGTTTGCTGGCAGGTGCATCTGGGGATTGGGCCCCTGGAAATTGGGGAGGGAAAGCCAGGAGCATGCTGTAGCTTAAAGCAGTGCTGATAGGTTGAGCGGCCTTCCACCTGTTGCTGGCTCGTTCCCATGTGTGTTAACAGCTTCCAACTGGCCTCATTATTTGAGAAACCAGAGGCCTTTTGACAAGGACCCTTAAGCTGTTTCTGCACACGCCCCCAGGTCCTCTCAGGGCCCCATTTTAGGTTCCATGTCACAACACAGAGGAGTGGGAATAGGCAGGGGCTGCCTGCTGGGATTCTGGCTTGACTCTACCCAAAGTGTAACCTGTGACTAGTTAGCCTAAGTTTCCCCATGTGAAAGGTGTGCGTGTGTGCGTGTGTGTGTGTGTGTGTCTGTGTGTATGTTGGGTTGGGTGGGAAACAGCAATTCCACCTACTTCTAAGGTAGAAGGATTAAGGGGAGAAGGAAGGTGGGAACTTTTTATTTTTATTTAATTTTTAATCATGTGTCAGGCTTTAGACTGGTACTTTCATGCAGATGTTCAGAACATCACTCATTTCCCTTCCTACCCTTGTCCTATGCAGTGCAGCTTCCCCTCTCCCTAGTTCCCTTCTCTGTCTTCCCACAGCATCTAGTCTGTCCATTAGCCAGCCCCTTGCTCCTCAAGGTGAGCCAGCACCATGGGCATCACCTGGAAGCTTGTTAGAAATGCAGCAGCTCTGGCCCCACCTCCGGTCTATTGAATGAGGCTCTTCAGTTGAACAAGATCCCCAGGTGACTCCTGTGCGTCGTAAGGTTATCAGTCCTTCCCAACAGGCTCTTCTCCACTTGTGTTCATGTGTTGGTAACATTCAGGAGGCTTTCTCCATGAGTAGCTTCTGTTCTGGGCATTGACATGAACAAAGGAAGCACTGAATGGGCCAGGCCTAAAGGTTTAGTCATGCAGGGGACCGTGTTCTGGATACACAATGTTCTCTCTTTGTCAGTGCTCTTCCAAGTCTTCTGATTACATCAAGAAGGGAGCCTCTATTTGGGGATTTATAAGGCTTGGTGCATTATTATAAAGGGATCCTGAATCCATAGTCAAGAGCGGAGACAGCTGCTCAATCAGGGCTAAAGATGTTCCTTGGAACTGAAGACAGTTAAACCTGGGGGAAGTGGGTAGGAGTCACTGGGAGCATCTGAGGCTGAAAGTCCATCTGATATCCAGATGCTTTCCTAAATGTCCGGTCTTCCCAGTTAAAGTAAGCTCCTTGATAGAACAAAGCTTGCATTCACAGCTTCATTCTGTATGGTCCCTCTGAGGGATGCACAATGTGTGCTCCAAAATTTATTGCCTTGACCTGGATTTTAGCCTGTTAGAGCAGGAAGGTGTCATCGAGATATTCCATGATAAGACACACATTGCAAACATGCTCCTATCCTTCTTGCTTGTGCCCAGGGCAGACATCACTAATCAATTATTGCACTCTTCCACTCTGAGCTCAGATCTGGATACAGCACTATAGACCATCATCAACTGATGAGAACTGGTTTGGTCTGCATCAGCACAGTTGGCCTCAGTCCAGATCTCCTGAGTGCCAGAGGACCTGTCTGGCAGGTCTGTTTCTGGACAACCCATCTGAATGCCCCTACAAGCTAAGTATTGGTAATGGTGATGGATGTAATGAGGATGATAATTAGGATCCTTTGGAGAGAGAAAACCTCTTTGAGAGTGGAATTGGAGACAGGAATGATCTCAAATAATTGGTTCCTTTAGCACAGATGGAAGGAATATGTCATTTTTGTCGTTCCAGCATCCATCATCCTTATTTTCTTTGGGAAACCCCACTCTTAGTTCTAGTGGTTCAGGTAGGATAGACACTATCTCCCTAGTCCAGGGACTAGCATGTGACCAATCAGAGCACTCCATCCCTCTGGCCTCAGTGATTGGTTCAGAGGAGAGCATGTGACCCAAGCCAGGTGTGTTAGACTAGATCACAAGGTTTAGTCCAAGTTTGAAGATGGACAAGGGTAAGTCCTTTGGACTTGGTGCCTTTTGCTTTTTTTGTTTTACTACTAAAGTAGTTGATAAGCAATATGAAGGATATAAAGGATACAAGCTTGTAGGTAGTGAATGTGGTTCATTTTCTCATTGAGGCATCTGTGACCTTTGATTGTCTCAGTACAGTGGGATGTCTGCCATGTCGAAGGTGGGAAGAATAGGGACTTGTTGTCTTTCATATTCCACCATGTCATCACCCAGGCACAATATTTATTATATATAAGGTAATAATTCTCTGACTCAGAATGGTCAAGCTCTGAGGTTCTAGGCCTTGAACTCAGCACTGGGGCAATGTCCTCTTATCTGCATCTTTGCTGTAGGCCTAGGAGATTTTCACTTGGGACTTTTCAGCAGGCAGGTCTGGATATAGCTATCATCCCAGGCTTCCATTCCAGGACTTATTGGACTGTTGGCAAAGAAGTTCTTGCTGTCTAGTGGAGTTGGATCTGGGAGGAAGTAAGCTTAGAGATACTATAAAAAAAGAAAGACCTCAAGCTCTAATGAAATGATTTTGCTTTAGCCCCTGGATCCAACTATGCCTGTAGATTTTTTTCAGTTAATTGGGCCTTCCCGTTTTTGCTTAAGCTAGTTTGAGTTGGGCCTCTGTCGCTTCCACAAAAACAGTCCTGACTAAGGCAGATGGAAAGTGGGGGTGTATGAAGTGTCTTGTTTGAATTGTGTTGCTACTCAGTGTTCATCACTGGAAAAGGTAATGGCGTGTGAACCAGGAAACCTCCAGCTTCGATCATCTCCCCACAATCACTTACCTTCTTGGAGTAGCAGTTTCTGCTTCTGTGGTAGAAGAGGGTTTTGCTGGATGGTTGCTAATGTGATAGAGACACTCTAAAGGCAGAGGAGAAATTCCTCAAGAACAGCCAGGAACAACCAGATAAGCTACACGACAACACTAATGGTCGCTATTGTGCATTGAGCCAGATGGTACAGTCATCAGCTCACTGAGTCCTACCAACAACCCTATGAGGTAGGTACTGTTGTTATTCCCATTTTACAGATGGTGAGACTGAGGCACTGAGGGGGGAAAGTAATTTGCCTAGGGTGACCTTGCTAACAAATGGCAGAAAGAAAGAAAGGGGAAGAGAGAGAGCAAGAGAGAGAGAGTGAGAGAGAGATGGTGGAGTGCTTTGCCTTGCAAGCCCTTTTCCACGTGCATGAGACTGGCATATTACTGGCCCAGGAATAGGTTCCACTGCGGCAGGTCATGTGGCAGCACTCACCATAAAGGAAACAACATCTTCTTGGGTGGGTGCACATGCTTATACCTACTCGGCTGGTGTAGACTCCAAGTTAATCTACCAATCTCACTAGCTACTGCCTATTTAATCAGGTATGCTTTGTTCACATTTAAAATTTTACTTTAAAAGATGCTGCATCTGACAAGATCCAGGGATGGATACTGAGACAAGTGGGCCAAAGTTTGAGAAGTAGGCTATTTACCTAATCTCAACTATAGTATCTCCTCCAAGATGTTTATTAATTACAAAGGGGTAAATCGTAACTTTATAGTGGAGAAACCTGGCAGACACCCATATTAACCAAGTGATCAAGGTTAATATCACTAGTAAATTAGACATCACAACATCTTAAACCTCTTGACACAATGCACTGAGAAGGATGCACCATTGTTTCTGTAGCATTCTTGCCCCAAATGCAAAACCTCCATGCAATCATGGGAAAAATCAACAAATCCAAATCAAGGGACATTCTACCCAAGAAGTGGCCAGTCCTCTTTACAAGTGTCACGAAAGGCAAAGAAAGACAGTGGAATTGTTACATATTGGAGAGGATTAAAGAGAAATGACAACTAAATGTAATGTGGGATCCCAGATTAGATCCTGAAACAGAGAAGAAACATTAGTGAAAAACTGGTAAAATCCAAATAAAGCCTGTAAACTAGTTGATAGCATTGTACCAATGTTAATTTCCTGGTCTGGATAATTGTACTTCAGTTATATAAGATGTTAACATTTGAAGTTGGGTAAAGGGTATATGGGAAATCACTGTACTAAATACTTTTACAACTTTTCTGTAAGGCTGAAGTTATTTAGAAATAAAAAGTTAAAAAAAAACCCTGATGCTGCATCTTTATTTGTAAGCCAAGGATGTGGAAAAACTGGCATTTTTCACATAATGCTGGTGGACTGACAAGTTGAGAAATAAATTTAGAGGACTGAGAAATATGTATCAAGAGTCTTATTAAACATATGAGTCCCTTTGACCCAGCAATCACATTTCCAGGAATTGACTTTAAAAACAAAACAAAACAAAACAGGAATGGTGCGCAAGATGTATGAACGAAGATGTTCATTGCTGTGTTGTTTATAATATTGAAAAATTGGAAACAATCTTTTTTTAATCTTTAATTTTATTTTTTGAGGCAATAAAATAATTTTTTATTGAGAGAAAAAATGCAAGGAAAAAAAAAAGAAAACCTTGATTACAGTGTGTATTACCATTATTTGAAATGAACATTTCTCTCATAATTTTCAAGGTTAATTACATTTTAGGACAGATTGCCAATTAAAAATTGGAAACAATCTTAATGTCTTATATTTAAGTCAAAAAATGTAAACTACAAGATAATATGTGTAGTATAATCTTATTTATCTAAAAAAAGTCTTTAAAGTTTGGAAGGACGCATCAAACTGGTAACTATAGATATCCATGGGAGGTGAGATTAAGGAAGTATTTTTATTTTCTCTATATTGGAACTTTAACATACATCAGATATATTATGGGGGAAAATGAACGCCTGCCCTTCTTTTTCAGAAACAGGCATGAAGGACTGCTAGGAATAAATGAAGTCAGCCCTTGCCTTTGCTCCCCTGGCAGTGGGGTTTTCCATGTATGACTCCTAATATCAGGCCCCTGATTTGCCTTCCATCAGCTAGAGCTGTAAGCCCAGCCGATGGGAGGGAATATGCCTGTTAGAGAAGCTGCAGAATTGCAGGTGCTTTCTGCTGACTGTGAACTCAGAGCAAAGGTCAAGGCATGGGTCTGTCTGGGTAATCTCCTGGCAGGAAGTGGTCTGGTCCACTTGGGTTGGACTCCTGAAAGTAGGAGACAACTGCTCCCTGGGGAGCCCCCGACAGAGCCCTCCACAGAGACTCAAAACCCAGAATGGGGAAGGAGAAGGGAATTTTAGAGGGCAGGGGAGGAAACAGGAGAATTCATGAATCTAAATTCCAGGCATGGAGCGTCCTTACTTTCACTCTCCACCGGGAGATGGTGAATAGGAACTTTGGGGGGAAGATGAATTGACAGAGGGGAAACTCAGTAGCAAGGATTAACACCTACCTATAGCTACAGCGACAGAGAAAGTACTGAGAAATAGCTGTGGAGCTTAGCCCTCCTTTGATATTTGGGGCAAGTCATGTAAGTAAAAAAAATTTTTTTATTGAAGTGTAGTTGATTTACAATGTTGTGTTAGTTTCAGTTGTAGAGCAAAGTGATTCAGTTATATATATATATATATAAATTCTTTTCAGATTCTTTTCCATTGTATGCTATTAAATGATACTGAGTATAGTTCCCTGTGCTATACAGTAGGTCCTTGTTGGTTATCTATTTTATATATAGTAGTTTGTATCTGTTAATCCCAAATTCCAAATTTACCCCTCCCCTCTTCCCCCTTTGGTAACCATAAGTTTGTTTTCTATGTCTGTGAGTCTATTTCTATTTTGTAAATAAGTTCATTTGTATCATTTTTTAGATTCCATATATAAGCAGTATCATATGATATTTGTCTTTCTCTGTCTGACTTCACTTAGTATGATAATCTCTAGGTTCATCTGTGTTGCTGTAAATGGCATTATTTCATTCTTTTTATGGCTGAGTAATATTCCATTGTATATATGAACCACACCGTCTTTATCAATTCATCTGTTCATGGACATTTAGGTTGCTTCCATATCTTGGCTATTGTAAATAGTGCTGCTATGAACATTGGGGTGCATGTATCTTTTCGAATTAGAGTTTTCTCCAGATACGTGCCCAGGAGTGGGATCATGGGGCAAGTCATGTATTCTTTCTGAGCCTCAGTTTCTCCATCCACAAAATGGATGCGATACTATCCCAGAGTGTGGCCGTAATGATGCAAAATGTAATAATGCACATGACACACTCAGCACGATGCCTGGCATACAGAAAGTGCTCCCCAAATGGTACCCGTTATTAGAAATTTTGTTATTGAGAATCTTCCCATTGTCTTCTCTCATGGTCCCAGTCAACTGGGACCGCCCCCCTTCCTGATTTATAGTTTATACCAAATACTTTGGCCCTTAAGTATGTATTATCTTGGATGGTTATTTAACCGTTTTGCATGTGGATGTTCACATTCATGCCACTTGTGAGCTCTATCTGAGTTGAGATCCAGTGTTGCACTTCTGATACCAAATACGGTGGTGAGCATAAAGGAATAATATGGCCAGTAATCATTTGATAAGGTAGTTGGAATTTTTCAGTTTTTGGGTCTCTCTAGGTGGGGTGCCCTAGGTCTGACTTCCAAGTTGGAGTAGAGTGACTTCTTAAAATGTAAAAATTCCTTAAATTTCTTTCCAGAAAAATCCCTTATGGGTATTGGCAGGGGAGGACCCAGGTTTTCGGGGGGCTAACAAGTGTGTATAATCTGAGAGGCCCTTTTAAATAATTTGAACACAAAATTTTGATTGCAAAATTGTTAGGGCCTTGCAAGGAGTGTGTGTGTGTGTGTGTGTGTATCCACATACAACAGAATCATCCAGGGCATGCCCAGGAATTAAAGTGATACAAAGAGAAGCAGCCTCTCTATATAGGTCTGGATGTATATTCATCCATTCATGAGTGAGTAAAGGCTGCTGAAGATTGTGGCTTTGGCCCTTTTCTCTGCCTCTTTTGTTTTTTTCTGGGATCATTTATCCACTTCAAAAGCCCTGTGGCAAGTCTCTCTGTCTGGTACCAGGCTGGGTGCCAAGCACACAGCAGAGAAGGAGGCCTCATGGAGCTCATGGTCTAGCGGGGAGACAAGCGCCCCAAGAGGCAATGATTGTGCAGGGCAAGCTGTGCACAGGGGCACGGGGGGCGGGAGGAAGGGCATCTAACCTAATAGGGGAGTCAGTGATTTCCAAGCTGAGAGATGAGGATGACAAGTGTTAGCTGGAGAAGTTGAGGGTGGGGTTAGCAGGAAAGTGTCAGCTGGGGACATGGAGACTTGAGGAAAGGGAACTTGCTCCAGGCAGGGGTCAGTGATCCCTCCTGCGCTCTGCCTGTTTCACACTGATTCCTTCTTCCCTCATCTCTTCTCTCGCCTCTCCCTTCCCTCTGTCCAGACACCTTTTCTTACCTCCTCCACCCTAAATCTCAGAGTGAGAGTTGGATAACTCGCTTGGGCAGAAAATATGGATGGGAAAACTTTCCTCTTCATTTGTGCAGTCCCTTGAGTGTCAAGCCCCAACTTGACACTAATTCTCCATGGGAGCCAATGAAGAAGTGAGACAACAAAGACCCTGCACCTTTGCTCAAGCTGTGACCCCCACCTGGAATACCACATGCTGCTTTATATCCAAATCTGTCCCTACCTTTAAGGTCCAGCTCAAATGCCACCTCCTCGATGAAGCCTTCTCTGATTTCCAAGATGGGACGACCCACTATTCTGATACCCCCCAGCACCCGTCTGAACCCTTGTACCTGCATTATAGCACTTAAGTCATTCTGCTGTGTATGAAAATCAAGGGAGTAGGGTGTAGTGGTTAGGAGCTTGGCTTTGGAGTTAGATGCATGTTGAGGTCCAATGCTAGCTCTATCACTTATTTGCTGTGTGACCTTGGGCAAATTACCTGGCTCCTCTGAGCCTCACTTTACTTATCTGTTAAATGAAATGAATTCTGTAGAGAGGTGCCATGTGTAAAGCATTGGGTGCAGTGCTGGCCATAAAGCAACCAGCAAAGAATTAGGAACTGCCATCGTGGCACAGTTTGCATATCTCTCTCCCTCACTGTAAGCCTCCAAGGAAAGGTCCTGTCCCTCATTCACTTCTGCATCATAGTAAGTGTCTGGTAAATATTAATTGAAGAGAATCCAGAAAGTATCTCCTCTACCCAGAAAGAATCTTTCAGCAGCCTGCCTGGAGGGAATGTCATGGACTTCATTTATTCATTTAGTGAAATATGTATTGAGGACCAAGGTCCAGGGATTTGGGAGGACACAAGCCCTGGCCACATGGAGATTCTATTTTAGAGGGGAAGGCTGGTATTAAAACAAGGACCCAAGAAATTATTTAAATACACTTGTGGTAAGTTCCAGAAAGGAGAGGCACAGGGACTACCAGAGTGTATACGAGGGGCCCTTGATGAACTCTGGAGAGGGTGTCGGTGAAGGTTTCCCTGAGGGAGGGATGTTAGATGAGATATGGAAGATGCACCGGAGTTAACTGGGGGAAGAACTTTCAAGGCGGAGGGAGTGGCTTGTGCAAATGTCCTGGGGTGGGTGGGAGCATGGAACATTGGAGAGGAGGAGGAAGTCCCGCGCGTTTGGAGCCCAAGGGTGAGGGGTCATGTGTGGTGGGATGGGGCCGGAGAGGCGGGCAGGAGTAAGACTGTGGTGAGCCATGGTGAGGAATCCGGATTTTATTCTGGGGATGACAGTCCAGGAAAGGACACTGGAGGCTGAACAGGCACTCAGGGGCCTTCTGAACCCCTGGGAATGTTGGAATGCCCTTGGCCTCCCTCCCACCTGGGACTTACCGGAGAAACATCTCAAGCCTGGGAATTCCCTCATAAGGCCCAGGTTATGGCCAGGTAAACAGAATGTCATCATGCAGCCCCCTCCAATCACATGAGCCACGGAGGCATGGGGTGGGGGAAGCGGTAGAGAGTGGCTGGGATTTCCACAACTTCCTTCACACACCAAGGAAAGGCCACACCAGTGACCAGGGGGCCAGGGTGGGAAAGGAAGGGACATTGTTGAGGAGTAGTGGCAGTGAACTTGGCTCAAATCCTTACCATGTACCAGACTAGTTATCGAACTTGTCTAAGCCTCAGTTTCTGTCTCTGTAAAATAGGTATAAGAACAGGGGGCATCCTGGAGAACTTTTAGGAAATTAACTGAGATAAAATAAGTGTTTAGTACAATGCTTGGTGCTTAGCATGTACCCAATTACTCCCCCAACCAGGGGAAGCAATTCCTCCTCCAAGAAAAACCCATGAACACCAGGCTGTGGTTGGCTGCTGTGCCACATATTGTTGTTGTTAATACTTTATCTCTAAGCATCTTATCCATTTCTATCATATAAGCTTTGGAGAATATCTTTTTAGCTGAAACATGGAAGAAGAGTCTCCGTAGTGGTTGAATGTGGCTTCAAATACCATGGGTGTGGAATAGAGTTTCCCCCCAGCAAAGCTCTCCTTGTGGCCCCACTAATGTTCTCTAGACACTCCTACCCCTGGCTTTGCTGTGTCACCTACACCTGAGATACACTTTCCTTCTTCTCCTTCAGTCCAAATTCCACTAACCTTTAGGACCAGCTTCAAACACACCATCTCTCTGAAGACTCTGAATGTTCTATTCATCTATGTCCTCTTCGAAGCCTTATATTTCAGTTCTAAGCTTTCAATTGTATGTGTCTTACTTCCTCTACATGATCTTGGAGGTCAGAGAGATTAGTCTTTCCTCATTGCTGCAAAATGGCTGCAGGGGCTCCAGGCCTCACATCCTCTAAGCTTCTTGTACAGAGAAAAAGAGAACTTTCATTGGCCTGATTCGGGTCAGATTTAATCTATGGACCAATCATGGTACCCAGTGAATGGGTAGGGTGATTAGTTCAGACCCAGGATTGGCAAATATTTTCTTAGACAGCCAGACAGTAAATATTTTAGGCTGTGAGCCATATGATCTTTATTGCAACTCAGCTCTGCTGTTATAGCATGAAAAGAGTCATAGACCATATGTAAACGAATGGTCATGGCTGTATTTAAATAAAACAAAAGTTCTGTTATTTACAAAAGTAGGTGACTGGCCCTTGGGCTGTAGTTTGCTGACTCTTGGTTTAGACCAGTTAAAGCCCCATCCCTGGTGAAAGATGGACCCAAAGCAGATGGACTGAGTGTGTGGAGGGTCTGAAAGGAAATTCAGTGTACTAATTTGCCATGAGAAAAGTTAAGGTTTGTCGGGCAGAAAAAAGCAACCTATTGACTACAAGGATTATTGTCAAACAAGGGTCCCCTAGCCATCAGTCAGTCTCATGCAATGTATTTAAGTAGCAAGAAGAGAACCAGGTTTATCTTCTCAGAGAACCTCCTTACTCCCAAGGGCTCCTCCCCACGTCATGGGGAGGAGGGAGTTGGCTGGGAAGCTCTCACATTTATGTATATCCTATATCTTTCCAAAGCACTTTTAAATTTACGATTTCAAAGTCTTCCTGTGAGGCAAGAATGTCAAGCATAGGTATTATCCTTGTTTTACAGATGAGGACACTTAACCTCTAAGTGTGAAATGGAAGACTTGAAGACGGAAACAATATACCTTAAATATTGGCCATACAAGATTAGTAGCGTATGTACCCCTACTCCCCACCCCATTCTTGTGGCAGACATCAATAATCCATCACTGCACTCCTTCCCACTGAACTCAGATGGTATCTAAGAGTCCTTGCCTCGACAGGGCTCTAGGCAGCCAACTCCCACATGGTCAGAAATGGCACGTGAGAGGAAACACATTTGTTATTTTGAGTTGACCATGTAGTACTTGTGGAATTACCAGTTACTCAACACTCCCACTTGCAGCTCTTATTTATTGAGTGCATTGAGTGCTTATTATCTGCTAGGATCCATGCTCATCTCATTTATTTTTTGTCGAAGAGTTTTAGGTAGATGTCCCAGGTGCTGTCCCTGTTCCACATCTTCTCCAGTCAATTCTGATTTCAGCCTCAGCAGTGGTGGACAGTTCCCTGGGAATTCAGACACACCTTATGTTGACAGTCTCAAGGACTTGTTCCCTGGATTTCTGCATTTGTCCCAGGACCTTCTCTGGTGCTCTGAGAGCCTGCTAGGTGGCACCCAAGCTCTTTCTAGAAGTGCAGGGACTTAACCAATGGACCACTGAATAAATACTCCATGCAAAATCAAGACCCTGTTGCCTATGGCAGAGACCTTGATAACACAGTTATAAAAATGGTCTTTTTCCTTCCTCATTTGCTCACTCCTACTTTCTGAGATCACGTTCCAAATAAATTACCTGCACACAAGTTCATGACGTAGGGTCTGCTTTCGGGAGAACACCAACTAGAACAATTAGGACATCAACCAGGACAACCATGGGTCCCCGTTTTGCCTATTCGAAAATGAACTCTAAGAATTCAGGTAACTTCCCCAAGGTCACACAGCTGGTCTTTCTGATTCTAGAGTTCATGCTCTTACCCACAAGGCAGTACTACCAATAGGACTTCAGACCACAGTTGGGCACCAAGCAACGGCGTTCTGATACATTCAGTGCTACATTTTGGTAGGAGAAAGCAGCTAATTAGATTTGACAAAGAGGAAATGAGCCAGTTTTCGCTCTTAAAAATAGCCTGATTTTCAGTCATCCCTTTCAGGAACAACCACGCTTACCCAAGGAAACACCACCAATGTTTCAGAGAGAGTTTCTAGGTAATTAAGGTGCTTCACTAAATCAAATCCCATGAGAAGAGTATGGCAAAGGTAAGCCTTTCAAAGCCCACCAAATGGAAATAATGAGCAGGCATCCCTCTGTCCTTTATTGTAGCAGTTTCAATCCAGGTCAATGCCTGGGTACAGACAAGGGTAGAGGATGTGGCAAAATGATGCTCCTTAAGGCATCAAGGGAAACTCCTGGCTAGTTGAGTTGAGGCTGAAGAGTGTGCCTTTTGTTGACTGTTTAGTTCCCAGTGCAGGTCTGCTTGGTCAGGGGCCATTGTGGCTGGATCTTTTTTCTGACGGTCAATAGATGCCCAGTTGCAACTCTTCTGAATAGGAAGCTCTAATGCTATGTCCTAGTTTAAATACAGTCTCAGAGACCACTAATGTTTACTGATTTCCACTGAGTGCCAGTGCCTGCCCTAAGCATTTTTCATATATAATCTTGTTTATCCCTCACCATAATCCAATGAAGCAGGTTCATTTAAAATCCTATTTTATGAATGAGAAAACTGAACCTCAAAGAGGGTAAACCACTTGCCCAAGGCCACTGAGTTCTTAGGTGGCGAAGCTAGGATATGAACACAGGTACCTTTAAGCTGAAATTTGGTTCTCTGTGAACTAAAATAAGAATTTTTGGTGGGAGAAAACTCAGCTGGTTTTAGCTTGACCAAATGTGAAAGCAGTGTAAGTTCTCTCCCTTCATCTATTTAAATATATTTATTGATAATCCCCCTGTGTTAGGTGCTGAGGTCAGGACAGTGAAGCAAACAGGTCTGTCCTTCTCTTGTGGCATTTAGAGGTTAGTGGGGTCTCAGTGATAGCTCAGCGACATTCCAGGCTCAAGTCACCTGTGGCTAGGATAAGAGCACAGGATAGCCCCACCTGAATGCCTTCAAATGCATTCTCCAAAGGAGGAAGGATTTCCTATTACCAGCGAAGAAAGAGAGAGATGTGAGACTAACAAAACAACACTATCATTCAAAGATGCTTAACACTCTTCAGGAAGAGGGGTCAAGAAAACTTCCTGAAGAGGCGACATCTATGCTGAGGGATAAGTAAGAGTGAGGCAGCCAATGAGTGGGCAAGAGGACACTGGCGGCGTAGGAAGACTGCTCCAAGGAAGGTGGGCAGAAAGCTTAAAAACCTGGGGGCCAGGGGGCACTGAAAAAATTTTGGTGTAGCCACAGCATGGATTGGAAGGAATGGGGATGGGGAGCATCTGAAAGAGATGAAACTCAAGGGGCTAGACAATGAAATGCTTTGTACACCATATTGAGGGCTTTGGACTTGATCCTGTGGGCAATGGGGAGCCATTGAAGGTTTTAGACAGGGAGTATGACATGATCAGATCTATGGTTCAAAAGATGGTTTTGGGAAAGCTGTCTTGTTCACAGCCGTGTCCTCAGTACCTGGAACAGTGGCTGGCACATAGTAGGTGCTCAATAAATATTGGTTGAATAGAGAGTCTAGGTACAGATTGCTATGGGTCATCAGAACCTCTTTTTCTCCCCCAGGAAGAAAAGTAACACTGAGCATAGATTTAAAAGTGCTTTTGGATTGGGGGTTCAAAGCAGTGTAAGTGACAAGAATATTATGTCATTTTCCTCATCTTGTCTGCTTTCAAAGGCCTCTGTCCTGCTTTATTCCATACCCATCAGACACCCTCATTTTCATATTTTTGCCTTTGTATTAACAAGTGGGCCGTCCTAACTGCCTTCCACACACAGAGGCACTGATTCCTGGAAGCGGAGGGAACCTGCTGGATGTTGGCCGCCACTGCCCTGGGTATATTTCCTCTCAGGATCAAACTACCTGCAAGCAGTTGTGCTGCTGAAAAGAAACATCTCTTGTATCAGGATGTGCCTGGTTAATTTCAGACCTTCAGGCTCAGGCAACCCCTTGACATATCAGAGCAGAAAGAGAAGAGGGAGAACTCCATTGAAAATGCTGGCATCCAAACCGATGTGTCATTGATGGAGGTGACAGTCGGATGTAGTTTTTTTAAAAAAAAGGGATAGATTTTAAAGTTACACGATCTTGGTTCAAAACTCCAGGCTCTGCCACTCGTTAATTAGGTGGCAATTTAATTGCTCTATGGCTCAGTTTTCTCCTCTGCAAAATGGATATAACTTTTCTATTCTGCAGGTTTTTGTGAGGATTAAATGAGCTAAAGTAGAAAAAAGTGGTAGCTGTTTGGTAAAGAGTAGCCATGATTTTCTGGGGAAACTCAAACCCAGATGACATCGATGCATGAGCTATGGCCTGGGTCAGAGACTCAGCCAAGCCTGGATGAGGAGGAAATGGCGATTTGGGGCCTCCTTTTCTCTCCATATTTCTTCCTTGCCTCTTTTTCTCCCTGATGCCCTTTTCCAGATCTGTTTCACAATTCTAAGTAGTAGATGTAGTGTGTGTGTGTATGTGTGTGTGTGATGGGATATGGCCACAAGTATGCAAGACTGGTCAAAAACTCCTCTTAGGACTCTATTGATCCTAATGACCAAATGACCAGATCACAGCTCAGACCCTTACTGGTTCAGTAACTGGGAAGGACAGGTGTGGAGCTGGTTTCAGCAGCCCATCCATGGGGTGAGGGTTCCTCTCTTCTTTTCTCCCATTTCAGTTTCTCTGTTGGCCACATTCTTCTCTCTGACAGAGGGCTTCCCTTTCATGGCACCCATGGGTAGCGTGGCCGTGGGGCAAGGTCATCGGAAACTCTAAGCTTCTATCATGTCAGCTTAGCAGCTCTAGAGAAAAGAGAAATCCTCTCTTTCCCAACTTCAGACCAGGGGAGGGCTGTGATTGGCTGTCTTGGGTCACATGTCCACTACTAGAACCAATCACCAATCATTGTGACCAGGCAATGGCTACTATCGCACTATGATAGAGCAAGCATGGGTCACGTGACCTAGGTCCCACGAGACTGCTGCCCTTGAGAGGGTTGTGTGATTGGTGGTTCCATCAGAACTACAAGGATGGCAGAGGAATATCCCCTAAAACTTTGTATATCTGTATATGTGTGAGACACACCTTTACACGCACCCCTCCCCCCCAAAAAAAGGGAAAAAGGGAGGCTGAGCAAACAATAATGATGTTACTACCACAAACAGTCCTTTTCCTCTTTTGTCCCTGCCTCACATGCTAACTAGGGAATCTATGTCTGTGTTCAGTAAACACAGGCCCTGCCAGGACCTGTTAGATTTGTGGACAAAGGAAGGGGAGGGTGGACTTTGGGTTTAGACACGTCTGAGATCAAATTCCATCTTTTCCCTTTCCTGGCTGTGTTACTTTGGGTAAGGTACATAACCTCTCTGAACTTCAGTTTCCTCCTGTGTAAAAATGAAGATCATAGATCTACCTTATATGACAGTTGCAAAGATGAAATAAAAGTGCTTCAGTAAGTGGTAGCTAGTATAGGAATAATTACTATTATTGTCCTAATTATTATTAATATTTCTGGAGTTGAGGTGGATGGGTAGGAAGGAGTTCCAAGAAAAGAACCTAAGAGAGACTAACAGTGTTAGCGTTGGATTAGAGATGATCTAACCCAACAACTTCATTTTACAGGTGGGGAAACTGAGGCCCAGCAGATAGCCTGGCCTGTGTTAGGTACATGAGGGTGAACTGAGGAACGGCAAAGATGAGATCTTTGTAGGAGACTGAGCCTGGAGTCAGTTAGCCTTGCCAAAAGCTTTCAGAAATTAGGAGGCCACAAAAATGCTTTTTGGCTGGAAGCATCCAAATGGGTCCCACCCATCTTGCTTACAGTCAGGCCTCCTTCTCACTCCCGGACCCTGTGTTGCCAGGTTGGTGAGTCTGTATTTTTTTTTTTCCCCAATAATTTGTTCTGAAATTATTTAGGTTCACTGGGTCTTTTCGTATGGGAATTAGACCTTTGAAAAACTTGGTTATGGCATGACTTTTCTCTAGTACTCACATAGGATGTTTTTTTCTTCCTCCTTCCCTCTCCTCCCTTCCTTCCTCCCTCCCTCCCTTCCTTCCTTCCGCTTCTTCTTCTTCCCTCCTTCCCTCCCTCCCTTTCTCTTTCCTCCCTTCTTTTGTCCAAAGTTTAAACCTTCAATGCATTGTGCTAGGCACTATGCCAAGGGTGGGGTCAAAGAATCACTCATTTGTACATTTACGATATTTCTCAAGTTCATCTATATGCCTGGCATTGTGCCAGGACCCTGGGTACTGGGGATGCTGCAGGAAACAAAACACACGTTGTTTCTGCTCCTATGGGGCTTACAGTGTAGTGTTTCCCATTCTGGAAACTGGATGTTTAGTCTGGGTTGAGTGTCTTCAGTGAGAAAGGCTGGCATGGGGTAAGGTGGAGAGGTGAGCGGGGCCAGAACATGGTGAGGGGTTTGGAGTTCATTGTGAGGGCAGGGGGCAGTCACTGAAGCGTTCTTAGCAGGTGAGGGTCACACTAGGACTCACGTTTGGGAGGGGGCACTGCCCTCTGCCCACCTCTGTAATACCATCTAGCATCATTCCTTCCTGCATGCTCTGGGCTCTGGTCCCTCTGAGCTCTCATTTTCAGCAATGTGCTGTGCTTCTACCTCTCCAGGCTTTTGCAGAAGCCATTCCTTCCACCTGGAAACCCTTCCCCCTCTTTGCCTAGTTAACTCCTCATTCTTAAGTGTTCACCTCAAATGTGTCTTCCTCTGGGACACATTCTTTAATTCCTACCCTCACCTTTCCCTACCAAGCTAAGGTGAGTCCCTGATCTCTGCTCTCAGAGCATCCAGTATTTTTCTTTGTTGCAATGATCACAATTAAAAAGAAATAATGAATTGTGTAGTTGTTAAATTTCATTTTTTCTGTTAGACTGTAAGCTCCCTGTAGACAGGGTTGAGTCTGTCTTGTTCATTTTTATGTCTCCAGAATCTGGGACAGTGTTTGGCACACAGAATGCAGAATAAGTAAATATTGGTTAAATTAAAGAATGAATGACAGAGGGAATGAGTGAATGAATGATTGAGGGGTGAGTGATTGAAGGAATGAATGAATGAGAAAATGAATAAGAGAGTGAATGAATAGATGAGTGAGTGAATGAATGAGTGGATGAACAAATGTGTGGATGGATGGATGGATTAGTGAATGAATGAATGAAATATCACCCACAATGTTTGGAATGTGACTAGACTGGGAAGCCTAAATCTGGCTGTAACCTCTCCCCTGACCTAGTCACTTAATGGCTTTTTCAGCAGGCACAAGACCTTATGAATCATTTATGGGTCTCCCACATGCTAAGTGGAAAATCATTTTCATCTGCGCGTCCACTCTGATCGATTGCTCATGGCTGCCTAGAGCTCTGTGAGAATCCTTGGGAGGCTGCTTTGGGCTTGGTGGAGGATGCCACTATCTGTTAGTAATGTCTGCCATGGGTACCTTAAGGGAAACAGCATCACCCATTCTTCCTGTTTGTTAGCTTTGGGCTTTTGGGGTAGCTGTCCCCTGATGGTAGGGCTCCTTTAAATGTTAAAAGTAATTTTTCTCTCATAATTGGGAAAACTCAGTGCTCTTTGGGGATGTGCTCTGACTCAAAATATCAATTTTGCTATTACTTGGCATGAAATATATGTTCTTTTCCTTTCTCATGCTCCTCTTTCCCTTCAAATCTGGTTTCTCACAGGCTTGATCACAAGCCCCTTGAGGGGCCACTTAGCCCCTTCTGGAAAATTAAATGGACAAATTCAATAGGTTATTTTGTCTCTTGGGCTGAAACCAGAAAGTAAATCAATTCCCTTCGGGAGAATTTCTCAGAATGCAGTTGTGGGACCAGCTGCAATAGGATCACTGGGAGCTACTGGTTAAAAAGCAGCTTGCTGGACCTCACCTTCCCTTACCTCTCAGTTAAACATCGGGAGGTGGCATCATCTATAAAAGGCAGTGAATGAGGTCTGGTGAGGACAGAGTGATTTCTCTGGCATTGTAAAATGAGCCCGGAGTGGAGGGGAGGCCAAAACCACACTGATTCTCAGCCATGACCTGACCTGCAGTTCCCAGCTTCCTTCAGCCAAATCCTACTCCACTTATTTTTAGCATGGGACAGTGGCAGAGGCAGTGGGCCAGCTCCAGGGAGATGGATTTCTACTTTCAGCTAGGCTGGTTATTAGAGTAAAACATTGGGGTCTCAATTTTCTCAACTGTTAACTGAGTGAATTAACATCATCACCATCATTCCCTTCACGATCAGAATCATCACCACCATCATTACAATCGTCACCAATATCATCATCTCCATCACCGTTTTTACCATACCACCATCATCATCACCATTGTCACCATCATCACCCACTATTATTACTACTGTCCTCATCAACTCCACCACCACCATCATCCTTATTCTAGGTAACTCCTACTGAACATCCCCAATGTTCCTGGCACTCTGCCCTTCACTGCATAAAGCATTTTCTTATCTAACCCTCACAACCCTCTGGGATATGTATTTATGTCTGTGTTATTAATACTATTATTCCAGTTTTATAGGTGAGGCCACAGAGGCCCACTTTCCTAGTGAGTGGTGGAGCACAAATTAAACCCAGGCTGCTTTTGTTCTTAACAACTTGATGAAGCCTCTCTAATCTCTTAAGGTCCATTCCAGATTTAGAAACCCTACTTTCAAAAGAATAGATACAGGTGTGTGTATAACTGAATCACTTTGCTGTACACCTGAAACTAACCTAACATTTTAAATCAACTCTACTCCAATATAAAATAAAAATTTTAAAAATGCAGAAAACGAACAAACAAACAAAAAAACCCTAGTCTTTTCAAGTTTTGCCATCTCTGGGTACAGACAGAACGTCTGATGATTTTTTGAAAACATATTTCTTGACAGAGCCAAGAGTGGTGAATGATAAAGTTATTTGATGGAGTTGCTGTTAGAGGACCTCTCTGACTTTGTCCAGGGAAAGCTGACGTCCTGAGGAACACGCCTTGTCCATGGTCAAACAGCAAATTAGGGCCAGTCTTGGAAGTCATTCAGTTTTCCCCTAGGTAGGGAGAAAATTGGCAACAAGATCACTGGTTAATTTTCCCCATGCTCACAGAGGAGAGGAATAGGAAAGCTGGGTTTGGAATCCATGGATCTGTGTTCAAAATCTTGCTGTTCTCTTTACTATTATACAATCTCAGTTGGTAAATGGCTGAACTCCCTGGGCCTCAGTTTCCTCACCTGTAAAATGGGGATCATAGTACCTCCCTAATTGTGGGACCATAGGATTAAATAAGACAATGTAGTCAAAGTACGTACTTAGCACATACCTAGGACATAGTGAATACCTTCTGCATTTTGGTTATAATGACTATGTTATTTTGCAATACAGTTTATAAATCATATCATATAGAATATATTTTTACTATATCTTGTATTAACTCTCACAGCTTTGTTTTTTTTCTCTGCATATCATTTATCTCCACTATATTATTTCATTGAGACAAAAAGGCTTAATACAATGTAAACTAAACCCAGAATTCCTTTTTTAACTTAGCCTACAAGATTTTCAAAGCAACACGGTTTTGCTAGAATTATGCAGCAAGGGGCCTCAAGATTTTCCCTGACTTATTACATCTGTGTGCAGCTGAGAAATTGACTTCTCCCCGCCCAGTCAAATTATTAATTAGTTGCCTTATTGACTAATTTCTAAGTAAGCACTCAGTCAAATTGGGTAACCAATCCAATAGAACAGCGAAAAGCTTTAGTTCATCCATTTTTCAATTGGGTGCTTGTCATTGTCTGGAAAAGAGACTTTGAAACAAGGCCTCAAAACCTCACTCGAGGTTGGAAAATCCAGGGGCAGTGATTACTGAGCAGTTTTATCTTATCTTCATTTCTTCCTCAGCTTGATTTCCTGTAATAAAAGGGGTGGGGGGAAACCTTTCTAGTTTAAAGGTGGGATGAAAGAGTTTGAAAGGCTATTACTTCTATTAAAATTAAATAATAGCTATTGAATGCTTACTCTGTGCTGGGTACTTTTCCCTATTAGTAATAATGATTAGGCACTTTCAATGCTTTGTCTCATATATTCTTTGTCATTCTGACCAACAGGATGTCAGGAATAGAATGAAAGTCACTGTCGTAATGTAAAAAAAAAATAAAACAACAACTCAGTATTTTTACACAGCTACTTGCTTTTAAGGATCCCCAAATCTTTCGTAAACATCTTCTCTGACATCTTCCAGATGGAAGGCAGTGGATCTTGCTGTTGTTTTACAAAGGTAAAGATATTAAGGTGCAGAAAATCTGGGCTGTTTTCTGAAGAGTAGCAGTCACTTCCACAGCCCTCTGTGTTGGCAGAGATCCTAAAACAGCCCGTGAGAGGGAAACAAAGACAGAACTGCTACCGGTTTGTCGACCTGGCTGAGAGGCAGGTACTTTCTCTTTCCTTTCTGGGTAACACTGAGGAGGCATTTAGCCCACGACAAGAGCCAACGCGTCCCCCCATGTTCCCCCATCGGAGTGAGACCCAAGTAGCGTGGTCCAAACCCCAGCTATCTCTCAGAAAATCCTTTTGCGGAAATCAAAACAAATAGCATAGAAAACTGGCTTTCCATGTTGGGGCCGGGGAAGGCCTGGTACCACCCCTCCATCCCAAACAGGCTTTGGATTCGGTTTTATTGGCTAGTGAAAAGAATCATTTAATAGTCAAGAGCCAAGTGGTGACAAAGGAATTCAGGTAAATTAGTTTCAGTTCTTCCGTAGATAGTCCTTCTTCTTTGGAATTAGAGCTTTAGAAATTAAAGCCTCCTTACCACTCATTTCCCCCACCCCTCCCTATCCTCTAAGCTTTTTAAAAAGGATTTCTCTTCCCTTGCTAAATCTCTTCAAGAAAGAATTTCTTTTGTTTCATACAGAAGGGTTGGGGGAATTAAATTCACCAAAATATCCTAACATCAGTGCATGCAGAAAATTCAATGAAATCCAAATTAGGCGCATTAAAAAAAAAAAGTTGTTTTTTTGCTGGGACCGTTAAAATATGCAGACATACACCAAGAGAGAGCTTCAAAGCCCATTTTAATAACTAACTACTTACCTGCTCAAAGCATTTACTCACAGGTCCCCCTTTCACCCCAGTCCCAAATACTTAAAGTGTAGTTAAAATTTAAGCTTTTAGCCTCTGAAAGTACTAACAGGAGCTTGTACAGAAGCGGTGTCCATAAAATCGACAAGCCCGGTTTTCCATTACTCCGTTGTAATTAACAATCCAGTAGTAAATTAATGATCTGGAATCCACAAATGGTGTGGAACTTGAGGGTTTAAATATTTAGCAAGGCTCCTGACAGCGTGTGGGTTCTATAATTTGATTTTTGTAACTGAAGCCTACACAAGGCGTGAGTCCCTGACGGTTAATGATTTTCTAGGCACAGCCCCCAAAAGTGCCATGGACACAATCTGGGGTTCCCCTACCCCCCCAGTTCTCCACCTTTTCATCTGACTTATCTTTTCCTTTGTATTTGCTCTATATCCTCGGTTTCTCTCAGCTTGGAAACCCCGATTCTATGATTCTTCTCCTCTCCTGTTAAATTGAAAGAAGAATTCAGTTTCCCCAGAAAGCATATCAGTCACTGGGGTTAAAATGCAATATAATGTATACATTTCAGGTGATGTGAAACAAAGACCAGCAAAGATATAAAATATACATGGGGAAATACAAGAAGCAAAAAAGAAAAAAAGGCAATCCTTCTATGACCGACTGATGTTTAAATAACAATTTTGTGTTTAGACATGAGACACTGGAAGTCAGGAAATTTGAGGTTTCCCTAGACATTCTGGGCTCTTAAATCTGTTGTCAGTAAAGGGGCACAATGGTGTGAATTTTTAGCTGAGCATCAGTTGAACCTTGAATTTCCTGGGTTTTTGTTGGCTCGTATCACGGTGAAACCTTATATTCTTTTTCCCCAAATATATATCTAATTTCCTTTACAAAGAGAAAAAAAAATTTTTTTCCCACCAAGTTATAAGAAAACACACGTTATCTTTCCCAATAAGGCATTATCTATTATTGGGTTTTTTTGGAGAGCTAAAAACATGCACCAAAATAATGTTCCAAACCCGTTTATTGTGTTTTGTCAGATAAAAAAAGCTGAGTTTGATTTATTATTTCATGTAGATATTATGTAGACGCTTGTGTTAGACATTTCCTGAGAAATATTTCCGTCTCTGAGGTCTTTAAAAAAAATGCATATTTTAAAAGAATTAGGGTGTTGTTGTTTTCATTTTCTGTGTGTGTATGTGTGGTGGCAGATGGGGGGCTGCTTTTAAGGTTCTTCATGTTTAAGATGTTTATTAACTTAAAAGAATTTACTGGGAAATTATGAACTTTATAAAAGACAGACATTTCTTGAGAGTCAATTGCTTCCAACAATCCCTTTCTTTAAAGCCATTTTTTCTATTCTTTCTTCCTATAATTACAGAGTGTTTTAAATGTGAGTAATTATACCTTGACGTAGCTCATGATTTAAAATGGACCTTTGAGAATGATAGCAAAGTGGTTTCTGCGTTTCGTAGTTCAATAAAATCAGAAGCAGTTAAAAAAATAAGTATACAACTGGATTTGTTATTCTTTCAAAATCAGTCATACATATAGACCTTTTTGGGGGGGGGTGGCGGGGTGAGGGTGGGTGAAATTTCAGATTAGAACGAAGTTATAACCCACATCAGGAAAATCGGACCTTTAATGAAAGAAATGGAAAAGACTTAATCACCAAGACTCCTCCAACGTGACACTTCAAATTACATCAGAACCCTACCCGGTAATGCAAAATGAGAGCCTTTCATCTGAAAAATGAAATGTTTAATGATTTCAATGAGTTCGTACCTCCCCAAATTCTAGATCAGAATAGAGCCTGGATTTCTTTTATATCTGGGAAATATGTATGGAAATGATTCTTTCTCTTGGGTTTTCCACCTCCCTCCCCCCCCCCCCCCCCCAAACCCCTCTTGCGACAGGAAGGTAATTTGTTTTCTCTGGGGGAGTTAGAGGGGTGGAGGAGAGCAATGTAGTTATAGAAAATGCTAAATGGCATTTCCTAGCTATCTGAGAATATTACCGTTTGAGTGGGTCAGGTCTGCCCAGAGGCAGAAGGCAGAACTCAAGATCATTTTTTCTCAGCTGAGTTTTGGTGATTAAATGTATTTGTCTGAAAAAAAAAAAAAAAAAAAAAAAAAAAGAGAAGGGAATGAAAAGGGAAAAAAAAAAAGACTTAAATGTAAGGAGAGTACCTAATGAACTAGTTAACATTCTTACTATCAGGGAAGTCTAACCCATTCATAAATAAACAACTTTAAACCACCTTTCTCTCTCTCTCTCTCTCTCTCTCTCTCTCTCTCACACACACACACACACACACACACACATGCTCTCTTTGAGCTCCTTTTAGCAATTTGGAGTACAGGAGATTAAAGTCTTTTGGAAATTTCCAAGGTCAGACCTCAACTAAAATAGGATTAAGGGGGTAAGGGGGAAGGCAAAAAAAATGAAGAGAAGGAAGGGTTTCATTCCCTCCTTCCCCTTTCCCCTAACTATCCGAAATAAATCGGAAGTTATTTCTCAAAATCCTCTCTTCAAAAGGTTCTGAGATTGTTTCAAAATTTTCCAATCCTCTTCTCCCCTCCTCCCCTCCCCACGGTAAGAAAAACAAGTGAGGAGTGGGGAGTTAAAGGGGGAAGTTAGGGTCCCTTCCAGGCTGTACTCCAGGGGGCACTGTGACATCAACAACTTTTGCTGAAAGAGGCAGCTAGTTTGACCACTGCTGAAAGAACAGTTCTCCAACTTTGCGACCGTTTTCTCTTCAGATGTTCCAAACCAGTATTCCAACAAAGGAAGTGAACAAGGGAAACTGACTATTTTAACCCCCTCTTTTTGCTGTGTCCCATATGTAATGTTTAATTTCTGCACCAAGGATGTAGGGCTTTGAATAGGGAAACACAGGAAGATAAAACAGCTCGGTAAATGTTTCTCTTTCTCTCTCTCTTCTCCCTCCCTCCTTTTCTTCTCCCCTCCTTTCTTTCTTCCTCCTTCCCTCCCTCCTTCTCTATTTCTCACCCCTTCTCTATAATTGTTTTCTTTTCTCTTTTTCATTTTCCCTTCCATCCCCTTCCTCCCATTTTCCTCTCTCCTTTCCTTCTCTTTGCTAATGCGTCTCTACAAGAAAACAACAACAGAAAGCACAACATCTTTTCATCTACCTTGGTTGCATTTCTCCTGATTCTTCATTTCATCCATCCTTTTAAAAAGCCTTCCTAGACGCTGCTTGTCTGTTCATTCACCAGATTTGAGTAAGGAGCGCTGTCTCTCAGTACATTTTGGTAGATCTTAACAGTAATTATGTAGCAACTTCAAAGCAAAACTATCTGTGTGCTTTTCTCTCTTTTTCTCGATCTTTCTGCGCATACACATGCGCCTGCAGACACACTCTCAATCCTAACCCCACTAAACCCAAATAAAAAATCCTTTTCAAACAGAGCAGAAAATTGGGTTGAAGTTAGCTGCTGGTATTTCAAATGTAAGATGATTGCAAAAGCCTCCCCAGATTTCTGGGGAAATAATGGAAAGACCCTGTAAAGAAATAAAGCTTCTTAAAAAAAGAAAAAAAGAAAAAAAAAAAGAAATAGAACTTCTTGTTGGACTAGTTTCAATTAAAAATATTATTTGATCATGTCTCAAAACTTCAATATTTTAGACCAGGGACCATGAATAACACATAATGATAAAAAAAAAGCAAACAAAAAACAAAAAAACAAAACAAAAACAACAGGCTGAGACGTACATTTAATTAGGATCTGCCAGAATTGAATCTGGGGCTGACATACCCTTGTTCCTAAAGTGAATGAGTTGGTCTTAGCAAACCTGTGCTTTTGGAAAGGCAATTTTACGGCAAAGAGCAAACATTTAAAATAAGATTTTTACATCTTAAGATATTTTAAAACTCCACCCAATTCTGCCTTTGTGTCTGCCTTTAAATAATCAGAGCTGGGTTTCCAGGTTTCAAGGGGGGAAAAAAAAACCCAAAAAAACCCGTCATTCAATAAAATAATGAACAGCAAAGCTGAATGTTTCATTGACGAAATGTTTTCCAGGGATTTTGACTTTATTATAAATGAGGTTTTATCTCAGGAACTAAAAATACTAGAAAGGAAGGAAATCAACGAAGGGGCTGAAAATACTAGAACTATTAACCAAATCCTCCCCTTGAAGTAAGGACTGTAGCTTGTAGATGCCTCTGGAAGCCTGAGCAGAGCACAGACAAAAGGAATGATTAGAATCCCAAAGACTTGTTCGGTGTAGAAAACTTACAAGCATTCAACCAGAGGACAAGCCTTCTCCAGAGTGGACATTTCCAAGTGTGGCGGATCTGTGTGTGTGTATGCGATTTGTACTATTCTCCATATATTTGTCTACACTTGTGTAGATGATCATTTAGGAGAACTTCCATATGGAGCAATTGGAAAGAGAATGTCTGACTTTTGTATGTTATTGACACACTTCCCGGCGAATATTACAAATAAAAAATTTGTTCTGTAAGTTCTTTCAAAGAAAGGCATCTCTTTCCCTTCTGTCAGTTTTGCCAATTCACTGTTTAATTTGAAACCAGAAAGAATAGAAGCAAAGTAAGCTCTAAAGAAACACATTTACACATGAGATTTTCTGTTTTCCCTCTTGGAAGAGCCTCATTATTTAAAAGGGAGAATCCCCAGTGTTTTCTCTGGATTTTAGGAGACTACACAAATGTAATAACCTGGAAGAAAGAAATGAACATATAGGACCTTGAGTAGAAATGCTTATTAACACATGGAACATATCAGCCTCATCACAAAAATATAGGTTCATTAGCTGTATTCTTGCTCCTTTGGAAAGGGGATCATTCATTTCAGTTTTATTTTTCTTCTTTTCCTTTATTTTCTTGCCTTTGTTGTGTTAAGGTCTCGTAAACTTGCCGAGGACCATAAATCCCTTTGCAAACCATGATATGCTGATTTAGGGGGTCCTGATTACGAGTGTGTAAAACTGAGTTTCCTAAGAGTTTATTATTATTATTCACCAATATAACACTGTAACAACAACAATTAAAAAAAACAATTATAAGCAGAGTCAATCTCTCCCAGACTTTTGATTTTGCCTTTAAATACCTAAAAAATTAGTGAAAGAGAACGAGGCTTTATTTCTAAATGCCTATTCTCAATAATAGGATATTAATACAGTAAAAATCATTTGTTCCTAGGCCTGACCGGCAGATTCTTTCAGCAGCTTTGAAATGAGGGAACGTTTTCTAGTGTGGGCTGAGAAGCTGGAAGTTGTCTTATAAAAGTGGCCAGCAGATGGCACTCCACCCCAGGTTACTACTCCTGGACATGATTTTGGTGTTATTCTTGGTCTTTTGGACAAGGGTGTGGACAGGCAGTTTGAGGCTGATTCTGGGCAGTCAACAATAGCATCAAAAGACAAAGAGAAGGAGAAAAGTGATAAAGCCAAGGAGCTGTATTTGCAGGTTGTGGGCTGTCTTGCTTTTGAGAAGCTTGCTAGAGCTAAAAAAGAATCATTTGTCTTGGTGTGGGTGGAGTTTGGTCTGGCACCACTGAACAGAAAACAAGACTATTACTTTGTAGGATTATCCAGATCCTTTTAGGTATTCAGGAAAAAATGGATTCTTTGGTTAGTAGTGTAATTACAACACCTTCACATACCCTGTGGTAATGAAAGGCATTTTTGTTTTTTTCTCAAACCTTTTAACCCAAATTTTTGTTGACCATAAATCATAATGATGGGGATGCCCGTGGTGGAGGGAGAGAAGGGAGCTGACCATGTGTGGTGTTTGGGTGCGTGTGTATGTGCATTTGTGTATGTGTGCGTGACATTGTTAGAAATGGGGAAGGTGATTGACAGATGAACATAATGATTGGATGATAGGGAAGGATAGTTGGATGAAGGAAAAAATGAGATATATCATGAATATAGAGTCAAATGATCTGAATTAAAATGGGGAATGCTCAGAACTAACAAAGAATTTTTCTTGACCACTTCTCAGTGTGAGAGGCAAGGCAGGGAATTACAATTTAGATGCCAAAATGCTATACTTTCTGGGACAACTGATAGTTATGGAATCATTGCTACAGAGCATTTGAACTTGGACAGTCCTGCAACTCTGAGGGGTATTGGCCACCACACTCTGGGGAGAAAGGGGAAGAAAAGGAAGTTTTCATTTTCGTGGAGGCTTCAAGGTTTTCATAACATAGCTTCCAAATGCAGTAAAAACCTCAAGAAACTGGAACTCGGCCAATCAGAGCCAAAGAGGCAAATAACCAGGAAACAAGTGGCTATCAGGAATGTATTAACAACAGAAATAACAAAACTTCTTCATGATACATCCTGGAGTCAATGCAAACCGGCTCTTTGTCTCGTGTGGATTTTCTGAGGCTCTACATGTGTATAAAACAGAAAAATCTATTTTTGTTTATTCAACATACTTTGTTAGGATTACAGAATCGGAGTTGGAAAAAACAGTGGTCTAAGGCAAGTCCTCATTCAAGAAGAGAGTGTACTCCAATGCAGCAATAATAATTGCTGGTGATAGGTGCTTTGTGGAAGCCAGGAGCCATGCTTGGTGCTTTCCCTCTAACATCTCATTTCATCTTCACAAAAATTTGTGAGAGAGCTCTTATTATTATCCTACTTTACAGACAAGTCTCTGAGGGGTTAGCTCACTTGCCTAAGATCACACAGCCTGAAGGATGTAAAGATAGGGTTCAAACACCTGGGAGAGTGTGCATCAGATTAGGATAGCAAAGCATGGTTCTCAAGCATACATTTTGAGGTAAGAAAGGGTTCTTCTGTTCAAGAGGAAAACTCGCTGAGCCTGGAGTCCTTTTGCACTTTCCTTAGAGTGATGACCCAGGGACAAGAGAAATTTGAGGTGCTGAGGAAGAGAAGTGTAAACTTACTGTCCCAAAGAGACGCCATGTAGGTGGAGGCTGAGAGAGCCCAGTAATTCTTGCTTAGCAGTGAGCTTTGCACCACCACTCTCCTAGAGCAGAATAGCAAAGCCCAATCACCTGATAAAGCACTGTGTGGGACAGAGCAGGCGAAGGGTAAAATGGAGTTTTCCCCAGGACTCCGAAATTTGGAGGCAAAAAGACTCTTCCAGTTTTTAAGAGTCTTTGCCACCCATTTCTCACTGTAGCTTTATTACTGAGCCCTGGCTTTTTGGCAATTGCTGGACAGGAATATAAGCAGAACACAAAGCCAAGCAGAGACAGCATTCCTGTCCAAGTATCTCTATCTTCCCGTCGTTGCCTTTTCTTCTCAACCAACCTTCTCCATGACCTTGAAGACTCATTCCAAGTGGCTTGTGTTGGAAGCCAAATCCTCTGGGTCAGCCTGTGGGGCAAAGTTAGCTTGCTTGGAGAACCATAAGCAGACCTGTTTGGCTGGAATTATGTTGTAGGTCCAAGTTGATTTCCTTGTTGGGACCATGGTAGGGGAGATTTAGTCTTTGTGCCCCTTGGGGTTGAGGGAAAGGGTTGGAATATGACTGTCATCATGATAACGTGCAGCACTCTGCAACTCAACCATTTTAATGAGGAAAATTCAACGTCTTTCTACCTGGATGCTATGCACCCTCCCTTTCCCTGGCCACATTTATGTATTTATCCTGTTCACTCAACTGTTCATTGACGGCTTAATATATGCCAGATTCTGAGACTCGGCATTTAAGGAATTCAGGTCCACTGAGAGTGACGGAGAAATAAATGGGCATTTATAATATAGCCATCAGTGCTGGAAGGGGTGAGATATGATAGTGCTGGGGAGCACACTTGATTCAATTCTTCCAGTGGCGGGTAGAGGGAAGAAGCAGGGAAGGCTTCCTGGAGGAGGTGACATCAAAGCTGAGCCCTGATGCCGAGTAGAATAAATAAGGTGGGACAGAGAGGATGTTTCAGGCAGCGGGAAGAGCACATGCAAAAGGGCTGGTGGGGAAGTGGGGAAGCAGGATGCTGGATACTGCAAATAACTTACCTGACTGGAGTACAGGAGGGGCAGACTTGAGGTTAGAGAGTAGGCAGAATTGAGGCTTGTGAACCATGCTAAGGCATCCATTCATTATCCAGATGGCAGTGGGGAGCTATGGAAGAATTTAGGGCAAGAGTTTGACTCAACCAACTCCAGCTATAACTCAGTGGATTTGGAGAATCATGTTTTCTTAAGGACCATCATCTTTCCAAAATTTCGATGCCGTCTCCACTCCATAGCTTCTGCTTCCCTAGGCTCTGGGATGCAGGGACTCCGGAGAGAAGAAGGTGCAGAGTCCCTATTTAAGCTGAGTTGTAATTAATGGTCAAACCAAGGCAGACATAAGAGCCAGAATGCACATCCAAGGAGCTGCAAAAATCAGGAAGAAATAAAACAAACCCAGTGAAACCATATCTTACAGATTGTTCTTGATACTATTTTGGGGAGGGGAAGCTAGATCTCAATGAGAAATGAGTTTTGGCCAGTCACAATGAGCAGCCCATGCCGGCCAAAGAAACATTTTTAAAGACACATTAAACAAAGGCATAGATTTTTTTCCCTCCGCCAAAAGGACCTTATCCCACGAGCATCTTTTCTACAAAGGGAAAACATCTTGCATGTTGTGACCAATTTCTCGTCCGCCCGGCTGTCCTTCTCCAATGGAAGTAATTGGGGGAGAAAGGTCTGCGAGCATAAGCTTTGATGTCTGGGGGAAGGGGGCACCTTTTCAGCAAATGTCTGCCGCAGTCACAGTGATTGAGAAAGGCACATCCGTTTTGGAAAATGCCTGCTAATTAAATGAATGTTTTCAACTGGAAAGCATGTCTAAGCTGTTAAGATACATCCCTGATGAAGCTGGAAGGAATGCTTTAGACGTTGGCCTGAAGTGGGTGTTTTATATACCTGGGCTTCTCAAGTCTCAGATATCACATTCCATTCATTCATTCATTCATTCATTTGCTCATTCAACAAAAGTTTGGTGGGCTCCTCTGTGCCAGGCACCGTGGTAGGTGCTGGGTCTTCAGTAATGAACCAGGCTCCTTATAAGAGCTTATATTCTAATGTGTAAGACAGATCTTTATTAAGAAACTTTTTGTGTCACATGTTCTTACCTCTAAACATGAATAAAGAAAGGACAAGGGCTTCCCTGGTGGCGCAGTGGTTGAGGGTCTGCCTGCCAATGCAGGGGATGCGGGTTCGAGCCCTGGTCTGGGAAGATCCCACGTGCCGCAGAGCAACTGGGCCCATGAGCCACAATTACTGAGCCTGCGCGTCTGGAGCCTGTGCTCCGCAACAAGAGAGGCTGCGATGGTGAGAGGCCCGCGCACCGCGATGAAGAGTGGTCCCCACTTGCCACAACTGGAGAAAGCCCTCGCATGGAAACAAAGACTCAACACAGTCATAAATAAATAAATGAATGAATGAATGAATGAATGAATGAACGTGAATTTCTAAAAAAAAAAAAAAAAAAAAAAAAAAAGAAAGGACAAAACTGACACATGAGAGTCCCGGTTGGTCCAGTCTCCTCTGTTTATTAGCTCTGTGACCTTTAACAACTGCTTAGCCTTTTCCAGCCTCAGCCTCCCCATCTATACAATGGTCACTACAGGGACTTCCCCGGTGGTCCAGTGGTTAAGAATCCGCCTTCCAATGCAGAGGATGCGGGTTCGATCCCTGATCGGGGAACTGAGATCCCACGTGCCACGGGGCAGCTAAGCCCGCATACTCTAGAGCCCGCGAGCCACAGCTAGAGAGAAGCCCGCACGCCTCAATGAAGAGCCTGCGCGCCGCAACGAAAGATCCTTCACGCTGCAACTAAGACCCAACTCAGCCAAATAAATAAATAAATATTAAAAATAATGGTCATTACAACACTGCTTACGTTGTAGGGTGAGAGTGAATATTAGGTGAGATAATACATGGAAAGTGCTCAGTTTAGTGTTTGAGCCACAGCAAGAGCTTGACACAGGTGAGTTATGTTTATTACTGAGGCCAAGGACATCAAAGAATTTTTAAAAAGTGAATTCATGCTCATTGTGAAAAAAAATCAAACAAAAATAGAAGCCCCTGGAATTAAAAGTGGAGGTCGTCCTCTTACCCGACTGGCCAGTGCCACCTCTGCGTTAATGAAGGTTGCAAGTCACTGCCAACCCCACCTGGCTTCCGCATGAATGAGGACCCTGCTGACTTCCTCCTGGGCAGTGCTGCCTTAGAGCAGTGTTTCCAAAAAAATAGCATCAGCTCTCTACTTGCGTCTTAATCATCTGGGAAAAGAGTGCTTGATGAAATGAAGATTCCTGGGCTTCCCCCCTCTCCCCCCACCTTTTGAACGTGGCTACTAGAAAATTAAAAATTACAAATGGGGCTTGTCAGCTCATGCAGCTCAATATCAAAAATACAAACAACCCAATCCAAAAATAGGCAGAAGACCTAAACAGACATTTCTCCAAAGAGATGTTACAGATTGCCAACAAACACATGAAAGGATGCTCAACATCACTAATCATTAGAGAAATGCAAATCAAAACTACAATGAGACATCATCTCACACCGGTCAGAATGGCCATCATCAAAAAATCTACAAACAATAAATGCTGGAGGGGGTGTGGAGAAAAGGGAACCCTCTTGCCCTGTTGGTGGGAATGTAAATTGATACAGCCACTATGGAGAACAGTATGGAGGTTCCTCAAAAAACGAAAAATAGAACCACCATACGACCCAGCAATCCCACTACTGGGCATATACCCTGAGAAAACCATTATTCAAGAAGAGTCATGTACCACAATGTACATTGCAGCTCTATTTACAATAGCCAGGACATGGAAGCAACCTAAGTGTCCATCGACAGATGAATGGATAAAGAAGATGTGGCACATATGTACAATGAAATACTACTCAGCCATAAAAAGAAACGAAATTGAGTTATTTGTAGTGAGGTGGATGGACCTGGAGACTGTCATACAGAGTGAAGTAAGTCAGAAATAGGAAAACAAATACCGTATGCTAACACATATATATGGAATCTAAAAAAAAAAAAGGTTCTGAAGAACCTAGGGGCAGGACAGGAATAAAGATGCAGATGTAGAGAATGGACTTGAGGACATGGGGAGGGGGAAGGGTAAGCTGGGACGAAGTGAGAGAGTGGCATGGACATATATACACTAGCAAATGTAAAATAGGCAGCTAGTGGGAAGCAGCCGCATAGCACAGGGAGATCAGCTCGGTGCTTTGTGACCACCTAGAGGGGTGGGATAGGGAGGGTGAGAGGGAGACGCAAGAGGGAGGAGATACGGGGATGTATGTACAGGTATAGCTGATTCACTTTGTTATAAAGCAGAAACTAGCACACCCATTGTGAAGCAATTATACTCCAATAAAGATGTTAAAAAAACCCCAGACAAATGGGGGCTTGTGTCATCTTTCTTTTGGACGGTGCTGATGGAGACCCTCACACGCTCCAGGCCCCTATGACTGCAACCCGACAATTACGCGTAAAACTATGAAAAAAATAGCAGCAAGCGTCTGTCCCTCCTCTTTCCGGAGAAAAGCCTCAGATCACCCCCTGCCACCTCACTGCACCTTCTTTGGTTGGAGGAGCCCCATCTGTGGCTCATGACTTGCGCGGTGCCACCTCCATTAGCACATTAAGTGGCAGCGGGTTCAAAGCCCATCCAAGGTCACCCTCCATGACACCCGGCCTGGCGCCTCGGGCTCCTACTGTCCAGGGCTGGGCGGCCGTTTATCGGTTTGGCACAGCTGCTCACCAGGTGATTTTTTGCAGCTCTGAGTTCATAAGAGCTTCTTTAGCAAAGCAGAAAGTGTTTCAAGTGAGCTTGGAGAGATGAGTGTATTTACCAGGACAAATATCTTGCTCTTTGTCAGCCTTTGATTATATCTGACTGCACTTTCCTCTCTGAATGGAGTTGGGAAAAAACAGTTCATTTAAAGCTTGAAAATACTCATCTTCTCTTCCATTTTGCACCAGCCTTTTTTCTTGCCCTAAACAACAACACTTGTGTCTGCCTCCTTTCCCTGGTTTGTTTTCCACAACAATCTCACTTCCCTTTGGCCTTTTTTCTGCTCTGCTTCTGTAAATCAGTTTACCTTGCTAATGATAATAATGATCTATAATATCAGGGAAGTGCTTTCCTAGAGCCTTAACTCATCTGACGTGTATGAAATCTTTATGAGGTGGGCTGGGGAAATGAGCTTCATGTACGGTCAACACCGAATGAGTGTTGGATGTTACGTGCATTGAATACTTCTCACAGCTTCAGCAAGTAGGTGCTGTCCCCATTTTACAGATGAAGAAACTGAGGCTCAGGGCAGTAAAGTGACTCACCCAAGCTCTTGCAGCTAATGAGTGATGGAGCACAAATTTGGATCTAAATCTGTTGACTCCAAATCTATGCTTTTAACAATTCCCATCTTCTTCGTGTGTTCCTACAAGTATGACAAATGAGGAAACTGAGGCACAAAGAGATGAAGAGGCTGCAGCTATTTGTAATCTTTCAAGTGTTAGTAGACCCAGCTGAAACTGGATTTCACACAAAAGGGAATTTAATGTAATTGAAATTTTAACAGTAGGAATGGCTTCAGGCAAGCCCTGATCCAGGAGCTCAGTGTTTCAAGGAACCAGATTTTACCATGATAGTTCTCTCAGTCACTCAGCGAACACTTGTTAGCGTTGACTTCTGACCCAGAACTGTGCTAGATTCTGGATAGGGGTCAAAAATCTGACTCCAGTCATGGAGGTCTCAGCTCCCAGGAGAATGGGGAGAGAGTGATAGTTAAAGCAGAAAATTCCAATAGAGCCTGGTATTTGCTCTCTCTCTCACATGCTTATTTTAACACAGCATTACAGATACAGTTGAATGTCCTAGGGAACCCTTCCCTAGCACATTCCCCTCCCACCTTCCTTACTGTATAAAAACCGATAGGAATGAACTGCTCTGGATTCACTCTGTTTGGAAGCCTGAAGTCTTCTTATTCACCTGGCCTCTCTTCTGCTCTGGGGGCCCCTCTCCCTAATGAGAATTAGGAATTCCACATAACTCTCTGTGAAACAAAATTTTAAAACTACTCTTTTTCATCATTAAAGTTTTTTCATTGGACTATAATATACATACAGAAGAAATGCACATATCAAAAAGCAGAGTTCAGTGAATTTTCACGAAGTAAATACGTCCTTGGAAACAACACCCAGATCAAGAAACAGGAGAGGTCAGCCCATTTCCCAGTCTCAATCTCCCCAACAAAATGGTGTATCTTGATTTTGACACCATAGATTAGTTTTGCCTGTTTTCTACTGCATACAAAACAGAGTCACATAAGTATATACTCCTCTGCGTATAGTGTCTTCTGCTTGACATTATGTTTATGAGATTTCTACCCTAATTTTAATGGGTACATGATACTCTGTTTTACGAATATCTCATAATTCACTTAACTGATCTTATATTGTTATAAATAATTAGGTTGCTTGTAATTTATGCTTATTGATTTTCTTTTCAGTTTTGTTTTGTTTATTGGGAACTAATGCATTTGCCCAAAGCAATGATAAAGTATTGGTTAGACTTTACTTCTTGGAAGCGACAGAACCAACCCTGGTTTGCTCAAGCCAAGAGACAGTTCATCAGAGACGCTCACAGGGATGAAGGGAGTGCTGAGGGACCAGGCCAGGAGAGGCCACAGGCAGTGGGGCTGTATCTGGAAATACACAGGGACAATTCACTGAAGGGAAATCAGTGTGGTCAGAGGCTGGGCAGTAAAAGCCAATGTCCTTTTAGGTGGCTTTTAGCCATGTAGAAATTTGGGCTTGAAGGAGGTGTTTTGGGGAAAGTAAGTTCTTCCTGGTAACCAGGAAATACTATATGGACTGGTTTCCCTATTTCTAAGACTGGCCCTGGGTTGTCTCATTGTGGCTTGTTCCAGGATTGAGATATTCGTAGGGCAGGAATTCTCAAACTTTTCTTCTCAAGGAACCCCATGCATATCAGAGAAGTGTGGATAAGAATCTCTGATGGTCCTGGGGATGTGTTTCTCTGTGTCTTCAAAACCTTGGGATTTATTTGAAAAGTTCATGTGAACTTTTCATTCTATTCCCTCTATATCCATGTTTATATGGCATAAAAATAATTTTATTTTCTAAATCCTCAAACAAGTAGATACTCTAGGACCCTGTTACCAAGCGTGGCCGGTAGACCAGCAGCATCAGAGTCACCTGGAGCTAGTTAGAAATGCAGAGTCCCAGCAGTTTAACATAATTCCCAGAGTCTGCAATTTCATGCAATTCCTAGTTGACTCATGTGCATAGTGAAGCCTGAGTAGCACTGCTCTGTCTTTCATCCATCCACTCATCCATCCATCCATCCATCCATCCATCCATCCATCCATCCATCCATCCATCCATCAAAAATGCATTTAGCATTTGCTCTGTACCAGGCCCTAGGTTTACTGCAGTGAACAGAGGAGACAAAGTTCCTGACCTCATGGATGTCCAGCCAAGTATAGTGAAGACAGACATTGAATAAGCACTTACAGAGGAAGAAAGTGTGCAAGGATCCGTGTGGACATATATATCCAGGAGGATGGGGGAGGTCAGGGCAGGCTCCCTGAAGCAAATGAAGTTTCAGTGGAGACCAGAAGGATGGGTATAATGTAGTTAGGCTGAGGGAGGGCTGCAAGGAGTCAGAAAAATGAGTGCTAGTGCCCTGGGTAGAGGATATGATATGTGTCAAGGCCTCAGGAAGGAAAGTCTGGCTTATCAATGCAAAACTACTTCATTCATTCATTCATTCATTCACTCATTCAGCAGATGCCTGTTACATTTATAGCCAGCACTTTGCTGAATGCTGGAGAGGTGCTGATGATGGTGATGGAGATGATGACAATAATGAACACTTAAATAACCAGACATTATTCTAGGCTCTTTATATATATTAACTCACCCAACCATCATCATTAACAGCTCTATGAGACAAATTCTAGGATTTTCCCCATTTTACAGATTAGGAAACTGAGGCAGGGAAAAGTTAGTTAACTTACCCAAGATGATGCAGCAGAGCCTAAATTCAAGCCTGCAGAACCCAGCTCGGAAATTCATGGTCTTCATCATTACATTCTAAATAAGATGCGGGTCTGCCCTCCAAGACCCTGCCCACTGCCATTTTAGGCACCCTTTTCCCTACAAAATTTCTAGGTTCTTCCATGCAAAATCAACATCTGGTTCTGAGCTTCTCACATCTAATTGTTCTCGTCACAGGTTTGTCGGGGACTGTACTAGGCATGACTTTGTGGTTTCACTCTCTGAGGTTGACTCCAAGCCCGCCCACCCTGCATCTCATCTCTGCTTTCCCACACGAGTGCCTCTTGCCTGGAGAGCCGAGGTCTCCCTTGATCTCTGGTCCCGGCGACTTAATGCTCATCCTCACTGCACTCTGTTCCCTGCTCCATGTCCCTTTCTCCTTGCTTGGCACTTAATACATCTTTTCAAATACCACCCTGGCTTGGTTTAAAGCTCTTGCTAACTTATACACACACACACACACTCACATTCACTCACATGTACACAATAGACAAAAGGACATCCCCACATTCATTCATAGCCTTCTACTTATTGACACACATACACACAACATATACATACATATATCCAAAGCACACTCACTTACTTACATACTCGTTCACATACCCACTCAAACATATGCACAAACACATAGGCCACTTTCTTTCACACACTCATTCAAACATATTAACACACACCACACATATACACACATCCCTTCCGCCCTGCACATAAACACGCACACACGCCAGTAGATTCTCTGTCGCATACACACACTGGGCCTTGTTGGCTGACATCTACCAAAGAACTTTGCAGTCATGTCAGAGAGGAAAAGTTCAAATGAAAATCAGACCCAGTAATTATAGGGTTTTCTACACGCACATTTTTTTTTCCCAGGCTTGAAAACGAAAGAGGCCCAGGAGATGAGAGCCTTTCCAGGGGGCTGGGGAGTAAGTAAGCAAAACCACATTTAAGAGAGTGAGAAAAACTCCCTAAACTATTTTTAAAAACCGCTGGATGGAGAAGAAGAGGACTGGTGACACAACTTGCTTGTCAACTGTTAGGTCTGACTTTGGCGTCTTGGTGCAGCAAGGTTCTGTGGGTTTTTCAAGGACAAAGCCAAGGCGTTTCCCTGTCAAGGCCCCATTTCTATCTAAAGCAAGACACTAAATATCCAGATCAACTCACTTTGGCAAACATGTAGTGAATATCTAATAGATGCTGGGCATTGGATAAGCCACCTGGGGTACACGGATAACTAAGGGGTGTCCAGAATGGTAGGGGAAAGAGGTGAGTATTAGCTGGGGTGAATTCATTGCAAGGGACAGAAAAGGAACGGAAACATCTAAGGGTAGCGGGCTTCAGACCCTGCTGGATCCAGGGGCTCAGACAGACTTTTATCACATAATCACAGTAAGGATGTGGCATGGTCAGATGTGGTCACTTGGGCTGCAGGGTGGAGAAAAGACTGGGACAAGCATGGGAGCTGGAAATCCAGTTTTGGGGAGGGGAGCATTGCAATCGTCCAGGCAGAAGAGCGTGGTGACTTGGACCAAGCAGATGTGAGGCTGGGAAGAAGTGAATGAGAGATGAGGTAAGTTGCAGAGATTCGGTGATGGAGGATGTGGGGTGTAAGGAAGAGGGAGGTGTCAAGAATAATTCCTAAGTTTCTGGATTTTACGGCCGCATGACTGGCTGAGATAGGTTATTTCTCTTACCTTAACCAAGAAGATGGGTATACAAATTTTGACTGAAAAATGATAGTTCTTTTTCCCCCCAGCATTATTGAGCTGTAATTGACAAAACTGTGAGTGGTAAGTGTACAATGTGATGATATGACATATGTATACATTGTGAAAGGATTCCCGCCATCGAATTAATGAACACATCCATCACCTCAAGTAGTTATCCTTTCTGGTTTTTAATTTTTTGTGAGAACACTTAAATTCTACTGTCTTAGCAAATTTTAAATTATGCAACATGGTATTATTAACTATAGTCACCATGTTAAACATTCTATCCTCAAATCAGATTCATCTTGTACATGAAAATTTGTACCCTTTTGTCAACCTCTCCCTATTTCTCCCACCCCGCAGGCCCTGGCAATCACCATTCTACTCTCTGTTTCTAAGAGTTCAACTTTTTTTTTTTTTAACATTCTACATATAAGTGATACCATGCAGTATTTGTCTTTGTCTGGCTTATTTCACTTAGCATGGTGTCTTCCAGGTTCATCCATGTTATTGCAAATGGCAGGATTTCCTTCTTTTTTTAAAAAAATTTATTTATTTAATTTATTTATTTTTGGCTGCGTTGGGTCTTCGTTGCTGTGTGAGGGCTTTCTCTAGTTGTGGCGAGCGGGGGCTACTCTTCGTTGCGATGCACAGGCTTCTTATTGCAGTGGCTTCTCTTGTTGCAGAGCATGGGCTCTAGGTGCGTGGGCTTCAGTAGTTGTGGCACGTGGGCTCAGTAGTTGTGGCTTGCGGGCTCAGTAGTTGTGGTGCACGGACTTAGTTGCTCCACGGCATGTGGGATCTTCCCAGACCAGGACTCGAAACTGTGTCCCTTGCATTGGCAGGTGGATTCTTAACCACTGCGCCACCAGGGAAACCCTGGATTTCCTTTTTTAAGGCTGAATAATATTTCATGGTATGTATATACTGCATTTTCTTTATCCATTCAAATGTTGTTGGACATTTATATGTCTTGGCTATTTTGAATAACACTGTAACGAACATGAAAGGCAGATTTCTCTTTGAGATAGCGGTTTCCTTCCCCTTGGGTATATACCCAGAAGTGAAATTGCTGGACCATATGGTAGCTCTTTTTTAAAATTTTTTGAGGAACATCCATACTGTTTTCCATAGTGGGTGCACCAATTTATGTTTCCACCGAAAGTGTGCAAGGGTTCCCTTTTCTCTACATCCTCACCAGCACTTTTTATCTCTTGTCTTTCTGATAATCACCATCCTAACAGGTGTGAGGCTATATCTTATTGTGGTTTTGATTTACATTTTTCCGATGTTTAGTGATGTTGAGCACTTTTTCATATACCTGTTGGTCATTTGTATATCTTCTTTGGAAAATATGTCTATTCAAGTCTTGTGCCCATTTTTTAATTGGCTTACTTATTTATTTATCTTGGCTGTGAAGTTGTATGAGTTCCTTGTATATTTTGGATATTAACCCCTTATCAGAGATGTGGTTTGCAAATATTTTCTTCCTTTCTGTAAATTGTCTTTTCATTCTGTTGATTGTTTCTGAGTGTTCATCAAACCAGATAATGTATGGTAAAACTGTACATTAGGGAGCCATTTTGCTTTACTTTCTCAGGTCACCCACATAAAAATCACAAGAGTCAGGAATTATCATTATCATTGCATAGATAAGGAAAAGTGGGCTAAGAGAGGGGTATTAGTAGTGGTAGCAATAGTAGCACTGGAAGACATTATTGTAGAACTGTTAAGAGGACAAGATCTAGAGGCAGGCTACCTACTTGGGTTCAAGTCTCAGCCCAACATTTTACTAGCTAGGTGGCCTTGGGCAAGTCACTCCACTTTCCTATTCCTCAGTTTTTTTTGTCTTTAAAGTGGAGTAAATTTGCCGATCTCATAGAGCTGTCCTAAAGGTTAAATGAGACAATATGTGCAAACTGTTTAAACTCAACTCTGCATATAGGAAGCAGTCAATAAAGATGAGCTATGTCATTATTGTCAATGACACCCTCCTCATAGATAGTGGGATGTGGTGATAGTCGAGGTCATCATTGCTACTCAGTATTTCCTGACCTTGTTTTGGACGGTTTGCACTTCCCTGAAGCTTGGGGTTAGGAATGGCCATGGCTAAATGACTTTGGCCACAAAATGTAAGTAGAAGTGGTATGTCACTTCTGAGTGGAAGTTTTAAGAGCTGGTATGAAATTGACCACATCTGTCTTTCTCTCTGCCATGGTGACCAGCAAGGTTCTGGATGTTGGATGCTCTGTCAGCCTGGTTCCAGAGTGAGGACATGGGGACAGAGCCCTCAGTTGACCTACAATAGCAATGTAGTGTGAATGAGAAATAGAGCTTTGTTGTTTTAAGATCCTGAAACTGGGGGTTGTTTGTTACTGCAGCAAAATCTGTCCTATTCTGACTGATACACTGATGGGCACTAGAAACTGAACCATAGGAATCTTTGTTAATCAAATAAATATTTCAGAGGTTCACACCTCCATGACGATGTGCAGTAATCCCATTGTATAGATCCAAATAAAGACGGGGAAAAAACTTCTTTAGCTTTTGGAGAGAGATTCTACTCAGCTCTGAAGTACCCTGAAATGGATGTTTATTGAAAAAAAAATACAGGCTTGATGGCAAGTATAAGCTTTTATATATAATGAAAATGGAAGTGGGTATCACCGTACATGTGAAAAAGAAATCTATAAAAACCACAGAGCATTTCACAGAACTAGAACAAAAACTTCACAATCTGTATGGAAACACAAAAGACCCCGAATAGCCAAAGCAATCTTGAGAAAGAAAAATGAAGCTGGAGGAATCAGGCTCCTGGACTTCAGACTATACTACAAAGCTACAGTAATCAAGACAGTATGGTACTGGCACAAAACAGAAATATAGATCAATGGAACAGGATAGAAAGCCCAGAGATAAACCCACACACATATGGTCACCTTATTTTTGATAAAGGAGGCAAGAATATACAATGGAGAAAAGACAGCCTCTTCAATTAGTGGTGCTGGGAAAACTGGACAGCTACATGTAAAAGAATGAAATTAGAACACTCCCTAACACCATAAACAAAAATAAACTAAAAATGGATTAAAAACCTAAATGTAAGGCCAGAAACTATAAAACTCTTAGAGGAAAACATAGGCAGAACACTCTATGACATAAATCACAGCAAGATTCTTTTTGACCCACCTCCTAGAGAAATGGAAATAAAAACAAAAATAAACAAATGGGACCTAATGAAACTTAAAAGCTTTTGCACAGCAAAGGAAACCATAAACAAGAAGAAAAGACAACCCTCAGAATGGGAGAAAATATTTGCAAATGAAGCAACTGACAAAAGATTAATCTCCAAAATATACAGGCAGCTCATGCAGCTCAATATCAAAAAAACAAAAAACCCAATCCAAAAATGGGCAGAAGACATAAATAGACATTTCTCCAAAGAAGATATACAGATTGCCAACAAACACATGAAAGGATGCTCAACATCACTAATCATTAGAGAAATGCAAATCAAAACTACAATGAGGTATCACCTCACACCAGTCAGAATGGCCATCATCAAAAATTCTACAAACAATAAATGCTGGAGAGGGTGTGGAGAAAAGGGAACCCTCTTGCACTGTTGGTGGGAATGTAGATGGATACAGCCACTATGGAGAACAGTATGGAGGTTCCTTCAAAAACTAAAAATAGAACTACCATACGACCCAGCAATCCCACTACTGGGCATATACCCTGAGAAAACCATAATTCAAAAAGAGTCATGTACCACAATGTTCATTGCAGCTCTATTTACAAAGCCAGAACATGGAAGCAACCTAAGTGTCCATTGACAGATGAATGGATAAAGAAGATGTGGCACGTATATACAATGGAATATTACTCAGCCATAAAAAGAAACGAAATTGAGTTATTTGTAGTGAGGTGGATGGACCTAGAGACTGTCATACAGAGTGAAGAAAGTCAGAAAGAGAAAAACAAATACCATATACTAACACATATATATGGAATCTAAAGAAAAAAAAAAAGGTTCTGAAGAACCTAGGGGCAGGACAGGAATAAAGACACAGACGTAGAGAATAGACTTGAGGACATGGGGAGGGGGAAGGGTAAGCTGGGATGAAATGGGAGAGTGGCATGGACATATATACACTACCAAATGTGAAACAGATAGCTAGTGGGAAGCAGCCGCATAGCTCAGGGAGATCAGCTCGGTGCTTTGTGACCACCTAGAGGGGTGGGATAGGGAGGATGGGAGGGAGACGCAAGAGGGAGGAGATATGGGGATATATGTATATGTATAGCTGATTCACTTTGTCATAAAGCAGAAACTAGCACACCATTGTAAAGCAATTATCCAATAAATATGTTAAAAAAAAACAAACCCACAGAGCATTTTAAGGGGTTAAATGTAAAAGGAAATGGGCTTGTTATGTGTCAGTTAAATAAACAAGGGCTTCTTGGACCAGAATGGGAGGGTTTCTAGTCACCATTCAACCTTCCAGAGATGTATTTAAATATGGCATTAGGTACATGTGGAGTTGTGTTTTTGTGTTTTGCCACCATTGTAAACTGAACACATCAGAGCAGAGAACTAGACTTAGAAACTGGGAGTTTTAGATGTCTCAGAAAATTGAAATAAAACCCAGGCTTCCAGGAGGGTTTGCAGATCTTGGGAAACTAAGGGTTTAAACTCAGTCATGATCTGTGGGTTTATTTTTCCCAATTTCAGAAATGTATTTAATGCTTCAGACATATTTACTGTGGACCCTGGAAATGATGTTATTGAGGGTGAGACACTCCCAATCCTCTTTCTTGACAGTAGGTATTTTGGGGTGTGTTGTTAACATAGAAATTAATTTCCATGTTCCTGTGGCTTGGTTGTTGATGTTGTCTGGGAAAAGAGTGGGACAGAATTCACAGTCACCCAAGTGCTCACATGAGCTTGTCTGTGGTTTGCATGCTGTGATGTCAGTGGGAATAGATTTGCTGGAGCCCATGTGTGCAGAGCCATGGCCTCAATGACAATAATGGTAAAGGGCACAGACTTAGCAATGGATAAACCTCAATTTCTATCTCAGTTCCACCTTAGGCAATTTGTATTCTCTCTCGAAGCCTCAGTTTATTCACCTGCAAAATGGGCACACCTGTGTGTCTTAGGGTTGTTGTGAGGATAAACTGAGACAAAAATGTAACGTAAGGCATATCCCAGCACATAGTATATGCTCAATAAATCTGAGTGATGATGATGATGATCAACTGTCATGAGATGGTGGCCTGTGATGAGATCAGGTCAGACCTTGGTCTTTGGTGATTTAATTTTGCTCAGTGAAATACCATATCCAAAAGCACAATCGGGATGACCCAATGACCACTGAGATGCCAGGATTGTGAAAGTGATATTTGGGATTTTATTAGCCAATCCCACAGCTGTAGTGAAAGCCAAGGCCTTGCTCTCTTTCAACTAGAGCTTTTACCCAAGAGTGAATTTATAAATAATTTATTTCTTCTTTATAAAGCATCATTTTGATACCTAATGACTGGCTCCATGAGAAGAAGATCAGGTTCACAAGCTGTTGTGGTCAGGAACCAAATATCATGTAGCTGCCGTCTAGTTATACTGTATACTATAGCCCTAATTTTATTTGGAGCCTCTCTTTTTCAAGAGCTCATGATTGCTCCTTCTTGCCCATTAAATCAAGTCCAAACTCCATGTCCTCGCATCTCTGTGATGCTCCCTAAGATAGATATTCCACCTTCTTGCTTGCTCACTCTTTAATATACTCTGTACACTGCATCTTATAAGGGCAGATATATGGTACTTGTACTACGAGGTTCTAATCTAGTGTCCATGGCAACATCGCTAAGTGATTTTCACTTTGACTTCTTACCTGGTGTCATCATTGTCCTCGCATGGTACTCCAGGCAACCACTCTCAACTGATGAAGCACGGTGTATGAATAAACCTGATTTACCACCCACGACCTAGGCAGACTGGCTTTTCTTCCTGAACATTTTAGGTTTTCCCCATACTTACGTGGTTTTAAGTGCTGGCCTTTTTACCCAGAATTCCTTTGTCTCTGCCCTATTAAGCCCCATTCATTGTTCAAGATTTAATGCAGTTCATCAAGTTTCTACAAGCAGCCTCGGTATTATAAAGTCACAAATAGTGTTTCTTTTCTTGAGTTGATTTGAGATCCTATATGATAGTTTTTCCTGATGACACAAACTCAGTTGACCTTTCCTTGTCCTGATCTCATAAAGCATATATTTTATTATTTTTTTAATTAATTAATTAATTTTTATTTTTGGCTGTGTTGGGTCTTCATTTCTGTGCGAGGGCTTTCTCTAGTTGCGGCAAGCGGGGGCCACTCTTCATCGCGGTGCGCGGGCCTCTCACTGTCGCGGCCTCTCTTGTTGCGGAGCACAGGCTCCAGACGCGCAGGCTCAGTAGTTGTGGCTCACGGGCCCAGTTGCTCCGCGGCATGTGGAATCTTCCCAGACCAGGGCTCAAACCCGTGTCCCCTGCATTAGCAGGCGGATTCTCAACCACTGCGCCACCAGGGAAGCCCTCATAAAGCATATATTATCTGAGTATAATCACATGAACTGTATTTTTAACCCTATGATGAATAACTTTTTGCCTATTTGGGCTTTACGACTAGATTCTTGAGGGTAGGAGCCACATGGTTTTTTTAGGGTAGGTAGCTCTGAGTTCAAATCCTGGCTTTGCCATTTCCTAGCAAAATGAACTTAACCTCACTGAATGTCAGGTTCCTTACATGAAAAATGAACAGGATAATAAAACCTACCTCCTGAGGTTTGTTGTAAGTATTCAATGCATGTAAATACCTTAGCCCAGTTTCTGAGAAATAATAAGGGGAAAATATAATGTATCTTTACATTCTGTATAAATCATAGTGAGATGCACAGAGCCTTGAAACAAAAGTCCCAATTTCCAACCCTGGTTTGGCCGTCAGTTAGCTTGGAGAAGTCACTTCAGAGTCTTATCTTGCTCGTCTACAAAATGACCTTTATGGTCCATTCTTTGGTCTGCTCCCACTTTGGTTTGTGATATACATGGGATGCTGCTGGTGAAATCAAAGGTGAGACCCCAAATATTTATCAATCTGTATACCATAAGGATGGACCAGTTGGAACAGCTGTTGGACAGATGCTGGCTGTAACGAGTAGGATGGCCACTCTGAGTATCCACCCTTGGGGAAGGCATTCTGGAAAGCACGAAGCACTACCCAGATGTGAGGAATCCCTATTGTCATTAATCCCTAGGTAAAGTGAAGATGGAAGTAGTTCCTGCAAATAATAGATAGCTCATAATATTGCGGGAACCTCAAAAAAGGCTGGCGCCATCCGGACTGTCAGCTGAGAGCAACAGAATCCCGACTCAGTGGGATAAGTGAAAGGTAGATTTGGATTTAGGTGTGACTGTATCCAAGGGCTCAAATGTTATATTTAAGACAGTTTTATTCTGTTCACTTTTCATACCTGCTTGCCTCTGAATGCGCTCCAATCTCAGGCAGGTTTCCCCTTCATAATAACAAGACAAGATGGCACCAGCAGGTCCGGGTTTATATACTGTTCCCCCAGCTTGAAGTACACCAGAAAGAGAGCTCCTCTTTTCCCAATAATCCCAGCAAAAGACCTGGAATTTCTCACTCCTCTGATTGCCTGTCAATTGTAACTAACTTGCCCATCTCTGAGCTGATTGCTGTCTGTGGGGATGCATTGCTCTGATTGGCAGTGTCTGCTTCACACATGTAAATAAGTCCCCTGCATATGAACCTTCAAGTTGCGAACTTTCAAAGGTGCGAACGTGTGTGAGTGAAAGACCTCAGCGTCAGGCATGAGTGAAATTGCAGCTTGCCCTCCATCTCCCATTGCTGACAATCCTTCAGCTCTACCATCTCCCACCTCCTCTCCCTCCTCCAGTCAGTAACTCTTCTTGCCCGTTCCCTTGACACCAGCCCCTGTATGCCAGCTGTGGTACTGGACTACTGTACTTTTCAAGGTACTGTACTGTAAGATTAAAAGTGTTTTCTTTATTTTTTGTGTTTGTTTTTTATGTATTATTTGTGTGAAAAGTATTATAAACCTATTACAGTACAGTACTATATAGCCGACTGTGTTAGTTGGGTACCTATGCTAGCTTTGATGCACTTACAAACAAATTGGACTTAGGAATGCACTCTTGGAATGGAACTCGTTCTTATGTAGGGGACTTACTGTGCTACAGGGACCAGGGGCCTTAACTGCATGGACATCCTAATGAGATAGAGCTCTGTACATCCCCACTGAAGGGGAAAGTGGGTACTACCCAGGCTAAAACAACAGCTGTCCATTACCATGGTGTAATGCAGATGAGCTAGAGAAGAACAAGGTGGTCCTGTTCTTATCCGGGCTTGGTCACTTCCTGTTCACCATGAATACACAGCTCTCACATGAAAACAAAGAGTGTTGTGTCTGAATTCCTTCCGCTAAGAATCCAACTAGTCTGTGAGACTCTGCTTCCACTCATTAATACATGAGAACATGGATCTGTCATCCCACATCCTTCTTGCCCACAGAGGACAGCACGGAGAAGATGCTTCAGGGTAGGGCGTTAGTGGGATATGGTGGCTGATGTCAAATGGGTTTGGCATGTTCTCTAAGACTATGAATTTGCAAAGCTTTGGAATCATGAAGGAAAGGAAAAACCACAATGTGCTCATCCAGGCATTTCTTTCTTTCCTCTTGTTTTTCCTCAAAGCACTGGTACTTCGAGGGAAATGTAATCCTTATGTTTCTATTTAATTTGTAGTATACTTAGGTCATCAAAATGGAGCCTATAAAGAGTCATTTGATGTCCAGGAAGAATTATGAGCTTGTATATAAGCCTCTTAAAATGTGTGTGTGCTTGCGCATGTGTGTGTGAGTGAATGTGTGTATGTATGTTAGCACTTGAGATTTACCCCTTCAAAGCTCTGCATTTCATTAAGTTTGAACTCATCAGAAAGTGAAGTTCAGGGCTCACAGTTAGATAGAAAGATCTATTGAGAGACTTGATTTCTTTCCTTTTTCAGAACCACACGTGGAATAATAGAAGCATCATGCATACTTCCTCAGACCCATACAATCAAGGGTGTAGGTATCCCTCTTGATGACAACTTTTGGATAGCGTTCTCTGAACCCATTGTTCCCATTTCCTCTTAACCCTCTGCAGTCCGGCTTACATCCCTCACCTTCCCACCCACACCCGATTCCATACAGGTGGGCCTTGAGGGTCTCCAGGATACTGTTAAATCCAGCGCATGTGCGCGTTTTTACTTGGCCATCCAATGGATATTTTTTTCTCATGGTATGTGATTTCTCAGCAGCATCTGGCACAATCAAACACTCTCCCCTCTTTTTTTCCTTTAAAAAAATTTTTTTTTATTGTGATAACATTGATTTACAATGTTGTGTTAGTTTCAGGTGTACGGCGAAGTGAATCTGTGGTACGTATACATATATCGACTCTTTTCTAGATTCTTTTCCCATAGAGGCCATTACAGAGCACTGAGTAGAGTTCCCCGTGCTAGACAGCAGGTCCTTATTAGTTATCTATTTTATATGTAGCAGTGAAACACTGTCTCCTCTTGACAGACCTCCTCACTTGGTTTGAGTAATTTCATAATCTCCCATCAGTCTTCCAATGCTCCCTGTCTCCCTGGCTGCTTCCCTTATCCTTATTATCCTTCTCCTTCTCCTTATCTTAGCCTTATCCTCTTCCTCTACCCAGCCATTGGATACTGGAAGTCTTCTAGGCTTAGTCCCTATATTTTCTCCCTATATTCTCATCCACTCCCATGGATTCAATGCCATCTGTATACTAGTGGCTCTCAAATTTATATCTGTCTCCCAGGCAGCTCCGTTGAGCTCTAGGGCACATTGCCAGGTGCCCTCTAAACATCTCCACTTGGGTATCTCAAAGGCGCCCAAAACATAACAAGTTCTGGACTGAAGTCATCGTCTCCAATCCCCACCCTCCCAATATATTTGTTCCCTGGTGTCTTTGCTCTGGTGAAAGTCACGTCATAGCATCTCTTTCATTTTTCTATCTCCATCACCGCCATCCTAGTCCAAATTACCATCATTTATTGTCTGGGCCACTGCAATGGCCTACTTACTCGACTCTCACGTCTACTCTGTCCATTCTCATTCTCTCTCTGCACCGTAGTCATAGCTGTCTTTTTTTTTTTTTTTTAATTTTTATTTATTTATTTATTTATTTTTGACTGTGTTGGGTCTTCGTTTCTGTGCGAGGGCTTTCTCTAGTTGTGGCAAGCGGGGGCCACTCTTCATCGCGTTGCGCGGGCCTCTCACTATCGCGGCCTCTCTTGTTGGGGAGCACAGGCTCCAGACGCGCAGGCTCAGTAATTGTGGCTCACGGGCCCAGTTGCTCCACGGCATGTGGGATCTTCCCAGACCAGGGCTCGAACCCGTGTCCCCTGCATTGGCAGGCGGATTCTTAACCACTGCGCCACCAGGGAAGCCCCATAGCTGTCTTTTTAATGTACTAATCTTGCCATGTCAACTCCCACGTAAATGGTTTGCCATTGCTTTTAGGATAAAAATGAAGATCCTTCACAACGTTTATCTGCATGCGCTGGTCCCTGTCTACGTCTCCAGCTTCGTGCCAACACTCTGCCCTTGCATCCTGGGCTGCAGTCACTCTGGTTTCCCTTCCTTGAAAGTGCCATTTCTCCTCCCAGAACGGGGACTTTGCATGTTCTCTTCCATCTGTCTGGAATTTCCTCCCCCTCCATTCCCATTTACCTAGGTAACTCCTATTCGTCATTCCAACCTTAGCATAAGGGTTGCCACACTAGGGAAGTGTCCTGTGACCCCATGACCTATGTCAGGCGACTTTGTTCCCTGTATCCATAACATTGTGCACCTTTCCTTTTGAACACTTATCTTGGCTTCCAATTATATTTTAAAGTATGTATATATAATATATCATTGCATATAGGATAATATATTTCTATTTAATGTATTAATATAGATCTCATTTTATTACATATATGACATACATTTTCATACATTACATATACATGTTAATATTTCCCATTAGACTCTGAGAACAGAAACCATGTCTGTCTTAATCACTATTATATCCTCAGTGTCTAGCACATTTTTGGACATGTAGTAGGTATTTCAGGTTAGATGGGGTTTATCAGTCTGGTGGCTGTGAAGATACACCACGCAGATCTCCTGCCATGAGACGTATGATTGACTGAAGACCCCAGCTACCTTCTCTCTGAATCCACCACCATGTTTGCACATGTCCCTTGGACTGTCCCAGCCAGTAACAGCCCTTTGGGGAAACCGATGCCGGTTTATTAATGCACGAGTCTTCTAATATGCAACTTGGGTTCAAGGACTTCTCACTGGCCTAACCAAAACATTTTAGGAACCAAGCTGCAAGACTTGGTTCAAGACTCAAGAAGAGTTCAAGACTCTTCCTTCCTTTTCTCTATGCTTCCATGGGTATTGGGTCTGCATCATGGTCTGAAGACTCTCTGCTTCCTCACCTTTATCTTTCATGAACATTTCCCTCGGTGAATCTCTTGCAGGTTTAATCTTGTCTTTGTGTCTGCATTTTTGGAGGATCCAAACTAACACAGCTGATACCAAGAATAATCCAAGAAAGCAGATGGTGTAGGGAGGGGATTTGGGACTGGTCTACTCACAGCCCAGAAGGCAAAGAAGATCACATTCCTAGGGTTCTTTGATCTCTCTAGGTTTCTCATGAACCCCTAGAGCTTGAAGAGTCTGCTTACCCCTTCCTAGTAAGTTCCTGAAATTCCTGCATGATGGAAGGTTCTGCAGAGATCTGGCCCTCCCATCTAGGAACCACCATCTCCTTCCCAAAACTTCTTCAAAGGGGAATGAAGCTGGAAACCAAACCGTGGCTCAGAACCCTCATTTCATCTGCTCAGCCTCTAGGGGGCGGTATGGAACTCAGAGGCCCAGGACAACAGATGCCCCTTACTTACCCCAGGAGCTCCCTCCACCTACCTCCTCTCCTGGCTGCCAGGCTCATACCTAGGGTTACATCCCAGCATAACCTGGCTGCAAATATGCTAGGCCTGGTCATGGAGGAAAGCCCAAGCTTGGTGATGGATGAGTCAGGTTGGTATGTGAGTTCAAGCTGCAAATGGATGGTGTTGTACGGTAGCCACATTCAGGAGTGGCTTTGAAAGAAGGGTAAAGAGAGAAAATGGTCCTAATTGGCATAGCTGTGACCGGGGCACTGGCAATCCATTTTCTACGGAAGGAAAAGTGACCCAGAGGTGAGAATATATATAGACTCCTGGGCAGTGGCTAATGACCTGATCAAAGAAAAGAAAGCCTGGGATACAGGCATGTGTGAGTAGGACTAAGGGCTACATACACACTGTGGAGATTTTCATGCACGTGGTAATGCTTCCTGTAAAAGGCATAAGGAAAAGACAAGTAGACGAAATTACTCAGCCAGCTGACATTCATGGAGGCCCAATAAAATGGACTCCTTTCCATGGCTGATCTAATTACTGTTGTTTCTGAATGTGCAGTGGGTGAGCAACAGAGAGGGAGGCAGTATTCCTTGAAAAGACAAGCTAGCAGCTTTGTGGCAGGTTGACGACATTGGGCTTTTTTCATCGTGATAGACACTGATTCCAGGTGTGGGTTTGGCTCTCCTGCCCGCAGATCTTTGGCTGGCACCAATCTCTGGTTGCTTGCTGAATGCCTGATCCACAGGCATGGAATCCCACACAACAGAGCATGTGACTAGGGGGCTCATTTTACAACTCTTTATTAGTTGTAAAATGTATCACACCCCCCAGGAAAAGCTGGCCTCATAAAGTTCGGGAACAGTCTTCCAAAGGTGCAACTGAAGCAACTTGGAGGTGACACTCCGGATGGATAGGGAGACATCTTTCAAGATGCAGGGTGTGTACTAGATCAGAGACCCATAAGTGGTGTTCCCAACAGGAAAATTTAGTCCAGTAAGTTAAGGGGTAGAAGCAGGAGTGGCCTCACTCACTATCACTCCCAGTGACCTATTGGGAGATTTTGTGTTTCCTATCCCCTCTACTCTGGGTTCTTCCAGGCTGGAGGTCCTGGTCCCCAAAGGGAACATCTTGGGGCACAGCAGATGTCACATTGAATTATAAGTTACAGCTAAGACCAGGCCACTTTTGATTCCTTGCATCCAGAAACAAGCCAGTGAGAAGAGCAGTTACCATATTGAGAGGAATTATTGACCCTGACCTGCAGGAGGATGTAGGGTTTGTTTACACAGTGGGGGCAGGGAACTCAGGTATGTAGAACTCAGATAATTACCTGAGGCCTCTTGGTACTCCCTTGTCCCATTATAAGTAAGAATGGACATGTATAGCAATACTGGCTTGAAAAGCACATCAAATACATATGGAACAAACGACTGACTAATGAATGAATCTCAACTTCTGAAACCACACTGTCTACTTGGGTAACTCGCAAAAGGGTTAGGGGTAAACCTTTGGTGAAAATGTTTTCCCAGAGATCCAGGACTCATTTATCAGCCTGGAATTCTCTTCATTAATTCCCTTCTCCCAATCCATGTAATCCTCATAGAAATAAGACTCCAGAAGCTTGCTCTGCAATTTCATTACTCCAGATTTGGGCATGCAGATGAAGTTTCCCCAAGCACTCTCTCTATAGAATCCCGGTTTTGAGCTAAAAGACACTTTAAAAGTCATCTAGTCCTTTAGGCTAGGTGGGAGAATGGAGAACCGGAAAGATTAGGTGATTTATCAAAAGTCATCCTGAGGTGTATTAGAAGTGACTTTTACTTAAATGTATTATAAATCTCAGAGATAGCTCTTTCTTTTACCCGGTTCATTGAAGTGCTAAGGGTGACTCCAGAGTATATCATACTAGTTGCCCAGGTCATCAGTATTGTCATTATCATAATCATTATTGGTACTAGAATGATAACATATTTATTGAATGATTAGTTTGTATTAGGCAGTGTGATAAGCATTTGAACTCATCTTAAGCCTACAAGCCCTGCGAGGTACATATGAATACTATCTCCAATTTCCAAGAAGTGGAAATGGAGGGCTGGAGAGGTGAGTGATTTGTCTAAGCTTGCCATTTTGGCCAGCAGCTGAAAGAGGATGAAAAGATAAGTCTGTCTCTCCAGGGTTGGAATTCCTGACCACTATGCTACTTCTATGAACAGGCTGAAATTCTAATAAGCCTACAATATTTTATTAGATACTCTGTTTTAAAATTAAACTTAGCAGGAGAAAAATTACAGAATGTTCTCCCTGTTCTATGAATACAAAAATATCAGAGAACCCATCACACACGGTAAGTGTGACCATAACAGCTTCCCAAGCCATCTGGTTTGACTGGGTGAGCCTATCAACACTCCCATCTTTTTAGTTGGGGAAACTGAGTCTGAGGCCCCTTGAGGAGCACGCAGGTGTGTCAGGGCCATCACTCAGGCCTGAGGCGTCTCTGTCAGAGCTTTGCTGAGCAGAGCTGCTTGCCGCCATGTGCAGTGAAAAAATCAACAGGGATCAATACCTGTCTCTGTTCTTCTTGTCTACATCCCCTGGATGATGGCCTAAGAACAGGAGGCCAGATTCACCACGAAACTTCAGCCTACAGCAGAAACTCATTATAGCCTTGCTGGAGCTAACTTTTCCTCGTTGAACCATGAGAGATACTGAAAGGAGTGATAGGAAAGGTCAGAGGGAATTCACCGGGATCTAAGTCTTGTATGCCAGTGAGTTAATGTGGCTAAGTTTCCATAAACAGACACCCATCCATCAACAAATGTTTGTTCAATAGTCAACATAATCCCAGCTATGAAGCAGGATAGCCCAACAGTTAAACAGTACTCTGAATCCAGGCAGATCTGGGGTCAAATTCCATTTCCGCTATTTACTTGCTGTGGGAATTTGTGCAAGTCCTTCTGCTTCCTTCCTTCCCTCCCTCCCTTCTTTGCACATTTATTTAGGTATAACACAAAAAGTAAAGTGCATAAAATACACAAATGCTAAGGGATTATTGATATCTATCTATCTATCTATCATCCAACCATCTATCCATCATCTCTCTCTGACTCTATGTATCTATCTACCTATTGGTCCATCCATCCACCCATCCACCCATCCATCCATCCATCCATCCATCCATCCATCCCTCCCTCCATCCATCCATCCCTCCATCCATCCATCCATCTTTCTATCTATCTATCTACCCATCTATCCATCTATCCATCATCTCTCTCTGACTCTATTATCTACCTATCTATCTATGTATCCATCCATCTATTATCTATCATGTGTGTGTGTAACCACCACTCAGATCAGGATAACGCACCCCGTAATGTTCCCTTATGCTGCTTCTCAATCTATATGTCCAACAAGAGGCAATCATCACTCTGTCTTCCACTGATAAATTTTGCCTGTCCTTGAAACTCACATAAATGGAATCAGACAGAGCATACTCTTTTGTGTCTGGCTTCTGTCATTCAAAATAGTATCTGTGAGATTCATCCACGTTGCTGTGTGTACCAATGGTTATTTTCTTATTTTGACATAGTATTATATTCCAGTGTCTGAATACAGCCTCATATGGTCATCTATTCCTCTCTTGAGAGGTGTTTATACAATTCTGAGTGTTTGGCTGTTATAAATAAAGATGCTGGGAACATTCTTGTGCTTGTTTTCTTGTGACCAATGCCATCACTTCTGTTGGGTAGATAACTGGGAGTGATGGGCCATTTTGCTTCTGTTTTGGGAGCCTCAGTTTCCCTACTTAATCTGCTTAGATTAAATGAGGTGCATAGTCTAATACATTATAACCACCCAGTCATTTTAAGAGTTATTCTAACTGTGTGTTTTAATGCTGTCTTGCATTAACCTAACCTCTCCTCAAAAGCCAGTGCCAGCTCACCGTTCTAGGACCTACTGCAGCCATGGTGAATTTGGGTTGAGCACACCAGGAATCTCTACGTGTGGAATGTTTAGGCATAGTACTCAATGCGCACCTGCCAAAGTTAACAGTGGATTCCTCCCACCATTATTTATTCAGGGAACACTTCTTTTCCATTTACTTTATTTCATCTGACCACAGAGAATGCCAAAGCTCCATTACTTCCAGCCAACCAGGAGGGTTATAGACCATGACCTCCAAAGAAGAACATTTTCCTATCTTTGCTTTTTTATTTTTTTGAACTCATTGTCCTAAAATGATATCTCAATTAGCCAGATGAGCTTCTGAAACATGAGGGAAACAAAACCTGATGTGAAGGACTCTGAAGAAATGTGGAGTGTCCCCCCGGCTTCCAGAGGGGGGCCAGGCTCAGAGCATGGCATGTGAGAATCTCCAGGGACCCTTCTTCCACTCCAGGCTTGTGGTCATGCCCTTGAATCTGCATGAGCAGAAACTTGGGTGTACCCAAATGGATAGTGGTTGGAGCTAGAAGACAGCCTCAGAGGTGCAATAAATCAAGGACAATTGTAAAGGTGCTTTGTGTTCTAGGCTGTTGAAACATCTCTCTCGTCTAATGGAACCTTCCCCAAGGTGCTATTAACTGTAGGCATAGGATAACGTGAAGAGCTCTCCTCCCCATCCCCTTTTTCTCCTGCAAATAATGGGATGATGTTTTATCTCCAAAAATAGCCCGTTGGGCTTGGAACACTTTCCTTCCCCTCTTAGGGCTCTGTGGGATTATTGGATTATGAAGCAAAGGGCTTTTCCAGGCTTGCTGGCGTGGCTGACTGGTGTTAGAGGGCAGAAAGCCAAGGCTAGCTGAAGTGCATGACATCTTGCAGGTTTAATATTCGACACCAATGTATTGAGCACTTACTAAGCTTCAGGCACTGTGCTGGGTGTTTCATGGTTGCAACTAATTCTTACAATGACTTTATTATAAAATAGATACCTCCTTTCGCCTCTCCCATTTTGAGATAAAGAATCAAGGAGGTTATCACCCAAGACCATGCAGTTAGAAGGTAGCAGAGCTGAGATGAGCATTCCATAGCCCATGCCTTTAATTTGGAAAATATGTCATTTGGAAATGGCAATTACCACTGTTGTAGTTTAATTTTTAGATTCCTAGCATTTCTCACTGACGTGCTTATTTTTCTAACAAGAAAATAGAATTAGTTTTATTTTGAGACTATTATTGTCCTCCTAACACCTAACCCAATGCCTGACAAAATCTAACCATAGTTAATTTTAGCCAAACTAACCTTGAACTAATGATTTATAAAATAAGTGAATAAAATGGTACTCACCCAGCTTGCTCTGAGTGTTCTCTTCCCAGCTGAAGAATCTACTTTCCCCCCAGGTTTCCCAGTTGCCTTTGAGGTGATAGGGGGCACCTGTTACTTTTCTTGATTGTCCTGTCTTTTGGACTGCCCTCCTCTGCCCCATGTCATTCTGCTGTGACTTCACATCAGGGGTCCCTTTCTCAACTCCCCCACTATTCACCAGCCTGGCTATTTAGGGCATTTCCAACCCCTTGGATGTAGTGGATTAGTTCGGGGTGAACATGTGAGTCTGTTGCTGAGATCAGGGTAGACCCTGGGATAGAGTGGGCTTCCCTCCTTTAGGAATTCTGAGCTTCTCTAGGAATAATCTAGGCCTGATATTGTTGAGAGCCATCTTTGGTTTGGTGTCAGTTGAGCCCAGAAGAAATAGAAAGCCATGAAGCCAATGGATAGGAAAGAAGAGATGGGAGATGAGAGATGTGTGTGTGTGTGTGTGTGTGTGTGAGAGAGAGAGAGAGAGAGAGAGAGAGAGAGAGAGAGAGAGAGAGAAGTGGGGAGGGGGAGGAGGGGAGAGGGAAATCTAGTGATATTCTCTTAGAACTTTGGATCTGGCTATGCCTGAAGCTTCTCTCTCGGCTGCCTGGGGTACCAGGGAGATGTGCCACTGTGAGTAACATAGTTGGAAGCCTCCAACTCCTGTAACTTTGGATTTGCTCCAGCGTTCAATCTGGGGCCACACTCTCCCTGGGCTGCTCCAGCCAATGACTGAGCATGGTGTGGGTGCTAGAGTAGGGCCATTTCTCTTTACTCTGCGGCTTCCCATTGGTCTCACTGAGGCGGGATTGGGTTGCACTGTGGTTTGAGGCTCTTTCTACCCAATCCTCCTTCCTTCCCTCTTCCTTTCCCAGGTGGCCGACCAGTGTCATCATATGAAGCCTCTCCCCATCTATCCTTGCCTCCTCTTCCTTTATCCTTAACTGGCATTCCCCTCCGCCCCCCAATACGTCTCATGGCTGTCTAATTCTATCTTGGCTTCTGCTTCCTGTAGGGACTGAACCAACACACCAACCAATACATTCCATTGTTGCTGAAGCTAGTTTGAATTGAGTCTCTGTCGTTTGCAACCCAAAGAATCCTATTACAGAAGTGGGGTCTAGTATGTAAAGCTGCTTTGAAAACCATAGGTCCTATAGGGATATTGGTTATCATGATTATTTTTCTCATGATTGTCTACTGGGAGTTAAATAACAAGAGATCAAGAGTAACTCCCCTGGATGGAGGGAGGAGAGCATTGCATTTTTATAGGAAATCCTTGACGATGGATGTCTTCTAAACTTGGACAAGCTGTGAGGGTAGTGAGATGGTGGATGGGTCTCATACAAAGATTATCTGGGACAGGGACTTCCCTGGTGGTCCAATTGTTACGATTCTGCGCTTTCACTGCAGGGGGTGCGGGTTCAATCCCTGGTCAGGGAACTAAGATCCCACAAAAAAAAATAAAAATTCTCTGGGACAATCTACATGGCTGGTGTTGAAACACAAGTCTCTTGTTCCGCACCTCTCCTGGACTTCAAACCCATCTATCCTAAAATTTCCTGCATGCTGGCACTTGAGTATCTCTCTTAGGCACTGGGAACTTTTCAGGTCTAAAATGCAACTTTTAATTTTTCTCCTTAATCCTCTAATTTTTTCTTTCTCTGATGTTTCTTAGGTTGCAAAATGCCCCACAGTCAATTCAGTAGTTTAGGACAAAAGTCATTCTTGATCCCTTCCACTCCTCCTACCCCATCCCATCAATCACAATTTCTCCTTTATGTAAGGACTCATTACCTCATTACCTGCCCCCTAAGTAAGGCACACAATGTATATTAGCCTGTGCCTGCCCTGTGGAAGTTACTTCCAAACATCAAATGTTAATTTCCATTTCTATTACCTCCCAAACCTGGGATCATATAGGCTTTCATAAGTCAATAGTCAGCTTTTTAAAAAGTATTGAGATTGTTGATTTTAATTAAACTCAGAAGACGGCTTATCCTCCTATTTTCTTTTTAGGAAGAGACCCCATTATATCCAGAATAAAAGGGACAACCCTTGGAGAAAAATCAACTTTGTATACCAAAGAAGCGCAAACTTGAGAAAGTCACAAACAGTGCAATCCTAAAACTCGTTGGAGATTGATGTAGGGTTGCCAATATTTTTCTCTTGCCGAGTAATATTTTTAAAAATTGCTGTCTGCAATTACTAACAGTTTGTAAATGTGTAAGTCAGTTAAAACTCCGGCCTCAAAGTTTCAGTTCTGAAGTGAAGCTGCTTTTAAAGATGTCCAAGTCCAAACTCTCAGCCCCTTCTGCAAGGTTTTTACTTTCCGCCCATCTCTGGTATCACCCTTCCTTCCCCACCGCACTCCAGCTCTGTGCCATGCAGATTGACTTACCCCTCACCCTTTTGGTCCTTTCCATTTTCCATTCTTCTTTCTGGCTGGCAGTGTTTTCCTCCCTTTCTCTGATCCAGCATCAGAAAACCCCCTTCCCATCTCCTCTCCCGCTTGTCCAGCAAATGCAGACCTGTCCTGCAGAGGCACAGAAGTGGACGACACTGGCCAGTAATAAGCTGAATCCTTTTAGCTGGCAGGCATTCATCATTCGTGTTCCATTGCAAAAGAGAATCTTTCCATAATAAATATGGAGAGAACAGAATCTTAGAATAAGGGGCAGCCCTTGATATTGAATGCATTAACCTGTATGAACAACTCGTGATATTTTCCTTCCTTTTCAGTTTGCCATTGACTGATGGACACTTGGGGGCCCTCTTGTTTATCTTCCCTGGGTGGTTTTGCCTCTTTTTTTCCAGGTACGCTGAACCTCGAGTGAGCAAAGCCCTTTCCAATCAAATGAATGATCAGACTTCAAACTCGGTCTCCATCTTCTTGCCGCATCACCCACCCATGCTGGAGCTCTGTGCTGAGCCCTTTGATGACAGGAAAATAAACTCCGTGTTGCATGGGACCTGTTTAGGAAAATGAGAAGTCCACCTCTCTGATCATGGACTCCCCTTTGGACCCAAAGAAGAAAAAACAGATCGAAAAGAAACATAGCAAGAATCAAGAATGAAGATGGAAGAGAGCTTTTTACTCGTACCTGCTCAGATTTGCCAACTCACCTGAATTATTTACATTGTGAGTTCAGTAGTCCTGTGCCATGCACACGACCCCTTTTTCTTGGGAGATGGCATCTCTAACGAGGTTCATCTGCTTTGTACAGCTGATCATATTGGAACTTATAGCGTTTTTTTCCACAGTGAAAACAAGAGATCTTCATTTTAAACTTTCTCAATGTCTTAATCTCTCCAGAATTAACTTCTCCCGTACTGGCTCAGGAATAGTGAGCTGCTAACCTTGCATCTAACAAAACTGTTTTGGGTGTGAGTGTGTAGAGACTAAGCCTCAATAGTGGTCTTGGGTTTAATAATGTGGTAATACAGGTATTGAGAGCCCAGCAGTGTTGGCTATTGTACTCATGTGATTGCAATTCACTCTCACAACAAACCTGTAAGACAGGCGTCATTACCCACATTTTACAGATGAGGAAACTGAGGGTCAGAGAGGTGTAGGTGCTCAGCTGATAGTAGAGCCAGATCCAAACCCATGCTGGCCTGATTCTAAGACCCTTTTTCTTCTTGCAGACATCATGCTGTGACCATTTTTCTGAGCATCTTTCTGTTATCTCTTCTTGTTTTTAACTTATATCTGGTTTGGTTGAAACTCTGGCTCAGATGATATAAAGGAAACTGGGCACTGGAGGGGAAGGTTACTACTTCAGGGGACTATGTATGGGGTCACATTTTCAGTTTCATCTTCATGACTTTTGCTAATGCACCCAATAGACTGACTTCTCAATTCAACTCTTCCTTGTCTCCAAAATTTAGATTTTGCTCAGATAAGGCCTTCTGGGGTGGTGGGGGTGAAGGAGATGATGGTGGTGCTAATGGTGCTGGGACTGGTGATGGTGGTAGAGGTGGAGGTGGTCATGGGATGCTGATGGTGGTGATGTGGAGGTGGTGATGGCAGCAGAGGTGGTGGTGGTGATGGTGATGGTGATGATGATGGGTGATGGTGATGGTGGCATAGTTCTTTCGTAGGGTCAATACACCCCAGAGACTTGATTTGATCAATGGGACCAAAGGGATGAGAATCTGGGAAAGTGACACATCTTCACCAAATTTCCATAAGACTGAGGTAGAAACTGGACTCTAATGGGGTAATTGATGGAGCTTCTTTATTTTTTATTTATTTATTTATTTTTTGGCCGCACCACATGGCTTGTGGGATCTTAGTTCCCCGACCAGGGATCAAACCCGGGCCCTCAGCCGTGAGAGCGTGGAATCCTAACCACTGGACCACCAGGAAATTCCCCGTATTTATTCTTTCTTATCACATGCTCTAGGCTCTACTATCATGGACTTCCTAATTCCTGAGACAGGGAAACCAAGTTAGACTCAAGGTTGATCAGAGAACATGGAAGGAGAGCAAGTCAGACCCCCAATAAGCTCTTGTACGTTCTCATCCTAGAGGGAGGCATACTTTAAAGGACAGTTTTCTCATCTGACAGATTTAGGATCAGATTTTGAACTAATGCTTCATCTCTGAGCCTCAGTTTCCCAATTTTTCAAATAATCCTGAGTTTTCCAAATTATTATAAGGATCTAATAGCATAATGTATGTGGACCGCTCAGCACACTTTCAGGCAAAGAATAGACACTCAGCAATGGGTATCTGGAAAGAAAATGTAATTAAATTAATCTTCACAATTCCCCCAAAGATCCCCATTTTATAGCTGTGCAAACTGAGGCACAGAGGAGTTAAGTAACTTGTAATAGTAGGTATCACTTATTGGACACATATAGGTGCCAAGTACTGTGCTAAAAGTTATCTCATTTCATCATAACAACCACACGAGGTTGTACTCATATTCCTCCCATTTTACAGATGAGAAAACTGAGGCACACAGGGTTTGCCCATGTGGAGAGGGGGTGATACAGGATTTGTACTTGAGTTACTAACTTCAGAATCCTTATGCTTAACCAGAGATTGGGATGGTGGGAAGGCTGGGGAGAGAGCACTGGTCATGTAAGGGAGATGCACTGGTGCGTCTGCTTTCTGCACCAGGATCTGCACAGCCCAAATATCCATGCTTCCAGAGGTTGTCCTTGACCATGTGTATGTAAGGGGGATTCTGGGCCAAACCCTGCTGCCTGGGAAGGGATGTTTATAGAGGGGACATCTCCTCCACACCCAGGAGGATGTGCTTCTTACATGCTTTAGGCTCCAAGAACCTGGCTTCAAATGCACCAGCGATTCAGAAAAGAAAAACAAAAAAAAAGTTCATGCTTGCTCTCTTAGGGGATAAAAAAAAAAAAGCAACAAGAAATCTCTCTTATCCATCTGTAACCAAATATATTTTGTGCTTGGTTTCCTTGGGCGGCCCTTCTCTTAACGGCTTCTAATTCATAGAGACAAAAAACATAAAACAATTTAAGGCATTGGCACACACAGCTTGGCGAGGCAGTTTACTCCCCGGGGAGCATTTTGGCAGGGACCTCCTGAGGTTGGCTAAGCTAGGAGGCTGGGAGGCTTACGGGGATGGAGGAAGGAAGGTTTTTTGCTTATGCCGTTCTCTGCTTGCCGAGCTGAGAGGTATTTGAGGGAAGTGGGTTGGCCCAATAATTATCCAGCTGCTAATTACAGCCAGTTGTGCAGGAATACTGTACAGAGCCCCAAAAGCTTGCCACGCCAGCTGGGAAGAGCCCTCATCCAGTGATGGATTTATGGCTGGCCGTGCAGAGCGGGATGTATGTTTTGGCTTGTGTATTTGAGAGAGCACAGCTTCTCCCTCTTTCTTTGCCTCTCTCCCTCTCTTTAATCTCGACTTCAGAAGGGAAGGAGTTGGTCATTAATTCATTTGGATTTAGAATCTGGGCTTTTTCATGTGAAAGAGGCAGAAGCCATGAGGATTTTGTGTCAAGTATACTCTGTTCAGTTAATATTTACTGAATGAAATAAATGTATCCATAACGAGTCTTATATAATATTTACAGAACACTTTCCAGGATGCCAAAGCCTCATTATAAATACTTTTCATGGATTGTGCAATAGATTCCCATTATTACCCACATTTTACAGTTGAGGAAATTTACTGAGGCTCAGAGAGGTGGGTGATTTATCCAAGGTCACACAGTGTGATGAAGCGTGTATTTAGGCCCAGCAGCCAACCAGGATACGATATGGGTGGGCATGGTGGAGGATACAGGGATGATAGATGGATGCCTTTGGGGGAAATTTAACTCAATCTCCTCTGTTTTCAGTGGTTGAGGAAGCATCCAAAGGAGTCCAGTTTTAAGCAATGGATTTGTGGCAGAATCAGGTCTTCTAACATGTTGGCCCGAGTTCCCGCCTCTCTCCCTGTTGCCTTAGAGAAGTTTTCTCAGCCCTAGAAGACTGGATTTTCACACTCTTAAACTCTGCCTTCCCGGTCCTGGCTGCCGGAAGGGAAGCAGAGACACAGCCCTGACCCCACAGAGGGTGAATAACCATCCTGGTCTGTCTAGGACTGAGAAGCTTTCCAGAATGTGGGATTCTCAGTGCAAAAACTAGGAAAGTTCCAGGAGAAATGGGACAAGTAGGGCCCCCTGTGCCCACGTGACTTGGTAAACTCTGGTAAATCATGCCTATTTAAGTCTGTGTCATCTAAGACCTTTCCAGAATGCCATCCAGTGTCGGGCCGAGAACCTGGGCTTTGGCCTCAGGCCGATGTCATCATCTGTGCCATTGTAGGATGCATTGTAGGACGTTCATTAGCATCCCTGTCTTCCGCCCACTAGATGCCAGTAGCACCGCAGCCCGCAGCTGTGACAACTAAACATGTCTCCAGACATTGCCAAGTGTCCCTTGGGTCGGGGAGCAAAATTGGTCCCAGTTGAGAACAATTGATCTACATCTTTGTTGTCTGATATGGTCATTTCTGGGATCCAAGTGAATGTACTGTTTTTCGTAAAAGTTCTTGATACATGGTGCCCAGCGGTCTTCCACACAAGTTGTACCAATTTATAAGACCACCTATGGTGCATGACAATGCTGTTTCCCTACATGCTCGCCAAGAACCATTGTTACCCACTTGGGCCTTAAGGAATCCTTGAGAGGTACTTACCCACTTCTAGATACGTATTGATAGAACAGAGAAGCCCTTATAGGTGACCCAAACCCAACATTTCACACGGGGAAAACTGAGACTGGAAGGGACAGTGGCTTGCCCCAGGTCACACAGTGAATGAGTGATCAAGTTGGTCCTGAGTGTTGATAAATTTGCATCTTGCATTGTAATCCGGCGTTCCCAGTAATAGCCTTGATCATTCCCAATTAGATTGATTCATTGAGGTAAATCTTATTTTCCAGATTTTTCTCCCAGATGGCGTGGGATTCCTTAACATTTTTTTTTTTTTTTTTTTTTTTATCGTGCTGGCCATGGATAAAGGCGGTGCTTTGGTGGCGAGGCAGGGAGTGATGTATTCTCAGCAGTTGAGGGGCCGGTAAAATTTTATGGGCTTGCAGCCTGCCACGGACTGGGTTTATTGTCCTTTGTAAATTCTCCACTCTTTTTTCCCCTTTGAAGTCAGGAGTGATGGAACCAGTGGTCTAATTGATACAGGATGGGAAGAGGCTGGTGTCGCTCACAGAGATAGGGCCAGCTTGCTCCTGCAGTTGTCTACAGTTCAATCCATGGGCTTATCGAAGGGGAATGATCTGTTGGCCCAACACAAACTTAGAATAAGCTCAGGGCTTTTACGCTCTGGTCTGCACCTAGCTCTCTGACTTTGTCTCCCACCTGACCTCCTTGGGCTTACCCTGCTGCAGCCACTACTGCCTTCTTTCTTTTTCTTTAATAAGAGCTATATCTGTTCCTACCTCAGGACCTTTGCATCTGCGGGTCCCTCTGCCTGGGACTCCCTTTCTCGAGTTCTTTTCATGGCTGATTCCTTTGATTGCTTGAGGCTTTGACTCCTATTCCACCTCCTCAGAGAGGCTTCCTTGAGCACCTTATTTAAGGAAGTTTCCCCTCACCGCGTTCACGGTCCACTATATTGTGTTAATCAATTCATCTCCTTTCTAGTACCGTTCACTACGTGGAATTTTCTTATTTGTTTACTTGTTCATGATGTGGTCCCTCTACTGAGAGCAGGGACTTTGCCTATCTTGTTCACAAAGCTGATTTCTCATGACCCAAACAATACTAGACACACAGGAACTACTTGTTAACTGAATGAAATAGGTAAGGAGGGTTTACTCCCTGTAAGATCTGGGAAGATATAATCAAAGCAGGGAAATAAAATACGGGCACATAAAATAACCACCAGAAAGCAGATGTAGGTGGTGGTTTGGAATGTTTGAGGTGTGGTTAACAGACAGAGGTGCTATGACAGTTCTGAGGGGGGGACCTGGGGGCTCTGGGAGCTTTCCTACAGGAAAACTGGACCTATTGATACATTTGAACTAGACCTTCAAGAATGCAGAAGGTTTGGCTGGATGGGAAGGAGTGGGCAAGGTATTTCTGGCCAGGGATTATGTGGGGACTTGGTGAAAGGCTGAGGTTTGCTCTGGATGGGGGCACAGCTCTTTGGTCAAGAAGATGGAGTCGGTGAAGCCAATGGCACGTGGCACTGCATGTATATGTTGGACAAGGTTTTGGAACTTGAGTTTCACTAGAGGATTTGAAAGGTGAATAATGAGGTGTTTAAGAGCAAGCGAGGTCTAGAGGTGGATGGAACTGAAGTTTACATCTGTGTCCTTGAACCTGGAGATGATCATCCCAAGGCCAGACAGAGGAAGACAAATATCCTATGATAGTGCTTACATGAGGAATCTAAGAAAATGACACAAATGAACTTATTTACAAAACAGAAACACACCCACAGACGTAGAAAACAAACTTATGTTTCCCAAAGGCAAAAGGGGGGAGGGATAAATTTGGAATTTGGGATTAACAAATACACACTACGATGTATAAAATAGATAACCAGCAAGGACCAACTGTGTAGCACAGGAATTCTACTCAATACCTTGTCATAAACTATAAGGGAAAATAATCTGAAAAAGAATATACATATAAATATAAATATATAAATAAATTGTAAAATAAATATAAAAACAGAATCATTTTTGTGTACACCCGAAACTGACACAACATTGTAAATCAACTGTACTTCAATAAAAATGATTCAATGAAATAATAAAAGAAAATCTGTATCATTAGGCAAGTTACTTACCCTCTCTGGGACTCACTTTTCTCATCTATAACATGGGGCTAAGGAGTATATAACACCTCATAGAGGTTATATAAAGAGTAAATGAGTAATACACATAAAAAAACCCAGAATGGTACCTGGGCAAATCGGGCTGAAAAGTGTTAGCAATCGTAGTTAATATTAACAATAGTACCTACATGAATAGGGTAGTATCGCTACCACGACCATAACTACAGGTCTAGGGAGTAGGGGGTGAGACACCCTACTGCCCTCTGTTTTACAGATGGGGAAGTCTAGGGCTAAAGCCATCAGTGGCTATAGCTCAAGGCCCTGGGGTTTATTAAATGACAGAGCAGAGATGTGAACCCCCAGCTCCAGACCTTGCCCCCCATGGAGTTCTGTTTAAACTCACTGCACGGCTCTCTCCAGTCAACAATTGACTGCTCCATCTTGCCTAGGCGCTCTCCTGTTTGAGAGGCAACCAGTGACTGTTTGATATCTCTTGGTGACGCCCCATGGCATCCCCATTCCATTCAGAGGGTTTGGGGTTGACTTTGCTTTCATTTTGTGACACTTCATGACCCAGCACCCAAGCCCTTCCCGTCCCTTAGAGGATACAGATGCTGGATGATCACCCCCAGTGGCTTGGCCTCTGCTCACCTTTCTAGCTCATTTCTTTCTTTTTTTCTTTCTTTCTTTCTCTCTTTCTTTCTTTCTTTCTTTCTTTCTTTCTTTCTTTCTTTCTTTCTTTCTTTCTTTCTTTCTTTCTTTCTTTCTTTTCTTTCTTCCTTCCTTCCTTCCTTTTCTTTCTTTCTTCCTTCCTTTTTTTCTTCCTTCCTTCCTTTTCTTTCTTCCTTCCTTCCTTTTCTTTCTTCCTTCCTTCCTTCCTTCCTTCCTTTCTTTCTTTCAAAAAAATTTTATTAGAGCGTAGTTGATTTACAAAGTTGTGTTAGTTTCTGCTGTACAGCGAAGTGTATCAGTTATACATATACATATATCCACTCTTTTTTAGATTCTTTTCCCATATAGGCCATTACAGAGTATTGAGTAGAGTTCCCTGTGCTATAAAGCAGGTCCTTATTAGTGACCTATTTTATATACAGTAGTGTGTATTTGTCAATCCCTGTCTCCCAATTTAAGTCAGACAGAGAAAGACAAATATCATGATATCGCTTATATGTGGAATCTAAAAAAAATGGTACAAATGAACTTATTTACAAAACAGAAATTGTGTCACAGATGTGGAAGTAAATCCGGCTCATTTCCTGCCACTCTTACCAGGTCCCTCCATGCGCCTCACCCTTTCTTGCCTCTACGCCTTTTCTCATTCTTTGCCCAGGGCCTCGATAACCCTTCCTTGTTCTTCACTCGGCCACCTACCAATCGCTCTTGGAGACTTAGCCTTACTCAGGGCTCAGCATGTTTATGAATAAGGAAATGAATGAATGCATGGCTGCATTGAAGATCATAATACCCCCAAGGCCACCCAAAGACGTGAACTTGGGAAAAATGAAGATCTGGATCTTGTACTGAGTCCCCTCAGCCTCTGGTAACACTCAGCACATGCACGGAATGTACATGGCTACAGGGAGACGCTAACAACAGAAAAAGCCCCCAGATAATCGAGAACTTCAAGCTTCTCAAAAGGAGTCCAGGCCTTTGCTTTTCTTTATTTTCCCTTGTTGGGCACATAGGAGGGGCCCTGTCAATGTTTGTTGAACGAATGACTAAACATCTGAATGAATGAAGATAGCCATGCAAAAACTGCCACTGTGAGATGGAAAATGGTGAGCTCCTCAAGTCAGGAGACTGATTTGTGGTCCATCTTGTATCCCCAACTCCCAGGGCTGTGGCTGGGACGTGGTAGGTACTCAGATTCCAGGAGTCAGGAAAACTGACCATCCATCCACACTCTTGACCTGAGTATCAGAGAGCACACAACTGTCCTTTGTACTCTAGCGGGGCACTTTTTCTGCCGTTGCAAAGTTCTTTCCACTTCTATGGTCTACAGCCAGTTCCTTAACATTGTGTAAACATGGTTTTGTGCGGTTGAAAATGTATTTTAAAAATGTCACTAATTACCCAATGGCCTGTAACCACTCTTTCAGGACCATAATTGGTTTGTCATGTAAATACCTAATTAGGGGCCTTGGAGAATGGGGCGGATGGGAGGGCCCGGCATCTGAGGCCTCCTGGCTCCTTCTCTCTCTGGAGGCCCAGAGGAGACACTGGGGTCCCCTGCGTCAGTGGCCAGAGGAGGAGGGAAGTTCTCAGACTGCATCAGGGCCTCTGGAACTCTGGCCTCCTGGATGGAGCTGGGGCTGGCGTATATCCGCACGCAGGGAATTCTCAAGCTACCAAAGCTTAATGGGAACCAACTGCCCCAGCCCCTCCTCCCCACTCCATGCCCAGCAGAATGTGTTCATTTCAACTCAAATGACTCACAGATGTGTCTCCAGATCCCCACTTTCCTTTTCTCCCCACAGAGCCCGGGTTGCTAGGGTTCTGCCCTTACTATAAGAACATCTACTCTCCTGTACTAGTTATAGAGTCTGGATGACGTACGCAAACTCCCAGGTGAATCTATTTTCAAGGATTAAACGTCACATCTCCCACACCTCCCACTTTCTTCTTCATTAACGCCTCAAAGGACAAGAATGATGTTTTGTTTGTTCTGGATAAAAGCACCTCTTTTCATCCCAGGTACGATTTGGGGTACCAACTTTTATCTGCCGCCTTGGAGATTTCATTTTATGACATCCCGTCCATGGGATGGGAAGGACAGAATTGTATTGATTGCACCAGGTCAGACAGTAGCCATTATTTCGGAGATCTGGCAGAAAAAAAAGCAATGTCCCAGTGCCTTGAGCTTGCTCTGCTTCAAAGCTTTTCCCTATAACCAGACCCAGGTCTGGGAAGGGCTGGGTCATCATGATGTGGGCAGCAGACACTTTGCCTGCTTCTCTCGGAAGTCACTCTCTGTGCACTTGAGGGGATTTTCTCTTCCTTGGAGGCCAGAGCAGATGAGAATACCTGTGTGACAGCAAGAAGCATCCAGGTTACATGTCAGAAGGTGCTCCCTGTAAGGGAGGGATGGCACCATTTATCAGGGGTCTACTAAGTGCCTGTATAACTTTGAGTTTTGCGGGTGGGGAGAGAGGGCTAAGTGAGAATCTTGCCTCTATCTGTGAGCTGGGTGACCTTGGTCCAACCCTTTACTCTTCTGAGCCTCAGTGTTCTTACCTAGAAAATGGGTATAATAATGGACCAGCTGGGGGAGTTGGATGGAATGAGACCACGGTCTAGCTACAAAGTAAGCATCCCACCCTTGGTCACTATGACTTACAGGTCTGCCTTCTCATCTGCGAAATCCATTAGATTTGGGGAAAATAGCGCCTACTGTATTGGATTGTCTTGAGGTTTAAATGACTTTGTGAGTGTAATGCACTTAGTACAATGCCTGGCACACTCTAGGAGGTCAATATATGTTAATCATTACTTTGACTACTCTTACTTTGTTATTATTATTTATCATCTTCCCACTTAAATATTTTGTCTATTATCAGGCTTGGAAACTGCAGCACAGAGGAATTAAGGGACTTGCCCAAGTTTGCACAGCTGGGAAGTGGCAGAGGCAGGATTTGAGCCCAGGTCCATGTTATTCTCGAGTCAGTGGTCCCTGTTTCTCCCTGTCATCCTATCTGAGTTCACACAGAAGGGACTAAGGCTGTGGACAAGTGAAGGTCACAAAGAAAGGCTATAGGGACTCAGTCACAAGAAAAGGGGCAAATGCACAAAGAAAGACTATAATTTCTAGAAGGAGGGAAATAGTGGGTGTGGGTGTGAAGATTTTGTGTGGCCAGGAGGGTGATGTATACAAGAGCAAGGAGAAAAGAAACACCTAGAAAAAGAGCAAATATTTTTATTTACTATGCTGAAAAGAAGCCAAAATGGTGAATTAGTGATCCTGATATTTTAATTTTTTGTGGACATTTCTTTTGCTTCTGTGATGATAAAACATTTATAAATGCATGCAATATTTTAATACTTTTTATAATAACACTCAGAAAAAAATACCCAGTGGATTATTTTTCCTTGGATGCCTTTAAAAGTTTCCTTGCAGTGAGAGAATACTACCTATATATTCAATGATGCATTGACTATTATTTTTATTCCTCAAACTGATTCATAATTTTTTTTAAAATTTGGAAATTTAGAAGAAAAGTTAAAAATGGCTCATAGTTCTCCTATCCAAACATAACCATGCTTAAATTTTAGTGTTTTCATTTTAGGCTTTTTCTCTAATAGTTAAAGAATCACCAGATTTTAATAATACTGTAATGGTAATATTGTAGCTTTCATATTTTGCCATAGACATTTCTGTATTACTGTAAAAGTTTCTATGAGCAAGGTTTTAGTAACCCATCAAAGTAGGGATGCACCAAAGTTAATCACTCCTGTAGTAATGTTGCTATTCTGTGTTTCTATATCAATATCAATATAAATAGTGAAATTCTTCACTATTACAAAGAACATGGCAATGAACACCATTTTTTTGCATGGAGTTTTTCTTTCCTTTTTCCCTCCCCCTCCCCCTTCCTCCTCTCCTCCCCTCCCTCCTCCCCCTCCCTCCTCCCCCTCTCTCCTCCCCTCCCCTCCCCTCTTCTCTTCTTAATGCTGGGAATTCTCCTTTGCATGAATCCTTAGAAGAAAACTGAACCCAAGTTATGGACAGTTCAAGTTTCTAGATTTGAATTGCCTTTTTTTTTCTTTTTTGGCCAAGATAGTCCATGTGACATGTTGAGGTCCCTCTAATTTTTCAGTTTCATAACTATGGGGACAGCATATAGTCATTCATTATTCATTCGACAACATCCATTGAGCACTCACTCAATAGACTGTTCAAGGAGTTTGTTATGTTTCTCAAGGCATAACTATTGAGCCTTCCCAGTTATGAGTCAGAAGTCACAATGAATCAAAGATGTGGCCGATCTCAGATTTTCAACTTTTTCCTGGGAACTGGGCCCTCCAAGGTCTCTGAGGGGACCCCTGACTCTTTGGGGGGGGGTACCTAAAGGTCCAGCGTTTCCAGGAATGCTGTCCTGCTGTGTTCTAACAGCCAGCTTCCATGGACAAAAGCAGCAAATGCTCATTGTTTGAGCTCCTGGGAGTGAATACTTAAGTGACCCAGTAGCATTAAAGCACTCTGTCTCCCCCCCCACCCACTTCTCTCCCACAAAGCTTTTATATGGGGCACGAGCGCCCATAAATAACAGGCCAACCTATAAATAAATACAGCTGGGAGCCCACAAAAGCCCTTGACAAATGCTGTTTATTTAATTTCTCAAGTGTGGTCCATTTGAGATCCAATTGGAAAGGCTCGCTAAGCTTTTAAAAGGCCAGCTTATGTGCTTAATCTTGAGTCCCTCTTTGACGGGCCATCCTGCCATCTCCCCCACACCTGCTTAGTTCAGGAAAACAGCACAGTTGTCACCAGAGGCAGGGATTTGGGACAAAGAAGGGTTTCCCAGGTCCTTCCCAATGAAGGGCACTCAACTCTGGACAGGGGAAGTCACACCATCATTATTAATCTTGCTCCAAACTAGCCAGTTTGATCCACTCTCATTACTCATTTCCTAGGTGGGAAGGTCTGGGTCTTCCTTAACTGCCTCCAGAGAAGTGAAAGTAACCATGGTAACAGCCATGTGGAGCCAGTGTGGGCCTCTTGCTGTGAAGTGTCTGAATCATTAATTATTTCAGAGATGAGTGAATAGGGCAGACATCACAGAAGGAGAGTGTGTTCTTATGAACATCCAAATGCCACACTTGCCCACCTCATTCCTGCCCCAGGACCTTTGCTCATGCTCTTCCTTCTGCTTGAGCCCTCTTTCTCATCCTCATTGAACTAACTCGAACCCATCCTTCAGGTTGAAGCCTTCTCTGCCACTTCTTCAGAGAAGCCTTCTCTGCCTGATATCTGCTCTCCTCCCCGCAAAGAAACAGACTACCAATCTCCTTGTTATACATTCTTATAGCATCCTGTACCTCTTTTGTATTTCAATTAAATTGTTCACTGTGCAATTATGTATTCTTAAAAAATTATTTATTTGTTTATTTACTTTTGGCTGTGTTGGGTCTTCTTTGCTGAGCGCGGGCTCTCTAGTTGGGGCGAGCGGGGGCTACTCTTCGTTGCGGTACACAGGTTTCTCATTGCGGTGGCTTCTCTTGTTGCGGAGCATGGGCTCTAGGTGTGTGGGCTTCAGTAGTTGTGGCACGCAAGCTCAGTAGTTGTGGCACACGGGCTCTAGAGCGCAGGCTCAGTAGTTGTGGCGCCCGGGCTTAGTTGCTGCACGGCATGTGGGATCTTCCAGGACCAGGGATCGAACCCGTGTCCCCTGCACTGGCAGGCGGATTCTTAACCACTGTGCTACCAGGGAAGTCCTGCAATTATGTATTGATTATTTATCTTGCTCACTCGAATATCACTTCTCACCTGTACCCCCAAATTGGAGCCACCATCGCCTCTCACCTGAGCAAAGGCAGCAGGTGCCTTGAAGGTCTGTCTGCTTCTCCGGTCTCTGCCCCTGTAGTCTCTGCTTAGCGCAGCAGCCAGAGGGACACTTTTTTTAAAAAGTTAATTTTTATTGGCATATAATTGATTTACAATGTTGTGTTAGTTTCAGGTGTACAGCAAAGTGAATCAGTTATACATATGCATATATCCACTCTTTTTTTAGATTCTTTTCCCATATAGGCTATTACAGAGTATTGAGTAGAGTTCCCTGTACTATACAGTAGGTTCTTATTAGTTATCTATTTTTATCAAAGGGACGCTTTGACAACATGAGTCCTATTATGTCCCTCCTCTGCTCAGAACCTTCCAGGAGCTCCCATCTGACCCCGAGTGAAAGCCAAAGTTGTTTCAGTGAGCCGCCAGGCTCTGCAAGATCTGGCCCCCATGACCTTTCCAGCCTCATTTCTCTACACTCCCCACTCTCTCACTCTCTTTCAGCCACACTGGTCTCCCTAGGGTTCTAGAAGATTCCAACCACACTCCTGTAATTCACTCCAATAGCTGCAGGGCTCTCTTCCTCATTGGCAAGTTCCTACTCAAATAGCATATTATCTGAGGGGTCTTCCCCAATCACCTGTTCACCCCTCCCCATTATCCGTTTCCCTTTGCCTGGCTTCATTTTCTGCATAGCCTTTATCACCACATGTCGTGCCTTTTATTATTTCATCATCGCTTATCCCTGCAAAGCATGCGGGCCAAGCCTGCTGCTCTATCCCCAGTTCCTGGACCAGTCCCTGACACATAGGAGGGGCTCCATTAAAATATTTGGCATAAATGAATGTCCTATTTTAAACGATGCAGGCTCTTGCCTGGATTTGGCCAACAAGTAAGACAATCAAATTGTTGAAGTGGGACTTTCTGGTCTTGTACGGGGCTTATCAGCAGATGTCTGTGCATCTTATCTTTCTTTCCCAGCTATGGGCAATGCTTCTACAACAAAGGTCTTAGAGATTCCTGGTGGAGTAGGGTGAGAAGGCAGGGATGCACTCCCCAAGAAAGACCCAAATGGGGGGAAGGATGGAGCCTTCTGGAAAAAAGGAGCCAGTGAGAAGTGGTCATCCTTAGGCGGAGAGCTGGGTATGCTGCCGCAGGTCAACTTGTCATGAGGATCTGGGGTGTGTGAGCTACAGGAGGAATAGCATGGGGCAGACTCAGTTAAGGCAAGGTTAGTTCAGACAGAGCTGGAGTGTCCAGCCGTCACCTCTTTCATTAGACTTCCTGATGTTTAAGGTCTTCTTCACCTACATGAAAAAGTCCCCGCTTGGCACTTAGCTCAGGAGGCAGAAGGGGACAGTGGAGAGAGTGTGGGCTTTGAATTCAGATGATTGCAGGTCCAAATCCTTGTTCTACCACTCGCTAGCTATTTTCATGACTTTGTTGAGTTTTATATTCCTTAAAAGGAATCGTACCTCTCTCCAAGGATCGGCTTACCTCCTGGACTTCATCTGGCATCTTTCTTCCTCTTACTTATTATGCTTCAGTCACATTGGCCTTCTTTCTAATCCTCGAGTCCTGCCTCGGGAACTTTGCACCGCTCTTCCTCTTGCTAGGACATTCTGCTTCCAATCCTGCATGGATGGTTCCATCTCATCATTCAAGTCCTGGGTCAAATGTCATCTCCTCAACAGAGGCCTTCCTTAACTACTTTATCAAAAATTGCCTCTGGACACCTAACAGGCAGTCACTCTGTTATATTTACCTTATAGCATTTAACACCATCTACAAGTATCTTATATATGTATTTATTCACTTGTTTACTATCTGTATTTTTTTTAACATCTTTATTGGAGTGTAATTGCTTTACAATGGCGTGTTAGTTTCTGCTTTATAACAAAGTGAATCAGCTATACATATACATATATCCCCATATCTCCTCCCCCCTGCGTCTCCCTCCCATCCTCCCTATCCCACCCCTCGGTCACAAAGCACCGAGCTGATCTCCCTGTGCTATGTGGCTGCTTCCCACTAGCTATCTGTTTTACATTAGGTAGTATTTATAAGTCCCTACTGTTTGTATCTTATCTTCTATGAAGTTATGTTTCATGTGAAGAGGACTTTCTTTTGTTCACTACTTGTGTCCTCAGCACCTAGAACAGAGTCTGGCACATAGCAGGTGGTCAATAAATATTTGTTGGGAGAATGGATAAAGGGTTTGTGATAAGGAAGAAAGGGGTTGTGGTAGACTAACTGCAAAACGACCGCAATTCTCCACCCCTTGTGTACCTTTTGCAGTGCTTTTGCAGCTCCTTCCAACAAAAGGTGGAGTTGATCACCACACTAGTCAATCTAAGCTGGGCTTGCGACTTAGGACCAATAAAATGCTGCAGAAATGACCACGTGCCAGCTCCAAGTCTGGGTCTCAAGAGGTCTTGCATGCTTCTAATCTATCTCTTGAAACCCTGACTTCACTATGAGAGACACATAGCCTAGACACCCCTGTCACCCTAACTAACAGCCAGTTAATAGCCAGACATGTAAGTGAGCTCATATGACACTAGCAGCCCCCTGCCAACCGACCAGCTGAACACAGATGCATGAGATCAGATGAGCTTGGCCTAGATCAGCAGCACCAACCAGCTGAGACACAGACTCATGAAATGCCACTGAGTTTTGGGGTAGTTTGTTATACAGCAATAGCTAACTGATACATAGAATACACACACACACACACACACACACACACACATGCACACACACATAGCCTAGCATATCACAGATGCTCTATAAATGGTGGTTATGCATTATTTGGTAGTCAGAGGGGCCTTTTCTGTCTGGGGAGTCATAGTTTAACAATGAGATGTATTGCCATACAACCAGGAGAGGTGCATCCCTGCTAGACCCTGGGCAGCCCATTTCTGCTCTTAGCAAATATCCCTCCAGCCTCGCACTTGGTCCCTTGACCTCAGGGTCAGAAGAGCATTGAGGATACTTACATAGATCTGGCTCTTTGTTTGACCTGAATAATACATGCATTTTCCTGTTTCTATGATGTTTTTAGGCCTCTGATTTATGGCCATGAACATGCCCCTCCGTTTGCCCTGGCTTTTGTTAATGACCTATCATGAATTATCCAGGAAAGAAATGTTAAACGAGATAATTAGGCATTAACCTTACATTATAGATCAACCGCACGATTGGATCCTTCACAGCTACGAATGTGACAGCGCAAGGCATTAAGTATTGATGGTCCCAGGAAGGGCTGAGAGGATGGAGGGGGAGAAACAGAATCCTGTGGGGGAGGGAAGCGATAAAGATGCATACTTTTAAGCCTACTGGTAGGAAGGGAAATCAGAGGGATGAAATCAAACTGCCTGGGGATGGAACCCTAACGTATCCACTTATTAACTGTGTGATCTCATAAAATAAGGAACGATAGCAACTCTCTCATAAAGCTGTGAAGAGTAAGTGAGACACCATATCATAAGGACCTGCCATGGACCTGATCCTTGAAAAATATTCTTTCTCTTCTCTTCCTTCTGGAAAATTTGTCTTTTAAATCCCAGAATTAAAGATTAGTTGGTCTCCCCTCCAGAGGGGAGCCACTTTGTAAAGTATTTAATTCCCAGTAGGATCAAGTTAGCACCCTGAACATGAGTGCTGCACACGTTAGTCAAGGTGGAAGAGGGACTAGTATGAGGGGATTTGAGACAGTGATTTTCAAGGTGAAAATACTGGGCGTCTTGAGCTTTGCATTGCGTATCCTTGGCATGCCATGGGGGCAAAAGGGACATTTCTTTGGAAAAAAAAAACAAACAACCTGAGAGACTACTGTCTTCTGAATCAGTTGGATGGCGGTGTGAAGGGGACAGAGAGCGCCTAAGGCAGACTTCCTGGTCCCGATGGATGTTGACCATGAATTCATGCCTTTCGCCACTATCTCAGAGGAGCAGTCTAGTATCAAAGGGGAGCTGGATGGATGGCGCCATGGTGAATGCTCTCCACCCCAACTCAAGTGGTGCCAGGTGTCCTTGTAAGATAAGAGTCTACAAAGGCCCCTGCCTGTTACATCAGTGCAGAGGATGTATCATGGGAGCTGAAAGTCACTGCTGGTCATGTTACCTACCGTATCCCCGGTATCAGACACGTCCCCAGGCCAGGTGCCAGAAATCTACATGAGGAAGCAAAGCCCTAGCTGGGATGGTGGTACGAGGTGTGATGTCACGTGAGATGTGATTCTTGGGTGGACTCTGTGAATCTGTAATTGGAGAGGGGCAGCTTCATTCCGCTGCATGCACCTGATGATCGGGCCACGATGCAAGATTTCCACCGCAAACTCTGTGGGGGACAAAAGCCTTACATCCCAAGACTTGAAACTGTGACACATCAAGAATGCCTTCTTGGACGCTTTGAATTTTATTAACACTGAAAAGAAATCTACATTAAGCACGAGTGGTCGCTAAATTTCATTTTGCAAAACTTTGCTGTGGTTTTTGTTCTTTTTAAGGCTCTTTTTGAGAAAAAAACACATTTGAAACCACCAAACTACCCCTTTTATCTTTTCCTTTTTTGAGCCCTTCATGAGCAAAGGCATTTGAAGAAGTAATTGAGCAGGTGTTCTTGAATGCTTGTGGTGAGGCCGGTGATTCTCACTTCAGGTGTGGGAGGGAAGGGAGGGTTTTCCTATGTTCTGTACACGTCTAGAGGCGAGAAAGAGATTTAGTAACTCAAGGTGACCCTGCCTTCCTGCCTCCCCGAATCCTCTCCCGACTGGTCTGCCTTCTTCCTAACTCCATTTCCCACCTTCCTCTCTTTTCCTTTTCTTCTAGTCTGCTTTATTTCTTTCCCTCCCTCTCTCTTTGCTTTTTTTAAAAAAAAAAAGATAAAACAACAAAAGGTTGATCATTTTAACCATTTTTAAGTGGCGCTTCAGTGGCCTTGAGTGCATTCACATCACTGTGCAACCATTGCTACCATTCATCCCTAGAACTTTGTCATCACCCAAACTGGAACTCGGTACCCAGTAAACACTAACTCGCCATCCTCCCCTCCCCCCAGCCCCTGGCAACCACTATTCTACTTTCTGTTTGTATGGATTTGACTTCTCTAGGTACCGCCTGTAAATGGAATCATGCAATATTTGTCTTTTAGTGACTGGCTTCTATAGTCAGGATTCTCCAGAGATACAGAACCAATAGAATACATATATATATATATATATATATATATATATATATATATATAACATTATGTATATAAAAACATTATATATAAAATATTATATATTAGTATTGTATATATCAGTATATGTTAATATTATATATATATATATAAGATTTACTATAAGGAATTGGTTCATGCAATTATGAAGGCTGAGAAGTTTTACAAACTGTATTTGGCCAACTGGAAACCCAGGAAAGCCGATGATGTATGTTCTGGTCTGAGGGCAAGGGAAGAAGAATGTCCTAGCTTCAACAGTCAGGAAGAGAGAGAGCGAATTCTCTTTTCCTCCACTTTTTTTTCTGTTCAGGTCATAATGTTTTCAAGGTTCATCTATATTGTATCGTGTATCAGAATCTCGTTCCTTTTGAAGGTTGAATAATATTCCATTGTGTGAGTACACCATTATTTGTTTATCCACCCATCCGTTGATGGACATTTGGGTTGTTTCCACTTCTTGGCTATTGTGAATAATGCTGCTGTGAACATCATTTGTGTATAAGTATCTCTTCCTGCCTTTGTTGTCTTCTCCAGAGAAGCATTTTAAAGCTCCCACGATGGACAAGTATCCTTTCTCTGGGATTCACTCTGGCTTTGTCCTTTTAGCCCATGACAAAGTTGGCTCGGTCATATCAGCCATATCTAGGGGTACAGCAAGCGTTGCCCATCAACTTGGTACCTGGTTCTAGGGTGGGTGGGACAGAGGAGACAGAATAAGGAAAAGACATGGTTCCTTCTAATGTCCCTCCTAGGTGACAGTCAGAGGTGGTCCCCAGCAGGACACGTGAATTCTAAGCATCAGGGAAGGAGGCTGTAGAAGAAAGAACTTAGGCTTGCCATCACACAAGCTGGGGTCAACTTGAGGCCCTTCCCAGCCTCAGTCGCCTCATCTGGAAGATGGGGATGACGCTTCCTATGCGCCAGGGCTGTGTTAGAGATTAAAGAAACAGCCTGTGATTAAAGAAACAGCCTGTGATAAGGGGCAGGTACACAGAGGCAGTGGAGGATTCTTCTTAGCTCCTTCTTTCCTTGCGTAGCACAGACCTTAAACAGCCCAGGACCATGAAGACCAAGAGTTCAACTGGCTGGTTCCCTTGTTACGTTTCAGCAGAGAAGTATTAAAGTCTGAAATTGGGGTTTGCTTCAAGCAGGGCAGAGGGTGTGGTGGCTTCAGGCTTCCAGTTTCCCCCAGGAATGGCTCGCTGGGTGGCTCCCTGCCCTGGGAGAGCTTGTTGGCTTCCAAGAATCTGTGGCTTGAATAACCTTTTTCTCCATCTTGATATTCAGATCTTGGCGTCGGCCCCGTTGAGTTGGAAGGCTGCCTTTGAAGCCTTTTGAGAAGAGCTGATCTTTCTCTGTTTTGCTCTCCCTCTCTCTTTCTCTCCTTTATTTGGTGCACAGAAGCGGGGGGGTGTCTCTTCTACCCAGCACTGGGAAACTGAACTCTGAATAGGAGTTACCCCTGGCAGATAAGGAGGGAGAAGGGCAAATAAGGGAGATAAGGAGGGTTCCCAGGCCCTCAATTAAGTGGGGGGCTTTTCCAGATGTTAAGGCCTCTACTTTCTTGTGTCCCAGATAGGGGAATCTGAGCCCATTTTATTTTTCAAGCAGAGAAGAGAGTGTGGTCCTGTCCCTGTGGTTCACTCGACAAACATTTCCTGAGCATCTACTACACGCCAGGCTTTACGTTGTTGTGTGTGTGCACGCAGCGATGTCAGTTTGTTGCCCTCAGGGCACTCAGGGTCTTGAAGGAATGAGAGAGACAAGTTAAATGACAATGACTCTTTGACGGGATAAGTGGTGTAACGAGAGGCACAGGGTGCTATGGGACCAGATAAAAGGGGCATCAAATGCAGTGAAGGCTTCCTGGAGGAGGGGGTGTGATCTGAGAGAAGTGTACAGAATGTGGATGAAGTAGCCAAGTTAAGAAGTGCAGAGAAGTCATGCCAGGTGGAAGGAACAGAACATGCAAAGACCTGGCTGTGAAAAGGATCATGGCTTCTTGGGAATTACAGGCAACCTTGGAGATATTGTGGGTTGGGTTCCAGACCACCGCCATAAAGCGAATATCACAATAAAGAAAGTCACGTGAATTCTTTTTGTTTCCCAGTGCACATAAAAGTTATGTTTACGCCATACTGTAGTCTATTAAGTGTGCAATAGCATTATGTCTAAGAAAACAATGTACGTACTTAATTAAAAATACTTCTTGTTAAAAAATGCTAACCATCCTCTGAGCCTTTGGTGGGTAGTAATCTTTTTGCTGGTGAAGGGTTTGAAGTATTGCGAGAATTACTAAAATGTGACACGGAGACACAAAGTGAGTAAATGATGTTGGAAAAATGGTGCCGATAGATTTGCTCCATGCAGGGTTTTCACAAACCTTCAATTATTAAAAAAAAAAAAAAAAAAGCAATATCTGAGAAACGCAATAAAGCGAAGCACAATAAAATGAGGGATGCCTGTATAAGCAGTTTGGTATTGCGGGGGAGGGGAGCCGTCGAGGGACCGGGAATTGGAGAAACGAAGCTGGAAAGGTAACTAGGAGCCGGTTAAGGAGTTTGGATTTGATCTTAAGACATGGGAGCTACTGAGGAAATTTTGGCAAAAGAGAGATACAGTCAGATTTGCATCTGGAAACTTCCCCTGAGCTGCAACAGAGTGAAGGCTGGCTGGATTGGAGAAGGGAGATGAAGACAGGGAAACCATCAAAAGATAAAATCAGTCCCATATTGGGGGCCTGTAATCAGCAGCAGAGGCTGGGTTCCATGCATGGCTCAATCAACTCACTGCCCTGAACCTTTATTAAACACCAACTGGTACCCAGCATGGTGCCAAGCCACCGGCTGGGATGACAGACTTCAGCCCCGAGATGGCTAATGCACGAGTGAGTGCCTATGTGGAGACAGGATGGCCAAGAGGAGAGAAAATAGATTTGAAGATGCAGACGGGGGAGGGGGGTGTCGCTGGAGGGGACGGGAGAGAAAGGTATAAAGGTCAGCTGGGGCTTCGGCTTGGCACGAAGATTTATAACCTCCCCGCTCTTTCTCTCGCCCCCTCCCCATCCTCGCCCCCTTTCTCTTTCTGGCGGCCTGTTCTAGAGACACACATTATCTCTATTAATACCAGCCACAAGGTCATTACTCAGGCAGCAACTTTTCCTCCAGCATAAATATTTATACAGGACTGACCTGTGACTGCTGAGTTTTCCTTTTATTTGATTCCTGCCGCCTTTTGTGTCTTGCGAGTCTGTCGGCTAACATGTTTAGCCCCTCTGTCTGGAAGCTTCGGAGCCAGCCAAGTCTCTCGGAATGGAAGAGGGGGGAGGCGGGGAGGCGAGAAGGAGGAGGATGCAGGGCGGGTACCACTTGCCCGATACCAGTGAGAACCCAAGTGGTGAGGTTGTGAGGAACTCTTCTGCTGTTTAATAACAGGCTGGCCAAGTTCTAAAGGAAAGGACTGCACTGGGGGCTCTTTTTTCCCCTCAACCCTGCAACACCCCACTGCACCCCCAAAATCCAGGTCAGAATCAGACTTCGATGAAACTCATGGAGCTTATGCATCAGGGCCCTGCCTTCTGTAAGAGCCTCTTTTCTGACCTTGGGTGGGGACCTAGCGGATTGTTCCCAGGGTCAAGGATTCTTATAAAATTGGCAAAAGCCAGATATTTTGCGTGCTTTCACGTAGAGATCCCCCAATTGAGCGAGCAGGCTCTCCCCCCACCCCGGACCTGGATCTGCCCCCATTTGCGGTGATTTGATTTGGTTCTTTGGCTGGGAGTAAATGTCAAGATGTAAATATTGCATGAAATAATAATAATAACGACAACAGTAATAGCTACTACTACTTTTAGAGTGCCTACTGCTTACCAGGTTTTTTTTTTTTTTCATTTCGTTCTTGCAGTGATCTTGAGACAAGCATTCTTACCCCCAGGAATTTGGGGCTCAGGGAAGTTAAGTGTCTAGCCTAATGTCTCACAGTTAGTAAGTAGGGGACTTAGGACCAGGACCCAGGGCTGGCCCTGCTGTGCTCTAAACCTCTAAAAGTAGGAGTAATTGGAAAAATGTGTGGTGTGCCTGCTATGCCCCAGGTATTGGACATATACGTATTGATTTCACACCCTCTAGCAAACAGTCCTGCAAGGTAGGAAGGGAATACCGGCCCCGCCCTGCAAATTAGAAACCAGAGGAAAGTAACGTTGCTAAATCAATACAGCAAATACAGCCCAAGTCAAAATCGGAGACCTGGTGAGTCTGACTCTTCCCCAGCTGCATGATTGCAACCCTGCTGCAAAGGTTGGCAGGGAGCAACCCCAAATGCAGTTACGTTTGGTTGTGCAATTAAGGGGGCTGTTTCCCTCACTGTTTTCTTTTATGCTGTTTTGACAGTTTCATCAAGGAAATTTTTTACATTTCACAAAAGGAAAATGGAGATGCCAGAGAACGCTTTCTTTCCTCCTGTTAGTGCGTCAGACATGAGGCCAAGGTGGGCACTGGTGAAATGGTCATGTGGGGAGGCTGGTCAGGATAGAAGGACAGGTGTTTAAAAGGACTGCTTCTTTGCTCCTGGGCTCCGCCCTTCCCCCTCCCACCCCACAGCCTAGACCTCAGCCTATCGATGTCTGCCGAGAAATGCTAAACCACCAGCAATCTTCTTTAAGACCAGAGATATATCTGTTCCATTCCCAGTGCATCCTCAGCACCCAACACCGTTCCTGGCACAAGAGCAGGTGCTTAATAAATATTCATTGCATCAACAAATGAGCAAATAAATGACCTCCACCGGGACCACCTCTTAGAATCATTTGAATTTTAATGAAAGCTCTGAGACTCAAAAAAGTCCTTAATGACTTAAGGGGCCTGGGTACACTTCAAGGGACACTGACAGAGCACAGCAGGAAAGAGCTGCGGATTTGGGACTGTTCAAATGGCCACCTTCCTCAATAACTAGCTGTGAGACTTGGGGAAGTCATTTCTCTCCTCTGAACCTCTGTGCCATCTAGAGAAATAAGGGGCGGACCGTGTGAGTTCTAAGTGGCGAGGCAGGGTGGTGCCCTGAAGGGTGGAACACAATAGTTATGAACACCAGCCAGAGTTCCTGGGCTCAGATCACAGCTTCACCAGGACTAGCTGTGTGTCTAATATGCAAGTGACTCAACCTTTCTGTGCTTCAGTTTCCCCATCTGGAAAATGGGAATAGTCGTAGTACCCAACTCACTGAGATTTTACAAGGATTCCATTAGTTAATACATATCAAATGTAAAGCTCTTAGGACAATGCCTGGCATAAAGAACATGACTGATACATGTTGCCCATGATTATTATCCGTATCTATGAATCGGGAGGTACTGTATTCATATTATATTCATAATAGTAATCATAGTCTACGTCATTGACCAAGTGCTTACAGTACACAAGACATTATGTGCTTTGCTCCTTGCAAAACTCTGTAGGGTGTTTACCTTTGCTTTCATGGACTCCAATTTGCAGATGGAGAAACAGAGGCACAGAGCAGTTAAGCCACTTGACTGAAGTCCTGATACAGGGACAGATATGAACTAGAGTTTGGCACCAAAGTCTGGCTACAAATTCAGATACTTACCAAGGCCAGGCAAGTGACTCCAGTGGGTGAAGGGGACCTGGCATAAGACAAGAGATAAAGAACTGCATGTATTTTGATCAGGCATAACACTAGCCTCGTTACATTGTCTTTTGAATTTATATTTGTTCCCAAGTTTGGCTGCCATTTGAATCATGTGAGGATTTAAAAAAATAGTGACATCAGGTGTCATCCCCAGAGACTTGGACATCATTGGCGTGGGGGACAGTACCTGAGCAGCAGCATTTTTATCAGTTCCCCAGTTGATTCTAATGTACTAAGATTGAGAGCCACTGTTGAAGAGCACTGAGTGAGCCAAGTGAGACGTGCTAGTTGCCATCTTCAGCTAGGGAACCACCAGTTTGCAACCTTCCATAAAGATACAACATCTTTGATTGAGACGAATCAATCTATCTATCCACTCTCACCCACCTACCATCCACCTGCCCACACAGTCCCCCACCATTCACCCTCCCAGACAGCCATTCTCCCATTCTTCTATCCTTCCTTCCTTCTTTCCACCCACCCACCCACCCATCCATCCATCCACCCACCCACCCACCCATTCATCTATCCATCCATCAATTCATCCACCCACCCATTCATCTATCCATCCATCCATCCATCCATCCATCCATCCACCCACCCACGCATTCATCTATCCATCCATCCATCCACCCACCCATTCATCTATCCATCCATCCATCCATCCATCCATCCATCCATCCATCCATCGACCCACCCACCCATTCATCCACCCACCCATTCATCTATCCATTCTTGCAGTCATCCATTCATTCATCTGCTTATCTACAAACCCATCCATATGTCCCCTTACCCCTATATATATAATCCACCTATACATTTGTCCATCTACCCTCCCACTGATCTATCCTTTCACCCATCTCTCTATTCACCCATCCCTCCCTCTGTTCTTTTTTTTTTTTTTAACCAAGGGTGGGGGAATTCTTTTTTTTTTTTAGACACCAATTGTACTTGAACATTTGTTATTTTTTTATTTTATTTTATTTTTAATTAATTAATTTATTTTTGGCTGTGTTGGGTCTTCGTTTCTGTGTGAGGGCTTTCTCTAGTTGTGGCAAGCGGGGGCCACTCTTCATCACGGTGCGCGGGCCTCTCACTATCGCGGCCTCTCTTGTTGCGGAGCACAGGCTCCAGACATGCAGGCTCAGTAGTTGTGGCTCATGGGCCTAGTTGCTCCGCGGCATGTGGGATCTTCCCAGACCAGGGCTCGAACCCGTGTCCCCTGCATTAGCAGGCAGATTCTCAACCACTGCACCACCAGGGAAGCCCCCCCTCTGTTCTTTTGTCTCTCCTTCCCCATCTTCCCTCCTTTCCTTCCATCCTCTCTCCCTTCCTTCCTTCCCTCTTTAATTCTAACCCCCCCTCCTCCAGACCACAGCCTGGAATGACCCTCGGCACAGGCCTAATTGCAATGCCATCAACAGCTTCTCCCCATCTCTTCTTCTAAAAGTTTCGCTTCCACGATTTAGACGTTAGTGAGCTTCTTGGAGGTGCCTGGCGGAAGTGAGCCAGAGAAAGAAAAGCAATCTGTTTCTGGTTTTCCCTGAATGACCTTTCTTTCCCGAGGAAGTCTCTTATAAACACTTCCAGCACCGGCAGACGCCAGGACTTTTGAATGGCTCCTCCAAGTCGAAAGGCAATCTCGAGTGCATACCTGGTGTGCGATGATCTGCATCCAGGGAGAGGGTTAAGTGAGGCGCTGACCGTGCAACCCAGGGCCAGCCCCAGGGACTCTCCTCTCCTCCCACAGCTGGCAGGCGCAGCGGCAGTGCAAGGGCAGGACTGCAAAGGCTCTTCCTGAGTTCCTGACGTGACTTTCTACTTCAAGAGTCTTTCCCCATCCCAACTTCTAAGTGTATTTGATATCCTTGACACAACTGATATTTGGGACCAGATAATTCTTCGTTGTGGGGGTCTGTCCCGTGTACTGTAGGATGTTGAGCAGCCCTGGTCTGTACCTTTTTTTTTTTTTTTTTTTTTTTTAAACTTTGGGTTTATTTATTTATTTATTTTTATGGCTGTGTTGGGTCTTCGTTTCTGTGTGAGGGCTTTCTCTAGTTGCGGCAAGTGGGGGCCACTCTTCATCGCGGTGCGCGGGCCCCTCATTATCGTGGCCTCTCTTGTTGCAGAGCACAGGCTCCAGACGCGCAGGCTCAGTAGTTGTGGCTCACGGGCCCAGTTGCTCCGCGGCATGTGGGATCTTCCCAGACCAGGGCTCGAACCCGTATCCTCTGCATTGGCAGGCAGATTCTCAACCACTGTGCCACCAGGGAAGCCCTCTGTACCCTTTTGATGTCAGTAGCATCCTGCCCTCCCCGACTGCCCCTGGGTCGTGGCAAACAGAAATGTCTCTGGACATTGCCAGATAGCTTCTGGGGGTCAGTAATAGTAATAGTAGTAACAATAATGATGTAATAATAATAGTAATGAGAATTAGCACTGATGGTCCATCAAATAGATCAGGGACACGTGGTTGTCAACCATGGCTGCAGATCAGAATTACCCAGAGAGTTGTAAAATTCACAATGCCCGTGCATACCCTGGGTCAATTACATCAGGCTCTCTGGGGGTGGCCTCAGCATTGCTAGAGCTCCCCAGGTGATTCCAAAGTACAGCTGAGCTAGAGAACCTCTGGTCTAGGATGACTTTATGTCCAGGTTTGCCCAAGACATTCACCGTTTACATCTGTTGTCCCAGATCAATAATAGCATTCATTCTTCAACATGCCCTAGTTTAGACAATAAAGTATGTAGTCACCCGTCCTACATCTCATTTGATCTTCTTACCAGTTCTCACAGATAGGTACAGTTATTACCCCCAGATATGCCTATGAGAGCTGAGACCCAGAGAGAAGAAATTGTTGGCTCACGGTTGCACAATCTGTAAATGGCTCAGTCAAGATTTGAAACCAGGACTGGTCTCACTCTGGTGCTGGGGGCTGCTGAACCCTACGCTATACCGTCTCCCTACACCAGCCTCACTGGAGGGATTCCTAGGCTTAATACAGATGAGTATTTATGAAGAGTTGGTCTGTGATAAGGGACATTTTTCCTTTAATGACAGCATTCACATTTTCCAAGATTCTAAAGTATCTTTAAGATCAGCTCATGACTATTTTTTCCTACTTGGAATTTTCTCTTTTTTTGGCATGTAAAAGCAACACTTTTTTCTTCAATTAGGGTAAGCTAGGTTATGATGTGGTAACAAACAATCCCCAAATCTCAGTGGGCTTGAAGGCAAACAGAGAAAAAATTATGTTTGTTTCTCTTTTATGCTCCATATACATCTTGGATCAGCCAGAGGGGCTCTGCTGGTCGTGGTCATTCAGTGACACTGGCTGACACAGTAGGCACATTCTCAAAATAACTGGTCTCCCACTGGCACTTCAATGCTACAGCTCAGAAGTAGCTATGCTCACATATCACTATGCTCACAAACTCATTGGCCAGGACTAGTCACACGGTCCTCCTCAAATAGAAGAGGACAGAAAGTAAAATCTTGCTATATGCCAAGAGCTGGAGAGCTAGACAGGTAGTAATAGCAGAAGTGACAACAATTTACATGTTCATTGAAGAAAATTTGGAAAATGCAGAAAACCATATAGGAGATGAAATGCCTGCTATAGACTGAATATTTGTGATCCCCCATTCATATGTTAAAACCCAACCCCAAAGGTCATGGTATTAGGATGTGGAGCCTTTGGAAACTGATTAGGTTATGAGGGTGGAGCCCTCATGAATGAGACTAGTGCCTTTATAAAAGGGACCTGGGAGAGCGCCTTTGCCCCCTTCTGCCATTTGAGGACACAGTGAAGGTCACCTCTGAACCAGGAAGTGGACTCTCCCCAGACACGAAATCTACTGGCACCTGATCTCAGACTTCCCAGCCTGCAGAATTGTAAGAAATAAATGTCTGCTGTTTAAACCACCCAGCCCACGGTATTTTGTTATAGCAGCCAGAACAGACTAAGACAACACTTAATTCCAACTCTTAGAGGACAACCATTGCTACATTGTTAACATTTTGTCTTACACCCTCTTAGTTTCTGTTTCTTTGGACACACACACAATTATGGAATTATGATTATACTGTGCATACTGAGTTTTTATTTAGCAACATGTTCTCATGTAATTTCTCTGATCCTGAAATATTTTTTCAAAAACATAATCTTCACAATTGAAAAATATCCCATTGTAAGACTACCCCAACTTGATTTAATTGGTTCTCTGTTGTTGAATGTTTAAGGTCGTTTTAGGCATTAACCTCTGTGTGTCTCTGATTATTTCCTTGGGTTAAAGTTCCAGGAGAGGAATTCAATACTTGATTGGTATAAATATTTTAGATAAATTTGCAGATTGCCTCCGTGAGGTTATACCAACTCATACTCCTGCAAGTAGTACCTGAGAATGCCCTGTTCCTGGCCCTCTCCACTTTTGGCCATTATCACCTCTTTAAATCTTTGCCAATCTTGAGAAGAGAAAAAAATTCTGTCTCTATTTCCCTTGCATTTCTTTATTCACTAGAGCAGGTGAACATTTTTTCATATGCTTATTAGCTTTTGTAGTTTTTCTTTCATGAATTGGTTTTTGATGTGCCTAAACCCTCCCGTTGCATGTGACTCTGCCTCTGGAAAGATGTAAATGCACCAGTTTGGCATACCTTTCCCTTGGCAGAAATTGATTTCGAATGAGAGGAGACTGTTAGGGGAAAAATTCTAGGGGATGCTCCAAGGTGGAGAAATTGAGTCCACGTGGACACCTTCCTCTACTCCCTGCAAATGTCCATACTTAGGTCAGGTGCTGGTGAAAACCATGGGTTTAGAGTCAGATAGAGCTGGGTCAGATCCTGGTTCTACCACTTACTTGCTGTGTGACTTTGATCAAGTGGCTTAACCCCTCTGGGGCTCCAATTTTCTCATCATTATACTAAGTATAATGGTATCACTTTTCTCACTATGTTTTTGGGAGGCTTACATGAAATAGTGTCTATGTTTGGCTATTCTTGTTGTTGTTGATATTATTATCATGATGACCATAATTATTACTGGTACTATAAATGATTGCAGTTGACTGTTAGTATGTTTTCTTAGGGGTCTCTCCTTGTGGAGGTCACCTGTGAGGGTTATTCTGGAAACTCTGCATCTGTCCTGCAGCTTCCCGTGCATCCCAGGGTCTCAGACCAGCCTGCGCTGGAACTGTCAGCCATTTAAAACTCATCTTAGGCTGACAGCTTTTCCATGGGGCTGGGGTATTATAGGGACTTTTCTGGCTTAGCGGCTGTAGTGGGTTGAATGGCGGCCTCCAAAAAGATATCTCTACATGAGATCATTCTGGATTACCTGGGTGGGCCCTAAATTCAATGACAGGTGTCCTTACAAAAGTGAGGCAGAGGGAGATTAGACAGACGAAAGTGGAGGACACACAGAGACACAGATGAGAAGGCCATGGGAAGACAGAAGCAGAGATCTGAGTGATGCTGTCATAAGCCAAGGAATGCTCGGAGCTCCGGAAGCTGGAAGAGGCAAGCAAAGATTCTCCCCCAGAGCCTTGGGAGGGAGTGTGCCCCTGCCACCACCTTGATTTTGGACTTCTGGCCTCCAGAACTAAGAGAATAAATTCCCGTTGTTTTAAGCCACCTAGTCTGTGGCAATTTGTTACATCAGCCCCAGAAAATTAATGCAGCAGCCTCACCAGGAACAGCAGTGTAAGTGCAAACTGGGAAAAGGAACTTGAGTTGAAGGCCAGGAGACTGGTTTCTAGGCTTGGGTCTGTCTTTCATTTCTGGCTGATCTTGGATAACTCAGTTTTCCTTTCTGGACCTCAGTGTCTCCATCTGTGAAATGGGGAGTAGGCTGACTCATGGGTGGTAAGCTCTTCTTAGACAGACAATTTATGAAAGTAAGTGAAGTGGGCCTGGGTGACAGCATACTAGGGAGAACGGGTGACTGGGTCAACTCAGGGGCCCTTAACCCTCTGAAGGGCCCAGCCCTCACTCAGCTCCTGCAAATCGTTGCTGGACAGGAATGCCGGCCTGAGGTCGCCAGAGGTTTAATTTTTCAAGAGAAGAGAGATATCAAGCTTTTTATGTAAAATCTGATATTTCAGTGTTTGCAGTTAATTCACATTTCTTACAGGCACAACACGGGCCAAGCAAAGCAATCCTGCAAGCCAAAAGTGACCTATAATCTAGTTGATCTTCGAGGTCTCTTTCCAGCCCCCGATGCTCTGATTCTCTGACTTACGGGAATACTCATGGGTTCCAGAGCCTTGACCTTGACAAGCCCAGGAGAGTAGACCAGGTGGCGGGGAGAACTTGGGCTCATCCATTTTGGAACTGGGCAGGACCAACAGGCAGAAGAAACCCAAGTGGTTTGGTCCACAAATGCCCGATGATTCATTTTTCCCTCCTTGCTGAGCTGCTAGGTTTCAGGTAGCAGGCTTGATTTTTATGTGTGAAGCTTAAGCCCCCCTAGTCAGCCTGCGCCCCATGATGCTGCATAAATCATAGGCTGTTTTTATTATTAATAATAAAGTCCAGCTGATACTGGAAGTGCTAAGGACATGTGGCATGGGAGAAGGAAAGGCTGGAAAGTGGAGGAAGAATGGTCTTGCACCCATGAGCAAATGGTTTGAGAATTCAAAACTTTCCATTGGAATGCAGGTTCCTGTTCGTTTTCACCCATCCCGTGTTTATGCAGCAGTTACTATGTGCCCAGCGCTGTGAGGATACTGAGGATACAGGAGTGCATAAGACAGATGCCTTCCTACCACCATGGACTTGAGTCTCGGGGAGGGGAGCGTGGATAATTAGATGAGCAATTCCTCAAAGTGTGAAAAAGAGGCTAATAGAACAGGGTTTGTGGGAGATCTATGAGAGGGGTCAAAGCACTATTCCCAGTGGGAATGTCACTTAAGCTCTCAACAGAAGGACGTGCAGAAGTCAGTCAGGCAAAGAGCGTGTACGCAAGAGCCCGAGCCCAGCCAAGGACAATGGATCCAGGATGGGAGCTCCTGTGTCAAAGAACCAGTGATGTGATTAAACTTCTCGGGGCGTCAATGTTCCCACCTGAAAAATGAGAGGGCTGTTCTGGACAGTCTCTCGGGTCCTTTGAGCTCTGCTAGCACATGCGTCTTGGGTGACAAACTGAAACTGAGATGGATTGGGACATTCTGCCATACCTATTTGGCCTTTGTCGGCCTGAATAATCATGGAAAGAGCCGCTCTGGAAGCTGTTGAGGGTGGGACGAGACATTTCCAGCTGCAGGTTCATCTCCGTTATCGTGCGTGGCACTGACACCATCCACTGAATGTGCCTTAAGATTGGGCACCGGGATAGAAGGCTTCCCCTTGTTAGTAGCGATAGTCATGAATGGTTATAGTCTATTTACCATGCACTCAGCATAGGCATCCTTCATTCACACAACACGTATTTATCAAGTCCCAGGCACTGTGCTAGACAGTGGGGAGACAATGGTGAATAAAGCAGGAAGATTCCAGGCTGACACAGAGCTCACATGAGTAACGCAATGAACTAGAAAATGCTGGCAAAGAGTAAGATGATGAAACTAAGTGTGTGTGTATGCATGAGAGAGGGACAGACAGACAGCCAGCCACAGAGAGAGAGAGAGAGAGAGCGCAAACTAAGGGTTATACTTAAGGTTATGCAGTCACAGGTGACCACTCGGAGAAGCTGACTTCTGAGCAGAGATCTGAAGTTGCCAGGACATCAGTCAGGTGAGATCAGGGAAAGGGCATTCTAGGCACAGGGAACAGCAAGTGCAAAGGCACTGAGGTGGGAACAAACTTGGCGTGTTCACGGAAGCAGGGCAGTGGAGGGCTGAAACTTGGTGAGCAAGGGAGAAGTGGGACGGGCATCAGGGCCAGAGCACCAGAGGGTCTTTTCTTTCCAAGCACAGTGAGAACCTCCTGAGAGGTGTGAAGCAGGGGAATGACGTGATCTGATTTATATCTTGCGAAGACAAACTTGACCTCTCTTTGGGGCAGCAAGAGTGGAGGCAGAGGGACCAGTTAGGGGCCTATTGAAGTTGTCTGGGCAGGAGATGATGGCGGATTGGTAACAGTGGAGATGGAGCAAGGGGCCATTTTCAGGGCGTCTTTTGGAAATGAAGCTGACACAGTCTGCTGATGGATTGGCTACAGGTAAACAGAGAACACGGAGGAATCAAAAGAGAAGAATCAAAACATCCCTATGTCTTTGCCTTGCTTGGTCCAATGGATTTTCATGTTTGATCCCCATAACTACCCTTTGAGGTGGGTATCATTATCCCCATTCTATGACCGGAGAAACTGAGGCATCCCTAAAGGTCAGAACCAGAACGTAAACCAAGCCCGTTTGCCTCTAGAGGCCATTTGGAATCCTCTCTGCTCATGATTTCCCTTCTCTCCTTGTTTGCATTGCTCCATTCCTTCCTCAGGGACTGGCTTGCCACCCAGGATCCAGCCCTTTTCCCCTTGCTTTGGGTGAGAGACCAGGTTGGTGTAGCTCAGTCGGGTAACCCCTGAAATGTCAGATCATGTCAACTCTCTGAGGGCAGAGATCAGCGGGGCAGAAAGTGCCTCTGGAACCCGCTCTGGGAAGTGTGTCTCACCAACCCTTTGAATGCTACCCGGGATCTCTGGGCCCCCCCTGCTCCCCTGATGGCTTCTAGCTTTCCACTGGTGACAGCTTGGATGATCTCCTGTGACAGGGGGAATATGCAGCCACAGGGATGCAGCTCCGTGCCCGGGAAATGTCACCTCCAATTGATGTCACAGAGGAGAGAGAAGCAATTAAGGCGCCAGCCAATTCTTGAAGCTCTGGCTCCAGGCGAACTGTGGGCGTTGGAGAGGGAGATGGAGGAGCAAGGAGCAAGGAAGGAATAGCAGCAGGGAGAGGGTTGAAGAGGAGAGGGCAAGTTAGGAAAAGATGCCCATTTTCTGGCACAGAGTAGGTCTGCAATAAGTGTGTGTTGAAGGGATAAATGAAGATCGTATTGGATGCTGTGGTGTGACACCCAGATCTCCCTGCCCTCAGAACCAGTGGACTCATTCCTCTAGCTCCAGAGATGTAAGATGTTTCAGGCTCACAGCTGAGTCTCTCTGCAGGACCTGCCCTTGGCTGAAGGGAGATACTTGCCCACTCTCCAGGGAAAGCCTACACCCAGTGACTGATGGATTTGCGTGTAGAAAGATGAAGCCCCCTTGCATTGACTTAAACCAGCTCTGATGGACCATCCCGGCTTCTGAGCTCCCTGTAGGATTGACTGAGACAACTGCATCACAGCCCACATTCTCCCTCTGCCCAATCCTGCTTCCTTGCAGGGGTTGTTCCTGCTAGCAATCCCCAGTAAAATCCCTGCATGCAAACCTCTGCCTCAGAAGACCCCATCTCCAACAAATACCTTACAGTGACAAAAATCTTTGGTGTATGGCTATTTATAATGTTCATCCCTCCTTCCAAGTTCTACGAGGAAAGGATTGTTGCTGGATTAAACTCTGGGTTCCCTGTTGTTGTGGAGAATCTGGGTAATGGGTGAAATGGAGCAAAAATTAAAGAAATCACAGAGGATTCTGTATCTGCATCATAAATATTCCCAGAGTTTAGGTAGAGCTAGAAAATCTGTGAAGCTGGAGTTTCAGAGATGGATATTTTAAAAGGGGAGAGAGAGAAGGTATTTCCAGGTGTAACTAACATCCGAATGGAGGGTACTGAGAGAGGCAGGAGTGAGAATAAAATTTTAAAGATGTTTACTGTACAGTCACAATGCACCATCCCCTCCTTCCTTGGGATTTGCTTGAGAGAGGGATATTTGGAATACTTTTACTTTGTTTTCTGACTTCAGAGACCCGGCTGCATGGGAGGCTGGGATTATTTGGGTTACAAGTATGACTGAATGGAAAGGGAGTAGATGAAAGTGAAGGAAGAGAAGATAACTATGAAGTAACAGGAGGTGTAGAAAAAAAGAAGATACATCCCTATGACTTGGAGAAGAGTCAAACAGAATTAAGGAGAAAAAGGATGAAATTAGAGTGAGAAAGACATATTCCTCACAGTATTGGACATGTCAGCCAAGTTGCCAACACACCCAATACTTTTCCATCATTAAAACCGCTCTGTCTGCAGCTCCCTGTGGGGTGAGTATACAGAGGCTGGTCTTTGCACAGAAGTTGGCTCTAATTAGCTCAAGGATGTGTGTTAATTAGGTTAAGATCCAGCAGCTATAACAAAGGGCAAAATAATAATAACCCAAGGAAACTGTGATGTTTATTTCTCTTGCAATGGTCCAAGCATAAGCAGTGCCTTTGGCTTGATTATCCCACAGTGATGGAGTCCCACTCCCTAGTTCCTTCCGTCTCATTTCTCTGTGTTAACACTTGGGGTCTAAGGTGACTGCTCCAGTTCCTGCCATAAAGTCTGCATTCCGTTCAGTGGGATGGGAGGGAGGGGACATAGAAGTCATAATCTTCCTTTTAAGGCTATGATCCCTCACCTCTGTTGACTTCCTATTGGCCAGAACTTAGTCACATGGCTATGACTGAGATCGAAAGGGAGTTGAAAATAGTCTTTTTCAAAAAAAAAAAAAAAATTTATTTATTTGGCTGTGCCTGGTCTTAGTTGCGGCATGCGGGGTCTTTCAGTTGCGGCATGTGGAGTCTTTTAGTTGCGGCCTGCGGGGTCTTTTAGTTGCGGTATGCGGGATCTAGTTCCCTTGACTAGGGATCGAACCCGGGCCCCCTGCATCGGGAGCGCAGAGCCTTAGCCACTGGACCACCAGGGAAGTCCCGAAAAATACAGTCTTTACCTAAGGGAGCCATGTGTCCAGTTAAACTTTATGGATTCTATCACTGAAGAAAGGGTGGAAGGATGGCTATTGAGGGGTAACTGGCAGTCTCTGTCACAGATGGTCATGTGACGGTGATCCAAACATTGGGGCTGATGAAGTTGACCTGAAGCAGTTGTGGCCCATTACAGACTAAATATGGGTGGGGACTGTGGGTGGGGGAGGATCTGGGTAGTTGAGAAAAGGAGGAGAATGGAGTAGGCAGGTCCCGAGGGAGGAAGCGGCGGACAGCGCGATCAGTCCTCAAGCTGTGAAATGACTTTCAGTTCTCAGGTCTGAACATACGTGTTGCTACACGTCAGGATGCTTTGGGCTGGGAGTAACAGAAGACCTGGACTCAAACTTAGACAACAGTTAAAGCTGTATCCTCATGTTGTGGAAGTCCAGAGGCAGGGTGGACTCAGGCAGGGACCGGGAAGCTCAGTGATGTCTCCAGTGATTCAGGGACTCAGGGTCATTCACTCGAACATCTTCATTTGTGGCTTCATCCTCGGACTGGCTGGTTCCACTCATTATCACAATATGGTGACCAACAGCTATGAGGCAACAGGTTTCCTTGGTCATACCTGCCAGTAGAGCTTGAGAGAGAAGAAACTGTTCTACGCTCACGTGCAAAAGAAGTCCTTCCAATCAGTTAGATTGGACCAGTTTAGATAAAATGTACCTCCTCCCCTGGGCTAATAAAAGATGCTTATTGATTTAGACTCAGCTGCTTCTACATGTAGAGATGGGGATGGAGTGGACACCTGGATAAAATCAGAGTTCTCTTAGGTTTCTGTTGGCAATCCTAAAGATTCTACTTACCTTACAATAAACTCCCTTTTTCTTAAGGTGGCCTGAGAATGCCTTATCCCTGAAACCCAGAGTGCTTAATTAATGCACCAATAAAAGACTCAAGGCAAGATACTCCAAAGAGGCTGAAGGAGGAAGAAAAAAAATAATGAAGGGACTACCCTGGCAGTCCAGTGGTTAAGACTCCACGCTTCCACTGCAGGGGGCTCAGGTTCGATCCCTGGTCTGGGAACTAAGATCCCACATGCCGCAAGGTGCAACCAAAAAAAAAGAAAAGAAAAGAAAAAGAAGAAAAAGAATAAAGGCCATACATGCTAGTGAGTCTCCAGAATATTGAGAGAAGAAGCTATTGCCAGTGACTTCCAAGGTCATTCAGGACAATTTGTGTGATGGAGAGAAGATATGGCTCTGACTCATCAGAAGCCACTTCAGAGGAAAACCAGGGTCATCCAAGAACATCTTAGGCAGCTTGCAGGTTAGACACCAAGAGGGGGAGTAGAGAACTCCTATTCGGCATGGACAGAGAGACCGTGAATGGGGCAACCAGTTGTCCTATTGGAAAAGAGCATCCAGTTGATGCCCTAGCTGATGGCTACATCTGGGATGGTGTATAGGTGTCATTCCAAGGGCCACTGTGATTTGTAGTGGCCCTCGGAGCAATCCTTGAGAAGCATTCAGAATCCCAACTAATGGAGACCCCTGGGCTACTTAGTCCTATTTCAGGACTTTCTTTCTTAGTTTTACTCTCTGCCTTTGAAGAACTATCCCTTAGCAGTTTGGATGTCACTTCCCTTTCATGTTGAATCTTTCTGGACATGGTCTGAGTATCTTCCTTGTCCTGTTCCTCTAAGAAGTGGTATGTCAAAAGGACAGAGGATGGTCTCTGAATTTGGGGTTTGAACCCCAGGTTTCTCAACCAACTAGGCGACTCAAAGATACTGTTTCCTTTCTCTGAGCTTCAGGTTCCTCACGTGTGACATAAAGAGAATAATGTCTATTTGAGATGAATGATCCGAGGACCAGATTTAATAGATACAACAGATCCAGGCTGCTGCTCACTTTGCATTTTGATATCTTGAAAGTTTTTCACTCTAGTTACTCCAGCCCCCAAGATCACAGACCCCCTTTTGTTCTTCTGATTTTATTTGTTCATCTATTCCTTCACAACTGCAACTTACAGCGGTGCTGGGGGAATAACTCTGTCCTCATCTTGACATTCAGAGGTAGGTCCAAAGGCATCCTTCTGGATATTCCTGGGTTGGGTTCCTTTCAGCCAAGTTCTTGGGACTTTATACCATCTTCTTTTAAGATGGAGCATATTTGGACACACTAAATGAATTCTTGGCACTTCAAGGACAGATCTAGGTGTTAACACTGAAAGTAACCCAAAGCAAAGAGTGAAATTAATTACACTGAAATTACAAGGTGCTTTTGCGCTGCATCTGAAGATCAAGATGAGGAAAATGTTTTGTTTGTTTTGTATCAGGCAATAGCTGTCAAGGAATATAAAAAGCTGAGAGCGCAAGGGGGTCATTTGCAATCACTATTCTTTTCAGATTTTATACCCCCATCTAGATTCCCCTGCTGAGAAGCAGGCTGGACACTCAGACCTGGAAACCCATGCCAGACAGCTAAGTTCTAGAAGTCAGCTCCTGACGGTTTTTGGCAACATTGGGCCTCTTTGGGCCAAGGGTTTAGTGCCAAGAGTAATTGTGATTTACGCCCCTAACCTCTTCGGGTGCAAAATGGTTTTGATTAGATGCATACCACGTTTATTAAGCCTTGCACAAAGCAGGCTGGGGGCTTGGCTGGTCTGCCATAAAAGGGAAGGAGATTTACACGGCTCCCTGCAGGATTCATTTAATCTCTTGGGGATTTACTGACCTTCAATTAGAACTGTTAAGTACTGTTTACACGGTCCCTAATTCATACAAGACTAGTGTAAGGCTGAACTTTGCTTTCATTAAGGACCTATGAATCAAGAAAATAAAAAATAAAAAAGTCTTTGTCATGTAAGATGTGATTTGGGTAAAAAAACAAAAAAATTGAAAACAAAAAGCCGTTAGGAGTTGAAAGTCTTACTTTGTCATCATTCAAGAGTGGCTTGATACTAAAGAGTTGATACATTTTTAGGGTGGGTTTTAAAAAAAAACCCACCTGATTGGAGATTATTCACGTGAGGATCACCTTTACAGTTTTAAAACTTTCTTACAGAGAACTGGGAAAAGACAGATCCTTGAATTCATTTCTGTTGTTCAAAAATTAGGATTCCCTTTTATTTGCCGGAAGGAAGAGTGCTATTGATCCCTTATCAGGACCAAATATTCACACAGAAATTGTCTTTAGCTGTGCCTTCAAACTGCAGTACATGGACCCCATTGGGTATAGCTAGGATACCAGGGCCACATAAAACCATGAAACATCATCCATGCACGTTATTTAAGGATTTGGGAGGAAAGCACACATTTTAAAAGATGTGGGAAAAAGCACAACAGTATTAGATCAGAAGTCACAAACTCAAATGCCCACAGGGGATAGGCAGGTGTAAGAATGAGTGAATTAGTCTGGTTAGACACTAATTGGTAGAGAACTCATGTTCCTTCTAAAAAGATATCCACTGCTCATCCACAGCCTCAGTAAATACTGTGGGATGACGTGCCAGAAGGTGTCCATCCTTTCTCCTGGCTTTGGGACTCATTCTATGCAAATCGTTCAGAGCCACAGCCTCATGCCAGGAGAAGTGATTTAAAACCCTTGGACGTGTTATGGGCATTGCTCCAATTTCTGCCTTGGAAGCAGAACCTTTAAGCTGTGACATCCTAGGGTTGTGTTGAACAAATTCAACAAGAGGGTGGTGTGATAATCACAATGATCTTGTTAATATCATGTCACTGAATGCCCCCGACTGTCCTGTGTGGCAGGTATTATTATCCTTGTTTGACAGACCGGGAAATGGAGGCTCAGCCAGGTGAAGACCCCTGCTCAGGTAACATATGTGACCACACACGGGAAGAGGCACATGAAGCCTCACACTCAATCTCATTGCCCAGAGCCTGTGTTCTTGGTTATCGTGAAACGCCATGCAGGGACTGGGATGGAATTCTAGTGTTTCCCTTTATTACACAACTTGGCCTCCATTTAGAGTGCATTTTCTGAGGTCCACTGGTGAAACTGACATGAGTCTTTTTTTCTCACTTTCCAGAGGGCAGAAGAATTTCACTTTTGGTTGAAAGGATGAGTTAGAGCACACCCACTTTGGTGATCTGTGATGAGTTTAGCTCTTGCCCAGATAAACTGCAGAGGGCATTTAATGGAGAAACTACCACACCTCTACCCTTGGTGGCTTAAAGTCTCTATCTTTGGTTGGGTTTTTCCAGAATTAACTAGGATTTGAAGACAGATAGTTTAGTTGAGAAGTGATTCCAGGAAGCACATGTAGAGAAATCAGGAAATGAAGAGAGTGTATTAATAAGCAAGTTACAACCATGATGTAGGCTTGCCAGATAAAATAAAAGACACCCAGTTAAATTTGAATTTCAGGTGAACAGCAAATAATTTTTTTTTAACCACGTGGCATGTGGGATTCCCCCACCAGGGATCGAACCAGTGCCCCCTGCAGTAGAAGCGTGGAGTCCTAACCACTGGACTGCCAGGGAATTCTGAACAACAAGTAATGTTTAGATGTATGTCCCACATATTCCATGGGACCTACCTATGCTGTTTTTCATTGTTTATCTGAAATTCAAAGTTAACTGAGCTTGCTGTATTATTATTTGCTAAATCTGACAGCCCTATACTTAGGACTTCTGAAAGGTGGTGTCCAGCGTGCTTAAGAACTGTTCCGCCTGAGAAGCAGGGAAGCAGGAACATTCATCCTCTATCTTACATTTGTCATCGGTTGAGAGCTACTTCCGGGCTCATCAACTCCCTGGCAATTCTGGCCTGCCCTGCTCAAGGCTGAACCTGCTCCTTCAGGTTGAGAAAGCCCCAGGCAGGAGGACACAGGTGCTTGTACCTGTGGGACTTGGGTAAGGGGACTGAGGTGCTTAGGCTCCAAATGTAGGGAGGCGCTAACTCTCAGGTCATGGGAGTGCAGGGTCAGCCTTATTCTCCTCACCCTGGCCTGGCCCTGGCTTGCAGGAAGACGTCTTTGGCAAGCATGAAAACCTTCAGTGGTGAGGGGATACAGGCCAGGCATCGACAGCATCTGCTATAGTCTTCCATGAGCTTATAGACAAAGATCGCAGGGTAAAGGATGCCAGGTAGGAAATTCTGCTCCTCTGAGAGTTTTCCTTTTGGTTCAGGGGTCCCCAAATTTATAAAGACCTGCCTGTTTTACATATGAAGAGGAAGATACTTCAGTCCTTCTCACTGGATTCCCAGGTCTCTCTACTATTTACTTTATTTGTTCTTTTTTTTTTTTTTAATGATTTCAATAAGTTTTTATTTAGGTGGGGTGACATGGAATAAAATGCATTTTTGTCACCTCCCTTTGATCTTTGTTTTTCTCAGTTTATTTTCTACAGTAGATTTTATTGTATGAGATTATTTTTTTCAGTTTATATTGAGTTAGCTTGTATTTATTTTCCATTACTCAAAGTTATCATTCAGAGTCCTCTTCAAATTCTACTAACTTTCTTTTTTTTTTTTTTAACATCTTTATTGGAGTATAATTGCATTACAATGGTGTGTTAGTTTCTGCTTTATAACAAAGTGAATCAGTTATACGTATACATATGTTCCCATATCTCTTCCCTCTTGCATCTCCCTCCCTCCCACCCTCCCTATCCCACCCCTCTAGGTGGTCACTTTATTTGTTCTTAACTCATGTTAGTTTTCTGCAGCCCAGTGTTACCTAGCGTATCACATCTCTTCCATGATGATCATGTAACGATTGTCTAGTCCAGGAAGTGGGACTGGTGGCACTTTGGAGGTGCCCATTTTTTCTTGGAAGAGATGCTACAGATGAGATCAGTCTGAACTGATGATGAAGGAGGTGAAGAAGCAAGGCGTGCCCAATCTCATGCCCAGAGATTCTCTTCATCTGCCCTGTGTGATGACAATGTAGTGGATGGCAATAGAAGAGAGATCTCTCCTCCATTCCCTCGTTTTGCTCATCCTGCTGTTCACATGTTAATGGGCATTGAGTGTCTTCTCAACTCTGGATGCTACACTTGGTCATTTTATCGACAGCAGAGGTGTCAGCCTATTTTAGGCAACCGAGTGTTTTTACGTCCTGTTTGCAATTTTCAGGAGAAGGCATGGTTTACCTTGAGTAGTGACATGCTGCACTGTCAACAAGTTCTTCATGTTGTTTAAAGTCCTCCTATAATTTATAATTCTTTACTTACTTATATTTTTCTACTGATCTTTACTTACATTTTTTTATCCATATGGTAGAGTGGTTTCGAGTACGAACTTTGGACTTGGAAATGGGGGTGAATTCTGCCCCCTACACTTGCTAAATGTGAGATCTGGAAGCCAGGCAGGTCACTTGACCTTTGTGCTCAAGTTCTCTGCCTACAGAGTGGGGATGAGAATGCTGTTTATCATAGAGGGTTGTATAAGAGTCAGCAGAGGCCAAGTCTTGCTACAGTAATTACCAACCTCTAAATCGCAATGGCTTAAACCAACACAGATTGATTTCTTACTCATGCTATATGTTCTTTGCACACCAGCAGGGGCCTCTTTTCTGTTATCCCCACCTTCAGACTAAGAGTAACCAAAGAACATTTACAAAAACAGAAGATATTTCAAGATAAGCTGGATTAATGGGTGAGCTCAACACCCACTTTGTTGAGCTGATAGTGAGTTTAACTCATCTCTAGATAATTCTAAATGGGATTTGCAAGATTTAACCTCAATGGGTTAAGATGGCTATTTCGGAGTGGGTAATCCCCAAAGCAACTAGGATTTGAATGCAAGAAGAATTTTTTGGGAAGTGATTCCGGGAAGCATTGATAGGGAAGTGAGAAAACCAGAAACGAATGGAGAGGAGCCAGTACAGGGTGTGTTAGTAGGCAAGTATGGCGCTCTGGGCAACTAGCAACTCAATCCATATGGCGACCATGGCCAACTGGAGTGGCACTTTTCATGGTGGCAAGGGGAAGGTCATATGCATCAGGGTCATGCACTGGCAATTAGATGCTCCAGCCAGGCAGTGACAGGCATAATTGTCTCCCATACTCAATTGGCCAGAATTAGTAACTTGGCCCAACCCAAATATAAGAGACGTAGGGAAGCACAATTGTCCTAAGGGCAGAAAGCGAACCAGGCATATTATTGAACAGCACTTACGTTTATCACAGGTGGTTGTGGGATTCGATGAGATAATATTTGTAAAGCATATGGTATAGAAGTTGGCACAGAGTGAATGCACGATAAATGTTGGTTGCTCTTTTAATTATGAAGATATATGCCCCAGTAGATTATGAACAATGTAAGGGGAGGGATCTCATCTTCTAATAATACTATCCTTTATTGTTGAGTACTTTCCATGTGCTGAGTACTTTGCCAAATAGCATCCTCACAACAACCCCAGGAGGTAGGTGACTATTATTTTCAATGCCATTTTACAGATGAGGAAACTGAGTCTTAGTGGGATTAAGTAAGATGCTCAGTCTCATCTGGGAAGTAAGCGGCAGTGCAAGGATCTAAACCCATGCCAAAGCCCACGCATTTGGCATCACACTCTAGTGCCTCCGTCTTTGTACTGCTGGCATCCAGCACCAAGCCTTATGCAGAGTAGGGGCTCCATGAATATTTGCAGAACTGGCTAGAGTAACTTTTTTGACCTTGTAAGTGCATCAAAGGCCTTCCACTGACTCCTTCCTCTAGTATGCATTCCTCCCAAAGATGGCAATGTGCCAACTGTTTTACACTGTTGGCCCAAACAACCTTCTTCTTGCCATTTAATTACTGTACATATTTCCAAGATTCGGCATTCCTCATCACCTGCCCTTTGCCTCCTCTTCTCTTCCTGGTCAAATCCAGAGATATATCTGATATATCTATGGGTACCATGACTCTTCTTGGTCTAAGAGGTGGGCACAATATTCCAGAAATTTCCAAGGCAACCAGAACAACCTCCTTAAAGTTTTAAGAGCTTACCATCACCTAAAATTGCTATTCCTTTAGGGTTCTAATCTTTTTCCTAGTCTCGCCATCTTAAAAAAAGAAATGGAATTTCATTTGGGGGGCCCTCTGAGAATCTGACAACCTCTCCTTCCTTTTATTCAATTACAGGCTGAAAATATCAGCTGGCTTTCATCTGACTTCTTGTCTATGAATATTACGTTCTGAGGAAACGTAATATTTAGTAGCACCCTACTAAATATTACGCTCTGCATTTTTTTTGTCCTTTTTTTTGGTGGTGCGGGGGGTCATGGTAGACAAATAAAAATAATTCTGAGGTTATCTGAGAGCTGACATTCCACACAATAACAATAAGAACGTTTTCCAAATTTAAAACTCTGATGGAGGAAGTGGGTTACAATAGAAGCAACCTTTGACCCTGATCAGTCATAATGGTTTCCTGGATTCAGGGATATTATGGGCTGGAGCCAAGGGTTTCAGCAGAGAGAGCACAAGATGTGTTAAACTTAGAACACATTGTGTGAGTTCCGGGTGGGGCTGTTGGAGGGACATCTTTCTTCCTTTCCGGTGAAAATGATTCCTTTCCAAACAAGGATCTGGATCTTTCTCACTCTCTGGCCTGTTTATTTGTTCTGCTGCTGATTTGAAGAAGAATTTTGCATTCCTTAAGATATCAATGAATTGGAAAGTCTACACTCTGGGAACCATTTCTAAGGATTATTCACCCCCAAGTATTTGTTGAGTGATGGCTGTGTGCCAGACACTGTTCTAGATGTTGGGATATAGCAATAAGCAACAGCAACAACGGAATCAGGCAACAAGCCCTGTCCTTGTGAAGCTTCATTCTGTAGCATGCTTCCTCACCTTTAGTGCTCCTGACATTTTGAACTAGAGAATTCATTGTCGTGGTGGCAGGGGTGGAGGCGGGATGGCCTGTGAATTGTAAGATACTTAACGGCATCCCTGACCTCTGTCCACCTGATGATGTCAGCAGCTCCCCTCCCCAGTTGTGACAACCAAAAATATCTCTAGACTTTGCTAAACATCTTGGAGGCAAAAATCACTCTTGGTTGAGAACCACTCTTCTGTTGGGAGGGAGACAGACCATAAACTATGAACTAATAAATACGTAAATAGCAAGTTATAGAGGCTGTTAAAGGTCAATAAAGACATGGAGTAGGCTAAGGAGGGTTGAGTCTTGGCAGTTAGGTGGGGATGCGAGATTCCTGTAATTTAAATGATGTAGTTGGGGATGTCCTTATTGACAAGGGGACATTTGACAAAGACTTGAAGGAAGCAAAGCAGTGAGCTAGTGCCATGGAGGAAGAACATTCCAGAAGGAGGGAACAGCCTGTGCAAGTGGCCTGAGCATACCCAGTGGTCTCAGAGTCATCAAGGGGGTCGGTATGGCTGACGTGGAGGGAGCCAGGAGAAGATGCTCAGAGAGGAAGCAGAGAAATAAAAGGAGAGTGTGTTCAGGCCGTGCAGCCTGGGGCCTTTATGGCCACTGTCAAGGCTTTGCTTTTCTCCGAGAGGAAAGGAAATCACTGTCTGATTTTGAACAGAGGCATGATATGATCTGTCTTTTTAAAAAAATTTTTTAAATAGGACCACTCTGGCTGCTGCTGGGTTGAGAACAGACTGTAGGGAGGCAAGGAAAGAAGTAGGGCCATGGCGAGTCAAACTTGGACTCCAGGCGACTTACAGGGACGTGTTCCAGTTTGGACCTGGCTAGGCATCTAAAGGTTTCTACGGACATCATCTCCTTCTATTAAAGACACAAACACGGTGGCCAGTTGTAGCTGCCTGATATAGTAGACCATCAAGGGAAACGGGAGTTTGAATTTGCTTTATTTTCCCTGTCACCTTATCTTGTTAGGCTCTGCCCCAGGTAATGTCCTGATTTTCCCTTTGGAAACATCCTGTTCTAGGTGGGAGACCAGAGGCCCAGGTCATTATAATAATTAATAATATATTATAGAAATAATAAGCTCACAGTTACTGGGCACTTATGATTTGCCAGATGCCATGCTATAGTCATATTATGCATTATCTCATTGAATTTTGGCCACAACCCTATGAAGTTGGCACTCATGTCATTGTTTCTCCCACAGTCCAGATGAGGAAACTGAGGCTCAGAGTGTTTATGTGACTTCTCTAAAGTTTCAGAGCCTCAGACCTCATTGACGGGCGTGTGAGAGAGATGTTCACCCAACTGACGTGGAAGGTGGAAGCTTCATGACTGCCAGGGGTTCCAGCTTCATGTTCAAAACTGTTCCCTTCCTTGTCCTGGGACTCATCATAGGGACGTTAGAGAGGAGTGGGAAAGGAGAATGTAAAAACCCCTCTCTCCCAACTCTGAATCTTGTCAACTAGAACCAGAGGTGGTGAATTGTGGGTGAAGACAGTTTAGTACTACCCCCGCCTTTAGTGGATGGGGCTGGGGAGCTCAAGCCCTGGCATCTACAGACCCAGGTTCAAATCCCAAACCCATCACTTAGGAGCGCTGTGATCCAGGCCAGTTACTTCACCTCTCTGAACTTCAAATTTCCCCATCTCTAAGACTGGAATAATAACAGTATCATAGATGCTGTTAGTGCCCACCTCTATCTCCTTGTCCCCTCCTACCTCCCAAGCCACCTATAGCTTAGGTGGGCAGTTCCCAATATGCTAATGTTCAGTCCCTCTGCCCAAGGGCTTTCTCTGACTGCCCAGGATGGGGCAGATCAGAAAGTCCACAGATTGACACCCCCAGGAGTAACCTCAACCAATGAGAAATGAGATGCGGTGAGTAAAGATCCCGCTCCCTCACTGGGAGAATTCTGAGGTGTGCTCAGTGCTTTTAGGAGGTCCACAAGCTGGATTGTGCCCCAGATGACCTCAGCACTAACCTCTCATTAATGCACCTTTAATTTCTGCTTTCCTCCCTGTCTCTCCCTCTCTCCTTGTATTTCCTGGGCTCACCTCCCCAATAAACTATTTGCACCCAAATCCTACGCTTATTATCGATTTGGGGGAGGAAACCAGGACTCCTTAAGATTATTGTGATGGTTATGAGAAAGTGAATGTACAGCACTTAGCATATTGTCAGATATATAGTGAACACTGAAAAAAATGGAAGCTGTGATGATGGCAGTGGAGACTATGATGAGGAGAAACAGAAGGAGGGAGGAGGAGGAGGAGGAAGAGGAGGAGAAGGGGAAGAAGAAGAAGTGGTGGTGCTGATTATAAGGATGATAATTATGACCATGATGAAACTAAGGCCCCAGGAGGTAAGTGGAGAATTGTGGATTAACAGGGCGTGGAGAGCTAGAGCAACTGCTCAACCAGGTTCATAATGTATTCATCTCCATCCGTATTTTCTCCCACTACTGAGCTCATGGAAGTCCCTCCCCATGGTCCATGTTCTCTAGGAGATAACCTGTCCCCTATTCTTTCTGAGTAGCTGACAGTCAACGAATCAGTGAGTTCTTGCCAAACGCCAATTCTGTATAAAAAGTGATGTGATGGGCCAGGAATTAGAAAATGTGGTCCGTGTCTAAGCTACTCCTCCATGAGAAAAGCCAAATCTCCTATTCACAAAGGTCCTTCTTGCTTTTTCATTCCGGGACTTCACCTCGGATCCTGCTACTGGACAAGTGGACACACAGCCTTGGGACCAGTCTGCATGTATTGTCTTGAGACTGTTATTCATCTTCCTGTGTGGGTTGGCTTATTTCCTGTCTTGCTCATTCATTTCAGAACGTCCTGTTCTTAGATCAAAAGCCCTGGAAGGTTCCAAGTCAACAAATGCCATTAGGAGTTTCAACTGCAGAAAATTTGCTGAATTCAACTCTAATTCTTCCCTGGTCACTGGTGAAAGGATTGAAATTAACTCTTTTGAAGGATGAATGAGAAATGTTTGCACTTGGCTGATGGGCTCTAGAAGGTCAGATCTGGGAGTCACCTTAGCTGTCATGGCTTCCAAGCCTCTCTCATTTTACAGCAGGAAAATCAAGAGAGGTTACTTTACCAGCAGATGCCGCACAGCTAGAGGGTAGCACAGCCCAGAATAAAACACTTCTCTGGACTCTATGACTCCATTGTTTTTCTTGCTCTATTATTACCCGCCTCTTGTAAATCAAGTTGCCAGAAATGCACCAGGAGCATCTTTTGGTCAAGGACAGATCTTTTTGTGCGGTGAACTGTTGCTTCCTCATTCAGCTTTTATAAATCTTGATTTTCATTTATCAGATTTTAAGAAATATCAGAGCAACTCTGTGCCTCAAAATAATGAAGCTGAAAAGAATTTCTATTTAACCTCAATGTCACAAAATCATGAAAAGCAACACGTTGAAATGAATGGTAGCTTTTTCATTCTAAATAAACTGTAATTCACCTAATTGATTCGAATGAATCCATGCATTCTGAAGCCTTCTTTTTTCCCAAGTAAAATGGCCAAACTGCTGAGCTATGACAGAGGAGAGAGGGGAAAAAAATCAGAGCATAAATATATCAAAAGTCTCCTCTTTAAGACACTAGAGAGAGCTCACAGAGAATTCAAGAAAACCACATTTTTGGCATCCATCTGAACTTCAAAATTATTCATTTAGGTTTGTTTATTTATATCTTACTTTGTTCATCCAGAAAGGGTTTCAAGAAACAATGCCCTTCAGATAAGATTATTAATATACAGCATTTACTGACCATTTATCATGTGCCAAGAACTGCATATACATTATCCCATCTAAGTTGTTCATCACAGTAACTCTAGGAGGCAACTATTATTATGCCCATTTGTAGTGGGTTGATCGGTGACCCCCGACCCGGACCCCCCGCCCCCCGCAAAGATATGTTCACCTGGAAACTGCAAATGTGAGTTTCTTTGGAAAAATGATCTTGGCAGATGTACTTACATTAGGAATTTATTTAAAGATTTTTTTTTGATGTGGACCATTTTTAAAGTCTTTATTGAATTTGTTACAATATTGCTTCTGTTTTATGCTTTGGTTTTTTGGCCACTGGGGCATGTGGGATCTTAGCTCCCCAACCAGGGATTGAACCCACACCCCCTGCATTGGAAGGCAAACTCTTAACCACTGGACCGCCAAGGAAGTCCAAAGTTTGGGATCTTGAGGTCAGGTCACCTTGGATTATCTGGGTAGGGCCTTAAATCTAATGACAAGTGCGCTTCACAAGAAGAGAAGAACAGACATAGAGATGAAGGCCATGGAAAGGTGGAGGCAGGGATCTGAATGAAGTGTCTTCAGCCAAAAAAAAAAGAGAGATGCATGAAAGAGCATTCCCCAAATGTTACTGGTAGCTGTCTTAGGATGCTGGGGTTTCAGGGACTTCTGCTTTCTTCATTAGTCTTCTATATGTATTGTTCAAACTTTCTACAGTAAACAATACTAACTATCTAATTTGAAGAAAGAATTAAAGCGATTTTCCTTGGGGACAATGCACAATGACAGAGTATTCACTGAAAAAGGTAGCGTACAAAATTGTAGGTAGTAAATAATTACTGCAATTGTGTGTAGATTCAAGGTAAGTCAGTCCTTACCTTGACCACATGGGGCAGGTACTGATATCTCCCCAGTTTCCAGAAGAAGAGCCTGAGTCTCAGAATTAGAAAGTACTGGAGGGACTTCCCTGGTGGTCCAGTGGGTAAGACTCCATGCTCCCAATGCAGGGGGCCAGGGGTTCGATCCCTGGTCAGGGAACTAGATCCCACATGCATGCTGCAACTAAGGGTTCATATGCTGCAACTAAGAAGCCCGCATGCCGCAACTAAAGAGCCCGCATGCTGCAACTAAAGATCCCACATGCCACAACTAAGACCCGGCGCAGCCAAAATAAATAAATAAATAAATATTAAAAAAAGAGAAAGTACTGGAGCTGTTGCATTTAAGTCTCCATTAAAGAGAGTATTCTCTTATGCTCACCATTCCTTTGGACCTTCCTTAGGTCTAAATTATACCAAAAGCCCACCTTTTTGGTTTTGTCTCAGACTAATCAATGTTCACATCTCCAAAGTGCCCCCAAGTTATGGAGAAACAGAGGTAGTCTTCTTTTTTCCCAGCCAATTCTCTCTTCTGAGTGGAAAACCTGAAAGTTCCCCAGTGTTAAAGACTCTAATCTGGGTGTGAAGAGAGAAGATAAAATGTGAGATGCTAATTCCACTCTTTTGAGAACACCTAGAGGAAGCCTGTCCTCTCAAATTCACGAAGGAATGCGGACTTTTTCCACTGGCAAGTTGAAACCTATCGTAAGCAATTTAAACCTCCTGTCTGGACCTCAGTGGCTAGGGACTGGCTTTTCTACAGCCCATATTTTAGCCAAGACTATAGAGGGTTGAATCTCTTTTTTTTTTTTTAGATTCGAGTTATTTTTGCCCAGTCATATTGGGAACTCTGAGTATTCGATTCTAGAACACCAAACGCAGAGAACTGGGCTGGAGGGCACCTCAGCTGCCGCCACCGCCCTCTGTAATCTACTCTGTGCCTGGCACTTGGCTACACACTTTATAGATATAATCTCATGGAGGCCTCAGAACAAACCTGAATGGTAAACTCTATCATCTCCAATTTCCAGACAAGGGGACTGAATCTTAGTAGGTCAAGGAGCTTGGATGTGTCAGAATCTGGGACTGAGCCAGAAATATCTGTCCTCACGGTATTTGCCCCTCTGCGGATCTGCCCCTCCAGCCTTGGACATTCAGAGTCAAGTGTAGGTGAATTAGAATCTCACAGCTTCAATGTTCCTCTTGGACATCCAGGAGGTCGGGACTGCAGAATCTGCATTATGTCCAAAGGAATTGGCAAAGGAATTCTCATAGAAAAACAGTTCAAGGAAAATAACAAAGGATAACAGTATTAACGATCAACGTCAAGACCGCGTCCTTTCTGGACCTCAGACCTCAAAACGGTGTGACCCTGAAAAAGTAGTTTCCCCTCCCCTGGGCCTCAGTTTCCCCATTAATACATGAGCGTATTGTTCTAGAATCACCCGGGGAATCTTTTAGAAGTGGTAAGTTCCAAGATTTATCTTGGACTTCTAAATCCAAACTTCCTGGGGAGAGCCTCACTTATTAATTAGTTAATTTAGCAGATACTTATTGATATTTACTGGATGCTTAGCTGTTGGAGATGAAATGGCGTATCTGTCAGGGTTCCACTGGGAGATAGACTAGCCCATAGGCTATAGAATTGGATAATTTGAGGAGTTTCATAAAGGGGCTAATACAGGGACAGGGCAGGGATATAGCAGAAGCATAAAGGATAGTGCAGTACCTGGGAGCTAGCAACATTGGGGCTTTTACAACCCCTAGACCTGAAGGAAGTGGGGATTGTTACCTGTATCTGGAGGGAGAGAGCTATGGAGAGAGGTCCTCCTTAGGTGAGCTGTGACCTTCATCTAGAATGGGTTTTCTTAACATTGACACTGTTGATATTTGGAGCTGGACAATTCTTTGTTGGGGGGTCTGTCCTGTGCATTGCAGGGTGTTTAGCAGCATTCCTGGCCTCTACCCACTGGATGCCAGCAGTGCCCTCCAGACATCCCAAATGTCCCCTGGGAGGCAACATTATCCCCAGTTGACAACCACTGATCTAGAGGTGCAGCTAGCTTGTCGCGACCTCACAAGTTAGAAGACACCTTAATCTCCCACTCCCTTTTTCATTCAGCCTCCTGCTAGGATTTCCCATTGGCCAAAACTCAACCAGAAACCAGAGGTGAGAACGTGCACTGATGTCCTCCAAGAAGTCAGCTCTGAGGCTGGATAAGACCCTTCTCCTTCAAGAGCTTACAGTCTATGTGGGGCTGGAGGAAGAGGCAGAGAATAAACAAATACATAATGCAAGATAATTTCAGAGCATAATTAGCGAGATGAAAACAAACCAACAAACAAAAAAAACAGGACCATGCCACAGAGAATGGCTGAGCTCTGTTGAACAGGTGATGGTTAAGCTAAGACTTGAATGATATGGTGGGGCCAGCCTTGAAAATATTGGGAAGGGGGCGGGGATACCCCAGGCAAAAGGAACTCCAGGCAAAGCATGTGCAAAGGCCCTAAAATCTACATTTATTCATTTATTTGTTTGTTTTTGAGGTATGTTATTGGGATGTAATTCAGACATACTAAAATATGCAACTATTAACTGTACTGATTGGTGAGTTTCTGTAAATGTATCTGCCCCTGTAACCATCATCCAGGTTAAGACTCAGAACGTTTCCATCTCCCCAGAAAGTTCCCTTATGCTCCCAATCATGTCTTCTCGCCTGCTACTCTTCTCACTTTTATTGCTATAGATTAGGTTTTTTTAAAAATTTTATTTATTTTTATTTTTTTTAAGTCTTTATTGAATTTGTTACAGTATTGCTTCTGTTTTACCTTTTGGTTTTTTGGCCGTAAGGCATATGGGATCTTAGCTCCCCAGCCAGGGACTGAACCCTCACCCCCTGCATTGGAAGGCAAAGTCTTAACCACTGGACCACCAGGGAAGTCCCACCATAGACTACTTTTGCCTGCCTTTCAACTTCACATAAATGGACTCACGCAGTGTGTACTTTCCTGTGTCTGGCTTCTTTCACTCAACACTAGATCTGTGCAATTCTTTCATGTTGTTGAATGTATCAGGAGTTTGTTTCTTTTAATTGCTGAATATTATTCCATTGTATGGATGTACCAGTGTAGGTTAATCCATTCTCCTGTTGAAGGATACCTGGGTTGGTTCCAGTTTGGGGGTAATTATGAATAAAGCAGCTGTGAACATTTGCTTGCAAATCTTTTTGTGGATCTATGCATTCATTTCTCTTGGATGCAGTTTTTGAGTCTGGGGATAGATGTGTCTTTATTAGAAATTACCAAACAGTTTTGCGTTAGATTTTGATGTGAAGGTAGACTGGAAAACCTAGAATTCAAAGTTTTCCAGTGGTAGCTCCCAGTCTCACCAAACACATAGGTCTGTTACTTGGTCCATATAGGGTCATCCCTCACGCCTACCCCCCAGGTGCCATGCATCCCAGAGATAGCTCTCCTTGGGCTGGGTACCTGGGCAAAACCTTCCCCTGCCTGGCCCGGCCTCCCACCTCCTTCAGGGGTGTGTGTGCCTTAAATCATGGCGCAGCGGCTAATTCTTTGCAGCTTTCGGGTTACTGTCTCCATAAGCAGACAGGAGGGCGCCCTGACACAGTTAAAGATCACAAGCTTTGATAACCTGGCCTTCTGATTTACGATAATCCAGGTCTCCGCGTTCTCCTAATGAGGGGAACTCGGAGTGTCAACCCGTTTATTAAATGCTCAGAACCATGTGTGAGCCGGACCGAGGTAAGAAGTCAATCATATTTTCATTTATCCTGCGTGTCCCCCCTCCTGTTCATTCATTCCTCTCTCCCTGAGACTGTCCGCCTGCCAAGCTTTTTCTTTTCATCTCCAAAGGGGAGGACTTTAGGACGGATCATTGGCAGAGACGGTTGGGGTCTGTAATGTTTGCACTTTCCTACTGATTTCATAGGTGTTTGGAAGTTAATGATACTCAACACCTCATGATTCTTTCCTATATGTCAAACAAAGGCATGAAAGGGAAAGTGACCAGAGGCGAGAGGCAGGGGGCACAGGGCAGTCCCAGCAACATACCAATAGCTTTCTCTTTCCTTCACCCCGACCCTGCAGAGACTGGTGAGTCTTATTGCAAATGGAAGATGGATTAATATTCCTGAAGTTGCTGGGATCTAATGAAGTCTTAATTCATCTCCCTTAATTCCCTTTGAAATAGAAAAAGGCACAAATCAAAATAACGGATGGCCCAGCTGCTTTAATCTCTCCTTTTTCTCACCCCTCTCCCCCTTCGCATCTTGGTCACTGTCACTTTGTTAATCTCCGAAGATTCCACCCCGATTCCTTTCAAGTGGCATCAGCTCCGTCTCATAGGTTTGGTCTTCTGGATGTGGCATAAATATTTCTGCCTGTTTGAGGCCCCTGGCTGGATTCTGTTCTTGGACGTGGCTGGGGGAGGGGGCCGAGCTGGCGACGCTGAATTCACTTGGTGAGACGAGCTCTGGACAGTCCAGCATGGGGACTCCTGAAGAGTTTGCAACTTCGCATTCCGTTGGGGAACTTGGTGCCTTAAGCATCGTTAGGTGGGGATGCCGGTTTATATTGTTACTTTGTCTACGCTCCATCTTGTGATTGAATGATACCCCTTGTTTCATTTAAAATAACCTCGGGAGTAAGCTTGGGAGCAGTTTAATCTTTTCTCCCCATTCTTATGCAATTCTTACATTGTGTATCTTGCCCACTGCCTGGCTTAGCATAGATGCTACATAAACGTTTGTTGAATAAATGAACAAATGGGTGGATGAGTAAACAGAATAACCCAATTGTGCATTGCACAGCCTTTAACTTAAATGTGGTCTTGATTTGTTTTTATGTAAAGTGCACAAATATAGTCAGGCCTGTGGTAACACAGAACTCCTTAGCATTGCATAATGAACCCTGCCACATGTGCTGTCTGCTCACTTTGTAAAGCTGCAGATCCTGAAGGTACGGGAGGTTGGAATGAAGGAAACTGACGTTGTCACATGACTGCGTCATGCTGAGTACTGTGCTAGGTGCTTCATGCTTATACTGATCCTGGTGTGTCCCCTAGAAATCATCTGCTTATCTATCCGTCCTAGATTTCAGGCCAATAACACTTTTTTGTTGTTGTTCTTTGAGTTTGGATGCTATCCTGAAGCCAATAGAGAGACACAAAGAGGATTTAAGATTTTAATTTTAGATGTACATTTAGAAAGATCCCTGGCTGTAGGTCTCTGTTGCAAGGGCTCAAATCAGCTCTTGTAGTGTGAAAGCTGCCATAGACAATATGTAAATGAATGAACACGGCTGTGTTCCAATAAAACTTTATTCACACAAACTGGCAGTGGATTGCATTGGCCCACTGGTTGTAGTTGCAGACCCTGGGTCTAGGTCCTTCCATGAGTAGTGAAAATAGAGTGTAATCACAAGGACGAGCACAGGTGCTATGAAACTCAGACCACTTTTGGAGGGTGGTCAGCGAGGACTCACATGGGGAAGTGACATTTACTGAGAGCTGAGTCAGTGCTGACTTGATAAGAAGAAGTCGTCGTGTATTCCAGCCCCAGGGAAGAGAGGGCATGTACCCCAAGGAACTGAATGTGGTTTGCAAGGCTACAGCATAAGGTGTTGGCAGCTCCCGAGGCAAATGGGGACGGACAATCCTGGACTCAGGAACTGTTTGCCAACGCCAGGCCTGGTAGAGCAACGGTGTTCAGAATGCTTCGCTGGAACTGCATTTGCCTCTTAAGATAGAATCCAGGGCAGAGCATCGATGAAGAGAGAAGTGGGAATAGTGGCTTGGGGCTGGAGCTGCTTGCTCTCTCCCATATACACCCTTAAGCAGGACCATCCAGAGCCGCCTCTGCCTGGGCTGACTCCTGGAAAGGAAGGCTGTCGGCTTCTGATGGATCAAAGGAGCCAGGACAGTGTCATTCCTGGTCTCCGGGGCTGAGCTCTCCACACCTCCTCACCAGAGGCCCCTTCAGAGGAGGACAGGTCACTTCCATAAGTCCTGAGGCTTCTCTCTATTTTAAGATGAAAATTAACCCTAATTTTTGAGTGCAATCCGTGTGCAGCTTGGTTTCAGGCAGAATAGAATGTATAAACTATCCACCTACATTTTCCTTATCGGCTCCTCCACCTCATCGGTTTTGTACAGTCAAGATTTTATCCAGAAATGTGGGATCTCCTGGTTGAATCTTTTCACTGTGTTCTCACATGTTTGTTCTGGGAGAAGAAAAATTGAGTGATAGTTTGGAATCCTGTGTCTATCCCTCCTCCTCTTGTTAATTGGGACCCTGCAGTTCTCTCCTATAATAATAGTATCTTGCATATGGGTGGCATGGTTAACAGCAAGCTTGCCCTCACATCCGCTTCTTATTCTTTCCCTTCTGTGCTTTTCTCTGTATCACAGGAAGCTCTGGTTCCCAGCCTGTTGGAAAGGGTTGGCCGATGGGAAAAGTGCTGGAAAACTGGAGGGTGACAGAAGGAGAGAAGCCAGGGTATTTCTATGTCATTCTCTGCTTCCAGAAGCATCTCCTGCAGCTGCTGCCTCTTCTCCTTAGCTCCATCTCTGATAGGACAGCTCCTTCCTCTCTTATCTCAGCTCCATTGGGCCCTAGTGACTACAGGATGCCCCAGCTTCTGGCCCTGGCAAAGCTACCTTCTCTTGTTATCCCTCCAGCCCAAGGGAAGTAGCGCTTCTTGCTCTTGCCAGCCTCTGGGTTGCTTCTTCACTTCCTGTTGGCTTCTCAGCTCTTCCATCATTGGGGTAGTCAGTTCCCTTTATTAAACTCCCTCTGTCTGAAAGACCTTTAGTGGTTTCTGTTTTCTGGCTGGATCCTGACAAATACATATAGCATCTCACAATTAAAAGTGTTCTTCTCTGTTCCATGACCTCATTTTGACTTCTATGTGCACAACCTCAGGGAAGGCTTCAAGGCAGGTACTACTGCACAATTATGCAAATGATAAAAAAGATAGAGGGGAAAATATGTCACCCAAAGTCCTGGATTAAGGCAGCATGACTCAGGGGAGCCTTGTGCACCATTGTTCGAATCCCAACTTCACTGACTATCTGTACGTAGGGCTTCTGGTAACTCATGCCACTTCTCAGAGCCTCAGTTTCTTCCTCTCTAAACTGATAATAATAATAGGGCTGCTGTGAAGGTTTAAAAGATGTTGTTATGTAAAGAATGTAGCACTGTCTGATATGCAGTAGAAGTTCAACAAATGTTAGCAATGACAGTAGAAAATCTCTTTACCATCCTCTGGTTCATTGCTTCAACAAATAGCCGGCCTTCTCCATTCCCTATGCAAACATGTATAATGACATGTACCTATCATTGTATTATCATACAGAACAGTTTTATTGCCCTAAAAATCCTCTGTGCTCTGCCTATTCCTCCTTCCCTCCCCCATAACCTCTGATAACCCCTTGATCTTTTTACTGTCTCCATAGTTTTGCCTTTTCCAGAATGTTATGTAGTTGGAATCATAGGGCATGCAATCTTTTCAGATTGGCTTCTTTCACCTAGTGACCTGCATTTAAGTTTCTTCTATGTCTTTTCATGGCTCAATAGCTGATTTCTTTTTACTTCTGGGTAATATTCTGTTATCTGGATGTACCACAGTTTATTTATCCATTCACTTACTGAAGGACATCTTGGTTGCCTCCAAGTTTTGGCAATTATCAATAAAGCTGCTATAAACTTCCATGTGCAGGTTTTTGTATGGACATAAGTTTTCAACTCTTTTGGGTAAATATCAAGAAGCATGATTGCAGGACTGTATGGTAAGAGTATGATTAGTTTTGTAAGGGACCTCTAGCGCTCTTCCAAAGTGGCTGTACCCTTTTATTCTCCCACCAACAGTGAATGAGAATTCCTATTGCTATACACCCTCACCAACATTTGATGTTGTTAGTGTTTTGGATTTTGGTCATTCTCGTAGGTTTGTAGTGGTATCTCACTGTTGCTTTAATTTGCAATTCCCTAATGACATGTGATGTTGAACATCTTTTCATATACTTATTTGCCATCTGCATATCTTCTTTGATGAAGTGTCTGTTAAGCTCTTTGGCCCATTAAAAAAAATTATTGAAGTATAGTTGATTTACAATGTTGTGTTTAATTTCTGCTGAACAGCAAAGTGACTCAGTTATATATATATATATACACATATGTATATATATTCTTTTTATAGTCTTTTCCATTATGGTTTATTATAGGATATTGAATATAGTTCCCTGTGCTACACAGTAGGACCTTGTGGTTTATCCATCCTATATATAATAGTTTGCATCTGCTAATCCCTAACTCCCAATCCTTCCCTCCACCTCTGTGCCCCGCCCCCCCATGGCAACCACAAGTCTGTTCTCTATGTCTGTGAGTCTGCTTTTGTTTCGTAAATAGGTTCATTTGTGTTGTATTTTATTTTATTTTAAATTTTTAAATTTATTTATTTATTTATGGCTGTGTTGGGTCTTCGTTTCTGTGCGAGGGCTTTCTCTAGTTGCGGCAAGTGGGGGCCGCTCTTCATCGCGGTGCGCGGCCTCTCACTGTCGCAGCCTCTCTTGTTGCAGAGCACAGCCTCCAGACGCGCAGGCTCAGCAATTGTGGTTCACAGGCCTAGTCAATCCGCGGCATGTGGGATCTTCCCAGACCAGGGCTCGAACCCGTGTCCCGTGCATTGGCAGGCAGATTCTCAACCACTGCGCCACCAGGGAAGCCCTGTGTTGTATTTTAGATTCCACATATAAGTGATATCATATGGTATTTGTCTTTCTCTTTCTGATTTACTTCACTTAGTATGATAGTCTCTAAATCCATCCATGTTGCTGCAAATGGCATTATTCGGCCCATTTTTTAATTGAATTGTTCATTTTCTAGCTGTTGAGTTTGAAGATTCTTCGTATATTTTAGACAACCATCCTTTATCAGATTGGTTTCATGTTTTAAAATATTTTTCAAAGTAAAATATTTTTTTAACATCTTTATTGGAGTATAATTGCTTTACAATGTTGTGTTAGTTTCTGCTGTATAACAAACGGAATCAGCTATACGTATATCCCCATATCCCCTTCCTCTTGAGTCTCCCTCCCACCCTCCCTATCCCACCCCTCTAGGTGGTCACAAAGCACAGAGCTGATCTCCCTGTGCTATGCAGCTGCTTCCCACTAGCCATCTATTTCAAAGTAAAATATTTTAATTGTAGTTGGTTAAAACTACTGTCTCTTTCCACTTCCCCAAATGTCAGGGGTCATTGAAGTGACTGCTCATGGGAAGTTGAGGTAGGGATATATTTAGACTGGATTAAATGGACTATATTTGTGTGGTTCAAAGTCATTTCTATGTGAAGGTTTATCTAGCCATTCCAATGTGGAAATGGCTTCCAGAAATGCTCCTCCCACCTCATTATACCTACTCACTGATGTTGTGACCTACAAGTGCGGGATCAGAGAGCATATTTCAATATGAATACATTCTATGGTGCCTGACACCAGAGGTATGTGGAGGAGAAACAAGGTTTGAAATATACAGAGCCAGGAACTAGTCTATGGAAAATTCAATTATCAAATGAGTAAAACTGTGAGCAGAGGATTCAGTTAGAATGACAAGTAGTCAAAACGGAAGTTCTTTGCTATCGGGAATATGCTTGAAAGTATAGCTTTAACAGGTATACTCACCCAATATCCTCTATTTGATGGAACTCATGTAAAATAGAATTGATCAATTTCTGTGGTTCCAGGGCACAACCTGTATCAGTACCACAAACGGTGAGAAATTTCAATTTTATGTGTTCCAAGTATAAACAAAATGATTAACCCTGCTAAAGAAAATACTGAATTCTAGTCTTTCCAGAGAAGACATTATTACAAAATGATTGTCATATAAAGAAGTGATTAAGAGTTTGTGGTCAGAAGTTATAGGATAAAAATATTTTAGCCACGTGAGAGGTAATTAATTAATAAAAATATTATTATCTCTTTCTCTAAATTTTGTGACATTTATAGTCTTTCCACTTTTTCAAAGAGTGGAAACCTGTGATTTCTCTTCTTATTCTAAATAGGTATCGATATTTGTGTCTAACTCTATATTTGTAATTTAGCTTTCTTTTCCTTCAAAAAGGGCTGCCAAATTGTATAAGCTTCAGACCCCGCAAACCAGGATCTATCCCTCCTTGTTCTTTTAATTATACAATTTAATAACATTTCACAGAAACCAGTGAAAAATGAGTGTGTTGAGGAACAACTGCATCCATAGAAACGAAACTGTATGCTTTGGAAAAATCTGATTGGATTTGAGTTGCTAAAAACAATTGCCGTTGAATTAAGCATAGGTGAAAAAAGCAAGATTGAGGAAATGTTAATCATGATCATCTAGAAGGAGTATTCCCTTGGACTGCTTTGCAGTGACTTTAATTTATCACTCTACACCTCAAAGAAACCAAAACCGGACCCCGCAGAGAAGACCTTGTGGATATGTGTTATAAAAGATGGCTAAGTAGAATTGTGATGGCATGCCAGGCTTTGTGCTGCCTGGGGGGGTCCAGGTGGGATGGGGATTTGCTCATTTAATTCTCAACAGAACGTATCAGGCAGTCTACCATTTGCCCAGAAGTGGCAACTGAGAGAAAATTGAGTTGTCATTTTTTTCTGGCCTACTCACTTCACTTTACAAATGGGTAAACAGAGGCCCAGAGATAGAAATTGTATTTCTCGGGCAACACAGTCATGGGGGAGCAGAGCCAGGGACCCAGGTCTCCAGCCTGACCATCTTTCTGTCTTTCCACAACCCTGGAAGAGGCAGGAGGGAAGGGAGAAGTCAGGTAGGAATTTGAAGCTCCCATATGTTTAACTTATTACGGTGTTCATAATGTCACAATGGAAGAGGAAATGGGCGGAGCCTCAGAAACTCCCAAAGGCCCTCCGATTCCCTTGCCGCCATATCCCCTCCATGAATTATGCCCCCGTCCTCTCACGGAGGCTGTGGTCTGAGCCTGAGATAAAAGGCAAGAATGAGGACTTGAACTGGTTTCCTCCACCGGCCCCGCTGCTTCCCCAGATATACCCACATTCTTTTGGATATAGATCACGGTTAAAAAACAAACACACTGGAATACTACTCAGCCATAAAAAAGAATGAAATTTTGCCATTTGCAGCAACATGGATGGACCTGGAGGGTATTATGCTTAGTGAAATAAGTCAGACAGAGAAACACAAATACTGTATGTTGTCCCTTATATGTGGAGTCTAAGAAACAAACAAACGAATGAATATAACAAAACAGAAACAGGCACAGATGTAGAGAACAAACAAGTGGTTCCTAGTGGGGAGAGGGGTGGTGGGAAGAGCAAGATAGGCAAAGGGATGAAGAGGCACAAACTACTAGGTATAAAATAAATAAGCTACACGGATATATTGTACAGCACAGGGAATAGAGCCAACATCTTATAATAACTTTAAATGGAGCATAATCTATAAAAGTATTGAATCACGATGTTGTACACCTGAAACTAATATAATATTGTAAATCAACTATACTTCAACAGAAAAAAATAAAGGTAATATCTTCTTATTAAAAAAATCCACAGGGACTTCCCTGGTGGAGCAATGGCTAAGAATCCGCCTGCCAATGCGGGGGACACGGGTTCGAGCCCTGGTCCGGGAAGATCCCACATGCCGCGGAGCGACTAGGCCCGTGTGCCACAACTAGAGCCCCCAGAGGGGCCACTGCGGTGAGGAGCCCACACACCGCGGCGGGGAGTGGCCCCTGCTCGCTGCAGCTGGAGAGAGCCCGCATGCAGCGACGAGGACCCAATGCACCCAGAGATGAATGAATAAACCAATTACTTTAAAAAAAAAAAAAAAAAGCAGATTGCTCCATCTCCTATAAAATAAAATAATATAAAATTTAAAAAAAGAAGTGGTTATGGAGATGTTTGTAGAGATCAATGATGACAACCTCTAACACACACACACACACACACACACACACACACACACAAAGACAAAAACAATGGTCTGGTCCTGGTCTGGATCACCAGAGCTATGGTCTAAATTACTAGAGTCACCAGCCAGGAAAGAATCAAGAAGATGTATTTTGACCCTATTGGAGGAAGTGCCCTATTCCCGGTGAGAAGAGATTCCTGCTGTTCTATGATCACAAACAGCCTTAGTCCACCTGTGAGAACAGACAGGCAAGGGCAAAGGGTCATCACAGGGCTCTGGGGATTTGGCTGGGTGGGTATTTGTGTTGGTGTGGACAGGGTCATCTTGGCCTGATGAATTCTCTATTGCTCCCTTGTGAAGCTAAGAGGCCTGGGTTCAAAGACCAGGGGCCAGCTGGGTGGCAGCCTCTCCTTCCCTCCATCTCCTGGGCGCTGGGAGCCTGAGCAGGTCTGTCTGAGGAACCCACTGTTTTCCTCCTGGAGACTTTGGCTGCAGCTACCTACGGGGACTGGCATTCCAGCTGTCTCACATAAAACCCCCAGCTCTTTAAAATCCCCAGTTAAAGCCTGAGCCCCCATAAAATTTGCCAGGCTGGGTTTGGGGCATGAGACCCACACCTTCTGCACAGTCTGAGGACGCTGTAATGAGGCCTCACTAGGAAGCACAGACCCTAGTCTGGCTGGACTCCCAGCTGTAACTATACACAGGAAGGTGAGGGATGTGTTAGCTGAGACCCAGAGCATCTGCAAGGCGGGGTCGAGGAGCCACAAGGAACAGCCGTGGAGCCACACAGAGGAGTCTTTAATGGCCATTTACAGGAGGTGAAATTCCTCAGCAGTCGGAGCTCGGATGCAGTGTGGAGAAGTCACAGTGCAGAGGCTTCGGGAGAAGATATAAAGAGTTAAAGGATTAGAAGTGACCGCCTTCCGGCAGCTTCCCTGAAATGCATGCTGATTAGACAAAATTCCTTGTACCTCGTTGGGGCTCCACAGATATTTGTGAAATAGATGAATGAATGGAAGATGACTTTCCCTAGCAATGCATTTCTGAAACTGATGGTCCGGTTGGTGATATAATGTATCCTGTGGTAGGCAAGGCAGGCAGGCATCAGAAAGGAAAGGACAATTCAGAACACACCCCAAAGGCTGCACCTTCTCTGCTCCCAAACCCCCATTTTGCAGAATATCTTTTAGTGCAGGGCTTGAAACTCTCGATCTATAGGGGCCAGCCACGTGATCCATTAGCAAGGTGGGTAGAGACAGAGGATGGAGGGGACTCTGGTGATCTGGTGAGCCCGTGTCCCCTTCAAAGGGGACATCCACTGCCCAGCTGCTCTAACTGTTGCCGTGCAGGATTTCAGGTCACTGTTTTCAGGTATTCTGGCTTTTCAAGAGTTACCAGAATGCCACATTTAAAAAAAGTGAAATCTCCTACTTTTAAAAATACAGGCAACTAATTCACAAATTTAAAAGGACCCCTTCGAGGGCTGCCTCGGGACCTCGGGATGTCAATGAGTGAGCCTGGGGCGTTTGTTGGGGGCCATACTCAGCCTGGGTGACGAAGGGCAAGCAGGACTTGGGAAGCGGGCAAAGGCAGAGCAAAACAGGCACCAGGCGGAGGGCACAGTCCGTGCAAAGGCAGGGAGTGGTGGGGAATGATGATGCGCTTGCGAAAGTGGGAAGTAAGTGGGCAGACCGACACCTAGGGAGCAGTGCGTGCGTGTCTGAAGGTTGGGGGTAGGTGGGTGGTGTGATGTGAGCCATGAGAGGGGTGACAACTATGGTGGTGGCATGGGGGGGGGTGTCATTGCTTGCGAAGGAACCATTTGCACTCAGGTGTTAACCGGGTTAAGATCAGGTTGCTTTGACCAATGAGCAGGGAAGATTTGGAGCTTATTCTGAAACAGGAAGCCGGATGGGGGCACTTCCTGAAGATCAAGCTCTGGAACCTGACCGCCAGGGTTCAAATCCTGGCTGCCCTACTTACGAGCTCTGTGTCCTAAACTACGTACCCTCTCTGTGCCTCAGTCTCCTCATCTGTAAAATGGAGATAATCATCACATATTGGATTTGAGGACTGAGGGAGTTCATTCCTGTAATGGGCACAGATTGACGCTTGGTGCATGATGAGTGCTCAGCAAACACTCCCTCTTTCTATTATATAACCTCTCTTTTCATTTTCACCCAAAGGGGCCAGACACATCCGTGATGTCTGGTACCAGCCTTGGGAAACCACAGTGCGTAAGTCCTGGGTTCAGAAGCTCTTTTCCAGAGCTGAAGATTCTGATTTCTCGGCTGTGCAGAGAGGAAATAAAACCCTGCTCTTCTAAATGAACTGGGAGGAGTATGAAATTACGACGAGTCGGTTTGGAGCTTTTGTGTAGGGCTTTCACAAAGAGATCAACCATTAATCATGCACAATTACTCTGACCTTGGGTGAACTACAGTCTCTTGAACACGGAAGATTTCACTCCTGGGGGTCCGGAGTTACAAAGATGTCTGCTCACCATCAGAGCACAGAGAACCAGATCCAGAGTAGCCTCAGGCCCAGGGTGCCTGTGTGTCAGCCTTAGCATCTCCCCTCTTTCCAAGGCTCGCTTTTACACCCAAATGCCCTTTCAGAGGGAGCGCCTAGAGTAGGTGAAAGTAAAGATGGAGAATCGGGTGAAATTCGTCTTTGCCCAAAGTGTGTGACTTTGGACAGGTGATTTATCCTCTTATTGCCTCAGTGTTTTCATCTTTAAATTGGGGTGAGTGATGTCTGTCTCATCAGTTTATTGTGTGGATTAAGAGATGTTAAGAGTGAGGCTGACGTGACTATCCCTTTGTGCGGAGGAGCCCAAAGACCCCCGAGCTGAAGCCACTTGTGTGTGGTCAGGATCCAGGCTGCTTCGTCTGGGCTCTTGACATACAGTCACTGTTGAACAGATGAGTGTGGCTATTGTCCCAGACCAAGAACTGGCCTCCCTCGGCAGCCCCACCTCATTCAGGTACTGGGGCAGGAACCTCCAGACCCTATCATGGAGGGCATGGATGGTAGGATTTTGATTGATAGGTTTTCTCCCTCCATCCTTCTCTTCCTCCCTCTATCTCTTTCTCCCTCCCTTCCTTTCCTCTTTCTATACTCAGACTTATAATGAGCACCTGGTACAAGCCAGGCATCATGCCTGAACACAGTATAACATAAGACTGCATCTTTCTTGGTGTCACCCCACAGTTTGACATATGTAGTAGGCATTTAGTACTTTGTCTGTCTTTACTGCTATAGCAATCAGTGATCACTGAACTGATTAATCCACCGAAGGTCTTTCATGTTTCAACTCTTATTTTTTTAAAATGTCCATCAAAAGATGAATGGATAAAGAAGATGTGGCACATATATACAATGGAATATCACTCAGCCATAAAAAGAAATGAAATTGAGTTATTTGTAGTGAGGTGGATGGAGTTAGAGTCTGTCATACAGAGTGAAGTAAGTCAGAAAGAGAAAAACAAATCAGTATGCTAACACATATATATGGAATCTAAGGAAAAAAAAAAAGGTCATGAAGAACCTAGTGGTAAGACGGGAATAAAGACACAGTCCTACTAGAGAATGGACTTGAGAATATGGGGAGGGGGAAGGGTAAGCTGTGACAAAGTGAGAGAGTGGCATGGACGTATATACACTACCAAACGTAAAATAGATAGCTAGTGGGAAGCAGCCGCATAGCACAGGGAGATCAGCTCGGTGCTTTGTGACCACCTAGAGGGGTGGGATAGGGAGGGTGGGAGGGAGGGAGATGCAAGAGGGAAGAGACATGGGAACATATGTATATGTATAACTGATTCACTTTGTTATAAAGCAGAAACTAACACACCATTGTAAAGCAATTATACTCCAATAAAGATGTTAAAAAAAAAAAAAGGTAAAACGAAACATTTCTCCTGTGCTAAAATAGATTATACATGGTCCCAATGGAAAACTAGACCATGCAGAAAAGTTCTGAGTAGAGACTAATAATCATGAATACTACTGCCACTCAATTTAGCCACTGCTTGCATGTTGCTGGATTTCCTTCCAGTCTCTTTCTTATACTCAGATATATACTTATTTTGTGTAATTGGACTCATACTGAGTTTAGATTTATGTATTCTGCTTTTATAACAAGCATGTTTTCCTATTAAAAGAGTGCAGTGCTTCCATTAAATCTTTATGTTTTCATTCACTCAATGAACAGGTATTTTTGGAGCATGTACTGGGTGTCGATAATTGTGCCAGGTGCTGGGGACATAACACAGGACAACGAGGACCCTCTCAGATCTTACTTTCTAGTTCTGGGAAATTACACTAAACAGATACATGAAATGTACACATGTGAGATGGTAGGAAACGCTACAGAGGAAAAAAAAAGCTGGAAAGAGGAGTGTGTGTGTGTGTGTGTATGTGTGTGTGTGTGTGTGTGTGTGTTTTGTTTCAGTTTTAAATAGGAGGGTTGGGGAAGGACTTACTGATAAAATGACATCTGGGCCAAGAACTGAAGGAAGTGAGCAAAAGAACATCCAGACAGAGGGAACCACATGTGCAAAGGCCCTGGGGTGGATATGTGTGGGTGTATTTGGAGAACCTTGTGGAAGCTGTCATGGCAGGAGGAGGGTGAACGCAGGGATGCTGTTGGACCCTACCAGATCCCCTGGGGTCCCTCTTGCCAGTTGAGTATGTCCATCTGCCAGCTGCTGTGTACATTGCTGTTAATGGTTCATACTTCCAGTCCTTCAGAGAATTAACTTTTGGGCAACTGAAGCCATCTTGTCTGAAGGTGCCTAAGAGTTTATGTTCCCTCCCAGAGTTATATGTTCCCATAGCCAGTGACTGGTTTGTCCTGAGGTATGAAAACCAAGCTTCCTTGTCTCAAGGTGGAACAACTCTGCAACTCAGTTAACACTTAAGAGCCCCCTGTGGGAGCAGGCTGAAGCTAGACTTCATCTGAAACCATATCCTTGCTTGGCTTTCTCCACTTCCCTGTCTTGCTTCTCCAACACTGGTACAGATTTCTCTGGAGAGCACGCTTGATAAATCACTTGCTCCTGAATCCTTGTCTCAGGCTCTGCTTCTGGGGAATCTGAGCTGACCTAAGGTGAGACCACGTTGTCCTATGTACATTCAACTAGCATGGAGTCTATATGTTCACAATGATGGTGACATGCCACTTATTTGTTTCTTTATTCTATGTACTTGCCTTGAGACCAGTGTGCTCTGATATAACATTGACCCAGGCCACTGATTTCTGACTTTATGTGGCACCCACAACTAGAATGATGACCTTCCTAAAGGTAGAAACTATGTGTGTAAGCTTTAGAAAATATGGATTTGAATCCTGGTTTCCCTACATGACTAACTCTACACCTGGACCGTTCCATACCCTCTCTGAACCTCAGTTTTCTCAGCTGCAAAATGGAGGCAATAGTAATGCCTATCCCAAGTCAGGCATATGAAAAGCACTTCACAAGTGTGAAGAGTTATTATTCACCATAAATACGGCAGTCAGAGATCATCATTGGAGAATACAGATTAATCTGAATTTTTATTGGCTCCTTGAGATATGGTCTACATGGACTCTTTGGCACTTTAAGATTCATCCATGAAGGATCTCATTCTAATTCATAGGTTTCACCAAAAAATTAGATTTGGGGTAACTCAGCCATCTTTTTTCCATGGCTTCAGGTGCAACATTACCACCAGGTGGTAGTGTGGTCATATGTCCTAAGCAAGGCAATTTGTCCCCCATATTCCAAAGCTACTATAAAGGTTTTGTGATATATCCCATTCCATACTCTCCTGCTCTCTGAAAAAACATAATGAAGTCATGTAGAATTCTCCAGTGAATTTTGTATACTTGCCAAGATATTTTTAAAAATGCATTTGCAGAGTGACTTAGCAAAACTGAGCAACTGCAACCAGGCTCTCTTGGAGAAAAAGCAATAAAAATCTCCACCAAGTGATAAATTGTGGAATGAGAAGATTGGGAGGAAGTTTCCCCAGATGAGTTTTGAGGAAGGTTCTGTGTAGAAGATGGATGGAATCCAGAATATTGGGTCCTTACTGAGGCAGGAACATGTCACTTGTCATTCTTGAAATTCCATTCCATGCAGAATCTGGCTTATAGTAGATGCTCAATAAATGTGAATGGACTCAGTTAATCAATCAATCAACCCATGCATGCATGCATGAGTGAATAATTAAAAACAGTAATGGCAGAATGCATTTTTCTCTATAGGATGTGTATAAAGAAACTCATGTGAAACAGACGTGCCCTTTAGCTTTTGAGAAAATTGCACAGGGTTTAACAAACAATGTAAATGAGGTTGAGGTACCCAAAGATCTGTGGACGTTCTGTTACAGCCGAGCCAGTTGAGGAAGGAAATAGTTTTGAAAAGTTTGCTGATGCTGTTGGGGTCTTGCCAGGCCCTTGAATAAAATCACTCTCTACTTCACCATGGTGTCAGGGAATGGAGAAGGTCTTGAAGCCATGATTTCCTTTCCCCAAGATGCCAATTTCCCTTGGCCAGTCTACACTATCCGTTCAATGATCTTGTCTAAGCAGATTCACGACTCTCCTTCTAATTCCCCTGTAGCAAGTCTGGGACCAGACCAGGCCACTAAAAACCACTTCACTAATGTCTCTGGGACGACAGGAGTGAGATAAACTGAGAGGGTGCAGGGGGCAGATAAGTGAGTCGCCCATCTCTCTGTTCATCTTGGTTTAAGCATCTTTAGGGTGACTTTCCGCCTATTTTCTGGCTGTTGCTAGCAGAGACTAGCATTTTCCCACAAGCTGGACGTCCTCTCAAATCCCTCCAGGCTCTCTGAAGTTGAGGTTCCAGGGAGCTGGACCCAAGGAGAGGAGGGACTTCTCTCTCTTGCATTCGTGTTCCTATGAGTTGGTATTTGTAGGAACGTAAATGACTGCCAATCATAGAAACGCTGACAACAGCGGCTTGAATCACCCCATTGAATCCTAAGAAGTCTGTTAGTAGGTTGTTGTTGGCATTGATTCAATAAGCCAGTTCCTTTGGAAACTGCAGTGGGTCTCATGGTCACTTCTGGCATTCCCAGAACGGTAAGAAGAAAGGGTGCTTGGGGAAAGGCTTCACTAGGTACAGCCATCTCTTTTTACTAAACTATAAAGTCTCCAAAATTCTGCCCCAGTAGACTTTTTATTTGTGTTTCTGAACAGGACTAGTCCCGTAGCTGCAAGGGAGGCTGGCAACGTGCATGTATAGCTTTTCAGCCTCTATAGTGGGAGGGAGCGAGGGAGTGGCAGTAACTCTTGGGTCTCCAATCAACAGTGTCCACTCACTTTCTACAGCCCACCTTGCATATCCCCATTTCTTATCTGGGGCCCTGCATCTCGTCTGATAACTTACATCTGGAATGTCCACATATGTCAGAAGACACCTTCCCACCTTTGATCACAGGCAGTGGCATGACAGTAAGCCCCAGCTCCATCTGTACAAGAGATGCCCTCATGTCTGCTAAGGACTCAGGTACCAGGCACAGTGCTAGGCACTTTCTATTTGTTCATTTAAAAAATCCTTACAATGACCCCTTGCAGTGGTTACTATTAAGTCATTTCCATTGTACAGATGAAGGAACCAAGGCTTGGAGTTGTTGAACTTTGTCTAAATAAAAAGAGACATATTTGGGATTTGAATGTAGGCAATGCCATGCTCTTAGATGCTACAAGCACGTGCTCAGCTGGGTTCATTCGAGGTTGGCCTTCTTTCTATAAGAAGCAGCCAGTGACAGTTTTCCCTCTTAGTCACCAGACGTGCCTGGGGTCCCTACACCCCACCCTACTTTCAGGGTCTGTTGATGCTATTCGTCTGGGCCGGCAGTAAAATGACATTTATGAGAATTTTTCCCTTTGAAGTGAGAGTGTTTGCGTACTTCACTTTAAAGCAAGGGAAAAAACAAGAGCTCAAGCTGATAAATAATGGCAGCCTTGGAGAAAGGGCATGACGCCTGTGGACGCACAGTCTCCACTCCGGCATTTCGAGTCATCTTACATGGAAAGACCTTTATTTGTCTCCTTTCAAGTGACTTATTAACTCCTTTCCCCTATTTCCATTTCTTTTACTTACAAAGAAACTGGCTAGTTTTTCTTTTCTTCCTTTCTTTCTTTCTCCCTTCCTCCCTTCCCTCCTTCCTTCCTTTCTTTTTTCTTTCTTTCTTTTTCTCTCTTTCTTTCTTTCTTTCTTTCTTTTTCTTTCTTTCTTTTCTTCCTTTCTTCCTTTCTTTCTTTCTTTCCCTCTCTCTCTCCCTCTCTCTCTCTTTCTTTCTTTCTTTCCCTCTCTCTCTCTCCCTCTTTCTCTTTGTTTTTCAGCCCTCCTTTACAGTTAATGTTTACTCCCTCTTCCCTATATTTTCTTTGGGATTGGAGAATATTCTTCCCAGTTCTCAGGTTACAGTATTTGTGCTAAAGATTTGGAATACGATAGAACTTTGGAATACTAGTGCTGCCACTAGCTAGCTGTTTGACTTCAGGCCAGCAGCAACTTCTCTGAATCTCAGTTTCCTCCTCTATAAGTTGGGGATAATAATATCTACCTCCAGGATTGCTGAGGTGAGAGAACTGGTCACTCTAGAATGCTGAATTTGATGAGAAAAGGGAATGTGCTTTGTCTACCTTCTCTAGGTTAAGCTAAGAATCTCATTGGTCCTCCCTCAGGTTTTCATATGTTAATATATATTATGGATATATTATCCTATCTTATCCTATTTTATTCTATCCATCCATCCATCCATTCTCCATTCATCCATCATCCATCTATCATCCGTCAATCCATCCATCCATCCATCCATCCATCCATCCATCCATCCATCCATCCATCCATCAATCATCCAACCATCATCCATCCATCTATCCAGCCACCCATCCACCTATCTATGCATCTGCATATCTATCTAGCTGATATATGTCCAAAATATACAACTTACCCCTTTCACTGCTATCACCTGCGTAAGTCACCACCATTTTCCCCTTGGATTATTTCAGTGGGCTCCACAAAGACCTTTGTGCTTGCATCTGTGTTCCCCTTCAGTTCTATTCTCAATATGGAGGCTAGATTTGTTCTGTTAAAACATAAAGTCATGTCAGCTTCTGCCCCAAACCTTCCAGTGGTTCCCATCTCACCCACAGTAAATGTCAAGCTTTTACTAGGACCCAATGCCTTATACCTCAGACCTCATCTCGTTCTTCTCTCTCTGTTCCAGCCACACTGGCCTCCTTGTTGCTCCTCGAACCTTCCAGGCACACTCATGCCTCGAGGACTTCGCACTTGCTCTTCCTTTGTCTGGAATGCTCTCCTGTCAGAAGTCCTTAGAGGTTCCTCACTCCCTTCAGGTCTTTGCTCAGAAGTCCCCTTCTCAGGGAGAGCTTCTCTGATTGCCCTATTTAATATTGTCACCCCTTTCTGACCCCAATATTTCATGTCCCTTCCTTATCCTCTTTATTTTCTCATTAACACTTATTACCATCTAACATATTACATATTTTGTTTACTGTCTCTCTCCTCAACTAGAACATAAACTCTGTGAGGGCAGGAGTTACTGGGTGAATGGACGGATGATAGATGGATGGATGGATAGATGGATGGAGGATGGATCAATGGGTGAACATCTTCAAAGGTATATAAATGGGATTTTTGCTGTTTTGTTCTTTGCCACATTCCTTTGTTTACAGTTCCAGCGCCTCAAAAGTGTTTGGCATATAGTTGGTCCTCAAAAAATGTTGAATGGACATGTCTGTGTGTGTGTGTGTGCGTGTGTGTGTGTAACAGTCACTATTACACAATACTGGAGGAAATGACCTTTCCCAAGGGCAGTTTTATAATATGTATGAAAAGTTTTTACAATGTGTATCCACATGGGGACACAATACTAGTTTTTTAAATATATTCAAAGAAAATTTTCATAGAGTGTCTAACAATTTAGCTCTAAAGATGTTCATGCATTGTTTACAATGGTAAAATAAATAGACAAAAAAGAATTGGAAAACAACTGAAATGTCCAGCAATTGGAGAATGGTTAAATACAGTAAAGGATTCTATATGTAGCCATTAATGCAATGCTGTAGAAGTCTGCTGATTGACAAAGAATGTCCTGGCCACACTAAAAAGTACACAAATGCATAGAAAGATACCTAGAAGACAAGGCAATCAAATATCAACAGTAACCTGTCTTGGGGAATGTGTGTAATTTTTTAAAATTGAAGTATGGTTGATTTACAATGTTGTGTTAGTTTCTGGTGTACAGCAAAGTGATTTAGTTATATATATATGTATATATATATATATATATATATATATATATATATATATATATATATATATATATTCTTTTTCATACTCTTTTCCATTATGGTTTATTACAGGATAGCGAATATAGTTCCCTGTGCTACACAGTAGGGCCTTGTTGTTTATCTATTTTATATATAATGGTTTGTGTCTGCTAATCCCTAACTCCTAATTTATCACTCTGCCACCGCTTCCCCTTTGGTAACCCATAAGTTTGTTTTCTATGTCTGTGGGTCTATTTCTGTCTTATAAATAAGTTCATTTGTATCTTTTTTTAGATTCCACATATAAGTGATATCATACGATATTTGTCTTTCTCTTTCTGACTTACTTTACTTAGTATGATAATCTCTAGGTCCATCCATGCTGCTGCAAATGGCATTATTTCATTCTTTTTTATGGCCAAGTAATATTCCATTTTACATATACATACACACACACACACACACCCCACATCTTCTTTATCCATTCATCTGTCAATGGACATTTAGGTTGCTTCCATGTCTTGGTTATTGTAAATAGTGCTGCTATGAACATTGGGGTGCATGTATCTTTTCAAATTAGAGTTTTTGTCTTTTCTGGATATACTCCTAGGAGTGGGATCCTGGATCATATAGTAGCTCTACTTTTTAGTTTTTCAAGGAACCTCCATACTGTCCTCATAGTGGCTGCACCAATTTAGAATGTGTGTAATTTTAATCTATTTGCATTGTTTTATACTTTTTCTATAAGAAACTCATATAGATTTTGTAATTTTCAAAATAAAGTTTTCAAAAAGAAAGTTCAAACCAAAGAATCCATTTTCAAAGTGACCTCACGTGGACGAGGGCCAAACTAGATCTACCAAGCTTAGAAAAGTGATCATAATAGACACTGAAGGCCAAAGGATTTGCATTTTACTAGCTTCCCATCCTCCTACTAACCCAATGTTTGTTCTTCCTGCTTGCTTGTATATGTGTCCCCAGAAGTTAAAATGAAGTAGAGAGCGAAGGCAGTTTACGTAGTTCACTCACTCAGACAAATCCACTCTTGGTGGGGAAGAAAAAAAACACACCTGACCATAAATGACTCAGGTTGGAGGTTTCCATGGATATTGTTCACCTCAGGGCCACTCCTGTGTTCACTAGGCCGGTTTAGGATTCAAGGATACTCTGGAATAGTAGGTGGATAAAGCCTTTCAAGTATTCCGAGTCCTACAGTAACTCCTTTTCAACTCCTTAGAGTGGACAAGACGATGGTGAAGAACGGGGATCAGAAAACACTTTCTGTAAAGGGCCAGACGGTAAATATTTTCGATTTTGCAGGTCATAAGGTCTCTGTCATAACGATTTGGCTTTGTTATAGCATGAAAGCAGCCATAGACAGCATGTCATGATGGGTGTGAATGAGTTCCAATCTGATTTTATCTACGAACACTGAAATTTGAATTTCGTATCGTTTTCATGTGTCACAAAGTATTCTTCTGATTTTTTTTCAACCATTTAAAATAGAAAACCATTCTCAGCTAGTGGGCTATATGAAAGTCAGTGGTGGACTGGGCTGAGTCCGTGGACCCGGGAATAAAATGGAGATTTATATTTTTGGAATTACTATTATTTTTAATGATGTGGAAATCTTGATTTTTTTTTTTACTTAAATAACGATGCTTTTGATAATGCAGAGTACCAGATGCCGTGGAATTATCTATCTCTCTGATGCACGACATGTAATTTTAAAACTGGCTAAGATGTTGTGTCAGATCAATTGATAACTGCAATGCATAAAACATATGAAACTAATTCCAGGAAATACTTTATATTTATGTCCTTGGGTCTGAGTTTCTGAGCTCTCTGTGTTTAGGGATGGAATTTGGTTTATTCAAGAAGTAGCAGGTTATATATCTTGATGGCTACATTAGCTCAATATTTCCTCTCCTTTCTGGAGCAGGTAAACTTTGCAGACTGTTTCAGTTTGCAGCAATTACATTTGCTTATCGCTATGAAACGGAATTTCATTTGAAGCCAGTTATTAATGTCTAAAATGCACTTCCAGGAAATCGTTTTGAACATTTTATTTATTAAAAAGAACTCAATGTTTGTTCAAAGGCATTGATGTAATTTACAAAGTCCGGTATTAGATATTTTATGAGGCAATATAAAAATACCATTTTCTAAGACCCCCATTGCCTAATTGTGCTGTGTTACATTCAATGTCAGAATAAGGCGCTATGTTGTATTTGGCCGTTATGCCAGTAATCAGTAGGGTTATTAAAGAAGCAAACACACAGACAAAAATACCTTCCACTTTCCTCAGCCACAAATTCTTCTGATTTGCGGATTTGTTTTTATGAAGCATCTTCAAAGGTATACAATGAAGCCGCTTTAAACACTTTCAATGGCTGCATTTCATGGAAAGAGAAGAAATTTGGGGATTTGAGAACCTATGAAAAATCTAGGACATATACCACCATAACAGACCCTATCAGTACCCCACTAATATACCCTCAACATTCACTATTCTAGAACATTCCTCTAGTGCCAACTTCAAGCACCCAGTGAGGATCAGGTTAGAAATCTTGGGGAATTAATGCCCCAGGAGCAGCCTTCTGCCAATGATAGGTGGGTGTTGAAGAAATACCCCAGCTGCACCTCTCAGGGGGCATAACTCTGAAGCACTCTCTGTACAGTCTCCCAGACCTCCTCATAGGATTTAGTTCCTAGTTGGCCCCCATAAGGATCTCTCCATAATGCAGTGTATCAGTTATCCATTGCTGCATAACAAGTTATCCCCAATCTTAGTGGCTTAAAGAAACAAATGTCTATTCTTTCATTGTTTCTGTGGGGCAAGATGTCAGAGGTGCTTAGTTGGGTGGATCTGGCTTAGGTTCTCTTAGGAGGATGCAATCAAGATGTGGACCAGGGCTGCAGTCATCTGTAGCTTTACTGGAGCTGGTGGGTCTGCTTCCAAGCTTACTCCCATGGCTATGGGCAGGGGGCCTCAGTTGCTCACCACTTGGGCCTTCCCATAGGACAGCTTGAGTGTCTCCTGATGTGGCTGCTGGATTCCCTTAGAGTGAGTGATCCAAGAGGGACAGAGACCAAGATGGAAGCTGAGGGGCCTTTGATGAACTAGTCTCAGAAGTGACCCACGATCACTTTCACTTAATTCTCTTCATTAGAAGCGAGTCACTACATCCTGCCCAGTCTCAAGGGGAAGAGGATTAGGTTTCATTACATGCTCCTTAAATTGATTTCTTTCCCTTTGCTGTCACTTCTACACTTCTCTACTGGTGCTTCCTGGAATCACCTCCCAGATAAACTAACCTTATCTCAGGGTTTGCTCTGGGGAAGCCTAACCCAAGACAGCTAACAGCACCAACCACCAACAGCAATAGTAACAACAGAAACTACTACTTATTGAGTCCTTACTATGTGCCGGGCACTGAATAAACCATTAAAGAAAAAAACCAACCTTTATTTTTCACAATAATAAGATATTTTTATCTTTGTTTTATAAATCAAACTCACAAAGATTAAATAACTTATTACTCAAGACGTTCAGCTAGCAAATGTCAAACTATTCAAATATTCAACCAACAGTCAGTCACAGTTCTGGGTATTATAGATAAAATAGTGAATCACTGCAGCAGATAAAATACTTTATATAAATATTATTTCTGCTCTTCAACCACTTACAGTCTGGAGGGAGAAGTAATAAATAAGTCATCAAACAAATAAATATAACATTACAAATTGCAACAAGTGCTATTGTGAAAGAAAAGGACCAAGTCTGTAAGAGAGGCTAACTAACCAGCAGATCTACTGTAGCTAGGCGGTCCAGGAGGGCTTCCTGGAGGTAGTGACAATTATTCTGATGCCTGCAGGACAACAAGGAACCCATAGTTGAAGAGTGGCAGGAAAATCGTTCTAGGAAGAACGAACCACATGTTTCCTTAAATCCAGACTCTGCAGCCTCCCATCTGGCCCAACAGGTCGCAGAGGATCCCTAGGAGAAGCTGAAAGCTCAGAGGAGTCTCTGAGGCTGACCTGAGATGGTCCTTCCTACACCTCATCACCCGACCTGGCATCGGGGCCAAGGGGACATATCCCACAGTCGAGGGTGAAATCTTTGATGGAGAAGACAGTTTGTGGTTGGACCATGAGACACTCTGAGGGTGGAAGCTGCCGTGGAGGAGTGAAGAGCTGCTCCGTCTATGGGTAGGGATGGACTAGCAAGTCCACAGCACTAATTGTGTCTCAGGTGTTCTAGGCACTGTCACAAATGCACACCCTGGGTAATCCTTGTAACTACTCTCTTCCCTTTCCACGGGAAGAAATAGCAGCTCAGAGAGCTTATGCCACTTGATCAAGGTCACACAGGAGATAAGTTAACTGACTCCAAAGCATCTGCCGTTTGTGCTCTGTGGCCTGATGCTCTTATTAGAATATGACAACAGCTGTCCAGAGAAACTGACCATTTGTCTTTCCTCCCAGCCTGGGACAGTTTTGTCCTCTGTATTAGTCATGGTAGACTAGTTGCTAAAGCAACAACCAGCACCCCAACATGGCTTGACTCAGAACAAATTTGTTTCTTGCTCATTTCAGTGCCGCTGGAGGCAGGGGTGGGTGGGGAGGACCCCGCTCCAGGCCGTCGTTCAGGTCCCCAGGTGCCTTCCATCTTGGACCCCACCTCCTTCTATGCCTTAGCTTCCTCTCCACCCAGAAGGCGAAGGGGACATGGGGGAAGAGTGTGAGGGTCATGACAGAGAGGTTTTGAAGAGGGCAGCCCGGCATAGAAGTGGCATGCCACACAGCTGCTCCGGTTCTTGGGCCAGAATTCAATCACGTGGTCCAACCTAACTGCAAAGGAGGCTGGGAAGTGTGCTCTAGTGGGGATCCCGGGAGGAGGAGATCAGCCGGCCACTCTCAGCTGCATCTTTTAACCGCCTCCCAAAAGAAATGGCAATAACTAAAAACAACTTTTATCAAAGCGCTTTTCCACGTTCTGCCTTATTTTAGTCTTAGAACATTTGGAGACAGTAACAGGAGCAAATAAATGCATATGGTGCTGGTTAAGGTCATTCTAGTAACTTACTTAGACCTCGCAGCGCCTCTGTTAGGGGGTAGTATTATTACCTGCGTTATGGAGATGAGGAGACCGAGGCACAGAGAGGTGTGGTCACTTGCTCAAGTCACACAGCTCCTCAGTGGTGGAGCTGGGATTTGAACCCAGGCTACCCAGCTCCAGAGACCATGCTTTCCCCCACAACCTTATACTGCTTCTGAAGGGGAGACATTGCGTCATTGCCATTTTGCAGATGGGGAAGCTGAAACCCAGAGAGTCTGAATTTCTTGCTCGTGATCTCACAGCCAGAGTCTGGATTTGAACCCAGATCCTTTGTCTTTTCTAAGCCAAGCCTGGAGGGCCACGCCCAGGACAGAGCTGGCCTTGTTTTGATCCTCCTTCAGAAGAGTGAATGTAATTGTGCTGTCCAGTGTGATAAAAATCTTGGAAGCCTCTGGAGCTGCAGAAGGCTCTTCCCAGACCCTCCCCCTTTCCCTTTCCTAATCAGCCCGGAGACGCCGGCAGGACGGCGGGCGGCAGCCAATGGACAATTAGCGGAGAGGGCTGTCCCGCTTGGGCTGGGCCCTCCATCAGGGCCCTAAGTGTCTGGTTATTAAATCACAGCTCTGCCAGGAGCCGGCTCTGCCCCCCTCCTCCCCCCGGGACATCACACACAGCCCAGTGTGAGGTGGCCCCCTGGGATGCAACTCAGCTCAGCCCACAGCATCCGGGGAAAACACAAGCAGAGAAAGACAGGAAGACATTCCGGGCCAGCACAAAGGCCTGGGCGTCAGCGGCTGGACGGGTGGGCACATTCCTCTGCTCAACAACAAAGGGGATCAGGAGCACCTCCTGTGTTGCGTGCAGGTCAAGCCTCTCACCTCTCTGAGTCTCAGTTTCCTCCTCCGTACAATGGGGATGTTTCCAGTATCTGAGCCGCCAGCGTGAAATGAAATGATGCACATAAAGGGTTTAGCTTCTCGCCTGGCAGAGTAAGGGCCTCACCAATGCTAGCAGCTGCTGGTTAAAATGCAGATTCCTGGGCTCAGTTCCACATCTACAGAATTGGGACTAGAGCCAAGGAATCTGCATTTATAGGTTCTATGGCTGGACTGGGTACACAATAAAGGTGGAAAAAGAATGCTCTTGAAGAGAAGTCAGCACACGTTGTCTCTAAAAGTCCAGAGAGTCAATATTTTCAGCTATGCTGGTCACCAGCCCCCAACTTCTCAAGCTGCTGTTCCAATGAGAAAGCAGCCACAGACCATATGCAATTGAATGGGCCAGGCTGTATTTCAATAAAACTTTATTTATGGATGCTGAATTTTAAATTTTGTATCATTTTCAAGTCATGAAATATTTTTCTTTTTTAATTTGCTTCTCGACCATTTAAAACATCAAAATCATTCTTAACTCACAGCTCATATAAAAATAGGCAATGTACCAGGTTTGGCCCGAGGGCCGCAGTTTGCCAACAGTTCTGGAACAGCACTATTGCTTAGATATAGAATGTGAGCCACATGGGTAACTGAAAATTTTCTAGCATCCACATTTAAAACAAAGCAAAAAAAAAAGGATGAAATTATCTTTATAGTGTATTTTATTTCACCTAGTATATACAAAACACTCATTTTAATATAGAATCAATATAGAAGGATTAATGAGATATTTTCCTTTTTTTTTTTTTTTTTTTTGCCAAGTCTGGTGTGTATTTTACACGTCCAGCACATCTCAATCTGGATAGCACATTCCAAGCACTTAATAGCCACGTGAGCTAGTGGACCCCATACTGCACCTCTCTGCTTCAGATAACGTGGTTTCTGTCTATTGTCGTGTAAGGCTTGGCCATCTTCCCATTTCACAGAAAGGAGAAACTGAGGCCCAGAGACCTCAAGTGGCTTGTCTGAGGTCACACAGCAGGGCAGGTAGCACAAAGTACTTGCTGTGACTTCTCAGGGGTCAGGGGTCCCTGATAGGCAGAGATAAGAGAAGACCAGCCAGTGAAGGACCTACTAGGAGCCAGGGGCTGCGTGAATCTCCCAGCAGTTCTGGGAGTGCATAGGATGATGGGCTGGCTTCACATTACAGGCAAAAGGACTGAAGCTCAGAGAGGTGGGGAGACTCGCCCCCAGCTGGTTAAGCGGCAGGAGGAAGCTTTAAGCCGGACCCAAGGCCTGCACTAATACCCTTGCTATACTGCCTGCTTGGGAAACGGGGCACATGGCAGTTAGACACCATTTATCAAGCAACTACTACATTCCAGGCATCGTGCTACATCTTCATTCATGAGAAGTGTGGGAATCCCAGGCCTGTCTTTAATCTCCCGGCCACTCATGGCTCTGTCCTTCCTCTGGTAGGATCCAATATCACACCTTCCCAATTCCTAATACCCACCCCCCTCACCCCGACACCTGATCTGTCATCAGTAAATTCTCCTTTGCTCTCTTGCTTTAGCTGAAGTCTGTTTCTCTCCTTTGAGTCTTGCTGCCCCCACTCCTAGGGCTTTCAAATGATGCGGACTTTCTCTCTCCCTTCCCTGCTTATTACTGAGTCTGGAACAGACTGGGTGCCCATTGTCCCTGCCTCCTCCTGAAATCTCATCCCTTTGAAGCCTACACCACGGGACTCTTTTGCATTCCTTCTGGTTGCCACCGTCTACCATCCGTGGTCCCTCCCCTTTGTGTCAGAAGGTTGTGGCTCACCTGTGCTCAATTCAGTGTCCATCCATGTTGCTGCAAATGTCAATATTTCATTCTTTTTTATGGCTGAGTAATATTCCACTGTATATATGTACCACATCTTCTTTCTGCATTCCTCCGTTGATGGACACTTAGATTGCTTCCATGTCCTGGCTGTTGTAAATAGTGCCACTATGAACATTGGGGTGTATGTATCTTTTTGAATTAGAGTTTTCATCTTTTCTGGATATATGCCCAGGAGTGGGATTGCTGGATCATATGGTATCTCTATTTTTAGTTTTTTAAAAACCTCCATACTGTTTTCCACAGTGGCTGCACCAGTTTACCTTCCCACCAACAGTGTAGGACGGAGGTGGGCACTATTATTAACTCCCATTTTACAGATGAGGAAACTGAGGCTCAGATACATTACAGTCTTGTGTCCAAATCTGCAGAGTGAGGAGGTGGCAGAGCAGGATGTGGACTCAGATCTGTCTGACAGTTGCCTGTCTCCTTGGCTGAACTACGCTATTCATCCCACACTGTCATCCTGGCCTGACTGCTGGAAGCGGTGGAAAGCGGGAGCCCTCCCAGCTGGGATGAAGCAGCTGAGAGCTGGGGCCACAGTCAAATGCTGCGGCTCACAGCTGTGCGACCTTGGCCGCATACTTGCTTTGCTAACCCTCAGATCCCCCATCCAAACAATGATCATCACACCTAATTCACAAATTTCCACTTTGACTCAATCTGCTAAAACCAGCCACCTTCCTCAAAGGCACATTCTGGTCCTCTGTCTCCTAAGACTGACTTTTCCCTTCCTCATGAGCCCCAGTCCTGGCCCCCCAGGGTCATGGACAGCCTTACTCTGCGTCCTACCTAAGGCCCATCTGCCTCTGGCTCACAGGCCCCAGGTGGGGAAAGACTCCCATATTCCCTGGTAACTATGCTATCACTCATCACCTCCTGAATGTCAAGTCCCAGAGTCCCGCAATTCCTCCACCATGCAGTTCCACTCTCCCCACGGACAGGCCCTACCGACTGAACATCTCTGTAATTAGGGATGTGGATCCTGGCTCTGCCATATACTGGCTGGCTGTGTGACCATGTCCAGAGCTCTGTTTGCCCATCTGCAAAGTGTGCATAGCAGTGCTTTGCTCAGGGGGTTTGTGTAAAAACTGGAAACAGATGCAAAAGCATGGAGCAAGCATCATCCCTGGCTCAGAGCAGAGACTCATACCCAGACGCAGGCACCTTCTCTTTAAGCCTTGGAGTCAAACAGACCTAGATTTGAACCCCACCTGTGTTTTCTACGAGCTCTGTGGTTTTGGGCAAGCAATATAATCTTTCTGAACTTGTTTTCTCCTCTTTCAAATGTGGGTAAAATGCCACTTCTCTTATTAGGTGTCATGAGGATTATCACAGACAGATAGTGTCTGTGACAGAGAATGCTTTAGTGCTCACAATGATAGGACATACATCTGGACTACATTTCCCAGCCTCCCTTGCAGTTAGAAGGGGGTCATGTGATAGAGTTCTGGCCAATGGAAGATGGGCTTAGCCTCTTGAAAACTACATAGTCCTCCACACCCTTTCTTCCCTCACCTGTCAGCTAGACGCAAAAATCAAGGGATTCTGATGACCTGGAACCATGACTCCAAGTGTGATCCCTGGACCAGCAGCATCAACATCTCCTGGAAATGCATATTTTGGGGTCCCACTCCAGACCTATTGAATCAAATACTTTGGAGCTGAACACAGTGATCTGTGTTTTTAAAAGCCCTCCGGGGGATTCTGATGCACACTCACATTTGAGGACCTCTGCCCTAGAAGATGGCAAAGACACAAGTGAGAAAAAGCCTGGGGCCCTGATGAAGCAGAGCACAGCCTGCTGGCCCACAGTTAAACCACTGAGTTTTGGGGATTGCTTGTTACAGCAGCTGGCCTGCCCTGATTAATATTGTTTTTATAGTAATTGGCATAGACCTGCCACTGAAAAATTGGATCCTGTTATCATAGCTCTTCCATCCTTTCTCAAGGGTTTAGCCTAGGAGTTTTGGGGGAGCGTTGAGGGACCAGGCAATGATGGAACAATGTACTGGGGACATTGCTGCATTTGCAATTGGTGAGTAAAACACCTGCAGTTGGGAATGAATTCTGTTGGTGTTGCAGAGGCTGGGGTTGGGTGGAGGAAGTCCATCGCCCCCCACAGTGACCTCCCTAAGCAAGGCGGCAGGAAGCCGGAGACAGGCATCAGCCCAGCATCCTCCAATTAGCTGCCATCCTTGACCCCATCAAGGCTGGAGGAAGTGCTGGAGCTTTCCGGCACTCAGGCCCACCTGCCTGGAGGGCTGATGGGCTCGGCAGCTGGGGTGGTGGCACCTGAAGGTCCTGGCTTAACAGAGCCCCACTTATTCCAGGGATCTGCAAAGGGTTAGTGGGTGGGGGGCCGGGCAACAGGGAGGAAGTGTCAGGGAGCAATCACATGGGGGTCAGGCTGACCTCTCGGCCCACCCTCGGGGGCAGACATGCCACGTGTGGGCCAGGCCAGACCTTGTTTTCTTGGAGTTCTGGGGAAGGAATTGCTCTAGCAGTTGGGAAATCTCTACTTGCTAGGAACTCCAGTCTGTGCAGCTGGAGGAAAGGATTCAGCAGGGTCCCTGTAGCTGCCTGTTATTTGGGCGGGGAAGGTTACAGGGCATCTGCAGTCCACCTGGACACCTGGGGCTGGTCCTCACGGTTCTCCATCCCTCCTGATGGAGCGTGTTTATCGGTGGCACACCGATGCCGGGAATGATGCTAAGTGCTCGTGGTGTCATCTCATTCAAGACTCGGACATCCCTCCTCTCCCCATCTTACAGATGAGCAGGTGGAGGCAGAGTCACTCTGGCCATTGTGGGTAGTGTGCACAGAGAGAATGCAGGGTCTGTTATGGGTCTGGTACCCATGTCTAGTTAGGGAAGCACGTCAGTGTCAGGAGGCTGCTGTAGGCATCCAGGTAAGATAGGGCATTGCTTTTGGCTGGGGAAAGTGAGGTGAGATAAAGCAAAACAAGCAGAGTGAGTGCTGGGTAGGAATTACACTGTGCAGGACTTGATCATAGATCCAGCGTGGGGAAGGCGAGGAAAAACAAGGAATTCGGGTAGCCTGGGTTTCTCAGCTGCTTGTGTTTTCATCCGAGAAACAACCACTACTATTAGTGGTTGTTTAGTCCTAATAGTTTAGGACTAAACTAGTTTAGTCCTAGTTGTTTAGTCCTAATAGTAGGACTAAAAGTCCTACTATTTCTGGGACTCTGTGGGATGATGAGATAGAAAGGATGTTTCTTTCAAATGTTATATAGTTTTACATAGAAATTAAGAAAGAGTCTCAATTTACTAAAGAGGGCAAAGCAGGTGAAAGTCCTAGTCAACGAGTTTTCCCAAAATATCCTGAAAACTAGTGATTAAAAAAAGCTAGTTTTTGTATTATATTTGTAGTTCACATGCCTGGGATTGAAAGCAGGATTTGTCCCCTACTTGCTGTGTGACCTTAGACAAGTCACGTCACCTCTCTGAGCCTCAGTTTTCTCATCTGTAATTGGAGGCAATAATGCCTTCTTCCCGGAAGTGAAGTGAGAAGTAATTAAGATGTATGTCCCAGGAATCTCCAAAGAATGGAACATTAGGTGATTTAAAAGCATGTATATATATATATATATATGTTTTTAGTTTTATTACTATATATACAGTAATAAAAATTTATACAAATATATTTATACTGATATATATATGTATTTATGCTAGTGTATTTTTTGGAAAAAAAGTAAAACTAGCATTGTGATTTCCCAGAAACCATTGCTTAAAGTGAGATTAAGAAAAAAAATGATATGACCAATAATCCGGGTGGTACATGAATATTGGGAAGATGGGAAGATGGGTCCACAGCCAGCTGAGGTTTGGGAAGCCCCCAGAAAGTGGATGCAAATGTGTCCAGCAGCTTTGGGTGCACAGTGGGTGCTAAATGCCAGTGGATGGATGTCTTTGGAGAAAGCGCCAGCCAAGGGTCTCTGGCTGCTTTTCTGCTGTCTCCTGCAGTATCTGCCCTTGGCCCCCTGCCCTCCCCTCCCCTCCATCCAGCCTTTACAAGTTGATGAAGACTGTCCTGCCCCCACCAGGGCTCTGGGCTGGTCCCCGAAGAAGATTAAACGAGATGAATATTTCATGGCCCTCAACTGACAGCTGCCGAGGACCTGTTGTGGGTCTGGCGCCCATATCTAGTTAAGGAAGGGGGGCAGGCGGAGGGGAGGGGGAGGAAGAGGCCCTAGCTGAGCCATCGATCCGCTGGGCCCAGTCTGCACGGATGAAACGCTCTGTTCCCAGCTCCAGAGGCAAAGGCAGCAAGTAATGGGCTTTAAGAGGCACAGGGACCAGTGGCAGCCTGGTCACCCAGCCCCTTTGGGGCCTGCAGAGGCTCCACCAGGCCCCCGAGGACCCATTTCCCCGTCTCCAGCTGTGGCCCCCTCTGTCCTCGCGGTGCCGGCCCAGTCGTCCTCCTAACGGCTGAACTCAGTGTTTCTGACGCCTACGATTCATCACCCCATTAAAGCCTGACGCCAAGCTCCCTCCGCCAGGGGACCCAGACGACGGGGTGGCGAGGCGCCTGTCATCCTGGGGTCTCTAAAGGGTGGGTGAAGACCCCAGACTCCCTCAGACTGACCCCCTAGAGCTGACTGTCACACTGTGGAATTCTCCCTTCCGTCTGCTCCGTGGATGACGAGACTGTGGGTGGAAACAGTTCTACTGGCCAGGCTGAAATGGGAATTTCTTGCCCGTCTTGCCCAGCCGTTCCTACATCCAGAGCTGCTCAGGCCACGTAAGCCCACTTCTCTTTAACAGAGATGACTGGTATTGAGAATGCCTTCCAGAGCCTCACTCTAGCGAGAAGAGAAAGACTTTTTCGGTACCCCAAGACTTGAAAATGATTTCAGCAACAATAAACAGCAAGCAGACGCATCACAGTTTGGTGGTTAAGAGTGTGACTTGGTGTAATAGTTTCCTATTGCTGCTGTTACAATGACTCCAAACTTGGTGGCTTAAAAAAACACATGTTTATTCTAGTTCTGGAGGAATAGAAGTCCAAAATGGATTTCACTGGACTAACCTCAAGGTGTCGGCTGGGCTGAGTTCCTTTTGGAGGCTCCAGGGGAGAATCCCTTCCTTGACTTGTCCTGCTTCGAGAGGCTGCCTGCATTCCTTGGCTGGTGGCACGTTGCTCCATCCTCAAGGCTGGCAGCGTAGCATCTATAATCTCTCTCTGACTCTGCTTCCATCCTCACACCTGCTTCTCTGACTCTTAAGGACCCTTGTGATTATATCAGGATAATCCAGGATCATCTCCCCATCTCCAGGTCCTTCATTTAATAGCATCTGTAAAGTCCTTCTTGCCATATAACCTAACATACTGACAGGTTGCAGGGATGAAGATGCAGATATTTGGGGGGTGCCATGGTTCTGCCTATGGACAAAACTTCTAGGTACCTGACTCTGTTACTGCCAACTATGACCTTGAACAAGAACTTCATTTCTCTGAGGTTCATCTTCCTCTGCCAACCGGAGGCTCTTCGGATCACTGGCAGATGAAACAATACATACGAAGGGTCTGGCATCTGTAAGTGGCTTGTCACTCAATGAATATTTATTATTTGGTGAGCATTGGCAACTCAAGTTGATTGAGGCACGTGCTCTCTGCTCTGGCGTGGAGGTGCTGGTTTATAGTCAGATTAAGTGAGCTTTCTAATTTTTAAATTTCAGCCATAAAGGTCAGTAGAGTTGCTCAGGCTGAAGGGCAGATAGGGGACCTGGTGGCCTGAGACTGTCCCCTTCCCCACTTCCATGCCCACCCCTAGCCTTCAGTGGCAATTTGAAACCACAGATCTAGAGAGGAGAGAATTTTCTGAGGTTCAACATTCTCACCTATAAATGGGTAAGATATAGACTCCCTTGCAGGATTTTTTGGGGAACCTTGTAGAGGCTGCCTGGCAGAGAGTAAGCACATAATGCCAGGGTGTGGGCACCACTGGTGCTTTTTTGAGGATTCTGACCCTCTGCTCTCATACTAATTCTGCCCTTTGTGAGTTTTGCTCTAGCCTGGAACGAATAGGTGCTCTGTGGGCTGAGTGCAGGGAAATAGATATCTGGGTTTTTCCTCCCAAACTCCACCTGAGTTTGTTTTAATGTCCCTTAAAGCCTGCCACCTCCATAAACCACCCTAGCTTCTGGCCATGGCACAATGGATGCCACACGCTCGCACCCATGAATGTGGGACCAAAAAAAAAAGACAGGCCTGGAGAGAAGAGGACTCATCTTCCTTGAGGAGCAGGTCTTGACTTCAGCAGTCAGAGGGGGGAGGAGGGACATGAATGGAAATGAGCACCATGGTCCTCCTGCAACTTACCTCAAGGTGGTTCAGGGGAATGGCCTTGGACTGAGAGGCTGGCTGCCTGCATGCAAATCTCTGCTCTAGACTCCTTTGGTTCTGTGTGTCCTTGGGCAACTAACATCCCCTCTCTGATCCTGAGTTTCCTGGTTGCAGTGGGTAGTGAAGATTCCCTGGGATAATGAACGTAAGGGCTTAGCTCAGGGTCTGGTCTCCATCATTTATGTTCAATAATTATACATGAGTACTTTTATGATTCTTAGCCAGCAATGAATTTTATTATTATTAGCCATTGACCAGAGGGAGCATAAAAAAGAAAAAATGACTCTAAACTACAGTCAGTGCTAAAGAAGTGCCAGGGTTTCTTTCCAATGATGTCTTGCATGTCGAAAGCAAATATCCCAAACTGCATCGAAAGGAGAGAACTCCCATCTTTTGCATCTCTGACCCTCTCAGAATCTCCTGATTCTTCAAGTTGGAAAGTCTTTCTTAAGGAGGCACAAAAGGAGAAAGCAGGGTCCAGCCTCAGTCTTGCCAGACCATTCTCTGGGTTGCCGATGGGAGCCAGTGGCCGTTTGTGTGTGCTTGTCCTCTGGCCCTAAGCAGTTGCCTGTGGTCAGGTGACTCTGGACATTGGGGGAAGCTCTCAAGCATGAAAAAATAGGGAAGAAGGAAAAGGAAGAAGAAAAGAAGAAAAGAAAGAATTGGGGAAACCTGTCCATTATGGGGATAACATCACCTATTTAATGTTCGTTAGTGTTTTTACCAAAAATTGCTGTGCCATTAACTTACAACGGCAATCTTGGGGACTTGCCAGTGCACTCCCGCAGACTAGCTTAGGCAGCCAGTTGGTGCTGGGTGTGCAAAGTGGACTCAGATGGCAGACTGATTGCAAGTTGGCATTGCCTGAGCCAAGTACAGGCAGCCGGAGGGCGGGGGGAGAGGGTGCCTGAGGAGGAAGGCATTTCGCTAAGTGGATATTTATAGCTGGGCTCTTGGAAGAAATGATCCATGGAGAGGGCAGGAGGGGTGAGGTTGCTGGAGGTTGGCCAAGCCTGGGGTGCTGGTTCTTGCCAAGCTGAAATCTTAGTGGCTTGATCCACCCTGGAATCCTGGCTGCCCAGCGGTAGGAAAGATGGAAGAAGCCTGCTGGGGTATGAGGTGGTGGCAATTTCACTTCTCCACTCTTGCACTCCTAAACGTGGACCTTGAATCGATTCCTTACTTTCTGTGGCCTTCCTTTTCCCTAACTTTAAAGTGGCGTAATGGTCTAATAGATAGTAAGCATCATAAATATAGTTTTCATATCTTTGTATTCACCAACTGTGGTGGCCAACCTCCAAGATGTTCTGCATTGACCCCATCTTTGGCATTTGTGCCCTTGTGTAGTTCCCTCCCATACAGAATAGGGCTGACCTGGATCACCAGTGGGATATTGTGGAACTGATGTTGGTGGCTGAGACTGGGTCATGAAAAACACTGTGGATTCTACCTTGCCCTCTCTTGGATCATTTGCTCCAATATCGGGGGGAGTTGGCTGCCCCATTGGGAGGACACTCAAGCAGGCCTATGGAGATGTCCACTTGTGAGGTGCTGAGGCCTCATGCCGTCAGCCAGGATCAAGTTGCCAACCAGGGGCATGGGTGACAAGACAATCCTTCAGCTCCAGTCAAATCCTCTGATGATTGTAGCCCCAGCTGACATCTTAACTGCAACGTCATGAAAAGATCCTAAGCCAGAACTATCCAGCTAATTCACTCCTGGGTTCCTGGTCCACAGAAATTGTATGATAATAAATGACTATTGCTGTTTTAAACCACTTGGGGTTATCTGTTATGCACCCGTAGGTAACTCATTCACCAGCATGTTATTAGCTCTTAGCCCGATGTCTGTCACGTGGTGGACATCTAATAAATAGCTGTTGGTGAATGGAGACATGGTACTACTTCATAAGGTTGCTTTACCGGTTAAAGAGAGTTCTTAGCATAGTGTCTGGCACAGCGAAAGAGCTCAGTAAATAACTACCACTGACATCATCGTCATCTTCATCAGATTCATCGTTACCAATATTATTAGTCCACGTTGGCTTAGGGTGAGAGGTGGGCGGAGTCTTTGGGTATGGGACTCCCAAAGAGCAATATCTGAGGAGGAAAAATAAAGGGAGAAGCAAAAAATGAGAATGGGAGGGTAGATGAGAGAGAAAGAGTGAGAAAGACTGATAAAGAAGAGAGGAAACTAGAAGAGTAGTGCCTGCAGATGGTCCTTGCAGTGGCAGAACCCGAACCCATGTGCTGACTGTGCCCTAACCGTGGTGACTCAGGGAGCAAGTGATGTTGTCTCTCCGAACTTCAGCTTCATCATCGTTAAATGGACCTGCTGTCCCCTGCCCATCCTCCTGGGGTGGAGTAGTAGAAAGAAAAGTTAGGAGAGTCTGCTTCTGGGTCTGACTTTGCCCTTACTTCGTTTAGGCAAGTCACCTCCCCCTGGGAACCTATTTAGCATAGAGTGAAATAAAAGATTTGGATTAGATGAGCACGGAGGGTGCTTCCAGCTCTGGTGTGCAATGGTGACCTGGTTTCTGCACATGGCATTCCTGTGGGGGCCTGATGAAGGGGCTTTGCTTGGGTAGGTGAAGTGAGAGAGCAGATAGGCAGAGGAAGGTCTCAACACAATGTCTGTGTGGCCCGCATGGTCTGAAGTCCCTACTAGTGTTCTAGAGACCCCCATATTGGAAGCCAGGCAGGGAGACATAGTCTCCTAGAAACATTTTGTTGGCCATGCTTGTTGCATATAGCTAGATTCCGTTGCAGTTCCTGAGTTCCCATGCTCTACTGATCATTAAGGATCTTGCTTATCCTTTCTGCCAAGAAGGGAAAGTTTAGTAGAGATTTTCTCTTCCCTCCACTGCTCTCTGCTTCTACATCCCTTGCTGATGCAGCCAGTTCTACATATTTAGAATTCATTGACTCGAAAAATGGTTGTTGAGTGATTACTCGGTGCTGGACCCTGGGAATTTAATGGTGACCAGGATAGGCACAACCAGTGGTCTCATGAAGCCTGAAGTTTTGCAGGCAAGGGTTTTTAGGTATCATGAGTGTCGTAAATGGTGACATCATGGGAGTGGCCATCAGGGGATCTGAAGGTTGGGGGTCAGGGAAAGTCTTCTAGGGGAGGAGATGTGGAAGATCCAGGCTCTGGCATTTGGAAGAAAGTCTATGTACCAAGCTCAGCTTCCTCCAGGGAAGTGCTTTATGATTCAGGGCAAGAGAGCATCGTGGCACATATGAAAGTATGTGGGTGACGTGCCATAGTTCCCAAGAAATTCAAGGTCACAGAGTGAGCTGTTGGCTCAGTGAGTTCCTGGACTAATTTCGATGCAAGAGACACACATCCCCTCAAATTGGCCAGGGTTCCAATGGGGATTTATTGACACAAGTATCTGAGAGTCCAGAGGTGGGGCTGACCTCAGAAGTTTAAATGACGACATGCGTTCTCACTCTCTCCCTGTCTCCGGGCTTGGCTTTTTCTGTGTTTGCCCTAGTCTCTCCATCAGAAGATGGGCATCTTGCCCATCCATGCAGCCAGGAAGAGTGGAGAATGGCTGCAGGCAGTCCCAGACTACCTGGCCAAAGGGCACGCGGAATGCCAGGGAAGGAGCCTCACTGGCCTGACTTGCGTCATCTTCCAACCCCTGGCCAAGGTGGCAGCACCATCAGAACCACTTGGACTGAGTGAACAGGAGTAGCTCCCAAAAAATGGGGCATTTTTGCCCCAGTAAGCGGGGAAGGGATGCTGGACTGAAGCTAAACTGATGAAAACAACTCTCTACTCTTCCTGAAACCACCATGCTTAACACTCACTCCAGTAATAATACTTGGCCAAGGAACATGATTACTTTGACCATCTCTGAAATATCAAAAGCCCTGATGATTTGATTGGGTTAAAATGTCATTGTTGTGTTTGAAGTGTGTATACGTTCCATTTCTGCTTAAGACAGATGCCCTAAGTGGCAAAATTCTTTCTTTTCTTTCTTTTTTACTGAGATATAATTGACATATAGCATTATATGAGTTTCAGGGGTACCATAGAATGATCTGATATTTGTATATATTGCAAAATAATCACTACACTAGGTAACATCGGTCGTCACCATATATAGTTACAAATTTTTTTCTCTTGTGGAAAATGATTCCTTAAGCTGGGTGATGGTCTCTGAAACTCTTATGCGCACACCGCTTATCTAGAGGGGTCTTGTTAAAATGCAGATTCGGACGCAGCAGGTCTGGGGTGGGACCTAAGATTCTGCGTTTCTAACAAGTCTCCAGGTGATGTTCAGCTTGCCAGCCCCTGGACCACCACGCTTTGTGTACCAAGTCAGGGAGGGGAAATAGCAAATAGGACTAGACAGAATACAATCTCAGACTTGATAAAGAATCTAGAGGTCACTTTTCACTCTAGAAGCCCTTGTTCAGTTTTTGATGGGCAGCAGGTCCTTTCTGTCTGCCTGACCATATGCCATTGCCTCTGCCCCTCCCACGGGCATCTAATCTGTTGAATCCAGAGGCATTTGAGAAGAGGGCTGAAAAGTGGTGATCGGAGGGTCCCAAGAAAGAGTTAAACCCTCTGACGGGCAGAGTCCCACAGTCCCAGGCAAACGCAGAAGAGGTTGACCTGGCTGGAAGGGTTAATACTATTTTGTTTTCCAGAACTATTTGTGATATCGGGTTAGAGCAGGCAGGAGGTCATGGGGGTCAGCCGCGCCCCTGGCCACTCCCTCCTCTCCCCTCCCCCGACCCCTCCATTTGCAGCCTCACTGATTCCTTTAACCAGATGACCCCGGACACTGAGCTTTCCTTGGGACTTTCCTGCCAGCGCCCTCAGATGCGTTGTAGCCGACGCCAGCCGTCTCTCGCCAGCCGTCTCTCGCCCGGCCCTCCAAGGGAGGCGTGCGAGCTAAAAGGCACTTTGTGTGAGGGGAAACCGTCCGTTGCAATTTGTGCTGTGGTTTCTCTGGGCAGGAACAGATCCAGAATAGGGTCCTTTGTCTTCCCTTCTTTATCTTCCCTTTTTTTTTCTTTTTGTCTCAAGTGTGCTTCCTCTCCCTTCCTCCTTCCCGTTCTCCTCTGGCTTTTCCTTCTTGGCTCCCTTAGTTGGGTGTCTGCGTATATTCTTTCCTTCCCTCTCTCTTGTGCCTCTTCTTCCTTTATTTTTGAAAATTCTGTCTCATGGCATTAGACTTCCGATCAGCTTCCGATAGGAGCTCTTGACCTGGACAAGTAAGACCGTGATTCTGGGAGAGTTCTTTAACCTCTCTGAGCCTCCGTTTCTTCATTACCAAAAACAAGTTAATAATTGCAGCTTTACAGCTTATTGTTGAGAGTTAACCTGAAAATGCGCATAAAATCCAGGGTCTGGTATACAGTGGGTGCCCAATAAATGTTAGTTTTACCACATCCTTAAGCCTTTTTCTTTTTCTCTCTTTTGTTCCTTTTCTTCTCTTAGCTGAGTTTCTTTGAATACCTTTCTATTACATTTCTGGAAGATTCACTGTAGGTGGAAAACCTCTGTGCAGAAAGCATGGTGACGTGATGACAAGGACCTGGGCCTGCCACTTGATAGCTGTGTTGCCTTGGGCAACTGAAGTTCTCTAATCTTCCCTTTCCTCCTCTGCAGAATGGGGATAAGAGTTCTTCCTCCAAGGGCAGTGGTGAGGATTAAACAAGATGATGAGAGATAATCGCCTGCCATAGAGCCTGGTGGCCTGTTACTTAGTCTCTCTCCTGCCACTTAACTCCCTCTCTAGCCAGAGAGTTTCATCATTGATCATCACTGATCATGTGGACAGGTTACTTGTTAGTACCAGTCTCTCTCCTGAGCCATTTTTCATCCATCCATCCATCCATAGACTCATCCATCAATCATCCAGCCTTCCACTCATGTATCCACGCATCCATCCATCCATCCATCCACCTATCCATCTATCCAACCATCAATCATCCACCCATCCATCCATGCATCATCCATCCATCCACCCATCCATTCATTCATTTATTCAGAATGGTTGCATAGTAAGTAATAATGGCCTAAATCATGCCTTATCATAAAATTCTATTTGATAGCCCGAGAAGTAGAAGGAAGAAATAAAAACAACAACAACAACATGATTTTGGAGCCATAAGGTTCTTCCTTTTAGTCCTCTCATGGAGCAGGTGGGGAGGAGGAAAGGGACTTTGACCTCAAGGACAGAACACATGTAGTTGGGTAGCTCAGTGGTTTTGCTACTGGCTTCCAAAGATTCTGTGCTTGTGCCAATGGGGTTTCTGATGGAGGCGCTGCCACTTCAAATAGAGCAGCTCCCCATCTTATCTGCCTTTTATGTTGGTCTCTGTTTAAGATTGAATTTAAAGTGTTTAAGAAAAAACAGTGTTCCACTGCTAAGCACAGTTTTGTAAAGCCCTTGTATAGCTACACATACAGATTTTGTGGAGTTCGTATCATAAGCCAGGCAGTGTGCTAACAATTAAATGGAGGATTTCATTTAACCCAATAACAACTCTATGGGGTTAGTACTATTATTATCTTCATAATAAGTACATAAGCTGAGGCTCAGAGACATCAAGGTACTTGCCCAAGGTCACACAGCAATTGGAGCAGTGGAGCTCAGATCTGAACCCAGGAATTATCACCAAAATGCACCCTGCCTGCAGTAGGAGGCTACTTACCTGGCAAGTGGTGGCCAAAGGGCTATTGGAGAAGAAATACCAACCAGGCTTGTGTTCTGGTCTCTCCCTCGGTCAGTTCTTTATTTCCAAATTTTTACAATGAGCAGCAGAGGGGATTATGGAGCTCAAACATCCAACAACCTAAAATTACAGATTCTTGGATTTAGAAGAAACTGAGGCTAGTGCTTTTCAAATGGAGTCCCCCAGAGCCCAAGGATTCCCTGAGATTTTTCTGAGGCTTCCACTGGACATGATCAGAGGTCACCATTTCAACTTGGAGGTTAAACAGATCTGGCTTCACGTCCAGGCCTGACCAGACACTGATTGTATGGCCCTGTGGAAGCGACTTTCCTTCTTGGAGACTCTGCTTCCTCATCTGTAAGAGGGAAACACCTAAGTCATGAGGTTATTCTGAGAGTTAAAGAGGAAAGTGCATCTAGAATGTTAGGTAGAGTTGCCAGCATATAGGGACCACCCAAAAATATTAGCTACCATCATCATCATCAACCTCACCATCACCACCATCATCATCATCCTTATCTGTGGCTCCATATGAGAGTCTACATGACAAATAGCACTAAGGCTGAAGGAATAGTTCGTAAAACAAAGACCTAAGAAAAACTGTAAGAATCCTTAGCTTGGGTTGAAGAAAGAAGGTGATCAACAGTCCCAGGCAAAGATTATTTTTCCACAATTTGTTTATAGGTCTTTTTATTTTTTCAATAAATTTTTATTTATTTATTTATGTATCTATGGCTGTGTTGGGTCTTCGTTTCTGTGCGAGGGCTTTCTCTAGTTGTGGCGAGCAGGGGCCACTCTTCATCGCGGTGCGCGGGCCTCTCACTATCGCGGCCTCTCTTGTTGCGGAGCACAGGCTCCAGACGCGCAGGCTCAGTAGTTGTGGCTCATGGGCCCAGGTGCTCCGCGGCATGTGGGATCTTCCCAGACCAGGGCTCGAACCCGTGTCCCCTGCATCGGCAGGCGGATTCTCAACCACTGCGCCACCAGGGAAGCCCTGTTTATAGGTCTTAAAATGATTTATGAGAGTCTCCCTAGTGCTGACCGACATCGCTGTAGGTAGATGTACAAAATTTCAGAGCTGAAGGTTGGAACTGGGTTGGAGTCTTGGTGCTGTTCCTTGCAGGGATGATCTGGAAGCAGAAACGGTGGGGTTTTTATCCTTGCTTCCCTGATTGAGAAGAGTGTGTGTATGAGAGAGAGAGGGGACTTAGACAAACTCTCAAACTTCTCCGAGCATCATTTCCTTGCCTGTAAAATGAGGCAAATACTTCCAAGTATGGCTCAATCACAGAAGCTGGAGAGAGGATAAAATTAGAAAAGGCAGCATTTGGTAAGGGGTTGCTATAGCCCAGCCAGCTGCTTTCCATGCATTCCATCTCTTTATCCTCGCCATGCTCCACGAAATAGATATTATTACCCCACATTTCATGATGAGGAAACTGAGGCTCACACAGGCGCAGGCGTTGTCCTGTTTTACAGATGAGGAAACTGAGGCACCAGGAAGGCAGGTGTCTTGCCAGTGGCAGTGAGCTAATGAGAGGTGGGACCCGGGCTGTGTAACTTCAAAATGCCCCTCACCACGTACATCTCCTATTCCCCCCTCCCCTTCACCTGGAAGATGGAGTTGGGAAGTGGGTCCGAAGCTGCTCTCTTAAACTGATTGGATTTCACAATTGCAGTAATAGTCTCCGTAGTGTCTCACTTTAAGCAGATGCTCACTCAGAATCTTCAGGCTCACCTGTCGGGTGGGAACGTTTGGGGGCATTAGTTGCCAAGATTAAGATTCTACTCCTTGTAAGGAAGCACTCAGTATTATCTTTTAAAGGAATTTTGGGGGTCCAAGGGGGCACCCGTTGTCTGTGTCTTTTGGGAATCTTGAAGTTCTCAGCTAACCGGGTCTTCCAGACACATCAAACCCAAGTGCTTTTGGAGGAATGTGTCAGGTTTTGTGTTAAGTTCTGTTGATCCAGCCATGGTTGGCCCAGTGATGGTTCTGACCATCAAGGGGCACACTGGCCCGTGAAAAGAGCCAGGTAATTAGAGAAATAACTGTGATAAAAGGTAGTGGGGTAAGTACAAGGTCCTCTAGACCAGCGGTCCCCAACTTTTTGGCACCAGGGACCGGCTCCGTGGAAGACAATTTTTCCACGGATTGGGGTGGGGCATGGGGGGTGTCCAGGCAGTAATGCGAGCGATGGGGGAGCCGCAGATGAAGCTTTGCTCGCCTGCCCGCCACTCACCTCCTGCTGTGGGGCCGGTTCCTAACAGGCCTGCGGCCCCCGGGGGTTGGGGACCCCTGCTCTAGAGCACGTACTGGGGACCCCTAACCTAGACCCAGGGTGAGGTTGCTGAGAGGGTCTCATGGATAAGCAATGCTCTCCCCGCCCAGGGCTACGGGATGTTTGTTCCTCCCACTTACCCCCCTTGCTCCTCTCCATCAGGTGGATCCTGGTCCAGGGTCAGCACTTGTGGCTAAATCTTTGCCACTTTTCCAAGGCAGAACATGATGCTAAAATATCAATAGAGATTGCCCCGCTGCCTCCGCAGCTGTGGGCACAGTTTCCAACTCAGAAGCATCCAGGATTCCCCTCTCCTCCCCCTCCTCCCTCCAACAGCGGCTCCCCGCCCCTTGGTTCCTCCGTGTCCTTCCTCCCTCCTCCCCTGCCCCCCTCCCCCAGGAGATGGAGGAACTTGGCAAGCCATCTCGTCGCCAATCAATCTGTGGTGTAACAATTAGCACTTAGGCACCACTCCTGCTAAACACACGCTTAGAAAACACTTAAAAAAAAGAAGAAGAAGAGTCATCAGGAGCAGAAGCGAGAGAAGCACGGGGGGGGGGGGGGGGGGGGGGGGATGTCAGGGAGCGGAGCCAGGAGCAGGCCTGGGGAGGAAACAGATCGATGCGCTGCGGAATGGGTGGCATCTAATACCCTATTACTGACGAGGCCAAAGCACTTTGAGGCGTGTTTCCACAGTGAGCAATTAGTCTGCGAGACCACAGGAGTTAAGCTAACACCGGTTGCCCCCCTCCCCATCTTCCCTTCCTCCCCCAGAGCAGTGGGATGACAGTTTCATTTGGTAGCGAGCTCCCGCAGCAGTGGCGCCAGCCTGCAGCCATAATGGGGCCCATCCGAGGAAGGCCAAATGCTCCAGCCTCCCAGAAGGCCCCCCCACCCCCCCACCTGCCCCAGCCCCGTCCCCAGACTCCCTCACCCCACTCCTCGTAACAGAATCCAGTCGACACAGAGTCTGTCTGCGCGCCTGCGAGCTGCCTAAATTGATTGTAATGGTTTTATCGCGCGCAGAGAGCGCTGGCTGTTTTCTCGCCTCTGCTGTCAGCTTTCATCAACGCGCAGGCAGGAGGAAGTGAGCCCTCTTCGGGAGCAGTGGATCGGATGAAAGGCAACTTTTGTTTGCGGGCGAGAAACTTGCAGCCTCCGCCGGCCGCCTGTCTCCAGTCCTGCTCAAGGCTGCTGTTTCTTTCTTGGCCTTGTGGCTTGTCTTGCACGCCAGAGAGGTTCAACAAACTCCCCACGAACAGCGGGGGTGGGGTGGGGGGGGTGAGTCCTTCCTGGAGCCAGCTCTGGGTTCTTCTCTAATGGCTGGAGCGTTTGGGGAACAGGGGTTCCACAGAGAGAAGGGTTCATGAAGTTGACAATATTGATCAGTAATAATAACGATGAAGTTGATGCTGTCTAGCCAGCATCTAAGTGCTTGTCAGGAACCAGTCACTGTGATTAAGCACTTTATGGACGTTTCATTGAATTCTCACAGCAACCCTATGAGGTAGGCGTTATTTCCCCCATTTTACAGATAGTGAAACTGAGGCATAGAGAAGGGATGGGACTTGGTCCAGGTTACACAGGAAACAGCTGGAAGAGCGAGGGGAACTGGAACCCAGTCCTGCTGATTCATAATCTGGTCCATTCTCCATCCCCCCTATGACTTTCCTAACTTTAGTAGGAAGGGAAAGACAGTACTGTTAACACTTCAAATACCGGGTATCCCTCCACCTACCACCTGTAAAAATGGCCCAGGCATGCACCATGCGGGCAAGGATTCCTTTGGGGGTGGGTGGAGATGGGGTATAATCTAAGATTTATCCCTTCTGGCTTTGGGAACACTTCTCTATTTGAGAAAAGTGGGAAGAATCATTAAAAGGAGGTGAAATGACAGTTTCTGGTTGTGTCACAGAGCGATCATACATTTTAGAGGAAGGACCAAGCCAAAGCAATTGGATGCTTTGGGGATTATCTGCGGATTTCACTGTTGAGGGTATCCGTTAATGTCATCAGCATCAATAACCAAATCAGGATGTAACAGTGAAATTAGGTGTCTGCTGTGCTTGTTTAGAACATTGTAGACTATGGGTCTGTAAAAAACTATAGGAACAGGCAATTCTTTACACTTCAAAGCCTAGAATTAAACTGGCAGATACATGGAGTTTTCTATGCGTTCTTTTCTTGTTATTATTAATTTTTATTGGAGTATAAATACTTTTATTATTAAGTATTATTGGAGTTGCTTTACAATGTTGTGTTAGTTTCTTGCTGTACAGCAAAGTGAATCCATCATATGTGTACCTATATCCACTCTTTTTTTAGATTTCCTTCCCATTTAGGTCACCACAGAGCATTGTGCTACTGTGCTATACAGTAGGTTCTCATAAGTTATCTATTTTATACATAGTAGTGTAGTTCTTAAAGATTTCTTTCCTCCTCTTCTCCCATATCCTCCCCCCATTCGCTCTGTCTTTATCTCCGATTTCATGTTCTCATGCTTCCATGCGTTTCTGCGCAGAGTTTGGGGTAAGGCATCAGCTGTCTTTGGGACACCCAGCACAGTAGGAGGAACTGTGGGAAAGGACTGAAGCAGGCTTATAATCCCCAGCTCGAGGTGCTGATACCCTGCTTCTCACAAGTACGATGGCTTCCATTAGCCGTCGCATTGGTGGAACCTCTTGCTTACATTGGATAAAATCTTTAAGTCTAGAATCCAGCCACAAGCTGAAGGGATGGTATGAAGACCTTAGGGGCTCAGCCTCCAGAAAAAGAGAATGTGACCAAGGTCAGAATGGAGAGGTGAGCAGGAGGTAGAATGGGAGGAAGAAGAGCAGGTCTGGGGCGGTAGGTGATGCGGTAATAATGCCCTTTCTCCAAGAGGGAAGTGGGAAGGATAGGCTTTGGTAATGCCAAGGGCCCATGTGCTCAACAATCCATCATTACAATGGGCTGGTCATCGAATGGGAGGGTTCGGCGTCCTGTTCACTGTGAGGACAGGAGGGGAAGCTGATGAGCGTGTGAGCTGAAGAAGTGGAAATGGGTGTGCATGGCACCTGGTCGGTGAAGTCCTCACTTTTCCATAAGGTGGAATCGTTCTTGCCTGAGTTGGTCCAGGTGGAGCAGAACTGTTTCACGAACGGGGATGGGGAGGGGAGAATACTGGTGGAGGGCTTGGGTGAGCTGCGTACCAGTGTCTCCAACCCGGCTCCCCCTGTACCCCTCCCAACGGCAGTGCGGTTCTATTTGAACCAAAGTGGGACCCAGAGACTGGTTTAAGTAAAGAACTTGTGAACAGTTTCCATCCCGTGAAACACTCAGGCATTGTAGAGGTGGATTAATGAGCACGTATATCGGTGTCCTAGGGCTGCGGTAGCAAAGTACCACAAACTGGGTGGCTTAAAACAACAGAAGTTTATTCTCTTACAGTTCTGGAGGGCCAGAGTCCCAAATCAAGGTGTCGGCAGGGCCATGGTCTCTCTGCAGAGCCTTAGGGGAAACTCTGTTCCATGCCTTTCCCTTAGTGTTTGCTGGTTGCCACCAATCCTTGGCGTCCCTTGGCTTGTAGAAGCTTCACTCCAATCTCTGCCTCTTTTATCACATGGCCTTCTCCCTATGTACCTTCAATTACCTTCCCTCCATGCAAGTCTGTCTCTGTGTTTTTTCTCCTCTTCTTAAAAGGACACCAGTCATATTAGATTAGGGGCCCACCCTAATGACTTCATCTTAAGTTGATGACATCTGCAAAGACCTTATTTCTAAATAAGGCCATATTCACGGGGGTTAGGACTTTGTTTTTTGGGAGGACACAACTCAACCCATAAAAGCATGGAAGGAGTAAGTCCATCATGGAAGGGGTGTAGGTATTGGCTCCTGCTGAGGAGTGAAGCCCATTTAAGGTGATCCACATCACATCCCAGTGGCCTACCTCTGAATTCAGCCGGAGCTGCAAGGGACAGCTCCCCGCAAGCTCAGACTCAAATTGACATCATCCCTCCCAAGCACCCTCTGTGAAACTGCAGGTGCTGCTGAAGCCAGGACCAGGAGTAGCCCAAAAGCAAAGGAGAGTGAATGACCCTGAGGGTGACCGTCAACCAATGGGAGGGTTCGGTGGGGGCTAGGGATAAATGTCCTACCTTGATCTCTGGAGGGACATCTCTGGAATGCATTGTATACACTTCTCAGAGGTTCCACTGCCTCTGAAACCCCCTTGCCTACAGCAGTGACCTCAGTGATACACTTTGTCTTGGCTTTTTCTTCTTCCTTGTCTTATTCTTTCCACTCCCTTGCACCTGAGTCCTGGGATCACCTTGGCCTCCTCCACCACCGCTTAGTTCCCATCCCACACCCACTGCCAATAAAACTACCTGTTTCCACGTCCTTGTCTCAGGCTCAGCTTCTGGTGGGTTCCAAATTAAGACAGAAAGACATGGGAAATGGAGAGGACCAGGATTATTGGTTTCCTGATCTAGGGTCTAGCTCTGATCCCTTGAAGAATGGTGATAATAAAACCATTTTCCATGTGCGCTAAGCATAATACATGCATCATCTCTTTTAATCCTACCATAGTGGGTAAAATTGTGGCCCCCCCCAAAAAGATAATGTCCACCACATTCTAACCTCTGGAATCTGTAAATGTGATCTTAATTGGAAAAGGGTCTTTGCAGGTGCAATTAGGCTAAGGATCTGGAGATGAGACCATATTGTTTTATGTGGATGCGTCCCAAATCCGATGAATGACAGGTGCCCTTAGAAGGGACACAGAGAGGAGAGACACATGCAGGAGAGAAGGTGGTGGAGGTAGAGATTGGAGCGATGTGTATACAGACCAAGGAATGCCAAGGATTTCCGGCAGCCACCAGAATGTAGGAGAGACTCATGCATCTCCCTCACAGCCCTCAGGAGGAACCAACCCTGCCGACACCTTGACGTCCGGCCTCCAGAACTGTGAGAGGATAAACTCCTGTTGCTTGAAGCCACCACCTTTGTGGCAGTTTGTTGCACTAGCCCTAGGAGACTAGTACCCCTACGCATTCTATTAGTTATTCCCATATAAATAGTCCACTTCGAACACGTGAAAACCGAAGTTCAGAGAGTTTCATTCCCATGTCTAAGCAGCTGGTGGAGAGTACAGTCTGGATTGAAATCCAGCTCTGGGTGGCTCAAAATCCTTCCCTTAAACATTCCTTCCTCAGAGAAGTTACTGCCTGTGCTCTGTGGAGAGGGAGTTTGGAAGCAAAATCTGAAGGCGGAGAAGGTTTCGTTGATGCTGGGGACCCGGACTTTCTGCTCTGGGGCCCAGGCGACAAAGGGCAGGGACAGAGAAGACGGTGAATCAACTTGGCAGATGAGGCCTCCTCCTGGGGTCTCAGAGCAGTGACTGGGGAAGACAGTGGCTTGGGGGCTGATTCTGAGGGTCAGCAATCTCACAGGTAGGGGCCGTGAGCCAGAAATGTGTGGGTATTTAAGTTAACGTAACCTTATTGGGATCTGGAGACCAAGAGGTGTGAGGGGGCTTGGAGTTCTTTTCACCAGCCAGTATGGCCCTCCTTTGTTCTACGGGGTCCCCTGCAAGTCGTGTTTTAGAGGGAAAGGTCACTGACCGGGTGGGGGAAGGGCTGGCTAGTGAGGTAAGCTTAGAGGTGAGGAGAGGCCAGGAAGGAAGCAGACACACATCTGGATTAGAACTTGGAAACAAAGTGTAATTTCAGCTTCTCGTGGATGGTCACTGGGCCCTGTAAAAACAGGGACTCTGCAGTCATGTGGCCCCCAGCCAAGCCAGCCGGACTCATGGGGCAGAGATCCTCCATTGCACCTCCACGGTGGGCTGAGCAAGAAAAGGGGCTTGAGGAGTTAAAGGAAACAGTTAGACCAGCTAGAAGGAAAGTCTTCCTCTAAGTTGATATGAGTATGTGGAGAATTAGACTTCTAAGTGGAAGGGCGGGACCCCAGTGCTCCAATTATAGGCTCCATGGAGCCATGAAGTGAGTTCTACATGCCTAGTAGGGTGCCTGCTGCTAAGAGTCTTTTTAAAATAAGAGCAATAGTATGTTTTTGAGCTGTCTGTCATTTGGTGGAGGAAATAAAAATGGCACATGAAATGACTGGGAGAGAATTGCACAAGAGTGTATAATCAAGAACAGAATGATGTGTTACACATAGCACAGGGAGATCAGCTCGGTGCTTTGTGACCACCTAGAGGGGTGGGATAGGGAGGGTGGGAGGGAGACGCAAGAGGGAGGAGATATGGGGATATATGTATACGTATAGTTGATTCACTTTGTTATAAAGCAGAAAGTAACACACCATTGTAAAGCAATTATACTCCAATAAAGATGTTAAAAAAAAAAAAAAGAACGATGTGTTACAAACTGTAACTTCCAAAGAAGATGAGAGAAGGTGGTGAGCAGGTGGGTCGACTGTTGGCAAAGAAGAAACATATCCTTCTTTGATATGAAGAAACTGAAGCCCCAGTTGTCAAATACATAACGCACGTTGTTATCTCTCCTTCCATTGCTGTGGCAGACATCACTAATCTATCATGCTACTCTTTCCTTCAGAGTCCAGTTTCTTAAGACAATGAATTAGTCAGATGCTACCAGAGGTGGTATGAGGTGAAATCTCATGACCCTCCTCCCCTTAGGTGATGAGGGTTTATTTTAGAGAAATGCAGGGAAGTGTGAAAACACAGAGAATTGAGTAACCATGAACACACTGGTATCTCAGTGCTTCTAAGACCAGGATAGGGAGTAGGCCTCCTGGAGAACTCAACCAATGATTCATTTCCATTCTGGATCTAGCAGTAGTCCCAGTAACCTCTATTTCCTCTGCACCTCCCATTCATACTGTATGTATGCATGTGTGTGTGTGTGTGTGTGTGTGTGAGAGAGAGAGAGAGACAGAAAGGGGAAGAGAGAGACAGAGACAGAATCCAATTGGGATAATTGTCATCAGCCAATATGGTGCACCTTTATAGGGCAGAATCTGTCTCAAAGATGACTTATAAATGGCAGACTCCTATTAGGAACAGACTTTTCTCAATTGCTTTTGGCTTGAATGGCAATTCTTTAATCTGGGGGCCAGCAGACTTTCTGTTAAGTACAAGATAGTAAATATTTTAAGCTTTGTGGGACATGCGGCCTCTGTCACAGCTATTGTGCTCCATTGTTGGAGTGCAAAAGCATTCAGAGACACCACATCAACAAATGAGTCCCCTTGTGTTTCAATACAGTTTTATTTACGAAAACTGGTGCCTTCGATGAATCAGTGGTGGCCAGGGTAGCAGGACCACAGAACACAATAATGATATCTTTATGCAGAAGAAACTGTGTCCATCTCAGAAGAAAACCGTGTGCTTTGCAGATGTTAAGTGTTTCCTGAACTCTCTGGGCTTGCGCTAAAGACAGTAGCTGCAGCTCTGCTTCTCATGTGCAGTTTCTAAAAGATATCTGGTGGTTTCCAGTGAACCAAATTGCATTTATCTTTGACAATTTTTTCCCTGGAGTCTCCCTCCTATTGCTGTGTCCTTCTTGTATATAACAGGGATGGAAAATATGTGGCATGCCTGCAGTATTCCCCCTTGCCTCACCCATGGCAGACATCACTAATGGATCACAATACTGTTTTTTTTCACTGAGTCCGTGACTAGCCCAGAATCCTTCTTAACAAAAAGCAGTCACAACCAACCACTTAGATGTGGCCCTCAACATGACACCCGTTTACTATGATAGTAAGAAAAGAGTGGAAACAAAGGAATGATAAAACCAAAGTTTGTGAACAAAGTCCAAAATGGCATTAAGACTATGACTCCCAACTCCTCCATAGCCCTGGGCTCAAATCCTGCTTTAACAGCCTTACAATAGACAAAACCCAGGGCAGAGTCAACAAATCTCCTTGCCAAGTTGTCCAGCATTTTCCCTGTCTCAGCAGGTGTTCTCACCCTTGTCATTCTAGGGCCCCTGGAAGCTGGGTCCCTGCTGCTTCCTGGGGGAGACTTTGTGTGGAGTCTGGCATGTCTTTCCAGCTGAGCTGGGAGGAACATTTCAGCACAGACATTAGCAACCCTTCACAAAGCTCCAGAGTTGGAAGCCAGACCCGGACAATGTATTCCCTGCTCCCACGCATCAGGCCCAGAGCCTGGGTGGCAGCACCCTGTGACTTTGTCCTGCTGTTTGGAACGCCCCCTGCTTCTGGCCCACCGAATGGAGACAGCACCTGGGAGAACGTCGCTCTTCGTGTTTCCCCTCCCGTCGCCACCTTGCAATTCACATTGGTGAGAGGAGGAGAAATGGGCTTTTAACACCATCCGATGCTTCCGTAAGCACCTTCTACATTTGATCTCACGAGGTGGGGAGAGGTTGGTTCTGAGCCTTGGAAGAGTGAAAGCCTTGTCAACAGGTATTTCCACTGCGTGGGAAGGGGGATCATGAGCGGCCCCGCCGGCTGGGGCTGCCAGCAAGTTCACCTGGGAAGTATTTCAGGAGAAGCTGTCACGGGCGTCCTGAGTGCCGACAAGATGCGTCGGGGGAAATCCACCAAGTGCTTTCAGGAAGGAGTCATTTTCTCTCACAGAATCGTGCTGGCTTTCTAGTTAGGGGCCCAGAGGGAGTTGGTTGGCCTTGAGGAATGAGCCAGAAGAATTGGAGCAGCAACTGTGGGGAAATCATCTTTGGGGCTGGAACAAGGTCCTATCCCATTTATGCTCATTTCCCCCCCAGCCCCCAGCCTTCCCGATGCACGTAGCAAATGATTCGGCATCCATGTCCCCCGTTTACAAAGATGGCACGGTGCTTAAGAGCATGAGGTTGAGTCTGTACTTCTCGGGATTGAGTTTCAGCCCTGCCAGTTACTCGCTGGGGGACTTTGGCCAGGTTACTCAACCTCTCTGTGTCTCATTTTCTTCATCTGTAAAATGGTGATAATACTAGTTACATGCCTTATAAGGTTCTTGTGAGGGTTCAAAGAGTTAGTCCTGGAAAAGGGCTTAGAACACATGATGAGCACCGTGGGATTCATTTGATTTATCTTTTTTTTAAAAGTCAGGCTTGGGCTTCCCTGGTGGCGCAGTGGTTGAGAATCTGCCTGCCAATGCAGGGGACACGGGTTCGAGCCCTGGTCTGGGAAGATCTCACATACCGCGGAGCAACTGGGCCCGTGAGCCACAACTACCGAGCCCGCGCGACTGGAGACTGTGCTCCGCAACAAGAGAGGCCGCGACAGTGAGAGGCCCGCGCACCGCGATGAAGAGTGGCCCCCGCTTGCCACAAGCAGAGAAAGCCCTCGCACAGAAACGAAGACCCAACACAGCCATAAATGAATAAATAAATAAAATGCAGGAATATTTAAAAAAAAAAAAAGTCAGGCTTATTGAGGTTTAATTTACATCCAGTAAAATACACCTTTTCATCCATAAGTTCACTGATAAGTTTGATGAGTCCTAACAAATATTTATGATCATGTAACCACCGCAGTCAAGATATAGAAAGCACCCATCACCCCCAAAGTTCCTTTGTGCTTCTACCTCCACCTCAGGCTCCAAGCCCCTGACAATCACTGATCTGATTTCTGTCTCTATAGTTTCACATCTTCCAGAATGCCACAGAAAGGAAATTATTCAGCATGTAGCCTTTTGTTCCCTGTTTCTTTCACTTTCCATAAGGCTTTTGAGGTTTACCCATGTTGTTGTGTGTATCAGTGGTTTTTTCCTGTTTATGGTTGCGTAATATTCCATTGCATAGAAATTCCACTTTTTGTGTATTCATTCATCAGTTGGGGGACATTTGGGCTGGTTCCGGTTCTGGGTGATTATGAATGATACTGCTATGAACATTCACGTACATGCGTTTGTGGTCTTTGTGTGGACATCTGTTTTATTTCTCCTCAATTAGTACCTAAGAGTTACATTACTAGGTTACATGATAAAAGTATGCGTAACTGCCTAAGATACTGCCCAATTGTTTTCCCAAGTGGCTGTGTCATTTTGCATTCTGATCACCGGTGTAGGAGAATTCCAACTGTCCCACATCCTCACCACGGCTTGATATTACCAGCTTCTCCTTTTTTTTTTCTAATTTGGTCTTTCTGGTAGGTGTGCAGGGGCATTTCACTGGGGTTTTAATTTGACTTTCCCCAGGAAATGATGAGCATCTTTTCATGTGCTTCTTTGGCAAACGTCTCTCTTCTCTGGGGAGCTTTGGTTTTCTTTCTTTAAGGAGTGAAAACAGCCACCTACTTCTCTGTCCTCCATGACCATTTATGTGTGTTTGGAATCACTCTGTTCTGAGAGACTGATGAAGCTGCATAACTGAAGGGTCCAGGTTGGCACTGGCTTCTGTGGCTTCCGTTTCTTTCCATCTCTGTGTTGGTTTCATTCTCCACGAGGCCCCCCCGGCAGCTCCAAGACCTCTTCTCATTGAAGAAAGATGGTGTCAGTGCCCCAGGAAGCCCAAGCCCAGTGGGAAGGAACACTGACTTCTCTCCTAGCTTTCCCAGCCAGGAGTTTCTGTAGCTGATTATGTATTTGGTCACTAAGCGCCAATCACTGTGGCCAGGGGGTGGACATGGAGACTGACTGGCTAGGACCTAGGTTCCACGCCCATTCCTAGGGCTGGTGATGGAGGCCCACGCTGGCTTCACGCACTGAAGGTGGGAGATACCCATGTCAATGGGCATGGGGGCCCCGTCATGCTTTAGAGGGCTCTGCTCTGTCCCTCTTTGGGTTGTGCCCCTTCCCATAGGAGGGAAGGTCCATGGGGCCAAGGGGAAGCCTTTGTTCCAGAAATTAATTTCATGCTGTAATCATTCCAGGTCTTCCAGGGTCTGTGTAGATTTCCTCCTGCATCCATTTTCCCAGAGGACACTGATTCTCCTGGTGTAGACCCAAGGGGCAGTTGTTCAGGGGGTGGTGAGGGTGGGGCTGGGGTGTGATGTATAGACTAGGAAGTCCACGTGTGTGCACTTGAGGCCGTGGGGTGTGGCGGGGGGAGGGAAGGCTGGGTGGAGGAGTCCTGGACCACTGTGCAGTCTAAGGACGTTTGACAAGGCCACGGGAAAGTCCTCAGCCAAAGTCAGCGAGCCATCAGTGGAGTCCCACGGCTTCCAGAATGAACCTGCCTTAGTGTCCCACCCACTTCCGGTCATTGGTTGGGGGCAGCCCCTGGGAAATGTGACCTCCAAGCAAATGCAGAGATGGCGTCAGAGCGCAACGCTGGGACCCCATTCCTTGTGAGGAGAGGTCTTCAAGACGCATTCTTTCTTTTTTTTAATTAAAAAAATTTGTTTTAATTGAAGTATAGTTGATTTACAATGTTTCAGGTGTACAGCAAAGTGATTCAGATATATGTACTCTTTTTCAGATTCTTTTCCATTACAGGTTATCACAAGATATTGAATATAGTTCCCTGTGCTATAGAGTAGATCCTTGTTGTTTAGCTATTTTATATATAGTAGTGTGTGTATGTTAATCCCCAATTCCTAATTTATCCACCCCCCGTCCCCCTTTGGTAACCATAAGATTGTTTTCTATGCAAGACACATTCTTATGACCTCTTCACCCCGAGACCCCAAGTGTTACAGGCACACCTGCCTTGATCCTCAAATAAGGGGCCGTTACTGGAAAAAGTGGGAAGTGGATCCTGGAGGGTCCTCAGAGACCCCCAGTGATCTAGGACATCGAGCATGAGCTACACCCAGACATCCTCGGCCTTGGCTCCCCACAGCCAGACAAATGGGAACTACCGATCGCCTAGAGCAGTGAAACCCGGGCGGCGCACCCCCCTGTCTCTGGCCTTATTTCCGGCAGAGGTTTGGGTAAGCTCTTACTCCTCCCAGCATATGAATCACCTGGGAATCTTGTTAAAATACAGGTCTTGAATGGGCAGGTCTGAGCGGGGACGGAGGGTGTGGATGCCGTGGATACCTGGGCCACGCCCGGAGCAGCGAGGGTACGAAATTGGCACCTGATAAAGGGTAGCTGTGATCACCGCTATTTTTTTTCCCCAGAAGAGGGCTGTGTAGATCTTTTGCTCAGTCTCTCCCAAACATTCCCAAAAGGGGTGATTTCTGGAGGGTGGTTGCCAACTCGGGAACAATGAGGTGACATGAGACAGTGGCAGAAATGGCGTCTGATGGCCGACACGTGCTTCCCTCGGCAGGTGTGGGGAAGGCAGGACCAGCTGAAGGGGAAACCTCTAATTGGCGAGGGAAGTCACTCGGCTTAAACAGGATGCAGGCAGAAGGTCCCATCCAGGCTCCACCGTGGCCTTGGGATTATGCTGACAGGGAGTAAAGGCAAGTGGAGTCAGGAAGTCCAGGCTTTCCTTAGGGCTGAGAAGCTGCCCCTGGGTTTTCCATCACAGGAGGCTACACTGTACGTGGCGGAGTCTTCTGGAAAGATGTGTGTGTGCTTTGAATCCTCTTTGAACAGCAACTGCCACTGTACTGTTAATCTATCAGATTTTTAAAAAAAATTATCTGTGTTAGTTTCCTACAACTGCTGGAACAAATTACCATTAACCTGGGGGCTTAAAACAGCAGATATTTATTCTTTCACGGTTCTGGAGGTCAGAAATGTGAAATCAGTATCGCTCGGTCAAAATCCAGGTGTCAGCAGGGCATCCTCTGGAGGATCTAGGGGAGATTTTTTTCCTTGCCTCTTCAGCTTCTGATGTTCCTTGGCTTGTGTCAGCATCGCTCTTAACCTTCAAGACCAGCACTTTCAAAGCTCTCTTCTCTGTCTTCACGTCACTTTCTCATCTCTGTGTGTAAAATATCCCTGTGCCTCCCTCTTGTAACTGATGTGTTCAGAGCCCACCTAGATAGCCCAGGAAACTCTCCCCATCTCAAGATTCTTAATTATATCTGTAAAACCCTTCCCCCGTTTCCATATAAGGTAAGGTTGCAGTTTCCAGGGATTAAGAGGTGGATCTCTTTGAAGGGGGCTTATTTCCCAGGTTATCACATTATCAGTCTCTCCCCCTTGAAGGATATAAGCCCCATGAAGGCAGGAATTTTGTCTGTTTTGTTCAGAGTTATGGCTTCAGTGCCTATAAGAGTTCCTGGCATACATAGAGGCTTGATAAGTGTTTGTTGAATGAATGAATCAGTGAATGCATTTATACGTCAAAGGGATGGGGGGCTGCTGTTTAAAGGAAGTCTGCTTAGAATCCATTGTGAAGGGTGGTTTGATAATCTGAATAATTGCTTTCAATTCATGCTCTGAAAAAGCGATTTTTTCAGCATCACTGTTTCTTTGTGGCACGCTCCCTCCCTATGCAGCTTGGGATGTTGTCTTATGAAAAGCAGCAGAGAATCAGCAATGAGCCTTTTTGTTTCAACAGAGTGAAAAGAAAAGCCCTTAACTAATGTCACCGTCTTTGTACTTTTTCATACCTAAATTTCACTGGACGTGTCCAGGTGCAGCCAAATAGACCAAAACACAGCTCTGAGTCCTGGAGGTGGTAGTTAGAGCACAGGCCATCTCAGTTTAAATCTTAGCCCTGCCACTGTCAGCTGTGTGACCTTAGGCAAGTCCCTTTCCCTCTCTGAGCCTCAGTTTCCTCACCATCACATGGGATTGACATCATACTTACCTCATTAGGTTGTGGTGAGGATTTACTCCCTCGATAAATATTTACTGAGTATTTAGTATGTGCCAGCCACTGGGTCCACAGTATGGAGAGAAAAAGCATTGCCCCTCCGTGTCAGGAGCTTCCAGGCTCCCTGAGTGTGAGGAGATCAGGAGTGTGAGGGCTCTTCTGGACTGAGTCATGTGATCAATGATCAGTGAATGTCTGTGGTTACTATTTTTAGGAATAGAAATAGTCCCCACCATTTTCCTTCTCATTATTGGGCACCAAATCAGCAACAGGGATTATTTTTCCTTTCTGTGACTTTAAGGAGGGTCACTGTAGCTTGGAACTGAGGGATAGACCTGGGGTTCAGACGGAAAGAAGTCTTATCCTTGCTGGCCAGTATAGATGGGAGAAATTGCTCTGGCATTACATTAGAGGAGGGAAAAAATGGCTAGATTGGGACTGGTGACAGAAGAAGTGCACTTATGGATCAAAAGTGTGAGCCCACCTAAGATGGGTGATAATCTAGAAATTCTTTCCTGGCATGTGGTCTAAACTCTGGGGTTTGTACCTATAGGAGAGGCGTGCCTGTGTACATGAGACCAGGGACAGTGTGTGGCTTCAGCTGCAGGGAGCTCCATTAGAGGCAGGGGCTTTTGCATAAGGAAATGAGAAGAATCTTAGGAGCAGCGTTTGGGTAGGAAATGTCCTTGACTCTGTTTCTCTGGATGGTGACAGCAGAACTGTAGGTACATGGCACCTTCTTTTATCGTTACTTTCTTATTTTCTTTCTTATCCCATCTTACTAGATTAGGAGCTCCCTGAGGGGTGTGCCCATCTTGTTCATATATCTTATGAACTTATATCAGGAATATATTTGGCTACAATTATGAGAAAACTCAACTCTTCTGTGACTTAAACAATCGCTTATTTTCCTTACATAACAAGAAGTCCAGAGAAAGATGGATGCTGGAGTAGCTCCAATATCTGTGATATTCTTAGCTTGATTCTCTTCATGCTTAATACCTCATGATCACAAAATAGCTGCTGTGCCCCCAGACATTACATCTGCTTTCTAAGCTGACCGGAGAATGAAGGGACAAAAAAGCCTCAACTAGCCACACCCACTCATTGGCCAGAACAGGGAAGACTGGGAAATAAAATGTCTTCTTCTTTTTTTAAAACAAAATTAGACTTGTACGGAAATCCCAATGGAATGGGGGCTTGAAGATAGGTCTTGAGAATGGATGAAAGAAGGAAGGAATTGGCCGTTATCTTGAGGATGAATGAATGAGCCATTTGGTGACTGAACGAGCCCACAGTCCATCTTCTCAGCTCAGCAGTTTGCCACAATAATGTGTCTTCCTGATGCCCACGAAAATAATCCCAGAGCAACTAAGATCACTGGGCATTAGCAACTGAGAAGATGAGCGTTGGGTGATGTTTGATTTTAATATGTGCATTTGTTCATTCCTATTGAATAAGCTCCTCCTCGGGGTGGGTCCCTCTTCAGTGCAGACAAGAAGGTCTTACTTTGGTGCATCCAGGTCTCTTGAAGATGCCACTGGGGATGTCTGCAAAGAAACAAGTGGAGTGTAGCGCTATTGGGCAGCGCTCGGGGACCCTGTCTTGCTTTCATTCTTAATTAGTTCTCTTTTGTCCTTGCCCGGCTTTAGGAGTTGGCCAGCGTTTTGCCCTAGAGCCTTGAGTCCTTGCGAAGGCAGGATGGAAGTTCAACTGGATTGAATTGGGACACCTCTGCCCCTCAGCTCCTTCTCCTGGGCCCTTGGGGATGGATATTTAGCCAAGACCTTGTCCAACTGGGGCAACTTGGCCCAATAGCCTTTTGTGGGAGGCCCTTGGGGATAGTGCCTGACCACTTGTCCAGAAGTGGAAATGTGACCTTGGCCAAGTTACTTAACTTCTCTGAGCCTCAGTTTTCTCCTCCACATTGGCTTGCTCTGAAATTCAACTGAGACATGATTTTAAAGCATCTGTGTACAACAGTGCCTGGAACCTAATAAGCATAAATAAAAACAGGGATTCTCTTCTTCCTTCTTCTCATAATTATTACAACACAATTAGTTGGAAAGACCTGGGTTTGAATATATGTTCAGTTGCTTAATCTATAGTGACAGTTTTCTCTTGTGCAAAATGGGTGATGATAGAGCTTCCCAGGGTTGTGAGGAGTTAGACATGTGACCAAGCAAAACCCATGGGTGCAGAGAAGATACACACATGGGATGTATGTGTGTGCTTGTTGTGCGCTGAATGAATGTGGGAGTTCAGCTTGAAGGCAGAGTGAAAGGTCTGCATTTAGACAGGAAGCTCAGCTGAGGGAGGAGAGGACTGGAGGAGAGAGGTCAGGCTGAGCATTAAGGGAAGGAGGCAAAGGCAGACAAAAAGCCTGGACTTGGAATAATTAAAATATAGTGTGGAGGAGATAAATTCGACCAAGAATTAATAGGAAAGTGGGAGCTGGGATGAGCCTGGAGCCTCTGGGGCTCTGGCTGGGGCAGGTGCTGAAAAGTTCCCACCCTGGGTTGGGCCAAAGGCAGAGGCATCTGGGGCTGTTTTCCAAGGAAGAAGATGTGCCTGTTCAGCCTGCCCTGTCCCTGGTTGGTCCAGGGCTCTGAGATCAGATCCCATAGTTGGAGAATGTAGAGGACCCGGGCAGGAGAGAGTACAGTGGGCATCAGCAGGGTAGCACGCATGCCCCCAGGGCCCATCTGGAGCCACATTCTGAGAAGCACAAGTGTGCATGGGCTCCAGCCTGCAATTCCTATCCAGGTTTCCACCCTCACTGCCTTTTTGACTTCACGGTATTCACTTAGTCTCTGTGATCTTTCAGGCGTCCCATCTCTTAGTGTAGAACAGCAACCATTTTTAAAAGCTCACAGCTCCTGGTTACTTACATTGTATATTACAAGGCATTGGTTCTCTGCACTTCCCATGGTCGCATTTAACCCTCACCATAGCCCTATGAGGCAGATGCTATTATTATCCTCATTTGACAGATGAAGAAACTGAGGCACAGAGAGATGAAGTGATACAGCTCATGTACCAACTCAGGCAGGAGGAGACCAGAGGCCCAGATCTTCACCACTCGAGTCTTTAATAATTGCACAGAAAATTCACTGTCAGCAAACGGGATACAGTCCAAAAAATTATGTCCGGGACAAAGTCTTCCAGGCTGGAGGCCGGGGTAGAAAGGCCAGTGTCCTTCCCCGGCCCACTGCACTAGGTGGAAAGTTTACTAGGTGGAAAGTTTCATGCCAGCAGGAACCTTGGGTGTGGCCACCACGTGCTCTCCAGTGCCTGGCACAGAGTGGGTGTTACACGCTGAATGACTCAGTGACAGCCTTTTGCATTGGGCCATCGATAAGCTCCCAGAGGCTGGTTCGGGCCTTGCGTGTAAATCACGTCTCCTAATCAGACTGCACGCTTCCCAAGGGCAGGGGCTGTTTTGCTCATATTCACCCATCTTTCCACCTGATCAGGTGCACGCCGGCGGGGGGTGGGGGGGGTGACCCAGTGGCAGTTCTTGTGAGAGGGAGACTGCTGGAGGCGGGCAGGGGGGAGGACTGCATTTGCAGCAAACGTCATCCCCTGCCCCAGATCTGCCAGCTCCTTCGGATTCCAGCTTCAACTTGACAAAGGCTTTCCTGTAGCCCTCTAGCGTCCACCTGGGATTAGCTTCTAAGTGATCAGAAAACACTTACAGATATAAAACACCATGTAAAGACGTAAATAATACCCAGTAATTTCACAGGGAATTAATTCTTTCCTTAGGCTGTTGGACCATCCCTGCCCAGGTTGCTTTGCTCAGAAGCTGAGTAATCAGGGTGTCAGCAAATATTAGAAAGGAACCTGGGAAAGTCTCTGGTTCTGGAGCTTCATGAAAAGATAGGGGAGATTGAGGCCCAGAGATGGGGAGATGCTTGTTGAAACATACACCTCTAAACCAATAACAAGTTAAAGCTTAAACCAACACGTGGGCTTGGGAAGCCTTCTCCTTTCTGTTTTAAAGTTTCTTGCTTCAAGTAAGATTTCAAAAGCAGTATGGGCAGAGTCATGTTATACTGCTGAATGCAGGCTCCTGAGTGGGAAAGACCTGTGTCTGCAACTTACCTGCTGGTGATCTTAGAGAAAGACTTTTCACTCCTCCGAGACTCAGTTACCACGTCTGTGAAATGGGTTGAGATAACTGGAGTCAAATTCACTGAATAATGGAAGGATGGAGTGAAGGGGTGTTCTTAAAGAGCTGAGCACATATTAAACACCCAATTAAATAACTAATAAATAGCATTATGAGGATTACCATCCTCTCCCGCCCCCCTCTCAAACCATCACCTTCCAAAGTCTCCATTTACGTGCATCTTGAATCTTATCCTTCTGGTTGCTCAGGCCCCAAACCTTGGAGTCATCTTTGGTTTTCCTCTCTTTCTTACATGCTGCAGTTGACCTCTAGGAATTCCTATTGGCTGTACCGTGAAATATATCCAGAATCTCCCCAATGCCCTCATGTCGCGTTCCCACTCTGGTCCCCCCTGGATTACTTCAGAAATCTGGGGTTGATAAACTGCAGTCCCTGGGCCAAATCTGGCTTGCTGCCTTTTTTATTTTTACTTTTTTTTTGGTACGCTATAAACTAAGGTTGGTTTTTACATTTTGCAATGGTTGCGGAAGAAAGCAAAAGAAAAATATTTCACGACATGTAAGGATTATAAGAGACTCAAATTTCAGTGTCCATAAAGTTTTATTGGAACACAGCCAGGCCCATTTGTTTCTGCATCAAATACGGCTGATTTTGTGCTGTAGCAGCAGAGTTGGGTAGATGTGACAGAGACCACAGAGCCCACAGAGCCTAGGGGTAGACTTTTCATGGGCCTCCCTGCATCCTTGTTTTCCTCCCTACTGTCTAGTCCCAACACAGCTTTCTGAGTGATCCTTTTAATGCATTCTCTCCTCTGCTCATAACCTTTTAAGTGTGGCTCCCTGAGACACTGAGTAAAATCCATGGTCTTCATAATGGCCAACAAGGCCCTACCTGATTCACCCAACGGCCCTTCTTCCCTCTTAATTCTTGGGCCTCCGTCTCCTCCTCTCCCCCTTAACTTCACTCTAGCCACCCTGACCTCTTTGCCTCTGTTTGAAAATGACAAATACACCTCTGCCACAGGGCCTTTATACTGGCTGTTTCCTCACCTGGAAGGCTCACTCTCCCACCTCCTTCGACTCTGCTTGAATCTCACCATCGCGAGACCTCTTCCCGTGTTCATTTACTCCCGCACCCTGCCCACTCCTCTTGGCCCTCCTGACCCCTCTTACCATGCTCTATTTTTTTTTTTCCTTTTTCCTACTACACTCATTCCCTTCTTACGAACTAGCCAATTTACTAATCCATTTCGTTTACCATTTAAGGACTGTCTCCCTCCATCAAAATGTGAGGTCCCCTGCAGGCAGGCATTTTTGTTCAGGTTTGTTCACTACCATAACCCCAAACCCAGATAGGGCTGGCTCCACGGACACACAGCTGTGCTGTTGCATACAGCCCCCGGGCTCAGAAGGTCTCCTGCTTGGAAGGTCCCCGCAGTTGGTTTAATGCTCTGTGCCATCACTGTAAAGTTCCTAATAGTTTTTGAACAGTGAATCTTATGTTCTCGTTTTGCATTGAGCAGTGCCAACTCTGTAGCTGGTCCTAGCTGTTGAAGCACGCCAGGTGCACAGCAGACCCTCCGCGAATATTTGTGGAATGAATGAATGCATGTTCCATACTATGACTTAGCCCCATGACCTGCTTCTCTGGACACTGCAGCCTCCACCGCGCGCCTGCCCTACGCCTGCCTTTTGAAGGAGTGGGTATTGATGTAAGCGGACAGGAAAAGCAGTCAGTTCCGGATCAGGGAGCTGGGAGAAGATCACCTGCAGCACAGAGGAGACACAGTTACTCCAGCAACTGTCCCTCCCACCGACCGCAGCTCGGAGCCTCCACTTAATGTAATTGAGTGTGAAGGCCGGCTGGAGACACAGGCGCCCCCGCTGCTCCCTCTCCGTAATATAGACACTATTGGTTGCTAATTGGCGCCAGTGGGCTGGTGCTAATTGTCCTAATGCACTTGGCTTGATGGAGGACGAGCCCGCCCAGGATGGGGGGTGGGGGTGGGGCTCCTTGGGAAATGGTGGGAGCAGTGAGCGCCCAGCGGCAGCAGACACTGCTACGCTGCTCATAAAAGTTGGAACGGGCTTTAATTTTGCATCAAATATTTAAGCGGATTTGGGGAGGGGGTGGGTTGAGGCGGAGGCGGACCATTGAGCTTTGCTTGCGGTAACCCGCAAGGGGCCCCGGGGGGGAATAGGCCCCCTGCCGTCCTTATCAATGGGTTAGAGATGGCTGTGTCCCCAGCATTGTCTAATTAATTGTGTGAATTTCTAATGACCCTTTTAGCCCCCCAGCTCCCTCCCTCCTTCCGCCTTCATTCGGGCTGCCCCCTCTTGTTCGAGCTGCTTCTGAACAGTGTACGCCGGGGATGTGACTCGCTGCTATCCATGGAGGGAGGCCGCATGGAACAGAGAGACGGGGCACTGGTGGGGGGTAGGGCAGAAGCTGGAGTTGGCCTTGAACTCACTGTGCAGTCTCAGCAAACTCAATGAGGGCCTCAGTTTACCTAATGGATGACTGTTGGGTTGGGCCAGTGAGTGTCAAAATACTCCACGTCCTCACTGAGGGACACCAAGACCTTTTAGGAAGTATAGGAATATATATACTTCTAAATTTACAGCTGAGTTTGATTCAGTGTGCGTTAGGGGAAATATTTACATCACACATTACACTAGACACGTAATACGTATTGAATAATTACACAAAGATGCGGTATGTCGGTGAATCTTCAGCCATCAGCTCTGCAGGGGAAGAGAGCCCTGATCTGGAGTATTTGCCAGTTTCCACGGTGTAAATACTCCTACCGTCAAGCTGCCATTGTGTCACTGAACACAGAGCTGGAAAAAGATGTACAAGAGTATACAATGAATACAGTATTTCCATCACACAGATGCAACAGGTGAAAATAACCTCAAGAACAGAGATCACAGTAAAATCTAGTAAAATAATTAGGAAGGGATGAGTTCTGAGCACTTGTTACCCTTATCTTGAAAAGAATTTAACTGCAAGCTTATATAATTTAATTTTTCACCATGGCTGTGTTTCATGGCTGGCTTGCAAAACCCCTGAAAATTGAACACTGGCTTCCGTGAACCTTCCGGGCCAGCTGTAGCACACCATTGTGTGTGTGTAGCACATCACCCATGATTCCCATGATATCTCAGAGGGAATTGCATAAGATAAAACTGAGTTTTCTTTTTTTTAAAAGAAAAGATTCCATTTAGATCAACTTAAAGAAAAATATTAAATGAATAATGGCCCAGGTGATTTACACATATAGCAAAAATCATGAAGTTGATACTCACATGATTGTAATTCGGAAGGAGGGGTAGTTTCCTTCCAGCTGTCCGAGGGACAATTTGCTAGCGATTGCGGGAGCAGTTGGGGCGGCCAGAGTTTGCTGCCCTCTATCTTGTTTGCTAGGAAGCATGAAATGGCCATTTCACGCTCTTTCCTTTTACCACTGACTTCGTTCTTTGTCTCTTTCTTCCCAAACCCAAGGCACCTACTCCAGTGCCGATGCCGGTGTCTACACTGCTCTCGATCTCACGTCTCTAGCCCTTCCCTCAGCTGCCCAGACTCTCCTGCCCACTCCTTTCTTGAGGCTTCGCCTCATTGCTGAGGACACTCAGTGGCTGGTGGACCACCACACCTTACCTACGATGTGCCCTTGGGGAGCAAGTGTGACGTGGGAGCCGTGAGGGAAGCTCCTGTCCAGGAGGTCTGGAATAAGGACCAGTTTGCACAAGGTGTAGGGAAATCACGGGTGCCTTGTATCCCAGGCACCATTCTCCTCTCTCCAGACAAATCATCTCAACGTGCTGTGCCTTAGATTTGTTTTATGAAGCTGTTATTGTTGATTTTCAGTTAGAAATATGGTTTGGGGGATTGCAGACTCAAATGCCCAGAGAAGGCGGGCAGAAATCATAAGTTCAGGAAACACGCCAGTGAGGGGCTGTGGTAAACCAGGAAATCTACACCCCGCCTAAGGGGTCGTCAGTAACCCACCAGCCAGCTGGGGCTGCAGATGGCCAGAATTCCTCATTAGAGCTGAAGAATGCTGATTTGAACATGAATTTTCTTAAGCTTACAATCACTGTGAGAGCCAGACAGAGCAGGTCTATGGGCTGGGCCTGGCCTGTGAAAATCTTAGAAAACAGAAAAAAATGTAAAGAAGAAGACAACTCAGCTTTCTAGCCACCAGATATAGCATTTTGGTGTTTGGATCAAGTTGTCTATAAAGTTTTTTGTCTGGGTTTTTTTTTTTAACCTCAATCTAGCACAAACATTTAAATTTCTTCCTTAACATCATTTTTAGTGATGCCAATAACATTGCAGCATGCATGACTATAGCATAACTGATTTGGGGAGCTGAAAGATGGCTGCAAATTCTTAGATGCACCTCCCATGAAGAGGTGGGTCTGTGGCCCATGCCCTGAATAAAGGCATGGTGCTCTGTGACTTCGGTCCATAGAAGAGAACAGAAGTCGTGCTGTGCCTACTTCCTGGCCCAAACCTTAAGAAACTGGCAGTTTCCACCTTCTGTCCCTTGGAGTCCTGAGCCATCATTTAAGATGAGTTTACCATATTGGAAACTCCACATGTCAAGAGACACTGTCCAGCCCTTCACTTTTGAGTCAACCCCGCTTAGAACAGGCAAATAGAACAGAAGGGAGGGATCCCCATCCAGCCCTGCCCACGTGGCAGATTCATCAGCAAAATAAAGAACTGTGGTTGTCACTAAGCTTTGGGTTACATAACAAGAGATAATCAGAACATTGACTTAGCAAGACCTTGTTGGTAGTGATCCCATTGTTTCCTTTTACACTGAACACTACAATAAATGTTGTGAAATTAGTCACTTTTGCCCCCATTTCAGATTATTTGTTTAGGTGAGGTCTTTGCAGGCAGATTTATTGGATCGAGAAGTTTAGACATTGTTGGCGCTCACAGGAACGACTCTACCAAATTCCTCTCCCCAAAAGTTGAACCAATTTACACTCCAGTGAGAAGTGATGTATTTTTTTTTTTAATTGGTTATATGAGTGTAGCTCATTCTGAGTTGTGGAGGGAAGAAGAAGAATCGGAGCGGGAGAAAGATCTCTGGTCCTCTGACCAGACAGATGTCAACTGATCATGAAAATTTATTCCTAGTTGAGAATTTACTGTCATTGAAGCTGAGGTACAGCTTCCCTCTTTTACTACAGCCATAAAAAAGGATTTGCTGAGTGAATCTCTTATGTAAACATAAGATCAATGCCTGACTCGGGTGGGTATCTCCTTCCTTGATTTATACGTTCAGGTACATTTTCATTATCTCTTTTTTGCTTATAGTAATTAAAACAGTACTGTAAAACACAGCCACCAGCCAATCTGGGCATTTGATGCAAATGTAGGTTTGGTGAATGTCTGTGTTATAATAAGCCAGGATTTGATTGGCATAGCTTGGGATGGAAGTGCCCAGACTAACTGGGGCAGGAAGCTCTGGGTAAGGACCTGCTGCCCAGGAGAGGAAGTGACCTAGAGAATAACAACAAAAAAAGGTTGTTTTTTGTCTTCATGGGCAGAAGAACCAATTTGCAAGTGGAGCCTGGAGAGAAGACAATTTTGATCTGGTCCTAGGACTTGTCTATGCGGTTGGTGAGACCAGATTTGCTGCTGCTGACTCTTCTCCTTTCCCCCTTCTTCTGCCTTCTCCCCCTCCTCCTCCTTCTTTCTGTGTGGTTTTATTGAGATATAACTGACATACAGCACTGTGTAAGTTTAAGGTATACAGCATAATGATTTGACTTACATGTACCACGAAGTGATGACCACAATAAGTTTAGTAAACCTCCATCATCTCATATAGATACAATATAAAAGAAATTAAAAAAATTTTTTTTCATTGTGATGAAAACTCTTAGGACTGTCTCTCTTTAACAGCTTTCACGTGTACCATACAGAAGTGTCACTTATAGTAATTACGTTGTCCATGACATCCCTAGTACTTATTTATCTTACACTAGGAAGTTCGTATGTTTTGACTGCCTTCATCCAATTCCTGCCCCACCTACCCCTGCCTCTGGTAACCACTGATTCCATCTCTTTTTCTATGAGTTCTTTTGTTTGTTTGTTTTTGCAGTGTAATTGACATACAACATTACGTTAGTTTCTGGTGCACAGCACAGTGATTCAGTATGTCTGTACATTTCAAAATGATCACCACGATAAGTCTAGATACCACCTAACTACCATTCTCCTCCTCCTCCTCCTTATTACTACTACTAACTACTACCACTACTACTAACTACTACCACTACTACTGCTACTACTACTACTATAGAAACACCATTTACTGAGTACTCCCTCAATGCCAGGCACAGAATCAAGTCCAGCACTGTCTCACTTAATCCTTTGAGGAGCCCAGAAGGGAGACTTTCTCATTATACCCACTTTACAGATGAGGAAACTGAGACTCAGAGAGGCAAAGCGAGGTGCCTCCATGTTGGAGTCAGTTTCCCAACCTTGGCTGCTGTGGGATGAGTTGGGTGGCAGGGTGAGATTTCCTTCCTTCCTTCCTCATTGCTTTCTCTTATTTTTCTTTTCTCTCCCCACTTTGCTCCTACATGGAAGGGAGTATTTGTGAAGACAGAGAAAAGAGACAGAGGTTCTGTTAGCAAAATTGCACATCAAAGTGACTCAGTCAGAGGTGGGCGCACGGTACCAGCTGCATAATTTGTAGCAGGAGATGGCGGCAGGTGGGGGGCCCAGGAGCCCAGGATTCAACTCAGCACATGCGCCACTGTCTCCTGAAGTTCACGTACACCACTCAATTCAACATAGACCACAGGACAGTGAAACTCAAGCAAGGGGTCCTTCTCAGTGTGGGACCCTGTGTGGCTGCATTGCCCACACGCCCATGAAGCTGGCCCTTAACAAGAAAAAGTTGTGTTTCTTAGCGTTCAGCCCCTTGTAAGACTTTTCTCTTCAGTTGCTGCTCTGTACAGCTGACCCTTGAACAACACAGGTTTGAGCTGTGCGCGTCCACTTACACATAAATTTTTTTCCATAAATATATTGGATAAAACTTTGGAGATTTGTGACAATTTGAAAAAACTCGCAGGCGAACTGCATAGCCTAGAAATAACGAAAAATTCAGAAAATATTAGGTATGTCATGAGTGCATAAAATATATGCAGATACCAGTCTATTTTATCATTTACTACCATAAAATACAAATCTATTATGAAGTTAAAATTTATCAAAACTTAGGCACACAAACACAGACTTACACTAGGTGACCGCAAAGCAATCATACTGCTGCTGCTTTGTTATCAATGTGTGAATCGTTATAGCTGTAAGTAAATATAAATTTATTTTTCACATTATCTTTTCATTTTTTGATGTCTAGTGTTAGTAATACATACAGTACCTACAGCGTTTTGTATCCTATAAGACAATATTGATGTAGGTATGGACAAATGAGTCATCTTGTAAATAGATGATGTAAACTTAGAGTATTAATACAGTACAGTACTGTAAATATATTTTCTCTTCCTTATGATTTTCTTAATAACATTTTCTTTTCTCTAGCTTACTTTATTGTAAGAATACATATAACATACAAAATATGTGTTAATCCATTGTTTATGTTATCAGTAAGGCTTCTGTTCAGTAGTCGGCTGTTAGTAGTTAAGTTCGGGGGGAATCAAAGTTATACTTGAATTTTTGACTGCCCTGGGGGTTTGGTGCCCCTAACTCCTGTGTTGTTCAAGGGTCAACTGTACTTTCAAAATGGCCCAGAAATAAGGATATAATGAAAGTGTAAGACATATTAATATTAACATTAATAATACTGTGAATAATGGTAAGTAACACTTATTGACCACCTACCATTTGCCAGACGTTGTTCTAAGGGTGTGACAAAACACTATGTGGTGAGGATTATTATGAACCCATTTGCAGATGGGGACACTGGGTTACAGAGAGGCTAACGAACTTGACAACCAGGTCAGGCAGCTGGTGAGCTGCGGTCAAACCTTGAGCAGTCTGGCCCCAGAGCACAGGCTCACTGGGGTACTGGGCCTCCCTCAGTGTTTGTTGAATGACTGAATGATGACCTTCACTGGGGCTGGAATCCGAATCAGCATGGGAGGCGGAGAAACACATCATTCATTGCTCAGCCCTGGCCTCGTTATTCATGCAGCGCCGAGGCCAGGCAGGGCTTTCAGTCTGCGATTCGGAGAGGGTGGTGAGAAAATTAGGGGGCCTCGATGGGCTGAACATCCTGATTCCCACCGTTCAGGAATAGAACGTGGGACGGAAGAGACCAGCATCACCTCCCTGTCCCCTGTCACAGTACAAGGGCCACAAATAGCCGAGGGAGGAGGGACGAAGCCAGAGGAGGTCTCTCTGGACCCTGGAGCCGAGACAGGATTGGGTGGGCGGCACAGATGCCTCCTCACCCCACCAGGATATCTGGGCGCCCGGGACGGGAGATGACAGCAGCTGGTGTGACCCGAGGGTGACGCGGGCTCCCCTCACCCGGCCTCAGCAGATGCTTGGTTTAATCCTTTCTTAACACACCTTCCTGCCTGAGCAGTTCCCACCTCACTCCCTCTGGACTAACCTATTACTGTCTTACAGCGATGGGGGTGACCATACAATCTATCCACAGCTGGGCATTCATCCTGTGTGCAGCCCCGGGCTTTGAAACCAGAAAATGAAGTAGATTCTACGATTCCCATTTTACAGATAAGGAAAACTACGGTGTACAGACCCTGTAGCTTATACTAAGCAAAGGCTGGACTTGAACCTGAATCTTAGTCCTGACTTCTAAGCTCACGCCTGTAACAGTTATACCATGTTGCTCCCCAGAGCAGGGTCAGGAGCTGGTTAGGCACATGTCCTTTGCTGCCTGTCCCTGGTTAGGGTGACCAACTGACCTGGTTTGCCCTGGTCAGAGGGATTTTCTAGGACACACAGCTTTCAATACTAAAATGGGAACAAGTCCCGAGCAAACCAGGACAGCTGGTCACCCAGCTCTTGACTCTGCCACTCCCTAGCTAACTTGGGCAAGTTACTTAACCTCTCTGTACCTCAGTCTCCTCATCTATAAAATGGGGATAATGATGGTGACTCGTACTGTGCGTAAAACCTGGCTTATAGGAAGTCTATGTGTTAGTTATTTTTATTGATTTTCTTATCGTTGTCATGGTTACCAGTTCAAGAATGTAGAGGCAGTTTGAACTCTGTGGTTATAAGCTCAGTCTTTTCAGATGGACAGAGAAGGTGCACTCCTGCTCCCCCCTGAGTTACTGACCCTGTGGTCTTGAGCAGTGTCGCCCAGTAGCTTGCCTCTGCCATCACATGGGGCTAATGATGCAGGTGAGGTGAGGCAGGTAAAGCCCAGGCACTGTGCCTGGCACAGGCAGGTCTTCAATCAGTAGTGGTAGTTTTGACCAGGACCAGCTGCCTTCCCATCAAAGATCTCCCTTTGTCCTCCCCTCCCATCTCTCGCTTTGCCCCATCATTCTTTCCCCACAAGATTCTCAGGCCTCCATGCAGAGTTACCATGGGCAGCAGAAAGGACAGTCCAAGCCTTGAGTTGCATTGATTTCTTTCTCCCAGGGAGAAAGTGTTTCCAGAATCCCACCTCTACCATTTTTGCTCCTGCCTAGCCCGTGCCCTGCCCCCCTCTTTTGGGGCAGGGTTGTGTCTGGCTTGGTTTGTCCTGCTTTGGGGGAGTTGAGATCCAGGAGCTCTAAGGCTGAGGGAACGCTTTGGCTTTCTCCTGGCCTTTCCTGTTTGAGAAAGAGATGAAGATACTAAATTCTGGGAGAGGGAAGAGTCATAGGCGGGGATTAAGTGAATTTCCCATAGCTGGCCAAATGGCTGTGGACCTCCTCAGTGGCTAGAGTTTGAGGTGGTGTGCTTAACAGGAAGTGCTCAAGTGATTTGTTCATTCATTCATTCTCTCACTCACTCTCTCATTCATTCATTTTATTCATTACTACCCACTGTGCGCCAAGCCCAGCCCTGCAGAGGCTCTGGAAACAAAGCAGATGGTACCAGTTCTGCCTGCCCATAATGTGTACTCCTATTTTCCCAAGGAGAAATTACCATTTTTTAAACAGCTGAGATGTACTGGCCTTTAAGGACATGGAGATGAAATAATCAAATGTCTCCTACCATTTACTGTATTAATTTAGTTATAGAAACAACATTTTAAATCACTTCCTGTGTTAAAATAATACATTAATTTAGAAATTGATGCTTTCCCTCCCCAACCTTCCCATTTAAAAAATTGTTTTCTTCAAACCCCACCTGTGTCTTTCTATTCACTCGAGATACTTTTTTCAGGCATCACAAGGGAGGCTCAGAGCAGATCACCTTCATTTTCACCTATGTTGTTTGAGACGCAGCCTTTTTCCAAATGCTGACCTTATGCCATCACTGGAAATTTTATTCTAAGCCATATGTACCCACCCACTCATTTACTTCCCATGACAATCGATTTTCATTTGTCCTATAGATTTACCTTTACTATGTCTGATCTACAAAGGTTTATTAAGAATTTCTAACACTTGTAATTGGGAGATCATATTTTTGTGAATATCTACTAAATCTATGCAGGTTTAGTATTGAATAAATATTCATTTTCATTATGGGTTGCACCATAATACCCGTATGGTTTGCTACGGTTCTACAACCACCCCTTCAGAAAGACAGACAAATCTTTAGTTAAGAAGTTAAATCTATAAACAGCTTAAGGTAACTTGGAAAATACGTAGTAACAAGGAATGAAACCCACCAACTACAAAGATTATTAAATGATTCCAACAAGCGACATGAAAGTTTCCACAACAACACTGATTTAAGTCATTTCAGACTAATACGTTGTTCAAAATAAGGTAATTGTGAGTGCATCACCCTCTACACATCCTGCATGTAATATGAGAAACTTTTTAAGGCCTGGAGGGTACAAACGATGGCCTGCACATCAACTCACTCCAGCCCCCACTGCCGCTTTTTATAAATAAAGTTTTATTGGAACACGGCCCTATCTACTTGTTTACATATTTTCTAATGGCTGCTTTCACACAGTCACGACAGAGACCCACAAACCCTAAAAATATTTACACTCTGGCCCTTTCCATAAAGTGCTTGCTGACTCTTGCATTAGATTTTAGACAACCCCTTTCTTTCTGGTAGATAATTGGGTGGATATTGGGCGTGTAGAGAAAATCATGGAAGTCCTTAACAGACTGACTGGGCAGACAGGCTGCAATATAAACACCACCGTCATTATTATCATTAGTAGTAGTAATAGCAACAATAAACTCGACAATGACAATACAATAATGAAGACAGAGCTGCTATGTTCGTGTCACTAGGATGTAACATTTTAGGAAGAAGAGGCAGATAGCTTCTCTTCCCAAAATCAGGGTGTGCCCTGGAAAGGCTACTTGGGAAGTTCCTAAATTCCTAAGGCCTCTTCCTGAGCTTGCCGGCAACTGGGGCTCTTTTTGCTATTCCCAGGTGTCCAGCATGGGCTGGAATGTTCCAAGGGCTAAATAGTCTGGAGGCTTATGCCTGGGATGAACCAATGCAGAGGAACTAGCCCCACTTAGAGGCTACTGTGGGGCGGGACCTGTGCTGGGCCCCTTCCATGGGAGATCACATTTCATGCCCCAGCAACGCAGGGACAGGTAATGTACCTCCTTGTTTAAATTGCTGGGAACGGGCTCAGAGAGGTGAGGGCTTAGCCCAGTGCCACACAGCTTTCTAAGACCTCCTTCAGTCCCTTGGGCACCCCCAAATCTTTCTACCTCCATCTCTTATTGGTCTCAAGCACTACAGTCTGTTCTCTTCATAGTAGGAATCACAATTTGCCATTATGTGCTTCAAATCAAAACCAAACCCACCCCTGATGTAGTATCTGGCTCCCACACCAGACTCTAAGCTCCACCAGGGGAAGGTCTTGCCTGTTTTGCTCACTGCATGCTTAGAACCTTGTACAAGACCTGGCCCATAGTAGGTGCTCACTAAATAGCTGCTGATGTTGTGGACTAACTGTCAGATGCAGATTTCTACTGCAGGTTCCAATCCGATGGTAGTGTCTCAGAGGGGACACTGGTCTTCTGAGTTGAGACTGGGTCCCCTGTGCCCTTATCTGTGTGAGTGAGGATGGTTCCCCCATGCCATCATAACTATCAAAACAACAACAACAACAATAACAATAATAGGCCTGCTTTTAGAAAAAGAGCCCTCAAACTCCCTGACAGCTGTGCTGAGGCCAAACCAAACAAATGTCCCCTTTGTCTCTGATTCTCAGTGAGTTAACCTTCTCAGCTATTGAATCTTCAAGTGGAAGGTCTTATTTGAAAGGGTTTTGAATGGACCCTGAAGCTTGCAGCTGGAAGGCAGGACCAGGCCATGCATGTCTCAGTGCTCTGTTTCAGCATTCTTGGTCAAATGTCAAAGAAAGGAGCAGAGAAGCATGCGGGGAGAAATATAGCATTCTCAAGTAAGTACTGGGCACCAGAGATAAAATGATAATAGCCTGGGTGTCGGGCACTGCATTCAGTGCTTTATATTTATTATTTCCAAGCCTTTCAACAAGTCTGCATGTACACATTTTGATGCTCTGTTTATATAACAGGGAAACAAAAACTCAGAGATGTTGAGCAACTCACCCAGAGTCACACAGCCAGCAAGAGGCACAAACAAGTATTTGAACTGAAGTTGTCCAACTTTACGTCTTCTTCTCTTCTGAAAATGGGAACTCCACTTGGGCCCAGTCTCTGGTGGAAACATCAAGTGCCTTCTGCCAGCTGCAGAAAGACAGGAAGTGTGCCAGCTGCCTGAAGCCAGCCAGGGCTTCCCTCTGCCTCCCTCTGAGGATGAGGAGGCTGAGGGTGATGGGGTGACTGGTGGAGCCAAGGGGAGGCCTCCAGCTGCCAAAAGGGTTAAAATGAGCCCGGTGACCTCTGGCAGATAGGAGCGAAAATCCTTGGACCCAGCGATGGCACTACTGGAAATTTATCCAACAGAAATACACATGGAGGAAAAGTGACACGTATGAGACATGCATGAAGCATTGTGTGTTAGAGCAGAAACTGGGCACAGCCTAATGGGCCAGCGAGACGGGAGGGATTGAATCTCTCATGGCACACATTTGCAGGAGAAGACGCCCAAGTGTGAGTTCAACTCCTGATGGTCACTTTCAAATACCAGAAGAGGGGATTTGAGAGGAGAGAAAGTGAAATGCTATTTATTGTATGTTGACCCAAGCCCTGGGGGTTGCTTGCATTTTTCACTTTGTCTTCTCCACAAACCAGGGAGGTGTTATTATCTGTAACAAATGGAGAACATGAGGCTCAGAGAGGTGAAGCAACTTGCGGGAGGTCACACAGCACTTTCCTGGCAGAGCTGGGATGAGAGCCAGGTCCTGTGTACTTAGCCACTCAGCTCTCTGCCTCTCATGCTGCGAGGATTTCCTTGTTTCCTCAGGCTGAACTGCAGCCTGAGAATCATACTCTGTTCTTGGCTATCTCGGGGCTGGGAGGAGTCAGAGAAAACAGAGACTCTCTTTGTTCCGTCTCAGAGGCAAGTAACGTGGAGTTCCCAGTGTCGGGCCGGTACGGGCGAATTTGTTACGGCCGCTTCAGAGGAGGTGCAGCGGTTTATCTGGGTGTGGCACGCAGCAGGCATGACCGCCCACATTGGCTAGAAGCAGCCCAATTACTGTCCGCCGGTGGATTCACACCGCTGCGAAGGGCCAACCGGCACCGAGAGGAAACAAGCGAAGCAGCGTTACAAATTCATTACAGCAACTAACTGCTTCCACTTGTGCATGTGGATGAGGGCTCGGCCGCCAAGGGAAGCGCGTTATCCCTTTGTGCATAGCTCTGCCCTCTGGACGCCAGACCCTGGCCGGGCCACAGCTCATGGGAACGGAGAGGCAGATTGCTTCAGACTTCGGATTGTGTTTGGGGAAGTGGTGGCTCTAGTGATGGTGGGGGTCACAGCCTGCCTGCCCTTGAAGGGAAGGTGTCTTGCCTAGAATCCTCGATGCTCTGGGAAGCCATATTTTGTGCTTGCTACCAGGGCAGGGTCCCGGGCACCCTGATTCATAGAGTGACTGACAACTGTGACCAGTTAATTGATTGGTCTGACTTGAATAGATAACTCCACCAATTTGATTCCTGTTTGGGCAAATTGGATTTGAGAAAATGAGACACTGGGCCAGGGGAGCTGGGAAAGCTGAGTTGAAAGACCACGAAATAGATGCCAGACTAGGCTGGCTCTTTTAGATCATTTACAACTGATGTTATGAAGAAAGTGACCTCAGTACAGGAGAAAAATGGCAAAGAGACACAGAGAGAAGCAGAGGTGCCATGATTGAGAGGCTAGGAAGAGAGGGAAAGAAGAAAAGCTGCCTGATGGGTTCCTGGTAACGCATTTTTTTTTTTTCTTCAAAATAGTCCCTTTTCCTAGAGGTCACTTGCCTAAATCTCTGTTTTAACCAGTGGAATTTTAAGAAAAATGGCAACCATCATTTTTTTTTAAGCATAGGGATCCCAACACCATGCTTCTAGGGGCCAGGAAAATACTGTAAATGCCAGAAATGGGCTGGTCATAGAAGAAACAGGGGGTGATGAAGACTAAAGATATGAAGACCACATGCCCTGGATAAGAGGCAAACCCTTACTGAGTTCCAGCCGATATTTGCCATGTGAGGATGTGAGGCCAGATGCTGGAAATCTGGAATTTATGTCAACTCTCTAATAATTAAAAATTGATAACTAATTAAAAGCTATGGTGAGGGCCAACCAAGCACACGTACAGTCATAGCTCACTCTTTGCAAACTTTTCTAGAATCTTCTCTACAGTAAAGTGGAGTTCAGCATATGGTGGGTGTGTCTGTGAGCTACCCATAGGCGTTTAATTACTGAAGAAGAAAAAGTCATCGATTATAAAGCATTTTCTCCACTGTACAGACTGCAACTGGTTTTATTGTGATTTTTTCCATTGAATTGTTTTTAATTCAGAACTTTGTAGTTTTAGAGATGTTACTCACACATGGTAAATAGGATCCTTATGGAGTTAAAAAAAAAAAACAACCCAAAACACAAAATGAGTGCCTTGTGACTACTTAGAGACATAAAGCCCAGCCTGGAATCTCATATTTGATGTACTGGTCTGTAAAGTAGCCTGTTGTGAATGGTTCCTTTTTTCATTAGCCTATTTTGCTTATGCCTACTTTATTTTTTTTTTCTAACAATTGATAAGCTTACCAATATGTGTCTGAAAGCATCGAAGTGGATTTCTTTCCAAATGTTCTGCTTGTTATGGATTTTTTTTTTATAACTTCCTTTTTTCCAGATCTGATTTCATTAGATTTTGCTTTATTTCCTTGATTCTGCAGTCTTTTTCCCTTTGAGACCGAGCATTTCATATTGTAGTTTATTTGCTTACCGAGATGCCTGGGTGACGAAGTGAAAGCATCAGTCATATGTGAAAGGCAATCTGCATTTTTAAAGCAAAATTATTTAGTAATTAGAGTGTATGTTCACCTGATACCTTCCTTCCGAGAGAAGTCCTAGGCTGAGACTTTGGAGACCAGTTTCGAGGCTTAAGTTTTGCACTTGGTTGTCCAGGAAACTTACTCAGGTCCTTCTGTCTCATTTTTCCTATGTGTAGAATGAGGATAGTGATGCCCCTGATGGTTATTGTGAAGGTGAAAAAAGAGAAAGAATGAGAAGAGGAAGTGTTAAAACTCAGCGGAAATATCAGATTTGAGTTCAATATTATAACCGTGTAAATCAAAAGCATGGCTTCTAGAAACCCAGGACGTAGTCAATGTCTATGTGATTTAGAGTCATATGCTGGGCACAAGGAGAAGACTCAGCTCAGCATGGAGAGGGGAGGCCTTTCTAGGCCCTTCATTCATTCAGGAGATATTTACAACCCATCTTCTATGGCCAGTCCTTTTTTGGATACAGGGGATCCAAAGTGAATCATGTGACAGCCATGGTGCCTGTCCTCCTAGAGCTTTCTGTCTGGTGTGATCAATGCTATAATGAGGGAAGTCAGAGAAGGCTTCCTGGAGGAAGTGTCATCTCACCTGAGACCTGAGAATGCATTGGATTTAGGTGAAATGGGTCTGCACTGGGAGGAGCCACCCAGCAGTTGGGAACAGCATGTGCGGTTGTTCAGAAATAAGAGAGTCTCTAGAGGTTTATTAGTCAACCATTGCTGCATAACAGATTACTCCAAAATATAATGGCTCAAAACAACAAGCATTTATTATGTCAGTATCTCTGGCTTAGGAATCTGGTATGGCTTTGCCTGAGGTTCCCACTGACTGTTGAGTGGAGGTATCAATTTCTTGCCACTTGAGGCTTTCCATAGTGCTACTTACAATAGCTTGGAGAGAGAGAGAGAAAGAGAGAGAGACACAGAGAGAGAGAGAGAAAGAGAGAGAGACACAGAGAGAGAGAGAGACAGAAAGGATATAATGGATGTCAGAATCTTTTTGTAACCTAATCTTGGAAGTGATGTCCTATCACTTTTGTCATATTCTTTTCATTAGAAGTGAGTCACTGGGTCCAGCTTATACTCAAGGGAGAGGGATTATACATGTGCTTGAACACTGGAGGAAGGGTCATTGGGGTCATTTTAGAGGCTGCCTACCAGGAGCATATTCAAGGATTGAGAATTCAGTCCACGTGGAGCATAGCTTGTGAAAGGAAGGGTAGTGTAAGATAAGTCTGGAGAGGCAGGTGGGCACCTTATAGGCTTTATTGGCCATGTTAAGGATTTGAGATTTCTTTTCCAAGAGTAATGGGGAAAATTTGAAGAGATTTAAGGAAAGATGAAATACGATCTGATTTTAATTTTAAAAGAATGCAGCTTGGGATATAGATTGGAGGGAGGCATTTGTTGTTGCTAGAAGACCACAGCGGTCATCCAAGCAAGCAAGATGGTGGCCTGAAGTGGGGAAGTAGTGAAGAGAATAGAGAGAAGTAGAAGGATTCCAGGGATATTTAGGAAGCCAAATAAGCAAGACTTGATGAATGGATGTGAGAAGAATCAATGAGGGAGAAGAAGGGGTCAAGGATGATTCCTAGGATTCTGACTTGTGTTGTTGGATACATGGTGGTACCCGTCCCCCTGAGGTGGGGACCAATTGAGAAGGGGTGGATCTGGGCAAGGAGAAGTCAGAGTTGGTTTTGGGCATGCTGTATTTGAAGGGCCTATGTCATGTCCAAGAGGAGATGGCCAGTGGGCAGTTGGCTCATTGGTCTTCAGGGCAGGAGAGAGATCTGGGCTGGATAGATTGGAGAGTCACCAACATCTGGTAAGTAACTGAACCCACAGGACAGGATGACGTCCCCCAAGGAGAAGGCTGGTTTGCCTCGAAGAGGACAGGCCTGAGGTACCCTGTGTAGGCTCGGGGCCCTGGAATAGGAGCAAGTGGGACATGATGCCAAGTTGCTCTATAGACTGGCTGCTTGTTAGAAGTCAAGCATTAAACTCCATGGCTCTCGGGCATTTTCTTACATTTGTAGTTTGTTGTGGTGCTTTGTTTTCTGAATGATGCCATTACTGATAATTTGCAGATGAAGCCTGAGAATTCTATTTTTCTTGATCTCTCACTTTCATTTCTGTTCTCCAAACCTGTTGCTAGAAGACAGGGGAATGGGAAGAGATGGGATGGGTTTGGGGGGACAGGTTCCTTTGCCATTTCAGGCCTGTGGTTTACTCTGGGCTCAACACACAACTTTTTAAGGCTGTGGAGAACTCCTTCACTTTGATCTCTGAAGGGTTTAAGGAGCTGAGAGATGGAGACCATTGTTTCCTTCTACTTAAACTTGAGAGATAGTAGACATAGTGGTTAAAAGCATGAATCCTGGAGTCCAATTGTGGCTTCCAATCCCAACTTTGCCATTTATCAGCTGTATGACCTTGGAAAAATTGCTTAATATTTTTGTCCCCCAGTTTCCTTATCATTAGAATGGGCTGATAATAGAGTCTGTCTCAAAGGGTTGATATGAGTGAAGGAAACACTTAGAACAGCGCCTGGCACATAAAAAGTGCTATAGAAGAGTTTTAAAAATGAAAATAGCCAAAGTGCAGTAACAGCTATCTTTAGGAGTGACCGCTCATCCCATAAATCTTTATTTCTGAGAAAACCCCTCTCACCCACTAGATGATCCTTAGCAGCCATGTTGATGTCACGTGACTCTCCCTGGCTGCAGCTGATTGGATCAGGCATAAGCTCAGGAAAAAAGTTGGGCCAATCAGATTCCTTCTCACATGACAAAGAGACTTTAGTGAGTCTCTGTTGGCAGCTGGAACTAATGGTGTTCCCCACTGGGGGTTGAAGTTCCTGTGGTGTGTGTGTGTTTCCTATGATCTGTTTCTATACCTAGATCTATCCTTGAAGATGACTTCAGTTGAATGATGTGTAGATGTTCTCATGCCATCCCTGAGATTCACTTAATAATCGGCCTCCACCTCTGGAGGAGGATCAAGGTGGCTGAGGAGGTGGGGAGTAGAATGAGGAAGTGGTCAGGGATAGAGTAGTTGAAGATGGAATTTAGAATGAAAGGCCAGGATTGGCTGATGGATCAAGACTGGGTGAGAGTAAGGTATGGGGATTAAGACAAATTATGTGGGTGGCCTTTGCATGTCGATTGCCTGTTGTTTTATCCTGTCCCCGAGGAAGGGAACTAGATGCATTGGGCGGGGGGGAGGGTGGGCAGCTTGTCCAGAGGAATGTAGGTCAATGTATGTATTGACTTTTCCATGGTCCCTATGGGTCTTGTATGTGTGCCCAGAATATTCCACATTTGGTTGTATTTTTGTCTGTGTGTGTGTGTGTGTGTGTGAATCTACATATTTGACCTGTGATTCTTTGATCCTTCAACTTACTTTTGAGCTCTGAAGATGCAGATTTTTCCATGACAAATTCTTACCAGACTTTTGCAAGTCCCTCTCAAAGACATGAAGGCAGAAATAAAAGTCACTTGGAAAAACACATTCCTAACTAAAATCCACTTTGACCACAATGGTGGCTTTGAAGGTCAAGTGGGTTGGAGGGGAAAGATTTCTTCAGAGGAGGTTGGGGCTTTGGATCCAAGGAAGAAGCTGAATTCACTAAGGAAGGAGGGAAATGAAAATGGAAAGAGCCTGAGAAGTAGACCAGTCACCAGGAGATCGATCCAACACTAGATGAAAAAAACAACAGTCACAAGAGTCTTTCCCACCTGATGATACATCAACCTGCACAATATAGATTCTTCTCAGGGTCTGCTCTGGACCGGCTGATCATGGTCTCCAGGCCTGGACCCAGGAATCTGTACTTTCACCACCTCCCTCCCCAGAGACTTCGTAAAGCCAGCCTGGAATCATTACAAGATGAATCTTTAGGTTATCTCCATGACAGGAGGATTATCCAGTTAGAGTCTTCTAAGTACAGGTCAGGGCTTCTCCTTACCTCCATGCTCCTAATCGAAATCCATGGCCAGAAACGCTACCCACATCACCAGGAGTAATTTGGGATCTGATTAGTGATATTTGGGGATATTGATTAAGTTCCATTTTCTAGGGCTGGAGTTTCCACGGCAGGACATAGTGGCTCTGTGTCTGTCTGTCTTTTTCTCTCCTCTCTTTTCTGGCTTTCTGATTGGTTAACACAGACCTACAGCCTCTTCTCTTAAAGAGTGCTCCCCACCCCTAAATGTCCGGTGTCAGTTTGCAGGGGAGGCAATATGGGGTGAAGGAGAGCTAGTGTTGAGGTTGACTTTGGCCAGAGGCTATTTAGACTGCAGCAGCCTTAGAAAAGAAGCCTTTCATGTGGTGTGACCCAGCCCAGGTGACTCTCATGCCCTGCCTGGGGATTTGGCACCAAAGCCCCAGTTAATAACACAATGCTGTTTTGCTTTCCATTTGTCTGGCGTTGTTCCTTGATGATACCCCTTCAGAAAAGGGTTACTGTCAGGATTTGTAATATTTCTGGTTTCCTGTCCAGAATACTGTTTACATTTACCCCCAACTCTATCCAAATTCTTAATGCAAATATCCAGTAATTGGAGGGAAGAGGGAAGCAACATTTATTAGAAGTCTTACTATGTGCCGGATACTTTATAATCGTCACCTCCTCTGACCCTCACAATAACCCTAAACGATTGGCCCCTTTTTGTAGAGATGGGATCTAAAAGATTAGTGACCTTTCTTTTTTGGAGGGTAGGTGAATGACAGAGGAGAGATCAAGCCCAGGTCTGGGTCTCCTAAATACATATTCCTTCCTGGACACTATCCATCTTCTAGAGGGCAGTTTAGTCCTGGCAACCCCAAGTTGGCACCCAGCTGAGCATGCAGGGAGGTGAACAAATGTAGAGACTCGTGTGCTATCATAAGTATCTCCACAGCTGTTACAACACCTTTGGGGAAGAACCATGCCCAGTCCTCTAACTCACCAGTGTTTCAAAATCAGATGAACCACCACAAACTGACTCATGAACTCTGGCCCTTGAGGAATTTTTGCGAGGGTGGAACAATGTGAGTATTTGGGGTTTCCATCAGGTGTTGTGCCTCATACCACATTGTCACCCCGTATTGACACAGGGCTTTCTTGTCACGAATTGGGAAGCACATTTGCTGTGGATTGGCAGTTTGGGTGAGAGCTTGGGTCGAGCTCGGGAATGTGGACCTGGCAGGGGTTTTGCTGGATCTGGGTGTGGAGGGACAGGGTAACCACAGTGCAACTTTGAGTGCCTCCAAGTTCAAAGAGTACTACTGAATTGTTGTTTTTCTCGTTCTTCCTCCTCCAAGTCCCTCCCAGGGTATGAGAAATGCCTTTCAATGTTTCCCTCCCTTCCACTATTAGGTTGGTCGTTTAGAAATTTCTCAGAAAAGAATTAAGAGTCTTACATTGCGGTAGAGACTTTTTCTTGAAGGGTGTGTGTGTGGAAAGAGATGGGAATCTTCCTGTCTTGGATGTCGTTGTTTTGGAAACCTCCACAAAGACTATCCGTCCACGATGGGAGTCTCATGGAACCGTTTTGGTGAAGTGGTTAAGATCTTGGGTTCTGGAACAACACTGTCCAACAGAAGTTTCTGTGATGAGGAGAAGGTTCTATAGCTACCATATTATGGTAGCCACTAGCCGGCATGTCACTACTGAACGAGCACTTGAAATGTGGCTAGTGCAACTGAGGGACTGGATTTTTCATTGATTCTTATTTTTTTAATTGAAGTACAGTTGATGTACAATGCTGTGCCAATCTCTGCTGTACAGCAAAGTGACTCCGTTAAACACATACAGACATTCTTTTGGATTTTTAATTCGAAGTGCTTCAAAATTAAAGAGTCACGTGTGGCTAGCAGCTGCTGCAGCTGTATGTCAATTTCAAGAGTCCTGAGTCTACTACTTTATTACTGCGTGACCTTAAGAAGGTTGCTTCACCATTTTGAGCCACCGTTTCCTCAGCAGTAAATGAGACTGAAAATGGTACCTACCTCTTAAAATTGATTTGAAGATCAAGCAAGGTAATGTCTTGGAATGCTTAGCATTGGCGCCTGGTACCCAAGCTTTCAATAAATGTTAGAGAACAAAATGCAAGGAGGGAGGGGACCATAAGGGTGGAGTTATAAGATGCTCTTGGCTGTCTACTTAACAGTCACTCTGTCCATTCTGCCTTGGAAATAGAGCTCTAATGTTTTTCATGAATCACTTGGTCAGCCATGTGCATCACAAGAAGATGTAAAGCTCCCCAGCTCCTATCCCACAAGAAGCTGGTCCCCTGAATCATGTCTGGTCTATGCCAATCATGGTTGCTCCTTCCTGCTTTCCAGTGATCATGTTACCAACCATTGTTCTTGGCCTTCCCCAATCAGTAGAAATTGATTAGAGGCCAGACAAGAAATTCAGGCAAGGCTTTACTGGGGCTCCTGCAGCTGCAGGGGGAGCGAAAACAGGCAACAGGTTTGCTTGCTCACTCCCCGAGTGGGGGCGAGCTGGTTCCTTATCTGGGGTGAGGGTAGGACTGGGTCCAGGGGTAGGGCTGGAGGGGTGGCTTAGGTGTTTTGCCCACCCCTTTGGTGGTTTGTGTGCAGGGGGGATGTGCAGTACCCTGATTTTGCTCCTGACCCCCTGCTTTTGTTCCTGCTTCTTCAGAAGTGACAGTTGGGTTTTTGGTCTGTTTGTATCTTGTTGTCCAGAATTTGCCCCAACTGTGCATGCACGCAGTTATTTTTAGCCCCTTATAGTTTCTTTGTATTTCGTTGCTGGAGGAGACGTTTGTCCAGGTGCAAGCACTGCAGCAAAGGGGCCCAGGTCCCAGGTCCCAGCCTGTCTCAGTTGGTTTAGGTGAGGCCATATGATGTGCTTGTGACCAATAAAAAATCAGGGGAAAATCTGCTGAGCAGTTCCTGAGATGTTTTTATCTCACTCTTGAAAAGAGAGACAAGAAACGGATGTACCGTTTTCTACATCTGGAAGTTGTTTTCCGTGATGCCTGGATCTGAGCGACCTTTCGGAGCCATGCTGGGCAGCCTAAGAAGACAAACCCACCCTGGGAGAAAGGCAGAGCAGAAAGACAGAAAGAACCTGGGTCCCTGATGATGTGATCGATCCACTCCCCTTCTTCCTCAGTCTCCTCTTACCTCTGCCGACTCTTGGTTTCAATCCCTGACTTTGTACCTGGGTTTCAACACCGATTGGATCTTCCCTATTTTGACCTGGATTTTTCTGCACAATTTTTGGCTTAAGGTCATCCCACAGCCTTCTGAATTTCCCAGTCTTGGGCAAGGTGGCCAACTATGTGTCTCTGAACTCCAGCCCAGGAGAGGCCATAAGGAGTGAAACACTTCCTCTTCCACAGCTCTCCGTGTTGCCTACACCATGCTGCCTTTCCAAGTGTGGTAAAAAAGTGCCTCAGACACCTTCAGTTGGGCCCAGAGCATCTCAGGACTTCAAAGAGGCCCTACCGATGGATACCGTACTTTCCAAAGCAATCCAGAGTTGGTGGGGAGAGACTGATGGATCTGTTTGATCCTTTTCACTTTCATATTAACCCCGCCTCCCCCCCCACCCATGGCAATCACTAACAATGCTAACTCCACACCTGCTCTGCGCTGTTCAAACACACCATCTCCTTCGATCCACACAACCTCTCTGGGGTGGGTTTTCTCATGAGCCTCATTTTACAAATAAAGAAACTAAGCTTTGCAAAGTTCAGAGAACACATCCAAGATTCCACAGCCAGTAGGTAGTGGTCCAGAATTTTATCCCAGTCTTTCCAGCTCAGACCTCATGCTCACAACCACTGCCACACCAGTAATGAAGTTTTGAGGCCAATGAGGAAAGTTTCTTGCCATCTAGCTCTGCTTTCTCTCTTCGTCCAGATTCTGGTTCTGCCCTCCCCCTCTCCCAGTCAAATCCTTCTAACTTTATCCTTCTTTTCCCACCAGATGACTATATTGGAAGTCATTGTGCTGGGACGGCTGGTGACTCCCAGACTCCCTGGGTACCAGGTTCTCGGTATCGGTGTCTGAAATCAGCTCACGCATTGCTAGGTGGTTTGAGGCAGCCAATGTCCAGACCGACCTCTCTCTGCCTTGTGCCTGAAGGAGGTGCAGCCTTTGAGGAGAGGAAAAGGTTTTTCAGTGGCCAAAGCATGGTTGAGTTTGCACTCACTAACACGTGACATACTCATGGTCAGTAACTTTCTGATCTGGCTATAAAGACAGGATCCGAGAGAGAGAAACTGTTATGAACTTCCTTCTCTCGCTGGGTCCCGGGACCCAAGATCCTGTGTGTATGTGAGTAAAGGAAGTGAGTTTAAGAAGTGAGAACCTCGGAGAAGGGTGGCTTTTTCATGAGAGCTGTTTCATCTGCAGTTATTTATCTACAAGTTTATTTACAGCTCGGAATCACCATCCTTCTCTCCGAATCCCAAATATGTATAAATAGTCAGAAGTTCACACTATTTTAGTATCCGATGATGCTCTAGTCCGTTAGTTAGTTAGAAACATTTTACTTAAAGGGAGGGGACTGCACGAGGTCGTGAATACCAGGGGAGGTGGGGCTCAGCGTGGGGCTGTCTTAGAAGTCTACCAGCCACGGGTCGTCAGTTGTGTTGAAGGTCACGCCCACATCTCGCCTGCCAGCTTCTATGAAGGCAGACATTAGGTTTTGTCCACTACTGTGTTTTTATATGTTAATTTTTTAAAAAAGTAATTAATTTATTTTTGCTGTGTTGGGTCTTCGTTTCTGTGTGAGGGCCTTCTCTAGTTGTGGCAAGCGGGGGCCACTCTTCATCGCGGTGCGCGGGCCTCTCACTATCGCGGCCTCTCTTGTTGCGGAGCACAGGCTCCAGACGCGCAGGCTCAGTAGTTGTGGCTCACGGGCCCAGTTGCTCCGCGGCATGTGGGATCTTCCCAGACCAGGGCTCGAACCCATGTGCCCCGCCTTGGCAGGCAGATTCTCAACCACTGTGCCACCAGGGAAGCCCCTACTACTGTGTTTTGAATCCTTGGCACCTGGCACCTTGTAGGCACTCCAGCATTGCTTTCATTCCATTGCTCTGTCTTGTCTCATTTTCCCATTCCATTTTACAGGGCAAATTCAGTGTAGAAACTAGTATCTTTTTATGAAACATACTTCCCTGATTCCGTCAGAATCAACTTTGGGGTCACGCAGCGTTCTGTGGGATTCCCCTTGCTCTTGCTCCTTCGATTAAAAGAGTAAAGCAAGAGTTGATTATGAAAAAGATACTCCCCCAATCGTCAGGTTCCTGGGACTGTAATTCACTAAAATACCCCCTGCCAATCAGTGAACTTCCCTAAATATCCAGCTTGTGCCCACAGAGTAATTTACTCACCTGGTACAGTGGTCCCCCAAGGACTCCTATAAGTGAAATATAATTTTGCTTGTGGAGTTAGTTGGAAGGGACCCCAATGCTTGATCCTCGATGATCCAGAACATGTATGTCCCATCACACCTTTCACTAAATCTCTGTATTTGTGTATTAAAACAAAACAGCCTTGAATATCTATTAAATCGTACAAGAGATCATAACCTAATACTGCAACACAATTTCTCCTAGGACCTTGGGGAGAAATAATTTATTATTATTTTTCTATAAAACTCATAAAATGGGGAAATGATTTAATACGCAGAGTAGAACTAAATTGTTTCCAAAGTGGCCAGTTTTCACAAAGTTTAAAACTACACGGTGCTCCCTAACATGGTTCCAATATCCTTTGACACTTTGAAAAGATTCTGGGGAATGTCACCGAGTGTGGCTTGGGCTCTGGCCTCTCCACGTTTCCCTGCAGAGTTTCCGATGCATCTGGGCCGCGGAGAAAATCGTCAAGCCCTGCCGCAAACATGTACTCTGGTGGTTTTGTGACATGTAATCTTTCCTCCAGGAAGTCATCTTGCCGCAACTCAGGTACCAAATTTCACTGAAACCCTTTCAAAGTCACACACGTTAAATTTGGTTTTGTTTAGCATTTTGAGCCAATTTCTAAGAGCTCTTGGGGGAATACAGGTGACATTTATAAAATGCCTAGCATGCAGCTGTAGGTGACACTTCAGTGCAACTTTCTAAGTGCCTGTTTCAAATGTTTTTTATGCAATAACAGTCCCTTTTATGCTTACAATCACCTCAGGAGGTAGGAATGATTGTTACCCCATTCTACAGATGAGGAAACCAAGGCAGGTAGGCCTGGTCCCCAGCCCATGCTCTAAACCATGATGTAATACTGCTTCTCTAGAAGACTCTCAAGCATCCACAACCATTCTTATTATCTGAATATTCCTTTAGAGTGTGGGAAACTCATCAAAGTGAGACAACCAGGCTTGTACACACAGACTCACAGTGGGCCTGTAATTTTTGTGCTGGATTGCCCACTCTGTTAGATCCATGAGTTGCTGAATGATAAAAAGAGCTCCATCATAAGTTAGGCTTGGGCAGTTCTCAGAATCTTGGACCAAAGTCTCTGAGAAGGTTTGCAGGAAGGGAACTTGTTTGAATTTAAAGAAACATTTCTCAAACTTAGTTGAGCACGGAACCCTTTGGCCTAGCAGTATATCCACTGCCTTACCCTCCTGTGGACCAGGGTTCCACAGAACAGTGTGGGAAACAAGGGTCCATCTAGATGTCAAGGAGATCAGGCCTCTCCAGGGAAAGCATCCGACTCCCGCTCTTCTAGGGTCTTGTAGAATGAAGATGGATTTCCTCCACACTGTGACACCCCAAAGCTATGTTAAGGTTCTTAAAACAACAATAATAGTAATGACAACCACATATGGGGCACTTTCTAAGTGCCAAGAACTATGCCTAGGACTTTATGCATTTGATCCCCTGGTCCCAAGCAGAAAAGGATGACAGCAGCCAGTATTTGCCATGTGTCCTGCTGTCTGTGGGTGTAATTCCTGATGAGTTCTCTGAGCAGCGGCCCTTGGAGAGGTTGTGGTGGAAATGAGATCTCTGCTCTGGGGAGCATAGTTGACTGAAAAACCTCAGTGACCACATTTCTGGATCTTTCACTGCATTGATAATGAGACCATGTTTCTCTTAGGCTGCTTCCTGCCAGTGACTGGACCAGATGGGTTCATTCCCTCAGGCCCACACTTGCAGGCTGCAGGATTCTTCTAACAGGTGACATTGACCTAAGGCCTCCCCATCCGCCTCAGACCTGCACTGTGATCAAAGGCTCTTCCTGGGCTTCCCTGGTGGCACAGTGGTTGAGAATCTGCCTGCCAAGGCAGGGGACACGGGTTCGAGCCCTGGTCTGGGAAGATCCCACATGCCGCGGAGCAACTGGGCCCGTGAGCCACAATTACTGAGCCTGCGCGTCTGGAGCCTGTGCTCCGCAACAAGAGAGGCCGTTATACTGAGAGGCCCGCGCACCGCGATGAAGAGTGGCCCCCGCTTGCCACAACTAGAGAAAGCCCTCGCACAGAAACGAAGACCCAACACAGCCAAAAATTTAAAAAAAAAAAAAAAAAATCAGGTTTTAAAGAAAAAAAAAAAAAGGCTCTTCCTGCTCAGGCCATCTTCCTTCCCCCTCTCCTTCAAAGGTGTCAGATCCGCATACGGGTATAAGGGCTCTCCCCACCCTCTCCTGTCTCTTCTCCTTAATCCTTCACAGGCATTTCCCCTACATAAATCATTTGCACATCAAATCCTATTTGGGGGGTCTACTTTTCAGAGGTTCCTAACAGAGCAGCCAAAACATCCTTGGCTTCTGCTGCCACCCCAGAGCTTGACGGCTATGTTCCAGGTTGGGGTCCTACTTTTGTGGTCAAGGGCAGGAGGTGGTCAACTATTGCCCTCAGGCCAGATCTGGCTTGCTGCTTCTTTTTGCAAATAACACTTTATTCACACACGGCCAGGACCTTTCATGGATGTATTGTCTGTGGCTGTTTCCATGCTACAATGGCAGGGTAGAATGGTCTCCACAGAGACCATCTGGCCTGCAAAGCCTAGAATATTTACTATCTGGCCCTTTATAGGAAAAGTTTGCCAGTAGGTGGTCTAAAACAATCTCTCTGGTTCTCTGAATAGTGTTTCAATAAATAGCATCTTCCCTGCCCTTGCTGTCCTTCAGTTTCTTTAAGAAATAAGGAATCCGAGAATTGGGTATTATAGTTGATTCAGCAATTTATTACTGAGCATTCTCAGTGCTCCTCAAGGCACTGGGACAGACATATTCATTTGTTCAACAAATGTTTACTGAGCACATACTAAGTACTAGGTGTTATGGTAAGTGCCAGGTTGGATCCTTTCATTCATTCTTTTAACAAAGATTTATGGAGCCCTGACTTTGTGCCAGATGAGGCAGGACAGACAAAGAGGATGATCACACATGGTCCCCAAGGAGTATCTCTCTGAGATAGTTGAACTCCTTGCCATTTCTTTTCTTTTTCTTTGCTAACAAAACCCCAGTTTCCTTCAAGGTGACAACGAGCCAAGCCCCAGGGAATGATCACAACTGAGCTGTGTCAATATCAGCCAACCCCTTTTCCTGGGTCCATGATTGTCTAGAGTGGACAAGTGACTCAAATCTGGCCAATAAGATGTAAGGGGGTGCTCTGACAAAGGGCTCCAGAAAATATTTTCTTGCCTAAAAAAAGAGATTTGCCAGGAGAGAATCCTTTTTCACCAGCCCCCTTTCTATCCACTTTGGGTTTTATCTTCTGAGGGCTTGATGTCAACAGTGGCTGCAGCCATTTCATGACCATGAGGGGATGGCCAAGAGAATCGTGGATCTTGCCCCGATCCCTGCCATCATCAGCTAATGTAACAATCCTGGAACTGCCTCGGTCAGGTTTCTTGCTACATGAGAAAAGTAATCTCCCATTTAAGCCACCTTAATATTCTTTTCCTTGCGTCCCAAAGCATGCTCAGTGATGCTCTCTTCCAGGGGAGAACATACTGTCTAATCCCAGCAACCAGTCAAGTTCCTTTCTCTCCATGTTCTCACTCTAATCTTGAAGAATATTGTTTTGTTGGCCAAAGCTTGGCCCAGTAATTCAGAATATAAAGGCAGACCAACCCAGTAGTTTGCAACCTTGGGAAGCTTCTAAAGGAGAGAAATCTGGTTCCCATTTGCACCTCGACAGGGCCAGGCAACTTTTGCAAGGAAATCTACTCAGAGTAAGCCCCTTCCAGCACAATGGAGCCCTTTCAGAGATGAGACAGGATAGAATGTGAAAGATGATTTCAGATCATAAAGACCTTGGCAGCGGTGGGCATGGGGTGATGGTGAGGGTGGGAATCGGATGAGAGAAGTAGTGAGGTCTGGGAACTGGTGGGGCAACAGGCAATGCAGCTCACTCATTCACCTTTTTAACAAATCCCATCACGCAGAGTCACAAGAAAGTAAGTGATTTGTAGAGATGTTTTAATTTTATTCTTCGTTTTGCGATCTCTACAATGAGGAAAATTCCATGATCACCATCTTGCAGGTGATGAAACTCAGATCCAGAAAGGTGAGACTGACTAGCTCAGGGTAGAGCTGGGATTCCGATCACCTGGGTTTATGATATGAAAGCCCACAGTTACTCCACCACCCGTACGTCCTCCTAGGATTGCAGAAGCTTCCAGAGTTTCTCTCTTTCATCTGGTCGCTTGAATCACAAGGAACCTTAAACACTGAAACCACCTCCAAACCAATAAGCCTAATGCCACAATAATAATAATAATAATGACAAAAATATGAATGATAATAATAACATGGCTGTTATTTATTGAGTGCTTAGTATGTTCCAAAGTCCGTGCTAAGCTCTTTCCTTGCATTCTCTGATTTAATTCTTATAACAGCCCAAGGAAGTGGCAATTAATATTATTATTTTAAATGAGGAAACTGAGGTTTTGAGAGATTAAGGGACTTACCCGTGGTCCCGGGACTTGTAAACAGCAGGGCTGGGAATAGCTCCAGGTGTGTCTGATGCTTGGTCCAGAGCACGTCAACTCCACCGGATGCCGCCTCCCTAAAGAATGTTTCTCCTTTGTCTCCATCTCTCATTAGAGCCTTGAGCCCCCTTTCGGCAATCCGCCATCTCATCTGCCCCAAAACCCTCCTGCTGTCTCTCATGCCACGTCGACTACCTTTGACCTCAGTGTTGATGCCAAATGGGCACGCATCCTTGTGGGCCTTTGCCCATTCTGTTTTCCGGGTTCTCTGTGCTTAGCATGCCTAGGGGGTGTTGGAGACAGGAGTGGAGGAAGCAGGGCGTCCCTGGGGAGCAGAGAAGGGGATATTATTAACTACAGGCTTTTCTAGGGGAGCCCGCGTTAACTATTATAAGCCGGCAGCTCATGTACTCTAAGGCTGGCGCATCTGGTCAGCAGCTCATGGCTTGCAATTCGTGGCCGGGATTTTCCCCTTCTTACATGGAAAAGTAATCTGATGGTTAAATAGAGTTTTAAAAGGCAAATGACAGGACAGCATGCACAGCTGTGATAAACGGAGGCATGACCTTCTTGGACACCCTGGCAAGGGTACCAGGAGGGATCTTTAACTTGTCCTCCACTTCTGCAGAGTGCTATCCATCTTGCCATCTGGGGGAAGAAGGGTCTGAGTCAAATACGCAGGCTCCGTGTTCTACTTCCACCATCCGTGTTGCTGCAAATGGCATTTCATTCTTTGTTACGGCTGAGTGATATTCCATTATATATATAGATAGATCTATATATCTGTATCTATAGATATAGATATCTCACATCTTCTTTATCCACTTCATCTGTCAATGGACGTTTAGGTTGCTTCCATGTCTTGGCCATTGTGAATAGTGTTGCTATGAACATAGGGGTGCATGTATCTTTTTGAATTATAGTTTTGTCCAGATATATGCCCAGGAGTGGGATTGCAGGATCATATGGTAGCTCTACTGTTAGTTTTTTGAGGAACCTCCATACTGTTCTCCATAGTGGCTGCACCAATTTACATTCCCAGCAACAGTGTAAGAGGGTTGGTTCCCTTTTCTCCACATCTTCTCCAACATTTGTTATTTGTAGACTGTTTTAATGATGGCCATTCTGACCAGTGTGAGGTGATACCTCATTGTAGTTTTGATTTGCATTTCTCTAGTAATTAGCAATGTTGAGCATCTTTTCTGTATGTCTTCTTTGGAGAAATGTCTGTTTAGGTCTTCACTATCTGCCAGAGTTTTAATAAATGGGCATGTTTTGTTTAGTATCAAAGTCATCAAACAGACATTGTTTGGAAAAGGTAGAAATTGCCAGAAACTTTTAAGAATAAAACAAAAAGCCTATACAATCCAGCCATCCCACAATGAACTCTTGGGTATGTACTCTTCCTAGCTGTCCTTTAGTGCATGGGTCAGCAAACTTTTTCTGTAAAGAGCCAGATAGCAGTATTTTCTGCTTTACCACCATCCGTTCTCTGTTGCATTGCTCAGCTGCGCCATTGTAGTGTGAAAGCCGTTGGTAACACATAAAGGAATGAGCGTGGCCACGTTCCAATCAAACGATTTTTGAACACTGAAATCTGAATTTCACACAACTTTCATGTGCTCTGAAACATTCTTCTTCTTTGATTTTTTTCCCCTTAATCATTAAAAAAATTTTTTTTTTTTTTTTTAAAAAGCATTCTTAGCTCACAGGCAAAAAAAAGGGAGACACTGAACTGGATATTACCTCCAGGGTAGTTTACCAATCCCTAAATCTGTGCCTAATTGTTGCATACATGGGCATATATATTATAAATTTAGACTCGAAGTTTATGTACGGTTCTAAGTCCTGCTTGTTATGCTTGTGTATAAAAGAACTTTCCCATGCGACCAGATCTACGAAAACCTGAATTTTACCGGCTGTTCAATGTTCTCGTATATACATGTTCATGATTCCTTTTGATTTGTAGTGGAGGTTGTTTCCATTTCTTTGGCTATTATGGACAATGCTGTGATAAAATTTATTCTGTACCTTCTAAATGAGAAAAAAAAGATTCAGTTACACATCCGAAAGACTCCTACAACTTTGTCTTTATCCAAAATCCAGAGCCATCCTTACCCGTGGACAGTGGAGAAAGGGTTGCTCCAGCTGTATCTTTCTCTTCAAGGGATTGAGTGAACTTTGGGATGTGCAGATGGAAGTGTGGATAACTCAGGTCTCCTCCAATGAATACCTTGGGTCTTGAATCCCATCTTCCTGCTCTCCACCCAAGGAGGTCTATATAAGCAAATTCACCACCAGATGCCATTAGGGGCAATTGAGGTCCATATTGGGTTAAGAAATTTGCTGAAAGTCACTCAACAAGCTGGTGGTGACATTAGGATTAGAACTCAGAATACTTTAATTTCTACGGTGTGTTGGTTAAGAATCTTGAGCAGAGAAGTTTTACTAATAGAAGAATATGAGGAGAAGGAATGAGAACAATACACCCCTCCCCCAACACCACACACACACACACACACACACACACACACACACACACACGGAAAGAAAGAAAGAAAAAATTATACTCTGACCCATCCCCACTCTGTGCCGATTTCCTCTATTGGGATTTAGCTTAATTCAACCTTTCGACTTGTTTGCCATGTACGACAATTTCCTCCTTTCCCAGAAACAAATCGAGGTGTCTCCTGAACTCATGTAGACTCTTACTTCCCTCGCCTCCCTGTTTAACATTTTCCATATGTGTTTTAACCTAGTGGGACGCCAGCTCCCTTGGTTCCCGAGATATCCGATGCCTGGGTAATGTTCTCAAGTGTTTAAACCTCAGCAGTATGAAAAGTTTCTCCCTTTTTTCCTTCTGCCCTTTCATAAATGGGGGCATTTCTTGGAATCTCATTTCCTTTGTGTGTGAGTCCAATTCTGTTGTTATTAGCGCATGTAGGCTGCCCACATCTTATTTCTGAGCCTCTGAAATCACTTTGTCCCCACCATTAGGAGTAAGAAAGACCTATGGAATACAGTGAGATTCCATTAATTGATATAAATCAGGGGCTGAGGATTCTGATTATTCGAATGGTTGTTTATGGCTGGAAGAAACATTGGAGATGGCTAATAGTTTACAAATTGGGAAACTGAGGCCCTGAGAGGTTACATGGTTTGTCCGAGGTCACCAACTTGCTAGGGACACGTAACAAACATTCTGAGTTGCCGGGATAAATCTAACTGTGGTTCACCCACATGAGAGAGCCAGTGAGAAGAGAAGTAAAACTCACCCCCAAATTCCTGGGATTAATACGAGCAGCTCCAGGCCCAACCTTGATTATTTGTAATTTCTTAACTGTCACTTATCATGAGCCGCTGATGGCAAAAGTATATATATGTGCACTCTGACACATAATTTATTTTTATTTTTATTTTTAATTAATTAATTAATTTATTTATTTTTGGCTGTGTTGGGTCTTTGTTTCTGTGCGAGGGCTTTCTCCAGTTGCGGTGAGCGGGGGCCACTCTTCATCGCGGTGCACGGGCCTCTCACTGTCAACGGCCTCTCTTGTTGCGGGGCACAGGCTCCAGACGCGCAGGCTCAGTAATTGTGGCTCACGGGCCCAGTTGCTCCGCAGCATGTGGGATCTTCCCAGACCAGGGCTCGAACCCGTGTCCCCTGCATTGGCAGGCAGATTCCTAACCACTGCGCCACCAGGGAAGCCCCATAATCTATTTTTAAAAACAAGCAAAGAGCGAGTTAAAAATCAATGAGCATAATTTTGAGCATTTTAAGTTAAAAATAAATGATTCTTACATTATTTATTGAACTGGGCAACAGTGAATTAAATATTTACATTATTAAAAGTCTCACTTTTATAGTCTTAATAGGCATGAAGAGTTTATTTGAAAAATAATAATATTGATACTAAAGATGAGAGCTCCCACTTGCTGAATTTCCCAACAAATCCCAGGGATCTGAGGATCAGTTTCCCAATCTGTAAACTGTTACCGTGAGTCCTTGAAGCTGAGCTCCATTATTTCTTTCAACCCAGTCCAAGGTTTTCTCTACACGTGGAGTCCTGTTATTTTGTGAATAGGCTGGAGTGTCTCTAGATGAATCCATTCCTGCACATAGATTCACCCATTCCTCCATCTATTTATTATTCAACAAGTATTTATTGGCCACCTAGGATGTGCATGTCATTGGGCACGATGGACCATGAGCCCTGGCACCCACGCTTCTCCACATTCCTGATCAAGTCTTGATTTAAAGTAGTCTGTCCTCTTCTCAGTCAGACCCATGACCCTAGCCGAGGTTTAGGGAACACAGTCAATGTAGTCGGGCATGTACATCACCATAGATAAGAAAGCTGTGGGCTATGATGTTTAAGCCAATGACAGAATCTATAACTCCTTGCTCTTCTTCAGCCATCCTTAAACTATCCCCAAAGCAAGCCCTTGATGGGCCTTGGGACTGGGAAGTGACTTCCCGTATGCCCCCAGTTCCAAGGCGAAGGTCTTTGTTCCTGATTCCCACGTTCCACTCGCTGTGTTCTAGATGCAGGGAGAAGAATGGTTCAGCCCAGTCCGTGCTCTCATGGAGGTTACAAGCTGGTGAGGAAGTCAACCATCATTCCAGTTACGCCTACCTCTCAGCTCCGCACCCCCCTTCTATACCCTGCGCTGGGATCCCGAGGCTGGGACTCTGTAGACCTCGTTTCTGCCTTGCCTGGCCCTCTCTTGGGCTCTGCCAGCGGGGAGCAACAGAGGGAGTCAGGAGAAGACGAGGGGACTTGCTCCTTTCCGTCCACTGGCAGCTCCTGTGTGCATCACCCAGTACTGCGCACCCCCCCACCCCCCCGCAGGGATGAGGCCTTCTTGTAACAACAGCTGGATCCCGTTTGCACTTTTTCCAGTGGATGCAGACCCAGCTTCGTCACATCCCTCTTAAGAACACCAGCCGACAGTGCTCTTCCTCAGAGGTCAGGGATCCAGCCCCACAGGGACCCTTCTCTGAGCTTAGAGTCACCAGCCAAGTGTCAGTTCCGTGGGGCGTCTCTTCTAAGCTTCTAAGTTTTAATAATTCCAACATTTTCCCTTTATTTGCCAGTCCTGGAGGTGGTAGCATCTCCTTGCAGTTGGTACCCCTGAGATAAGTTAGTGTGTCCCTCTTTCCAGTTAACCCGGTTGGCAATTCTTTATATTAAATTCTCTCTGTTAAAATAACTGGTGTGATGTTTGACTCCTGATTGAATTCTAACGGATAAAGCCAGTAATCATAAAATCCCACATATATGTAATCATAAACGGTGATTGTGCCATGAAGGAAAGGCTCAGGATGCCATGACAGTATTTATGGGGAAACTTGGGGGACAGAGGAAGCAACCCTGGAGAAATGGAGTAAGTGGGAGTTAATCAAGGAAGGCGGGGAACAGTGTTCTGGGTCAAGGAACAGCATGCACAAGAAGAGCAGACAGAGAGAACGAGGCACGTTGGCCTCCCTGGTCAGTGGCTCAGGACAGTGAGTGCAAGGGTGGTGAGTCTGGGGTGGGGACACCTCTCCAGTGAGAAGGGCAGTGGGAGGTGTAGATGGAGAGAGGCAGGAACTAGAGAATGAGATGGTGTGCAGGCCAAGTCATCATCTGCTTTTAGGGGAAAAGAAATGGTTGAGCCCTGAGGGGTAGAGGGGTGCTATGTTTTGCATTGAGAGACAGTACAGCTTGATGATTAAGACTCTAGCCCAGCGCTAGAGTCTAGTAGAAATAAAGCATGAGTCGTGCATGTGATTTTAAAATTTCTAATGGCCACATTTAAAAAAAAATAAGAAACAGGATGAATTAATGTTGATGATATATTTTTATGGAACCCAGTATGTCCAAAGTATTCTCATGTTAACATGCAAGCAACATAAAATAAATGAGTGAGAAATTTTACATTCTCTTTTTCATACTGAGCCTTCAAAATCCAGTGTGTATTTTACTCATGGCACATCTCCATGAGGACTTGCTGTATTTCAAATGTGTAATAGCCACATGTGGCTAGTGGCTGCCGTATTAGACAGAGCAGCTGTAGGGTGAGACCACCTAGGTTCAAATTCCAGCACTGCCACTAATTAGCTGTTTAACCTGCCCAATTTCTTCCATCAGTCTATTTTCTCATCTGTAAAATGGAAATAACAATAGGGTTTACTTCTTAGAACTATTGAGAGAATTGAATAAATTGATACACTTAAAGAACCTAAAACATACAGCAACAATGATAATTATAACTATATGAAAAAAACCCATCACCCTGGCAAAGGTATGGAATCAATTGGAAATGCCAGGAGGATGGTGGGTAGACCAGTTACACATTTGTTGCTGGCATCTTAGCAAAAGAGATTCAAGGACTAGAAGAGAAGATTTTTCAGAGATGTGGCTTGGGTTCAGAATATCAATTCCTTCTGACCCCATAGGGTTCATGAGGTCTTAGAATACTTCTGAAATCTGGGATCCACTTCTGTCTCCCTCTCAGCCCTTTTTTTTGGCATTTCAGGGGAACTCTGGGGCTCATAAAATGGGAACATCGTAATCAAAACATGAACATGCCTCATTCTGGAAGTGAGGCTTGGGGGAAAGCATTCTTGATTTACAGAAAAGTGGTGGTAGTGGGAGGCTTTCTGGTCCAATCAAATGAAAATTGTCGTTAGATTGTGAGGGGATTGCCATCACACCCAGCCTAATTCTAGCCCAAGCGGACTTGCTTCTGTGGGTTCCACAGGGACCCCTCTGTTTGAGAAATCAGGCAGCAATGGCACCAATTCCCCTTGCTTCTGACGGAGGGATATATACACACATCCCTGAGCCTAGGCCTTAGGACTTAAGGAGAACATGGAATTCAGGGGTATTTGGAGGGAAATAAACTCACTCTCCACTTGACCCCATCTGGACTCCCTCCTCCCACCCCAGAGGTGATAATTACCGAAGGCTTAACACCTCCCCTGTATCTTTATATACCCACTCCTGGGTGGGAGATGACAAAAATTCCCAATACACTGCAGAGAACACTTGCCCTGGGGCAGAATGAGGGGGCCTGGGCAGGATGGAGGAAGTTCCTTGAGTTCTGACTCTGGCTAACTGGGAGAAAGTGGACAGGCCACCTGGGACAGAGCATGGGGTCAAGACTCCTGCCCGATTCAATCCACACCATTGGGGGTGGGGGAGCTCAGGCCTGGGTGGGGCTTCTTAGAGGAGGGGAAGTGGGACTTTTCTATTTAGCTCCCAGAAATGCATGCCTGTCAGTGGTGTCCATTGCTCTTAGGATGGAGATGGGACTTTTCACCAGAACTAGCAATGCCCAACAGGGTCTGTTCTCTGCTGCCCACCTGAGACACCGTCTGGTGTCCCTGCTTTGTTCTGGGCCACTGCCACGCACAACTTCTGTCTACTTCATGGGCCTCAGGACCTTTGCATGTGCTATTTCCTACATCTTGACTCTGTTTTCTTTCCCTCCTCTCCTGACCTTCACCTCTCTGCCTTATTTTAGGTCTCAGTTCAAATGTCACCTCCTCTGTGAAGATTTGATTTAACCTTAATATTTACCAGTATGGACTAGTAAAATAAATTAGAGTACAAGCAAACAATGGAACACAATGCTGTTTTATGAAAGAATGAGAAGCCCTGCCCATATGAATAAGGAGTGAGCTGCAGGAAAAATAAGTAGAACAAAGAGAGACAGAGAGACAGAGAGACAGAGAGACAGAGAGGGAGGAAAGGAAGAAAGGAAGGAAGAAAGAAAGAAAGAAAGAAAGAAAGAAAGGGAGGGAGGGAGGAAGGAAGGAAGGAAAGAAGGAAGGAAGGAAGAAAAGAAAAGGAAAGAAAAAGAAAAAACAAGGCATAGGTAACCATTTATGTAAATCCGGAAAAAAATACATATAGAGTGTGTGTGTTTGTGTGTGTTAGTTAGGTAGTATTCAATATGTATATACCTGAATACTTTTTTATATTTCCAGTATATTTCCAGTAAGTAACAAAGCAGGTTACAAAAATGTATGTCAAATACTATCCCATTTTTTACGTAAAATCATAAATACATACAGAATGGGGCTGGAGAAATATATAACAAAATACCTTAAGGTGGTGCAATTTCAGGTGATCCCTTTTCCTTTCTTTTGTATTTTCTGAGTTTTTTTCCCCAGTGAGCATATTACTTTTATAATCTGAACACTGAAACAGGACCCAGAGGCAGTGAGACGCAGCCCCGCCTAGAGCTTAAGTGCTCAGATTCCAAGGCACGTTGCTCCAGTTTGCTGCTCACTGGCTGTGTGTCTGTGGGCACATAACTTAACCTCTCTGTGTCTCTGTTCCTTCATCAGTAAAATGGATGGGATAATAGTATGTAGCTCATAGGGTTGTTGTGAGGACAGAAAAAATGTGTATGTGTGTAAAAACACATTAAGTTGTATAGCTGTACTTGTAATTATTTTTATTATTTTTAAAAATGTTGGAACATGCAAGTATGTTACCTACTTAAAAATGCATAATATCAGAAATAAACTACATTTAAAAATATACATTATTGTGGTTAAAAATATGTATGGCATGGGTATAATTTTATGTAAAATATTATATTGTTATTTTTGATATACGTTTTTATCAAAATATTTGACATGCATTTTTGTAACTGGCTTTGTCACTTAATATGTTGGAAACAGAAAAAAAGTATTTCGGGATTCTCTGCCCCTAGTTTTCTCCTTGGAGGCAATGAGTGTCTCTCCTGAAATATTTTATGGATAAACTACCAAACACACACGCACGCACGCATGCACACGCACGCATGCACGCTCACACATGCACACTCACGCACGCATGCACACTCACATACGTAAAACATTGGTCTCCTCTCCCGTGACCTGGTCCCCCAGTGGGAATGTCTACTCCTCAAACCATGTAATCTCAGCTGCTCTGGCACGGTGCTGTAGAGACGTCGGGGACACATGGCGACCTGCCCCTGGGCACCCTAGACACCCTGGAGCTGTGAAATGTCAGGTGCCAGGAGCAAGTGCTCTAAACTCACCAGCGTGGCCGATGCCGTTCAGTCGGTTTCCGTGGTGAAGGCGATGGAAGGCTGAGGAGAAGTCCACCCGGGCATCCTTCCACGGAGGCCCAGCCCTCGCCCAAGCGCACACTGACTCGGTGTGACAACTGGCTGAGCAGCTTTGATTAATTAAATATTTCACCCCAACTTTGCAAAACATCATCTCCGGCAAGTCCACATAACGCCTGTGTCACTGGGCTAATTAGCTTAGCAGGGCACCCGGCTGGTGTGCTGCTGTCTGTGTGACTCTTAGGCAGGCTGGAAAATGCTGGTTTTAGAAGGGAGGGGAGGCTTTAGGATCTGGCTGGCATGCCATTTTGTATGGCACTCCATGAAAGATTTCCCCCCAGTCACATTGAAAATATAATAACTCTGTGTGTACGAGCCTTACTCTGTGTTAAGTATTTTCTGAGCCTTACCATCTCATTTAATCCTGTACATCAGAGCAGCAGTTAGGACTGGTCTGGTTGCGAGGCTGGAGAACCCAACTGTGGTCTCCTTACGCCAAAAAGGCGTAGTTGCAAATGATCATTATTATTGGCTTCTGGAATTGAACAGTCCTGGGGTAACCAGCTTCGGGAATGCCTGGGTCCAGGACCCACTTGTTGGGCCTCGCTGATTCCACCTCCCCTGTGTTGGCACTTTTCTCGTCCAGGGTCTCTTTCAAGATCACAAGATGGCTGTAACCACTCCAGTCTTTACTTCCTCCCAGCTTTGAACCCCAGAGAGGCAAAGCAAGAGTCTCTTTCCCAGAAGCATCGGCAAAAGTCTCATTATATCTCATTGTCTTTCAGAGAGAAGGTGATGTGTCATCACCAACTCGATCACTGTGACAATCAGTTTAGTCTAATCAGGGCCTATTCTTGTAGCCAAGGTGTGGAGAAGGCCCACCCCACCCAAACCACGTGGGTGAGAATCGGAAAGGGATGTTTCCCAACTAAATTCAGAGTACTGCTTTCCAGAAGGGTGAGTGGATATTGACAAACAACAGAGAAGCATTATAAAAATCCCCACGTTACAGTTGAGAAAACTACGATATAGAAGGGCTGAATTACTTGTTCAAAATGATTTTATGGACGTGTGCTTTTACTTTATTTGATTTTATTAATTAACTAATTTTTGCCTTCATTGTATTTATTTTAAAAAAATTTTTATACAATTTTTAAAGGTTACAGTTCCTTCACATTTATTACAAAATATTGGCTATATTCCTGGTATTGTAAAATACATCCTTGCAGCCTCCCTTACACCCAATAGTTCGTACCTCCCACTCCCCCACCTACATTCTCTCTCCCCTCCCTCCCCACTGGTAACCACTAGTTGTTCTCTGTATCTGTGAGTCTGCTTCTTTTTTGTTATATTCACTAGTTTGTAGTATTTTTTAGATTCCACATATAAGTGATATCATACAGTATTTTTCCTTCTCTGTCTGACTTATTTCACTTAGCATAATGCCCTCCAAGTCCATCCATGTTGCTGAAAATGGCACCATTTTTTAATTTTCTTACGGCTGAGTAGTATTCCACTGTATGTATATATGAGACAGGCTGGGACCTGGGCCCCTCTGCTGCAATTCTTGCACCTGGACACACCTCTCCTTGAGCAACAAAATACAAAGAAACTGTACAGGACCAAAAATAACTGCTTGCATGCACAGTTGGGGCAAATTCTGGACAAAAGATACACAGAGACCACAAAACCCAACTGCCACTTTTGAAGAGCCTGGAGCAAAAGCAGGGGGTCGGGAGCGAAAGCAGGGCGCTGAGCATGCCCACTGCACACAGCACCACCTAAGGGGTGGGCAAAACACCTAAGCCACCCCTCTGTCCCGACCCCTGGACACACCCCCTACCTTCACCCCATATAAGGAACAAGCTCGGGACTTCCCTGGTGGCGCAGTGGTTAAGAATCCATCTGCCAATGCAGGGGACACGGGTTCGAGCCCTGGTCCGGGAAGATCCCACATGCCGCGGAGCAACTAAGCCCGTGCGCCACAGCTACTGAGCCTGCGCTCTGGAAACTGAGAGCTACAACTACTGAAGCCCACACGCCTAGAACCCGTGCTCCGCAACAGGAGAAGCCACAGCAATGAGAAGCCCGTGCACCTCAAAGCTGCAATGAAGGCCCAACGCAGCCAAAAATAAATACATAAAATAAATAAATTTATTAAAAAAAAAAAAAAGAAACAGGCTCACCCCGCCTCGGGGAGGGGGAGCGGGGAAGCAAGGGAACATGTCGTTTGTTCTCGCTCCCCCCCTGCTATAGCGGGGGCCCCAATAGAGCCTTGCCTGAATTTCTTGTCTGGCCTCTGATCAATTTCTATTGACTAAGGAGGACAAAACCCCTGGTTGGTAACATATATACCACATCTTTTTTATCCATTCATTTGTTGATGGACACTTAGTTTGCTTCTGTATCTTGGCAATTGTAAATAATGCTACTATGAACATCGGGGTGCATGTATCTTTTTGAATTAGTGTTTTTGTTTTTTTCGGATATATACTCAGGACTGGAATTGCTGGGTCATATGGTAGCACTATTTTTAGTTTTTTAAAGAACCTCCATACTGTTCTCCACAGTGGCTGCACCAATTTACATTCCCACCAACGGTGTACAAGGGTGGCCTTTTCTCCACATCCTCACCAACATTTGTTGATTTTAAGTTGGTCTTGTTCCTAAGCCTGTGCCCTTGATATGACCCTTACTGCCTTCCCATCTGACCCTGCAATGCCCTTCTGTTATGCCATCTACTTCTTATCCTATCCTTTTGTTCCATCATGTCCTCATTTAGAGACCTTGATCCTTTGCTTTATACAAAGTTTTATTGTTAAGCAGTGGAGAACACTACTAGGGAGAATTTATGTTAGGAATCATTTTCTTACCAGATCTACCACGTAGATGGTCATTTGTAAATTTTCTGAGTGTTTACATTTATTTTATTTATATGATAAAGTATATAGTAAACACACAATGATAATGATTACAACGCTAGCTCTTAGTAACTAAGAGTTGTCTTGTGCCAGGCACTGTAGTAAGTATATCTGAGTTTAATTCTTGAAGCATCTCTATAACACAACTACTACTATAACACTAGTTAAACTATTAGACAATTAAAGAAACATAGGTACAGAGAGGTTAAACAACTTGCCCAAAGTCACACAGCTACAATGTGGCAGAGCAGGGATTCAAACCCAGTCTGTCTGACTCTAGACCTCTGCCTAATTTTGCCTCTTATCACGTTAAACTTGTGATTTCATTGGTATTATTGCTCAGAATAAGGCTTAGGAATAAAAGATGTACAGAAAATAAAAATAAATCTTGTGCCATGAGAAATACTAGGGAGAGGCATCAAAGAAAGGCACATAGATTCAGATTCACAAATATTTGGAGTGAGAATGATCATTCAGAGCCCTCCATACTAGGGCATGAGTCCCTTTTATAGAGTAGCTGAATCCTTGTGGAATGTATTCCCAGCTTACCATGATTCCCTCACTCCTAGCTAAGGGTCCTGATGGTTTTTTTTATGCCCGTAGGGTATTTATGGTAAGTCTGTACTCATTGGTCATCCTGTTTAGACCGAGGTGGTTACCTTACCCAAGATGTGCCAATCAGAGCTCCTTCCCTGATAATTTGGAGTTGAGAGAGAGGAATTAAAAGGCCCGCATAAACACACACACACACACACTCACATGCATGTTGCCTCCTTCTCTTCTAGTGGTTGAACCAATGACATGCTCCCCTGAGTGCTGTGGTGTGGCCCAAGATGCAGTAGAAGCATCTGGAATCTGTTTCCAGTTAAAGGGAGAGGAATGAAGCCAGCCTGTAGAGAGAGACGGAGACAAGGAGTAAAGAAAAGGGACCCCTGGGTCCCTGAGGGCCTCTTTTCCTGTTCTACCCCTTCCACAAGTTCAGCTGCATTCCAATCTTAAGTTTCCTTAAGACTTCCTTAGTCCTTTATAATATATGCTGCCTAAAAAAACCTCCATCCAATTTCTGTCACTTACAACCCCCTGGCTTGGCCTCAAATGCCCAACTTCTCTGCCCAAAGCTGAGTCAAGTCTATGGGGCAAAGGAATGTTCAGGAGGAATCCCTTCCGAGCAGACCTTCTCTCTAACCCTCAGACTGAGCTTGAACTGTGGTTTCAGACAGCAGCCCACAGGAGCCCTTACTATCCGGGCCAGGTGAACCAACGTGGATTTCTTCCCCCAAGGTCAGCAAAACCTAGCACACTGATTTCCCTCTTGTCAGCAGCCAAATTGATCATTTTCTCAGGCTGCCTGAGAAACGCTGATTCCCGAGCCTCAGATGTTCGCAATGGAAACCTGTCTCTTCTCCTGGATGCCCTGGGGCCTTGTTAAACCTCTCTCTTCAGCTCCAGGAGTCAATGTCCAGTCTCCGAAATGGCCCCATCTCACAATCCATCCAGGGGAGTGGGCAATACTAAAATCCCTGGTGTCACAGTTGGAGTCTCACTGTCTCTCTTTAGGGTTGATGGTTAAAAATTCATGGTTATTTTCAAAGGAGAAAAAAATGCTTAAACTGCTTTCCTACTTGCAAACGTTCCCTTTTTTGATTCAAAATCAAACTTTTGTCTAGACAGGCGAGGGCTTTTTGCTGACATATCTTGCCAGCTCAGAAACCTTGAGGTTTTCCAAATGCAACACCCCCGCCCCTTCCCGGCGGCCAGTCTCCAGCCATGTTCCTTCCAAACACATCCTCTGAGCAGCTCAGAGCAGAGCTAAATGTATGGAAAAGCCCAAGATGGACACTGACGGTTCTTCCTTTGGCTCAGCCATCTTCCTTAACAAGTTACCTACACTGGCAGCTGCTATGCTAATTCTCTGGCACAGTCTAGATTTATTGCAGTGTTTGAAGCAGCTATAACAGTCGCCCCATCACCCAACAGCTGCTGCTACTTCTCCTTCTCCCCTTCTTCTTCCTTCTTGCCTTCTCTTCTATTCCAAGTAATGTGTTCACCGTAGAAAAATGAGAAACTGGATAAGCACTCAGGAGAAAATAAATACCCCATCCTATAATCTTATCCTTCTAAAAATTTTCTCTAAAAATATATGCACATATATTCCCATATATGACTAAGTAAGAATCCCAAAAATTATCCAAAATCCTTGCAGCTTAAGCAATACAAATCTATTATCTCACAGTTTCTGTGGGTCAAGAATTTGAGAACAGCTTGTGTGGGCAGTTGTGGGTCAGGATCTCTCGTGAAGTTGCAGCCAGATGTTGTCTGGAGCTGCAAGTCTCATCTGAAGGCTTGACTGGGGCTGGATGGTCTGCTACCAAGATGGCGCACTCATATGGGTGGCACCTTGGTGCCAGCTGTTGGTGGGAGACCAGGTGAAACTTTGTTTTCATAGGCTGCTCGAATGTCCTCACAGTATGGTAGCTGGCTTCTCCCCAAAGTGAGTGATCCAAGGAGGAGCAAAGCAGAAATGGGAATGACATTTTTGATATAGTCCCAAAGTCATACCTTATCACTTCTGCCATATTCTATGGGTCATACAGACCAACCCTGATGCAACGTGAGAGAAAACTACTCAAGGGTGATGAGGCAAGGATATTAGGGGCTATGTTGGTGGTTGGCTACCATTATAAAAATATATAGCATCATATAATATCCATACCTTTTTTCTTTTTACAAAAAAATGGCATTGTAGTCTATATACCAACTTACCAGCCATGTGACTGAGTCACCTTGGAGCAGATGCTCCAGCCCCAGTGAAGGCTTCCGATGCCCTTGCAATCCCCAAAATATCTGACTGTGACTTCATGAGACATTCTGAACCAGAACTGACCAGCTGAGCCACTCTCAAATTCCTGACTCCCAGAAACTGTGACATAATAAACTGTCACTGTGTTAAGCTGCTAAGTGTCTATGACTTGCTGTTTTCTGAATTGGTGTATTATGATCATCTTTGACTGTAAATAAATATTATTTTATAGCATCTTATTAGTAGGTTCCTAAGGGGGCAGTTGGAAATGTGTGTTTGTGTGTGCGTGTGTGGAGGGTGATTTTGGTTGTTACCTGAACTGGCAGACACTCCAAAATTGGGTAGGGGCCAGGTAAGATAGCAGTGGTAGACATTATTGCTGCCCACCTATATTTCCAGGTCTCTTCTTTAGAGCATATGAGGGGGGTTACACTTTGCTGCCCACCTGAAATTAATTATGAGCCTATCACTTGCTTTTTTTTTTGCCTCAGAAAATGACATTTATTCAAAGAAAAAAAAGAAAAGAAAAAAAATGACAAGATGTCCGTCCCTTGGCTCCCTTCCCTCCCCCTCCAGTGAAATGTGAGAAAGTGACAGATGTGACTTCCAAGTGGAAGCATTTAATTACCGGTGCTCAGCTTTTTGTTGTTTTAGGCCACTGAGATGAGAGGCATTTTTTGTTGCTGTGGCATAACCTAGCTCACCCTGACTAATACAGAGTCCAAGACGGAAGGTGATTCAGGTCTCCTTCAAGGTTGGACCAGGACCCATCTGCTGTCTGAGCCATTCCTTCCTCTTCCCTTGCTCTGCTCTGTGTCTCAGGGGCTTGGCCCTGCAAGCTGTACTTTGCAGCTTTCCTATCATTTTTGTTTCCACCGGTGGGACTCATGACATATCAGAGGGTGGGAGAAAGGGAGAGGCCAAGATATTTCTTTCCCCTCATTTTTCAGTCAGGCAACAACTCCAGCAGAAACTACATCTTCTCTTTGTCTTTAGCTCCCTCTACAAGGCTCGCCGTGGTTCCACCTTCCACCAGGAGACCCCAAGCCTGGGTTGCAGTCATATCACCTCTTCTTTCTGTCCTCTAGCCTAGGGGTGTCGGTAACCCCCAGCTGTTAGTAATCTGCTTTCCTCACCATCCCCTTTGGTTTCTCAGATTTTCCATCCTTTGGGTAACCGATTCTCTGCGTTAAAATCTCTTGATTTCAGATACCCAGAGTACCTTCTGTTCCCACAATTGGACCCTGACTGATACCTGGGCACTGAGCCGGGGTCTATAGAAAGACGGGATATGGCAAAGTATGGTGCAGATTTGGGTCTGCCCCGTGAGGACCCACACTCTGATGGGCCAGACAGACTCATAGGGCGATTCCTCCAAGAAGGGGCATTACAGAGCCCTGGGGACTCTAATACAGTCTTGGAGGTCTGGAAAGGCTGAGATCTGAAGGGTAAACAGGAGTTAGGCATCTGGGAAGTTTCTGGTATTCCCAAGCCGGGAGGCAGGGGCCAGCCCCTTTGCTGATTACCATGAGTAGCATCAGTTGGCAGGGCGGGGTTGGGCTGCTCCTTGCCCTCCCTGTTTCCTGGCACTCGTGCTCATTTTGCTTCCAGCGATTGATTGCCATTTGCACTCAATCTGGGCGATTTGGATCCAACCGCAACCATTTCTGAGCACCCGTTGGCTCTACAGATAAAGTGGCTGTGACTCCAAGAGGGATATCATCATCAGGTTGATTTTTGGTTCTTTTAAGAAAATGCCTGGAGAATCTGGGGAGATTGGCCCATCTATCCATCTTCTATTTCCTTACACGTGTCCTGAACACCTGTTCAGGGCCCAGAACTCTGCCTGGCACTGGGGTGGGAAGCAGCCACATAATCAAGTAAAACATTCTTCCTTTTTTGGAAGAACACATGGTCTGATGGGGGAGGAAGCAACCACAGAGAAAATAATTACAATTTATTTCTCAAAGCACATAAGGAATGAGGAGGAGGGAGTGAGTGACTGCCTAAGTCATCAGAAAAGGTTTCTCAGAGGAAGTGACATGGAACAGGGTACTGAGGGATGAGTACGAGTTTGCCAGGTGGAAGAAGATAAAATATTCCAAGCAATGGAAATAGCACATGCAAAAGTATAAAGCTGAGAATAAAATAAATAAATAAATAAAACATGGTAAACGTGTTATAGTCAGAGACTTGTGAGCTGAAGTGAAGGGTGCTCAAAGTGTAGGGTACACGACTGGGAGTGTATGAGAAGAGGGAGAGAGGGTATGGTAGGGCCAGATGGTGAATGGCCTTAAATAGCGAGCTAAAGAGTTTGGATCTAATTATATTAGGAGATTAGAATAGGGAAGGGCTGTATCCAGATCTGTATTTACAAAGACCAATATGGCTGTTTAGTATAGAGAAGCTTCATTTATTTATTCAAAAAGTATACATTGAGTGCTACCATATGTCAGGCATTCTTGCTAGGTGTTAGGAATAGCAGTGAACAAGACAAACAAGCACCCTATCCTTCTGGAGTTCAATCTAGTGTAGGAGACAATATTATATACAATCTAATTATATATAATATATATATATATTTATTTCTATAAATAAATACATGTAATATTTATTATATTTATTAATTATTATATAATGTTATATATAAATATAATAATATATTATATAATAAATAATATTTATTATATTATATATATATATATAGTGGTGCTAAGTGCTATGAAGGAAAAGAAAAAGGCAATGTGATAGTGAGTGCTGAGGGCTATTTAGAGAGTCCATAGCTGGTCTAGGGTGATCTGGGGACTGGGAGGGTATTCCAGGAAGAAGTTCCTTTGAGACAAAGTCACTGTGTGTGGAAGAAGACGGGATTGAATGGGGGACAGACTGGAAGTAATGGGAACTGGGGTGAATTATGTAGAGAGGGATGGGGAGGTTTAGGAGGTGGGGAAGGTGATACACTCAGGGTTGGACATACCTCGTTTATGCCACCTATCACAGAGACACATTATGTGTTCATCTAGCCCTAGTTTGTTTTTCTCCTGGACGTACAGCTAGACTACATTCCCCAATCTCCCTTGTAGTTAAGTGGGATCGGGTGACGAGTTTTGTCCAGTGGGATATGGGCAAGAATGACCTGGGTCCCTTCCAGGCCAGGCCTCTAAAACCTCCCACATAATCTTCCATGCCTTCCCTTTGCTCACCTTTGCTTCCCTTGAGCACCTAGGAGCCAGATGCTCAAGATCCAGTAGAGGACTCTGATGCCCTAGAACAACATTTCTGAATGATGATATCGTGGACCAGATAATACTTTGATGCGGAGGACTGGCCCATATACTGTAGGTTATTTACTAGCATCCCTGGCTTCTACCAGTGAGATGCCAGATTTCCCTGCCTCTAGTTTCAACAACCAGGACCATATCCAGATGCTGCCAAATGTCCCTGTTCGAGAACCACTGTCCTAGAAGATGAGGCACAAGTTGCCGGGATCCCTGAATGCCTGTGTGGATCAGAGCTCACCCTGCTGATCCTCATTCGACTGCGACATGAATGAGAAATAAACCTTTACTGTGTTAAGTCACAGAGATTTGGGGGTTATTTGTTATAACAGCTTCACCTACCCTAATACACCATTCACATCTGGAGTTCAAATAGGTCTGGGCTAGAGTTACAGACTTAGGAGTTATCATCAATCAAAGCTGTGAGAGAACCTGAGATCACCAAGATAGTGAGATGAGAAAGGGCCCTGAATGCTCAGGATTAGGCAATTTTAGGATATGACCAAAGGAGGAGGAGAGATTCTGCAAAGGGGGCTGATGGCAGGAGGTCAGAGGACATCCAGGAGAGAGTGATACCATGGATGCTGATGGAAGAAAGATTGGGAGCCCAGCAGGAAGGTGGGTAACAGAAACGGGCTTGGGTTGCTGGCTCTTAGGTGAATGTTAAATCTAGAGATTTAAGAATCAGGGCAAATAAGTAACAATCAACGTGGAACAAAGCCATCAAAAGGTCAGGTAGCTGGTCCCAGTCTTGACACATTCCTTCGTTCTGGAGGCAAACCACCCCACTCTCTAAGCTTTGTATCTTTTTCCATTAAAGACTATTATTTCCAACTCTGCAGGATAAATGAAGCAACATCTATATAAGGCTTTAATCTGGCTCCCACCCAATTTCAGCCCAACCCTGGCCCCCAATGAAAGGTGTTGTATAAACAAAAAATACTGTCATTCCAATGTGCTGGATGAGTGTTTGATAGAGATCAGAGGAAGGCCGGGACCCCTAATGACCACTGCAGTCGGGGGAGGCCTCATTCCATCTTTGTGTTTCAAGAAAAGTTTGTAAAGGGAGCCATGTGACAGAGACTCGCTGGAATGGTTTAAAAAAATGAAGGAAATTCCCCATTTCCTGGTTGTAAGAAAATATGGGTGGGACGAGCCTTAAATGAGCTGATCACGGTTCTGACTTTGAAGTCAGATGAATGACAATGATCTCCAAGTCAGGAACACAATGTCATGAACTCACCCTGCTTTTCCATGAGAAACAAAACCACTGAAGGCGCCTTGAGTTGGAAAACAAAGGCTCTTTGAGTTGGAAGGCCTTGAAGAGGAAGACTTAGGGGTGCTCTTGAGCTGTGACTGATGGGGAATGAAGATATAGGGCTACTGGGCCAAAGTAGGGGGCTCATGCTAGATTTTGCAGTGGTGTCTCCATAGCTGCTGTTTAATGTATCCTTGATGGATGGCCTAGTGTGTTTCTGGACCTGGATCTGGGTCTGTCAATATAGAGATCAATAAGAAAGTTCACCATCTAATGGGATAGTCAGGACACTTGATTCCTCTATTCTTTCTTTCCTTCTTTCCTTTCTTCCTTTTCTACAACAATATTTATTGACGTGCCAGGCTCTGAGCAATGGGATATGATGATGAACATGGCAGGATGGTTCTGCCTTCGAGGAGGCTGAAGCTTAGCTGGGAAGACAGAACATTAAATGAGCCGCATGATGATGTGTGTTAAGGGCTACGACGGGGAAAGCACAGAGGACATGGGTGCTGACAGTAGAAGCATGGGAGTAGGGGTGGGCAGTGAAAGTTGGGCAGTAATAAAGTAGGCAGAAGTCAGGATTGACCCCAGAGAGGAAGTCAGGTTTCAAAGACAGAGGAGGGAATGGTGCTTAAGCTGGGTTTTGAAGGGTGAAGAGGAGCTGCCAGGTAGACAGGGTGAGAGGAGGGCATTCCAGGAAGAGGGAACAGCGATGCAAAGGCATGGGGGCTTGACAGAGTGCAGTTTGTGGCAACTACCAATAACTCAGGACTGCTGGGGAAGGAAGTTCAGGAAACGATGGGAGAGGAGTCCAGTACAACAAACAGGGTCAGATCAAGAAGGGCCTTTTAGACCAAATTGTGAAGTTTGTTCTGAAGGTGATAGGGAGCCATTGAAGGATTGTGAGCAGGGAAGTGATGTGATCAGATATGGGTTTTGGCAAATTGCACTCTAGCCCCCGAGTAGAGGACAGCCTGGCAGGGTAAGACTAGAGAGATGAGTCTGGAGACAGCATCCCAGACAACTCCAGGGAAAGGTTGTATGGCTGAGGTTTGGGATAACTGAGTTTCAATTCTTGCCATTGCACATAAAAATATGCAACCATGAGTCAGGTGGTCAAAGTCACTGCTGGGTGGTTTACTGGTCATCTGGGATTAGAGTGGGGTTGAGAATAAATCTGCTACTCAGTTTCTCTGGTGAGTGATACGGTGTTGTGTGCACGTGTGGGTGTGAGCCTGGGCATTTCCGCCTAGAGGCACATGGAGGAGAGACCGACTTCAAAGGTGAAAGTAACCTTGAGGAAGTTCTTACAAACCGCAGCTTCCAAAGGAGGTGGAAGCAAAGCTTATTGGTTAAGAGCATAAGTCTTGATGACAAATAGATCTAACCCTTGTTTCTTAATAGTTGTACAACTTTGGGAGAACCCTCTTCCTCTTTCTGAGCCTCAATTTCCCTCATCTGTATAATGGGCATAAAAGTGGCACAAAGTAAGGGCTCATTTGGTATTTCCTGCAAGGGTTAGATATGTGCAGTCTTGGGAAACAAGACTTTGGCTTTTCTTTGAGTTTCTCTTCATTGCCCTTCTCAGTTTTCTTATGTCACCATCATTTTTTTCCTTGTCAAACCTCACTCAAGTTGTCAACCATGCTGGGGTACGTTCTGTTAGAGTGAGAGGTTGAATTCAGTCGGTGCCTTTTCAGTCTGTATCAGCCAAGTTTCTCTAGTGAAATAAACCGATAGGGGGTGTATATGTGTGTGTGTGTGTATTGAAAGATTTATTTTAAGGCAGTGGCTCACATAATTGTGGGCACTAGCAAGCCCAGACTTACAGGCTTGAAACTTTTAGGCAGGACTTAATGCTACAGTTTTGATTCAAAATTTACCACAATGTAGTAGAAAGCATATGGAATTTTAAAAAGGAACTGTAAGTCCATGACCAGCTCACAACCCGGCCCAACAGAAATGGGGTCATACGTGTACCAAAGGACACACCCTAGGATGCTTTTAGCAGCAAATGACTTGAAACAACTTAAATACCCACCAACAGCACAATGGATAGATTAATAGTGGTATCACCTCCCAGGGGAATACTAGATAGCAGTGAAAATGAAATGCAGCTACATCAACTTGGATAAATCACACACACATAATATAGAGAAAAAGTATCCAGACACAGAAGAATAAAGCTCTATGATTCCGTTTATTTAAAATTCAAAGGTACAAGTTAAAACTATGGGGAAGTAGTCAGAATAGGGGCCACCTCTGGGAAGGGATAATGACCAGGAGGGTGGGACTGAGTGAGGCTGTGGGGACACTTGCAGTGTTCTATGCTTCCATCTTGATGGTGGTGACAGGGGTGTGTTGATTTTTGTCAAAACTGAGCTGTTTCAGTGCTTAAATGCATTCACTTTACTGTTTGCATGTTTCATTTCATTTAAAAGTTTAAACGAAGAATAACATTATGTTGGCAAGAAAAACACGTCTGGGGGACAGATCTGGCGTCTTCTTCCTCCTCCACTTGTACAGGGAAGGGCATGTCCACTTTACAGATGGGGAAACTGAGGCTTGGGGGTGTGGCTGACTTTCCTAGGGGTCACCTCAAAAGTCATCATCAACTGGAGGGCTAAGCGTGCCATTCTAACAGTTTCGGTGTCTCCTCACCTGGTGTTTGTTTCAATTCCCGTTTGAATATTTTGTCTATTACAATCTAGATTGTATTTAGAAATACCTGGATGAACCCAGGAAGTCTGATCACCAAATGGATTTTGTATTTTTCCTTCGCCTGAATCAGGGTTTCTTAAGCTCATCCCTCTCCACATTTGGCGCTTGGTAATTCTTTGTGGTGGGAACTGGAGGTGTTGAGCAGCATTCCTGGCCTCTTATCACTAGGTGCCTGTCACACCCCCACCCGCAGTAGTGACGAAACTGTCTCCAGATATTGCCAAATGTCCCTGGGGAGGGGCGCAAAATCACCCCCAGGTGAGAGGTACTGACTGAGAGAGTGGGGCTCCTTGACGGCTTGAACGAGGTTAGATTCATCTCTGTATCTGGCATGCAATAGGTACTCAATAATTGTTAGCTGAATATAAACCAAAAAGACATGTCTGTGCATGGTCTGGGCACAGTCTTCAGAAAGCAGGATGCAGTTGCCTCACAGACCGCCACACACGTGCGTGTGGCCCAATCCGGGCAGAGCAGTTCTTGTATCTCAGCTCTGTTGTTTCACACCTTTGTTGTCTTGGGCAAGTGATTAAACATCTCCTTACTTAGGTTCCTCACTTGTAAAGTTGGCATTAGAATGGTGTCTGTTGCTTGTGGTTTTCGTGTGTGGGCTGAGGGAATAACTAAGCCCATGCATCACTGTGTGCAGATTAATCAGGGAAAGCTGTTTTAATTGGGTACCAGATGAGTGAGAGCTGAGTGATCAGGTGAGTTACAAATAAAACTGAAGTTGAGATTCTTGCCTGCAAAGAAAAAGATATCAGTCCAATCCAGTGAGACCTTGCCCTTAAAAAGTCTTTGCACTTTGCAAAGGGCTTTTGTATCATTTTGCTCACTGATGTCCTGAGGGCAGACATCTTTGCCTGCCATGGCAGAGGAAGGAATGGAGGTCCAGGAATTTCAGGGAGTCAGTCAGGTCACTTAACTCAGCCTGTCAGTGTGTGCTCTTCTGCCTCCTTCCTCTGAACCTGACTGAACACATAGAGGGAGACATCAGAGGAGGACCCTGAGCAGTGGCCAGGGAGGAGCCGGTCCCGGGTGGCAGCCGGGGCAACGGTGTGTGGTGGCGGGGTGACATCTGTTCTCCATGCACGCCCAACACCCACCCTGCCTTCTTCCGGTAATAGCAACCCGATTTTCCCTCCAGATACTATCCCTCCCCACGCTTTCATCATCCAAGAAGAATGCACCTACTTCCTGTTCCAGATTTGGCCAATCAGCACATTCCATTCCCTGGACCCCAGTGATAGGTTCAGGGATGGTCATGTGACTCAAGACAGTCCAATGGGAACCAACACTCCTTGGATTCTGGCTGGAGTACTGGGAAAGAAGAGCTCTGTTTTTCACTGGAGTTGCTGAACTGGTAAGACATCTGTTGGGAGCTTCTGGTGGGCGCCTTGCCACCATGAGAGATGGGCCTGCCTACAAATGAAGCCAATACAAGCAGACCTGAGAGGTGGAGAGGGACTGGTTTAAGCCAACCTGAGTTGGTTTCTGTCTGGACTAGGCAGTATCTGTCTGTTCCCACACCCCCATCGGCACCTCACGGGGTGAGGACAAGAGAGTGAGGATGCTGGGAAAGCGAGTGACAAGGGTTCATTCTAGGTGTTTTGACCCGGTCTGGTTAGGACACTGGTAAAAATGACCTGAACTCACCAGATACCACTGAACATTAGAAGGTGTATCTCCTATCCCACACCCCACATTGTCCTCCAGGTCTCAGTTTTTCTTTCCACAGAATGGGTGTGCCTGTGCAGTGCAGCCATCCTGGTTGAGCAGCATGTTAATTTCCACTAATTACTTGTCTATATCTGCTCCTGACCTTCAGTCTCCTAATAGGAAGAAAATAGCTAAGGTGTTGTTAGGCACTCGGTATACATTAAGCATCGTGGTAAGCACTTTGCCAACATCAAATACTTCCCTGAATTCTCGGGGCACTTACTCTATGAAGAAGATGCTATGGCTATCCCCATTTTATATTTGCAGAAACTAGCCTGGGAAGGAAGGGCACGGCCAAGTTCACATGGGCTGCTCTGTAGAGGTGAGCCGGGACTAGTCTTAATGAGATCTTGCTTCCAAATTGGCACCGCGTCGCAGTTTCCAAAAGACCTTCCTCTTCTCCTTTGGTCCTCGCCTGATTTTTTTGAACTGGTTGTTTATTCTCGTTGGACAGATGTGGAAACTAAAGTTCATCAAGGGACAGGGAACTTGACCAAGTCTACAGAGAGGAGGAGGAGGAAGACGGTGATGATAATTGAAATCTTGTAGGGACCCCTCCTGTAGGTCACAATTACACACATTTTAGGAGAGGGTGGAGCGATTCTTATCTCCATTTTACAGGTGAGAAAACTGAGGCTTACAGAATGAAGTCACTTTACCCAAGTTACATAACTAATTATGATGGAGTCGAGGTTTGCATCCAGGCAGTTGGATGTCACAGACTGTTCTTTTAAGCACTGTCCTGTGCCATCTTTCCAGAAATAGAATCTGAAGCTGGTCTGAGACTCCTAGACCACTCACTCTCCCATTATTTTGAAAGAAACACAGTTAAGGGGAGAGCAGAGGGAGAATGTCCCAACTTCTTTGTTCCCCACTTGGCAGCCCCCTCTGGTTCAGGTAAATAGAAGTGATTCCATCATTGTTTGTCCCTAGTCCTAATGACTTTCGTCTTTGTGTCTTCGGAGCCAGACCTCACCCCTGGGAAGCTGGCCTGGGGCCTGAGAGGCACCAGCCGCCTCTGTGAACAATGGCCTTTGTTCTTCACACTTTCCCTATCAAAGCCTCGCAGCAGGGATGGCCTTCAGAGGCGATGAACGCTGTGATAATTCCTGTGCCAGAGCTGGGGAGGGGAGAGCAGGAAAGGAGGGGTCAGGTGTAACTTTGACCCAGTTAAGTCACTCTGGGGTCCACTGTCATCCTGTGTCGGTGGGAATAAACTCTATGAATAGCTTTGGGGTTATTAGCTCATCAAGTCTTGTGTGAATTGTTCTCGTGTTATCTTCTGGGGAGTAGCGAGTCTGGAAATGATATCGGTGAACAGGGAATTTCAATAACAGCAACAGTAGTAACAGTGATGATGTCGATGGTGATGAGGCTCGCCGTATTTATATTTATCGTTCACTTACTGCGTTCCAGGCACGCTAAGTATTGCATATACAGTAGCATTTAATTCTAACAACAACCCTGTAAGGTAAAACAATTATTATTATGCGTATTTTTAGAGGAGGAAAAAGGAGACTCTGGGGAGTAAATAACTTGCCCAAGGTCACTGAGCTGGACCTTGAACCGAGGTCGAAGTGACTCCAGAGCCCGTGCGCTTAACCACTAGGTTCAAGTGGGCCTTTGTAAGAAAGCACGGAGCAGGCACACTCGGGTTCTGCTTTTAGCCATCCCTGCAACCTTCGGCTGGTGGCCTCTAATTGCTGAGCCTCCTTCCTCACCTGTAAAATGGGGAGTCCTAATGCTTGCATACCAGCCAGAGTCTCTGCAGGAAATAGAATCTACCCTGGATGGTTCAAACTGTGAGAGCTTCATCAAGGGGTGACTTAGAGAGGGGTGGGCAGAAGTGAACAAACGAGGGATGCTAAGGCTCCCAGAGTCTGGCAACAGTGGGGAGCTGTCACGCTCTGTAGGTTGAAGGAGCAAGGCATAAGGAAATGAGGTTTCAGGAGCCCAAAGAGGTCTGGGGTGGCGGTGGATGAGCCACCTGGCAGGAGCTGCAGTGGGGAGGGACATAACCCCTGCCAGTGATGTGATCCCCAATTAGAGAGAAAACAGGGAAGAGATACCCCAGCCTCTTTCCTTTTACCCCTTGACCTTCGGCCACTGCCTCCCATTGGATGATCCCAACCGGAAACCAGAGCACAAGGGATACTGGGAAATGTAGTCCATAGGGATAGAGGTCAGTTTCTGGGGCACAGAGCAGGACAGAGAAGGGTGAAGTATAGGGGGAGAGGACAAATGGAGAATAAGCAAGTCCCACCTTCCAAGGTCCTCACAAAAAGGCAATAGGGTGACTCGTGTCAACACCTGTTCTGTAGGAGGCGTGCAACAAATCCGTTCAGTTTTGTTACAGGATGAGGCATGGGCGTCCTTGTTAGTACTCAAAGGTTTTCTCTCTTCACGGGAAGCAAAACTGTGTCCTGGAAAAGGGTGTGGATTCTGGAGCCAGACGGCTTTGATCCAAATCCTGCTCTCCTGTCTACTAGTTGTATGATCCCAGGGAATTCATTTAAATGCCTTGTGCCTCAGTTTCCTCGTCTGTAATATGAGCAGTAGCTACATCTCACAGGGGCTTGGGAAGGACTGAATGAGTTAAACATGGGAAGCTCTTAGAAGAATGTCTGGCAGCTGGTCAGTCTTCAGTAAATGCTGGCTCTTATGATATTTCTAGATGCTTACTTTCAAGAAGGGCTGTCAGACAAATCATCTAAGAACAGAGTGATGTGTTTTCTCAGTCTAAGAAGCAGATATTGATTGGGGAGCAGAGACAGGAAGCCTGTTTCAATCAAGTGGGTCAAGGAAGGCCTCTCTGAGGAGGTGACATGTGAGCTGAGACCTGGGGGATGAGCGGGAAGCCTCCGGGCCTGAGGCACAGCAGGTGCAAAGGCCCCGAAGCAAAAACAACTTTGGATGTTCAAGGAACACCAAGAAGGCTATTGAGACAGGGGGTGAGATTAGAAGTCAAGGTAAGAGAGGTGGCAGGGGCCATGGAGGCCAGAGTAAGGGATTTGAATTTTCTTCCAGTGAGACAATAAGCTCCTGGAAGCATGTTATGCTGGGAAGGGATATGATTCTATGTATTCGTCTGGACCTTTGCAAGAAGCACGTACCAAGATGGGATTAAATGTGCAGGGATTTAATTAGGGGAAGTGCCTGTTTGAGAGCAAGTAGAGATAGCCAGAACAGGCAGGGAGAGCTGTTGAACTTCAGTGCAGGTCTGATTCTGAGTGAGGAGACAGGGAGAAAAGGCCGGATGGCAGCATCCCTGGCTGCCACGCAGACTGAGGAAGATTCGGGAAAGCCGTAGGGAGGCCTAGAGCTGTCAGAGGAACTCCGTGTCTCCCTGGAGCAGACCTGCCTTAGTGTCCTTGTCAATTTCAGGCGTTGGCTTAAATGCGGCCCCCAGGAGCCACGGCCCGTGGGAACCGTGGCCGCCCAGCAGATGCAGGGTGGCTTTCAGAGCCCAGCAGCTGGGGCCCTCAGTTCACTGTGCTCCCTGCAGTTGGTGGTCTAGAGATGCATTCTCATGTTACCCTCTCCAGCTTGCATTTTCTGCTTGCACTTGGGCTATGCCAAGAAGACCGGCTGGGAAGGTGGGCGAGAGGCACGCTGGTGACGGCCGAGAGCTCTGGCTCCAAAGGCCCGAGCAGGAGGGGCTGAGCGGGCGACCCAGATGGAACTTGGTGGGAGGCCAGCCAGAGGTGTGCACCTCCCAGTGAGTCAGGCCCCGCCTGGCTGCATCCCTGCCCGCCCAGCCTACGACGCCCCCTAGATCCCCTGTCTCCCCGGAGGAAGTGAGGCCTGTAGCCTGGCTTCCTGCTATTATGCCATTTTTGCAACCTGGACTTGATTTAGGTGTTACGTTATGGCTAAGAATATGCCCTGACACTTGAAAGGAACTTTTATTATTGTCCTAATTTGTGAAGAATTAGTTGTTGCTGTTTTTTTTTCTCTTTCCCTCCTCCCCTTTCTTCTCTGCAGGGTCAGGCTGGAGTCCTGTTATTGTTGTTAAATTTAGATCTGGAACTATATTGGGCCCGGCCTGGTGTCCCTGTGCTTTCACTTCTTAAAACAGGAAGGAAGGCCCCAGCTGGGGACTTTTGGAGAGCCAAGGAGCTGCTCTGAAGGCCTCGGGGAAATGCTTTCTGTGGAAACCACTAGATGTGCGTAGGAGGGACCGGATTCAGAGTGTCTCTGCGTGGTTGAGTTGAAAGATTTTTTCCCCCTGACCTGTGGATACCCCAGTGAGCCAGACCTCTTATCATGGTAGGTGGAAGCCTTACTGAGTGGGTTCAAAATCCCAGCTCTGGGGCTTCCCTGGTGGTACAGTGGTTAAGAATCCGCCTGCCAATGCAGGGGACATGGGTTTGAGCCCCGGTCCAGGAAGATCCCACATGCCGTGGAGCAAGTAAGCCTGGGTGCCACAACTACTGAGCCTGCGCTCTAGAACCCGCGAGCCACAACTACTGAGCCTGCGTGCCACAACTACTGAAGGCCGCGCGCCTAGAGCCCATGCTCCGCAACAAGAGAAGCCACCACAATGAGAAGCCCACACACCGCAACGAAGACCCAACGCAGCCAAAAATAAATAAATTAATATTTTTTAAAAAAATCCCAGCTCTGCCACTTTCTAGCTGTATGATTTGGGACAGGTAACATCTGCTCAGCTTCCTCCTTGCCTCAGTTTCCCCATCTGTAAAATGGGTATAATGATGTTACCAACTGGTTTGCTTGAACAACAGAAATGTATTCTCTCACAGTTCTGGGCGTTAGAAGCTGAAGATCAAGGCATCTGCATGGCTGTGCTCCTTCTGAAAGCACTAGGGAAGGACGTGTTTCTGGCCTCTCTCATAGCATCTAGTAGTTTCGTAGCTTGTGGCAGCACAACTCCGATCTTCACATCATGTCGTCCCTACGTGCATGCCTGTGTCCAAACTTCTTTTGATAAGGATGCCAGTCATATTGGATTAGAGGCCCAGCTACTAGTCCAGCATGACTTCATCTTAACTGATTATATCAGCAATGCCCCTATTTCCAAATAAGGTCACAGGCTGAGGTACTGAGGGGTCAGGACTTCAACCTATGAAATTTGGGGTGGGGGGGACATCATTCAACCCATAACAAGAGGAAATAGGCACCTTGTCGTAAGGATTTTGTCCAAAATGAACACAGCTAGTAAGTGGTAGAGCCAGGATTTGAACCCCGGACAGTCGTATTTCATAGCTCATACAGAGAACCATGACACTGAAGGCATCGGTGAACCTGAGTGCTCAGAACCAGGTCCGAGTAGTGTGTGCTTGCTTCGAGTTGACCTAGAAGGAGAGGATGATTCAGGGTATTGAAGGAGGAGACAGAGAGGCAGATGACGAACATCTGAAAGGTTGGCTCTTCTTCGACACACAAATGAAGGGAGGAAAGTGCTTGCCCTGAGGAGGCAGCAAGAGGAGGGTGCAGAGTTGATGGAGACTGGCAGGTGGCACTTCCCCTCCCCCACTCTCTCCCCCCTCCCCCTTCCCTTCCTGCCCCCCTCCACCTGGACAGATAGCGTGAGGCAGCTGTCCTCTGAGGGGGAACGGAGCTAAAGGAGGATGCTGAGAACGGCAGAAAAATGGTTCTTTCTAGGACTTTATAGATTTCCCCTGCACGGAAAGACCTTCCCACTCCTCTGGCGGGTGGGGGTGAGGCTCAAGAGGAGATATAAATATCTCTCACCCTTTTTTATAATTCAGGAGCCTATCAGTCACTGGAGGGGACCAAGGCGAGAGGTCTGGTGATGGATGGGGGCGATGCAGAAGGTGTCTGAAAACATACAAAAAGGGCGACCTGGAGTCCTGACTCCCTGGACCACCCGAGTGACAGGGCTGATGCCACAGGGAGCTTGGGACACGCGGCACTGCCACCCCAACGTTCCTGGCTGAGCGCTGTGTGAAGACAGGCTAGGTATCCGACATCATTCTAGATGTGGTAGGGGTTTCATATTCATCTAGATTTTACCGAGCACTTACTTTAATCAGGCACTGCCCCCTCGAATGATCACATTTAATCCTCACAATCTCCAAGAAGTGGGTATTATTACATCCTTTCCACAAATGAGGAAACTGAGGCTCAGGGAGAAGAGGCAAGAGTTAGGATTTCAACCCAGGTTGTTTGGCGTCAAAGCCCGTGTGATTCACCACAGTGAAAGGCCACTCTCTGAAGGTAGAAGACTTCCGGTTCATCTCAGCAATCTCCTTGCGCTTCTCTAAAAAGCTTTTCTGTGAGGAGGAGTCCCACACCTCCTAGGAAAGCCGTGATTTGCATTCCAGGCATGTTCACCTTCTGTGTCAACAGCCCCCATCTACACGGAGCCCCCATCTTTTTTTCCCCTAATGGACAACCATAGTCGCTTCTTGATGGGTCTCTTAGAGCTCACTCTTGCCTCCTATTGGTCCATTCCGCACAGAGCCACCAGAGTGTCCTTTGCAAGAACACAGATCTGGGGAGTGCCTCAGAAAATTAAAAATAGAATAACCATATGATCCAGCAATTCCACTTCCGGGTATCTACCCCAAAGAATTCAAAGCAGAATGTCGAGCTGATATTTGCACACCCGTGTTCAGAATAGCCAAAAGGTGGAAACAACCCAAGTATCCATGGACAGATGAACAGACAAACAAAATATGGTCTATCCATACAGTGGAATAGTATTCAGCTTTAAAAGGAAGGGAATTCTGACACAGGCTACAACATGGATGAAACTTGAGGACGTTACACTCCATGAAATAAGCCTGTCACAAAAAGATAAATACTGTGTGATTCTCCTTATATGGGGTAGCTAGAGGAGTCAAATTCACAGAGACAGAAGGAAGAATGGGGGTTGCCAGGGGCTGGGGAGGGGAGGCAACGAGGAGTTGTTGTTTTAATGGAATATGGAGTTTCAGTTTTGCAAGGTGGAAAGTTCTAGAGATGGATAGTGGTGATGGTTGCACAACAATGTGAATATACCTAATGCCACTGAACTGTACACTTAAAAGTGGTTAAGATGGTAAATTTTGTTACCTGTATTTTATTGCAGTTACAAGTAATAATTTAAAAAGCCGCTCACAGATCTGACTACGTCAACTGGCTGCTTAAATTCATCTATGACGCCCATTGCTTTAAGATTGGCATAAAAATCTTAATTTTTATCTTTATCTTGCCAAGGCCTGCGAGATCCAGGTGACCTCTGCCCACCTCTCTAAGCTCATCTCTTAGAGTAAGGGAGCGAGATTTTATAATGTCCCAGTGCCTGAAACAAAGATGATAATCTGGTTATGATAATTATGGAGGACAGACTCCAAGGTGGCCCCCATGGTCCCCATCTCTCATTGTTCACACCCTTGTATAAACCTCTCTTCATGAGGATAAGCAGAACGTGTGACTTCCTTCTAAACAAGTAGAATAAAGCAGCGGGATAGGATGTCACTTCCATGATGACATTGCCAGTGATTGGATTGTAACTTCATTCAGTGACTAGATGCTCTCCCTTGTTGGCTTTGAGGAAGCCAGAAACCATGCTGGGAAAGTTGCCTTTGATTGACACCCAGCAGAAAACCGAAACTCTTGCTCCAACAGGACGCAAGAAACTGAATTCTTCCAGTGACCGCATCAACCAGGAATCTATCTTTCCCCAGTTGAGTTTTAGATGAGACCTCAGCTCTGCCTGGCATGTTGATTGCAGCCCGAAACAGATGACTCAGCTAAACCGGGACTGGATTCCTGGTCCACAGACCTTGTGACAATCTGTTGCACAGCAACAGCTAAGCAATACAAGGCTGATGCTGTTGATCATTCATTTTTTTCTTTTTTTTGTGTGTGTGTTAAAATACACAAAACATAAAATTTACCATCTTAACCACTTCTAAGTGCATTGTTCAATGGTATTAAATAAATTCACATTGTTGTGCAGCTGTCACCACCATCCAGACTCATTGTGCTTCCCATCTTGTAAATCTGAAACTCTTACCTGTTAAATAATAACTCGCCATCCTCCCCTCCCCCCAGCCCCTGGCAACCATCATTCTACTTTTTGTCTTTATAATTTTGACTTCTCTAAGTACCTCATATAGTATTTGTCTTTTGGTGACTGGCTTATTTCACTTAGTATAATGTCCTTAAGGTTTATCCATGTTGTAGCCTGTGTCAGAATTCCCTTCCTTTTCAAGGCTGAATTGTATTCCATTGTATGGATAACCCACAGTTGGCTTATCCATTCATTTGCTTCCGTGTTTCAGCTATTGTGAATAATGCTGCTGTGAACATGGGTGCACTGATCATGCAGTTTTGAGAGCTAGCCTTGTGTGGTTTCTGGGTCTGAAGTCAGGCATTCATCTATCCATCTCCTTGTTCGTTCAGTCCTCACTAGATCAAATGGGAACCCAACTCTGTTTCTTATTCCCGGTGTGACCTCAGTCAGGTGCTTGAACCTCTCCAGGCCTCAGTTTGCTTTTGTACGATGGGAGGTAGCAAGGACCCATCTCTGTGGCAACAGAGCAGGTGCTCAGTGCCTGGGCCTTGCATGCCGGCTTCCTTCCCCTCCATGCTGCCTGGCGGGACAGGGAGGCTCAGGGCCCATCTCTACTTCTAGCTCACTCTTTTGTCACTTCCAGATCTGACAGGCCTCCTGGCTCTGGGGGCGTGGTCTGAGCAGGTAGACAAACAAACCCTGGGATGCCTGGTCAGCCCACATGCCACCTGTCCTGCCTCGGAAGGGTCTGAGGCCAGATACCTTCTGATGGGAAGCTTTGGACCACCTTGACCCCCAACCCCCTCTGTTCTGCATCCCCAGTGTGCAGCCCAGCTCGCCAAGGAAATGAGGCCCAGTCAGAGATCCTGGGCATTGATGAAGCAGAGATGAGTGGCCGAGATGTCTGAGGCCAGGGATACTTATATTCCTGCAGAGGGAGGAATAGCTGCCCTTCTCAGCCCTCCCTGGCTCCTTGAGGGGCCGCCCACCCGCCTGGGAGGTTTCCTTCCAACATTCCTCTGTGTTTTGGGCTCCCACTGGGCAGGAAGCAACTGCTACCTCGAACCCCCAGGACATCTCAGCTGACACTGTCATTCAGCCTGATTCCCAGAGATCCCCAGGGACAGGGGAAGCGGGCAGGCAGAGGGGTCTCCTCTGTTGCTTGTGGACGGGGGAGGCTGAGTGCTGACTCTTAGGAAGATCATCCTGTTGGCTTTCTCTCCTTCTCCCCAGGGAGAGAATTTCTGTAAAAGAGAAACAAACCAACAAAGACAGACAAGCAAAACCTCCCTTCTGACTCTAGAAGTCTCAAACCAAATACAGGCATCCCTCCTTTCGTTGCACTTACTGTGCTTCGCAGATATTTTGTGTTTTACAAATTGAAGGTTGGTGGCAACCCTGAGTCAAGCAAAATCTATCAGCGCCATTTTTCTAACAGCGTGTGCTCACTTCCTGTCTCTGTGTCACATGTGGGTAATTCTCGCAATATTTTAAACTTTTTCGTTACTATTATATTTGTGATGGATCTGTGATCAGTGATCTTTGACGTGACGATTGCAAAAAGATTATGATTTGCATCACCGTTGGGTACCCATCCTTCATCCCCGCTCAAGTGCGAGCTCCTTGTGAGCAGGGACCCCGTTCCATTCACCTCTGTCTCCCCAGCACCTGGACCCCAGTAGGTGCTCCATAAATGCCTCCAGAAAGGAATTCTTTTTTTAAAAATAAATTTATTTATTTTTATTTATTTATTATTTTTGGCTGTGTTGGGTCTTCGTTGCTGCACGCGGGCTTTTTCTAGCTGCGGCGAGCGGGGGCTACTCTTCATTGCGGTGTGCGGGCTTCTCATTGCGGTGGCTTCTCTTGTTGCGGAGCACGAGCTCTAGAGCGTGCGGGCTTCAGTAGATGCAGCACATGGGCTCAGTAGTTGTGGCTCACGGGCTCTAGAGCGCAGGCTCAGTAGTTGTGGCTCATGGGCTCTAGAGCGCAGGCTCAGTAGTTGTGGCGCATGGGCTTAGTTGCTCCGCAGCATGTTGAATCTTCCCAGACCAGGGCTCAAACCCGTGTCCCCTGCATTGGCAGGCCGATTCTTATCCACTGCGCCACCAGGGAAGCCCCAGAAAGGAATTCTTAAGAGTGGCAGGAAGAAGGATGGAGTCACGAGGTGCAAGTTGCCCTTGGAAGGAAGGGACAGGTTAGCATCTTTGGGTGTGATTGTCCTTGTGCCCGGGTTCTAGGGATTGAGTCCTCTCTTTCAATGGAATCCTCGTCTCCTTTCATAATTTAGAAATGTTATTCTGGGAGTGGGGTCTGAGGCATCACCAGACTGCCAGCGGGGTCCCCGGCACCGACAAATAAAGGGAAGGGGCTGTTCTGGCCCTGGGCACACAGCTTTCCTCCTCCTGTGTCAACTTCTAATGAGGGAAGAAATCTCTATCCTCCTAGATTAGTGACCTTCCAGGAGAGGCTGAGCACGTGGTGAGAGGGACGGAACCTGGGGTCTCCTGCTTCCCTTTCCTCTCTTCTCTTCTCCCCACCCCCTCTTCCTTCTCCCTCCCTCCTCACCCTGTCTCTCCCCTCCTCCCCCCTCCCTCTTTCTCAATATCTCTCCCTGTCTCTCTCTGTCTCTCATTACCCTTCTCTCTGCCCTTCTGTCTCTCTCTGAATGTTTGTGTAACTGTGTACAATAAGACATTTCTTTCTTTACCTGTGAGTGTATGATACCCGGACAGTAGGGGGTTCCCTTTGTGTGTGTATCTGCCTGCATGGCTCTGGGTACATCTCCTTGTTTATGTAGCATGATATATATTTGTACACCTGGTAGCTGGCGTGTTCTCTTTGGGTCCCTGGGAGTCTGTGTGTGTCTGTACGTGTGGAGGTATGGCTTTCCTGTGTGTGTTTACCTATGTGCTTTAGTGTCTGTGTACACCTGGATGGTTTGAAGATTCTGAGTGTGTACACTTGGGTATTTCCCTGTGTCTCTGTGTTTCTGCCTGTTCCCTTGGATGTTTGCATTTCTCTGTGGATTTATACCTGGTTGTCTGGGTTCTCCTCCATGACCCTAAAAGGTGTGATCCTTTGTGTGTAAACCCCCAGTGGTGTGTGTATTTCTCCCTCCGCTCCTCTCCCAAGAAACTAGAGTTTTTCTACCTTCGCACATTCTTGAACTAGTCAAGATGATGCCCACAGGTGAAACCTTCATGATCTAGGTCAGAGGTGGCAAACTTTTCCTTAAAGTGTCAGATGGTAAGTATTTTAGGCTTTGCAAGCTGTGTGGTCGCTATCACAACTCCTCACCTCTGCCTTTGTAAAGTTTCAGCAGCCTCACATAGTACATAAACGAATGAGTATGATTGTGCTCTAGTGAAACTGAATTTGTGGACGCTAAAATATGAATTTCATGTAATTTTCAGATGTGAGAGAATAGTCTTCTTTTCATTGTTTCCAACCATTTAAAAAGGTGAAAACCATTCTTAGCTCATGGGCCATACAAAAACAGGTGGTGGGCTGGATTTGGGCCACGGGTCATAGTGTCCAGACCCTCAGTCTCTGCAGGTCAAACTGGCCTCCCTCCTGTGGCCTCCACCTGGCTTGAGAAAGTCATGTGTCAGGGGCGACTGGGCTAGCACAAAGACCTCTGGGCCTTCCCAGCGGGTCAGGAGACCAGCCCTGGATCCCGGCAGGCTGCGATCACCGATCTCTGAGGGTTTGTTAAGGGTCCCCTTGGTTGGGCTTTGAGGCAGAGATCTCGATACCCGAAGACCTTGAGTTGAGAGCAGAATGGGGCAAACCACCTGTACTTAAGTCCCAGCACCACTACCTACAAGCCTAATGACTTTGGACAAGTGACATCCCCTTTCTGAGCCTCAGTTTCCTCATCAGTAAAATGGGGCTCTTAATTGTACCTTCACCCTAGGGCTGTTGTGCAACCACAAAGACACAACAAGCGTACACTGAGCATAATTCCTGGTGAGCATGAAATGCACAGGAACTTTGGCCACATCTGTGATCATTCCTGAGTACAGTGAACCCCTAAGAGGGGAGCAAAGATTTCTGCCAAACTGGTCTGGGCCCTCGTGTTTCTGCTTTGCTGTGATTCTCAGGTTCTTAGGTTACCCAGAAATGTAACCCCTGGTATTTCTCTTAGATTCCTCAGATAAAAATCTGGGTAATTACTGCCTTTGTTACTTTAATGAGCTACTTCAGTAACTGTTGTTTACATGCTAGAGCAATTATCTGTTAGAAATACTGGCCTCTGGGTTTCCATAGCCCCACTTTTCCAGGGTGGCAGTTGGGGGCATCTCTCTGCTCCCCTCATTCCGCAGGGGTGAGAGGTACGGAAGGTCAGGGATCACTGAAGGGTACTTCTTGGGGCCAATGCAGGCTGGTTGGGGAAAGCTGCTCTCAGAACTTAACCTGCAAAACTGCTCCTGGGACCATGACTTCCTCCTGATGGTCCTTCAGCCTGACATTGTAACCTGCAGAGTTTCCCACGCCAAGGATTTAATGACATTTCCACTTAACTCGTGACTTTTTACCTTGGAAATACCATTGCCCACCGTGTAGCAGGGCAACCATATGGCCTGAGTTCGGGGACCAATAATAACTTGGAGACTCTATTTTGATCAGACAAAGCTTCCCCTAAATCTTCCTCCATTGTGTCACTATTCTGCTCAATAACCTTCAGTGTCTCCTTGCTACCTTGGGAGTAAAGTCTAAGTATCTTACCCAGAATTCAAGGCTTTCCGTGATGTGGTTTGGCCCTACTTTGTCCTATCCTCTGTCCATCTGTGGACCACCTGCTCCAACCAGTCTTGTTTCCTCACTGCCCCACCACGCCATGCCCTTCCAGCCCCCCAGCCTTTGCTCATCAGGTCCCTGGTGCATGGAGTGCCTTTCCCACTTCTGCTCCATCTGTTGTAACTTTGTCCTACCTGTTCTGCTTGCTAGTGGCACAAGCTTGAGCAAGGTACTTTGCCTCTTGCATCAAACTTTACATCTGTAAAAAAGGGATCATAAGATGACATACTTAGAGGGCTATATCCAGGAGTCAATAAAACATTACATGTTAAGGGCAGAGCACAGTGCCTGGTACACTGTAGGCTCACAGTTAGCTGTCACTGCTCTTGCTATAGTCAAAAGTACCACTTCCCCAGCTACCCAGGCTTATTTTGATTTCTTACAGCTCCAGGGGCAGCCGTCTCCCTGAAGTTCCATCTAGCAACCAGGCACCATGAATATTTTCCTAGCCTGCAAAGCAGACCAGCCAGTCCCCTCTTACTTTAAAGAGGTTTCCTTCTGACAGCAATTTGGGGTGTTGAATACAGCCTCTGAAAGCCCTCATTAGCGTGCCTTGTTCCTTGTTCCTGTAAGGTGTCTTTGCATGACCCCTGTGCCACTGTCATGATTCAGAACCTGTGTTGAAAGTTCCTGTATTCCATCTCTGAGATCAGCCCCTTAAGCAGGAAGGTCATTGTCAAGGTCTTCGGAAGAGAAATCTGGGAACAGTTGCCCCAAGGAAATATTCCAGCTTTGCCAGATCTTGAGGAATAAAAAGGAGGAAGGGAAAATGTTTTATGAAGTATAATGGGTCTTTTCAGGCATGCTCAGCTTTTGATTCTGCAAAGCAATTACATGCAAGTTACGTTCTTCAATTAAGACTCTAGCACCACTGTGAAATAAGTACTGTTGGTGGGAACTGCAGCTCAGAGAGGTTAAGTGAATTGTCCTAGCTCACACAGCAGGTAAATGACGAAAATGAGGCTTGAACAGAAATCTTCATCTCAATACAAACACTTTCTAATAGTCTGGACTTCCTGTGGCAGGAACCCCACTTTTTAACTGAGCACATGGCTGCCTATCATAAACAACTATTGTACATTGTCCAACATCACTTGCAACCAGTGATCTATAATGCTCTGGCCAATGAAATAAAAGCAGAACCGATGTGTGGGCCTCGTAGGAAGACTGCTTAAAGGGAGGTGACCCAAGTGGGAGAAGCCTATTTAGCTCTCTGCCTTCTTTCCTCCTTCTTTATGGCTACAACTTGACTGTGATGGCTGGAGCTTCAGCAGCCATTTTGAACCATGAAGCAATTATGAGACTTGATCACATACTAGAAAGTAGTACAAAAAGTTGAGTCTTGGGTCCCTGATGTCACCACTCCCCTGCCATATCAGCCTTGAACTGCTCTTTCTCAACTTCTGTTAGATGCTAGAGATACAAACTTCTACCTTGTTTAAGCCACGTCATGTTGGTTTTTCTGTCAATTGCAGCCTTCTCTCTCCTGTATGTGCTCTGATTCAGACTCTTTTATATGTTCTTATGACATCCTCTATGTCCCTTTCATAACACTTATCACAGTCTGATTGCATTATTTATTTTACAATTGTTATTATTTAATCTATGCTTCCAAAAGGATGCAACTCCATGAAAGCAGGGACTGTGTCTTTCCTATTTGTTGCTACTCCCTAGCATGTGGCAGATGGCTAGGCTAGAGGAGGCACTGATGATTATAGAATGAGCAAGTATTTCTTGCTCTGAGTCCCTGCAGCAGGTCCCAGTCTATTAATGCAGGGAAAGAGTCAGTTAATGCAACCTCCCACACATATTTTCTCTCTCTGGTGGGTTCCTTTTGCCTGCAAATACTGGGGCTATCAGGATGAACGAACCCCACTGGGGAAAGCCAAATTCAATACACACAAAACACATTTTCCTTTGTCTCCAAATCTATGTCATGTGTCTTCTAAGTCACCTCTATGTTCGGCTATGAGAAAATATCCAAGAAAGATGAGAAAAGACAGAAGGGTCTAAAGGGAGTGATTTCTTTTTCTGATGCAGTTTTACTTCATCACAAAGAAGCAAGGTGAACTTTGAGTGGAAAGAGTGTAGACAGAGGAGTGTAGGATTTATTGAGCTCATAACAATTGCATCATGACCGCGATGCAGTATCTTAAGTCAATGCCATCTACCTCCACATCTTAAATCCACCACTTTCTACCTGTGTGACCACAGGAATTCCATTGATCTCTGAGCCCTGGTTTTCTCATCTGCAAAATGGGAATGATTATAGTTCCCACCTCATAAGTTTGTTGAGAGGATTCAATGAGGGAACTCGAGTGTAAGGCACAGCACAGGGTAAATTCCTCTAAACAGGGAACTCTTTTTATGTTTGTATTTATTATAATCCATTTAGAAAGGCTTGTTGCTGTGACTGTTTTGTGACTCTGATCCCATTCTCGGGTTTTTGAAACCTTCCAGATGGGCTGCAAATTGACTGTGATGGATGGTGGCGCCGAATTGGGAAGAAATAATTCATTCTCTACCATCCGTACAGATGATGTACAGTGCAAAGTGCTTCTATCTAGCGTCGCTCCCCCTCTCCCCCAGCATAGTTCTCTTATTCTCTTAGCAGGTGTCCGTTATTCCCCTGCCACACATCCGTATAAGCAGACCTGGCTTTATCAAAGGACAGGGAGAGCTTGATTCTTGAGCTGGGGTGTGCCTACAGGAGTCTTTTAACAGACAGACTGGCTTTCATGCAGCCTTGCAGATGGCAAAGGGCTAATCCTTTTACCAGGTTCTAAGTTGAAAGGACTCTGGTGTAGGTTTAGTGTGAGACCCAAACATCTACCATTTGCTTTGCATATCCTTCTGTTTCTAAGTGACTCCTGCCTGCATTTTGCTCAAAATCAAATCCAAGTGAAGTGTGTAGAATAAAGGGATTGGACACTTTGGTCTTTCTAGAACTCCAGGTCTTCAACTGTGCAGGTTACCCAACAGGAGATAGTGGTACCCAACTGATGCTGGCAAAAGCAAGTTGTGGCTAACAAACGTGGTGAAACCCAATGGTTACCTGGCAGTGGCCAATGGGTGTCCACAGCATAGTGAGAAAATCATAGCAGCCAATAGCTGACCATTTGTTTTCAATTAAGGTGAAATTCACATACCACAAAATTAATCATTTAAAAGTATACAATTCAGAAACATTTAGTACATTCACAGTGTTGTGCTACCACAACCTCTATCTAGTTCAAAGGTACGTCATCATCCCAAAAGAAAAGCCTGTATCCATCAAGCAGTCACTCCCCATTTCCACTTCCTGTCTCTAAGGATTTATCTATTCTGGAAATTTCATATAAATGGAATTATACTATATGTGACCTTTTGTATCTGACATGTATCACTTACCATCATATTTTCCAGGTTCATCCATGTTGTACCATGTATCAGAATTTCATTAATTTTTATGAATAATATTCCATTGTATGAAAATACCACATTTTGTTTATCCATTCATCTATTAATGGACATGTGAGTTTTCTTCACCTTTTGGCGATTGTGAATAATGCTGCTGTGAACATTCATGTACAAGCATTTATCTGAGTATCTATTTTCAGTTTCTTTGGGGGGGGGTATATCCTTACAGGTGGAAATGCCGGCTCCTATGATAATTCTATGTTTAACTTTTTGAGCAATCAGTTGACCTGTTTTTATCCATGTGTGAGGTACTCCTGTGGACTCTTCAAGAAACCTGGGGGCAAGGATAGCTCAGTACACACACAGCTAAGCTCTTGCTTGAGCAAGTGGGGAGAGTAGCCCAAAAAGTTGGGGTTATTATTGTTAATGCAACCTTCTTTGACACCATAGGTCCTAGGAAAATCTTTACACTAGATTTACAGAATTTTCCATTTTGTATAAACCACTTTCTTTACCTCATTCTCCTATGATTTCTCTAGCAGTTGATAGTGGGTAGAGAGCTGGGAAGTTTGTGCTAATTCTCCTGGGAATCTGTAGTTCTGGTGGAATGTCCTAAACATGATCCTGTCTGTCACTATACAAAGCAGGTGCTTGAGCAAATCTTGGGTGCAGATAACTTATGTGCACCCTGGCACTTTCTGGGCCAACGCTGGTTGGAAACGTTGTCGTGCATGGCTTCTTACAAGGTGCGAAAGCCACCGGCCGGGAACGTGAAAGTCTCTAATTGTTGAGTCATGAGTAATTGCCTGACCTGGAAGAGCTTTCTCAGACTTGGTACCCTGTCATATTAGCTGAGGTTAGAAGAACTCAAATCAAGTTCATGTGTGAGGGTCCTAGGAAGGGGCAAGATGAACATCTAGTCTCGCCTCCATCTTCCCCAGTTTCCTCCCCTCGATTCCTATAAACGCTTTAAAGGCATGGTCCATGTTGTCACTGTTTTTATCACCAGTGCTAATCACGCAGCAGGTGTTTAATGAATGTCTAGTGAATAAATGAATGCACGGATTAATGGCTTTTTCTTATCTCCTTTGAAGACCTTGGAATAATGAGGAAGAATATAAAATACAGAGAACATCTATATCTATCAGGAAGATATCCTGGGAAGCTCTGTGCTTCCAAGGTTTGTTCCTACCATCGATTGTGCAAAATTCCAAGCACATAGGGTCTTCCCACCTGCTGTTTCCACTACTTGGATGCTATTCCCAGGGATATGGCACAAGTTCTCATTTCCTTCACATCTCTGCTCAGATGCAAACTCAACCTGGAGGCTTTCCTGACCACCAATGTAAAATAGCATCCCCTAAACCTCTAAAATGTTTGTCAGTTAATATTTGACACACCCAAAAGAATATACGTAGCATTTATATAATTATGAAAGCCTGCTTATAAAATAAAGCCCCGTGAGCCCACCACTGAAGAGCTAAAACACAGCTACTTCTGTTGGAGCTGCCTCTGCTCTCTGCCCCAATCCCATATTCCTCCCTCACCCCTATTCTACCACAGCATAATCACTACGGTGGATTTTCACCCTTTGCCCAGATTTATGTATTGCGTAGCATTTATCACTGCCCGACCTATTATACTTCTATTTGTTTGTGCATTTGCTATCTTTTCCCCCCAAAATCTAAGCTCCGAAAAGCTCAAGGATGTTTCCTGTTTGGTTCTTTATTTTATCTACAGTGCCCGGTACATAGTAAGCCCTGAATAAATATTTACTGAATAAATGAATGGATGAATGAATGAATGTTCATTGTAGAAATTCTTTCTTATCCATGGTAGTCATTTCAAGGTAGGGGGTGAGGAGGAACTCTACCTTGACTTTTCTTTAAACCCTAATCTCCTGTTATCCGATGGGTCTTCCTACTTAGGAAGGGGACAGACCCAGTTCAACTTCTGCTGGGCCCCTTTGTTGCTGTGTGATGCTGAGAAAGTCCATTGGGACTCCTTTCTCTGTCAAATGAGAGAAATGATAGTATCTACTGAATGAAGGCCACATAGTCTCTGCTCAATAAGCAATAGTCAGTTTTTATACTCAGGTTCTTCCCTAGAATGTTATTCTAGTGGACGATGCTAGGAGGGAGTGTTTTGGGCAGCACCTGTGGCTCTCTAATGCTGTGATCCTCTTCTGTAGGGAAGCGTACTAGAAGTAGGAGCTCTTTAGACAGCATCTGACCCTTCCCTACCTCCCAAGCCTGCACCCTCCACCCTCTGCCCCTTCCCTGGAATCTTGGTGGGGGTGATCTACATAATTCAGCGCAGTTGCTGGGCACCCCTAGTTCCCATGTATCTATTTTTATTCCATTTTTTCCTACAATGTCTTCAACCTCTCCCATACCTCCTCACCCCCACCCCCACACACACACATACACCCATTCTCTGCTTGGTTACCTTGGTTACCCCTCTCCAGCCTTCAAGACTCAACCTGGATACCACTGGAAGCAATTTCTCCTCACTGTACCCAGGCTGGGGTAGGTGTCTCTTCTGGGCTTCTCTCATCCTCCCCAATTCGATCATCCCCATTTAACTGCATGATATTTATTATTTCACTTTTCCTCTCAGGCTACAGGCACTTTGTCCCCGGGAATACCTTTCATCTCCGTGTCTCAGCTTCCAGACCATAGCGATGTCTCAAGCGTCGGTGGGTGGGGGGAATGCAGAGTCAGGTAACTTCTGTTCCATTTCATCACACAATGAAGATGTTGATGGGGACCCCAAGAAAAGGTGGTTTCCTGGTCTTAATATGAAGAATAGCTGTTCTTCTGAGCAATTGGCTTGGGTTTGTGCAGGCTTGAGAATCACACAACTTTCTGATTCGTCTTTTTCATGTTGGCTGCCAGGAAGCTGAGAGCCGGACAAGTACTTAGCAGATGGGTGGGTCACCGTGGAGATACTTCTTTCTCTGATGTCTTATCCCTCAAACTCGATGGTCTTGTCTGTTTTCAGGGAAAAATCTCCTAGACCAACTATACCTTTCGTTATTTTTGTTGCATTTTATGGGTCACTGGAAGTGAGCTCAAGTCATTCCTAAAGGAAAAAAATGAGCTCAGCATCTGTGTTAGTTTCTTTTTGCTGCTGTAACAAATCACCACAAACTTAGTAGCTCAAAATAATACAAATCGGGAGCTTCCCTGGTGGCGCAGTGGTTGAGAGTCCGCCTGCCAGTGCAGGGGACACGGGTTCGAGCCCTGGGCCGGGAGGGTCCCACATGCCGCGGAGCAACTAAGCCTGTGCGCCACAACTACTGAGCCTGAGCTCTAGAGCCCGTGAGCCACAACTACTGAGCCTGCGCGTCTGGAGCCTGTGCTCCGCAACAAGAGAGGCCGCGATGGTGAGAGGCCCACGCACCGTGATGAAGAGTGGCCCCCGCTCGCCGCGACTGGGGAGAGCCCTCGCACAGAAACGAAGACCCAACACAGCCAAAAATAAATAAATAAATTTATAAAAAAAAAAAAAATACAAATCTACTATCTTACGCTTCTGGAAGTCAGAAGTCCAAAATGGGTCCTACGAGGTTCAAATCAAGGTGTCAGCAGAGTTGTACATGTTCTGGAGGCTCAAGGGAGAATCTGTTTCTTGCCTTTTTCAGCTCCCAGGGGATGCCTGAATACCCCAGCTTGTAGCCCTGTGTCACTCTGACTTCTGCTTCCATCATCATATATCCTCTCTCTGACTCTCCTGCCTCCTTTTTAGAAGGACCTTTATGATTACATTTAGGGCTCATCTGGATAATCAAGAATAATCTCATCTCAAAATCTCTAATTTAATCACTCTTGCAAAATCTTCTACCACATAAACTAGCATATTCACAGGTCCCTGGGATTCCAGGGATTAGGAAGTAGATCTCTCGGGGGAGGGGGATTATTCTACTTCCCACACCATCCAACCAACCACCTAGCTAATTAAGTTACTTCTGAGGGCAAAGCAATACATGGTGATCTGGGATTTTCAGGTAGTAATTGTCTTTAAAGAACTTTTAATAGGAACAATAACCAAAAGTGAGATGGAACTTTCACTTTGGAAGCTCAATCTTTCCAGAGAAATTGGGATGTGATTCTAAGTGACTTGAAGGAATAAGTTGATCCTGAGTCCCTGTCTCAGTGGCCTCCTCCCTTTCCATTCTCCTCCCTCCCTCCCACCCCTCTTCCCCAGCTTGTTTTACCAAGAGGTACCTGGAGCCCTTAAGCAACTCCTTCCTGAGGTCAAAACCTGTGAGGTTTCCCAAGCATGCCCTGAAGCTGACACCTCTCCTCGTGCTTTTGAAGCACTGCTGACACCCAGTTTTAATTAAGCAGCTGAAGAAGTGTTGTCTTGACAGAAAGTCTAAGATATTTTGAAATAAGTTCTTGGCAATTCAACTCCCAAGGGAAAGCCCAGCTTGCCTTTCTGGTTTGCTGTGTTTAAACCTCCTTTTGATGACTCTGTGAAAGTCTGACCTTCTCGGGCACTGTCAGCCAGGGTGCTTGGAACAATTGGCCCTTCATGTGATTTTCTTCATATTAATGCTCCCTGGTTACCCTCAGCAACCTTCCTTCCCTCCCCAGCCTAGGCTTACTTGATCTGTTGAATCTAGTCACTCCAATCGACCAAGCAGATATTTCTAGATGTTGCAATCATATTCCAGGCCCCAATCAGAACATAAAGCATTATAGGCATTATACATCATCTCTATTCCTGTAGTGCTAATTCTAGGCACTGCTGTGATGCAGAAATCCAGTGGTTCATTCCAAAAACAAAAAGCTTAAAAACTATGTTTCTCTTAAAAGATCACACTTTTCCAGACTCTATCTTGTCCTAAAGAGGAAAGTTTGGGGGCAGAGGTTGGTTTGAATCTCTTGCTTCACTTGTTGGGTGTATAACCTTAGCAAATTTTCTGAATGGATAAATTCCAGTTCCTTTATCTGGGGGTGAAATGGGGGCAAACACACACACACACACACACACACACAAACGTGGGCATGCTACACACCAGGACAGGTTTCTATGAGAGCAAAAATATATTCCTGAAACTTGACACCTGCTACAAAACTTTCAGTAAGTACATACAGAGAAGCACGGACAAGTGAGAGCAGGGGTGGAGAGATTATATTCAGAATACTTGGGTTTATTTACCAGGTATATATTAGGACTTACCTTTTCTATATACCTCAGTTTCCTCATCAGTAAAATGGCCATAATAATGTTACCTTCAGAGCTAGTTGAGAGTTTGAATTAATTCATACTTGAATTAATTCATACCTGGCGCATAAACAATAACTATTATTATCTTATTATTATTCTATAAGATGGATATAATCACCAGAGATCTATGCAAAGGGCTGGGTGGCCGAAGTTCAATAAATGTGAATTGCCATTGTCATAGACAATTGTTCTGTGCATTTGAGGCTGGATTTAAGAAAATGATATCATGGTTAGTATGGAAGATTGGTACAGAAGACTTAAATTTGCTAGTGTAAAGTGGTGGAAATGTTCAGAGGAGTTTTCATATAGATGGAAACTGACTGGCACAAAGAGCATTAGAATCATGATTAAGGAGGCTGAATTAGATACTGAGGCAGAGATAAAGAATTACATCCATGCATCTGAACCTTTGCACTGCAGAAGATAAATGATACAAAGAATTAAAGAAAAATTGAGCTGATATGAACATTTTGCCTTTTAGCTCGTCGAAAGCTAGTAGCGCTTTTTTTGGTCAATATTTACCTCCTGAATTGACAAATGGGAGTCAATACTTACTTCCTATGGTTAGTATATCTATTTTCTGTACACTACATGTAAGCGGCCTATACACACAGGCACCGATACATTAATAGCTATATCAATAGAAAATCAACAATAATCATTTATTTTTAGTGGCCATCACCACTGAAACACCAACAATACAATACACTCAAGACAAAGAGGAATGCTTAGTGTGATAGATATCTGTGGATAATTGATTTAGGTTAACAACTTCCTTTCCTAATGGTGCTAATTGCGTTAATCAATGGGCTGATTTCATCAGAGGCTTTCAGAGGCCCATCCTGGACGTTGCCAATTCTTTCTCTGGTTGATGAGTTAGTTCCCCACGTGAAGACACCCAGGCTCGATTTATAATCGTCAGCAGAACTGTTTTAGTGATGACTTGCAGTCCAACCAAATAACCCGTTCAGCAGTGCATGGTCCTGTTAGAATTCTTGGACCAGGATAATTGAGTAGATCAGATCTGATGCAGTGGGTAGTTGGTGGTGGTGCTGGCGATGTGGTTTTGGGCTTCCCAGAATTTTCCCCCCTTAATATAGCCCCTTCGTTACCTCTGTGGGCACTTTACTCATCTTCACTCTTGTTGTTTTAGTGGACGATGATCTACACCAATAAACCAATAGACATTCTCCTGGGAATTTATATCTTGATCAGAAGGACTCAAAGACAGGGAAAAAGATATGCTTATAACACATTAATTTTAGTGGAGGCATCCAGACAAACCTGTCATATGCATACTTGTTCTCAAGCCTCCAGGAAGTTCCTGGTTCCTGAACACACCCATCAATCATCTTGAGTTCCCCCATATCCTTTTAAGCTTATGATACCCAGAGTCGGCTTCTGTTGCTTGCAATCAAATAGTCCTAAATGGTTCAGTCAAACTGGCTTTATCACCCATGCCAATTCCAATTGATTGGTAGTGACTATATGGAGTGTTGTGTTAAGAAAGATTCAGAGGATTCATGCAAGAACTGTGGAAAGAGTGTAGCACTCAATTAGCAATATCTACTTAGGGTAAGTGTGGGAGGGATGGAGTGGGGGTAGAATATTACTAATGTCAAATATATGCCAGGGACCTAAAGACAGAGAACACGGTGTTTAAGGGATAGGGGTCTAGAGCCGACATTCTCCCTCTTCCCAGCTGTGTGATACTGGACAAGTCACTTAATTCCCTGTACCTCAGTTTCCTCTGGCGCACAATGAGGATATTAGTACCCCCTGTAGGGTTGCTCTGAGAATGAAATAGGTTAATAACAAGTAAAGGACTTAAAACCATATTTGCAGCATGGTGAGGGATAAATAAATGTTATCTGCTGCTACTGGTGTTGTGTCACTGCTGTACTTGGGGTGTAGATACTGGACATCTGAGCAGTGAATGAATGCATGGATAAACAGAAGAATGGATAAGTTACAGTTTTGAAGTAAAAGAGTCAATTCCAGAATATTCAGCACATTAGAGTCTGTGACCATTGCCATCATTTCCTTGACTGGGTTCTCAGAAGTTTTCATTGTTCTTCCAGGCACCTGTGTGCAATTTGGTCCCAGATTCCCTTGACTAGGTTTTCTATAGGAGTTAAAACCACATGATCAAATTCTCTCTCTCTCTTTCCACCCCTCATCAATGTATTTAAGCCAACATTCCTATTTAACATCTGTTACATATTTTTCTTTAAATAGATGATTTTGAAAAGATTTATTTCTAGCTGTTTCCTTTGGCTCATTACTAACATGTACTGTTACTGTTGTTGTCTTGATAACCCATTTCAGTCTTTTTTCTGAAGGAAAGGCCTTAAAGTATCCTGTTCTTCCTACCCACTTTCTACCCTCCACCTCGCTCAGGTCACATCTGTGGTCCTCATCACTTCAGCAGTCCAGACCCAGCTTCCTGGAAATAGATCCTAGGATAGATGGCTGCATTACCATGTTTTTCTTTTACCAATCTGGGGAGACCTGTCTGAGACATTGGCTCCTATTGACTTCTGATTCAAAAATGATTTCAACTCATTTTAGTCCACCATGTTTATGCGACTGATTTTGAAAATCAGGTTGTGGTTTTGAGTCCTTTCTTTCTTCCTCTCTCCCTCCCTTCCTTCCTTCTTTCCTTTCTTCCTTTCCCTTCTTCTTTCTTTCTCTCTCTCTTTCTCTTCCTTTCTCTCTCTCACTCTTTCTTTCTTTCTTGTCTTAGGGAGGTAAACATAGTTTCCAGGTCCAGATGAATCTTTGAATTTAACCGTATCTCTATCCTGAAACAATTCCTCGAAGCTGGACTCTTAAAGGCTCACCTTCTTTTCTATGGCTAAATAGATTTTCATTTTATTTTCAACAACTCAAAGGATATTTTTAAAGCCTTTGGAGTGTGGGCAATCTCATACCATCTATATTGGAAGAGAGTTGATGAGCAGACCATCCTAAGAAGCAGAAAGTCTAAATATATTTGATGATTGGCTGTGGAATGTGTTATGAGAACAGCAATTTTACCTTGTAAATTGGTTTTAGTTAATAATGAAATGATTTTGCATTTTCCACGTGTATGCTGACTCCACATGGGTGAAGGATCAGAGAGAGATTTGCTGGGTAGCAAAAACAAGCCCATATGGGGGTTTGTTCAAAACCCCACCAGGACTTGGCTCCCATAACATAATTTGTCACAGTATATTATAGTTTCCTGTAGACTTGTCTTTATCCCCCGCTAGATCAGGAATTTCAGGAAGCCATGGATTTACATCTGGGATACTGTAGTATCCCCAGGGCCTTACAATAATTGGTATTTGGTGGGTGGGCATTCCGAAAATTTGTTAAAAGGAAGCAAACAAGTGAGAAAACTATCTATAGACAATCTTGCAAATAAGTACTTGGGAAATGACTCTGTTCATTAGGGATCGTTGTAGACTGGAAGACTTTTGAACCATTTTTCAAGTTTCATATGGGTGGACCTTTTAGAATCTTAAGGGCTCTTACTGAGGTGGCTCCCGAGATCAGGATGACAAGCTTTTGACCGATGAGGCTGACATGAGTTCAAGCATGCTTTTAGGTCACTATCCACTCATTCTAGGCTCACTCTGAGAGGGTGGATTTCGGCCTGATTTGGGGGGGAATCTCCGCCTTGTTGAAAAACTGAAAGCCGCATACTTCTTTCTCATGGGCCATAAGATGAACAGTGTGATGCCATACAGAAGAGGTTGGTCAAGCCCTCTCGTGGCCCTTCTCAGAGTGTTTTCTTTTTTCTTCTCCATGAAGCCTGCCATGAATCCACAGAATGTCACAGACCATGCGGGATGGTCCAGATCAAGCCCTTCACCTGCTAGGAGGGGACAATCAGGGGGACTTCCTGCTGCTTTGATAGCAGTGCTCTGCTCTCCCTGCTGTCAGTTGTTGGCCTCTCTTTATTTCTCCATTTGTTCTTCACCTTCTGCACTCCTCGCGGGCTCTGGAGGACAGGAATTAATTTATGGTGCTGTGAAATGCGCTGGTCTTATCAAGGGATTACAGGTTAATACCCTGATGCCTCACCTCCCATACCTTTGGTCTTGGAGATCGTGTTTACAGTGCTGGTTTGAACTTGAGGGAGGGGGCGAGGTGAGGAAGAAGGCAATTACAAGGCTCCCAGTTGCCTGCTGACCTGTTTGAAGCAGGTAAGACTCACCCAGGTGTGGACAGGGGGACCCTCCACCCAGAGCCCTATCTCTGCAGGGAGATAAATTCACAGTTAATAAAGATAAGGGCCCCAGAGAAATGCCCTGAACTAGGACTGCATTGGCCGCCCAGCTGATCAAAGCCAGTTGTGACTAATTCTCTCAATGGGAAATTCTGCGCGTCAGAGAAGGTTTGGGGTCATGGGGCTGGTGAGGGAAAGCCGCCCTGGCTAGAAATGGCTTTGAACCCTGCCTGTCACTTAACGGCCGCGGGATCTTGGGCAGGTGTCTTTACCTCTTTAAGCTTCAACCTGCCGATCTTCCATGTCCTACATCTTAGGTTCTCTTGGGAGAATGAACCATAATAATGTATGAAAAGCAACGGGCATCCTGCCCAACAGAGTTGGTATCCACCAAATGTGAATTCCCCTTTTCCCTATTCTTTCCTTTGAGACTCGGAAGGTAAATAGATTTGGTGTGCTTATATTCATTCATTCATTCATTCATTCATTCCTCAGACGTATTGAGTACTTACTAGGTGCCAGAATCCAGGCTTGGCAAAAGGGTATGGAAGAAAAATATTAGATGCTTTGTGAGGCTATGTCTAAAGAGGGAGGGAAATGTTAAGACTGATAGCTCTCACATACTGTGTTCACACTTACGACATGCCATGCTTTTCTCTTATTTGCTCATTGAATCCTCATGACAGCTCTCTGAGATAGATACCATTATTATCCCATTTTTTTGATGGAGAAACTGGGGGCATGGTCATTAAGTAACTTATCCCAAAAGCCACAACTAGTGTCAGAATGGAACTTTACACTCCAGCTCTTGTGTGGGAAACCACTCAGGTGTACAAGAGGGTAATTATTACCCATCGACCCTTGGAGATTTACCCATTCAAGGGCTGTTGGCAGATTTGGATGTCTCTACCTTTGCTAGTCCAAGGGAGGTGGTCCGGGGACCAGCAGTACTGACATCGCCTGGGAACTGCTTAGAAATTCAGATTCTCAGGCCCTGCCCCAGACCTGCTGAATCAGTCTCATTATGACAAAGTCCCAGGGGATCTGTGTGCCCATTGGAATTTGAGAATGTTTGTCTATATGTGCAAATTATCCTTTCAATGGCATAATTAAATAATAACAACTAGGTAGGACCCATGTTAACCTAACCGGTTTGGTCCTTGTATAACCTTGAGGTAACTGGATTGGGAGGGAAGCTTGAGACACCTATAGGAAGTAACCCTGACACTGTTTTGGCCCCTCGTTTCTTTGACCCCTCAGGATTCTGCCACTACCTGCAATGTCTTCCCTAAGGTGGGCAGGGGGGATCAAACCCTCCTTGGCCTAGAATCTCACGAAATGCTTCTCAAGTAGGAAGATTCAGGACCCAACTCACAGATGTTCATTTCACTGGTCTGGGGCAGGCTTAGGACTCTGCATATTTAATAAGCACCCATGGATTCTGATGCCAAGGGTCCGTGGATTACGCAGTTTGAGAATCACTGACCCAGGGCCCTGTTTCTTTCTTTGGCATGCCTGACCAGAGATGCTGGCCTGCAGAACACACTCTGTTGTGGGCGTCGGTAGGGTTAAGATCAGGTCCTGGTCTAATTCTGCTTTGTTTCTCTTACCCTCAAGGAAGCATCCTGCAATGCAGTTGAGGGTGATGTGATATGAGTGATGATATGATAACCAAAGATCTTTTTAGAACATTATATAAAGGATCACTCAGCTCTGTAGAAAACCCTCCAATGGCTTCCCATTCACTTCACTAAATCCTACTCCTTACTGTGGTCAGTAAGACCTTTTATGATATGTCTCTAGTCCCTCATTGACCTCACTTTCTACCATGCTCTCTGGGATCTCTCAACTTTAGTCTTACTAGTTGCCTTGCTATTCCTCTGACCTACCAAGCCAGTTCCTACCTTAGGGCTTTCCATGGGGTCTCCCCCAGGGCTTCATGGGCTCATCTTAGTTCGAATGTCACCTCCTCAGAAGCCTTCACGGACCTACTCTTCCTTGTCTTCATGGCCCTCATCACTATCTGCAATCATGTAAGTCATTTAGTTGTTTACCTCGTCACTATGTGTCTCTCCACGAGGCTGTCATTTCCATGTCTGGACCATTCCTATCTGCGTCCCCAAGACTGGGAAGAGAGCCTGGCACACAGAGGCTGTTCAGTAAATATTTGTTGGATGAATGAATAAATGCACAAGCCTATTTTAATATTTTAAGTAAATGATCCCCAAACTTTAGCAATGGAATGATTATTAGAAATTAATCATGTCTGATACTCCACATTGACCACCTTTCTTTAACATGTTTCTGTGAAGTGAGCACGCATTCCTTATAGGGCTGAGAATGGAGAATGGCCCAACCTTACTAAGAGTATTAGTCTGCGATTGCTGCTGTAACAAATGACCACAGACACAGTGGCTTCAAACAGTGCAAGTTTACGATCTTACAGTTTTGAAGATCAGAGCTTCTAAAATCGAGGTATCCCTAGGGCTGCATTCCTTCTGCAGGCTCTACTGAGAGTCTTGCCTTTTCCAGCTTCTAGAGGCTGCTCACATTCCTTGGGTCATGGCTCCCTTCCATTCTTCAAAGCCAGCAATTGCATCACTCTGACTCTGCTTGTCACCATATCTCCTTCTCTGACTCTGACCCTCCTGCCTCCCTCTTATGAGGATCTTGTGATTCCATTGGTCCCACCCGGATAATCCAAGATAATCTCCCCATCTTAGGATCCTAAAGTTAATCACATCTGCAAAGTCCCTGTTGCCACGCACGGTGACATATTCCTAGGTTCTGGGGATTAGGATGTGGACATCTTTGCAAGGGACCATTGTTCTGCCTACAATGCCACCTTTACTGGCTGAAAAAAAAGGATGATTTGAGGTGTTCTTGGAGCTGTTGCCTGCTGTCTGGATCCACTATCACTCAGCCATCCTCAGGCCTCCCTCTCTGTACCATTTCTCTCTGAGTCTCCTCCATTTCATTTCCTCCAAGATTCCATCATCCTTCCTATACCACCTATTTTTGGTACCCTTAGATTCTCAGGCAGTTCATGCTGCACAAATATTCATTGTCAAATTTTTTTCTTGGGGCAGGGATAGCCATCCTTTAGGATGTTAGTATTAACCACTGCCCTTTTTTTTTTTTTTAATTTATTTATTTATGGCTGTGTTGGGTCTTCATTTCTGTGCTAGGGCTTTCTCTAGTTGCGGCAAGCGGGGGCCACTCTTCATCGCGGTGCGCTGGCCTCTCACTGTCGCGGCCTCTCTTGTTGCGGAGCACAGGCTCCAGACGCGCAGGCTCAGTAGTTGTGGCTCACGGGCCCAGTTGCTCCGCGGCATGTGGGATCTTCCCAGACCAGGGCTCGAACCCGTGTCCCCTGCATTGGCAGGCAGATTCTCAACCACTGCGCCACCAGGGAAGCCCTTAACCACTGCCCATTTTAAAATTTATTTATTTATTTATTTATGGCTGTGTTGGGTCTTCGTTTCTGTGCAAGGGTTTTTTCTAGTTGCGTCAAGTGGGGGCCACTCTTCATCGCGCTGCGCGGGCCTCTCATTATCGCGGCCTCTCTTGTTGCGGAGCACAGGCTCCAGACGCGCAGGCTCAGCAATTGTGGCTCACAGGCCTAGTTGCTCCGCGGCATGTGGGATCTTCCCAGACCAGGGCTCGAACCCGTGTCCCCTGCATTGGCAGGCAGATTCTCAATCACTGCACCACCAGGGCAGCCCCACTGTCCATTTTTGACGTGCCATCTTGTCACCAGTAGATTCTAAAAGTGCCATGGGATGGATACATAATATTTATTTCTGAAAGAACCCATATGAATTTTTCTCAGGGAAATTTAGTTTGTGTGACTTCTACACCACACACAGAGACATCTGAATACTCTCAGGAGGGTCACCAAACGAGACCAAGGTCTTAGAACGTCAGAGAATAAATACGGAATCAATTCATCTCATCCATTACCTGAACAAATTGTTCCTTTTGTCCCCAGCCCACAAGGTGGATCCCAGGAGGGAACAGGAAGTGGCCTGAGAAAATACACCCAGCTCACTGGTCCTGTGGATGGTGCCCTCCCCACGCCCAGCAGTGGCAAGCTGGCTTGTGAGAAATACGTCTTGGTGGGCACCACTTTCTCCAGAGTCCAGCGGCGGGCAAACGGCAGTCCTGACGGAATTCGACGAAGAGCTTAGAAGTAAGTGGTGGCCCTAAAACGTTGCTCTCAATGTGCCACAGTTCCAAAGTTCTGGAACCTTCTCTACCTCAGGCAGTGCTGTCAGGCAGAGCCTTTTGAAAGACCAGGCGGGATTTGCGGAGAAGGGGTTAATTCTTACCGCTCTCGGGTCATCTCTCTTCAGAGCTCTTCATAATTCGTGAGATAACCTGGCCCCTGGTACGGTGTCAAAGGGGGTACTGTCTCCAGGCCTCCCGTCTCCTGCTTGTGGTGCTGTTATGCTCTGATTAGTATTAATAATTGATTTATACAGCACCTTTTACAAGCCTCTCTGCAGTCGGCCCCTGTGAGGACACACGCAGCACTTCCCTTCACCCCCAGATGATAAGCTGCTACCCAATGGGGTGGGAGGCAGCGTCAGGCGCCGGTCACCTCAGTGGCGCCGTGACGAGGAGACAGTCTGATGCAGGAAGTAAGGTGGTGCCTTATCTCCTCTGGCTGGGGTGGGGGAGTGGGCGGAGGTGATCCCGGGCCTGTTATTAATTCATTGAAGGATCAACTCTCAGAGAAACCCAGGTGAGGGAGTTATCTTTTAGTCATGGGGCGAGGAGGGGCAATTTCCCTTAGGGTTGAGTTACCCCACTGTATAGATGAGAAAAAACAAAAAATGGCCAAGGCAGAGATGGAGTAAAGCCAAAGCATCTGTGAGTCACATTGGTGTGTTTCATGGGGCTGCGTGCCAAAGTGAAGTTGAAGATGAGGTGGTTATCCAAGGCTCAGGTCATTGGCCGCCATATTTTGTGGGGCTTGGGTTGCTTGTGTTATGTTTTGAGGCATTTTAGGTTGGTTTTTGGAGCTGAGGTTTTTCAGGGCCCCTGTGTGTGATCATTTGGATGTAGTTCGGCCAGTGTGAGTTCATTTAAGATCTCCAGTTCCTTGTATTTTTGAGTGAATCCGCATCATGTACTTTAGGAACATGGGTTCTGGATTAAGTCAATTTCATGGTGGTCCATACAAATACAGATCCCCAGACTTACTTGCTGGGTGATTGTGGGAAAGTCATAGAACCTCCTTGAACTTCAGTTTCCTTCTCTGGAAAATGGAATACTAATAGTACTCACTTCCCAGGGGTGAAGCACAGCACTGGTATGTGGTAAGTGCTCGGTAAAGATACACTCTTAATTATTTTATCATCATGATGGTCATCAATGTGTTCATCATCTTCATCAAATGGCGAGCCTCTCCTAGGAGAAATGAAACATCTTGGTGGATCATAAAGGAACTCAGTGTCCCAGAAAGGAGGCGTGAGACATACAGAGAGAGTTCTATGGTTGTTCAGACTCTGGTGCCACACTCCCTGGGAGGTCAGTGGGGAGGACCCAGACTCACCCCAGGGTAAAGGCCAAGTGCAGGAATGAGAGCTCTTGCGTGGCCAAATGGAAGAACTCAGAGACCAGGAATCAAGCACCAATTTCCAAGGAAGCCAGGCCATGTGGTGTGGGCTGAGATGTAGCGGGAACTAGGACTTGCACAGAAATATCTAGATCAGGAGTTTCCAATTCTGTTCTACCCAACACCAGTCCACTGATTCACACTCCATGAACAAAGGGTACCGTGGCCAAGTAAGAGGGGAGACTGCAGCACACTCTACCTCCCTCTTGGAGAGCCACAAAGTTTGTAGAAGTCCTTCAGTAAAGAAATGGATTGAATTTGGTTTAACTCAATACTTTCCAAACCTATTTAACACTTTATTTATTTTTATTTTTATTTTTTATAAATTTATTTTATTTATTTTTGGCTGCGTTGGGTCTTCGTTGCTGCACATGGGCTTTCTCTAGTTGCGGTGAGCGGGGGCTACTCTTCGTTGTGGTGCACGGGCTTCTCATTGTGGTGGCTTCTCTTGTTGCGGAGCACGGGCTCTAGGAGCACGGGCTTCAGTAGCTGTGGCACACAGGCTCAGTAGTTGTGGCACACGGGCTTTGTTACTCCGCAGCATGTGGGATCTTCCCGGACCAGGGCTCGAACCCGTGTCCCCTGCATTGGCAGGCGGATTCTTAACCACTGCGCCACCAGGGAAGTCCCCAACACTTTATTTTTATTTTTTTTTAACTGAAGTATAGTTGATTTACAACGTTGCATAGTTTCTGGTGTACAGCAAAGTGATTCAGTTATACATGTATATAATTATATAAACTTTTTCATATTCTTTTCCATTATGGTTTATTACAGGATATTGATATAGTTCCTTGTGCTATACAGTAGGACCTTGTCATTTATCTATTTTATATATAGTAGTTTGTATTTGCTAATCCCAAAGTCCTAATTTATCCCTCCCCCACCCCCTTTCCCCTTTGGTAACCATAAGTATGTTTTCAATGTCTGTGAGTCTGTTTCTGTTTTGTAGATAAGTTCATTTGTGTCATATTTTAGATTGCACATATAAGTGATATCATATGGCATTTGTCTTTATCTGACTTACTTCACTGAGTATGATAATCTCTAGGTCCCTCCACGTTGCTGCACATGACATCATTTCCTTCTTTTTTATGGCCGAGTAGTATTCCATTGTATACATGTGCCACATCTTCTTTATCCATTCATCTGTCCAAACCTGTTTAACACTTGAATCCCTCCTTCTATTTTGGTGTGATTTCATAAAATAACACATACTTTCCCTGGGAGAGACTGATTTAGACCAAGAGAATTAGAGAAAATTGTCTTCTCCAAGGCTGGAAAAAAAAAAGAAAAGATTTAAATCTTTTTAAAATCTGTGTTTTAAATGTATCCTACCTGAATATCATTTTTTAAAACTTGTAAATAGGCTCACTACCACTTCTAAATGATTGCTATTGTTGCTGGAAGTGTTCATCTGAGATTCTGCAGCTATTTTAAATGGCTTACTTGAAGGATGAAGAATAGGAAATAGCTATGTTCACAATATCTGATAATACCAATACTATTCATAATAATGTTGATCCAATAGTAACGATAATCCGTCATGGCTACTGTTTATGAAGTCCTGTCTATATGCCCTTCCTACACTAAGTGAGAAGTATGTATTATCTCATCGAGTCCTCCAAAGGGGAGACTGATGCTCATAGCGGGTGTGTAGTTTGCCCCAAGTCATCACTAGAAGGTAGCAGGGCCAACATTTGAATCCAGGATCAACCCTCAGAAAAAAGCAAAGGCAATCACGCTGCCACCCCGCATGGACCCTCTAGCCCTTCATTTCTATCAACATCCCGAAGGCTCCCAGAGTGACTCAGAAGGGGTCACATCTATTGTCAGGAGCCAGGGCTGCCCTGAGTCATTGGAAGCTGAGGCCCAGATCACTTAAAAATCTTCCCAGCTTCCTGCTTGGAAGCCTCATGAGTCACTGAAAGGCTGCATGTGGTTTAGGCACCGCCGAGGTGGATGGCAGCAGGTCTCATGACCCTGCTGTGTCACACGGACCTTGTCCTCTATGTGCCAGACCCAGCTGGGTGTTGTCCGGGTGTCGCTTTCATTTTCTGAGGCTCGCACCGCAGCACACGCAGAGTCTTTACACGTGCAAGCGTGTGATCTACTGTACGTGAAGGCCCAGCACACGGACCAGCTATTCCGGTTTGTGGGAGACTGTCCTGGTTTTAGCACCGAGAGTCCCACATTCTGGGAAATCCTCCAGGCTGTGGCAACCCAGGGCAGCTGGTCACCCTAAATAGAGGTTGACAGGTAAGCCTTGTCTAAAGGCAAGAGGCCCTCAAAAACAACCCGTGTAACAGAAAATTGCAGTTGAAGGTGGCAAAGTCCGTTCTGACTTTGAAAAACAACAGGAAAAAAAATCCAACAGTCTTCTTTATTAAATCCAGCACTTTCTTAATTCAAAAAAGGGCTTTTAAAATGATATCCTTCTACTCCACCATGATGCACTAAAATGATCGCAATACTAATAGCTATCTTTCGAGTGTGTTTACCATGCTCCTTGCTGGCCCTTGACATAGCACTTCATTGAATTTGCACAGCAAACTCATGAGGTAGGAGCTACTTTGATGCACAGCTGAGACTCAGGCAAGGTCACTTGTCCAAGGTCATAGGTAGGCAGTGCCCGCTTGCAGGCAGCTAGGACTCAGGGACCTGAGATCAGGTCCCAGGCCCCACCCCCTCAGCCATCCCACTCCCTGTAATAGAGATGAGCACTTTGAGAATGAACACTTTGGGGTCTTAATCATGCCAGAGTGCAAGCTTCCTGAGGGCAGCTTCTCTTTTGACAGTGTATCCTCAGAGTACCTAGCACGGGGCCTTAAACATAATAGATGCTCAATCAATGTTTGCTAAACTTGACTGAAGTGAAAAAAAATCTGATTCTCTACACAGAGCAAAAAATATTTTGCAGAAGGCCTGGTCTGTTTCAAATGGGCTGTTTCCTTTATTTCTCCGCTAAAATATAAGCTGTTTTAATAATGCCTGTCTCCCTACTGGATTATAAGCTCATATATATATAATATAATATATATTAGTAATATGTTAAAAATATATTAAACAGAGGATTATAAGCTCTCTTATTTATACATTATATATAATATGTTCATGTATTATTGTTATATGTAAAACTATAAGGACAAGCCCATACTGTGTTATTTGTGGCAAGATCCTGGCTGCTAGCAGAGTGCCTGGCACAGAGTAGAGGCTCAATAAATACTTGGTGAATGAAAGAACGAATAAGTATAGGCTGCCAAGCAAGAAAACAGTGGATAGAGAGAGCTTTGTTGCTCCGAAGGAAAATTCTCCAGCCACTTTTAAAACAATAAATGGGTCTTTTCTGAGTCCAGTAATTTCGGTACCAAGGGTGGGACTGCCTCAACTATGAGATTATTATCTGTGGGTTCTTGTTTCACAGCAGACAAAAATGTGAGCACACTCTCCTCCTTTTTTTTTTTTTTAATAAATTTATTTATTTATTTATTTATTTTTGGCTGTGTTGGGTCTTCGTTTCTGTGCGAGGGCTTTCTCTAGTTGCAGCGAGCGGGGGCCACTCTTCATCGCGGTGCGCGGGCCTCTCACTATCGCGGCCTCTCTTGTTGCGGAGCACAGGCTCCAGATGCGCAGGCTCAGTAGTTGTGGCTCACGGGCCCAGTTGCTCCGCGGCATGTGGGATGCTCCCAGACCAGGGCTCGAACCCGTGTCCCCTGCATTGGCAGGCAGACTCTCAACCACTGCGCCACCAGGGAAGCCCTCCACCTTTTCTTTAAGCCAGAATCACTGGTAGCCTCTTCAGTTGGACCTACCGGAAAATGGCAGCTCATGGGGATTCAGGTTTGGGTCTCACAGGGAATATCTGTAGATGAAGAAACCATCAAATAATAATAATAATAATAATAATAATAATAATAATAATAATACTACACAAGCACATAGCACTCTCCTATGTGCCTGACACGCTGCTGTGTTATATATAATTAACCTAATTATACTTCACAACCACTGTGAGGTTGGTACCACTGCATCACTTACAGATGAGAACATGAAGGTACAAAAGGTTATATAACTTGGCCAAGGTCACAGATCTTGTAAGTCTGGCTTGAATCCATGGTCTTAACCCTCATAAGGCATTTGCACAACCTGCAGAGCAAAGAATGAAGAGTTGCTCAGGTGGTCATTTACATAAAAACTACTCTGTAGTATATATTGTGCAAGGGGGCTGGCATTCCCAAAGAATAAGGATCCACCAAAATATTAATATTAAAGCATAAAAATTGTATATTAAACATTTATAGCAACAATAGGATAGTCAATTATATTAATTTATATATCACATTTATAACAATAATTATGATAATGATATAAGTAATAATTATATTGTAAAATAATATCAATATTAATTAAACTATTAAATATTTTATTAAATATTAATGATCAATACTAATAGCTACCACAATTGAGCATTCACTGTAAGTCAGACACCTAATGGATATTTACTTGTTTTTACAACGAGGAGGTAGGGGCTTTTACATTAAATTTTTTTTTAATTTTAATTTTTTAAACATTTCAACATTTTTGAGTTATAGCTGACAAATAAAATTGTAAGGTATTAAAGTTTTCATCATGGTAATTTGACAATACATGTGTACATTGTGAAACTGTTCCCCTCACCTAGCTAATTAACACGTCCATCACCTCTCATATTTATCTTTCTGTGTGTGTGTGGTCAGAACATTTAAAATCTACTCTTAGAAAAATCTCTGTTATACAATACAGTGTTAACAACTATAGTCATCATGTTTTACATTAGATTCTCTGACCCTATTCATATTATAACTGAGAATTTGTACCCTTTTACCAGCCTCACCCTATTTCTCTCCCCCCACCAACCCCGCCCCAGCCCCTGGCAATACCTTTTTTTTTTTTTTAAGTTTTATTTATTTATTTATTTATTTATTTATTTATTTATTTATTATTTTTTTAATGCTATTCTTCTCTGCTTACATTCTTTTCATTTATGTATGTATGTATGTATGGCTTTGTTGGGTCTTCGTTTCTGTGCGAGGGCTTTCTCTAGTTGTGGCAAGCGGGGACCACTCTTCATCGTGGTGCGGGGGCCACTCTTCATCGCGGTGCGCGGGCCTCTCACTATCGCGGCCTCTCGTTGCGGAGCACAGGCTCCAGACGCGCAGGCTCAGTAATTGTGGCTCACGGGCCGAGTTGCTCCGCGGCATGTGGGATCCTCCCAGACCAGGGCTCGAACCCGCGTCCCCTGCATTGGCAGGCAGACTCTCAACCACTGCGCCACCAGGGAAGCCCCTCAATACCTTTTCTACTCTCTTTTTCTACGAGTTTGACTTTCTTTTCAGACTCCACGTATAAGTGATACCATGCTGTATTTGTCTTTCTCTGTCTGGCTTATCTCACTTAGCATAATGTCCTCAAGCTCCACCCATATTGTCCCAAGTGGCAGAATTTCCTTCTTTCTCATGGTTGAATAATATTCCAATATATAGAGATGAGTATTTTGAATCTGACCTTGGAACTTCTCTTCCTTCACCGAATCCCAACAGCATCTTACTTGGGGAGGACATTGTGGTGGTTATTTGTTCATGAGCCTGTCTCCTCCAACTGATTGTGAGTTCTCTGCCCGCACGCTGATTCTTTATAATCCCCAGATCACCAACATCTGGGTCAGTGCACTTCGTGGAGTTGAATGAAAGAGGTTTCACAGGCAAATCTAAGCAGAGGCAAAGCTACACACTCCTGTGTGCAGATACCACGTAGAAGGAACGTTTATCCCTTTCCCCACCCTCACTGCCCCACTGGGCATTTGGCAACCCTCACATGATCAAATAATAACCCTCCTTGCCATCATTCTCCATGGATGTGGGTGCCCCCGGGATGTGACAGCTCACGAGGATCACTGTCAAACCCATTTTAGCTTTTCTTTCTAAATTCCCAGACTTTGTCTTTTTGAGCCATCTCCAGAACCTTCCCAAGGGGGATTTTCCTTGCTCTTGTAAACTAGAGATTTATGTTCCTTATGTGGACTTTTCCCAGCTTAGCTGAATTCTCAGTTGTGGGTGTTTATTTTTCCTTCAGGCGGAAGTGTGTGAAACAGAGGACGTTGGAGAAACTGCTTTGTGGTGAGATTCTTAGACTAGTTCTTACCTGAGAGGGGTAACTGTGAGGAAATTCCTGGCGTAGGGGAAAAATGTTGGTTCTGGAATCAGAAAAACACGTGGGTTTGCCTCTGGGAGCCCTGTGACTTTGGCAAGTTATTTGCTCTTTCTAAACCTCCCCACGTCCTTATCTATAAAAGAGGAATGATGATCTCTATCCTGGGGGGATGCAGAGAGGATAGTCATGACTATGCATCGCCTTCTCGCCCAATCCTGATACTTATTTTTGTTGCAGTCTGTCTTCCCTCTCACCACCTTTTCGCCACCACCATTATTTCCATTCATTTTTGGTGCTTGTTTTGGACCCTATCCCTCCTTCCAGCTGTTCCAACTTTTAAAGTTGTTCCTTTCATCCCCTTGCTTTATATCCTATATAATTTGGGTCTCCTTATGAATCTTTTTTTTTTTTAAATCTCAAGTTCTTTGTATTTTTGAAAGAAAATCCCATTTTATAATTGTGGACATTAGTAGGCTTAGTTAAAACACAGTGAGTTGAATCAATCCAGCTGTTGGAGCCAGGATTTCTGCTGGAAAACAGATTGTGATGTATGCTTCGACCACTTGCCCCCTGACTTTGGGGCGACTTTGATGGTTAAAATGATGTCAAGCCACAGTGTGTGTCACTGAATGTCAGCTGGGAATGGGTCTTGTAGATTCACACCTAATAGCTTTCGATGAAAGGAGTTAGAAAAAGAGGATCAAAACAAACCAAGCAAATGCAGAAGAAAAGAAGTGGTTAATATAAAACCAGAAAGTAAGGATTGAAAAATGACCAACATTTGATTAGTAAATTTAAGAGATTGTTTTCTGAGAAACAAACACATTTTTAAGAGGACAAGTTATTGAAAACATCAAAGAAGGAAAGGAAATGAGGAAACCTAAATATCCCAAGTTAACAATGAGAAACAAGATATGAAGTTATAATAGGGATATTTAAATTATAAGAGGGTGCTATATGCAACTCTGTGTGAAGATTTCTCAACTTCCTCCCTATTGGCCTGGATGATTCTTTGCTGTGAGGGGCTGTCCTGGGCATTGCAGGATGTTTAGCAACATCCTAGGCTTCTACCCACTAGATGCCAGTAGCACCCCCTGTCTCCAAGTTATAACAACCCCAAATGTCTCTAGATGTTGCCAAATATCTAGAGGGGGCAAAATCACCCCTGGTTGAGACCCCTGTTCTATATTAATCACTTTGGAAAATTTTAGTGACATGGAAAATATTCTAGGGAAATATTAATGATTTTACTAAAAATTTAATATATACATACGCATGTATGTGTATGTGTCTCTATATATGTATAAAAACCAGGAAAAACCTTTGCAAAGTTGTCAACATGTCACCTTTAAAAAACAAAATTCTGGGTCAAAAGGAAATTATCAGTGAGTTGTATTCCATGCTCAAGAGATAATAAATTTTCATTCTCCATAAACTGCCAAGGCGACCAACTGTCCTGGTTTCCCGCAGACTGAGTGGTTTCCTGGGATGCAGGACTTTTACTGATAAAACCTAGAAAACCTTGGGGAAACCTGGACAGATTGGTCATCCTAAACCTTTCCCATAGATAACGGGAGAGAGTACGCCAATTCAGCACTAAACACGGGAAACCACAGGCCATATCCACTTATGAATATAAATGAGAACATAGTAGACAAAGAAACATAGATATTAAATCGCGTGGTATGTAAAAGTAGTATTTTAATTTATTTGCTTGTTTGCTTAAGAAACTTTGTTCCAATAAAATACTTCGTGAGGTCTGAATTTGTTGCAGCAAGGGTGGTGTGGACAGCCCTTTCTGGGTCTGTTTCTCCCTAAACCCCAACTTCTCCTTTCTTCCCTACTCATTCCTAAACCCACTCCCACATATTCCCTGAGGGGCTCCATAGAACCCTAGTGCTCTCCAAAGGACAGCTGGAAATCCAACATTAGAAGAATAATCATCATGATGAAGCAGGGTCTAAACCAGAAATATAAGATGGTCCAACAGAGTTATTTTGATGTAGATCAAAAGGTATTTGATATACAAAATCCACGTGATTTAAAACAAAAAAATGACAACCAACCTTCATTAAACTAGAAGTAGAAGTATGCTCCCCTAACCTAATGTTGATTATCTTTTTTCAAATCACTAGCAACGTCATTCATAATGGAAGCCTTCCCATTAAAGTCAGGAACAAGGAGTCCTGTGATCACCCTTAATTTAATAATTTTTAAGAAGTTTTAGCCAATGCAGTAAAGCAGAAAAAACAGATAAGATGAAGATAAACTAGAAAGAGAGAGAGAAACATGTAATTATTTGCAGATGACCTGATTGAATCAATGGAAAATTTTAAGAAATAATCAGACCGTTAAAAAAAAGAACCAAAACTTTCTCTAGTTTTAAAAATTAACCTAATAAAATTCCAAAAAGAAAGATTTTTAAAAAGAACTCATCAAAATTAAGTGAAAACAACCTTAAAGTTAAAATTAGGTGAGAGTAGCCATAAATTTTCACGTGAAAAATAAAAGAGGTCTTACACTACCAAATTTAAAACATAATAAAGCTACAATAATTCAAACAGTATGGGCCTAATGCAAAATAGACACCTAGATACATGGAATGAAATATAAAATCCCATAAATACTCCCAATCATAGGTAAGAATAAAATCCATGAGAAAGGTAGAAGTTCGAATCAATGGAGAAATGACCATTAAGTGAAAAATGATGCTGTGATGTATGATAAACTATTTGACAAAATAAAGTCAAACACTTACCTTATGTCATGTAGCAAAATTAATTAATATAAGTAGATTGAGTCACCTGTAAACAGTAAGACTATAAAAGAATTAGAAATATAGATAAACCTTTATTTGAACACTGGATGGAGGAGCCTTTTATTTTAGTCATTAAAAGGAAGGCAAGGGCTTCCCTGGTGGCGCAGTGGTTGAGAATCTGCCTGCCAATGCAGGGGACACGGGTTCGAGCCCTGGTCTGGGAAGATCCCACATGCCGTGGAGCAACTGGGCCCATGAGCCACAACTACTGAGCCTGCGCGTCTGGAGCCTGTGCTTCGCAACAAGAGAGGCCGCGATAGTGAGAGGCCTGCGCACCGCGATGAAGAGTGGCCCCCGCTTGCCACAACTAGAGAAAGCCCTCACACATAAACGAAGACCCAACACAGCCATAGAAAATAAATAAATTAAATAAAATAAAAAAATTTTAAAAAAAAGGAAGGCAAAACTATAAGTTATATATTAAACCAAATAAAAAATGAAAACCAAAAGACACCATAAATATCAAAAGGAAGATGACTAGGAGAAAATATATACATTATGGGAGTAAAATGATTATTGGTTTTATTATGTAAAGAAGAGTTATTATAAATTAGTAAGAAGATAAATGTATAAATAGAAAAAAGGGTGGGGATATCAATTTCCATGATCAATTTCCAAAGAAGAAATATAAATGGTGAATTAAAGCTATAAAAAGCTATTCAATAGCATTACAATAAAATCAATGCAAACTAAAACAAGATACTGTGTTTTGCCTATCAAATGGGGGAAAAAATAGTGACAATTATTGAGGTGGTGGGGACAGCCAGATGCTATACAGATAGGCAGAGATGTCACCAAGATATGTATACAAAGATGGTCATAACGACATGATAGGGAAAAGGGAAATTAGCTACTCAGCAGTAGATTCTTACAGAAAATATATACAAAGGACAACTATATATAGTGAGTCAAACCATGGTCTTAAAGAACAGGAGGAAATATTAATGTTCGATAAAATAAAAAATTATAAAAAGAATCTGCAGTACATGATACCACTTCAGCCAAAAACCAAAACATATCTGTATCCACACATCAAGAAAAATTGTGTAAGGGTGGATATAGTGCCAGTAATTCTCTGACTGGTGACTTGTATTTTCTTCTTTGCACATTTCTATATTACCCAAATTCTTCTGTGTTATTTCTTTAATCATAAGAAAAAATCATATTAAATATTTATTTTAAAAATTTCAATATGGCTGATCAAGAAGCTGACTGTCCTTTGAGTTCTTTATTTTATTTTATTTATAGTTTAGACTAACTCATATTATTTATTTATTTATTTATTTATTTATTTATTTATTTAATTTATGGCTGTGTTGGGTCTTCATTTCTGTGCGAGGGCTTTCTCTAGTTGTGGCAAGCGGGGGCCACTCTTCATCGCGGTGCGCGGGCCTCTCACTATCGCGGCCTCTCTTGTTGCGGAGCACAGGCTCCAGACACGCAGGCTCAGTAGTTGTGGCTCACGGGCCTAGTTGCTCCGCGGCATGTGGGATCTTCCCAGACCAGGGCTCGAACCCATGTCCCTTGCATTGGCAGGCAGATTCTCAACCACTGCGCCACCAGGGAAGCCCGAGTTCTTTATTTTTAACCTACTTTCTTTCATGACTTATCAAACTTGTAGGTCAGAGATAAACAGAACATTCTTTCAGTGGGATGATGAAGACTCAGAGAGGTTCCAAAATCACAAATATTTCCCTTTGTGGGGAAATATTCCCTTAGGGGCTTGGCGGCGCATTTGAAATCGATCAGTTTAGACTAAGTATTGCCCTTCCCTTTCCTCTTTAAATTCAGGTACCTGTGGATGGGGTAACAGTGCCTGAGTCCTTGTAGGTGCTCAATAAACGTTGATTGACTTGAATTGAAGACAGAGGCACCATAAGATTACTTTGTTAGTTACATCAGATTGTTTTCCTCAAAGAACAATATAGACACAGGGATTTCTGCAAGATTTGTCTTATAGGTGTGACTGATTTTATTCCTGAGGTTACTATCTAACTGGCGCATGGAGAACAAGAGGACACAGAATGGCCAGCATAAAAGCACAGCTACTGAAAAGTAGGAATGAAGTGGAATAGCACATTTCTCTAAACATATTTCTTTTCAGATCCACCCTTAGAGGAGCCGTATTCTTGGTAGATAGATTCTTGCCTGGTTGTTGGTCCAAGTAAGGCATTCATTCATTCATTTATTCATTCATTCACTCACTTATTACTGTAAGGCATCTGTGAGCTGTGTGATTCAGGCTTAGGTCCCCCATCACTGTTAATAAAACACAGACAACCAAAAAGTAATTTCCTAATACCTCAAGTTCTTTATTTGTATCTCTTGGACACTGGGAAATGGGCACAAAACCTATGGACACTTTTTCCTTATTCCTATTCTCTGTTCTTGTGATTCTGTATAATGGAACCTGAAGATTCAGCATGGCAACAGTTGAAGGTGAGTTAGGGAAATAAACTGAATATGTAGACCAGAATTCTCCTTAGTATGTAGGAAGAAGGAAAGTTACCTGCTATGTTTTAAAGACTGTTGGAAGTACTTCACATCCCTTCTTATTTAATTCTCACACCAATCATTCAGATTAGATAACATCATCCCCGTTTTGCAGATGAGGAAATGAAAGTTTATGTCCAACAGGTATATAAACTTGAATTAAGTCGGATGTATCTAATTCAGCTTTAAGATGAACACGCCACTTTGCTTGCTTTAGTCTCCGTTCCCGTTCGTTGTCTTGGTATAATTATGAATAGTGGTTCCTTGCACACCTCAAAAGTGTCTGAATGATAAATTACCTTGTCACCTATTAGAATTGCTATTGACTTCAAGTAGCAAGAAGCCAAGATTCAGGAGGTTTAGACATTAGGGACTTTATAATCTCACAGATCAAGCAGTGCAGTTAGGATAGCACCAGGTTTGAGTAATTCAGAGGCTCAACAACACTGAAGACTGAGGTTCCTTCTATCTTTTCCTTGGCCAAGCTTTCTAGGTTGATTCTGCCCGGTTGGCCCTGCTGTTTCAGGCAACTTTCTCACACACCAATGGCTAAAGGCAGACAAAGGTCCGTTTCTTCCTTGTATCTCTTTATAAGAACAAAGAAGCTTTGCAAGCAGCTCCTAGCACATAGCCCCTCATGAGTCACACGTTCTCTCTTCAACCAATCATAGCAAGGGAATGGGGGGGGGTGTCACATGATTAGCTTTGACTAATCAGGATTTTTCTCAATCAACACAGGGGTCCACTGGACAAGGAAAGAGAAACTGGACTCTTTCAGAAGGGAAGACGTGGAAAGTGGATGTTTTGGGGTCAGCAAAGAATAGCGACCACTGTAACTTGTAGGTGGAGAGAGGCCAGCCAGTTTGAAGGACCACAGATCGCTATTTTCACGACCCCAGCCTCCCTCTCTCAAAGACTGTGACTTCTGAGAGGTTATGTCTGCCAGTCAGAGGTGGGAGTAGGGGGTCACTGTCGGAAGAAAATGCAAACCCATAGCTATAAGCAATGTCATACATCTCCTAGGATCCTACGATGGTATTTGAGAGAGCTTTCAACAAATAGTGGCTTTTGAACTGAGAAGGATGAGGAGGGGTTTGCTCTGAGCTATTGGCGGGGACAGTGAAGGGCATTCCAGGCAGAGGGAACTGCATGTGCAAATGCCTGGGGATGAGAAAGAGCCTGGTGTGTTCAGGAAACTACAATAGCCCCATGGCAGTGATCGAATATGAGGTTAAGAAGGTGAGGAGGGCCATGTCCCAAAGGGTGGGCATAACATGCCAAGAAGAGGAGATTTTTTTTCCTAGGGAGTCACTGATAGATTTTAAACTTGGAAGTGGTCAGACTTCCTATTGTTGCCCTGAGGAAATTCTATTAGCAGAGAGTCAAGACTTCTAGGTCAGATATTTTTATTTTTATTCAAGGGGCTGGGAATCCCAGCTGGGGTATTGTAGAGAGGTTACTTAGGGCCGAGGTGAGGTACACACAGCTCTGAAAATGCTTGACCTTGGAATTGTTCCAGAAGAAGAATGTTTCTTTGCTTCATATATGTATTCCTGATAGTTTGTGATGGAGAATTCACCAAAATTTTTTTTTCCCTCTTGGGCACAAGCTACACTACTTTTCCCAGTGTCTCCAGGGGTTGGGTAAGACCTTGTGGTTGTTATGTCCAGTAGATGGTGGGATTAGTGATATTCCCATTGTCTAGGCCATCCTCTGTGCTCTCTTTTCCCATCCACTTGCCAAATGAAGAAGACCCCAAGGACGTAGAGAAGGGCAGAGCTACCAAAGGGAAGGAGCCTGAATCTCTGAATGACTGTATGGAACAAAGCCCTCTGCTGACTTTTGTTGTACTTCGTATTATAGAAAATCAAACTTTTATTGAGGTTGTTGTTTGTTACAGCATCTAATCTAACCTAATACATGCCTCACAGGCATCTACACACCCTTGAAATACCAGGGAAACTGACAAAACAGCTTCTTGACAAAGTCAAAGAAAATGTACTGAAATACGGGGAGGGTAGCAGCACTAAGAAGATTGAAAGGGAGACCGTCTGTGGAGTGAGGACAGGATGTTCTATCCTGCCTGGTTATGGTGAGGACTGCAGGACACTGTTTATGGAAATCACCCAGCAGGAGTTGTATCTTAATGGAATAAGTTAGGAAAAGTTTTTTGGAGTTGGTAGCTATTAGTCTTAGAAACACGTGTAAAAGGGAGATAGTGAAGATGAAATGAGATGATGATTTTCAAGCACTTAGCACAGGACTGACCAAATAACATGGAGATAGCTGTAATAGTAATTACTGGTTCTTACGGGCATTTTTACTGTTAAGAAGTGACTGGGCTCAGAGAGCAGTAGTTTTAGGAGAAGAAGGCGTTTCAGGCTGTGGGGGATGATATAAGCAAGGTTGGAATGATGAGAGGAGCTTCCAGAGAGAGTATGATGATAGAGACTGTTGGGAGTGGTGTTGGTGGTGTTTTTGGTGTTGGTGAAGGGTTGGTGTTGGTGGTGGGACTGGTGTTGGTGGTGGGTTGCAGGGAAGAAGGGTGGGGAAGGAGAGGAAAGACACCAGGTGGAGGAATTGAAAAGCTCTGTTTATAGCTTGATGACCACGTCTGCCCAGAGTGAACTCGGATCATTCCCATTGCCAGCAGGCACCCTTCTTTGCAGCATGCTGGCGCCTAATCATATCTTGAGTGCTATTTCCAAGAAGCTCAAAGGGCTTTCTGGAAGTTATCTGCTTGCTTGTCCCAACAGCCCTGCATTATCACCCCCATCTCACAGATGGAAAAACAGGTAACCTACTTACCCAAGGTCAGAGTGTGACTCAGTGGCCCATGTGTAAACAGATTCCAGATTTCTCTACCTTCAGGTCTTTTCTATGGATCCTCCAGGCTAGCTTTGGGCTGCCAAACAGGCAGCATTTCTTTTTCCTCAAAAAGAGCCATTAAACATCCAGATTCCTCAAGTAATTCAGTTATTAGCTAGACTCTGACCTTTAAAGACAAGAAGTTTGATTTTCAAGCTAAATATTCTCTATTTGCAAATGAAGCAACTGACAAAGGATTAACCTCAAAAATATACAAGCAGCTCGTGCAGCTCAATATCAAGAGAAACAAACAACACAATCCAAAAATGGGCGGAAGAGCTACATAGACATTTCTCCAAAGAAGTTATACAGATTGCCAACAAACACATGAAAGGATTCTCAACATCATTAATCATTAGAGAAATGCAAATCAAAACCACAATGAGGTATCACCTCATGCAGGTCAGAATGGCCATCATCAAAAAATCTACAAACAATAAATGCTGGAGAGGGTGTGGAGAAAAGGGAACCCTCTTGCACTGTTGGTGGGAATGTAAATTGATACAGCCACTATGGAGAACAGTATGGAGGTTCCTTAAAAAGCTAAAAATAGAACTACCATATGACCCAGCAATCCCACTACTGGGCGTATACCCTGAGAAAACCGTAATTCAAAAAGAGTCATGTACCAAAATGTTCATTGCAGCTCTATTTACAATAGCCAGGACTTGGAAGCAACCTAAGTGTCCATCATCAGATGAATGGATAAAGAAGATGTGGCACATGTATACAATGGAATATTACTCAGCCATAAAAAGAAATGAAATTGAGTTATTTGTCGTGAGGTGGATGGACCTAAAGTCTGTCATACAGCGTGAAGTAAGTCAGAAAGAGCAAAACAAATACCGTATGCTAACACATATACATGGAATCAAAAAAAAAAAAAAAAAGGTTCCAATGAACCTAGGGGCAGGACAGGAATAAAGACACAGAGGTAGAGAATGGACTTGAGAACACGGGGAGGGTTAAGGGTAAACTGGGACAAAGTGAAAGAGTAGCATTGACATATATACACTACCAAATGTAAAATAGATAGCTAATGGGAAGCAGCCGCATAGCACAGGGAGATCAGCTCGGTGCTTTGTGACCACCTAGAGGGGTGGGATAGGGAGGGTGGGAGGGAGACGCAAGAGGGAGGGGATATGGGGATATATGTATACATATAGCTGGTTCACTCTGTTGTACAGCAGAGGCTAACACAACTTTGTAAGGCGATTATACTCCAATAAAGATATTAAAAAAAAAAAAAAGAAAAAGACTGATATGTAACAAGAAGAGATCAAAATGGTTTCTAATTAAATGCTGGACTCTGCAGTAAAAATCTGCTTTTGTTGTAAATCAAAATCAAGGGCGCGCTTCCCTGGTGGCGCAGTGGTTGAGAGTCTGCCTGCCAATGCACGGGACACGGGTTCGAGCCCTGGTCTGGGAAGATCCCACATGCCGCGGAGCAAATGGGCCCACGAGCCACAATTACTGAGCCTGTGCGCCTGGAGCCTGTGCTCTGCAACAAGAGAGGCCGCGATGGTGAGAGGCCCGCGCACCGTGATGAAGAGTGGCCCCCACTTGCCGCAGCTGGAGAAAGCCCTCGCACAGAAACGAAGACCCAACACAGCCATAAATAAATAAATAAATTAATTAAAAAAAAAAAAAAATCAAGGGCACTTTCCAGAATGGAATAAAAGTGTGAAAATTGAAAGTTAAAGCTATTTTCAAAATTCTAATTGAGTTTTAAGAAAAACACTTTCATTCTGGTATTTAAGGTATTACTAATTTGTCTGGTAACTTCAAGTAGCCACCTAATGTAACATGGATGTACATATAATGAAAAAAAAATTTTTTTTTGAAGACTACTACCCAAATCTAAAATACAGTTTTTCCCTTTTCTGGTCTTTGGTCAATTAAGGACTCATTTAGTTATGAGTAAGACTCATGGAAAACATTTAGTTTCCTATATTTCTATACTTTTATTAATAGCCCTCTATACTTTGCATTTGACTTTTCGTTTGGCTGTGGTCTAAAGAATTCATGGACATTTAAAGAACAAATTTTAACAGTTTTTCTGAATTGATACATCGCTAGTGTCAGATTGCCTTCATGATCTCAGATACTAAGCTTCCAGCTACTTATAGTTGCTGATAATTTGCTTTTATGTAGACCTAAGGCCATTGTCTTTAACTTGAGTTTTCTTCAGGCTTTTTTATTGAATTCTTGGGAGTCAATAAAAACTTCTAAGTGAGAAAAAAAAAAACAAAACTAAATATTCTCTTAGAAGAACAAGAGAGGTGCTGGTTGACATTCTATGCTTTTGTTCCTAGAATTTATTATAAAAATGCTTAAGCAGACAGAAAAGTGAAGGAATTTTACAGTCAAATACCTGTGTACCCAGTGGCTAGATTCTACAATTAATGTTTTGTTAATTTTACTTTATTAGCTGAACTACTGCTAAAGCAGTGAAGGCGAAATTCTTTTCAATGACAGTCAAAATAAGTGATGCTATTAAAAATCTTTTAAAATATCTGCAAATGATAAGAAAAAGTCTTTAAAATAATCCTTTACATCTTTCAGGTCTTTACCAATAGACTAGAGTATTTGCTACCAAAGGGAAATTATAGCAGGTTTCAAGAATGTTCGTTTTCACATTGAGAATATATCCTAGCATGAGTCTTTAAAGTAAACTGTCATGATATTCTACTAGATTTGTCTGTTTTAAAAAAACAAAAATCCCCTCCCACAGCTAAAAAATAAATCAAAACAGGGATTTAGAACAGGGAGTTTGGCAACCCTGGAATAGGTGCTTTAGGTCTTTCCTATGGGGAATGTGTGTGAGGTCAGGAGGTAGAAAAGGCCTGGCCAGAGACTTGAAGGAGCCAAAGAAATCTTTACATCCTATTTTATGGAGGAGGCCCAGAGAGGCCAAGTGTCTTGCCTGAGGTCACACAGTGAGGGCCTTTCAGTGACAGAATTATACCAGTAACTTCTGATACTGGGGGCAGAGCTGGCGGAAAGTCCTCAAAAGCCCATAGCATTTTGTCAGTATCACCTTCCCCCCACTTTGACCATCCTGGAGGCTTCAATGAACACTTTATTTACAGGGAGCTATGTGCTTAAACAATAAACAATAGTTGTGACTGCCACCACCAGCGTAGGTGCCAGAAATCTCCCTTTTGGGGAGTCTGGGGGGAAAAAATGTTGGATGGGAAAATTGGCTTGAATGTGGATTTAAATTGCCTTCAAAAGGCAGAGCTTTTGCTGCCCCTTAATGTGTTTTTGGCATGGCCTTCTCTGCCCAGAGGCTTTGCCCTGGATCCAGTTCCTGAGTTGCCCATGCTTACATCTTCTGAGGCCTCTAGCTGTTTATCTACGGGTAATATCTGGATGTACCGCCTGATCAAGAAAAGGAATACTGAAATAAAGCCTGGATATTGGTCTCCCTGACACTCCTGATTTAGCCAAGAGCAAAGAGGCTGTGGTTTCACTGGGATCCCTGCTAGCCTCTTCCTTGGAGGCAGGGCTACCTGCTTGGTAGACCACAGGGCTGGGACCCATTATTCTGAGAAATCCAGCCTCCTCTCTTGACCTGGCGAGTGCTCTCAGAACGGGTAGCCCCTAAGCTCCCAGCGGGAAGGAAGCAACAGAATCTCATGTCCCCGCTCTATCAGTTTGTCATCTTTGTCCTGTGCAACCCAGAGAGACCTTAATCTCTTGGGCGTCAGCCGGGATTCTGTCCCCAGCACTAAACTCATTTAAGGGAGAGGGGGTGTTTATTAATAATGAAGATAACCAAACAGTCCAGGCTGTGATATTCCCTGACCCGCCCCCAGGCGGGCCTTAATGACTGTTTGTGAAGTGTGCGGAGAGCCTCAGATGAAAGGCGCCCAGGTGAGCACAGCCCTGCCCACTGATGTCAGGACACCTGCTGAGCCCCACCCGCCTGGGGTCCAGCTGTTCCTGCCCCAGCTGGCCCTGAAGGCCTAGCTCCTGCGGGCACGCGGGTGGTGGTGCAACGGAGAGAGAGAGCCCAGTGGGGCGGGGGGAGGCCAGGGTATGGGAGAGGCCAGGGTATGGGGGGGAGGGCAGAGGGAGAAAGGAGGGAGATGCAGGTCAAGGAGAGAAAGAGGGTGAGAGTGAAGGAGTAGAAAGGGAGATGGGGTGAGGGGGCGGGAGGGAGAGAAGGAGGGCAAGGAATAACTCAGAAACAGGAAAAGAAAAGAGAGGGAGAGAGAAGGGAGAGAGAGGGAGGGGGGAGTCACAGTGAGAGACACTGAGAGAAGACAGAGAGGGGGGAGCGGAGGGGACCGATTCGGAGAGCAAGGGAAGGAAGAGAGAGAAAGGGAACAGGCAACAGGGAGAGAGGGAAAGGGGAACAAGAGAGAAAACAGGGGTGGAGTGATTCAATGCTAAGAAAGACTCACTTAAGACTTAGAGAACGAACTTATGGATATGGGGGGGAAGCGGGGGAGGGATAGTTAAGGAGTTTGGGATTGACCTGTACACGCTACTATATTTAAAATGGATAACCAACAAGGACCTACTGTATAGCACAGGGAACTCTGTTCAATATTATGTAACAACCTAAATGGGAAAAGAATTTGAAAAGGAATAGATACATGTATACGTATAAAATAAGAAAAATAAATAAAAGCAAAAAAAAAATAGAAAGAAAGAAAAAGAAAGAGAGACCAAAAAGGAGAGAGAGGAGGGAATACAGAGAGATGGAGAGAATCAGACAGTAAGAGACAGAGAGAAACAGAGAGAGGGTAGTGTGAGGCGGAAAGGGCTGGGAGTGACCACAGACAGGTATATACGGGAGAAAACGGCACACACAGGCGCATGATGGGTCCGGGGCAGAGGAAAGTGACACGGAGCCGAAGGGCACAGACAGGAGAAGGAGATCGGCAAGGCAGAGCCTTTGGGGAGAGACACGGCCAACGACGAGCGCGATCCGGGAAAAGGCCGGGAACTCCCCCTGCGCCCCGCGCCCCCCTCCCCGCGTCTTATCAGCGGCGCGCGGCCGGGCGGCCTTGGGCGCAAGGCGGCGGCGGCGGGGCCTTATTGCAGGTGCGCTGGCGCCGCCGAGTCTGCGGCGGCCGCTCCGTGGCCGGCCGGGCGGCCGGGCGGGTGGTGGCGGCGGCAGGCACGGCGCGAGCAGGGGCTTGCGGGCGCGGCCTCGGCTTCGCACGCAGGTCGGTGACCGCCGCTCGGCCGAGCGTCCTGGACCCGCGCCCCACCAGCCCGGCGCCCGCCCGAGCCCCGCCCCGATCCTGCCCCAACCACCTGACCTGAGCGGAGGCCGGGTGGCACCAGCCCCTGCCGCCCCCCGGGGCTTGCAATCGGTGGTGGTGGGGGGTGGATGGAGGGGGGCCAGGAGGCTGGGCTGAAGACGGCGTGTTTAGAAAGCTTCTGCATTTGAACAACATCTGTATTTCACAGCTCAATAAAAACCACCATTTTCCAAAGATGCTGTTGTTCACACAACACGTATGTCAAATACATTCTTCGTACTTGCTTTGCTGAAGGCAGCGGAGCCCTAATGGGCTTGCATCTCAGCTTCGCCATTTACAAAGCTGTGGCCCTGGGTAAGCATCTTCCCCTCTCTGTGCCTCAATTTTCTCTGTCAAATGGGAGAATAAAAAAGTGCCTTCACCATAGGGCTGCCAGGAGAGTTAACGGAGTGCAAAGGTGTAATGCTTCAACAGTCCCGGCACATAAAAGTTGTTATTTAGGCGTTGGCTGGTGTTATCATCGTTATTGGGGCGTGGAGAGAGAGGGGTTGACAAGGAGCTGGTGGAAACCCACCTTCTGTTAAGCCCCAGCATTGGTGCCTCTGAGTCTCCTTCCTCTGGGCTACGGAGAGAAGCCAGGAGTCCTGGGCCTGCCTGCTGGCCTCACTCCGGGATGGACGAGTCAGCTCCCGGCCCACAGTCTCATGCTCCTTCTCCGTCGGTAAAATGGGCCTTGAGCCGTCAGCCCGCACTCTAAGCCATCACTGTCTTTCTCCAAGGGTTGCTGAGATCCCTGAGCCCCAGGGCAGGGTGGCTACAGACACACACAAGTGGGAGCCAGCTGGTCTGGTATTGATATCTGCTTCCATCTTTGAGAGCCCTGTGTGTGTGTGTGTGTGTGTGTGTGTGTGGCCTTAGGCCACATCACCCACCTTGCCAAGGCCAGGTTTCATCCTCTGGTAAAGGGCCATAAGAACAATGGCTCTTCAGGTGTTCTCATGAGGATGAAGCAGGTGCTGCAGCAGTGGGGCTGGACCTCCCAGCTGCGAAGGAGGGGCCGGCTGACAGCCCTCAGCAGACCCGTCTTCAGTTCCACCGCAGTGTTCCCCCCGAAGGCACGCTGTCCACGGGGCTGCCCCCAGCCAATGACTGTGCATGCCTGAGCTGCTACAGCCAGGCCCCTCCTGCCCAGCTCGGGACTCCTCCGCCAGTGGTCCTTGTTGGGCACTGCCTGTCACCCTGGCTGAGACTTTCTCAGAGCTGCAGTCTTAGGCAATTCCTGCCCAGTCCCTCTACTTCCTCCCCCTCTCCTGTCCCGGGGGTCAGACCGCACTGTAGTCTGCATGCTGCCCCTGCCTCCTTCTGTGTCCTGACCCTCCATCCTTCACAGGCATCCCGACAAATCCCTTGACTGTGATTCCACCTAGGCATCTGCTTCCCAGAACACCTAAGCTAACACACTGAGTTAATCTGTGAAAGACTCACATGGAAAGCCCCCCGCCCCCCTAGGTGTTAGGCGCTATCATTATCATTACTACTACTACTACTATTATTATTATTATGCATTCTTGCTGTCAGCATTCTGACTGTCCTGAGCAAAGAGCCCCTTCTTCCTCTCTGTCCCACTTTCTCTCTCTTCAAACACTTTCAGAGACCCTCCCAGGTGCCAGGTTCCGAGCTTCATGCTGAGTTCATAGAATTCATACGCAGCCCCCATTGCCCAGCAGGGTAGACAGGGAAGAAACAGACATTTTGATGCAGGGTGCTAAGAGCCTGGATGGGGGTGGGGAACAGACTGCTAATGGCTGCACAGAGGAGGGGTGCTTAACTTATCTTGGAGGGGCAGGAAGGAGGAACAATCCGGGAAGGCTTCATGGAGGAGGTGACACCTGTGCATCATCATGAGGGATGAATGGAGTTATTTCAGATAACTCGGACGGAGGGGAGGATCTATACCCAAATGAGTTAGGCAAATGAAACACAAACCTATAACAGAACTAGGAGGGAATCTTTCTGTCTGGGTTGGGTGGAGAGTCTTTGTGGAAAGGGTGACATTTGCTTTGTTACTGTAGAATATATAAGAGGGCAATGTTGCCTAGGGGTTAAATGGTTGGGGGGTGGGGTGTCCCAAACTATCTGTTCACCAGAGCCAGGCCTGTGAGAGGAGTGAGTGAGGTGGGTAAGGGTGGGTATTCTCCACCTAACTGGGGACAGGAGATACCGGCTTATCGGGCTAGATTTTCTGATTTTTCAAGAGGAACTGGAAATTTTAGTGTGGAATTTCTCATTTTTAAAATCTTGACCAGTTTGTAAAATTGCATTACAAAATATAAAACCAACACTCACTGGGCAGATTAAACCAAACATGTGTGAGGGCCAGAGTTGGTCCTGGGACCGCCAATTTGAGACCGGGGATGGAGGCTGGAAGAGACATGCAGACATCATGTAAACAGGACCTCAAATGGCCAGCTGGCCTGCAAGCCCTTTATTCCTCAAGTCTTGACCAGGCCTCCAGTCACTCGGCCTCCCTTAAGTTTGAGCTCTCAGCATTTCAGAATTTAGCACTGACATTTAACACTTCTCTTAAAGTCAGAGCCTCCTGGGACAGCCCTGTGCAATGACCATTATAACTCACAGTTCTAACCGGGAGGCCCGGAGGGTCCAGAGGCTGCAAACATCCGGGTCTGACCTCTTCCCTTCAGCTGTGTCTCCCAGAGGGCAGGAAGACACGGGACCTTCTAGAACCTGAGGCTTCGCTCCCATGTCTCCCTCACTAAAATGATGGCTCTCTTTCCTTAATCCTTTCTTGGGGCTGCCCCATCTTTTCCAGTTTTCATCATCATTAGGATGGGGCATGCTGAGCTACACGCCGAAATGAAGCAAATTAAATAGAATAGAAAGAGACCTGTCGGAAGTCTTTTCAAGACAACGAAGGGGAAGTTCCCCCAAATTAAGGCAGTGCCTGTGAGCACAGCAGTCAGAAAGAAAACCTTTTAGCTGAAACCCAGAACATTCCTGGCTGAGGTATTTCATTATAATAATGGTCTATCTTGGATGGGCAATTTAGGAGAGAGGTTAGCGGCTGAATACAGCTCAGGCTATAAGAATGCTGGGAGCCTATGCCTTCTTCCATTTGAGGCAAGGAGTTTGATTTAGTCCATGGAGTTTTTAGGTTTATTTCCCTGGTTTTGAGGCCTGTGCATCGTAAATAATCTCTGTTTTAAGACTTCCAAAGAGGTCTTGGCTGTTCAACTCTGATAGGCGTCGAATTACTTCTAACCACCCATTAGTTAATTACTCAGAGGGTGAGGAGCTTATTGGGCAGGGCCAAGATGATCCTCAGGGTATCCTTGACCAGGGGGATTAAGACAGTTAGATGGGGCAGACGCAAGTCTCCAGGCCCTTCTGAATTCACTGTGTGTCCCAGTGAGAGAAGGATCCAGCCAAATGGGCACCATCCATGGCTATGTGGTTCTGGGGTGACATGAACAGTGACGGGTCTGGATAATGTTCAACCAACGTGGGGTGGAGGAACGTCCACCCGTACATGCAGGTAAGGACTATTTACTGAGGTCCTACTATGTGCTTTCCGAGGGTATGGCAGCAGGCAAGGCAGGACTGATGCTCTCATAGGGTTGACACTTACCTGGCAGATGGGCATCCAAGAAATACTGTAGGATAGGGTGTGTATTCATTTCCTAGCTGTGGTAACAAAGAACCACAGACTGGGTGGCTTAAAACAGCAAAGATTTATTCTCTCACAGTTCTGGAGGCCAGAAGTCCAAAATCAAGGTGTCAGTAGGGCCCTCCTTTCTCTGAAGCCTGGACAGTGGAATCCTTCCTTGCCTCTTGCAGCTTCCGGTGGCAGCAGATAATCCTTGGCTGCGTCACTTTAAGCTCTGCCTCTGTTGTCACATGGCATTTTCCCCATGTGCCACTTCTCATCTTCTTACAAGGACATCAGTCATACAGGATTAGGGCCCACCTTATGACCGCATCTTAACTTGATTACATCAGCAAAGACCCTGTTTCCAAATAAAGTCAAATTCACAGGCTCCTGGGGTTAGGACTTCAACATACCTTTATAGGAGACATAATTCAACTTGTAGCAGGGCGTAATGGGGGAACTGATCTAGACTCGAAGGGAAGGATGGTGGTTTATCAGGGGGTTTGTAAGACTTCTCTGAAAAGCTGAAGCTTGAAGAATGTGTAAGAAAGTGGTGTTCGTCTTTGAGAAGTGGGGAAATGTAGCTGGGAAAGAGTTTGGACCAGGCAATATAGGCAACTCAGGAACCAGGAGAAGACCCAAAAATTAATTCCAAAGTCTTTGCAACAGTACTTTTTGGAACTCAAGTCATCTTTCTGTATCAAACCCACACTATTAACTGGGTACACTTTTATTTATTTCTAAGAAACTCCTTTATGCTCGGCTTATGTCTGACACTGTACCCAAGCCCCAGGTAAAGAAATGAAAATCAAATCAAGGTAGACACCTTAAAATCAAATTGACAATGCTCTTTGAGTGGCCTGAGTGAGATGATAGAAGACATACAGATAAAAAGTAAGAGCTGGGTCAACCAAGGGGATAAGAGTTTAGGCTTTGGGATATGGAGAAATGGACTTGAGTTCTAGCTTTGTGGCTTCCGAGCCTATGTGAACTTGGCCGTGTGAGGTAACCTGTCAGTGCCTTAGTTTCTCATCAGTAAAACGAGTTACTAATCCCTGTGTTTCCAGCCTCTTGTCCAGAAAAGTTTAGTGACTGTTGGCAGTGGACCAATTATCAATACTATGCCAGACCCATAGCAAGTGCCCTGTAGATGGTGATTATGACGAAGGCTTGGCCAGCCAACTAAGGACATAAAGTATCCACGTGAGAAATTAAATCCTAAAAGATTTAAAGCAAACATCAAGATAGGAATAGATGTCACAAAGCACAGAATGACTAATTGCCAACAAAATTTTACAATGAATAATTGGCATAAGAAAGAGACTGAGCTTTTTTTTTGGCCGCCCTGCACAGCATGCGGGATCTTCGTTCCCCGACCAGGCTTCGAACCCACGCCCCCTGTAGTGGAAGCGTGGAGTCTTAACCACTGGACCGTCAGGGAAGTCCCAAGAGACTGAGCTTATAAGGGGGAGACCTAAGGGTGAGATGGGCTTTGCGGGATCAAGGGGGCAAAATGGGAGCATTGCTTGCAGAGATAATAGGGTGAATGGAGGACTGGAGAGGGCAAGTTTTGAGTGTGGTTTTAAAACAATGAGTAGGGCAGTTTGACTGGAGGCAGATAGCCCTCTTGAAAAGTGAAATCCTGCCCCATATAGTTGAAAAGGAGTTTGAGGCTTGCAGTGGTTTTAAAACACACTCGGAAATTCCTTGACACTCTTCCTATCAAAAGGTGGATATTCATTTCCTTGCCTCGAATATAGGCGATCCTTGTGTCTTGCAATGGAAATGATGTTGCGTGACTTTGGAGGCTAGGTCATAAAGGGAGATGCAGCTTCTGCCTGGCGCTCCCTCTTGGGTCATTCACCTTTGGAGCTCTGAGCCATCTTATACAATGTCTAGGTATCCTGAAGCTGCCATGCTGGAGGGAACACGTGGAGGGATCACAAAGAACAGAGAGAGATGCCCAAGGAGCTGGAGCTGTTTCAGCCCCTGCTGTTTAAGTCTTTCCAGACCAGGTACCACATGTGCAGGTGAAGAAGACTTCACCGTGGCCCCAGCGCCAGCCACTGATCCTCCAAGGCCATGAGAGACTCTATGTACACATTGCCTTGCTGAGCCCAGTTGCTTCCCAGAGACATAAGAATAATACATGATAGTTGATTTGTTATGCAGAGATAGATAACAGAGCAGGGCTGGGCTGTGAAAGTCAGCTTAAAAGGTGTGGATTTAAAACTGTGGCCAGTGGGAGCCACGAAGGTGTTTGAGCTGAGACTAGCATGATCAAAGTAGTGATTTGGGAAGATGAATCTGGAGGATCCTGCCAGGAGGTTCCTCCATGGATGTGGGGACAGCTGTTGAGAGGTGAAGATTGAGTCCTTTGTCTCTATTCCCTGGGAGCTGATGACTTGGCCAGGGCATTTTTCTGCAAGTAGGGCTCTGCCCGTCACAGGGAAGGGAGAGTTCGGATTGCCCAAGGACAGATGACAAGGAGGAAATCAAGGTGGGGACAGGAATTGGAGGAGGCATTGTGTGAGGTCCCTAGGCTTGCCTGTAACTCACTTCCAGCTGCTCCAGGGCTGGGGGTGTGGGCATTAGTGTCTTGAGTGAGTTTAGGATTAAAAGGTAAATCTTGGTGAAATCTTCAGTGTGTAAATTACCACATGAATCACCTGGTAGAGCATTAACATAAAATCTACAGCCTGGGGTGGCAATTACGGTAATTAAGCAGCCTAAGATGCTTTGACTTGGAGTCAGCTCTGTTCACTTTGGAAACAGAGCAAATAGGCGACCTAGCAGATAAGAGAGAAAACTGGGAGGGTCAAAGGACTTCACAGGTAATTCACAGACGGGATTCCTCCATAACAGCCACAGGACTTCCATTTTCTCCTTTTCAAAATATGGATTCTTTCTGGGGGTGGGGTGGGCTCTGATGCCTTGCACTGTCCTTTGAAAAGCTGCAGCAATTGGTAGAAGCTGATTAAAGGGAACACGTCTTCTAAATGCAGATTCCCAGAACCATCACAGAGGAGCTGCTAGGGGGTGGACCTGGGGATTGGTATTTTTTAACAAGCATCCAGGTGGTGCCGACCCACTCCGAAGTTTGAGAAACCTGACCAAATGTTTTAGAGGAAAATTCTTCCTGCTTTTCTATCCTTGTTTGCACATGAAAAGGTTGTTTTTTTGGTTTAAATTACAAATGTAACACATGTTCACTGTAACCAATTAGGAAAATCTGGTCTGCTTTTAATAAGTAATTAAAGATGGAACATTCGCAGAATGATTCATGTGGAAATGTTCACTGGGGTGTTTTCTACTTGCCAATTTATATCTCTGGGTAGTGATTAACAGCTACTTTAGCCAGCGGAGGAAGAGGGAAGGGCATTTCTAGCTTGCCTAAGTGGCCTCATCCAGGGCAGCTGCCACTCATGAGAACTCCAGTTGGAACCCTTTTCAAAGCTCCTGGGACACACCAGGCTGGACCAGTAAGGTTATCACTGAGAGGGTGAAAAAAGCCTGCCCAGAATGTTTTGAGTTATTGCCAGAAGCTCAGCAGATTTATCCATTCAACAATTATTTCATCGAGCACCTACTACGTGCCAGGCATTTCCTAGACATCGGGGGTGCAGCCGAGAACAGACCTGCAATTCCGGATTCTAGTGAGGCAAGGTGTCCATGTAGTTTCAACCTGGCCCAGGAAAAGTAGGTCATCGGAAGGATGCCAAGCCATATTCATCCACCTTTTCAGGAAAATCTTCCCCTGAAGAAGGACCTTCTTTCTACCTTGGACAAAAGATGATTTCATGAAATGCTGATACACCTATGTGAGGATCTCACATGCTTTGTAAAGCAGGGGTTGACAAACTGTGGCCCACGGGCTAAATAGGGATCACTACCTATTTTACTGGCACACAGCCCCACTCATTATTCATTCATTCTTTCATTCATTCATTTACATATTGCCTACGGCTGATTTGTGCCACCGCAGCAAACTCAAGGAGTTGCAACAAAGTAGGAAGTCTTTACTATCTGCCCCTTTCCAGAAAAAGTTTGCCAACCCTGCTGTGGAGAGCTTCGTGTGGCCCAGGCATGCAGGTGTCCTAAGTAGTCCATATGATTGGATGAGAGAGTAAAACATCAGCTTACGCTGGCGCTCTGGAGTTCCGGAAGAGGAGGGACCGCGCCCTGCCTCTGCGCTTTTGCGAACATCTGGCCTGCCGAGTGGTGTTTTCTGGACTTGTCGGGGTCATCTGACAGCTCCATCAAAGGTCACACACCTTCTCCGCTCTAGGCCCCCATGTGATGTCTGGGAGTCTTGCCTTAATCCACCAACAAGCCCTGGGTGGGAATTTAAGCCTTGTTTGGTTCTTCAGCTGATCTGCAGATAACACGGAAGGACAGCTGCCCCTGGAGCCAGGGTTGATAGAGATCAGGCAGAAAGTTGTTTGGGGAGGGCTGAGGTAGGGCCATAAACCATGCTGACAAGACTCCCATGTCACTTACTGGTCGTATTCTTTCTTCTCCCCCATCACCAGCGTTCCCGTTCGTTGGGGGATCTAATTACAGGTAGCAAGAATGCTAAGAGGCTCTTAATCCCCAGATATACTGGATGGATTTATGCTTCTAGGTGCCTTTGCTCTTTTATTCTCCAGTCAATGGGCTGGCTGAGCAAGAAGTCCAAATCCTTGGTGCATTCTGCCTCCTGGGAGGTTAATGACGCTTTGTGAAGGCTGCCAGCTCCCACTGGGACAATGAATTGCCCCAGAGCTGAGCTTCCCAGAGCTTCCCAAGCTCATGACTCAAAAGGCTCTGACCATGGATGTAAAGAGGGGAAGGGAATTAGGCAGACTGCAGAGTGGGTTTAAATTTCACCTCTGCCCTTGGAAACTGGCTGGCTCTGGGCAGGACAATCCCTCTTCAAACCACCATGTTCTCATCTATAACACTGACTAAGAGGATGGTGAAAGAATTCGATTAAATGCCACACACTGCCAGCCCCGTTGTAGGTGGTCAGTAAGGCAAGTTTCTTTCTCTTTCTACTCCTCTGTTCTGGAACCTTGTATGGCTCCCTGCTACCAGCCCGATCAAAGCTGGGGAGGAGATGGAACGAGTGATGAATGGGGAGAACAGCGTCTCAGGCAGAGAGAACAGGAAGTGCAGAGGACCATGGATGTTCATGGGTGTGGGTGTTTGTGGCCAGAAAGGGGAAGAAGCGTAGAAGTTTTGGCCAGGCCAAGTCAGAGGGGCTACATAAGGAATTTGGATCTGATACCAAAAAAAAAAAAAAAAAAAAAAGGTGGAGTCTTTTCAGCTGGGGAATGATTTGATCTTGTACCAGTTTAAGGTGATGGCTTTGGCTGCTGCAGGGAGAATCCTGGCACATCCTTCTTGAAAACACACAGTGGGTGCCTTTGTCCCTGTGACCTTCCTTGGTGCCTGAGTTTTCAGAAGAGTTTGCAGGTTTGAAAATGTAGGGGAGCGAGAGAAAAGCTGGTTCCTATTGAGAGCTCCCAAGGTCACATCAAGAGCCCCGGGTACTTGCCTGGTGCTGCATAAAAGCCCTGCTGTTTTCCAGGGAAGAAAAGCAGTGGGTTCAGGTGCTACTGTCTTGCCCATGACCTTCCTGCTGGTTGCGGCTGTCAAGGCTGCCTCAGCCCGAGGAGAAAGCAGCCCGCAGTGTGGGCAGGGACTAAAATCATGCTGTGTTCTCTGAGTGCTTTGGAGCCAGACATACTCCACTCTGAATTGTACCTCTGCCATTTCCTAACTGGAAGGCCTCTCTGAGCCTTGATTTTCTCATCTGTAAAATGGGAATAGGGACTTCCCTGGCAGTCCAGTGGTTAAGACTTAGCCTTCCAATGTACCGGGTGAGGATTCAATCCCTGGTCTGGGAGGTAAGATCCCACATGCCTCGCGGCCAAAAAACCAAAACATAAAACAGAAGCAATATTGTAACGAATTCAATGAAGACGTTAAAAAAATTAAAAAAAATAAGATGGGAATAATAACAGTACGGACTTTGTAGCATAGGTCTGAACTTTGAGAGAGAGAGGTATGGTATATACTGTATAAGCACATCACAGTCTATAAATGGTATGCATTGCTCTTATCTTTATTAGCTGCAAGATTGCTGGCTGTTTTTTTTTTTTTTTTGAGAACTTTGGAAAATCAAGTAGAAAGAGAATTATAGCTCCTGATAATTCCAACACCCAGAATTTGAAGAAGTGTTAATATCTAGAGTCTTAAATGTTTATGTGTGAAGTCTGAAGAGCTTTGAAAGAGTGGGAAGTGACAGAAACTCAGATTTTATTCTTAGATAGATTGAATTTGAATCCCTGAATCCCCAGTTTCCTGAGCTGTGTGACTTTGGGCAATTTACTGCACTCCTCAGGGCCTGTTTCCTCATCTGTAAGATGGCAATACTTCCTTCAGAATAGTGATCACTGATATTAATAAGGAACCTAATTGAAATTAAGTTTAAAATAGTTTTAGTGCAAAGTGCACTTTATTCTAATTCCTTGAAAAATGGTCATTCACGTATGATAGATGAGGTGACAAGAAAGTATGCTGTACGTTTTAACACAGGGTCCCATAGGCTGAGCGTTGGGCCTGGCACATCATAGATTTCAGGCCTGTGGTCCCTTCCTTCCCTTGGGCGCTGTGGATTCAGCCAGGAGAACTCCCACAGTGCCTTGGCTCTGATGTAAAGGCTCAGTGTTCTCCCGTTGACACGTTATCCTCGTTGAAAACTGAGCAATCTTTCCAGAAAGGGAAAGGCCCTTTGCTCTGAGTCACGGGGTGGCCGGGATGTCGGTATTGTCTCCTGGAACCAGCGGACCTGGAAGAGGAACTCCTCCCTGGCTCAGCGCCTGGACTGCTGCCCGAGAGGATGTGTCAGCCCAGGGGCCAAGCCTGGCCCGGGAGGGGCTCCTCTCTCCAGTCTTGGCGCCAAGCAAGTTCCACTGGGGTCACTTGCAGGCCCCAGACTGATTCAATGGGGAAGACCTTCCTTCTGGTCACCCATGCCACCTTCACAGCACCGCCCCACCCCCACCCCCACCATTCAGTCACTGAGGGAGTTTTGAAAACCAAGACCAGATCATGGCACCTACCAGCAGCTTCAATGGATTCTGGAATAACATTCCACCTCCTACATTGGCTCACACAGCACAAGGCCACAGAGTGCAGTGGTCCAGAGGCTCCTACGACCCTGCCTTCCGCATATTCTTCACACCTCTCTCTAGACCAGTGGTTCTTACTGGGGGTGCGGGGGCAGAGGAAAGGGAGGGGAGGGTGATTTTGTCGTTCAGGGCACAATTTGGCAATGTCCAGTGGTCACGACTTTGGGGGGAGGGTGCTATTTACTGATCGGCGTCTAGTGGGTTGAGGCCAGGGATGCTGTTAAACATTCTGAAATGCACAGGACAGTTCACATGACACCAAGTCAGCCGGTCCAAAATGTCAGTAGCATCAAGGTTGAGAAACTGGTATAGATCTCACCTCCTCCAGAAAGCCTTCCCTGAATCCCTGGATGGAGGAGGTACGTCCCTTGGCTCCCACGCCCTTCTGATCTTATCTGTCACAGCCTCCATCACTCTGTGTGATCCTTGGACTCCAGGGGAAGAGCCCGTATATGATTGTACCTACAGCTTTGTCTTCCTTTCTCTCTAGCTTGTGAGTCTCTGTAGGTCAGGGGCCGTGTCTTGTCCGCAGTTGTGTCTCTAAGATCTAGCATAGAACCTGACACATTGTAGGCACCCGGTAAATATTGGTTGAATAAATGAATGAATCTATAGGCTGAGACTCAAGAAAACTAAGTTATCTTCTTTACGGCCCCTATAATGCTCCCACTGGGCATGCTCTTTTTTTTTTTTTTTAATTAATTTATTTATTCATTTATGGCTGTGTTGGGTCTTCGTTTCTGTGCGAGGGCTTTCTCTAGTTGCAGCGAGCGGGGGCCACTCTTCATCGCGGTGCGCGGGCCTCTCACTATCGCGGCCTCTCTTGTTGCGGAGCACAGGCTCCAGACGCGCAGGCTCAGTAATTGTGGCTCACGGGCCTAGTTGCTCCGCGGCATGTGGGATCTTCCCAGACCAGGGCTCGAACCCGTGTCCCCTGCATTGGCAGGCAGACTCTCAACCACTGCGCCACCAGGGAAGCCCTGGGCATGCTCTTAAACGTGCTCTCAATCCAGTCCCTCCTTCCAAGTTGACTTAATACGGGGTCTCCCCGTAGGCTGGTCCTTGTGAAAGGCGAGTGTGGACGGAAGTGTGCTGAACTCTTTACAAAAGAGAAGACCCACCCTTTCGAACTAAGATACCATTATTTTCATGTGTTACCCTGATAATATCTGTTATCCCTCTATGCTTAGGAAAGCCCTGGATAAAGGCTTTGTGCTGTGAACAGTACAGCAACAGTCTCAGGGATCTTAATCTCTTATCTATGACTTTATTTTGGAAAATTGTGCTCGCTCCTAGCTCCACCCTTCCCCCCCCACCCCCGCAGTCCATGCTAATGCTTTCAACAAAGATCCCCCCGAAGGCGAAATACATTGAGTTCATCCCAGCCAGGAGTCACCCCCCAGCCCAACCCCGGAGTGGGTGGGGGGACTAGTGGGTCCCACCCCCCATTCAATCTTGTACTATCAGCTCCCCACACACCCTTAGAATCACCAAATGGAGTTTAAAACAATGGGAGTTCGAAGAGGGAAAAAACAGTAGTAGATTTGGGGCTCTTCCCCTAAGCCAAAGTTTCTCAACTTCAGTACTGTGGCTATCTGGGACTGGATAATTCTTTGTGATGGGGTGCTGTCCTGTGCACCCAGGATGCCTTCTTTTCACAATGTCAACTGTTGGCATTGGGGAGGGCAATGATCAACATTTTTATCTGTGTCAATAACCTAGGGAAGAGTAAATGTTGGGTAGTAAGGAAGGGTCCTGAAGTCTAGCCACAGATTCTTCATGAGCCAGCTGAGTGGACTTAGGGAAGTCAATAGACCTCTCTGAGTCCTAGTGTCTGGATGGATAAATGAGATATCCATTCAGTTTCCACTCACTCATTCATTTTCATGGGTTCACCATCTAAAATCTGGTCATTGTATATCTGTTACGTATGTGGCTCATGCAATGATTTAATCCTCAAGAACACTTCATAAAGTTACCTCTCTGACCTTATCTCCTCCTCCTCACCCTTTCACCGCCCCCCCCACTGTCCCCACCCCTGGCTTCCCTGCTGCTCCTTCAATACACCCGGCACACTCCTACCTCAGGGCCTTTGCACATGCTGTTCCCTCTGCACGAAACATTTTTGCCCAGGTATCTGCATGGTTTGCTCTCTTACCTCCTTTAGATCTTGTCTCAAATGTTACCTTTTCAGTGAGGCCTTTCTGGATCACTGTATCTAACCACCCCTCCCCCTCAACCCACTCCAACACACACACACACACACAGAGTCTCACTTACCCAATCCCCCTTCCCTGCTCTGGTTTTTCTTCATTTAACCTCCTATGCAGTTTTCTTACTTGTTTTGTTCATGACCTCTCCTCCTGCACAAGAATGAGGGTGGAATCTGTGTCTGTTTTGTTCACTGCTCTATCTCCAGTGCCTAGAATGCTACTCGGCCCCAAATTAGTGCTCAAAAAAATATTTGAGTAGGTGAATGGATGAATAAATGAAAACAAATCTTATTATCTTTTGTTTTACAGAAACTGAGGCTCAGAAGGGTTAAATTGTTTGTCATAGTTAGTAAAAGACAGAGCCAAAATTTGATTCCTGTTCTACCTGCCCCATGAGCTAGATGGCCCTACACAATTATACATCAAATGAACTAATTATGATTTTGCCAGACCTTCTGAGGGCAAGTGTGGATGTTCATAGAGATTTCATCAGAGAGCTGATTCAAATATTGAAGGTGTCTCTTTTTTGAATCTTTTTAACAAATAAAGGGGGAAAAAAAACCCCTGTCTCTACAATAGGATGTCTATGTTCATGGTTGTTTCAGATTTGGGTTTCAACAAAAGTCCAAACGAATGAAGAGAAAAACGTCACCGACAGCATATGTTTATCCTCATTGTTTCAAACCCAACCCGTCACGGCATTCTGTTTTTTAAATAGACTTTCTGGAAAACAGCAATATCCGTCTGCTACCCGCGCCCTCGCCAACTACTGCAAAACAAAAAGGCCATAAATAGGACTTGGGAAGCAATCGCTTGCTCGTGCTGCTCAAATAGGAACAGTAGAAAGTTCAACTGCATCACACAATGGCTGGTTCCTGGTGGGAGTGTGTGTGTGTGTGTGTGTGTGTGTGTGTGTGTGTGTGTGTGTGTGTGTATTGGGGCTGGGGCAGTTGCTGGAGTCTTTTCAGCTACAGAATGAGGCCCGCCCCCCTTCTTTCTTGAATGTTCATATGCTCATGGGAGTGAAATGGATTCTGATGTATAAGGCAGGAGGCTCCAAGGCCATGACACCAACAGCTATTGATGGCAGCATAATAGCTGATACACTCAGCTTTCCCGCTGTGGGTGCTGGATGCATCGTGCCTGGTCGTCCTCAGAAAACACTTGCATGGCGTGTTCTGAGGTTTTGGGGTGCCCTTGGCCTGGCCCCTCACATTAATGAGAATAAACCCTCACAACGAGCCTCCCTTTCCCCAGCCTTGTTTACGCACTGAGTACGGTACATGAAGTCATTTAATCTTCATTGCAACCCTTGGAAACAGACCCTGTTTCCATCCCCTTTTAACATGTGGAAAAGTGTGGGTCAAAGACACAAAGTGACTTATCTCTAGGCACAAAGCTAGGAGGTTGCCAAGCTGATATTTGAATCCAGAGAGTGGGTCCCAAGGTGGCATTCTAAACCTCCGGGATACACCTGCTCACATCCTCGGGCCTCCTTTGACTTTCATCTTGTGTTTCTAAGGCCCTCACCCTAAAAGACAGTAATGTCAGCACACCCCACTAACTTAAATATTTATTGAGTCACTACTTGGATGACTGATTTCTGGAAATCCTCACATCAACGTTCTAGGAACTTTAACCATTTCCCTATTTTTCAGGCATAGACTCCAGGCTCAGCAAAGTTAAGGAACTTTGCTAGGATTTCATAGCCAGAAAGTGGATAGAATCATGCATTGAACCCCAAAATGTCTAGATTCAACTTATGAATGTCTAGGTGTATATAGCCTTTGCTCTTACACTATTCAGCAGTTTTATGTTCTCTTGCCTTCTACTTCTCGTTACAACCCCACTGGCTGATTCTGGTTTTCTCCCAGTTCTAACTTGTGACCTGGGTCAAATTATTTCATCTCTGTGTGCCTCAGTTTTCTCATCTGTAAAATGGGGATGATAATACTACCTGCTTCAAAGGATCATTATAAAGACTTAAGTAAGCTCATATAAACTTTAGAACAATACCTGGCATGTGAACAATTATAATTGTTGTAGTTACTGTCATTATCATTATTTCTTATTAGAAGTTGTTTCTCCTTTTGTCTAGTGCAGAAAAGTCATTTCTGTCTCTGTCATTTCTACCTAACCATCTTTACTACTTCCTGCTTCGAACACCTAAATCCTACTATTGTTTAAGAGCCACCACCTCCACGAAGCCTTCCCTGGTTTCTCCAGGTCTCACGGACTTCTATTCCCTCTCCAAGTCACTCCAGCCTATATCAGAACCCTGTGCTTCTATGAATATGCCCTGCTTCCAGAGTGTCACCATTCCCTCCTCAATCAGGTACCATCCTGCACTGCTATGAGTGACCCCTAGTTCTTGAGAAATGGTCCTCTCCTGAGTCAGGCACTAATGTGTAGACTTTGTCTTTTGTTGGCCCAGAGGGCTTAGAAGAGTGCTGAGGCCACTGTTCAATACTGGGAAGAGTGCCAGGCTTGGGATCTGGCAAGGACTTGGGTGAGAATCCTGGCTTAACCACCTAAATCATCATTTAACTTCTCAGGTCTTGGGTATCTTGTTAGTAAATGGGGGATAATAATCTCTACCTTTCAAGGGTGGTTAGAAGCAATCGGTGGGAGAATGTCTATGCAAGTGCCTGTATCAAATACTGGATTAGAGCCTCCTTACATTGTTAATAATAGCAGCTCAATATTGATCAGTCACTTACAATATGCTAGACCCTGCCTGTGCTAAATATTTTACATATATCATTCTCCTATTTAGATAATTATTCAATAGACATCAAAAGCACAAGCAACAGAAAGAAAAATAGATAAAAGCACAAGCAACAGAATTAAACATTTTCACTTTGCAGGACACTATCAAGAAAGTGAAATGACAAGTCATAGAACAGGAGAAACTATTTGAAATATTTAATTAATACTAAGAAATATCAATATGTAATTAATACTTGATAAATACGAAAATATTTACAAATCACATGTCTGATAAGAGACTGGTATCCAGAGTATATAAAGAACTCTTATAACTCAATAAAAGACAAATAACCCAATTAAAAAATGGGCAAGGAATCTAAATAGACATTTCTCCAAGGAGGTGATATGTTAATGGCAAAAAGACACATAAAAAGATGCTTGACATCATTAGTCATCAGGGAAATCCAAATCAAAGTGAGATACCATTTCACAGCTACTGAAAGAACTAGAATCAAAAAAGACAGATAACACGTGCTGGTGAAATCATAGAGAAATTGGAACCCTCCTACACTGCTGGTGGGAACGTGAAATGCCACAGCACTCTGACGGTTCGGTTGGTCCTCAAATGATTAAACACAGAGTTACCATATGATCCAGCAACTCCGCCTCTAGGTATTAGAAGAGAATGGGATGAAGTGAGACAACCCAAGAGAAATGAAAAGAGAAATGAAGACACATGTTCACACAAAAACTTGTCCAAGTGTTTATAGTGGTATTATTTATAATAGCCCAAAGGGTCAAACAGCACAAATGTTCTTCAGTAGATGAATGGATAAGTTAAATGTGGTCTATCCATATAATGGAATAGTATTCAGCTATAAAAAGGAATAAAGTACTGGCACATGCTACAACATGGATGAACCCTGTGAATATTATGCTCAGTGAAAGAAGCCAGTCAAAAAAGACCACATATTATATGATTCCATTCATATATAATGTCCAGAACAGGGAAATCTATACAGACAGAAAGTAGCTTAGTGGTTGTTTAGGGCTGGGGGAGAGATGGGGGTTGGAGAAGTGATAGCTAAAGAGTACAGAGTTCCTTTTTGAGGTGACAACAATGTTGTAAAATTGATTGTGGTGATGCACATTTCTGTGAATATACTATAAAAACCATGGAATTGTATACTTGAAATAGATAAATTTTGTGGTATGTGAACTGTATCTCAATAATGCTGTTATAAAAATAGTTATTCAATGTTTATTCTCTAAGAAACAAAATCAGAAGGGATACTGCTGTCAAATACAAAAAAGTCTTTCTTGACTCTTGGGGAAGAAGATGCTGATAATGGTAGTATACACCAAAATGGTGTGTATTAGTTTCTTATTGCTGCTGTAACAAACTTAGTGGCTTAGTACAATACAAACTTATTATTATTTAATAGTTCTTCAGGTCAGAGGTCTGAAATCAGTTTCACTGGGCCAAAATCAAGGTATCAGCAGGTCTCTTTTTATTTTGCAGGCTGCAGGGAAGAATCCATTTACGTGCTTTTTTCCAGCTTCTGTGTTCCATCTGCATTCCTTGGCTCGTCACACTCAAATCTCTGACCTCTACTTCCATCTTCAGATCTCCTTCCCTGACTCTGACCCTCTCTTCTCCCTCTTATAAGGACCTGGTGATTACATTCAGCCCACTGGGATAATCCAGGATAATCTTCCTCCCCCTCAAATCCTTAACATAATCACATTTGCAAAGTCCCTTTTGCCAGGTCAAGTAACATGTTTACAGGTTCTGGGGATTAGGACATGGATATCTTTGGAGGGGGGTCATTATTCTACCTCCTACAGGGTGTTAGAATCTCCATTCCTTTAAAAAGGAAATGGTCCTTCACCTGTCCCCTGTGATATAGTTTATCTGCCAAGACAGGAGGTTTTTGGAGGTCCCTTCTGGCTTGAGGCTTCTGATGAGTTCTTTAAGTTTCTGACTTTCTTTGCTTATTCTTCCTCTGGAATGAGTGAATATGGGAAAAGGGGTCTTGGCTCTCAGACAGGGCTGTCTGAGTCTCAGCTGTATTACTTACCTGCTATGTGACTATGGGAGAATTAATTAACCTCTTTAAGCCTTAGTTTCCTTATCATCAAAATGAAGATTATAATATGCAGCTCCTAAAACTGGTGTGAACAATGAGCAATGACCTAGGCATAAAGAAATTGTTTATTAGTTGGTAGCTATTGTTATCAACATATTTTCCCCCATTCTCACCTCTGTCTCTTTACTTCCTATCATAGGAGTTTGCACAGTCTCTTGAAAATATCTGTACTCTTGTCTATCTATCACTAAATAGTGAGCTCCTTAAAGGAATGGACAAAGGTCTTCTCTCTCTGAAGGCATTGCAAAGAGCAGATAGATGGATGGATGAATGGATGGTGGTTCATCACTGAATGGATAAATGAATGAATGGGTGCATAGATGGATAAGTGATGGATAGGAGGTTGTGTGGTATGTATGTAGGTAGGTAGGTATGTAGTTATATATGCATGTATGGGTTCATGAATGAATGGATAAGTACATGGATGGATGGATGGATGGCTAGATGGATGGAAGGGTATGTGTATGAATAGATGAATGGATATTTGGATGGATTTATGGATGTATAAATGCATGGATGAGAGGGTGGGTGCATGTATGGATGGGTGTATATATGTATGTATGTGTGTATGACTTGATCAATGGATGAATGGAAGTTTGGATGATTGAGTAAATGAATAGATAGATGAACACGTGTATGTATATGTATGAATGGGTGAACGCATGGATGCATGGATACAGGAATAAACTGATGAATGGACTCATTAATGAATGGATGATGGAGGCATTCATGCATATATAGATGGATGGATGATTGAGTGGTTTTACGGATGAATGGGTAAATGGGTGATCATTTAAAAAATTGCATTCTGGCACTCAGAGCAATATATTCATGCTAAGTCTTTATCACCGAGGGTTCTGATCCCTTCTCTGAACCCAAACATGGGAAAAGCATACACTAGAATAATCTATCATGTGTCCCATAAAAGGACGCCTGGTGAAACATGGCACCATAGTAAATGGATATAGCTCAACATCACTGCAGAAGTGTTCACTATAATTGTCTCTAAATGCCTTCTCAATATGATATCCCAGAGGCTGATTCAAAGCTTGGTCCAGCTTCCTCAGCACAAAAAGATAAGACTAGAGGGGAGCCCAGATGCCATTTGTTTTGACCCTTTGATTTTTCAGACAGGGAAATCAAAGCCCAGAGGAGGGAAGGGACTTGCCTGAGGTCACACAGCAGATGAGCACCAGACCTGAAACAAGAACTCAGGGTTCAAGACCAGAGCTTCTGCTATAAAGTGCTACCTGGCTTTCTTTGTTTTGTCAGACCTCCCTGTCCTCAGATGCCTCTCCCAGGCAACCTCTTGGAACATCCCCAAATGAAGACCTTCTCTCTCTTTGACTCTGACAGTCACGGATCCCGAGAGCCAACTTGAACTTGTTCATCTCCTGTGTGACAGTCATTAACTTAGCCGCCAACACCTGGCCCGCGGAGCAGTTGGAAGGATTTAGAAAGACAAGGAATTTGCCTTGTGTGGGTAGATTCCAAAGATGCCCTCTGGGGTTTCAGTATTTAAGGCTTTCCCCTTGTCTCCTGATTTTCTAAAGGGCAATCTTTCTTCTCTTTCTCTTTCATTAGTAGAATAAAAGGAAGGAAGACAGACACACACAGAGAGTTTGCCCTAGTTACTTAACAAAGGCACGCCACAAAGATTGTGTTTGTTCATCTCTGGGGCCGTGGGGGCCCTATTAGTCTTCCTGGAATCTTCAGCGTGTCAGTAATGAACTCCCAGCCCTTCCTGCTCTAGGGCTCTATCCTCCCTCCCTCCCACCCGGCTCCCACCTTGCCTTGGGAGCTGCCCAGGAAAGCCAGGATGTTGAGCAGGGCCCTGTTGCAATGGTTTTGTATTTATCTCTGGGTTTCTGAAATTTCCAGTCTTGAAAGAATCTAAACCTCTGTAGGAGGAACCTCTCACCTGCGGGGATCACCTCTTCTGGTCTCAGGGCCAGAGGCATGGGAATAACAACAGCCACTGCAGCACATCAGTAATAATAACAACTGCATCCAAAGGGCTGACCATGTGCCAGTCACTGCTCTCACTCAGTCCTCACAACAGCTCTGTGAGGGGTATGCCGTATGCAGCCCCATCTGATGGGTAGAGAAACTGAAGCAGGGAAAAGTCCACCTAGCTTGGATTCCAGCACTGTGTTTAATTACTGCATTATACCAGGTGCCATACCTAGTGTTTTACCTGGATTAACTCGATTAATCTTCTTTATGACCTAACCAGGTAATCACTATCCTTATGCCTATTTACAGAGATGGAGATACTGGGAACAGAGAGGTCGAGTCACTTGCCCAAAGACACACAGCTAGTAGATGACAGAGCTGTACACCGTCTTCCCAGTGGCAGTGACTTTGTAAATACTTTATAGAATTATAAAGTCATAAATATTTGGGGCTGGATGGGCTATAAGGAGCATCTAGGTGAAATATTATAGTTGAAGAAATAAGAGCCAGAGAAGCAAAGTGACTCACCAACGATCATAAGGCTGGTTAGCTACAGACTTCCTGGCAGAGTTGTAGAATAATGATAATTATAATTACTATTATTTTACATAATTAAAATATTTTAAATTATTATTATTATTATTATTTTAAGAATTGCAATGGGCCTTGGGGATCTTTTGTAAATCCAGACTCTGTTTTGTGCAAATCAAATTGCAAAGTCAGGGCTTCCCTGGTGGCGCAGTGGTTAAGAATCCACTTGCCAATGCAGGAAACACGGATTCAAGCCCTAGTCCGGGAAGATCCCACATGCCGCGGAGCAACTAAGCCCTTGCGCCACAACTACTGAGCCCACGTGCCACAACTACTGAAGCCCGTGTGCCTAGAGCCCATGTTCTGCAACGAGAAGCCACCACCATAAGAAGCCCGCACACCGCAACAAAGAGTAGCCCCTGCTCGCCACAGCTAGAGAAAGCCCGCGTGTAGCAGCAAAGAGCCAATGCAGCCAAAAATAAATAAATAAATAAATAAATTTATTTTAAAAAATTGCAAAGTCATTAAAATAATAACTTGTTAAGCAGCCTGGTGGGGCATTTGAGAACACCACCCCACTGAAACACACACATATACACACACACAGCACAACACACACACCAATCTTCCTTGGGTAGTGCTTTGGGTTTTGATATGTGAGGTGTGTGTATTTGTTTCTTTTTCCCCTTAGACGGCGCTCAAGGACGAAGTGGTCACGAGGGATCCGTGTGTGTCCTGGAGGAGGTCATATTTGCCACCACCTGAGTTCGGTTTCCTGGGAATAAAAGTGTGGCTTGGACCCAGGAGGGGGACATTGTTGAGAAAGAGAAATTGGAGCTGATTAATGGGGCAGGGGGGGGAGGCAGCACAGAGACAGGAGCAGGAATGATTCTGCCTGGGAAAAACTGGAGGCAACTGCATCTTGGTTTTGCAACCAAGATGGGGCAGGTCCACAGGCTCTGAAAGCTTACATGACAGGGTTGGTAGAGACGGGGCAGGATAGGCTGAAAGTAAAAGATAAAATGCCAAAGACCCTCCAGATGTCATTGATCCTAACCACATATTTAGGACCCAGAAACTGATCACATTTCATCTTCCGTGAGCCTTCAGAACAAAGTTTCTCAGTTTGGGAGGGACTTTCAGAAGATACAGGACCAGGACATTATATAACATTACATCACTCAGTAGAAAACGTATTCTCTTGTCTATTCCTTCGCATTCCTTTGGATTTCTTCAGGTAGCAAATCCTCGTTCGGTGCTTTGACTGCTTTACCTCTTCCAACACTTGCTAACCTCTCTTAAACAGAAGGACGGCTCCCCTCAGGCCCAGAGCCCTTCCAGAGTTATCTGACTAGAATTTAGCATCAATAGTTTGTGTTCCGTATGTTTATTTTCAAGGTGACTTTCTATTTGGAGTAAAGGACCCTGGGATGCCAATGACTGGAGTAATATAAAGTTGCTTTTTGAAATAAAAGTATTAGACAGCAAAATGAGTTGGCATGAAGAACATCATTAAGTATAATAGTACAGGCAGTATATGGAGGTTGCAAAATTCATGACGATAATATAGGATGACTGATGTTGGGGGACATATCAGTCTAGATGAGAAATGGAGAGAGAGCAGACAGGGTGAGCATGGGGAAAGGGTGCCTTTTCTGAATCACAGGAAGGTGCCATAGGTGTTAGCTGTAGGTCTGAAAGTTGGCAACGGATAGGGAATGGCTGAGTGGTGTAAGGCAGGATAAGCTTGCTGCTGTCACAAATAACCCCAAACTTCAGTGGCTTCGCCCAGTGGAAGGCCAATCAGGTGCTCCTCATTGGTGAGATGTCTTCCACCAATGACCACCAAACGATGCTCATTTAGGGACCCAAGTTCCTTCCAGAGCCTTAGCCTCTCCATGTAGCTGGCAAATGATCATCATGGGCAGTTTTTATGGGCCACGTCAGGATGTGCACTTAACACTTCTGTCACATCCCACTGGCCACAACTCTGTCGCGTGACTACACTAACAGCAAAGGATTCTGGGAAATACAGTCTAGCCATCTACCGGAGAGGAAAAGGTGGGGTTTGGGAGGGCAGCTAGTCAGTCTCTGCCCGTGATGGTTAGTTCATTCAATTTATTTATTCAATATTCATTCAATATTCATTTACTCATTCAATATTTCAATATTTATTCATTCAATATTTATTGAACATCTATCTTATGCCAAGCATTTTTGCATCTCAACTTAATTAAAGTGATGGCTTTGCCCTTTTCATATATGTTTGGAGATCATTTATGAGATAAATATGAAAAATCAATTGCACATACTGTATTTTCAGCTAAATGGAGTGGTGAGTCTACTCTTTTCGTGTGTTTAGAGAAAATTTGTGAGATAAAAATTAAATTAAAATTAATCCCACATACTATAGTGTATTTAAATGACCTTTTCAGAAATAATTACTCATCTTCAGTGGAGGTGCTTAGGGGTAAAGGCCATATCTTAGGTATTATTCCCAAGTACCTGGCACTGAGCTAGGCACATGAATGTTTTCTGGAAAAGAATGTAGAAAAGAAGTTTCTAGAGACAATGACTATATCAGACTGGCACTGGACTAGCGAGTTGGGTTGCCCACTAACAGCCAAGATCTTCACCCACATCACCATCTCATTAGCCCAGGACAGAATCCCAAGACTGAAAGGAAGGATGCTGTTGGCATCCTTTCCCCATCTCCTCTGTTGCCATGGGAACATGTCGTCTGGCAGCCACAGGTCAGGAGAGGCTGGGGACCCTAGACATTCTTCAGGGCCTCCTATCCATGAGCCCTGATAGCCCTTCTTTTACCCAAGGCACAGGTGTTCTTTTACCTGAGGCACAGGTGGTATTTTCTGCTTAATAAGATCTACATGAACTTGCCCGTTGAACTCATCCATGGGCAAATTCCTCCAAAGAGTGGGGTTCAGAGAGTGTCCCAGGAAGGTCCATTCATCTCATGTGCATTGAATATCAATTCAACACTTCCAAATACTGCACAGTCCTTGTGTAAGTTGTTTCTTTGGACATCTACCTTGGGAATGGTTTGCAGGTCTTGGCATATCTGCTCCATGAACCCCAATGACACCACACTGCTTATAATGTTCTAGGATAGTTCTAGGATATTTGTCTCCTCCTATTCATGTTATCCACATAGTTAAGACCAGTTAAGACCCTACTATTAAAAAAAGGTGCCCTTAAACATATAGCTTGGGACATTTCCCCATGTCATTAATGTTATTTGTATGGTTTTAATATTTCCAAATAACTTGGTTCTTTATCAAAGATGTTTAAGCAGGGGAGGATATAATCAGATTAGAAAATTTTTAACTTTAGAATGCTAATTCTGGAGCAGTATGGAGCACAGGGTGATGGGGATAGAGAAGCAGATAAGAGTGGAAAAAAAAAAAAAGGCAAGAGGCTGGTGGAATAGTCAGGAAAAGCGCACTGGTACTCAGAGAAGCAGCCAAGTGTGCTGGCTGTAGGTGTAAGCCCTGGAATGAGACTGTTTGCATTTATTTGAAGGTTCATGCACTTACAAGCTGTGTGCCTTTAGCCAAGTAACGTCATCTCCCCCAGCCTCAGTCTCCTCATCTCTAAAATAGGTTCACTGATGGTACTTGCATCACAGAGTTGTTTGAGGGCTCAATGAGATAATTCATGTAAAACACTCTGTGTAATGCTTTATAAATTATAAGTTGTATAATTTTAGAATATTTATAATCTATAATTCATATAAAACTACTCTTAAGTCGTGCCTGGTGTATATAAGTGCTCTGTGAGAGTTAGCTGGTATTCTTGTGGCTCTGATAGCAGGGCATGAAGATTGTTTGGGAGGAATTAAAATGATTTTGTGTGCCTGGGTGAGTGATGGCACCTTTGGCCCAGATATGAAAGGTTGGGGCCCATTGAGAGAAGGATGGGGAGCTGAGTTTGGGCCTTGTTGACTGCTTATGATCTCCTAGCCCCATGTCCCGCACAGTGGGTGAGGGTCTTACCTGGTCTCCACAAGTCCAGGAACTGGCTTAGCTGGGCTTGTGGACATAGACAGCCTGAAGACTTCGTCAGGACCAAGGGACACACACCTCTCTGCTATCTCTCTCCTTCATGTTCCCCTTTAAGGAAGATTCCAGGGTCTAGGGTGTCTGATCGTGGGAGACCTGGGACAGAATAAGGAAAGGATTCACTGCTACTACCTCTCCCATCCATTTCCACATTGGAAAATGCATATGGCGTCACATCACCTCCTTAAAAGCCTCTTTTGGTGTCTCACGGCTCTCATGATCTGAGATGAGCCCTTCCCACAGCCACTGCATGTTGGTTTCCCCTGGGAGCAGCCTCTGAGACGGAATCTAGGGCACAGGATGATTTTTCAGGTGTGCTCTTGGGACCAACACCTGCAGAGAGGAGGGGAAGGAAGCAGGCGCAGGCAGAAGGGGCAGTTGGGCCAGGAGGCAGGCCTGACAACAGACTTGGCCAAACCCCTGGAGGAGTCTGGAGCTAGAGTGGCCCTTCGGTGTTGTTTCACACTGCGCTGGCACGGCTAGGTCTTCACGTTCTTTATATTCACATGGACGGCCATTGGGGTGGGTTCCCCTGAGAAGGGAGGTGACCTTGGGCTAGGCTGCTGTCTGCTCCTGGGGGAATCCTTGAAGGGGCTGATGGCTGAAGGTCAACTCAAATCCTAACAGAACTCTTGGCAGCTGGGGCAACACGTTTTTCCTTAGAAGGATCTGGAGAGTGTGCCTCTGTGTCCACTTCAGTGGTCTACAAGGCCCGGCACGATACGGGCTAAAGACCACCCCAGTCTTTTCTCACTTAACTGCTCTTCCAGTCTCTGTGCTCTAGCCACACTGACCTCTTCTCTTTGCCCCGAGTGCCACATACTGTTTTGTGCCTCGGGCCTTCACACATTCTCTACCTGAAGTGCTCTTTCTACCTGTTTTTATCTGACCAACATCTAACTTGTGCTATCAATCTCAATTCAAATGGCTCTTTCTCCTGGAAGCCCTCCTTGAAACCCTGATACATTCAGGATCCCCTGTTTTGTGCCAGCAGTACCCTATGGGCTGTCCCTTCACCAGTCACAATTGCAGATTTATTCGTGTGAGCCTTTGTTTGCTCTCCTCCTTATCAACTGAAAGCTCCGTGAGAAACAGGATCTGGGTGAGCTTGGGTTCCCCATGGTGTCCACCTGGCCCATAGGCACACTCAAGAATGATCAGTTTCCTCTTCTCTGTTCCCACTGGGCTATAGAAGACCTCCTTTTATGACACCTTTTAAATTTTGACCAAAAAAAAAAATGCATTCACAAGTTCTGATATTTACGATTTCCCAGTATGAGGACACCAAACTGGGGGACAGGTTCCATTACTTACCCTTTCAGCCACAAGTTGAAATATATTTTAAAAAATGGCTTTGGAAAAAGGCAAACCTGACCTCAAATCTTCATTGTGTCACTTGCTAGCTGTGTGACCTTGGGCAAGCCACTTCATCTCTCTGAGCCTCTCAGCTTTCTCTTTTGAAAACTGCTCCCTATTCCTTAGGATAAAATGGGATGTTGTACAGAGCCCAGCATAATACCTGGCACACAGTAAGTACTTGATGAATACTGCTTGCTCCTCTCTTCTCAGATGCAGATTAGATTCTTGCCACATTGCTGTCTGTCAAGAACAGCAGTGAGGGACAAACCTCAGACAAAGACAGTGGCTTAATCGTCTCACCCTCCTGGTTGCTGACGTCACTGGGGCCAAGGCTTGTTTGCCTTGGAAGATGTGCTGATGGCTCCCAAGGTGGTCTGTTTACCTGGTGGCCTTTGAGGGCTGGGGCAAGGGATCGGGAGACCCAGAGGCTCCTGGTCAGGTCAAAGGGGCTTGCTAGACAAGCTGGGACAGAAGCCTGGTGCTGCATTGATCCAAAGTGGAGTACTGGTTAATCCCTGTTGCTTTTGGAAAGATGGCTCCACGTGCCACTTACGGAGACCGGGGGGACCTTTTAACTCCTTGATGATGGCTTGGGCATTGAAACACTCTGGGCAGGAGGAACTATATTCATGAAGGTGGTGGTTTTAGGTGGTGATGTTCCAGGCCCAAAGGGTTCCTGGCATGGCATCCCTCTTTTCCAGATGTTGGTACTTGGACTTGACGTGACACATTTGGCCCTGATAGGTATGTAACCTCTTCCTTCCCAAGGAGCTTATTAAAAGGAGTCTTATGGGGGGAATTCTTTAATAACCTATTGAGTATTTTGCTAAGTAGTCATCTTTATAATTTGTTAATCATGTAAATTTGGCTGTTGCTAATCATCCAGCCATCCACCCTTTCACTTATTTACTTACTAATGCATGCACTTTATTTACCTATCGTCCATTGATTTATTCATTTACTTTCCCATTCATGCATCCAGTCATTCATCCATTCCTCCATGTTTTTATGTATCTATCCACCTCCCCATCTATCCATCTACCTCTCTGTCCATGCATCCAGCCAGCTATGCATTTATCCATCCATCCATCCAACCATCCATCCATCCATCCATCCATCCATCCATCCATCCATCCATCCATCTGTTCATCCACCCATCCATCCATCCATCCATCCATCCATCCATCCATCCACCCATCCATGCATCCATCCATCCATCCCCTCACCTACCCATCTGTATCTCCAACCACCCAACATCTATTCAGCCATTCACTCATCTTTTCCTCTGTTCTTTAACTAATTATTCCTCCATGGACTTTTACTGAGTACTCACTCTGTCCCTAGTCCTATTCTAGGCACTGGAAAGATAGGACCTTGGCTTCTCAGAAGCACATGGTGTCCTGGCAAAAACCAGCATATCACTAGATAATTACCACCCAGGAAGACAAGTGGAAATTAGGTTTCTTAAAGTTGGGTGTAGCTTTATGCCAAGTAAATATCAGTGAAGTCCCAACTCCTTGAGTGTCCTAGGACAAGTTCCTTTACTTTTAAGGCGAGATGGACAGAGTATGTGTAACTGAGGAAAAAGGCCAAGTTCACTTTTCACTTTTCAAAATCTTTAGCCTCTTTTGCAATATCTGTCAAGTTTTCAACTAATTTCCTTTTCTAGCAATCTCACTTCTAGAAATCGGCTTGGACACAACCCAAACACCCAACTACAGGGAACTGTTTAAATACATTTTGGTACATCTGAACAATAAGGCAGTGTGCAGTGTTTGAAATGCAAAAGGTAGAAGTTTATGGGCTGATAGGAAAAAGAGTTCAAGATGTATTTTTAAATATAGAAAATTAAACTGCAGAACAGTGTGTCTAGAAGAATCACTCTGTGAGGGGGATGTGAGATCACACAGATGTGACCACCTCTCTGTCCTATTTATCACAGATCCTTCTTTTGTTTTGGGCTGCAAAGAGAAACTTTCTAGAAGAACCAGAATCTGTTTTTCCACATCACTTCATCCCCCAAACCTAGAAGAGTGTCTGATCCAGAGTAGGCATTCAATAAATATTTATTGAATGAGTACATGGGCGCATAATAAACAACAAACTGTCACTATTGACTTTGGGGTGTGGAACTAAAGGTTTTGTTCGGGACTTTTGTCTTTTCTTTTATTACATAAAATACATGAATGTTTTACTGCGAAACTTTTAAAATTTAAAAGCAAAGTAAAAAAAAAAAAATCCCTCAACGCGGTCAGCCTTCCTGGTCTCCGGGAAGGGATCAGACAGTTGGGGTGACACGTCTCCGTTTATCCAAACTGTTTTTCATGTCCAATTAGGGAAGGGAGGCTTCTGCGTTTCAAACCTCCACTCTCCCATGAGGGAAAAGCCAGACCTATGGGAGGAAACAATCAGCCGTTTGTGTGTGTGTGTGTGTGTGTGTGTGTTCTGGCTCAGGCACTGAGGCCCATTAACCCTGGACACTCTTTCTGGGGTAGGAGCTGACATTGGGGAGCTGTTGACAGTCCCTCCATGTGACCTCTTGCACAATGCCAGGGGCAGCTCAGCAGCTTAGAAAAAGGGAGAAAACAAACAAAAAAGTCGGCTGAGTCTGTCTGTTCTGAAGGAACTCAAAGAGGTGTTTGACAGTCAGTAAATGCCAGCTTGGCTGTTGTTTTTAATCTCTAACATGGGAGGTGGGAGGCCAGGGTGGAGGGGGGAGGGGGAGGGCAATAAAGGGAGAAATGCGGAGAATGAAGGACACGGATGGGGTGGGCGTGGGGAGCTCCTCCCAAGACTGCAGGCGAACCAGGTTGAGTGGACTGAATAGGGGACCTTGGAGGGGACTGATTTGGGACCTGCCCTTGACCTCTTAGGTGTTACCAAATGTGTTTCAATCCTTTATTCATTCACTTAGGTATTGATTCATTTATGTTCTCCTTTTTCCCTTTCTCCCTCCCCATCCTTCCTTCCTTTTCCCTCTTTACAGCCATTTATTGAGTTCTTCCCATGTGCCAAGCACTGTTCTGGGTGCTGAGGACTATGGTAGTAAATAAGTCAAGGAAAGACCTTGCTCTCATGATGCTTCCTTTCAAGTTGTGGAGACATGAAACAAACAAGTGTGTCAAGTAGCTGTCAAGACTAAGATGGGCCGTCAAGTCGGGTAGGGACAAGGGGAGTGAGGGGGCTCTTTCTGACAAGGTGGTCAGGGAAGGCCTTTTCTGTGGACATTGGAAGAGAGACCTGGATGAAGGGAAGGAGAGAAACATGCAGTTAACTGGGGGAAGAACGTTCTAGACAGACTGGAGAGAAAGGTCCCAGAGGAGATGACTTTCTGGGGTATTTGAGGAACAGCAAGTTGGTGGCACGTTTGGGGCAGAGAGAGCAAGATGGAGGTGGGAGCTGATGAGGTCAAGGAGTGGCTGAAGTCAGATCATGCAGAGACTGGCCAGTCATGGCATGAGTTTCATTGTAATATGTCGGCAGGTTGTTCGAGGGTTTAAGCAGGACAAGGGTATGATGTGGTTGACGTCTTGGCAGGATAGATGTGCTTCTCAGAGAGGCTTCATCAGGGCTGGAAGCAGAGCACAGACGATGTTGTGGAGTGAAAGTGGGGTCCGGGGTGCAGTGTTCCAAGTGCGTGGCTTGAGATAATCATGGTGGATCTTAGGCTGCATCAGAATGAGAATGGGATTAGTGGTCCATGAGCATTGGGACCACCATGGATGTTCAGGTGGAGACCTGAATTAGGGTCCTCTTTTCACCTCCAGGGTCCAAGTTCCTCCAAAGCCTTGTAGGCAGCTAGACTGGGGATGTTAGAATCATACTTGCCTTTAAGCCCTGCCCGTCTCTTAGTCAATCTGATCCACAGCCTACTCATTTGTAAAATGTGTCAGATGGGACCTAAGTCTCAGGGTGGTTGTAAATGTTAGAGGAGAAACTATGGCTAATGTGCTTAGTGCAGTTCATTCCCATAATAAGTTCTCAATACACAACATGTTTCCCTTGGTAGCAAAACAGGACGATCAGTTACTCACGATCTAATGTACTTTGTAAAAAATTACCTTCAAGTAGAACGGTGCACCTGGGTTTGTCATGGCTACCTTCTACACCTCTTTCTTTTGAGTTGTGTGAATTGCTTGAAAATTGGGCTACCTGTGAGAGGTATTGGGATGCTCTCGATGCATGGATTCAAGGGTTGGAGGGAATCATTTGAGAGTCATGTGGCCAGTTCTTTGAATGCAACATGACAATATATCCCAATCAATTTGTGGGAAATTGGAGGAAAAAAGCCACCACTATCAAAACACTACCACCACCACCACCAAGAGAAGCAGCACCATAGACACCAGCAGCAGTGGCCACAACACCATCACTAAACCATCACCACCATCACTAACATCACCATTATCACGACCACCACAACTGCACCATCACTACCATCACCATCACCACCACCAGTGCCATCAGCACTTTGGCCAACACACTCAACATCACCATCACCCCCATTAAAAAACAATGCCAACAAAGTTCACAGCAAAGAAAAGCAGAAAACCTTGCTTTTCTGTCTCTGAAGATAAATCTAAATCAGACACAAGGCACTGGGTAGGGAAACAAGGAGAGGCAATAAGCAGTCACTGTCCTCAAGGGTCTCCTGCCAGGGCTTAAAGGCAAGTAAGTTTGATTCCAACATCCCCAGTCTAGTTTCCTACAAGTCTTCGGAGGAACCTGGACCCTGGAGGTGAAAAGATGACCCTAATTCAGGTCTCCACCCGAACATCCATGGTGGTCCCAAGTGCATAAAGCTAAAACAGAGGCTCTGATGGGGCAAAGTACTAGTAGTGTCCAAATGGAGAGACAACACACATCTGATTGGGGATGGGGATCAATGAAAGTGGTCCATTTAGATAAGAGGAGGTAGACTTTGAGAAGGACACTACGTGTGTGTCAAATTTCCCCTTGGGAAGGAATGGCAAATAGGATGTTCCAAATCCATCTCCTCTGCCAATGGTGGACATCCATAATCCACCACAGAAGATTTTAGCTGAGCCTGAAGGTGGCCCTAGATCCCTAGAATCCACTTCAATATAGGGGTACTGGCAACCCAACCAGCTACAACTAACTGGAATTGGTTCTCAAGATACACCCTATTTGCCTGCCCCAAATGAGAAGGCAAGTACCTTAGGACAGGCACCTGTCTTGTTAAGTGTTATATCTCCATGGCTGGGCCGTGGGCCTGCCGCAGGGGTGGCTTTGAGTGTCATTGAATGAATGGATGAGTGAACGCAAAGGTCAGCATAGACAGAAGAATCCCGGAATTGGGAAATTGCAGTGTGTGTGCTGGGAATGGCATGTAGGTTGTGAAAATGAGTGAAGAGGGAGAAAAGATCCTATTCTGGACGCACTTGAACGCGATCACTGAAGACTTCTGAGAAGGAAAATGGCGTGATGTGAGTTGTTCATATAACCTGGATGGAGGGAACATGACAGGCCAGTGACAGGTGGTGAAAGTAGTCTAGAGATGGTAATAATAATTGCTAATTTTGGAGGTGTCTTACTGTGTTCGATGCTGATTTTTTTTATTATCCTCTAAGCAATCATCTAGGTGCTATTATTATTGCTGTTTTACAGATAAGAAAACTGAGGCATGAAGAAAAGTAACTCACCCAGAGTCAAGCATACAGGAACTGGTAGTGAACAGCTGAATGGGTTAAATCTATTTCTGAATGAAATTGGGAAAATATTCCTGTCCCACAATGGTTTAGCTAAATTTTCTTTATTTCCAGTTAGAACCAAAGATTCACTGCCTTCCTTCTGTAGCAGTGGGGGGCAAGAAACTCATCTTTTATGAGGCTGATGGCAGCTGTTCTTCCCCCGACTCAGCTGTCCTTTCCTGAAATAGGATAGGGCAAGAATTCAAGGTTTTCACAGATAACAGGGGAATAGCCCTGGGGTTGGAGATCTGAGTTTGAATCCCAGCCATCACTCTCTGTCTGGGTAACCATGGCAACCAACATCAACACTCAATTTCAGTTCCTCATTTGTAAATGAGGAACTCCACTCTTGGTTCATATGATCATGATGAAAATTGGGGCGTTGTCTGCATGCATGAAAACACTGTCCAATGTGCACATATAGAGGGCCGGCAGTATATCTGTCCTTTGTGACAGGTGCCATATTCATAATAACACAGTTATTTCTCTAATTATTATCATCATTTAATATTTGGCTTGTGAACTCACTTGATAAATAGTTGATGTGGAGACTTCCGATGAACACTTCCAATCCCCTTGCCTCACCTGTCTTTGATTTCAGCCATTATCTGGTGTCCCATTCTATACAAGGTCTGACCATATTTCATGCAGGTGCAATGCACAGGGCTTCACCTCAGGCCTGCTCTGTGTACCTCTCATTTCTGGCCCCAGGTCTTTTCTTCAGGTGTCAAAATATGGGACACAGCAAAGAACTAACTCATCTTCCTGGAAATGGCAGAAGTTGAAGGCCTGTTTGTGCAGTCCTTGATCATTGGAGGATGCAAGCTCGAGAGAAAGCCTCCTTTTTCCTCCTCAGAGACAGACCAGCCCGAGGCCCATATCATGCGGCTTCTCAGAAAGTCCTGTAGCCTCACGGTGGTCCACTCAATGGTGACACATTCTTGTATTGGCTCTCTTTCCTTCCCCGTTTCATTCCTCCATCCCTTACTTGCTCCCTGGGACCACACTTGGCCATCAAAGTACCAGTTCATACATCTTTGTCTCAGCCTGCTTTCTGGGGAACTCAGGCTTAAATAGTGTTGAATCTAGAATTTGAAACTCTGATTATTCCCCTGACCACTCATGCTTGTATGTCCCCACTAAAAGACTTAGCACAATGTCTGAGACATAATAATAGGTGCACAATACATTCTTAGTGAATGCATGAATAAATTAATGAGATGCTTGTATCTCAAGAACATAGTACAAGACAAACTGGGTCTATGGACCTAGGGAGCAAAGTACAGTGGTTACAGGTGAAGATTTTGGAACTGATCAGCAAGATTCAGACATCAGCTCTGCCATGTATAGCTGTGGTACCTCACCTAAGTCACGCGGCCTCTCTGTTCCTTGGTTTCCTTGTTTGCAAAATGGATAAAATAGTATATCACACGTAAAAGGATGCAGTGACCTCCTCTATGTAAAGTACTTGGCACATAGTCATAAATTGATCATTGAAGTTATTATTCTTAGCAATTGTAGGAGTGCAAATATTACATGAGAAAGAATATATTAAAAAGATGTAGGATTGGATTCAAAAGTCACACAGATGTACATCATTGAATGTTGCACGCCCCCACCCCACCAGGCCTTTTAACTTTCTTGCTACAGGGATAATAACTCCTGATCCTTCTATATCTTATGTGATGATTTTGAGAGTACTTTACAAAGTATAAACAGTTCTAGAAATGGAAGGGACTTTTTTTCCCTCTGTGATATTGGTGGTGAATGGGACCATCCAGAAAGCATGTCGGACGGCTGAAGAAAGTCCTCCACTTTGGGAAGATGGAAATTCATCCATCATTTCCGAAAGGTGATCTCCCTAGCTGACCACAGTGTGATCGCCCATTGAGATGTAAATCCCCCAGACATGTGAAGGGAAACCAGGTTCCTGAAGTCCTGAAAGGTGAAACTGGGGCCATATTTCACATGTGGCTTAAGCCCATTATTGCTGATGAAAACAGGGTTTTTAAAGGACATGCTTCTTTCACCCTTCAACCTTGTTCAGTAGACCTTTAGCCAAGATCTGGAGTGTTGTCAGCAGCCAAAGAATTCCTGGTATTTCCCATGATGTTACTGGGCTGAAACATAGGAGGGCTTTCTTCTGCAGAGTAGAGGTGATTATGCGCCTTTTTTGATAGCATATTATCAACTTAGTTTATGCAAAACACCCCCTCACTTCATGGTATTGTATTGTATTGCATTGTATTTTATTGTATTGTATGCATTGTATTTTTCGTCTTCATTCCAATCCCCATTTTTTGTCTCCCTCTCCCACTAAAGGCATCTAAAGGCATTCACTTTCATATGTCTAAAATACATCCTTAAATATTTTTCCTTTAAAAACATATAGTGAGTTTTTGCATCTACTTATTTTATATAAAATTGGTAAGGTACCAATTTCATTTTGTTACTTAATTTGTTTACTCAACATTATGTTTTAAAAACTCTCCTTGTTGCTATATGAATATATTAAAATGTATACATATATTTTATATTTTTATTTGTTTCTAATTAATGCATAGTGTGCACTCCCCACATTTTCTCTATCATTCCCCTAGAGCTGGACACCTAGGTTATTTCCAATTCCTCTCCACTGCAACCTGCACTATAAAGGTATGTGTAAGATTTTTCCTGGAGTTAGATTCTTGGATCCTAAGATATATCTTACTTAAATCAGGATAGATTCTATTCAAGTCATGTTGAAACAAAGATGCCAAAGCCACTTGGTTCTCAACTTTCTCCAAGCCCCTTGCTTTCTATGGGTATATATTTCCTTCATTTGTATAAAGAGGGGATTTGGATGAGAAAATCTCTAAGGGCTCTCCTGGCATTTAGCTTCCACTACTAACTTCCAAGCCAGCTGTGTTTATCAAACAAATGGAAGAAAAGTTGGACAAAATATGGTAGTCCATCATCCAAATATTTGGAAGTAGCCAGATGTTCAGCATCTTGTAGACTCTACCTAGGAGGCTTTTGTCAGTGTTCTTAGGTGGCTATCATAGGGGTATTTGTATTCTTTTAGGTTTCTAAGATTTCTCTTTCTCTCAGAGAGTCAGGCTCTCAAGAGTATGTGGTCCCTTAGGAATTTGGGCTTCAACTCTGTTCAACTTAGGGTTCGCATCTATCTCTATCTATCTATCTATCTATCTATCTATCTATCTATCTATCTATCTATCTATCTATCTAACTATCATCCTATCTGTTATTTATGGGAGGGATTCAATATTTATGAGATTAACGAGAACAGTGATTCTAAAATCAAATAACATGGTTCAGACAGATGTGGGTTCAAATGACCAGCTGTTTGCCCTTGGACCAGAAACCACTTCTTGTCACCTCAGTTTCCTTATCTACATATATTACAAAAATAAAGATGATAATGCTAACTTCATTGGCTTATCGTGAAGACCAAATGACACCATGGGGAGTAAGAACTTAGCTAGAGACCTGGCACAGAGTAAACTCTGTGGTAGTTTACCAAGAAAAGGGAGGGGGAGCCACAAATATTTTGACACTCTTCCCATGGGGAAATGAAGTCTAAGACCCTTGCAATTGAATCTGGGTGGACTTGTGACTGCTTTGACCAATAGAGTATGGCAGAAGTGACACTATGTGACTTCTGGGGCTACATCATAAAAGGCAAGGCAACTGGTGCTTTCTTCACTGGAACACTAGCCACTGGGAAAGCAGTCTAACTACACTGAGGCCACCATATTGGGTCAGGCGCTGGTAGGCACTGCAGATAACAGTTGTGTCTTAACCCAGCCTTCCAGCCATCCCTGCCAAGGCACTAGACACTTAGAAGCAGATTTTGTAGTCCCAGCTGTTCAGGTCTTCCCAGCTGACTCTAGACAGTGAAGCAGAGACCGGCCACCTCCTCTGTGCCCTGTCCGGATTCTTGACTCACAGAATATATGAGCATAATAAGGTGATTATTGTTTTGTGCCATGATGTTTGAGGTAGATTGTTCAGCAGTAAAAATAACTAGAATGCCCTGAACTATTTGTATTATTATACTCCTTCAAGGCAACACTCAAATATATCTTCTAAGAAGACATATTAGTTTTTAAGCTTTGTTGAAGTATAACTGACTAATAAAATTGTAAGATATTTAAACCATAGAATGTGATGATTTGATATACGTATACGTTGTGAAAGGATTTCCCCCATTGGGTTAATTAACATATCTATCACCTCACATATTTATCTTTCCTGTTTTGTGCGTGTGTGTGTTTGTGAGAACATTTAAGTTCTGCTGTCTTAGCAAATTCAGTTATTTGATATAGTGTTATCAACTCTAGTCACCATTTTATACGTTAGATCCTCGGAACTTATTCGTCTTATAACTGAAAGTTTGTACCTTTTTACCAGCATCTCCCTATTTCCCCCACCCCCCAGCCCCTGGCAACCACTTTTCTACTCTCTGTTTCTAGTTTGACTTTTTTTTTTTTTAAGATTCCATATATAAGTGATACCATGCAGTATTTGTCTTTCTCTTTCTGGCTTATTTCACTTAGCATAATGCCCTCCAGGTTCATCCATGTTGTTACAAATGACAAGACTTCCTTCTTTTTTTAAGGCTGAATAATATTACATTATATATATATATGTATTATATATATATTACATTATATATAATATTACGTTATATATATCACATTTTCTTGATCTACTCATCTGGCGATGGGCACTTAGGTTGTTTCCATCCCTTAGATATTATGAATAATGCTGCAATGAACATGGGAATGTTGCTATTTAAGATAATGGTTTTGTTGGGAAAACATATTCTAACACTGATCGTATCTAACAGTTATCCTGTGTTTACTACGTGCCTGGTATATGTCAGGTGCTTTACAGGTATATATTCATTTAATCCTCACAACTACGCTGTGAAGTAGGTATTATTTTATTTAGCTTTTAGAGATAAAGAGACAGAAGCTTAAATAATTTCCCCAAGGTCATGTAGCTAACAAGTTGTTAGACTTGAATATGAACTCTGGTCTTTCTAACTCACATAATGAGTGATCATGAAATAATCACTCTGGACATTTTAATTACAGAGACGGCACTCATTTCTGGTTCTTGTGAGGACGTTGACCATGACACTTGATCAGAGTGGCTATACTGGCCTTTCCTATTTCCCATTTGAAAACTAACCATGTTTTGCCAGAGAAACAATCTGATATCAACTCTTCCAGAGGAGGGAAGCTTCTAAGAGAAATTCAAGAGAAAGGGAGCTTTAAGCTTCCCTCTCTGGGAGGGAAACTTCTTTGTAAAGGGATAATGCAAAGGCTGACATTTTCTAAAATGATGGGAGCCCCCAAGAACTGATGGAGCTCCCCTCAGATCTGAGGACATCAGATGCTTTGGTCCCAGCAGGTCCGGAAATGGATGGAAGGCCCTTTAGTCCTCTTTGCCTGTCCCACCTCCCACATGAAATCCATAACTTAAGTGACTCTTACCATAAAGCCACTAATAAAAACATCTCCACTGGCTCTATTTACCCAGCTGTGTATCTCAGGATCTGCCGCTGACATTTTTAATACTCTCTCATGTCTCTGTCTTCCACAGGATTCATTTGAAGCAGCCCACAGGGAAGGGTGTCGCTGAGGAAACAAAACCCAGACCCCCCAGGCCTCTGGCTGAGGGGTGGGAGCATGCTGGGAAAACACTTCCACCTGAGAAGCACAAAGGACCCCAGGAGTAGAGGAAGCTGGCCTGAGGCCAACCGGAGGTATCAGAGTGGCTGGGCCCAAAGAGGGAGGTCTGATGGTGGGGCTTCAGAGCACTTACCCTCCCCATGCGAAGGCAAACAGTGCCCCCAGCTGCGGCTGTAAGGAGGGCGTTGCCCGTTAAGTCAGATGGCAGCAGAGATGGGGGCCTTCTGATGTTTTAAAACCTTTTTCTGAATTATAGGATATCTATAGAAAAAAAAATCCACAAAACTTAAACAAACAGCTCAATGAAATCACAGGGTAAACACCCATCCAACCACACCCAGGCCAAGAAACAGAACATTGCCAGGCCCCCAAGCCATCTCCCTTCTGTGCCCTTCCAGTCGCCATACTTTATCCCTTCTCCCAAAGTGATCTCTATCTTGACTTTTAACACCAAAGATGAGTTTGACTGTTTCTGGACTTTATATAAATGAAACTACTCTCTTGTAGCTGGTTTCTTTTACTTGAAACTGTGTGTGAGCTTCATTTCTGCTGTCTGTGAAGTTGTTTGTTTATTGTTGAGTATTATTCCATTGTAGGATTATATCATGATTTATTGATTGATTCTACTGTTGATGGACATTTAGGTTTGGAGTTAGTGTCACCATGAATATTCTTCTCCCTGTCTCTTGGTGCATTCATTCCTGTTAGCTACATACCTAAGACTGGAATTGCTAGAAACTATAAAATTCCTAGGAGAAAACATAGGGGAAAAGCTTCTTAATATTGGTCTTGGCAATGCTTTCTTGGACATAATGCCAAAAGCACAGGCCAACAAAAGGAAAAATAGACAAGTGGGATTGGATTAAACTAAAAAGCTTCTCACACAGCAAAGGAAACTATCAAAAAAATTAAAGGCAGCCTACATAATGGAAGAAAATATTTGCAAACCATATATCTGATAAAGGGTTAATAGACACAATATATGAGAAACTCCTACAACTCAATAGCAATAAAACAAATAATTTTTGAAATGGGCCAAGGAAATGAAAAGATATTTCTCCAAAGAAGACATGTAAATGGACAACAGGTACGTGAAAATGTGCTCAACATCACTAATCATCAGGGAAATGCAAATCAAAACTACAAAGAGATATCATCTCACACCTGTCAGCATGGCTATTATCAAAAAAAGAAGACGATAACAAGTGTTAGTGAGGATATGGAGAAAAGGGAACCCTTGTACACTGTTAGCAGGAATGTAAACTGGTGCAGCCACTATGGAAAACAGTACGGAGGTTCCTCAAAAAATTAATCATAGAGCTACAATATGATCCAGCAATCTCACTTCTGGGAATATACCCAAAGAAACTGAAATCAGGATCTCCCAGGGCTATCTGCATTTCAATGTTCCTTACAGCATCATTCACAATAGCCAAGATGGGGAAGCAACTTAAATGTCCATTGATGGATGAATAGATAAAGAAATTGCGGTATTTACACACAATGGAATATTATTCAGCCTTTAAAAAGAAGGAAATACTATCATTTGTGACAACATGGATGAACCTTGAGGATATTATGCTAAGTGAAATAAGCCAGACACAGAAGAACAAATACTACATTACTTACATCAGCAATCTAAAATAGTCAAATTTATAGAAGCAGAGAGTTAGAAATGTGGTCACCAAATGGCTGGGTGGAGGGGAAAACAGGGAAGTGTTGGTTAAAGGGTACAAAGTTTCAGTTTTGCAAGTTGAATAAGTCCTAGAGATCTATATACTACAAGTACCTGTAGTTAAAAATACTGTATTGTTTAGTGTGTTTTCGAGTGTGCAATTTCTTATTTAGGTCTTCATGTTTTCCATAAATTACATTGTTTAAAAAATATTTACTTGATGATAAAAAAAGAAAAAAAAAAGACTGTCTTGACTGAATAACAGGGGAGCCTGATTTACATGAAAGAGTCTGGAGAGTTCCTTCTGCTGAAAACCTGAGTAGGAGTTCACCGGGGGAAGAATCGGGAAAAGAATATTCTAGGCCAAGGGAACAGCATGTTCAAAGACTTTGAGGCAGGAAATGACCATATATATATTTTATTGAAGTATAATTGATTTACAATGTTGTGTTAGTTTCAGGTATACAGCACAGTGATTCAGTGTCATATATATATGTAAATTCTTCTCCAGATTATTTTCCCTTATAAGTTATTACAAAATATTGAGTATAGTTCCCTGTGTTATACAGTAGGCCCTTGTTGGCTATTTTATATATAGTAGTGTATATATGTTAATCCCAACCTCCTAATTTATCTCTCCCCCACCCCTTTCCCCTCTGGTAACCGTAAATTCATTCCCTATGTCTGTGGGTCTATTTCTGTTTTATAAATAAGTTCATTAGTATCATTTTTTTTTAGATTCTGCATATAAGCGATATTATACGATATTTGTCTTTCTCTGTCTGACTTACTTCACTCAGTATAACAATCTCTAGGTCCATCCATGTTGCTGCAAATGGCATTGTTTCATTCTTTTTAATGGCTGAAAAATATTCCATTGTATATATGTACCACATCTTCATCCATTCATCTGTCGATGGACATTTAGGTCTATTCCATGTCTTGGCTATTGTAAACAGTGCTGCAATGAGAATTGGGACATAAATCAACCATTTTATTATGTAACAGATTCTGTGGGTCAGGATTTGGACAGGGGACAGTGCAGATAGCTTGTCTCTGCTCCATGTCTGAGGCCTTAGCTGGAAGAGTTTCAGGGCTGGCAGTGACTCTGTAGCTGGGGCCTGGACTCATTTCGAAGTGCCTTCACTCAGTACCTATATGTGGACACTCCATGTGGCCCGGGCTTCCTCACAGTATGGCGGCCTCAGGGTTCTTGCATGATGTCTCAAGGTTCTAGCATGAGTGCCCCAATGGACAAGATGGAAGCTGTATTGCTTCTTAGGACCTAACCTCTGAAGTCACACAATTTCACTTCTGCCGTACTTTACTGGACGCTATTTGTCAAAAACAGTCATAGCCCACCAAGATTCAAGGAGGGGGGAAGCATAGACCCCCACTTCTGGATGGGAGGCTGGCAAGGTCACACTGTATAAGAGCATATGGGATGGGAGATGTTGTCATGGTCATCTTTGGAAACTATAATCTACCACATGACTTAAACCAAAGAAGATGGTCTATGAAGGAGTTTCTAGCTTTAGAGAAAGATGTTTCTCAGCATCCCTGAAATCAACATCTTAAGACTACCTCCTGGAGAACCTGTCTGCACCTCAGTTCTGTTCAGTGTGAGATTATTCCACCTAGATTCATGAATGGATATAAGATGTAGTAGGTAGAATAATGGCTCCCAAATAGGTCCACATCCTCATCCCTGAAACATGTGACCACATTACCTTACATGGCAAAAGGGCCTTCACAGATGTGATTATTTTGAGATGGAGAGATGATAAGAGGGAAGCAAGAGTGTCAGAGTCGGAGAAGGAGAGGGGATGACAACAGCAGACTTGATCTCTCTCTTTAACTACTACGCAGTTGGCTTTGAAGACGGAGGAAGGGGCCATAAGCTAAGGAATGCTGGCGGCCACGAGAAGCTGGCAAAGGCAAAACAATGGATTTCCCCCCTAGGTCCTTCAGAAGGAACGTAGCTCTTCTAATATCTTGATTTTTAGCCCAGTGAAACCTATTTTCAGACTTGTGACTTCCAGAACTATAAGACAATGACATTGTGTTGTTTTAAGCTAATAAGTTTGTGATAGTTTGTTATGGCAGCCCTAGGAGAACTAATACATAAAAGAATAGTCTTTGGTTTTCTGTCTGGCTTTGCCTCTTTCTCCAGCAGTGGTGCCTTCAGAACTCAGAAGACTATAGACTGAGTGTGACCTAGTTGCTCACTCTGAGGCAGTCGGAGCCTAAAAATTGGCTACAATGGATTCTAAAGCTTTACCCCAAACACTCTTGACATTCAGGAGATAAGATTTCTAATGAGAAAATACCTGTGAGGGACCTCAAAGTTTTCTCCCAGTGTTTCCTCATTGAACTGCCCTAGCATCTTGCTACTCAGTGTGGTCCCCAGACCAACAGCTGCAGTGTCATCTTGGTAAGCCAGCCCATAAAATGCAGAATCGCAGAGCCTGCCTACAGACCTACAGAGTTAGAATCTGCATTTAAACAAGATCCCCGGAAGATCTATGTGTGCGTGAAATTTTGAGATGCGCTATTTTAGAGATCTTACTGCACTGACACATCTCTCCAGAAGTCCTCAGAGAGAGCGTCAGAATGGTTGTTTCCTTTTTACATATAAAGTAGAGGTGGTCCTGAATGTGAACAAATGTGCAAAAGTAGGACGAGTGTCCCCAGCTACTGAGGCTGGGGGTTGGATTCAGGATGCACATGGGGTTTCTCACTGTCACTTGATGCTGTTTCTAGGCTGAGGGAAAACAGACACCTGTGTGTTTTCTCCAGGAAATACGTACAAAGAAAAGTTTGTGATGTTCTCGGAAAGGGGCCAGAGGTTTCACCCAGCTGAGAAGCAAGGCTCCCTCAAAGGGTAGATGAACAAAAGAATGCTCATGTTTCCTTCAAAATGGTCATAATTTAATTTCTGTCCAATGTCGCCTGGGTACATTGCAGACTCTCAGAAGCTCTTTTTTTTTTTTTTTTTAAAGTCATGCAATGGGGCTGTTTCAGTTTATATCCTCCCTAAGTAAAGCCATACAAGTGCCGTGTTTCTAAGTCTGCACACTGCCAGGAACACACACATGGGCTGTAGCAGGGACGTGGTCGTGTAAGAGAAAGAGGCAGCAGACCGTGGGCGAGAAAAAGGAGGCAGCCCTGAGACCCCGAGACTTTGCAGACCGAGACGCATCGTTTGTGATCTCAGTGAGATTCTGCTTTGATTGTAGACCCAGGGATTCTCCATTTCAGAAATGCATTCAGGCTGAAAACTGCCCGAGAAGAGAAGGGAAATGTCAGGGAGCTGCAAAGGAATTCTTGAGCACGAGAAGACGCCAACATCAAGACAAAGAATCATAATTCTTTTGTCTTAGGAGGGAAGTTGCTTTTGTTTTCCATCTTCATAGTTCCTGAGGTCACATTGCAGGGAAGTAAGAGATCGGGCTACTCAGAACCCAGACCCAAATAGAGCGTCTTCACTAAAGATGTGTGAAAATTGGATGGTTGAATTTTTCACGTTGGGTTTTCTCTAGTCAGGTTATAACCCTTTTGGGGACTGTTATTTTTCATGGTCTATAATTATTCAGAGTAATGGGAGAAGGATGGTTTGAACTATTTTAAAAATGGATTCTTTAGGGGGAGGTGGGATGAATTGGGAGATTGGGATTGACATATATACACCACTTTGTATAAAATAGATAACTAATAAGGACCTGCTGTCTAGTACAGGGAACTCTACTCAGTGCTCTGTGGTGACCTAAATGGGAAGGAAATCTTAAAAAGAGGGGATATATGTATACGTATAACTGATTCACTTTGCTGTACAGCAGAAACTAACACAACATTGTAAAGCAACTGTACTCCAATAAAAATTTTTTAAAAAACTAAAAAAAAAAAAAAAAACCTGAAAAAACAAAAAGGATTCTTTTAGACAACACCCTGCTAAGAGTCAATATAAGGTTTTACCTAACCTATTATACAACCAACCAAAACCAATTTACCACAAAGCCTGGTATGTAAATATACAAACTCTTCAAGATGCCAGAATTATAAATAAGTTGAAAGATACAGATTAACAGCAGGCAGAGAATCTTAGAGGTTCTCTCTGGCAGGCAATGGGCTGAGGGTCTTGCCCACATCGTCCCCCATAATCATCAACACATTCTTACAACGTGTGGTGCTGTTTTATTCCAATTTTACTGACGAACTGAACTGAAATGAACTGAACGGAAGGTCATTCCCCCATGTTTGCAAAGGTGGGGAAGCAGGAAATTGGGATTTGAAGTCAAATCTGTGAGTTGGGCTTCCTGATTTCTATTGAATTCTCTCACTGAATTCCCACTGCAAACCCTAGGGTTAGTATTGTTGACCCATTTTACAGATAAAGAAATTGAGGATCAGTGATGGAGTCACTTTTAAATAGGAGAGTTGGGCTTCATACTGAGAAGTATCAAACTGATCTCAACGTTAGACCTTGCAGTACAGTAGATTAAAGTTGTCCAAATGAGGGAAGCTCTTTGTAGAGATGGAACAGTTCCATATTTTGACTATGATGATCGTTACTCAACTGCATACATGTGATGATAATTCATGGGACTCTGCACACAATACACACGCACACACATTGCATGCAATACACACGCACACACACACATAGACACCCACACACAGGAGCACATGTGAAAACTGGTGAAATCTGAATAAGGTCTGTACCTGAATTAATAAGCACTGCAGTCAATTTCCTGGTCTTGACAATATACTCTGGTCATGTAAGATATTATCACTGGGGGAAGCTGGGTGAAGAGTACAAGGAACTCTCTGTACTATTTTGCAACTTCTCGTGAGTCTTCTTATTTTAAAACGTTGTCTTCAAATTCTTTAATGTTTCTCCCGTGGAGAGATGGAATCTCTGTTTCCTCCCATGGATTCTGGGAAGGCTCTGTAACTGTTTACAGATAGAATACGGTGGGGGAGATGCTGTGCCAGATTTCAGGCTCAAGTCTCAAGAATTTGGAAGCCTCACTCCCTGGATCTTGTTATACTCTCTCTGGGAGCTCTGAGCCACTATACATGACATCCGACAGCCCTGAGACTGCCATGTGGAGAGGCCATGTCCAGGCCTTCAATCAACCATCCCAGATGAACTTGGCCTTCCATTCATCCCTGCTAAATCGCCAGGCACAGATAAAAGACTTGGACTCTCCAGACCAGCCCATTCTCCAGCTGATTAGCAGAGTGCCGTCCATCAATACCACACAGGGCCAAAAGACCACCTAGCTGAGCCCCACTCAAATTCTTGACCCGTGAAATCATGAGACGTAACAAGATGGTTGTTGCTTGACACCTCTAAGTGGTGGGCAGTTTGGTGTACAGCAACGGGTAAGAAAATAGACTTTTCATTATCCGATAAAGACAGGCAAGGCCGATAACAAGGGGTTAGATACACAGAATCAGATGATGTGACACAGTAGGCATGTCCCTTCCCCTCTTTTGGCCTCAGTAAGACTGGCTTTACCTTGAATGTCACTTCCTCCAGGAAGCTCTATATAGATTGGATTAGATGTCTCCTCCCTTTCTCCCCCTTGGTTAGCAGGAATCAGAAGTATCTCGATGTTATGCTTTATTTCTCTCTTTCTCGCCCACCAGACAGTAAACTCCATGAGGTCAAGAACTAATTTTGTCTAGCTCATCACTATTTCACTCTGCCTACAACAAAACCTTTAATAGGTGATTATTGAATGAACGAGCAAAGACACGGGTGCTCTCCAAAATCCTGCTCAGGGCTGGTCTCATGTTGTTCTCTCTCTCTGGAGCTTTGGGGCAGGTGAGGAGGATCCAGGTATACTTCCAGCACCTGTCAGACACCAGCTTTCTCTCTGGTACTCCCAAGATCCTAAGTCCACAAATCCATCTGCTGGGCAACAGCTCAGAAGCAGCAGGGGCCGGGAGGGCAGAAAGGCGAGAGGTATGCCCCCCAGTCCCCCACCAAGCTGGCGTCACCCTGGTTTGCTTACTTTCCTGCTCAGCTGCTTTAGTCAGAGGAGGGCCATTTCCACGGGCTCCTGCCTCGTAGGCTATCACCAGGGGAGGTCTCCAGTCCCTCCTGTATTTGCCTCTGCAGCTTCCTCATTTAGCCTCTGTCAGGGGGGTGATCTGGCTCCTCTTGGGCTGCCCTTGAAAATTCCAGTCACAATGACACAACAGTTATTTACTGAGCATTTCCCTCCAGCAAGGCTCTGGGCTGGACAAAGCCTCAACCTCCAGGAGCTTAATAATGGGTTGGCCAAAAAGTTTATTCAGTTTTTTTCCTTAAAATGCTACGGAAAACCCCAAACAAACCTTTCGGCCAACCCAATATTTCAGTGGCGTTTTTATCTGGTGGAAGGTGAGAGATGACAGAAAGAACACTGGACCCCTGGCCTGTTCCTGAGGAGGTGCAGTGGTGACCTGGAGCCAGCACTCATGGGCTTGCAAAGGCCAATTGACAAGCATTCAGGAATTTTGTGAGCTAGTTGTTAAACTGTGGGTGGCTTGAGATTGGCCAGGTGAGAATACACTCATCAAGAAAATCAGCACATTGGGACTTCCCTGGTGGCATAGTGGTTAAGAATCCGCCTGCCAGTGCAGGGGACACAGGTTCGAGCCCTGGTCTGGGAAGATCCCACATGCCGTGGAGCAACTAAGCCTGTGCACCACAACTACTGAGCCCGCGTGCCACAACTACTGAAGCCCGCGTACCTAGAGCCTGTGCTCTGCAACAAAGAGAAGCCACTGCAATGAGAAGACCGCACACCACAGCAAAGAGTAGCCCCCGCTCACGGCAACTAGAGAAAGCCCGCACACAACAATGAAGACCCAACGCAGCCAAAAAATAAACAAATAAATAAATAAATAAATTTATAAAAAAAAAAAAAAGAAAAGAAAATCAGCACACACTAGAATCCAGCTCCCTCACACCAGTTTGCCAGCACATCACTGGGATATTCACTTCCTCTTTGTAAGCCTGTTTCCCTATCTGAAAAATGGGGATATAAATCCTGACCTTGAAAGATTTCACAAGTACTGACACAGTATGGTCCTTGGCACACTAGCTCCCTCTCCAGCACACTCTCTTCTTCCTGAACTAATATGGTAAGTTCACCATGGGTTCAGTTTTCCTTTGGATTTATGGGATGAGTAGGAAAGAATAGGCATCTTAGGATGGAGCATGGGTGGTTACCCAGGGTAAGCAGTGTTACTTTGGAAAGTCCCTAAAGTTTTCCAGGATCTCCTTTCACTCCAGTATTGATAAGGGGGCAGGGAGAATAAGATCAGGCAGAGATATTGAGGAGGCAGGTCAACATGTGAGGGTCTGGGTAGTTTTGTAAGTTGCCCAGTTTGGGACAAGGGTGCACTCACAATACTTTGGTCATTCATTCATTCAAAAATACATTTACTGAGCATCACAACAGACCAGCTAATCTCTGAGCTAGACTCTGAGTATGCAGCTATGAGCAGATATTTGCCCTGCCCTTATGGAACTGAACAGGTTAATGGTGAAGACGATCACGAAGCAAGCCATTAAAAGTGCATAGGTGTAATTTAAGGAAAATGCAGGCCACTGCATGGGCATGTATGGAGGGAAGCAGTTTTTGTTGGAAGCTAAAGAAGCGACATATAAGCAAAGCTTGGAGGGAAAATAACGTTTTTGTCATGCTAGATGGGGAATGTGCAGACAGAGGCCTGGATTGTCCCCCATGATCCTTGCCTCCTGATGTTCATGCCCTGTGTGATCCTCTCCCCTTGGGTGTGGGCAGGACCTGTGACTTGCTACGACTAATAGAATAAGGCAAAGGAGATGCAATGTCACTTCCATGATTATTTAACAGAGGACTGCAACTTCTGTCTTGCAAGCAGATTGTCTCTTTTGCCTTCTTGGCTTGCATGTAGATGAAATGACCATGTTGAAGAGGTCCACGTGACAGGGGACTGGGAGCACCCTCCTGCCAACAGCCAGCAAGGAACTGAGTCCCAACAACACCCCAGTGGGTTTGGAAGTGGATCCTTCCCTAGTTGAGCTTTCAGATGAGAATGCAGCCCCAGGTGACAACTGGATTGTAACCTGATGAGAGACCCAAAGCAGAGGACTCAGCTAAGCCAGGTCCAGATACTTGATCCACAGTGATCGTGAGATATTAAATGTATTTTTGTTTTAAGCCACTAAGTTTTTGATAATTTGTTATGCAGCATAGCTAACTGATACAAAGAGGGTCAAGAATTTATTCCAGGTACAGAGAGCCATGTGTGTGAAGGGGATGAAATAAAGAGAGTCTGAACACAGGAGGGAGGACAAGCAGGCCAGTGGCTGGATTGAACATTTCAGCAATAAGCCTCTGAGAAGTGAGGCAAAGGTTAGCCTAGGCCATGTTCTACAGGCCCACAGGGGCTATGGAACAGTTTCTGGCACTTATACTGGGGCCTCTGGGACATCAGTGAAAAATTGGAAACGGTGAACTTGATGAAATTTGCTTTTCAAAACACACAGTAGGGAGTCCCCTTGGGCGGCTAGGTAAGGAGCCTCAGACCCGGAGTTGATGGTTGATTTATAGAGAAGTGGACGCTTTCAAGAAATATTTTGGAGGAAGGATGGGCAGGATTTGATGACAAAGTGGATACAGGGTGAGAGAGAAGTAGAGCCATCTGTTGAAATGGAAAGAGAGGTTTTTGGTTTGAGGGTTTTGAGAGAGTTAGAACATTCTGGTTCATCCTGGGAAGCTTAAAGGCTGAGGTGGAAATCAGTCTTTTGATCCCGGCTTCTGTCTGGGTCATTTTGACCTCCCTCGGGCAGGACAGTTTAGGATTTGCCTAGCTAATGAGCACAGTTGACACGCTGTGTAAAGATTTCATTAGCATGTGGAGAAGGCCTGGCTGAAGAATAAATCTCCATGTCATTTTGTTGATGCTAATGATTTCATATGAAAACACTCAAAAATGTGATAGACTGTACATTGATCAGAGGAAATGTGTTGATCTCCCTGGGGAGCCAAGCCACAGCTCACAATGGTACGGATTTATTTTGAATAAATCCCCTACCGTCACACTGTAGGTTTAACAGGGATGGATTATTGCAAGAAGTGTCTGGGAGCCATAAAGTGATCTTGTTCTATTTAATGAGAGAGGGGACATTAATTCATTCTCCCTTCATTTATGCATCCACACTATTTTTTTTTTCTTATGTATAATTCATCTGTAAAGGTTTTGATAATTGCCCCTGAAAGTTGCTTAACTTTTCTGAGCTTTGGTTTTCTCCTGTTTGAAGCTTGGCACTCCACACTTAAAATGTAGCTGTCTGGGCTCAGATCTTGGTGGAGTTCAGTCGGCTTTTCCCACTAGAATGTAAGCCCTGTGAAGGTAAGATTATGTTTATATTTTTCACTGCTGTGTCCCCAGTGCCTTAGGAGACTGCCTAGCTCAATAAGTGTTTGCTGAATGAATAAATGACACAACATGCATACAGCACACGACATCTAGAAAGCCCTCAGAAAGTGGCAGCTGTCTTCTCTCTTTTCTTCCTCACTTGCTGTGTTCCTCTCTCTCTCTCTTTCAGCCTCCTCCTCTATTTTCTTCCTTTTGGGTTTGGGAAAAAGAGAAAACAGAAAGCATCTCTTACTACTGGGTATCTGATTTTCTTTTGGCTTTCCCAGCACATGTATGATCATATCTGCTTCGTTTTATATTATGAAATCAGAGGATTATCTTTCCTGGAGAGAACTAGTTAAACCTCAGCAGTAGAAAACAGCGCTATGGGACCCACAGGCCAGTTCTTCCTTGGAAAGGATATTTCTATTTTGGGAGGTGGTTGGGGAGTATCGTAGTTGTTCCTTGGTTTAGATGCTCTTTGCCTCAACTCAGGGAAAATGAAAAGTTACCCTGAGAATTGAGAGGGTGACCAGGCTAGACTTTAATTTACTGCTTCTCTAAATGGAATACTCATCATCTATCCATCCATCCATCCATGAATCCACCCATCCACCCATCTATTCATCCATCCAATCACTCATTCACTCACTAGCCCATTCATTTTTTTTTAACATCTTTATTGGAGTATAATTGCTTTACAATGGTGTGTTAGTTTCTGCTTTATTCACTAGCTCATTCATTTTTGTCTTCAAAGAAATATTTGTTGCACATCAACTATGTGCCCCACCTCATGCTAGGAATTGGGGATACCATGGTGACCAAAATGGATATAGGTTCTGCCCCCAAAGGAGCTTGTAGTCTAGTGCAGGCAATTCATCAGCTATCAGGGAGCGGGAAATTCTACAGGATGATTCAGATTGGAGAGGACGCTTTGCCTCCATCCTGCAGATGGTAAGTGAAGAAACTTTGGGGTAATAGACAATAAGCTAATTACCTTCTAGAGATAGCATAAATAACACGATACATAATCTCTTCTCTACTACCTAGTTAACAACTCCTTCTATTAAATTCTTTCTATTAGAATAAGTGATGGGCTTTCTGCCTCCAGCCTGGGTCATGACTGACAGACACAGCTATGCAAAGGATAAATAACATGTGGCCATGTTTACTTTCTAATATGAAATGGGTAAAAAAAACAGAAAGCAAAACTATCAGAACAATATGATTGGAACCTTATTATTTTTTTCTTAGCTACCTATCTTTTTTAAGTAGTCTTTTTCATTAAAAATTTTAAAAATACTGATATATAATTGAAATATAACAGTATATTTGCTTCAGGTGTACAGCATAATGATTCAATGTACATCTATATTACAAAATGTAGGCTAGTTAAGTCTACAATTTCAACAAGTAGGCAGTAAGTCTAGTTAACCATCACCACACATGGTTACACATTTTTTTCTTGTGATGAAAACTTTTAATATCTACTCTCTTAGCAACGTTCAGATATACAATATACAGTATTATTTGTAAAATTTTAATCTTTTAATTGAAGTATAATTGACTTCATACAATACTATATTAATTTCAGGTGTACAACATGGTACTTCGATATTTTTATAGATTACACTCCATACAAAGTTATTATAAACTATTGATTATATTCCCTGTGCTGTACATTACTACCTTGTAACTTACTTATTTTATACCTAGTAGTTTGTGCCTCTTAATCCCCTTCACCTATTTTGTACCTCTCCCAATAGACAGCATTATTAACATCACTATGCTATACATTTCATCCCCAGGGCTTATTTATTTTATAACTGGAAGTTTGTGCCTTTTAATCACCTTCACCCATTTTCCCCACCCTCCGCCTCTGGTACCATCAATTTGTTCTCTGTATCTCTGAGTATTTTATTTTTTTAGTGTGTAGAGAAAAAAGAAGGAAAATGAATGAAAAGAATCAAAGGGATCAGCGGCAGACTCTGACGGCCAGCACATGCATCCATATAATAGAAAGTCCCTAAGTCCTACTTGGCTGAATCCTTCCCCTGCTGTGTCTCGTGAGAAGCTGACATATCTGGCATGAGACCCTTTGGAATTTTTCCTACTGGGTCTGTTTCCCTCCCTTGCCTGCACTCTTTGGAGACGCGGTGGGGTCCTGGGTACCGTCCATCCCACCAAGGAGCATGGAAGGGCTTCTTTTGATGTGGGCATGGTCAGGGAAGGAATCGTTTTAGGAGGACAGCCTGGCGGATCTTGGATCCCATCTCTATGGCAACGATGCTGCAAGGACTGAAAATCTGATTTTGTTTTGGGCTGTGGTAGCCGCTAATTACAGGCAGCTCCAAGTCCCTTTGCTCTTCCCTAGAAAGGTCTCTGTTTATTTGTTGGCAAGGGTTATCTACTTTTTTTCGCTTTTGAACTCTCTTCCTAGTCCTCTTCTTCCATTTCACCCATCAGAAAAAAAAATTTTTTTTGTCGCCTCTGGAGGATATTTGCTTTCCTGGTTGTTATGGAGATGAAGAGCCAGATGACGGAGCAGGCTTGGGAAGGGAAGAATGGGCATGAGGACCCAAGGTAGCCCTTGGCCCAGCTGGAGATGGCTGTGAAGGATGGATGTGAAACAGAAGGGGCAGATTGGGGCCCTGAGGATAACGAGAGAGATAAAGAGAGAAGCACAGAGAAGTGGGAGGGGGACGAGGTGGTGGAAGGGAGGTGACTCAGACCCAAGACCCCAGGAGCTGATTCAACAGAAGCTCACAGGAACACCAGACGGCGAGCGGGCGGGGGGGGAGCAGCGGGGGGCTTTTTTGTTTGCCATCCTCACGTCTTCAGTGAACTTTTTTTTTTTAATTGTATTTATTTATTTATTTATTTATTATTATTATTATTATTATTTTGGCTGTGTTGGGTCTTCGTTTCTGTGCGAGGGCTTTCTCTAGTTGCGGCAAGTGGGGGCCACTCTTCATCGCGGTGCGTGGGCCTCTCACTATCGCGGCCTCTATTGTTGGGGAGCACAGGCTCCAGACGCGCAGGCTCAGTAGTTGTGGCGCACGGACTTAGTTGCTCTGCGGCACGCGGGATCTTCCCAGACCAGGGCTCGAACCCGTGTCCCCTGCACTGGCAGGCAGATTCTCAACCACTGCACCACCAGGGAAGCCCCAGCGAACGTTTTGACTCACTGTGCTGTCTACTTCCCTCTTTCCTCAAGATTGATCTGCAAACTTTGTTGCTCGGAGGGCTGAAGCAGCCTTTGGGGCTTTGGCGAATCCTTCCAGAGAAAACCCTTTGCAGGCCTTCCCGGGGCTGCCCACCAGATCCCCCTGCGGGATTGACTATACATGGGGCGGTGAGGGCAGGACAGGGCTTTACTTCCCCGGCTCCGTCTAAGTCTGTCCTGCTCATGGCAGTAGCCACGTATGGCTATTTAAATGAACCAGAACAAAATAAAATTGAACGTGCAGTCCCTTCTTGGTAGGTTCTGGTCGGTTTTTCTGTTAACCTAAAACCACTCTAAAAATGCAAGTCTATGAATTAAAAGCAAATACAGTTTCCCAGTTGCAGTAGCCACGTTTCAAGTGCTCCGTAACTACACATGGCTGGTGGCCACTGTATTGGAAAGCACAGATGTAGACTGTTTCCATGATCACAGAAAGTTCAATTGGACAACTTTGGTCTGGGAAATAGTACCTTTCTGGATTCTTCCCTACACTTTCCAAAGAGTGAAAGGAAACCATAGTCTGATAGCCTTTCATTCATTCATTCATTGAACAAATATTTACCGCCTGCCAGACATTGTTCTAGATGCTGAGAATTCAGTTGAGACAGACAGTTCCTTTTCTTGTGAGGCTTAAATGCTAGTATATGATAACAGACATTCTAGAGATACAAATAGAGTATGGCTATGGTGGAAAATAAAACAAGTTAAGGAAGAATTCTGGGTGCTAGGAAGTGGAGAGGTTTCTGCTCTATAAAAGATAGTCAGAGAAGGCTCATCAAGAAGGGGATGAGGGAGCAAGCTTTGCAGGTTTCTGGAGGCAGAGAATTGCAAGCAGAGGGAACTGCTGGGCAAATGTCCTGAGGTGGAAGCGTGCCACTCAGTTTTGAGAAGATGAGTAACACGATCTGACTTCGGTTTTAGAGGGATCTCCTCTGGCTGCCAAGTGGAGAATAAACCAGAGGGGAGAGGAAGGAGTGCTCCCAGAGAGAGCAGTGCGCAGGCTACTGGCATATCCCAGGTGAGAGGTGATGGTGGCTTGGACCAAAGCAGCAGCAGTAGGAGAGCTGAAAAGTCCGATTTCAGGGGATATTTTGAAAGTAGAGCAGATAGGATTTTCTGCTGGATTAACGCAGGGGTGTGAGAGAAAGAGAGGCGTCAAGCAGGACACAAAGGCTGGAGAGTCTAGAAAGATAGATCTCCGTTGATGAAGATGGGGAGATGGCTGGCGAGCAGTTCTGAGGTGGGGACAACCAAGAGTTTAGCTGTGGACCTAAGAAGTTTCAGATGCCTATTCAATATCTGAGTGGTGATATCAAGGACACAGTGGAATCCATGCATCTATTCACTCAACAGATATCTGTTGGGCTCAAATATATACCTGGGACTTAGTCATCCTGGATATGAGAGATTGACACTCAATTTTATTTCCAGTGTTCTTCAGTTGCTCCATTAAACAAAAAGAAATACGCATATCTTGTTTCCATCGTTTTTGTACCAGCTTGCAAATCTAACGTCTGTTCTGAGCAGAACACCCAGCTGACTGGCTTGGCCCCTTGATTCTTCCTTTTTTTTTTTTTTTTTCAATTCCTCCAGTTCACAGCCTGCCACTCAGGAACACTAAGAACATCAAATGTCAGCCCAGCCCTTGAGAAGCTGGCAACTAGTAGGAGTGGTTAAGACACAGAACAAAGCACATGGGCTTTAGACCCATCAAACCTGATTCCCGAAACTGGCTCCACCATGCACCAGCTCCTTGGCCTGGGGCCATTCACTCAGCCTCTCTGAACTTGTTTGCTCATCTTTATAATGGAGTGCCTGACACCTAGCTCTCAGGGCTGTCAGCAGGATTAGAGAAAATGCGTATAGATCTACCAGCATAGCGCCTGACACATATAAGGGCTTATTTAATAAGTGGTTGTTAGGATTAACTTCATGTTAACAAATGAAACAGATATGTAATAGGAAAAAATTGATAATATATGTGGTTAGGTGCTTTTAGAAACAGAACTGAAGGGAGTGATGAGAGACTGAAAAGCATAGAGGCTAGCATCACGGGCTTTGGAGATAGATATTGGTTCCAAACCCAGCGCCTCTGCTTATGCACTGGGTTGACACTTGGTTCCCAGGGCCTTGGTTTTTGGATCTGTAGAATGGGGACAATAACCCATTAGTACCAACTCACAGGTTTGCTGAGGATATGTGTAAAGGCTTAGCCCAGTTCTGGGCTCACAAGAATTGCTCAATAAACAGCAGTTGCTATTATTTCCAGGGGAACACAGGGAGCCAGAGGAAGCTTTCAAAAGGAAAAAGTGAATCAGAGGGCACATGCATGTATTAGAAATTAGGGAAAGAAAAAGCAAAACAAAGCAAAGCAAAGCAAAACAAAGCAAAGCAAAGCAAAGCAAAGCAAAACAAAACAAAGCCCTTTTCTGGGTCTGTAGAAAGGCAGCCCAAGCTGCTCTACTGTTGCCCTGTCCAGTGTTGACAAATGTCTTTGATGTTCCTGTTCAGGATCTTGAGGCTCTTTTAAGATTTTTTTTTTTTTTTGGCTGCGTTGGGTCTTGGTTGCTGCACTCAGGCTTTCTCTAGTTGGGCGAGCGGGGGCTACTCTTCGTTGTGGTGCGTGGGCTTCTCATTGCGGTGGCTTCTCTTGTTGCAGAGCACGGGCTCTAGGAGCACGGGCTTCAGTAGCTGTGGCATGCGGGCTTGGGCTTCAGTAACTGTGGCACATGGGCCCAGTAGTTGTGGCTCGCAGGCTCTAGAGCACAGGCTCAGTAGTTGTGGTGCACGGGCTTAGTTGCTCCGCGGCATGTGGGATCCTCCTGGACCAGGGATCGAACCCCTGTCCCATGCATTGGCAGGGGGATTCTTAACCACTGCACCACCAGGGAAGTCCTCTTTTAAGATTTTAACTTCTCAAAGAAATCTTCAAAGTGTCTGGTTTGACCGAAGCAGGAACATGATGGATATGTTTGGAAGGATTTTGAAATGCAAGGGGTGAATGTGTTTTTCAGGCTGGATTTTTAATCAAGGAACATCTCAAGGAACCAGGGCTCCCTCTTCCTAAGTCTGCAGGAGCTGACCCCCTCCTAGAGGGCAACTCGAGAACATTCATGGGTGGGGTAGGTAGTGGGCCTTTGTTAATGTCCTAACCAGGGTGGCGTAACCAGTTTGTAGGCAAAGTTTTTCTGAGCTGACAAGTTATCCCAAACTCTAACTGTGCAGTCAGTCACTCCTGGTGCTACCTGCAGGCTTGGCTTGTGGCCTGGACTATGTCATGTTTACACAGGTCCAGAGCTTACCTTGCAGATACCATTAGGCAGCCAGAGGTGAACGGAGTTTTTTGTCTCCCTTTTCCATGATGCACTTAGAGCAGCTAATTTGCGTGGTTGGGGTAACTCCCTTAAAAGTTAAGCAGTCAAGGTGGGCCCTGCTCTAGGTGCCCTTGGTAAATATATGGCAACCTGCCGGGCCGGCTCATCGGCACAGCTGGTCCCACTTAACTAGGAGAGGCAGAGGGCAGAGGGCATGGGTCTCGCAATCAGCAATCAGGCAAACTGGGTTCTGAACCCTGGTAATGCTGCTTACTAGCTGTAGCCAAGTTGTTCTCGTCTTTATGCTTCTCTGTTTCCTCTCTTGCAAAATGAGTTATACATGGACATAACATCTATGAGTAGCAGCGTCTATGTCAAAGACTGTTGCAAGGATTGAATGCGAAACTATATGTCTGGGACTCCCCTGGTGGCGCAGTGGTTAAGAATCCACCTGCCAATGCAGGGGACACGGGTTCGAGCCCTGGTCCGGGAAGATCCCACATGCTGCGGAGCAACTAAGTCCGTGCGGCACAACTACTGAGCCTGAGTTCTAGAGCCCGTGAGCCACAACTACCGAGCCCATGTGCCACAACTACTGAAGCCCGCACGCCTAGAGCCCGTGCTCCGCAACAAGAGAAGCCACTGCAATGAGAAGCCCGCGCACCACAACGAAGAGTAGCCCCCACTCACCGCAAGTAGAGAAAGCCTGCCCGCAGAAACAAGGACCCAACACAGCCAGAAATAAATAAATAAATAAATAAATTAATTAATTAAAAAAAATTGAGTATAGTTGATGCACAGTAGTATATAAGTTATAGGTGTACAATTCGGTGATTCATAATTTTTTTTAACATCTTTATTGGAGTATAATTGCTTTATAATGGTGTGTTAGTTTCTGCTTTATAACAAAGTGAATCAGTTATACATATAATATGTTCCCATATCTCTTCCCTCTTGCATCTCCCTCCCTCCCACCCTCCCTATCCCACCCCTCTAGAGCTGATCTCCCTGTGCTATGCGGCTGCTTCCCACTAGCTATCTATTGTATGTTTGGTAGTGTATATATGTCCATGCCACTCTCTCACTTTGTCACATCTTACCCTTCCCCCTCCCCATATCCTCAAGTCCATTCTCTAGTAGGTCTGTGTCCTTATTCCCGTCTTGCCACTAGGTTCTTCATGACCTTTTTTTTTTTTCCCTTAGATTCCATATATATGTGTTAGCATACTGTATTTGTTTTTCTCTTTCTGACTTACTTCACTCTGTATGACAGACTCTAACTCCATCCACCTCACTACAAATAACTCCATTTCGTTTCTTTTTATGGCTGAGTAAAGGTCATACTCCATTTATAGTTATTATAAAATATTGGCTATATTCCCTGTGTTGTATGATATATCCTTGTAGCTTTTTTTATACATCGTAGTTTGTAACTCTTAATCCCCTACCCCTGTCCTGCCCCTTCTCCCTCTCTCTCCCCATTGGTAACCACTAGTTTATTCTCTATATCTGTGAGTCTGCTTTGTTTCTGTTATATTCATTAGTTTGTTGCATTTTTAAGATTCCACATATAAGTGAGATCATACAGTATCTGTCTTTCTCTGTCTGACTTATTTTACTCAGCATAATGCCCTCCAGGTTCATCCATGTTGTTACAAATGGCAGGATTTCAGTCTTTTTCATGGCTGAGTATCTAGGTACTATTCTTAGCACTTTACATTCATCAACTTATTTAATCTTCCCAACAACTCTGCGAGGTATGAACTATTTTTGTCTCCATTTTACAGATGTGGAAACAGACAGACAGATGAGGTCACTTTCCCAAGGTTACAAATTAAGTCGTAAAAGGAACATTCAAAGGATGCCTGACTCCAGATCTTGTGCCCTTGACCACTGGGTACTACTTCCTCCCAATAAATGATAAATGATCAGTATTTTATTTTTCCAGTCTTTACTGGGTGCATGTGAGTTGTGTGAATCTCACTCGGAATCCAGAAATAACCACGAGCCTGTCTTTTTCCCACCATGGAGAACAGTGGCTGATCTCAGGCCTTTGAGATCTGTACAATTCCATATACTTATTTATAGCAAGACATAACTAAATTCTGCTCATCCAGACTCTCATTCCCTCTCTCTCTCTTTTATTCCCAGGGGAACTTTTAGTAGCTTATTTGGAGCGAACACCATCCGGAAAAAAAATTTCAGTAAGGAAAACAGGAATCAAGACGTCAGGACGGGTTGCCGACAGGACCTTTGATCTGGCCAGAAATAAATATAAGAGAAGCTGTCGAGAGCTCTCTTGCCCGATTTCCATCTAAAGCAATAGAAATAGGCCTCAATCACCGAGCCCCTGTGCTGCCCCCAGGACTGGTGAGGATGAGAATGTGGTCTCCACGTTGCAATGGGAATCCAGTGGCTCTCAAGAACTTTGCTGGTGCTCTGCCTCCCGAGGGTGGGCTGGGGAGAAAACGTCCATTGCTCGTTGCCGCGTTACTCACAGTAGCCAAGATAACTAAGTGTCTGTCCAGGGATGAATGGATAAAGAAATTGTCATATATATGAGATATAAATTATATTTAATATGATATATTATTATTATTCAGCCTTAAAAAAAGGAGATCCTGCCATTTGCAACAACGTGGATGACCCTGGAGGATATAATGCTAAGTGAAATAATCCAGACACAGAAAGAAAAATACTGCATGATCTCATGAACATGTGGAATCTAAAAAAAGTTGAACACATGGAAGCAGAGAGTAGGACAGTAGTTATCAGGGGTGGGGAGGTGGGGGAAGTGGGGAGATGCTAGTCAAGGGATACAAAGTTGGAGTAATGTAGAATGAATAAGGATCTTATGTACAGCATGATGACTATAGTTAAGAGTGCTGTACTGAAAACTAGAAATTTGCTAAGAGAGTAGATTCCAGGAGCTTTCGCCACTTCAACAAAAAGAAAAGTAATGATATAAAGAGATGGATATGTTAATATATACATGTGTATATGTACATCATAATACATATGGATCTGTTCATACAGCATATGTGTATGTGTATCATAATATCATGTGGTACACCTTAAATAGATACAATTAAAAAAAATAAATCAGGATAGGAGAAAAGTTCCAGAGATGATTCAGAGCTTGTGGGGCACCTAGTGTTGGCTGGGAGATGAAGTTACACAGCAACTCACTCGAACATTTGGGAAATGATAGCAATTATAGCAGGCATTTCTTCAGTTCTTAGGTACCAGACACTGTGCTAAGCCCTTAAATGTATTACCACATTTAACGTTCACAAGAATTCTATGAGGTGCTATCATTTCCATGTCACAGATGAGAAAAAAAACCAAGGTTCAGAGTGTTTTAGCAGATTGCCCAGGGCCACGATAGCTAAGGTGTAGTGGAGTGGGAATTTGAATCCATGCTCTATGACTCCAATACTTGGTCATTTAACCACTAATCTCTTCTTAAGTAATGACTGGGGCTCAGAGAGTTGAGTTTCTCAGTGGGAATTTCCTAGTTCACTGAGTTGGTCCTAGAGCTGCAGGATTGTAGAACAGAGACAACGGAGTGAATCTTGGCATTTACAGAGTACCTGCTGGAAGCTCAGCATTGTGTGAGGGGTTTCAGAAGCTCAGAGAAAGGTGTACAGGACAGGAACGGGGGAAGGAGGGAGTGAGGAAGAGGGAGGACCTGGGGATGGCTTGATTATTAGATGATGTAGGCCAACGTATCTGCCTTGGGTGACCAGGTAGATGGTAGAGCCATTCATCAGATTAGGGTACCAAAGGAGGAGATTTGGGGGAGATGGTGAGACAGACACTATGGTTACCAGCCCACCAGCCATCCCCCTTATTCCCTGCAAATTGATTTTGTTTACGTTTTGGCCTGTGGTCTGGAAGTGTGCATGGGACCCAATTCTAACCAGTGAGAGTAGGATGGAGGCTATGACGACTCTGGAAACATGGCTTCTTTATTGCTCGAAAGAGAAAGTGATGCCAGAAAAAGGCCTCCCCTCTGGCCTACACTTTCTGCCTTGGGCACAGGTTGTGACCTGGAGCTGTGGCCACCATCTTGTGAGCATGAGTTGACAAGCATGAAGAAAAGTCAATATGTTGAGCCCAGTAGACGGGCTGGATGGGCAGAGCTTGCCTTGATGCCCGGCTGAGTGGATTCTCCAAACATGGAAAACAACTTCCTGTCTACAGATGTTCAAATATATCCAACTTAAATATCTTTAAGGTTTAATCCACTGTGAGCTGGCTTTTCTGTTGCTTGCAGCTGAAGGAATCCTAACGGATGTCAAAGTAAGTTTAGTTTTGGGGCTCTTAAGTATCTGAGAGGTCCCTTTGAAAACTTCCTGAGAAAGATGAAAGAAGAAAAGAGAGATTTGTCAACCAAGTTGAGGGTGGGGTGCAACTTTATTCCCCTGTGCTGGGAAAACAGAGTGAGAGGGGATGGATGCACTTGCTGGAATGGATACGTAGAAGGTCTCTGAACACATGCAAATCCCCCACATAAAAGCAGTTTAGATGTTGGCCATCTGAGTGGATGTCTGGCTCTCTTACAGGTCAGAGCAGGTCGGAGCATCTTTCCTGTTATCTCAGGGAGGAACAGATCCAAGTTGTTCATACAGCTAAACATCGCTCCCTGGGTGTCTTCTCCCAAGATCTAATTTTAGGGAGCCAGGCTTACTGCCACCAAGGAGGAAGGGCTCATGAAATCACGGCCAGCCAGAGTCATTGGAGCTCAGGCTAGGAACTTAGGTAGTGGGAGATCTTATGCTTTCAGGGCTCCTTACCACCAGCCCACTAGTTCTGGGATGCTCTCGGTCAAGGGGACTTTGCTGTTCCTACTTGTGCAAAAGGTTCTCCCAGTATTAATAAATCCAGTTGTCTCTGTGCTGTGCTCCCAGACAGCCAGATGCAATTTGCACTCCACCATCCTCTGCATCCCATCTGCAAGCATTTGAGTGTCCCCTCACTCTGGGGACTGGAGACCTGACCTCTTCCTCCCTCTCCCTTCCTCTTCCCACCCCTGCCCCTCCTTCCTCCCATGATATCTGAGAGGGACAGGCGGCCTTATTTGTCCCGGTCACCATCTTTGAAAGCCTCCTCCACCGCACCCTCCTCTCCATTTCGCTCCCCCATTCCAAGCCCAAATGCTTTGCCCGGCACACTCTTATTTGTCACCAGATGTTCGAGGTTGCAAACCAACCCCCTAGCTTTTCCATCTTCCTTTATTGTATTCGCCTCCCCTCTTCCGGTGATTCTGCAGACAACCCCCCATCCTGGCGTGTGTGCGCTGACCTCCACGTGCTCCCGAGTCAACTGATTGCGCCTGAATCCACTTAAAGGTGAAAGGATAAAGCAATTTTCTTCAAGATGTGGCCTAAACTGTTTAGTCTTGGAGGTCTCCAAAGGGCAGGAATGAAAGGATGTCCCCCGCAACCGCCACTTCAGCCTCGGAGCACCCAATCTGGGCTCGCCTTGATCTGAGCAATTTGGAAGAGCTTAATCTCCTGCCCCTGGGTGGGTTTGTCAGACCTCTGCAGAATCAGGCCCAGAATGTATGGACAGTGTCAGCGATTGCCTGGTTAGCAGACTTGAAAATAAAAACAGAAGAAAAATTAAAAAGGGTCATCATCAACTGGTCCCGCATCAAAAAGTCAGGAGGCATCAGTGCAAATGGAGAAAGTTGGCATCCATCAGTCTGACATGGGGACAATGGGCTGTGAGTTGATATATATGTTTTAATTTTATTTTTTTCTTTCTGTTTGTTTATTATTATTATTTATTAATTTTTATTGGAGTAGAGTTGCTTTACAATGTTGTGTTGGTTTCTGCTGTACAGCAAAGTGAATCAGTTATACGTATACATATATCCCCTCATTTTTGGATTTCCTTCCCATTTAGGTCACCACAGAGCATTGAGTAGGGTTCCCTGTGCTATACAGTAGGTTCTCATTAGTTATCTATTTTATAAACAGTAGTGTATATATGTCAATCTCAATCTCCCAATTCATCCCCCCCCCGCTTCCTTGGTAACCATAAGTTTGTTCTCTACATCTGTGACTCTGTTTCTGCTTTGCCACTAGGTTCATCTGTACCATTTTTCTAGATTCCACGTATAAGCGATATTATACGACATTCGTGAGTTGATATTTTTAATTGTTAAGTGAGGAGTCTGGAAGCTGGGGCTGGAATCTAAACAGCTCTCAGCCCTTTCCACCACTCAAGCACATCCGGACCAATTTGGCCCTGGAATATTTTTGATTAGGGAATGTTAGACTGTGATTGTCTGAAGGGCAGGAAGGCCGGGGTGGGGTAGGGGTAGGGCCGGGGGTGGGCTGTGTGCTGCGTACTCAGAGGCTCCAGGCTGCACAAAGAGACCCCATTCAACTCCTGGCTCTGGTCCATATTCACGTTGGCTCCTGAGAAAGTCACTTCTCTCTGAGCCTCAGTTTCCCCCTTGATCTGTTTTGAGGATTGATGCGGGGGAGCCGTTCGCTTGCAGTCGATTCCTACTCGTGCTCTTAGTATGAACTAGTTAATGAGTCGCCTTTTCCTGGCTAGGGTGCCAGCATTGGATAGCACAGCCTGGAAGGACCAGAGAGACAGACAGATTTTATCTTCCTGGGACGGACTGTAGGTTACCCTTTTCTCCAAGTTGCCTTTCCTTTGCAGCCTTTGTAAGTTGTCTGTGAAGCACACTGCCTGGATTCCAGCACGCAACTCATCCTAACTGTATTGTAAATGCCTGGTGGCTTATTCTGCTTCTACCAGTAGACAGTGAGGTTTCTGTAGGCGAAAGCCATGTCAAGCTTGCTCCATGATATAATCTCCCAGTAATTCACAGAAGTGTGACTCTGGGCAAGTGACTTCATCTGAGCCTCAGTTCGTCCAGCTGGAAAATGAGACTCAAAAATAGTACTTTCCCCCATAGGAATGTGATAAGAATTAAATGAGGCACTCCATGCACAGTGGTTGACACATAGTAAGTACTCAACAAATGTTTGCTGTGCTATTATGATGATTACTCTAGTTGTCCTGGAAGGACTGTCCCTGGAGTCTCAGATATCCCATTTCCAAGCAGCCATCCCATAGGCAGACAATAGATTCTTTCCTTCATGAAATCTCTGGAAAGTGTCACATCCCAAGGGACCAGGGTGCTGGGAAACTGTCTCTAAGTGGGATCTCAGTGAAATTGAAAATCCAAGTGGGTTTGGATCTTTCTGCCAAATGCCTTCACACACATTGCAAGTGCTACCCAGAACTCATGGTGGTTTGGACAATCCATCTGACCTCATAAAAACCACTTAGAGGCAAATGTGTACACCCAGCAATCCCACCTATTTATCTGCTAGAGAAACACTTGCAAATGCTCATAAAGAAGCACATAAAAAGATGGTCACTGCCGCCCTCTTTGCAAGAACAGAAAACTGGAGACAGCCTAAACGCACATCAGTAGGAGACTGGTTAAATCTATCATGTCAAGTCCATGCAAGAGAAGAATGTCCAGCAGTTTAAAGGGTGAGGTTGAGCTATGGAAGGATCCCCAAGACACTTTGATAAGTGAAAAAAATGGCACAGCAACTGCATCCATGTAAAAACAAAATTTAAAAGCCTATATTCATGCATTGCATACATCTGTGTATAGATGCATAGAGAAATATCTGGAATGGTGCTCAGCAAACCAGTAACAATGGAGCTACGTTAAAATGGGTGGGAGAAGAAAGGAAAGCAAAAGGAACGTTCCCTGCTTTCTTTCCCTGAAATGTTGGATTTTTAACAAAAAGAATTTATTATGCATTTCTAACATAAATTAGCAAGTGAAACATGCTCAAAGATAGGGAAAGTTAAAATTACAACTCTAAAGGACAGAATTTCAGTAAAATTCTGTGACAGAGAATACATCCCAAATGCCTCTTAACACTAGGATAGAAATGAATTATGGTGCGTTCACACGATGGAAAACCGTGTGTGCTGATGAGAATAAGCAAACTGCAGCTACACAAGATGCTGTAAATAAACCTCACAAATGTAATATTAAGTGAAAGAAGGTAAACACAATGAACCATATGCTATATGAATCCATTGATGCAAAGAACAGAACCAGCCAAAACGAATCTAGGCTCTTTTAAGTCAGGCTAGTGGCTAATCTTGGTGGAGGGTAGTTACTGGCGGGAAACGTAAGGAAGCTTCCAGATGCACTAATGCTCTCTTTCGAGATTGGAGCACAGGTTACACTGGTTTGTTCAGTTTGTGAAAATACCTTAAGCCGAACACTTAACGAGTTGTGCACTCTTCGGTATGTATATGTCAGTAAAAGTTCAAAAAAAATCAATACATTCAAAAAAAGGTTTTTTTGTTTTTTTTTTAATATGACAGCGGAAAAAAGCCCTTTATTTTCCTAGAAAACCCACCATAAACCAGTCTTAACCATTTTCAGAGGTTTTAGCACAAGTAAACAATCATTTATGTAATGAAGGGAGGAGTTCATTGCTTTCATCAGATTTTCAAAGGGAACCTTCACCCCCGAAAAGATTAAGAACAAATGCTATGCAATTTTACAGGGGATGGAAAGGTGGAGGGGGGGAGGTGAGGGCAAAAAAAAAAAATCCCTTGGGAGAAACTTGCTTCCTGCTCAAAAGGTATCAGCCCTGAAATGCCAAGCTACAGGCTGCTGGAAGTGGGGGAGGTCAGGGTGAGTTCCTCAAACAGCCACCCCTTCCAAGTTCTTGGTCAATCTTGCTTTCTCTCTTGCCAGCAGAAGTTCACCTTGCTGTTCCCCACACATCTGTGGTTTACAGTGGGGTGTGATGCTTGGAGGGTGATTTACAGCTAGGCTCAAGCTGGGGAGAAGGTTTCTAGAGGAAGGTTCCCCACCCCCGTTCCTTTGTAATTTAGGGGCATTTCTTGAATTCCCCAAGCCATTGGCTGCTGGCAAAAAATGAACGTGGGCCGTTTCTGGGATAGATGCTCCCCAACATATGTGTCCCTGTGAAGAGAGACGATTGGTCAGGGGAAGTGGCTTTGCCCCATAAATCATTGAGCATTTGGGAATATATTGTCTCTGCTTATGAGATATGAGAGAGAGAAAGAGAGAGAGTGCGAGAGATGGAGAGAGTCAGGGTGGACTCAGGTGCAGGGCACTCTCACAGGAAGGGATGGATTAGGAGAAGGAGGTGAGAGCTTGGGAGCTGCCTGTGACACGGCAGTTTAAAGCGATTTTGTCCCGGAGATGGCATGACACCAGCAGGCCCCATGCTGGACCTGTCCCTGCATTTTTGGCCTCGTTATTACTACCTGGCATTGTGATGCTCTGTCTCTCTCCTTGATTCGTCCTGTCTTCTGTTTGCCTCTCTGAACAGTGTTGGGGAGAGGAGTACGCAGACCTGAGTTCACACCCCGGCTCTGTCCCTTACCAGCTGTATGAACTTGGGCATGTTACTTAAACTCTCAAAGAACTCGATGCCTCCTCCATAAAACAGAAGAAATGATGTCTCCACATTGGGTTCTTGTGGGGATTAAATGAGATATTAAATGAGGTTAAAGGGGATGAAATGTCTTCCATGGTGCGTTTAGTCTCTCAATTCATAGTAATTTCTATTTTTTTTTTAATTTTTATTCTTATTTATTTATTTATTTATCTATTTATTTATGGCTGTGTTGGGTCTTCGTTTCTGTGCGAGGGCTTTCTCTAGTTGCGGCAAGTGGGGGCCACTCTTCATCGCGGTGCGCAGTCCTCTCACTATCGCGGCCTCTCTTGTTGCGGAGCACAGGCTCCAGACACGCAGGCTCAGTAATTGTGGCTCACGGGCCCAGTTGCTCCGTGGCACGTGGGATCTTCCCAGACCAGGGCTCGAACCCGTGTCCCCTGCATTGGCAGGCAGATTCTCAACCACTGCGCCACCAGGGAAGCCCAGTAATTTCTATTTCTTATACCTGCTTCTACATCACTGGTTCTCAACGGAAGGTGACTTTGCTCCCAGGAGATAATCTGGCAATGTCTGGAGGCGTTTTCGGTTGGTTGTGAGGACTGGGGAAGGGAGGTGTTACTGGCATGGAGCTCGGAGAGGCCAAGGATGCCGCTCAACATCCTGCAAGGCGCAGGGCAGCCCCTGCAACAGGAAATTATCCAGCCGAAGGCTCAGTAGTGCTGGGGTTGTGAAACCTTGCTTTAGGCCGTACATTCTGTACTTTTCCCTCCTTGGTATCCCTGTACTATACTTGGTACTCCCATACCCTTTTGCCTTTATAGCATGCTAGGTAGCAAAGTTGGTTTTCACATTTCCAACATTATTAGAAATTACAGACTGGGTCCAGATCCTGGCTTTGCCACTTACTGGCTGTGTGTCCTTGGATGAGTTACTTAACCATTCTGAGCATCACTGTCGTCATCTCTAAAATCAGAGGTTGGTTATGAGGATTAAATATGATACTGCCCAGGAATAATGGCACAGAGTACTGCTCAAAAAAAAAAAAAAATCTGTGTTTCTTCACCATCGCCTACAACCTCAAGAAGATGACGAATCTTTAAAGATGGGTGGTCCATGGCTGGCTCCCTTCTGTCTAGTGTGTATGTGCAGGAAAATGGTTTTCTTTCCTCTCTCGTCTCTCTCCTGATCATCTCTCCTAGTCCCTTCCTTTTCCTTTCATTTCTCCCCTTTCTTCTTCCCTTTCATTTCTTCTCTTTCTTCCAGCTCACGCCTAGGCGGGAGTAGAGGAGGCCCTAACCTTCTGTGCTGTGGTTACACATGCACAATTTCAAAGCTTCCTCCTGAGCACAACGTGACCTGTTTCAAGGGGGTTGGCTTGCTCGTCTGGTTTCTTTCTCTTTCACTCCCCGGCTCTGGTTATTAAAGTTAGGTTCCTGTAAGAGGAAGGGGTGAACTTTGAAAGCTCGGGAATAAAACGCTCCTCGGGGCCTTTTTATCACGTCACCCTCACCCCCTGCCTTTCCTCCCTTGGTGGCGAGAGTTGGGGATCAGAACCTCCTGGGCGGGCTGCCTTCCTCACGCATCATCTGAGCCCCATTCGCCCTGGTGTCCCTGACGACAGGCAGCTGAGAGCCACGTGCAGCCCCGCCTGCCTGGTGCATCTGAGCACCGCCTGGGCCGCATTCCCAGCAGGACCTGAGTGGGGAGTGAGCGCCGTGGCCTCGGCATGTGCTCCTGTCTCACTTTCCTCCACGGGGAACCTCAACCTGGTCAGGGGCTCTGTTTTAAACAAGCCTCAATTAAAGGAAGAGAGCCCCCATCAGCACTGGCTGAGCATACTCTACGCATCAGGCACATTGCTAAGCGTTTTCCGTGCATTATCTCAGTCAATCCTCGCGCCAGCCCAAGGAGGTGGCTATTTCATTGTCCCCGTACTAAAGGTGATGAAACCCCAACTCACAGAGATTAAGTGACTTGCCCGAAGTCACAAACTCGCTAAGCATCAGAGCTAGGATGCGAACCCACGTTTCTTGGATGCCAGAGCTCCGGTGAAAACTTGTCCCAGTTTGCCTGGGACGTTCCCAGTTTTAGTGCTATAAGCCCCGAGTCCCGTAAAACCCCCTCAGGCCTGGAAAACCCAGGATGGCCTGTGGTCAGGGGAGGAAGCAATGAGAGCGACCCTGATACTACCAATCGTGAGTGTCTTTTAAGAACTGTATTTCCTCCTTTCTTCTTTTTCCTTTCCTGCATCTCCTACTGCAGGAGAAGAGGTTATTTATTTATTTTTTTTGGCTGAGGCTCAAGAATTACTGAAACCTGATAATGCCTGGGTCTGGAGAAAGCTACTTTCTGGGGCTGAGGTTCTGCACAGGAGATGACTTATTCCTCCTTGGGCTTAGGGTCACCCCAGAACATTCTCGAGCCCTTCCCTGGCAGTCTTTCAACTGTGATCATGTTTCCATAGATCACCTTCTATTTTCTGAAAGGAGAATTGTTTCCGGCCACGTAATATACAGAAGTAAGTCTGATACTCAGGGCTCTCCGGGATCTTCCAATCTTAGCAATCTGTGCCGGGCAAATCCATTTACTCTCCCTCGTGGTCACCCACCTAGACTATATTTCCCAGCCTGCCTGCAGTTAGGTGGGATCAAGTGACTGAATTCTGACCAATGGGATATATATAAGTGGAAGTGATGTTTACCATGTGGTCCATAAATGTCCACATGCAATGTGCTGCTGTGCAATCACATGCAGTCTTTTCACTTCTGGGTGACTGTAGAGGATGGGAGAGCCACAAGATGGAAGAAACATGGTTCCAGATTCACTTATTGAAACTGAGCTTCCTGCTGATTAGTAATACCTGTTTTGGACTTTATGTAAATATACTTCATTGGTTTAAGCCCCTGAGATTTGAGGGCTTATTTGTTATAGCAACTAGCATTGTCCTAACTAATATGGTATCCAGTCACATTTCTCTCCACTATTATATACAAAATCTCCCCTCTGGTCAAAAGAGTTTATATACTTCTTTCCCCCATCCCTGCTTGGATGTCCTCTGCCTGGAATATTCTCAATTATTTTCTTCCCATTTCAAACTATATTCATCTTTAAGGTCCAAATTAAGTCCCGTCTCTTTGGTGAAGCCTTCCTATATTATTAATCCTTCAAGAGACACACAGTATTCATTCACTCATTTACTTAATATGCTTTATGAGTACTTTCATGAGTCTCAGGAAGTATGTTAAGTATTCAGAAGAGGACAAATTCTAAGCCATGTTACCTTAAAGTGTAGTGAGGAAAATAGATGAAACAAAAACTAGACATCACAACCATTGTAATAAGTAAGGCGATTTACTGAGGGCTGTGGGAACACAGGGAAAGAATGCCTAACCCAGTTTTGGAAGGACAGTGTTCAATAAATACTCAATGAATATTCAATAAAATATGCATAGATATTATTACTTTGCCAGGTCCTGGGTTTATTCTGATAAAATTAGCAAAGGTGACAGGGCAACTGATGGGCCCTTGGGTGGCCCTTCTTTCTACTGAGTCTTTCTTTTTCACCTCATTTTCCAACGCATGGTACTCGATAATGTCAATGGGTCATAATCATGTCATTCACTGAAAAAAGAACTTGTTCAGAGAAGAAAATCCTTACAATTAATGGACACCAGGCCTAATGAGAAGTTGGTATTGGGTATGGGAGTCAATGGAAGAAAACGGATTTTCATTGGGTGATTACTATGTGCCATACAGACTATCACATTCTAAGTGGACTTAACCATCCTAATGACCCTATGAGCTGGGTATTATTTGTGTGCTTACTTATAGATGAGATGATTCAGTTTCAAGGACATGAAATCACGTGCTAAGTTCCTGTACCAAGGGAGGGATGGAGCCTCTGAGTTTGAAGGTTTTCTGATTCCAGAAATCCAGCTGTCAAGCATGATAGTGGGATTGGTCAGGGTCCCTACAGGAGAGAAGGCTCACTCAACAGGAGAAATGTAAGTAAATGTAATTAAGGGACCATTGGCAAAAGTGTGGGCAGTGTTTTAGGAGACTGCTAAGGCTAGTGAAATACCCTGGGGTTGGCAAGAGCCTGAACTATTACCTAATCTAGGCCCAAAGAGGTAAGCATGGAGGGGGGAGAAATTGCCAAAACATGAAGAGAGCTATAGCTGCAGAAAAGGACCTCCAGGCCGGAGATGTGGCTTTGGTAGAAGAACTCAGTTATCCAAGCCCGAACCCAGCAAGAGAGAACCGAGGGGATAAATACTCTGGCCCCTCTCTTTTCCCTCTTTCACATCTCTTGTGAATTTATTGGTCAAACTGAACTGGGATCCTCAAGGCCAAGGGGCCTGTTGATGCTAACGTACAGGTCACCCTTCCAGGGAAGAAGTCAGGGTGGAGAGGTGGGCTGGAAGGGGAAACCAGGACAGCCATCATAATGATCTATTGCCTCTCGCATGCACCTCATTTAAATGACAGTGGATTAAACTTGCACTTTCCAATAACCTTTGCTGTTGTTGTTTTGTACTGCATCCTGTACATTGCAACTGTATTTTAGTGGAAATAAAAGGATGAGTAAAGTTAACAATGTTGCAACCTTAAATCATAAATTCTTGCAGTTGAAGGATTCTGGGAGCAGATATCTCTGGAAAATATGACCTGGGGCCAATGTGGTTATGGTGGACCGAACAAACTTCCTAGGCAGGAGGAGTTTCATTACAATCTTTGTAAATCGAAGCTCTATCACTTCTTGGATGGATTTAAAAATCCACATGCAGCATTGCTGGGACTGATGGTACCAAGCACAAGTAAAACTGATTAGACAGAAGCAAACCTTCTCGGATTAAATGAGAACGAGAAGGCATCCCAAAGATGGCTTCTCCAGGAAGCAGAGAGGAATGAAATAGGCAGCCTGCTGGGATCTGAAGACAAGAGCCTCAGAGAGAGCCTAGAGCCTTCAGCAGAAAAGGGAAACAGGAAACAAAATCAGAAAAAAACAACACAAAACAAAACCACCCATTTCTGATTTCCTGAGCTTTCAATATGGGGATCATTAACAGGAGCATTCTGGCTAATCTTAATTGCTAGGGCTGAGGAAGGGAATTGCCAGGGTAATCAGATCCCAAAGCAGACAGGGCTTTATAGATTAAAGCAAAGTTATCTCCTAATCCCATCAAAACGTCATAATCTTGTGTCACAGCAGCATCTAAACACAGCTGATTGAGATGCCACGAGTGCTGAATCTGGGATCCATCACAGCCCTGCCATCCGGAAAGCAAATAACCCCAAATAAGAAGATTGGATTTAGTGTGGTCTGGAGATATTTACTACAAAGGCCTAAGCACTGGCTCCATCCCTCCCTTGGGCTTCGCATGGGGGAAAACTCTGGTGTCCCCAGACGCATTCCTTTTAAAGAAAATTTTCCCCAAATGGAAATAGATTCATCATTTTTTTGCTGATTGTAAAATTAATATGTGCCGGCTGTAAAAAGGCAGGCAATACGGAGAAATCTGAAGAATAGAAAGCACGCACTTTCCCCAGCCAGAGCAATTTTTGTTATTTTGGTGTGTTATCTTTCCAGACATTTCTTCTAGGCACGCACACGCATATATACACATTCTCTTTCTCTGCCTCCCCCGCCCCCGCCCCACAGGCTCTCTCTGATCATCTCCTCACATCTTCTTTATTCCTCCCTTCGACTCCTAAGAGTCCACGCCTTTGCGTCTGTGGTCCCGTGGCTAACATGGTGAACCCCTAGCTCTCGGGTCTCCATCTGCTTGGTTTAACCAACCAGCAGAGACTGACCAGCATCTCTGTGTTCCATTCCAAGTCCCAAAGAGAGAGCATCTGAAGTGGCTTACTCCAGTCAGTCACAGCGTGGCTATGGGGTTTCATGCACAGTGACAGCACATACACTGTAAAGTTACCTCATTGGAGGTGGGCAGCGGATGGTGGAGGACAGGTGGCCCTTCTCAGGGCCTTCCCTGGCTCTCCAAACAGAATCGAATACATTTTAACTGCTTCTAGCTCCCGTCCTGCTCCCACACAGAGGAAGTGGCTTACAAAGGTCCTTCAGCGAGTGAGTGATCGAAATCTGAGATCAAGGGCTCTTCTTCCAGACTCTGGGGTTGCTTTGTTCTATCAGCCGTACCTCCATCAGGACAGTGTTCGAAAGTCATATTACAAATAAGAAGGTGGAAATATGAAAAAAAAAGAAGATAATTGAACATTCACGCAATATTTTACATTTGATTTCAAGATGTTCAAAGACCCATTTAACCTTGAAGTTCAGTGCAGGGATCCAATATTAAGAGCCCCTATTCTAGAGGAAAATAATACCCAGGTAACTTAAAATATTCATCAGTTTCAAATTTAAGTACCTTCTACTTGCCTTCAGCAGAAGATTCTAAATCTACTTGTAAATGGATGGTATTCAGGGATCACAAGCTGAAAGCATTATATCTTCTGTTGGTCATGATGCAGAAGCACCACTTCCTGCATCCTCCAGATATCTGCCATGGGTATCTCCAGAAGTCAATGGCCTGCCCATGACTCGACAGGCAGGCTTCCAACAGCATCAGAGTTGGTAGCTGTCTTTAGATCACTGGCATCATATGCAACCATAACCTTCTCTTCCCCCTCTCCCTTCTTCTCTTCTCTTCCCCCTCATTATCTACCCCCTAGAGTTTGTCTTTTTCTCTGCCCCTCTCCTTTCTTTTTCCTTCCTTTGGTTTTCTTTTATTTCTTTTCTCATTGGAACACTCCTCATATACATCTAGCATCCCTTAATGATTGTTGTTTCTGACATTGGAAAAAGTGAATAAAGTAGACAAAGCTCAATTACAATAATGGATGGAGAATCCACTGAACCTGCCTTTTGCTGTGAGACCCCGAGTTCAATATCCCGGATTCAAGCTCAGCCTCTGACACTCACTAGCTCTATACCTTCACTCACGTTCTTCACCTTAGTCAGACTATTTCCCCATCTATAAAATGGGGGTGAAAAATACCTCTACCTCACATGGATGTCAAGAAGTTTCTGAATGAGATAATGCATGACTTAGCTGCCACCAAATATTAGGAAGACGTAATGCCAAAGAGGTATCTGACTTATTTCAGATAGATCCAGAAGGAAGAATTAGCAACTGTGGGTGAAAGTTACAGGAAGGTGAGGTCTGGCTCAAAGTAAAGGAAAAAAAAATTCCCAGAGCAGGCCAACAATGGGCTGGGTTGTCTCAGAAGACACTAAGCTCTCCCTCACTGAAAGTATCCGAGGCAGGGCACAAAAACCAATGTTCTTGGATATTATAAGGGAATTCTAGACGGTGTGCAAGTGTTGACTTCTGACTCCGCTTTTCCGTCTTGTGTTCTTGATGAATCAATGCTCTTGGATCTTCATATCACAACCTTTATTTTCTGGGATCGTAACTGATGCTTCACTTCACATGACTACAGGGGGAGGAAGGCTGATCTGGAGGTTAAAGAAAAAGAACCTAGGAATCCCATGGATGATGAAAATGAAGAAGACCTTCCATAGATGGCAGGGCAGGGAGGAGCCAACGTCAGAGAGAGGACTTGGCTGATGGGAAGTTTTAGGTAGTTTTTCATGCGTGCATGATGTAAACACCCTCCTGTTGGCCTGCAGAATCTTCAGTAAAACCTATGCAGCTCACTAATGCTTCTGTTGTGAGTGGCTATGTTCTGACGCTCTATTGGCATCAGTTAAAACAGAGAAACCATATGGGGCAATCTGACTTCTGGGTTGCATCTGTCAAATGAGGAAAATAGATGGTGCCTCCCTGGGTGATTGTGAAGAGTCAAGACAGACAACATCTAACACATAACAGGCGCTCAGTAAATGATCCTTGAATGTGTAAGTTCCCCCTGGAATATGACTGCTATCTTTTCCCAGATCAGTTGCATTTTTCTCTGAGAAATGACCAGGCATTTAGGTTTTTCTGAGCATTGGGTTTCACGTTTCCTTTGGCCTGGACCGTGAGTCAGAAATGGCCTCTGCATCCTGGAGAGCTCTTTGTTATTTCACTTGATCTATTTTTTCCCACCCCTCCGCGCTAAGACCTCAAGCTAATTTTGGGAACTTGGGTTTTTCGCTGCCTGAAATCCAATCCTCTAGAGCATTTCTTAAAGGAGAGAAGTACTAATAAAGCTATTGAATGGAAATGTCCAGCTCGGAGAGGCATTTTTTTGGAAGGCAAGAAAACCATGAAATCCTTCACTGGAGTGGTATTTCCTTTCTTCTTTCCAGAAATTCTGTGGTATCCCTGGATGGGTCTCTCACTCTCTTTCTCTCTGTTTTTCTGAGGCAAAAAAAAAAAAAAGTATATAGACTAATAGGTGGCCAAAACATTGTTCCCTGTTCTAAGGTATTCTGCTCTGTGAATGGCTTTAGCAGACCATATGGAAGCTCCCTTCATAGTATTAGGGACACAAAGTTTTCCTTCTAAAGGATTTTTTTGGGAGAGCCCCTTGCATAAAGCAATGCCACAAGTTCAGCTAGGCTATCTTTTATTTCCTCCATTCATGACTAAAAGATATTGACTCCTTGGGTCAGGAGAAAATACAAGTAACCAAGAGCTACGGTAACGAGACAGCACCTTCTTTCTTCTCCCAGTGCTAGTGGTGTGGAAAACACTGGCGTCAAATTAATTTGAAAAGCAGCTCTCCGGCATCTTGAATAAAAATAGAGCTACCATATGATCCAGCAATCCCACTCCGGGGCATATACCTGGAGAAAACTATAATTTGAAAAGATACATGTATCCCAGTGTTCATTGCAGCACTGTTTACAATAGCCAGGACATGGAAGCAACCTAGATATCCATCGACAGAGGAATGGATAAAGAAGATGTGGTACATATATACAATAGACTATTACTCAGCCATAAGAAAGAATGCCATTTGCAACAACATGGATGGACCTCAAGATTGTCATACTGAGTGAAGTAAGTCAAACAGAGAAGGGCAATTATCATATGGTAGCGCTTATATGTGGAATCTAAAAAAATGGTACAAATGAACTTATTTACAAAACAGAAATAAAATTACAGATGTAGAAAACAATCTTATGGTTACCGGGGGGGAAAAGGGGGAGAGGGATAAATTGGGAGATTGGGATTCACATATACACGCTAATACATATAAAATAGACCACTAATAAGAACCTACTATCTAGCACAGGGAACTCTACTCAATACTCTGTAATGACCTGTATGGGAAAAGAATCTAAAAAAGAGTGGATATATGTATACGCATAACAGATTCACTTTGCTGTACAGCAGAAAGTAACACAACATTGTAAATCAACTATACTCTAATGAAAATTTTAAAAAAGAAAAAGAAAAAGAAAAGCAGCTCATGGCTTGAGCTGGGATGAGGGTAGGGGAGGATGGAGGGGAAAAGTGATGGCTGACTCCCCGTGAGTTATCATTGTCTCACTCCTTATTTCCAAATGGAACACAACTCATCAAAGGGTCTCCAGTCTCAAATGCTGTCATGTCATCGATGGGTGTCTTTGCCCCAGTATATGGGCTCATTCTTTTTTTTTTAGTACATTTGTAAATTTAGTGCCTTTATATACCTTAATATAATGTTTAAATTCTCAGTTTAACATATTCATAATTTATTGAAGGTATATTCGTTCATAACCATATTTTTTCAATATTTATTTTTGTTTATATACTTATTTATTTTGGCTGTGCTGGGTCTTAGTTGCAGCACACTGGATCTTTGTGGCGGCACGCGGGATCTTTAGTAGCAGCATGCAGACTTCTTAGTTGTGGCATGCAGACTTCTCGTAGTTGCGGCACGCAGGCTTCTTAGTTACAGCATGCATGCGGGATCTAGTTCCCCGACCAGGGATCAAACCCGGGCCCCCTGCATTGGGAGTGCCGAGTCTTACCCACTGGACCACCAGGGAAGTTCCCTGGGCTCATTCTTGACTGAACACTCTGGAAGATCCACGCTGATAAGTACTTGAAAACTTCTTTACATGGCATTTGGGAATCTAGTTTTTTGGAACTAGGAAGACAACTGGAGAGAGAGAGGCAACTCCATGAAGCTTTTGTCTGTACTAGCTGCTACCAGGCATCTGAAGTGTTGTCTACAAGACAACAGAGAAATCAGCTCAGCAAGAAAATCTGTTTGTTAGGTGCAAAAAAAAAAAAAAAAAAAAAATCAGGTAGAAATAATAAATATTAAAATATTAAATGAAAATATAATAAAAGTATATCATTAATGGTAATAACAATACTAATAATAATGATAACCACTATCAATAGAATACTTAACACATATCTGGATTTGACCATAATACAATAATTGATAGCATACAGTGAGCACTTAATTCTTCTAAGACTTTCACGTGCATTAAGTCAGTTAATTCTCACAGCAATCCCATGAGCCAGGTACAAGTAATGTCTCCATTTTATAGATGGGGAGACTGAGGCACAAAGAGGCTAAAAAGGAGATATGGTCCATATCTCATTCAGTCATGATTATGATCCCTTGTGAGACAGGTAGCAGAACTCCTGTTTTACACATAGGGAAATGGAGGCTGGGTCATTTGCTCAAAATCACACAGCTGTAAAGTGACAGGCGGGGTTTGAATTCAGGACCCTCTTAACACGGAACCATCTTGCCTCCTAGGCTAGCCTGGCATCTGCAGATACGCAGTGGGCTGACCAGACATGTTATTCGTGTTTTATGTTTCTTCCCCTTAAAGCAGGCTGATCCCGAGAAAACATTTCTGGTGTGGCTGGAAGGATTTTTAGCACCCTGGGCATCTGCTGTCTCAAGTGACCTGGAATTGGGCCTGGCAAAGAAAATGCAGTCCGGTTTCACCCTCATAGGATTCCCCTCTCCCTCCTCCTTCCTCTCTTTCTCATCTTCCTTCCGGTACCTCTGAAAAACCTAGAAGAAGGCAGTTTGGAGAGATTTTGGAAAAGATAGGGCAGGGGTCCATGGGGATATAATTAAGCTCTAAGGTGGTCTTTAGTGCTGATGAGGATACACAAGATACCCCATTGTCCCAGCCCCTGTTTTTGAACAAACCTTCTTTCCCCTGATCTGTGCTCCCACCTTTATCATAAAATGAATCATTGAATAAAGTCTATTTTTGTGCTTAACTCCCCTATCCCTTCAAGCACATTCTGTTGACTCTTTCCGCCAATGCACACAATCAGATTATTGTAGCTACCTGACATTATTATCTGGTAAAGCAAATACGTTCACCTTTGCAAAGAAATTACTGGCAAATGCCGTGCATTTAGTCATCCAAATGAACTTGGAAATAAACTACTTTGGCACACTCCCTTCCCTAACTTGCACCTCACAAAAATAATCACTGGTATTTTGTTTTAGAATTGCATTGCAGCTTAAACAATTGGGAGGAAATGACATCTTTACAGTGCTGAATCGCTTCATTTAATCAGATCCTTTTAAATGCCCTTTAGGAATGTTTAGTAGTTTTCTGCATGTGGGTATTTTACATTTTATATAAGTTTTTTTCCCTAGGCATTTTACGAAAATTGTTGCTATTTGGGCTGAACCCTTTTTATTTTTCTAACCACTATTTGTTGCTGTTTAAGAAGCTATTGATTTGTGAATGTTTTAGCTGGTATCTTGCAACATAACTGAACTCTTTATTGGGTTTTGACATTTTTCAATGGTTTCCTTTGTGTTTTCAATGTAGAATACTATATCATCTGCAAATGCCATATTTCTCCTTTTTGAGTCTATTTATCTACTTATTTATTTCTGTTTTATGAGTTCTTAACATTGCCTAGACCTGTCAGGAAAAATGTTAAATGTCAATGGTGATAGTGAACATCATTGTCTTATTTTGATTCCAACAAAAATACTTGTAGTAAGTCACTATGAAACTTCACTCTGGATGTGGTGTTGAGATAGGTAATCATTAGAATGTTTAAAAAAAACACCCAGCTATCCTTCTGTTTCAAGTTTTCTGAAAGATTTTTTGGTGAATGAATGTTAATTATTTTTTCAAATGCCTTTTATGACTCTATTGAGATTATTATATATTATTATATACATACCTTGACTGTTAGATAAGCTATTTTATATTTATTCCTAGCATAAGCCCTCCTTGGACATGGCAGTTGATTCTTTTATTATACTATTTAAATTAATTAGTGAGGATTTTGGCATTAATGATTCTAGATGAGATTAGTCTGTAGCTTTGTTTTTTGTGCCACTTTTGTCATGCACTGCTGTTACCAGGGTTATGATGGCTTCAAAGAATGAAGTAAGAAGTGATTCACTTTTGCCTATGTTCAGGAACAAATTACATGGCATGGGAATGATCATTTTCTTCCTTGTTGAAAGTTGATTATTAAAATTGGCTCCTGAATCTTTCAACATCAATATTCAACATTTTTGAAAATTGTTCTCCATGTTCCTTGTTTTATTCTAGTCTTCAGTTAATTCAGTCAGTATTATACTCCCCAGAATATTAATCATTTTGTTGAGATACAAATTATATATACATTACATATAATATATCTTTATATGTATATGTGTGTATGTTTATCTAGTATAGTCTTTAGTTTTAAAATAGTCCTCATGTGAACCATATATCTGATAGAATGAATGTCCAGAATATATAAGCAACTCTTATAACTCAATAGCAAAAACACAACCAGATTTTAAAATGGGCAGAGGGACTGAATAGACATTTCTCCAAAACAAAAACATATAAATGGCCAATAGGTACAGGAAATGGTATTCAACATCACTAATCATCAGAGAAATGCAAATCAAAAACTCGATATCATCTCACACCTGTTAAGATGGCCATTATTTTTTTAAAAAGATAACAATTGCGGGTAAGGATGTGGAGAAAAGGAAACCCTTGTACACTGTTGGTGGGAATGTAATTTGACACAGCCATTACGGAAAACAGTATGGAGGTTCCTCAAAAAATTAGAAGTAGAACTACCATAGAATCCAGCAATCTCACTTCTGGGTGTATAACCAAAGAAATTGAAATCAGGATCTTGAAGACATATCTGCATAGCCATGCTTATTGTAGCGTTATTCACAATAGCTAAGACATGGAAGCAGCACAAATGTCCATTGGTGGATGAATGGATGAAGAATATGTGGTATTTACAAACTGAATATGCAGTATTTACAAATATTATAGATATTATTCTGCCTTAAAAAAGAAGGAAATACTGCCATTTGGACAACATGGATGAATCTCAAGGGCATTAAGCTAAGTGAACTAAGTCAGACACAGACGGAAAAAATACTACATGGTACCACTTACATCAGGAATCTAAAATAGTCAAACTCATAGAAGCAGAAAGAGTGGAATGGTGGTTGCTAGGGGCTGGGGGGAGGGGATAAAGGGGAGATGTTGGTCACAGGATACAAAGTTTCAGTTTTGCAAGTTGAATAAATTCTATACATCACAGTGCCTACACTTAAAAATACTGTACTGTATGCTTAAAAATTTGCTAAGAGGGTAGATCTTATGTTGTGTTCTTATCACACACACACAAAATAATAAATAGAGAGGAAGGAAAGTTTGGAGATGAGGGATATGTTTATGGCATAGACTGTTGTGATGGTTTCATGGGTATATAGTTATCTCCAAAGCCATTAACTTGTACACAATAGTATTTACAGCTTTTTGAATATTAATCATACCTCAATAAAGTGATTTTAATTTAATTTAATTTAATTAATTATTTTTTTTTTGGCCATGCCAGGCGGCAAGGAGGATCCTAGTTCCCCAACCAGGTATCGAACCCGCACCCCCTGCAGTGGAAGTGTGGAGTCCTAACCACTGGACCGCCAGGGAAGTCCCATCAATAAAGTGATTTTTTTTTAAAGCCCTCATTTCTCTATTTCTCCCTTTCTCTTTTCTAATATTATTATTGTTTCTCTATTCTCTCAACTAGATTTATTTTTAAAATATCAACATTATTCAATACTCATGAATAATGAGCTACGATTTTGCCAGGTAACTACTTTCAGCTCTTGATGTATATGAATTCATTTGAGCCTCATAATAACCTTATTAGTTAGGTGCTGTTATTTTCTCCATTTTACAAATGAGCAAATGGAGACCCCAAGAAATTAAACGTCCTGCCCAAGGTTACTGAACCAGCAACTGATGGAGCTGGAATCCAAGCTCAGATTCCCTGTCTACCGAGCCTGAGTACATAATACTTGACGTGCAATGGATCAATGAATATTTTAAAAGTAGTAGAATTTGATCTTATTGAAAAGGAGAGGGGAAAATGAAAATGATAAGCAGAACTATTAAATAGTTCAATGGTCTGCCTTCCACATTTTTTCAGGAAGGTTGATCCACAGGACATTCACATTTATTCATTCACTCATTCATTCAATTCAGTATTTGATAAAAATTTATCAAATCTTTATTATGCTCCTAACATTGATCCAGGCACTATTCCAGGTGTTTGAGCTTTATCAGGTGAACAAAGGCAACAGTCCCTGCCCTCGTGAATCTTACATTTAAGCTAGTGGTATGGGAACAAGGGGAGAGCAGGGATTGTAAAACTTTTTGCCACAAAATATAGAGTATAGCATGGCATTTGGATAAATGGCTCGTTTCATGAAATTCTATTGTGTGTATGTCTAGTTAGCAATCTTTATTCTACAGATGCTCTCATTCTATAAATGGTTGTTAAATAACTATTATGTGCTGGGCCCTGGAGTAAGGGACCAGACAAGCACCAGATGAGGGAACTGAGGCTCGGGAAGTTTTAAAGTTTTCTTTTAAATTAATTAATTAATTAATTAATTTTTGGCTGTGTTGGGTCTTCGTTTCTGTGCGAGCGCTTTCTCTAGTTGCGGCAAGCGGGGGCCACTCTTCATCGCGGTGCGCGGGCCTCTCACTATCGCGGCCTCTCTTGTTGCGGAGCACAGGCTCCAAACGTGCAGGCTCAGTAGTTGTGGCTCACGGGCCCAGTTGCTCCGTGGCATGTGGGATCTTCCCAGACCAGGGCTCGAACCAGTGTCCCCTGCATTAACAGGCAGATTCTCAACCACTGCGCCACCAGGGAAGCCCTACTCAGGGAGTTTTGATCTGTCCAGTGAGAAGGCGGTAGAACTGGAGGTACATCCTTATCTATGTGATCATCACGGAGAATTAAAAATTGGGTCCTGATGCATTCATGCAAGGGTCCTGCACAGAGACGGAATCCAACCAGGTTTGTTGAATGAATGCGTGATAGCATTCTCACACTTCCAGCGAGGAGAACATGAAAACATTTGAGAGAAATGCAATCCTCCAAAGCTTGCTCTGAGAAGATGAAATCGACCTCATGGCCCACAGGAAGCAGGGACATTTAGCTGGTACCAGGAGACCTTTAAATAATGACGTGCACACTCCCGGCACTAGACGATTGAAAGAGACAGGCATCCCAGTGGCTTTCCCTGGGCCTCACCTCCCCCTTCGGTCATCAAGGCAAAGTCGGGCTGCAGACGGGACCCGCTGCCTTCAACATGGGCCTCGCATTAGATGCGTGTCAACAGAGATTAGCTCAGCCCCACATGCCGCCATTTGCCATTTATTAGGCCACCTTCACCAACCTCGTAATCTAATCTCGGCTGGAGCAGTGGCTCTTCCAGGTTAAATGTATTAAACGAGGGGGGGCGGTGGGCCGCTCAAGGCGGGATGGTCTCTTCCTTTCTGACAAGCCTGACCCCAGCTTCAAGCCCCTCTCCCCCTAGAGACGCCAGGGTCAGAGCCTCCTTGGTGTAGAAGCCAGCACAAGGCACGCAGAGAGAGGATATTGGAAACATACTCTCCGGGCCTCCGTGCTTTAGAAATCCGAGAAGAACACGAGGCGACAAGTTAAAGCTTTCACTGCTGGAAATATTTTTCCCTTTCCAGGTTTCAACAAGAATTTGATAAAGATATCGGCGGGGTTGGAAGGGAGAGGAGGAAGCAGGGAGCATTTCAAAGCAGATGGTACCCAGAGGAGGGGAGGGATGCATTAGAACCCTTTCGAGGAAATTTATGGGGGACGACTTTCCATGGCCCAGATGCATTCCTATTACACATGTCTTTTAATTATGGGTTACTTTTTTAGGTGAATAAATGTTTCATCAGCAAATCTCGCCTTCCCTTGTTCTTTGCGTTCCTTTGAAACCCTAACTCCGTGTGGGGTTTGCTGCCATTTCCACTCCGCTCCAACAGGGTTGAGATGAAAGATTCTCCTTTTTCCTCTGAACGGTGCCTGGAACCTGCCTCCTCTTGGGTTTGGTCTTGCGATGTTTCTCCTGCCCTCAAAGCTTTCCCTCTTTTGCCTCTGAAGATCCAAGCCTTATAGGTTTTATCTCTTACTGAGCATCTCCTAACTCCATTCATTTTAAGATTGATAACATTTGCCCCAGGCCAGCCACCGTCATCTCTAATACGGTGCTGAACGTGGAGGATTTTATTAGTGTCGTATACAAGCAGAATAGGACACAGGTTCTAAATGTTCAGCTGGATGAATTGTCACAAACTGGACACATCACGTAACCCAGCGCCAGTGAGAAATAACAGAAATCACGTCATCAACCCTTTGGGCCCCGCTCTCTTCCAGGGCAACTGGTATCTGGACTTAAGACCATAAATTTGTTTTGGTTATTTCTATTCTTTATCTGAAAGGAATTTTTTTTTCTTTTAAAATTGTATTATCCACAAAGCATTTTTAGTTTGAGTGAAGTTTACAATGACAGAGAACAGGGATAATTTTCTTTCTCTCTCTCTTTCTTTCCCTCCCTCCCTCCCTTCCTTCCTTGTAAGAGGAAAGGACAACACCATTCTTCCAATCTGCTGCTTTAGATATTGGGCCCAGATTGCTTTTCTTTCTTTTTTTTTTTTTAACATCTTTATTAGAGTGTAATTGCTTTACAATGGTGTGTCAGTTTCTGCTTTATAACAAAGTGAATCAGTTATACATATACATATGTCCCCATATCTCTTCCCTCTTGCATCTCCCTCCCTCCCCCAGTCCCTATCCCACCCCTCTAGGTGATCACAAAGCACCGAGCTGATCTCCCTGTGCTATGCGGCTGCTTCCCACTAGCTCTCTGTTTTACTTGAAAGGAATTTTAAGGTATGCGTGCTTCTGTGTCTGCGTCTTGCATTCAGTATTATTTTTGTGAGCATCTTCATGTTATTATGGGTACTTGTACATCAGTAGATCATTCTTTTTAAATGCTGCATGGGATTCATTGTATGAATATGCCACAAATATTTCTCTGTTCTACTGCTAATGGCATTTGGGTAGTTTTCAGTTTGGAGCTCTTATAAATATCACTGCTCTGAACAGTTCATGTCATTATCTTTTGATGAACATATATGTGCACTAGAGAGTTCTTTTTCAAATCGGAAAAAATCCAATGTTTTCTTCTTTCAAATGCTTCAACAGATTCTCATGGCCTTTAAGATAAAGGCCAGACTCCTTACTGCGGCCTTCAAGGCCTGAGCTTTGTATTCCTATTTCTTCTGCCTGGAACCTTTTACCCCTGATAGATTGTTTAGCTCTTACTCAGTCACCACCTTCCGTCAGGAAGCCCATCTGAATCCTCAGAGTGAGTAAAGGGAGGCTCTGGTACCTTCCCAGGGCAAACTGCCTCACCCTCATCAGAGGGCCCAGAACAGTGCCCCTTCAGGCACATCCAAGATGCTCACCTAATAGTTCGCAAGTGGAGAAATACCTCTTATGTAACTCCACTGGGATTGCATGGATAGATCTGTCTCCCCCATAAATAACAAGATGGATTCTGCCACTCTGCAGCTTCAAACCTACTCCAAACTCCTTCACAATTTCAACAAGAGAGATTAGAATCTCAAATGCTCACAGGGATCATGGGAGTAAGAAATGAGTGAGGCAAGCTAAGGGTAACACTAGGGAGCGGTGGGGACTGCGGTGACCTGGAGCTGGAGGGATCCTTGACCAGAGGGAGAGGGTCCCAACCTTCATGCCCATCTCAATACCTGGAACATGGTAGGTCCTCATTAAATTTATGTGACTATCTTTTTTTTTTCTTTAAGTAAAGTGTACCTTTATTTAAGGTTTAACACCTACTTTCTATTTTTTTTGAGATATAATTGACATATAACATTCTATTAGTTTCAGGTGTACAGCCTAATGATTCAATATACAATATTCATGTATATTGTGAAACGATCACCAGAGTAAGTGTAGTCAACATCTATCACATATGCTGCCTTCTTGTTATGGCAAGGAACAAAAGCTCTCTCTGGGTTTTCAATGCGCCAGGGTAACAATTCGTGTGTAGGGCCAGTATGTTCCCTGTCTCCACTCTAGCTTGTCATATACTAGGGCTGGGGGACTAGAAGGGACGTTTGCTAGCACAGCTCAAGGCAGACCGAGACGTCACCTTCCGGCATCATGACACATAGGAGACAGGTTCAGAGGAACGGGAAACCATGCTCGGAAGGTGATGTCACCACCTCCATGGTCCCATCCCGAGATGAGCTAGAAGGATCTGAATTACTGACAACCCACAGCAGGGGTGAGGAGGTGAGGGGGAACCCTGGTAAGGCGAGGAAAAGGATGGAGAAGACTGAGCCATGGGGGAAAGATGGAGGAGAGGACCCAAAGTTACGGCCATCTGGTTATAGGAGAGCTCTCAGCCATGCTCCGGGGCAGCGTGGGGAAAGAGCCCGGGGCCAGGCTGAGGAGTGCGGGCTCTATTCTACGTTAGGTGGGAACTTGCTCATTTACTCTCTAGCTTTCCACCTGGTGGGGACTCAGCTGCCCCTTGTTCGTTCTCTCTGATTCTCGGCTTCTGTTCCCAAGAGCACTGCTCATGTTCTTTCCTCCACTGCGGGGGCCCCACCCAGCTCAACTGAATCATTCCCTCTGGGGGAGGAGCCCAGATGTGATTAAGTGACTAGAGCTTTTTGTGCGATGCTGATGTGCATTTAATGCGGAGAACTGGTTGGTCAAAGAGACGGATCTATTCTATATCTATCTGCCTATCTGTCTGTCTATCTATTATCTATCTATCTATCCTCTACCTATTTGTCTATCATCTATCTATCTATCTACCTATCATCTATCTATCTATCATCTATCATCTATCTTCTATCTATCCATAATCAATGTATCATCTATCATCTATTTATCTATTATCTATCTATAATCTACCCATCATCTATCATCATCATCTACTACCTATTACCTATCACCTATCTATTGTCTTTCCATCCATATCCATCTATCTACCCATCATCTATCATCATCATCTACTACCTATTATCTGTCACCTATCTATTGTCTTTCCATCCATATCCATCTATCTACCCATCATCTATTATCATCATCATCTGTCTGTCTTTCTGTCCATCCTCTATCATCTATCTGTTCACCTGTCTATCTGTTCACTCAACCACCCATACACAATTTTTAGTTAGGGGAAAAAAAAACCCTCGAAGAATATTAAAATGACATCTTTGTCTCTCTTAGTGCAGCAGCTGAGACTTAATATTTACCAACACAATAAAAAAGAAACATAGAGGAAGACAGATTGGGTAAGTCTCATTAAATAAAATAAAGACCTCTTTTTGCTATCATTTGCAACACTGCAAGGAATAACCTAATACCTAAGTATTTTTCCACATTCCTGTGGATTTCCTTAAGAAAAATTCCTAGAAGTGGAATTGTTTCATGAAGGAGTATTAAATTTTCAAATTGTTGGCTACATTTTGTCAAATTGCTCCCGTAAAGTTCCCACCAATTCAGATCTCCCACAATCCCACAATGTCTTTTTAAAATGACAACTACAAGACAAGAGACACATTGAAAGGAACTCTAGCTACATACATGTTAAACAAAGGATTAAGTGCTCTTTTACATAAAGTCATCATAGAATAAGCACAGCCCTAAAGCTCAAAAGGAAAATAAAATGGAACAGGGACATGGACTAATAAATGATAGGGAAGGAAAAATTCACTAATGAATATTTTTAAAAAATTCCCACACACTAGTTACCAAAGAATCGCAAGCTATAATTGCAATCCTATATTTTACTCTGAAATTTACAATTAAAACCTATTTCCCATTCTTGTGAAGCTCTGATGAAATGAACATTCAAATAAAGCTGATGGGATTCTGAACTGGCAGAGCTTTATGATAGTATTTTGACCCTGTATTCTGTGGCTAATTCCACTTCTAGGCATTTGTTACAAAGAAATAAATAGGAATGTGCAGAAATATTTCCTACCTGCTTAGTCACTGTACTGTTGAAAATAATAGCAAAATCTAAAAGTTGAAACCAAACTAAATATTCAACAGAAATGGTTGGTTAAATACATGGTATCAATAGAATATTATAGCCTGAGAAAATGATATAGTCTGTAAAATCCAAGATACAGACAGCTGTGAGCACAAAATGATAAGAAAAGAAGAGCAGTATGCAAAACTCTGCATACAGAATGATCTCCATTTATAACACAAGGACACTCCCAGCTTATGCAATGTTTTATTTTGGAAAGTCTTGTGCAATTCAAATTTTGCATAAGTCCAAAAGCTCGTTTGTAATTACTGCATATTTTAAGGTTGCAAAACTTTTGATGTGCTTTTTGTGTGTGTGCGTGCATGAGCTGTTGTTTGCATATTTTCCTTTTTTATTGTTGAAGTAACCAGAGTTCACGTGAGAGGGAGCAAAGAATTGTTAAATACCACCCATAGTACCTCACTTGGTGTTAGTTGCTTAAGAAGTGCTGGTTAAGCCCTTGATGGATGGTTTTGTAGGCAGGTCGTGATAGTTTTACTGACACTTACCAAACATTCTTGCCTCCCATCTTTCCTAAACTTGTAGGCAATCCGTGTCCTCCTTGTGATTAGGTGGGATGGTGTGACTAATTTTAGACAATGAACTTCGAACAGAAGTGACATGCATCACTTCCTCACTGGAGCATCTAATTGCTGGTGTGAGACCTCCCCAGAGATCTTTTTCTCCTGCTGTTGTGAGTGTCACTATTCCAAATGACAGCTCTTCCATTATCCTTGTTCTTAAAGTGAGGATGACATGGGGTGGAGCCCTTCACTCAACTTGTGATGAACAAGAAAGGAGTCCTTGCTACTTTCACCCGCTGGGATTTGGGGGATGTTTGTTACTGCAGCATAACCTGGTCCCTTCTTACACAAAGGGTGACCTGCAGATCACCTGCAGAAAGGCACAGAAAGCTGAGCTCCAGCAGGTAAGTCACTTAGCCTCTCTGACTCTCAGTTTCCTTGTGGACACCAACATGGGAATTCAATGAAGTAATGCACATGGCATGCCTCGCACCCATTGAATGCTCAATCAATAATAACTGGCATTATCGTTTCAGAAAAGGAATAAACTGCAACATGTCTGGACAGGAGGCTTGGCTTTCTAAAGACCTTTTCCATTATCTCTGCAGCAAGAACGACATCTTCTAAAGACTCAGGATGGCATCTAATACAAGAATTCAGCAAATATTGATCAATTAACCCACCCACAGCGAGGTTCCTGTCAACCACTTCATCATCTTCAAATGGTGTGTTTATTTACTTACTTAGTCTCTGCAGCTTCGTGCCCTGATTCCCTGAGCCTCCAACCTGACAGAAGTGTTTGCAAAGGTAAGAACAGCGATTAGCTTTGAATTCTTTTTTTTTTGTAGGATGAATGTTCCCTCTTCCACTATCCCTCTTATGCCTCCATAGGACCACTGCCTCTGGGAAGTATGGGGAGATGGTTCAGCAGAAGGAAACACACACACACACACACACACACTTTCCATTTCTATCCAAGGCAGAGGAAAGGAAATACCTGAGGGTAAGCACAGTGATGACCAGACTCTTCACCATGTTCTTTGCCTCCAGAGAACGCTCCCTGGTATGTTTCTTCATTCCATCCCAAATCCTCCCATTAGGAAGAAAACACAGGGATTATCCATCTTTTTGTAATAAGGAAAAACTGAAGTTCAGGAGTTGCCCTCAAGCCATCTAGGCTAGGGCCTAAGAAGGAAGCGTTTGGTGCCAGGAAGGCCTGGGAATGAGGCCAGGGACCACCGAGGACGACCCCTGCGGCATCCTGAACGTGACGTTCAAGCTCCCTACGCCTCCCTCTCTGTATCTGAACAAGGGCACGTCAGCACCTCCCAGCTGGGAACCCATCCTTCCTTCCACCCATGCACTCAGGAAAGGCAATTTGAATCTTTTTAAAATCAGGGTGTTGTATGCAACCGGGTTTATGGAATTTACCAGGCATGGTAACAAACATAACAAAACATTTGATTGAATATTATCAGAAGCCAGGCGTTGTACATTCGCTCATTTAATCCTCTTGATGAGAGAAACAGATACAGAGAGAAGCAGAGAGAGGAAGACAGGGTGAGGGAGGAGATGAGAGAGAGAGAGAAGGTGAAAAGAGAAGAATAGAACAAAAGTGAGAAGGAGAGAGAAAGAAAAGAGAGGAGAGAGAAGCAAAGAAGGAAAGACAGAAGATGGGGAGGCTGAGATTCTGTTTCTGACTGTGTTTTCTTTCACCCCCATCCTTACTTCAGGATGTCCCAGAGCCACGGTTCTTAACCTTTCTGGGTTACAAACCCCTTTGAGAACCTGATGAATGTTTGAACCTCTTCTTAGAAAAAAAATATGCAATATCTTTCCCTTTCCCTTTCCCCCATCCCTCTCTCTCTTTCTCTCTCTCTCTCTCACACACACACATACACACATCTCACGCAAACTTTCAGAGGATTCAAAACTGAATAAATTTTTTTCTTTCGATTTATTGAAGTATAGTTGATTCACAATGTTGTGTTAGTTTCGGGTGTACAACACAGTGATTCAGTTATACGTATATGTATATATAGCTATTCTTTTTCTGATTCTTTATTTTCACTTTGTCCTTTTGTAAATTTTTATTTTATATTGAAGTATAGTTGATTCACAGTGTTGTGTTAGTTTCAGGTGTACAACACAGTGATTCAGTTATATGTATATGTATATATAGCTATTCTTTCCCAGATTCTTCTCCCTTATAGGTTATTACAAAATATTGAGTATAGTTCCCAGTGCTGTACAGTAGGCCCTTGTTGGTTATCTACTTTATATAGAGTAGTGTGTATACGTTAATCCCAACCTTCTAATTTATCCCTACCCCTCCTTTCCCCTTTGGTAATCATAAGTTTGCAAAACTGAATAAATCTTGATCTCACTTATATGTGGAATCTAAAAAATAATACAAATAAATCTATATACAAAACAGAAATAGACTCACAGACATAGAAAACAAACTCGTGGTTACCAAAGGGGAAGCAGAGGGAGGGATAAGTTAGGTATGGGCTTCACAGATACACAGCACTATATATAAAATAGATAAACAACAAGGATTTACTGTATAGCACAGGGAACTATATTCAGTACCTTGTAATAACCTATAATGGAAAATAATCTTTAGAAATATGTATATAACTGAATCATTTTGTTGTACACCTGAAACTAACACCATATTGTAAATCAACTATACTTCAGTTAAAAAACTGAATAAATCTAACCATAATCTCTAGCCAAAGTCCACCTACTTTAACATACAGTGGGTTAGAGGCTAGTGTGTGTGTGGGAGAGAGAGAGATAGAGATAGAGACAGAGACAGAGAAAGAGAGAGAGACACACACACACACAGAGATTGAGAGAGAAGGAGAGAGACAGAGACAGAGAGAGTGGGAGGGGGAGAGGGAGAGGAAGAGCGAGAGAGAGAGAGAGAGAGAGAGAAAGAGACTTATTAGGAACTGTTAACATTTCATCCTTTATCAATAATAAAAATTATACGTGAAGCCAAATTACACCCGGGAAGCACAAGCCCAATATGAGACAGAAATGGTGGTGACTCTCTGACGTGATGACCAACTGTCCAAGCTTGCCAGGGACTAAGGGCTTTCCCTGGATGTGGGACTTCCTTTGCTCAAACTAGGAAAGTCCCAGGAAATCCTGGACAAGTTGGTCACCCTAATCTAATTAGATGACAGATAATAAAGCGAACTGGTCAGCAAGGGTGGCATTTCGGGGGACGAGGGGAGAGGTGACGAAGAGGAATTTGGCTGGACATTTCAAGAGAGGAATCAGGACCCTCTTGGGACCCCACCATCCTCCCTACTCATGCTGGGAATTGCCTGACCTGAGGTTTTCAAGGACTGAGTTACTGAGAAAAGGCAGGGGAGGTTGGGGGCGGGAATCAAGTTTGGGGAGAAGAGAGAGGTGGGGAGAAAATGGGAGGAACCAAAGCAAAGACACTCCTTTAGAAGATGGGGGTCAAATAACAAAACTTAAGAAGTCAACTCAAAACAGTAAATAATGAATGCATCACCAGGTATTTGTGAAAAGAAGGGCATCGTGTAATTAGAGAGGAAAAGAAGGCTTGGCCTTCCCAGACATTCCCTTCTGGCAGGGAAAAAACCAACAGAGCAACTTCATGACACCGACTCCTTCACGCTCTGGCAGGCAAGTGATAAAATCATCAGATGAAGGTCCCCGATCATGTCTCCTACAGTCACTTCCGCCAAGTGTGCCGTGTCTAAAATAATGAAGGCGGCTTGATTAAATGTTTGCTGGCTGCAGCCGCTGTGCTAATTTGCAGATGGGTTTATTAGTTTAATGACTGCTCCAAATCATCAGAATTCATTAGCATTAGTGCTGCGGCTTCCCCAGACATCAGCCCAAGGCTCCAGGCTGCTACCATCGCCATTTCTCTATTTATATCACTCTTGTTTCTAGGAGAGTATGCTGTGTGTGTGTGTGTGTGTGTGTGTGCGTGCACGCACGCTCACATGTGTGCATTCGTACATGGACCAGCTGAGACTTCCTGTTTGCTTTATCTGCATAATGATTTCAGCTCTTCTCCCCAAAGTGGAAAGATGCTTTAGCCCCTTTCTGTGTTCAGCACTTCCATAAATGTACAGAGTGTTTCTGGAAGTGTTTCACTGAATCTTCTTTTTCATTAGACTAAATAGTATAAAAATCAATTTTTTTTACTCTGACCGAAAGGCTCCATCATTCCTCACCCTCCACCTGTTGTTCTCCGATTTCATCTCCTACACCTCTCCTTCCCTCCCTCCTTTCCCTCCCCTCCAGACACACAGTCCTCTTTGCTGTTCCTCTAACCTATGGTTGCCACCTCAGGGCCTTTGCACAAGCTGTCCTTCCGCCTGGATCACTCTTCCCCAGGATAGCAGGCTGGGACGTCCCCTCACTTCCAACTGATTGCTCAAATGTCACCTCACGGAAGCCTATTCTGACCATCCCATTTAAAATCCCAACCTCATCCATACCTCCCACTCCATTCCACCCTGCTTTATTCATCCCTTTCAAACATGCTACATAAGTTACTTATACTTAGTGTCACTATAATGTCCATTTTGTCTACTGTTATTTCTCCAGTGCTTAGAACCACCAGAGTCCATAAGTAGTTGTTGAATACACACATAAATGAACAAATACATAAATGAGTGGAGTCACTCAGCAAGGAAATAGGGATCCTAAGAATCGGTCAGGACTCGGGAAGTCAGTTATCTGTAAGGATGCACGGTGTTCTGGACATGGCAGTCGCGAAGGCAGTCACAGAATCAGGGACAAGCCAGCCCTCAGCCCCCATCCTGGGCCAACCAGATTGTATACCAGGGACCCATCAGGAGTGGGGACCATCCTACAGGGCTCTTCAGCTGTGATGTTTCTTGGTGCAGATGGAGGTGGGCTCCAGAGGGAGGATTCAGCAAAGTGGGGAAAAGAAGTTTTATTTAGTTATTTAGTTATTTATTTTTTATTTTTTATTTTTTTTAAAGGAATGTAGTTTATTTATTTATTTATTTATGGCTGTGTTGGGTCTTCGTTTCTGTGCGAGGGCTTTCTCTAGTTGTGGCAAGCGGGGGCCACTCTTCATCGCGGTGCGCGGGCCTCTCACTATCGCGGCCTCTCTTGTTGCGGAGCACAGGCTCCAGACGCGCAGGCTCAGTAGTTGTGGCTCACGGGCCCAGTCGCTCCGCGGCATGTGGGATCTTCCCAGACCAGGGCTCGAACCCGTGTCCCCTGCATTGGCAGGCAGACTCTCAACCACTGCGCCACCAGGGAAGCCCCCGGAAAAGAAGTTTTAAAATCTGGATTTATGTAACTATCCTTCCCCAGAAAGAAAAACCAATAAAGATTCTTATTTTAAAAAGTATAATAAAGAGGATGCCATACACAGCGTTCTATGACCCAGAGAGCAAACTGTGATCAATTTTGGTAGGATGGTAGCATTTTGGGGGTGAGGAAGAACTGCCTCAGGCTCCTCAAATTTCAGTGCCTTAAGTAATCATCTGCTGGGAATCCTTTGAAAGCCCACACGCATGCATTCTACATTAAACGTCCATAAAATTCTTGATGACGCTAGTGGAGTGATGCAGTTGTCATGGTCACGGCCATATAAATCCAACGTATTTATACTCCCTAATATGGCTCAAGGATTCTCAAGTCCTGTGTCTCCTAAAATAAGCCCTATGCCCTTCTCTACAATGGCACATAGTTAAAGGATTGTCTCGAAATGTGAGGAAATAAAGGTGTGGATGTCAGAGGCCATTTCATTCTCTATGAGCCTGGTTCCCCGCAGAAAAAAGAATTCCATTCAGATGGTTACACTCAGAGACATTTCTAAAGGGGTTATTTACAGAGGTGTGAGCCTGATAAAAAGAACCAGAAGGGGATGGTAAAGGACTCAGGGATTTCCAACAGCAGGAAGTTGTTAACAACCCTGGAACGGAAGGGGCAGTGGAGAAAAATGAAGGTCTCAGGGTCCAGTGAGAGTTGGAGCCTGGGGGGTGGGGCTGCCCAATAAGAGGTGTAGACATGGAGGGCCACAACCATTCTCAGAATGATGATGCAGAAACAGAGAGGGGATAGAGGCATTGTCACCGCAACCCCTCTCTCTCTCCATCCTCCGATATCCTGCTGGCGCTTCCTGTTGGGCAAACTCAATTGAAATCCAGTGTCAAGGGAATGCAGGTCTTATAGTCTACATGGTTCAGCCTCTGAGACAGAGAGGTCAAGCAGGGTGGAGAGCTGGTTTTGAGATGGGGGGCAGAGTGATGGAGGCAGAGTTGGAATAACCAGCATCCTGGATTCAAGAGGGTAAGGGAAAGGATAATGTAAACTGCTCATTTGCTGAGCAGACTGAGTTGACAGGAAGGAAGTCTGTTGGGTGATGTTCTTGTGAAGAATCAAGATTGAATCTCCCCACACTTTGATGAGAAGCGTCCCTTTCTTTTTTTTTTTAATACATCTGAATTTGGTCCAAGTGGTGGATGGATAGGAAAAAGAAGCAAAGGATACTGAGCCCTCAGACGTGTTGTATTGCATGAAGACCTCGAAGACTTTCTAGTAATGAGATGCATCCTTATGTAGCAGCCAGGCTCCAGGACATCCACCAGCATCCTACCCTTCTGTGGTCCCCTCACACATTGTACCAGGGCGGATCTGTGTGACCAGTGGCATACAGCAAGAGTGATGGTGTATCACTTCTGAGATGAGGTAAGAAAAGAGATTGCAGTTCCTCTCTCCCTGTTTCTTTCTCTCTCTCTCTCATGACTTGCTCTGGGAGAAGCCATTTTGGGGGCAGCCCTATAGAGGGACCCACTTGATGAGGGCTAAGCCTCCTGCCAACAGCCACATGAGTGATCTTGGAAATGGATTTTCCCCAAGACAAGCTTTCAGATGAGACTGCAGCCCAGCTGGCAACTTGACCGCAACTTCACTGGAGACCCTGAGCCAGAACTGCCCAGCTCAGCTGCTCCCAGATGGTTGACCTACAGAAACTGTGGGATAATAGATGTCTGTAGTTTTCAGCCACTGATATTTGGGGTCATTTGTCACACAGCAGTAGTTAACTAATACAAGCTTTGAGGCCAGAAGCATTTGTCCCTTTTTAGTAATGATTGTTCATGTGCATTGGGACTATTAATTCTGTGCTTACCACAATCATTCACCAGCCCTGGGGGCCATATTCTCTTAATTGTGTAACAAAGTGCTTATTAACCTTTCTGAGCCTCAGTTTCCTTAATTTACAATAAAGATCACAACAATGCCCATCAAAAGTGTTGTCCTAAGGATTGGAGGGAATAAAGCATTCTAAGTGCCCCAAACAGAGTAGCTGTTTTTACAACAACAATAACAACAAAATTAGCTATTATTATTGATAAAGAAGAGAAATGGGTTTTTAACATATGGATAATTAAGAGGATGACCCCAATGGGACGTGAGGTCATAGCTCACCACTGTTGCATTGTCTATTTCAGCTGTTATTTCTCTTGCCTTGAAGACAGTTCTGTTCTCTCACAAGTGTTACAATGCACAGTTTCCCAAAACAACAGGCTCTCCTGCCAAACCCAGCGGCCTGGAGCTTTGAAACATCTCCCTCCTGACCATGGAGAATCGGCTGTCTCCACTCATGCCTCCCTGGCAGAATGGGGAATCCCTGATTTTCTGGACGTGCTCTGTCACCACCTGGGTGAAAGCCAGGTTTTACTCATGATTTCCATTCTCGAATGACTCAGGGATGAGTAGGGGACTGAGTCATAGGGAGCTGGGGGAGGGTGAGGGGGTGGCAGTGCAGCTTTTTTTTTTTTTTTTTTTAAATTTATTTATTTTTGGCTGTGTTGGGTCTTCGTTTCTGTGCGAGGGCTTTCTCTAGTTGCGGCAAGCGGGGGCCACTCTTCATCGCGGTGCGCGGGCCTCTCACTATCGCGGCCTCTCTTGTTGCGGAGCACAGGCTCCAGACGCGCAGGCTCAGTAATTGTGGCTCACGGGCCTAGTTGCTCCGCAGCATGTGGGATCTTCCCAGACCAGGGCTCGAACCCGTGTCCCCTGCATTAGCAGGCAGATTCTCAACCACTGCGCCACCAGGGAAGCCCCCGGCAGTGCAGCTTTTATATTGAAATCACATGGGATTGGAGGGACCTCAGAAAATAATAGCAAGCCATACAGGAAGATTTCACTCTTGATGGATGCCCCCATCAACAGATTACATTGAATAAACGTAATACATTCAACTGGTAAATTCAATTCCATCTCCATCCCATACCTTGCCATTATATAAAGACTCCAGATTTCAGAATCAGCTTCAAGAAAGAGGCTGCAGAACATCAAAAAAGAGTGAAATTGGGACTTCCCTGGCAGTCCAGTGGTTAAGACTCCACGCTTCCAGTGCAGGGGGCGCAGGTTCGATCCCTGGTCGGGGAACTAGGATCCTGCATGCTGCGCAGTGTGGCCAAAAAACTAAAAATTAAATTAAATTTTTAAAAAAGAATGAGATTAATTTCTGGCAAGTGGGGCTTCATACTAGAAGTTAAATTGGGAAATAAAAATGAAATTATAATTATTGTTCATCTGGAAAGAAAGAAGGAAAGAAAAATAAAGAAAGGAAGGAAGAAAGGAAGGAAGAAAGAAAGAAAAAGGACACCAAGCAATGGAGAGCAGCTAACCCAGTCTCTGTCATGATTCCTGCTCAACCTGGGAAAAGTCACCCATTTACCCTGTCTCTGCCTACGGCCACATCTTTCAAGCAGGAAAAGCAGCTCCCCTCCCTCGAAAAATGGTATGGACAGTAGCACCCCAGAGTGTCCACCTTGAAGCTCAAATTGGCGTTCATGCCAGTCATCCCACCTTGGCAAAAAAAAAAAAAGAAAAGAAAAGAAAAAATTTTCATTTCAGTTTTCTACCTTCCCCTATCCTCGAGAAGCGGGTAGGAAAAAAAAAAACAAAACAGAAATGACAACAAGTAGCTGTCATTCTGTGTCAGTTTTTCTCTTAGGCGTAGAAAAGTCTGGCTGGAAAAGGATAGAATAGGATCGTCAAGTGGACAGAAGGCAGGAACCCAGGATTTCCTCTTCAAGGTGATTGACGATGTTTAGGGTTCCACATTTTGTAAGAGTGAAAAATAAAGGCTACAAAAATCTCCATCAATTGGAGGCTAATTAATTCAATTAAGATACTTCCGGAAGTGGAATACCCTATATCCTTTAGCAAGAAGGGGCTATATATGTATGCCCTGAAAAACACACCATACACAGAGAAGTATGTACACAATATCCTGTTAAGAGGGTCATGCCACAGTATGATAAGAATAATATAGTCCCATTTCTGTTTTGAATTATCATCTGAGTGTACATGTGCATATATATTTAAATACGAATTTTAAATGTCTGGAAAGCTACACACCAGACTGTTAACAGTAATTGAGGGTGGTCTGGATATGGGGGTAAGGGTCGGGAGAAAAACAGCTTTCACTTTTAAGAAATCTATAAAGTTCTATAGTGTTTGAAAGTCATACAATAAACATCTGTGGATGACTTGTAATTTTTTTTTAATGAAACAGCTTAAGAACTCAGAGGTGTAAGGCAGGGTACCTGGGTTCTTCTGATTTCCCTGCACCAAACTAAGCCTCTCTCTACAACTGGTTATTTGTATATAAGTAGTTTGTACCCTGCCTAGGGAGTCTGGGGACAAAGGAAAGAAGGAAATTTGGCAGTGGGAAGAGGAATGTGCTGTGTGATTTTAGTCCAGTGGAAGTTCTGGAGGTAATTTGCAAACTCTGGAGTCTCCTGGGAGTCTGTGAAAATGCAGATTCTGGGGCTCCAGCTCTGGAGATCCTGAGTTATAAGGTCTAGGGAAAAGCAGTGTCTCCCAGGAGATTCTGATGAGAAACCCCGTACAATGGTGTTAAGAGGCAGCCCTACTACCACTTCCTGTGTATCCTTGGACAAGCTGCTGGGTGTTCCTCCTCACAAGTTTCTGAGTCACTGGATCTGGGAAAGAGCCTGAGAATTTGCACCTCTAACAAGTTCAGGTGCTGTGGACGCTCCTGGTCTAGAAGTCACACTTTGAAGAACCACCACCTGACCCTAACGAGCCACAGACTTCTGTAAGGAGCAAAGGAGAGCACACGTGAGAGAATGTTTGGAAACTAGAGAGGCTTGTGACATGGTGGTTAAATAGGTTAAACAAATCATTCAAATACTACCTCCTCTACCTCTTAACTCTACAATTTTTGGGGAAAAAAAATCACTTAACCCTCCTGAGACTTGGCTCAGACCTCTCTAGAATGAGTATAACGTTTTGCAGACACAGAACTTCTGCAAAATACACACGAATTATCTCATGGTTACCACCAGGATGCTTGAAGACTGAATTATTTTCCGTGAATGTAGCACATTTAGCACAGAAGGTGTCCAGCCATGACAAACCTACAGTAAATCTTTGCTTGCATGACTCTCAGTGCTAAAACACTGTAAGAGAGAAAGGAAAATGATTTGGGTACCAGAGGAAATCAGCAAGCATTTATTAAGTGCCAACTGTATGCAGATGTGTAGCCACTGAGGGAAAGGATAAAGTTGCTGGGATCTCTTGGCCAAACCACAGCAGATGAGTCAGGCATCAGGAGCCTGAGTCCTGATGCAGGTGCATTGTGGGTAGAGTGGGTCATGTGACCTTGATTCTGAGAATCATTCCTCCCTGGCCTGGAATTGGAAATTCTAGAACTTACCCTAGAGGCCCTTGGGAAATCAGCCCATCAACAGAATCCAGAGCTCTTTGGGCAGGCCAGCTTTTCCCTGTACGGACCTACTTGAGCCTCCAACACCATGAGTCCCTCCTCCATTCTGAGCTTGGTTCGTCCTCTGTGTCCCAATCTTCCAAACTCAGGTCCTTGTTCAGGTTCTGTGATTAAGTGGCAACATTACAGACTGATGCCAGCAAGCTGAGCGTCTTAGGCAAGCTCTGCTTCTCCTGTCACCATTCTAATCTGGGGGAAAGGGACTTGAGTTGTTGAGTTAACCCATGGGAATCACCTGGCACACAGTAGATGCTTTTCTAGTGGTCTGTTCTTTTTACCACTCAACTGTGTCACCGTCCCTTCCAGGGAGATCCTCACAAGGCCCCAAGAGCTATCCTGCTAGGGGTGCCACCTTGTTCCTCCCTACTCTAAATGCTGGCCTGTCTCCCCCAAGACATCTCTTCTCGCTTTCCAGCCCATGACCCATCTAGAAGTGTTTTCCTAAATGTGGCCCCCCAGCCTCCTCATCAGGGCCACCTTAAGAGTGCTCATTAAAATTTCAGATTCTTGGGCCCTGATGCAGCCTGTCTGTATGAGATTCTCTGGGGTGGGGTCCCCCCCCCGGGTGGGGTCCCCCCCCCTGCATTTTTAACAAGCTCCATAGATTCTCAAACACAACACAGCATGAGAATCATTGCTCTCCAGGATTTGTTGTCTGTGCCTGATGAGTTGGCTTGCAGATACAAGACCCTATCTTGTCACAGCTATTTTGTTATACTGTATAACAACAACAATAACAACAGCAGTAACGGCTGTTATTATTACACATTGATAACAAGGTCCTGGCAGTGCTGTAGGGCATGGGATGGCAAATGAGGCATACTACAGACCGCAGGCCAAATCCAGTTCACCTCCTGATTTTGTAAATGAAGTTTTATTGGGACACAGCCATGCCCACGGTTTATGTATTGCCTGTTGTTGCTTTCACCTGCTACAAAGGCAGAGCCAAGGACTTGTGACAAGACCAGGGGTCTGCAGAGGAGAGGGTATTGACTCTCTGGCTTTTAAAGAAAAAGTTTGCAGTCCTGCCATCAAAGATACTGTGTCTATTCTACCACCGAATTGTAGGCAGCCATTAAAAGTGATGTCGTAGGAGAATAATTTCTGTTGCTGAAAAACGCTCATTTGAGAGAATTAAGTGAAAAGCACAGAAAGGCTAGATTTTGATCCTCAGCAATCACCTTCACCTCTCTGTGCTTTACTCTCCTTATCTGAAAAATGGCTGCAACCAAAGCACTTCCTTTTGGCACTTGTGGGGATTAAGTGACATGACTGAAGGAAAGGGCTTGGTCTCCTGTCCGATGCATCAGAAATGCTCAAAAATCTGAAGCCATTCCTCGTGGTAGGGTTTGCTTTTGCTTGCCTGCTTATTTGAAACATCTTACATTTTCCAAAAAAGTGATACATGTGCTTGCCTAACTTTGCAATAGGAAAAGAAGTGTGTTTGGCAATTGCTTGTTCATTTTATAGATGCCTCCTGCCTCAAGTAGGAGCTTTGCTCTGTTGCCCTGCATTACTCTGCACAGGCTCATGGTTCTAAAAGCAAACCCCTTGTGAACTGTCCCCTGACGCAGTTTCCAGTTGCCACCTGCAGGTGCAGCTGTGTGTGCCTGTGGATTCAGATGGTAACTAATCCCTGTGTAATCCCGAATGCCTTTGTACAAGTTCCTTCTCTGCATCTGGCCTCAGTTTCTCTGCAGGAAGAGGAAAGGGTCTCTGAGTTCCTTTCCAGCGTTCCTCTGCCCTGGGATTGCAAAGAAGCTCCACCAGTTGAATTGTCACTGGGTCCAGCCTCCTCGCTGGGCTCCTGGGAGAGCAAAACCTGTGAAACAGTTTTCCTCTGGCTGGGCGTGGCGGTCCTTTCAGCAACCCTGGAATCCGGATTAGGAGTTTGAGCAATGCCTCTAAACCCTGCACTCTATTTAATTTCCTTGATTTATAGGGAGGATTTCTTGCACCTCCAGGGGAGACAGGCACTGCCATCCCTGCTGGCTTCCCGGGCTGAGCCTACAATTCCTCAGCCTGTTTATCCCACCGTCGCTACAACACACTGCCTCTCCAGGGACCGGTGCGTGTCTCTTTTGAACCAGGTGACATAGCTAAACTCCGGCTTCTCTCCACCCACTTGGATTTCCTCACGTGGAGGTGGCCCCAGGTTCTGATGCTACAAATTTCCTTGCTGGGAAGGCAGCCCCAGGAATATGTGAATTTCCTCAGCAGCCCCTGGTGGAGTCTCCTCTGACCCTCAAGACTGCATTTTGTTTGTCTGACCCGGGGGATGAGGACCAGCATGGCCTCAAAGGGGAGCTCTGGGAACTCCTGGGCATGGGTTGGCTGGGGGATGTGTCCAGGCCAGCAGCGGGGAGCAGGAATGCCTGGAGTGGGAGAGTTGGCTCCAGAATGAGTTGGCAGTTTTCCTGGGTCAGGGGGACAGTTGGTAAGGAGATCCAGGATCTAACAAGACCCAGGACGGGGGCCGGTAAGATGAGAAAAGGAGGCCATTGGAGAACTCTGTCCTCCTTTTTCATGGCTTTCTCCCTTAGCTGGAGCCAGATTTGCTTCCAGATCAGCTGGTGTCACTAAGCCGAGACTGGGAAACTCCAAACCCAGGCATATCCACCAACAAGTATGGATGGGAAACGTCTAGCTGTACGTACAGTAGGTGGCCCCGCAAACGCTCAAGGCTCAGCTCCCACTGGTCCTTTGCCCAGATTCTAGCACTGACACCTTGACAACTGTAATGCATTTTTTCCAAGCAGCTCTATCTCCGTCTCTCTCTCTCTCTCTCTCCCCTCATCTCCCTTCTTTTAGTGTCATCCCTCTTCCTAGCTCCCCTCTCTCAGTCTTTCTCTTTCCCCTTTCCCACATTCACCTCTCATTCTCCCCATCTCCCCATTGTCCCTCCTTCTCCTTCGCCTTTCCATCCTCTCTCTTCTTTTGGTTCTTTCTTCGTTCTCCATCACTTCCTATCCTCTTGCTCTCTTCTGTTGTTCTAGAACATTCACTCCCAACGTGTGGTCCCCAGACCAGCAGCAGCAGCAGCACCTGGAAACTCATCAGAAATGCAAATTCTCAGATCCCACTCCAGACCTACAACGTCAGATGCTCTGGGGGTGAGGCCCAGCAATGTGTGTGTTAAGAAACCCTCCAGGGGATTTGATGCACGCTAAAGTTTGAGAATCACGTTCTTAGAGGAAAATGGCAATTGAAAAAAAAAAAAGTATCTTTGAGTGCTGATCCGATAAGCCCTCATTTCTAAACATGTAAAACCCTTCTCTGCCCATTAGCTAATTAGGACATTGGACCACCAGCCGGGCTGAGGTGCTTTCAGGGACAACATAGGCAATTTCACTCAACTTCTCTGATTACTATCATGATTCTAAATCCCTTCGGCCAACCCACGTCTTTCCTGGCCCTGCATGCTGCCTCGATTCCTTCCTGTCTCTGGTTGCTTTAAGGAGTACAAAGACCAGGGGGATATTGGACCCTGTGTTCAGCAGTTCACAGTCTGGATCAGCATTTGCCAAAGCATATCCCTCTGCTACTGATAGGGATATTGATAGGAAAAGAATGCCTTGATCAAATATGGGTGGGGAATGCTGTGTAAACAGATTTCTTTATTGCAGGACTTTTCAGAGCCTTAGTACATGGTGGCTCCTAAAGTGGGGATGAGTGTTAACAGCATGTCCTGAACTTGACCACAGAAATCCATTTTCTACTGGGTATTGCACAGGAAACCCACACTTGGGAAATACTGCTTAAGGAGACCATGACTTCTCTCCCCAAGAGCCTTATCTGAATTAATTGGCAGCCTATGACATGGAGTGAAACAGCCAAGGTGGCACTCCCTAGACTATGTTGACCTTGGAAGGACCTAAGTGCCAAGGGTAAGAGCATGCTCAGTAGCTCCTAGGCGCCCCGACATGCCTCCCTGTTGGTGTCTGAATGGGTGATGAGCAACCTTTTGTCTTCAGACTTTGTGCAGCCAGTTTCCCTCCGTGGTATTGACTGAGATCCCATTTCAGGATAAAGAGCGAGAAAACTGTGAGCGTGCTAGTTTCTTAAATATGCCCAGAACTTATCCCTGGAGCTTCTATTTAGTAGGTCTGGCATGAGTACTGGGAATCTATATTTTTTTACAAGCTCCCGGGAGCTTTGGATGTACAGTGAGGATTGAAAGCCACTGGTTTACATGAATTCATGCATGGTGTTTATGTAATGGTATATTCAGAGAAATATGGAAACCAGCGCTTTGTGTATAATCTTTGAAATAGACTAAGGGAAGACAGCCGGCTCCTTTCTATAACATCGTCCTTAGGGCCGTGAACAGGGGCAAACGGACTGTGGATTTGTCGGGGTTGGGGGTGATGACTTGGAGGTAAAAGCAAGAGAGAGAGTTCTTATTTTCCCATAAACCTGAAAGATACAAAACCATGGTTTAATTCGATGATGAGTAATCCTCTTTTTTCCTTCACGAGAGATGTCAGGAAAAATAAAAATGTTTATGCCCTTTTTTTTTTCATTAAAATTGAAAATAGTTTTGTTGAGTCCCAGGACAGGAGATGCGTGTTTTTACAATGGAAATGACCTCTGTCACTGGTCTTCAGTCTGCTTTTAGCTGTAGAAATATTTTCTCTGGGGAAGTCTATGGTCAAACTCCAAAGTGTAACATTAAAGAAAGCCCTCTGGCTGAAGAGTAGATGGGAGATCTGAAGATTAAATAAGTGGGCCATTTTCCCATTGATATTTGGAGGTAATAAAGACATTTCTTTGGAACAGACTGGGAAACTTATAACCTACTTTCTGGACTCCCCAAAATAAGTCAGTGAGAAAATTAGCACTACTTTCTCCCTTCCAAAATATTATTATTCAAGAAGATTTGATTAGTCACAACATGGCTACAGCTTTCAAATTTTTTAACATATCAAATCTCAGACTACATTTATTTTTATAAATCAAGGTTCCCAGAAATTGCATGTAAAAATTCTCGTTAATCTTTTGAATTCCCTTTAATTTGCATCATTTACATTTCTATGGAGATTTCCAGGGGCTTCCCTGGTGGTGCAGTGGTTAAGAATCCGCCTGCCAATGCAGGGCACACGGGTTCGAGCCCTGGTCCAGGAAGATACCACATGCCGCGGAGCATCTAAGTCCGTGCGCCACAACTACTGAGCCTGCGCTCTAGAGCCTGTGAGCCACAACTACTGGGCCCGCGTGCCACAACTACTGAAGCCTGCGCACCTAGAGCCTGTGCTTCACAGCAAGAGAAGCCACCTCAATGAGAAGCCCGCGCACCGCAACGAAGAGTAGCCCCCACTCGCCACAACCAGAGAAAGCCTGAGCGCAGCAACAAAGACCCAACGCAGCCAAAAATAAATAAATAGATAAATAAATAAATAAAATCTATTAAAAAAAAAAACTTCTATGGAGATTTCCTAATTCTTTTATTGTGGAATTTGGTAGAGTTTATGCCTCCCTTGTTCCATTCCCAAAAGACTACAGCAACCAAAAAATAGACTAGGTGTATGTCTTGCAGAAATAAATTACTAAGGTAGAATTATCTGAGAAAATTAACTGGCTAAAATAGAAAAAAAATGTACCACCTGATTTCATGACTACTAGTATTTTGAGTAGCAATAACAGTCAAAATAACATAGATTGGGACTTCCTTGGTGTTTTTCTTGCCGCCCTGGTCCTTTGAGCTTTACTGACACAGAATTTGGGAGGGTAGGAGGACGGCAACGAGATGCATGCTTCCCCCAGGGCTGAAGAGAGGCCTTTTGGGGACAGTTTGGAGGAGAGAAGTCCCTGAGCACATGAGGTGGGAGAGAAGTGAGAAAGATGGTAAAGGATTTACAGGAAGTGACGTCGGGCAAGTGATGAACTGGGTCCTCAGCGATGTCTTTGGGAAGATGTGGAGAAAAAATGAAGTTGCTTTTCATCGCATCGATTGGCTGTTGAAAGATACTTCCTGAATGCTGCATCACTCAGATGTGGACATCAAAGGGTGATTGATAGGGTTGTATTTATAAGCAGTGAACACTTGCTTATAAACGTCTATGACGTGACGTTTTGTGGAATCAGAAACAGGAATGGGGCTGCATATTTCGCTGCTGCTGGCGTGGCCCTGCCTTGCCGTTGCTCCCTGCCAGTCTGACTGCTACGCAGCCCTAAGGGCCAAGTGATTCTGGACCCATCCCCATCCCACCTGGGAGCTTGTTAGAAATGCAGGTCCTCAGGCCCCACCCTGGACTTACTGAATCAGAAGCTCCAGGGGGTGGAATCCATCTATCCTGTTATAATAACCCCCCTGGGACATCCTGATACTCATTCAAATTTGAGCATCTGGTCTTTTCTAAGGTTTCAGCGGCTGACACTCTGCCACAGACACCCCCCCCCACCCCAGCCCCTTTCTCTGAATTCCCATCTTCAGCCTTGACCTCACCCCTAGTTATTTGAGGCGGGTGTGCTTGGCTGGGTCAGAGCACAGGTTCCGAAACCAGAGTTCTGGGTTCTAGTTTCAGCTCCACCCCTAAGCAGCCGGGAGACCTTATCCAAGTCACATAACTTATTTGTACCTTGGTTTCCTAACCTGGGCATAGTAATAATAATGTTGATCTACCATAGTGATTTGAATGATTAAATGACTTATCACGTTAAAGAGCCCAAACAGTGCCTGGCACTCAGTAGGTGCTTTAGACATGTTACTAATCATGGTTACCCATCTCCCAGCTTTAAGTGGAGATACCACATCAACTAGATTGTTTTATCATCCGGAAAGTGCCAAACAGAAGGCAAGATACAGAGCAGGCATCCTCCTGCATCCCCTTGGTTACGGCCATTCGTGGTACATATCATGTGCATTGCACCTGTTCGATCGAAAAGGCACTCACTCTTTTCTTTAGCTGAGCCCCTTATGTGTGCCAGGCACCAGGCCAGGCCTTGTACAAACATTACCTCACCTAATCCTCGTCACCAGCCTAGGAGGAAAGGAATGTCCTTACATTACAGAGTGGAGGATGGACTCCCCCGGTGTCAACAGCTGGCAAAAGTTAGAAAGTAGACGTGTCCGAATTCAGCATCTAGAGAAAAAGGAGATCCACTCTCTGAAAGAGACTTTCTTTTCCTTTACCGGCAATATCTTTAGAGCCTTTTCTAATTATAATGTGATCTACATTTGTCTACAAATCCAAGCAATCTGGAAATGTGACATACATAGCAACTGGACATTTTCTCGTTATTCTACCTACAAAGAATAACTGTTTTCGGTAGTCCTGTAGATGTTAGTCTTATCTTGTTTCAAAAAAAATACACATATATATACATTCATTTTTAAAAAAAAAATGAAATCATACTTTGGATTTCTTAAGATCCTGCCATTTAAACTTAATGTATTGAGACATCTTCCTAAGCAACACATATAAATAAATGTCATGCTTCATAAAGGCTACATGGTATCTCATTTGTGGATTACTCTTACTTAACCAATTGCCTATCAATGAATAGTTAGCTCCTTTCCAATACTTTACGCCTGTAGACAGCTCTACGATAAACATCGTTGCATGTAAATGTATATCTTTTTGGAAGATTGCTTAATTATTTCCTTAGGATGTACTGCTAGAGATGGGTACTCATATTATTTAAGGTTTTATTACAGATTTTTCCAAATTTCCCTGAAAAAGTGTTACACCTGTGTTCTACCTGTACCAGCAGTTTAAGAGTCTGTAATTCTGTGAGATAGATGTGGGGATATCTCTTCCTCTTTTGAGGCCAATTTATCAAAAGGATAAATCTCCATGGTTCTCCACGATGAATCTCTTTATGTGTGTTTGCTAAACAGCGTATGGATTTAAAACCAGATCTCTTTGTTCGTCCTGCCTTTGCCCCATCCCGAGACCATTTGCTTTATGCCAGTTGCCAGTATTTCCCAGGCAAAAGCTGAGATTCTTGGCAGGGTTTTCTGTTTGACCCTGTGTTCCTCCATGTGTAAATAGGTTATTCTGTAATTATAATTCATGACGTTTGCATGTAATAGACGTCTTGCCCCAGAAGTGTTAACTTCATTAGACACCAACCACAGGATTTTTTTCTTCCAAATCACCACCCCCTCTCAAAAATAGAAAAAGGAAAAGAAATTACCAAGGCTACAGACAGATCTTGATTTCTAATATGTTGCCTGAGCACTTGTATTAAGTCATGTTTTCTCTGGCCAGACTACCCTGGTATTTTTTTTTTCTGTCAGTTTAGTCTATAAATGAAGTGAAGTTACTGCTCCTATTAAAATGTAACACTGTGCCCTTGGTTTGCTCTTAACGGGTGGGAAAACCCCATTAAGTGTTTGTGAAATATGTCTTAAATACAGGAATTTTAATCTAGTGGTCTAATAAATCCCTCTCCTCTACTCAAATGAAAGCCTTAGGTTTTCCGGCATCTGTTCAATTATTTGTTCACCAAAACTTTCTTACACAAACCTGACCCTGAGAACTATGATTTGGGAACATTTCTTCCATTGGGGCATATAATTTTTAAAAGCACATCTTTCAAAGAATCAGGAACGTTGACAGGTGTATTTCATGGTAAGATACTAGTTTAGAAACGTGCCTGGAATTCCTCGTCTTCTAGAGTAAAAGCCATGAAATCTCTATGACTGCCCCAGGATGTGACAACTCATAATATTATAAGACCTAAGACCTCATAATGTTCAAAGTCCGTTCTTTTGCTGCAAAGTTTGATGGCCATCTCAAAAGTATACTCTCCTTTTAAAGCATATTTCATGAGAGTTGGAAAGTTTCTCCTCAGCACAAGCCACAAAGAGCACCAAGCTAGACCTAAATATATTAATTCAGCTCTCCAACATATTTCTGTTGACTGTTTTTTTTTTTTTCTTTTCCTTTGGCCAGAGTGTTTATTAGGAAACTCTGGGTATATTTGCTGGAGGTAAATTTCATCTTCATATTGGGAGCAACAGGGTAAGATGTCATTTACATTTGTGAACAAGGTAAATTTTTTTAGCCCTGACTACTTTATGTTTATTTCCTAAAATCAAAGGCATTTCCCATATAACCAAATTATAACCATCAATAAATATCAGGAAGCTAACATTGATATACTATTACCATGTAGTTCTCAGATCCCATTCAAGTTCCACTCAATGAGGTGTCTGTAGCAAAAGTCCAGTTCAGAATTGCTTGTTACATTTAGTTTTCATGTCTCTTTCATTCTGCTTCATTCTAGAGCAATTCTTTAGTCTTTTCTATACTTTCATGTGTGGCCATTCTAGTTCAGCAGAATGGGGCAAAATATACTTCAAGGTAAACTATTTCAGTGGGGAACCCACCTATACTGTGACTTTTAACACTGGAAATAGGAAAGAAGTCTGTTCTGGCAACCATCTGGAATGAATATTACTCTAAAAGTTCACTTGAATCCGTGGATATGATGTGATTCACTTCCTCTTGCCCAACTGGTAGGTCTCATCACTTATGGATGCAGTTCTCTTTTTCTCCCCCCACTTATTCATTCAAAATATCTGAATGTCTATTAAATGTAAGGAGAAAGAAGCCATATGTGTACTTTCTCACTGAATCTGGACCTCAGAATCTTTCTCAACACAGTGTCCTGGGCAACCTGAACCCATTTCTCTCTGTTGGCACCCTAGAGGCAAATAAATGAGAAAACACAACTTAGGTGGCTGGGATTCCCACACACCACGTGAAACAGGGCCTTGCATGCAGAAAATACTTGTTGAATGGATTTAACTTGGTGTGAAAATAGTCTTTCCTTTCAAGGTAGGAGAGGAGAGGAATCAAAGAGGAAAAATAAAACAGAAAACCACATCCTATGATACTGAGTTAAGTATGTGCTTGTTCCCTTTGTGGCTTATCCTGAGGAGGAAAGATGCCTGGAAAATCTGAGTTGCTAAAAGCTGGGATTGTCCCAGATACTACTGTGCACATAAAAGAGGAAGCGGGACTGAGTTCATTAATCGTGACTAAGAAAACCCTTAACGCTTTTTTCAGTTTGTGATTTTAGAGAGCATCCCTTCAAATCAGTATTGCTCTGCCAAAGTTCTCTTTCAGAGGCTGGACATTTCTCCTGAAGATTCTGTCATAATTCAGAGTATTTTTAGAAGTTGAGTTTTTGGGAGTGGGGGGTGGGAAAGAGGAGTATATTCTTCAGATTCTTGTTTGATTTTTTTTTGGACCATTTCTTTCTTGGTGGCCAGATCTGCAAACTTTGAGGGTAGCTTTAACCTGGGGAAAGAGTCGAATATCACTCAGGGAGAAGCATTAAGAATAAAATGGGTATGACAGATTCTAGGTCCATCCACCTCACTACAAATAACTCAATTTCATTTCTTTCTATGGCTCAGTAATATTCCATTGTACACATATGTGCCACATCTTCTTTATCCATCTGTCGATGGACACTTAGGTTGCTTCCACGTCCTGGCTATTGTAAATAGTGTTGATTGTCCTACAGAGGGAAGTAAGTCAGAAAGAGAAAAACAAATACCGTATGCTAACCCATATATATGGAATTAAAAAAAAAAATGGCTCTGAAGAACCTAGGGGCAAGACAGGAATAAAGACGCAGACGTACAGACGTAGAGAATGGACTTGAGGACACGGGGAGGGGGAAGGGTAAGCCGGGACGACGTGAGAGAGTGGCATGGACATATATACACTACTAAATGTAAAACAGATAGCTAGTGGGAAGCAGCCGCATAGCACAGGGAGATCAGCTCGGTGCTTTGTGACCACCTAGAGGGGTGGGATAGGGAAGGTGGGAGGGAGATGCAAGAGGGAGGGGCTATGGGGATATATGTATACATATAGCTGATTCACTTTGTTATACAGCAGCAACTAACACAACAATGTAAAGCAATTATACTCCATTAAAGACATTAAAGGGAAAAAAAGAATAAAATGGGTGATTCACTGAGTTACATTCATTTGGGGTCAAACAACTAGGGTGCAAACATGAATGTTTTAAAAAATGAATGCACAGCATAATTATAATGCGTTTTGTGCTTTGCTTTGAAATGTCCATTTAGGCATTTCCAAAGGCCATTCCTCAAGAGGAATTCCAAGAGCATGTGGGGTGATGGCTCGGAATTTGTTCTGCGAAAATACCCTCTGGAAGGGGTCTCTCTTGAAAAGCAGTCCCTATGATGAACTCATTCTGGTGCATTGTCACTTTATCATTGCCTTACATTTCTTCCTCAGCTAGGGCCTGGAAGAGAGGGGCCCCAAAAAGTGAGAGAAGAATCGACAACATTTAGAATGGATAAACAACAAGGTCCTACTGCATAGCACAGGGAACTATATTCAATATCCTGTGATAAACCATCATAGAAAAGAATATAAAAATAAGAATGTCTGTATAACTGAGTCACTTTGCTGTACAGCAGAGATTGGCAAGACATTGAAAATCAACTATACTTCAATAAAAAAAAAGAAGTAAAGAAAAAAAAGGGTAATTCATGGTAACAAGATAGGGGAGAGGGAAAGGAAGGAAGGAGAGCAAAAATTGGGCCCTGGGGGTATTTGGGGAACCTGCCTTTGGCTACGTCCTGTTGCCTTTTGACTGCTGCAAGGCTGGCGCTCCTGTGCTCAGAGCCATCTGACCTGCGGATGGCCGGAAGCCGACTATGACAGAGGCCTGAGATATTGCAGATCGGGTTGGGGAAGGGTCAAAATCATTAGTCACAGGAGACGAGAGGAGGAGGAGGTGGGGAAGTGGGTGCAATGGAAACGGCTCCCGTGTTGGAGCCCAGAAGGCCAACTCTGAAGAATCTGGACCCTTCTCTTCTCAAGTCACTCTTCCTTCCACGTCTTCCTCACCCCTGCCCTCTCCACCACCCGCTCCAAACTCCCAGAGGCCCCTCTCTCTCTGGCCCTACTGATTCCCTCTCCGCTTGAGTTCTATGCTCTTACTAGCCCTGTTTCTTTTTTTCTGGCAGCCTCTGCAAAGGCTGGATCTTACAGGCTGGCTTTTTTCTCTGACTGTGATTGGTCGGGTCGGCCGGGAGGTAAGCCAAGAAGAAAGGAGGGACTTTTTGAAAGTCTTTTTAGTACCTGTGTTGTTGCCCCCAACCTTCCCCCATCACTCAACCTACTTTGAAATTAATGAATGCACAGCTCGGAGAATGCAGGCTTTATGTAACAAAACCTCTCCCTCGTTCTGCCCTGCCTCTGAACCCTTGCCTGGAGCGTTTTCGTGAATTTGAGGCTGTTGACAGGGGGTGGATTGACAGCCCTTGATTTGGGAGGCTTCCCTCTCTGACTGAAGACAGGTAGAAACAGTGGTGGCAGCTGCACCCAAAACACTTGGGCTTTTTCTGTCCCTCTCCGGGCCACACCCACCTTGGGGGCGGGGCTGAGCTTAGATGCTGCCTCCCCCGGAAGCCTTCTTAAGAGTCCTGGATCCCCACGAGTCGTAACTTCCCCTGCACATTACAATCATCTGGGGAGTTTTAAAGAGTCTGATGTCCAGGCCACACCCCAGACCAGCTGAACTAGAATCTCTAGAGGGAGGACCCACGCATTAGTCATTTTTAAAACTCTCCAGGTGATTCCCAGGAGCAGCTAAGTTTGAAAACCAACAGTCTGGACCAGTGCTTCTCAAACTTGAATTTACAAAAGAATCTTTGGGGGATGCAGTTAAAATGGAGATTCTGATTCAGTAGGTCCGGGGTGGGATCTGAGCTTCTGCATTTCTCATTTGCTCCCAGGAGGGTGATGGCGATGCAGATGGTCCATCGACTACACTTGGAGGAGCAAGGTCCTAGAGCTTGTGTTGTGTATCAGAATTGCCCAGAAGACCTGTTCAAATGCAGATTCCTGGGCTCCATCCTCAGAATTCCTGCTTCAGTGGGTCTGGATTGGAGGCCTGAGAATTTGCATGCCTACCGATTTCCCTTTGCTGCTGGCCCAGGGACCATACTTTGAGAACCACTGGCCTAGACTGTTTCAATAATGCCCCTCTGCTGGCCTCCCAGGGCTCCGGTACTGACTTTATTGTAGCGGTTGCTAATTCAATCAGCCGTTATTTACTGAGGGCACCCATCATGGTCTAGGGCCGGTACTAGGCACATAGTAGGAAGCAATGCTATGTAGCCATTTCCAGCAAAAGCTTTAAATATGGAACATGAGTTACGACCTAGGTTTTCTAGCTTTTTAAATGAGGCCAATCATTTCATTCTCTGAGCCTCATTTTCCTGATCTGCAAAATGGGAATCATACTAGTACTTGCCTCACAATTTGTTGTAAGGATTGAGTAAAGTAATACACGGTAAAACCTAAAAAGAGGGCTTAGTGTAGAATAAGTGCTCATTACCTTGTACCATTTATTATAATCACTGTTACTATTGTTAGTAGCACAGATACTTCTTTAAAACCTCTTGTAGTTTTGATTTGCATTTCCCTAATAATTAGTAACGTTGAGCATCTTGTCATGTGCCTACTGGCCATCTGTATGTCTTCTTTGGAGAAATGTCTATTAAGGTCTTTTTTTTTTTTTCAATTGGGTTGTTTGTTCTTTTGTTGTTGAGTTGTATGAACAACACGGTCCTACTGTACAGCACAGAGGACTATATTCAATATCCTGTGATAAACCATCATGGGAAAGAATATAAAAAAAGAATGTCTCTATGTGTATAACTGAGTCACTTTGCTGTACAGCAGAGATTGGCACGACATTGTAAATCAACTACACTTCAATTAAAACAAAACCCAAAAAATCCTCTTGTATATTGCAGCTGCCTGTTTATGCATCTACCTTCCCAAACTTTGAGGTCAGTGTTCACATCTGTGTACTCATTACCCAGCAGATACCTTGCACATAGTAGGAGCTCAATGAAAAGGTGTTGAGTGAGTGACGGGAGCCCTATTTGGCCTGAGGCGCTGTGTCACGGCTGGTCATCCGTGGATGCTCTCAGCCGGCAGCCCTCTCTGGGAATCACTCATGCAGTTAGAAAGAGCCATTGCAACAATCTGAATGTTTGGCTCCCTCCCAGAATTCCTATGTCAAAATACTAACTCCCAAAGGTGATGGTATTTGATACATGGCCCTTTGGGTGGATGTATCAGAGAGACAGGCAAGCACAACACAGGCTAGCTTTTATAAGTCTCAGCCTAGAAGTGACTCACATCATTTCCATTTATAGGCCACGGGATGGAACTAGTCACAAGGCCCCACCTTACTTCCAGGGGATTGGAAAGCATCATCCCGTCTCTGCCAGGGAAGGAGAGGAGAGCCAGGTATGTGCGCGCACCAGAAATCTACCACATCTGCGCCAGTGTTTAAATCTCCTTATGCCTCTTAATATTTGCTTTTTTTCCCCAAACAAAACTGAAGGTCCAATGGTAGAGCCACACATGTATTTTTTTTTTAATCACAAAATAACTGTATAAATGCACTGTGATAAGTGCTATCAAGGTAAATTTTAGGATGACATGAACGCATATGTCAGAGGGCATTGATTTAAAATAGGGTAGGACTTTGGGTCCGTTTTGTTCTCTCAAGTATCCAGAAAATACACGGAATATTTATGAATAAATGTAAAAGCGAGTGCTCAAAGTATTTGTTGAATAAATGAATAAATAAATGAATAAATGGTGTATTCCTGAAAATCCCATCGTTCGGTTAAAAAAAAAAAAAGAATGTTGACTCTCTACCTAATAGCCGTTCCCCAATTTCTTTCTAGTACCAGTGAGGGTTCTACCAGAGGGAAAAAAGAATCAAAAAATGTATATATTATACACACACACACACACACACATACATGCACACTTGAGTATTGAGTATGTATCTCAGGTCACACACACATGCACATTTGAGTACTGAGTATGCGTCTCAGGTCACACACACATGCACATTTGAGTACTGAGCATGCGTCTCAGGTCACACACACATGCACATTTGAGTACTGAGCATGTGTCTCAGGTCCCAAATCTGCAGGGCAGACTGGCAGGCTGGAAACTCAAGGGCCGGAGCTGATGCTCCGTCTTGAGGCAGAATCCCTCCTTCCTCAGAGAAATCTCACTTCTGTTCTTAAGGCCTTTCAACTGATTGGATGAGACCCACCCAGATTATCAAGGATAATCTTCTTTCCTTAAGGCAACTGATTATAGATATTAGCCACATCTACAAAACACCTTCATAGCAACACATAAACTTAGCTGAATAACTGGGTACTAGAGCTTAGCCAGGCTGACACGTGAAACTAATCATCACACCAACAGAATTCTGATTTTGTTTTCCCTCCCTGCAGCAGCCCCGCCCTTCAGGTCGTGAGTCATGCAAACTGGTTCCAGCATGGGCATGTGGGGAGGATGCCAAAGGCAGACCTCTAGCTAATTGTTCCTTGCTCATAACAGGGGACACAGGAAGGAGATGTCCCCTTTTCGGTCTCCGCTCGTGACATCTTCGTGAGCCAGGAGCTCTCATGGGGCCATAAGGAAGTGTGAGTAAGACAAACATGCTGAGAAATGACAGCAGAGAAAGATAAAGAGCACCTGGGAGTTTGATAGTGTCATTGAACTACTGGATCCCCCAGCCCTGGAGTTTCCCTTCCCCAGTTCCTCCTCTGTGAGTTAATGAATAACCATTGGGTGCTTCTTATTTGTAGCAGGGGGACCCTCTACTGATACAAGGACCCAAACCACATGTGCCTGACTATCTAATAAGAGTTGGTCACACTGAATGAAATCTGCCACCTACAATACTTGACAAAATATAAATACACACACGTGCGCAGGAAATCAGACAGGGGAATGGACTTTGCCAGTCAGAAAGGGTCAGATCTTGGAATTTTCCACCTTGGTGTCACAGAGGAGGATTTATTAACAAGGAGGTGCTCCTGTCATTGAACTCAGTTTCATTTCAGTGTCCTGACTCCACAGTTCATGGAAGAAGCAATGTCTGATTAAGTCACCTTGCCCGATCTTTACATCCCAATTATGCAAAGTAAATCAGTGAGTGAGCTGTGTCCTGGGCCTGACACTGTCATTAACCGGCTGAGTGATCTGGTAAACATCCTCCCCTTGCTAGACCTCAGTTTATCCATCCACTCAATGTGTGATTTGGCCTGTATCAGTGATTCCCAAGTTCTTTTTAAGTTGAACCTACTTTTCAAATAAAATCTTACGTCTAGCCCCTCCTGGACACAGCAAATAAAATCAGAGTGGTCCAACTGACCTGAGAGTAGAAGAAGTAATACTCTCTCCACGTGGAGTGGATCTCCATGGGATTCATTTTGAAAGTCCAAGGCTCCATTCAATACTATTATTTTAAATCTATAGAGCTTTCATTATTTTTATTCAAAAAATATCTATTGAACACGTACTATATACCAAACACTGTTCTAGATGCTAGTACTAGACCAATAAACACACACATTCTAGAGGAGGATACAGAGTGTAAACAATTGAATAACATATCAGACGATGGTAAATGCTAACAAGAAAAATAAAAATAAAGGAGTAGATCTATTTTCAGTTTTTTGAGAAACTGCCATACTGTTTTCCCCAGTGGCTGCACCAATTTACATTTCCACCAACAGTGTCCAAGGGTTCCCTTTTCTCCACATCCTCACCAACGCTTGTTATTTGTGTTCTTTTTGATGTTAGCCATTCTGACAGGTGTAAGGTGATATCTCATTGCGGTTTTTAAAAAAAATTTTTTCCTATTCTTTTTCAAATTCTTTTCCCGTATGACCCAGAAATTCCACTCCTGGGTATATATCTGAAAATAAAACACTAGTTCAAAAAGATACATGCACCCTAGTGTTCATAACAGCATTATTTGCAATTGCCAAGATATGGAAGCAACCTAAGTGCCCATCAACAGATGAATGGATAAAGAAGATGTATTATACGCGCGCACACACACACACACACACACACACACACACACACACACTGGAATACTGCTCAGCCATAAAAAAGAACAAAATTTTGCCATTTGCAGCAGCATGGATGGACTTGGAGGGCATTATGCTAAGTGAAATAAGTCAGACAGAGAAAGACAAATACTGTATGATATCACTTATATATGGAATCTAAAAATCTACAAGATGTGACTTCCTTGGTTGTCCAGTGGGTAAGATTCTGCACTCCCAATGCAGGGGACCTGGGTTCGATCCCTCATTGGGGAAGTAGATCCCGCATGCATGCCGCAACTAAGAGTTCGCATGCTGCAACTAAGAAGCCCACATGTTGCAACTAAGAAGCCTGCATGCTGCAACTAAGAGGCCACATGCCACAAGTAAGAAGTCCACATGCCGCAACTAAGACCCGGCACAGCCAAAAACCAAAAAAACAAAACAAAACCAAATCTACAAGCTAGTGAATATAATGTAAAAGAAGCAGACTCACAGATACAGAGAACAAATTAGTGGTTACCAGTGGGGAGGAGGGAGGAGCAATATAGGGATGGGGGAGTGAAAGGTGCAAACTATTGGGTGTAAGATAGGCTCAAGGATGTACTGTATACACAATGCGGGGCATAGAGCCAATATTTTGTAATAACTGTAAATGGAAAGTAACCTTTAAATTTTGAACAAATTTTTAAAAATAAATATATAAACAAACAAAAAAAGAAGTAGGATGGGCTAAAGTGGGCACGGAGGTTGCTACTTATAAAGGATGCTGGGAGAGCCTCCATCTCCTTGATGAAGGAATCTTAGCAAAGAAAGCCAGGGTGCTACCCACGGGGATATCTGGAAGAAGAATTATAGACTGCCCTTGAAGTAGAGAGAGGTGGTATCTTGTCTTATTGATCTGGGACTCAGATACGTCTGGGAGTGTCTGATAAAGTGATAGGACCCAAGCCCACAGGAATGATTTTGCGTGTCTTAATTTGCATGAGAGAAAGGGAAATGTGAGGAGGAAGTGAAACATCTCAGAGAGGAAGAAAAGTGAAAGAATGGCAAAAATGACAGAAAACCTATTTCCCAGAAGAGAGAATCTTGGAATCTATTTCTGTATCCTTGGGGCAGAGGGAATAGAGGCAAAAGCTGCAGGAACTGATGTCACTAAGGTTTTGTGATCTGCTAGGCACCAACAGTTCTGATTTAGGTCCTAGGTGGCACCATGACAAGATGTGGTGCCATGTAGAGGTGAAGAGTATTCCCCTTATTTTTTTTCTGGAACTCAACATGGATCTGACTTGAGGGAGATAATAGAGGGCAAAGGTACCCATGTTAACACTACCGAGGTATCAGCTTTGGAAGCTCTGGGAGGTTAGCTCTTGGCGTTAGCGTCAGTGCTGTCTCAATAGTGAGGCATTATAGTGTATCAACCAGTTTAGGTTAAGTTGTGCTGCAGTGAGAAATACCCCCAATCCCAGTGCTTCACAACAATGAAGATTTATTTCTTGCTCATGTTATATGTCCATGGAATAAACAATATCTTGGGCCTTGATGACCTTAGGGTAGAGGGGAAAAAGAAAAAAAGAATATGGTAAAACCACTCAATGGCTCTTAAAGGATCTTAGAGCTGGTGCTTGGAAGTGGTATATGCCACTTCTGTCTATATGCCATTGGCCAAAGTAGGTCACTTGACTGAGTCTGACATCATTGGAACAGGAACGCATAATTCTCCCATAGAGTGAGATCTTAAATGAAGGATAGCAAACAGTATGAAAAATAATTCAATACCAAAATCAGTAAGAGAGCTTAGATTTGGAAGAACACAAGAAGACTCTTTGTAAATAAAGGCAAGACATCCCTAGAGAGTCTCAGAAATAATAAGAGCAGTTAACAGAAGATTTAATGTTTGGGGACATAAGCTAATGAAATTAAACTTACTTCTCTGAATATGACCTAAATCCTATCCCCCACTGCAGAGTCCTGGGAAAACTCAGGTCACACATTTCCTTATGGGGTGATCTTTTGGGGAATGCTGTTTTTGGATGTAGCAAGAACAAAAACGCTTTGCTACTAAGGACCAGTAAACTTTCAACTGAACTCTGAAATCCTGGCACTATGGTGTCTTAGTAGACAGCCAGTGAACTAACTAGAATGCTCTGGTAACCAGAAAGTTATCATTAGACTAAAGCCTTAGATGATCCAACTATATTGAGTAGCTATTCTGGTTTCTATTGCTGTAAAACAAACTACCCAAATCCACGTGGTATAAAATAGCCATTTTATTATTCTAGAGGTTAGGGTTTCAGAAAGGGCAATATGAGAATTAGTTGTGTCTATTTCAGGATGCCTGAGTTTCAGCAGGAAAGACTCAAAAGCTAAGGGTGACTTGACAGCTGGGCACTGGAAGACTCTAACAGCATGTTCGTTCACATGTCTGGTGGTTGGTGCTCTGGGATCTCTGCTGGACTGTTGGCCAGAACACACGCACATGGCTTCTCTATGCAGTCTTCCTATGTGGGAATAGAGTACAGGCTTCCTCATAGCATAGCAATTGAGTTCTAGGAGCCTGGATTCTCAGCTGGGAAACCAACATGTGACTTTGCCATGAAGCTGATTGGGCTTCCTCACAGCATGGCAGCTGGGATCCAAAGGTGAGTGTCCCAAGAGAAGCAGGCAGAAGCTGTGTTGCTTTTTGTGACCTATTCTTGGCAGTCATGATGCTACTTTCACTACTGTCACAAGCCTACCCAGACTCAAACAGAGGGATCACACTGCCTCCTTTCAATGAGAAGAGGGTCAAAGTCATATTGTAAGAATAAGTGATGAGACTGGAGATGGTATTGCAGCTAGTTTTGGAAAATACAGTCTGCCATAGTATCTACCACATGTTGGGATGTCTGGGAGATCTACGATTACCCTCAATGATCATCTCTGTTCAGTGAGGTAAGTATATTTTACTTATTCCTATATCCTAGATAGGAGTACCATGCTCAGTGCCTTTCTCATAATTTTAGAATCACTGTTTCTCTGAGATTAAGGGTCTGGAATTTGGTTGCTGTCATAGATCTCTGGGATGATTGATGGGTATTTTAAGAATAACAGGTATCTTTCTAGAAGTGGGGAATCTGCCCAACTGGCACGGAGATTGGTTAGACCAGCAGTGGGAATACAGTTCTGAGGTCCTGTTAGCTATCCCCACTTATTTTGGAGAAATATCCTCCCTGCATATTTTGGAAAAATTTTGGGGATACAGGGAAATATCTCTATTGTGCTTTGATAGCTCTAAGGAGGGAGACTCATTGCTTTTCCCCATTTTAGGAACCTCTGCAACTCTGAGGGCCAGAAAATTTCCCCTTAAGTCTAACCTCTGTCTTTTTTGCTTTATTGTCAATCCATTGAATCCAAGCTTATTCAAGTTCTCCATGAGATCTCTTCCCCTACTGTGGTGACCATAAAGAACTCATGTTGCAAATGATGCAGCTAACTGACAGATATCAGTGCTGCCATCAGCCTGGGTCCTGGAGTGGCTACGTGGAGCAGAGCCCCTTGACAGCCTGCCCTGGGCATACAACTTGAGTAAGAAATCAACCTTTATTATATTGAGTCACCGAGATTCCAGGGAAATTGACTTCAGCATAGCCTCGCTTTGTCTGACTAATACATCTATGAACACACCAAGCCAAACTGATTGTCTCACGAGGATCTTTGTTAAAGCTGATGTTCTTCCTTAATTACTTCCCTCCTCTGGCAATCCAAATCCTACCCATCTCCCACAACCCATTTAACCTGTAACACCTTCACTGGTAGCTCTAGCCAACGATAATATCTTCCTGTCATTCATTCATTTCACAAATAACTCTTGAGTATTTATGACGTGCCAAGTGGATTCAGTAACAATTAATGCACCTAAGTATTAAGTAGACAAAGTACCTGTTTCCTGGTTTCAGCATCTCCCTAGGTCCTTTGAGTCTCTGATTATCTTCTTTTTTCTCAACCTGCTTATATGATCTCCTGTTGTTACAGTTTTAAATGTATTTTGGCTGACCCGAGAGGATGCTCTTGTGCTTAAATAACCTTTCTTTCCCTTCCCTTCCTCCTCTCTTCCCTTCCCCTCTGTGAATTCGTTGCCTTGGGCTGTCAAATAAACACATTGCTAGGAAGGTCACCCCAACCTGTAGGAACTTCCTCCCTGTCAAGAAGCTGGTTCATGCGTCACTGGACATAATCATCGTGGAATGTGAATGCACATGCTTTGCTCTGTGCTCTAACTCCCATGATGCTTGGACCTGGACTCAGTCAGCTGCTTGATTTTCAGAAGTGAGGTTGACCCCTTGGGGCAGAGGAAAGCTTGTTTTGACATAGTCATGCCCACGTGGAAGCTGTGTATGTGCCAATATACACAGGACCAAAGAGTTGAGGCAGCTGTATGGATTTTGGCTCCACCAGGAAAGGCACTGCACATTTGGGGAAGCATAACCTTTGCTTGCCTTGACGCTCTGCTCTAGAGGTAAAGGAACCTGTAATTTCTGAGCTGAGAGGCAAACCGTGGTATTCAGAATCCAGATTGGGAAAATGTCCTGCCCACGATAACACGGCAAGTAGGGATCAGAGCTAGAAGCAGAAGTTGGGATTCATGGCTTCTAATGCAACGTTCTTCCTTTGATATCACACTCTGGCTGCACTTTTCAGGACAAGTAGTTTTTCTCAGGTTCTTTTGAGGCAAAATTATCTAAATAATAATATTATTAATAATAATAAAATAAGCATTTGCTATCTTATCAACACTTTATGTCAAGGTATAGAGAGGAGGGACTATACGTATACTAAGAATGAAGGTATCCTCACATGAGTAAGATAATATTATTATCCCCATAATACAGATGAGGAAATTGAGGCTCAGAGAGGTGATGTAGCTGGCCCAGGATAACTTAGCTAGAAAGTGGCAGACCCACGATTTAAATCCAAGTCTGAGAACTCTCAAGCTGACCTTCTCAACTGCTAATCTAGTGACCCTGAGGACTTGTGACTCTTGTGTGTTTACAATCCATTTAGAGCTTTGAACTTCTTGCCTGAGCCCAGGGTGACTCATGGATAAGACTCAGTTTCCTTACCTCTGGGGAATAACAGGACTAGTTTTATCTTCCAAATGGAAACCAGGAGCTGGAGTATCCTAGGGCGGGAACTGAGTAGGCATTCAAGAAATGTTTGTAGCATGCATGAGGTCAGTTGAGCCCAGCTTGGGAAGTTCTTTTCAGTCCTTTCTGTGTAACCATGAACTCTTTCTTGAATTTTCCCAGTCCAAACAGCTTTTTGAATATGAGAAAATATGGAAAAACATTCCTCATGGTAAAGAGAAAGGAAATCTGGTGAGGAACCAGTTTAATGCAAAGAAGTTATCCATTCAGTATCATTCATTGACCATTGCAGATGTGCCAAATTCTGCGTCAAATGTTAGGGATAGTTTAGTGAACTGGCCTTTGCTTACCTCTTCAAGCTCACCTCTTGCTGGAACAATCACGTCTATCATCTCTAGCCACTCTAGCTGCCTTGATTTTCCCTAAACATGGCAAGGTCACTCCTGCCTCAGGGTCTTTCCGCATGTCTGATATGATTTGCCCTGAGACGCTTTTTTTTTTTTTAATTAATTTATTTTATTTTTGGCTGCGTTGGGTCTTCGTGGCTGTGTGCGGGCTTTCTCTAGTTGCAGAGATCAGGGGCTACTCTTCATTGGGGTGCGTGGGCTTCTCATTGCGGTGGCTTCTCTTGTTGTGGAACAGGGGCTCTAGGCGCGCGGGCTTCAGTAGTTGTGACACGTGGCACGTGGGCTCAGTAGTTGTGGTGCACGGGCTCAGTTGCTCCGCGGCATGTGGGATCTTCCCAGACCAGGGCTCAAACCCGTGTCCCCTGCATTGGCAGGCGGATTCTTAACCACTTCTCCACCAGAGAAGCCTCTGCCCTGAGATCCTTAAGTGAGAACAATTTCCTATGTTCAGATCTCAACGTGTCCTCCTTAGAGGGCCCTTCCTTAGCACTCGATTTAATTGCTTTTCCTCCCTCTGTTACTCCCTATGGTGTCTCGCTGAGGTCTTTACTCTGGAGTCCATACTGCTATCTGAAATCATCTAGTTCGCATTTCCCTTCTTCCTTGTCTGTCTACCTAGACTAAAATTTAAGTTTCATGCAAGCAGGGATCTTCTCTGTCTTGTCCTCTACTGTGTCCCCAGAATCAGAAATGGTGCACATAGACTAGATTAGTAGGTCCCTGATGAATCCTAATTGGGCAAGTGAATGAGAGACAGTGATTAAGAGAAGGGGGTGGGGTTCAAATCCTGGCTCCTACAGTCACTAGCTGTTAAAGAGTTTTGCAAGTTAACCTCCTCGAGCTTCATTGTCCGTAACTGTTAAATTGGCACAATAATATTTATAAACACTAAAAGAATTGCACGAGGTAATGTAGGCAATCTTACTTGGCATTCAGTGGGCGCTTGAAAATGGGAAAACCATTACTACACTTATCTCCATCAGCATCAACATCATCGCCACCATCACCGTTGCTTAGAGTGGAGAGAGGACCAGAGAAGATAAAGTTAGAGGCTGGGAGCTTACTTATGATGCTATTATAATTATCCACTCAATACCTCCCATTACTGAGCTCTTTCTACCCGCCAGACCCTGTGCTAAGTGCTTGATGTGCAATATCTCAGGTAACATCACTCTGAGACTTATGTGTACATCAGACAAAAGTGAAAGCCAGCAGAATTCAAAACACTTTCCCCTGCTTCTGTCGCTACTTTGAGCCTTATTCTGATATCCCTACCTTGTGGGGCATTTGCCCAAACCAGAGAAGATTCTGCACCGTGGAAACTTGGATGATAGGCCACTGTGAGTTTCATGGCCTGTGTCCCAAAGGAGTAGTGCCAGATACCATCCTTCTATGGGATCATAGTTTTATCACCTTTAACACTAGGGTTGGTGGAGGAAAAGCTCGTAGATTCATCGTGAGGCCAGGAACAGCTATGCCCAATAGCGTCAGCACACGAATGGGCTTCAGACCCATATTCTTTTCTCATCTGCACCAGAATTGCTCTTTGACCAAAGTGGAATTGCTTCAGGGAAGCATTACTCTGCCATATGTCAGCCTCAACAGATGTGCCAGGTCCAGGATGGACTTATCGCTGCTATGATGTTGTGTAAAAACCTCAGACCTAGCCACAATTTCCCATGTTCCTTCCAAGGACTTCTGAGAGGCAGACAGATGCCTTCATCAGCTATAATCTGAAGGAAAAACAAATCCCTACCAAGCGGGTAGGACTGAGCTTGAGTCTGCGAAGAAACCTCACTCATGAGTCCAGCGAAGCTTCCTTGTCTTCTGGTTCTAGGCAGATCTTGCCGATCATCCAGAACGGTCCTCTGGATCACTTTGAGGTATCTCCATTAAGTTCTCCCATGTCCTTCTGAAGCTTTTATGGGATGAGAGACTCAACCAGATTTTTTAAAACTCGTGAGTGGTTTATTATTTGGAAATCTTAACCCCCATTGATGTTCTTTTGAAGGAAGCTTACAGGGTTCGGCTGGAGGCATGAAAGTAGAAAGTTCCTCTACACACTTAGAGTGATGGTGACATGGACAATTACCCTCCATAAATATAGTATTTGCACAATATGAAGACCTTTAAGATCATCTGCTGTAGGAATGATAGAGAAGGTTCTTCTCAAAGTCTACCTTGGATCGATTGGTGGTGGCTCCCTGAAACTTTGAGTTGAAATGGATTCTGAGACTATATCTGGGATATGCAGGAAAGAATAAAAGGATCAATTAGTGATGTCTGTGATGGGTAGGACAGTCAAGAGTTATATGACCTGTATGCCAAATATAAAATCTCCTACCTATCGTCCAACTACCCCCTTTTCCAACTGGGTCACCGGAGCCCCAAATAAAAGTTACTTGCCCCAAATTATATAACATACTACTAGTTAACTCCAGTCCAGCACCTTTTCCACCACATCATAAGATTCAGCTCTCATCAACCATGAGAGAAAAAATGCAAGGTGATGAAAGAAAAACATTGTATTGAGCAAGACGAGTTCGTTTATATGGTCTCCACCAACATCTGACATATTGGTGACTGACACATGTGGTTTATTCTAAAGCCGCCCCCATTTTTAAAATTTGCAAATAGCCTCAATGCCTGAATTATTTTAATGGGCCACTTTGTACCAGTCTTTCACAAGCCGTGGGAACTTTTTTGAATTGACACAGTTGGATTAAGATTATTGTGAAACGGCAATGGGGCTTTCACAGGGCATATCCAAGAGACAGGGATTGTTGACTTATTTGCTGAGTGATGGGCCCTTACCTCCTCCAGCAAATTTTATCATGCTGCCCAAGTTGTTTTCTATCAGGAAACTGGGAAGTTACACTAATGGTAGAATTGTTTGAGGGTTTGAGGCTAGCCCCTTCTCAAGAACCTCAAAATTGCTTTGAAGTATTGAATAATTTGCCTTTAATTTATTGAAGTGATACGTTACATGACCCTGATCCATTTTCTCCTATGGGATCCTCTCCCAGACCTGCTGGCACAGCTGACAAATAAATACTGGGCATCCCTGGAGGATGGTGTGAGGAGTGGGAAGAGAGGAATCATATTTATTTTTGACGCACCCTGGAGACCTTGACATTAGTGTGTGTCCATCTCTCTTCTCAATTCCATGAGTTGATGCTTAAAATGATCTCTGGTTATTGTGAGGGAGGAGGCCAGTGTGAGGGGGCATCTGGGATCCAACCCAGACAAATGGTGGGAAAGCAAATATCTCGACAGACCAGTACAGGAAATTCTCCCTTCTTCAGAAGACAGATCTATCCTCCTCATTTAATCCCCAGCACAGCTGCACCGCTCATGGCATGGAGACATATTAAATGAAAATGGATTCTGATTTGGGAAACGTAGTGGCAAATCTAATTTCAGATTACTCCTTTTCCACAGTCTCGCCCCACTGCGGGTTTGAGTCAAATCATAGAATAGGGACATTACCTGAGGCAGAAATTGAATGCCTATTATTGGAAATGCTAAAGCTATGGTTGCCTGCACCACGACTGCCCAGAGTGGCCACCATTCACCCAGTGCCTCTTATGTGCCAAGTACCCTCCCCATCTTTTCTTTAGTCTTTACAGCCCCTTTGTGAGGTTACTCCTCTCTTCTTCCATTTCACAACTGGGGAAACTGAGGCTCAGAGGAGGTATTAGTTAGATTCCTTTTCATTTAGTCATTCACTTATTAAATATTGTTGCTCCCTTAATAGTGTGCCAAGAATTCCATGTAAATGATGAATGAAAGACAACATTTTAAAAGATGAGTTAAAGAAAGGGCCAGCAGTGCAAAAGATTGGGAAATTTCTGTTCCAGGTGGAGGGAACAGAATGTGTGTCTTTGGGGTTTCAAGTGATGGAATCCAGAAGCTACTTTAAGGGAAAAATAAAGTTCTACATCATCCCCCAAAGGCAAGGATGCAGGTGCGTTTGGGAAGGGATGAGAATGAGGAACTCAAAAAATTCGACTTATTGGGGCTTCCTTGGTGGCGCAGTGGTTGAGAATCTGCCTGCCAATGCAGGGGACACGGGTTCGAGCCCTGGTCTGGGAAGATCCCACATGCCGCGGAGCAACTAGGCCCGCGAGCCGCAACTACTGAGCCTGCACGTCTGGAGCCTGTCCTCCACAACAAGAGAGGCCACGATAGTGAGAGGCCCGTGCATCGCGATGAAGAGTGGCCCCCACTTGCCGCAACTAGAGAAAGCCCTCGCACAGAAACGAAAACCCAACACAGCCAAAAAAAAAAAAAAAAGAAAAAAAAATTCGACTTATTGATACATTTTTTTCTCTTTTCTGTACCTTAGCTTCATGGTTCTTTTTCCCCCATCTATACGGGAGTCAAAGATGACCACTACCAAACTCCTATACGTAGATTAAGACAATGAAACAGAGTAACTCTCTCTCTCTCTCAGCCCCAAGTTCAGATTCCTGGGCAAGAAGTTTTATTGGCTTAGCCTGAGTCAAATGTTTAACTATGATCAAACATCAGGGGCTGGCGGTAGATGGATTCATCATATACAATATGGCTTCTGAGGGCCAATCACTGGGGTGAAGGACTCAGTTAAGGTGACCATTAGATGGGGGAACAGATAGCTTCAAAGATGCTACTCCACCCAGTAAGACAGAGAAAGAAATCAGCCCCAAGTGTGCCTCACTCAAAACACTACAGTTGACAACCAACTTCTCACCTTGTATCATTTCAAAGTAGCACAAGACTAGGCCCCTGAACTTGGTCATTTGTGCCTTCCATATGGTCAACTCTACATTGCCAGGAAGTCTGCTAAGCAGGGGTGGTTTCTCCACACCCATGTGGCTACCACATTTCAGTTATCTTCATATAGTGGAGTGCTTAAGAGGATGGGCTCCAGAGCTGGAATACCTGGACTGGAGCCCTGGCTCTACCACTGTGACCTTGAGAAAGCTAACGCTCCCAGCTAAGTGTGCCAGTTTTCTCCTTGGTGACGTGCAGATTATATTAGTTTCTAGCTCATAGGGTTCTTGTGAAAGTCAGTGAGTTAACGCATGTTAAGGACTCATTGAATGATATTCAATAAACACAAGTTATTTTGAGCCAGCCAAACCAAACACCAGAGGAGACGATGACTTGAGACCATCCCACATGAGGGATGGTGTGAGATGGCAGGGCCTGGCATATTCTGGAAGCTCAGTTGCCGTCATGAAATGATGGGCCCAAGGCAAGGCGGACACAGTTCCTTTGCAATCATGTTCCAACTACCACATGGAATCATGGACCCAGATGCTGCCCGAATCTGCTAGCCCGGCTTGGCTTCTTTAGTCCCCCGAGATCACCCAGAAAGATCAAAGAAAGCCCATCCTTGTCCAGCCAGAGATTGCTCAAGAGGCCAGTGACTGTTCCACCAGGGACAATTGCTGGTTAGCCCTGAAGAGGGAGAACGTGGGACCGAACTCTTTCCTCCCATGTAGATTAAGGAGCAACAGTACACCAAGGCTGGGTACCAGGTTGCAGAAATGAAGACCCGGTCACAGAATTAAAGAACATGATGTCCAGTGGGGGAAAGACATGAAAATCCACAGACAGTTATACAGGACTATTAATTTGTGTATTGTTCTAGTAAGAATTCGATGGGATTATTAAAAAAAAAAAAAAAGACCAAAAAGAACAATGAAGAGAGATTAAATGAACTGTAAAAGTAAAATACATAAATGCACAAAGAGGATGAAGCAAGCGATAAATGAGAGAATAGGAAATAAGATGCAGGCAGGGGGTTAAATTAGTGGGTGGAATCAAGAGATTGGCTTTGGAGCCCTGGCGCTGTCTCTTCCAAGCATCGTGAGCTTGAGAAAGATAGTCTGCCTTTCTGTGTCCCTACTTCCTCATCTGTAAAATGAAGATAACAGAAAGTGCATGGGGATTTTGAGATGAATGAATGACAGCAGGACTACACAGCACCTTTTAGACTGTAGGTGCTTATTAGAGGTGGGAGTGAGGTTTCCATGGTGGGCAAATGGTACTAAGCCTGAGATCATGATGCATTGCCATTTGCCTCTCCTCCCGAAAAGCTTCCTAACAAAGGTGCTTGTTCAAACAAGAAGTAGGGAACAGGGCACAGCTTTATTAATACCTGATGGTAATTGATAACCCAGCCAGAACTCAATGACACCAAACACTGAGTTCCCTGGTAGAGCTCTACTTGGACTTGGGATATCATCAAGCTTCCTGCTCCTATACCCTAATGACAAGTTCCCAGCCAGACTTGGCTCCTCATTTTGCATAAGGAGAAATCATAAGAGAGAAAAAGAAGGAAGAGACCTATCTCAGGCCACCCCTTAGAGGCCGACCCTGTCTTAGTCTTCTTCTCATATGGAGAAAGGAAGTACAAGAAGGAACTCATTCGGGTAGAGTGGCACCATATACTAGGAAAACAGCAACCAACTGAAAGGTGTGGGGATTCGATTATTTAGATTAGAAATTCATGCATGTAGTTCAGGCCAGTGCAATGGCAGAGTTACTGAGAGTAAGAAACATGGAGAGAGAGGTGAGATACCCTGCCCTAAGAAGAGTCAAGAAAGATACCTAGAATGAACGTGTGGCATCTCTTATTAAGGCCAGCTCAACAGGTGGCAAAAGGCTGCACCTTTCCTCCAATTTCCATCCACATTTCCATCTACTCTAATCATCACCTCCCAACAGCCCCTTCCTCCCCAAGCACACTCGTACACGATTTCAGTCGACATATAGTCACTGAGAATAAAGACTATAGTTTCTCTGGCTACTAGGCGTGGCCATATATCTAAGTTTTGGCTAATAGGTTATAAGAACTTCTCCAAAAAGACAGCTGGACCAAACCTCGTTCGCTTGTTCATTTGTTTGTTTTCCTTTTTTGTCTCTTTCTCCTGAATACAATAGCTTGCCATCCTGGCAGCCAACTTGGATAATGAAAACACGGGCCACATCTTGGGGAAGTCACAGCAAAAATTTGTCAGGAGCCTGGGCCTCTGGGGACATTGTGATGAAGAGGCTTCAGATTAGCTCTGGACTCCTTACCATCTGATTTATATGTGAAAGAGAAATACGTTTCTACTTTGTTCAAACTGCTGTTGGTTTGAATTCTGTGACAACTAAACTTAACTTTAAATAATACACAAGACTAGGAACCATTTTTTAAATATTAGAATTCAGAATCATAATTCAAAGTCATGGGTTTTTTGAAAAATACATAGATAAGTAAGATAGGTTCATAAAAGCTTTCTGCCTGTTATGATTGCAAACCAAGAGTCTTTGAGCCTCCACTGGTGTCACGTACTGTGCTGGATGTTACAAAAATCCAAGGATGAGTGAAATACACGCCCTCCTTTTTAAAAATATGGAGGATAAGGCAAATGCAGAAGGATTTGCTTCATGTATCAGATGAGGCTTTCTGGTCCATAGAGGAAACAGCATTTGAAATGGATGTAAGAGTATGGGGGTAATTTCAGAAAAGTACTTTAGGAAGTGGTATTCCTTGGAGAGTTCATAGTAAGACTCAAGGACGTAAGTGCAAAACCACTTTCCTCAATTTCAATATTTCCTTTTAATATTGTCCTCATTTAGTAAAAGAATCTCCTTGACTGCTTAATCATGTGGATTTGATTCCCAGTTCCTGTTATCTGTGTGACCTTGGCCAACTCACTTAATGTCTCTGAGCCTCTGTTGCCAATCTGTAAAATGGGAATAATGAAACCAGCCAAGGAAGAGACTGCTATGTGTGTGTTCCTCTTCTTGCTGGGTGCATGGCCAAACATTTCCCTGCCTCTTTTTCTGTAAGAAGAGGCCATGTGACTGAGTTCTAGCCAATGGAAGGTGAGAAGAATTGACGGGCATCGTTTCCAGAACAAGGCTCTTCTAAGCATCTGCGTCTCCTTATGCTCTCTTTCCCTATCTGTTGGATGGATTCAGAGTGGGTTGAGGCCCCAAGGCATGGCAGAGTTACAATACAGAGGTAGTCTGAGTGGATAAAAACTGCTAGGAATACCTGATTGAATTCCTATGTGAGTGAAAAACACACTTGTATTGTGTGGAGCCACTAAGATGTTGGGATTTACTTGTTATAGCATCTAGCACTTTCATAATTGATGTACTGGCCTTAAATGAGGTATAGTCGCCCCTCAGTATCCATGAGGAAATGGTTCCAGGATCCCTGGGTATACCAAAATCTGGGGATGCTCAAGTCCCTGTTATAAAATTGTGTAGTATTTGCATGTAAGCCATGCAATCCTCCCTCATACTTTAAAACCCCTCTAGATTACTTATGCTACCTAATACAATGTAAATGCTATGTAAATAGTTACCAGCATGGCAAATTCAAGTTTTGCTTTTGGGGACTTTCTCAAAAAAAATTTTTTTTCAAGTATTTTCAGTCTGAGGTTGGTTGGATCCATGAATATGGAACCCTAAAATACGGAGGGCTGCCTGTAATTTATTTTAAAAACCTAACACAAAGTCTGATACATTGTCATTTCCTGGTAGATGATGGATGTTGGTCTTGCAGTTGTGAGATGTTCAGACCAACCCAAGCAGGAGAGGAGTAGGGCCCACAAGTAACATCTTCTGCTGTACGTAATTTTTTGTACCACTTGCTGCATTTGGTCTTCATCTAAGTATAACCCAACATGATCACCCTTCCCGTTCCCCAGAGCTGTGCTCTTGGTCGAACAGGTTAGGCACTGAATGACTCTAGGGAAGGTCACTGACAGCCTACAGTGTGACTTGTATGCCTTGCGGTTGTGCAACACACAACTTACACAACCATCAGCTAGCTCTCCACTCAGGGCCTCTAATTAGAGGGAATGGGAAACGAATGCCATCTCATCTCTCATCATTCTTCTGCCCAAGCTCTACATCCCCCTGGAGTGTCACCTTCAAGCGAGAGGGGTGCTTGTTTTATGGACAGCTGTATTCCCAGTGATCAGTAATAGGTGCTTGATAAGCAAAAAGAATCATTTGCAGTGTTACTCAGAGAAACACCTTTCCACCCTGGAAACGCTCTGAAGCTTCCATTTCTCAGCCAGCTGTTGGCACAGCCCTAAAGAAAACAAGGAAACTCTTGCAATGAGCAGAACAAATGTTCCCATGCCCTAAACACATTGCTGGTGTCTAGCTCTGTGTCTTATTCCCCTGCCATGTGTGACCCCCATCTCAGAGGTTTGAAGCATTAAGTCATCACTCGAGCAGGTGAGAACAGCCTGTTAGGAGAGAACAAGCACACGATGCTAACTGACTCTCCCTCCAGCAAGAGTTCAGATCTGGCACCACAGGCGCAGAATCTTATTGTGTCCCGGCAGCCAGGCAGGACAGTGGCTACCATAGAAAATGTAGCCTGAGGCTCTGGATTGCTGGGTTTGATACAGATTTCATTCTGTCACGTACGCCTCCGACCATCATGGCCATACGGTTACCCTGAATCATTGATTGAGTGCAGTGTTTTTCTGCCCAGGAACGGAGATTCTTTTATTTTCTATTTGCTAGCAACTCAGTGACACCCACTGCTCCTTGCTAAAAGTATTTGCAAATGAAACATCTACCCATGCACTGGAAAACGTGCCTCTGACTTTGACGGAGCACCTGTCATGTGTCCCAAGCACCATGTTATACACGGAACACGTGCTGTCTCATCTACACCTGGCCACACTCGTGTGAAATCAGGAAGTATCAGCCCCATTTTAGCCTCAGAGAAATTAGGAAAACATCCCAAGATAATATGACTAGTTAATGCACATTGAGAACTTACTGCATGCGAAGTTGGCCCTTTCCTTTTTTCTTTTTTTTTTAAAGAATCATTTTCACCAAGGTCTTTATGTATTTATTTTTGGCTGCGTTGTGTCTCCGTTGCTGCGCGCAGGTTTTCTCTTGTTGCGGCGAGCGGGGGCTACTCTTTGTTGCAGTGCGTGGGCTTCTCATTGCGGTGGCTTCTCTTGTTGCGGAGCACGGGCTCTAGGCGTGTGGGCTTCAGTAGTTGTGGCTTGTGGGCTCTACAGCGCAGACTCAGTAGTTGTGGCTCATGGTCTTAGCTGCTCCACGGCATGTGGGATCTTCCCGGACCAGGGCTTGAACCCATATCCCCTGCATTGGCAGGCGGATTCTTATCCACTGCACCACCAGGAAAGTCCCAGAAGCTGGCCTTTTTCAAGATGCTTTTCTGGGCGGGCTTATTTAATTTTCACAACAATCCAAAGTCGGAGGTCATATTGCTGTGCCCATTCTACAGATTGGGAAAGCTGAGGTGCAGTTATCCAGGAAATGATGGAGCTAGGATTCACAGTCTGTCAGTCGGCACCAGAGCCCATTCAGTTAATCCAATCCTGAGGCTGGGGTTTCAGTGGATCCAACACTATCTGGCACCCTTCAGGCCCCTGTGCCTGGAGCACAGTCAAACAGGTTTTACAAACTCAAAACTTTCTGGAGATCTGGCATGCCAATGAATGACATAGGCTGAGTATGAACACTTTCTATTGTTCCTGAGATAGGAGGCTTGTTGAGTGTTTCTTTATTAGTTAGAGACATGGGTACCAGAACTATTTTATGCTCTTCCTAATTCAGCTCAGAGTAAGCCAGAAAACAAATAAATGTCTACAACACAGAGGCAGAATTTGAATTCAGGGAGCAGCTTCCCTTCAAAACAGTTTGCCTTTGGAAACCCCACGTGGTTTCCACCACCAAGCTCAGCATCCCAGACAGCTGTGCATCCTAGGCTATGAGCAAAAGTGTTAAACACCGTCTTTTAACTTCTTCAAGTTTCTGCCTCTTCCATTTAAAAAACAAAAGGAAGAAGATGATACATAATGGATGGATACAAAGCTTTTCCTAATGTTGAGTCTCTCCTTCTAGCAAAGGGCCTTCAGAGGGCGCTGGGGTGGCTTGTGGATCTGTGATGGGGCAGCTGTGATTTCTGATCCTGGCTGTTGTCCTGCGACTGAGATGAAGGAACCAGACAACATGCTGGAGGTTTATGGATTCCACTGCTCTTTATGTGGTTTATTTCTTGCCTGTGTGCCCTCTGCTTTGCCCAACGGGGAACACCACATCACAGGGTCGGTGTGAGTTGAGGAAAACTCTCACTGACTCCCTGAAAATGGTCCCGATGGGATGCAGCCACGGGGAGAGGCCATCCCTGGCTGATCCCTGGCAGGGGAGATCCAGGCACAGCCTCTGGGGGGTAGGTGGTATCTGGCACATTTTCAGCAGTTGTTTTCTAAGTAATAATAATAGGAATAATGATCTAAAAGAGTAGGTCCCACATGTAGCTCTGCTTCTTTGAAACCCAGGTTCCTGGTCTTACTTCCTGAATTCTCAGTTAAGGAATGTCTGGTGGAACCCAGTAATCTGTGTGTTTAACCATCTCTCTGAATAATTCTTCATCAGTCACCTTGGCAGCTAATCCTGACATTCAAAAGTCACCGATCTAAAAAATGACAATGAGGGGCTTCCCTGGTGGCGCAGTGGTTGAGAATCTGCCTGCTAATGCAGGGGACACGGGTTCGAGCCCTGGTCTCGGAAGATCCCACATGCCGCGGAGCAACTGGGCCCGTGAGCCATAACTGCTGAGCCTGCGCGCCTGGAGCCTGTGCTCCGCAACAAGAGAGGCCACGGTGGTGAGAGGCCCGCGCACCGCGATGAGGAGTGGCCCCCGCTTGCCGCGGCTGGGGGAAGCCCTCGCACAGAAACGAGGACCCAATACAGCCAAAAATAAATAAATAAATAAATAATAATTTAAAAAAAATGACAATGAGAAAAGAGAAAAACAAAACAGACAAACAAACAAAAATGACAATGCACTCTTCCTCGGCACTTCAGGAGCTCTCCTGAAATAATAATTCAAGGTTTTTCTTTGACGGTGACTCCTTCAAGAGGGCAACGCCACTGCAAGCAAATACAAGCATGCTTTCATCTAAAATAGTCTAGTCATTTACTGAACATTTACTATGTGCCAGGCACCGGACACAGAACTTTGGAGGCATCATTTTCATTTAATCCTCTAACACATCTATGGAGAGAATGTTGGAAAAGCATTCACTTCACAGATAAAGAAACTGTGGCTTGGAGAACACAATGGCTGCCTGAGATCCCCCAGCTAGGAGCTGGGATTTGGGTCCAGGTTAATTTGACTTCGTGTGATGCCTTCTTTGATGAAAACAGGGCAGGGATTATTATTCTGATTTTCCTGAAAAGGAAATTGAGACTGAGAAGGGTTTGGAGGTCTGTATTATTAGTTTCCTGTGGCTACTGTAACAATTTACCACCAATTTGGTGACTTAAAGCAACAGAATTCTGTTTTCTCACAGGTTTGGAGGCCAGAAGTCTAAAATCAGTATTACTGGACCAAAATCGAGATGTTGGCAGGGTGTCCTCTGCAGGCTCTAGGGGAGACTCTGTTCCTGGCCTCTTCCAGCTTCTGATGGTTGCAGGCGTCCCTTGGCTTGTGGCTGCCTCGCTCCAGTCTCTGCCTCTGTCTTCACATGGCCTTCTCCTCTGTGTTTCTCAAATCTCCCTTTGCGGTTTTCTTGTAAGGGCACTTGTCATTGAAGTTAGGGCCCACCTGGATAATTTTAATCCAGGAGATCTCATCTCAAGATCCCTAATTTAATTACATCTGCAAAAACCTTTGACCAAATGTCACATTTACAGATTCTTGGTGGACATAGTTTGGGGGGGACCAGCATTCGACCTATGGCAGGGTCCCCTGGCCAAGAAGGGGTAGAGGGGGACTTAACACAGATCTTGACACCACCCTGCATGTCTTGCTCAGGATCGTGTCAATTTTGAATGACAGAAACCCAGCTCAATTTAAGCTTTTATGAGGGGTTGGGGGGACGGGGAAGGGAGGTAGAGGTGATGCATTGTCCCTGTAACTTAAAAGGCCAAAGGGAGTTCTTCCTGGGTTCAGGAAAGGCTCCCATTTTGTGGTCAGTGCTGAATCCATCTCTTGGACAGCCTTTCTCCACCCAACAGGTCAGACGACTGCTCACGGCCCAGCACCCACATCCTTCTCGTTTAGTCCGTGGTAAGTGACTTCCCTTTCCATTAACCCCAGAGAAACAGTCTTGAAAACACTCTTATTGGCCTTGTCTTAATCACATGACCATCCCTGAACAAATCACTATGGTCAGAGAGACCATTTATTCAACAGCAATAATAAATATATATTGAGTACTTTCTATGTGTCAGGAACTCTTCAAGGTATGTGGAAATACACCAGTGAACAGAAGACAAATTTCTACCCTCACAGGGCTTATATTCTAGAGGAAAATACAGAGAATTAACATACAAACAAATAAATTAAAAACATTTTAAACTACAATTCAATTTCAGATAGAGATTAAGTGCTTTGAAACAAACTGTTTAGGGCAATGTGCTAAAGTATGGCCAGAGGGCTCCTTCAGCCAGTACGACCAGTTAAGACCTCTCTGAAGAGGTGATAGGCGAGGTGTAACTCAAATGATGAGAGGGAAGCAGCTGTATGATTGTGGAAGGTCCTTCCAAGCAGAAAGGCTAGCAGGAGCTCAGGGAGTGGGGTAGGAATGACCTTAGAGGAACAGAAAGATGGGCGGTCCAGCTAGACTGCAGCACGTGAGCAGGAAAGAGTATGAGATGTAGCAGATAAGCAGTGAAGCAGAATCTCAACCCCAGAAGTTTGATTTCCAAGTCCTCTGCTCTTTAATTCTTCTCTATCCACTCCTGCTCAGCAGAGGCATATCTCTGGTCACCCAGAACAGATCTTCTGGTACATTGTGGCCCTCCTCTCACTGCATGGCTAGGATATTTTCTTTGAGCCATTGAAATATTTTAAATACCACACCACCTACCAGGTGGGTGCCCCCTGCTCTTCCAAGAATAGTAGGATTCAAGTGCAGAACTAAATCAAGTGTTAAGTGACTCTGTAAGTTCTCATTGGGTCTTCATCCAAACTCAAACTCAGCCCAAGCAAAATGCTTTGGCAAAGTTTGTTTTGGTGGGAGTGGGGAGGTTGATGAACAATGTTTTCTCTTTTCTTTTTCACTTTCCTATGCCTCTGGGCTCATGGTTCCTGGCCAAGGTCAGAGGTACTAAAATACCACAAGAAAGAAGACCTTTGAAGTGATCATCTGTTCAGCTGAGGGGGAGGTGGTGTTGCCCAAAGACTCACCCAGGAATGTAACCTTCTGGAGCTTTAGACAGAGTGCCTGGGAGGCCCCCAGAGACATGTGGAAGCCTCGGAGTTGACTTGGAAAAACATCTGAACTTCTGGTTGGGGCTCTGAGCCAAGGCTGTAGCCCTCTGGGAGACTTCATTTGCTCTCAGCCAATCAATGGAAGCCACCTGTTCAAGATCTGAGCTGGCTGGACCAGCGCCTTCAATTTCGGGAACCTCAGAGACCAGATGCTGAATTGCTCTTTCAGAATACACCCTGGAATCTCTTGTTCTCCAGTACAATGATTTAGACAAAGTTATTTGACCATGCGAAAAGTGGTGGTATCATTGGTAGTTTCCACTAGACACTCTCTACTCAAAGTGAGACCCATAGACCAGAAGCATAAGCATCCCCCAGGAGAAATGCAGACTCTTGGGCTCCACCCCAGATCTATTGAATCAGAATCTGCAGTTCAACAGGATCACTGTTAATTTGCAGGTACACTGAAGTGTGAGAAGAGCAGCGCTAGACAAGCTTTGTCTTATATGCAGAGTGTTGCCATTGCTCCTGTTGTGTCCTTGGCAGGCATCAATAATCAATCACAGAGTTATTTCCTTCCAAGCACAGAATCTTTGCAAGTCATGATTCCAGGTAGCACTGGCCAATGAACAGGAGTTGGTCCAAGATTAAATCTACCTTCTACACTAGTGTCAATACTTAAAAGAGCTCTGTGGCACTTTCATTTTCACCAATATCCTCCCAGTGCTAAGTATAGCAATGCACACATCATAAGTGCCTGATCAATGTTTGTGGAATTACTGCATCCTCCCCTCAGCTTTTTGTCCTGTGGCATTTGTTCTACTCCAGACCCCAATCCCAGAAAACTGGAATTTCCATTGGACATTCATACAGTCCGGCATATCTTCTGGGTGTTGTGTTTTGTTCTTGGGACTCATGTATTGGAAAGTTGAAATGAGTTTTTAAAGATGTTAGGGTCTGCATGAAGACACATGGGAACCTGTCTTGCTGGCAAGTGGGCCTCAAACCATGCAAGCTTTCTCCAGGACATGGCCCCTTGTGACCTAGCCCTAAAAGATGGTAGCCACGTGAACCGGGTTGCAGGCAGAGGTGGGGAGGGGGAGTGGGTAAGGAAGACAGGAATAGACAGGAGGCACGGTTGGACTAACAGAGCTCCAAAGACAGAGCAATAATGATTATAAATAGCATCCTTTTGACGGCCGTTTGATGTACTGTCCAAGGCCAGGTGGAAAATCTTTCCTTCCTTGCCTTTCCCCACTAATCGCTTTCCTCTCATTTTTCAATAAAGATTCTGAGTCCAGTCGGTCGCTTGTCTGGAGCATTTGTTTCCCATTAGAATACCTTTTGCGATTTCACTGTGTTATGCTAGATAATTGCTTTAATAACAAACCGAGGAAAGACTTTTGAACATTTTAGGAAGTAATTTTTTTTCTCCAACGAAAATCTAACAGACACTGACAGAGGACTTGGGAATAGTCAAAGAGGAAAAAAAATGGTGGTGGGGGGAGGTGGGAGAGATACCAGAATTTATTGGCCAGCAGTTGCAGGTGGAGATCAGCATCCAGGGGTCTTCTCCCACTGCAAGGGGAGTTGTCAGGGGCGAAGATGCTCATGAACAGAGAATGAGAGGGCTTAAATATTTGGCAAGCTTGGGGTGGGTGAGCATGTAGCAACATCCTTCCTGTGATTAATAGGGAGGGAGCTCCAGGGATACGTATTAGTTTGGGAATAGAGATTGGAAGAGATTGCATTTGGGGGGGTGGGACGTGTCTCTATGGAATTTGCCCATCGTGCCCAGGAGTCCTCAAAACATTCTGTGTGTGAGTAATTCATTCAAAAGTGCTAAATGGCCTGACCAGAGAAAACAACAAAAATATCTATCTGTTCAGAAGCACGTAATGTACTTTGTCTTATTTAATTGCCCTCACAACACTTTGCCCGATAAAAAAATCAATAATGGATAACACTTATATAGTGCTTATGATGTCATGCTTCAAACCTTTTACATATATTAATGGGCATAAACTTTGCAATAAGCTTATAAGTATAATTTTTATCTGTTTTGCAGATGAGGAAACTGAGGTGCAGAGAGGTTAAGGTCAAGGTTAAGAACGCACAAAGGAGTGAGTAGCAAAGGCCAACATTTGTTGTTGGAAGTCTGACCCCAGAGTCTGCGTGCTTAGCCTCTGACTATACTCTCGCAGTTGTAACTGCAGAAATTACAGAATTATAGTATTGGGCTCCCTTGTATTGGCCCTCGGCTGTCAAAACAAAACTACGATGCCACGCTTATCCAATGTCTTATGTGTCAGGTGCTGTGCTCAAGCCATTGGGAAGATAAAGAGGTGAAGGATGGCAGGAGCAGGGGCTGCGGCAGCTGCCCAGTGAGTGCTGATGGTGTTCTGGATTAGGGAGTGGCAAAGAGGACAGATGACCAGATTCAAAATATATGAGGACGTAAACGTGATTGGACTTAGCAATTGATCAGACGCTCAGACCCGGAGTGTGTACAGAGAACAGAGTGACCATTGTAGAGATAAGAAAAGCAATGCTTGACCCCTGGGGATGAAGTATCTCTGACATGACCCCGACTCTGGCGACTCCAGGAAGACACAGGTGGCAAATGGGTTTCATTTCTTCTGCCAACTCCAGTAGAATGCAAGCAGCTAGAGGCAAGAGATTTTGTTTTTTATCCAGTGCAGTATTCCACAGCACCCAGAACATTGCCTGGCACATCTGAGGCCCTCGATTGACAGTTGATGAAGGAATGATTGGAGGCGGCTGTCACAAGGATTGGGGCTGCATCTGGACTCATAAAGGAATGATGATAGGAATCCGTCAAGGTCGGCAGCGGGTGTGGACTGGGGATATATAAGGCACTTATTGCTTATCTGGGGCGTGGAGACATTTATTCATTCTTTTGTTCATTCATTGGTTTAATCACTTATTCAACAAACATTAATTGAACATCTACTATGTGTCAGGTCTTTGGGCAATTCTTTGGGGATATGACATTTAAAGCAACAGACATTGTCTCTGAACTGGTGGAGAAGCTCGACCCAATGTTATACAAGATCCAGTGGGATCTTACAGCTGGAATCCTGGGCCAATTAGCATGAGGTCATTTGATCCTATTAGTGCCTGGAAGCAGCAAAGTACCGTTCAGGAAGAAGCAGTACTCAGAGCTTCTGGGAGCAAAGGTCCTGAACTCTTCCAATCCACTTCCCTTTGTTTCCTCCGCAAAGGCGTGTTGATTTATACGCAGAACTTAACAGGGTCCACGAACAGGCGCCAGGAATCTTATTTGATGTCTTCAACTGGTCTGCCCTTCACTCACCCTGTCATGTTGCCAAAGGTCAGAGTGAGTCAGCTTGCCCAGCTGTAGAATGGGCTCATGTATATGCATTAGAAGGGCTTGGAACACCTCGGCGGGGGTGTTTCAGGGGCCCCGGAATCCACTGCCTGGCTGCGATAATGATCATAAAAACCCGTGATATTTGTACAACCCTTGAGTCTTTTCAAAGAAAGTGGCTGCCCCTCAATTATCTCACCACCTTCTGGGGTAGATAAAGAAGGGTTATTATCCCAATTTTATAGCTTCAGAGGCTCAGCGAGGTTCAGGGACATGCCCAGAGCCACCAAAGAAAACTGAGATAATATGGACTTTGAAAGAACTCAGAAAAGTGAATGGAAGAGTTAGGATGGAATATCAATATAAACGTGTGTGAGTGTGTGTGTATTAGTCAGGGTTCTCCAGAGAAAGAGAACCAATAGGAGATGATGGATAGATAGATAGATAGATAGATAGATAGGAGGAGATTTATTATAGGAATTGGTTCACGTAAGTATGGAAGCTAGGGTGTCCCACCACCGGCTCTTTGCAAGCTGGAGACCCCAGAAAGCTGGGGGTGTAATTCAGTCCAACTCCAAAGGCCTGAGAATCAGGGGCCAATGGTATAAGGCCGGATTTGAGTCCTGAGTCTGAAAGCCTGAGAACCAGAACACCAACGTCCGAGAGCAAGAGAAGATGGATGTCCCAGTGGCTTTCCCTCTCCCCAGTTCCCAAGGTTCCATGTCAGGGATTTCCAGACTTTGGTGTATCTGAGAACCACACAGGGAGGTTGTTAAAAATGCACACTCTAGGGCCCCACCCCAGAGATGTGGATTCAGTAAGTTGGGGGCAGGACCCAGGGATCTGAATTCTAACAAGAAGCTAGTCTATAGATCACACTTTGAGAATGATCATAAGATGCTGACATATGGCCACAAGTCACCTGTGATGGAAAAGTTGAGGTTAACAAAGAGAAGACTAAGTTTTAGAGCGGAAATGCCCAGTGTCATTGGGATTCCTGGAGATGAATATGTCCCCTTTCCACCCTCCCTTGGGTTTGAAGGCCTGCTTTCTATCAGCCAGTGGGACCTGAGGAAGCAAAGCCAAGCCAAGACAGCTTTTTTTTTTCCTTCCTGATGTTGTTCTCCGATGGGAAGTAGCATGGGAGGATAGAAAGCAGGGTGGGGAGGGCACATGATATGAGAGATCAAGAGGAAAAGGAAGCCAGGACTACTGACCACCCACGGTGTATGAGACAGGTATGTCTGTCCGTACGTCCAAGTGTCTAATATCTGCAGCTCTATAGGATGGCTGGCACAGGCTTTGGAGCCAGATTGGTCTGTGTTCTCATCTTGGCTTTGTCTCATACAGGTCTAGATGACCTTGGACTATTGACTTAGCCATTCTGAACCTCAGTTTCCACATCTGCAAAATGGGGAGAGTTATAGAACCTACCTCATAGGATTGTTGTGAGGATAGATTATCCCCCCCAAACATTTACTTAGTAACTTCAGAGGGCAGGCATTGTTCTGGAGACACAAGAGTAGCCAACACAAGCAAAATCCTGCCCTCTCAGGACTTCTAGTGGGTCTGTACAAAGTTCTTGGCATGAGCCATCTGCAGGTGGCATCATTCCCATGTCACAAACAAGGACACGGAAGCTCAGGATGGTTGAGTCACTTGCTCCTGGTCACACAGCTGGGGAGAGGTCAAGCTGGGATTTGATTTTGGTCTGAAGCTCCTTCTCTCCAGACTCTCCTTTAGTCTGGGGATGGGTAAGGGAGAAGGGTAGAACTCTCAACATAGAGGGTGGTTGTTCAAAAGAGTCTGCTTGGAGAGAGAAGATAAGCTGAGGCTGGTCTGGCCCATGGCCTTGTTGCTCTAACAAAGCATTTTGTCTCTTCCTTTCCCTGGAAGCCTTGGAGTTAATTAAGAAACCCAAACAGGGATGACCCAAGATTGAACTAGTCTGGCAAGGAGTAGTACAAGGAAGAAATCAGCCAAGAGCTAAATCCATTCCAACAAACAAGGGTATTTCTTGGGCATGATCCAGGATTGCACCAATTCTGAGAGCCTCTAACATGGAGTCTAGAGAAGGAAGAAAGAGAGCAGGAGACGTATTTCTGATCTTGGAGCTCTCAAAGACCAGAAGGAACCTGGCTATTCTTAGCTGTGTCTGGGGGCTCAGCAAAAGCTTTCTGGCTGAATTGTAGACAACCAGAGCATTTATTAACTCCCTCCCAGTTGCGGTCTGGCTGCTAAGCAGATTCCAGGAGATGTTATCTGGAAGGTGCATCACTGTGTATAAATATTTCAGAGGTCAGGACCCAACACGGAGTTTGAACTTTTAAGGGCCTGAGCGTGTTTATCAAAGGATGGATGTTTAGGCTTCATTTCTGGGTGCTGGGTAATCTTGCAATCACTTTGGATGGCTGCTTGGAGCAAATGCTGATTGTCTTATGAGGTCCGGGATAGGGTCCAGCATAGCATCAAAAAAAAAATCTGCTTACATGGGTAGTTCTGGCTCTTCATCCTTAGGGCATTATCAGGCAGGAGTCCTCCAACCAAAAGTTTAGAGAGTCTAACTGTTTCATGAGAATCTCCTAATAAAATACTTCTTAAGTTTGAATGATCATGGGAGGAATATCTGGAGAGCTTGTTAAACGAAAAATTTGCTTAGGAGATTGGGGGTGAGTCCTGACTTTATTTGTAACAAACTCCCACGTGGTGCTTGGTCCATGCCCATACTTTCAGTAGCAAGTTTCAGTGTCTTCTGATGGACCTCTTATAGCCATGTTGCTTATTATACAATACAGCTGCAAAATGCATTTGCATCAGTGGGGAATGCATTCAGCTGCAAGTAATAGAACATCTAGCCTCTGTGGCTGAAATAGGTAATGTGTAATGTGTAAGGTAATGTGTAAAATGTCCAGAGGCATGCAATTCCTGTTATCCTTAGGATCAGTGATCCAGGGTCTTCCTTTTTTTTTTTCTTCTCCTCCATTCATTTTTATGCTTGTAAGCCCATGAATATAAAACGCCTGTTGTGTTTTCAAGCACCTATGTCCATATTCCTGGTATAAAGGAGAATCCAGGAAGTGGGCACCAATAGCAAGCTTCTCCAGGGGCCCTCAGTTTATGTCACATTGGTCAACACTGAGTGCATAGCTGCCCCTAACTCCATGGACCATGAGATCACAAATAGTTTTTAACAGAGCACTTGCTGTGCTTTGTTAAGCTGAGGAAGGAGGGGTGGGGATGGATACTGGGTAAGCAGCCAGTTGTATCCACCACCCTGCTGCTTAATCCACTGCGCCTAAGACATAAAGAGCTACCATTTGGGGACTTCCCTGGCGGTCCAATGGTTAGGACCCTGTGCTTCCACTGCTGGGGCCCTGGGTTCGATCCCTGGTTGGGGAACTAAGATCCCATAAGCCATGTGGCACAGCCAGAAAAAAAAAAAAGAGCTATCATTTGAAGAGACTGGGCACTGATGAACATTTAAAAAAATTTAACTATCATCATTGAAAACTTATTATGTGGTAAGAACTTTGTTAAATGGAGTTTTACACAGGGTTTTCCATTTAGTCCACAAAACCCTTTGAAGTAGAGATTCTTCATACTCTCAGTGACTTTATTTCAATGTCTCAAGTATAGCATGTTACCCCATCATGGGGTCTTTTCACAAGCTGTCCCTACTGCCTGGAATGTTCTCCCTAAACCTCCCTTTGCCCACTGGTGTGCTGGTAAGTGTTTAACAACTGGCTTTCTGGAGGGAAAACCAAACAATAAAAACCAAAACCTGATCTGTAGCATTTGCCAATTTCTGTGGTGTAAATACTCCCACCATGGTCAATTTCAAGCTATTAACATGATGTCACTGAACACGGAGTCGGAAAGAGAAGCATTGTAGCATATCATGATAGAATATTTCCACCATATGGTTTCAATAGTCATAAGTAACCTTGAGAGCATAGACAAGAGTCAAGAGTAGTATGATAATTAGGAAGTGATGAGTTTTAAGAATTTATTACTTTTTAAATATATCTTTAATTTTATGTTTATATAAGTTAATTCTTTTCTCCTTTTAAAAAATTTTTATTGAAGTGTAGTTGCTGTACAATAATATATAAGTTACAGGTGTACAATATAGTGATTCACAATTTTTAAAGGTTATGTTCCATTTAGCATTATTATAAAATATTGACTATACTCCCATGTTGTACAATATACCCTTGTAGCTTATTTTATACCTAGCAGTTTGTACCACTTACTCCCCTATCCCTATATTGCCCCTCTCCCCTTCCCTCTCCCCTTTGGTAACCACTAGTTTGTTCTCTATATTTGTGAGTCTGCCTCTTTTTTGTTATATTCACTAGTTTGTTGTAGTTTTTAGATTCCACATATAAGTGATATCATAGCAGTCTTTCTCTGACTTATTTCACTTAGATAATGCCCTCCAAGTCCATCCACGTTGCTGCAAATGGCAAAATTTCATTCCTTTTCATGGCTGAGTAGTATTCCCTTGTATATATATACCACTTCTTCTTTATCCATTCATCTGTTGATGGGCACTGAGGTTTCTCCTATATCTTGGCTATTGTAAATAATGTTACTATGAACACTGGGGTGCACGTATCTTCTCAAATTAGTGTTTTTGTTTTTTTCAGATATATACCCAGGAGTGGATATATAAGTGAATTCTTAATAATGACTGTGCTTAATACACACCTTGCAAAATTCCTGAAAAATCGAACTCTCAGTTCTCATGTAGCCTGTGGGCCAGCTCCAACACAGCACAGCCGCCGCCCAATTAATGTGTGTTCTTCTTTCAGATCCCATTTCAATCACTTTCCAGGGGAGCCCTCCATAGGGCCCCCATTGTGCATATTCATAGCACATAACTCACATTAATGGAGTTTATTAGAATAATGATTTTGTGATCTTTTTGTATGTCTTTGAATCATATTTGTTCTCCCACCTGGGAAGGTTTCTGCTTCTGTTTTTTTCATCATAATATTCTGGGCACCTACATGTCCAGCATATAGCAGACATATAAAAATCATTGTCAGCCCTAAATGGGAAGGAAATCTAAAAAAGAGTGGATATATGTATACGTAAAACTGATTCACTTTGCTGTACAGCAGAAACTAACACAACACTGCAAAGCAACTATACTCCAATAAAAATTTTTAAAAAATCATTGTCAGCAGAATGAGGGCAAAGTGAGGTAAAGAAACACACCTGGTTACTCAGTGGGGACATATACTCATATAGTCTGGACTATCCAATTCTAGAGTTGTGTGTTTGTGTGTGTGTGTTTGTGTGTGCGTGTGTGTGTGTGTGTGTATTACAAGATGGCAGTTGGAGGTGTCAGCTGGCCTACAGATTAGAAGAAAGAGCTATTAATTTCAATTGAGTAACTCAACACCATGATAGATTAATATACATGTTCTGATTTAATATTTGTGACAAGCTTTGGAATTTTATAATTTTTCTCTCAAATTAAGAAACTAAAAATCCTGATTAGCTCAAGCAGATCACAGTCACCCCTACTCTCCTGCCTGTGATTGATTAATGGGCAAGCATATGACCCTGTTCTAACCAATAAAATATGAGGGAAAGTGTTGGGTATTCGTGGAAATGGTGTCTTGCTCTTATAAAGGAACACAGAAAGGATAATAATGAAGTAATGATACAACATTCAGATTAATGATTGAAACAAGTGGGAAGGGAGAGAAACATGACTGGAGATGGACACACACAAAGATTCAGTAATTTAATTATGTCGTGTTTCTTACACTGATTAGTAAATTATATGAACATTAACTTTGCTATTCTTTAAGCTTAATAGATACATCATATACAAATTACATACAATTAAATAAAATCATTTATGTATATGTATGTATGTATGTATATATTTGTTTATATGAAATACTTTAAAATAAAAATATGAGAAAAATCCCAAACACAGGAAAAAATAATTTTTGTTTTTACCTGGATATTACTGTGTCTGGATGGCATGCCAAGAAGTGTGGCCACCATCTTTGAGCTCCTATGTGCTGACTGTAAGCACACAAGAGTGAAATGAAATCATGCCATTTGCAGCAATATGGATGGACCTACAGATTGTCATATTAAGTGAAGTAAGTCAGACAAAGACAAGTTATCATATGATATCACTTTTATGTGGAAGCTAAAAAAAATGATACAAATGAACTTATATACAAAACAGAAATTGACCCACAGACATAGAAAACAAACTTATGGTTACCAAAGGGGAAAAGGGTGGGGGGAGGGATAAAGTAGGAGTTTGGGATTAACGTATACATACTACTATATGTAAAATAGATAACTAACAAGGACCTACTGTATAGCACAGGGAACTATATGCAATATTTTGTAATCACCTATTAGGGAAAAGAATCTGATAAAGAATATATATATATATACACATATATATATGTGTGTGTATATATATATACACATATATATGTATATATATGTGTATATATATATATAACTGAATCACTTTGCTGTACACCTGAAACTAACACAACATGTAAATCAACTATACTTCAATTTAAAAAAATTAAAAAAAAAGAATACAAGGGTGAGTAACATCAGGGTTTTGATAATTTGTTTGAACCACTTAATGAACCAACACTGTGATTGCTCTCCCTTTGGATGATGTTATGCCAAATTTCATATCTTATAGATGCATACATATATGAACATTTTAACCTTGGACACCTAGTTGAGTTTGTTGCCTGCACCTGAAGTCATCCTAACAGACATCGGCCTTTGGATTGTAAGCAACATGAAGACAGGGGTTTTGTTTGCTTGGCTCATGAAGAAATATAGAAACATCCTCCGCACCCCCCATCCCGCCCCCTGGTCTCTGACACATAGTTGCACTTCGGCCAGTTGAAGTTTGGTGTTTGTGAGAGCATCCCTATGACTTACAAGGTGAAGGGACGGGCGGTCTGTGAAACCACTTAAAATAGGCTCCAGAAGAAGCCAAGCAGGAGGGATTAGAGACCATAAGAAATGCTCACAGGTCACCAGACAGAAACAATTGGATAAACTCCGGTTACAAAAGACAGTTTAACCTTGCATATGACGTGATTGAAAGAACGCGTAATCTCTTTCGTGGTTGACCTAATAAAACATTTGTCTATTAAATAATAAGTTAACAAAATTTGACATGTAAAGCCCCTTGAATTATAAACTACAAAACCATAAATAAATGAAATTTCATTTTTTTCCCAAAAGCCCATGCTTCAGGCAGAGCCAGCGGGAGGTTCTTGGAAGGCCTGTCTGAACGGACATGAGGGTTGGTTTACACCTGGCCCCTCGTTCTCCACGCTTTCCTGCTAGTGGGTTTCAACTGAAACTTCACTTGGCCTTTCCTTACCCAGGCTGCTGCGAAATAAGATGACCAACCTGACTTTCAACATTCACCTTTAACTTCCAGCTTGAGTGGGCCCTGGGGAAAACCCACGCACAGTTAGACAGAAACCCTGAGATCAGTTTGGCACTTCAGTCAGTAAGCATCCACTGAGAACCTACTGTGTCCAGCCCTGTTCTCAGTGCTGGGGATGTACAAAGAATAAGGCACAGTCTCCCCTCCAATAATCTATGGCTAAAATGTATTGAGCACTTATTCTGTGTTAGGCACCATTCTGATTGCTTTACTTTTATACTCCACGAACCCCCTATGAGGTATGTAGAACTTTTATTCCCATTGTACAGATGAGAAAACTGAGGTCCAGAGAGGTAAAATGATTTCCCAACAACACACAACCAGCATACAGACAGACAAGAAGGGAAGTGAGTATGTCCAAAACTTAACTGTTGACTTTCCCTGTGATATGTGTCTCACTCCCAGCCCAACCTCGCTCTACCTATTACGTGAGGGTTTCTCAACCTCAGGACTATTGACATGTGGGCTGGATCATTCTTTGTGGCGGGGGGCTGTCCTGTGCAAGTGTGTTTAACAGTATTCCTGGCCTCTACCCACTGGAAGCCAGTAGCACTTCCCAATTCTTGACAACACACACTGTCTCCAGATGCGACATCATCCCTGGTTGAGAAACAATGAACTTCAGCTTTCGCATCTCAGTGGTCAGTGGCTGCCCCTCTCCTCTTGCTCATCTCATAAACCTAGGAATCATCCCTGACTCCTCTTTCTCTCACACCCACACACTATATCCTTTATGACTTGTCAATCTCACATCTGCTCTGTCCTCCACCAGGACCCAAGCTACCATCATCTCCCCCTGAGTGACATGATCAGCCTCCAACTGCTCTTCCCAATTCTATTTTTTCACTACTCTTTCTTTTCTTCTCCCAGCTTTATTGAGATATAATTGACAGATAACATTGCGTAAGTTTAAGATGTACAACTTAATGAACTGATACATATATATTGTGAGAAATAATTACCACGATAAGATTAGTTAATGCATCCATCACCTCTCATAGTTAAAATCTGAAAAATTCTTGTCACAATGGCATTGGCCCAACATTTCTCTTCTGATTGCATCAGAAAAATTTGTTGGGAAATACACCATTACAGAGATTGAGACTTTTTTTTTTCACACCTTTATTAGAATATAATTGCTTTACAATGGTTTGTTAGTTTCTGCTTTATAACCAAGTGAATCAGCTATACATATACATATATCCCCATATCTCTTCCCTCTTGCATTTCCCTCCCACCCTCCCTATCTCACCCCTCTAGGTGGTCACAAAGCACTGAGTTGATCTCCCTGTGCTATGCAGCTGTTTCCCACTAGCTATCTATTTTACATTTGGTAGTATATATAAGTCCATGCCACTTTCTCACTTCATCCCAGCTTACCCTTCCCCCTCCCCCTGTCCTCAAGTCCATTCTCTACGTCTGCGACTTTATTCCTGTCCTGCCCCTAGGTTCTTCAGAACCATTTTTTTTCCCTTTAGATTCCATATATATGTGTTAGCATACTGTATTTCTTTTTCTCTTTCTGACTTACTTCACTCTGTATGACAGACTCTAGGTCCATCCACCTCACTACAAACAACTCAATTTCGTTTCTTTTTATGGCTGAGTAATATTCCATTGTATATATGTGCCACATCTTCTTTATCCATTCATCTGTGGATGGACACTTAGGTTGCTTCCATGTCCTGGCTATTGTAAATAGAGCTGCAATGAACATTGTGGTACATGACTCTTTTTGAATTATGGTTTTCTCAGGGTGTATGCCCAGTAGTGGGATTGCTGGGTCATATGGTAGTTCTATTTTTGGTTTTTTAAGGAACCTCCATACTGTTCTCCGTAGTGGCTGTATCAGTTTACATTCCCACCAACAGTGCAAGAAGGTTCCCTTTTCTCCACATCTTCTCCAGCATTTATTGTTTGTAGGTATTTTGGTGATGGCCATTCTGACTGGTGTAAGGTGATACCTCATTGTAGTTTTGATTTGCATTTCTCTAATGATTAGTGATGTTGAGCATCCTTTCATATGTTTGTTGGCAATCTGTATATCTTCTTTGGAGAAATGTCTATTTAGGTCTTCTGCCCATTTTTGGTTTGGGTTGTTTGTTTTTTTTTGATATTGAGCTGCATGAGCTGCTTGTAAATTTTGGAGATTAATCCTTTGTCAGTTGCTTCATTTATGAATATTTTCTCCCATTCTGAGGGTTGCCTTTTTGTCTTGTTTATGGTTTCCTTTGTTGTGCAAAAGCTTTTAAGTTTCATTAGGTCCCATTTGTTTATTTTTGTTTTTATTTCCATTTCTCTAGGAGGTGGGTCAAAAAGGATCTTGCTGTGATTTATGTCATAGAGTGTTCTGCCTATGTTTTCCCCTAAGAGTTTTATAATGTCTAGCCTTACATTTTGATTATATTATATATAAAGACCTATATTATAGGTCTTTAATCCATTTTGAGTTTATTTTTGTGTATGGTGTTAGGGAGTGTTCTAATTTCATTCTTTTACATGTAGCTGTCCAGTTTTCCCAGCACCACTTATTGAAGAGGCTGTCTTTTCTCCATTGTATATTCTTGCCTCCTTTATCAAAAATAAGGTGACCATATGTGTGTGGGTTTATCTCAGGGCTTTCTATCCTGTTTCATTGATCTATATTTCTGTTTTTGTGCCAGTATCATACTGTCTTGATTATTGTAGCTTTGTAGTATGGTCTGAAGTCCGTGAGCCTGATTCCTCCAGCTCCATTTTTCTTTCTCAAGATTGCTTTGGCTGTTCGGGGTCTTTTGTGTTTCCATACAAATTGTGAAATTTTTTGTTCTAGTTCTGTGAAAAATGCCATTGGCAGTTTGATAGGGATTGCATTCAATCTGTAGATTGCTTTGGGTAGTATAGTCATTTTCACAATGTTGATTCTTCCAATCCAAGGACATGGCATATCTCTCCATCTGTTTGTATCATCTTTAATTTCTTTCATCAGTGTCTTAGAGTTTTCTGCATACAGGTCTTTTGTCTCCTTAGGTAGGTTTATTCCTAAGTATTTTATTCTTTTTGTTGCAATGGTAAATGGGAGTGTTTCTTTAATTTCTGTTTCAGATTTTTCATCATTAGTGTATAGGAATGCAAGAGATTTCTGTGCATTAATTTTGTATTCTGCTACTTTACCAAATTCATTGATTGGCTCTAGTAGTTTTCTGATAGCATCTTTAGGATTCTTAACGTATAGTATCATGTCATCTGCAAACACTGACAACTTTACTTCTTCTTTTCCGATTTGGATTCCTTTTATTTCTTTTTCTTCTCTGATTGCTGTGGCTAAAACTTCCAAGACTATGTTGAATAATAGCGGTGAAAGTGGACAACCTTGTCTTGTTCCTGATCTTAGAGGAAATGGTTTCAGTTTTTCACCATTGAGAATGATGTTGGCTGTGGGTTTTTCATATATGGCCTTTATTATGTTGAGGTAAGTTCCCTCTATGCCTACTTTCTGGAGGGTTTTTGTCATAAATGGGTGTTGATTTTGTCAAAAGCTTTTTCTGCATCTATTGAGATGATCATATGGTTTTTATCCTTCAATTTGTTAATATGGTGTATCACATTGATTGATTTGTGTATATTGAAGAATCCCTGCATTCCTGGGATAAACCCCACTTGATCACGGTGTATGATCCTTTTAATGTGCTGTTGGATTATGTTTGCTAGTATTTTGTTGAGGATTTTTGCATCTATGTTCCTCAGCAATATTGGCCTGTAGTTTTCTTTCTTTGTGACATCTTTGTCTGGTTTTGGTATCAGGGTGATGGTGGCCTCATAGAATGAGTTTGGGAGTGTTCCTCCCTCTGCTATATTTTGGAAGAGTTTGAGAAGGATAGGTGTTAGCTCTTCTCAAAATGTTTGATAGAATTCGCCTGTGAAGGCATCTGGTCCTGGGCTTTTGTTTGTTGGAAGATTTTTAATCACAGTCTCAATTTCAGTGCTTGTGATTGGTCTGTTTATATTTTCTATTTCTTCCTGGTTCAGTCTCGGAAGGTTGTGCTTTTCTAAGACTTTGTCCATTTCTTCCAGGTTGTCCATTTTATTGGCATAGAGTTGCTTGTAGTAATCTCTCATGATCCTTTGTATTTCTGCCGTGTCAGTTGTTACTTCTCCTTTTTCATTTCTAATTCTATTGATTTGAGCCCTCTCCCTTTTTTTCTTGATGAGTCTGGCTAATGGTTTATCAATTTTGTTTACCTTCTCAAAGAACCAGCTTTTAGTTTTATTGATCTTTGCTATTGTTTCCTTCATTTCTTTTTCATTTATTTCTGATTTGATCTTTATGATTTCTTTCCTTCTGCTAACTTTGGGGGGGTTTTGTTCTTCTTTCTCTAATTGCTTTAGGTGTAAGGTTAGGTTGTTTATTTTAGATGTTTCTTGTTTCTTGAGGTAGGATTGTATTGCTATAAACTTCCCTCTTAGAACTGCTTTTGCTGCATCCCATAGGTTTTGGGTTGTCATGTTTTCATTGTCATTTGTTTCTAGGTATTTTTTGATTTCAACTTTGATTACTTCAGTGATCTCTTGGTTATTTAGTAGTGTATCGTTTAGCCTCCATGTGTTTGTATTTTTTACAGATTTTTTTCCTGTAATAGATATCTAGTGTCATAGCGTTGTGGTCAAAAAGATACTTGATATGATTTCAATTTTCTTAAATTTACCAAGGCTTGATTTGTGACCCAAGATATGATCTATCCTGGAGAATGTTCTACGAGCACTTGAGAAGAAAGTGTATTCTGTTGTTTTTGGATGGAATGTCCTATAAATATCAATTAAGTCCATCTTGTTTAATGTATCATTTAAAGCTTGTGCTTCCTTATTTATTTTCATTTTGGATGATCTGTCTGTTGGTGAAAGTGGGGTGTTAAAGTCCCCTACTATGATTGTGTTACTGTCAATTTCCCCTTTTATGGCTGTTAGCATTTGCCTTATGTATTGAGGTGCTATTATGTTGGCTGCATAAATATTTACAATTGTTATATCTTCTTCTTGGATTCATCTCTTGATCATTATGTAGTGTCCTTCTTTGTCTCTTGTAATAGTCTTTATTTTAAAGTCTATTTTGTCTGATATGAGAATTGCTACTCCAGCTTTCTTTCAATTTCCATTTGCATGGAATATCTTTTTCCATCCCCTCACTTTCAGTCTGTATGTGTCCCTAGGTCTGAAATGGGTCTCTTGTAGACAGCATATATACAGGTCTTGCTTTTGTATCCATTCAGCCAGTCTATGTCTTTTGGTGGGAGCATTTAATCCATTTACATTTAAGGTAGTTATCCATATGTATGTTCCTATTACCATTTTCTTAATTGTTTTGGGTTTGATATTGTAGGTCTTTTCCTTTTCTTGTGTTTCCTGCCTAGAGAAGTTCCTTTACCATTTGCTGTAAAGCTGGTTTGGTGGTGCTGAATTCTCTTAGCTTTTGCTTGTCTGTAAAGGTTTTAATTTCTCTGTCAAATCTGAATGAGATCCTTGCTGGGTAGAGTAATCTTCATTGTAGGTTTTTCCCTTTCATCACTTTAAATATGTCCTGCCACTCCCTTCTGGCTTGCAGAGTTTCTGCTGAAAGATCAGCTATTAACCTTATGGGGATTCCCTTGTGTGTTTTTTGTTGTTTTTCCTTTGCTGCTTTTAATATTTTTTCTTCGTATTTAATTTTTGGATAGTTTGATTAATATGTGTCTTGGCATGTTTCTCCTTGGATTTATCCTGTATGGGACTCTCTGTGCTTCCTGGACTTGATTGACTATTTCCTTTCCCATATTAGGGAAGTTTTCAACTATAATCTCTTCAAATATTTTCTCAGTCCCTTTCTTTCTCTCTTCTTCTTCTGGGACCCCTATAATTCGAATGTTGGTGCATTTAATGTTGTCCCAGAGGTCTCTAAGACTGTGCTCAATTCTTTTCATTCTTTTTCCTTTATTCTTCTCTGCAGTAGTTATTTCCACTATTTTATCTTCCAGGTCACTTATCCATTCTTCTGCCTCAGTTATTCTGCTGTTGATACCTTCTAGAGAATTTTTAATTTCATTTATTGTGTTGTTCATCATTGTTTGTTTGCTCTTTAGTTCTTCTAGGTTCTTGTTAAACGTTTCTTGTATTTTCTCCATTCTATTTCTGAGATTTTGGATCATCTTTACTATCATTACTCTGAATTCTTTTTCAGGTAGACTGCCTATTTCCTCTTCATTTGATTGGTCTGGTGGGTTTTTACCTTGCTCCTTCATCTGCTGTGTGTTTCTCTGTCTTCTCATTTTGGTTAACTTACTGTGTTTGGGGTCTCCTTTCCGCAGGCTGCATGTTTGTAGTTCCCATTGTTTTTGGTGTCTGTCCCCGGTGGCTAAGGTTGGTTCAGTGGGTTGTGTAGGCTTCCTGGTGGAGGGGACTGGTGCCTGTGTTCTGGTGGATGAGGCTGGATCTTGTCTTTCTGGTGGGCAGGACCATGTCTGGTGGTGTGTTTTGGGGTGTCTGTGACCTTATTATGATTTTAGGCAGCCTCTGTGCTAATGGATGGGGTTGTGTTCCTGTCTTGTTAGTTGTTTGGCATAGGGTGTCCAGCACTGGAGCTTGCTGGTGGTTGAGTGGAGCTGGGTCTTAACATTGAGATGGAGATCTCTGGGAGAGCTTTCGCTGTTTGATATTACGTGGAGCCGGGAGGTCTCTGGTAGACCAATGTCCTGAACTCGGCTTTCCCACCTCAGAGGCACAGGCCTGACACCCGGCCGGAGCACCAAGACCCTGTCAGCCACACGGCCACTATCAGAAGTGAAGGTTCCTCTGAGAAAGCCAGGAAAGGAGACCCACAGAAATTCCAGATCCCGGCTTGGCCAGTGTGGCTCTGTCGCTCAAATCCTTCCCTCCCTCAGCTAGGCTGGGCCTCCAAGGAACAGAGGATCATTACTGATCCCAGGCGGGGTCGCCCCTTCCTGCCTCCAGACTCCAGGCAGTCACCCGACATGGAGCAAGACGGAGACTTTTAATAAATATTTAAATATGATAAGCTTTGCTTTTTTTCTCTTTTCACTACAATTTATTCTCAGCGATCGATGTTTTTGGAGCGTTATTCGGAGTGTGTCACTTTTCAGCTCAAAACCCCATCATGGGTCCCCTGTTCCCTCCGAGCAAAAGCCAGATCCATACAATGGCCCCCCAGGCCCCGCAGGACCTGCTCCCCCACCTCATCAGGACCCCTGAGGAAGTGCCCCTCTTTCCTCGTCATCCACCACACCCCTGTCACTCAATCTGCCCCAGGTTACACTGGCTCCCTTCCCACTTTTCCAAAATACCAGATGTATTAGTCTGCTTGGACTGCCAAAACAAAATAACACAGACTGGGAGGCTTAAACAACAGAAATGTATTTTCTCACAGTTCTGGTGGCTGGAAGTCCAAGGTCAAGGTATCATCAGGATTGGTTTCTGGTGAAGCCTCTCTTCCTGGCTGGTAGATGGCTCCCTTCTCCGGTGCCTGCCCAGGGCCTTTTCTCTGTGTGTACATCCTGTTGGTGTCTCTTCCTCTTCTTATAAGGACATCAGTCCTATGAAGTCAGGGTCCACTCTTATGACCTCTTTTGACCTTAATTACTTCCTTAAAGGCCCTGTCTCCAAATACAGTCACACTGGGGGTTAAGGCTTCAACATATGGATTTGGGGGTCACCATTCGGTCCATAGCACCAGGCGTACTCCTACTTTTGTGCTTTTGCACTGACTATTCCCTGACCCTGGAATGCCCCTCCACCACTGATCTGCACTTCTTGCAAGGTCTTACTCAAAAGTTGCTTTCTTGGGACTTCCCTGGTGGTCCACTGGTTAAGATTCTGTGATTCCAGTGTAGAGGGCACAGGTTTGATCCCTGGTCGGGGGAACTAAGACCCCACATGCCATGTGGCACAGCCAGAAAAAAAAAACTTGCTTTCTCTACAATGCCTAGACCGACCACTCCCCTTAAATTTGAATCCCTCCTCTCTCACACCCCCTTCCACACTCCCAGTCCCTCTTCCTATGCTCTGCATTTTCATTTATGCACAGCACTTACACCTTCTAATATACTATTGAGTTTGCTAATGTGTTATACTCAATGGTTACTGCCTGCTGGGCAAGGCCCTGGTGGGCAGCTCCATCAGGCATGGGCCCTTGTCTGGTCTGAATACAAGTGTATCTGGACTTCCAAGTACAGTGCCTGACATAGGGTAAATGTTTAATAGTCACTGAACGAATGGATGAGGTGGTGGGTCCAGAATTCAATCCCAGGAATTGTGGCTCCAGAATCCACAGTCTTAACATCTAAATGATACTGCCTCACAGACTGGGGTGGGAAGGAGATAAGTAAATAGATAATTTTGAAACAATGTGATTAATGAAATAACAGAGTTATGTGCAAAATGCAAAGTTAGCAAAATGTGATTGTCTTTGCCCGTCTGGGGAATGTGTGTGTGTGTGTGCGTGCACGCGTGTGCGTGTATCTTGTGGAGCGGGTTGATATTCAAGAAGAGTTCCCAAAAGAAAACATGAAGACACTTGCTCTTTTAAAACATCAAAAATAACTTTTTATTATGATTTTAGAAGAATACATGTTGGCTGTCAAAATGTCAGAAACCACAGGTCGGCAAAAAGAAAATAAATCACTATATCCCCATCACTTTTTAGTATGTTCTTATGTATGGTTTCCAGAAATACAGTTGTATTTTTTTCCCTTTAAGGTGGAATTGTACCGCAAATGCTAGCTTGTGTTCTAATTTTTCAAGTTACCCATCTTCCAGGGGCATCTTTGGATGGGTCCTGAGGGATGAAGAGGAGTTCCCCAGGCTGGTAGGGTAGAGGCAGGTGTTCCTAGCAGAGGTAGAGGAAAGTATGAAGAGATGGAGAAGTATGGGACAGTTGTCATGCTTGAGCCAGCTGGAGTATAAGGTGATGGGAAAACAGGCAGGGGATGGGCAGGGAGAGAGATCAGGAAGACTCTGTGCTCCCAAAGGGTGTGGCTTTGTCCTGTGGGCAGGCCAATGTTTCCTCAAGTGCAGAATACAAACTACCAATGGGATGGGAGAAGATTTTACAAGGTAATAAAATAACACTGAATCACATAAAGAGAGTTATTCTCTTTATCATTCTCTCTCAGTCCTTTTTTTAAAATAAATTTATTTATTTATTTACTTAGGCTGCATTGGGTCTTTGTTGCTGCGCACAGCTTTCTCTAGTTGTGGCAAGTGGGGGCTACTCTTCGTTGTGGTGCGCGGGCTTCTCATTGCGTTGGCTTCTCTTGTTGCAGAGCTCGGGCTCTAGGCACGTGGGCTCAGTAGTTGTGGCTCATGGGCTCTAGAGAGCAGGCTCAGTAGTTGTGGCGCACAGGCTTAGTTGCTCCGTGGCATGTAGGATCTTCCCAGAGCAGGGCTTGAACCCGTGTCCCCTGCATTGGCAGGCGATTCTTAACCACTGTGCCACCAGGAAAGCCCTCTCTCAGTCCTTCTAATTGAGTAGAGCAGAAAGTTTCAGTCACTAATATGTCTTTAATGCCCCTCTAGAACTTATCTCTCTACCGAAAACAAGAAACTTCAGACTCACAGTAGACTCAAGCAACTACTTAGAATGTTATAAAATAATTTTGTCTTAATTGTACTTATCTTACTATCATTCTATCTTGTATTCAACAAATACTGAACACCTCCTATGTGCCAAGCACTGTTCTAGGTGCTTCTATTTACGGCGAGTGAGGGGGTGATATTGTTATTATGATATGATCATGGTATGATATTTCTTTGGGACATGTTATGGGCTGAACTGAATTCTCTCCAAATCCATATGTTGAAGTACTAATCCTCAGTACCTCAGAATGTAACTGTATTTGGAAATAGTGTCTTTAAAGAAGTAAGTAAGTTAAAAATGAGGTCACTAGGGTAAGCCCTAATCCAGTATCATTGGTGTCCTTATAAGCAGTGGTGATTAGAACACAGACACATATTGAGGGAAGATCATGTGAGGACACAGGGTGAAGACAATCATCTACTAGCCAAGGAGAGAGGCTCAGAAGAAATCAACCCTGCTGACAACTTGATCTTGGACTTCCAGCCTCCAGAACCATGATAAAATAAATTTTATGTTTAAGCCACCCAGGCTGTGGTACTTTGTTATGGCAGCCCCAGCAGACCAATACAGAACATAAATCTATTTAAGTTACAAAAGCAAATACCTTTAAATGACTAATGTTAAGTAATCTTACTGGTAGGATGAAGATAAGGCAAAACTCATGAAAGTGATACATAACAACATGAGCCTGTGGTAAAATTCTCAAAGGTGATAATGGAATAACTAAATTTGTGGAACACTCAAGAGGTACGGAGAGCCATGAATGAGTTGAACATAGCGGGCCCATAATATCCAACCTAAGGGAACTTGACTGCTGACCTGTTCCAGATGTAGCAAACTGTGTTGTAGTTAAGACATGGCCCCACTGTCCCAGCCTTCAATCATTGCATAATATGCCCAATGTAGTCTCTGACTCTCAGTCAAATAGCCTTACACGAACCTTCTCCTCCAGCTAGACTGGTCCCACTGCTCCCAGATTCTGTGTTACATTCACCCACTCTGTCTTTGCTCTTCACTCTTTTGTGTGATACCCATCTGTTCTTCACTGCACCTATTCAATTCCCACTGTGGTAGAATTAACATTATTAAACATACTTGCTCCTCTCCTTATGGAATCTTTCTTAAAGGGGTCTTCCACATGGGAGAATTATAACTGCCTGCCCCAGAGATACCATGCTCGTCCATGTGGCTTTCTTTGGCCAATGAAATAAGAGTGGAAAAAAAGCGTTCCACTTCTGAGCACAAGCTTTAAGAGCTCCTGAGGGGTCCATCACTGCCTATTTATTCCCTATGTCACAAGATTGAGAATATCCCAGATAGAGCCTGATCCTTCAGCCTGAGTCCAGAAGAAAAACGGAGTATAGCTGAGCTGAAGCTGACCCATGGTGGCCATGGTGTGTTCGAAGAATACTGTTACAAGCCTCTAAGATTTGGAGATTGTTTGTTACACAGCATGCCATAGCCTAAGCTAACTGATATACATCCTCATTCTTAAAGCCCTACATCCTGAGTCTTTGATAGGGTGAGTACATAATGAACATTTCCTCTGTGCCTGGTGCTGAAGTATTGGCCTTATCCACTTCCTCTCTCATGATTCTGACAACACCCAAGGAGCTAGTTGCCATCACTCTCCTCATTTTACAGACAAAGGCATCAAGATCCAGAAAGCTATAACAGCTTGTCTAAGGTCAAATAGCTAGTGAGCATAGAGTTGGATATTAAGCCTCTGGCCAGGAACATCTTTTCCTAGCAAAATGAATGCTCACTTAGCAAGAGGCAAGATGGGCAGACAGGCAGGGAAGGGGGTTCAGATGGACCCAGAGTTAGTACCAGGAGGGAGAAGGAGAAGGTGAGCCTTGTAAAGTGGTGGAAAAGATCACAGGCTGGAGATCTGGAGACACTGGCTCTTCCTTTACCAGCTCAACACCTACCATCTTAATGGAGGGACTAAGAGGCTGTTCCAGAATCAGGCTGCCTGGGTTTTAATCCTGGCTCTGCCACTCACTAGCAAGTAACTTTACTTCTCTATGCCCCAGTTTCTTTATCTATGAAATGGGAATAATGTTAATATCCATCTCACAGAACTCTTATGAAGAATAAACTAATTCATGCATTTAAAGCATTTAGAACACACAAACTACTGTGTATACAATACATAAGCTACAAGGATAGCCCAGTGCAGGGAATATAGCCAATATTTTATAATAACTATAAAGGGAGTATAACCTTGAAAAATTGTGACTCACTATGTCATACACCTGAAACTTTTAAAATATTTTAAATGTTGAAATATTTAAAAATTGAAATACTTTAAATCAACCATACCTCAATAAATAAAAAAATAAAATAAAGCAGGTAGAACATTGCCTAATACAGAGCACATGGCTATTATTATTATTGTTGTTGTCATTGCTATTGTTATTATAAGTCCAGTGAATGATGATGATGATAATGATGGTGACGATGGTAAGGTATGGATAAATGAAGTGATCTTAGACAGGTCATTTCCCTTTCAGGGCTCAGTTTTCCAATCTGTAAAATGGAACTAAAAATACCCAGACATCCCAAGGATCTCTGTGATTTAATGGAAAACGCATAAGATGAGGCACTAAGAAATGTGGATTCTGCTGCACTTCTCACTCCCTGGTACCTAAGGAAGCCCCCAAGCCTTGTGGACCTCAGTCTCCCCACCTGTAACACAGGACTAACCCTAACCTAGTTAATGTCACAGAACTGTGGTGAAGATCAAATAAGAAGGCAGGAAGGACAATGCCAAAAAGTGAAAGTTATCACATATAACGATAAATCATCATTTGCACAAGGGATTGAAAGTATTGTTCCATTTTCTTTTATTTTTTTCTCTGCCTCACTCCCTGTCAAGAATTCAATTAAGGACACACCTTGGTTGCCCAAGAGAACGATATTACAAAATTGAAACCAGCTCTTAAAAATAATCCGATCCCAACCACAACCACCAGCCCCCAGCCCAACCCTGTGCCTTCAAGAATTATTTTTTAAGCCTGTCTAATTCCTGAGAGGGGAGAACCCTGGGGGCGGAGAGAGGAGATCACAGGTGCTGTTCACTCTGGGGGCCCCAGAACGAGGAAGCCATTTCAGAGGAGGTGCTTACAGCAATTTTGCTTTCTGAGTGTCACATCATTGCAAGACACATGGACTAATCCCCTGAAATTTCCCGCAGTCAGGAAAATAACCAAGTGGGATTTGGAAATTAAAGGAGCACTATTATAAGACATTTCTTTCTTTGGGGACCTGGAGATGATGAAGAGCAAACATTGCTGCTACAGCAAATGGCTAGACTACAGACTTTAGGCTCCACGGCCCCTCAATTACACTGACCTCCCCCCCCCAAGCTTCCTTGGTTATTTTCTTTAAATAGCACCTCCTCCCAACATATATATACACAAACATTGTATAAGCTCACACACTCTAAAACCTGGACCCATCCCTGCTACCCCGGAAACAAAAGCTGATGTTCATTAAACACTTATATTTTTGCCAGGAACTGTACTTAGAACTTCACATGTGCTACTGTATTTAAGCTTCATCAGGCCTCTAGACAGGTGGATATTTATTTTTAGAGTTACTGCTAGGAAACTGAAGCTCAGAGTGGTTAAGGAAGTTGCCCAGAATCACACAGCCAGTAAGTGGGGAAGCTAGGATTTGAACCCAGGCAGTATAATCGCTAGGGCTACACTTTTCACCACCAAATTATATAAAGCACGTCCCAGTGCATACCTTTAGTACAAGCTCACTACGGGATTTTTTCTCCAAAGCAGATGAGAGCGGTTTTTGACTCATTGAATTTCTGCTCAGCCTGACACTTAGAGTCAGAGATTGTTCCCAGAGGGTCAGGTGAAGGGATTTTTTTTATCAAGGCAGCCCCTTGTAATCTTGTCATAAATGTAATTCAAGCCACACTACTCATCTGTCACCCAGAAAAGGTAAGGAACATTATCACTGGGAAAGTGGAAGACCCTCCACTCTCACACATGAAACCATGCAGGGTGGCTATACCGTGTGGCTGCTGGGACTGAGTGGGTTTGTTGGGCTTGGGGGTGTAGACTTTGATGTCACACAGCCCAGGTTCCAAATCCTGACTTTGCTGCTTACCCACTATCTAGCCTTGGCTCTTGACTCGAACCTAAAAAGCCTTGTTTTGCTCATCTGTAAAATGAGGATGCAAATAAAAAGACCCACTTCACAGGGTTGTGTGAGAATCAAATGGGAATAAATACTGTGAAGCCCTTTGCACAATGTCTGTGTACCAGCCAGGGTTCTCAAGAGAAGCAGAACCAACAGGATGTGTGTATGTATATGTAGAGAGATTTATTTTTAGGAATTAGCTCACTGGATAATGGAGGCTGGCAAGTCCAAAATCTGAAATCTGGAGGCCTAGGGAAGAGCTGACTTTTAAAAAAATATATTAATTAATTAATCTATTTGGCTGCGTTGGGTCTTAGTTTGCGGCACACAAGATCTCTGTTGCAGCATGCAGGATCTTTCGTTGTGGCGTGCAGGCTTCTCTCTAGTTGTGGCGTGTGGGCTTAGTAGTTGTGGTGCTCGGGCTTAGTTGCCCCGTGGCATGTGGGATCTTAGTTCCCCGACCAGGGATTGAACCCACGTCCCCTGCGTTGGAAGGCAGGTTCTTAACCACTGGACCACCAGGGAAGTCCCGGGAAGAGCTGAGGTTACAGTCAAGTCCAAAGGTCATCTACTGGCAGAATTCCTTCTTGCTTGGGAGAGGTCAGTCTTTGTGCTATTAAGACCAACAACTGATTAGATGAGGCCCACCTACATTATAAAGAGCAACCTGCTTTCCTCCGGGTGCACTGATTAAAATGTTAATCTCATCTCAAAATTATCCTCACAGAAACATCCAGAATAATGTTTGACCCAATATCTGGTCACTGTGGCCCAGCGAACTTGACACATAAAATGAACCCACAACACATAGTGAGTATAGGAACCTATTTGGGAAATGGGTTCAGAGAAGTGAAACCGCTAACTTAAGGAAATAGTTATGAAGTTTTCTTATTTATTAAATTGCCTGTCTCCCCTCCACCAGAAAGTAGGCCTCATGAGGAATGGGGTTTTTACCTATTTTTTTCTCTGCTGAATCTCTATCAGTTATAATAGTTCTCTGCACATAGTATGCTTTCAATCAACATCTCTTGAATGAATGCATGAATGAATGAATGAATGAACAGCAAGTGTCTAACTCACATTTCTTACGTATATAGATTTTCATCTCCAGACCTCAAAACACCTTTATCTAAACAAAGAAGAACAAATGTCTCATTTCAGGCCTCCCATACCTTGAAATGGGTCTTGTGTTCCTGTCCCATCACAAGGAATGCGTGAGCACCATAGGCTTAATTTAGCTCACGAGCACTTCTGATTTCTCCACATGCAATTTCTTGAAGCAGAAGACCTAGTTTGGATATACGGGTTGAGGCAATTCAGAGTCTGGCAGACCATGCCCTTGAGTGGCTGCAGGGACCAGCTCCCAGAAACCTCAGTCATCCTCTGTGGTTGCAATGTGAGAGATCGTAGTGCTTTGAAACCACAGGAATCTCACTGCCTGAACCTGAGAGGGGGCCGGAACTGTTTGCTAAATCCTCCTTCCCTTTCACACCTGTCTCCCCCCCCGCCCCCCCGTCCTCCCCAGGAACCCCTCCAGCCTCCGCTCTGGGGCTGACACCTGCCCCTCTGAAGCTGGGTGTTAAGAGTGAGTGACAGGTTCCTAACTGTGGCCTCAGCTCCTGGCTCTCACCACGCCTCATACCTCAGAGGCTTAGCACAAGTTCTAAGGTGTTCACGAAGCTTCTGCAGGTTGGACTTCCCCTCTGAATCGCTACTAAAGCTGATCACTGTGAGTGTAGCAGATGTTGTCACCTACCCTCAAACCATACATTCCCTTTGTCCATGCCAACATAACGTGATTCTGTAATGGCTGGTGGTCCCTAGATTTGGAGGGAATGTGGGACCCTCCCTGACTCAGGGTGAGCATACAGTGTTCATGCTTCTTACTTTCCAGTGATGGATTTGGGGGTGACCCTGGAACTCAGTGCTGACCAATGAAATGAAAGAGGCAGCCCGGTGCAGATAGGAGGCTTCCTTCTCCAGTTGGGGGCTGGAGGGGGGGAACTCATGAAACAGTTGTATAGCTCCTGACCTTGCTCCCTGCAGTTTGGGGATATTATACATGAAGCTGCTGCAGCCATCTTGTGACCATGAGGCAACAAGTATGCTAATGGAAAGCCAATATGACTAAGGATGGTTGAGCAAAATGTGAAATGAATCTGGGTCCTAGATGATATGGTTGAGACACTGAGTCAGCCCTATAACCAGTGAAGGGTGCCATGATGAGCTCCATGCAAGGCCCAGTGGATGACCACCTACATCAGAAGTTGGCCAACTATGGCCCATGGGCCAAACCCAGCCTTCTGCCTGTGTTCGGAAATAAAGTTGTATTGGGAAGCAGCCACACACATCCAGCTATACTGACCCCTGGGACAAAGAGAGATTGGGGAGCAGTGTTGGTGTATATAAGGGTGATGGGCTCTGGATTCAGACCACTTAAGTTTAAGTCCTGACTCCGTCTGTAAGCGATATGTGACTTATAGGTTATTACTTAACCTCTCTGGGCTTCTGTGTCATTCTCTGCAGAAAGGAGGCATCATGACAATACTCCCTGTTCATAGGTCTCTTGTGAACATTCAAGGAAACCCTGCATGCCAAGAACTCAGGACGGCGGTCAGCGTTTTGGCTCCATCACTGTGTGAAGGCATCCGCAGGGGTCCCTAACCAGACATAACTTAGGGACGCAGCTGCCCAGCTGCACAATGGATACACCTGAGCACATTCCTAGGACTCTGGGACCCAAGCTCCTTGGAGTGCCCAACAGATGAGAATTAACATGAGGCAGGGACACATTGCATCCAATTATCCTTTTCTGCACATCTCAGACCTTTGGTCTTCTTAGGGAATTCTCGGCTTCTGGAAGGTGGTGAGTTGGCAGCGCTGGGAGCAGTTACTCTGAGGCCAGCCGTGGCGTCTGTCCGCTGTGCAGAGGGAAGGGCCGTGCTCCAGGAAAGCCACCCAAGCTGCTGACCCTTCTGTCTTCCTGTGTCCCCCAACCATCTGGGCAGCAGAAGGGCTGCTAATTGGGGCACTCTGGCCCCGGACGTCACAAATGATGCCACGCAGGGAGTGAGCCCTGGGAATCACTGGCATTTAGTCCCAGGGAAACCATGGGGAGGAAACCATTCCAAAGCTCTGCCTGATATGCCTCGCAGCCAGGCCATGTGGCAGGGGCTGTGGCTGGGGTTCTGGCGCCTTCCGTCCCGCCAGAACCATTTCTGGCAAATGCCAAGGGCGTGACTTCCAGAGGGCTTGGAAGGCCCACTCGCTGGAATCCCTGAGTTGTGTAATACTGTGTCCCCTCAGCACAATGTCTCAGACGGCTAGCGCTACCAAGCAGGGTTCTGAGACCGAGCCTAGAAAAGGATGATTCGTGCACCTGTTTCTGCAACATGTACTGTACTATGGGAGGGCCTTTCCCCAGACATCCTCAGCTGCACTAGCTTTCTGTCCCGCCTCCCCACCCCCAGCCTCAGGGCCTTTGCACTCACTCTTCCCTCTGCCAGGAATGCTCTTCGCCCGCAGTTATCCACACAGACACTCTGTTACTTCCTACAGGTCTCTGCTCAAATGTCATCTCATCAGAAGGACCTCTCCTGACCACTTAAGTCACACCTCCTCCATCTATCTCTCCATTACCCTTTTTCCTTACCCTCCACAGTTTTTCTTCTTAGAGCTGATCTTTACGTGACATGTTCAATATTTATACGCTTAACAGTTTTTCCATTTATTGTCTCATTCCCCAATTCTGCCCCTCGTGAAGTTCCATGGGGCCAGGGACCTTTTCTATCATATTTACTGCTGTGTTCCCCAGTTCCTAGAGCAGTGTCCGGCACACAGTAGGAGAATAAATAATTATTGTTTGAATGGACGAATGCATAGAGCTGGTAGTAATCTTTTAGTCACACATCTCTTATTCTTGAATCTTCCACCCAGCTGCATCAACGCTACCTAAATATCCAAGTGGACATTGCTATCATTATTGATGCTAATAATTATATTGTTACGATATGGATTTTATATTACTAATCATGACTGTGTCAGCCAGTGTCCCGCTTGGTTCTATAAAGCACCAAGGATTAAGGATTAGGATTAAGATATAGCACGGCAAAATAGGATGTATCGTTATCTCCATTTTAGCGATGTAAAACCTGGAATGCAGAGAACGGAAGTTATTGGAGGCTACCCAGGTCCTAAACGGCTGAGCTGTGGTTCAGACCTGGATCTGTGTGACTCCAGTTAAGAAAGCATCGTGCAAAGGTAATCTAACCGCTTTTAGCTTAGCAAACTTTCTGAGGCTTCGTTCTCTCACTCGAAAACGCATTACTCGTGAAAGGCTGGTCTTTGAGCAACTGTACACATTCATTTCCAGCGCTGCATGTGCCTTGGCCCGAAATGTGGCAGCCTCGCACTGGTTATTGATGTCGTGTTTGCTACTCTGACAGTTAATGCGGATGAAACACATAGCGCCCAACTCTTACTGAGCCCCGCTGTGTGCCAGCCGTGTGCTAAGCTTCTCACACATCTTCTCAACGATCTTTACAATAAACCTTTAAAATAGGTATGACAAACTGAGGGATGGAGAGTCACAAATCTCGATTGCCCAGAGTTACACAGTCCACACGGGGCTAATAATACCATTGTCTCAACGTGGGAAACGAAGGAAAGGTCTTCATTTTCCATTCTCAGTCGGGGGTAGCTTTAAAAAAAATACACAGCCCACGAAGGATAATTAATGGAAGTTGAGTGCAACAAAGCATGGGTTTCCAGTTCCCCAGAGTCATGCAACAGCCAAATGGTCTGTCCTTTGTTTTTTCCTCCTTTCTGTCCATATTATATATTTGGCATCTGGTTTTATGGTTACACTGGAGAAATTATTACATTCAGCCAACGTCACGGAGGAGGACTTCTAACTTCTGGAAGCACTGGAGTCCAAGATGGTGGTAGCTGAGTGGGAGGAGAAGGGCAGGAGGGAGATTGTTGGGTGCAACCCCTGACCATTCAGTCCCTTGAGGAAAGGATGCAGCATAAGGATGGCTCCTTAACTCAAAGATGGTTTAATGACCTCCAGCAACCAATTCCCAGTGTGCCCCCAGCTTATGCCCACAAAAAAATCCTCTCCGTTCAATTGCTTTTGGGACAAATCCACCCTCATCTCCTCTGTGCAAAGAAATGGTGGGGCTGCCATCTGTGTGCGTTCAGGCTTCAACCTCCCCTGGAAGATGCATCAATGTTTTCCAAATGCAAAAAGCTCCGCAGTAGTTTTCAATAGGAAGATTCTTAGGGGGAATGAAGAGTGGAATGTCTTTATCAGCAGCTTCTTTTTCTTGAGCTGGGAGAGCTCTTGCACACCTGCCATGCCATCAAGCCATTGGCCATGCCCTAGCTTGGGACCTTTCTCAGTTGTTATAAAGCCTCAGATTTCTCTCTCCAGGTATGTTTGAATCACTTATAGGAGCAGACTTCATCTAACTTGACTCTAAGAGTCCTAGGACTCTTAAGATTCTTGACAGTGTTCCATGAATACATTTTGATGCATTGGCTGGCTAAAGTAAACTATTGTTTCCACTGTGGGAAATAAGTAGCCTCCAAAACAAAAAGGTTAAGTAACTCACACAGCTAGCAAGCAACAGAGGAGGGACTTGAACCAGGCCTGCTCTGGGGCTAAAATCGGTAAGTGTAACTTTTCTGAGTCTGTATCCTTGTCTGCAAACTGGGCATCCTGGTGGCCAGAGGCTGGATGGGAGAACGCAATGGGATAGTATTGAAAGATGCTCTGGGGGCTTCCCTGGTGGCGCAGTGGTTGAGAGTCTGCCTGCCAATGCAGGGGACACGGGTTCAAGCCCTGGTCTGGGAAGATCCCACATGCTGCGGAGCAACTAGGCCTGTGAGCCACAATTACTGAGCCTGCGCGTCTGGAGCCGGTGCTCCGCAACAAGAGAGGCCACGATAGTGAGAGGCCCGCACACTGCGATGAAGAGTGGCCCCCACTTGACGCAACTGGAGAAAGCCCTCGCACAGAAATGAAGACCCAACACAGCCATAAATAAATAAATACATAAATAAACCCAAAGTTAAAAAAAAAAAAAAAAAGAATTACCTCTTTAAAAAAAAAAAGAAAGAAAAGAAAGATGCTCTGCCATGGTGAGTACAGATGGCTCTGACCATGTGACTTGGGAAGAAGACGACAAACTGAGGGACGGAGAGTCAAAGAAACAGCATCGGCTTTAAGTAGCAGGTAGGGTTTTCTCTTTGGAGATGGTAAAAAGAAGGGACAAGAGAGAGGTGCAGAGAGGGCAAATAGAAGAAGAGGTGGCAAAACGCGAGGCCTGGAGACATGTACTAATTAAGGTCTTCATCACCAGCTCAGTGATGTGTCAAGATGACAGTCAGTCAAGCAGATAAGGGAGATGAGTTAACATCTCCTGGGGGATACCCAGGCCTGAGATTGGCTGGCAGACAAGAGCACAGCAGTGAAAAGGAAGCTGCCAGAAGGTTATTGGCATGAAACTGCAGTGAAGGATTTGAACTGTCTGCCACCCTGGTGGCTGTAACCCTCTCTCAGTTAAGGCAAGGTCCAATAGCCCTTGGAATGCATTCCTATCACTGGACCACATGAGCTGATGCAAGAACAGTGGGAATGGATATTTGGGGCCATACAGGAAAGCACAGAAAGGAAATATGAGAAGAGTCACAAAAAAGACCTTGGAACCCTGCTCTTACATGCTTTGTCTTAGGGCAAATCTGAGGGTAATGTAACCTTCAGGCATGGCTGGATCCAGATGTCCATTATGAGGCCATCAAGAATGTGTATCTCATTCTCTCTCTTTCTCTGCACTATGTCTTCTGTGTTGACTGAATTCTGAGGCAGGTCCTTGCCTATCATGGCAACATGGGTTGGTCTCTCTCTTAGGCTGGGTTCTCTCAGAAGCAGACTCTGAGACAAGGATTAAAGGGTAAGTGGTTTGTTTGGGAAGCGGCCCCAGAAAACTCTGGTAGGAGGATGGGGAAGGGAGAGGGAAGGAAAGGAAGGTGCAGTAATGAGCAGTTTATCATGATAGGCAATTGATGGCCAATAGCACCGGGACCTCTGTGACGTGATTCAGTCCACACTCCACTGAGCATAGAACAGAACGTGTGTCCCATTCCAGGGTCAAGGGAGCTGGGGTACTGATTCTCCAACCCCTACTCATGATTGGCTGAGGGCTGCTCCCAGGGGCATTACCTCCACTGCACCTCGGTTTATCCCATGCAAGGGCTGACAGCATCAGAGAAAACCCTCAGGGGAAGGTCTCCAGTCCTTGAAGTAGGAAGTGTCAGCAAGCATGGCCACAATCAGTACTAAGGAAGATACCACGAGACACCAGCAGAACCCTCTTTCCCTGTAGCTGTAGCAAAAGTTCTGGGACTAAATCTTACTGAACGGACTTGGGTCATATGTCCTTCCTTGAATCAAGCACCATAACCAGGGTAACGGGCAATGTCAGTTAGTCAAACTCAAGGGAAAGGAGTCTACCTTGCCCAAACCACACAGATTGAGAGCAGGGCTGGGTAGTTCCCCAGTGCAAAATGAGGGGTCGTTACCGAAGAAAACTGAGTGAATGCTAGTCCTACAAAAGCAGCAGACAGATGTTGACTTGTCACTCAACAAGTGACATCCCTGACTTTGTCATCCTCCTCCTCTAGTTTAGACCAAAACCTTTCCTGGCCCCGGAGCAGCTCCATGGGGGGCAGGGGGAGGGCAGATGTAAAAGTGAGTGTGCTTAGTCACTTTCAATTGCTCAAATTCTCGTGAAATAATACACATAACGTTTGCACACACACGCATGTATTTTTTTAACAGAGGCTTTGCAGACTTGTTACAACTGTTTACATGAACCTAATGGGGCCAAATCTCATTAATGACTTTGATACTGTTTGAGTTGGCCCCGGGTTTTGGAGAAAGGCTAATAACCACAATTCATATGCCCATGTGGCACCGTTCATTGAAGGGAGCTCAGTAAAGGGACCTCTGAATCCTCTTTTACGCTTTGTAACTTGGCATGTGACATCTGGGGCTATTTCCTCACATGGCCCTTTTGCATTAATGTAGTTTAAGTAGTTTGGGAAGGTGCCTAAGTGATGGCCATTATGCAATTTTCTTTTAAAGGTAGAGGAAATGACAATCAAAGAATCCGGGGAAGGGGTGAGGACTTGTGCCCACTCCCTCCCCCTGTGAAAATGTCAGAGGGCCCCTTAACCCATGGTAATTGCAAAACAAACAGAGCTCAGAGTTCTTACAAAGCCAGGACTGCTTTGGAGAAACAGCAAGGTCAGCTGGGAGGGGCTGGCTCTCTTGCCTACCTATTGTTTTTGAAACTCCAAAGAAATGGAAAAATTAATCCCCAACAAGCCAAATACATTACCCGTAGCTAGTAGAGACTTTGAGAAAGGAGGCTAAAAACTGGTGCTATTAATAATAACTGTATCAGCTTCGGTGCATCTGGGTCCTACTTGCTTATCTGTATAATGGGAATAATCCACGTTTTAGGGCTATTGGGGGGATTAAGTTAGATAGTGCATGTGATACGTTCTATATACTGTAGCAGGGACTGCTAGCTGTTTCCTAATATCCACTTTCATCTTCTTGAATAGCACTGTATTATGAGCTGTACTTAAGTACACAACTTCCTAGGATAAATGTCATATTTTCTAGCTTCCTCTGCAGCTAGACGTGCTGATATGATTAACTTTTGGCCATTACGTTATAAGGAAAGTGCCCTGTAGCAGCTTCCAATACCTATCCTTAAAAGACAGCTGATGCACAGCCTTGGGCCCTTTCTTTGTCCTTCCCTCCATCGTGCTACCTGGAACATAGATGCTGCCATCTTGAATCATGAGATAGACCTATGAATGAGATCCTGACATCAGAGTGCTTGTACCTGTTCTTTTGGATCCCACTCTTTCTTTTTAAAGCCACTGTTACGCGGGCTTTTTCTTTCACTAGCAGTCAATCCCTAATCCTGGTTCATTCACATAGAATTTGGTCTACTCAACAAAGCTCTGTCTTTTCGAAGAGCCACAAATTTAGCTGACACTAAAATTCAGCATTTTTCTTTTGTCTGTTACTAGCATGCCTTTCCCCATACTAATTCCTCTAGGTAGTGTTCAGTTCCTTGGAAAGGGAAATACTCCATCTTCCCCCTTCTTGTTTCCATTCCAAGATGGCGGCTAGCTGAGTGAGAAAAAGGGTGAATTTTGTATGACTTCCTGGAGGAAAAGAAAGTCAAAGTCCTAGGTTGGCCTAGAACTGCTTGATTGATGCTTGCCCTGCTTACATTTAGAGCTGAAGCCTGCTGCCAGTTCTAGCATGATCTGGGACCTGATCAGCTCTGGCCCCTAGATATGGCCTCATAGCAGACTTCCTGAGTCTCTACATTTGCCCATTTCCCCACCCCTCTCTCTCCAGCAGGCAGTTAATTCCCACTCTACAGGCTCACGATTCATCCATGATCTTCGCCCTTGAGTACTTTGGTCCCAATCTCTCCACACTGGAACCAGGAGCAGCTTGGATAAGCTCAATCTCTAGGTCTACATTAGCCCAATTCTGCTGGCCACGGAGTCTACTTGGATATAGCTTTGTCCCCAGTTGGTCCTGGTAGCTCCAGAAGCATCTCTTCCTAGAATCCCCAATGGGAATAGTGACTTTGATGGACAATGAGGTACTGCCCAGATTCCCTTCGGGAATGTAGGATCCATTCCTCCAGTAGTCAAAGGATTGAAAAAAACTAATTGCCCAAGGTCATACCTCCCTCCAGGGTCACCTACATCCAATGACTGATCAACTTGGAGTACCAAGGCCCAGGATCCTCATCCCAATTTGGGACAGCTCTGAAGAGCTATCCCAGCTGCAGAGCTTCTCGTGGGGTCAGCTGAGACCTACGCTGGGACTGTATCACAGCTCAACTTTTCTCTCTGCCCAATCCTGCTCCCATCCCTCCCTTCCACAAGTGTGGATTCTAAAGGAAGTCCTTCATAAATATCCTTATGCTAAACTCCATCTCAGGGTCTTTGTCCCAGGGAACCCAACTTGCAACAGGGCCAGACATTCGTCTTCCTTCGGTCTTCCTTCTCCCCTCCAAATACTCCTATTCTGAGTGCTTCCTTTTGCATCTTCCCTTTTCTCTGTCACTCACAATCCCCTGGGACTGATGGAGTCCATTTTTTTTCTCTCCTTCTGCATCACCTTTTCCTGTCAGCAGCAAGTCTCATGGCTTAGCTATCAAGAGTCAGGATCCAGAACCAGAGCAGGGGCTGCCTGGAGGAGACTGGGATCATGGAGGGAGAGACTGTCTGTGGGAGGTGGAATCATGGAGAAGACAAAGCCACTGCTTCCCAGAGATGCCTCCTAAAACATGGTGGATCAGGGGAGAAATACCCTGGTTCCTCCCTTATTCCCACACTCCAATATTTTACCAGTGGCCCCCATTGGCTGAAACTAGCTAGAAACCAAGGGAAACTGGGAAATGTAGCAAGGGAGACTGGGAAATGTAGTTTGTAGGGATCAGCTAGCAATATAGAACAGAGGAAGGGAGGGATGGGGAATGGATCTGAAAGCAAGCAGGCCAATGAGTGGCTGACACATTAGCATATTAAATGATATGTGCAGCCAAACTAAGACATATGCTTAGGTATTTCCCATACATGTTTAAACATAAAATTTTATGACTTATTTATTTACCAACTTATGATCTTACTGTGCAATACTTCCAGTGAAACCAATCAGAGCACACCTTGGAGCACAGTGGCTAAAATGATCCCTTACACTGATCCCCTGTTGTTGGACATTTAGGTTGCTTCTACTTTTCCCCTTTTGTGCTTAGCATGACAATTTCTGGATTGGTTTACACAGACTCCTTTCCATTCTTCCCCCCACAAGCCTCTCTCAGCCTTTTTAGGGCTACTCAATCATTGATTTCCCCAAGAAATCATTAAGTGAAAACGTAATATGGGAAATGACTTGGAGTAATCAAAAGCCCAAGGCAGTTATCTAAACCCAGGTCCATATGGTACAGAATGATGTAAGGATGTAGTACAGGGTAAGCTGTGCAGGCAGTGGGGTTGTTGAGTTGGGATGCTGCCATTTTTAGACAAGGCAGGCCCTTCTGCTTCCTTCTCTTCCACTGGACACTGGCGAGACTTTCAACCTATGTGTGCTGGGTGATGGAAGCCTGGAACATGCTTTCTCATTCTCTTTTCTACCTTCTTGCTCCTTGTAGAAAACCTGGAGGGCCTAAGATGCCAAGTGCTTTTGCCGTATGAGTCAACGGGAAGAAAATCATCCTTAAGTAGGGTGCAATGGAGTCTTATTAAAAAGAAAAAAAAAAAAAGATCTTTTTCCTGCAATGATAAGTGACTCTGAAAATGCTCAGTGTCTGTTGGGTGTGAGTTGGGCCTTCCCTCCAGGTCAGTTGCTTGTCAGTATCTGTATGACTGTTAGACTTTTTTGTTTGTTGGATTCTGGTGGTGCGATTTTTGTGTCTGTAGAAGGTGTCAAGTCTTTGGGGCTTCATGGGGAAGGAAGAGAGCCTAGGAAGGGAGGAGTTGAGCATTTGGGAGATTTGCAACCTAAATACTTCTCTGCATTCTTTCCTAGAGCAGTGACAGGCAGTCCTGGCCTCTGCAGGGTGAATGCTTTCTTCAGTCACTGAAGAAATCTCCACTTGATAAAGAGTAAGCACGGCAGCAGTGATGATGATTCTGACAGAATGCTTTGTGCCTGGCTTTACATGAACGGATTCATTTAATGCCGACCGCAACTCTGGAAGGTAGGCTGCTATTATCTTCTCCTTTTACAGGTGCTGAAGCTTATGCCCAGGGAGGTTAATTCACTTGTCCAAGCTCACCCAGCTAGTCATTAGGGGAGCCTAAATTTGAACCGAGGCAGGGAGGCTGCAAAGTCCCTTGCCAGCCCCTCGTCTACCTCTGTACAACTCTATGCTGTCTGTCTAGTGCCACAACCTTGGACATGCCGTATAGCTCTGCACGGCTCAACCCGCTTGCACATGCTGTTGAAACTCAACGCAGCCTTGGCAGGCAAGCCAACCATAGGTCTTATTCTTCTTGCAGTGGAAAGGATGTTGGAGTTGGTGTCGGAAAACCCAGAATTATCTCCCCATTTCTGCCAACCCTTAGTTGCATGCACTTCAGCGAGCTTTACACCACTCCGACCTTGAGTTTAATCTCATCTCTATCCAAAACCCAGTGGAGGGTTTGTGCTGATAAAAACCAATAAAGGTGTAACAGCAGTTTGCCAACTGAAAAACAGCACTTGATATGAAATGGTGTTTGTTCCCATTTTACAAATGAGAAGGGTGAGAAGTAGGGAGGCCTGGCCACTGCCCCAAAGTCACGCTGAAGTTAGGGATCAGGTTGATGCCTGTGAACCAGGTCTTAGGACACTTTGCCCAGCCACTTTTTGTTATACCAGGATGTCTTGAGAAAAAGCAGAAAGAGTACTGTTCTTCTAAATGACCACCTCACCCAGGGGTTGCTGACGGTGAGATGGTTCTGTCTGCCCAGTGACTCCATCTACAGTCAAAATAAACCAGGAAACCTGCCCTCCCATATGTTGCTGGCCCTGGATTCTCCAAAGGTGGCAAATCAGGGAAGCTGCATTTGGCCTCTATCTGCCATTGGCGCTGCCACAGGATTCAGATAAATTCAGATAAGCAGCACAGCGCTGATTTGATATACTCCGTATCTCTGGAGCCTCTGGTATCCAAAGGGCCTCTTCATGAATGCGGTAGCATCCTTAGACAACAAATAAAACATGCACCGTCTGGGTTTCTGCGTTGCCTTTCTTTGTAAATGCCTCCTGCCTTGTTTTAATCCCAGAGCATCAGTTTTCAAAGAACGGATGCAGGGGGCGGAAAACAAAGCATCAAAGGGCAAAGAAAGTTGCCAACGGATTAAGTTTGCAACAGGGTTTGCCAGCATGTTGCCTCTCAAGACCTGATGGGGGGCCGATGCCTCCCAAGCTTCCTCGAACTGCCCCCAACACACACAGCATGTGAGACACTAGGACTCAAAGCCACCTCGGTCATGGTCCCTACCTGGCTGCCTGTTCAGGTCTAAGGCAGAATGTTAGAGCTCTGGGCGGCAGGGAGAGTTAGTGATGGACGGTGCCCAAGGAGCAGAACAGGCTCGAGCATATGAAAGGATGCTGAGCCCTCATTCTTCCCGCCTTTTATCCAAAACCCACCTCTCGATCTAAGTCCCAAACTGAGTACCTTCTAGTCAACAAGGCTTTCTTTAACTACCTCTACGTTAGGTCAGAGGGTGGGTGATTAGGGGGCCATGGGCCAAATCCAATCTGCTGCCTGTTTTTGTACAGCGAGGAAGTGAAGAATGGTTTTCACATTTTTAAACAATTACTTTTGAAATGGTTGTATCAGTCCCAGCGTAACAGTCCCAATTTTGCCTCTTGATCCGCAAAGCCTAAAATATTTGCCCTTTATCTGCTCTTTGCAGAAAATGTTTGTTGACCCCTGATGTAAGTGAATCAATAGATCATCATCATATCTGCCACTGAGACATCTCTTGAATTCATTCATTCAATCTGTGGGGGAAGTTACTTAAGAACTCTAAACTTTGGTTCTTCAACTGTAACTAGAGAGAAATAATCTGACCGCTCACGTAAAGTTCGTGTGAGAATTCAATGAAATAATGCATTTGAAGCTGATGGCATATTTCCAAGCAAATGTTAGCTATAATTATATGCACTGGACTGAATGTTTGTGTCCCTCCAAAATCCATATGTTGAAATTCTAACCTCCCCCCCGCAATGTGATGGTATTACGAGGTGGGGCATTTGGAAGGTATTTAGGTCATAAGCGTGAAGGCCCCATGAATGAGATTACTGCCCTTATAAAAGGGACCCCAGAGAGCTCTCTTCCTCTCTGTCATGTGATACATTGAAAACACAGCCATCTGAAACCTGCAAGAGGGTTCTCACCAGAACTGGACCATACTGGCACCCTGATCTCAGACTTCCAGCCTCCAAACTCTGAGAAATAACTGTCCATTGTTTACAAGCCACCTAGCCTTTCTAATTTGATTATAGCAATCTGAACAGATTAACACAATGTAATTATTATTGGAAGAAGGCTGTGCAGTATAAGAACATGAGCCCAAATGCATGCACTGCAGACTTCAAATCGAGCATATTCAGTGCAGGCACTGAACACCAGCAATGCTGAAAATGCAAGACATTAGAGAAAGACAGTGGGGTTTGAATGTTTGCTCTGACACGTGCACTGTCTGACCTTGGGCAAGTCATTTAAACGCTGAGCCTTATCTTCCTCACGTGTAAAATGTGGATCACCGGGTTGTTACCAACAATATGATAAGAGGCTGAAATCCAAGCCCGATGCATAGTAAGTGCTCAATCAACATTAGCTATTTTATACACCCTCATATTTTTGCAAACACCTGCATGCACGGTTGCAAAAGGCCATCCTCCCACGGTTTTAAAAAACATTCTAAGTTTCCCCAACAAAGATGGGTTAAGAAATTATGTTTTTGCCACACTATGAAATTATTTTAACTACCGTAGGGGGCAAGGGGCAATGGTCACAGCATATTTCATCATAAACCAGGTGATAACATTATATATTATAAAGCCCATTTTTAAAATTATCTTTTAAAATACATTTTTTAAAAAAGGCAACAGGAGATTTCACACCATCTAAGTTAACTCCCTCCTCCCTCCCTCCCTCCATTTTTTCTTCTCGTCTTTCCTTCCTTTTTTCTTTTTCTCTGAGATCTGCTTTTAGAAGAAAGATACAATTCAAAGAAGACAAACTGTCGTCTCATAATTTCCTCAAAAGCAACAGCTTTCAGAGTCTAAGCTCAACTAACTCATGCATCATCTACACCCCTACTCCCAGCCCCCTGCAGTCAGAACTGACCGATGTTCCCAAAAGTGGTCCTGAGACCCTGCAGCCTTCTCTGGTATCATCAAAGTCCTATTTGGTTGGAAAGATTCTACCCGCAAAGGCAGAGGACTGGACTTGGGTGACTCAATTCCATAGTGGTCAACGCAAAGTGGAATTTCACTTCAACCTAATAACCCCAAAATCAAATTGATCACAATCTGCCTGACCAATCAGGATGATTGGACTTCATGCAACAGCTCTTTATCCAGGGCCTCCTCTGGACAGAGTGCAACTCAGGGAGAAAAGAGACACTGTGCAATGAGATAGAGAAGGACCAGCTCTCATGGGGCGACCTGCTGAGTGGAAGGGGCTGCAGGCAGAAAACAAGTGGATGGGCGAATACACGTGATACGTGCAGGCAGTCATACGTGCTTTGAAGAAAACCAAGCAAGGTGATAGCTGTCAACTGTTTTGCTCTGCAGGGGACACTGGAAAATGTCTGAGGACCTTTATGGTTGTCACAGCGGAGAGTGGACTCTCCTGGCATCTAGTGGGTAGGGGTCAGGGATGCCGTTCAACATCTTACAGCGCCCAGGATGGCCCTCGCCACAGAGAATCTTCCGACCCCAAATGCCAACAGGAGTAGGGGTGAGAAATCCTACTCTAGAGAAGCCTGCAGGGGGTGAGGGGAAGGATGGGAAATTCTCACCAAGCTGCAGGTCACACGCTGCGGTCACAGGGAAGAGCAAGAAACAAGAAGAGGACACACTGGGTGTTTCGGAGGCCAGAAAATAGGACAACAAAATAGAGGAGGACTGGCTAACGGTGGCACTGTTCATGCATGTAGCAGACGCCGTAAGCAGGTGGCCGCGACAAGGCCACCTGCGGCTTCAGGGGGCAATTCCCCTTGTGTGGTGGTCCTACCTCATGTGTCTGTCTCTCTCTGCATTTCACGGACACCTGCTCAGCCCCCCACCCCCAGAAGTGCCCAGGACGGGTGGGAATTGGTGGGTAAATGCCGCAGCCCCTCGCCCCCGGCTGGCCATCCTCTGCAGTCTCCCAGGGGTCTCCTGAGGTCACCTGCTCCGTGATGTACCTTCTGTTGGTCTTCTCCTTCCCTGCCTCTTTCCCACTCCCTCATCACTGCTTCCTGGACTCACCTCCCAAATAAGCAACTTGGCCCCAGCTCCTTGCCTCGGGGTCTGCTCTGGGACGAACCCACATCCAAGCAGGGCAGATATCCTGTGACTGACTCCAGCTACAGCCCCGGATGGCACGCAGGCTGGCACTGGTATATTCCTGCCTATTTTCATCCAGAGACCACTCCCTCCAGCTCGGGTCAGCGGCTGCGCGGCCGGTCACATCACACTCCAAGAGGGCAGCCTCATTTGTCGCCTGGACATAGCCAGGGACCTTCCATTCCCTCGGATGTGGAGGCAGATGGAGAAATAGCTCGCTGCAAGCGGTCCTCTTTTCTTGGCAGAATGCCCCCAGCTCGGAGAGTTAGTTCTGTCAGCTCCACTCCATCCCCTCCTCGGATCCTGTGCTCCCGGCTGTGTCAGGGGTCAGGGGGCCCATCTGCTGCCTACATCGACTGGTGACGGCCCAGGCAGAGTTGGCAATCTTCGCTACAAGACTCGGGCCGGTGTTGGGGACTCTGTCACCCAGAGCCCAAGGGACACGTCCCGTATGCCGCATCCCAGCCCCCTCCTCGCCCCCCGTGTTGCTAGACCTCTGGGCCTGCAGTGTGATTCTCCTGGCGGAATTATTCCACGGCCCATCGGAGGATGAAGGCCTGGAGCTTGGGCAGGGGCGGGAGGCGTGGAGGGAGTGGCATGTGCTGCTGGGTGACGGTCGTGCGCGTGGCAGGCCTGGAGACCCCATCCGCACAGACTGTGGGGCGAGTGCTTCTCCCTGGGGCGGTGGGTGCCGCCCTGCACGGAGGTGACTGGCACCTCTGGGTGGCGGAGGCACAGTAGGCGGGGCCAGGAGAAGGCGTAGGCGGCCAGCGTCACCCAGCGGGATGGACGCGGGCCCTGAGGGGACGAGGCCACAGGGAGGGGCTGCTGCGAGGTGGGGGGGCGAGAAAGGAGCCTGGGCTGTCCACGCCCACACCCAGAGGACCAGGACCAGGAGTCAGGGCCAAGCTGCCCCTCCCAGCGAGGACGGGTGCTATGCAGGGTCTCCCTCCATCAGTCGCCTCTGCCTGTGGAGATGCTCTTCCGGCCCCATGGGCAGCCTCTTCCAGGGCTAACCTTCTCCTCCGTCCTCCAGCCTCAAAGTGTCGAAGACACACACACACACACACACACACACACACTCACCCCATGCGGAAGCACAACCAGAAACACACACATGTACAAACACACAAATACACACAGAAACACAAACAGAAGAGATACATGTATATGTATAACTGAATCACTTTGTTGTACATCTGAAACTAACACAACATTGTTAATCAACTCTACTCCAATACAGAATAAAAAGTTAAAAAATAAAAATAAAAACAAAACCCAAAAAAGAAAAAGCAAACACAAAACACATATACACACAAACAGCCACATAAACGTACACCACCCCACCAATACAAATGCAAAAACACTCAAAGAAACACAAACATAAAAGCATACAGAAATGGACACACAGATACACACACAGAAACACATATACACATTCAAACAAAAACACATACCCACACAAATGCCCATATACACATGAACACAAACACAAACACACGAATACACATACACAGAAACACAAAACGCACACATACACTCATAAAAACATACATAGAAACACAAACGCAAAAGCCTATAGAAACACGCACATGCCTACACACAGATGCAGAACCACACATGACCACACGTACAGAAACGCACACACACCCTACGATGTGCATTCATGCACAGAACTTGGACCCTCCAGGATGTCAACGCTACCTTGAGGTAATTCCTTCCAGGGCTTTAGGGCCTGAAGGACAGATGTGATGCCCAGGTCCTCCAGCCCCGTGAGGCTGTGGACACAACGAGGCAGATGAGTGCTGGGATCAGAGCCCCTAGGGCAGCTAGCCCGCAAGGCTTCAAATCCCAGCTCTGCCACTAAGTGATGACATAAGCTGAACTTCCATATCTCCTCCCATAAAGCAGGGGTGACGGTACCACCCATCTGGTGAGGATGAAGTGCACAGGTATACAACGTGCCCAGTGGGGGGCTTGATATGTAACAAGCGCCTAGTGAAATTATTTCCACTAACACTGATTCTCAAAGGCCACCATCTATGAGTTCCTACCTGCACAGCTTGGAGTCCCCAAGTTTAGCATCTCTCAGATATTCCAGAATCCCTAGAGAGCACCTCACACACGCTCATGAAGAATAATCTGTTTTTCCATTATGACAACCTGCCAGTGAGGGCTGCCTGCAAGGCCTGGAGGGCGGGTCTCACACTGTCAGAAGGCCGGAGTCCACCATAAAAACGCCAATGCTGGGCTTCCCTGGTGGCGCAGTGGTTGAGAGTCTGCCTGCCAATGCAGGGGACACGGGTTCGAGCCCTGGTCTGGGAGGATCCCACATGCCACGGAGCAACTGGGCCCGTGAGCCACAACTACTGAGCCTGCGCGTCTGGAGCCTGCGCTCCGCAACAAGAGAGGCCGCGATAGTGAGAGGCCCGTGCGCCGCGATGAAGAGCGGCCCCCACTTGCCGCAGCTGGAGAAAGCCCTCGCACAGAGACGAAGACCCAACACAGCCAAAAACAATATAAAAAATAAATAAATAATTTTTTTAAAAAAAGTAACATTAAAAAAATAATAATAATAAAATAAAGCTGCTTTGATGATCCACGTACACGTCTTTGTATGAACATACGCTTTCATTCTTCTTGCATAAATATCTAGGTGCAGAAAGGCTGGATCATACAGTCGGTGTATGTTCAACTTATAAAAAAAAACAAAAAAAAACAAAAAAAAACGCCAGTGCTATGCCAGTACTCTTTCTTCATCCTCCCAAAGCTGCGAGCTCCGCAAAGTGCCAAATGATGCTGTATCAGCCTCGGACCCGCAGCATCAGAGCTCTGCTGGGCCGGGCAGAGCCAGGAGCAAACCCTTCCCTGACTTACTGCGATGCCTGGACTCCTAGCAGGGCTGCATTGGCCCTTCCCTCAAAGTCCTTACGCAAAAGCTTCTTCTCTCCCCTCCCCTCCCCTCTCCTCCCCTCCCCTCCTGTTCTCTCTCTCTCTCCTTCTTTCTCTCTCTCTCTCTTTCTCACTCTTTCCTTCTGTCTCTCTGTCTCTGTCTCAGTTCCCCCACTTCCTCTCTCTCCCCTCTCCCTTCCACTTTATACTTGATCTAGGGCACAGACACCCCCCTGCCTGCTGCACGCCCCTCTCCTCCCCACCTCTCTCTCAGAAGCTCCCCTAGGATACAACACCACTTCCTAAGAGGAGATTTTTTGCTGGGGCGGGGTGGGCAGAAGAGAGCATAAAATGCTGGGGAAGGGGTACCATGCCACCCAATAGAAAGAACACTCCAGCTTGGAGCCAGAAAAACCTGGAGTTGAATCCTGAATCTGCCACTTAACTGCTCAGGATAATGTCCTAGGTGTGCCACTACATAAAGGAGGGACACGGTCGGCAATGTGTCATCCAAGTTACACCCCCGACCTCAACAGGGGGCCAGAGAACCCTGCCTGAGATCCTAGGAGACCACCTTCCCATCCGGAGGCTGTTTTTACATCCCTCACCTCCACCCGGAAGCCCAGGAGGAGGACGGAGGGACAGGCTTAGTAGTGAGAAGCAGAACATTCAGAGTTGGTGTGATAAGCTGGGTCAGCTGACCCTTCAACCAGCACATATAGGCAACACAAATGTATCAGGACGATTACTCAGGTGGCCTTTATGGGAAAAAGCTACAGAACCCCTCTAAACACCTTCCTACATCCGGGAGTCTGCTGATGTGGTAGTTGTGGCTTTGGGGAGCAGACCAAAATGACTTTGTGTCCCGGTTCTAGAACTTTCTAGGCATGTCCTTCAACCTCTCTGAACTTCCCCTTCCCCAGCTGGAAAATGGGCGTCAGGCTGTCTCTCGCCCAGGATGTCCTCAGGGATTCCGCTCAGCACAGACGAGGCTGCTGTCATTTTGATGGCGTTGCTATTATTCTAATAAGCTCAGAGAAGGAGGAAAACTATCTCCAAGGATGAGAAAGCCCAAGACAGGAAGGCGGGTGCTCTAAGGACATGCTGTGTCTCCATCTTGCTTTTGCAGAGAGCTGGTCTTAAATCTATGCCTTGGCTAATTCCCTCGTGTCTCTCTCTGCCCCGCTGCTCCCTCCCAACCCCTTCCTCTCCATCCTCCAAGGGTGAAGTTAGCATACCAGTGGGGTTAGCAGAAGGGACAAACTGAATTAGATGTTAAATCAATTTGGCCTTCCTCCCCAGGGGCGCTGCAGGCAGGTTCCACATGAATAATGATTTGTCTGAGGCAGCAAACTGGATTATTTGATCAAAAAGGGGAAAAAACAACTCATGTTCATTTTTTAATAATGGCTTTTGCATCCAGTCTCCGAGCTTGGCTAAGAGGGGAGGGGGAGGGGAGGGGTGGCTGGCAGGGAGGACGAGCTGGAAGACAGATGATCACACAAAACGCTTTTTCTTCTGAGAACTCCCGTTCCAACCTCAGACTAGAGCAGGGGCTGCCCAACCCCACCCCTCAGAACGGTTTTAGGTTTTTCAATCTTTGAATAAAAATCGGAATCATAAGAATATTTATCTTATGTGCTTGACAATCTGGCATGCCCTGTTGTGTATCTCTGCATACATTAGAGCTCATTTAGTCTTACTGTGGAACTCAATTTATAGGTGAGGAACCTGAAGCTCCTAGAACAGGGTTTCCCCAACCCGGCACTGATGACATTTTGGGCTGTAATTCTTGGCTGTGTGTGGGGGGCTGTTCTGTGCACTGGGGGATGTTGAGCTGCATCCCTGGCCCCTACCCGCTAGATGCCAGTAGTGTAACCGGGCAGGACTCTACTGGGCCTTCCTGGGCAGGCCTCTCCCCGTCTCCTCTGCTTTAGCTCCTCTCTGAAGTACCTGGATAACGGTGTCTGATGCACATTCCCAGAGTTGTTTTGCAGATGTGAAAACTCCCCACCAAATGGAAGACGTTAACTACTTGATGACCATGAGCGCGGAGCCCCCAGGCCTCCTGGAGCCTAAGGGTTGATAAAGTTAACCCCTGTGACACCACCCCGTTCCCCCATCATCAGCCAATCAGAGAACCTTGCACAAGCTGATCACACACCCTGCGACCCTCCTCCCTCACCTGGCCTTTAAAAATGCTTTGCTGAAACCCTTTGCGGAGCTCGGGGCTTTTTAGGGCATGAGCCACCCGTCTCCTTGCATGGCCCTAGAATAAACCTTTCTCTGCTCCAAACTCTGATGTTTCGGTTTGTTTGGCCTCACTGTGCTTCGGGCACACGAACTTGCGCTAACAGAAGTATCCCCTGCCACAAGTTGTGACAACCAGAAATATCTCTAAGCAAGCCTCCCCTGGAGGACAAAATCAGTGCTAGTTAACAAACTCTGGTCTAGATAGGTTAAGTAAGTAGTCAAAAACCACACCGCTAATGAGTAGCTCACCTGGAATTCAAACCCAGGACATCTTAGCTCAATGCCTGGCTCTTAACTGCTCTCCCATATAAGAAGTCCTCCCACGCTAGGAGGGAGGTACAGGAGGGCCAAAGAAAGACCCCACTAGCCATGTGTCTGGTGAGTTCCCAAGAGAGAAGATCCATCTTTCAGAGAAGCCAGGGAAAGCTGTGTAGAATGAGACCACAGTTCTACCATGACAGGGGGAAACACTCATGTTATACCCTATTTATACCAAATGTTAACCCCGTCTCCCCCCCAAAAGAAGCCCATTCATCTTGTTAGCAGGCCTATATTCCAAAAAATGCTCTCAGTATTATTAATTAAAATTTGTCAATAAAATCACTGTGGGAATTTCTTTTTTCTGCGTACCTACGTCATACCCTCAACTTGGCCTTTGCCCACAAAGTCAGATTTACAGAAAGTAAACCTGGCCCCTTATAGAAAGTTTGCTGACTCCTGGGCTAGAGGAACAATTGTGGAAACGGTTTCCATATCCACTGGCAGGGTTATTTTATGAGGAGGAGCCACTGGATGCCTTTGGTGATTGAACACAGACTACAGAGCCAGGTGGCCTGGGTTCGAATCCTAGCCCTGCTTTGTATTGGCTGTGTGACTTTGGGCAAGTCACTTAACCTCTCTTTGCTGATGTTTCCTCATTTGTAAAATTAATAAAGAATAACATCTACCTTGGCAAACTACAGAGAGTTCATTCATATAAGTGAATTGATATAAATGTAAAGCTCTCAGAGCAATATCTGACCTGTGAAAAAGTGCCATTTAAATGTGAGCTATTTATGGCTATTGTTATTATAATCTTCATCATCATAGTTATCACTGTCTTTTGAAAAGCCTGGTTCAAGCTACTTGTTTGAGCTCTGCTCGTGGTCCAGTTGTAACTTTCTCCAGCTTTGAGGAATTACCCACTTCTCACTTTTCTTTCCCAGCTCATTGTTTGGGGCTTTCTCCCTTCTGCAAATTTTTTTTTTTAAATAAATAAATAAATAAATTTATTTATTTATTTATTTATTTATTTATTTATTTATTTATGGCTGTGTTGGGTCTTCGTTTCTGTGCGAGGGCTTTCTCTAGTTGCAGCAAGTGGGGGCCACTCTTCATCACGGTGCGCGGGCCTTTCACTATCGCGGCCTCTCTTGTTGCAGAGCACAGCCTCCAGATGCGCAGGTTCAGTAGTTGTGGCTCACGGGCCTAGTTGTTCCGCGGCATGTGGGATCTTCCCAGACCAGGGCCCGAACCCGTGTCCCCTGCATTGGCAGGCAGATTCTCAACCACTGCGCCACCAGGGCAGCCCCCTTCTGCAAATTTTATCACTGGCCTCCTGAAGGCCTTTCTAGGTTGAGGTGGCCATATCTAGGACTGAGAAACGGTAAATATTTGATTGTATTTGGGAAAGAGATGCCACTGGGTTGGGTCTTCTCTTAGCCGTCAATGCATGCATGAAGTCTCAGTTTATTTTTAATAGGTCTGTTCAGAAGTGGCTCCTTGGAGCCATCTCATTTTCCCCTGCTCATCGGAGAGTCCTGGAGATGCCCCCATAGCCAGGCGTTTCCTAGGAAAAGTCTCAAGCTGATCTCTCCAAAGGTCACCTGAAGGACTGATACCTACAACTCAGAGTGGAGTGTTTGGTTGTTTCCCTGAAACCTCAGGGAAATAATACAAGTGAAACACTTAATGATACTTCTCATCCTCATCAGCATTTATTGAGCTGTTACCAAGCTGTCCCGAATGCGGTGCTAACTTCTTGGTATGTATTATCTATTTCAATTCTTGCTGCCCAATGGATAGGTTCTATGATTAGCACAATCTTACTGATGAGGAAATTGAGATCAGAGGAGTTAAATGACACGCCCAGGGATACACAGCTGGAAATAGGCAGAGCAAAGCTTCCTGGCTTTAATAGCTATAGTTAAGTTGCTGCACATTGAATTGACCTCTGACATGTCACGGGTGAAGCTGACACAGTAAAGGGTACACAGAACTCTTCGTACTGCATTTGCAACTTCTTCCATTTTCCCAGCCTGACCTCCCAGAATCCTGATCTCTAACAAGCTGTGTACATCAAGGCTCTGCCCAAGCCCCCTTTCACCACCCCAAAAGAGACTGGGTATTTTTTTTCCGAGGGGGGTTCTTCCACCACTGCCCCTTTCCCCTTGCCTCTTACCCTTCTATACTGGTGTTGGTTCAATGACAGGACTGTAATATCCTGAGTCCATATTCTTTTTTTTTTTCTTTTTGAGCAAAATCAGCGAAAGATTTTGTTGGCTAAGTGGGAAAATATTTCATTCCTACTTGAGAAAGGCCAGCAGAGGCCTGAGAGCTGACTGGATTCCTTGTGGAAAAATCATGCCTCACCTGATGTATTTGATCAAATACATCCCGGACCTGAGAGTATCTCTTTCTGCCATTTGGGGATTAAGATTTTCTACAGCTCTTTCATTCACAGCGTCTACATCTCATCCAGGAGACGGCATTGCCCCATAAATCAGGCTGCGGAGGACAGTCAAGGTCATGAATCTCCTTAAACTTCACCCCGTGCCCCCCTTCCCTACCCTCACCACCTGGGGCTGCATTCATGGGGCTCGGGGGCAGTGACACTGGGGGAAGCATCCGGAGGCAGTGAACTTGTTCTTCGTGCTCAGTCAGCCCTTTCTTAACCAGCAGCAGCTTTCTTATCCAACACTAGAGGAGAATGGGCATTTCAATGATGTCATTCCCCTTTTACAGATGAGGAACCCGAATTCGGAAAGCTACACTAAGAACGCTGGAGCTGCCTTGGCATCCCAAAGGCCATGATCACACAAATTCATTCCATCCTCCCTCTCTCCCTTCTCTCCTCCTTCCATTCATTTATCCAACGGAGCCTTGATTACTGAGTATCGGCTGTGGGCCAGAAGCCACACTCAGACAGGAGGCTACTTAATGAGTCAGGCTTGACTTGCCCCTGCTTGGAGCTGGCATCGTGGAGACACCTGTCCTTCCTGGGGGGTTCTATGAGTCTGTGATGCATGGTCTAGATATAAAAATGATACCGATGACGGTAATAATACAGATAACTATAATAAAATTAATGAGGAGGAAGCAGTTCCTCATTAGCAAAACAGAAATAATACCTATCTTATTGGATGTTGAAGTGCTCATTTATAAGTTTCTGGATACAGGATGTGTCATAATCAATGTTGCCTTCTATTTGAAGTGATTAAGTTCCTTGCAGGATTGTTATGAAGGTCTGACTAGTTTATGTCTGTACAGTGCACAGTAGTCACTCTATAAACGTTAGCTGATATTCTGTCCGTTGACTTTTGGGGACCTGAGGTCTTTCCAGGTCCTGGGGCAGGTGGAAGATGCTAGGCACTTGAATTTCTCCTTCTTCTCTTCTGAGATGGCTCCAAGTGGACACGGTGTCATCCTGGCATGATCCGTGGGATTCTCTCACCTCTCTCTCTGGCCTGGCTGATGTCAGAGACCCCCAAAATGCTTCCCCGGGAAAGAAAGGCAGTGTCCACTAGGGCCCGCTTGACCGAAGGGCCACTTGCCTGTGAAGGCAGAGGGACTGGAATTCTAGCCTGATTCCCTCCTGTGATCTTGGGCAAGTCACAGGACATCTGTCAGGGTCCTGGCAAAAGGCAAAGAGCACACTCAAGTCAGGATAATTCAGGGAGCACTTCATAAAAAGCCCGTTTGCAAAGGCGTGGGCAGGGTGTAGAGAACACAGCAACGGGCTGGGCGGAACCCCAGCAGGGGGCTAGCAAGGAGGGCACATTACCATGCTCAGACCTGAAGGGGTAAAATAAGGGGGCAGGCACACACCCTGGAGTCAGATGGTTGTACCGAGAGAGTCACCCCACTGGATCTGTGACCCTTGGCGGAGGGATCAAAGGTCTGCAATGACCCCGCAAAATGCGAGCAGGAGGACCCAATACACCACCTGATCTCTCCTTCCTCCATCCAACTCTCTGTGATCGGCTACTGCCTCCACTGGCCAAATGCAGACAGAAAGCAGAAGACACAGGGGGGTCACTGATGTGGTTTCCACAAGGATGTTTCTCAGGGCAAAAAGCTGCGTACAGAAGGGTGGACCGTGGATCGTGAGGGCCAGACAGAAGACGTCTTACACACTCTCCTCTCTGATCCTCAATCCCTACCTCTTACAAACGAAGACGTGGCTTCAAACCCTTTATCCTATAGCAGCTGAATCTGTCCTCTGAAAAGGATGATAATATAAACAATCAACACACAGAACATATAAGCGTGGTCCGCTCTGCTTCAAATGGGGGGTCAGGTCAAGGTCCCCGCTTCCTAGCAGCTCCCTCACCCCTTGGGGTTAAAAAGCCCTGCAAGAAGGGTTTATGTGGACCTAAGCCAGATATTCCTGGGTCATTTTAGGATTCACAGTAGCCGTCCCTCCTTAAAAGAGCTCCTCCACTGAACCTGCAGTGTGTCTGAAGTTCCCACGTCACTCCCTGACTTTAAAGTCAAGTTCATAATACCCGAGTATCAGTCTCATCTTATTCTGTTAGCCTCGATAAAGTTTAGGCCCGGAAATCAATGCCCAGATTAGGCTGTATTTGACATAATTGCCACCAAAGGAACGTCTGAAATGTCACATTGAGCTGGGAACACCCACTACTTCTTGACTTTCAAGTTTCTCACTTCTCTGTCTTTTCTTTCTTCTGTTTCGTTTTGGCAGTTAAATTTGTCCCCCACCCCCCTGCCCCGTCCCCTTCTCCCTCTGCCTCTCTCTGTATTTAGAAATTACTGTATAAATGTACGTATTAGAACGCACATCTTCTCCCTCTGGCTGCCACACCATGACTTATTTCTGATCCCAAATGTCCTAGGAATTTTAGCACCACAGTTAAGAGTATGGACTTTGACATCAGAATAGCTTTGTTGTAAGAATCAAATAAGATAATGCACATAAAATACTTGACACAGTTCCTGGCAAGTAGTAAGCACTCAGCGCAATTTTATTACTGTTAAGTAACAGTGTAAAAAAAAAAAAAAAAAGTGTAATATACACTCTGTCTCCAAAGCCTCCTGCCCCAGTCACTATTGAATTCTAAAATCAAGAGTCCCTTTCTACTCAATCTGGACCTTTCCACTAAAATAAATAAATGTATCTGATAAAAAAATTATCAAATACTTACCATATGTGAGATATAAGAATACAAAGATAAAAAAACAAAAGACGTGGATGGATCTAGAGACTGTCATACCCAGTGAAGTAAGTCAGAAAGAGAAAAACGAATATCGTATATTAACGCATATATGTGGAATCTAGAAAAATGGTACAGATGAAGCAGTTTGCAAGGCAGAAGTAGAGACACAGATGTAGAGAACAAATGTATGGACACCAAGGGGGGAAAGCTGGGGGGGGGGGGATGAACTGGGAGATTGGTATGGACATATATACACCAATATGTATAAAATAGATAACTAATGAGAACCTGCTCTATAGCACAAGGAACTCCACTTCGCTGTTACAGTAGAAACTAACACAACATTGTAAAAAAACTATACCCCAATTAAAAAAAAAAAAAATGTTGCAACCTTCTTAGGGTATTCTAGAGGAGGAGATAGACACAGTTCAAGGATCCAAAAGGTACTATCAGAAGGCAGGGGAGAGAGTCTTTCTCATTTTTCCTATGAGAATCGGAAAATTTCACAGAAGGGATGTCCAAGTGTCACGTGTTAAGGATGGCTGAGGATGAAAAACTTACAGGACAGGCAAGAGAACATTTCAGATGGGGAACAGCATGCACACACTATGTACAGATCAGCCTCCCAGGACCCAAAGGTGGGTGGAGAAGGGTGGAGAATGATCTGGGAGTTCACGTATTCATTCAAAAAAAATTTTTTTGGAGTGATTGCTATGTGTCAGGCACTGTTGAGATGCTCGGTGGGGATAAAGCAATGAACTGATTTGACACAAATGCCCTGCCCTCCTGCAGCTTACATTCTACCTGGCAGAGACAGACACTCATCACAATAAATAATCAAATTTGACAGTAGGAGTAGTAGTAGAGCTGTTCTTTGGTGTAGTAGGCCAAAGAATAGCTCCCAAAGATGTCCACATCCTAATCCCTGGAATCTGTGAATATGTTAGGCTACACGGTAAAGGCAAATTAAGGCTGCAGATGGAATTACCTTTGCTCAGCAGCTGATCTAAAAATAAGGAGATGATTCTGGCTAGATTCTCTGGCTGGGCCCAATGTATCCACAAAGGTCCTTAAAAGTAGAAGAGGGAGGTAGGGAAAGAGAGTTTGGAGGGAAATGTGACTCCAAGAGAATGGTCAGAGAGATGCAAGATTGCTTTGAGAAGGGGCCACAAGCCAAGGAATATAAGCGGCCTCTAGAACCTGGAAAAGGCAAGAGAACGGATTAGAGCCTAGAGCCTCCGGAAGGAATGCAGCCTTGCCAACACCTTGATTTCACCCCACTGAGACCTATGCCAGACTTTTGAACTACGGAACTGTAAGATAATAAATTTGTGTTGTTTAAGCTGCTAAGCTTATGGTAATTAGTTATAATATGGCAGCAACAGAAAATTAATACAGATGGTGTAAGTGCTGATGGAAAGACAAAATCAGAAAGGGAGCTAGCTACCTAGGTACTGCATGTCTGTGGGCAGACAAGAATTCAGTGTTAAATACAGTAGCCAGAAAAGTCCTCTTGGAGAAGGTGATATTTAAATGAAAACCTGACTCAAGTGATGTAGAAAGCCATGTCGATATCTGGAGGAAGAGCCGTTCAGGAGGAAGCACGGTGACTCAGGGGAGTGTGTCTGGTGTGGACAAGGAACCGCGGGGAGCCTGGTGTGGCAGGAAGAGAGGGGCTGATGTAGAGGGTATCAGGAACTGATGCCAGAGTGCTAACAGGGGTGCCCAGATCAGGAAGGACTTTGACTTCCACTCTGACTCTGATGGAAGCCACTGGAGGGCTTGGTGCAGACAAGAGACAGGGTGGGATCTACCCATTAACAGAACCTCTCCGGCTATTCTATTAAAACTACACTGGAGGGGAAAGCACTGTTTGAGGCTACTGCACTAACACAGAGAGATGATTGTGGCTTGCTCCAGATCAGAGCAGCAGAGGTTTTAAGAAGTGGTGGGAACCATGTGGGTAACAGCATGACGGACTCAGAGGGTTGGTCAAGGAGGAAGAGGCAGGATTGGGGCTTGATTAAAAAAACAAAACAACAACAAAAAACAACATAGCTTGGACTCCTCATGATCTGGGTAATTGAACTAATCTCAGAACTTCCCTCAATTCCTTTTCATGGATGACCCAATCCCTCTCATCTCTCCCTAAGCTCACTGAGGTTTTCAACCTGCAGCCCATCTCAGAGTCTCAGAGGCTGGCTGCCTTGTGGGGACGGCTGTGTATCACAGCACAGCAAGTGGGGTCCGAGCTGGTGGGACACGGGCAGCCACGCCACGTCCTTGCTGAGCTGCTGCCTCTCGTTACCTCGAGTAAAAGGTGGAGAGGCCCATATATTTATAAGTCTCCAAGCTTGCCGGTCAGCACCTTCTGAAGGACGCGTTGCTGTCTGCACCCTACGCTGCAGGGCGTTGCATCAAGGAAATGCATTAAGGAGAATCAGCAGGAGGCTAGGGTACCGTTGGTCAGGCTCCCTCCCTCTCAATTATTTATCACTCGTAATTTCCAGCAAATCGCTGGCTGTTCATTGGTGATCATCCATTATTGAAGCACTTCCTAGGGCCCGGGCCAGGTTTTCGGGAGCTAGAGCTGGGGCTGTAATCTTGAAAGCTGTTAGACAACCCCCAGGGAGACCGGGGTCTCCAGAGCGGCTGGTCATCCGCTGAGGATACACCTTTTAATTGTTGGCTTTTGTGGGAGCCTGGGATTGGTCAAGAGCCAGCGTGTGGTTTACCATCGGTAATTGACAGAGCCCTGCCGTTTTAGGAGTATGTGTGTGTGTGTTAAGTTGCCTCATCTGTGGGGATAACTGTGGACCCCCGATGGTTGTGAGCCTTTCTGCTGTTCCCGAGAGCTTGGGGTACCATCGTTGGCCTGTGTCCCTTCAGATTCAGCTACTACAAACATATAAACGCTGCTCCTCTCAGCACTCTCTGGGCCAACAATTTGGCAATCAAGGCAAAAGGACTGGCAATTATAGGCCAATATATTCACCAGAGAGTTTTCTTATACCCTCGTGAGCAATACTATCATCCAGCAAGAAGCCTGGAGGTTACCCTCTATCTCTTGCTTTTCTTCTTCCCCAACAGTCTATCCCAGATTGCCCCAACCCATCACCAAGGCCTCCTGGCTCTACCTCCAATATATAATAGATATATATGTCACCTATTCCCATGTCTTTATCTTTCTGCCACCATTACTTTGCTCTAAGTCACCACCACCATGTCTTATTGCCCCCTTCTAATCCATTCTCCACTCGGCAGTCACAGGTCTATTCTAAAACCTAAATCAACAAGGCCCTACTGTGTAGCACAGGGAACTCTGCTCAATATTATGTAACAACCTCGATGAGAAAAGAATTTGAAAAAGAATAGATACATGTATATGGATAACTGAATCACTTTGCTGTACACCTGAAACGAACACAACATTGTTAATCAACTATACTACAAGATAAAATAAAAAGTTAAAAAAAAAACAACCTAAATCAGATAACATTACCCTCATTCTCTAAAACCCTTGAATGGCTCCCCATTGCAATTGGCATAAACAATTTTGTCTGGTGTACAAACTACCTCTTTACCATGTTACACAAGAATGTCCTTTCATGATTCCAACCTCACTGGTCTTTGGTCAGCTGCTTGAGAAAGCTTTTCCTGCACCAGTCTTCTTGCACAAGCTCTTCGCTCCTCTGGGGTTGCTCATCCTCCAGATCTTCTTGTGTCTGTTCCTGTCTCATAATTCAAGCTTGAGCTTTAAATGCCACTTCCTTGAAGAGTCTTTCCGTGACCACCCTATCTCGAGCAGGTTATCTTCCTCCACACCCTGCTATTCTCCATCATTGGATTCTGGTTTCTTCCTTTGTAGCTTTCATGTCATTTGCCAATGATTGTTTATTTGTTTATTTGTTTTGTTTTAAAATCCAGACTCCTGGCAGTTTCCTGGTGGTCCAGTGGTTAGGATTCAGTGCTTTTACTGCCGTGGCCCAGGTTCAATCCCTGGTCGGGGAACTGAGATCCCACAAGCTGTGCGGTGTGGGCAAAATAAAATAAAATAAAATTCAGACTTCATCACAGATTGTAAACGCTATAAGATCTTCACCAGTGCCTAGAACAAGGCTTGACACACAGTAGGTGCTCAATAAATAGTAGTTATTACATGCATGAATCAGTAAATAAGTTAGGTTACCATTTATGATTCCAAAATAGTGCCCATAAATCCAAAAAGCGTGAGCCATCTCTTACTATACTCCCAATCTCTGGTGACCAGAAGCCCTCTCATCCTTCATGCCAACAAAGATGCTCCCATAGCTGTAGGATCTTAGGTTGAAGGAATCCAAGTGATCTTCCTGCCTGGAATAGGGACTCCAGTGCAATAACCCTGGCAGACGATCGCCCCCCCTCTGCCTGAACACTGCCAAGCCACGGACAGCTCTCTCCTCAGCATGCAGGCCTTCCATGGTCGGACAGCCTTGACTATTTGAAAGGTTTTCTTGTAATGACTCAGAACTTGCCTTCCTGAAGACGTCCACCATTTTCTTTTCTTTTATTTTCACAGTTCAATGAAGAATGTGGACTCCAGAGTTTGCTGGACTTGAGTTTGAATACTGGCTCCACCACTCACTTAGCTACACAACTTTGGACAAGTGGCGAAACCTCGCCCAAACTCAATGCCATTTTTTTGTAAAATAGGGATAATGATATTCTTATCACACTAGGGGTATACATGAGACAATGCTTCTAAAGTGCTTAGTTCAGGGCCTGATACATAGTAAGCCCTCAACACTATTAATGATTGCTATTAAAATGAGGCAGAATACAAAGGAATTAAGAGCATACACTCTGGGCTTCCCTGGTGGCGAAGTGGTTAAGAATCCACCTGCCAATGCAGGGGACATGGGTTCGAGCCCTGGTCCAGGAAGCTCCACATGCCGCAGAGCAACTAAGCCTCTGCACCACAACTACTGGGCCTGTGCTCTAGAGCCCAAGAGCCACAACTACTGAAGCCCACGCACCTAGAGCCCATGCTCTGCAACAAGAGAAGCCACCCCAGTGAGAAGCCCGCGCACCGCAATGAAGAGTAGCCCCCGCTCGCAGCAACTAGAGAAAGCCCACATGCAGCAACGAAGACCCAACACAGCCAAAAATAAATAAAATAAAATAAAATAAATTTAAAAAAAAAAGAGCATACGCTCTGGGGCCAGACTGTCTGGTTTTAACTCCAGCCTGTCTGCTCACTCACTGGGCGACCTGGGCGAGTGGCTTTAGTCTCCCCATGACTCAGTTTCCCCATCTCTAAAGCAGAGCTAACAATAATACCCATCCAACTCACCAGATTGTTTTTAAGAAATAAGTGGTTCAATACATGTGAAATATTTAGTGCCTGGTATGTAGTAAGCACTCAATAAATGTTAGCTGTCATCGCCCTCATGATTACGGGTCTTCTCCTGCTACTTATCTTGAATGTATTGTCCTAGGTTTTTGACTTCCTCTTCAGAGGAATCCAAAAGAATTAGACATGAGCTAGACAAAAGCCAAACATCCCCTAACTGGGAAGCCACATCCGTGAGGGTAGACAGCCATGTCTTCACTAAGTTTTGAAGGCAGACACCCCGTGGAATATCAACTGATGCAACAGAATCTGTGTTTGGAAATTCCTGAATTGCTGTGTTGGTTTTTGCTTGATAAGTTCACTGGTTGCTGGTATATTCAGTTAAGCATCATACCTAACTGTTCTCTGAAAGGAAAACAGGAAAAAATAAAAAGATTTGTGTTTGCAGTGTGGGGTGTGTGTGTGTGTGTGTGTGTGTGTGTCCACATACATTTGAGAACTCTTAGGGACTCTCACAAGCTAATGTGCATTGAACGTGTCCAGAAGGGAGACACAGTGTACAGGGATCCCGGACTGATTTGGCTGTGGGACATTTGTGTTTTGGGAACATCTATTAAACATCTATTAATGACTCACCAAATTGGATTTGTAGATCAAACCAAATGCTTAAAAACAGGCAGGTAGCGGAAACAGTTATTGCCTGATTCAATTCAAGAATGCCTCACAGCTCATCTGACGTTTTCACAGTAAACAGCCTGTGTTCCTCCAGGACCCCAAACTATTTTGGTATTGGATGGCCCTGGCTTCATAAGCATGGGGGAGCCCTCACTCACTTCCGGGAGAAGCTCTGACTTGCAGGGTCCATGGCACTCAGTGGGATCTCAAAATATACCTCTAGAATAAAGGCATGAAGAAATGATGGATCGCCACTGACGCCTCTTCGATGTTTTCTTTCTACCTGGATCGTATGGGCTGCTTCTTGGTGACAATAAAGTCTAACAACTTCAATGCGTTTGTGTTCCAGACGCATCTCCAAAATAAGAGTGTGAAGCAAGATGTTCTCCTGAGAGCCTTCCAAACATAGTATTCCAGGAAAGTTTCAAAGCCCCAACTCCTAGCTCCTATAATGATTAAAATGTCCACCTTCATATTTTTTCTCCATACCAGAGAGAATGTATGCGGTTCTGCATGACAGAGTGAGGATGGCTGAATAACTCCACGTGTAATTAACTCCTTGGAATATTTCTATTGTTTTAGAGATCTTTTAAATGCCCGTGTAATTTAATGAAAAAAAACACAAACTCCATTAGCCAAATTATATTCTACTATTAAGGCCAGGCTAGGAAGAAAACAAATGAAATTTGTCCTTGACCTTCTTCTTTTTGATCCCTCTCACTGAGAATTTACCTGTTGATTGCAAAGGTTTGGGTCTTAATGTTTTGTTGGGTCTTTATCGAGTTATACTCTGCACATAGTGCAAAAATGCCTGTGGAAATTCAAACACAGCTTTATTTATCACTGGGTAAGATGGCTTAATCCTGAATTAGAAAATATAACACCCCCCCCCACAAAAAAAACTTAGCATTCATAATTGATAGGCAAAGAGAATACTAATTCAAGAATTAGCTAATTAGCTAATTAGAATACTAATTCAAGAATTAGCTTTTTTCCCAGTTGATCTTTATTCATTGACTAGAATCCTACTAAGTTTCCACTTAATCATGTATTGATGGCAGATGACAGCAGATGAAGTGGCCTCATTCATTGTTTAGAGACCTTTGATAGAAGCCCAGTCTAAACTCCTGGGAATCCCAAGGAAAGCCCCTCATGCCGTGAGAAATCTGGGCCAACATAAAAGGAAATGAGCATTTTCCAAACACACACAAATGAGTAATCTGGGCATAATGGTTAGGTCTGGTCATGCAGCCAAACACGAAAGCATAAGAACTTCAACCCCAAGGATTAAACTCTTGTCCTCACATCTTCCACTGTGGTTTTCTAATATTTCTGGGATTAACATTCCTGGGAGTTGATCTCATTTTCTTCAGCATGTTCAGGAAGTTTGTTGGCGCTGACCTATGACTCAGAGCCCATATCATTCTCTCCCAAATCAAGTGCCCTGGACTGAGTCGAGGACCTAAGGAAGACTAGAAGGGACAGGGTCCATCCAAAAGCTCAACTGTCTTCAAAGATTATTCAGAAAGTCCAAGCCTTGGGCCAGTGGGTTGGTGGAAAAACTGGATTGCTCATGTTTGAGCATCAGTTCTCCATGGTCTGGGTTTCCTGCCACCTTGGCCCTGCCCAGGTGCCTGTGTGGTTGCCTCATTTTTTACTTAGGCACCTTATAATCCATCCATCACCTCTGAGCTCAGTCCTTTACTTAAAACACTTGGGTGGCTCCATCCAGATGCCGTGTGACGGTGGCTATGGGCGCTGGGTCTGGGCTCAGATCCCACGTTTGGATTTGCTAACTAGCTGTGATATGCAATGATTTTGTATGGAAAATCAAATCTGTATTAAACAAATATGAGCTGTAGTTACGGCTATGAAAGGTGATGGGCTTAGAGGAACAGTCTACCAATGCCTTATATTGAAGTGGATCAAAAAATAAGGTGGAGACGGGTGGAGGGCAGGAAGTACGGAAGCGTGGACAGAGGTGTGATGCAGCAAATGTAGCAAAATGTCCGTGGTAGCATCCAGGTGGCGGGTATACAGATGTCCTTCGTATAATTACTTCAGCTTTTCTGTATGTTTGAAAATTCTCATGATAAAATTTTGAGGATATAAAACTGAACCATGCGGGACTTCCCTGGCGGTCCAGCGGTTAAGACTTGCGCTTCCACTGCAGGGGTGTGGGTTCAATCCCTGGTCAGGGAACTAAGATCCCAGATGCCAAGCAACAGGGCCAAAATAAATAAATAAAAAAAAACGGAACCACTAGACTGATCACACGAAAACTAAATAAGTACACACATACACGCATGAAGGAAAAAATAAATAATTTGTCTATTCTCTTGCCCGCTAAAAACTCTTGTGTGAATCTCAGTCACCTACAGGGTGAATTTTATGCTCCTTTCCAAGCCCTGAACAGGCAGAGTTCTTTATGTCTCTTCTGTTATCACCTCTTCTTGCATCCTGCCTCTTGATAACACCCATTAGCAGCCCCACTGTGTTTGTAGATTCCTCCAAGCCCTACTTGTAGCTCACTTCACACCTCCATTGTCCTCCAACTGGACCTTTGTCCCCTTTACCTGGGCAACTTGTACTCATCCCTTAAAACCACCCCTGACCTTGGGCTTTTGCACCTGACGTTGGGAGGAACAAAACTTATGCCACTTAACTCAGTTCATCATTTCAACTATTTGCCATCCTGGTCTGTCTTCCAAACTGCTGGCTAGTTCTCCCAACCCTCGGTCACCAGGAAATACAACAAACAGGTGTATTCTCCTTTTAACCAATTCACTGATAACACGGTGAGCAGGCGAAGCCGCTGCTGAAGCCCGTGGTCCAGATTCACAGCCATCTTCCTGACTGTTTCCAGTTCTTCAGCCATTGCCATTGGGTTGTCACCATCCAACCTGCAAGGAAGTCCATGGATCGGTTCAGAAAGGTAGCCCACCTTGATCCATCTTTCTCCAAAACACGCTACGAAAACCCATCAGCTATCGAGTTAAATTCGAGGTAGACGGTCTGCCATCTTCCCTGATCCAAAAGGAAGAAATGAGGCCACTTTAGCAGAATGTAGAAAACCCATCTGGCCCCTGGCAGTCACTGCTCCATTTGCCGGGACCTGCCTTACTTCACGCTATGGGTATCTTCCATGTGTTTCTCCTCCGCTCTCCACTCTGTTCTTTGCTTCAGGAGGCTGACCCACATGGACCACATCAGCAGCTCCCTTGCTGTCTGGTGTCGGGTTGAGTTTGAGCACCAGCAGGAGAAGAATGAGGTCAGGTATTTATTCCAGGTTTCCTCCCAGCCAGGGCGCTGGGGTTTGTCCGTCTCCCTTTTCCAAAGGCCCTGCTTCTGTGAGATGGGAGCCTCCATTCAGGTCTCTCCTTCTGGCTTTCCTTGAGGTTGGAGCCACTTCCTGTTATGGCGAATCCTGGAGTGCTTCACTACCCCTTGTTGGTTTCCCTACAGTCTGTCACGCCTTTAGAAAGCCTCGGGTATTAAAATCTCGTTAAGTTACCCAATTTACATGGCCCACCTGCTCCCTGCTAAGAGTCTGACCTAATTTTAGAACCAGCCTGGAATAACTCTCTCAGGACTGGGTATGCCCTGGAGATGATCCTTGAAAGGTGCGTGGGTTTTCTGATTTTGGGTTTTTGGGGTTTTTTTTTTTGCAAAAGTGGGGTGGTGCTTAGCGATGGCATCTCTTTGCTTAAGACCTGATCAAGCTCCAAGTCAAAACTGATTCTGGGATTTCAAGGACCTCTGTCTTGATTGATGACTCAGAACCCATGTGTGATGACGGATGTCCATATGCATTGCATATGCATTCGTTTGACAGATATTTCTAGACCTTCTGCATGTCTAGTGGTACATGAGTCAACATACAGGCTATTGATATGAGTCCAACGTGGTCAGTATCCTAGAAGAACTCACATCCTTCTAAATGTGACAATAAGGCAATATATTGTGTGCACAAAGAAAAATAAACAGAGTGCATTGGAAATGTAGCAAAAAATTCGCTAACTCACTAAAGAGAGGTCGGAATGGAGTAGGAAGCCTAACAGAGTTATGGGACATTTGGCTCAGGTTTTGAGGCCTAAATAGAAGTTTCGCAAGGAGGCGTATTCCATGCAGAGGAAATGACATGTACAAAGGCAAACAGATTTGATTCTCCCAGTCCCAGCCACTGGTGTAGGGATGGACACAGGATTTAATCTGGGCCACTGAAAGTGACTCCCAGGACTTGTGTAGGAGCTACCTAAAGGGAGTCTCTTCTGGATGGTACAGGGTGACTACATGAGGGCTAGAATTACTAGAGCTATTCTACTCCCTTTAAGGGCGATCTAAGATTAGCAAGGGGTTGTCATGTGGTGTCTGACACACAGAGTGGAGGGAAACTGGGCCCTCCATGCCATTGTTTAAGCTGCTGAATCAAGCCTTACTTGAAGTCCATGTGTTTCTTGACGTCCCAGTTACATGAGCCAATGTGTCTTCTTTACTGGTTACCGCTACTTACTATTAAAATATTCTTAACTAATAAATCAGGCTGGACCCTTCCAAGGATATAAAGGAGAGATGAAGCAAATATCATTCTGGGCACAAAGAGCAGCAAGACTGAGATGTGGAAATACATGGATAATAAAAGGAGAAATTAGGGTTTTGATGAGATCAGAGCTGTGGATGAAAGAAAGGACAAGCAGGAGAAAAATATTAGACTTGAGCCAAGTTCTGAAAGGTCTCCTATTCCCTAGGTGGCAACTTGACATTTCTTCCCTGGGCAGTAGGGAGCCATAGAAGGTTTCACACAGGAGGGTACATGAGCGGGGTTGTATTTCAGCACAAATGGATACCTGTCCTCTGGCAGATGGTCTGGCTGACTTCTTCCTCCGACCATGTTTTTCTCCCTTCACTGAGCCACATAACCACCTTACTCACAAGAAAAAGGCTATTAAAAATGTATTTTATCGATTATCCTTGGCCTACAAAACCTTGCTCCAAAGAGAAACACTTTCCCAGCCAAGCCATCCCCGGCCGGCGTGCCAAGCCTCCCTATTTTCTCAGGAAGAGTTTGAGGTGACACCTGGGTATCAAAAGGAAGGGTGCCTTCTCATTTGTGAGGTCAGGAGAGAGACAGGAGGCCCCCCACCAGCACCTCTCCTGAGATGACTTTTCCCATCCAGACGCGTAAGGTGGTTTCCTGTTCTAAATATTTAACGCGATGCCTTCGGTGTATCCTCTAGAGGATGAGAACTTACAAGCTGATGTTTATGAAGGGGGAGGGTGATGAAGACCAAAAGACACACACTCAAACAAATCCACCCAAACAACCTTAATCCCACCCCCACTCCCAGAACCGAAGGAACGTTCATGATTTATGGCTCTGCTTGCAAGAGGAGAAAAAAAAAAAAAAAAAGCTCTCATTTCCCTAAGAGGGGCTGCAACTAAAAGAAGCAGCTTTGCTCAGGCTCCCTTTGAAACCAGAAACCTCACTCCCTTTGCCCTGACGGCTTCTGAGTGGAGCCAGAAAGAATGCTCCATGTACACTTTTAACCTTCCTCCCCTCCCCAAGAGAGGGCTCTGGAAGTTTTCTCAGTGGATTCGCCTCCTGGAGAGATGGGAGACCCCCACTGAAATGAGGAAGGGGTGATGTTTGGATATCTGCTTTGAGGGCGTCTGGGAGGTGTGTGTGTGTGTGTGTGTGTGTGTGTGTGTGTGTGCTCCTGCATGCTTGAATCTCAAGGTCAAATAGCAATTTTGGAACACCTAGCACTGTGCAGCGATTTGTGACTTATCACCAACCCCTCTTTTCAGGCACATTTTCTGGGGACAGAGGAGAGACACTGAAGTCACTGACCAGTGTGGGAAGCAAGTTGAGAGCTGGGACAGGGTCTGAGCTGAGTAGAGGGATCCCTAGAGAAGGGATGGGCTGAAGCTTTGGGAAGCTGATTTACGGCACCGAGAGAAGAAGCGTGATGGGTTTCGAGAGAGGACAGTCTTGAGGAATGAGAAGTTGTTAGCAGAAGCAATATTCAAAATATTTAACCAGCAGTATGGTACAGACACAGGCCAGTTGGAATAGATGTCAGCTGTAAACAATCAGTACAAATGTACCTGTGCTTACCAACTACGACCAGCACTGTGTGTTGGAAAATATTTTTCTAAAGGGACAAGAGTACTATTTGAACTCAAATGAATCTTGAATGTCATATTGGCATGACTGCAAAAAAATAATAATTCATGAACTACTAGAAGAGAAAAATTTATACCATTGAAGAAGTCCCCAAAGTGATACCACAGGAAAAAACAAAAGATCAACAAGATTTTCAATAGGGCTTTTTGTTTGTTTGTTTTTATTGTTGTTGTTATTTGTTTGTTTTGGTCAAATGAGTTTGGAGAGAGCCTTAGGTTTAACAAAGAGGAAGCTTTTTTTTTCCCCAATTGCAGGACTTCTCAGAGCTTCTGAAGAAAATCTCTAAGGAAGGAGGTGGTTAGGGCTTGTGACATTGCTTAAATGCTTTTCTTGAGGAGCACCTTCTGGAAGTAATGGTACTTGGACAACACTTTGGGAGACATGGCAGTAAAGATTGCTGCTATTTTTCTAGAAAGGATTGGGCTTTCTCAGGAGCTGGTGAGTTCACAGTCAGTGGAGGTAATAAACTGGGAGTAGATAGGGCCACTGGGCTTTCTCACAGGGGATCTATATCGAGCGTTGGATATCGGATTAGGTACATTCCAAAGCCCGTTCCAACCCTGGGATTCTGGCACTCTGAGATATAGACTTCACTCGACACACAAGGAGAGCCAAACCTTATGAGCTCATGATTGTTGCCTTGTTATTCAACAAAAGGAATTCATTTTCCTTTTCTCAACATGTACTGGTTTTCTCTTTTAGATACTGCTCATGGTTATCAATATTATTATTGGTAGTACTTAATATTTATAAGGTGCTTACCACATGCTGAGCACCATGCCAAAAGTATACATAATTTAGCTCATTAAGTCCTTCCAGCAAAGTGGGGAAGCAAGTTACTATTATCTTCATTTTATACCTGAGGCTCAGAGAGGTCATGTGACTTGGTCAATGTTGAACAGTTAGTCAGTAGAAGAGTTGAGAAACAAATCCACCTCTGACTCTAGAATCCAAGGTTGGCTGCGGAATGGCAATCCTGGAATCAGGATTGGTATCTGGAATCAGAAAAAACTGACTTACTGCTATGACTCTACCATTAACTTGCTGTGTGACCTTGAGCAAATTACTTAAGTTCTCTGGACATCAGCTTTCTTTATCATAAGAGGAACTGAGCAAAATAAATCTGATGCTCTTGGATTGTATCCAAAGAAGTATAAGGGCCTAGGATACGGGACATATTTTCATTAATTTATTTATCCACTCACTACTTACCCATTCATGAATAAACACCCCTTAACACTTAATATCATTATTATTTATAGATATCTCTGATGCATATGAAGCACTGCAAGTTTCATCAGGTGATGGGGAGGTTTATTTTTTTTTTTTTTCTCAGCTGGAAGTTCAGGCCAGTCGCTAACTCTAGACAAAACTCACTGTGTGACAAGTTGCTTCTCAGAGCTTCAGTTTCCCCATCTATAAAACAAGGGGTTAAACTTACATGCTTTCCAACTCTGACCTGCTCTTAAAGCAGTGTTTCCCAAAGTGGGTGCCACGAATCATCCACATCAGAATCACCTGAGATATTTATTACATAAATATTTCACCCAAGACATATTCAATTTAAACATCTGGAGTGGGAATTTGCATTTTTAACAAGCTCTCTGGTTAATTCCTACACTCATACTATGAAAGAACTGTTCTAAAGTGCTAATTCAAGGACAACATTTCTCAAAGCCGTTTTGTCTAAAAACAATTCCTTTGCTTTACCAAAGGGAGTCCTATGGCCAAAACGAGTTGGGAAAGGTTAATAATCTAAATAACTGTTGGAGATTTGCAATGTGCATCAGCATACTAAAGACTCTAAATGCACTATAGTAGAAGAAAAATTTAACCGAGTCTTTCCCAAGTGTATCTTGTATTTGATGATGGAAAATCTGCAAAGAAATCCCCACCCCCGGCTGCCTAAGGAGCATGCTTGAAAATTAGTATTCTCCAGAGCACCTTCTGAGAAAAAAATAAATCTAGGTGACATATAAAATGCATCAGAGTCAGAGCTCAATAGTCATTGGTTGGTTGCCCAATAATGGAAATGAAAAATAAATGGATTCTAGTCAGAAAGGTGTGTTAGGGAGTTGATTGGAACCCACACACCTCTGCTGGAAGTTCTCCAAGGGAGCACTTAGGAGCTCCCCAAAATAGAACACTTAATCCTTTACGCCTGACTCAGGCCAGAGGAAGGCATGGCCTGGGTGATTCAGCCCTTTGCTCCCTGTTGAAACTGTTGACTTTGCCATCTAACCTCTTTGATGGTGCTGAAGTCGGGATTTTGTTCATCTCCAAGGTACCCAGGTTGAAAGAGCTCAGATTAGCTCCATGACTCAGGGGTTTACCCTGCCACTTACATGTGCTATCCCAGAACAGAACCCAGGTTGGCTCCGCCACGTGTGAAATTCCTCTGCGCTACTCAGACCCAGCCCTCAGGCCCAGCCCTCCTCATACCCCCTCTGAAGCTTGCAGCTCAGTTCCAGTGTGGACCCTGGCTGGTCTGAGTCACGATGATGCAACTTCAGCCTCCTCGTTCTCCCTGAGGCTCTCCTTCTTTGTCTGTCCCACGGGTCAAGTTCCTGGACTCAAGAGTCGATGAGGGGCCTGAGTCAACTGTGAGAGCTTCAGGCAGCATCTAGTTTCTAAGCCCTACAATGTGCTCAGCGTCTCATGGAAAGCAGGAGACACAAAAGCTGCCTCTTGCTGTTTCTTTGTGAATTCTTCCAGAATTCATCAGATGTTGCCTTGAGGATGAATGCAGATGATGAATGATTAGGGAATTGACTCAGAAAGGATGAATCCAACCTTGTGTCATAGTGAGAATATTTTAGGGGATGCAGGCATCAGGTTGGAGGTTAGAAGCCTGACATTCTCAGTTCTCTTTTCCAGGTCATCAACCATGTATTCAAGCTAAACGCGAACTCTCACTGGAATGCAGTGTCCATGGAAGCAGAAAGCTCTTCTGTTTTGTCCATCACTTTTTCCCCAGTGCCTAGATTAGTGTCTGGCGCAGAGTTGATGCTCAACAAATAAATATCTGTTTAATGTATTCAGCCAACATTTTGGTAGACTGAAGGTGACAGTAAACTCTTTGACACTTGTCCCATTAAAAGGCCACGTCTCCATTCCTTCTCCTGAACCCAAACTCTGCAACTGATCAATAGGATACGGTAGCTGGACTTCGTATATGGTGGCTCGGGGCACCAAGAAACCCAGGAAAAAAGTAACAAGGATTCTTATGACCCAGCCTTGGAAGTCCTAAGATGTTACTTCCACCATATTTTATTGGCCGGCGAGTCATTGAGGCCATTCCAGATTAAAGAGGAGGGGACACAGGCTTTACCTCTCAATGATGCATACAGCATGTGGCCCATTTCCCAAGGATTTGACTGTCTCCTCAATGGGAGGAGAAGCAAAGCATCTGTCACCATCTTTCATCTACCACATCTACATTTCAAGGTTGTTAAGAGGATGAAATCTGATGATTTATACAAAGTGCCTAGTGTGTTTCTGCACATAAAGAAAGACATCCCTTCCTCTGGGTAGATACAGCTATTTGGCTAGCAGAGGTCGGGCTAGGACTTAGCACTCTTGAACAGGATCCAGCCTGCACCACTGTACACAGCAGCCCTGCCTAACACATGGAAAGCTCCAGTAACTGTCATCGATTGTGAAAAGCATCTGATACCATCACTGCAGTGGGCATCCCCTGTTTTGGACAAGTTAGTATCTATTTATTTTCCATTCTGGCCTCAGCATTCTGATTTCCCCTTTTGGGAATCATTCCCACCCACTGCATTACATGTCGTCTCAATGGGACAGTCACTCAATTCCTGCCTGCCCCTGGCCAAGAGACCACGTGACCCAAGGTGAGCTAATCAGACATTTTCTCCCTGGAATCTGAATCATAAGTAGAGTGACTCACACACCAAAGATTACTGGTGTTCATTCACTCCGAAAGCAGTTTGCGGGGGGAGCGACTGTCTATTACCTCCTGCTACTCAGATCCCACGCTTGACAAGTTCCCTGTCCCTTCTGATATCTGGCTCTTTTACTTTGTTAGCTACTTGATACTCTTCCAGTAACACCATTTCTGTGTGTGTTAGCAGAATAGGTTTCTGTTGCTTACATCCGAATAACCTGATAAAGATACTTATCATTGGTGCCTTTGTTCTGACCACAGGGGTCTCTTTCTTTTCCCTGAAACTCCTGCACCTTTATCGTCTGCCTGTTTCCATATCCTCTTTGCAGCTGGTAAAACGTTGTCATTAACATTTGGTTGGAATTTTCTCTTCTGGGTCAAACCATCAGCAAGTGGCTCCGTGTAAAAAAGCACGTGTAGGTGTTGGAGTCGGTCAGCTCAAATCAGTTCTAAGTTAAAGCTGTGTGACCTCAGTCAAAGTCACTAACCATTCAAGTCTCCATTTATTTGTCTTCAATCTGAGAATACCTGATTCTCGGATAGGAGGTCAATACATACTGGTTTCCTTCTACGTATCATGAGGATCTCCTGTTTGCCCAGCCTTGAACTAGGCACTGGGAAGGATCCAGAAATAGAAAAGGCATAAACCCTACTTTCATGGCGTTCATAACTGGGGAGGGTGGGCAAAGCCACGCAAAGAGATCAACAGCCATAATGTGGGAAGCGGGCATTGTAAGCAGGACAATCATCGCACGTATCCTGCAGTGACATGGGTCAGCTCAGTGCCGAACGCTTCATACACATGCTTCATCCTCACCGCGACACTGAAAAGGAGATACGATGCTTATCCACATGATACAGGTGTGCAAACTATGGCTTTGCGTAGCGCAGCTGGGCTTGAATGCAGATTTGTCTGACTCTGCACCCATGCTCTTAACCGACATACTACACCACTCTCTGCTGTATCACCTTCATATTCCTTTTCATGCCCCTAGGAGATATCTTAGTTTCCTAGAATATTTCAGCTAGAATGGGCCAGGGTAGTCCTTGTGATAGCAAGCGGTCTTCATCTTGTGGGTCAGTTCTACATAACAGATAGTCACCACCTGGACCACCATTTGGGATCCTGGTAGGAAAGAGACGGTACCCCTAAATTGGGTAATTCAAGGACAGGTAAATAAAGAGCTATCTACAGAGATGTGGGAACGGTATAGGAGGTCACAAGGGATGGTGCGGTACTGTGAGGCTAGCAAAGTGGGGAGCCGTTACCACTCTTGGGCCAGAAGAAATGAGAGGAGGGTGAGGCTATGAGAACACAGAGAGAGTGTGGATCTGGGAAGGGGCTGTTGATAGGAGCTGTGGTCCTCAAACAACTGACACAGCCAACCCACAGCAACTCTGCCGTGAGGGAGCTCAGGCACCAAACACCCTGACCTTGTTCTCTCTCTCCTTCTGATTTCTTGCCAGTGCTTTCCATTGGCTGAGCCCACCCAGAACACACAGGGCACGGGGCCCATCAGTGCAGGCCATGCAGATCCGCTTCCCAGAGCACAGAGCACACGTGGAACCAAGGAAACACCCAGCAAACATGCAGCCACTGTTTCTTCTGTGGGCGCAGAAGCAAAGGCATGGAGGGATAATAATCAAGTGAAGTCTAGGCTGACCCACTCAGAGAGGTGCCAAGGGAAGGACATTTTCCAGGTCACAAGTGGTGAGTTCTCATTCCAGAAAATTCTGGAACCCAGGTCTTCTGACCCCAAACCCTGTGCATCTGCCACTATACCCCGTTGTTATTTCTCACCCAGGTGAGAGGTGTGCTGAGACTACGGGTAAAGGATTGGTGTCCAAGCTGGGAAAGACAAGACCCCACCCAAGGAGCCTTTTATACAAGATGGCCCCTTTCAATCCATCCTTTTATTCAACATTTATTGAGCACCAACTGAGTAATGATGCATACAGCATGAATCTCATCCCTAAGGATTTGACTCTGGTGGAGGAGACAGACAAATAAGCACACGTGTACAGTTAACATGAATAATTCCTACGATACAAGGGTAGGCAGTGTCTAGAAGAGGAAGCCCGGGAGGAGAGGCAGACCCTTCTACCCACAGGTCAGAAAGGGCTTCCCTGAGAAAATGAGGCTCAAGCTAAGTCCAGACACAAGGGGAGCTGTCCTCAAGGTGGACATGATTCGGAAGGGCATTCCAGACAGAGGGGGCAGCTCGGGCAAAGGTGTGGAGGCTTGAAATATCTAGATCCATCCGGGGGTGTAAAAAGAGGTCAGTGCAGCTGGAGTGGAAGGTGCTAGATGGGACACGGGGACCGAGAAAGAATTGAGGCTAGAAACGTAGACAGGGTCACCTCCAGGAGATGTTCTGAGTCATGCTAAGGAGTTTGGGCTTTATCCCGAGAGGGACGGGAGGTGGGAGAGATGCTAGTCATGCCCTAGCCCACATCCCCAGGGTCTGATGTCAGCACCCCATGTCCACCAGGCATCGCCTTGTCTCTGCTTTGCGTCTTCCAAAGCTGCAAAAGGCTTGCCCAGCCATGCATAGGTACAGCCCAGGAAAGCAGAGACGTGAGCACCCTTGGAGGTAACTCTAAACAGAGGATGGGATACATTTACCGGTAGGTAAATGCTCTAGTCGTTGTCTCCTCCGGTGGGAAAATTCTGCAGTGGGAGGCATGTTCTATGCAGAGCCCCTAAGCTTCCCAGGGAACTGAGCCCCAGGTGCCAGGAGTAACCAGCTTTTTAACACACACTCTATTCTCTCTGCTCCCTTCTCCAGCCCACTGTTCTACTCCTTCACTTCTCTTTCCTGTGAGCATCTCTCAGATAAGCTAGCTGTATCCAAACCCCTCTCTCCTGCTTAGAGGACGAAACCAAAGACAAGTAGACGCTGGAAGGTTCCAAGGCAGGAACCAGAAATAATGATGAGTATTCGATGATGATCAGATCAGAGGCTCAGAAAGGTCATTCCAGGGGTGGCTGGCATGGAAGATGGATTAGAGGGAGGCGGGACATAGAGTGAGAGAAGGGGAACGAGCTAGGAGGCTATTAGGAGCATCTTGAGGAAAAATAACCCAGACCAGAGCCGGGGGAGTGGTGATGGGTAGAACAAAGAATATTAAGGGTGTCAAAGTTTCTGTCCCCAAAACAAAACAATGGAAGAACACTCCTCTGGTCCTGACCTGAGCTGGGTGTCTCTCAACACCCTGGAACCACAGTAAATCTCAGACCTAGAGTGAGTGCCTTTCTGAGCCCCTGACTCCGGGGGCAGTGAGCGGTAATCCCTTTAAAAAAGTGTTTAGAAGTAGAGAGAGGGTGGAGCAAAAGGTGCTTTTTACAAGGCTCAAACAAAAATTAAATGAAATGCACATATGCACATACATACACCCTCGGCTATGCCCATGGGGGAGAACACAGCAATTACTATTTATTCCAAAAATCTGAAGTGATTTGCGGGTGGGGCAGGGTAAGGTTATTTACGATGTGGGGTAGGAGGAACTTTCAGCTCCTGACTCTCTTCAATAAGTGACAGGCTGCCTGAGGGGAGTTTTCTCTCCTGCCAATGAACTTGCTTCTGCCAAACAAAGGTATTTGAAGAAAGCAAACTTCATGGATACAAGAGAAAGGGAGATAGATGGATAGATAGATAGATAGATAATAGATAGGTGATAGATAGATAGCTAAAAAGGAGAAGGCGTGAGGGGAAGTGGTCACTGCTGGTTTTGTGCTGTGCTTTGAAGTCTTAGAACTGGAAACAGTCATAAATTTACTGGTGTGAGAGATAGATAATAAACGCCTCTCTTACTGTGGGGTTTTTCAGCTCATGTGGACTCCATTAGCACCCAGGAAGCTCCCTCCTGGCCCCAAGACACCCCATATTTCCAGAGCAACACATTCATGCTATACTTGGCCAGTGGCCCAGAAACATTTTTGCTCCGTGATGTTCTTAAAGCCTCTGTGGCCACACATGTCTAGGGAAGTGGTGAGGAGTGCGCTGGATGGGACGATCCTCTGCTGTGTGACCTGGAGCGGTAATTCAACTTCTCTGAGTCTCCATGGCCTCATCTAAGCAACGGGAATGAATATCAATGCTCAGATGTTGTAAAGATTAAGTCAACTAGCTGGCGGGTTGGGAAGGGGTTGGTATGCACTAAGTGCCTAATACAATAGAAATAGAGCCACAGGTGTAGAAAACAAACTTATGGTTACCGGCGGGCAAAGGGGAGGAGGGCTAAACTGGGAGATTGGGATTGACATATACACACTACTACTATACATAAAATAGGTAACTAACAAGGACCTACTGTCTAGCACAGGGAACTCTACTCAATACTCTGTAATGACCTATACGGGAAAAAAATCTAAAAAAGAGTGGATATATGTGTATATGTAACTGATTCACTTTGTTGTATGGCAGAAACTAACACGACATTGTAAATCAACCAGACTCCAATAGAAATTAAAAACAAAACAAGACAAAAACCTTCTTACCCAAAGAAAATTCAAGGAAGCCTGACATTTCCCTGCACACTCACTTGCCCAAACATTGCCTCTGCCTCCTAAAGCAATGGTGCCCAACCTTCTCTTTGAATCAGAATCAACTGAGGACCTTTACAAAATGTTGATGCCCAGGCCCCCCTCCCCCCACTGAGTCTGGTTCATTTGATCTGGAGAAGGGCCCAGCCGCTGGCATTTCTGCAAAGCTTCAGTGCTTCTAACGTGCAACCATGGTTGAGAAAGACTTTGTTAAGAAGTCATCTAGCCTAGGGGTTGCAGAGCCTGGCTCTCTGTTCACCTGGGGACGGGTTCATTCTCCCTACCCTCCAAGTACAGAACGAGAATCTTTAGGTGAAGAGTCTGAGAGTCTGCATTTGAAGATGTTCTTTGAGTCATTCTAATTTCAATGGAGATGTCTTTTTTTCTGGGAACGTATCCCTGGAGTTCCAAGTCCAGGTTGGGAAGCCCTCTCCTGTACGTCCATATTCCCTCTGCATGGTCCCCAATCAGAGTTTATCATGTACTCCGTGTCATAACCAAATGTTTCTACATCTCTTCATATCAGCGATGTTCAGCGTTATTTCCTTGGCCCCTAGCCCAGTGCTCGACACGTAGTAGGGCCCCAATAAGTACTTTTTTTTTGGCCGCACCACACAGCTTTCAGGATCTTAGTTCCCTGACCAGGGATTGAACCCGGGGCCATGGCAGTGAAAGCGCCAAGTCCTAACCACTGGACCACCAGGGAACTCTCCAATAAGTACTCTTGGAAAAAATCAGTGGATAGGACCCCTTTATTTCTCCACACCTACTTCCCACATGGCAGCCCAGCAACGCCCAGCTATTCTGAATCTACTTCCGAGAATTTGCAAATGCAGCATCCTCTATCTGAGGTCCCTTGGAAGAGATGCTCCCAGGGTTGGCTAACAACGATCATCCTAGAGTGACAGAATGCAGGAAGGAGTGTAACTGTGGCAGAGAAGGCCTCAGGTAACCCACAGTTCACGCATGCCATGGGAGCTATCTTGTCTTTGATCAGACAGCTGCCCCGCTCCCTGCCCCACCCCCAGATTGATAACTGTACAGTGTGCTCTCAGGGAAAGAGCATAGACTTGGGAGCCAGAGAGCCCCGAGTTCAAATCCTGTCACTTACTTGCTGTGTGATCTTGGGAAAATCACTTAACCTCTCTGAGCTTCAGTGTCTACTTCTTCAACATGGGGATGACGAGGTTCAAATGGCCGGGGCTGCTGTTAGGACTGAGGGAGGTGGTAGGGAACATGTCACCACAGGTTCATACTCTGTTTTAGGCACCATGCTTGAAACTGGAAGACGGTCCTGTAAGGCAGGTGTTACAATGTTCTGCATTTTACAGGAGGAAATGGAAGGTCAGGAAGGTTGAGTCACTTGCCTGTCATCAGCCACTTGTAAGTGGAGCCAACCCAACCCTGCCTTCTGAGTGTTTGCAAAGTACCCAGTCCAGACACAGGGCATAGTAAGTGCTCAGTAACCGCTCACCCCACTCCTTCTGCCCCATGACTCCTCCACCCATCACTAACATCCCAGGGGGAAAGAGACTTCTAAAAACAATCGAATTTCTCAGGTGCTGATAACTACGAACGTAGGAGTCCCGCATCCCAGGATGCAGAGTTTCTCCTCTATCTCAGCACTTACCCTAAATACCATTGTGTCTGCCTTTGAGTCCCTAAGCACGGCCAAGAAGGACCCAGAAGAGTTTTGCTGGTCAAGCAGGGACCAGCTAATGGAGAAGGGGCTGTTTCATGCCCTCCCTTGTTGCCCTGGTCGATTTGCATTGATCTCAGTTCAGCTGAGTGAGAGCCGTCTTTCAAAGTTTATTCTGGTGTCAATTTTTATAGTTCCCCCACAGATCAATACCAGGCAAAAACATTAAGGCAAACTTTGTGAAAGCTGATCGTTCAATATGAGTTTTATGAATGGCTCCCAGCCCCGGCTCTAAGCATTTGGAAGTAAGTGGTACCTTTAATCAGATGAGTGATAGAAGCCAGTCAATAAGGGCTGCTTTCTTCAGCCCTTGGAGGAAGAAGGGTGATGTCTTTGACTCCCTTTATCAGATGCATTTGTTTTTCTCAGTTGAAGAAGCTGGCTGGGTGTAGTGGTGAAGAGCTCAGACCTAATGATAAATAAACGGATTTTTAAACATGGAACAAGGAGAAGAACAGGCATTTCACAGCAAAAGGAAATCCAAATAGCCAATAAATATAAGTAACGAGGTCCATCCTCACTAATAATCAAGTAAGTGTCAATTACAACCAAAAGGAGAGATTTTTTTCCAGACTCATCTGCTTGGCAGGGGTTGAAAAACAAATGTGGTTGAATAACAGAGAGTCTCAGTCTCTGCTACTGGGAGAGTGAGTTGGTTTCAGCTCAATTTGGAGAGCAATTTAGAATGACCGTGCAAAGCTCACGTATGAATATTGTATGACTTAGCAATCATACTCCTAAGTATACACACACAAGACTCTCACGAACATGCACTGGTGGACACAGATGAAGATGTCCATTGCAGTGTTGTCTATATTAGGGAAAACGTATAAACAAGCTGGGTGTCCATCATGAAGAGAATGATTAAATTCATCACCATGGCATCGTATAGTCAAATATCATACAACAGGGAAACAACAAGGCTATGTGCATCAAATGGACACGTGGAGAACAAAATAATTTAAAAGTTGTTGATGAAAGATTTATAAATATAAAATATATAGAAAGATATATATACATATATATATAAATGACACCATGTATGAGAAGCTCTAAAACATACAAAGCAATGTTATACAGTGTTGATGAATAAATGTGAGGTAAATATGTGGGTAAGTAACAGCAAAAATCAGGGTGGTGTTTATGTCCTGACTGGGAGGGAGAGAAATGCGAGAAGCGAGAGCTGCATAGGGAACGTATATATATTTTGTGAGTAAAGATATCGTCCTTGGCTTCCCTGGTGGCGCAGTGGTTGAGAATCTGCCTGCCAATGCAGGGGACACAGGTTCGAGCCCTGGTCTGGGAAGATCCCACATGCCGCGGAGCAACTAGGCCCGTGAGCCACAACTACTGAGCCTGCGCGTCTGGAGCCTGTGCTCCGCAACAAGAGAGGCCGCGATAGTGAGAGGCCCGTGCACCGCGATGAAGAGTGGCCCCCGCTCGCCACAACTAGAGAAAGCCCTCGCACAGAAACGAAGACCCAACACAGCCAAAAAATAATAAATTGATTAATTAATTTAAAAAAAAAGATAATTATAAAAAAAAAAGATATCTTCCTTAGGAAGAAAAAATGTAAAGCAAATATGGTAAAATGCAAGTTCTGTGAAGCCAGCAGTATCTGTTTGGTCGACTACTCTATCCTCAATGCTTAGCACCAAGCCTGCTACCTAGATGGTGCTTAATAAATATTTGTTGAATGAATGAGTGATGAACTTGAAAAATCTGGATGTTGGATCCATGGTGTCCTTATGTTTTTCTCCATCATTTTATTTGCTTGCAATATTTCACTGGGGAAAGGGGGAAAGGAAGGCAAAGAGACCAGAAAGCCAGACAAGCCTGGTTTCAAATCCCAGATCTTCTGATTAACACGATCTTCTGCTGAATCTGTTTTTCACTAACTTGTTATGGGTGAAGGAATTTGGGGGGAATAAAAGGATGAATGTTGGTGAAGTAAAAGATAAGAATGACACTGTGTATTTTTTTATAGCTACTTTTATTTTTATTTATTTATTTATTTTTGGCTGTGCTGGGTCTTCGGTTCGTGCGAGGGCTTTCTCTAGTTGCGGCGAGCGGGGGCCACTCTTCATCGCGGTGCGCGGGCCTTTCACTATCGCGGCCTCTCTTGTTGCGGGGCACAGGCTCCAGACGCGCAGGCTCAGTAGTTGTGGCTCATGGGCCCAGCCGCTCCGTGGCATGTGGGATCTTCCCAGACCAGGGCTCGAACCCGTGTCCCCTGCATTAGCAGGCAGATTCTCAACCACTGCGCCACCAGGGAAGCCCGACACTGTGTATTTTTTAAAACATTTTGCATGCACTAGCTACTCATCATGACCCTAAACCCTGATGTACCACAGGATCACATGAACCTTTAAAAAATGCCCCTGGGTGGGTCTTACTGCCTGCCAATTAATTACTTCAGACTCTCTGAAGGGTGGGGCCCCAGCATCAGCATTTTACCTAATATCTCCAGGGGACTCTGGCGCCCGCTAAGGTTTGAGATCTTGTCCTTGTTGCTATATCCTACGTTGGGACACACTCTGTCTTTTTGTTCATCCCTGTATCCCTTGTACCTGGCTTATTGTAGGTGATGGAGTGACATTTGTCAAATGAAAAAAGGAAATAAAAGCATGGCTGACCCCCATGACATGCCAGTGAAGTGAACATGTGTATATCCCCCCAACAGACAAAGAAATTGAGATGCGTAAACTGTCCCCACGCAGACACATGCTGGCAAAGGAGAGGAGCTAGGATCTGAAGCTAAGCACAATCTGGGTGTCTGACCGCTACTCCAGAATATCTATGTTTTCCTCTCCACCTGCTTTTCTGAGCCAAGCACTGGCCCAGACGAGTCTGAGATGACGCCAGGCTTCATTCTTGGGGCCTCCACAGTCTCGTGGGTAAGAGAAGGTGCCCAGCAGCTCAGGGAACCTCTCAGAATATGTGGGAGAGTTCAAAAACACTCCACCTCTTCCCTTATTTTGTCCGTGGCATGTTCTCTAGTTCGAGTAGCTGCGATATGCCAAAGACAGCAGATAAGAAAGTCCCCATCCTGTCTATAGAGGTAAACCTGCAGGAAAACAGGCAATTCGGACCCAGTGTGTGCCCTGGTTGTGGTCTGAGAATGTTCCTTTGGCAGCTTCTGGTAAGATTAAGAAAGTACTAGCATCCAAACTTGCAGAATGGGTGTCAGAACCTTGGAAGAAAATACTAGAAATAATAGAGAAGAACTTTCTTAAGACATGCTGCGACATCCATGCCGTGAATGTGCCCATCAAGGATATAATCCTATGAAAAATCAGGATGTCAACAACGCTGATTTAGTGTGATCTGAAAGACTCAGAGTTGGAGAAGTTTTAGGAAATCCTTAACCTATTTATTTTGCTTAGATTTCCCTTTTCAAGTATGCACCAGAAAAAAAAAAAAAAAAAGTATGCCCCAGAGTGATATGTGATGAAACTACATGTTGAAATAAGTCTAAAAGGGCTCTTTCAATGAGTATAAAATAAGAATGCTAAGTGATTAAGGAAGCATGTGTCAAAGTTGAGTGAGAGCGTTGTTTCTCTTTCCTTAGCAGGATATGAAATAATGGTACATCTATGGTCAGTTGTATCTTAGAGTCCATGAACTATGGTAATTTGCAATCTCCTGGAAGACGCTGGTTGATCAGCTTGCTTGTTTAAATGTTGATTGACATGCTGTCACCAACCTAGGCTCATTCATTACAGCATGAAAACAGTAGTCCTTTCAATTTGCTTTTATTGAATACCTACAAGTACTGGGTACCCGGTAGCCCAGCCATGGGAAAAACAAAGCAATTTAGACATTTTTCCTGCCCTCTGGGAGCTCAAAGTCTCCCGAAGACTCCAAACTAGGGCAAAGGAGCTGGGCTTTAAAGTCACAGGTATAAATAATGTGCAGTGTGAGGGCAGAGAGGGCGAGAGAATTTCTGACTAGGGGACAAATAGTCCCGAAGGGAGTTGTGATTTTGCTTGCAAATAAATAAACATTTATCTATCTCATTGGAGGTTGCTGAATGGATGTCAGCAACCTCCAGATTCCACCTAGTTCAGGCCCCTTAGGATCTCCAGCGAATACGTCAGGGCCCTCTGTGTGTCTCCAAAGATTATCAAGTGTCTTCAAAAATTGAGGTGTGTCATGATGGGGCATTTTGCTAGGATACTCCAAGCAGGAAATGAGAGTTTCACAGGGACCATGTATTGGGAGAAGATTAGGTCCAGAAAGGTGCTGAGTGGGGCAAACCAAATTGAAGAATTCTAGAATTCAGGGCCAAATAAGGGAAGGGGGCATAACATAACTTCTGTGCATGTTTGGATCAAATATGTGTACATTTCATATGGGTATACGCATGTGACATATGGCTTCACATGTCTAGATATGCCTGGCGATACACACGTGTAAGGCATGTTTAGATATGTGTGTACATATGTGTACATATGTCTTATGGGGTGCACATGTGTGCAAGTTTCTGTGTGTCAGGGTCCATGTTGGCAGAAATGTGTATTCTATATTTGACTCTGTACACAGGGCCTATGCATATATATTATCCTGCATACGACATATATGCATGTCTGCATGGAACCGATGTACATGCGTGTCTGAGTGTAGATGCGTGTGAATGTGCATGGGTATGGGTACATATATGTATGTCTGCATGTCTAACTGGGGTATATGGATGTTTACATATAAATATTGTACAAGAGAGGATGCGTGGGAATATTTTTATATATGTGGATACGTGTGTATCTATGTACGTCTATGTGGAAAATATGTGTGTGAGTTTGTATGCCTGAGAATGTGGACAATTGCACAAATGTGTAGGAATGTTTGTTTGGATAAATATACGGGTAGACTAACTGTGTTTTTTCTGTCGTGCTCCATTACTTGTGGAAGTAGGTTTGTGTACGAGTGTGCGCTTGGTAGGTAATGCGTCTGCTAAGTGGGTATGCATGTGTACCCGAAGCTGTGTTGTGTGGGAATGTGGACCCGAGTGCCAAAGCACATAAAGGTGTATCCTGTAGGGGCATGTGAGGCGCCATCTCACATCTCAGCAGTGCACTTAAAATTGGTAGATTTTACTGTATATCAATCAAAACTCAATAAAAAGTAGGGAGCCAGTAGCGTGATGTGACACAGAGTGACGGGCTGTTTCAGGCGGGGTGGTCCGGGAAAGCATCTCCAAGGAGGCACCATCTGATGTCAGCTTCAAGAATTGGGGGACACACTCAAGGCTCAGGTTCCCCCCCGCCACCTCTGGCCTGGAGCCCATTGTGGTTTCCTGGCTCCTGGAGGTCCCTGGGCCACCCTTATCTTCTTCCTGGGAATTTCTCCTTCGTTTCCTGAATCTCTCACCCATGGGTCACTTGCTCACTTCCCCTGGCCAGGGCCCTTCCAGTCCTGCTCTTCCTAATAAATATTTTCTAATAAATATTTTAGTACCCATGGAGATCAATGGTGCATCACCAATGGGAAATTGAATGTAAATCATCTCGGCTTTGGCGTCACCCCAGAAATCGATGTTCACACATTAGGGCTATTAGTACATTCGGAAGCCTTTGATGGATGGCAGCAGGACCTAGGACGTCACACCTGGAGTCCCTCTTCCTCTTCTTCCTGCGCTGATGGAGCCAGCCACGGGGCAGGTGCCTGCGGAGGGAACACACTCTCAGAGACTGACTGTTTCCTCCATATCAGTAGAAAGTGGTCCTCAGTGGGGGTATTCCATTCTCTGTTTTCTTTCCTAAGCCCCACAGCTTCATTTGAGATTTTGACAGCTAGAAGGAGGTGGTAGATTGTGTGAGGGTGCCCGTCGTTCCAGAGCTGGACTGATGCTCAATCACCAGTTAGTTCATTCAACGATCATTTATTGAGCACCTACTGTGTGCCAACACAAATGGTGGGCAAAAGTTAACAAAATGTGAACACCCTTTGACCTATTTACTCCTTCACTTCCTTCACGCAGAGAAGGGTGCATACAACATTGGTTAAAAGGATGCACATTACAGTTCTGTTTGCAATGGACAAAAAGGATCCAAACATTGGCCAGTGCCTGATAGGTTAAATGATCCGCGGTTTGCCCATACCATGCAATACTACTCATATTACTTATGTAAATCAAGTGAATTAAAAGTTTAAAGATAACGGCCTCCAGAATGTGATGAAAATGGACACATAAATCCATACACACATACAAATCAATAGATTCATGCCCATTCCCATGAAAACACACATATGCACCTTCACAGCACACCCACATGAACACACAGCCACGCACCACTGCATACACAGATTTTCAAATATTCACACGGACACACAGACCCACAAACCCACACCACCATCTACGTGTGGACAGACAGACACGTGACCGTTGGCCCCCATACTCCTCTGAGTGCCAGAGCTGGTCTCCCTCAAGCTGCCACCTGCTACTTCTCTCCCCGTGGAAAGAGACCGGGGATGCGGTGGGAATTCGGTGTCAGTTTTCACGGAAGCCCAGCTCGGTGTCTGCAGGCTTGCAGGGGAATGTGGCCCCAGCAGCAGCACCTTGGCCCTCAGGGCAGCTAGCCTGGACGCGAGCTGATTTCAGCAGAGATGCGGGTTGCCCCCAGCTGCCGGAGTTTGCTGGAAAAACGCATCCTGTTCTCCAGTCCGCACACGTCTGGGACACTGGACCCCGGAGCAGCCTCTTTGAATCCCTCCTGCCCTCAGAGCAGGCTGGGAGGCCCGGGGGAATGAGCTTACTGAGATTTCTAGAGCTTCCTCTTTGCTGAAACCAGCCTGTTCCCACAAATCCCAAAATAGAGTCTCTGGCAGAGCCATGAAATCTGAAATGCAGAGACAGCTGCAAAGAAAAATAGTGGAAAGGAACAGGCAGGAGAGCTGTCTGCCTTCGCCTCAAGCCTCAGAAGGATCCCTGGAGTGGGCAAGGGCATCGTGGGGTCACTATTCTCAGTACCACCCTCTAGTCTCCAAATAGACTTAAAATTATGCCTAGTTGAGAGTGTATAAACTTGCTCAGAGAGCTCTAGGGAAAAGCAGGACATTTCCTTTGGCAAAAAAAAAAAAAAAAAAAAAATGTTGTTTCTCTACCTTCCCGGAAGTTCTTTTCTGAGTCTAACTTAAAGCCTTCACACTATAGCTGTAGCCCACCCTCCTCCTCCATGTCCTCTTGGTCTCCTCCTCTTCTGAGGACACTAAGTTCATTCTCATTTTCCAGTGAAATGAGTCAAAATAGACTTTCAATATATACTTGCTAAGCAACTGCTCTGGGCAAGGCACTGTGGTGGGTCACCCAGAATAGCTAGACATGAACCCAGCCTCCAAGGGGCCTTCGCCTACATAGGAGATGACAACTATAAAAATACAGGCAGGGGCTTCCCTGTTGGCGCAGTGGTTGAGAATCTGCCTGCCAATGCAGGGGACACGGGTTCGAGCTCTGGTCTGGGAAGATCCCACATGCCACGGAGCAACTAGGCCCGTGAGCCACAATTACTGAGCCTGCGCATCTGGAGCCTGTGCTCCGCAACAAGAGAGGCCGCGATAGTGAGAGGCCCGCGCACTGCGATGAAGAGTGGCCCCCGCTTGCCGCAACTAGAGAAAGCCCTTGCACAGAAACGAAGACCCAACACAGCCATAAATAAAAAATAAATAAATAAAATAAAATTAAAAAAAAAAAAATACAGGCAGACCTCATTTTATGGCACTTCACTTTATCGTGCTTTGCAGATATTGTGCTTTTTATACATTGAAGGTTTTTGGCAACCCTTCACCGAGCAAGTCTATCGGTGTCACTTTTCCAACACATGCTCACTTCATGTCTCTATGTCATAGTTTGATAATTCTCACAGAATTTCAAACTTTTTCATTACTTTTGCATTTGTTACGGCAATCTGTGACCAGAGATCTTTGATGTGATTATTGCAAAAAGATTATGACTCATTGAAGTCTCACATAATGGTTAGCATTTTTTAGCAAGAAACTATTTTTTAATTAAGGTGTGTACTTCTTTTATAAATATAACGCTATTGAACACTTAATAGACTACTGTATAGTATAAACATAACTTTTATGTGCACTGGGAAAACAGAAAAATTCATGTGACTTGCTTTATTGCAGTAACGCTTTGTTGCAACGGCTGGACTCTCTGAGGTCTGCCTGTACCAGGTTATCGAAAACAAAAAAAAAAAAAGGAAGAGAAAGAGAAATGGAATATCTAATATTTTATGAAGTGCTTACTATGAGGCAAGCACTGGTCTTAGCAATTTGCAAACATTATATCCATCTCCATATAAGAACTCCATAACCATAGTGACTGTTATCATCTTTATTTTATGGATTAGGAAACTGAAGCACAAAAAGTAAAAGAAACTTTTAAAAGTAAAAGGTCAGATCGCCAGTGATGATAAAAGTAAAGAAGGCAGGACCAGATTCCTCGGAAAGGTACTGAGCCACTTTCCAATCCCAATGGTTTGGAAAAGTGGCAAACTCCCTGAGCCTTAGTTTCCTGATCTTTAAAATGGAAATCATGTCCCAGTTTAGGTGAGGACCAAATCGTGTGATGTTTGTAAAGGGTGTAGTGGGGTTTTCTGACACATACAAAGCATTCAGCAATAACAAAATTGATGGTGATTTTATCAGTTAGCTATTGCTGTGTAACAAACCGTCCCAAGATTTAACCATTTATTATTACTCATGAGTCCTGGAGTCAGCTGGGTATTTCTGCTGGTCTTGACTGGGCACGCTATATGGTTCTTCTGGTCTCGGCTGGGGCTTACCCACATATCTTATAGTTGGCTGGTTGTTGGCTGATCTTGGATGGCCCTGGCTGTAATAACTGGACCTTCTCCTTAGAGAGGAGGCAAAGACCTGTCTTATCCTCCAGCAGGCTAACCCAGGCATGTTTTTGTGTCAGTCACAGGGGTCCTAGAGAGTGCACGCAAAGAAATGCCTGAGTGACTTTTCAGTCCTCTACTCCATCAAGTTTGCTACCATCCCATTGGCCAAAGCAAGCTACATGGCTGAGTCCAGAGTTAGAGAAAAGGACAAGTGACAGGGCAAAGAGCATGGCTACAGGGAATTGGTGCAGCCAATACATTCAATAATAATTAGCACCTAAAGACACTCATTATGCAGTAGGCACATGCCATTGCTCTTCCTGGGGGTGGTCATTGCCATGATTATTACCAATAGGTGCTCAGCGATATCACAGAACCACAGAGGGGACAGAACCAAAGGAAGCTTCTCAAAAGAAAAATCATTTCATCAGGGCCTTGAAGGCCAAACAAGATTTTGAATTTAGGTGGGCAGCAATTAGAAAAGGGAGGCATTCTGGGTGGAAAGAACAACTTTTGCTAAGACAGGAAGGCAGTGGGAGGGAGAAGAACCAGGGAAGCAGAGCAGCTCAAAATCATGAGCACAGGCACCAAGAGATAGCATGCGGGTTATCATGGGAGAAGAAAATGATTTAAAAAAAAAAAAAGTGAGGAAGAGAGGAATTAAGACCTGAAAAATGTCAGCATATGTGAGGATTAGGTGGTGTGGGGAAACCAGATCCAAGGAAGATAAGGATTGAGAGCAGCATTCCCCGTTATGAACGTTGAAGACATTCTGAGTAGACATCAAATAAATGGTAGATAACTGTTGTAAGCATTACTGCTGAAATTTCATGAATTCTTTGGAACAATGTTGATGTATTTCTGTTTATAAAAGAAATTTAAGTGCACATTCACTAAAAAAATGGAGCATAGAATCCCCTTCAAAGACAGCAGTGAACGGAAGGCCGTCAGCATGCCCATTTTACAGATGCAAAAACTGAGGCTCAGAGGAATGAAGTAACAAGCCCAAAGTCCCCCATTGAGTTAAGTGATTGAGCTGCAATTCAACCATCACACCCTCCAAATTGCCCTCAAACTCACTGATGGTTTTTCTTTTGAAAAGAAGAGCCTGGACATCACCATTGTGTCCTGAGGACCCTGATCAATCTATAGGCCTCCGTTTAGCAGGCCCCAAACGCCAGGTCCTCCTCCCTCTCAGAGCTTCACTGGCAAAACCTGCTCTGGGAACGGCTCCACCACCCCCCACCCCTGTCTGAGACTTAGTTCCCCATCCTGCAGCCTCCTCCTTGGCTCCACGTCTATTGGATTTCTTCTGAGACAGAATGTAAGCCCAGGAGCCTTGCCTGGGTGGGGTCTGCCCTTTTAGCTGAAGACCCCCAGAAGTCTGGCGGCTGTCCGGGAACAGTGTGGGTCTCAGCAAGGCCTCCTTTAAACAGCGGCTGCTTCTGCCACTAATTCGGCTGAGAACGCAGCTCTCAGCGGGGCCATGGCTTGCTGACAGGGTCACAAATGACGGGGGAAACTCTGCCAGCACTTTTGTCTGCTTGGAGTTCTGATCTAGGAAGGGCTTGGCCTCCTGAGCACAAGAATGGGGGCGAGTGGGTGACTGAGAGCGTGTCAACGACCAGGGCAGGGGACAGGGCAAGAAGGAGTAACATAGGAACATAACGTATGCACGGTATCTGGTATGCAGTAGGAAGAGAATAAGTGTGTGCTGGTTGAATGAACAGAAGAAGAGAGGAAGGGAGGGAGAGAAGAAAGGAAAAAATGAGGGAAGGAAGAAGAGAGGGAGGAAGAAAGAAGAGCTCTCTGGCTGTTAAGACAGGATACCGAAGTCTATCACATAGTAATAAGCACACTTGTGTGACCTCAGAGTCTGATGACTATATTTGGAATCTGAAAAATCAGGTTCAGAAAACATAGCCTTTAAAGATTTAAGCAGGCTATAACAAATATGAGAGTCTTGAAAATAATAAATCACCATAAGACTAGCAAAGTACAGACTCTAGATCCAGACTGCCTTGGATTGAATCCTGGCTCTGCCATGTATAAGCTGTGTGTGACTTGGGTCCAGCTGCAGAAACTTTCTGTGCCTTTTCATCTGGAAAATGGAGATAATAATCATACCTACCTCACCAGCTTATTGTGAAGATTAAATTATTCAATACTCGTGAAGCGCTTAGAATAGAGCCTGCCACAAAGTCAGGGTTTAATAAACATTAACTAAAGTTATGATCAGAGAGGGGAAGTAACCTGTCCAAAGTCACACAGCTAGCAGAGGCAGGATTCCAAACAAGCTTGTTTGATTCCCAAAGCTACACTTTTTAAAAGCACAACCCAAGCAGCAGAGATAGAAAGAGGCCCTTTATTTCTGTGCCCTCTTCTCCCTGCCCCCCCCGCCAGTCACTCCCAAGCAAAATTGCCTCTCCATGCCACCTCCCTGGTCAGAGCTGAGAAGCCTTGCATCTCTCTGTTCCCAGCCAGGGCATGTTCTCTCTTCAACTTCCATCCTTGAAAAGGGCCAGAGCCTCTGTGTGGAGGGGAAAGAACGTCTGCAGGCAGGCTTGGCCACCCAGCTTCATACAGCTCTGCAGGATTCCTTCCTTCTGCTTTTCTCTGCATGTCAGGGTGACAGAGACCAGCCCAGGCCTGGCGTGCCTGGAGCCTGTCTGCCCCAGCCATGCCCAGAAGACCCCTCAGGGAAGTCCTCCAACGCCAGAGGCAGAGACCACAAGCAATAAGCCAACAGGCTGGCCACTGGCAGGCAGCTAAGAGTAATAATAACGGATGATATTGTTTACTACATGTTATCAACTGGGCTCTTTACAAATAGTACCTTGTTAAATCCTCACTTCATCTCAATGAGAGTTTTCTCATTGGTTCTTTCTTATAGGTAAGGAAACTGAGGCTCAGAGAGGTTACGGTATTTGACACAAGTCACACAGCTTTAAGGGGCAGAGCCAAGATTCAAAGCCAATACTGATTGGTTCCAAAGTCTGGCTGTTAATCCACGCTACAAAGCCTTACCTGGCTGGCTGCTCTGAACACTTGTTTTCCTTCCAGTCCTAATACCAAAGGCCAGCTGAGAAATACGTAATAACTGAGCATAGCCATTGAAAGAACACTGAGGCCATTTTGCCCTGCCTCTCACTGGCCCTTGTGTGGGTCAATATAATGAATGCAAATACATGCAAATCACATGCAGAGTTACCTGTCAGTTTTCTGAACCCGCAAAGGGCTATTCAGAAAACTCTGGACTGGTATTTCCCAATTTTTAGATATTTCAATATTAGTCAATTCACAAAATCCACATTATTACTTACTAATATTTTTTAAACTCAATTTGTTTTTCTTAAATAAATTCACCCCAAAGGAGGAAAACTGAAATCAGTACCGTAAACAGAAAGCCATTAGCACTTACCACAACTAGAAATGAAGCCTAGAAATAAAAACAATGAGCACCCTACAATGGTACCAAATCCTAGCTGGGTGTTAGAACCTTCCCGAAGTTTTGAGTAGGAGGGTCTTTCTCACTTACACTCGCACTCATACTCTTTTTCACTTTATTTGTAAAAAACGGAATACATGTTAATTAAAACAATGTTTCTATTACAGATCTGCAGTCAGAAGTCTCACGAGGGGCAGGGCTGCGTTCCTTTCTGAAGCCTCTGGTGAGAATCGTTTCCTTGCTCCTTCACTTCCACGTGGTTGCAAGACTGAAGCCTACGTTTCTTTGCTGGTTGTCAGCTGGGGACCACTGTTACCTCCAGGCAGCCTCCGTCTGGTCCTTACACATGTCCTCCAACTTCTCAGGACCTTTGGATCCTTGTCATGCTGCCATCTTTCTGGTTCTCTGCAGCCAAGGCAAGTTCTTGGATTGTAAGGACTCATGGGATTAGATTGGTCCCACCTGGATCATCCAGAGTAATCTCCCCATCTCAAGGATTTAACCTTAATCATGCCTGCAAAGTCCCTGTTGCCAGGCAAGGTAACATATTCACAGGCGTGGACATCTTTGGGGGCCATTATTCTGCTTATCACAGCACACTAGCACCAAACAGAGACTTTCTTCTTGGTAGAATCAGAGAGGGAAGGAGGGAGAGAAGGAAGAAGAAGGAAGGAAGAAGGGAAGGAAGGGAGGGAGGGAAGGAGCTGTTTGTCGAGTGAGTCTATGTAATTTATAATCCTGTCTGTGGGCCACTTAAAATAATTCTGTGGACAATCCCTTGCTCCATAAGTCTTGCCCTGCCACATCACAGTTGATAAGCTTTGGAAGTGCTCACATAGCCAATCTGGCTCTGGCCATGTGAGTTTCCATCTGAAACAGGAAGGAAGCAATGAAATGTCTCAGACAGATTCCTCATGAACTTTTCACTCAAGGCTCACATCTTCCTTTCAGGATACCTGGAGATCCCCCCAAAACTCTCCTGGCTTGGAATTGGCTCCTTCTGGGTTCACTTCCTGCCTGATTCCAAAGGAGCCCCTTCCAGAACCCCGCGGGGCTGCAATGTGTCATTCCTCTGTGCTATGTGGAGGCTTCCACAGCAGACCTGGGAAAGACTAGCCGTGCTCCGTGGAAGGCGCTGGGTGGCTGGCTTCCCTCTCGAACAGGCCTGCTCTCTCGCCCTTTGCTAATGACTTTGATCCTTTGCACTTTGTAAAAAACCCCGCAACACCAACTGGTCCCCTCTGGCTTTAACCTTGCAACCCAGTTGGCCCTTGTAAAAGGGGGGTGGGGGCCAGAGGGAGGCCAGGCAGGGGCGGGCACAGGCGCACACGCTGCCCAGATCAGCACGGACTGCCTCGGGTCTGTTCCTTTAATGATCGCTTCCCAGGACTCTCACAAAAAAGGACAAATAAAAGCCTTTTGACAAGATGGCAGAGCTGCGTGCGAGGCTGACTCCATCAATAACCAGTTCATTCGGGAGTTTCTTTGCCTGTTCACATGCTCTCCTTCCAGATCTCTCTGCAACTGGCTGCCTCTGTTTTGTTCACTCTGGCTTCCCACAGCTCAGGACAGCCTCCTTTCCCACCCCTAGCACCGGCCTCAGGCCCTGCCCTTGGCAAATCCTCACTTTTATCTTCTTTTGCTCTTTTTCCCCATTCCATGTAGCTACGGATGAAACAAAGTGAATTTGCCATCTGGGGAGACAGAGGACTGGCTTGCAGGAACTCGTGAAGCTGCATGTAAAAAAGAAGCCTGTTTTTTTTTTGTTTGTTTGTTTGTTTTTTTAATTATTAGCACCTTTAATTATTATTTATTTATTTATTTTTTTGGCTGTGTTGGGTCGTCGTTTCTGTGCGAGGGCTTTCTCCAGCTGCAGCAAGCGGGGGCCACTCCCCATCGCGGTGCGCGGGCCTCTCACCGTCGCGGCCCCTCCTGCTGCGGAGCACAGGCTCCAGACGCGCAGGCTCGGCAGCCGTGGCCCACGGGCCCAGCCGCCCGGCGGCATGCGGGATCCTCCCAGACCAGGGCCCGAACCCGCGTCCCCCGCACCAGCAGGCAGACTCTCAACCACTGCGCCACCAGGGAAGCCCAAGAAGCCTGTTGAATGAGATGAGGATTATGAAGGGAGCCCTGTGGGCAGGCATACATAGGGAGCAGGATTGTTTTCTCCTGGAAAAAGCATAGATATGGCCCAAACCCCACGCATGTGTCTTTAAAAGTAGATTCTCCATCCAGACTGGTTGACACACACATGGGTAGTATCAGAATCAGTATCTGTTACAAATAACGAAGTCCTAAAAGTTGCAGAGTATTCACTTTTGAAAAATATAATTTTCTTAATGCAAGGTGATCCCTTTTATAGAATATGTATAGGTCAGCTTTTGCGGCATGACAAGCTACTCCCAAACTTAGTGGCTACCAAAACCAGTGTTCATTTACTTCATGATTATTCCCGTCAGCTTTTGAGCTGAGTCCAGCTGGGTAGTTCTCCTGATCTCTGCGGGATTCACAAACGTGTTTGTAGTCAGCTGCCAGGTTGTCTGGGTGATGGCTGACCCAGCGGAGCCTCTGTTGGGACTTTCTTGCCAGTCCTTTGTGTGGTCTTTTATCCTCCAGCAGGATAGCTCAGGCTCACTGTCATGGTGGTGGTACCATTCTAAGAGAAAATGAAGGCATGCAGGACCTCTTGAAGCCTAGGCCCAGAATTGCTACCTTGTCATTCCTGTTATACTTTACTGTTCAAAGCAAATCACCAGGCCAGCCTAGATTCAAAGATAGGGAAGTACTCCCCAGTGCTTGATGGGAAATGCTACAGTCACACTGCAAAAAGCATGGATACTGGGAAAGGGGAAAGACTGTGGTCAGTTTTGCAATCTAACAGTTTATTTCCTATTGTCATTCCCTGGAACTCTAGCCCCACGAAAGGATCATAGGAACTATAGGAAATAAAAGAAAGTGTGATCAAAGAATCTGTGAAAATCTGGTCTCAACAAAGTAAATAAGCTTTAACGCAGGATTTCTCAGAGCCTGTAATCACCACGGTGCCTGCTGAGCCTTCAAGAGTGGGAAACTGCAGGCAATCCAGTGACTGACAAATTCCCAAATGGATTGCTCTTCTGGAGGGAACATCTCCCAGAATTCATGTGCTGTAAAATGTATTTTGGGAAATACTACTATGATAACATAACTCATGCTAATTTGCATTAGATATGTCATTCTGCGCTAAAGATAAAAGGGGAGCCTTCACAGGAAGTTCTGTCTTACCTGGGCCACTCCCAGAGGTCAGCTGCAATTACTGATATACTGTTAAGAACTGGAATGATTCTCTGATTGTAATGATTTACTCCCAGAATACTTCTGCCAGGAGAAGAGCCGGGCAGTAAAGTCCATCAAATTGGTGATAAATAAAGAAATCACCAAGACTCATCCCACCCAAAGGCAAATGTTCTGGAATAATTCCTTCTGGTCATTTTTCCCCATCTGTATTTATTTTCTTTATGCGGTTGACCCCACCCAAGTTTCTGCCATTTTTTATTTAAAACTTAACATTATACCAGAAGCATTTTTTAAAGATCAGTTCAGTGGTAGCTCAATATTCTGCCATATGGATGTAATATTTTGCCTAATAACAGCCCCTCGCCTAAGCTGGATATTTATTTTCGCCCCCTATTTCATTATTTGGAATCAGAGCTTTTATATCGTATTTTATATCGTAGAATTGAGTTTGTTTAGTTTCGTTATTTTGTTTGGTTTGAGAGCTGAAAGGGTCATCAGAGAATTGAAGGCATCGGACTTTTTATTTTCCTGTTTGTTTGCTTTTCGTGGCAAGGTAAGCATGATTGGAAGTGCAGTAAGATCAGGCCAGTTCTCAACATTTCCATTGCTGGGGTCCCAGTTGGCAGTAGGAAGAGGATTCTTCCCGTGTTTTCAGATAAATTGCACTTGTGGTCTCGCCAAACTGCAAGCAGGATTCAGGTTTGGCTCGAGTCTGAAGTTTCACTCACAGCTGTTAAATCCTCTCCAAACCACAGGCCAAAGATGATTGCGTTTGGGGACTCTGAATCATTTATTTCTCTCCTATTTCCTACCTACCTTGTATCCAGAAATCATAGGAGAAAATCTATTCTTAGTAAATGGGTTTTCTGGTTCTTCAGAGTTAAGAGAGCTCAGGAGAAGGTGGGAGGAGGGCGGGGGGGAACCATAGCTGGTGTTGCAATTAGCTTGTGTATAGTTACTTTTTCCCCCTTGGACTAGATCTGACTTTTTCCACAGTTCCTGAAGAGCGTGTATGTAGTAGTTTTCCACGAGTCTGATCTGAGGGAATTAGATCTTAGGATCTAAGATCCAAATTGTGAGCCCAACGAATTCTCTCAGGCTTGTATCATGTAAAGGCGGGTCTTGGAAATCTCCCAGATTGCTCCTGTGTTCTCAGATGTTTTCAGGACTCAAGGCCAACAATTTCAGTGCTCTGAGCCTCAGTTTCTTCATCTGTCAAATGGAGATGTGCCATAAACAAACTAGGTGAGCTAGCGGGTTAATGTGCCAGGCACTATTCTAAGTGCTTTACAATGAAAACTCTTTCACTCCTCAGAACAGCTTTATGAAATAAGCCCTATGGGGATTCCCATTGGACAGATGAGAAAACTTAAGTCAGAGAAACTGTAAAACATACTGTGCACTGTAAATCAACTACACTTCAACAAAATGCATACATACATACATACATACATACAAAAGGACTGTGTACAATTCCTGGCACCCAGTGGGCACTCAGTGTACCAGGTGATCTCTATGATCCTGAGCCATCCCATTCGTCATGACGTATTGTCATTGCTTGTTTACCTGTCTGACTTTCCCCACAGACAGTAAGCTCTGCTAGGACAGGGATTGCATCCAGTCCCCCACTCATTGTCCTCAGGTCCTGGCCAGGAGGGGATGCTTCATAAATGTTTACTGAATGAAGTGAATGAATGGACAAATCCCAAAGTGGTAGCAACTCGGTTCTCCACCCACAGCCTGGCCAAAATTCTACCTCATCCTGCCAATCCCTCACCTGGTCAGGGCTTTGCAGGAAAAGAGCTCACACAAAGTACCCCCCCAAAAAAGGGAAGGGGTTGATGAGTGGGAACATGGACCCCCCTGAGATCTGAGCAGTGGAAAAAAAAAAATTCCCACAGAAATTGTTTAAACAGGGCCTCCCATCACTCCCTCTATTCTTGCTCGTGAAAGGAGAAAAATGAGATGCAAAGTCCCCATAAACAATAAACTCGTGGAATAAGTCGAATCAAATATCAAATAACGAAGGAGCCCAGACTCATGAAATTATTTGTAGAACCAGAAAGATAGTTACAAGAGCTAGCAGAAGTTTTTGAAGACATTGCAGAAAACATATGTTGAGAAGCATGGTTCACTTTTAAGCCAAGAGATTCTAGACCTGAGATGCAATAGGTAAGGAGAGCTGATTTGGTAAGCCTGGTACAATGGTAGCAGACAGTAGAAGACCTGAAGTTTAAAGAGGAAAACTCCAACATAAGTTAGTGGCAGAATAGGCCGAATGTTGAATTCAACAAATATTGAGTTGAGTGCCAATTATATACATGACAGTCACTGTGTGACAGGCTGAGTTCATGACAGTAAATAGGTCATATTTTCTCCCTTGGTCTTGGGGGCCTGTATGAGATGGGGAAATTTAACTGAAACTTGGACAACCTTACAGAAAACCTAGGAGCACATAGACCGACGTAATCAATGAAAAAAGTCTAGCCACAGGTTTGAAACTGAACAGAAAGAATAGATATAAATTTGAAAGCAATCAGTTATTCATTCAACAAACACATGAGTTAAGTTTTAGCCATTCTGTGAAATGGGAAAAGTTTGTCCTTGGGGCTTTCCTACATCCTCTTTCAGCACATTTTTATGGCCTCCTGATTTCTCTCCCTCTTACCTCACCAACTTTTCAATTCTCTCTTGCTCTATCTCCCCCCACCCCACATTCCACAGTTTAAAAGTTGAGCCTCAGCTCCTTGTAAGTAGGAATGGAGAAACTAACTCACGCAAGGGTGCAAATGACGAAATACAGCCTAACGCAGTTTGCAACATTAGTAATCCAGCATAAACCAGCATTTGCTTTTAATCCCGTATTTGCTTCTGCCAAAGAAACAAATCTTTAATTGCAGAATTTCCAAAATAGAGATTTTGCTGTGGGAAGACATAGGAAATGCAACCTTTCATAGCTACAGATTTCTTTTAAGGCATTTAATTCACAGTCAACAGTTTCAGCAAACCATTTATTAAGCTCCTAATACATGCCAGGTGCTTGAACAAGTGCCATGTTGCTTATTCCTCACAGCAATCTCAGAACTGGGCTTTGAGAAGTAAGAAATGGTTTACAGAATGGAGAGAGGCACCGCCTGAGGAAGTTTCAGCTCTTGGATATGGAATGGCGTCACGGGGGAGAAAGGCATATGGGGTGGGGCATGGGGGTCTGGGGCAGGAAGGGAAGGGAAGAACATAGTAGCAGAGCATGAGAATCAGAACCAGACAGTGGAAAATAGCAATTACAATGGCTGATATGTGTGAATCAGTGTGAACTGGGGGCCAGGCCCTGACATCCAGCATCTCCCCTAACTCTCACAGCAGACGTTGGGCTGTAGGTGTAATTGTCATCATCATGCTTGGTGGATAGTCGAAGAAACCGACTCTGACACCTAAGTAACCCATGGCAAGCAGCACAACCAGAAATCAACCCAAGGCTGCCTACTTCCAGTACCCACTGAGCCACAGAGGGGCTGTGAGGGCCATGTTGGCTTTCTTATGTAGAGGAGGCAAGGGGAACTCCCAAATGGTATTAAAATGCTATCCCCAGGTCAGTGTTCTGGCACGAGAACAAGTCTTGGAGTATGGTTAGAATGATACCTTATCTCTAAAGGTAAAATAAGACTCAGCATCTTTGTTGAACTTACAAAGAATTATTATAGAATTTCTCCCATCGACCTTCCAAAGCACTTCACAAATGGCGCCATGTGGAAGGCCAGAAGAAGGTAAAAGTCTGAACCAAAGTGTCTAAGAAGATCTGAGTGAGACTTGGGCCCCCAGTGGTCATCTGCCCTCCGCATACACCAAGAACCAGAGCGTTTGGGGGTGTATGTTTGTTCTTATCCACTGAAATTCAGACAGGGCAGGAAGACAGCAGTGGGGGACCCAGGCCCAACATCAAAACCTTTCACCCAGAGCTGTCAGAGTACTATGCCCCACTCCTCACAAACTAGCTCTGCTAATAATCTTTGTGGGCCTTCAGCCTGCACAGAAGTTTACCAGGCTGGGCGACTCCATATTGAAAAGTTGTTAAATGTGAAATAAACATAGTTTATTTCCAACCCTTAATGGATGTCCGTGATTATCGTTTGACGCCTTTAATTCCTAATAATGACATCATCCTCTTTCCCAAAGCAGAATGAGGCTCTGAGTTGGAAAGTGACTCCTAGGGAAACCTCCATGGATTTGGATAATATTCAAGCGGCTCCCGTGGCCCCCAAGTCTGAGACAGACTAATCAAGGAGGGTGGATAATCTCTGGTATTGTCGGAGATTCCGATCTCTTAACTGAGATGAAAAGACCAGACCGGTCTCCATTTCCCTGGCTCAGTGGTCAGTAAGAATGCATCTCATCTCACAGGAGCCATGGGAGCCCCAGGCCTTGGACAAACTCCAACGTACTGTGTCCTCCCTAACTAGGCCCCAGATGGTATCGCAGACTCACGGTAGAATGTCAGAGGCCCTTTGAAATGAAACGGCACTCACTCTACTTGTGGGATCCTGTAGGTCAGGGAGATTAAGAGCAGTATCATAGGCCACAGAGTCACTTGTTCAGTCAACAAACATATATTGAGTTCCTGCTGGGCTCCAGGTCCATGATGGGCATTGGTGGACAAGTCTGACCCTGGACCTGCCACTTGGAGCTTGCTGCCTGGTAGGAAATGCAGAAATTAAACCAACCATTATAAATAATGAGGGCAATTTATATCAGAGTGCACAGGGCAGCAAAGGAGAGGTTGCAGGGGCTAGGGGGTCCTGTCTGGGGTACAGTGAGGAGCCTTTCAGGAAGGCCTTCCTGAGGGGGAGATGCATGAACAGAAATGTGAAGGAGAGGGAGCCAGGTGATGGGGGGCAGGGTGGAGGCATTCAGGGTCAAGGGAATGGCTTGTGCAAAGATCCAGGGGCAGGAAGGGGCACAATGTGAGAGGAGCCACAGAAGGACCCGCATGGTTGGAGGAGGGAAGCTGACAGATGAAGCCAGGAGAAATCAACAGCCATTCTAGAACTGAAATCCAGGGCTCCTGGCTCCTACATGGAACATAATTAATGACAGAGGGGAAAAGTGCAAATAGAACTAAAATGTGGACCTTGCCAGTGTATGAGATGAGAAAGTTTGCCTTGAAGGCCTTCCCGCTTTCCCCTTCGAGACTGAAGGTATTGATGAGCACACAGTGTCACAAGGGAGCATCAGGGTAATTGCACTTGAGGCTGCTGGGTGTTCCTGAGGCAATCTGATACCGGAGACTGCCCCTCTCTGGCCTGAGCAGGTGAAGTCTGCAGGGAAGACTTGCCCCAACTCGCTGCCACTGCACAAAGCAGCAGTGACTGCACTTGGGAGAAACTGTGGCCTCCTGGCCACGACACCTAATCACCTTGGAAGTCAGCTGGATGAACACACTGCCACCATGGGATCAGCGCTCCTCACTGTGTCACGGGGCCGGGACTAGGGTTAGGCAAGCGAGGCACTCACCTTGGAAATGAAATTTAAGGGGGGTGCCAGAAAACACCATCATCGAGATAAATAATATTTTAATGCAGCATTTCAAAAATCAAACTGAATGCCAAGTATCCATAATGAAGAAAATTTCAAAAGTTTAAATAAAGACGGGATCCAACCCTGCTCGTGTACAACTCAGCCTCACTTGACTCACCCTAATCCTGGCCCTGGTTCCACTAAAACTTTATTTACAAAATCAGCTGGGCAGCCTACGGGACATAGTTTATCAGCTTCATTTTGTTACAAATCACATTAAACTCTTATTTGACTACTGGGGTTTTTGGTGTCCCATAAATTTTGTGTCTAAGAGAAGTGCCTCCCCCTTCTCATTGTAGTTCCAGACCTGCTGTGTGTGCTCAGGCAAATAACTTCCATCTCTGAGCCTAGGTGTCTTCTCTTGTAATACACATGGGAATAGTGGTCTCAACCTACAGAGTTGTAGTGAGGATTACCCCCGTAAAAGACATTTGCACAGTTACTAGCACTCGATAAATAGTGATTGCTTGCATGGCTATAGTAAATATTCTGTTTATCGATGGCGCTTTTATAAGAGTTCTCTCCGGGGCTTCCCTGGTGGCGCAGTGGTTGAGAATCTGCCTGCCGATGCAGGGGACATGGGTTTGAGCCCCGGTCTGGGAAGATCCCACATGCCGTGGAGCAACTAGGCCCGTGAGCCACAATTACTGAGCCTGCGTGTCTGGAGCCTGTGCTCCGCAACAAGAGAGGCCGCGATAGTGAGAGGCCCACGCACCTCGATGAAGAGTGGCCCCCGCTCGCCGCAACTAGAGAAAGCCCTCGCACAGAAACGAAGACCCAACACAGCCATAAATAAATAAATAAATAAATAAAGTCGTTAGAAATCCAAGGTGAATTGCTTAAAAAAAAAAAAAAAAATAAGAGTTCTCTCCAACAAGAACCAAGTCTGGGCTTCAGGGGACTTCAGAGGACTTGGCATTCTCTAAGGATGTGGCAACTTTCTCACTTAGGAACAAGCCTCCCTTTGGGTAACTTGGGCAACTTGGAGCTGCCTGCAAAGAAACTGTTCAGCCAGGGCCAGAACCAGGTGCCTCGTGGGCTCCCAGAGTTCAAAACCCCATCACGGGGTGGCCCAGACTCTTGCCATGAATTTGAACTTGTCCTGCAAAACTGAAGTGTTTCAGGACCCAGGCACGCAGCATTGTAAAACGGGGCAATTAAACCTATAAAACCAAGGTTTACAGGGGAGTTTATAGTGTCAGAGGCTTTTTATGGCTTTTTTAGATTAGCTTAAATAGAGGAAAAAAGAACAGGGGAAAGAAAAAGAGAGGACTTGAAACTTGAGGAGGCTTAAAAGTTCAGAAAGAAGCTTTTAGGAAGCACAGAGGGGTCATGATCAGAGGCACGTTTTTCCATCTTGCTGTCTCTTGCAAATTGGAGCAAAAAAAAAAGTCAAGACTTGCTGTCTGTCACCACTCCTTTTTTTTGCCTTGTCCTTGGCTGTCTGAAAAGACCTACAGGGGCTGGGGAAAGTCCCGAAGAGGGACTGGAGAAAGAATGTAGGATTTGAGGGAAACCAGCGAGTCCCTTGCCGGTTCCGAGCATGCTTCTCCAGACCTCAGGAGGCAAAAGCCTCAGCGCATCAGGCAGGCCCATGCAGTAAGGAGCTGACCTACAGTGATGGACGTTTGTCATAGGAGATGGGAAGTGTCTTCATCAGCCATAGGGTGACTTCGGGCCTCAGAATACGGACCGCATGGAGAATGTACACGTTACTTCAAAGTCCTTCAGACAGAGGTCTGAGAACCAGAGTTCCATCTGGCCACCATCTTCCCCCTTCTCTTCCCTTCACCCACAGTGGTCTCCTTCCTCTTTCTCAAAGCATCCGTGTCCCTCCTGTTTCCTTGGCTCAGGCAGTGCCCTTTGCCAGCAATGCCTTTACAGCATGCTTCAGGTTCCTCACACCCACCTTGAAGGTTCACTTCTTAATGAAAGAGCTCTCCACGATATTAAACAAAACAAGCAGGGCTCATAATTGTGGATATAGTAGGCCGTCACCTGTACGGTGGAAAAATGCATACATGTGTATGTATTTGTATTTGTTATGTGTATTATAACACGCAAGATTATAATGTTTTTAATTTATCAAATACTTGAGAAAGGACATGCAAGACATTGTAACAATATCTGACTCCAGAGAGAAGTGGGTGTCTGAAAGACACAGAAGAAAGAAGACTCACTTTTCCCCCCCTCCCCGTCTCCCCTTTTGTAAATTTTAACTTCCTTCTCATGAGCATGGAGAACCTATTCAAAACTCAGATTAAAATTTATTTTAAAAAATATTTAAACTACCTGGTGGTGATCTGTACTATAGCTTTGCAAGATGGCACCACTGGGGGAAACCAGGTGAAGTGAACACAGGCTTTTTCTGTCTTATTTCTTACAACCATATGTGACTCTCAATTATCTCAAAATAAAAGGTTTAATTAAAAAAAATAAACTCGCTTCCTCAAGAGACCTCTCTGCGTCCCCTGCTGCCCAGATTAGTCCTACCCAAAAGGGACCTACCTTGAACAGGCGTATGAGTTATTTAAGCCCTACATCAGTCATAAATGTTGGTAGGCTATATTGGTTGTTAAATACTTCCAATATCATATCTACATATTTATACTTTTATAGTAACCTAGACTTCTCTTTCAAATGCACTTGTCAAAAATTTAATTACATAGTTGAAAAAGTTTTCAAATTCTGTTTCTCCCACTAGACTACAAACTCCATGAGGGTAGCAACCAAAAGGGTCCGGCTCACTATTCTCTCCCCAGTGCCTGGCCCACGCCTGGCATATAGCAGTACTCCCGTAAATATTTGTTCAATACATTAGAGAACTATTACCTGTAAAAAAACAGTAACTCAGCACCCGTTAGCAACAGAGATTTGACCTAAATAAGCAGCCTTCTTCTTAGGCACTGAGGATTTCCAAATAAAGTTCTACAAGAGATCATTGGATTGGCTTGATTTGGCCCATTTAGTATGCAGCACTCCTATTGGACATTTTTTTGGGCCACCATTCAGTACGGAGCATTCCTATTGGCCACACTGACAGGTCTGATGCTTATCAAGGTGCTTCCAACCAACTTTTCCACAATGGCTTCCCAGGCTAAGTTCGCTTCTCCTTTTCCACTCTTTAGTTGCCTAGCATGCCAACTTATGGTATTTGCATCTTTTATCTTTAGATAGAGGGCTTTCTTTGGCTGGAATCTATCACAGAGAAGATACAGGAGAGGAAGTAAAGGTCCTGGTTAAACGCAGGCTCCTGTCCGTTCTAGCTCTGCCGCTAAGCGTGGTCTCAGACAAGTAACTGAACTTTGTGCTTCTGGGCGTCCTCATCCGTAAAATGGGCTAATAACAGTACCAGCCTCAAAGGGCTCTTGTGAGCCTTAGCTGAGTTAATACACGTCAAGAGCTTAGAACCACAGACTGATATACATTAAGCATTTAACAAATGTTAGCTAAAAGCACTGTTCAGAGCATTTGAAGGGTCCTCATGGCATGGTGACTGGTTGATTTTCTTTCCAAAGCTGATCTAACTCAGTTTGAAATTTTGGTTGTGCCGCAAAAGTCAAATTCAGTTCTCTTGGTGAAGGAACTTAAACTCTGCTATTTCCTGTCCTAATTATAGGCTTGTTTCAGCTGATGTAACCCTTGTTTTCCATTAAATGTATTCAATGTCTGGGTTGATTATTTCTTTGGCTAGATCCTTAAAAATTTTTGAATGTTTATTGAGTTCCAAGAATTCTACTGAATGCTTACATACATTATTTTATTTCATCATATTTAATCATAATTCTGATTTTGAAATAATCATTTTTAAAAATGAATCAAGCAGCGGTTACTGTGTTAAGTATCTTAGCTCATTTAACCCTTGGAAAGGCCCCATAAAGTGGATGTTATTATCACGTATGAGATTAACTTTTTCAAGATCACAGAGGTAGTCACTGGTAGAACAGTGATTTGAATACCAGAGCTCGTACTGTAATATTTCCAGACTTCCCATCTCCACCCTGCTTATACAATCATAATAAAAAATGTAAATAATTATTGTGTGCTATAGTAATACATAAATTTCATACTCAAAGTTATTTATGATTTGTTGGAGATTGGGGGATTTTGACAAGCACAGGTCAGGCAGGTTATACCCAAGTGTGTGTGTGTGTGTGTGTGTGTACGTGCACGCACGTGCGTTCTTTTTCTCACACGTGATATTTCCATGTTATATTTTTTAAATGAAAAGTTAGACTCAATTGCTGAGGGTCACAGATACATCTCCACTTTAGGCAAATTTCTTTTAAAACTATGCATTTTTTTTGGAAAATTAGATTAAAATTTTAAGTAGAGGGTTTAGCTCTTAAAAACTACATTAAAGGAACATGTATCACTCATTTTTGGAAATTTAAATGAAAATTTAAGTAGAGGGTTTAGCTATTAAAAAACTATAGTGAAAAAAATACGTAGCACTCATTCTTTGCAAATTAGATAGAAATTTAAGTAGAGGGTTTAACTAATTTTTTAAAATTACAGTGTACTCCTGTGGGGGAAAATGAATTTTTTATAATGTAAATCATCATCTCTGTATGTCATCCACATCCCCCACATACATCTGATTCTTACACTTGGATTTTCTCATACTGGGTGAATCGTCTATATATCCTAGTAAATAGATGAGTTGGGGTGGCGCTCATTGCATATTTTCTATATCCAGATATCCTCCAGGGCTCTGCAGTTACTATGGAATAAAGTTCCGAGTATATATCCTGGTAATTCAGGCCAGCCAATACACAAGTTGATTTTGCTTCTTTGTGGTTTCTAATAGCCTTCCCTTCATCCTGCACCATTTTTTTCTGGGCAGGAAACCCAAAGGGACAGCAATCAGGAAGAGGATTCCATCCTTGCCTTCTCCCTTTCAGTGGAAGTGGATAATTCAATCAGTCCACAGACGTTAAGGCCTCATCAGCTAGCAAGGGAAGGCGGTCCTGAAGCCAAGTGGATTCAGTGTTCATTGTTCTCTCTGTCTCTTCCTCTCTTCTTTTCTTCCTTCTAAGCTAAATCTAATGGAAGACAAATCAATCCACACCGAAAGGGGAAAAAAAAAAAAAATCAGGCTTATTTTCACAAAAAATTTTGTTTTGTTTTTTTGGATCAGAAACACAGGACTTCCCAAATCAAGTTAAGTGAGTCCCAGATGTGGACTCATTTCAAATGAAAAACACACCCCCATCATCTCAGGCAGAATTCTGCTTGAGGAAACCGGTGATTGCGATTGCAATGCCCGACACAAGAGGATTTCTCCAGAGAGAGTTTGTCCCAGACTGTGGAGAGGAAGAGGAATGGGGGAAGATGAAGGGCTGGCATGCTTCTCCTCCCCCTGGGGAGAAGAGAGACAGGATTCAGGTTAATGAGGTTGGAGGGTCGATGTGAACCAATCCGAAGAGTGGAAAGCATCTTTGAATAGTGCCGAGGATGGCGAGAATTGAAGCTGCCACATGCTAAAGGCTGGGTTTATTAATGAGACGGCACTGAATCCATATTACACAGCCTAGACATGTAATGCCCGAAACAAACAAAACCCAATGAGAAATGACAGTGACGCTCACACTTGTGGGCATTCTGGAGAATTCTTTTTCTGCGGGAGAATAGCAGATGGCAGCCGGAATGCCGGGAAACAACGTGATGCGCAAATTAATATATTTCTTTCAAAGGCTAAGAGGAGAAGAGGGCCTTTTGACAGCCTTTGATTCGGCCATTAATTTTCAAAGACTGATCAAGACACTAACATGTCACATGGACTTTCTTCTAGTGTTGGACCAAAAGAAGAATGTTGAACCGTGTAACCAAAGACGTCTCTTGGTGAAAGATCCTCCTTTTAACGACTATAGTTTGCATTTTTATCAATGTCATGCTGCACGTAGGTGAAAACAGTCATTTAAATGTGTTTCTTCTGTCTTCTCCTAATAGGTTTGATTTTACATTTCTTGCCATCTGGTTTGTTGAACAGAAATATGGAAGTACTGTTACTCTCTATATGCTTCTTACGGGGCTTAGTCGAGGATGTGGCCTTTTCCTTTTTACTAAACTAGACTCTAACCCAGATTTTACCCCCAAACAGGCCATTTGGGTACTTTGGCAAGGCTCTTGCTCTTTTTTAAGCAGAACCGTTGAACCCAGTACATCTTATGATGAACATCTCAGCCATTTCTTCCACAGCACATGCAGTATCCTACCTTGCTGTGCATCCCCACAGCATCTTAGCAGAGTTTATTAAACTAAATTGAGCTGGATGAGTTAATGTAGCTTTCCAATAATTATATTTCTCAAATTGGTCCCATAATAGCAATAATTGCTAGCATGCACTGAATGCCAGCACTCTGCTTAGAGCTTTAAATATACTTGCCCCTTTGAGACTCATCTCAACCCTATGAAGTTAAGGTTGAGCCCATTTTGCAGACGAGGAAACCAAGACTCTGAGTGGCAGAGCTGGGATTCGAAGCAGTTATCATTTACTAAGTTCCTTGCACTTTGCTTGCATCTTATACTGTGGGTCCAGCCCTACACTTCCAACAGAGGACAGACACTTGGGAAGGAGTGTGTGCAAACTGTCAGGGAAGGTTACAAGGGGCTTTGTCATAGTAGGTACCAAGTGCATTATGAGGTTGCTTGACCATGGGGTTCTGGCCTTGGGTAGAGGCACATGACTCCAGAACATGAGTGACCATGGGGTGAGGGGCACCTAAGGAGGTGGGCAAAGGACTGGAGCTGTGATATTTCTAATGAATACAATCCAATGTCCAAAATATACAACTTTGTCATGTCCGAGATATGAACCTGTATTAGTTTCCTGTAGCTGCTGTAACAAATTACCACAAATTCGTGGCTTAAAACAATAGAAATGTATTCGCTCAGAGTCTGGAGGCCAGAAGTCCAAAATCAAGGTGTCAGCTGGGCTGCATTCCCTCCAAAGGCTCTAGAGGAGAACGCCTGCTGGCGTCCTCCAGCTCCTGGTGGCTGCTGGCTTCCTTGGCTCATGGCTACATAACTCTAATCTCTGCTTCATCTTCCTCTGTGTCTGTGTCTTCTTCTCTTCTGTCTCGTATAAGGACACTTGTCGTTGGGGTTAGGGCCCACCTGGGTAATCCAGGATGATTCCACCTTGAGATCTTTAACCTAATTACATCCATAAAGACCCTTTTCCCAAATAAAGTCACACTCACAGGTTCTGAGGGTTAGGATGTGGACGTATCTTTTTGGAGGGTCACCATTAACCCACTACCACCTGTAAATCAAATATTAAATAAATAGAATCACTGAGACCCTAGACTAGTAAAGTGGAATTCTGTTGAAAAGAAGGCAAAGACCATGAATTAGAACGTATCTCCTCCCCTTAGCACTTGGCCCCATGCCTGGCACCCAGGAGGCTTCATAAATAGCTGCCTTTTGAGGGCCAGCGGAGCCCAGTAGAAATGGCATAAGCTTCGGCAAGTTTAAATATGGACTCTGCCATTTTCTAGTTCTGGCTTCACATAAGTCATTTTACTTCTTTGAGTTTCAGTCTTCTCCTCTGCAGAATGGGACTGATGCTAGTGCCTGCCTGGCAAGGTGGATGCGGAGAGTAGCAAAGTACGCGTTACACTAGTTGTAGTCATGGATAGGTTCATCCACGCATACTTAGGGGGCATGTATTTATTTCAAATATATTTCACAGAGCTTTATCGAGCACCTACTATGTGCTAGTCATTGCCCAAGATGGTGGGGATATAGCTGTGAAGGTCAACAGTGCCTGCTCTGATGGTGTTTGCATTCTAGTGTGGGAGAACGAACGAAGACAAGAAATAAATACAAACACATACATTTTTTGGAAACATCAGCCCAGAGAGTGATGAGGGCTAGGAAGAAAAATTTTCAAACTTGATGCACAATAGAATGGGGAGGGGGCAAAGAGGGGTCAATTTAGATAGAGTAGTCAGGGAAGCCCTCCACAAGGTGATGGCAGTTAACCTGAATGAGGACAAGAAGCACGTCAAAGAGCAGAAGGAATGGTGTCCTAGGCAAAGGGAACAGCAAGTACAGAGGCTAGGTGGTCTTGAAGATGGATGCATTGAATTGTGGCTAATAATGATGCCCTTGTCTAATAACGTCTTTTTATTTATAGTGTTTATAAAAGCCAATAGTCTCCTCTCCCAATACGGTGGTCATTCACAAATTTGTTCACCAAGTATGTCTGTTCCTGCGCATTTCCTGTCCCCCCACCCCATACTTGAGTGGGGCATATGAAGGGTGGAAGACACATGTCACTTTTGGGCAGGAGCTTTTGATTACTGATGTGGCACCCTCCAGAGCTCTCTCACTCTAGGATGGAGACTGACAATTGTGAAGATGGTGGCTAATCCATTATCCTACCATGAGTGGCTACTGTAAGCAGAGTCAAGATTGCTGGGGTCCTGTTGATTCAAGATCCGCATGTCAAGTGAGTGAAAATAGTGAATGAGAATAATCTCTAGTTGTTTTCAGTCACTGAGATTCTGGGATTGTTTGTTACTGCAACATAATCTAACCTCCCCAGACTGATACACTCTCTTTTGTTGAATGCAACCTTACACCTTCCCACTGTAGTCCTTCTACACCCTACTGGGTTTAGGTCACAACTGAGAACAAAACATTGTCTCAACCCAAGCTGCTGGTTGCACAGGAGGGTTCCCACGCCTCTTTCATATGGGGATGCTGGGAACCCAGAGTAGTTGTATGGGCAGTGGCAGCTTGAATGAAACAGGACATTACCAGGAGAAACAGCTGCCTGCCTTAGCTCCCACTAGCCTGGGCATCCCCTCACCAGGGGCATGGGCTCTGCAATTCCTCCTGCAGATTCACACTCCCTCCCCCAACTTCATGAATCCCTTAAATACTCCCTTCATGGGCTTATGCAATCCCACTGTTGCCAACAAGCCTGAGTGCTACAGCCATCGGGTCTGATCCCTGGGCTGCACAAGGCACTTCTAGGGTATTAGCATTATTCATCTCTGGGATGGGAGTAGATTACAAACGCATCTGGTGATGGAAACAAAATGCCACAGTGAGCTTGGAGCGGCTACTTTCATCCTTCCAAACCAGACGTCTGCACACCAAATGCTCCCAGGAGCCAGGCACCTAACCAAAATGAGTGAAGGGGGCCAGGTGGGGCCAGCAGCAAAATGGAAAGTGTACGCCTCTTCTAAAGGGCCACCACTGCTTGCCTCCAGCGGGTCAGTGCTGCCAGATCTTCCAATTCTGTGCAGAGAACTTAGATCTCTAAATTCATATAAAATATTTAGTTACAAGGTATTTGCAAATAGTTAAAAACTATGTGTACGTTGTGGTTTTCACTGGTGCTATTTACCAAATATTTCTGGAGCTGCCGCTGCCCGGGAACAAGATGGACATGCACTTGCCTTGTCCCCTTGAAGCTGGGAGTGGCCATGTGACTCATTTTGGCCTATGTGTCAGCAGAGGTGACACACATCACTTCCAGGTAGAAACTATAAAAGCCAACGCAGTATTCCCCCAGATTCTTCTCATTGCCTCAGTTACAATGGAAGCACATGAAGAGATAAGCACTCTGCCTCAGTTCTTAAGTTATTGTAATAACAAACGAGCAAAGGAACCCCACTGATCCCACCGGCAGAAACACAATGAACATGTTGGAAGAGCAAAAAATAAATGTTTGTTATTTACGCTCCTAAAACGTGGGGGCTGTTTGTTACTGCAGTATAATCAAACTTATTGTGACTGATACAAACAGCATACAAATGACACAAAACAAGTCTCTGGCCATTTCTTTGATTTGCAATTTCGGATGAATTGTTTTTCTCCTCTTTTTCTCTTTCCTTGTTTCAAACATTTCCTTCATCTCTATTAATTCAGCTCCTCCAGCAAACACTTATGGAGACTTCTATAAGGGAAAACTGCTCTAACATACCATAGCAACCATACCATAGCAGCAACAACAGTAACAACAATAATTATAAAATAGTGGATGCTGTCCTCCGACAACCAGCTTATCCAGAGCAGCTCAACCTTCTTGGTCCAACAGGCAGAGGCAATCCAGACCCCAAAGTAGTCAGACTCCAGAGTATCCCCCAACCCACCCTAACTTCTAAACCCTTCCATGATTTCCAGGAGACTCTGATCTATAAGAAGCATGCTTACTCTCAGACCCCAAAACAATGCTTCTGAGTCGTTTTACACAACATGGCCTCATGGCAAGCAGGTTTTCTTTGGAATTAGGCTGACTTGATTTTATTCCCTGCTTAGCTACTTATTTGCTGTGTGACTTTATGTCTCAATTTACTGTTGAATACAGTAAAGTACACCTCCAATTTGGCAGAGTTATAATGAGGATCAGGCATAACACATAGCAAGCACCCAGGAGAATGGCCCATAGTTGGTGCTTAGTTAATGGCAACTTTTGGGGAGAGAGAGATATGGACAAAGTGAAGCAAAAGGGGTATTTGGATTCACTTTAAATTAGAAGTTACAACTCTGTGTACATAGTGAGTTAAGCCTGTGGGATCTGGAGCATGGCTGCCTGGGTTCAAATCCTTTCACTCCAGCTGTGCAACTATAAGTAAGACACTTCACTTCTCTGAGCCTCCGTTTTCTCATCTGTGAAATAGGAATGATAACAATAATATTTGAATCCTCGGGTTGCTGTGACAAGTGCCAGGCACATAATAAACATAAACTACAGATGAGACCTTATGTTCTTATTATGTAAAACTCTGACAGCAACATTTCTAGTGCAGTTTGGAAAGCGGCCAGTCTGGCCTTGGGTAAAACCTCACTTCCGCGGGCTTCTGCAGGAGGAGTGTCCCCCAGCCTGGCCCTCTGGAATCCTCCTTTTGAAACCGGCAGTTTACAATGTCCTACAAGGCTTCATTGTTTTCACCTCAGCAGGGAACACGTGTTCCTTCTGCATACACGCACTTGACTTTGACACAGGCTTTTCATCTCTGGGACTCGGGAGGGCATGGCAAGACTGCCCGGGAAACCCGATCTCTCCAACCCTCAATTCTAATCGTGTTGTTTCTTAGACGCGGTCTCACCTATAATTCATGTTTAATGACAGTTTGAGAAGAAAGACATCGCAAAGCAAATCTTACACGACGTTCTCATCACCAATGGCATTTAATATCCTAAAGCAAATGCTTTATGGCATTGCATCGCAGGCCTCAGGCGGAATGAAGGCAGGCTATTATTTTTTGCCTTTTGTGCACCTTTTGTGTGCTTGGGGGTCACTCACTTTAGGGAATGCCTGTCTGTTATGCCTGGGGGATTTGTTCTGGGGGGATTTAGGATGGTCGCAGGGTCCACCAGTATGCTTGGGAGACTTTTACACAATGAGGCGGCCTGTGGGGTGGTATCCAGAGCTGGTAACATGAGAAAGTTACGAGAATATAAGCCAGGCCTGATCTGGGGTTCCTCGCCATTCACCTGAGGGGCCCCTTCCCTTCCAGGGAAGTCGATACGGTGAAAATCAAACCAAAGCGACAGCAAATAAAAACAGTCCCTACCTCTCCTCTCCCCAAACCCCAGCCAGACTTGGGAAGAAATGTGAACGTCTGTGCTCCAATTCACTTCCATCTGACAAATATTTTCTGAGTATTTCAATGTGCCTTCGATGAGCCTGGACATGAACTCACAGAGGTCAGTACCATTCTCCTTAGTGTGACACAGTCTAATTCAGCCGTCAGTGTCTAAGCACCTACAGCACCCAGGGAGCCGGACCAGCCGCCAGTGGAGTGGCTGCCAGGGGGACTGTCTCAGGCTGCAGGCTTCAGAGAGTTAAAAGACACACAAATGTGCAAGATCGGTGAGATCAGAAGCTACTGGATGCACCTAGAACAGTCCCTGTTCATGCATGGTTAGCAAATGAATGGTTTGACCAAAGAACCAGCAATAGAACAAAGTGATCCGAATAACCCGAATGCGCACACGACAAGCGTTTGCTTCCTTCTGTCCCCTCCTTTCATTCCCCAACGGGTGCTGTAGGAAGAGGATCTGGCATAACATCTCACCAGACTCACCCACCATGAAGGGTCATCCGCATCTGCAGGAGAGACGTGTTGATGCTCCCTGATAAGACATTTGGAAGACTCGCGTTCCTGTCTGCCTCTGATTTCCTAGGAATGAGCCACGGGAGGGACCGCTGCTTGCCTTGCATGCGTTCGCTGGGCCAGGAGGAAGGTGGTTTACTTCCTGGTCGCAGAGTGTACTCTGCCCTCCTGTTCTGACGCTGAGGCTCCTGAAAGAGGGGTCACAAGAATAAGGGCAACATTAGCTGGGCTTCTGCTAGGTGCAGACACAGAGCTCAGACCCACGCATGCATCAGCTCTGAGTAATTCCTGTATCAGAGAGGGGCTGGGAGCAGAAAATCAGGTGACGGGGGTAGAATGGTCAGCGCAGAGCCGCAACATATTAATGCTTAACAGATGGCAGTGTCTTTGTCATATCCTCAGTTACACGTGTGGAAACTGAGGCTTGGAGAGGCGGAGGGAGGGAAGCAGCTATGAATGGAGACCCGGGAGATAATAGCACCCAGAACATGTGAGCTTCCCAATCATGGTAAGGAGCTTATCCTAACACTGGAGCTGGGTAACTTCGGCTAAGTTATTTCACCTCTCTGCGATTCCAAGAACAACAAAAACAATAATAATAATAGGTTGACTCGTATGAAAATGCCCATCTCCTACTTTAGCAATATTTGAATGTCAGTGATTTCATAAGCTTCAATTTAATAACAACAACTTTCTCATGGTGCCCATGTGAGGATTGAAAAATACGTAAAAGCTGAACACAGCACCCAGTAAACTGTGATCCCTCAAGACATGGAAGTTAGTTTAATTATCATCTCCATGGCTTTCTTGGATAAAAGAAGAAGTGAGATCTATTCACATGGGCATCGGAAGCAAAGGCACAACCATATTTTCCACACCTGGACAAGCCTGTGTCATGGGGGCCTCATCCCCACCTCCAGGGGTTGGTGATACGGGATCAGCAATTTCCTCCATCCAGCCACATAGGTAAATGTTTTACCAGCTACCCTTACAGCCCCCTTTCCACCACAGGGCACAGCTCTCCAAGCCCGAGCACCCTCCTTTGAACCAGAACTCTGGAATTGTTGGGGGCCCCAGGGTCCTTTCTTTTCTTCTTAGGGGAGGGGGAGCTGGGGGGTGGGCCAGAGGGCAGGTGTGCGTTATAGATTCGAGCATAATGAGGGAGAAGGAGGCCATTTCCAGAAGTCTGTGTTAATTAGAACTTGGCTCCCCTGAAGCTGGGTGGGCTCAGAAATATCTTCATCTTCATCGTTATCAGCTTCTTCGATGTATCACGGCAGCAGCTGCATCTTTTTTTCTCATCAGCTCCTGCTACTGCTTCCTTTGTTCACTGCTTTCCTCCCCCCCTTCCTCCTCTTTCTCTTCTTCCTTTTCCTCCCCCTCCCCCTCCCCCTCCTCCTCCGCCATCTTTTTCTCCTTCTTCTTCTTCTTTGCCATCAGACAAAGCCACTGTACTGACACAGACGTAGAGAACAAAGGTATAGATACCAAGGGGGAAAGGGGTGGGGTGGGAGGAATTGGGAGACTGGGATCGACACATATACATTATTGATACTATGTATAAAATAGACAACTGATGGGAACATACTGTATAGCTCAGGGAACTCTACCTAACGCACTGTGGTAGCCTAAATGGGAGGGAAGCCCAAAAGGAAAGGGGTATCTGTACGTGTATGGCTGATTCATTGTGTTGTGCAGTGGAGGCTAACACAACATTGTAAAGCAACCATACTCCAATAAAAATTAATTAAAAAGAAAAAGATTCCCTTCCACATTCTGTTGCCATCTTCCCCTCCTGGGTTCTCATTCTAATTGGGGTTTGGGGTTTCTCCTCTCCCCACAACCATCATGATTCAGCAATACGCAAAGTTTCAGACCTTCCCTGATCCTGCTGTCCCTTCACCACTACCACCCCTGCATCACAAAATCCTACCTATCCTGGATCCAATGGGCTCAGTGGCATCCCCTAGATCAGAACCAATTGTAGACTAATTGCAGCCCTCAATTAGTGGGCTCAAACCTCAAAACCTGGGGCTAGGCAGGCATGGTTGTAGAGCAGATTGAACCACTGTTGGGGTCTTCAACAGGTGAGGGGGTGGGTTGAACAACAGATCCAAATGGAGCAGAAGAGAACCCTCCGCTGCCCTCAGCAAGGTTCCAACAAAACCAAACCAGAGAATACCCCAGAACTTTGGGAGTGTCTGCCTGGCTCACACCCTTAACCACCAATTGCCAACAAACAACAGGGATTGGATCCCAGAAGGTCGACATTTAATGTGGCTGTAATTAACTGGATCAGAATTAGCCCAATCTGGGCAACTCAGAGTGCCTTTCCATGGAATTTAGATGATGATGATGATGATGATGATGATGATTGCAATGATGGCAATGATGATAATAATGACACTGGTGATGGCGATGGTGGTGGTGATGATGGTGACGATGATGAGACAATGACAGTGTGATGGCGATGGTGGTGGTGATGATGGTGACGATGATGAGACAATGACAGTGTGATGGCGATGGTGGTGGTGATGACGGTGACGATGATGAGACAATGACAGTGTGATGGCGATGGTGGTGGTGATGACGGTGACGATGATGAGACAATGACAGTGTGATGGCGATGGTGGTGGTGATGACGGTGACGATGATGAGACAATGACAGTGTGATGGCGATGGTGGTGGTGATGACGGTGACGATGATGAGACAATGACAGTGTGATGGCGATGGTGGTGGTGATGACGGTGACGATGATGAGACAATGACAGTGTGATGGCGATGGTGGTGTTGATGACGGTGACGATGATGAGACAATGACAGTGTGATGGCGATGGTGGTGGTGATGATGGTGACGATGATGAGACAATGACAGTGTGATGGCGATGGTGGTGGTGATGATGGTGACGATGATGAGACAATGACAGTGTGATGGCGATGGTGGTGGTGATGATGGTGACGATGATGAGACAATGACAGTGTGATGGCGATGGTGGTGGTGATGATGGTGACGATGATGAGACAATGACAGTGTGATGGCGATGGTGGTGGTGATGATGGTGACGATGATGAGACAATGACAGTGTGATGGCGATGGTGGTGGTGATGATGGTGACGATGATGAGACAATGACAGTGTGATGGCGATGGTGGTGGTGATGATGGTGACGATGATGAGACAATGACAGTGTGATGGCGATGGTGGTGGTGATGATGGTGACGATGATGAGACAATGACAGTGTGATGGCGATGGTGGTGGTGATGATGGTGACGATGATGAGACAATGACAGTGTGATGGTGATGGTGGTGGTGATGATGGTGATGATGATGAGACAATGACAATGTGATGGTGATGGTGGTGGTGATGATGGTGATGATTGATATCACTTACTCTGTCAACCACTTGAATGGTTTATGTACCTTACTCCTTACAAACCCTATAAGGTAAGGAGGTAAGGAAATGATGAATAATAATTGTATAGACGAGAAAACCAAGAAAATTTCCCAGATGGACAGAATTGGTAACTGGTGGAGCAGGGAAAGCTATTCAGCCCAGAAAGAATAATGGAAGCAAGTGTTAGAAACAGAGATAGAATTCTCTCCAGGGTCAAAGTTCTAGACCTTTCTTCACCCTACTTAAACCCCTGCCCTTAGGTTCTGTGAGACACCCCATTCCCATTTTTCTTAAGCTTCATTTGATTTCTATTTCTTTCAATCAGACAAATGCTAGTAAATAGAGTCACTGAACTTTGTCTCCAAACAGAGTGTGTGGTGATCCTTTTAAATGTGACACTGAGCCAGGGCTGGGATTAAGGTGAAACAAATGAGACATCTAGGGCACACAATTTAAGGAGGCACTCACTCTCAGGGACAGGCAAGTGAGGGGGCATTTGCACAGATCTGACAGTGTCTCCTTAAATTTTGCAACCTAAGCTCCTCACTTCCTTCACTCTAAACTCAGCCCTGCTTAAGCAACTCCCTTTCCTTTTCTGCCATGGTTTATCCAGCTATAAAATGAGGACATTGAACCCAGGATTACAAAGAGTCATCTTGGGTGTGATATTCTGATTCTGGCAAATAAATGACATACTTGTTACAAACCCCATATCCCACGTCTGTGGCAGACATCACTAATCAATAATGGCTTCTTTTTTTAAATAAATTTATTTATTTTATTTATTTATTTTTGGCTGCGTTGGGTCTTTGTTGCTGTGCGTGGGCTTTCTCTAGTTGTGGCGAGCGGGGGCTACTCTTCGTTGCGGTGCGTGGGCTTCTCATTGTGGTGGCTTCTCTTGTTGCAGAGCACAGACTCTAGGCACGCGGGCTTCAGTAGTTGTGGCTTGCAGCTCTAGAGCGCGGGCTCAGTAGTTGTGGCGCACAGGCTTAGCTGCTCTGTGGCATGTGGGATCTTCCTGGACCAGGGCTCGAACCCGTGTTCCCTGCATTGGCAGGCGGATTAGTAACCACTGTGCCACCAGGGAAGCCCAATAATGGCTTCTTGATGAGCCTGGACATGTCCTCAGAATCCAGCTCCACATAGAGCCATGAGGATCTACTGGTAAATATTTATAATTGGCCAATAAGAGGAAACTTCTCGAGGACAGAAACGGGGTTTTACCCGCCTCTCTCTCTCTCCCCTCTCTCCCCAGCTCCTAAAACGCTACCTGATACAGATGAAGCTCTGCATGTATTTTCAAATTAAACTGAAACTTCACCAATGTGCATGGAGAACTGCCTACACAGGCAATTACTGTTCATATGAATACCCAGGCAAATACGGATGTGCATCTCACACACACACACACACACACACACACACACACTTCTGTGCATAATGTGTCATGGCCCACGTGTACAGCGGGGCCAGATTAGGCTCCTAACAATGAAAAGATCATGTTCCTTCCAACTCTCATAAACTTCAAAATAATCATTTAAAATCAAAATAATAAAGAGTCTAGAAGTCCAGAAAGTTCTGGCCTTTGTCACAATAATTACCTTAACTTTTTTCAATATCAAATATCAGCATCATTAAGAAAGGAGGAGGGAGTTTGGTGTCTATGATTTGCTCAAACATGCCTTGAGACTTGTGTGGGATCATGTAGCACTGAAAACAATCTCACATACGCGTGAATGTGGACATGTCCACATAGAAACATGCACAGTGTTACACGTGCACATGTGCACACATGTTCACAATTACACACTTAGACTTGCATATACACTCTCCATGCATTGTTCACATACATATATGTGACCACACACATTCTAAACATGTATGCACATGTGTCCCCTTATGTATAGGCATGTATGCACTTGGCAAAGCACACATACCCACAAATGCACAGGATGACATTTATATCCACCCGAACGTACAGACACAGATACCCAAGCACACCCTTTTAGGTCCCCACTTGAGTGTATTTGTACACCTATATGCACAGACATACACCCACACATACACACACCCACTCGGATGCCCATATTCTCTCTCTCTCTCTCTCTCTCTCACACACACACACACACACACACACACACACACACACACAATCTGCCATCCCTCCAACATAAGACCCTCACGGCCACTCCTCTGCGGGCCTTCACTGTCAGGGAGCCTGGTAAGAATCATCAGGGCAGCTCGACAGTGATAACAATTTCCAGAGCCAACAGAAGGGAGCTTAATTCACAGTGAAAAGCTGACAGGGCCGGCGCCTCCGCGTGCTTTCTGCCAGCTCCTACTAACTCAGCCCAGCGTAGGGAGGTGGCAGACTCTTGGTGCCCTCCAGCCATGTCATCTCCTAATGATGGCAAGCTTTGACAAAGCTGAGCAACACAGCCGGTAGGTGTGAAGTTGGAATTAATTTTCTTTCGGAAGGTCAAGTGCATTAATGAGCTTTTGGCTGGCTCGTATTGTTCTTTTCTCCTTTTTGCAAGAGGGAAAGAGAAAAAAAAAAGGAGAAAGGGACAATTAACTGGAGCTGTTTTCTTCTTTCTCTTCTCCCCCCTTCAGAAGACTTGGCCCCTTTTCCAGAAGCCCAGTAAGTAGACCCCTGTGGGCAGACAGATGGGCTCAGACGTGGCCTATCATGGAACAGTTTATTCCCCCACTGCACTGGGAAAGTCTCAGCATTAGACCTGCCTCGAGGGACAGGGGATAAGTAAAGAAGAACAAAATATACATCTCAGCCTTTAAGGAGTTTCAGTAGATATTAAGTTAGTAAAACAAATGGGTTTCATTGTATATGTCATTCCTGATTGATTAGTAGTGGCTGCCTGGAGCTGTGTGGGGAAAGCAATGAGCAATGGAGGCTCTTCAGGCTCAATGGGCAGGAGAGTCATGATTGATTAGCAATGTCTGCCTTGGGCATCATATAAGGCAGTTGCAGCATAAGCAGAGCTATTTAAAAAAAAAAAAAGAAATACCTAGAATCCAACAGGTTAGGGATAAATAGAAAACTCAGTAAATAAGTATATTTAAAACCTAGAAAAAAAAAGAAAGAGTCCATAAGAAAACTTAAGGAAGAAGCTACATGTAAACAGGAATTGTAAACTCAAATGCCTTTAGGTACCAGGAAGGTGACAGAATGATTCCTGTGGCCCAGATGGGGCTTCTGCTAAGCTCTAGAGTGTAATTCTCGTGTAAAGAGCGGAATTGCTACTTCCTTCAACCAATCCCTGCCATGGAAGAAGGTGGGCCGGATATTAGCACACCCACCAAATTTTTTTCAAGAGAAATAAAAAACTTGGCTGATTATTTTAAGTGTGAAGTTCTGTGATGTTTACTGTTGTCAAAAATTTTTTATTAAAAAAATTATTCTGTAAGCTCCCAAATATCTTGGATTTGCCCAGAAAGAGGCCAGTTTGGGCCTCTGTTTTTGAGTAAAATGGAAGTATAGGAGAAAGCTCTGTTGGTGGTAATCAGCGTGGTTTTTCATCTGTTTTCCCCTCCAGGCTTCATACTCTCTAAGGGCAGAGAGGGTGTGTGTGTGTGCACGCGCGTGTGTGTGTCTGTGTAGACTCACGACCCTGCACCCTGCACCTGCATGCTGGCACACACTCACACTCAATAAATACATGTTAAATGAATGGATGAAAGGATCAGATCCCACCCTGACTTCTATAAAGCCATTCGGGGTGTCCAAATGTTTCCCAGCTTATAATGACACATCACTGTCTCTTCTTTAATTCTTGGAGATAAAGAGTATTCTCCCTTTCATGATAGGGATTCAATCTATCAGGATTCAAATTCGAGTTTTACCTCTTCCTAGCTGTGTGACTTCAGGCTAGTCACTTCACTCCTCTGAGTCCTAGTTTTCACTCTTGTAACATGGGACTAATAATAGCATCTGCCTCACAAAGCTATTGTGAGCAATAAATCAGGGGAATCTGCAATTTCTCTTGTAAACCAGGAAAATTTTGAGAGGGAAAGGTGACACTATAAATAATTGCTCTGGTACATTGAGCATAAATATCCTGAGTCACCCGGCTATCTGGTCACCCCAAGCTAACTAGACTCATCTACACAAAGCACTTAGAACAGTGCCTGGCACTTAGGCCTCCATACTGTTAGGTGACATCATGAGAAAACCACAGTCAAGTTTCTGCCTCACTCTCTCTTACTCCTTTGCAATGTGGAGTGATGGAAAGAGCTTGGGTTCACGGTTCTCGGTTCTGTCACCTCACCTTTCGTTAAGCACCTGCTCAGAGGAGATGGCAGCTGAGTCACACATGAAAGGGAAGTAATGATTTTGCCAGGCAACATGTGTAGGGATAGAAAGAGAGAACTTTCGGACAAAAAAAAAAAAAAGAAGAGTTTAAACAAAAGTTTAGTGTCCAGTTTGTGCGCTATTGGGTGTGACCCAACTGGAAGCAGATCCTTAAGGACCACAGGTCCAAAACGTTTGTGAGTCTGAGAAATCAGGCTCGAAAGATGATGTGCGTGGGCTTTAAACACATTTGTTATCTGTTACATCATCGGTAAGAGACCTGCCAAACGAGGATTGTGCACAAAGACACCAACATGAAAACAACAGATTTTCCTGGGAAGAATCTCAAAGACCAGTGACCCAATTACCAGATCATATTTTAAAAGGATGTTGTAAAATTCCCTTATTAAAAAAGAGGACGGGAGATAGTCACCACTACTCCCTTTTTTATTACCATTATTGTAGAATGTCACGAGCAGAGAAGGCAAACTTTAATAAAACAAGCCTCTAAAGAAAAGAAAGTCTCCTTTCTAATCTGGGAAAACTTAGTGGGATTTAACTGAGATAAAGTTCCAGGCTCCCATCTCAGTGACCCTCCAGCAACTGCTTTGCAAGTGTGACATTTGCTCACGTCCATCCTCCGCATTCCATTCATCTGTTCTTGTCTCCCAAACAGGAGAACACTGACAGGGCAGACCCACTGCTCATTCATGATCAGAAACACCTGGGTGCTTCCTAAACTCTGTACCTTCAGAGCAGGATGCCACTGGGGACTGTCTGACTTGCTTTCTTCCAGCTCACAGTTTTCTCAGAAAGACACCAGCCCAGGAATCTGGGATCACCATTCTTGCAAACTGCACTTCTTCCAGAAAGACATCTTCTTGCCCCCTTCTTAGTCATGGCTCGAGCTCCTCCTTCTCTTGAGAACAGTTGCAGCCTGGATCAGGGAAGAGCTTACACTGTATCATGGCTCATTTCATTTCATTCATGGCTCACTGAGAGCAAGTGTTTGATGAGCAGGTACTACGTTCAGGCTCTGTATTGCCAGAGTTCTGTCTCTGTATTAGACAGACACTGCCTAGGCACTGGGGATGCAGCAGTGAACATGGCAAAGCCTTGACCTGGTGGAGTGGACATTCTCAGACTAGATGTACTTCCCACATTTATCTGCTTGATGAGTTCTTCCTGTAAGAACTCAAGATCCAGCTCAAAGACCTTGACTATCCCCCCAATTTATTCCATGACCATCCTCCTTGGGAAAAAAAAAAAACAACTCCATTCTTCTTAGCCCTTGCTTCCCTGGCCTCTTTCATACTTGCAACATTCTGCCTTGCACTACAGTGAGTAGCCAACGTGCCTACCGAGTAGTTAGAATGGGTAACTTGCTACCAAGAGGGCAGGCTCCAGGGTCTGAGGGCCTGGGTTTGAAGCCTCGTCCCTCTACTTCTATCTGTGTAAACTTGGGCAATTGCCTTAGTTTCTCTGTGCCTCCAATTGCTCATCTGTAAAATAGGAACCATAATCATGCCAACTCATAGGGTGCTGTGAGAATTCAAGGAGATAGTCGATAAGTCACGCATTTAGCACAATGTGTGGGGCATGGTAAAGGCTCAAAAATATCAGATATTTTTAGTCTTTTATTGAGCATATATTAGTTGACTACTGTGGCAGATATTACTATTATCATTGGTGGCTGGTGTTCCTTTAGGAGTCTATACTTGCCAGCCTCTTTGCAGTCAGGAAGAGTCATATGATTAGTTGTGACCAAAGAAATATTAAGAGAAGTGATATATGTCACTGCAAGGAAAATTCCCTAGATAATACTCCATAGTTTATCTTGCCCTGCTGCAGAAACCAATGAACTCCACATGGTGAACCTCCTTCAACTTGGATCCCTGACCATATGGATCCCTGAGTGACTGTATGGATTCCTGAGTGACTGCACTGGACAGGAAATGTGTGTGAGAAATGAATATTTGTTAATTTAAGATACAGAGGTTAAGGGATAAGTGTATTAGTGCAGAAGAACCTAGAACGCTTTGACTAGTACAAGTACCAACTATGCTGCAGGCTCTGAGCCAGGCCCAGCAGTAACAGTCTTGAGCCAGAGTCATATTCGTGGACTTCAAGGAGCTTGCATTTTGGGGACTGCATATGCTTATGCTTGAATGAATGAAGAGTGACCATGGCTGCTTAAGACCCAACCTTGTGGCTACCTTTATGCCAGATACTCATCAGCCTGAAGGCAGACTTTCATTTCAATTCCAGCAGCCCAGTGTATGACTGTGGGCACCTTTTGAGGTGAATGCCAGGCTCCTGGTAATTCTCTCCTTGGGGGAAACATCTTGCCTTACTTCCAGATATACCCTAAGTGATGCATCACATGACCCTGCTCATCTGATCATAGCTGATTGGTCCAGGGGCAGTCACCAATCAGAGTCTTTCTTGGAAACTAGTAACTGGTAAGGTGAGACACAAGGCATGTCAATGGCAGCACGGTGGGGTGAAGGCCCATGAAACCTCCCCTACTGAAGACCCCAGAGCTGCCCTTTTCCCTTCCTTTCTCGAATCTTCGTTGTCCAGCTATATGTTGACATCCTGAGATATCTCCATGTCATCCTAATAAATGTCTTTCTTTTATTTTTCCTAAGCTAGCCGAAATTGATTTATGTAGTTTTCGACCAAAGGACCTTGCCAGTATACTAACATGGGCACAAAGGAGGACTTCAGTTAATGCAATGTGATGAATAAATGATATGTGAAAGGAAAGAAGAAAGGGGAGGGAAAGAAATCAGGGAGATAGAGAAGAAGAAGGGGAGGAGGCAGAGAAAGCTCGGACACACAAATACCAAAAATGCTCCCCAGGTGATTCTGAAGAGCACCTCTAGTTAATGACCACTGGAGGCTTCAGGATCTTAAAGACCCAGGTTCCAATCTTGACATTACCCTTGCCTAGCTGTGTGACCTTAGGCAAGGAGCTTCACCTCTCTGAACCTCTATTTTTCCATTTGGCAAATGAGCTCATAAAGCCATTCTGTCTTATCATGAAGATTTTATAAGGGATGCATGGAAAGACACCTACCACAGGTCCCGGCATGTATTAACCACCAGGGAAACATGAATTCCCTTCTCTCCTCCCATCAGGAAAGAGCACTTTGCTCCCTCCCCTCCTGCCTCCCTTGAATCCCAGAAAAGGTAAGAGAGCTCCTTTTGAAAAGGTCTCTTTTTTGGCAGCCATCTTTGAATTTCTCAGCTATTATTTGGCGCTTGGAGTTCACACATCTGTGATGGATGAGCAGGGAACAGAGTCACCTCGTTAGTGTTTGAAATCACTGGTTGGAATTGGGAGGGAAGACAGCCCAAGGTCCAACACCTTAAACAGAGAAATAACATACGTTTCCCTAAAAATGAAGAAAGGTGGGCAGAAAAGGGAGACACACAAATCATTGCAAGGAGTTATTTGACCTGCTTGAAAACTTTAACTGCTGGTAATGGCCAACCTGTTGGGTGGTATTTTATTAACACTAAGAGATTTTTACAGGATATGTCTCACATTGCTCTCCAAGAGTCTCAGGAATTCATTAAATATTAAAAGGTAGTGCTCTGGATTGTTCAGTTAAACATGCCCTCCTGATGAGGTTTCCCACAAGTTAGAGACCTGGAAAAAGCAAGCAGGCACAGAATGGATGTTCGCTGCCAGCCTCGGCAGGGAAGATAATAAAATAATAATAGCCGTGAATGTTTACTGGCTGTTTACTGTGTACCAGGCACTAAACTAAGCACTTTACATGTTTTTTAATACACTTTATATAGAAGGTATTATTAGCATCCCTGTTTTACAGATGGAGAAATTGAGGCATAGATTTCAAAGCTAGTGTGAATGGGAAGAAATGGAGACATATTATTAGCCATGCTTTGGAGCTGGGCACATGAGGGCTCTTCCAGATCTTCTTACTAGCTGTGTGGCTTCCAGTACGTTACTAAGCCTTTCAGAGCCTCAATTTCGTCTTGTACAAACTGGAAATTATCCCCATCTTACAGGTGAGGAAATGGAGACCCAGGTCACAGAGCTAATAAATGGTGTGGCCAGAACTCAGTCAATGGTCTTGGATTTGATCCAATTACTTATGCTGCATGATGAAGAACTCCAGAATTTAGTTTAAAACAGCCATCTCATTTTGCACATGATTTTGTAAGTCAAGAATTTGAGAAAGGTTCAGCTGGGCAGTTCAACTAGGATCCACATGGAGTTAGCTGGGGATCCACTTCCAAGATGTCTTTTTTTACTCCCATGCACTTATCCTTCTTTATATGGCATCTCATCCTCCAGAGCCTCTTCATTTGGCTTGGGCTTCCTTACAACATGGTGGTGTAGAGTCGCTGGACTCGTTATAGGGTAGTTGTTTTGCCCCCAAATGAATGTTCCAAGAGACAAGAAGCGGAAGCATCACTTGCACCATAATCTGTTGGTCAAAGCAATATCATACCACTACTCTCTCTTGATTCAAGGAGAGGAGACATATACTCCCACCTCTCAATGGAAGGAATGCCAAAGAATATGCAGCCATCTTTAATCTGTCTCATTGATAAATAAGAAGCCAATAAATGATAACTTTTACTTAGAAAAAACATCTATAAAATAGAGCAGTTAATAGCCACCCACCCACCCAAGGTTATTAGGAGGATTAAATTAATGAATGTAGAGTTTGATGCCAAAAACTCGGCAAAAAGCAGGTGCAGAATGAGAGTATGTTCCCTCTGTTTATCGGCTACTGAATGCCCCAGCCAGGAAGGTAGCATTATCTCAAGTGTAGGGTGCCAGATAAATTACAAGACATCCAGTTAAACTTGTGTTTCAGACAAACAATGAATAATGTTTAGGGTAAGTATGTCCCACGCAATATTGGGGACATATTTATACTAAAAAGTTAGTTGTTGTTTATCTAAAATTCAAATTTAAATGGGCATCCTATTTTTTCATTTGCTAAATCTGGCAGCCCTACCAGCTTGTAGGGAGAAGAGCTGAGACCAAGAATTCTGATTTCAGCCTTTGGCCACAGAGTACATGAAGACCGAATCTGAAATTTGAATTAGGGAGCCATACATGGTTTGTCCAGGCACGGCAGCTCTCTTTCCTCCAATCATGCCAAAAAAGCAGCTGAAGGGAAAGAAAACAGAAGTCTAAAGGCTTCCCAACCTTCCAACCATCTTGATCCCATCCGCAAGGGTGGGTGTCCAATATTTATTACATTTATCCAGTCATGGAGCTCACTGTCAAGTCATGGAGCCCTGGAGAAGTGGCTTCACTCAGTTTTCTAATCTGTGAAATGGAGGTGTTTGTTAATAGTAGCAATTCAACCCAAAGGGATACTGTGAGGAATAAATGAGGCAAAATTAAAAAGTGCTTAGAGCAGCTCCTGATCCATGGTAACTGCTCAATGTTAGCTTTTATTAATATCAGTGGAGAAGCAGACATGCAGACACATCAAATGCTGCAATAACTGAACCAATAGAAAGACTAGGGAAGAAGTAAGGGATGGAAGAGAGAGATAGTGAGGGAAGCTTTACAGAAGTTACAGCTAAGAAGGGTTGTGATAGATGAAGTGGAGTTTGCCAAACAGACAAGGAGGAAAGGCTCCAATGAAGAGGAAACAGCATCTGTAAGGAGATAAAGGAAAGAAGTAAGATGTAAAAGGAGCTCCAAGTAGCTCAGTGTTGATGGAGAGTGGAATGGAATTTGAAGTTCTAGGGGCAGAGTGATGGGAGATGAGCCCAGAGAGACAGCCCCTGACAAGTTTTGGGTACCACACGGGGACATGGCTTTTTCTGGGGCCCTAAAACAAGTCTCAGTAGAGGAAGGAACCAATGAGCTTTGTGCGTGGACCAAGTCCAAACCGTTGTAGTGGGGAAGATCAGACAGAGAGACTTCTACATTATTCCAGATGGCAAGACGCAAGTTTGAGGCAGTAGAAGTGAGGCTATGCACAAGTGAAAAGCTGAGAGAGAAATTTCTGGTGTAGAGTAGAGACCGCATTTCCAGCTTCCAGCCAGAGTGAGAAATTTGACCTACACAGTAAAACACTAGAAAAGTACATTATGCCCAAATATCTTCTTAACTCACAGCTTGAGTGTGAAACTCATGCCTATAATTGAGGAAATGGGAATTTCTATAACTCTGAGAAATAATCGGAGCGACCATCCCACTCTAACGCTCCTCTGACTTTCCAGTTGAGGGTGCTAGGAGCTCATCCCAAAGGAGAGCAGGAAGAGGTAGCCAAGAAAGTAGTAGTCTGTAGTTGTTGTACTAGTGGTTTGAGCCCTAAAGCTAAAAAGAAAATCTTAATAACTTAACCTCTTAACCATCCTGAATCTAATAAGAGCTGCCATGTATTGAGCCATTGGTCTGTGCCAAGTATTGAGTCAAAACTTTTAAATATATTTTATTCTCTCAGCAATCCATTGAGCATTAGTAAAATCATATCCATTTTACAAATGAGAAAACTGAGGCTTTAGTTTACCACCCAATCACTAATCTAGTGAATGGGAGAGACCCAGGGACCCAGGAATGGTGACCACAGGCTCTGTGCTCTTAACTACCACGCCAGAATTCAACATTTCCCAAACAGCAATCCATTGTGTGTATACCATCTATACTATAATTTACTTAACATTATTTAAAATTAAGCCTATGTTGACTTATCCTGAATAATAATGTGGTAAATATCCAGAAATTCATAAACATGAAAACAGAGTATAACCATCCAAACACGTACTATTTATACACTATTATATATTGAGCTAAGAGGTCAGCACAAAAGACTACTTTCCGTATGAATCTATTTGTATAAAGTTCAAGATCAGGCAAACTAGTCTGTAGGGATAGAAATCAGAATAGTAGTTGCCTTTTGGAAACAGGGATGAGTGGATAGACAGAAAAAAATACATGAAGAAACTCTGTAGGGTAATGGCAATGGTTACATTTTGATTGGGATGTTAGTTACACGGGTGTATACATTTGTCAGAACTCATCAAACTATAAATTTAAGATCTGTGCATTTTATTGGATGTAATTATACTTCAATTAGAAAAACAGAGATCTCAAATTTGGGCTTTTGACATTATCTTCAAATGAGGTTCAACAAAGGCTCACATAGACACACTTCATATAATTTCATATAACCTTAAACAAGGGTGCCTTTTCTAAACATTTGCTATACATAAGGATTGGTTATTTTGTATATAGCATGATTGTTTTGTGTTGCTTTTTTGTGTAAATATTTTCATGTGTTAGGTGTAAACATTTAAAATATGCTGTATTTTCTGTTAAAAATAAATGTTTTGCTAGAATAAGTTCCTGACTCTATCACTTAGAAGATGCATAATCTTAAGTCGTTATATGTCTTCTTTTGTTTCAGTTCCTTTATCCATAAAATGTGTTGATAATGATGAATACATCCCAGGATGGAGTCATATCCATATACAAATGTAGGTGATGGTAAAAGCACCTTTTTAGATATGAAGATATTATAGGAACGTGGTTGATAATATAGCATATAAAGCACCTTCCTTATTTAAGAGCAATCTCCCCATAAAACAAAACCTGTGATCATTCGTTCATTTATCCATTCAACTAATATTCCTTGAGTGCCCAGTCTATGTCAGGCACAATTCTCGGTGGTGAGTATATTGCAGGAAAAGTGATAAGGGAGGTAAATTGATTATCATGTATGGAAAACGCTGAACACTTAGTCTGTACTCCATAAAGAGTGGTTATTATTGTTACTATTAATCATCAAAAACAATTATTTTCACTTCATTTTCCCTCACCCATAAATCTCCGATACTTTCCTTTCCCTTAAATCTTCAATCCAAGTGCAGAATTATAACATGAGTCAGAGAGACCTTCTTCGAAGCTCAATCAACACTTTTAACATTTATTCAACAAATATGTGTTAAATCCCTACTAGGTAGCAGACACTATTCTAGCTGCTGGGGGCATAGCAGTGAACAAAATAAATTTTAAAAATCCCTGCCTTTGTGGATATTACATTAGTTGAGGGAGAGAGATACTAATCAAATAAGCAAACAGATATTGATTGTTGCATGGTGATAAGTGCTATGGAGAAAAATAAAGAATGGAAAGTTCATATGGAGTGTTTGAGAGAGGGGTGCATGGCAATTTTAAACAGGGTGATCAAGCAAAGGCTCACTAGTAGATGAGCTTTAAGTCAAAATCTTAAGGAGGTTGAAGAATTAGCCATGTAGATATTTAGGGGAAGAGCATTCTAGGCAGAGAGAACAGCAAATGCAAAGGCCACTAGATGGGAGCATGCCTGGCATATCTGAAAACAACTTGGAGGACTTTGAGGCTGGAGCAGAGTAATCATCAGAGGAGAGGGGAAAGGAGATGCAGTCATAGATACCCTGGAAAATGTCCCCAGCATTGTCCTCCTAGCAGGCCATAGTTGACCACTTACTATAACACCTCACCTCCTCAACTTCTCCTCATGCTTCCCCAGGAATGGAGGCCAGCTGAATCAACTTACAACTGAAAATTGTGCAGCTTGTTTGGGTCTAGAATTGTGATTCCCAAACTGTGTTTCAAGGCTTTCTGGGATGATGCATAGAATTCACAGGGTTGCACAAGATATTTTAATTTTTTAATGGAAATAGAGATACTTAACATTTATTGGACACCATATGAACTACATCTATCAAAGAAGTACACGGTTCTAATATTACACTGCACTACATTCATTTTGCTCTGAGGTCTACCTCCTATGATATTAATATAGTCACTCCTTTTTTTTTGATCAGTGTTGTCATGATACACCTTGTTCCATTCTTTTACTTTCAACCAATCTATCCCTTTATATCTAAAGTGAGTCTTTATCTTTTAATTGATGTGTTTAGTCATTTACATTTAATGTAATAATTTATATACTAAGATTTAAGCCTGCCATTCTATTATTTGCATTTGTTTGTCCCATTTTTGACTCCTGTGGTTCCCTTTCTTATCTTCCTGCAGGACTTGAACATGTTTTTGTATTCTATTTTAATTTATCTGTAGTATTTTTTGTATAGCTCTTTGTGTTAATTTTTAGTGTTTGCTCTAGGAATTTATATGTACACATATAATATTCAATATTAATATAATATGGTATAGTCTTGAATATATTATATATTAATAATATTGATAATATATTATATTTGTCTACTATATTAATATGATGTATGATATTACCACATCATATTCATATATTAGATGAATATAATATTTTGTTATATATTTTCAATATTCATATATTATATATATATATATATAACAGTCTTATGGCTTCCAGTAAACTCAGAACATAGAAATCTTACCAATTATGTCACTTTAACTCTCTCCCTTTATAATATAGTTTTTGTAAATATTACCTCTATGTACATTGAGAACGACAGTAGACCATGTTGTAATTTTTGCTTTCAATCACTGAACACAGTTTTGAAAACTCAGAGGAAAATAATCTATTATATGTATCCAGATATTTACCATTTCCGCTGCTGTTCCTTCACTGCTGATGCTCCAATTTTCTTTCTGTTATCATTTCTTTTCTATGTGAAGAACTTCCTTTAGCAATTTTTTTTAAAGCAGGTGTGCTGGTGATAAATTTTCTTAGTCTTCCTTCATCTGAGAAAGTTTTATTTCACCTTCATTCTTGAAGGATATTTTCTCTGGATATAGAATTTACAATAGACTTTTCTTTTCAGCACTTTACAAATATGACACTTTCTTCTGGCCTCCATGATTTCTGATGAGAAATCCACTGTCATTTGAAATGTTTTCCCCCTATGTGTAATGCATCACTTCTCCCTGATTGCTTTTAATTTTTTAAAAAATGTCTTTAGGTTTCAGAAAATTGATTATGATTCATCTGAGTAGGTATTTCTTTAGGTTTATTCTGTATGGTATTCACTTAGCTTCTTGAATTTGTAGGTTTATGTCTTTTGCAAAATTGGGGAATTTTTTTGTCCATTATTTTCTCAAATATTTTTCAGCCCCACACTCTCCTCTCCTCTGGAAGTTTGATAAAACAAATATTATATTTGTTATTGTTGTTATTGTTGTTGTTGTTATTGTTATCTCACAGGTCCCTGAAGCGCTATTCCTTTTTTAATTTTTTTTCCAGTCTGTTTTTCTTTCTGTTCAGATTGACTAGTTTCTATTGATTTATCTTCCAGTTCACTGATTCTTTCCTCTGTCATCTTCATTCTGATACTGAACCCATCCCATGAGTTTTTTGTTTTGGCCAGTATGTTTTTCAGTTCCAAAATTTGCACTTGGTTCTTCTTTATATTTTCTCTTTCTTTGCTGAGACTTTCTACTCTTCCTTTTGTTTCAAGATTATTTGTAATTGCTTGTTGTAGCATGTTTTAATGTTCACTGCTTTGAAATTCTTATCAGATAATTTCAGCATCTGTCTCACCTTTGTATTGTCATCTATTGATTGTCTTTTCTCATTTGAAAGGGATTTTTCTGGTTCTTGGTATATGTGATTTTGTACTGTATCCTAGACATTTTGAGTAGTATGCGACTCTGGTTCCTACTTATATTTTAGCAAGCAGTCAAAAAGTTGAGGTTCAGAATGTACATTCTAGTCCACTTTTGCAGGGCTCTGATTTGAATATATATCTAGTCGTCAAAGCCTTTGCAACACCATGCTGGTATGCCACACCTATGTGCTACCTAGATGCCATTCCAAAATCTGAGTGGTGTTCTCCACGATAGTTTAGTTCTTAAAGGTTTTGTGTGTGTGTGTGTTGATTCTGGTTAGTTTCATGCATGGATTACTTGAGGATACACCCAGCATTCTACATACAGACTTAAAGAATCCCTTTCTTCAGCTCCCTTCTCTTTGTAATCCTTACTCCTCTTTACTCTTTAATTAGAAGCGGATGATGTACCACATCTTTGTTGTTATTTGGGGATAGCCAACAGGGCTTTACCTCACAGTCACCACAATATTTGATGCGTAAGGGAAGGAGTGCTTCCACATTAGGGCAGGATGGGGATGGTCAACAGGGCTCTACCCCTTCATCTCTGCAACACCTGGTGGGAAAAGGGAGGATGGGGCTTCTTTTGTAGTGTTCACCTAGACTAGAGCAGGTATAGTCAAAAGAGATCTGTCCTGCAGGGCTGTCTTCTCCCCAGTCTGTCAACTCAGAAGAGCAGGATTTTTATTCTTGGGGGCGATGTTTGTCTGTACCCATTGGTATGTCTCGGTTGTAAGCTATTCTAATGCCCAGCAGTGAATACATAGAAGGCTAAGGTTTCTAGACGGTCCTCTTTTTTTCCTCTACCGTTTAGAGTCTTCAATAGTTGCTTTATGTACATTTTCCAGGGATTTTAGTTATAATTAGCAGGAGGAAAAGAGTGGGATGAGTTGAACCCGTCTTGTCTCACTATTTTAATTCCAACAATTCCATGTCTTTGAGAAGCTGGGTTTTTGAGACTGACCGTGTTTAAAAAAAAAAAAAAAAACAGCAAGTATCTCACAAAAATCAATGTGGAAGATGAAATGAAAGTGGCAGTGATCAATCTGATTCCAAGGCTTGAGAAATCATGCAGGGTCCAACAGGCACATATATCCCATTAGTAAGTAACTGGGCTCAAGTATGAAATAATACTTTTTTCTTTTATTTTACATGTGTTATTTTTTCAAATGGTACTAACTTGTTAGGGCATAAATACTAATTTTTTGAAGCTAATGACTTCATAAACAGAATTGTTAAGGGCATAATGAAAAAATTACTAAGATACTAAACTCATCATGAACTGCGAAAGTTTGGGAGCATATCGTCTAGAAAAAAAAAAAAAGGTCTATTCAAACCCAGAAGCGAACAATGAATTAACCCAGAGAGAATTTGGAGGGCAAACACGACTTTGCACTTCTCTGGAGTATAAGGGGGAAAAGAAACACAAAAACACAAAACAAAGCCAGTGTGCTGGTCCATTAAAAAAAAAAAAAATCCGCTTTGAGCTTTGTTAATGCAAAGCCCTTTATCTGAGGAGCTCAAAGAGCTTTATTACAGGTAAATATCCTTGTCTCCAGCTGCTAATAGGAGAGGCCAGGCCCATGGAGATTAGGGCAGAATGCCTATTTAAGGTCACATAACAGTCAGTGACAAAGTGGAGACTCACAGAGTGGTCTGTAATGGGATTTGTCTGCTGTCTATTGTATCAGCCTAAAATGCTGGGTGTGTGAGGGCTGGGTTCCAGTGCAGAAGCTTGCAGGAGATTGGGCATCTTAGAACTGCAGAGTGCTACTGCAGAAGGGACTTTGGGGGTCGCTGTGTAGGTCCCCCTTTGTTTGCCAGACCCCACACCGAGGCTCTGAGAGGGCAAGCAATTTGCCCAGGTCTGCACAGCCTGTTTGTGGCAGAGCCAGAAACAGAATGGAGGACTTCTAACATCTACCTAATTCTCTCCTGGAATTTTCCTGGCTCTCAAGCCAATTGTCTAGGAAAACCTATTAAGGAAATTCAATTTCTCTAAAGCTGGCTCAGTAGAACTTGAGTTGGATCAAAGCTGGTGTAGATTTGGAAGAAATTAGAAAGGAGCGGTAAAGCACACAGACAGGGTCAGAACCCTGGTTCCGTTGACGACCAGTGTGGGACCGGGGGCAAGTGACCTTCAGTCTCTGTACCTCTGTGATCTATAAGAAATACCAAGGGGTCTGGTCCTATTGATTCCTAAAACGCTCTAGCTTTAGTAAAATCCACGTATTGGTTTTAAGATATCCAGACCTCAGTTTTCCATTTGGCAAAATGGGGACATTGTTAGTGCCCATCTCATGGAGTTGTGGTAAGCTGCTGAGTGCCTGCATGTAACGTGTTTGTCTTAGAGACTCATGCTTGGAATTAGTCAGTGCTGGCTATTTTCATACTCGAGGTAGCCACAGGAGAAGTGTGCTCAGACATTCCACCTTGAAATATTTGGGCTGGATCTACCCATTTTCTATAATTTACCATTCATTTATAATTTCTTCTAAATTCACACCAATGTTCAAGCTTTGGATCCAACTGGGATTGCCAGATAAACTACAGAATATCCAGCTAAATTTGAATTTTAGATAACTAAAAAATTTATTTATTTATTATAAGTGGATCCCAAATATTACAAGAGCTATATTTACACTAAAATTTTAGTCATCATTTCTCTGCATTTAAATTTACCTAGCATCTTGCATTTTTATTTGTTAAATCTTTAAATCCTAGCACTGAACCAGATTTGTATCTCCAATTTTGGATCTGGAAAAACGTTTGGCCCATCTTTCATGCTCCATCTGAAGACTTAAGGCAGTTAGGATTTCATTTGTGGCTCTGAATTTTTTCGTGTAGTGAAAATGGGGGCCGCAACATCCCCTCACAGTAGTTCAGCCATCCTGTAGTTCAGTTCCCCAAAATTTACCAGGACGATGGATTAGAATAAAAGAAGGAAGGGAATTTATAACATAAATGATGAGTTGGGTTTCTAGGCATGATGTTTGAGCCTAGTTCCAGAAACTCCTGGGAAGAGAACCCAGATATAGAGCATCAAAAATGTGATGCCAGAACTACCTGAAATTATAAGGACATTAAGATTCATACAGATAAGACAGGTGGAGAGAAGATCTGTAGGTGTTTAAATTCCAAGGGATGCAGCTAAGTAGCTAGTAGCTAGGTCTGGAAGGCATGCTGGCTTGCAAAGTGAGGATGCTGAAACCTTTCTACATCAATATATTGTTCTGTCAAGTGGGGTAATAATACCTGCACACTTCATCCTTATCTCCCCACTTCTCTACTTAACCTTTGAAAAATAAGTCTCTAGGCTGGGAGTTAAAATGACTGTTTTCTGGTTCTGGAAAACAGTAGACACGTGATAACTTTAGCTGCCATTATACCCAGGTTAACCACACATTGAGAAGTTTCTGGGAAAATCACTTGTTCCGCATGCAAGTCTAGAGCCTGGTTGTACTTGCCCATCTCTTACTATCCTTCAAACAATCATTTTAGAGAAGACGAGGCTAAGAATCTGAGAGGAGCTGCAATATACTTGAGGGCAGACAGGATTAAACCCATATTGCACATGGGAAAATCGAGAGGCAGAGAGTGTAAGTGGAATAATCTCCTCTCTGAGCCTCAGTTTTCTCATCTATAGAATGGGGCTAACACTATGCCTTTTGCAGGGTTATTCTCAGCAATCAGATGAGAGATTACATATCTAGCTCTTAATGCAATGCTTAACTGATTTCATTGCCATAACTAGTGTATATGTGTAAATAAATATTGTAACTTTCTCAGATCCCTTTGAGAACTAACCATTAAAGAATTTGTCAAATAAAATAGTAAAAACTGAAACTCTATTGTTTCAGTATATTTCAGAATATAATAGTATATTCAGAAGTATACTATTTCTTATATCAATGTACTAGGTATCTATTTGTAGATAGACAGATAAGGATGTATATACATAGATTTGCATATATATGTGATATTGCCATTTGTCCTCTTAAATACACAATCAATTTAGTAAGTATATTAAATCCATATATGTTGAAACACATCGAATAGATTAGTGCATTAAATAGATTAAACAAAAGGAAGCAGGCAGATGAACTCCAAGTTCACTTCCTTAGCTTCTCTGGTTCTCATGTGGCTATAGAACTGCATTTGGGCATAAAATAGTTGTATTTACTGAGCTTCAATGCTTCTCACCTCCCTTCCTTTCTCCCTGCCATCAGTCTCCACCCTTGCTTCTCCTTTCTTGGCAGTCGGAGGCCTCTTTCCCAGCTTGACCCCTGGGGGTTTTCCAGAACCTTTTTACTTAAACATATATTGACATAGGCCTTACTTCCCTGGGTGAATTATGCTACAGGCAGCAATCTCCAAGTCATAAATTAGCCCACAACCCCATGCAACTGTCTGCTAATGATGTGGATGGTGAAACTGTGTCTTCATAGAACTGGACGGACAAGAGTCCTCTAAATTTTGTTCCCTGACAGCTCCGTCTCTCCTCCTCACCTGGCTGGCTTTTCTATGCCTCTCTGTCTGGTTTCGTCTTTATCTTCCCTCATGTATTCATGCCAAAGATAAAAGGATTCCATCAGGGTCCAGGAAGACAGGGAAAGGGAAGGGGTTTGACAACAGCACCCAACACATAAGAAGTGTTCTGTACATATTTGTTGAGTGAATTGATGCAGGTAAAGAGCAGGGCATGATGCCTGCTTTGATGGTTATTATTATTCTCATTATTCTGGCAGCTCCTTAGGCCAAGCCAGACCCTTATCCATCCTGGTTTCTCTAGGGTCTATGACAGTGCCTGTCATTCAAAATGTTATTAGTCCACTGGGGAATGGATGGATGTTGGGTGCATTCTGGGGATTAGAGTTTCTTCCTCCTATGGACCACTTTTTCTTTCTTCATCAGTGTGTTTGCCTTGTAACCTTCCCTTGAGCTGCTTAGGTGTGCTGAGTTGGGCTCAGATACATGTATTGGCTCAATGAATATTCAAGTCCCCGTCTCTCTCCTCTCTCCTTTGAAATTTAAAGGAATTCCTTTATATCTGTGTTATCTTCTCCTTTTAGGAAGTCAAGGGAGAGAATCCTTGAATATGGCTTTGACGTGATGAATTTTGTGAAATATTAATTAGCATCACACAAATATTTGGGATTAGTCACCCACCAGAAAGCTAGTTTTCTTGCTCTCCTTCTTCTTGGAATTTCAAGGGAGCCCCACATGCCTATAGATTTGGAAGCTCCCCAACTACAGATCAACAAAACTTTCCATGTAAAAGAATGATAATCATACCAGAGACACACATTCATGGCATCTGTAGTTAACAGAACCCTCTCCTTTCTCTTAGCTTGGTTGTGCCTCCTAATCAAGGTGGTGTGTTGACAGGATAGGGCTATGTGTCAGGGCTATTTCATTTGTCAGAGGAGAAAACTGAGGCCTGAGTATATAAAGTGTTTCCTCTCCTGAGAGTCTCCTTCCTGGGGCAGGAACGGAAGAGGCAGGAAATCACACTGTAATAGCGGTTATCGCCAATGGCACTATGACTCCCAATGACACACGTGGTGAACATTCCACATTCATGAACTCCTGTAATCCTCACAACAATATAAGATGTGGGCTAGAAGTTACCAACAGAGAAACTGAGGGTCGGAGTGACTAGGTAATTGACTGAAGTGGGAAGAAACGGTCATGGCATGGATTTCAACTCAGAGTTGCCTAACTCTAGAGTAGGCTACTTAGCCACTACCCTGTTCTGAGTGGCAATGGTTGTTTTTTAAAAGGTCTTAACTTGAATCCATGGACCCCCCCCCCAGGGAAACCAGCGACTGCTTCAGGGGGCTTGTGAGCCCTTTGAAATTGCATTCACCAATTTCCCTGTCTGCATGTAATGTTTTTGAAAGAGAGTTCATAGCTCTCAATAGATGATCAAGGGGGTGCATGATACCCAAATTATGAACCATAGGCTAGAGCAGAAACAGAATTGGAACATGGGTATTAAGAAGCATTGAACAACATCAGAACCATCCAGGTGGTGAAACCAATTCATACTCTACCACCAGATACATGGTTCTTTTCGTTTTTGAAATCTGGTCTTTAACTCCTGGCCATTTTCTTTAGACAAAACTGAATAAGCAAAGGAGGCATTGGAAGCTGTAAATATCATAGGAAGCAAGAAGCAAAGTCAGTGGGGCCCAGCATTCCTCAGGCCTGGAAGAGCAGGAGTCGCCCAGCTTGCCCCAGGATCAAAGCGACGAAGCAAACCCTTCATCACCCAGCTTCCACATCAGCGCTGTTTAGGGCAGGGAGATGTCAAGGGAGAAGGCTTTCTTTGAAGTGTCAAGATAAGAACGTCTCCACCTCCCTTGAGTGTGAAAGTGATTTCTCCAGGAGCCACGGGAGGGTGTGAGACATTTGGCTGTCTGTACAGAGCCGGGAGGGACTTATCGGCAGAGGCAGACACCTCCATGGCTCCAGGCTGTGTCTGGACCCAGTCAAAGACCTCCAGTGAGCATCGGTCCTTACAAATATATGAAATGCTGAGCCGCACTGCCATGTTTCCAATGGTATCCCATCTAGGGTTGTGTCTACCCTGGCTTTACCGTTAAACGGTTAAGTGGATAGAGTCTTGCACTTGCATGGACTAGTTAGACCTTGCCCCTTCTGCTGGGCGAGCTTGGGCAAGTTACTTACCCTCTCTGAACCTCTGTTTCAATAGGATTTATAATAACAGCCCCTGTATCTAGAGTTAATTGGAGAATGAAGTGAGATTATACAAACTAACCGTCTCCTTCCCATAATGTTCGGTACATAAGCACATTTTTTAAATGTTAGTTGATATTTTTCCTTACCATCTGTCTCAATACATCTGGTCCAGGTGGGCTTTAGAGTCAAAACATCTGATTATGTGATATTCTTTTGAGTTGAAGAATGAGATCTCACTTATCTTCCTGTTCCAACATGATTGGCATGATGTATTGATAATAATAGCCAAGAGCAGATTGCCAGCATTTCAATCCTAGCTTTACCATTTAATAACTGTGTGAACATTGGGAAGTTACTTAGCTTCCCTGTGTCCCAGTTTCCTCATCTGTGAAATGGGGGCATTTTACAGATGTTTGTTATTAGAATTATGTGAGCTGTCATATTAGCAATTAGAACAATGCTGGGCACATAGGAAGTGTTCAATAAATATTAGTTTTAGGGCTTCCCTGGTGGCGCAGTGGTTGAGAATCTGCCTGCCAATGCAGGGCACACGGGTTCGAGCCCTGGTCTGGGAAGATCCCACATGCCGCGGAGCAACTAGGCCCGTGAGCCACAACTACTGAGCCTGCGCGTCTGGAGCTTGTGCTCCGCAACAAGAGAGGCCGCGACAGTGAGAGGCCCGCGCACCGCGATGAAGAGTGGCCCCCACTTGCTGCAACTAGAGAAAGCCCTCGCACAGAAACGAAGACCCAACACAGCCAAAAATAAATAAATAAATTAATTAATTAATTAAAAAAATAATAATTAAAAAAATATATTAGTTTTAATTTGTACTTCCTCCCTCCACCAACTTTCATAGACACCAACAACTACTTATTAAATGAAATGTATTGAAAAACTGAAGTGTTCCCAGCATTGGGTTGTAGTATTAGAAGTGTCCATTGGCCTTGCCCCTAAGATGCTTACATTTTAATTAAGGAATGAATATATATTCATGCAGTCACTCATTCTATCAGAAAATTTGAGGGCCAAATAGAGGCTGGGCAGTTATTCCCTCTATTAAGGGAAAGCTTGGATGTGCCAAACTTTGGCCTTCCTGGGGATTCTTGGAATATCCTGGGACGCAGTGACTGACCTTTTTTTTAAGCCTGCTAATATTTTCAAATCCTCTAGGTTTCAGTTTAAATGCCACTTCTTCTTGGAAGACATCCCCAATCCTATATGAAGTTAGGTCCCCTATCATATGCCCCAAATACCCCACTTCTTCTATCATGTTTTGAATGGTTGGTTTAATGTTTGACTTCAACATTCTTCAATTCCTTGAGGGTAAGCTCCATGTACGCCTTTCTTTTGCTGTATCCCCAACATCTAATGCACTCCCTGGTATATACAAGTACTCAAAAATATATTTGTGGAAGGGTGAATAAAAGAGGGGAATGTCTGGATGTAGAGTTCCCCTGTTGGAAGGTATAATTAATTTTCTTAGGTCATCCCAACGGTAAATGATACCTCCACCTTGCAGAGTTCAGTAACAGTGAGTTCTGAACATTTTAGAGCTTTGTAAGACCCTCTGAGACAGCTAGTTCAGTCTCTTTATTTTTCCACTGGAGCCTGGAGAGGTAAAGCCATTCATCCAACTGTACTTAATGGGCAGAACTGGGACAAGAATTCAGATCTTTTAACTCCCAGAATCCTTTGCCAGAAAAAAAAAAAGAGTAAGTTGAATTCTCTCATTAAACTGTACTATTCATTGAGCATGGAATAATTAAGACTCCCCCATTGGAGATGGGGGACATTGAGGCATTTCATTGAGCAAAGTAGGTTTCTCATTAAAGGCAGACATTGGGAGATAGTAAGAAAAACATTCCAAAATGGGCTCAAGAAAACTCGGGCTCAAATCCTGTATATTTTAGGATATCCATAATGCCTTCGTTTTTAAGTGGGCACAATGATGTTTCTTATGGAAATTTTGTATGTTAAATGAAATAATGCATGTATTGTATAATAAAGAATTTGACAGACCTTTGTCCGTGGGTTGGAGACTCTAAATCTTTGGACTTTCCTGAATTATAGGGGTGTCCTTGTTATTCATGAGCCCCCTGAATCATACCTGAGTTTATGCTAAGAGTTGAGATGACTCAGGATAGGGACTGGTCAACCAGAAAGACCATTAGAAGGGTGGGCTTGGAGCCAGCCTGACCTGAGGGAAGAGGAGGGCAGTTGGAGAATGAGTTCAAACACATGTCCAGTGATTGAATCAGTCATGCCTATGTAATGAAATCCCAATAAATACTCTACGCACCAAAGCTTGGTGGAATTTCCTGTTTGCCAAACACATCAGTGTGCTGGGAGAGTGATACATCCTGATTCCATGAGGAAAGGGCATGAAAATTCTGCATTCGGAACCTTCCCGGATCTCACTCTGTGTGTCTTTTCATTTGGTTGGTCCTGGTTTGTATCCTTTACAATAAAGCTGTAATCATGAGTATAGCACTTTCCTGAGTTCCTTGAATCAGTCCAGTGAATTGTCCAACCTGAGGAAATCATGGGACCCCTGAGTTTAAAAACCAGATGGTTAAACGTATGGGTGGCCTGGGGACCCCTGAGCTTGTGACTGGCATCTGAAACAAGGGCAGTCTTGTTGGGGACTGTACCCTTATCTTGTAGGGTCTGCACTAATTCTACATGATTAGCATCAGAATTGCATCAGTATAAGAGCGTATAAAGTGCCTGTAATAGACTGACCACAGTGGTCTTGTCTCTGCAGACTAGCTTCCTTATTCCCCTTCCTCTGATGGTCTGAGGACCCCTCTTCTCTACTGGCAACCCATCACCATACTAGTGGGCACATAACTGAAACCAAATTATCCAAATTCTTCCAGGACTTTTCTCTAGGAGCTGGAGAATGTGAAATGTGGGTTTCCATCATGTGGAGGGAGTCTGTCTGAGAGTTGGAGAGACCGTGCCTGATGAATCCATAAGACCCGGATCAATTAGTACTTTGGGGCGTTCCTAGTTACATGAGCCAATAAATACACTCCTACCATTATTATTATTATTATTATTATTTTTGTTAAGAATAATTTGAATTGGATTTCTGTCACTTACACACAGGATTCCTGATTAACCTAGTGCCTGATATCATGACTTATATACAGTAAATAGTCACTGATGGTAGCTACAGTCTAAAACAGGAAGAGTCAGCTTGAAATTCCCAAATTTTCCTTTTTACTTGTAGTCGACAACCCCTCCCCTCCCCCCCTCCTACCGGGCCCTTCTGTGAATAATAATGTAGATGGCCACAGACCCTTTCCTCTTTGTCTATTGAGAAGTGGGGTCTAAGTCCTCTACCCTGGAACCTATGCTGGCCTTACTGCTTTGTATGACTGATAGAATGTGGTAAAAAGTGCTGGCACTTCTTAGACTCGACCATAAGAAGCCTTGTTCTTCCACCCAGCTCACTGCTGTGTAAGAAGTCAGGCTACCCTGAGATTTCTGTGTGGAGAGACCACATGGGAGACCTTGAGATTATACAAGAAGACAGCAATGGCCAATCAGCCCCCAGACAATTCAGTCATCCCAATGGAGACCCCAAGCAATGTGTGAAACAAAGATGAGTCATCCCCACGAAATCCTGCCCCCCCAAACAGGCTCATAGGCAGCCTCACATGCCCCTGAGTTTTAGGGTGACTGGTTATGCAGTAATAGATAAATGGAACAGGTAGTAACAGCACTAAAATGCCAGGTACTTAAAGAGGCACCTCCTCAATGATTCGTCAAAGCAATCCAAGGAGGTAAGTATTATTACTGTCCCCATTTTACAGATGAGGAAACTGAGGATCAGCAAGATGAAGTCACATGTACAAGGTCACACAACTAGAATGTAATAGAAACAGGACTTCAACCTCTTGGATTCCAGAGCCCAGTCTCTTAACCATTACATCCTATTGCCCCTTGGCCGTGCTGTGAAAAGCATCAACATGGCCCACTTCTGGAATTTGGCCAATCCACAGAGATACTGCCTCAGACAGAGCCCTGACAGGACCCAGCATACCCCAAAGGGGAGTGTTTCTTCATAACCTTGTGGACAATGTTCAGAGAAATGGACAAGCAATGGTGCAGAACCCTCTGGAAAATCAGGAAGATGCTATCTACTCCACTTACACCTGCAAGGTTATCAGAACTTGGTGAAGCTGCAGGAGAGCTATGAGAAGAAATGTGGCTTTTCTTATAGAAAAGCAGCCACTGAAAACCTGCCACCTGGAAAGGAGGGAGCCATAGAATGAAGTACACCAACCTCTCTCTCCTCCCTCCCTCCACCTCTCCAGCTGGTGCCTCCTATTGGCTAAACCTAAATGGAAGCCAGAGGGCAAACGGTCCATTGAGGCAGCCCATGCAGGTTAGTTTCTTGGGCACAGAGAAGTGGGGAGAAGGAACAGATCAGACCCAGGCAACAGCACAGCTCTATTCATGTGTTCCCTATTTCCCACACTCGATGGAAAGGAGCCCTTCCAAAAGTCTGATGAAAATGCATGAGATATATTGTCCTCCTGGGGTTTCTGGAGTAACTAAACCCCAAACTCAACTCCATGGGCTTCTGTCACCTTCCCAGAGCTCATTTCCAAAAGGAAATAACACCTGCCCTAAAGCTCCGCCTGCCACGGCTACCTCTCTGAACCTCCATCTGCCACGGGCTGACAGTAAGTCACAGAAGCGTATTGACTTCTCAAGGGAAAGATGAGCAAAGTGAATGCAGAATTCCTCCACACACAGGATGAAAACCCTTGTGTAGGAAGGCAAATGAGGTAAGCTGGAAAGGGGGTAGGGAGGGTGGGATAAAACCTTGCAGCCCCAGCCTTTTCCAAGAACAGGAAATGATCTAAAGAATGTTCTCTATACTGAACACAGTCAACAGTCAACTAAAGAACTTCTAGGCTTTGCCTTTGCCTTCATTATATGCCTTTTGATTTCCTGGACCAGCCGACTGCTATTAATTAGCTGTTGTTCAGGTTAATCCAGCTTTTCATTCATGGATTTATTTTCTCTCGCTAAGAGTTTAAGTTCGAAATGTCACTAACAACCTAGATAATTTAGTGTCCAACCCCTCAATGGTCGGGGAATTATAACTAATGAATAATATGTTCAACCAATTTAATTCTAGAAGCGGCTCATTAACATATCAAAAGACTTTAAAATGTGCACCCTCTTTGACCCTAAAATTTCCTGTCTAACAAATGCGGGATTTTTTTTTTTTTTTTTTTGCCCTAAAGAAATAATTATGGATGTGCACAGATATTCAGTTAAAAAGGTGCTCACTGAATTATTGTTTAGGTCAGAAAAGACTGGGGGCAATGAATATTTAACAAAAAAAAAAATGATAATGACAACAGTAATAATAACAATAACAATTATCATGTTAAAAAATGGTTCCCATGTGCCCAGTTACCATTTTAAGTGTTTGGTCTACGTTAGCTCATTTCATCCCCCACAACAAACCTCTGAGGTTGGTACTATTTTATTTGGCCCATTTTAGAGCTAATAAAACTGAGGCCCAGAAAGGTTAAGCAACCATCCAAAGTTACACAGCGTGTGACTATGGAACTATATAAGGGGAAACATGGAGGCCTACAGACCATTTGAAAAGTTATTTAAAAAGCTAATCAACTGTTAAACTGTTATATGCTTTCTATCCTCTGGTCTGGACAAATATGCTTTCATGATGACCTGGGAGGTCAACTCAATGTTGAACCCTCACATTCCCTGGAGTTCTGTGCCTGGATATGGTGGCAGAAGGTAAGCCATCCCACAGCCAACAGTTACTCAGTTTCTCTTCCCACCCCCAGCTCCATCACACAAAATTAAGGGCCACATACAGATATGTGCAGCCATGATGCCAGCCATCACATCCAAGCTCCATTGAGACCCCTCCATCTAAACAGGGCCCCCTGACACCTCTTAGGTCTAGGGGTACACACACTGGAAGCACAGTTCTTCCCCAGGAAGATACCAACACAGGCCCTAGAAGCAGATTTGGGGCTATGGGAGTAGGAATTTCCAGTCTCAGGTATCTGAGGTGTGGTTCAGACGGGAACATGGGTTCTGAAAAAGTATATCTTCTCACTCCACAGACTCGTCACTCCATGGGAAGAGACGGGGTAGGAGGAGGGCCAGAGCAGAACGCTCTGGAGTATGGGTCCAGAGTATGGATTTCTTTTCTTTTCTTTTTTTAAGTTGAAGTATAGTTGATTTACAGTGTTGTGTTAGTTTGAGATGTACAGCAAAGTGATTCAGTTTTACATATATATATATATATATATATATACACACACACACACACACATAACAGATTATTTTCCATTACAGGTTATTACAAGATATTGAATACAATTCCCTGTGCTATACATTAAATCCTTGTTGCTTTTCTATTTTATATTTAGTAGTTTGTATCTGTTAATCCCATACTCCTAATGGGATTTGGTTATTAAATAACCAAAAGTTTGTGTTCTATATCTGTGAGTCTGTTTCTGTTTTGTATATAGATTCATTTGTATTTTTTTATATTCCACATGTAAGTTATATCATATGATATTTGTCCAAGTATGGATTTCTTTTACTCAAGTGTAACAATGATATTAGAGCCAGCATTTAGATCCAGGGACCTTGGCTCCAGAGCCTGTCCACTTAACTAAAGTACCCCTCAAAATGAGATTCTCTTAATAAATTATGGTACATCTATAAAATAAAATACCATTCTGCCATTAAAAAGTGTATATATAGCTATGAAAAGATAATCCAAAAAATCTTACAGGTGGTGAGGAAACAAGATGTAAAATTGTAAATATATTATGATACTTTTGTGGAAAAAATTATGGTTCCATACACAGGAAAAAATGTAAAAAGGATACACAAAAATGTTAATATTATATTGTGGCAATGGTGACATGTGGGGTGATTTTATTTTTGTTCTCTTTCCTTCGCTATATTTTCTGTGTTTCCCATAATAACATGAATTGCTTAATTATTAGAGAGCACAAAGTACAATAAAGGTTATATTTTGAAAAGTACAGTTTGTGCTTCACCAGATTACAAGAGACCATATTGGACCTTGTAGAAAACACCAAGTGAGAGACATAACAGAGTATGGTGAGGTGGAAACACACTTCCTGTGCACACAGGAAAACTACATTTCCCAGCTTCCCTTGCAGCTAGATTGGAGCCACATGACTGAGTTTTAGCCAATGGAAAGTGAGCAGAAGCCTTGTAAGCTATTTGCACACCTGGACCATAAAAATATCCCATGTGGCTCTCTAGTCATTTCTTCTCCTGTTAGGATCTCAGAAGCCATGTGAAGGCATACCTACAAAATGGTGGGAAACTGCCCAATTTGTATCATTATTGGATAAGCAGGATGACCAACATCCCGGTTTGCCTGGGATTCAAGGAGTTCTGAGTGTCAGGATTTTCAGTTCTGAAAACTCACAGCTCTGGGGAAACCTGGGACACGTTAAATGGGCAAGAAATAAACTTGTATTCTGATAAGCCTCAGAGACCTTTTGGTTAACCTGGTACAGCAACAGAGCCTAGCCTCTCCAAACTACTACAAAGGAAAAATTCAGTACTTAAAGGTCAAATGTCCAGCCTAATGCTTAGCACTCTATGTACCCTTTTGACTTTGGATAGTTCCCTTTAACTTTCTGGACAACTGTTCTCTGACCCATACAAAAGAGATGACAATAAAACCTACGCTATGGTGTCATTGTGAGAATTGAATAAAATGCAATTCTGAAATTGTGAAAAATCTTTGTAGCTAGAAATCACTGTGCAAATGTGAGCTTTATAATTATTAAGACAGTTCAGTGGACGGTAACAGACTTGAGCATTTCCATAATGTGGCAATCTCAATGTCCAGGACACAGTCCAAAATCCCTCAAAAGACAAAGCAGTTTGACCTGAAACAAGCCTTCAGCCATTCATTTGTTTTGCAAATATCTACTGGCTCCTCCTACGTGCCAAGCATGCTAGATGCCAGGAATGCAATTATGGACCCAGATCTGTTCACTCATCAAACAGATCTTTGCTGGGATCCTACTGCATGTCAGATGCTCTGCTGGACTGGTATACAGGCATACCTTGTTTTATTGCACTTTGCAGATACTGCGTTTTTTTTTTTTACAAATGGAAGGTTTGTAGCCACCCTGCGTTAAGCAAGTCTATTGGCACCATTTTCCAAAAGCCTTTGCTCACTTCGTGTCTCTGTGTCATATTTTGGTTAAGTCTCACAATATTTCAAGCTTTTTCATTCTTATTATATTTTTTATGGTGATCTGTGATGTTTTGATGTTACTATTGCAAAAAGATTACGACTTGCTGAAGGCTCTGATGATGGTTTGCATTTTTTAGCAGTAAAGGGTTTTTTTTATTAAGGTAGGGACATTGTTTTTTCAAACATAATTCTATTGCACACTTAATAGACTGGAGTTTAGGGTAAATATAAGTTTTATATGCACTGGGAAACCAAAAAGTTTTTGTGACTTGCTTTGCTGTGGTACTCTGGAACCCAACCTATAGGATCTCTGAGGTCTGCCTGCATAGTGATTCAACATGAGGCTAAGCAGTTTAGCCTCATGGAGCTTTTATTTTTCCAGGAAAGGCAGCTATTGAACCAATAATTACAGAATTAATTCATTAATACCGATTGGGACGCACGTTATGAAGAAGTTCAGGACAGGGAATGATCCAGCAGACTGTTCAGCCAAAATCCCCAGGGAGCCTGAAGACTTGTTCCATCTTGTTAGCGCTTGAATTGAGACAATTGCGCTGAACACATTTTGGCCTTTCACTCCTTAGTAGTCATCCAAAGGCCCTGGAGCTTTTTACATTTGTGCCTTTCACACATTCCTTTGTATTAAGATTTTTTTTTTCTTAAAGAAGAAAAACAAGGCGGCAGGAAACACACACACCCCACACTATCCTTTTTTCTTCCAAAGATTACATAACGGCATGAAAGCCTTCCACGACTTGCCGTGTAACTCTACCAAACCTATAAACTTCTTGAAGTTTAGCTGGCAGAGATGTCTACGCCAACAGAACATAAAACCCTCAGTGGTTGGGTGTTCCAGCAATCTGAATTCATATAAAAATGTCTGGACCCTTACAACCTACTCAACAGAAGCTGCTAGCTTAGACATCAGCTCTCCCAAATGATTACAGATTGCAAATCTTCGTCGGAAAAGTAGGGTCATCGTGGGGAGGGGAAATGGGGAATTATGTGGAGAGGGACCCAGGGGACAGGGGTGGGAAAAGAAGAGGTGTAAACTCCAGTCGTGAAGATTGCTTGGGGGAGAGGGATTATTTCAAGGAAATTGCACCGGAAAATGTAACCTCGAGTAGGCGGCTGATGGTGAAATCAGTTTTTAGCGTGGGCAAACAGCTAGACTCAGGAGGCAGAGAGAGTGTAAAAAACAAACTCTGAGTCAGAGATTGCCAGTACCATGCCAGCCATCTTGGGTGGTAGAACAGGGGCATAAGGTATAAAAATTGGAGACACAGAGAAGAGGTTTGGAGAAGGGAGAGAAGCCCAAGGAAACCACTCTCCTTTGTAGAAACAGCAGCCTGCTGTTGGAAACCTGTGGACTTCAGCTGCCCCCGCCCCTCCCTTTCTTTTAGCCTTGCTAAATTCTAAGGGTTGGGAAAAGCCATCATGGGAACAGGACAAAGGAATGTTCTACCAGGAGCAAAAAATGATGCCACATTATTTGCCTCTTCCCTCAACTCAAGTGGTGTTGACGGAACCATCTGATGGAAGGGAGAGAAAGCTACTGATTTGCTCAGACTCCCTCTGGCTTTCACACACTGGAACAGAAAGCAGAAGTGAGACTGCCAATCAAAGATAAAACCAGAGAGAACTTACAAGATTAAAGAAAGGGCATGTTAGAATTCCATATGGAGGCTGGGAAGCCATTGAGTATTGACCAAGAGCTCCTGTGTTTCAAGTTTCAAGTTTCCAAATCCGCTACGCCCTACCCAGACTTACCTGCTGAAATGTATAAACATCATGAGTTAGTGCTTCTGGCCACGTTCAGAATGTTGGAGCCTGGGCCTTCAGTCCCTCCCTCTGGGGTTTAGGCCAGACTAACAAACCCTGGGGATTCCTGACTGGATAGAGGGTAGAAAGGACTGGGAACTAGATCCCAGGGCTGCCCAGAGGGCCTCCTGTCTAATTGGGAGGGGCGGCAATGAACACGCAGAGATACTGCGAGAAAGGGACTCTTCTTTTCATTCCAACTTGAGTCAGACCTCAATACATATTTACGCTGAGTGTGGAAGGAAAGGTTTTTTTTTAGATAGCCTTGTCAATAAGATGAATAATAGCTAATAGTAATAACAACAACAACAACAAATAGCTACCATAAAAGCACAGAACAGTATTAGCAAGTGCACTACAATTTATATTTAAAAAGGAGGAAAGAGGTGTATGTACGTATTTTCTTGTATGTGCATAAAATATTTCTAGAAAGATAAATAGGAAATCAGTATAAGCAATTGGCTCAGAGAAGCGGGGAAGCGGGTGCCTGGGGGTCAGGAATAAAAGACTTGTCATTCTATTCTCCTTTTTAACTTGTGGTTTTTTAGCCATGGGAATGATTTTACCCTTCAAAAATAGTTTTTAAAACAAGTGTTAATATTGATATTTACCAAGGCCTGCAGTGTGCCAGGAACAGTGCCCCAAACTGAGATTTAGAGTTGAAGAATACAAAATCACTGCCCATAAATATCTGATAGGCTGGCAGGGGTGGTGGCAGGTATACCATTAGCTGTGAAGCATGGCTAAAGGGCAGAGTGCAGAGATGCCATAGAGCAGAATGGTTGACAGAAGTTGACGGAGGGAGTTCAAGTCAGACTAGGATTCAAAGCCTGGTTCATTCACTTAGCCTGATGTGCGAGCTTAAATCAGTTGTTAAGCCTCTCTAAACCCCAGTTTCCTTGCTTTTAAAGAGAGAATAATAATGATAAAGAAGAAAGAGAAGGAGGAGGAGGAGGAGGAGGAGGAGGAGATGGGGGAGAAAATGATGCTGATGTTGAAGCAAAAGAAGAAGGAGAAGAAGGAAGAGAAAAAGGAGGAGGGGGAGGAGGAAGAGGAAATGATTTCAATGGATTGTTATGGGTATTAAATGAGATAATGTTTGTAAAGTTCTCAGCACAGGATTTGACACAAGTCATCAAATCACCCAAAGCAATGATTAATAAGGCAGAGAGAACAAACATATGGACACCAAGAGGGAAAAGAGGGGGGCGGGATGAATTGGGAGATTGGGATTGACATATATACACTACAATGTATAAAATAGATAACTAATGAGAACCTGCTGTGTAGCACAGGGAACTCTACTCAATGCTCTATGGTGACCTAAATGGGAAGGAAATCCAAAAAGAGGGGGTATATGTATATGTATAGCCGATTCCCTTCACTGTACAGCAGAAACTAACACAACATTGTAAAGCAACTATACCCCAATTAAAAACAAAAAAAAAGTATTAGTAGTTACAGTAGAGTTACTAAGGAGAGACTCAAACAGTGATTAATTCTGGTGTGGAGGACTGGAGAAAGCTTCATGGCAATCAGGAATTTGAGTCAGCTCTTAGTAGATAGAAAGATGGGTTGGATTTCAGTATCTGCAAGATAGTCAACAGACAGAACAGCCCAGGCAAAGACTTGGAGCTTAGTTGGTGCAGTTAAATTCTCTCTGTAGGTGGTGGTCCACAGAGTGAATCTCTGATTCAGGTGGGAGGAGAGACAAGGGAAGGGAGATTTAAATTGGAAATGCCAGATCGTGCACCTTGGAGGTTATGATAATGTTTTCTTGCCTTTCCGTCTCTCTATCTTAACACCTGGTCGTCCTCTTGTCAAATCAAATCCATCCACACTTTGGAGGAATGTTTCACATGTGCAAGACACACGTAAACTCATTCACAATGTAGAAAGCAGATACGGTGCTTTTTTAAGGACAAAAATCATGTTATCTTTCTTCTTTTTGCCTTTAATAATAACATGTGAGATAATTAAATATCTTAATTGCTTATGCCACTACTGGTCAACTTTTCTGCTACTTGTATCCAATGCATCTTTACGGATAAGTGGTAGTACTAATTCATTGGTGTTCTGTTTGTTTGTTTGTTTTGTCTTGAGGATAGAGATATGTTTGTGGCTAGGATTTGCCTTAAGACACTGGGTTGCAATAAAAATTGAATGTGGACCATATTATGTTGGGTAACATTTTATTATGGGTGTTTATTGCTCTGGAAGTAAATTAAGTTACTTCTCAGCTAACTTGCATGTACAACAAGCCATAGTTACTAAATATTTTAGGGATGCAACCCGAAAGCATGAGTTTCTTATTGTCCCTTCACTCCTCTAGATCAGCTTGACTGAAGGATATCCTGAGATTGTAAAATATCGTTTTTTTTTTTAATGTTACCATTTGCAGTTACTAAATGTCTCTTAATCCATAGTGTCTTAACATTGTGACAACTAAGAACTATACAGGAAGAAGTTGAAAGAACTTGTACAAGACTTCCAAAGCCATAGCTAATATCTGATTTCACATTTTATGTTCATCACAACGGCCTCATTTTTCCAGTATCTGATTTTGTTTGGTACATATTAACATTTGAATGTCGTAAATTTAATCTGTGAAAAATATTGATTTCATCTACTTTCTATATTGATGTTCCCTGTAAGGTTTTTTTGTTTGTTTATTTATTTCTTGAAGAAGGATTTTTTTTTTTCTGCTAGATGATGACAATAACGATCATGGTGAATATATATATATACACACACACACACACACATATATCTCACATACCACACATAAACATATATATATGCACATACATGTATGTATATCTGTATTTATCTATCTCTGTCTATTCTCTCTACCTATTCTAGCTGTCAATCTATCTATCTATCTATCTATCTATCTATCTATCTATCTATCTATCTATCGTCTATCTATCTCAAAGCAACCTACCAGCATGAACAAGACAGATTTCCGTAAAAGCACGGATCTAAAGCCTTCGTTAGCACCTCTCTGCAAAGCTGACAGCATACACATTCTGCTGGTTTCTGGCCTCCAATCCTCAAGGAGTCTCCCTACCTCTTTCTGTCCTGGTCCTACAGTTATGGGCCTCCCTCTTCCTCCCTCTGGGACTTAAGCTATTCTGGCACACGAACGTTTGGTGCGCCTGCCTTTAGCTGGAAGGGGGAACTTTCTTTTGCGAAGTTGAGAAATTGAAGGGATTCATCTGATTTCGTTTCTTTGGTGTTTAGAGATAGTTAATTCTTAGCAAAATGTAGTTCCTTATTCCTTAGCAGAAGAATTGTTAGGTGTGTGTGTATATATGTATATCTAACATATACTTTAAAAAGTCTTTTTAAAGACTTTAAATGACTCTTGCAAAACAATATGTTGATGAGTTAAGTGTAAATGAATCAGAACCATGTGGCTTGAATTTTCTTCAAAATACCCTAGGGTTTAAAATGAGGGGGAAAAGGTACTTGAAGAAAAAAAATACGTTTGGGGTCTTCCTGAACCTAAATCATTTGAAAAATAGTTTAAGATGTTTGCTAAATCCAAAAAGCAGCTTTGCTCCCACCATATGGCAATGTCAAAGTGGCTCTTCAGATGAGCTTCAGCCTAATTTTAATTTCTTGCACATGTGGTAAAAACATTTTGAGGACTCTCTCAAGCCACTGTTCAAGGGAGCGCTCAGAGTTTGGGGATTTTTGTGTGTGTGTTCATTTGCATAACAATGGCCCCGGGCCCAGCTTTCTCACTCTCTTCTTGTTGCACAGGACAGGGCCTGGTCTGCTCTATTTTACCTGTTTCTTGGGCCCTAGTACCCCTCTGGGGTCATCGTTCCTCGCCACGCTGAAGGCTTTGAGGGCTGGCCCCCAATCCCCACTCTTACTGGTTTCCGTTGGGAGGTTTGCTTTTGCTCGAGAGTACCTATGTTGGCATTTGGATTATTATTCCCAGGTCGTCACAGAATTTCCTCTGAATCCACTCCCAAGTAATCACTGCAGGATGCTCCTTATTTAAACAAAATGGGCAAGTCCCCAGGAATTGGGGTCATTAGGCATAGCTTCCAGTGATTCAAAATAGCCCACCATCCTTTGCGGTATCTCTCCAGCAGTACAGATTCAACCAAATGAATGAAGAATGAAGCTGAGAAAGGTCTAGAACAGTGGTTTCCAATGACAGTAGCATCACCCACTAAGGGTAGTGTCAAAAATTTGTGGGCACATGTCTCAGTGTTCGTGGGGTGCATAACTGGCATTTAATGGGCAAGGGTCAGGGATGTGAGATGTCCTGTAGTAAACAGGACCCTATAAAAGATTGCCCTGTATCTCACAGGACTTTCAAATCCACCACTAGACATGTTTGTAGGTGAAAAACATGTCAATAATTATCTAAGCCCAGAACCTAACCCTGTTTTACATATATAATCGCAAATCCTTTTTTCTCAGTTTCGATGTTTCCTGGATTTTCCAAACATGCTGCTACCATGCAATCCAAGGAAAAACTGGACTTGGCTGCGTTCAGGACAAGATGGAAATGCCACTAATAGGATGTGAGTTGTCTGCACAGTGCAGCACAACACATTCATATCAGCTGGCAACAGTAGTTTCTGCATTCACAGCAATTCTGCATACAGGTACAACACGGGATTACCTGTCATGCATCCTCTGTGTCCTGTTTCTCATTTATACTGCAGTTATGTATGTGTGTTTACCAATTATGTGTGTAGGTAGGTTATGTTATCTCTAAATTATATATGTAGTTTTTATAATCTATCATTTTCATTCCAGCATAGTAAAGGGAGATTACAAAACATTGGTTACAAAAGGTGCCATTAATTTTGACCTGATAGGGAACCCCCTGGATGAGGGCTGATAGTACCACAAAATGAAGCACATGGAACCCTGGGTTAATAACCCCGGGTCCTCATTTGTGTCCAACACTCGCTTATTGTATGACCCTGAACAAGTCTCAATTCCTCCCCGAGCTTCAGTTTCCTCACCTCAAGCCTCAGAACTTTAGACTTCAGCATTGGGACATGAACTTAACTTCCTCAAACATAGTGAGTAAAAAGGGCTATAGGTCTGCCTATTCAACTCAGAAAAACATCCTTCACTCTATTTCATAGTGAAATGTGCCCTCTCTCATTTTTTCACAAAAACATGCAACATAAAATAAAACATGAGACAATGTTTTATTTTACCTCTTTATATAGGGATATCACCACTGATGAATTTCTTTGGACTTTGAGAGTACCAGTGCAATGACTCAAGACTACTAAGACTTAGCCGTAATGGTGAAAAAGAGAGAGAAAAAGAGAGAGAGAGAGGTAGAAACTGTGGGAAAATACATCAAAATACATCAACTATTTCTTGTCAAAAAAGGAGGACCCACTGCCCAATTCCTACCAGCATGGTTTCGTGTCCCCAGATCTTTGACTCATCTAAGATTCAACCGTCAAAAGCAAATAGTAGTTAAATTGTTTGAAGGTGTTTAGGAAAAAGTTTAAGATCTCACTTGATAACACAGTTGGGTGACTCCTCTTCCTTTCACATCCAAAACAGCAATTTCATCAATACTACATCTGTTCCTTTCCATATATATATATACTTTTTTTTTTTAAGAGAACTAGTTGGTAACAATGAAATGTGAAAAAAAAAATGATTTGTAACATACACTCACATTGGCTAATGGGAATGTGGGAATGCCTGTTTCGCATTTAGATTGCTGATATCATCTCATTATAGCGTCTGGACTATCCCCTTTGGTCAAGGCAATGCCAGAAGTCTTGTTGGGAAATGGTGAGAAGTCTTGAAACTGCCAGATGCTTGCTTGCTGGGTTAGCCAAAGCAGCCCTGAGAAGGAAGACGCCAGGCTGCAAAGCCAACTTGGTGTCCCAGCCTGGGTATCTGGAACAGGCCTGCCTCTTTCTCAACAGATGTGTGCCTGGCGCAAGTCACTTAAGTTCTTAGTGTCAAATGAGGAATATGAGCTAATCTATTTCAAAACATCTACAATTGCCTAATTCCTAAAATCCCCCACCAAGCCCACTGACCCAAAGGAGAATTCTAGAAAATGTTGTACAATGATAGGCCCCAGACAGGACTAAATGAACAAGTGAGTATTGGATGTCTGTTGCTTTGACCTCCCCACTCACTATCCACTCTCCTTTCTTTACATAACAACACCCAGTGCTTCCTCTGAACTATCACCCCTCTCCTATTTTCAGGCGATACGGTAAACGTGGGCTGACTCTCCGCCAATGTATTCCAGATTAGGCACATGACCTAGTTCTAGCCAATCTAAGCATTCAGTCTTCCTGGCTAGTGATTGGCTCAGGAGTGGACATGTGACTCAGATTAGACCAATGAGAGTCATTCCTGGGAGGGTTGCTGGAATAATGAGTAAAGTGGCTTTCTTGGTCCAGCCTGAACTGATAAACTGGAAAGATATAAACCTAGAGCTTATATGTAGCCATCTTTGTCACAGACTGGAGCAAGTCTGTTCCAGAATGAAGCCAACTAACAGGAAGTAGAGCTGAGGGAGGGAGAAGGATAGATTCGGACAACATGGCTTAAGCCTATGATAGCAGTCATGGCTAGAGCTAATTCTATCCCATGAATAGACTTCTTAGTTTATATGAGAAAATATTCCTTAAAAAGTTCACGTGACCTTGAATAGGATTTTTTCTTTTTTTTCTTTTTTGCAACCAAAGGAGTCCTGAATTGAGTGGCCAAATAATAAGGATATGATTTCCTTATATGATTTCCCATGGATTTCCTCATCTATCACCTTTAGTAGGGAAAAGATTTCAGGCTGTAGAGGACCTTGATTCTTATCTCAGCTTTGCAGTACTAATGATGTGACTGAGCAAGTAGTTTACCCACTCTGCGCTTCAGGTACTTTTCCTTTCAAAGAGTAAAACTTGGGTAAGGTGGTGAAAGGCTCAGAGATGATACCTTGATCATTTGGTTACAAGAAGCAGAAACCCGCTGAAACTAACTGAGGTGAAAGGGGACTTACTGGAGGGATCCAGGAAGCCCTCGAATTGCTCAAAGTTAGTAATATAATTGGGCCTCACAAGGGCCTGATTCCCACCATCCTTTCCTCTGGGCGCTCAGGAAATCTCCAATCACAACTCTTCCTTTCTTTTCTCTCTTTGTAGAGGGGTAGTCTTTGCTCTGTCAACACTCTCCCCCAACGTGGCCGTCCTAGTCTCAGCTTTCAAGCCTCAGCAGAGCCAAGTCAGTATCTCAGAGTCCCCTATTCCAAATTCCCAGGACAGAGAAATTGGATTGGCCCAACTTGGGCTGGGTGTCCAGCACACGATCATCTAGTGAAGATATGGCATTCCTTCCTGGCACTGGGGAGGGGCAACTCCTCCAAGGGAAGAGTAGCTAAGAAAGAGCCTCACACGATAAACTGTGCATAGTAGGTGCTTAAGACACACCATTATTTACCCTTCCCCTTTCTCCTTCTTCTTCTTCCTCTTCTTCTCTCCTTCTCCTTCTTCTTCTTCTCCACCTCCTCCTTATTTTCCTCCTCCTCCCTCTCTCTCTCTCCTCCTTTTCCCATTCTCCTTCTTCTCCATCTTAATGTTAGTATCAGTGGTATATGTATTAGTTTTACCATAATCACCATCACCCAAAACTTCTTCCTCAATTTTGAATGTGAAGCAAAGAGAAAGTAATTTACTCTCTAAACATGAATTCTAGAAAAGAGCCCCTTTAATGCCTAGTCTCATCTTTTAATTTAATCTAATGCTATCCGACCCACTCACCTTGCAGAGCAGTTGGAAGACAGTAATGGATGTGAAAGAGTTTTGACAATGTAAGCACTGTCATTACTGAGAACGTCCCCCTCTGTTCCCCACCCCCTCGAAGTTACTAATGACAACATAGTATTCAGTCTGTTTTTCTAGTGCCCATAAAAAGAAGTGCCATCATAAGGCTAAATAATTTCTCAAAAGAAGCACTGCAGACATACCCCCCCCCCTTTTTTTCAACAAGAAATTTTTCTCTAACACATTTAAGTAGGTCATGGTTCAGTAGACCCCAATAAGCGCCCTAAAACTTTGCTCTCGTCCCTTTGAAATGGCATAATCTGTAAAACCCCAAACAGAGATGTGCTCCTTATTACACTATTATTTAGTCTGGATTCTCTCCAAACTCGGCCCTTCCAGACAGCAGCGGCATCCAGTGGATAGGGTGATGGGAGGTTGACCTCAGCATAAACACCGTGTGATTCCTGGAATTTGGAGGCGGACTCCACTGCCCTCGCACTCCCTTGGTCGGCAGATCTTGGGTGCCGGGCAGCTTTATTACAACCTGGCACAGCCTAGGCAAACACTCAGCCTGTCAACAGCCAGCAGCCAAGAGGAGAGCCTTCCATCAGGGCCTGACACCTAGCCAAGTCCCCCGGTGGTTGCGATGGGCCACTTCCCCGGTGAGAACAAGGCCTGAACAATTATGCTTTTGTGCTGGTGGTGAGCTGGGTGCTGCCCGTTCTGGATTTGACTGGCCAGAGCACAGGAGATGGGTGAAATCTGTTGATGTTCAGGACCCCTGTGCCAAGGGCTTTTTTTATGGAGGCAGTTCAGAGTCAGGCAGATGGGGTTCAAATGCTGTGTGACCTCAGAGCTGCACTTAACCAGCCACTGTATCTTTCTCTGGAAAATGGACATAATACCGACTTCTTGGGGTTTTCTCTGGCTTATGTACAGTAATGTATTAAAGCACCTGGTGAGAGCCTGGGACATATCAGCAATTCAGAAATCACCAACTAACGTTCCCAAGAGGGAACCTGAGATTTCAGGCAGAGAAGCAGGTCCCCTATCAGTTTTCTGTTTTATCACACTCATGCTAGTCAGAGGTTTGAGCTGCGCACATCGAGTGTACATATAACAAATTTATATTTAGCCAAAATTTAACTTTTTGCTTTTTTTAAATTTAGAAGTATAACATAGACACAGAAAGTATGCATAAATGATCAATTGAACAATGAAATCAGATATGAATATGACCATCACCCAGGACAAGGAAAAAAAAATACTGCCAGCACCCAGAAGCCCCCAGCAACTACTTCCTGATTACAACCACCTGGGTCCTGTCTAGAATGAACCACGAATCTGACTTTTATGATATTTTTCTCCTGCTTTTCTTCATAATTTTGCCACCTATACATGCATCGGTGAGCAATATAGTTTACTCTGCTTGCTTCTAAAATTCATAAAATGAATCATACGTTATGCGTTATTTTGTGTTTTTTGTACGGTGGTGAGGTTTGGAAGACTTGTCAATGCTTTTGCACGCGGCTGCAGTTTATTCATTTTCATTGTTGTAGAATATTCCATTAATCTTAACTTATATTTGAGGGATTTCCCTGGCGGTCCAGTGGTTAAGACTTCGCCTGCCAATGCAGGGAGTGCGAGTTCGATCCCTGGTCGGGGAGCTAAAATCCCAGATGCCTTGTGGCCAAAAAAACCAAAAAAACATAAAACAGAAGCAATATTGTAACAAATTCAATCCAGACTTAAAAAAAATCTTAACTCATATTTGAAAGAGTTGTTATCAAGCAGCGTGCTGGCTCCTATGTGTTAGAAAGTCTCCGACAATGGTCACCATGAATCGTCCCCATCTCTATGGGTTGGGCATCCCCTCCAAAGGTGGAGTGTGATTTTCCTCCCCTTAAACCTGGGTTGGCCTTTTGACTTGGCTTGACTGATACAAGGTGGAGGAAATGGAGTCCTGGGACTTCTGAGTCCAGGCAGCTTCTGCCGTTTTGAAGCCAGCACCATTTAAGAAGTCCGATGACCGCAAGCTACCACACTGTGAGAAAGCCTGAGGAACCCAAGAGAAAGGCCATGGGGGGAAGGAGCATGATGGCTAAGTAGACCCCAGCTGTTCCAGGCGTTCCAGCCAAAGCGCCAGTCCTGCAAGTCTTCACATGTATCTTAGACATTCCAGCTCCAGCAGATCCCACAGGAGCAGAAGAACGGCACAGCTGAGCCCAGCCCAGATTGCAGAGCCGTCAGAAAAAATAAATTGTCCTCATAAAGCTCCCTAAATCTTGGAGTGGTTTGTAACACAGCAATCGATAACTGAGAACAACCATTCCTAAGGAGTCAGTTGGGCAGAATGTTTTTCTCTCTCCTTCAGACCTAACAGTCCATGTCTTTGCAAGTTTTACATCTTTGCACTTTGCAAGTGATATTATTTACACCTTCATACATTTTTAAATACATCTTGCTTCGCCTCATTTTTCATCATCCTCTCAGATTCTCCTTTTAGCCATACCCTTTTATGGTTTGTGAAAACAATACTGGGTTTAGATGCCGCAATAGATGCCGCTATGAAAGAAAAAGAAGGAAAGGAAAAGGAATAAAAGCTGTTGCTAAATGCAAAGATCTAAGGTTACATTTTATTACTGTGTCTTTTTTCCAATAGATGAATCATGTAGATGTGCACCAGAATTGCCATGGAAAACTGTTCCCAGGAAAACATATTTTGAGGTAAAAACATTAATTTATTCGAGTAAGCAAACTCTCTTTTCCGTTTCACTTTGAAAAAAAGAGGTGTCATCCCATTACGCTGACAATAGAGGGTGGGACTTTGCTGCCTGGAACTTTGATCTGAAATGGTTAATAGCTTTCTTCCTAGTTTACTGCCTTGGGGTGTGGGGTGATCAGAAATAGCAACAAGCTTTTCTACATTTGCACAAATGTAATTGCTTCTAATGCTACTTAAGTTTGAAGAAGCCTTAGCATTTTCATTTCACTGGAGCTTTCAGGTTCGTCTCCTTTCAAAGGCTGCATGTATTGAATGTTCTATAATGGAATGAATGGAGGGGGAAGAGGCTAGGAAAACTAACAGCTTTAAAACATGAAAATATTACAGTGTGGCAGATTTGCTCCTGATACAATGGAGGCTGGAAGTTGGAGGTCTCTGCAAAGAGGCAGCAGAGACTGGTAGAAATAAACAGAACTGAGTTTGAATCTGGCTCAACTCATGACCTTGGGCAAATAACCTACATTTTCTGAATTTCAGTTTTTTCATCTGTAAAATAAGGCTAAGGAAAACCTTACAGGACTGAAGAATCAAAAAGAGATAATCTACCTAAGGGGCTTCATCCAATGTCTGGCACAAAATAGTTCCCCAATGAATGCTAACTCTCTACCATATAGATAATTTATAGGAGATGGTTTTGGAAATGTTGGCAGTTCATCTAGAGGATAGTGGATTAAGGGAACCATTTCATGAAGGAAGACAGAAAGATCCCAGAGAATTCCTGTAAATCATCGTCCCCTTGAAGAAAATGTTTCATGTCTGTGCATCAGTGACACTGCCTGGGGTTTTGGGCATAATCAGATTTTATTGAGCAATCCTGGAAAAGGATTCTGTTATTTTTGTGGTTCATTTTGACTTCTACCAACTGGAACCAGAGACCTAAGGGGAGGGAGTGAGGTCTTAAGAAACTTAAGTGAGAGAAGTTCAGTTAATAAGCCATTCGTTTGGACAATACATGAACCAACATAGATACCATGTCTAGATTTTCTAAACTTTGATTTAAAATCCCCCAAACCTAGCTAAGCTTGTTATTTTCATACTGAAGATACAAAAGGAAGGAGGAGCTTTTAAAGAATGACAACATTGGCTTGATACTGACTGAGATGTTTTATATTCAGTATCTCATTTAATCCTCATAAGACTTGATTTCCCCACCTAAGAGAAGTGAGGTGTATTGGACAAGATCACTCATCCACAAAAATTTAAGAGCCAAGATTTGAATCCAGGACTAACTCTGAGACCCATGATTTTAACCAAAGTACTCTCTTGCCTCACTTAAGGAAGTGAGATGGATCCTACTTAAAGATCTGAGACAAAGTGTAAAGGGGGTAGAGGGAAGTGGAAACCTATTGTCTGAGGGTTTATGCTGTGATTAAAACATATTGGTCAACGCTATACCAAAAGGAAGAGTTCCATAGGGAGATTAAGTGGGAGGCAGGAATACTTGACCCAAGAAGAGGGTCAAGGAAGATCAAGACAAGAAAGCAAGTAGCAGGTTAGGAGTCTTAGAGCTTAACAGCAAATCAAGGCTTGGTGTTCAAGGAAAAATGTTCAGGATTAAGACCATGGGGACCGTCATCCTGATTTTGTGCATTGTGAGGACAAATATGACTATAAAAAGGGCCTATGCAGGACCAATGAGAAAGCAGGCAATGGCTTCTGATGACTCCAAACATCAAATTTGCCCTATTGAATTTTATAACCCTGTTTTGAGATAGGCACCCAGGAAAGAGGTGAGTGTAAGCCAGGATCACCCCAATAGGGAATCAGGGACTTGGATGCCTGTGTCAGATGCAAATGGATTCTTTAGTAGACATTTATGCCACCTAAACTTTTCTCTCCTAGGTTCTCTTTTTCCAGCTTTCTCATTCTCCCTTTTAGACTTTCGGGGCAGTACCTTCAGGTAAAAATAAATAAATACATATGAGAACATCAAAGTCAATCACTTTGCTGCATAAAAATTTTTCTAAGGCTTCTCCAGTTGATATCCCCCCAAAAGTTCAAACTTTTGAGTTTGTGAAATTGAGTAGTGTGAAATTCAAGACCCAACCTAATCTGATCCCATCACAACTTATCCAGACTTATCTCCTACCCCTCATCCATATGCATTATTTCTCATTTGTGGAATTCTTGAAGTCTTTTGATCACTCAAGAGACTCATGAAAGTTGGCTTTTCATTAGAGTATTATGTACATATTTGTATCATCTCTGATACAGGTATTGAGATTGTTGGGATCACAATCTACATCGTATTTGATCTCTCCACTTCACACCTGGCAAAGGGCTTGACACTGAGGAGGAGCCTGCATAGTATTGAATACACTTAAAATGGGGAAATAAGTAAGGAAAAGATTCCTGGGATACTAAAGTACTTGGTTTGTATTTAACACCACAATGGGTTCAAAATGAGTACCAGAACTGACTGGTAATCATGCTTCCTGAACTCTGTCTTTATATCTATAGCGGTGGTTCATCAACCCATTTCTCAGTTCAGGCTACTTGAGTTCAAAGAATATTTGTTGACAGGCACTGTATGCCAGGCTTTGTGTTAGGCATTGGGGATGTAAAAAGGGTTAAGGCACAGCCTTTTTTTTTTAATTTTTAAACTTTTTATTTTTATTTATTTATTTTTTTGGCTGTGTGGCATGCAGGATCTTAGTTCCCCCACCAGGGATCGAACCCGTGCCCCCTGCAATGGAAGCACAGAGTCTTAACCTCTGGACCACCAGAGGAGTCCAAGGCACAGTCTTTAACAGAAGAATCTACAGTCTAGTGAGACAGTTAGGTGTGTAATAAAATATTAAAATAAGATGAGCTACTATTTATTAATCACTTACTGTAGCCCTGAGACTTTATCAGTATTATATCATTTCATTCTCAAAACCCTGTGAGGCTTTTGGTTCCAGCCATGGTGGACTATCTGACACCAGACTCACCCTCCCTCATAAATGTGAAGCAAGTGTTTTCAGACGTAGGACAACAGACAGTAAAGACCTGAGATCTTTGAGTGAAAGGAACACTTGACACTAGCTCCCCATTCACCCCACCTTTCCACTAGCAGCAAAGACAAATGGAGACAAAACAGACAGCAGTGATCTTGCTGGGTAGTGCAAACAGAGATTGGAATTTGGTGTTTTACCAATGCGGCTGGAGTCTGTGGGATAGGACAGTAGAAACAAGAAACTGCACTGACAAGAAACACCAGAAATCTGCATGGAGGTCCCACTAAGTCTTGATGAAACACTTACATGTCCAAGGCAAGACTCTGAAACTTAGCAGAGAACGACTACTGGAAGCGGTGGGGAGGGGGTGTTGTGAATTAAATAGTGATTCCAGAGGTTACATAGGGCTAGGAGACATTGGAGTTCTGACCAGAAAAAGAAGAGAGCCTGCTGAATAACCCAAGCATTCATTTGATACACCCAGAAAGCTCATGCCTTAGGAATAGAACTATTCTAGCCTTAGAGAAAAAAACACTCTTTACCTACCATGACAAAGTCTAAACAGATCACTAAGGTTCACCTAAGCATCCAGTAAATTAGCTACTTGCCAAAACAAAACTCAATTCTCTTTAAAAGAAGATAAAATAATTCATATCTTCAATAATATAGTCTCCACTGTTTTCAAATGCAGTTTTTAAAAGTTAGTAGATATGTACAGAACAGGATAACATAACCCATAACCAAAAGGAGAAAGACAACAGAAACATACACAGAGGTGACATAAATAAAATTAGTACATAAGAACCTTAAAGTATCTATTTTAAATCTGTTTAAGAAAATAAAGAAAATATAAAAATAGTGAGCAAAGAGATAGGGAATCTTAACAGAAGAATGGAAACTATTTTTTTAAAGCAAAATGAAATGCAAGAACTGAAAAATACAGTATATGAATTTAAGAAAAATTGATTGAATGGGTTTTAACATCAGACTGGACACTCCAGAAGAAAAGATTACTGAACTTGAAGACAGCTCAGTACAAACTGTCTAAACTGAAGCACGTTAAAAAAAGAAAAACTGAAAAAAGTTAACAGAGCCTTGGTGACCTAAGGACATTATCAGTCTAACATATATATGTGATTGGCATCCTAGAAAAAGAGGACAAAGAGATTGGAGTAGCAACAATATTTGAGGAAATAATGACAGAAAGTACTCCAAATTTAATTGATAATACCAACCCACTGATCTAAGAATCTCAACAAACCCAAAGAAAGATGAACACAGAGAAAAACACACTTAGTTACATAATAGTTAGATTGCTAGACACAAAACCTAATGAAAAACAATCTTACAAGCAACCAGAAGAGAAAGACACATGACATACTAAGAACAATGTAAGAATTACTGCTTACTTCTCATTAAAAAAAAAAACAATGGAAACCAGAGGCAATGGGATGACATCTTTAGAGTAGAAGAAAGGGTTAACTTAAAATGCTACATACATTGAAAATATCCTTCAAAAATGAAGACAAAGTAAAGACAAAGGTAAACAAACTGAAAGAATTCATCACCAGCAATCTTGTCTGCAAGAAATGTTAAAGAGAGTTCTTTAGACAGAAGATTAGATCAACACAAAAGGACTTGCATGCTAGAAATGGTAAATATATGGGCAAATATGAATAACTTTAAAAATATGTATTTCTTAATTTCTTTAAGAGACAATTGATTACAGCAAAACATACTAATATGTTGTAGAGTAATGTGTTGTGGGGTTTATGAAGTTTATAAAAGTAAAATAAGTAATACCAATAGCATAAAGGACAGGAGAGATAAATTCAAGTGTATTGTAGTAAGGGTCTTATATGAGTTATAGTACATTAAAATTAATTCAGGTGATATGGTGATAAATAGAATATTAATTCAGATTATACCATGATAAGTTAGGGAAGCATATTATAATCCTCGATGCATGTGCTAAAAATACAACAGAAGAAATTAAAATGCTATGCTAAAAATATTCAGTTAGTACGAAAGAATGTAGGAAAGGGGGAGAAAGAGCTAGGATAAATAGAAAAAAAAGAACTAAGATGGTAGACAAACCCAACCATATGAATATTTGCATTGAAGATAAATGAATTAAATGCTCTGATTATAAGATAGAGAGCATTTGATTGGATAAAAAAGCAAGAACCATCTATATTGTGTTACAAGAGATATACCATAAATGTAGACACAGATAGATTAAAAGTAAAAAGATGGAAAAAATATACCATGTGTGTACCACAGAAAAGCTAGGTGGCTATATTAATATCAGATGAGGTAGAATTCAAGACAAGGAGTGTACTTAGAGATAAATGGAAGCATATTATGGTGATAAAAAGGTCAAAAATATCAATTCATCAAGACCACATAATAATCCCAAATGCATACTGTGGTAGGGTCTCCAAAGATGTTCACTGACATTTCCTTCTTTCCTTATATGTGAATGCAATTCCACGTGTCAAGAGGTGGCGTCTATGTCTCCTTCCCTTGAATCTGAGCTGTCCTGTGACATGTTTTGACCAAGAGTCTCTTCTTGGTTCCAATTCTTGCAGAGCAGCCCTTGCCGTGGACTGAGTTCCTGCCAGCCAGCCCTGACTCCTTTTGTTTTTGTTTTTTTAATTTATTTATTTTTTATTTTTGGCTGCACTGGGTCTCCGCTGCTGCACCCGGGCTTTTCTCTAGTTGAGGCAAGCCGGGGCTACTCTTTGCTGCGGTGCACTGGCTTCTCATTGTGGTGACCTCCCCTGTTGTGGAGCACCGGCTCTAGAGCGCAGGCTCAGTAGTTGTGGCGCACGGACCCAGCTGCTCCGTGGCATGTGGGATCCTCCTGGACCAGGGCCCGAACCCGTGTCCGCTGCATTGGCAGGCGGACTCCTAACCACCGCGCCACCAGGGAAGCCCCCTGACTCTTTTAGTTGTTCTTCCAGCCTAAGGATGCTAGCCTCTCACTTCTGTTGCTGATCTGTCGCCTCGCCATTGACTGTTTGGCTTCTACACTCTTCTATCACCTAGGTAATTCATTCTCTATATGAAATTCTCTCCATGTAAAAGACCTAGAATGGTTTCTATTTTTCTGGCAGGACACTGAAACAAGGAGCTAATGAAGCTTGCTATATCCATTTGCCAGATGGAAAAGTGGGGTTCACCATCGTTCTTAGCGATCCTGTTCTGGCAGGCTGGACACACACCTCTCTGGCATCCACAAGAACTCATGGTCCAGCAAAATGTCGGCAGACTTTGATCTGCCATTAAAAATTGACTTTTACAAATAGAAAGCCTTTTCCATCTGTATGACTTAAACAGAACAATCAATGTTTAAATAATAAAATGCCCTCATTTTGGGAAGTCTGTCCTCCTTTGGCAGCTCTCCTGGGCTTGTCTGGGTCAAACTCAGCTGCCATGGGTCTCTACCTTTACCACTTCCTGAGGCCTTAGGGATAGTGTAGAAGCTACAGCACTATGTACAGCAGCCAAGACATAGAAGCAACCTAAGTGTCTGCCAGTAGATAAATGGATAAAGAAAAGAAAAGAAAAAATAAAAATTACTTTATTTAGTATATATGTCACATTATATCGTGTATATATATATGTATATTCTCTCTCTATGTACATATGTGCTGGAATATCACATATGCTTAATTATATATAACTTATTACATATAATATTAGTTATATATAATTAATATAATTATATACAATGACATATTAGCCATAAAAAGAAGGACATTTGTGACAACATGGATGAAACTTGAGGGCATTATGCTAAGTGAAATAAATCAGACAGAGAAAGACAGATACTGTTTGATAGCATTTATATCTGGAATCTAAAAAATCCTGACTCTTAGAAAAAGAGTAAATTGGTGTGCAGAGGAAAGAGCAGGGGCTTGGGGACCAGGGATTTCCAGGTTCCCCCAAATGAGGCTGGGAACCATTTGGCAACTCAGATTCATATATTTCTAATCAACACCCAGAAATAACATGACGAGGTGTGGACTTCTGCCTCTTGTCATCTGGATTTTCTGTGTATAACAATAATGATAATATTAAAAGTACAGTTGTACGGCGTGCTTCGTTGAGGGAGTGACGTACCTGCACGGGAGAATTTACATGCAGGCCACACTTTGTCTCCGCCACCAGTGAACGAAAGTCTTGTTGGGCCCATTTGTGAGGAAACTGAGGCTCCAGAGAGGAAGTGACTTGTGCGAGGTTAGTGAGAACCAGAGTTCAAGTCCAGGACTCTTGCTTTGCAGGATCTGTGGTCTCCCCACTGTTCTGGGGGACAGGTGCCTGGCTGGGGCTACCTGGAGAATTCTGAAGGTACTGATGCCTAGGTTGTCCCCAGAGGGGCTGATTTAATTGGTCTGGGAAGTGACCTGGGCATGAAGAGTCTTCCAGTCTCCCAGGTTGAGACCCAGCACAATAGGAAGACCAACAAAGTATTTTAGGTTGAAATTTTTAAGTTAGTTCTGACAGAGATTGGTGAGAATCACCTGGGGAATTTTTCCTTGAGTACAGATTTTTGCTCCTGCCCCGCCCCCCTGCCAGGCATACTGGATCAGAATTTCTAGGAGTGGAGTTCAGGTGTCTGTATTTGACAAAAGGTCTGATGGTCATTTGAGGATCATACAGGTTTGGGTTCTGGGGTGTGTTCTAGAGGGATTCCAGACCATGAAGTACTTTATGTCTTCCTGTAAAGCCTGGGCTGTAACACCCTACCTACTGACCTAGGGAGTATGGCCGTCTGTTCACTTCAAAAATTCTAAAGGTAAATATTATAGTGTCACACAGAAAGGACCCGGGAAAAAAAAAAAAAAAAAAAGAGTAAATTGGTGGTTGCCAGGGACAGGGGCAGGGCAGGGAATGGGTAAAGGTGGTCGAAGGATACAAACTTCCAGTTACTAAATGAATAAGTTCTGGGGATCTAATGTACAATGTGGTGATTACACTTAACAATACTGTCTTATACACTTGAAAGTCACTAAGAGAGTAGATCTTAAAAGGTCTCATTAAAAAAAGCGTTTTAACTATGTGAGATTATGGATGTGTTAACTAATCTTATTGTGGTAATCACTTCACAATATATATGTATATCAAATCATCACATTGTATGCTTTAAACTTACACAATGTTATATGCCAGTTATATCTCTATAAAGTTGAAAAAATAAAGAAATCAATTAAGTAGGAACAAAAGGAATGACGATACTTTGGAGATATGCATGTATGTGTATCCATAATATATCATGCCCGTCTTAAAAATATATCTTTATCTGTTTGTGCATTTTACTTGCAAATATCTTCTTTATTCATCAAATGAAGGCAGCTTGCTAACTGAGCTTGCCTTGTTTTTGAGATCACAGGGGATCTGTGCGATATCGAAAGCAGATGATCCTAGTAAACTTGGTGAGACTCATGCTTCCAACACATTTCCTGCTCTAGGTTGAAGGAAGCCTTGCTGGAAAAAAAAAAAAAAAGTTTTGAGCTAGATTCCTTTCAGTTCACAAGAGCTTCTTTCCTTTTTCTCTCCCATGATCAACTCTTGGCTCTTGTAAGCTCATTCTACACCCTTTTCCTTTACTAAAACTGGTGATGTCCTAGCTCTTTACCAAATGCATTTTCACTGTACTGAGTAGCAGTGAGATGTAGGGAGAAGGTTGAATGCTTTAAGATCTATGTATTTCTTATGTTTAAAATTGCACCTTTTTGTTTTACAAATTGAATACATATTATTTTCACACAATATGGTAGAAAACAGAGACTAAACTCCCCATGTGCTACATGATTTATGTACATAATCTTTCATGCTCACAATAATCTTAGGCTATAGATATTGCTGTCTCCATCTTCAAATGGAGAAACTGAGGCTCAGAAGGCATAATTAATTCACCTACATTTTTGAGCAGCTTGCAAGGGGCCAAAGGGAGGGATTTGAATCTAAGTCCATCTGCCGGAGGAATCGTCATTCTCAACCCCTGTGGTACATAACCCTCTCTCCCAGGATAAAAAATACAAAAACATTATCTATTGAAAGCCAACTGTGTACCAGGTGCTTTATGATCTTGCTTACGTCTAACAACAAACCTGAAAAGTTGATATTTACTCCACTCTACTGATGGTGTGAATAATAATATCAATAATAATATCAAAATATCAAAAATATCAAATCACTATTTAGTGATTTTTCCACGTGAGGCAGTGCTAAGCATTGTACATTTTCTCACTGAAGTAAAATGGAACAAAATGAAAACCAATTATATGCCCGCCACCTGGAGATAACTACTATTTCTATTTTAGTGTTCATTTTTTGGGTGTTTTTGCTATGCATTTATTTTTTTTTTTCCAAAAGTGGGATTATACTCTCTGTCGTGCATTATGGCCTCATTTCCTCACTCAAAAATGCATCTGGGACTTCCCTGGTGGCGCAGTGGTTAAGAATCTGCCTGCCAATGCAGGGGACACGGGTTCGAGCCCTGGTCCGGGAAGATCCCACATGCCACAGAGCAACTAAGCCCGTGTGCCACAACTACTGAGCCTGTGCTCTAGAGCTTGTGAGCCACAACTACTGAGCCCATGTACCACAACTACTGAAGTCTGTACATATATTTGTGTTGGTGAAAAAAAAAGGATGCTGGGGCAGAAGCTACTCTGTGCTCACCAAATCAATTTTCCTTTTGTCCTCAGCGCAGTTTGACTACATTTCCCAGCCTCCTCTGTGGTCAAGTGGGGTCATGTGATTTGAGGTCTGGCCAATGGAAAACAAGAAGAGGTGATACCCACAACCTCCAAGTCTGTCCCCCAAGAAAACTTCCCTCATGAACCTCCATACTCTCTCTCACCATCTGTGAGAGTAGAAGCAAGGTACTTCAAGAATCTCAGGATGGAGGGTATAAAGGAGGGAAGAAAGGAAGGAAAGAAGGAAGGCAGGCAAATGGGCACTGGAGCCTCTAAGTTGCTACTCATTAAGAATCACCTAGAGGAGTCACCCAGTCGGGTTGGATTATTGCACCTTTATATCAAGATGTAAATTATTATGGTGTTAAACCACTAACATTTGGTGCTGTTTGTTATAGCAGCTAGTGTTACGCACCTTGAAGAACATAAACATCTAGAAGAAAGTCAGTCTGGGCTGGGATATTGGGCTCCTGCTGGAGTGTTTGGAAGAACTCAGAGAATTTTCCTCTGTTGTTTCAACAGCCAGCTCATTCTCACCATTGCTAACTATTATAAAGATGCCTTGTGGAATTTCACAGTTTACAGCTTTCATTTCAGCCTCTGAGAGGAAGGCAGGGCAGGGCTCACATGCTACAGTGTGGAAATGAATCTTTCTTGGCGTTGGAGTGGTCTACCCAGGCTTGCAGCTAGTCAGAGACATCTGAGTCTAACATCTCACAACCTGGTGCTCAGGAAAAGTGTGATGCTGTGTTACCTCCTGTCTGCACGGAGAGCATGACATGTGCATCAAATCATCACATTGGGCTTCTCCACCTCTCCATCAACACCAGGGCTTCTCCACCTCTCCACTACTGACATTTTGGAATGGGTTTTGTCATGGAGGGATGCCCTATATATTACAGGACGTTTAGCAGCAACCCTGGTCCCTACCGCTAGATGCCACAGGTACCTTCTCCCCAGCTTTGACAAGCAAAAACATCTCCAGGCATTGTCAGATATCGCCCCAGATGATAAAAAATCACCCCTAGGTAAAAACCACCCTCTAGAGATTTCTGCCTCTTTGTAAACATTTTGCTTGCCCATAGTTCCCCTGTAAATGGAAATATAGGCTAGAAAAGAGTTCTCTCTTCCTGGGGAGATGAGTGACATGGAATATGAGATGAAATTGAGGTAAAACATATCACCTTCCTGTGTTCTGTTCACATATGGAGATCATCTTTGGGAATGGTGTGAATCTCACACCACAATGGCTCTTTCTTCATCTACAATGGAACTTAATTCCTATGTAGATCCCACTGGTCGCAAAAGCTTTGTCTACTCATTGAGGCCAATTACAGGCAATTCAGGGCTTTCTTAGGCTATCTGGATCCTCCTCACCCACACACTTCTCTGGGGTGATGGCTAAGATCTGCAGACTCTCTAGGCCAACACCTAATTATGGGGGCCACACTGGCTCCTCAGCCATTGTCATTCATCCATCCCAGCAAATGTCGAGGTGTTCTCAGTGCCTGTCATGCCTCCTGGACCAGTCCCTAGACATCACTTCTGCAGAGTCCCATTATCGGGGCTTATCTGAGCCCTGCCATCTTCTTCCTTAGTTACTTCCATGCCACTCTTGAGACCACAAGAGGGCTCGGGCACATCCCAGGCCCAACTTCATGAGTCTATTATCTTGGGCCCACTAGTCAAGGCAACCCAGTGAGACTTCTCTCCTCTTCAGCTCCCTGTGAGGGACTTGCCACCTGCCTGGGCTCCCCTGAGGAAGGTATGTGAGGCACCTAGGGTGAAAAATTGAAGGAGAAACTCACTCTTAGACACTTATTCTCATTTGCATGACCCCAAGATTGAGAGCCTTCTTTTTTGTTAATTTTTTATTTTATATTGGAGTACAGTTGATTTACAATGTTGTGTTAGTTTCAGGTATACAGCAAAGTGATTTAGTTATACATATACATGTATCTATTCTTTTTCAGATTCTTTTCCCATATAGGTTATTACAGAGCACTGAGTAGAGTTCCCTGTGCTATGTAGTAAGTCCTTGTTGATTATCTATGAGAGCCTTCTTAAGAATGAAGCACCGAGGAAAATGGAGCAATGATTTAAATAAATGAGCTAAAACCATACGTCTCTTAGAAGAAAGCGGAGGAGTAAATCTTCGTGACCTTGAATTTGACAATGGATTCTTAAATACGATATCAAAAGCATGAGCAACAGGAGAAAATAAATTGGACCTTATCAAAATTAAAAAACTTTTGTGCAACAACAGACATTATCAAGAAAGTGAAAAGACAACCTACGAAGAGGGAGAAAATATTTGCAAATCACATCTGATAAGGGTGTAGTATCCAGATTATAAAAAGAACTCCTAAAATGTAATAAAAAGATAACCCTATTTTTAAATGGGCAAAGAACTTGACTAGCCATTTCTCCAAAGAACATAACAAATGACCAGTAAGCACACGAAAAGATGCTCAATGTCATTAGTCATCCGAGACATGCAAATCAAAACTGCAATGAGATACCACTTCACACCTTCTAGAATGGCTATAATTTTACAAAACTACGGGGGGAATAACAAGTGTTAGACAGGATGTGGAGAAGCTGGAACTCTTGCACATTGCTGGTGGGAATAGAAAATAGTGCAGCGGCTGTGGAAAACAGTTTGCCAGTTCCTCAAAAAGCTAAATATAGAATTACCATATGACCCAGCACTTCTGCTCCCTTCCACACCCAGAAGAATTGAAAACAGAGACCGAAAGAGATACTTGGGCACCAATATCCATTGCAACCTTATTTACAGCAGTCAAAAGATGGTGAGAACCTAAGTGTCCATCAACAGATGAATGGATAAAGAAGATGTGGTCTATACACATAATGGAATATTATTCAGCCATGAAAAGGAATGAAATTCAGATACATGTTACAACATTTAACCATTTTAACCATTTTGAAGAGTGCAATTCAGAGGGATTCAGTTTTTGAAACCCAGAAGCCCAGATTCCTACAAAGCAAAAGCTCTGAGTTTGAAAACTATTTTCTAGCATCTCTAAAACGGCCCTGGGATCACACATGCTGCCATTGGATGAGAGGTGGCAGGCGAGGAGGACTAGGATGCAGAAGAAAGTCTTGGCCTACTACACCCTCTGTCCAGTGGGACACAAGGACCGACTTCCCGAAATCAGGCCTAATTTAAGTACGCTTTGTTAAACTTATTCCACCAACATGTATCAGCTATGAGAGGGAAAGGCATAATAATTATGAATGAGAATAAGAAACTATTACATTTGTACATTTCATGATTGCTTACAATACACTTTCCTTCTAAACTATAAGCTTTCTGAGAGCAAGAACAAATTTTGTCTTGTTCACTGTCATCTCTCTCCCATGCCTTTCCATAACCTGAAACATCATCAGGACTCAGTAAATAATTGTCGACTGAACAAATAAGCACATAGGCTTTTGTATGAGCCCCCAGAGTAACCTTGTTTCATAGCGGGAGCAATCCCTTTCTATACAGGCAGTAACTGAGGCTCCAAAGACATGAAGTCACATAGGTGGGAAGAGAGGGAATTAGGATTTGAACCTGTGTTTTCCAGCAACAAGTGATTTGGAAATGTCAATTCACTTGCCAAGCAAAACGCTACTGGAGGGATTCTGAATCAACTCTCCTTTCGTGGGAGTCATCCGAACCAATACACTTTATGGTTTATTACGAATAATGATTAACAATAAAAATGGCAAACCTTATTGAGCTCTTGCAGTATATATAAATTATACATGTGGTTTTAGTTAATCTTCAGAATAACGTTGGGATTGGTTCCAGGTGAAGGGTGAGGAAGGTGAGGCTCAAAGGGGTAAAATGATTTGCTCAATGTCACTCAGCTCCCAGGGATCTACTGAGATTCGAACCCATAGTACTGTGTGACCTCCAACGTTTGTGACACTTCGCAGCCATTCCATCTGAGTAATAGACCTTGATGGGCCTCTACACTACGTATGTATCTGACATATCCTGGGGCAGCCACTGAATCCTACGGTCCACGGGAACCACTGGCAACTGACTTTGGGAAAACAAGTGTGTGTGTCTTCAGTGGCAAACGTCCATGACATTTAGGCTCAGACAACCTGCCAATGTCTGGGGGAAAGGGAAGAGGGGAGTCAATCATCCTGACATTCTGTCATCTGCTTCTGGGGTCTACGGGATGCCAAACAGCCTCAGTTGGAAAGCACCACAGTCTTGTTATCCAGATGTTTGAGGTTGCATTGCCCCGCCCTCCGTATGTCAGAGTTCCTGGCTGAGAGACAGCGACACTGATATCGTTCTTGCTACTACCAATAACAGCGCTGCCCTTTTGTGTGTGTGCACTGAGTGTGCGAGGCTTGGTGCAGAGGGGTTTTTTTTTTTTTTTTTTGGCTGCATTGGGTCTTCGTTGCTGTGCGTGGGCTTTCTCTAGTTGCGGCGAGCGGGGGCTACTCTTCCTTGCGGTGCGCGGGCTTCTCACTGCGGTGGCTTCTCTTGTTGCGGAGCACGGGCTCTAGGCGCGCGGGCTTCAGTAGTTGTGGCACGCGGGCTCTAGAGCGCAGGCTCAGTAGTTGTGGCACACGGGCTTAGTTGCTCCGCAGCACGTGGGATCTTCCCAGACCAGGGCTCGAACCCGTGTCCCCTGTGTTAGCAGACAGATTCTTAACCACTGTGCCACCAGAGAAGTCCGGTGCAGAGGCTTTTATGTGCGTTTTCTTATTCTCTGAATTGAGGTTCTATGAGCGGCCACGAATTCCAGATGAGGTCACTGCTAAGACTCGGCATTGGGTAAGGAACATACTGAAGGATGCTCGGGGAGGACGTGGTGGTAGTGGCGTGAATGGTGGCCCCCAAAAGACATGTCCACCCAGAACCTGTGAATGTGACCTTATTTGGAAATAGGATTTCTGCAAGTGTAATTAAGGATCTCAAGATGGGATTACTCTGGATTTATGGGGGCGGGGGAATGGGAGGAGCCTAAATCCAATGACTGATGTCATTACAAAGAGATAAGCAGAGGGAGATCTGAGGAGGGGAACACAGATGGAGGCAGAAACTGGAGTGATGTGTCTATAGGCCAAGGATTGCTGGCAACCACCAGAAGCTAGGAGAGAGGCATGAAAGAGATGTTCCTGAAGAGCCTCCAGAAGGAAGCAACCCTTGCCAGCACCTTGATTTCATCCTTCTGCACTCTAGAACAGCGAGACTGTCTGTTGTATTAAGCAGCCTGGTTTGTGGGATTCTGTTACAGAAGTCCTAGGAGACGACTACAGTGGTTAAGACAGGATTTGAACCAGAGCGTCCAAACTCTTTACCAGTAACCTATGACTCACACATTTGGAACCAGCTCTCAATGTCTTCATGTTCCCAAATTCAATGACCCAGGGCACTCGAGTTTTCAGAAAGAGTATACACACACACACACACACACAGACACACAAGCAGACACACACGCACTTCAAAGAGGTGGCATGACCAAGAAGACTTCTTAACCTCTTCTTAACTCAATTACTAGCTCTCAAGAACAGAACAAAAAGAAAGACATCCAAGTTGTTCCTACAACTCTCATCAAGCAGGCTGTGGGGAAAAAAAACCAACAACTGTAGTCATGAAATGTGAAACCAGAGAACTGGCCCTTTTGGGCATTCGTGATGATATTTTATTAACACGGAGGCTTTTGTCTGTGGACTTCAGACAACTTTAAAAAGTCAGTGAGTGCTGTTCTGGTCCTCATTTGATGCGGCCATGGGCGGCTGGAGAGATGGGAGGAAACACTGTGGTTAAGACATTTGCCCTCGTTTTCCGGAGTCAGTTGACAAACCAGAAATAGTCCAGACTTCTGGGCATCAACATTAGGATCTTCTCAGAGTTCCTCTTACCGTAATTGATTTTTCCTTAATGAAATTGCCTCTCCTCTTTCTAGACAATCCGGAGAACTCCTACACATCCTTCAAGCCCCAATTCCTATGAGATCCCTTCCCTGATGTTCCCAACTCCGTGCTCTGCCACAAAGCAATGCTGATTATCTCACTCCATGTACACACATTCTAGTTTGTATATACCTCAAATACACCATTTATGATACTTTATACTATTTGATTCCTTATGGGTCAGTCTCTCCCTATAGATGAGGGATTCTTAACCCAAGAGCTTAAGAAAGTCAATGGAAGGGCTTCAAGGGAAGTTGCCAATCCCTGGAAACCTTCTGCAAAATTTTACACGAATGTGCAACTTGAGGGGTAGGTGCTCCATAGCTTTTGTGAGTTTTCAAATAACTTCAAGACTTAAACACCTTTAAAACTCACTGAACTAAAATTTAAATTCTCTGAGTTTCTTATCCCTATTGCCTGGCGCGGCACCTGGCCCAACACAGGCCCATAAAAAATGTCTGTTGCTGAATCACTGCACACAACTTTGATGAAACTGTAGTCAAAGAGATTCTGAGTTGCTCTGATTTTGGTTGGAATCACTGCAGCTCTGAGTGAAGAACTTCGAAAGCTCTGAATCTGCCTCACAGCTATAGCTCTCCTCTCCAAACAGCGGAGGTCAGTAGCCTGTTCTACGGAGATGCCTTTTCATACCCTTTGCTCTCAGAAACTTCCTACTTTTTAGTTGCCTCAGCAATCCAGCACCTGCAGACATATCGGCATCAATGTACAAAAATACATGGGTACAGAGATAATAGCAAAATAAATAAGCTACGGGGAGATATTGTACAGCACAGGAAATACAGCCAATATTTTATAATAACTATAAATGGAGTGTAACCTTTAAAAATTGTGAATCACTATGTTGTACACCTGAAACTTATATTGTAAATTGAGTATACTTCAATTAAAACAATAAAAAAATGAGACTCAACCTGAATGTATATCAATAGTTGCTATTAACCTTTAGAAGGTAGGTCAGCAAAATATTTGTAAAGAGCCAGGTAGTAAATATTTTAGGCTTTTGGGGACATAGAGCTCGTCTGGGGACACAGAGCTCGTTTGGTGCAACTCCTCGACTCTGCCGTTGTATTGTCAAAGCAGCCGTAGACAACGTGCAAATGAACAGGAGTGGCTGTGTGCCGATAAAACTTTATTTACAAAAACCGGCAGGGGGCTGGATTTAGCCAGTGAGTCATAATTTGCTGACCCTTGCCTTAGAATACTACATGACTGTTAAAAAAAAGACTTGTGAAAATGTCCAGAATTGATTTAATTTGCTGAGCGATATCACTAGCACATCCATAGTGTGTCCTGCGTGGTCGATTCTGTTTTCAGCACCTTACCTGGGTTCTTTTATTTAATCCCCACATACCACCGCTTAACCACTGTGCCTATTGCTTTGTACAGGGAGCCACCAGCTCTGTGAACTTGGACAGGTGGCTTAGTCTCCCTGAGCCTCAATTTCCCAACTGGTAAAACCGACTCAAAAGAGGACTGTTGCTGTTTGTATAAATCAAGTTAGTTAACATTGGTTAAGTCGCTGTCACATCATGGAAACACAATTCAAGTTAGTTCCCCATCGCTTTAATTTTTTCAGTGAGGCGCGGTATTCTCAACTAAAAGAGAAGATAAAGAAAGGGATGCTTAAATACGTTCAGTTCTGAACATTTTCTCTGAGGGTACAGACATCTATTCAGACACAATTGAGTATTTTTTTTAACACATGGTGTCGTGGGATGGCGATGTCTATTATCTTACGTGTGATTAATGAAAGCTGTTCACATAAACAGCAAGAGGACAGACACTGACGTCCCCAGTGGCTGCTAATTAGGGAGGTGCTGCTCGTTCTCAGGCTTAGAAGGGAACTGCTCTGTCTTAGCTGTCTGTAGTAATTTATCAAGAAGTGAAATTTTAAGGACACGACCCAGAAAGAACGTGATAACAAGAAAATATCTCTTTTCCTTGTAATAATGATAACAATAATACTGGAATGTACTAGATGCTTCTATGTGCCAGGTACAAGCTAAGTGCTCTGCAGATGTATCCTTATTTCATCCTCCCAGTGGTCTTCTCTGGTTAATATCTATGTTTGTTCGACTTTCAGATGAGGTAACTAGTCTTCCAGCAAACGAGTGGTGAGCTGTGGAAATAACACTAAGCATGACCTAGTTAAGGAAGCAAGTTTGGGATGTGGGAGAAAGAAACATCGTGTGGAATTGTCCACATCTTGTAGATTCTGTATATGGGGCGGTTAGGGGAATAAGGATGAAAGGGAAACTTACAAATACGTATACACACACACACACACACACACAAGTATATAATGGTATGGTGAAGAAAGAGTTTGTTTGCATTTAAGGCAGTGTAAAATCCATGGGGCTGTAACAATTTTGATTCTAAAATATCCCTAGCACTAGAAGACAGCTACATAAACAAGAACCCACGGCTTTGTGTGCTGTGTGTTCACAGGGATCAAGAAGAGGCACACAAGGTACAGCCCGGGGCTGGTTTCCAAAAGCCATAGGTGCACCGCCATTTACCCGCTCCTTCACTCGCACGGGCTGCACTCCTCGGGACGGGAGTGCAAGGATGAGCTGGGGGATCCCATGGGAAGTAGAAGTCACAGAACTGAATGACTGATTAGGTGGGGAGAGCGCAGAAGGAGATGAAGTTGAACAGGACCCTGCGACTGTTCTAGTTTGATTGAGTGGATGAGCTGGAGAATTGAGAGGCAAGCGCAGGTTTGGGGGAAGGTGAGAAGCTCCATTTTGGACATTCCAACCTTGAGGTGCAGAGGTGAGGAGACACGTACGGGTGTTGATGGCTCTGTGGATTAGGGAAGAGGCACGTTAAAAGCTGAGGGATGAACAGACGGTGAGCCCTGGGACATCCTCATGCTGAGGAGGAGAAGTGGGTGAACGGTCTGAGCGGGAAGACAAAGAAGGGGTTTGGCAGTTTCACAGAATGATGGCGTGATTCAGAAGGGGAAGAAGGGGCTGTCTGTAATGGGGGGTCTATAAAAGGGCGTGGTACCCAGCAGACTTCAGGAGCCTTGTCGTTAATTATAGTGGCCAAGGTCACTTCCCGTAATCTAGGCTACAAGACTTCCTTGATGTTTGTCCAAAGACAGCTCAATGTTTTGCAGAAAGGAAGGGTTTGGACTTAGGCAGACCTGGATTTAAATCGAAACACCTACTCCCCGCAGCACACAGAATCTACTTAGTGGCACGGTATCTAAGCACCTACTCTCCACAGCACACAGCATCGACCCCTCGCTGGTACAGGCACTGCACAATGGCCTCGCCCAGGAGCCCCAGCTCCAGACTCCCTCCCTGGGAACTTAAGAAGGATGCCTTCAGCCTCTGCTGACTCAGTGGATCAACAGGGACCTCTGACACCTCCTGGCCTTTCCCGGAACCTTAAGAAGGAAGGGGAGAGAGCCTCTGAGGGCAGGTTTAAAATTAGAAGGGAGTGCAAGGCTGCCTGTGGTTCTTGAACCTCAGCCATTCGGGAGGAATGGGAGATAAGGTGCACAAGAGACAGGAAGCGTTTATTTAAGATTCCTATCGCACTGGGAAGCTGGAGGGGGAGTTTAGCTCCGGGGAAGAACAGGATGTTGCCAGGATCCGGGGCAGGGCCGAGGGCAGAGGGGCACGGACGGAGCGGATATTGGAAAGAGGGAGCTAGGCAGCCAGGGTGGAAGGCGACAAAGTCTAGAGAGGTCCCAGGCAGGAAGTCAGCCCAGAAAGAGGCCCCTTGGGAGCTCAGGTCTCTTCAGCGGCAGAAGGGAGATAGATCTTCTCTTCCAAGGCCTTGGGTCTTTGAGATGAGGCTGGTGTGTTTCTGGGTGGTCCCAAAGAAGACCTCATTTAACTCTTGCGGGAGCTCTCAGTTCACTGCTCCCCCCCGCCACCCGCCCGGAGTCTTTCTGCTGGTCTCCCAGCTCGGAGGCCACCAGGCTGACCTTCTCTGAAGGGCACCACCCTGCAGCTCCATCTTGCCCTTGACGGCTGCAGGGAGTTAAAGTCCAGACTGGCTGACCGAGCCCCTGTGAGCAATTCCCATCCCATGCTCCTGGGCGTGGGGACCCTGGGGCTGTGTAGCAGGATGCCCTTGTCTCTCTAGAGAAGCACACAGTTTCTCCCGTTTCCAAAAGACTCTTTCTCAAAAAGAAAATCCAGGGAAGGAAGTCCGCCTATGGAAGAGGACATGCACAAGATGGAGAAATACAAACGAGCAACAAACACCAAGGAAAAAACTGTCATCGTCATTAGAATAACCCGTAGCTGCACTGTCACGGCAAAAGCCGGGTACCGCCATGAGCCCTGGACACCCACCGACTTGTTTCAGTCCCCTTGACAACTCTCAGAGGCATTGTCTCCATGTCACAGTACAGGCCAGGAAACCAAGGCACACAAGGGTTAAGTTCCTTGTCCAAGATCTTAGCAGCTAAGTGGCAGACAGGGGAAGGACAAGGACCGTGCAGACCACCTAACTGAGAAGAGTCTGGGTTTGCAGCTGACAAAGCTGGCATCGAGTAAGTGACTTCACCTCTCGGAGCCTCAGTTTCCCCACTCTAGAAAATGGGGGTAAAATCGGACTCACGTCGCGGAGTTGCAGGTCTTTTTTAGCAAGAAAATATATGATTAGTACAGTGCATTGATATTTATCTCAAGTGCAATAACGGTAAAGTTTTTATTATTGATTTACAGGTCCCAAAGACCCACCATACTGACTCTGCCTGCCTACATCTGTCAGGAGTTAGCAAGGGTCCACGCCTGGCAACAGAGGCCAGAGCCCCCACAGAACAAGGCTGAGATGTGTCCCACCCCTACCCTCCTTTTCTGGCCTCTCCTGCAGGCATAGCTGACAAGATCCTGAGGGGACCTCCCACTCACTCACAACCAAGCCTCTGGGGAAGCATCCGGACCACAGGGGCTGATCAGTGATGGAGTATTTGCTTAGCTCCACGCCCACGGTCCAGCTGGAGAGACACCCTTGGGTTCAAGGCTAAAGGCTTCCAGGAAATGTGGCGGAGGCTTGAAGCCATCAGTCACTCAGTAACTGCCCCCTTCTGTCTCTGGGGACAGTCTGGAGCGCTGGCTTGGGACAGTCTCCCTTTTCATTCCCAGGGAGCCTGTCTGCTTCTTCTTGCTCTCCCAAGCAGTGGCCACACATTATTACTATTACTGTTATTATTTTTGCTACCACTTATTGAGTTGTTCACTATTTTCAGGGCCCTGTGCTTAGTGCTTTACATGCATTTCCTCATTTAATTCTCACTAGAACTCTGAGCGTTGGAGAGTATTTTTATCCCTATTTTACAGCCTGCTCGAAATGGAAGTTCGCTCGCTGGAGGTCACACAGCTGGAAAGCGAAAAACCTGGGCTGTGAATCCAAGCAGTCTGGCTCCAAAGTCCATGCTTGAAGCTGTGAGCATTGTGTGCTTTAACACAGGTTCTCCTGACCCGGCCTAGTGGCCAAGCCAGAGCAGCCTTCCCCTCCTTTCTCTTCCTTGCAGGAATCAAAGAAGGAACATTGGGCGGTCGGGTTATAGGACTAATCAGCGTAAGGAGACAGCCAGGGTCACACAGATCACAAATGTGGGGGAGTCACAAAGTTTCCAGGATCTCACAAAGAAACTGGGTGAGAAGTATTTCAACCAGAGGGCATAGCAAGTGCAAAGGTCCTGAGGTAGGAACAGACTCATCTTCTTCACATTTGCTTCTAGGTCTCCTCTGCTGAAATGTTTATCTACCATCCTGTTCTCCACCCATCCATCCTTTGGAACACAACTAAATGTCACCTCCTCCAGGAAGCCTTCCCTGGACCTGGGCTGGGCTGGGTCCCCTGTCATTGCTCCCATTGCCCCATTCTTCTTCACAGAATACTGCACGTTTATGTTTACTTAACAGCCTGGAATATTTGCTTACTCTTGGTCTCTGGATAAACTCTAAGTAGGCAGGGGGTAATGTTTGTTTTGTATTCTCTATGCCTAGAACAGTGGCACATAACAAGTTCTCCAATAAATCTTCATTGACTGACTGCTCTGAGGGGGCCACATTTAGAAGATTGGATTCAATGCTGGACACCCTTGTTTATTAGGGGAAAGGGTGCATGTCACTTCTCAAGGAGGGGGTGGTCACCCTGGGAGAAACACTTACACTCATGCACAAGGAGACATATACAAGTATGTCTATTATGGAATTATTTGTGATAGAAGAAATTGGAATCAACTTAGATGCCCACCAGCAAGGGACTGGATACAGGTAACGTGCTCGCATGTGTTGTAAGACAGAGAGCAAAGTAGATGAACCTGAGCTATAAGCGTCTACAGGGAGATTTCTCAAAAACTTGACAGGGAGAGAAAATTCCAGTCATGAAGTGATTCGTACCCCATTTAAGAAATTAAAAGAGACCAAAGAGACCCTCTATATTTTTCAGGATTCATACATAAGTATGTAAAAATCATATTTAAATGGAGTATATATTCTGAGTTCATAATAGTATGTGTGTGTGGGCAGGGCTGGGGGCACAAGGGGGAATTTAACCGTACTGAGATGCTCCAATTTATTTAAGAACTAGGAATTCATGTATTACTAATTTAAAAATGTGTAAATATAAAAAAGGGATAGTTAGAAAATACACCAACGGGTTCATAATAGCTAATTCTGGATGGTAGGAATATTGGTGGATCTTATTTCCTTCTTTCTGTTTTTGTGTTTTTAATTTTTTAATTTCAGAGCGCATAAGAGGGAGGGAGAGAGGGAGGGAAGGATAGAGGAAGGGAAGGAAGAGAAATAGGAACATGAATGGGGGAAAACATGGCAAATAGGAGCTTGGAAATGAGCAAAGGATCAAGGGTTGTAGGAATGGTGGGGTTTGATCCAGGAAAAATGCAAACCCCACCTTCACATATTTTCAGGGGGAAAAAAAAGATAGGGCCACCTGAAGAAGCTTGAGATAGGGCACATTCCAGTACAATGTAATAAGAAGAACTTCTCTTTAAAGACTTTCAAATAAATGTGAATTACCTAAACTATACAGTAATAGACTGTCCTTAAGAACATCATTTAATGCTACAAATACATTTAGAGTCTTTTTCTCTCCCCTCCCAGCCAGGGATAACCACTGCTGTCAGTTTGTTAATTACCTCCATAGACCTTTCTCATACCTTTACACACATATATTTACCATAGAAAATGTACATCTTGTTTGTGTTGATTTTTTTTAAACACGCATAGTACTATGTAGACGGCATAAAACACTCAGCAGCCAGCTCTTTTCATTCACTGTTGTGTTTCTGAGATTTATCCATAGAGATAGGCTTAGGCTTAGTGTACTCTTTTTCATGACTATATAATGTTCCATCAAAGGAATATATTACATTGTATGCATCCACTTCCCTACTGGGGGACATATAGGTTGATTCAAATGTTTTGCTATCACAGTTGAGCTGTGGCTACATGTGTACATACTTCCTCGTGCATCTCTGGATAGTAGAAAGAACACATTTTCTATTTCAACAGATTCTGTCAATTTGCCCAAAGAAGTACCAGATAACAGTGAGCTGTGTGAGAATAGATTAGGCAGGAATAAGTTCCTCGTCTCTGCAAGTGTCTAAGCATTGGCTGATAGCCTCTTGGCACCACTATAGTGGAGGGGATGCTGGCCCTAAACGGCCATTAAGTTCCCTTCCAACTGTGCGATCCTATGATCTCTCATCTCCCTGCAGTGGGACCACCACTCGATACAACTCATGCCAAGACCCCCAGCTGCACTGAGGGGAAAAAGTCATCTTTTCTGCAGATTTGGAGGAGCTGGGAGGGATATTTTTGCAAAACCCCATGTTTCTTGCTCCTATTGATGTGTTATATTTCATTCTAGCTGAAGACATCTTAACTAAACCCCTTGTGTTTTGTTGGAGTTTGGAATGAGGTCTGGGTTGAAATCCTGGGTCGGTCCCAAGTAGCTGTATAATCTTGGGCATGTTTGAATTCTCCATGCCTCAGTCTCTTCGTCTGTAAAGTGGGGTAAATTCATACCCCTTGCTCACAACTGTTGTGATGATTCCCTTGGTTGATGGATGTAACGTGTTCTAATGGCTGGTGAGTTGCATCACTCTCTAAGGGGGTGCGGGGAGGGCTCACTGTGCAAGCCGGCTGTCCTAGAGATGCAGAGATTGGGAGCAGTCTTTGCCCTTGGACAGCCTTGCCCAAGTCCAAGGTTTAACCAACCCGACGCACCCATTGCCATGGTCAGCACAACCTTTCGTTTGCTCTTTTATCTCTTTCAAAGCGTGTCCATTATCTCATCTGTTCATCAAAGGGCCCTGCAAGGAAGTCAGGCGGAGCATGGGCCCAAGGAGAGATGACTCAGGAATCTGAAAGTCAAGGCCAGAAGCCTCTCTGACAAGCAGCCCATCGGGCTGAGTTTCTCCACGGATCTTGGCCTGGGAGGAGGGCGTGAGGTTGTCCGGGTCAGGACTGAAATACCCACAGAGAGACTTCCTTTCCCCTGACGCTGGACTGGGTTTCTCAGCCCAGCCAGATGGGCTGCAGATGTGAGCTCCGGGTTGCAAGGGAGTCCGGGGGAAAGAGGCAAGACCCGGCCCCTTGCCTGGAATGTCAGCGCCTAAGCCTGATGCCATAGGAGCACCATGCTGGGGTCCTGAGCTCAAGTTTGCAGAGTTCTGGAAACAGGAAGGTGGTGCTGGAGATACTGCCATGTTTCTACGATGCTAGTGGCTATCTGTCAGAGAATATCTCAGGCAGCAGCCATCCCATCTCGCAGCTTTCAGGTCAGCTTGGACGTAAGCCACCGTCTCGTGTCATCCTTACAGCCCCGGCCAGCCCTGGAAAGCCTGCTAGGTTACCAAACAGCTGTTTCTTCCAAGGAACCGCAGGCCCTCCATCGCTTCCTCCTTCTTCAGCTTGTTCCAAAATTCAGGGTCCCTTCCCTCATGCCATATCTTCAGCGTAGCCAATGTTGACTTTGATCCCAGGGGACCAATTGCTACTGTCAGTCCATTCAGAGTGGAACCGTTTATAGAGTTCTGCCTTGGAAATAATACTTCCCTGATTCCAAGAGAGACCTCAGGGATTTGGTTTCTGGACACTGGTTGAAGAAAGGGCTCTGGCTCAGCCAGACCTGGGTTCTGCCATCCGGGGCTGTGTGACTTTGGAAAAGTCACATCACCTCTCTGATCTTAGGCTTCTTATTGGTAGAAAGTGGGGGATCATCCTTACCTTGCAGTGCCATCGGGAAGATTCAAGAAAACACATGCAAATCCTCAGTGCCTGGCATGAAGTCCACGCTTCCTAAGGGACTTTTACTGTTGTTCTGGTTGTTATTATTATTGTTCTTGCTGCTGCTGAGGCTAAGGGGCTGCCTCCCTTCTTTCCTCAGTCCCTCATTGTCTCTATAATCAGATAGACCTGCATTCTAATCCCAGCATCATCTTATAGCTATGTGGCCTCGATCAAGTTACTTAGCTTCTCTGAGACTGCCTCAGTTTCCCCATCAATGAAGAGACGTTTAGAAAGTTTTCGTGACTTCCCCAAAGTCACTTACCCAGTAAGGACTTTCGGCTCAAACCTGCATATGTCCAAGAGCCCTGATGGCTTAACCATCGTGCAGCTACATTTTTATCGTATTTCGATTTTCCTTGAACATGGCCCCTCTGTTTCTTTTTTTTTCCCTATGTGCCATGATTTTTATTTTTTAACTTTTTATTTTATACTGGAGTATAGTTGATTAACAATGGTGTGTTAGTTTCAGGTGTACAACAAAATGATTCGGTTATACATATACATGCATCTATTCTTTTTCAAATTCTTTTCCCAATATTCCCAACAGAATATTGAGCAGAGCTCCGTGTGCTATACAGTAGGTCCTTGTTGGTTATCCATTTTAAATATAGCAGTGTGTATGTCAATCCCAAACTCCCTAACTATCCCTCCCCCCACCCTTCTCCCCACCCCGCAACCATCATAAGTTCATTCTCTAAGTCTGTGAGTCTGTTTCTGTTTTGTAAATAAGTTCATTTGTATCATTTTTTTTAGATTCTGCATATAAGCGATATTTCTCTTTCTCTGTCTGACTTACTTCACTAAGCATGACAGTGTTTCTTCTGTTTTTTTTTTAAAAAGATTTTTTTGATGTGGACCATTTTTAAAGTCTTTATTGAATTTGTTACAATATTGCTTCTGTTTTATGTTTTGGTTTTTTGGCTGCGAGGCATGTGGGATCTTAGCTCCCCTACCAGGGATCGAACCTGCACCCCCTGCATTGGATGGTGAAGTCCTAACCACTGGGCCGCCAGGGCCTGGTCTGCAATGAGGACTACCTAAAAATGATCCCTTCTTCAAATTCTCAAGTTCTGTCTAAAAGTCCATGTCCAGCCCACTGGGCCACCAGTTTACCCCTCCCAAGAAACAAAAACAAAAAAAACTAATAGAAACAGTGTGAGAGAGGTCTTTGGACCGTTTGGGGAGTGTTCACAAAGGGAGGGAGGAAAGTGGGCAGCTGAGACTTGCCCAACTCCAGGAAGGACCTTGCTGGAATCTGTACATCAAAGGAAGACCAAGGCTTCAAAGGCAGGCACTCCATTCTGCCCTCTCAGCCACCGGTCACATGGGGACAAAGCCAAAGGATGCGATGTGGGGAGCCGAGGGTTTCGTGACAAGAACCTCGCTGTGGTCAAGGGTGTCTCTGGAGCCTGGCACGGCTGGCTGCCCTCCCCCCATGCCACCCCTCACCAACTCAAGGGTCCTCACACGGGGGCCCCAGACCCCCAAGGGCTGCAATGCTAGAATTCAGAGCTTCTCTGAACTTGGTCAGCAGGAAAATACATCGCATCTTTGTTATCACTAATCTTGAACTGAAATTGAGCATTTCTTTCCGTTATGATTGCAGGTAACAGATGTGTGGCAGTCCCTGCCACTTGGTCACCAATAGAAATCACAGATATTGGCATGTCACCTTACAAGAGTCACAGAGAATTTACCATCCCTTAGTCTCACGACACTTCTGCTGTCCGGGTTGTTATTAGAACTGCTGCTATGACTTATTTCAAGAGTTGATAAAAGAAACACAAATATCACTGTATCTTTTTTTCCATTTGAAGTGGGCTTCCTTTGTAATTCTATGTATTTTTTTTTTAATTTTTAAAACTTTTTATTTTTATTTTTTTATTTTTTGGCCACGCTGAGGCATGCGGGATCTTAGTTCCCCAACCAGAGAGCAAACCCATGCCCCCTGCAGGGGAAGCGCAGTGTCCTAACCACTGGGTCCCCAGGGAATTCCCCCTAGGTATTTTACTTTATGGATTTTAAAGCACTGTTCTGAGAAGGAGTTCCTGGACTTCACCATACTGCCAGAGTCTCATACGCACGCAATATTAGGAACCCCTGTTGTAGCCATTCAACTCTCTCAGTCTCAGTTTTCTGGTCAATGAAATGGTCATTAAAATCCCTTTTTTAAAGTGCATTAGTGAAGATCACATATTGCAAGGCGTGTGAAAGCACCAGGCATGGAGGAGATATTCAGTCAACACTACCTTCCCTCTTTCTTCTCGACAGCCACCCTCTTACAACCTGGAGCCAAGAACTGGTGTATTTACCACCTGCCTTCTGTGGTCTCCCATGAAGGGCCTCTCGCCCACCGCGCGCTGACTCACCCTGGTCTCCAGAAGTGAAATGCCCCTCCTGCTCCACCACGACACACGTCCAGTGAGACAGAGGTTGACAAGGCCACAAATATTTGAACTATCCTCGGGCTAACACAGGGCATTGACCCCAAAGTATGTGCTACATCGGCCGAAAGTTTATCCTAGAATAACAAACGTGACAGCTAGCAAAGTGAGGGGAAAGGGCCCGATAAGATAAAAGGCACCCATGGAGTCCAAAGGCACAGCCTGTGCAGGGAGGAAGAAATTCGGGACCCAGAGTGACAACAGGGGAGTAAGGCCATCGAGTCAAACAGTCCATTTTCTAGAAAGTTCTGAGCATCTGCATAGGACATGGTGCAGATAGTACATATAAATCCAGCCGTGTTGCTGGGTGACCCTGAGTAGCTATGGCAACAAGATGCTACCATTATGGTGCGGCTGAGAAAATTCAGAGAAATCACGGTACTGCACTTAACAGGTGCTTGGAACAGAGTAAGCCTTCCGCAAATGTGGCTATTGCTACTCTTACTACTAACATCGTTATACTGATATGTGGAGGCTACAGGTTAATTTCCCAGCCTCAGTGGTCAGAGCGTTTGCTTTGCCAATTAAAATTACGTGACATTGGGCTGCTTTCTCTCTTCGTGCTAGTTCCTTCACTGGGCTAAGGGATAGAATTAGGACCTGGTAGGGTGGTTGAGGGAATTAATTGAAATAATATGTAGAAAGGGCTTAGGCCAGAGCCTGATCCAGAGCAAACATACAATAAATGTTCCCAATAACCGTTAATATCACTATCATCATCATCATCATCATCATCATATACCATTACAAACTGGACCTAGAGAAAGGAAGCTCTTGGGAAGAAACGAATCAAGGGGAGAAGCTCTTGGTGAGACACAGATCTAGCCCAGGGGTAGGCAAACTATCTGGTGCGTGTTTTTGAAAATAAAGTTTTATTGGCACACAGCCACACCCATTCACTTATGCATTGTCTACGGCTGCTTTCATACACAACAGCAGAGCTGAGTGCTCTCTGGCCCTTTAAGAAAAAAGGTTTGTCATCTACTGGTCCCTGGTGTGGAGGAATGATGGTATCTTGACAAGATGCCCTTGGAGGAGTGGTGGGCGGGGGGTGGGGGGGGGAAGATGTTAATGAGCCTTTTGACATAAGTTAATTATTTTTTTTATAAGTTAATTATTATTTTCCTATGTTGATTGATTTATCCTGCTGGAAAGAAAAATTTCCTTTCTTCTCTGCATCAGTCTGTACATCCATCCACTCATCTATTTATTCAAGAAATCCTCAGACACTGTGCTAAGTGCTAGGGATGGAGAAATGAACTAAGTCTGAGAGAGGTGGACAGAGCATGGATAACTACAATTCAGTATGGCAGACATTGGAGAGCAGTCAGTGCCATGCTTTCTTTGAATTAGAAAAAGGTGCCCCCCCCAAAAAAATGCCTTTGCACGTAGTAGATGCTCAATAAACATTTGTTGAATGAAAAAAAGAAAAAGAAAAAGTGCCTTGTCTGAGAAGTCAAGATTGGACAAATCAATGGATCTCAGACCTCATCTGCTACTTTGGCCAGACCATTTGTGCAGTGCCCAACCTGCACAACCTTGTGTGGCAACCCTGAGAGCAATCAGTACAGTGTGCAAAAGGGATCTGAGTAGGACAAGCCATGCTAGGGAGGAAACCAGTGTAGCAGTGTCAGGTGAGTCTTCGTGGAGGAGGAATAGGAGCTTAGTCTTGAAAGGGGATCAGGGGGAAAGGGAGATAAAAGAGGACAGGGACAGGTGGAGAGAAGCATGTGAGTGGAGAGGGGGTTGGGATGAGGGTTGGAAGGGTCTGGTGGGTTCTGCTACCACAAAGAGCACAGTGTGACTACATCATAGATTGCTGGCAGAATAACTTCAGACCACCATCACCTTATCAACTCCCCTCAATTTTATATTTGGACCCAAGTAAAATCTGCTCACTCCTCTCCATCCTCACCACCACCAGGCCATTGAGGCCTCCCCTGGACAGCAGCCAAAGCCTTCCCAATGGTCCCCACAAACACCTCCTCTGCTTTGCAGCCAGAGGGTTCATTCTGAAATCAGTCTGATCATGACACTCCCTTGCTCTAACACCTTCCATGGCTCCTCTGTGCTCCTCTGTGTGTTTGGACAGAACAAGTCCAAACTCATTAACCTGTGTTCCTGGCACAATCTCTGCTTCCCTTCTTCTGGGTTTTTTTTTTTTTTTTCCTCTTATTTTATCTCCTCTCACATTGGAATTTCTGGTTCTCTCTTTCTCTCTCTCTCTCTTTTTTTTTTGCATATATAGATTGATCTGTCTATTGATCTATTGATCTATCACTCTGTCTATACGTCTATCAATCTATCAGTCTATCAACAGAGCAATAGATCGATCTCCAAATAAACACTATATAAATACTTCTCTATATATGTGAAGTCTGTCTATCATCTACCTACCTATCTAATCTATCCATTGCATTTACATAGTTACATATATATATAGTGCATGTAGAGAGAAATAGAGATAGATGAGATAGATATAGATATAGACATAGATACAGATATGGATATTCTTCAAGCCATCTCACTTTAGGGAAGCCCACCTAGAAACTTCCTAACTGGTCTCCCAGCTTCTACCTTTACCTCTTACATTCTATTCTCCAAAAAGCAGCCAGAAGGATCCTCTTGAAACCTACGTCAGATCATGTCACTCCTCTGGCCAAAACCCTCCCACAACTCTCTGCCTCACTCAGAATGGAAGCTAAAGTCTGCTCCCTGGTCCACAAGACCCTACAGACCCTGGCCTGCATTATTTCTCCAGCTGCATCTCTCACTGGCCCCTCCCTCATTTCACTCCACTCTACTTTCAATAGCCTCCTTGCAATTCCTCAAATATTCCACATGCACTCCCACCTCAGGACTTTTGCACTGGCTGTTCCCTTTGCCTGGAAGGCCCTTCTCATAGATACCTGTGCACTCTCTCTCTTGTTCTTTCAACTCTTTCAGGACTTTTACTCAAGTGTCACCTTCTCATAGACATCTTTTCTTATAAGCCCATTTAAAATTGCATATCCCTTCCCAACTCCGTAAACCTTCTTTTCTGTTATGTTTCTTTATTGCACATTTTAAAATACAATAAAAATTTTTTAACATCTTTATTGGAGTATAATTGCTTTACAATGGTGTGTTAGTTTCTGCTTTATAACGAAGTGAATCAGCTATACATGTACATATATCCCCATATCTCCTCCCTCTAACACATCTATATGGAATCTAAAAAAAAAAAAAAAAAAAAGGTTCTGAAGAAAAAAGGTTCTGAAGAACCTAGGGGCAGGACAGGAATAAAGACGCAGATGTAGAGAATGGACTTGAGGACACGGGGAGGGGGAAGGGTAAGCTGGGACGAAGTGAGAGAGTGTCATGGACTTATATATACTACCAAATGTGAAATAGATAGCTAGTGGGAAGTAGCCACATAGCACAGGGAGATCAGCTCGGTGCTTTGTGACCACCTAGAGGGGTGGGATAGGGAGGGTTGGGAGGGAGACGTAAAATACAATAAAATTTAATAATTATTCTTTTAATATCTGTTTCCATTACCTTGAAAGCTCCAAGAGAGCAAGGATTTGCGGGGGGGGGGTTGGTTTGTTTGTTTACTATACTATCTCCAGCAACTTGAATAATCCATGGCACATAATAGATGCTCGATTAATACTTGGGAAATGAATGAATCGCCTCCTTTACTGCACTCAGTATACCTTTATTAATGCATCCACAGATCATTTTGATGCATTTTTTAGCCATGTCACACTATTAGAGTACAGTGACGTTTTAGTTGTCTCAAACCTTATGGTTTTTGTTTCTCTCTGTGTGTTGCATACCATTATAATTTGGTAAACAGGGGAAATTTCTGTGCTCCCATAAGCCAACAGTGCAGACAGGGTTAACCCTGGGTCCTACCACCCACTGGGTGTCCCAGAGATCCTCCACTTGTCCTGACTTGTTGACTTTCCATCTTCCTCTGGCTCTTCTGTAGTTTAACTTGGACCATGCTTCCTCTGTTTTCTCCCTGTTGTTTGCTGCCCTGGGCCTCTGGTTTGAAGTCAGCCGCCCAATGGCCTCGACACTGTCACCTCAGCTGTGCTCCGCACGCCACCGACACTTTGGCCGGGGGGGAGGACAGATGGCTCAATCATCTCATTGCAGGTCGGCACCCAGCCTGGATCGGCCTGATGGACGGCAGTACTGACAGTCTGGCTGACCCTTGTTCAACAGGCTGACATCCCCCATATTTCACAGACCAACGCTGGATGTGTATCAAAGAGACTTTCAGGTCACCAAACAGCTAATTAAAGCAATAAAGAGACAGGAAGACTAAGTGGTCCCTTTCCCCCTTGGGAAGCGGAGACCCCTTGTAGGAACCTGCGTGCCTCCTCCTTCTCTAGAAGTACAGTTGAGGAGGATATTGGAAAAGGATATTATTGGGATCAGAAAAGAGACAAGGATAAATTCCAGATACTGGATTCATCTCCCACTCTTGATCCAGCCCGCCTCCATCATTACTTCAGTGTTTAAGAGTCCAACCTGAGTTGTGCAAGGTAGAATCCCCAAAGCTCGTTCCTCTGGGGAGGAGTGTTTAGAGAGAGGCCACTTGGACTCTGGTGGCATTGATCATTCCCAGGTCTACGTGACTGAGGGCCATCAGGAGCGAGACTGAAGGTGTCCAGAGGGCCAGCTCACCCTGGCCCCCTTGGCGGTAGAAAGAGCATCACAGTTGGAGTCAGACACTCCCAGGCATGGATCCCAGCTCTGTCACGTGCTAGCTGTGTGGCCTTGGCTTAGTTTCTTAGCCATTCTGAGCCTCAGTTTCATCATCTCGAAAATGTAGGTGCAAATAGTGTCGCCCTTGGAGGGTTGTTACAAAGAGTCAACCAGTTGATTCTTTTTTTTTTTTTTTAATTTTATTTATTTATTTATTTATTTATATTTGGCTGTGTTGGGTCTTCGTTTCCCTGCGAGGGCTTTCTCTAGTTGCGGCAAGTGGGGGCCACTCTTCATCGCGGCGCGGGGCCTCTCACTATCGCGGCCTCTCTTGTTGCGGAGCACAGGCTCCAGACGCACAGGCTCAGCAATTGCGGCTCACGGGCCTAGTCGCTCCGCGGCATGTGGGATCTTCCCAGACCAGGGCTCGAACCCGTGTCCCCTGCATTGGCAGGCAGAGTCTCAACCACTGCGCCACCAGGGAAGCCCAACCAGTTGATTCTTAACTCCAGTCTCATATTAGAATCATCTGAGGTGCTTCTGAAACAGACCTTTGTCAGGGCTCTGCCAAGGCCAGTTGATCCAGATTCTCTGTGGTTGAGTCCTGGGCATCCTGTAGCTTTTTAAAATCTCCTTGGATGGTTCTTATGTGCCGGCAGGGCTAAAAATCACCCGAGTGAATGATATTAAATGATTGCTAAGCTCTCCGCAGGGCTGGCACATAGTAGGGGATTCGTGAAGATTGATCATCTTCCCTCTGTCTCCCTGGCATCTGTTATTTCTAAACCTCTCTTGTACTTGCCTTAAGGGAAGTACGTGGGACGTGACACTGATCTGACCAGGGATCGAACCCAGGCCCCCTGCACTGGGAGCACAGAGTCTTAAGCACTGGACCACATTTAACACGTTTCAATTGGATGCCTCCTGCATGTCAAACAACAGGTAGATCTGAGAGGTACAATGAGGAAGAAGACAGAGGCCCTGGCTTTGCCCTCCTCGTGGTATAGTCGAGGGGACAGATGCATAAAGAGGTAATAATAATAAAGGGCAACTGATATGTTTTAAGAGTCTACTGGGTGCCGCCACTGTTATAAGCTTTTGAGATGCACCAGTGAGCAAAAGAGACCAACGTCCTTGTCCTCCAGGAGCTTATATTTTAGCAGAGAGAGACAGACGGTCGATAAGAAAAATAAAGAGATAAAATACACAGTGTATTAGAAGGTGATAAGTGCAATGGGAAAACGAAGATTCAAAAAGAAAGAGAATAAAAGATTCTCTGTGAGTCTAGTGAGTTGGATGGCAGCCTCTCCAAAGATGTGTCTACCCAGGACCTGTGAATGTGACCTTATTTAGACACAAAGTTCTCTGCAGATGTAGTTAAGTTCAGGGTCTCAAGATGAGATAATCCTGGGTTAGTCAGGTGGACCCTAAATCCAATAACAAGTACCCTTAGAAGAGAAGAGAAGGGGAGAGGATGCAGAGGGAAGAAGCACATGTAAAGATGGGGACACAGGTTGGAATGATGCAGCCACAAGTCAAGGAATATCTGGGGCCACCAGAAGCTGTAAGAGACAAGGAAGGATTCTCTCCCGGAGTCTTTAGAGGGAGTGTGACCCTGCCGATGCCTTAATTTCAGACTTCTCCCCGGCAGAAATGTGCACGAATAAATTTTTGGTTTTTTTAAGCCACATAGTTTGTGGCCATTTGTTATGGGAACCCTAGAAAATTAATATGGAGCAAAGAGAAAGGGCACTGCTCTTCGCTGGCAGAGAAATCAGGAGATCGTTGCTCAGTCCCTACCTGATTCCCCCTCAGCTTCCTGACTTAGAGATGGGGCAGGAATCCTTCCTCCCATTGAACAGATGGGAAAGCTGAGGAAATGGGCACATCATGATTTCATCAAAGACCTCCTGGAGATTTGTCAACTGGTTCAGAAACATAAAATAGATTAAGAACCCGAGCTTAGGTCTATCACTTAGCAATTGTAGCTTTAGGAAAATCACTTCCCCCTGTGAGTCTCAGTTTGCTCATCTGTGAAATGGAGATAACACCTTACATGTACATATCTGACAGGTCAGTTTGAGGCTCTAGTGAGCTCAGGTTTGTGCGTCACTTGGCACAGTGTCCGGTGTGTGACAAATACTCCACAGATGACACTTTAGTTTACTTTTCAGACTCATTGCCTAGTTCGGACTCTGACAATGTACATGTAAAGATGTATGTATGTGTGTGTGTATGTACATAATCTCATCCAAAGATTAAAAAAACAAAGATAATTATATATGTGTTTATGCAAGTGTGTATACGCACAGGTGTATAGTCATTTGTGTATATCTATGTACGTGTGTACTATGTTATGTGTGTATTATGTTGTATGTATATGTATGGGTATGGGGGGTGCATATATACACATATGCTCATCCAAAGATTTTATATATATGTACATATGTGTGTATGTGTGTTGCATGCATATGTAAATGCGTATGTATACGTGTGTATGTATATGTACATAATCTCATCCAAAGATGATCACATATGTGTCTCTGAGTGTGTATACACATGTATATATATTCATGTATATGTGTGTTATGTCGTATGTATATGTGTGGGTGTGGGGTGCATATATACACATAGTCTCATCCAAATCCAAAGATTATATACACACACACACACACACACACACATACATACACACACATATATATGTGTGTGTGTATTGCATGCAAATGTAAATGTCTATGTATGTTGTATATGTATACGTGTGTATGTATACCTATAGTCTCATCCAAATCCAAAGATTATATACATATATACACACACACACACATACATACACACATATATATGTGTGTATGTATTGCATGCAAATGTAAATGTCTGTGTATGTTGTATATGTATACGTGTGTATGTATACCTATAGTCTCATCCAAAGGAGAGATATATATATATATATATGCATATATGTATGTTCATGTGTATGTGTCTGTGTATTCATGCACCTGTACACTATATACATGCAGGTGTATATGTACGTATATATGTGTGCATACTGACTGTGTGCATGTGTGCATGCATGCATGTGTATGTGTGCCCATGTACGTGTGCTTGCATACACACACACACACACACACACACACACACACACACACACAAAGTGCTTTCTCAAGCTGCCTTTCTCTGCAGGAGCCTTGAAGAGAAAAATTCCCACGGCCACTATGACTTCCAACTTACCTGGCACAGAGCAGATAGTCCTTGGTGTGCCCGCCCAGCTGCAGCCCGGCCTGGCTGAACCAGAGCCCAGCCACGTCCAAGGGGAGGCGGAACCCTCTGACTTACACAGCAGGCGACAACAGAACAGTGAACAACTTCAGTGGAGAAGCCCGAGATAAAAATGGGTTAAAATATTTGATTTTTGCAATTCCATATGGTTACACTCAGCTTTCAGTCCTTTCCCTCCCTCTCTCTCTCACCCTCTTTTCCTGCCCCTCGATGAAAAATCTTCTCGGGCTTAATAGAATTACTCCCAGAGCCATCAATGCAAACGCTGTTTCAGGGCAATCTCATTCGAACAAATGTATTTTTATTTGAACAGTGTTACTTGAAAAATTAAATCGCGGTATCTGTTCCCTTTCCCCTCCCCCCGACCATCCAAACAGTCCTCACAATGGGAAGGAGAGGAGAGCAGAGCAGAGCTGAACCTTTTTAAAATGAATTTGATCTGATGTAATGATTCCTCTCTGCATTAATTATCAGTGAAACCAGCCAATATGTTGTGTCCATCACAGATGTATCCACGGGCATCCTTTCTATTTTGGGAACCGACTGAATGTATTGCTGTTCAAGCTTATTGCCTTTGAAAAGTTCAGAGCTGGGTTAGAGAGGGGCTGGTGGGGACGTGGACTCTGGACGCATACACGTGTGTGCAAGTCTGTGCTCAAGTGAACGAAGGGAGATGCCCAAAGGTCAGAACCAAAGAGACAAGGGTTCGAATCCTAGCTTGAACTCTCAGGAACTGCTTGCTTTGGGGCAAGTCCTGTCACCTCTTTCTGCCTCACTGTCCCCGTCCGTAAACTGGGGACAGTAATTATAACTCACAAGGAGCTTGTGAGGGTTAAAATGACGTAGGCACTGGATGCAAAGTTTGCCAGGGACTGGAAATAAAGATGGCATCAGCTCCTGCCTCTCAGAAGTCAGAGGTTGGTTTCCAGGGAAGCAATAAAGCAGGAAAAGGCTTCCCCCTGCCAGTCTATTCTGGAGGTTTGTACCTCAGTTGTGTTACAGAGTCAGGGCTGGCTTCATGTGCTACCATCACCACCTTAAAATTAGAATAACCTTATGTGTTTTGTACGTGAAGTCTGATGTGACAATGAGCGGAAGAAATAGGCATGATATTCACATTCCCCCACCATTTCTTGGTTCTGCATTTGCATATAGCATTTGCAATACCTGGGCGGTGTTTTTTTTTTTTTTTAATTGAAGTATAGTTGGTACGTAATATTATGTAAGTTACAGGTATACAATATAGTGATTCACAATTTTTAAAGGCTATATTTATAGTTATTATAAAATATTTGCTACATTTCTGATGTTGTACAATATGTCCTTGTAGCTTATTTTATGCCTAATAGTTTGTACCTCTTACTCTCCCACCCCTATAGTGCCCCTGCCCGTTACCCTCTCCCCACTGGTAACTACTAGTTTGTTCTCCGTATCTGTGAGTCTGCTTCTTTTTTCATATAGTCACTAGTTTGTTGAATTTTTCTAGACTCCACATATAAGTGATGTCATACAGTATTTGTCTTTCTCTGTCTGACTTATTTCACTTAGCATAATTGGGCTGAGTATTTTTTTGAGCAAGGGACCCCCACCCCCCATTTTCATTTTGTACCGGGCGCTGCAAATTCTACAGCCAGTTCTGTACAGAGAAACTGCTCTGGGGTGATGCTCTATTTAAAGGAGCTCAGCTAATATTTAAGACCTGATTATAAAGAAGGTGGGAACACTGTTGAGCGCCTATGTGTTGACCCTCATACTTGGTGCCACATGCAGCATCTTGCTTAAGCCTTGTTGGAAGTTTTCTCAAGTAGGTATTTTCTTCTAGCTTTGTACATGAAGGAACTGAGGTTTGGAAGAATTAAGTCGTACACTTAGGATCACACAGCCAGGAAAAGATGTCTCCAGATGAAACTTTGTGCATCCAGGAAGCATGTGCCCACCCTTCTCCTGTCGTATTTCTTCTCCATTCTTTCTTCATCCCTACTCCCTACTTCCCTCCTTCTCTTTCTCTCTCTTCCTTCCTCACACAGGAAGTCTTCAAAGAGTGCTGGTATATCTCAAGGGAAATAGAATGAAGTGACTGTAGGTATAATGGTGGGTCAGTTAACATTTGAAACCCCTCTTTGTCTGGCATCTACACTTCCTGGGTTTGAGATCTGAGCTAAGTGTCGGGTACCACGCACCAATCAAGAATTACGAAAGAACCAGTTCGGTGGATGAGCAGGAAAGTGATGAGTTTAATGCCGAGAGATTCCTAGCTCTTTAAGCCATAAAAGAAAGCAGATGGTTGCATTAAACAAAAGTTTTTTATCTTTATGATTTCAAATTAAGGCATTGCTTTCACTTAGTGCCTTTGAAATACAGAAATTGAAACAATTTTCTTGAAAATGTACACAGAATCATAACAGGTTTGTTGTTCGATCTTTTTGATCACTAGAACAATGTCACTTTTCTCTATAAATACTGTGGAAATCAAAACACTTATGAATCCCTTAAAGCTTAATAACTGCTCTGTTTTCCCCACAGAAAGATCTGGTTTTTAGAACAATCTTCACGAAACTGTACCCAGAAGAGACAAAAGAACAGGCAAAGAATTTTCAGGTAACGGAGTCTAGTAATAATTAACTTTAGCATCTAATATGTGCCAGGCCCTTTAAAGATTTTATCTCACTTAATCCCAACAACAGCCATAGGTAGATGCTGTTGTTACCCTCGTTTGCCTGATGAAGAGATGGAAGCTCAGAGAGGGTAAATAATCTGCCCACCGTCACACAGCTAGAACGGGGAGACACGGAACTTCCTAGCTGGGTCTTTTAGATTCCAGAGCCAATGTTCTTAACCACTACTCACTCTGAATTTCCTCTTAGAAGGGAACAAAGAATGGCTGTTCCCGAGGAAGAAGTACATGATGGCATTACCGTTCCTCCGGGGGAAAAACCCTTCCTAGCCAGCTAATTATTTTAATGGCAGAAACAACTGTTATTCACTAAAACGTCTCCTCTGGTTGATGTATTTCTTTATCTGTTTCCTCTCCCCTCCACGGTTCTCTGGGCTACCCACCCTGCTGCCTACTTTACCCAATAAAGTGGGCAAATATGCCCCCTGAATTATGTCTTCTGGCAAGGTCTGAGTATAACAAGAACAAACTAGATTGGGAGTCCAACAGACTCAGAGTTGAATCCTAGTGCTTTTCTTTACAAATTATGAGATCTGGAGCAATTTCTAGCACCTCCCTGTGCCTCGGTTTCCTCACTTTTAACAGCAATGACAATGTCTGGGCGGGATGCTGAGATGTGCTGTTCAGGTCCTCCTCCAGGAATGAAGGACCTGTTCCCTCGCTGTTAGAAGTGCTGTCAGCTGCTAGACCTCAGCTGTCAGCCTCTTTGGCAGCTGCCTCAGCTCTGAGAGGAGCTACCTCACCCAAGGATGCCCCACCTTCCCAGGGCAGCTGCGTCCCTCACCCGATGGGAGAAGCTCTGAAGGGTTATCCTGGCTTTAGGCTCCCTGTGGGGTTGACAGAACACTTCGTTCAGACGGTGTCAGCCCACCTTCTCCCTCTGCCCACTCCTGCATCTTTCTGTCACTTCCCCAGGCATTGATTCTGAAGCCTCCTCTTAAGCTTCCTGTTTGCTGATCTGCATCTCGGGGTCTGCTTCCTGAGGACTCTGACCTATGACAGAAGCCCTTAAAGTAAGTCCTAATGCCTTGTTAACTACTACTATTTATTTTGGAAAATACACACTTAATAGCTTCCGTCTATGTGCTGAGTACCATACTAGGCACAAATGTGTAGAAGGTAAGGTGTAAAAGATAGAAAGTTCTTAAATGGGTGACTTGGAGAAGCAACAATGTAGTCACAGTCTCCTCAGGGAAAGGAGGAGAGCTCACAAACATTATATACACACACACACACACACACACATATATATATATATATGTTCACTGAATCTGATTTCCCTTCCACCTTGTCTAACCTAACCTTTCTTCTTCAGTGTAGGAAGAAGAAAGTACAGACTCAGACCAGGGGTCAGGGGTTGACTTGTCCAGGGACACGCAAGAATTGGTGCTGGTTGTGAAAAAAATAGAACCAGGTCTTCTAATTTCCAGGCCTGTTCTCCTTGTGTGTGGTCCCCAAGTTCTATCTGAGTTGGGACACCCAGTGAAGTTCCTCTCATGTCCTACCAGGGATGGCTGTGATGAAAACGATGCTTCAGCATAGGTCTTGGTATTTCGGCAATCAATGACGGTGACTGAGGATGAGTTTTGCCAAGTTATCACATCACCATCATCGTCACTACCACCAACATCATCATCACCATCACCATCATCACCATCATCACTACCACCATCATCATCATCATGATCATCATCAGTATCATCATCACCATCACCACCACCATCACTACCACCAACATCATCATCACCATCATCACCATCATCACTACCACCATCATCACCATCATCATCATCAGTACCATCATCACCATCACCACCATCACTACCACCATCATCATCATCACCATCATCGTCATCAGTACCATCATCAAAATCACCACCATCATCATCATCACCATTATCACCATTATTAACATCTTCATCATCACCATCAACATAATTATCCCTAAGGTCACCATTATCATCTCTATCATTTAAGCAATTTAAGACATTATTTCACATAACCCTCCCAACAATCTATGACATTGTTAACACTACGGCCCATGGGCCAAATCCCACTGATGCTTGCTTTTGGAAGTAGTTTTATTGGAGTTTTATTGGAACACACCCATTCATTTACATATTGTCTATGACTGCTTTCTGCTACAATGGGTCCAAGTTTAGCAATCAATGGCAAAGCAAGGACTCGTTCTCAAGGCAATTGACCCCAGAACGCATACCTGTAAACCCTGGGCTTCATCAGTGTGCTAAGAAACGCTTGGGCAACTGAGCCGTTACCTCTACTAGGAGAGAGAGCCTGTCAGTCTGCAAGGCGGAGTGTTACTGATACAAAATGAACCAAGCCTCTATGCTCCTCCTCATGCCTCCAACCCTGGGTCCAGTGGCCACTTAATATGTTCCCCCCTTCCCTCCCGCAGCAGGGTCCCTGATCTCTCTCAGCTGGAGTGCTGTCAAGGAGTGGAAGTCCATCCATCTTTATGGGAAGTTATCTCTCCCAGCAGGACACTGCGTCCCCAGCTGCTGAAGCAATAGGACCCTGACAGGCATGATGCATTGTCCGCGGGTCACCGTCACACTCCAGGGCTGGGCTCCTGTGTAGGGAGTCCTGAAATCCAGAGGAGCCAGGATGAGGGCACACTAGGCAGCCATTTGTATTGAGTGGCACAAGGGCCAGTGCTGGCACCTGGACATGGCAGGAGGATGGAGACAGAACAGGCCAGCAAAGTGCAGTCTTTCCTAATAATAATAATAATAGTAATAATAACAATAATATTAAACTCAGCGTCCTTACTATGCGCCCAACTCAGTTATCAGTGTTGTGCGTGTATTAACACTTATGTCTCATAACGACCCTATTATTATCTCATTTTACAGATGAGAAACAAGGGAGGTAAGTACTTGGTCCAAGACCACACAGACAGTAAGGAGAAAAGTCAAAATGCAAGCCCAGGCCGTGTTGCCCTGGACTTCTCCCGAGGGCTGCAGGTTCCTGTTGAGATGAAGATGAGCAAAGCACAGCAGGTAGAAAGTCACATGCCCTAACCCCACTTTACAAATGCATTTTGTTCCATCTTCGCTGGAAAGGTTCTGACGCTTACAGAAATCTGAAGGGAAGATCAAACACCAGACAGGGTTATGCCTGCTTGTTCATTCATTTATCCACAAATATGTACTGAGTACGTCTGATTCACCCAGCACTGTACTATATTTACTGGGGAGACGAGGGGAAGACCAAGCAAGTTTCCTGCTCCCAAGGGGCTTAAAACCTAATGGTGCAAACAGACATCAATACAACGCTCAGCGTGCGATTGTAAACTTGACAAGAGGGGAGGGATGTAGTGCTCTGGGCACCCGCAATAGGGGTGTCCAGGGCCTTCTCTGCAGGAATGATACTTGCACTGAAATCCGAAAGACGTGTAAGAGTGAACTCAGGGAGGGAAAAGCAACCCAGGCAGAAGGAACCGCATGAGCAAAGGCCTGGCGTCTGAGAGCACGTGGTATTCAAGGAACTGAAAGGCAGTCAGGATGGCTGGAATCCTGACAGCATGGAGGCTCAAGGCACAAGATGAGGACAGAGGGGTAGGCGGGACCCACAAGACCCTGTGGGCTCTGGGAGGGGTCACGAGAGTAACAGGGAGCCCTTGGAGGGTTTTAAGCTGGCTGGTCCCGGGCTCAGAGCAGCAGAGCCCTTTGGCTTGTCAGTGAAGTAAGTGTTGGTTTGGCTTTCATGGTCCTGCACTAAGCAGTCACCATCCACGGCCGCTCCCACCAAAGAGATTCAGGACAGGAATCTGGGGAAGGCTCAGAACCAGAGACAGGCAGGGAGAAGGGGGCCAGGCTGGCTGGACACATGGCAGCGGATGAAAGGAAGAGAGCCAGACATGGCAGAGAGAGGGCACCAGGAGTGCCAGTCGAGTCACTCCACGCAGGCGACACGGCAGAGAGAAACCTCAAGACCCTCAAGCAGAGTCATGCAAACTCTTCTTGCCCCCTGCCCCAATCCTCTGCCCCCTGTCCCTGGGAGCTGAGCTGAAGTCGGGGGAGTCTTTAGGGCAGAAGCAAGGCTGACCACCTTTACTTGGGTGCTGGCTCGGGCCTGGGGGACAGAGGTCTGGTAAGGGAGGCAAAGAGCACTCCAGACAAGTCCAGGGAGAAGGAACAGATGAGCTCTCATCCCCTGAAACAAGCTGGCTGAGGGTGTGGGCTGGGTTAGCAGCTGCATCCCCCCCCTCACCCCACCGCAGAACGTTTCTGTATAAGCTGGGACAGCTGTTGAGTTTCTACATAGGAGTTAACTCTGCCCTCTTACTGCAACCCAGATTCTGGGGTACAACGCAGGGTGGGGCCTTTCCTTCACAAGCTGTCAGTGTCAAGGGTCAAGATAGCAAGTTTCATCCAAAGCATCCTCCTACCTCTCATCTCTGTGGTCCTTTCTTTCCTAAGATCGAGTATTATCCTTCATGCACACATTAGGATCCTGGGGCACAGAGAGGTCGTATGACTTGCCTAAAGTAACACAAGGAACAAAATAGAATGGGAAAAAGGGGGGAAGATCTTTTAAAGCAAAAATCAACTATAGCTCTTTCTGTTTTCTTGGGGAGTGGTATTGTTTGGCAACTTGTCTCTTGGGATACATAATATGTAATGGCAATTAATAATAATTGTTCTGCTTGCTACTAAGGTATAACAAACCACACCAAGACTTAGTGGCATAAAATAGCCATTTTATTTGTGCTCACTCAATTCTGTGGGTCAGGAATTTGGACAGGACATAGTGGGAACAGCTTGTCTCTGCCCGTGATGTCTGGGGTCTCAGCTGGAAGGTTTGACAACTGGGGGTGATCCAATGGCCAGGGTCTGGGATCATCTGGGGGTGTTTTTACTCACATGTCTGGCAGTTGATACTGGCTGTTGGCTGGGACCACAACTGGGCTGTTGGCCGGAACATCAACATGAGGCATCTCCATGTGGGCTTTTGAGCTTCCTCACAATATGGCGGCTCACTCCAAGAGTGAGTCATTCAAGAGAATAAGGAGGAAGTGCCTGACACTGTTATGAACTAGCCTCAGAGGTTCCAGAGCTTCACTTCTTCTACACTATTGGTCAAAGCAGTCACAAAGGTTCACCAACTTCAAAGAGGTGGTGTCCCCACACTCAGTGGGAGGAGTATCAAGGTCACATTATGAGACAAACATATGCGATTGGAGGAATTGTTGTGGCCATCTTTGGGAAATACAAAATGTCAAAGCAATCACAGCTAACACATAAATAAGACCAATCACAGTTCTAACCATTTAAATACATAAAATAATCCTACCAGTTAGGTGCCATTATTATCTACATTTTACAGATCAATAAACTGAGGCAAAGGGATATGTCATGTGTTTGTGATGGAGTGGAATGACACTTTGGGCTGAAGAAGAGGAGTCCATAATATGAGGGATGAAGGGTAGGAGAGAGACAAATTGCTCTGCATCAGTGGTACCCAAAGTATGGTCCTGGAACCAGCCGCATCATCACTGCCTGGGGACTTGTTAGAAATACACATCCTCAGGCCCAATCCCCAGACCTGATGAATCAAGAACTCTGGGGGGATGCCCAGGGATCTGTGTCTTCACAAGCTCTCCAGGTGATTCTGATTCGGTGCATGTTTACAATAGCCCCCAGATCTACATAATAAAAGAAGGGGTTTTTGTTTTCTGCAAGCAGACCAGAGACAGGAGGTGAGGTACCAAGTTTGGCTTGAAATAATGAGAAGAAAGAAGGGGTTGCAAAGAAGGGGTCCTGAGGACATGGCTGGACGCAAGAGAAAATGGAGAGACAGAGTTAGAAAGAAGTGTCCTGGGGCAGGTAGGTTGGTTACTGAGCTTCAGGTTGTTTCCCGCTTCAGGGTCTTATGACTCTCAGTAAAGTCCTACAACACTGAAAGCCACCAGTGCTTCTGTACTCTCCCTTCCAGCCACACTCACCTTCTTTATTTCCTCAACTGGACCTCTCTCCCTCCTGACTCAGGCCCCTAGCATGTGTCACATCTTCTACCTGGAAAGCACTCTTCTCAACCCGTGACCTTACTCTCGGTCTGGTGGAATTCTACTCATCTTGCTCATTTCAGCCAGGATCCACTTTCTCAGGGCAGCTTCCTTGACCACTGTGGACATTATCAGTTCTCCCTCTTATACCCTCTCATAACTCTATACATGTTTCCTGCTTGAGTTAGAACTCTTTTATTTTGTGAGTAACAGAAACCCAAGTTAAACCAGCTCAATCCAGAAAGATGCTGTATTAGCTCGTGTGACAGCTAAGTCTTAGAGATAGGGCTACCCACAGATCTCTGGGGCTTGGGACTTGAAATCTCTCTCTCTCCCTCCCTCCCTGCCCAAATCTTGGTTTTGCTGCTTTTTTATATGTTGACCCACTTTTTTTCTCCTAAAAACTGGTTCTTCTCCATGTGGCATGTGGAGTTGAGAGGGTATGTGTGCAGACAGATGGACAGTTCCATCCATATTTACTTCCTTCCCATTTCCTTTTGCCCACAGACATTTCCAAGAAGGAACTCCAGTTGGCTCTGTTTGGGTGATGTGCCCATCCCTTACCCAGTCAGTGCATCCAGAGGGATGAACAACTATGACTGGTCAGCGTGGGTCACATGTCCACCCTCGGGACCATGGATGTAAGGATGCCAGATATTCCCAGCAGTCCTAGCAGAAACCACGTGGTACGGAGAAGCGGCAGCTCTCCAAAGAAAGCATGGAGCTTTGGGCAGAAGAAGCGGGAGTAAGATATTGAACAACAAAAAAGAGCAGATGTCCATGTCAGCAGCTATCATATCTATAATTAACTGTTAGGGCGATTATTTATTTGACCATTGTCTCCCCCATCTATGGTCTCACACAGAAGACCCATTTTCAGGAGGAGGAAATGGGGTCTTTATACAAGAGGGTAGGAGAACCAAGATGTGATGGAGGGAAGAGAGAGAGAGATGCAACAAGTCTCAGAAGTTCAAAGGCAGGTGCCCCAAGCAAGAGAGCCAGGCGAAAGCTGCAATGACTTCCTTGCCTACCTCAAAAGTCATGGAGCTTCACTTCTACCATATTCTATTCATTAGAAGCAAATCACCAAGCCTGGCCCATATCCAAGGAGAAGGGAGTTAGACTCTATCTTTTGGTGAGAGGTGTGTTAATAAGGAATTTTTGAACACCCCTCCTGCTGCTCCGTTCTTCGCCTGAGCCCATGTTCTTATATTCTTTCCAAGGCTGATGGATCTTCAGAAGCAGCCAACATCTCAGAATCCAGAGCAGCTGCAAGTCATTCTTGAGAACCTTTTAGTATTACACGTAGAAATACTGCCTAATTCTGACCAGGAGAGAGGGTGAACAGAAACAAGAGACGAGGTCTCTAATTCTTTCTGGCTCCTTCTGAGAGAGGAAACAAAAAGAAGTGAGTGGCCACCTCTCCCATTTGTAGACACCATTATACCTGTCATTATCTGTCCTATCCAAACAGCTCTGTGAGTTGGGCAAGGTAATTGTCCCCATGTCCCAGAGGAGGTACTGAAGCTTAGAGGGAGAGAATGAATCGCCGTGATTGTGCATAACCAACGAAGCCTGAATTCCAAATTCCCAGCACTTTACTGTGGGGGTCCATCCTCTGATTTCTAACCTTGTGCTTCTCCATCTTGTGAACTATTCATGTCTCTTAGTTCATAGGGAAGAAGCGGGTCTCACCAGTGAGGTTTACACCCATCTTAACTGCTCAATAAAACCTCATGAGACTTCCTCGAATCCAGAGAAGTTAAGTCCTGACACTTTAACAGCTCGTTGACGATACACAAACCAGATGGACCTGGGCCTTGAATCCATTTCGCACCATCAGGCAGCAATCACGTTATAGGCTCTGTGCACTGGCCGGGCACAGAAATTTGCTCTTTGTTCTGCCCGCAGACACCCTGGAGCAGGGGTGGAGGGTACTTATTTCCTGTCTTGCATCTGTTCATAAATGTGCCACCAAAGAAGAGGGGCTATTGGTCTTTCCCTCTGGATTTAAAGCACACTTTCAGCTCTTCATGAACTAAGACAGGTAAGATACTAGGTAACTGACATTTGCTGAAGAAACTGACTAGGGCGTGAGGTCTTTTTAGTGAAAGATAAAAGTGTAGCCTTTGGATTTTATGCTTCTTGGAGAGAAATGGTGTGGTTTAGATCATAGACTCTGGATTCACGAACACCTTGGTTCGAATCCCAACTCTGCCACGCACTGTCGATTTAGCCAGAGACAAACGACTTAATCTCTAAGCCTCCCTTTTTTCATCTGTAAGATGGAGATTGTATAAAGTTGTTACATCTAGGGTAATCATGAGCATAACGTGACTGGCACCTAATATGTGTTCAGTCTGTGGTTGCATTTGAAGCTCCAAGAGCTCAGTAATGCAGTGAAAGAAACAGATGATGGCCTTGTTAGGAATTCCATTCAGGAAGCATACAACTCAGCACTTCCCAAAATTTTATCCAAGGGACACTGGTTTCAGGAGACATTCTGTGAAGGAAAAATACATGGAAAAGAGGGTCTGTCTTCAATTCAGTTTGGGAAATATTGGTTAAGACAAAAATAAACAGGCTTTGGTTAGTTATGTTTTCACTGCAGAGCCTGTAATATGCTAATGCACTCCGTAGCCAAGGTGAGGGATATGTTAGGGTGTGTGTAGGATGGGGAAGTAGGTAAGCTCCCAACATATTTAATCATAGAAGATCATAGAAAGATATATGAGAGGAAGTTAGGTGGATGGATGGATGGATGAGTGGATGTAATACATGGATGATGGGCAGGTGGATGGATGGATGGATAGATAGAAAGATAGATAGGCAGGTGGATAGATAGATAGATAGATAGATAGATAGATAGATAGATAGATAGATAGATAGGCAGGTGGATAGATAGGTAGGTAGGTAGGTAGGTAGATAGATAGATAGATAGATAGATAGATAGATAGATAGATAGATAGATAGATAGATAGATAGGCAGGTAGGTAGTGTTTCCCCCCTCAGAGCCTCCTTTGACATGTTCAGGCCACTAGTATTTTGCAGAACACAATTTGGGAAAATTTGGTGTAAATGATGCTGTAAGATGCCTATAAAAAGTTAAGAGAGGGTGATACACATGCTCAAGTAAAGGGAATCACTTTGTATTAGAGAAGGGACATCCCTTTTATTTTGGCAGAAGGAAGGGAAGAAATGTTAGAATTTTAGTTATGGTTGGAAGTAGAATCAAAGTAAGAAAGGAGGAAGTTGACCCAGGAAGTCATGGCTTTCATCTTCTCCCTGAAGCATCACACAAGGTGGCCTCTGAGAGCACGAGAGGAGGCGAGAGGGACCTTGGAGCAGGGGAAGGTGATGGGGAATTGAGGCTCAGCAGGACAGAGGGGAGGCCAAACACAATCCCTTGAGTTTTTAGAGAGAACTATCATCAATTTTTACCAATGGGTAACCCTATTTTTTTAGTCCTCTAAGAACTTATTTTGAAATAACTTTACAGAATTAGGTGGTCCATATTTTCGAAAACTATAACTTTCTTTCAGCTACAATGTATAAATAGAAGTGCACTGAGAGCTTTCCTATCTAGATACTGAGGTTGGTTAGAAGAATCAGAAATGGTGTCTAATCCCCAATAATAGCAACTGCTTACTTTTGAAAAGATATGTATATATTAGACTGAATAAAGACCTCAAACATATCCACGTCCTAATCCCTGGAACCTGTGAATGTTACCTTATATGACAAAAGGGTCTTTGCTGGTGTGATTAAAGATACTGAGATTATCCTGGATTATCTTGCCTAGGACCTAAATGTAATCACAGTGTTTTTATAAGGAGGAGGCAGAGGGAGATTTGACTACAGAAGAGGAGAAAGTGATGTTATAACTGAAGCAGAGACTGGAGCGACGCAGCCACAAGCCGAGGAATGCCGGCAGCCGCCGGAAGTTGGCAGAGGCAAGGAACCGATTCTCCTCTGGAGCCTCTAGAAGGAACCAGCCCTCCTGACACCTTAATTTTAGCCCCATATAATTCATTTTGTACTTCTGCCTCCAGAACGGTAAGAAAATAAATTTCTGTTGTTTTAAGCTACTAAATTCATGATAATTTGTTACAACAGCAATAGAAAACAAATACATTATATATGTATGTACGAATGTGTGTGTGTGTATTTGCACACAACCCTATAATAGAGACTATTATTACTAACTCCACTATGCAGGTGAAAAATTAAGAAAAAGAGAGTTTAGATTTTTGGCTTCAGGCTACACAGCTAGCAAGGGGTGAACCCAGGTCTCAGACCTGGGGAATCTTGTTCCAGAGTCTACTCGGATCCAAACTATGCTGCCCCTCTTGGGTGTTGGGGAAGGTAGGAGAAGGAGGGCTGGTCAAGAAATAGAACATGGATGAGATGGCATTAAGAAGGAATGGAATTACAGGATGATGGGATAAAGTGCTGCATGCAGCCTAAACATCCAAGAATGGGAGATGGGTTAGGTACCCCTGGCTCTTGACACTAATGACAATATGATGAGTATCATCAAGCACCTGGGTGCTGCATTCGAGTTCAGTTCCCATTTCTAACCAACTATGAGGCTTTGGATAAGTGACATCACCTCTAGAGCCTCAGTTTCCTCTTCCGAGAAAGTGGCATAATAATAGAAACCATCTCATAGGGTTGTTATAAGGATTAAACGAGATTATACATGAAAGCGCCTAGCTGAGTGCCTGGCTATTGAAAACCCTCCAGAATAAGCTGTTATTATTAATTTTATTATTATCACATACTATCACACAGTCATCAATAATCATGTTGACTTTTTCATGCTAAAAATTAGTCATGATGTATTAAGTAGAAAAGTAGGTTAGAAATTAGTAAACTCAGTGTATTAATGCAGAGAAAAACATCTCCAGGGGAAAAAGGTGTTTTCTCTGAAGGACGCAATTATGATTTTTTTCTTTTGTTCTTTTTTTTTTGTAATTGTGGCCAAATGCATGTAACATAAAATTTACCATTTAAACCATTTTTAAATGTAGAGTTCCATAGTATTAAGTATATTCGCATTGTCTCTTCTGTCCTTTTTGTTCATTTTTATTTTCTCCATTTTCCTACAATGGATACAAATTGCTTTTGTTAACATATTTTAATATAGTTTTTAAAGCAGAAGAAATGGCTAATAAAAGAAACACAAAGACAAATAAAGGAATAGGGTGGGTGAAAATGTTTGCAACATGTTAAGATAGTCAAAAGGACAACAGCCATAATCTGTAGAGAAAAAAAAAGGTTTACAAATCAATTTAAATAGACAAAAAGCTGATAGAAATAAAAGGATAAAAGATGAGAATAGTCAATAAAGATATGAAGAGATGCTCAGTCTTATAAGAGGTAGCCCACTGACAAACATTTCAAAGTCCTTATAGCTGCTGGTGAGGGCTGAATCATTTTCTCTACACCTTCACCAAATTTAAGAATAAGTGCTTTACATCTTTTCAGAGAGCAGTTACTTTCTACCTGGCAACATTTAAAGTTTTCTTTGCTCTGGCAGTTTCAGTTCTAGAAATCTGTTCTAAAGAAACATCCCTATACATACAGAGGAGCACTAGAGGTTTACTGCAGCACTGACAAAATTTGGAAAAGAACCTGAAAGTAAATCAGTTGAGGAGTGGTTAAATAAATTATGGCACATCTATATTATGGAATATGAAGTTGCTGTCTAAAAATAAAAATGAAATATGTGTATGGACATGGAAAGATGCCCACGACGTTAACAGGAAAAAATGCAAATATCAGAACAATGAGCGTAGTATGTGCCTGTCTATGTTGAAAGATAAAAATCATATAAGGACTGCAGTGTGTGTATGTATGTGTGTGAATGCACATTCAAAAAGGGCTGTCAAGATTTACCCCAAATGTTAACAATAGTTATCTACAGAAAGGGGAGTGGGATTTGCAGAGAGAAGACGGACGTTTTCCTTTCTACTTCATTTCATCTCGATTATTTGGATTTTTAAAAAAATTTACAGTGAACATATAGTCATTCTAGAATACAAAAAAAAAAAAAAGTAAAAACATTAAACCTGCTGTCAAAGGGGAGTTTTATCATCGCTGAGCATCTGGGAATGACCTCGGAAGCAGACGCAGCTGATGCACCGTCTCCCCAAAGGGGTCAAGGATCCGCGCAGACAAGCTGGCAGGACTGAACTCTCGCAGACCAATAACTATCCATCTTGGTCTCCAAGTCAGGAAGTCACTTCCACCACCTCTCTCAATAACTCATTCCAGGGCTTAATAACCTTTCCTTGCAGGAAGTTCTTCCTCTCATCACAGCTAAGTCCTTCCTGCTGCCCTGTCAGCCCTAATGGATGGGTCTCCTTTCCCTCCCCGACTCTTTGGAGTCAGGAACAGGACAGGGACCACATGGGTTTTTCTGCAGCGTCACTTCTGCCCCATGCAGTGGCAATGCTGTTAGGACTTTGGCATGGCAGTGAGCATGACCGTCTACGATTACAGCCGAGATTGCCGAAGCTTCTCTCTGCAGCCCAAGGGTCCCCAAGGGCCTTCAGTCGGCCCATCCCCGCCACTGGATGCTGCATTCTGCGTAAACTCTGCCTCCCTGGCCTCTTTCCTGTCATATTTCACCCATCCTGATGGTCACTCAGGCCAAGATTTACGGAATTCATATCCTCTCGAGCTGGAGGAAAATGGGAAACACAAGATTTACTATCCCCCTAGGAAAAGCTAGGAAGACGTGGACCCAGGAGCTTGGGGGTAGGGGGTGGGTACGGAGGTGAGTTGGAGAGACAAGCATTTCTTTGGTCACAGCCTCATCAAGGTGGGGCCTGGGAATCTGCCATCCCTGATAGCAGGCACGTTTCTTCTAGAGCCTTCTCTCCTCTCAGTGGCTCCTCTAGAGTGTGGGGCACAGGAGGAGCGACCACAGATGACAAAAGACCAATAAGACAGAGCTCCGGCTTTCCAAAAACCTGGGATTCCTGGAAGGGGATAAACAGGTAGACCAATAATTCTAATTCAAAGCAAAGATGTTTCACTACAGGAAGTAGGGGTCCCCAGGTTTCCCCCATGCCCAGCAAGGGAGCTGGTTATTAAGTATTGTTACTCGGCTTCAAACCCACCCTTCTTTACTCTGCTTTGTGATGCTAGGGCTGAAATTCTGCAAGCCACATTGCAAATTGAATAAAACAGTTATTCTGTGATTTTTGACCTTATTACTTTTGTCTGTTAAAATGTGGTATAATTGCTGTGCTAATAAATGGTTGTATGTGTATATGTTTAATATCCGTACTTGACAAAATAAAAATCAGCAAGCCTAAAAACAAAAACGAAAACAAAACAAAGATGTTTTAGACTTCCCTTAGGACAGTGATGGAAATCGGTAGAGTCCTCTTTTTGTGCCTTACCAGTAGAAATATTTAAGCAAGTTATTTGAACCTGGCTGAGTCTTAGTTTCCTTATCTGTAGACTGGGATTGGTACATACACTTTCTTGGTAGGGATTGTGCGTGCATTTAAGGAAATGGAGCGTGTGATGGGCTTTAGAGCCAGGTCATCCAGGTTTAATTCACAGCACTGTGACTCACCAGCTGTGTAACCTTAGGACACTTAACCTCTCTGTGTCTCAGTAGTCACATGTGGACAATGGGAATGATCATAGGAATGGTACCAACTTCATAGGGCTCATATGAGTTAGTACAGGAGAGATGCTTAGAACAGTGTCTGGACCATAATGAGTATCATATGGTTTGCAATTAGTACCAACACAGTGAGTATGTGTGGAAGATAAATCGGGAAGTGTGAAGCAGCATCAGATCATTCCGACAACATCAAACTGGGGCTTAGATCAGCATGGGTGAGTGGCTTAATAGCTCTGGCTTGTCTAGTGGTGGTGAGCACACAGGCGTAAAAATCCACTGCAACTCATTAAACATGTGTGCACATTGCTGTGTATCATACATTTTATCTCCATGAAAAATAAAAACCTTCTTAATAAGATTTTTTAAATAAAAATAAGAACATATGGTTATCAGGGGATAAGCGGGGGAGGGATAAGTTGGAAGATTGGGATTGACATATACACACTACTATATGTTAGATAACTAATAAGGGCCTACTGTATAGCACAGGGAACTCTACTTAATACTCTGTAATGGCCTATATGAGAAAAGAATCTAAAAAAGAGTAGATATATGTATATGTATAACTGAACCACTTTGCTGTACACCTGAAACTAACACAACATTGTAAATCAACTATGCTCCAATACAAATTAAAAATAAAAATAAAAAAATAAAATAGATGGGAGAGGAAAACACAAAAAAAATTTAAAAATAAAAATAAGAACAGTGCAAGCTATGGAGTCGAATTACTTAGGTATGTATCACAGACGCATGACCAATCAGCTATCTGACCACGGCTGAGCTACGTTAGCCTCGTGCCTCTTTATCTGAGTCTGTAAAATAGAAATGAAGTTAACATCTACCTCACAGCATACTGGGGGTTAAATAAGATAATACATGCAAAGCTCTTCAAAGGGTGTCTGACAAATACTATGCACTCAATATTATAATTTTCCTGGTAAAATTAGTGGCTTGAAGTTGGCATCTTCGGTTTGCAGCTAGCTCTGTCTCTTCCTAGCGGTGTGGCCTTGGGACAGTCATGCTTCCTTTCTCAGCCTCATATTCCTGCATTATCACATGCAAAAATCAGGTCTCATTTGCAGGGTTACTGCAAGGGTTGGAAGACATGTATGTAAAACTGCATTGATAAGCGCCCGGCCCATGGTAGTTGATCATCACCGTCACTGCCTTCACCTTCTAAACATCAACAATGTCACCATCATCCTCACCATCCTTGGTCAGGAGGGAGTTAGTTCGGCTTCAAGTTAAGAATATGCTTCATCAAGATGGCACCAGGTGAAGACATGGAAGACTAAAGGGGCCAAAGCGGGGCCGGAGATGGATTGGACGACCCACAAAATCCACTGCCACTTCTTAACACGTCAGTCAGAAATGACCCAAGGAGGGAATACCAAGAGGAGCAAGTGATAGGAACAGCCGTAGAAATAAGGTGCTGTGTTCCTCCTCTCCTCTCTCCTTTACAGGGATCTGCAAGACCCATTTACTCACTCGGTGGTGGAGCTGCCTTCTCCACCTCCAGAATTCAAGTGTCCCGGACACCTCTGCTCAGTAACTTCATCACACGCACCCCCTGGACTGAGAAACCAACTCAAGTCACAGTACACCTCAGTGAAGTCCAAGGAGCTGCGGTCTGCGGGTCACCATGAGACGATAATAACAATTGATATTGATATCCAGAGCTTAGAACCGTGCCTGGTATGCAATAAGTGTTTAGTAAATATTCGCTGAATGAATAAATGGTTTCATCTTTCATTTATGGAGCGCTTATCATAGGCAACATTCTAAGCATCTTACAAATGGGCTCTTAAGTAAGCCTCACAGCCACCCCATGGGTAGCTTTCTATTACTATCCCTATTTTATAAATAAGGAAACTGAGTCTCAGAGAGGGGAAGTCACCAGCCCATGGTCACACAGCAAGAGAGTGGCCGAGCCAGCCTTCAACCTAAGTTGAGGCTGCTTTCCAATCTGGTGCTCTTCCAGTTTGCCTCATGACCCCTCAAGTGACTCCTGCTTTGTGAATCCACGGGCTATGCATCCGCCACCCCCCCACTCACCAACCCAGGACACACCCAAGTGTCTGGACCCAACCAGACATACAAAGGATTTTCAATAACTGCCTATTGAATGAATGAACAAATGTCACAGACCATCTGCTGAAGTCTCCCTGGGAACATACATCTTTTTCAACTTTCTGACGAGTTGAAGCGTCTTTCCTCCCCAGCTCCCTTGGGCCTCTTAAAACTTCAGGAGGACACAGCAGCCCTCAAACTCTAGTCTCTGTCCCACAGCCAACAATCAATGGGAGATTAACATCCATAAGTTACAAGACACTGTGATTATTTTTCCTATTTCGCTTAAAGTCTCAGGATCCATAATGTTTTCTCAACGTGACCCCAAAACTAAGTCACTTCATGGTCATGAGCTCCATTTTTTGCACCTGGAAAGGAGCAGAATAACACCTGCCAGGTCTCCTTCCCGGGGTATGGGAGGTTAAAATGAGAACGTTGGTTAAGAGCGTAAGCTTGGTATCAGAGGATCATAGTTAAATCCCAACTCTGTCCTTGACCTACCTTCTGACCTTGAGCAAGAGAAGCTTCCACAGTCTCCATTTCTGCATCTCAGTAAAGCGAATGTTAAGATGTTAATGTGTATAATGTTAACAATACTGGCTTTATGGGCTGCTGTGACAACTCAGGGCACTTGAGAATATACTATGTATTAAATAAATGGAAACTATTCCCACTCTTTGTTTTATTCTAAGGCTTCATGGATGTGAAAACCACTTTTGTTTGTCCAGGAAAATAGGAGACTTGGCCACCCTAACTGTGTACAGTGCCTATAAGGCACATCTTGGTTTCAGAAACAATAGAATATGAAAAGTAGTGTGCGTTGGCATTAAGGAGAGAGGGTAGGGCTATTATCATGATGAACAGGCATGCACTTTGTCACCTATTAAAAGAAAAAAAAGGAGGGCAAAGAAAGTAACCAAAATGAGAAGGTGGACCTTTTCACGCCATTTATAGGTCATGAAACGAAGGCTCAGAGAAGTCATTCACCTGCCTTAAGTCACACAGCAAGTGACTCAAGTTTTTTTGTTTTTTACTTTATTTACTTTTTGTTTTGTTTTGCTTTTTTTGCTTAGCTTCACTTGATTTGATTTAACTTTATATTTTATCTTATATTTTACCTGTGCCTGGTTCTACAGTTGGGTCTTGGTTAAATTCCCTGCTCTAGAGAAATTGATCTCACACCTTCTATTATTACCTGGGCCAGGGTTGACCTGTTGGCCCATGTCCTTGTCTGTGTGTCAACGCTAAACAACTGGAAGTGGCTGCCTCAGAGAACTCTGTGGAAAGGGATTCTGAACTCATACTTGGGATCAGCTATTGTTATCAGCTAGTGATGTCTGTCACAGGTATTCCTTGGCAGTGCCATGAATCTGCTGTATCTGAAGCAGGCATCTGAGATCATTAGAGAAGCATAGCTCCAAAGAACAAAAAAAGGCCTTTGGAGATCGCCTGGCCCACCCCAGACGTTTGCATGTGAGGAGGTGACCCAGAGAGGGTGAGCCCTTAAAGAAATACAGACAGATGTGTCCAGAATCAGCCAAGCACCCTTTCTGCTGTACTGTGATAGAGGCACAAAAAGGATTACCGATCACAGGTGCTGGTCCATCTAGAGCAGCTCCATCAGCGACAGGCCTTGAACAAAGACCACCCAGAGAGCCCATTATGGTCCCTGCTTTCCGATTTGGTCCTGTCACACCCTCTAACCATCACGGTCGCATAGAGGTTCCCACAGGGGTGGCGAAGGCTCTCCCCACCCCCAGGCAGAGGTTCCTGAAGGGACTCTCCTCTCTTGTCCCCTCTTGCAAGGTTTGGCTGTGTTTACTCTGTTCACAAAGTGGCTTCCTGTTTTGAAGAGGAATGAGCTTTTTAAAGGGTTATAAATGCGACTCAAAAGGCTTTTTGGACATCAAATGGCTCATAAAAAGAAGGAACGTTTAGACAATTTCAGCACAAATGAATGAAAAACATACGGTGTGTGCCTCCTACCCTTCTGTTGCACCAGAACCTTCTGGTAAAAGAGGAAAGTAGAAGTGGTGGGTAGTTTGGGTTTCACTGTATCTGGGACTTGAGTTTCCAAAGTCCAAAAATGTACTTTTTACCGCAGACCAGAGCCTATTTGAGTAGAGAAGTTGCCTCGTATTAAACTAGCTAAAAATAAAAATAAAATGAGGGAAAGTACTTCCAGAGATATTTTTAAAAGTCTGTTTTAACTGTCTTGTTGACTTCGTTTCTATCATGGGTTTAATTCATTCTCCTAAAGCTGGTTTCTCAAGGTCTGCACTGTTGACATCTGGGCAAGGTGATTCTCTGCAGTGGGGGCTGCCCGATGCGTTGTAGGATACCGAGCAGCATCTTTGGTTTCCACTCGTTAGATGCCAGCAGCACCCGCCCCCAAGCTGTGATGATCCAAAATGCCAAGTGTCCCCTGGCAGGCAAAACTGGGCTCCTCCCATTGAAGAAAACATTTTCTAGAGTCATAATTCATTTATCTAGAGTGTTCTAGAGTCAATAATGTTGGAGTGAGGGTGGAAATAGGTGACTAGAGGACCTTCAGGCAAAGGAAACAAAATTAAACTCTAATAGGAAAATTAGAATGAAATCATTTAGCTTCTGTATTTCCATGAAAGATATATGCAAATTATTGTTTGCCATATTATATCCTTTGCACTAGAGTAACGCTTAGCCAACCCACACAAATGTCTTCCATCCTTCCTTCTTTCCTTCCTCCCCTCCCTCCTTTCTTTCTTCCCTCCTACCCTACTTTCTTTCTTTTTCTTTCTTTCTTCCTTCCTTCCTTCCTTCCTTCCTTCCTTTCTTTCTTTCTTCCTTCCTTCCTTCCTTCCTCCCTCCCTTCCTCCTTCCTTCTTTCTTTCCTTCTTTCCTTCTTTCTTTCTTTCCTTCTTTCCTTCTTTCTTTCTTTCCTTCTTTCTTTCTTTCTTTTTTCTTTCTTTCTTTCTCTTTCTTTCTTTCTTTCTATCCTTCCTTCCTTCCTTCTTTCCTTCTTTCTTTCTTTCTTTCTTTCTTTCCTTCCTTCTTTCTTTTGGGGGGGAGTCCAAGTGTTTAAGAAAACTTCTATCAAAACACTAACTGAACACAAGTTAAAGGAACAGAGACTTCAGAAACCATACATGACAAAGAAGACAGAATTAACAAAAACAATTTATAAAAGTCACTAAGCAAATAAACAGCTAGAGCCCAAAGCAAGCAACACAAAGAAACACCAAGGAGGAGGAAGAACTTGATTTCCAGAGTTACCACATTATAATATTCAAAAAGTCCAGTTTTTAAGAAAAAAATGCAGGAGCTAAAACCTTAAAACTCTTAGAATAAAACAGAGGCATAAAACTTAATGACCTTTTATTTGGCAATGGTTTCTTAGATATGACACCAAAAACATAAGCAACAAAAGAAAAAACAGATAAATTGGACTTTATCAAAACTTTAAACTTTTGTATATCAAAGAGTATTATCAAGAAAGTGAAAAATCGTCTACAGAAGGGGAGGAAATATTCACAAATCATATATATGATAATGGTCTAGCATGCAGAATATATAAAGAACTCTTAAGCCAACAACAAAAAGACAAACAACCCAATTTTTAAATTGCAAAGAACTCGAATAGATATTTCTCTAAAGAAGATACACAAATGGTCAATAAGTACATGAAAAGATGCTCAACATCATTAGTCTTGAGGGAAATGTAAATCAAAATCCAAAGATACCACTTTACACCCACTAGAATGGCTATAGTAAGAAAAAAAAAAGGAAAAGAAAGAAAGAGAGAGGGAGAGACGGAGAGAGGGAGAGGGAAGAAGGAAGGATGGAGAGAAGGAGGGAAGGAAGAAAGAAAATAACAAGTGTTGGAAAGGATGTGGAGAAACTGGAACCCTTGTACATTGCTGGTGGGGATGTGAAATGGTGCAATCATTGTGGAAAAACGTTTGGTTGTTCATCAAAAATTACTATACAATCCAGAAATTCCACCCATAGGTATATATCCAAATGAATTGAAAATGGTTACTCAAACAAAAATTTTTAAACAACTTTCAAATATGCAATACAGTACTATTAGGTAAGTATAAAGACAAGAAATAATAAGGCTTATAGAAGATTTTCTGGGCAAAATGGCTCAAATTAGAGAATAATAATATTTATCTGAATACTAAAGAACGCAAATCATAGTTACATGCAATGTTCACCTCAGTTAGGAAACAGTAAGAAACCAGGACAACTGGTCAACAAAGGTGAGAGAGCAGGAAAGTCCAGCCAGGCCGTGCTGACCTGAAACCCCACTCTGCAGCCTGGCGTGTAGTAAGCAAAGTTAACTATACTTACTTCTGCTACTGCCTACCCAATGGTCTTACTAGGCAGATTCTTGGAGAGAATGCATGTAAAGCTTTTTGTATAGTATCTGTCACATAATAAGCTATTATCATTTGTTTAATCAGTAACTCAAAATATATAGTCACCTATTACGTGTCAGGTGCTACGGCAGATCCTGGGCATACAAAGATCAATAAGATATTGTTGTTGTTCTAGGGAGCTCACAAGCCTTGGTATGCACTAAATCTTCAGAACGTCTTGGCCAGCAGGCATTGCAATCTGACATTAAACCTATCCCTGCTTCTTTGATAATATCACTGCAGGCAAACAACATCATTTGTCCGGGAGCTTCACTGTCTAATATGGTAGCTCCTAGCTACATCTGGCTACTTACATCTAAAATAATTAAATTTTTTAAAAATTTACTTGCACTGGTCACATTTCGAGGGCCCAGTAGTCACACGTGACTAATGTCTACCATATTGGGCAGCTCAGCTATTGAACATTTCCATCATTGCAGAAAGTTCTACCATTCATTGCTCAGAAACGTTATACCTCCAGAATTCTGAAGTTAGATGGACAATTGTGTAGCTCTTCTCTTCTGGTTACCTTCCCATGTCTTGGCAGATGTGTGTCCGGTTGTATGTGTGGAGTCTATCATGCCTAAGAGATTTGGGTTAACAAACAGAGCTGATCCGTAGCAGTTCTGAACAGGCATGGCACCAATACTCCAGGCCCTGAGTTGATTTATCTTGGTGTTTGGTTGAATTCCTCACATTTTGGGTCTCTTTGGTAACCTTTTCACCCTGTTCTTTTTTAAGGTGCCTGGCTGGCTGTTATAATTCATCATGAATGCATCTCACTCCAGGCCTGGTTCCCCTGACAGAAGGAACAGCCGGTCTCCAAGAGGTCAAAGACATTTTTCTCTCTTCGTCTTTCTCAGTTTCCAGCGTAGATGTGTCACTCTGAGAAAGCATGAATTCTGGATTTGATGTACTTTAATTGATTTCACCCTCGACAAGTCAGACTGTCCATCAGCTTGCTCTTTGGGCTTCCCTGAACTTTGCTTAAGGCTAAGGCTTTCATCTGTCCCTGGACCCAAGCTGTCACCACGCAATTTACTCCCCTCTCCAGCCCCCAGGAGCCGTCTCCTTTTCATTCCTGTAACTCTCCAGAGGGAGGAGGAAGAGCTGTGGGAGAACACAGGGGAGGGATGGTAGGTGAAGGAAAATTAGGACAGGCTAAAAGAAAGAAGGATGGGTGGGAAAATCCTCACCAATTGTCACCTCTTCTGGTGAACTCATCTGACTGCTTTGTCTGAATTGTTAATGGGGTGAAATCAAGGGGAGAATGAGTGTCTAGACAAGTGGATGGATGAATAGAAGGATGTATGGATGGACAGACAGACAAATGGATGGATGGATGGATGGACACTTTGATGGGCAGGGAGATAGAAAGACACATAGATGAATAAATGAAAAAATGGCAGGCACAATCACTAATAATTGGATAATCCAATAGACCCAATAGAACTTAAAATGTTTATGCATTATCTTGCATGTGCTAGAAACCGTGATACGTGCTTGGAGGATGAGAAAACATACATAGTCCCTGTCACCAAAGAGCTCTCACTCAAAAAAGGAAGAAGAACATATAACAATAAGAAGTCACACGTTAGTTTACATTAAGGGAATTTACAATATAGTAAGAATAAAGGAAGAGGGCTGAGTTTTAGAGACATCTCATTGAAGCCCAGTAAATAATCAATCAAATTAATAAATTAATAAATGTTGAAGTATTTTCTGGGAGCGGAAACCCAAAGAGCCTATTCAGGACTGTTCCCATGACTAATTATAAAGTAAAATACGTGGGTTCCCCCCTGAATTCCCTCTGTTTCCTCCTCATCCATGCAAAGAGTATGGCTTTATATTGACCTAGCTCTCCTTTCATGAAGAAACATTAAGGTGTAAGGGATTGGTTAGTTATATAACTTCTCCCAGGCTTTTGTGTATTTTGAAAGAGGACTTTGGGCATCGATAAAATAATTATTTGAGAGACCAGAATTATATACTTAGTTTAGCTTTCAGTGTGGTTCTAACAAACTAAAAATACCCAGTGATCCAGAAACAGCGGATGATTTGCTAGATGACGTCTAGCGATGAGGTTGACAAACCAAGTCAACGTCAAGAACTCCATGGTTAGTAATGTAAAGCAGTTACTTCAGCATAAACCTCCAGACGGACCAACTTGTTTTCTCACCCACAGAGCCTGGTAATGTGATCGTTGGTTTGGTTCATGATGGAATGACTCTCCACCACCTTACTCCTGAAACCTGGGTGCTGTCCATGGTTCTAGACAAATTCAGGTGTGTTGTGGATTACTACTATGAGAAATACAAAGGGCACTAAGCATGACAGTGATCTCTTGCACAAAGTTCTTCTAAAGGGACAATTTTAGATTGGCTGCCAGGAATTCCAAAAAGGATGATGACTTTGGGTATGAAGATAACTTTACTAAATAGAGATGTTAAGACTTGATTTAGTCCTGGATTCAAATCCCACCATTATCACTTCTCTCTTAGCTTTCTGTTCTGTCACGTAGTTATCATTGTAATAATTAACCAACATAGTGAGAGGGAGCAGAGAATAGTGGACAAAACTGGGAACTGTGGCCATAGTCTGCATGATTTTAAGCTCCGAAGGCCACATTTAACTTTGTGACTTTAAGAAATGTACCCCATCCTCTTGTGTGTCTCTTTCTTCAACAATAAATGGGGATGTGGTAATAATATTCTATATTCATAGGTTTATTAGATGAGAATGAAATAAGTTAGCTCATGTAAAGCACTTAGAGCCGTACTTAGCACATACTAAGCACTCATTAAATGTTTGTTGTTGTTTGCTGTTATAGGATTATTTCCACATCATGTGTCTGCACCCTTCACTAGGAGATCTGGCTTTATCTACAGTTTTATTCCTTTAGTTATTCCTTCATTCATTCACTCAAGTCAGAAAATATTTACCAAAGACACAGTCCTGTTCCTAAATTCTCCAAACAGCAGAGGCAAATATTTATATGGTAGAACTCCTTGACAAACATTTACTAGATTAAAGATTAGACCTTGTTAACTTTAAGGACTCTTGCAACTTGATTTCCATAAATTGACTTAAATTGGGCTGAACTGAATTGAATTGAATATGCTAAATACATCAGTACAGAGTCTTTAAGCTACCTTTGGTTCTGCTAACATTTTTTTTGCTGCTTTTATCTGTTCTTGAGTTTTTCTTGTGGGTCCCACTTCTAGCGAGATCTTGAGAATTTTACAGCTGAATATCACATTAAGCATACATGGAGTTTCCTCCATCTGGGCCTGAAACACAATAGGTGTGCAGCGTAAACATTCAGCGTAGACATGAATGGAGGATTTTCAATCACATTATAGTTTCTATATCTACTTTTGTCTCTTATCAATTTTCAGATGCTGGAAGCAGGAGAGCAGTGGTGGTGAGTAACTCAGCAAAATTCCAAGTTGGCTTTTAAAAAGAGTAGTGGGCTGGGGAGCTAAATAATAATGCACCCAAACCCTCCTGCATTGACTTCATTATTTCTTGAGCCTTCAATTCAGGGACTAATCCATCCAATTTATTTGCTTTAGCCTCAAAAAGCAGCCCCACTTTCCATAGGGACAAAGCTTTAGAATCGCTTGAATGAATAGCTCTGGCTAATTGTTGTATCCAAAGTCCGTCTGTCCATCCGCAGTTCCATGTGTCTGCCTTTGCTTAGAAAGGCACTTCCTTCCTTTAACTCATGTTTTTTGTTCCTTTTCCATGAAATGGTTCTACCTATTGGGAGAAAAATTCTGGTTGAACACTTCCACCTTCTTTTTTGTTTAAAGAAGAGAAAATCATCTCACTCAGTCAACTTGGATAGAGGTGTACCTTAGGAAGATCCTATGAACCCACCTTCTGCACCACAGCAAGGCATCCACTGTGTAATTTCCTGCAGTTGCTGAGTCTGCAACCTGCTGGCATGGAAATCACAGCCCAGGAACTGGTGGCATTTTTTAATGGGTCTTGATGTTGGGCTGCCTAGCTATTTTTTTTAAGCAGATTTATGCCACATTTTAAAAATCCATTATGCTACATTATGGGCTTATTGTCAATCCAGATAATGCTGATCAATTTCAGCCTTCCAAAATCCGCATTTATAATTGTGTCATGTAATCAAAATTTATTTATGTATGTCTATTTATAAAATTATAAATCAGAATTACTGGTATGTGTCACAAGATACTTGATTATTTTGAGTGTCCAATTTATACCAGCACACACTGTCATTTTTTTCTCTTCATAGACCGTAAGTCCATAAGGTGACTTTACCTTTCTTTATAGAAAATACTTTGCGGACAACCAAAAATTAGTGTGTTCATAACTGGTAGTGTTTATTACAGAAAATTTGGCATTTGAAAGAATAAACTGAGAAAAATTAAAATCAACCCTAATCACATCAGTGATAACCACTGTTATTTTGGTCTATTTTATTTTTGTCTGTATGAGTGTACATGGTGTGTGTGTGTGTGTGTGTGTGTGTGTGCCATTTGCAACAAGTTGGATGGACTTTGAGGATATTGTGCTAAGTGAAATAAGTCAGACAGAGAAAGACAAATACTGTATGATCTCACTTATATATGGAATCTTAAAAAGCCAAACACAGATAAACAGAGAGTAGAATGGTGGTTACCAGGCACTCGGTGGCAGGGGATGTGGGGAGGTATTGAACAATGGATACAAACTTCCAGTTGTGAGATTAACAAGTTCTGAGGATCTAATGTACAGCACACTGATTACAGCTAATAATACTGCCTTATATGCCTCAAAGTTGCTAAGAGAATAGATCTTACAAAGTTCTCACCACAAAAAAAGAAATGGTAATAATTTGACAGGATGGATGTGTTAGCTAATGGTGGTCATCATATTGCAATATATAAATGTATTAAATTAACACGTTGTACACCTTAAACTTATACAATGTTATATGTCATTTATACCTCAACAAAGCTGGGGGAAAAAAAGTATCTTGGGTACAAGCAACGCAAAGCGTAACACTAGAATGTTTTAATCCATATTTGTTACTCTGTAAATTTGTCCATCAGTTGCTTTCTGAGCATTTACAATGAACCAGATCCTGTTCTGGGTACTGAAGACATAGCAATGAGCGGGATAGCCAATGCACCTGGCATTCAAGTTAGGGAGCAGATAGGGAAGAAGTAAGAAAACAAGAAAATACCAGTTGATTCCTGGGGTCCACCCATGAGCTTCGTAATCATGAGATAGATCTGGACTTGCAAGAAAAAACAAGGGAGACAGGACATCTGCCCAGTGACAGGCCACTGACCCGGCAGACATCAATGTAGCCAGACCATCAAGGAGAGTAAACAAGCAGGTGGCTGAACTGAGCTCTGAAGAAGTGGGAGCAACCAGTGTTTCCACCTTAAGCAAACTTCCAGCTGATCTCTTTTTCCACCCTGGCAGGAAGATGCCCTTGCTTTCTCAACAGCCGCCCTGTGTGCGAACTAATCTTTGAGTCTATATTCTCTGAGCTGCTCAAAAGTACGAAGCTTGGTGATTGATCCAAAAGCTGTAGAAAGAGCTCTGATGCCAGGTGGAAGCATGTTTTTTGAAAGGCGGGAATACTGTGAAAACTAACCCGTGGGGACAGCCAATTAAGTTTCCCAGTGAGCGATGCATGGGCAAATGGAGGGCTGGGTGCCTCTGCTTTGATTCTTACTCAATTCAGATTGGTCACAGGACCGACGATTTTGTTTCCTTGACCAAATGGTACTCATCACCCCATTATGAGGACTTGCACTTGCTTTTAAAGGGACCGAAGCTGCCAGCTCCCCTCACCCCCTTTTGAATGCTCTTGATCAGCTTTAATTCTTAAAGCCCCAGACTTTCTCAGCTTAGATTCCCCACCATTTGGTGGGTAAAGGGGAGTATGCTCCAAGTGGTCTGCCAACACAGCTGCAACACTCCACAGACACTCGGCTGAGGAAATGCAAGGAATTTTACAAAATAGCCACCCTAACCTCACATAGTCTGTGAACTCGCGTCCCTCCTGTTCTTTCCTGTTCTTTCACAGGAGATCGGATTTCTCTCTGACTCATTCTTTGTCAGGGTACAAGGACAACAGACTGGCTTCTTAGACTCCTACAGTCCCAGATGTATACAGTAGGCAAGGAAGGACACACTCACACAAACACACACACACACACATCTGTGCCCATGGCAGACATCAATAATCAATCACAGAACATTTGTTCCAGGTCAGGATCCATCCTCCAAATTTGCAAAAGTGCTCAACCAGCACTAATAAATCTCAGTGGGTCCCTTAGACCTATTTGCCATTCTGATTTAAAACAGCCTCTTTACATTAAACAAAACAAAAGCCTAGAGAAGAGAAATGACTCAACAATCTTCAAATAGCATGTGTGAGTCACAGCTGAGATTAGAACTCAAGTGTCCCCAATTGCTAGTACTATGCCCTTCTGTGGCAAGAGTTCATCATGCTCCTTGACGTCTCTATAGATCCACCCCACCTCTCCAGATTAAACAGGACTAAATAAATGACACTGTAATGTTCCAGTGGCCAACCTTCATCTCCCACCAGCATGCAAGATAAATGGTGTATTAGTCAGCTATTGCCATAGTAATGCTGCCTAACAAATAATTCCACAATCCAGTGGCTTAGAGCAAGAGCAGTTATTCTTACATTCATGGATGTGCGATCAACTGTGGTTCAGCTGACGTAGGCTTGGCTTGGCTGCATGGCTCCAAGTCTGCTCCACATGTGTTTATCCTAGAGTACTGGATAAAAGGGCAATGACTACCTGAGCAACGCTTTTCTCATGGTGGATTAAGAGAGCTCAAGAGTCAGGCCAATACATGCAAGCATGTTTAAGGACTCTGCTTACATCATATCCCCCCTCCAACGCCACCGTGACCAAAACATGTCATGTAACCAAGCCCAAACTCAGCAGCATGGGGAAAATATTCTCTGCGGACAGTGGGAGAGGGAGAGGAGTGAATATTTGCTGCACAATAAGATAAACTACAAAAAGATGGCTTTTAAAATTATGAAGAAATCCTCCAGTGAAGGTTGGGATAAACAAAAGCCTTTTTTGACAGCCAGATTATACCAGGCTCTCACTAGAGAAAGTTGATAAGCTTCTATGCACCACGCTTACTCCCTAAGAAAGCGAAATCATGTATTGTGTTAATATTGGCTCACTGGTTTTGTTGCTGATTCCCCTGCTTTAAGGAAAGCCTGACATGGAAATTCTCATCCAATGAAAGATCATGAACATTTTAATGGCTAGACACTGAATTCCCTAAGAAAAATCTTTCTGTCTTTCTTAATACTACTTTACCCTTGCTGGAGTTTTAAAAATATATGGTGCTTCTGAAAGAGTTACATTTTTTTTTAATGGTGGTGAAGAGTATGGACACTGGAGAGAGAGAGAGAGGGACAGCCAGGTTCAAAGTTAAAGCCATCACTTATTGGTCAGGTGACCTTGGGCATTTGTATAATCTTTCCAATCTTCAGTTTCCCACTCTGTGAAATGGGCATAATCATATGTATCTTCCAGGGTGCATATGAAGTAAGATAATGTAAACAAAATGCCCGGCCAATGTAGGCAATCAACATATTCTATTTTATTTTTTCTTCAAAGATTCTCTTAAATTACTGAATTCCCTTGGTGCAGTAGCCAATCATGCTACTCATCAAATATTTCTAATGCTCTGCTTTCCAGGCACTTGGAAGAATTGTACTTCTCTGCCCCTTCTGAAGTTAGGCATGGCCATGTGACTTGCTTCGGCCAATGAAATATGAGCAGAAGGGACATGTATCACTTTGAGGCTTTAAGAGCCATGATAAGCAATTCTCCATGTTCATTTCCCACTGCTGTAGTGACCATGGAAGAACATGTCAAGATAAACCCTATATCATCCTGGGTCTTGGAAAGATTTCAAGGAGCAGAACCCCTGCCCCCACCCCCAGGTGAACAAGCATCGTAAATGAAGCGTGAGAGAGAAAAAAACTCTTGTTCCCTTAAGCCACTGAGATTTGGAGCTTAGAGACTGCAGCATAGCTTACCCCACACTGCCTCCCTACACTTGATATTATTAAATATTTACAGAATATTATAGATCATCTTTTCGGAAAGATTTACACTGCACGTAACCCAGTTATACCTGCCCATTTACCAGTGCTTCCCCATATCTTCAGGATAGCCCAATAACTCAAGGGACAAAAAAAGTGGCCTGGGGGTCAGAGAATGAGGGTTCTGACTTTAGTGTGGATTTACATTAGCTTTATAACCTTGGACAAGGCATTGTCCCTGTCAAGTCATCAGTATCCTATAAATACGAATTTTATGATGAGTTGCAGAAAAAGTTGCAGAAAAAGTTGCAGAGGGAGGGTGTATAAGTAGCAGGAACTCAGATTAGAGAAGCTCAAGATTTAGCAGGAAATAAGGAATACTCTGATTTACATAATTAAAACCTTGAGAAGAGAAAGGATGGAGCTGGCCTCAGAGACCAGTGGGTGCAGGGATTCACACACCACTCTCTCTCTTTCCGTTTACTGCTTCAGTCTGCCTCTCCCTGCGTGCCCCCTTCTTCTCTCTTCCCGCAGACTGACTTTCTCCACAAAATGAGAAAGTGCCCACAGAGGCTCTAGGCTCATGCACTTTTAGCTTCCAGATTCTGGAGCAATGCTTCTCTAAGTGTGTTCCAAAAACCATCTTGTGGCCAATAAACACATGAAAAGATGCTCAACATCACTAATAATCAGAGAAATGCAAATCAAAATTACAATGAGGTATCACCTCACACCGGTCAGAATGGCCATCGTCAAAAAATCTACAAACAATAAATGCTGGGGAAGGTGTGGAGAAAAGGGAACCCTCTTACACTGCTGGTGGGAATGTAAATTGGTTGAGCCACTATGGAGAATAGTATGGAGGCTCCTTAAAAAACTAAAACTAGAACTACCATATGACCCAGCAATCCCACCCCTGGGCAAATGCCCGGAGAAAACCATAATTCAAAAAGATACATGCACCTCAGTGTTCATTGCAGCACTATTTACAATATCCAGGACATGGAAGCAACCTAAGTGTCCATCAACAGAGGAATGGATAAAGAAGATGTGGTACATATATACAATGGAATATTACTCAGCCATAAAAAGGAATGAAATTGTGCCATTTGCAGAGATGTGGATGGACCTAGAGACTGTCATACAGAGTGAAGTTAAGTCAGAAAGAGAAAAACAAATATCGTATAATATCACTTACATGTGGAATCCAGAAAAATGATACAGATGAACTTACTTGCAATGCAGAAATAGACACACAGACATAGGGAACAAATGTACGGACACCAAGGGGGGAAGGGGGAGTGGGATGAATTGGGAGATTGGGATTGACATATATACACTACTATGTATAAAATAGATAACTAACGAGAACCTACTGTGTAGCACAGGGAACTCTACTCAATGTTCTGTGGTGACGTAAATGGGAAGGAAATCCAAAAAAGAGGGGATATATGTATACGTATAGCTGATTCACTTTGCTGTACAACAGAAACTAACACAACATTGTAAAGCAAATATACTCCAACAAAAATTAATTAAAAAAAAAAAAGACCATCTTGGATGTGAGTGAAATATGCATACTTTCCAGCACTTCCCCAACTTGCCAGGCTGGCTGGGGGGTGTGGCCAGGAAATCTGCATTTTACCATGTTTCCCAAACAATTCATAACCAAATTTGAAACACATGATCTAATAAGTGACTTTGAAGAGCCTGGCAGGGGTGGAAAAGTAGTATCCTCGGCAGCCCCACTAGGCTTACCAGGGTGGAGGGAGGGAGACACAGATTCCCCAAAGTTGGGACCAGAGGAAGGGATGCAAGAATTATTGACATGACCATGGGGAGAAATTGTGAGTCCAGAAAAGGTCCCAGTCTGGTTCTTCCAAATCTGGGAAAATACCCTGAAATCTAATGTACTTTAAAACACAAAGCAGAAAAAAATCCTATTTCTCCCTTTAAAGCCAGTATTAAATTCCAAGTTAAAGAAGTACATTATTGTGGAAAGTAAAAGTAACCAGTTCCTGAGAACCCATTCTACGCCAGGGATCTTTGGCTGCTCTACGGAAAACACCATTGTTCGGCTAACACACCACCTGCTCCCAATCTCATCTCCTGTTCATGCCTCCCATTCTAAAGGATGCCAATGGCCAAATACTTCCTTTCTCAGCCTCCCTTGCATATATAACTCATCATGAATCACAGACCAATGAAATCTAAGGAGAGGCTGCAGGTAGCTTCCAGGAGAGACTTTACTTTCCTGAAGAGTCTGAATTTCCCCCATCTGGTACCTTGAATGTGAATATAATTTCTGGAGCTGCAGCAAACACTTTATGACCATGAGGTAAAGGCCAAGAGAATCACAAAGATGGTACCCTGATCATTTCTTCCTTAAACCAATCCCAGCAGATGTTGACCTCTAGATTCTTTGTATAAGACAATTAAATGTCTTTATGACTTCTGTTACTTGCAACTGAATGAGTTCCTGTCTGATTCATTACCTGATTCACTCTTTATAATAAGATAGAGATTATCATCCCCAGTTTTCAAGGTGGGTTACTTGTTTAAAATCACAACTCTAAATAGCAGTGGGGGGGATTCCCTAGTGGTCCAGTGGTTAGGACTCGGTGTTTTCACTGCCAGGGCCTAGGTTCCCTGGTCGGGGAACTAAGATCCTGCAAGCCACGCAGTGTGGCCAAGAAAAAAAAAAAGAAAAGAAAAGAAATAGCAGTGGGACTCCAAACCAAGTCTGTATGACACCAGGGATCTCTATAAGAAGCCTGACTACCTGAGTGGCTATGTTAATTACATTTCTTAGGGTAATGCATGAACTTAACAAATGGGAGAACAGCTAGTACAGTGCCTGGTACACAGAAGGTAATATGTCTTTATTCAAATGAGTGTTCACTATCTGAGTTTCACTAAGCAAAGGCAGGAGATTGAAATCAAATATTGAGAGTGGGAAAGAGTAGATTCAACATTCTCCACCACTGAGTCATTAAGTGAATAATCCTTACACCCCCTACTTGAATCAGTCAGCTATTGCTGTGTAACATAAACCCCCAAAGCTTAGTGGCTTAAAATGGCAAGTATGTATTAATTTCTCATGAGTCTATGAGAAGGCTGGATGGTCTTACTGTTCTGAGCTGAGTTTGGGTGATTTTGGCTGCGCTTGTTTTTGTGAATACAGTCAGTTGGGGGGTGAGTTGGAGATTGGCTGGTGTAGAATGGCCTCAGTTTATCTCCATATGTTTCTCACATGCTTCCAACAGGCTACCCCATGTTAGATCACAGGGTGATGGCAGGGGTCCAAGAGTGAGCAAAGTAAGCTGAAATCAGTTAGTGCTTTTCAAGCCTTGACTGGTATCACATCTGCTAAGTCCCCTTTAGCCAAAGCCAATCACATGGCCAAGCCCAGAGTCAAGGTGTGAGGCAAAAGGGCTTTGCTCTAAATGGGAGAATTGAGGGCACCCATGCAATAGATCTCCCATAAATCCTTGTGATGCATAAATAAGAAGCAACTATGTCTATTATCTAGGCCTACATAACTGCTGACCTTCCTTGGAGAAGCTGAAACAACGGAGAAGGAAGTGAGAAGTTATTCCCTAAGCACCCTGTTAGAGTAGCAGAAACAAGGGTTGTGACTTAAGAGAGCTGACTTTTGGACTTCCCTGGTGGTACAGTGGTTAAGAATCCGCCTGCCAATGCAGGGGACATGGGTTTGAGCCCTGGTCCAGGAAGATGCCACATGCCGTGGAGCAACTAAGCCTGTGCGCCACAACTACTGAGCCTGCATTCTAGGGTCCACGAGCCACAACTACTGAGCCCGCGAGCCACAACTACTGAAGCCTGTGCACCTAGAGCCCGTACTCCGCAACAGGAGAAGCCACCGCAATGAGAAGCACACGCACTGCAATGAAGAGGGGCCCCCGCTCACCGCAACTAGAGAAAGCCCGCACACAGCAACAAAGACCCAATGCAGCAAAAAAAAAAAAAAAAAAAAAAGGGGGGGGGAGCGGCCTTTTGAGTCTTGATTCTGTCATGCATTCATTTTATGTGATCTTGGATGGACAGACCCCTTCCCTTTTCTGGTTTGCAATTCTCTTCCTGGAAAATCATGGAGACATATCGTTGGATGTTCAAAACTAGAGGCTCACAGGGTGGACCAGGCCTACACATTGTTTGGCTTTCACAATATTCTGTTTTTAATTTAACATACATTTACATGTTTTAATTTGGGACATTTCAGACAGAAGCCTGGATTTCTGATTTTGCTCAAAAGATCTGGAAGATCCAGCAAAGCTGGGGCCTCACTCCAGTATGTCAACAATGGATGCGATGGCTGTGGTTCCTCACTGGGGACGTGCATTGTTCTTCACTATCTGGTTTACTACCATCTCACTGATGCCATATCGTCTCCTGGACACTAAGCGTTTTCTTACACTTGGCTGGAGTCATTTGTTTACATTCATGTTGCGGCCCGGTAGGTATTTGAAGTGGGGTCCCTGGACCAACTAATACGGTGCTTGGACTCTGTGAGTCCATTGGATTTTTCCTTGGTCTTTCATTTTCCTAAATCACTTCAGAATTTTTCCTTTCAGCTCCCCTTGATGTTAAGCCAGTGGACCTTGACCCTATGGAGACTCAAATCCATTGGAAATTCTGATAACATCCATGAAGCCTCTGGCCAGAAAAATGCCCACATGAGCACACAACTTGTGCAGGCACACACACCGAGCAAGCACACACACAGATAGACACAATATCACATATGTTTTGTCTGTGAACTTCAATTAGTTTAGGAAGTGCAATTTGTCTGTCCTGCAGTCTATGGTGGACCCCAAATTCCCCATCAAAATCCTTCCACCACAGCCTTGCCTAGACGGCTTTGACACCTATGCAGGACTCTAGAAGAAGCACCCTCTCCAATGAATTTCTTATAGTCAGAGGTCACCGTCTGGTCCCAGATCCCTCTCCAGCTCCCACTGACGCTTTCAAAGAACAGAGAGAAAAACAAGCAAGCCACAGTCAAGTGACCCACGCTGAGGAAAGTGCAGGGGCCAGCAGGGCCCTGACCTTCCTGTGTAGGTAACAAATTGGATGCCGTGTTTGCACCGGGCCCTGGAGGGAGGGAAGGAAGGGGGGAAGCGGGGAGGAGGAGGGCAGTGTGGGATGGAATTGGGGTTACAGGGGTCAGCAGCCTTTGCTTTAGGCATCCACACAGCAGCTCCATCCACCCCTTCCCAGGAAACAGCCACCGCTGCAGGGCATGTAGAGGGTAGCAGCTGGAGGTCAGCAGAGGCCAAAGCATGCACACACAAGCGTGTGTTTGTGTGCTTGTGTGTGTGTGTCCATACCCAGCCATGGGCGGGGTGTGGAGGTAGGGGGTCACTGAATAGAATTCTTTTAAGAGATCTCTAAAGACCCTCTGACCCGATCCCTAGTTCTTAAACACATAAGGTATAATATAATTCTTTTTTCTCCAGCATCACCAGAAGGCAGGGTACTTTGGCCTTTAGATGCACGGTTTCTGGAGCTAAACTCCCTGGGTTCAAATGCTACCTCTGCTACTTAATAGCTGTGTGACCCTGGAAGATAACACAACCTTAGGTGCCTGGGTTTCTATTTCAAAAGAAATGAAGAGGGTGATAATGACTTCCTCATGTATTTTTGAGACCTATATAAATTAATGTATATAAAACACGTAGAAACATAAGCACAAACTTCATTATTCATTCAACAGACACACATAGAGGACCCTATACATGATGTATTAAATTTCTTGAGCATCTACTTAAGAGCAAAGCAATGTTCATTTTGCATCAATTATATCATTTAATTCTCCCCCAAAGCCCTGGCAAGACAAATGCATTCTATCCCCATTTTACAGAAACTGAAGCATGAGAGTTTGGGTCTCTTGCCAACGGTTACCCCAGTAACGAATGATGGAACCAGCCACATCCATTCATTCTAAAGCCCTTGTTCCTAATCAATTCATCACGCTCTCCAATTTGCCCTTGGATTTAAAACACCTAGGTGAATGTTTGACACACGAACGAATGGGTGGATTGATGCATGAATGAATGAATGAATGGATGGATGAATGGGTGGATGGGTGAATGAATGGGTAGCTGATGAATGAATGAATGGGTGGACAGGTGAAGAACGAATGGGTGGATGGGCAAACGAATGAATGCATGAATGGCTCTGCCATTCTCCCTTCACTTAGTCTTTCCACCTTAACCTTCCATCCAGAGACACATCTCTTCTCTCCTTCCTGCTGCCTGGTCCTATCCCATCAGCCTCCATCTTCACCACTCACCCACCATCCATCTCTCCTCCCGGCTTCTCCTCTGAAGCAAGGCCCCACATATTTCTCTGGCGCTGGAGGAAACTCATTCTTCCTGGTTTAATTCGCCCCGTCTGGCCTTAATTGCTTTGCCCTGTTGTAAGAAGAGACCTCCCATGGCGACAACGCTGAGGATGGGCTGGGGGGACTGGGGGCGAAGTGGGGGCAGCTGTGAGTGGGGAGTGGATTAGTCAGAGGCCAATGGGGCAACGCAAGTCGGGGTTCTCCGAGCAGGAGGCTGCAGACCCACCCTCGGTTGTGACGTTTACAACTGAATTTGGGCAGGAGCATGTGTCTGGGGGCCGCGTCGGCCTCCCTCGCCTCTACCCCGAGTGTTTGGTCCTGCAGCTCGTTAAGCAGTGACACTTAACACATCATCAAACTGCTTTACAGGCAAAGCCCACACAGCTCCTGGTCCCTGGAGTGCCCAGGTAGTGGGGGACGATGACCTCCCAACGACCGGAGCCGGGATGCAGTAGACACACAAGGTGATCAAAGCTCTCATGGGAAAACCAGAGCAAGAACCGGATTAGGGTGCCAGGACCCCTGACCTTCCACCCCCAGGACCGATTAAAAACTAAGGTGTGTAGAGAACATGGGGTCCGGGCCTCGTGTCATGGGACAAACGTGGCACCTGATGTCATGTGCACAAGGCTCGAATCCTGAGTGTGTCACTTCCCGGCAGCTGTTGAACATCGGCAAGGTTTTTAACTTCTTTGACCCTCCGTTTCCTCCATGAGGCTAATAAGGTCTACCCCAGGGGGTTGTTGCTAGAAATATTGGGATAAGGCATATAAAGGGCTTAACAGAGGGCAGGCAATAAATAGTGCTTATTTGAACATCCAATCCTATTTCCCCACTCTCTGAGGAGCAAAGGGTTCAATGGATCGGGCTGACAGCTCTTAGTTTCCTCCACCCAAGTTGTCTTCCAATGTTACCAAATCACACTAAGAAAAGCAATAAAGGTAAGAGTAGTCCTGAGTTAGCAAGTATCCGCTATGAAGCAAGGGCTTTGCGTATGAATATTATCTTATTGTGGTTTCACAACGCTGGGAGATATTTACAATAATTTTTTCCATTTTATAGCTGTGGAGACTGAAGCTCAGAGGGACAAGTGATTTGTCTCGTGTGTCCTGGTGGCAGAGCTGGGATGTAACACCAGACTCTGAGTCCTTGTTCCTTCCGACACTTGGTAAGTCTTAGCAGGGTTGGGAGGAACAGCCACAGGGGAGATTCTCTGGTGCATTCAGGGCGCTCCTGGTCCACGTCTCCTGCCCTGAGCTCTCAGAGAGGTCCATCTGAAGGGTCCCTGATTTCCAGCCATTCTTCTGGAGTCTCAAATACTTCCTAAATCTCCTTGAAATAGTCCTGGCCAAGAAGAGGCTGCTTTCACGGCCGATGTGTAGTAATGAGGCAGGGCTAACACCTCATTAGGTCGCGGTCCCATTTTGCACTTCATGGGTATTCAGTGACACAAGCAACAACAAACATATGAATTCCTGGGCCCTGCTTTCTGTGGGGGCGGGGAGCACAAGACAAGGGCTCCCTGGATGCGGGCACAGGACAAAAGCTGGTACCCGGTTGTCACGACGCGTGGAGAAGGTGCTCCAGCAATTGGGATCTGTGGTCCCATGCTCCTTCCCACCTCCGAGCCTCTTCAAAGGCTGTGGGTTTGTTTAGGGCTTGGAGCTTTGAGAATAAGCAATTCCCTTGGCCTGCCTAAAAGTCGAGGTTTTTTGTTTTGTTTTGTTTTGTTCTTTGTTTTTTGTTTTGTTTCGTTTTGTTTTGGTATGGATACTTTATTAGTTTGCTAGGATTGCCATAACAAATTACCACAAACAGAGTGGCTGGAAACAACAGAAGTTTATTGTCTCACAGTTTGGGAGGCGAGAAGCCTGGGATCGGGGTGTCAGCAGGGTTGGTTCCTTCCAAGGGCCATGACGGAGAATCTGGTCCATGCCTCTCTCCTGGCTTCTGGTGGTTGCTGGTCTTCTTTGGGGTTCCTTGGCTTGTAGATGTATCATTCTGATCTCTGCTTCGTGTTCACGTGGCCGTCTCCCACGTGTACGTGTCTGTGTCCAAATTTTCCCCCGTTTTTAAGGACACCAGTGAGATTGGATTAGGGCCCACCCTAATGATCTCATTTTGACTTAATCACCACTGTAAAGACCCTATCTTCAAATAAGGTCACATTCTGAGGTACTGGGAGTTAGGACTTCAATGTGTGAATTTTGAGGAGATAGAGTTCAACCTACAACAAATACACATGACAGCAAGGGGGACAGGACACCCGCAGGAACCTGAGAACGGGGAGGATGGTGAGGGTGATGGCAGACACTGAGCTCTATCTGCTCCATCATCCATTATGCTCTTTTTTCTTGCTACCAGAATCCCGATTCCGTTCCGAGTGGCATATTTAACAAGCACTTACTAGGTCAAAGGATAAATCACTGAAGAGGAAATGCTCTTTGTCCTTATTGGGGGAGACAGACAATAGGAAATAGTTGAGTAGATTTTGTAGAAAGCTAGAAGGTATATAGTGGTCTTAGAAGAAAATAAAAAGTAAAGCTGGATGCACTGCTTTGAATAGTATCCCCCCAAATTCACGCCCACCAGAATCTCATAAAGCAAACTTTTGGAAATAGTCTCTGCAGCTGTAATCATGTTAAGATGAGATCATACTGGATTAGGGTGAGCCCTAAGCCAATGACTGGTGTCTTTATAAGAAGAGGGAAACATGGACAGAGATGCATATAGAAGTCCACGTGATGATGGAGGCAGAGGGTAGAGGGATACATCTACAAGCAAGGAACGCCACGGATTGTCAGAAACCACCAGAAGCTAAGCGTGAGGCATGGAAAAGGTTCTTCCTCAGACTTGTGGTTGCCAGGGGGAGGGGGCTGGGGGAGGGATGGATTGGGAGTTTGGGATTAGCAGATGCAAACTCATATACAGAATGGATGAACAACGCGGTCCTGCTGTGTAACACAGAGAACTATAGTCAATATCCTGTGATAAACCACAATGGAAAAGAATCTGAAAAAGAATGTATGTGTATGTATAACTGAATCACTTTGCTGTACAGCAGAAATGAACACAACATTGTAAATCAACTAGACTTCAATAAAATAAATTTTAAAAAAGAAATAAATAAAAAGAAAAGGTTCTTCCTCACAGCCTGCCAACACCTCGACTCTGGTCTTCCAGCTTCCAGAATTGTGAGACAATAAATTTCAGTATTTTAAACCATTCAGTTTGTGGTGCTTTGTTACAGTAGCTACAGGAAATTAATATACTGGTAACACAGATCAGGAATGGGAGGGGTGTTATTAGTTGGCCTGATGGAGAAGGTAACATTTAACAAAGACATGATGGAGGTGAGGAGACCATGTTGGTCTTGGGAAGAACATTCCACGTGGAGGGAATGGCTATGCAAAGGGGCTGGAGAGGGACCCGGGAGGCCAGTGTGGCTGGAATGATTTGCGAGAGGGAGTGAGCAAAAAGGGATGAGGTCAGAAATGACACGGGAGCCATACCTTGTAGGTCTTGCAGGCCACCATAAAGACTTTAGCTTTCACTCAAAGTGACATGGAGTGACACAGTATGATATTCCAGAGGGTGACATGATGTGACTACACTCCAAGCCAGGTGGACCATGATTAAGCTAAAAGCAAACATGACAAGCTTATCCTTCACTTTCACCATCTTCCTTGCAGCTAGCATAAGCTCAAAGATGACCAAGTGCAGACCAATACAGTATAAGCATAAGTCTACTGAAGGAGGTGGTAGTATCTAGGAAAATGTTTGCTTTTCTAATCATAAGGGATTGACACAGCTAACACAGCCCTTCTTCCACCCCTCTTCTTTTCCTTCAACTTGGGAATATGTCTGGTGCTTCAGCAGCCATTTTGAAACATGAGGCAACAAGCCTTGGGATAAAAAAATCAACCCATATGATGGGAATGTAAACTGGTGCAGCTGCTATGGAAAACAGTATGGAGGTTCCTCAAAAATGAGAAATAGAACTACCCTATGACCCAGCAATTCTGCTCCTGGAAAAATATCAGAAAAAAAAAACACACACAGTAATTAGAAAAGATACATTCACCCCAATGTTCATAGCAGCATTATTTACAATTGCCAAGATATGGAAGCAACCTAAGTGACCATCAGTAGATGAATGGATAAAGAAGATGTGGTGTACATATGTGTGTGTGTGTATACACAATGGAATATTACTCAGCCATTAAAAAAGGATGAAATTTTGCCATTTGCGGCAACAGGGATGGACTTGGAGGGCATTATGCTAAGTGAAATAAGTCCGACAGAGAAAGACAAATACTGTATGATATCACTTATATGTGAAATCTAAAAAATACAGCAAACTAGAGAATATAACATAAGAGAATAAGATTCACAGGTATAAAGAATAAACTAGTGGTTACCAGTGGGGGGAGGGGAAATATAGGGGTAGGGGAGTAAGAGGTACAAACTATTAGGTATAAAATAAGCTACAAGGATATATTGTACAACATGGGGAGCACAGCCAATATGTTATAATTTTACAATAACTATAAATGGAGTATAACCTTTAAAAATTGTGAATCACTATATTGTACACCTGTAATTTATATAATATTGTAGAGCAACTATACTTCAAGTTTTAAAAAATCAACCCATAAAGCAAAGGAAGATAAACAGAACCTTACCTACAAAGGCATTGTCAAGTATTTGAGCCAAGATAAACTACCACCTACCCTCTCATTTCTTGTGATGTAAGGAAAATATGTGTTTAAGCCATATATTAGGTTCCCTTTTACTTGCAGCTGAACACTTTCCTAATGGATATAGTAGAAAATCAGACCTCAGAGAGTCAATAACCAGAAGGTCATTTAGAAGCCAAGGCCAGGACTTCCCTGGTGGTGCAGTGGTTAAGAATCCATCCACCTGCCAATGCAGGGGACACGGGTTCAAGCCCTGGTCCGGGAAGATCCCACATGCTGCAGCGCAACTAAGCCCATGCGCCACAACTACTGAAGCCCTCACACCCAGAGCCCGTGCTCCGCAACTAGAGAAACCACTGCAATGAGAAGCCTGTGCACCGTGATGAAGAGTAGCCCCCGCTCACCACAACCAGAGAAATCCCGCGTGCAGCAACGAAGACCCAACACAGCCAAAATAAAGAAAGAAAGAAAGAAAGAAAAGAAAAAAAAAAAAAGAAGCCAAGGCCATTCTTACTTGGGTCAATCTTTACTCCAATGCTGGAATTTTGTGGGAAGACAAAGTTGAACAATTTATGAGAAAAGGCTCTAATAACTGGAAATTATGAAGCAGATACAATGAATTGCCATGAATTATCACTCAAACTTGAAAAAGAGTCAAGTAAGATATGAGGAAGCTGTATGTAGGAGGAGGAATAATCATTACTTCCTTTCTCTGATAAATGTGACAAAGCCCTGTGATAAACAGTCAATAGGAAAAGAAAATTATGTACTGAGATTTGACTGTCCCTTTGGGTACCTGCTGGAAAAGGCAAGATGCCTATTTTGTGTTTTCTCAAATACTGGGCTACCTAAAACTGAAATGATTTCCATTTTAGGGCGTCAGTAATTTTTTCTTAACAGGTTTGGCTTTTGGACTCCTAGGTTAGCGTGATGAAATCTATGGACCCAATACCTCAAGTCAATTCACAGAGACACATGCATAACATTTTACATGATTTCAAAGGGTTTGTGAGCTTCTGAAACACAAAGCCTATATCCACCAGATCAAACCTCTGGCAGGATGTCCTGAGGTCAAAGAGAGCAAAGTGGGCAAGGGGTAATGGTCTGGAAAACAAGACGGTAAGTTCAGTTTGGGACCTGATGAGTTGAAAGTGCAGTGTTACCATATTGCATGTCACCAGGACAACATCCAAGTCCAAATTGCTAGCTTGGAAGCAATTCAGAATCCTTTATTTCTTCCTGTGTTTCTCTCTTCTTTTTGTCTTTCAAAGATTTCTTGCATGCCCAATAAATGCCAGCCTCTGTGCTAGATGCCAAGGATATCAAAAAGAATAAGAACATATGTGTCCTCAATAGGTGGGAAGGATGCAGAAACCCTACGATGTAACATGTTAGGTAATACATCAGAGGACAGTTGACCAGAGACAATGAGTCTAGTGATGTGAATGTGTGTTTAGACACTGATTTAGTGACGAATGTGTGTAGCACAAAATCGTGAAAATAAATTAATGCTGCAAAGGAGAAGTGAGGACGACATTAGTCTTCCTATTTCCAGAAACAGCCCTCCCCTATTTTCACTCTGTGTGATTCTGGTTAAACTAAGCCCACTGTTTGAATCAAGAGGGAATAGGTAATCCAAGGCTGGCCAATCAGACCATCAGGTTCTTCCAAGACCAGTGATTGGTCCAGGAATGGTCATGTGACTCCAAGCTCAATCAGAGCAGGGGAGAAGGAATTCTGGCACTTCTGTTTGAGCTTTTGGCAAAACAAACTCTGTTCTCTTTGAAAGTGAGAGAATGTGGGACTGGTGCTACTGGGGGAATCTTGTGTTCACGAGGAGATATGACGTCTGAGAACGGAGAAAACCAAAGGAAGGCAAAGTGAATGATGGATGACTCTCTGTGAGACCTGGAATAAAGCCAAGACAGAAACCACAGCTAGCTCCTGTTTTAGTTATGTGAACATATGAATGTGTATATATATATATGTGTGTGTGTGTATATATATGTATATATAAATATATAAACATACATATCACATATTTATGTAGATATATATATATATGTAAGGATATGTGTAGGTATATGCATACAAACACAATTTTAATTGGATTTTTCTGTCACTTGTTATCCCAACAGTCCTGATGTAGTGGCTTCACAAGGTCAATCTGGAAAGCCATCTACTCAGAAGTGGATGCTTAGCAAGGGAATGGAGGGATTACTCAGGAAGAACATATACAGAAAGAAGGACTGAACTAGTCCAAGGATAACACTTGAAATCATGCTTGCCTTGAAAATAAAGTGCCTTGAAAATCATGTGCCTTGAAAATAAAGAGGATTCCTTGATGAACTAGAATGGGGGCCACTTACAACCAAATGATTTTTGAAGTTGAAGACAGGGTTACAGCATTCTTGTGCAATTGAAGACTCGGGGGCCCAGGTAGATTAAATTACTTGTTAAACATTTTACAATTATCTAACCAAGCTGAGCCAACATGAATACATTCTAGGACTGCTAGTGAAATTGTCTGAGGGGGAAAATTTGGGGGTTTTTTCCACTGGGGCTTCTGAATTGGATAAAAGCATATAGCTACTGGCAGGCAATGTACCATCACGTGAGCAATCCCGCCTAAGAATGGAGCTGATGTTGAGAAAAGAAAAACCAATAATGAAATGTTACAGACCAAGTCCTGATAACGCTCCGTTACCCCCTGGACCTACCAATGCCTGAAGCTAGTCCAAGCTTGAACTTTTCAATCAGTGAAGTCAATTAGTACTTACCCCGCCTTGGCCAATGCTGTGGATGGTATATCCACAGCTCCTTGGCAGTTACCTTTACATGCTGACAGTTCTCTACAGAAAACAGCTGCAACCCTCTGCCTGAAGGGTCCCTCCACCTGTCCCTGGCCACAGGAGTACCCATGGCATCATACAGGAGAAGCCAGGAATGCCAGAGAATAAAAACCCCAGCAGCAGCCCTCAACCAATGACTGTGGGGATTGAATGAATAACTTCCCCAGCTCCCTTGCCTCTCAATTTGAAAAGATGTTCTATAATATCACCCAGAGTTTGGATCCAATAAGTTAAGCTCTATCTGTCCACACTACAACTAGCTTGATAATGAACACTCTTCATCATCTTCCTTCTCTTCCTTCATTTTTCCACTATCTAACCACAGTTTCCTGGGATCATCTCCCAAATAAGCTATTTGTACACATCTCTTCATCTCAAGATCTGCTTCAAAATAAGACCAATATACTTTGAACCAAGTCTAAAATAAGACCCATACTCCATTTTTTTCTCAGTCTTAGGCCATTGTGAACTCTGCTTCTTTAACTCACACCCAACAGAGCCCTGGCTAATATACCAGGTTAGGAGAAAAATACCCCAACCACTTGAAGTCGCTGGTACCATGTTCCACGGATAAGGACGTCAACATCCTTCCATAAACAGAAACTTCTCCATCCCTGGGAGAATCAGAGCAGGCGCCCCTGATCCACAGACCTCAGTTAGCAGAGATGCCACTCTCTTCCTTCTGAAGAGGGGTTGGAGTGTTACAGAGAAAGGGGCGGTGCCTGCGTCTCGCCAATGAGTGTTTCCCGAGCCTATGGAGAGCAGAAACCTTGGATCTTGTGAAAGGTCCCATTTTCTTTTCTCATAAATGTTGCAGGCTCCCTGCTCCATATATTGCTGTTAATAAATTATACCCCACCCCTCTTTTAAGGCCCTTTTGTTATAACTCTGGCTCCCAGTTCCATTAACTCTCCATTACTGGAACACTTCTTGATGACATATTTTTTGCAAGCTGAGAGCATGGCTCCTGACACCCTCAGCCAGGCAGGAGGCAGAGATCAAAATGGCCCATTAAGTTCCTGTAGCCAAGGCACAATTTTTCTTTTTCCCAGAGTCTATTTTCTGCTGCTTTTAAAGTAATGGACTCAAATGTTCCCCTTCTCTAGCAAATTCCCCAATAGCGTGCCAAGGACAGAGCCCAAGACGGAGAGGTTAGAGTGGCCTGAAATGCAACTGTTTCTTCACATCCTTCCTTTCCACCACCCACCGCTCCCCCACCACAGTGGAAGGTTTAATCCTCCTCAGAGTGAGGCCACACTTTTGGGTCATTGACTGAAATGTGCAACCCAGGCCATTATGAGTCATGCTTTGAAGCTCCGAGGGTTTGTCTCAAATGTCTGATTACAAGATGTTGAGTAGGAGAATGTAGGCATTGGAAGGTCGGGAAAGCTAATTCCTCCAGGGTCGCCCAAAGCCCAGGTTGTCCAGTGCTATGCTTCTAAGATGCCATCTTCTATTTTTTGCTTCTGATGGTTTACTTGGGGAATGCAAGCCAAACCACAGGGAACAAAGCAATTTGCAAAATGCAGAAAGAAAGACGGCACATGGCATTTGCACATGCTTTGTACATAAAATAGACAGGCACATACATAGCTGGTATATATAGCTCTGTCCTTCACATGCATTTAATCTTTCCATCAACCCCAGGAAGTAAGTTTTAATATTATACCCGTTTTTCAGAAGGAGAAATCAAGTCACGGAGAGGAGAAGTTACTTGTCCAAGACACCACAGATATTAAGTGTTAGAGTCTGGTGGTGGCTTTGAGCAGTCTTCTCAAGATCAGGTGCTTATAAACATATCACTCTGTTGTTTCTTAAATTTTCACTTAAGCTGAAACTGAAATACACATGTACTACACTCATCATGCATTTTCACAAATATCATTCACCCACAACCTCATTGCCAACACATGATATCAGATGCCTCTGCCTTTAGCAGAGCTGTAATGCTCTCAACTTCAATAGCATAAAAATAAGTCCTTGTATTTGGGCAATGCCTTGCCATTTACAAAGCACTTTCATATACATTAACTCATCAGCACTGAATTCGCTGACAGGGCCAAGACGAGAAATGGACAAGGGAAGTGTAATACATCATTGACCAAAATAATAATTTGGCCCTTTAGATAGAGGTTTCCATCCAAGGATAAATTACATCTTTTAGCCACACACAGGCAAGATCAATAGTCATATAATCTTCATCCTGGAAAGGATCGTAGAGATGACTATCTTAGTCTGCTTGGGCTGCCATAACAAAATACCGTAGATATGGGTGCCTTAAACAACAGAAATGTATTTCTTACCAGTCTGGAGGCTGGAGGGCTGAGACCAGGAGAGCAGCTTGCTTGGGTTCTGATGAGACTTTTCTTTCTGGCTTGTCCACAGCTACCTTCTCGCTATGTCCTACCATGGCAGAGAGACAGAGAGAAAAAGAGAGGGCTCCAAACTCTTCCTCTGCTTGTAAGGACACTAATCCCATCATGGAGACCCCACCCTCATGACCTCCTCTAAACCTTATTACCCTCCAAAGGGCCCATCTCCAAATACCATGACATTGGGGGTTAGGACTTCAGCATATCTTTTATTTGGGGGAAGGGAGGATACAATTCACCCCATAACATACTTAACCTATATTCAACAGAGATATGCAGTCAGTTTCCCAACTCCAAAGAATCAGGGGTTTACAAAAGAATAGATACATGTATACGTATAACTGAATCACTTTGCTGTATACCTGAAACTAACACAACATTGTAAATCAACTATACGCCAATATAAAATTAAAAATTTTTAAATAAAAAAATAATAAACAATAATAAAAAAAAACAAAGAAATGGGGGGAAAACCATACAACTGATTGGACTGGCCACTCTGTAAACAATTGATTAACAAGTCATTGGATTCCTGCTTGCCCTACTTGATTGATCATTAAAGTCAATGGTCATAACTGTACTACCAACAGTCCCCTCTTCCCAACCCTCCCCCAGCCCCCAGACACACACATGCTTTCTTGGGAGCTGGATCGGACAAGCTAAGTGACAGATGGAATCATCAGGGCTCAGCTATTTGGATGGTCAGAAGTACAGCTCATTTGGATATTTCTCTGTGCTGTTCACCAAACTTCAAGACAGGCCACATTTATACACAGTACAAACTGACATGTCTTTGTCTAGCTATTGTGGGATGATTTTTGTTTTTCTTGGTCAAATTAGTGGTTGCTTTTGGTGCCTTTGATCAGCTCGCTTCTGATCTCAATATTGCCCAAGCAACTGACCGGTTTGGTTCATTTACACAAACACCCAGTTAAAAATAAGTCAACCGCACCATCTGTGTGGTATTGTGCAGGCAAAAGAAAATAACAAAACGCTGAATTTTACATGTGGCTCCTTTTTTCTCTCCCCCTTTCCTCTCTCAACCAGCTGTGTAGACACAACCGCAGAAGAATTGCCATCCTGGTGGGGGGGGTGGGAAGGAGAAACACATACACACCAATTCCATCCAGGCATTCGTGTGATCTTGCAGTTTGCCCCCAGTAAGCAAAAGCCCGACACCTTAATGGTTCACAACACAGTTCATACCAAGGAGAATGTTCCGTGAGCCAGGCTGTTGTATCAGCCTGGGTCGGGGGGATAGTGTGTGGAGATGGGGGATTAAATCAGATTGAAATCAGTTTCTCTCCCAGGCTGGGCCCAGCTTCTGAATTCTAGGATTCCTCAAACCTCAAAAATGGAATCACTCTTCTCTCAAGTCCCAGGGTGGCTGGATTCCAAGCCCCTTGCAGCCAAATCCTAAAACGTGGCTTTACTTTGGAGAATTCAGATGTGGCTTTGCTTTTAAGAATTCAGCCCCGGCATGATGGGGATCTGGTGAATCACTTGGAAAACTGAAAACTGAAAGTTCTAAGGGGACTGTGCATGGCAAACTGGCCTAAGCGGCTGGCCCGTTTATTCTGAGGGCGTCTGCCTGGTCTCCCAGATGCCTCACTTTAGGGAAACAGGCATGGCCCATTTGGGGGAGCGCTCAGAGGTCCTTTGTCCTCCTTCCCTTTCCCCGCCCCAACCTTGAGATGAGGCCACAGCTGTTTATGTACTTAACTTTACTTGGGATTTTTTTTTCCTGAGGCCCCATGCCTTGCTCGGCCCAACAAGGTGTGCTAACCACTCCAAATGTCCCAATATCTCCCTGCACATGTGCCATGTACCCACTGTGATGGTCCAGAACACCCAGGAAATTAGAAGACTGGCTGAGAAATGAGGGGCACAAAGGTTTACTAAAAATAAAATTAAATTTAAAATTCCGACGATGACTTTGAAAAACAGCTGCGGGCTTCCTGATCAAAATGTAGCCTTCTGGGGTTATTTCCAGGCCAGGCTGGCTGCCAAAGGCTGTGATGAATTCTAGGCCCCATATGGTGTGTCCCATATAACAGAGATCTGGCACCAGTGAATCCCAAAGTCTAACCTGCAGTTCCAAGGCCCGCCCTCCTAGAGATGTGAGTTTGTAAGCGTTGAATTCCAAGACCATCTTAGACCAGGGTTCTTTCCTCTGTTTTGAAGGAAGATTCACATGCAGACCGGACACTTCTACTGTGGCCTGGTGAAAGGGCTTGGGCTTTGGTGCCACAAGTTGCCGAGTTCAAATTCTCATTCTTTCACTAACTGGCAAAGTATATTCAAATAAGAAATGTAACTTCTCTGAACATCAGTTTCTGCATGTGCAAAAGGAAAATTATTGAGCCTTATCCCTAGGGTTCCATGAAGTTACGGAAAATCTAATTAAAGTGGGCTGGTATTATAGCTGATACATGTGAGATGCTCAAAATCTAGTACCTATCCTTATTATTATATTCTCTCCATTTTTCCCCAGTGGGACATGAAGCCAATTGCCAGTACAGAGTGTCTCATGCTGGGCACTGAGGTCTCTAGAAGTCAAAGGCAGCAACTGGGAAATCAAGGTTGCACTCAAGAAACATTCCTTAAGCGTCCCTTTGTGTTAAGCCCCATTCAAGGCCCTGGGGCTGCAGAGATGAGTCAGACACAGAGACAGCTCTTAAGGAATCACAGTGAGAAAGAAGAAAGAGGGAGATGAGTGTAACAAGGAAAATATCTATCTGTGTGTGTGTATTACTATCTATTGATACACTTTTCTTCTCTCTCTCTAATTAATTCCACCACATCCCCTCTGCCATTAAGTCAAAGTCATAGGGAAATTGCACCAGAGGACGGGCAGGTGGCCACCACCTAGAATAAAGAACTCAACAGAGTGAGAGTAAAGGAGAATGGGGCATAAAGGGAGCTCTCATTAGACAATAAGGGAAAGAGAAGGTTTGTTCAGTGCTGAGTGGTCAGGAGTAGAAGAGTCTTTGGTCAACCCTCAGCAGCGCTCCACACCCTGAAGGAACCAGGGGAGGTAGAAACATCCAGATGGGTTCGGGGAAATCTAACCACATCTGGGACTGCGGCCCCAGTTCACTGCAATGCAGACTGAAAGTCACTCAAATCCTGCCCATGCTGGTGGCCTTTGGTTCCGCAGAGTCTGAGCATAGCATCTGAGGAATCTGGAATTCCCCATGCATTCCGGTGGGAAGTGATAAGAGTCCGGAAAACCAAAAAGAGCCTGAGATCAGAAGTGGGTAATGACAAGGGTCAAGGGCTGCATGGCAGCATGGCACCTGTGGGACCAGCAAGGCCAGCCACCCTACAGCAGAACAGAGCGAAGAGCCGGTGGAAGCTGGTCATCCTGTCACTACACCCAGAAGCTGTATTGGGAACGAGGCAGAGAAGCAGGGCCATCTTGAGAAGGAAGGCACAGCCCTTACCAGCAGTTTGAATTCTGAATTGGCTGAATATTTACTAAAGAAATCGTTACCTCTAATTGGTAAATTTATTTATTTTTCCCTGCCATTAACGGAAATGGGGACTGAAGGGCAAAATGAAATCACTTCTAGAAAATGAAGAAAGCTGAATTTATTTATTAAGTTCATCTGGGCACATCTGAACCGTAGCATGTGTAACTGAACCCTCCTACATGAGGCCATTACAATACATGGTGATCAATGTGATAGATGCCGCCACATGAGTAAATAGAGGGGTTAGGTGGGAGGAACTTTTAATCCAGATGAGCTATAGGAAAGCCTCTTGGGGTAGAAAGAGACCTGAGTTCAGTCTTGAAGCATCCCTAGGAATGGGAAGAAGAAGGGGCAGTTGAAGAGTTGCAGAGAATTCAAGGCAAGGAAAATAGTATGGACAAAGGTGGAAACAGAAATATGTGCAAGGGAGACCAATTGTCCCATTTGAAATCAGTGGAATGCAAAGTGCAATTCTTTCAACACTAACTGATCACCTACAGTGCGCCAGGAACATAGTAGGAGGGATCCTGAGCGTTCGAGCATATGACAAGAATGGGAGAGTCTTGGCTAGGGTCTCAGGAGACCCCAGGACCCTTGAAAAAGAGAATGGGAAAGTTGTGCTACCCCAAATCACCTCAAACTCCAGGAGTGGGGCAGAAATGCTTGATGGAACACCATATATGTCCATGTAAACTGTCTGCGTATGCCTGGATGCAGATAGTAGTGGGGTGAGCTGATTAGACTGAATAATATTCCCCTCTCTCGGAGCCGTCCCCGCCGACTCCTGGACTGACTCAGACCACCTGTTAAAACTAGGGCATCGGCTCCTTTCTCTACGACACCATCATCTTCCCTGGATGGTACCCCTTGCCCACCAAGGCCTGTGTGTCCACCAAGCCCTGCCTGCCCTAAGGAAACACACTCAACCAGCCCCGTGCAGGCACAACTCATGGATAGCAACCTGGGAGCTGAACCTCACATTATCTCCCGTGAGCCCCCTTTTTGCACCCAGCCCTCTCCTGGCCCAGACACCCCTTAAAGGCACCATTTATCCATCCAGAGCTGGGCATGGAAGGAGAGGCGGCATCGCCTACTGGGAAGCAATGGAACATTAGGACTTGGCCACTTTGATACAGTATTTCAACTCAAGAATTCATATATGACTGAGAAATAATAGTAAAATTATCTCTTTAAAATTACTTTCATAAGCAAGAAAATACCTTTAATTCATCTCTGAGCCTCTTCGCCCAATTGCCTACTCTCCCCACACCAGTCCAGGAATAGGGGTCGGGATGCAGTGACATTCAGGCATGAAATTAAAAGTGAAGGGTTACAGGATGTGAGAGATCTGAGAATTCAACAGAGAAATGTGTCCTTCTAGCTGTGTGACTTTGGGTAGGTCACCTAATCCCTCTATAAAATGAAGACTGGAATACCTAATTCGTAAGGTCATTATGAAGAATAAATGCATAGTAGCTTAGCACCAAGCTTGACACTTAGCTAGCGGGAACTATTATTACCAATTGTGCTAGTTCTTTAAAATAGCCACACACCTTTTGACCCCCCCCCTCCCATCAAGAGGTGGGGTCTGTGCCCTCTTCCCTCGAATCTGGGTGAATTTGTGAATTCTTTGACTGAAAGAGTATGGCAGAAGTGCTGCTGTCTGATTTCCAAGGCTAGATCATAAGAGTCCATGCAGCTTCTGCCTTGTTTGCTAAAACACTGGAATTCTGGACCATGAAAAGAGTATGAATACGACCCAGCAATCCCACTACTGGGCATATACCCTGAGAAAACCATAATTCAAAAAGAGTCATGTACCAAAATGTTCATTGCAGCTCTATTTACAATAGCCAGGACATGGAAGCAACCTAAATGTCCATCATCGGATGAATGGATATAGAAGATGTGGCACATATATACAATGGAATATTACTCAGCCATAAAAAGAAACGAAATGGAGTTATTTGTAGTGAGGTGGATGGACCTAGAGTCTGTCATACAGAGTGAAGTAAGTCAGAAAGAGAAAAACAAATACAGTATGCTAACACATATATATGGAATCTAAGGAGAAAAAAAAAAGGTCATGAAGAACCTAGTGGCAAGATGGAAATAAAGACACAGACCTACTAGAGAATGGACTTGAGGATACGGGGAGGGGGAAGGGTAAGCTGGGACAAAGTGAGAGAGTGGCATGGGCATATATACACTACCAAATGTAAAACAGATAGCTAGTGGGAAGCAGCTGCATAGCACAGGGAGACCAGCTCAGTGCTTTGTGACCACCTAGAGGGGTGGGATAGGGAGGGTGGGAGGGAGGGAGATGCAAGAGGGAAGAGATATGGGGACATATGTATAACTGATTCACTTTGTTATACAGCAGAAATTAACACACCATTGTAAAGCAATTATACTCCAATAAAGATGTTAAAAAAAAAAAAAAGAGTATGACTACTCTGAGGCCGCCATGCTATGAGGAAGCCCAAGCCACAGGGAGAGTCCATGTGTAAATGTTCTGATGCAAAGTCCCAACCAAGCCCAGGCATCAGTCTTATGAGTGAAGGAGACTCCAGATGCTTCTAGCCCTCAGCCTTCAAGCATCTTCCCAGCTGAAACCTGGTCATCACAGAGCAGTGCCAAAACTATCCTACTGTGCTCTATCCCTTTCCTGATCCACGGAATCCATGGGCACAATAAAACGGTTCTTTTTGGGGGACACTAAGTTCAGGGTGGTTTATTACAGGGAATACCAACCATCATTGTCATTATCATCATGGCTTTTTGTTCTGAGCACCATTTGGTAGAGATGCGCATTTGGTGCATTCTTGCATACCAAGTGGTTGCACCCAATACTGTATCAAATCCGGAAATAAGTACTTTCAAGCAAATATCAAATATTTTTTCACCCACACTCACACATGTGCAGAGCCTGCAAGCAACAGATAAAATGGTACGCATTGGCGCTGCAGCTGCCAACAAGTTCTTGCAGGATTTTTTTTAAATAAACTGTTAGTATAATAACGGATTTTATAGTTATCTGTGGCATATAATTATGACCCATATGTGTGTCAGCAGCTTATTGCTTGAACTTACTTCTCCATTAACAAGAATGCTGTGGATTTTATATGAGTTGTAATAGGGATGAATAGCTACTTCTAAGGACTTTTTATCTGCAAAAGGACATTTTAGACCCAATTTTGTTTGCATGTCAAGGAACAACAATATTAAGCCAGGTAGGTGACATAAGGGTATTATCTTTCTTCCCCCCTCTCAGGTTCTAGTACAGTCCTAGTACATAGTAGGTAGAGAAGGGTGTGGTAGTCACCAAGATGTGACGCTCAGGCTTCCCTTCAAGCAAGCATTTACCACTCAGCTGCAAGGGGTGCAGTTAGCAGACAGCTTCCAGCTGCAGTGCCTTTGGGATCCAGCTAACCTTTCAAGTCAAAGCCATATCCTTCCTGGGAAGTCCCCATCCAAACACTGAGCAGGGCCTGGCCATTTCTGCCCAGCACAGGACTACTTTAACGGACGATCTTTGCCCTGGACCTCCCCATCCAGTGAGCTGAGACGTTCTCTGATCTTCCTTGTGGTCTGAAGTTCTTCCTACCTAATCCTTCTTCTTTCCCTCTTCATCTTTCACAGGTATTACCCTCCAATAAAATTCTTAGATTTCTCCCCGCATCGTAGCATCTGCTTTCCATAAGACCCCACTGACACAAGCAGGGTGCTCATCAAATTGATTACATAGGATAAATATCTATTGGGGGAGATAAAGCTTTGGTCGAGAGAAGAATCCAATGACTTTGCTTTGTCCAGATCTGGGGTATATACTGCTGGTGGATAGAGTTACATGTCACATGTCTCATAAAATAACCATCTGTGCTAGGTTTGGGGTGTTGACACAGTTACCGGGCTGCCACTCAGCATCTATTCACATCTATAAAATGATATTGCAAGAGAAGACTCCTGGGAAAAGAGGGAGGAAGACGCTGTAACTGTCACTGTTGGTGGCCTAGCCAGCATCCGTTTTCCCCATCCTTCTTCCTAATAGGATCTCAGTTTGGTCCATGTGTTCATCCCTCCTCCACACAGGTCGTGTTCCTCAAGGGATGTCAACGCCAAACCCAGCTCCGAGGCTCAACTCTAAAAGTAAGTTGGTTCTACTCTGAGTGATCGTTTCAGGAATGGTCATTTGATCCATTCCGGACGATGAGATGCAAGAAGAGGTTTACTGGGGGCAGGGGCTGGGGGTTCTATGAAACTTCTTTGATCTCCTAGCAGACCTTCCAGAAGCAGCCCACTCTCTTACTCCTCTGAGTGAGACCATGTGTAGACATCAGACCACCTTACCGGCAGCTGAGAAAAATGCTGGTTCATAGAGAAGGACAAGACTGAAGCAGCTCAGAAAAGTAAAACCAGAGATATTGCCCCAGAATTTCTGCAACGGATGCCTTTTAAGTAAATGTGCACAGAAAGAAAGCAAACCTTTTCCCTCTCCCGAAAGAACTCAACCCTCCACATAAGCCTCCACCATAAGAAGCCAGAATAAAGGAAGAGGAGAAGGAAGAGAAGGGGCAGGAGGAGGAGGAGGAGGGGTGGGGAGAAGGAGAAAAGAGAAAGAGAAAGAGAAGGGATGCTGATACGGTTCTGATTCAGGCAACAAATCAGAGAGTCAACCTGGAGAGCTGGACTCCCATTGCACCAAAAGTGTCCCGTATTCCCCTGGGACTGGCGCTTGTTTACGGGATGCCCCCATGTTCCCATTTCTTTTTCTCTGAGAGTAGTCATGCTGACCTCTCTGCTGGAGCAGCTCTGGGAATACTGTCCACTTCCTGAGGGCTGGGAGGGTCTTGGTATCCATATCCACTGCTGAAGTGTGGAAGTAGGTCTTTAGTAATCAGTTGGTAAATGAATGAACAAATGAATCAGTGAATGAATGAGTGAGTGAATGAGGATGTAAGGCTTTTTGCCAGCCATGAAACAGTCTTTAGCTGTTCAGCCACAGTATAGCAATTAGGGATCTTTGGAAGGCCTGCTTCTTGCAAAATCCACGTCTTAGCCGCAAGGAAGGAGGCCTGGGAGTTATTAGAGAGCGACTTGTTTGTTTGTTTTGCGAATGAAAGTCAGAGTGTAGGAAGCTCTCTGCAGCCAGCTGTAGGGTTCAGAGTTAATCCCTTCAGAGCCATGGGAGCCAGCATCTGCTCTTCAGAATTACATCGTGAAGGAGATGCACCCCGAGCCCTGGGAGAATGGATAGACTGAAGTTTACAGAGACCTGGCTCTGCCTCTAAGTAGTTCTGGGATTTTCAGAAAAATCCCTTAATTTCTGTGCATGTTAGTTTCTCTGCCTAAAAATCAGAGGATCAGGCCCCTTATGCTCCAATCACCTCTCATTCTCCCCACTCCAACACCAAAATCAATTTGTATCTGGGGTAGCATGTCTTCTGGCTCAGAGTGAGCGTGAGGGTGACACCTGTTTATGGCATCTGTCCCACACTAAGAGGTTTCCCCTCTACATCTAATAGTAATCATAATATTGATGTTAACGTAATAACTATTCACTGAACGTGTACTGTGTGTCAGGCACTGTTTCAAAACTTGACCTGGATTCTGTTTTAATCCTCACTATAACTCTATGAAGTAGGTGCTCATATTCTTCCCATTTTACTGATGAGAAAACTGAGGTACAGGGAAGTTCAATAACTTACCCAAGGCTTCCCAACCCATAAGCGGTGGAGCTGTGATGCGAGCCTAGGAGTGCGGTGCAGCATGCCTTAGCCTCCACCCCTTAGGTTCCCAGTAAGCTGTTCTCTCAGGATTGCCCGAGTCTGTTCAGAGGTGCCTCAGTCTCTCAGGAAGTGGGAGAGACAGTGGAAAGGCTCAGTCTGAGAAGGCATAGCATGCAAACCCCAGCTCTTGTCCTAACCAGCCCCATGACTTTTTTGAGTCCTTCCACGCTTCGGTCTTGGATCCCAGTTTCCCCACCTGTGAGTTGGGGAAATCGCCCATGGGGATATCCAGGCATGTTCCTACTGTGATTAGTGCATGGAGAACTCTTTAGGCTCAGAAAAGAACTTCAGAGAGCATGCAAACTCCAAGAGATTGTATGAAAAATGTGGCACGTGGTCATTTAGCTCACAGGGTAAGTGGTTCAGAGTTCCCATCGGTTTCTTGAAAGGGACCCTCCAGGGATCTAGAATACAACGGTGCCATCCATGAAGACAATCGAGAGCAAATGAATCTGAGGCAGGCCACACCTGTGGTCCGGGTGTCAGGGTCTTTGATGGTGTCCAACATCTGGTTGTTTAAAAAAAAAAAAAGCCAAACGATGAGCTTCATTCCATTGTCTTCCAATGTCCAGAATAGAGAGAACTGATCTGACATCCTTAGGCTCAAAATCTCTCTCTGCACACAGCCTCTTCTTTCCCCGGGGAGGAACGTCTCCTTTGCACTCATTCTCTCCAGAGGAAGCCAGAAACATGTTGTCACCTGCAAGCATTTACAAGTGGACCCAGCAGAGAAATGTCAGTTGGAGGAGGTGTATGAACGTAGAGGCTGCAGAAACAGCCAAGATTCAAAATGTCCTCATCCAAATAAACATGGTGTGTGTGTGTGTGTGTGTGTGTGTGTGTGTGTGTGTGTGTGTGTGTGTGTGTGTGTGTGTTGTGGTGGGCTAGGGTGCGCAGACATTTGCGAGTGGGGGAAAGCAGTGGGATGCTACAGTAAAAACGCCAGATGCAGAGTCAGCCAGCTGTGGGTGACCATCCCAGCTCCTCCCCTTATCAGCTCTGTCATCTGCACAAGCTCCTAACCTCTCAGCCTCAGTTTCCTCCCCTGTCAAATTCCAGCAATTTCCCACTGCTGCTGTGAGGACTCAGTACGATACCTCATGTACCGAAGAATTCATGCATTGCAGCTGCCCCATAAATAGTAGGAGCTCAATATATGGGGATCCGGATGCCTGGGTGACCTTGGACAATTCTTTTTTTGCTGGTGTTCCTTTCTAAGTCTTGATTCCTTCATTTGTAAAGTAGAAGTGGAGAGGCAGAGGAGGTTGATTCTTTAAGCTTTCTTTTTGTTATGAAGCTCTTTTTTCCCCAGTAACGGAAATAAAAACAAAAATAAACAAATGGGATGTAATTAAACTTAAAATCTTTTGCACAGCAAAGGAAACCATAAACAAGACAAATAGACAACCATCAGAATGGGAGAAAATATTTACAAATGAAACAACAGACAAAGGATTAATCTCCAAAATATACCAACAGCTCATGGAGCTCAATATCAAAAAACAAACAATCCAGTTAAAAAATGGGCAGAAGACCTATATAGATATTTCACCAAGGAAGACATACAGATGGCCAAGAAGCACATGAAAAGATGCTCAACATCACTAATTATTAGAGAAATGCAAATCAAAACTACAATGAGGTAACACCTCATGCTGGTCAAAATGGCCATCGTCAAAAAATCTAGAAACAATAAATGCTGGAGAGGATGTGGTGAAAAGGGAACCCTCCTGCACTGTTGGTGGGAACGTAAATTGATACAGCCACTACGGAGAACAGTATGGAGGTTCCTTAAAAAACTAAAAATAGAACTACCATATGACCCAGCAATCCCACTACTGGGCATATACCCTGAGAAAACCATAATTCAAAAAGAGTCATGTACCACAATGTTCATTGCACCACTATTTACAATAGCCAGGACATGGAAGCAACCTAAGTGTCCATCGACAGATGAATGGATAAAGAAGATGTGGCACATATACACAATGGAATATTACTCAGCCATAAAAAGGTACAAAACTGAGTTATTAGTAGTGAGGTGGATGGACCTAGAATCTGTCATACAGAGTGAAGTAAGTCAGAAAGAGAAAAACAAATACCATATGCTAACGCATATATATGGAATCTTAAAAAAAAAAATGGTACTGATGAACCTAGTTGCAGGGCAGGAATAAAAAGTTAGCCATAGAGAATGGACTTGAGGACATGGGGTGGGAGGGGGAAGCTGGGGCTAAGTGAGGGTAGCATTGACATATATACACTACCGAATGTAAAATAGTTGGCTGGTGGGAAGCAGCCGCATAGCACAGGGAGATCGGCTCAGGGCTTTGCAATGACCTAGAGGGGTGGGATAGGGAGGATGGGAGGGAGGCTCAAGAGGGAGGGGATATGGGGACATGTGTATGCATATGGTTGATTTGCTTTGTTGTGCAACAGAAACTAACACAGTATTGTGAAGCAATTATACTCCAATAAAGATTTATTAAAAAAATAAAAAAGAATAAATTAGAATTTCCTGACCCTTGGGGGGAAAAAAAATTTCATGGGGAAACGCAATGCATACAACTGTTAGAGGAGTCTCAGGTTCAAGAAGAAACAACACATTCCAGCAGACTAGAAACTTTGTTAACTACCCTCTTCCTGGTACATAGCACTGGTGCTGGGCTCCTGGGAACAGTGGGAAAACCAGCATGCCACACCAGGGATTCCCAGTCTCCCTTTGTCTATACAGCAGCCTCACCACATTCACCATGTCTGTGTACCACTTGTATTATTTATTTACCTAATATTTTCCTCAACTCAGCCACCTGCTGTTGGCTTACATTTTAATTCAATCCGAAAGGAAGCTATACCTCACGACCATAAATGAAAGACCAGTATCTGTTTTCATAAATAGGCGGTCACATGGGTCAGACATGTGATGAACCATGAATTGCCTGCTGTAGGTTCTGAGCCTGAAGGCTGCCCTCTCCCTTCCTTAAAAAGGAGGATTAGCAAGTGGCAAGAAGGTGTTTAAAGACACAGTAGTGGGACTTCCCTGGTGGCGCAATGATTAACACTCCATGCTGCCAAGGCAGGGGGCCCGGGTTCGATCCCTGCTCAGGGAACTAGATCCCACATGCATGCCACAACTAAGAGTTCGCATGCCACAACTAAGGCTTCGCATGCCACAACTAAGGAGCCAGTGAGCTGCAACTAAGACACGCAAACAAATTAATTAATTAATTAATTTTTAAAAAGACACAGTAGCACCAGCTGGGCCTTTCTCCTTGCAACAGTCAGGACTGGAAGGGAAGTAAAAGCAAAGCACAGCTCAGCATCTCTCTAGCTGTGTCTTTGTTTTTGTTTGTTTTTTGGCCGTGCGGCATGTGGGATCTTAGTTTCCCGACCGAGGATTGAACCCGCGTACCCCTGCATTGAAAGCGTGGAGTCTTAACCACTGGACCACCAGGCAAGTCCCTAGCTGTGTCATTTTATGTGTCATGTGGGCTTCCCCGCATGACATTGTTGAGAAACAGTCTATGATCACTGTAATGGGTTTAATGATCCCCCCACCCCCCTACCAAAAAAGATATGTTCAAGTCCTAATCCCCTGTACCTGTGAATGCGATCTTATTTGGAAATAGGACCTTTGCAGATATGAGAATCTCAGGATGAGATCATCCTGGATTTAGGGGGACCCTAAATCCAATGACAAGAGTCCTTATAAGAGAAGAAAGAAGGAGATTTGATAACATAGGGACCATGTGAAGACAGAGGCAGAGACTGGAGCGAGGCAGCCACAAGCCAAGGGACGCCTGCAACCATCAGAAGCTGGAAGAGGCCAGGAAGGATTCTCCTCTAGAGCCTTTGGAGGGGGCATGGCCCTGCTGACACCTTGATTTCAGACTTCCAACTTCCAGAACTGCGTGAGGATACAGATCTGTTGTTTTTAACCACCTAGTTTGTGGTAGTTGGTTGTGACAGCCCTGGGAAGCTCATGCAATCACTAAGCCCATTCCTTATATGACATTTGCTGGTGTGAGCTAGTAAGTATTTTCTCCTTTCTCCTTTACCAGTGGCCATGAGGTGCCTTTTCAGAACCGGCTCTTTTTCCTCTACGAAATCTCCTCTCCCTAAGCATGTGCTTGATTTTTCCTAAGAGGGACGGTAAAGACATTGGATAGACCTAGCTGGAAGATTATCCTGTGTTCTCAGGACTCCCTGATTTGGGAATCCTTCATCTCCATTTCCCATCCCCTTTCTCCCAGTCCTACATGAAAGATCAAAGAAAAAGGAAAGTTGGGTCTCCATCTTGGTACCAAAGTACAACTTTGGTTGCTATTAAAAAAAAAAAAAAAAAAACCTCATGAATAAACCATGTTTTGTGATTTAAAAAAAAAAAGGCATAATTCCAGAGCAAATCAATGGTTGGAACTTTCCAGCTTAATGTGAGCCAGATTCCTGCCTCCTTGTTCTCTCTGCCTCTCTCCTGCCCCTCTTTTCTTTCTTTCGCTTGTACCAAAAGCTGTCTGCTAAACTTCTAAAACACCCTTTGCCTTTTTGACCCTTCAACTTGTCTTGAACTTCAGAAAAAATTGGGGAAATGGCACTGAGTGAACTATATATAAGTCCTGGGCGTGCAGGGAGGAGGGGGGAGGGGGGCCACATGGGGGAGGAGGCTCACCATGAACTTGGGGCCTCGGATATTTGCTTGGAAAAAAAAAAAAAAAAAAAAACCTCTTTTGTTAATGGAATTAGTAAATATTTGTTGCTCTGTTCTAGGCCGGTGCCCCAGGGGGATATCTGGAGGAAGGGGAAAAAAAAAGAGGGCAAATAAAAATAAAAGACAAGCTACTTTTCTGCTCCTTTCCCCTCTCCAAAGACACTAAACAGACAAGTCGGAGGATTAGAATGAGGCCTTGTGAGGCTGCTGCGAGCAGGAAGTTGTGAGGGGGCTTTGCGGCGGGGAGGGGGCCCTGGTAGGGAAGAAGCAGACCCGCTATCTGGTAATGGGAACGCCATTCCTGCTTAATGAAATGATTACTGGCAGAGTTCCTGAGTTACGGTGCAGCCTGCACAGTCTCTGGCTGGCTTCCTGGAGGCCAGAGACCCCCGGCTGGGGTTGGGCCTGATGTGCAAAGAGCCTTCGGTGAGACAGGGAGCCACAGAGATGGAGGTGGAGGTGGGGAGGTGGGCAAGGGGCAGAGAGCAGAGGTCCAGCGCTACGCGGGGAGCAGAGCCCTGGGCAAGGAAGAGGAAGATGCCAGAGGGAGGAAGCTGGGGGGAAAGAAAATGGCAGAAACAAAAGCAACTATACTCCAATAAAAATTAATGAAAAAAAAAAAAAAAGAAAATGGTAGAAACAGAGAGAGGCGGAAGGAAAACAGAGGGAGGTCAACAGAGGAAGAGGCAGGACAGAGTCTGTCTCAGGTTCACAGAGGTGGATGGAAGAGAGAGGCCAAAATGAGGAGACAGAGGCAGAGATGCGGACGGAGCTGGGATGAGGCCGAGAGAGGATGGAGAAGAGACCCGGACACAGACGAGAGATGGAGAGAAGGGACAGAAACAGAGACCGAGAAAAACAAAGACATAGAGACACAGAGAGAAAGATGGAGCAAGGGCAGAAATCCTGATGCTAGAAAGAGGGGACAAGGGGGAAGGAAGCAGGCAGTGGGAGAGACACACCTGGACACAGGGCTTGAGATAGAGAACCAGAAGGGTATAAAGAGGCAGAGGAAAAAGGACAGAGGCAGAGAGAGAAGGCAGCACGTCTGTGCACCTGGGGAGTTAAGTTTCAGTGAGTCCATCAGACTCCATCACCTTGACACAGAGTAAGGTCCAGCTGATGATAAAATAAAGATTATATCAGGACTTCCCTGGCAGTCCAGTGGTTAAGACTCTGCACCTCCACTGCAGTGGGTGCGGGTTCCATCCCTGGTCGGGGAACTAAGATCCTGCATGCCTTATGGCACGGCCAAAAAATTTTTTAAAATAAAAATAAAAACTAAAGATCATATCCAAAGGCAGCCAAATAAAGAAGGGACAAGACAGGAGAATGAAAGGACCTATGGTCTTTCAAGGTCACTGAGCTAGCTCTGACTTCTCCACCTTCCGGGAGATTTGAGGACCAACACGCAGATGGAACCTTTTCACTTACGTAGCTGGTCATCCAACAACCCTGTAGGGAAGATTGTAGGAAGAATCTGAGAATCAGGGAGGTGAAGTTACAAGGTAACACAGAAAGAAAGGGGTAGGATTGGAGCTCTAATCTGGCTGGGACAAAAATAATATAAATGCCAAAAAGAGTAAAGGTTGGAGGTTAAGAGTTCTGGGGCTTCATTTTGTTCAGGACGAGGCTAGATGAATTATTATAATGATGATAGTGATTGATCAAATGCTTAGTAAGAATCGAATGTACACATTGAACCTACAGAACTTCTAAACAAGGAGAGGGGGAAAGGTTGATGGAGAGGAGGAGACAGAGGAAATCCTGTCTAATCCACATGAAAAAAAGGAGAAAGAAAGAAGCAAAGACAAAAAGAAAATTATGAAAATATGACAAGTAGAAATCTTAGAAGATAAAGTCCAAACTAATCTGTAATCCCCTTCATTATAATGGGATTAAACTCTTCCGTTAAAAGACAGAGACCTTGGGAATGGATTATATTTTTTTAAAGATCAGCTGTGTGCTTTTTCCAAGGCATGTATAAATTAATAGAAAAGTTGAAAATTCAAAATCGGGAAAAAAATATTCTAAGCAAACCAAAAGAAAGCTGATGTGGTAAATGAACTTCAGCCAGAATAGAGTGTGGGACAAGCCAGCTAGCTCCCTGCGACACCCAAGCACAGGCTGTCGCTACCCACACTGGTGTCCAGGACCCTGTGGCCACCCAGGCAGACCCTCTGCAGCCTTGTAGGCAGGCACTGGACTTAAACTTAACAACTGGACTTTTTTGTTTGTTTGCTTCTTTGCTTTTGGCCGTGTCGCGTGGCACGCGGGATCTTAGTTCCCCGACCAGGGATCGAACCCACGTCCGCTGTATCGGAAGCGCGGAGTCTTAACCACTGGACCATCGGGGAAGTCCCAACGGCTGGGTTTTTACAAGGCACACTTTGGGCAGCTGCTTTCTTGTAGCTTCGCCTTTCTGGTTTCCTACCCTGAGCTTCGAGACCGATTTCTCTGTAATGATGTGTCACCGGAGAGGGGAATACAAGAAAACCACCTGTGAACCGGCGGGTCACAGAGGCAGCGGAAAAAATCCTATACGGGAAGAGAAACAGGTGGGAACAGCTTTGAGGGGTTCCGGCCAGCTTCTCCCCATTCCCCACCTCCCGGCAACGCCCTGCAGAAAGCCTGCTTTTCGCGGCAGCGAAACATACTGTGCTTTCATGTTTCCCGCTTCTCTTCCTCCAGCGACCTCATCTTCCTTCCTCTATCTGAAAATGTCCCGGTTGCCGTGAGTGTGGGTAGCAATTTCCTATTTCTTGTTTTCATTAAGAGAGCAAGGCCCGAGCGTCTTGGTCATTATTCTTTGGGTTCTTGCAATGTATTCAATCAAGAGCCAAGGGGCTGCCAAACATCAGCCTCCCACCTCTGTACTTATTGCTGTGCCCGAGATGGAGGACAGCTTTGGAGGAAGTCAGAAGAGAGAGAGCTGGGAATGCCCTGGCGGTCCAGTGGTTAGGACTCCGAGCTTCTCCTGCAGGGGGAACGGGTTCAATCACTGGTCCGGAAACTAAGATCCTGCAGGTCGCGCAGAGAAGCCAAAAAAAAAAAGAGAGAGAGAGAGAGAGAGAAATAGCTGTGGGTGCCGACACCCTCTCTCTTGCCTGCATTCCCAGGTGCATATTACTAACTTCCCGCCTCAATGTCCCTCTCTTCCATAGCGTCGAACAAGGGTCTCCCTCCCCCTGAAACCCCTTCCATGCCCCATGTCCCCCACCCCACTTTGCTCTTTTTATCACCCCTTTATTCCTGCCAGGAAGCTTCCTAACCTCTGAGTCTGAAATAAAAGCCCCTTCTCTCAATGCTCTGTACTCATTCCTGTTAACATGCTTGTCACTCAGCGTTGTAATTGCCCGTGAACTTGTTTTCACCTTCCCGATCCCCTTTCCCAAAAGATACAAAATCCGAATTGGCAGAAAGAGCATCTCTTGTCTCCTAACCCTTTTGCTCAACACCAGGCTAGGTATGCAGACAGGGGCCCGACCTGTAGCAGGAATTAATGATGGAATAAGTCTGCAGTCAAGGACCTTTGCTAACTCAGGTAACATCACCAAGATCTACTGCTTAATCCACAGAGCTCTGAGGTTTCCAGGGACTAGATTCTCAGAAACATCCGACAATAGAGCTAGAAAGCAACTTGAGTGAAGCCCTTGTCTCGCTGGTTTGTGAACAAGTTCCGTAGAATCCTGGAGGTTCTGGGGAAGTGTCTCAGGGAAGCAAACATGGGCTCTGTGAGCATGACTTTGAATCACTCCCCTTCACCCTGCATCAACACAGCAATCCCACTTACCCCTTATTTACATATCAGGCTTCATTGGAATAAAGAGTCCACCATTAAAAAATAAAATCCCTGGGGGCTTCCCTGGTGGCGCAGTGGTTGAGAATCTGCCTGCCAATGCAGGGGACACGGGTTCGAGCCCTGGTCTGGGAAGATCTCACATGCCGCGGGGCAACTAGGCCTGTGAGCCACAACTACTGATCCTGCACGCCTGGAGCCTGTGCCCCGCAATAAGAGAGGCCGCGACAGTGAAAGGCCCGCACACCGCGATGAAGAGTGGCCCCCACTTGCCACAACTAGAGAAAGCCCTCGCATAGAAACGAAGACCCAACAGAGCCAAAAAAATAAAGTAAATAAATAAGTCAGGAGCTCTTTAAAAAATAAAAAAATAAAAAGTAAAATCCCTGAACCACCACCAATCTGGACCAAAGCCCTCATTTTACAGAATGGATCAGCAAAGTCCATGGAGAGGAAGGGACTTGTGGCATGTCATGTCTTGCAGCTACATCTCATCCCTGACACTTACAAGGTGTGAAATCTTGAGGAAGTGACTTTATGTCTTTAAACCTTAGTTTCCTCATCTGTAGAATGGGGAGAAGAGTGGACCTGTCTCATACAGTGTTGTTGAGGGGATCAGTCAGGTGAGTTAAGTCAAGCGTAGAGGCACTCCATTAAAAAGAATGAAATCATGCCATTTGCAGCAGCATGGATGGACCTGGAGATGATCGTATTCAGTGAAGTGAGTCAGACAGAGAAAGACAAATATATGATATCGCTTACATGTGGAATCTAAAAAAAAAAAAAAATGAACTTATTTACAAAACAGAAACAGGCTCACAGACTTCGAAAATGAACTTATGGTTACCAGAGGGGAAGCGTAGGGGGGAGGGACAGATTGGGAGTTTGGTTTGGGATTGACATGTACACACTGCTATATTCAAAACAGATAACCAACAAGGACCTACTGTATAACACAGGGAAGCCTGCTCAGTATTCTGTAATAACCTAAATGGGAAAAGAATTTGAAAAAGAATAGAGACATGTATATGTTAAAAAAAAAAAAAAAAGTAGAGACACTCAATGAATGTCACCTATGATGATGTTGATGGCGGTCATTATTATTATTATTAGGCATTATTATTTTCTCTCTATCCAGTGCTCTCTCAACTCCACACAGCTGGCTCTGAGACATAATGTAACGTGCCAGTACCGCAGCCAGAGGTTGAGGAAATGAAACACAACTGTCCCAGCAGCCTACTTCTCCACCTACGGTCACCCCATTAACAGCAGACCAATCTCAAGCTAGACCTTCTCCATCTCCAGGAAGCCAAGTCTCAGACCCAGGACACTTAAACTGCCAAACTGTTCTAGAAGGAAAGATGAAGAGAAACTTCCTACAAGCCAGTTGGAGGAACTGAACTCTCTTCTCAGTTTGTTTTTCCCCTCCCTGCCTACTGCCCTCTTCCCAATACCAACTCTCACCGTGACCTGAAACCTCCCACTCTGTAATGAGGTGATGCGATGCCATAAGAAGCCCTCAGCTTCCACGCCACCCACAGAAGAAGGTAGGGCTCGAAGAGCAGCTTTGTTTAAGGGGTAACAGTTGGACAGTTTAGTGGGACCCAAGCCTGAACCCACTCCCTTGCCCAGGCCTTAGCCCTCACCAAAAACATTAAGACCACCTGGCCCACCTACCCCCAGGCCACCAAAGTAGCGCCCACACCACAGCAGCACATAGCAGGAATATCAGTGGCAATAGATAGATTTTTTTAAAATATATATATATATTCAGGTGTACTCAAAAACCCTATGACCAGCACATTAAATCCTCAGTTTAATAAATTTCGTAGCTTTAGCCAAGACTTATTTAAGTTGCAAATGTGTGGTGATTTACAAAACAAGTGTATAATACATTTGGTCGTTTGCCGATATGACAAATCTGGAAATGTCTGGGAAATTCTGTTCTCATTTTACAGATTGAGAAAGAGGCATACAGGGTCCAGAAGACATGGGCCAGGGTCATGTGGCAGAACTGGAGCTGAAAGCCAGGCCTCCTAGCTGAAGTTTGGGGTCCATCTCTATGTATCCTGACCACCATGTGACAAATTCTACTGACTGAGGATCCAAGTGTCTGGGGAGACTTTGGACAGCCATGGAAGTGTGTGAGACATGGGGATTACTGTCCAAAAAGTGTGAGTCTTAGCTCAGTGCTGTCTGCCTTCAACAGATGAATCTTCCTACAGATTCAGACTTTTAGCCCAGGTCTTGAGGACCCCATGCCCATGCAAGAGCAGTCAATCTAGTGATGGAAAGAGCAGGCCATGCTTTCTGGGTTCAAGTTCATGTTCCACCACTTTGCTAGGCAGGCAAACTGGACAAGTCACATTCTCTCTGTGCATCTTTTATTCTCATCTGTGAAATGGGCATAAAAGCTTCCTTCACTGGATTTTCGGAGAGGTTTAAATAAAATAAGGTTTAAATAAAATAAGGTATAAAAACCCCATACCACAGAGCCTGGAACTTTGTTGGTGCTCAGTAAATGTGAGCTGTTGGGGATGGTGGTGTATCTGGGATTTAGCGGTCATGTTTCATTTAGCTATCGCTGTGTAATAAACCTATTCAAAACTTCAAGGCTGAAAATGACAATGGTTTACTATTTCTCATAATTGTAAGGGTCAAGAATCCAGGTAGGGCACAGCTGGGCAGTTCTCCTGTTCTACATGCTATTGGCTGGGTTGACTAACTACCTTACCCCGGTGGCCAGCCTGAGCTAGAAGGTCCAGAAAGACATCCTCAGTGCTTCTCCATGTGGCCACTCACCGTCCACATGGCATCTTGTCATTCAGGAGTAGTGTAAGCCTCTTTACAGCCTGGTGATGGGTTTCTGTAGTGAAAGCCTATGTCTAGAACTGACACAGCATCCTTCTATTGGCCAAGGCCAGTCCCAAGCCCAGCCTACACTCAAGGATCAGCGATGACGTCCTCAATGGTTGCCTTTGGAGGTTGCATACCACTGAGAGGGTCCAAAGCTTTCCAGATTATCCAGGTGGTCCAAGCCACTGCCTCTTGCTTTCCAGGCTCCTTTACGCCACGCTCCCCATCTCTCCCAGAGTCTCGTCAATTTTCCTATCATGCCATGCCCCCTCCAATAGCTACGTCTTTGAACACACTGTTCTTTACCTGGCTAACTTGTCCTCACCATCCTTTGGTCCTAATGCAACCATCACTATCTCCAGGAAGCCTCAGTGACCCCCTAGACTGGTGTGAGGCCCTGTTACTTACTTCCCAAGCATCCAGTACCTCTCCTTCTTAAAACTCATCACCCTTGTAGAGAAGTGTAAATTCAATGTCTGTTGTCCTTCCTGACGTGGCCCCATGAGGGCAGGGACCCTGCGAACCTGTTCATCGCCTCAACCTCAGGTTCTGGCTCCGTGCCTGGCACCTAGTAAGTACCCAGCAACTGGCCAAGCATGTACTGAGCACTTGAATTCCAGCCCCACCTTGGCCCCTTTCACCCTGGGTGACCTTGGTGTTACAGGTTTCCTGAGAAGCAGAGGCTGGGATGAGGATCCACGTGCAGGCAATTTATTGGGGATGGAAGGGAGGGAATCAGGGTTGCATAGAGGGAGAGGTTGAGCTGTGATGCAGTCTCAAGAAAGGCCTCAGCTGATCTCACAGGAGTTCTGAAGATGAGATCACCCTTCTAGAGGGGCCAAGGGGCTGAGCTTTTATTCCCCTGTATTGCCAGTCTTTGGATGTGGAATGTCCTTAGAAGGGGTGGTAATCTTGAGTAAGGTGGGTCTCTTTAGCTGAGGGCAGAACCCCGAGAGGGATGGGAGATAAAGGCATTTGGAGGACCACACTCTTAGACCCTGCGGAGAATAAGGCTTTCAGCCCTGAAATGGATCTGAGCAGCACATCATGCAGCCATGACACTTGGCCTTAACCTTTCTGTGCCTCCTTTTCTTCATCAATCAAATGGAGATGATGACACCCTTTCCTCAAACTCCAAGAAAGCACCTAAAATAAATAACAGATATAAAATTGCTTTGAAAGGTTCAAAGAAGAGAGGAGGAAAAGAAGGGAGAACTCTGCAAACGCCACAAGATACCAAGGGGCGGAAGACTCTCTGGTCCCTGCTCAAGGCCTGTCAGTGATGAAACTTAAGGGACTCGAACGCATTCCATGGACTATTCAAACGCAAAGGCGTTGAGAAGTTGTTCAGCGAGTTCTCAGTGCCACCAGCTCCCAGTTCAGCCCTTTGGAGAATGACTTGGAGGAAGGCTTGGCCAACCCTAAAGCCATCCTCCTTGGACCTCAGGGTCATTCTCCTTGTCTTCAGTGATTTCCTAAGGGGAACTTCCAACCTGGATTTCTTTGGTCACTGCATCAACATTTACATCAATGGGCACTGGCCAGGGAAGAGTAACTTTTGCTCCAGGCAGGAACACCAGTTCCTGGGGACATAAGGAAAGGAATCTGGATGGTGTAGAGGTTTATCCTGATGGAAAAGACCCCTAGTGTTGTCTCAGCAGTTCCTCCAGGTTACCCAGTGGCTGAAAAACCACAGTAGAAGAATTAAGACCTCAGAGCTCAGATCCACACATTTCTACTGTCACTTCTCCTCCCAAGCAAATGACGTAACCAGGAGGCTTTTGTTTGGGTGTGTTTGTGGCAGGCATTGGCTCCTTCAAGGAACCGAGCCACAGCAATGGCATTGTTCCCTAATAACCAAGATGCCAGTGGCTGTTGGCATGAATGCTGGGGCCACTCCCTGCCTTGTCTATACTGGCAGCAAGGAGAGTGAACAGTTCAGACTATGGGGCAGGGTCTGGGCAGAAGAGGCCAGAAAGAGGAGGGAGAGAGAACCACAGATGGTCTGAAAGGATGGCAGAGTTCCCAGGCTCAACTCTCATGTATATTAGGTTTTATTGATCACTTACTATACACCAGGCACTGGGCAAAGTACTTTACCTTGTTTGACCCTCATGACTACCTTTTCTCCACTTTACTGATAAGGAAACAGAGGCTCAGAGAGGGGACAGGTCTTCCCCAGCGACTGAGTCATTGCAAAAGGATTTGAACCCAGGTCTCCAAAGCATAGGCTCTTAACCACCAGCTACATTGTGTAGCCCAGCCAATTTGCTTAAATTGAACAAATTCTAAAGTGAACTCGGCTTGCCCTTAGGTGCAACTGGGTGTCTATATTACACCCCGATACAATTATGCCATGAACAATGCAGCTCAAGATGCTTCCTGTTCTTTCTGTGCCCTCTTTCTTCTATCTCCTGCTTTCTCCTTTCCTTTCTTTTCTCCTTTGTTCTTTCTCTGCCCATGTACTGAGCTCCTATATTACATCAGACACTGCAAATATTGAGAAACGTATACCATTGGTCCTGTCCTCTGTGGGTCTTCTGGGAGATGTTCTCTCAGGAAAGCCAGACACAAAAGCCAATTATTACAATGCAGTGAGACACTCGAGGACTTGGAGATTGAAAGAGAGGCCCACGGGAACACAGAGAGGTGACTTAGATGCCTGGAAAGACTTCAGCAAGGAGCCATTTCAACTTAGACTTGATGGATAAAGAGGGAGCAAAGAGAAGAGGAACAAGGGCAAAGCTGAAGGAAGACACAGCATGTGCAAGGCTAAGAGTTTGTAGGTTGGGGCAACAGCAGGGCTGGGTGGAGGCCTAGCAGGAGAGAGGAGCGTGGCAAGGCTACAGAGAAAGCCTGTTCAGATGTGAAGGCCTCGAATGTCATGCGAAGGTGTTCAAACTCGATCACACAGGCACTAGGGAGCCCCACCAGATATTTAAGAATGAGGCGGCAGGGGGGGATGACATGGGCTCTGTATTTTAGAAAGATTATTAGGCAGGCATGTGCATAATGCGCTGAGGATAGACTAGCGTATTGAAGAGACTGAAGTCAGGGGAGCCAATCCAGAGCTTGTACAAACTGTCTGGGTGGAGTAGATGAGGAACTTCCGGTCACCAGTTCTCTTGGGGTGTCCAGCGCCTCTGATAAACTCATTATCCCTGTGTATCGGGGACGGCACCCTTTACCCTCCACAAGCATCTGCTTTTGGAAAGGATGATACGGAGGGGGCAATGCTTAACTGAAAAGAGTGATTGAAGAGTGGACTTTCGGGCCGATTATATAGTTATTTCAAAGAGCTTGTAACACTTTCAGAGCGCACCGCTTATTCTAACTTGACTCTTTCTGGGCTGATGTCTTCCTGTTCAACTTTATTTGCACCCAAACGCTTCATCCAAATTCAGCAGGCTTTTGGCTGAGATCTGGACCTGCCCTTCATCCTCCTGAACAGATCCAGGGCTGGTTTTACCCCCCCAAAGTCCTAGAACAGAGAGGAAAGTGTCTGGCAACAGTTTCTCTCTCCCAGGCTGAAATAAAAGACAATTTGGCTGGCGCGTTCAGCTCTCAATTTCTCCAGCCACCCTCTCCGGCAGAGTCCCGGTCTCCATTAATACTATTACTTGGGATGACATTTCCTCTGACTGTCGTTGTCTCTTTTTTTTCCTCCTCCTTAATTCTCTAATTTGTCCTAATATGCCCATTGCCTGCGTATCAAGTCATCCGTGAAGCCGCCCCATTTCCAGGTTCCTTCCTCCCCATCAGCCGAGTCTCCGTCTCCCACAGAAATTAGAGGAAGGCGGCTGCAAGCCCGCAAGGGCAGGAAATAGAATTAGGGGACGTATTAATTGGGACATCAAGTCGGATTTCGTTCCAGGCACTTCCTTCCGTTAACCACTTTGAAGCTTCCCCTCCGTGGCTCTGTTTCTCATTAGATGGAGCTCTTAATGGGGAGCGGTGTTTACGCATGGTGCAAATATGTCATGTCTTAGTCTTCAGACTGGCAGGCCCAGCTGATTGGTGAGGGCAAGAGGAGGAAAAGACCAGCCAAGGGGGTCAGGATGGCCAAGAGTGGAAGTGATACTGAGAAACGGCGAGGTTTTAGTCATGCTAAAAAAAAAAAGAGGTGTGTTTTAGGCTAAAGAGAGAGATTCCACCAAAGCACCCTTACTTTAAACTTTCCCTTCTGTGCAATTTCCAGGGTCTGCAAGTTCATTTGCAAAGCAAATCCTTTTCTTCTTTTTCGTTATAATTGCACTTTTCCCGGCAGCTGTGGATTTACTGGCTGCTAGGATTCGCGATGCTCTTGCCAATACCTAGGAAGCTGGTTGAAATGAAAGTATCCGACCTGATCCAGAGAAAGGTGCCAGGATACCTTGTCCCTCGGTGTCCCCCTAGCTCTAAGTTTTGACAACATCTCCAGTTAGGGACACTCACAGCCCCCTTTGCCCCAAAACACTCCACCCAATCCATCCACCTCACCTCTTTGAGGTCTTCTCTCTTCAAAGGTGTGGTTGGCTTGCACCTTTGTGGAATCCCCACTCAGAGGTGTTTTTGCCAACACTAATTCAAGGCTGTGAGAAGAACTTATTTGTGGAAGGGTATTTGTTTTCCCACCGAGGCAGCCAAAACCACCAGCCTCCCTTGCAGAGGAGGAGAAGAGAGAAGAAGCATTTGTTTCTCGTGATCCCAAGTGGTAGCCCTACAAAACAAAACACTTCCGGGAGACTCCAATCGGGTTTTACTGAGATTCAAGTGTGGGCGCATTTTGTCCTAAAGCCTGGGACCAAGAACCCCAGAAAGGAAACTCCTGATGCACTGAAGGCCGAGGTCAGGCCCTTCTGCCCCCTCAGCAGCTCAAACAGCCAATACAAATACCACAGCCCTGCCCTGAACACCCTTCAGTGCTCTTGAGCTACCAGAAGCCAAGATAAAGCAACTGAAACCCATGCTAAATGCAGGGGAAAGAAACCTCAGCACTGAATGGAAACCAAATCAAACAAGTCCCCACCAACCCGCTTAAAGTGATGAGGACAGAGGTGTTTCATTTTTTTCTTTCTTCTTCTATTTTTTTTGTTTTTCATCTTTAATCCCAAGGAATGAAGAAGTAAGAAAGGGACTGGAAACAGGAGAGAGCCAGTCTGTCCTTACACAGACAAAGACCGTGAGGTCTAAAGCATCTCATCTCTGGGCATGTGCGTTAAGACCATTTTGGCTGTAATGACATAAATCAATTTGTGCGAACTTGAGGGAAAATGTTGGGGAAATTATGAAGATTCAGGGTCATGTCCAGGAACCAGAAGAATCTCAGGAATCCAGGGATTTCTTTTTCTCCATTTCTCTTCTCTAGGTGTCTCTCTCTCTCTCTATGGGTACTTACTCTTCTCCCTCATGGAAGACCATCTTTTCCTTCTTCCTTATCTCCTTGGTGAGAGAGAGACAGCTCCCTGTAGGAGACTTGAGCATATTACAGTATCTTCCCCTGCCTGGGGAAGATATTTTGATTTGTCCCCTTGCGCTAGATGCCATTCTTGGTTCAGACAATTGTGGTCAGAAGGGATGAGTCACATTGGACAAAGGCAGGTATGGAGAAACCACTCCTTCAAATTGTGGGAAGACAATCCAGGGCACCATCGGCCACAAAAAGACACCTCACAATTCTCTCACACACTCAAACTCAGTCATTGCACGTTCTTTCATCCTGGGGGAATTACTATACTTTCATTCATTTATTTGTTTATTCCTTTATGTATTCATCAATATTTGTAGAGTATCCACGATGTGTCTATCATCATTTGTTCTTTTCTTTTCACTTATTTTTTTCCCAATTTTTTCAGTAACTATTTCTTCAAGAAATATACCTATCGTGTGCTTGGGGTTACTAGGATATGCAAGACACACTGGTAAATAAATAGTACCTTCTAACTTTCCTCTAGCAAAGCAATTCTAACCATGCACTAAAAAGGAAATTTAATTCCTTGGGCCGTCCTCAAACTGGAACACAACTTTTATACTCCATCAATCCAAAATGACTTGACCAGAGAAAAAGAAACACTTGGCCTGTTTAATCTGTCTCTTCCTGAAAACCCAACTGGAAGGCTTCTGTGTTCTAACATGACAGGGTCGGCGGCATGGTTGTGAGAAGTCCTTCCCACTCTGGAGCTGAAGAATCTTAAATCAAGTCTATTCATCAGACTAATGACAAAACCATTAGCCAACAAGAAGACAGACACTTCTCAGCGGATACAAGAGTCTTGCAGCCACTCGTAAGTATGATCCCCGTGGAAATGAATTAGGGGCGGAAATAGTGTAAATTCATAACCTCTTCTCGTGGGAGGGGGGCAATGGATGTAATGCCTTCACCCTCTTGTTTCTGAAACAGCTCAAGGACCTGACATGTAAAACACCAATACAATGACTAATATCTAACAGGTGCCCCTCAGACATTAATTACCTAAGGACCTTGATGTATTTCCACCCTGACAGACCAAAAACAGACTGGTTGATACAAGCAGTAAGCAAGACGGGTCAACAAGACAGAACTTCTAAAAAGTTATGATTGACCTGAAGTCCGCAGGCAAAAACTTACCTAGCCAACATTCACCGGCATCTACGATACTCCAGCCACCATGCTAGACACACTCAGCTACAACTGAAGAACCACAAAATAGGATTCAGCCATGTATATGTGGTTTCAGAGTCCACAAATACACCTTACAATAAAATGTCTCAAGGAAGCCAACAGAGGAGCAAAAATCCATCCCCAAAATTGTGCACATGAAAGGGAAAAAAAAAAAAAAATCTGTGGAGCGATGAGATTTTCAGCTGTGCTGTAGGAAAAACGACTTCCTCTCTTCCTCTCTGTAGGGCTTATTTTTTTTCCATGAACCTAAAGTCATGGCAAAGTGACCATGAGACTCAGCCAACATGGCAGCAGACGTGTTGGTTACTGTTCCTTTAAGGAACTTTTCACTTTTAACTCTTCCCTGACTTTGCTGCTCCATCACCACCATGTTACTCTCCTTCTCAGGACTCAGTAAACCAACAAGGAAGGTATTATAAGAACCTGGAGACCTCTGAGAAGGAAGCTACTGAGAGCCAGCAGGGCAATGACAAAAGAAGAATTATAGCCATAGCCGGAGTTGGGTCCTAATTATTAGAAACCCTAATCACCATCGCAATATTTTGCTTAATATCTAACTTCACTCGGCGTAAGTTCCAAGTGGGCAGGACCTGTATTTGCCCCATTTGCTGGTGTGCTCTCAGAGCTCAGCTCCATCACTGGCACAGAATAGATGTTCAATAACTATTTGTTGAATGAAAGGATCTCTATACGTTTGCCTGATTTAATTTTCCCAGCACGATCACGTATCATTGTCCCCATCTTCCTAGTGACAGAACGAATTGATTTCTCTCACTGGGTAGGTATTAATAGCCTATATTATAGGTCAGGAAAGTGAGGCTCAGAGAAGTGAAATAACTTGCCCGAGGACACAGAGTTAAGAAGGAAAATGCAAGACTTTGCTTATGAATGCTGCTCTATTTGTAGTAACCAGGACAGTGCTTGCCACGTAGAAAGGACTCACAAATAATTTTTAATAAATTGAGTAAATAGAAGTACTGAGCTGGGATTCAAGCTCTGGATTGTTCCACTGCACCACACTGCCCTCCCCCCATCCCCCGCCTTGGGTACCATTTCTCTGCTAATACTTCCTAAATTTGTCTTCTGCAAAGAACCACATAGAATGCAAGGGTCTTTGCACCCACTGAAACAGCTAAAGCGGCTCAGTGCTCAGGCTTTGGGATCAGATAGACGTGGGTTCGAGTTTAAACTCTACCGTCAGGTGACCTTGGACGTGCTGTTTTTAACAACTCTGAATCTTAACCTCGATGTGTGATGTTTCTAAGAGGGAGTCCAATTATGATTTCGCTGAACTGGGTTGGGGTGGGGCGGTGAGGCTGCCCTTTGAGACTCTTTATGTCCCAATAAAAACAGAGAGGTTTACAGTGCTGGCAGGCTGGGATTCATGACCTTCTCTATCAAAGGAAAACAGAAATTCTGATTCACAAAGGGAGCTAGAGGAGTATGAATGGAAATCAGGCGAGGTCCCAAGGATCTCCTGACCCTTGGTAGCTACGTCCAATGGTCAAGGTTAATAATAGAAAACTATGGCAATTTTATACATGCCAGGACACCAAGAGAAATAAAGGTCCTGAGAATAAAGGTTTGGGTCATCTCATGGGGCAAACAACCTCACCCAGGGAATCTGAAGTGGGTAATACAGGAGTAATAAATATTAGCCACAACCTTATGAGTAGTTACAGAAACTGATTATATTTTGGTTTTGTGTGTGTGTGTCAGATATATATTTACATATTTTTTAAATTTTTATTTTATATTGGAGTATAGTTGATTAACAATGTTGTGTTCGTTTCAGGTGTACAGCAAAGTGATTCAGTTATCCATATACATGTATCTATTCTTTTTCAAATTCTTTTCCCATTTAGGTTATTAGAGAATACTGAGCAGAGTTCCCTGTGCTATACAGTAGGTCCTTGTTGGTTATCTGTTTTAAATCCAGTAGTGTGTACATTGCTTCCCTTTCTTCCCCCTTTCACCACCTTACGGTATATGGTAGTGGTTAAATTTACCATTTCACAGGTTGCAAGATATCAAAATAGAGTCACAAAAGCACAGAGGACAACTAAACAAGATCCAGGAAACACACACTCTGGCTCCCTGCATTCACTGACAAGATATGGGTTATTTTCCTGCAGGGAGAAGGCAGATTTGTCTCTGTTTGTACAGGGATGTGTGGATGTTTAGTTACAGCATACTTAAAAGTGTGCATATGGAAAAAAACTCAAGTCGGGCTAGTGAAGAGATGGACTGTATTAGTCATACAACGCTCTTGACTGCCTGGCATCCATTCCTCCTTCCAAGAAGCATCCTGTCTGAGGTCAGCATTCCTAGAAGCACAACTGAGATGAGAATTTGTGTGCAAATCATTCATTGAGGGTGTGTTCTCGACCTGTCAGGGAGTGAGGGGAGCAGGGTAGGGAAGGGGAGAAACAGCAAAGATGTGTTTTCAAATGCAGTGTAGCTTCAGCCTGATCCTGTGGGGAGCTCTGGAGTGTAAACTGCACTACAGAGTAAAATATTAGCAGCAGGCTATGCTAGGGGTGGAGGATCGGGAAAGACAACACTCCCAGGCGCCATAAAAGCACCTGCAACAGCCAGCTGAGTGACACACTGTTACAGTTACCTATTATTGTGTAACAACTTATTGCAAAACTCAGCTGCTTACCTAAGTGTCCACTGTCGGATGAATGGATAAAGAAGATGTGGCACATATATACAATGGAATATTACTCAGCCATAAAAAGAAACGAAATTGAGTTATTTGTAGAGAGGTGGATGGAGTCAGAGTCTGTCATACAGAGTGAAGTAAGTCAGAAAGAGAAAAACAAATACCATATGCTAACACATATATATGGAATCTAAGGGAAAAAAAAAAAGGTCATGAAGAACCTAGTGGTAAGACGGTAATAAAGACACAGACCTACTAGAGAATGGACTTGAGGATATGGGGAGGGGGAAGGGTGAGCTGTGACAAAGTGAGAGAGTGGCATGGACATATATACACTACCAAACATAAAATAGATAGCTAGCGGGAAGCAGCCGCATAGCACAGGGAGATCAGCTTGGTGCTTTGTGGCCACCTAGAAGAGTGGGATAGGGAGGGTGGGAGGGAGGGAGATGCAAGAGGGAAGAGATATGGGAACATATGTATATGTATAACTGATTCGCTTTGTTATAAAGCAGAAACTAACACACCATTGTAAAGCAATTATACTCCAATAAAGATGTTAAAAAAAAAAAACTCAGCTGCTTAAAGCAATAATAAATATTTTTTTGCCGCCTGACTTCTGTGGGTCAAGAATTTGGGAGCAGCTGGGTTGGGTGATTCTGGCTCAGAGTCACTCTTAAGGTTGCAGTTTTGATTGGCTGGGACTGTGGTCTCATCTGGAGGCTAGACTGAGGCCGGAGGATCTGCCTCCAAAGTGGGTCATTTGCAAGGCTGGCAAGATGATACTGACTGACATCATCAACTGAGGCTTCCTTGACAGGAAACCTCAGTTTCTCCCCCACAGGGTCCTTTCCACATGCTGCTTGAGTGTCCTCATAACATGACAGCTACTTCCCCCAGAGAAAAGCAAGCCAGGAGACCAAAGAAGACGCATAATGCCTTTCATGAACTAACTCAGAAGCCAGGCACAGTTTCCTGCGGTATAATCTACTGGTCACACAGACCAGGTCTGATTCAATATGAGAGGAGGCTACACAAGGGTGTGGACACCAGGAGGTGAGGATCATGGATCACTGGACAAGCCTGGCTGTCACAGGCATCAAGGGTGTCTGCTCCACATCCAAATTTTATCTCGAGGGATTATGTCTGCTTTGTTGTGCACCTGTGGTTGGGTAGTTCCAGGTGTCCACCTTTCACTACAGAAGTCAAGAGGTACGCCCTTGAAACAGTCATGTGACCTCAGTTCAGCCAGGTGGATGTCCTCTCTCAAGACTTTGCATCCTCAGTGCATTAATTTGCTAGTGGTACCATAACAAAATTCCACGGACTGGGTTGCTTAAACAACAGCCATTTACTTCCCACATCTCTGGAGGCTGGAAGTCCAAGACCAGGGAGCCCACAGAGTTGATGCCTCTCTCCTTGGCTTGCAGGTGGCTGCAGTCTCACTGGCTCCTCATGTGGCTTTTTCCCTGGGTGTGGGTGCATCTCTGGTGTCTCTCTGTGTGTCCAAATTTCCTCTTCTTATAAGGACACCAGTCAGATTGGATTAGAGCCCACCCTAGTGACCTCATCCTGACTTAATTACTTCTTTAAAAGCCTTAACTCTAAATACAATTATATTTTGAGGTATTGGGGGTTAGGGCTTCAACATACGAATTTTGGAGGACACAGTTCAGCCCATAACACTCAGTGAATGTTGCAATAGAAAGAGCAGTTCCAGGTTCTTGACCATGGCAGAAGTGTGCTGTCCTGAATCTTCCTACCATGACGCTGCAGCTGTGGTCCCCGCTCCCCCGCCTCTTTTAGTCTCCACGACTCATTCCCACTTTCTAAACCTAGTTTGCAAAACCTCCTGCCAATTCTGAGAGATCCAGGCTATGCATCGAATAAATTAAGCTCTGCTTCAGCCAGTCGGAGTTGGCTTATGTTTCTTAACAGCCGTGTCCCCTGACCGATACATTGCTTTTTCCATATTTTCTGGAATGAATATATGTTTCTTTTATACTCGGGGGGGGGGGGGCGCAGGGTGTGGAGAAAAGTCATTTTTAAAGTACGAAAGGACTCAGGCTAAATTAAAAATCTTCCTAAGCATGCTTTTCTTCTCGCCTGAATAACATATTTCTCACCTCATTCCGACACAGACATACACAAATCCACTAAGTTAAAAAGAAGGGGGAAGCTGTAAGACCTGTGGGGTTTTGGCAGTGAGTCAAACTACCATTCAGTCTGTTGATTGTTACCCAATACTATGCTTTTCTGACCACTGGCAGAACACCGCTCATACCGATGGCTGGAGATGGAGTATAAGATCCCAGAGACATGAGAACTGTCTCTCGGCCCAGTGTCTACCTTCGCCTTAGAAATGCTCATCAGACTAAAGCCAGAAGAAGCTCAACCCAATGAAACTGTAGAGTCTGTGCCTGCCTGAGATCTGAGTGTTGGAGATTAAACACAGTGAGGTGGTCCAATTTCCATAGTTATTACAGGAAAATCCAACTCTATGCTGTGGGACTAGGAAGGGAAAGAGAGAGAGAGCTAAAATAGTGAGGGCTCTGAGCACATGCCCCAAAGTGAGTACGAGATGTCAGGGTGAATTCGGTCGTCATTCAGCCAGTCCCGGTTCCAATGTGCTCCTGGTGCTGAAGCATCCCCCATGGCTGAATGTCATTCTGGGCCTTAAATATATTTATTTTTCATACAACATGCCCCTTTATACAGCTCGTTCTTCTGGTTCTCAGTACAGAAAGAGATTTTTGATGGTGGAAACAAAACTGGATCTTGTGGGCTTGTGGAGAGAGGAAACAGCAGTCTCTAATATGGGGACTATTACATCCTAGGGGACAGACACTCAAGGATGTCCTTGGACTATGCACATGTCGCCTTATGCCTTCACCCTGCATGGAGTTAACCCCCATGGAAGAAGCCTCTCCTCTGTATGCTGTTGTTGTTGTTTTGTTGTTGCTGTTTTTTCCGAGCTGCCCCAAACTTTTAACCTGTCTTTGCCAGCCCTGCAGAGACCACAGACCAAATGAACGCTGAATGTGTACTGGGTCTCCCCTGCCCCACCCCCAGATAAGTTGGGGTGCTTTTTTTCCCTTTTCTTTAGCAAGCTCACAAAGGACCCCAGGAGGCAGGTGATCTTGAACCTGATAAGAGGCATTCTTCCCTGCTGAAAGGACAGGATGCGAAAGTTAAACCCAGACTGAAGTAAAGAGACATGATAAAGCTCAGTTTAAAGAAAAAGAGGAAGATTTAGAGGGAGAGAGAGAGAAAGGAATATTAAAATATCCCAGGGCAACTGAAAATTATCAACCAAACATGTGAAAATGTTCCAGATAGTTTAGTGATAAGTAGGAAATGGCTGGAAAAACCAACAGTCATAGAAGGAGAAAATTGCAGTTAGAAGGGAGGATTGAATTGAGCTAAGTGTCTGTGTCATAAAGTTTATTATTTTATTAGTTTTAATAGTTGGGTAGATAAGCTAATAGCAATAGGATTTACTTTAAAAATCAACACCGTAGACTCTGCTGTTTATTATTTCGATAGTAATGTGTCTCCAGTGAGGGGAATATTAAATCTCATAAAAAGCCATTCCTGCAGTCAACCCAGGCCCTTTCTGAGTTGCACGCACATGGATTTTCCCCTATTAGTTCACTTCTCTGGCAGGGGTTTTGTTTGGATAATACTTCTAGGGACATTTCTCCTTGGGAGTCTGTGAGAGCCCTTTCAGCTTCCAGTTTGGGTCTTATGACCAATGTGTGGAACTGGAGTTCAACTTCGTCAGAATTCTTTTTTTTAATTTTTAAATTTTTCATTTTTATATAATTTTTAAAGGCTACTTTTCATTTACAGTTATTACAAAATATTGGCTCTATTCACCATGTTGTATAATAACACCCTTGAGCCTATCTTACACCCAGTAGTTTGTACCTCCCACTGCCCCCCTCCCCACTGGTAACCACTAGTTCGTTCTCTATGTCTATGAGTCTGCTTTTTTTTGTTCTTTTTACTAGTTTCTTGTATTTTTTAGATTCTACATGTAAGTGATATCATATAGTATTTGTCGTTCTCTGTCTGATTTATTTCACTAAGCATAATACCCTCCAAGTCCATCCATGTCACTGCAAATGGCAAAATTTTGCTTTTTTATGGCTGAGTGGTATTCCATTGCATACATACACCACATTTTCTTTACCCATTCATCTGCTGATGGACACTTAGGTTGTTTCCATGTCTTGGCAATTGTAAATAATGCTGCTATGAACATTCTCAAAATTCTTTTAGCAAGAGATGACTGGCTCACCTGGATCCTGAATATATAGCATCAATATAATGTAGATGAGGGACTGAGGGTTATAGATGGGACACCCACAGCTCTGGAAAATATTGTGAGAGTTAAAAGAAATAGCACATTTACTTACTTAGAACAGTGCCTGGCAAATCCTGAATGAATGCCAGCGATGCAGGGAAATGGTAAGTGTAGCAGATGACTGTGGGTTCTGGGGTCAGATGGCTAGGTCACAAGTCCAGGCTCTGATCTTCATGTAGTTTCAAAGTATTTCCCCACAAGATACTAACTACAAAGGGAAAAATAGATACCACCTTCACTGAGTGATCAAAGCTAACCTCACCAGTCACAGAACAAATCTTGACGTCACATGCCTCCTGCTATGACGCACTGAGAGGTACACATCACTTCTATGGAGTTCCTGTCCAAAGCACATCACATAAATCTAATGTGACACATCCAAATGGTTGAACGTTCTACAAAATAACTGGCCTGTACTCTTTAAAACTGTCAGTGGCATGAGACACAAAGAGAGACTGAGGACTCTCCCAGATTCACAGAGACTCAAGATGCAAGTGAATGCCCTAAGTGATTCAAATTTTTTTCCCTTTTCCTTCTCTTTTTTTCTTATTTTACTTTGTTTTTTGCCTCTCTCTCTTCCTCTTTCTCCCTCTCTCCCTCTCTCTCTCAATACTATTTCTTTTCACTTTCAAAATATAAAGAACAAAATAAAGACAAACGTTGCAAGTTTTTTAAAAATTCAAAATTTTTTTCTTTACTTTTTCTTCTCTTTTTTTCTTATTTTACTTGTTTTTGCCCTCTCTCTCTCTCTCACTCTCTCCCTCCCTCTCTTCCTCCCTCCCTCCTCTTTCTTCTTTCTTATCATTTTGCTATAAAGGACATTATTGGGACAATCTGTCAATTGGTAAAATATAGACTAAGTCTACAGACTAGATAGTAATATTTTATCTGTATCTATATCAATTCCCTGATTTTAATAGCTGTACTGTGATTATGTAAGGGATCATCCTTATTTTTAGGAAATAAACACTAAAGTATTTAGAGGTAAAAAGGCATTAGGTCTGCAACTGAATCTCAAATGGTTTAAAAGAAGTTGGGGGAGAGTAAAGTAAATGTGACAAAGTATTAATACTGGGGGCACGGGGTAAAGAGTCTACAGGGATTCTTCAAAACTTCTGTGCAAGTCTGAACTTATGTCAAAATAAAAAGTTGAAGGGGAAAAAAAAAAAAAAAATCTCAGCTCTGCCACTTTGGAATTCTGTATAACTTGACTTCTTTGAGCCTCAGTTTCCTCAACTCAAATTAGGGATTTTAGTACCAGCATGTGGGACATTTTCTTTCGGGTGACATGGCTAAAGCAGTAAAATATTAAATCCTTAAGCTTTTTCTTGAGTGAGGAGATGGGTTACAGAGACAGGAATAGGATAGAAGTCTGGGGCATCAATTACACATGTTTCTTAGTAATAAGAACCGTGATTTTACATTTGGCCATGGCTATTCCGTCCAATGAGCTGTGTCAAATCAGATAAAGTAGAGGCTCCTTCTTGAAATCGTGCTCCCCTTTCAAGGCTGTTGTGGGAATTAAATGAGATCATCCATGGAGAGGGCTGATGGCAGTGCCCAGCACATAGTAGGAGGTCGAGTCATGGTGGCAGATACTGTCGCCATGATTGGTGCTTTCATTAATTCATCAGCATCAGGCTGCTCTGATTTATGATTCCTGGAGGGTAGGAAGCTTCCACTGTGCCTCACCACTGTGTGCTTTGCTCTTGCCTGCCCGTCAAGTGGAAGTTCCTTCCAGAAAGTCAGGTTTGCCCAGAGAGTGACATTCTGGCCAGGCTGCCAGACAAATGATACCACCCGCCAGCCTCATCAAAGTCTCAGCTGGGTGGCTGTTAAAGCCAAGGCTAGGACTCAAAGCACTTTTTTTGAAACCCACACACCTGGTTGAGGGTTCACGGTGAGCAAAACCAAGCCAAAGTGACTGCGGAAGGTAAAGTGGTCTGAAATTAACAAGGTCTTGATCTAGCTCTTCCGAACCAGAGCACTGCAATTTTCTGCCTTTTATAAGAATGCCCTGTGGACTTCTTCCTGCCTCTTCCTCACCAGCTCTCCTGATCCCTTTGCCACAGCACACACACCCTGGCTGTCTAGGCTCTGAAAAACCACTCACTTGCTAAAGTAATCTGAGTCCTAATTTCTCTAGCCCCTGTGTTTCCAAAAATTCTCCAAGAAAAGCGCCTCGCCACTACGGGGTGGAAGTCATTCTCAGGCCACCCCGAGAGAGGTCTCAATGAATTGGTCTTGGGCCATAGGGAGCTATAACATCCAAGGGGCAAGGCAAAGGATGGTCTGAAAGGCTGAGCCCCTTCATGAGAATCAGGACTTCTGCAGAGCCAAGAATCCAACATTGCTCACAGGCACCAAAGGAAAAGCATCAGAACATTTATGCAAAGGGGCTCTCAACCCAGCATTTCAGAAGGAAGTCCATCAAAGCTCACCATGGTTCTACACCCGTGCATTCCCTCTGCCTGGAACTTATATCGCCACCTTCTTTGCTTGGCTAATAACATGTCCTCTTCTTCAGGGAGAACTTTGTCTCCTAAAGCCCTAAATTGGATTCTCTCCCACTGCTAGGCACTCCCACACCCTGTGCTTCCCTTCAGGAACATCCCTTATACTTAATTGTAATTGCTCATGTAACGAATTGACGCTGGGGCTCTAAAAATCATAGCCAATGTTTACCGAGCCATGTTCTTTGCATATATTAACTCTTTCAGTCTCTTGAAGATCCTCTGAAGTTGGTGCTATTATAACTATCCCACTTCAAGGATGAGGAAACTGAGGACCAAGGAAGTGCAGCAATTCGCCCAAAGTCACACAGAGAGAAAGGGACTGAACCCAGGAGCAAGGCTAGGCTGTCCTGTTACAGTTTTGCATGAATAAATATTCGCTGTACGCTCTATGTTCACACATCCCTAGAGAAGGTGCCTCCCCTCAGAATCTGGAAGAAAACAACAATGGGAGAACACTGGCTGGGAGACAGAGCAAATAACCACAGTGTGTAGCAAGCATCTGTGCTCTTTACCAAATATCTGCATTTCCCCACTCCCGGTCACAGGAAGGTTCTCACTTCCTGGGCCCCTGGGGTTAGGCGGGGCCATGTGACTAGTTCTGGCCAATGGTCTGTGAGCAGAAGTTCCATGTGTCATGTCCAGGCCACGATATTTAACAGCCAATGTGAGAACATTCAAAATTCTCTTGCTCTCTGCCATGAAAATTGACCTTGTTGGAGATGGTGGCTCTTCCATCAGCCCGGGTCTCTGAGTGATTCCAACGAGCAGAATCCCCCTGAGATCCATGATAGACAAACAAGTAATGTGAGTATCAAGTACGATGTGATGGTTCAGGCCACTGGGATTTTTTTTAGGTCAGCATAATCTAGCATGTATCCTATCCAACACATGATGAAAGCAAAACAATATAATTAAATGATAGCTAGATGCTTTTAATTATATTAGAGTTAATATAATTATAGTGATATTCTATTTCAAGCCTCTGAACCCAAGCTCTCCTCTCTCTTTGGCAAAAAAGAGGTATAGCAAGTTATAGAGAGGAGTTAGATGCTAGCACCAAACTCCCTGGAGTTATCAGAATGATTAAATGAGCATTAAAAGGAAATAATTTCTCACTTGGGATTCAACTTTAATGTAAGTACAACCTAAATCATACAGTAGTTAAAATCCCACAAATAGGGTTGATCACAATTGGGACAACCCTCCATCCAATATCCTGTGACCCACATGCCAAGGATAATTTGGGAATGTGGGTGGAAGCCGAGGGAACAAATGACATTCCTTCTACATCTCTTTCAATGCTTCCTCACTCTTCCAAAAGTTCCGTGGATGCACTCCAGAAAACCGTAATTAGAAATCCAGATGAAATTTTCTCTTCCAAGAATTCAAAGGTAATTACGAAAAAGAGAGTTCTATTGTGCCATAACAGATTAGAACTCTCCCCTTCATGACCCGCAGCATTTCCCTGATGGCCGGTGGCCACTTGAATATTCTTGAGTTGTAGGACAGCCAGGTTTTATAGCCTAGAGCAGCATCCCTTAAAGTACGATACTTGACCCCCCAAATCAAAATCACCTGGGGAGTTTGTAATACATGCAGATTCTCTGACCTCCTGAATCAGACTCTTCTAGGTATGGGGGACTGGGAATGTCCATTTTTATCAGATTCCTTGGGGGTTCTGGTACAATTAAAGGTTGAGAAGTTCTGCTTTAAACTATATTTGCTAGGAAAACAGGGAACCAGTCTTCTGGATATTTGTGGAAAAGTCCAAGTCCAGCCCGCCTTGAGGATATTGTGAAGACTCATAAGTTGGCTCACCGGTTTCCAAGAAGAGCCAAGGTATCCAGGTGAACAGAAAGGTGGTCAAACACATGTAAACCCTTCTGCCACAGGGTCCCATCTCCGTTCCTGGAGTAGACTGCACAGATCAGCCAATAAGCACACAGTTTCCCTCGAGTACTGGTATTGGTCCAGCAGTGAACATCAGGCTCAGGTAGATGAAAGAGAATGATCTATAGTCCATGCCTTGGGGAAAGTTTCAAGGTTTTTCATTCTCTCCTTCCAGATGGGACAATGGTGCACATAGACTCACTTGCTATTGGCAGCCTTGTTGTAACTAAGAGGAGAGAGAGAATGAGGAAGAAGGACGAGGAGGAGGAGGAGGGGTAGGAATCTTGCAGAGGAGAAAGACAGAAAGCACCCAGATTCCCAATTATATCACTGATCACACTGAATCTGCAGTCTGTCCTTCCTCTGATCTTCCAGGTACGGAAGATAAGAATTTCATGTATTGTTTAAGTCGATATGACTCAGGATTTTCTGTTACTTGCTGCCCAAAGCATTCTTTCTGATATTTACAATCATTGTCACCAACAATAACATCATTTTTAAGGGTCAGCGTAGCATTTGCTTTTCTCCATGGAAAGCATGATGAAACTTAGTGTGTCCTTACTCAGTACATACAGCTGTTCAATTCTGGAAAACTGACACTGTTCTGGAATCTGTATTGCGAAGGAAAGAAAGGTAGAACTCAGAACTGGTCCTCATCCCAGCTCTACCACTGACACCGTTGTATGTGACTTCAGATGAACCCCAAGGTCCATTTTTCACATCAGTAGAATGAATGGGTAGAATTAAGTGCCCTCTATCTACTCCAAGGGTCTTAAATGAGGGACCACAACTGGCAGTCCATGACCATCATTAGTGGTCCTATTAATGAGGGAGGAGAGAGCCCCCAGACTACTTTTAAAACTGTGCATTCGATGACAATCTTTTTGAAAGCAGATTGCTCATGAGAATCAAGGTTTTGGGATTCTTTTGATGCATCAGAACAACTGTCAACACTGGACCCACATGTCCACATGGCAACCAGTGGCTAGGGGTCAGTGGCTGCTCACTTTAATTGAGGCATGTCCCCTGACTCCCCTCAACTCCCCATTGCCTCCCAGCACTGAGACTGAGTGTCAGCTGTCTTTTATCATCTTACACTCAGCTCACTTGTTCACTTACATTTCCTGCCCAGCCTGGGTGAACATGGACTTTGCAACCCCGGATCTAAGACCATCGTCTAACGCTCTGGGATCCAAATTCCAATTCTTGTCTTCACATCACATCCTCATCCAGAAAGCAGGACCCCAGCAGCCTTGAGAAACCATCAGGAAAGACAACCCCCGACTCCACTCACCCGAGGTCTTTCTTGAGGGTCAGCTTGTTTCTGAGTGGTGCTTTCCATTTCTTCTTTGGACACGTCTGTTTCTTTCCTGCTTTGAGGTCTGTTTTCCAGCTCACTGGCGGTCAGTTCCTTGGGCTAGATGAAGTAGGATTTTCCGTAATCGCCACCTCTCCTGAGCCAGTTTGGACGTTGGGGTTTGTATTTGGGTCATTAAGTTATTCACTGCTGGGGAGCTGGCACTTTCAAAACTTGTAGAATAAACAAACACGTCTGCCTCTCTAGCACGGATTTCAACAAATGTTCTGATTCCAAATCAGAACATTTTTGCCTAAAAACAACAGTCTTAAATAATCAATGTGTTCCCTTTAGATATCTGAAGCTTAACTCATAGTAACTTAACTGGAACCTCCTAGTCTTGAGTTTGGGTGACTTGGTTGAAAGTATCTGCTGGCCCTCCTGGAGACTCATAGCATCTATTACTGAACTGGACAGTGGGCCATTATCTGCATTTCTTATCTAGGCTTGGGCAAATCCCTTCTGGTGTTAGCCTCAGCTTTCCCCTCTGCACGACAAGAAGGGGGTAAACTAAATTGATGGTTTACAAATTGTGTTTCACAGAACCTCAGAATTGTTCAAGGGACCCTTGCAGAAGTGCTGGGGAAACATAGTAGATAAGAACTGGGACTGCCCTTTTCAAACACTGGGGCTTTGCTGTGTTCTGTTTGATATGTTACAATGATTTATTAGGGGGGAAAATGTGTCGTTCAATGAAAGAAAAAAGAGAGGGGAGGGAGGGAGGAGGGGGGAGGGAGGGAGGGAGGTACATTGTAGTTTCAATGAATTAGGGCTTCAAGTATATCTTGGGGATACCCAAGAGGAGAGCTTTGGGATCTATATGGTTGGCATTTAGCCAGTCTAGAGTCTACAGAATCTCAATTATCCAGGATTGAGAAGCAGGTCACCATAAGGACCATGCCTTTCAAGTTATAAAACCACCTTGCCAATTCAACAAAGTTTTGTAAACTGCACCACAGTGAGCCTAGGGCACAAAGAACAGATGATAAAAGACACTCCCCCCCCCAAGTCATCAAACAAGAGATATCATACACAATGCCTGCTCCCCACCCCAGTCCAATCAATTGTCCTTCATTAAAATCTTATTAATATAATCATCATTATTGATATGATGGCTGTCACTTGCTGAGACCCAGCTTTGCATATCCTCTACCGTATTATATTTTCTTATAAGTAGCTGTTTGAATCCCCATTTTACAATTGGTGAAACTGAGGCTCAGAGAGGTTAATTAACTTTCTCAAGGTCACAGAGTTAGAAACAAAACTGGGAATCCAAATTGTTCTGATGCCAGAGCCCTGCCTCCCTTATAAAGGAATGTAACCCAGGAAGATCTAAGGAGACCGATTTCATTGCTTCTGACCACTTTCAGGAAAGATGCAACCAGCCCAGGGTTGTTGGTAATTGGATCTCTGCTTAAAGCAGCCCTTTATCCCCAACTCCCTGCCTCCTGGACTTCTTTCAGAAAGAGAATATATTTTTCACTTTTGAAATCACTGGTGTGTTTGAGAATGGCCCGAGGTCTCTCTCATGTCTTAAAGCCTAGCAAGTCAAATTTAAATTCTTTACCTTCCCGGTCTCTGGACATTAGTGGACCAAACCCAGTTGGCTGAGCTTGGTCTCAGGCTCTGCTCCTAGTTCTCAAACCTGACCCCATCCTATGAAGACCAGTCCTGGGATGCCTTTTTGAAGACGAGACTACACAGAATCCAATTCCACTCTACTCCCCAACCCCTCAGCCCATGATGGACCCCAGGCTGACTTTCCCCAAGTAGCCCAAGGTCCCAACAATGAAATTGCAACAGCCACCCCCATTCCCCGTTGCTCATCTTGCCTCTTGGCCAGCTCTCAGCCTATAATTCTTTCCAAACTCGCCTGTATAAAATAATCATGTACATGAAGTAAAACAGGAGTCTCATATACACACTTAATAACTCTTGTGTACTATACAAGAGGGAATTCCACTTTATAACCCCCAGAGCTTTTGAATGGTTCTCATTTAGCTTTGCATTCCCAGTGCACGATCTAAAACTTCTCTCTCTCTGTCCCAGCCAGTTGCTGCCTTTTGAAACTGTTGTGTCTCCAGATTCCTTGGGACCATTTCATCTCCATCTCTGCTTCTAATTGGGGGATTTAAGTATTGCTGTTTAGCCCTAGAGCTAAATGTCAGGGTTTCACTTAAAATCCCATATTTTGGGAACTGAGCACATTTGTACTGGGAAAGCTGCAAGTGTGAGCATGTCACAGTAAATGGAGTTAAATGGATCATCTAATCCTTTCAGCCACAAGCTCAATCGCAGGGTGAGAAAGTGGGTTTCCACCCCTGGTATTCGACAAGTGCCCTGTGTGACCTCAACCACATCACTGGTCCTTCTTGGACCTCCTTTCTTAAAGGGAGTCCTTCGGCATTAGGTGGCAATTCTTCTGCATCTTCCAGGCAGTTAATCAGGCAATACTTATCATCGAAGTCTTAGGTTTTAGGGGGATAGTCAATATCAAATCGTCTCTTACACTGACCCCATGGATACGGTCATATTTCCCAAAATAGCAGAAACAATATCTGGGGGGGGGGTTAATTAGCTTTATAAAATATGCATAAACCGTGTCACCTAATACTGTGCAGGACAGGAACCAAGGGATGCAATTAATTCACTGTATTAATCTGTACACTGAGCAAATATCCGGGACTACCTGGTCTTTGCCTGATGCAGTGCCGGGTACTGAAAAGACAGATGGGCCAGATGCAGCCTCCTGGATCAATTCAGTTTCATCTCACTCCCCAGCTTGCTCTACTCTGGCCACGGCGGCTTGCCTTATGTTCTTGGAACACGCCGATGCTGTTCCTGCCTCAGTGTCTTTGCACTTGCTATCCCCTCCACCTGGGATGCCCCCTCTTCTAGTTGTCAGTTGCCTTTTGGATCTCAGCTCAAATGGCTCCTTTCAGTAGAGACCTTCCTTCACCACCCCTCCCCTTAACACTCCCACTTTTCTCTCGCTGCTATAGCACCTTCACAGCGTGTGCCTCTATACGGAATCATGCTTGTTAGGTGATTGCTTTCTGGGTTATTAACCAGTATCCTTCTCTCCCAAAGTGTAAGCTCCTTGAAATCAGAGACCTTCTCTATTATACTACCTGTCTCTTCAAGGTCTAGAAGAGCGCCTGGCATATAGAGAAATTCACTCCATAATCTAAATATAGAGAAATGACTCCATAATCAAATGAGTTTTACAGCTACATTTTTTTCCCCCTAAAACACATCTAGTTAATCTGTCAAACCCAACTTTGATTGTTCCCTTCAATGATATCAACATCCCCAGGGATGCAATTCCTTCTAGAACAGTGTATTTCAAATATGGTAGAACCACATAACTCTTAAGTGAAAAGAAATCCTAATAAATAAAGCAGTTACCATGGAGGCAAGGGTGCTCTGGTTGAGACAAAGGTTGGGGGTCTGGAACCCCATCCATTTCCCCGCTCCCCAATCCTACCCTAAGACGCCTTTGTAGCCCCACCTGGGACAAACTGTGCTATTTCAGTTTGAAGGAAACTTCATTTTTGCAAATGCTGGTAGGTATACCATGGACCAAAAGGGAGCTTCTGTGACCAAGTTTAGGAAATATGTAATTATTTTTAATAAATATGTATTAAGTGGACACTACATCCCAGAAATTGTGCTGGTTTCTGGGATACAGTAGAGGAAAAAAAAGGTACAAGTCCTCTACTCATGGACCTCATAATCTAGGGATTAAAGAAAAGTCTACTGGTTAAAGAGAATAAATGGGATTTTTCCCTCATGGACCATGCAATGCATCAGTTCGAAGGTACACTGGGAATATCTGGATACACATTTTGCCCAAAGCTACTGGGCATGTCATGGATCTAGTGTTCCACAAAGCAGGCTTTGGGAAATGCTTGTCAAGACCACCTGCTGTGAGCATCATAAGAAAACGAACTCTACACCATTGCCAATTTTCAAAGCATTCCAACATTTAAAAAAATGTATATAATCCTAGATGACTCAACTAATTTGATCTCTGACGATTCATAAGGCATTTTGAGAACTCCTCTGTCTTGGATCATCCTCTCGACGTGGGTCATCCTCGTACTTGGAGTATGATGACATATCCATTATGAGACCCCCCCCCATCTGGCTGGTCGGTGACTGGAGGGCCTTGTTCTGCATTTACATCAGTGTATGGTTCTGTCTTTGGAGTCACTTCTTATAGGAAATGCACTTCTTAGACCGGAAATGCCTGTAGAGAGATTTCAGCCATAAAATATACACTCTCCCCACACTCAAATCCGGCAGAAAAATCCAATCGAAAGAGAGATTTCCGCTTTCTCCCATCCCTGCCTGCGGACACAATTAGCTGCTTCTTCCTATGTATTTACAGAACACTGTACCTATAACGATCTGTAGCATTTATCACAGTAGCTTTTTTTTTTTTATACAGCAGGTTCTTATTAGTCATCCATTTTATACACATCAGTGTATACATGTCAATCCCAATCTCCCAATTCATCACACCACCACCACCACCCCCCGCTGCTTTCCCCCCTTGCTGTCCATACGTTTGTTCTCTACATCTGTGTCTCAATTTCTGCCCAGCAAACCGGTTCATCTGTACCATCTTTCTAGGTTCCACATATATGTGTTAATATGCGATATTTGTTTTTCTCTTTCTGACTTACTTCACTCTGTATGACAGTTTCTAGATTCAGCCACGTCTCTACAAATGACCCAATTTCGTTCCTTTTTATAGCTGAGTAATACTCCATTGTATATATGTACCACATCTTCTTTATCCATTCGTCTGTCGATGGGCATTTAGGTTGCTTCCATGACCTGGCTATTGTAAATAGTGCTGCAATGAACACTTTGGTAGATGACTCTTTTTGAACTATGGTTTTATCAGGGTATATGCCCAGTAGTGGGATTGCTGGGTCATATGGTAGCTCTATTTTTCATTTTTTAAGGAACGTCCATACTGTTCTCCATAGTGCCTGTACCAATTTACATTCCCATCAACAGTGCAAGAGGGTTCCCTTTTCTCCACACCCTCTCCAGCATTTGTTGTTTGTAGATTTTCTGATGATGCCCATTCTAACTGGTGTGAGGTGATACTTCACTGCAGTTTTGATTTGCATTTCTCTAATAATTAGTGATGTTGAGCAGCATTTCATGTGCTTCTTGGCCATCTGTATGTCCTCTTTGGAGAAATGTCTATTTAGGTCTTCTGCCCATTTTTGGATTGGGTTGTTTGTTTTTTTAATATTGAGTTGCATGAGCTGTTTATATATTTTGGAGATTAATCCTTTGTCCGTTGATTCGTTTGCAAATGTTTTTTCCCATTCTGAGGGTTGTCTTTTCATCTTGTTTGTAGTTTCCTTTGCTTTGCAAAAGGCTTTAAGTTTCATTAGGTCCCATTTGTTTATTTTTGGTTTTATTTCCATTACTCTAGGAGGTGGATCAAAAAAGATCTTGCTGTGATTTCTGTCAAAGAGTGTTCTTCCTATGTTTTCCTCTAAGAGTTTTATAGTGTCCAGTTTTACATTTAGGTCTCTAATCCATTTTGAGTTTATTTTTGTGTATGGTGTTAGGGAGTGTTCTAATTTCATTCTTTTACATGTAGCTGTCCAGTTTTCCCAGCACCACTTATTGAAGACACGGTCTTTTCTCCATTGTATATCCTTGCCTCCTTTGTCATAGATTAGTTGACCATAGGTGCGTGGGTTTATCTCTGGGCTTTCTATCCTGTTCCATTGATCTATATTTCTGTTTTTGTGCCAGTACCATATTGTCTTGATTACTGTAGCTTTGTAGTATAGTCTGAAGTCAGGGAGTCTGATTCGTCCAGCTGTTTTTTTCCCTCAAGACTGCTTTGGCTTTTCGGGGTCTTTTGTGTCTCCATACAAATTTTAAGATTTTTTGTTCTAGTTTCCTAAAAAATGCCATTGGTAATTTGATAGGGATTGCACTGAATCTGTAGATTACTTTGGGTAGTATAGTCATTTTCACAATATTGATTCTTCCAATCCAAGAACGTGGTATATCTCTCCATCTGTTGGTATCATCTTTCATTTCTTTCAACAGTGTCTTATAGTTTTCTGCATACAGGTCTTTTGTCTCCTTAGGTAGGTTTATTCCTAGGTATTTTATTCTTTTTGTTGCATTGGTAAATGGGAGTGTTTCCTTAAATTCTCTTTCAGATTTTTCATCATTAGTGTATAGGAATGCAAGAGATTTCTGTGCATTAATTTTGTATCCTGCAACTTACCAAATTCATTGATTAGCTCTAGTAGTTTTCTGGTGGCATCTTTAGGATTCTCTATGTATAATATCATGTCATCTACAAACAGTGACAGTTTTACTTCTTCTTTTCCAATTTGTATTCCTTTTATTTCTTTTTCTTCTCTGATGGCCGTGGCTAGGACTTCCAAAACTATGTTGAATAATAGTGGTGAGACTGGACATCCTTGCCTTGTTCCTGATCTTAGAGGAATGATTTCAGTTTTTCACCATTGAGAATGATGTTTGCTGTGGGTTTGTCATATATGGCCTTTATTATGTTGAGGTAGGTTCCCTCTATGCCCACTTTCTGGAGAGTTTTTATCATAAATGGGTGTTGAATTTTGTCAAAAGCTTTTCCTGCATCTATTGAGATGATCATATGGTTTTTATTCTTCAATCTTTTAATAGGGTGTATCACACTGATTGATTTGTGTATATTGAAGAATCCTTGCATTCCTGGGACAAATCCCACTTGACCATGGTGTATGATCCTTTTAATGTGTTGTTGGATTCTGTTTGCTAGTATTTTGTTGAGGATTTTTGCATCTATGTTCCTCAGCGATATTGGCCTGTAGTTTTCTTTCTTTGTGACATCTTTGTCTGGTTTTGGTATCAGGGTGATGGTGGCCTCATAGAATGAGTTTGGGAGTGTTCCTTCCTCTGCAATTTTTTGGTAGAGTTTGAGAAGGATGGGTGTTATCTCTTCTCTAAATGTTTGATAGAATTCACCTGTGAAGCCATCTGGTCCTGGACTTTTGTTTGTTGGAAGAGTTTTAATCACAGTTTCTATTTCATTACTTGTGATTATGTGATTGGTCTGTTCATATTTTCTATTTCTTCCTGGTTCAGTCTTGGAAGGTTATACCTTTCTAAGAATTTGTCCGTTTCTTCCAGGTTGTCCATTTTATTGGCATAGAGTTGCTTGTAGTAGTCTCTTAGGATTCTTTGTATTTCTGCGGTGTCTGTTGTAACTTCTCCTTTTTCATTTCTAATTTTATTGATTTGAGCGCTCTCCCTCTTTTTCTTGATGAGTATGGCTAATGGCTTATCAATTTTGTTTATATTCTCAAAGAACCAGCTTTTAGTTTTATTGATCTTTGCTATTGTTTTCTTTGTTTCTATTTCATTTATTTCTGCTCTGATCTTTCCTTCTGCTAACTTTGGGTTTTGTTTGTTCTTCTTTCTCTAGTTCCTTTAGGTGTAAGGTTAGATTGTTTATTTGAGATGTTTCTTGTTTCTTGAGGTAGGCTTGTATAGCTATAAACTTGCCTCTTAGAACTGCTTTTCCTGCATCCCATAGGTTTTGGATCATCGTGTTTTCATTATCATTTGTCTCTAGGTATTTTTTTATTTCCATTTTGATTTCTTCAGTGATCTCTTGGTTATTTAGTAATGTATTGTTTAGCTTCCATGTGTTTGCGCTTTTTACGTTTTTTTCCCTGTAACTGATTTCTAATCTCATAGCGTTGTGGTCAGAAAAGATGCTTGATATGATTTCAATTGTCTTAAATTTACTAAGGCTTGATTTGTGACCCAAGATGTGATCTATCCTGGAGAATGTTCCGTGCACACTTGAGAAGAAAGTGTAATCTGCTGTTCTTGGATGGAATGTCCTATAAATATCAACTAAATCTATCTGGTCTATTGTGTCATTTAAAGCTTGTGTTTCCTTATTAATTTTCTGTTTGGATGATCTGTCCATTGGTGTAAGTGAGGTGTCAAAGTCCCCCACTATTATTGTGTTACTGTCAATTTCCTCTTTTATAGCTGTTAGCAGTTGCCTTATGTATTGAGGTGCTCCTATGGTGGGTGCATATATATTTATAATTGTTATATCTTCTTCGTGGGTTGATCCCTTGATCATTATGTAGTGTCCTTCCTTGTCTCTTGTAACATTCTTTATTTTAAAGTCTATTTTATCTGATATGAGTATAGCTACTCCAGCTTTCTTTTGATTTCCATTTGCATGGAATATCTTTTTCCATTCCCTCACTTTCAGTCTGAATGTGTCCCTAGGTATGAAGTGGGTCTCTTGTAGACAGCATTTAGATGGGTCTTGTTTTTGTATCCATTCAGCAAGTCTGTGCCTTTTGGTTGGAGCATTTAATCCATTCACCTTTAAGGTAATTATCGATATGTATGTTCCTATTACCATTTTCTTAATTGTTTGGGGTTGTTTTTGTAGGTCCTTTTCTTATCTTGTGTTTCTCAATTAGAGAAGTTCCTTTAGCATTTGTTGTAGAGCTGGTTTGGTGGTGCTGAATTCTCTTAGCTTTTGCTTGTCTGTAAAGCTTTTGATTTCTCCATCAAATCTGAATGAGATCCTTGCCGGGTAGAGTAATCTTGGTTGTAGGTTCTTCCCTTTCATCACTTTAAGTATATCATGCCACTCCCTTCTGGCTTGTAGAGTTTCTGCTGAGAAATCAGCTGTTAACCTTATGGGAGTTCCCTTGTATGTTATTTGTCATTTTTCCCTTGCTGCTTTCAATAATTTTTCTTTTTCTTTAATTTTTGCCAATTTGATTACTATATGTCTTGGCGTGTTTCTCCTTGGGTTTATCCTGTGCTTCCTCGACTTGGGTGGCTATTTCCTTTCCCATGCTAGGGAAGTTTTCGACTATAATCTCCTCTAATATTTTCTCGGGTCCTTTCTCTCTCTCTTCTCCTTCTGGGACCTCTATAATGCGAATGTTGTTGCGTTTAATGTTGTCCCAGAGGTCTCTTAGGCTGTTTTCATTTCTTTTCATTCTTTTTTCTTTATTCTGTTCCACAGCAGTGAATTCCACCATTCTGTCTTCCAGGTCACTTATCCGTTCTTCTGCCTCAGTTATTCTGCTATTGATTCCTTCTAGTGTAGTTTTCATTTCAGTTATTGTATTGTTCATCTCTGTTTGTTTGTTCTTTAATTCTTCTAGGTCTTTGTTAAACATTTCTTGCATCCTCTCAACCTTTGCCTCCATTCTTCTTCTGAGGTCCTGGATTATCTTCACTATCATTATTCTGAATTCTTTTTCTGGAAGGTTGCCTATCTCCACTTCATTTAGTTGTTTTTCTGGGGTTTTATCTTGTTCCTTCATCTGGTACATAGCCCTCTGCCTTTTCATCTTGTCTATCTTTCTGTGGATGTGGCTTTTGTTCCACAGGCTGCAGGATTGTAGTTCTTCTTGCTTCTGCTGTCTGCCCTCTATCACAGTAGTTATTATTCATGACAACCATGCAGGGTTCCCTATTTTCCACCAGGCACTTTGCAAAATATTTTCCATGTATTATTGCTTCTTTTCCCAACTCATAAGTGGCAGATACTATCACCACTCCTGTTTTAAAGATGAGAACACTGGGGCTCAGAAAGGCTAAATAACTTGCCCTAAAAATATGAAGAGTAAATGGAAGACCAAAATTTGAATCCAAGCTAATCTGATTCCCAAGTCCACACTCTCTCCTCTACATTTCCCAATTCATGGCTTAAGGTTCCGTCACCTCCAGCTTAGGTCTTCAGTTTCTTGAGTGATTTCTTTGAGTTTCAAACAACACCTAACACAGTTCATGGTACCTCGTGAGTGCTCAGCAGAGACTAATTGAATGAGCTGCGAGAGGCAACATGGTACCAAGGAACGAGCTTTGGGTTAGAAAGCAAGAAAACTGGATCCTTCTCCAGGCTTTGTAACTAATCCATGATGTGACCTGAGCAAGCCCCTTCCTCCTTTCTGCACCTTTGTCTTCCCATCTGTAAAATGTGAGGACTGGAAGAGATGATTTCTAACATGATCCCTCCGTCTTAGTCCAAGTGACCTACAGTGCAAGCTGCTGCCACATTTTTTTTTTTTAATGGGAATTCCCAAGAGGATAGAGATGGCGTTGTCTATTCCCGACATCCTTAGCGCTTACCAGAGGGCCAGGCACAGAGTCGATGCTCAGTCAGTACTTGTCAAATGAATGAATAATGAATGAATGAATGAATGAATGGATACTGACACCCACTCGAACCTCTGCTGAGAATAACCTAGAAACACCTCCCACACCCCAAATCCCAGAAAGAAGCAAAAGCCATTTCCTTGTAAGGGAAGATAGATCCACCAGTGAACCGCAGCACAGACCCAAGCCTTCAAGAATGGGAGTGGCTGGAGGCCAGCCAATAGGGGCAGACGGAAGCTGGGGAGGAGGGGGAGGCCTCTCAGATCCCCCTCCCCACCCCACACCCCACCCATGAACTTCAAATTCCTGGGTCAGACCTTTCATCACTAGCATGGAACCTCTGGAAAATATACATGAGAAGGGTCCAAGTCTAGTTTTTGCAAGGTCTTTGCCCCATCTCTCACCCTCCCCTGACACAGACGAAGAAGAGATCAAGAAGCCAAGAGACAGAACACTGTAAAAACCCCTTTGTGCAAAATAAATAAATAAATAAGTCGATCCAAGACCTCATCTTTCTAGTTATAAAAACATGTTTTCTTTGCTTTCTGACCCTCTAGCATTTTGGAGTTTGGGGAGTTCACTGGGTGCCTAGTGTCCATGAACACTTGGAAAGTTCATCACCCTGACCCTTCTTGGCTGTCAAATCTTAACACTTGTGGCTGGAAAGTACTTTGGCTTTGGAAAAAACAAAAAAATCTGGTTTTGTTTTTGTTTTTGTTTCCAAACATCCTCATCACTGAGCTCCCACTTTGGGACTTTGTGCTGGGTTTTCTCTGATAGCTTATAGATTCGCAAACACATAGCCAGAGTTTTCCTTTTCCCATGGACTCTGTGGAATTCACCTGCAAACTTGGTGATTATTTATGTTCTAACATACTTTCGGTCAAGCCACCCAGGACTTCATATCCACAGGAAAACTGACAAATCCAATCAACTCTCCAAATACCGTTCTGTAAAGTCTTATTCATTTGGATGCCATCAGTTCAGAATTTTTGGATAATTCAGACAGTCTGGATGGAAGTTGCTTTTTGCACAGCTCTACCAAAAAAAAAAGTTTCTTAAGAAATTGATAATGCAAAGCAGACCGTTGCAGCTGAGAATAAACTGTCTTCAAGTTCTTCAGAGTGGCATTCACTGACAGGCAATCAACGATTAATTACAAATTATTTTTATCAAATAATTAAAATGAATTCCAGGCAACTCACCACACCTTGGGAATAGTATAGGATAGAGGCAAAGAAAATAAAAAGAAAAAAAGAGTTTCAATCCATCATGCATGGGCTCAAATTCCAGCTTTGCCACTCATGAGTTTCCGTTACCGTGCATAAACTACTTCACTTCTCTGAGCCTTAATTCTGACATATGGAAAAGTGTGCAGGAGGGACATAAGAACTGGAAATCACATAGGTGAAGGCAGAGTTTCCAAAACTATGCTCAGAAGGATTGTAAGTTCACAAGATGTTAACACATATTGAATGAAAAAGAGATCCATGGTTGAATAAGTTGGGGATAAACTAGGCTAAACAAAATTAAGTATGTTTGCTTGCTTTTTGCATTTGTTTATTTGTAGACCTTCTCAATGCCTTTAGTACTGCGCTTTATGTTGTGAATTTCCAAAAGGAGGATAGACTAAGCATTTTTTCCCAAATTTCTTTCACCAGGAAACTCTTTCTGTTGAAACACTTTTTGACCTCTTACAGAACTCCCACTGAACATAGCTTGGAAAACAAAGCCCTACAATCTGTGGTCTGAACTTTGTCTCCAGTAGGGGTATTGAGCCCTTATGGAGACATTCATACTCTATCCCCAAATCCTCTTGGGACCAAGGCCAAACCTAGAAGATAGAGTTCATGACCAGGAAACCATATTTTGGCATATGAAGCCATAGTCTTACAGACTCCCCACAAACCATCCTAGAAAAGGTAACTTACAGGATTTTTGTTAGATGTACCTGGAAGCCATTATATCTGGATGCTAGGATCTTCAAGGTCATTGACTCAAGGCCCTAAAGGTTTCAGAAGATTAAAGAAATGGACTGGAGAGAGAAAGCATGGGAGGGAGGCAAGGAATCTAATTCTGGCACTTGATAAGTATGTTAAGTAAAGGAGAGTTTGGGAAATCACTAACGTAATGAAAAAGAGAAACCATATAGAATAAAATTCGAGTCTTGTTATCAGTTTTCCTTCTGGGAACTATGGTAAATGCAGCTGTCCTTATCCTCAAGGGACAAAGAGAAGGACATGCAAGGAACTTGGGGTGGTATTAAAAGGCGGGTCCAAAAAAATGTCAAGATTAGCCCTTACCCTCATAAGATTGAAAATGGTATTAGCAAGACGGAGTTCTCACCCTCACAATGATCGTTACAACACAGCTCATAGCTAAGAACTAAATGAAAGTTCCAGACTGTAAGATGTTGTTCATTCACGTCTTCATTTATTTCTGCCTTCAAGACTTCCGTGTGTTTGGCACGTGATAGGTGCTAGGGAGAGAGTGGTGACGAGGCTAAATCAAGTCCCTTCCTTCCGGGAGCTTACATTCTAATAGGGGAGTATGGCAGAGGCAATGATGTTCACCAGCTCTCCGTGTGTGCCTCCGTATTTCCCAGCTGCCCTTGAAATTAGGTTGGGGTCACATGACTGGGTTCTGTTTGATGGGAACGTGGGCAGAGATGGCCCCACCTTTAAAAACACCCTCCCATGTGACCCTCCAGCCTTTTCTTCCTCCACTGTGATGACCTTAGGGGGTCACGTGCTCTTTTGGAAGAGTAAAAAAGATGGAGAAGGGCTGTCCAAGTACATAGGACTATGACGTGAGAGAGAAATAAACTTTTATTGAGTTAGGCACTGAGATTTAGGGGGTCTTCTCTGTAGTACGCATGAACAAGAGTGGCCATGTCTGGCCCATGTGCAAGTGAACAGGGAAAAACAGACCAAAAAGAGAGGAGTTGATATACAAAGACAAAAAACCGAGGTGAGAAGCCACGTGAACCAAGACAGATGAACAAAGTCATCTTGGATCCTGAGTTGGGGGCTCCTGCTTCTAGGTCCTTGTGAGGTCTACCATGTACCCTTGCCCTTGCTTTCTTCAACATACCCCAATGTCCTCCAATACTTCCATGTTTGGGGTACAATTTACAGTAAACTTTTGCTCCCGATGACTAAGAAGTCCTTGACTAACTCAACACATTATGGCTAGAGCAGTGAATGGGTAGAAGAATGGAACAGTCTTCCCTCTTAAACCAAAACAGAAAAAGCACGTATAGGGCACTATATAAGCATGCCATAGCCTGGCCTTCAAGTAGCACACAGTAGGCTCATAAAAGTTTGAGCAAATTGTAACGGGAGGGACAGAGAAGAACACTGAGAAGATGAATATTTTTTAAATAAAAGGCTTTTTTCTAAATGTTGTTCGAAAGGTCATTTTACAATTTAATAAAACAAAAATAATAACGTAGTGAAAAACTGCCAAGATCACGGAGTCAGGACTCATTATGTGCTGAAAGAGCTTGAAATAAAAGACAACTCTTAAGTACCGTGCATTATAATTATTTGCTACTTTAAAGAACCACAATCAGTCCTCCGGCTGACTAATCTCGACTCTCCGTCAAGAACTGGAGATAATGTTGGGAGGACTGTCTCATTCTGGGGCCTGGCTTCCTCTGCCAGGTTCCCCCAGGAGCCTGTCTGTGTGACAAGGAGGACTTCATCACCAATGTCTTCTTTGGCTCTCCCTAACCTTGCCTGGGAAGGAAAGGGGCAAAAAATAAAAGGGAAAAATAGTCTCAGTGAGAGAAATAACTGAAAGATCATGGGGAAAGAAATCCAGCAGATGAGTTTCTTAATGAAAGGGTCTACATGTTTCTTATCATTTCTTTGTTCCCCCTCTAGGGTAGGGACTACGTCTGGGCGCTTCACCATTGTACTCACAGCCTCCTAGAGCAGTGCTGGGCACAGAATAGAGGATCAATGACCATCTGCTGATTGAATGAACAAATGAATGAGAGTATCCTTTACTTTCTTGTTTCTAGATTGTTGTCAATTCTGAGATCTAAGACTATCTCAATATAAGAAAATATTTCAGGTCATAAACTATGGAATCTCTGACCAAATGTGGAATAGCCAGGGAAGCCTCTCACATGAGTTGGAAGATTTCAGCAACTGTGGTGAAGCCCAGAAAGGGAAAAATATTTCATTACGGTTACGCAGAGATGCTTCTTTGTTCTTCCAATGGTCATTAATATGAGGACCTGGTGTGCCCTAGGTTCATGCTAAGACCAGAGGTGATTAAGAAACAGTACTTCTTCTTCCATACAGATAGCCAACGAACACATGAAAAGATGCTCAACATCACTAATCATTAGAGAAATGCAAATCAAAACCACAATGAGGTATCACCTCACACCAGTCACAATGGCCATCATCAAAAAATCTAGAAAAATTAAATGCTGGAGAGGGTGTGGAGAAAAGGGAACCCTCTTGCACTGTTGGTGGGAATGTAAACTGATACAGCCACTATGGAGAACAGTATGGAGGTTCCTTAAAAAACTAAAAACAGAACTACCGTATGACCCAGCAATCCCACTACTGAGCATATACCCTGAGAAAACCATAATTCAAGAATAGACATGTACCACAATGTTCATTGCAGCTCTATTTACAATAGCCAGGACATGGAAGCAACCTAAGTGTCCATCGACAGATGAATGGATAAAGATGTGGCACATATAAGCAATGGACTATTACTCAGCCATAAAATGGAACGAAACTGAGTTATCTGTAGTGAGGTGGACGGACCTAGAGCCTGTCATACAGAGTGAAGTAAATCAGAAAGAGAAAAACAAATACCGTATGCTAACACATATATATGGAATCTAAAAAAACAGTACAGATGAACCTGGTGGCAGAGCAGGAATACAGTTGCAGACGTAGAGAACGGACTTGAGGACACGGGGTTTTGGGGGTGGGGAGGCGGAAGCTGGGACGAAGTGAGAGAGTAGCATTGACATATATACACTACCAAATGTAAAATGGATGGCTAGTGGGAAGCTGCTGATTCACTTTGTTGTACAGCAGAAACTAACACAACACTGTAAAGCAATGATACTCCAATAAAGATGCGAAAAAAAAAAAAAGAAAAGAAATGTTACTTCTTCTTCAGCAGAAAGGACAGACCTGTAAAATGGTCTACACTCTAGCCCAGCACTATCCAGCAGAAATCTAAGGGAAGCCACATTTGTCATTTTAAATTTTCGAGTAGTCACATTTTTAAAAAGTGAAAAGTAACTTGTGAAATAAATTTAATATTATTAAATGTATTAACGTATTAAATATACTACTAAAATGTATAGTTTTAACCTAATACAGCCAAAATATGATCATTTCATCATGTGATCAAGATAAAAATTATCAATGAGATATTTTACATTCTTTTTGCATCCTAAGGCTCCAAAAAGAGGTATATTTTATACTAACAGCCCTTCTTATTTGGACACCAAATTTTCATCGAAAATTCCTGACCTATATTTAGGAGTCATAATATTTACAGTTGAAAAGTTCAGATTCACATACTAAAGTTGTTTCAGACATACTTAAAAGCCTTCCAGTAGCTGAATCACGTCAGTTTTAAAATCTGAATTTAAATTAATCAACATTAAATAAAATGAAAAATTCAGTTCTTAAGTTGCATAAGCCACTCTTCAAGTGCTGAAAAGTCCCAGTACCTACTGGCTACCACATTGGACAAGTATAGATCTAGAATAGTTCCATCACTGCAGAAAGTTCTGTGGGACAGCATTACTCTTGGTGGTCTAAGAAACCTACAAACATTGAGGATAACCACGTGTTTTGCCCTTTTTTATATCCCCTAGAGCAATGATTAATTCATAAGATTCCGTAAATGATTGGTGAAAGAATGAATGAATGAATGACCGTGCTGTCACATTACAGAGGCTGGAGGGTTTAAAGAAAACTTGACAAAAGAAGGGACATTTATGATAGGTCTTCATGGTTGAATAGAAGTCCACTAGGCAAACAATAAGGCAAAGACAGAGGAAGAGCCTGGTACATAGGTGCTGGATTACAAAACGATCTACTGTGTTGTTAAGAGCATGGTTTTTCATTTGTTTTGCAAAATCAAGATGAAATTGAACTTCTTCTGCACTACTTTCCAGCTGTGTGTCTTTGGAAAAATCACCTAACCTCTCTTAGCCTTGGTTTCCTCATCTGTAAAATGGGAGTACTAATTTCATTAGTTTTGAGGACTCATGAGGTTATAGATGCAGGGTGTTCACCACAGTGCCTGGTACATAACAAACAGTCAAAAAACATTAAATGTCAGTCATTATCGTGTCCAGTGTTTAGTGAGAAGTGGATTGTGGCGGCACAGCAGGGTGCCAGATAGCCTCCGACCCTGACATCTCTTCTCCTCCTCTGTCTTAGTGCCCTGATTTTTAACAGTGTAGTTATGTCCCAGTTAAAAGCCCACTTCTCTCAGCCTTCTTAGAACCAAGAGAAGCCATGGGCCCTAGTGTAAGTCAATAAAGTTTAAATGAATGACCTGTGTGTTATTTCTAGGAAGTTTCTTGGTGGGGGGGGGGGGTTTCTCTTCCGCCTTCCTCCCCTCCTGTCCCAAAAGCAAGTGATGCACTAAGTTTGGCAGAGCCGGAAATCAGAAGGCACCTGAGTCCCTGATGAGCGAGTAGTTCTAAGTGAGAGAAGCCATAGGTAATGTCTCCAGTCTTCCTTGTCCTCGGAACCAGCTCATCAAGGACCACCTCTTAGGATGAGAACAAAGTTTGGACAACATAGTTTAGGTGATGAGGATGGAATCGTTAATAGCTGAGATGCCAGTGGACCAGGAAGACTGTCTATAAAGAGTGTGTGCACTTTCTCACGCTCTGGGAGGCTGGAGGGATGGTGAGGTGCCATCAGGGCCGATGGTCACCCTACAGCTACATGGCTGGGCCTGGTCATCAGTTTGTGAGGTCAAGGGGACCAAAGGTGACTTGTTGGCCAACAGCAGTGGTGGCTTCACCATCTGGTGTGGGTTTGTCATTTTTCTGCTACGCCTGCAGCTGCGTGTTTATTGTGGTTCTCCTGCTGACTGTCAATTGACATTAGACGCTAAGGAATGTTGTCGTGTCTCTCAAATCTATTGTGTTTCTCGTAAACTGTTGTTTGTTGTGGCCGAAAAATTGAATGATGGGATTTTTTTCAGGCTGTATTTTTCGAGCAGTCGTTTGATGTTTGGAAGAGAACATTTGCTTATGTGTTTTTAAACCATCAAAAATGGGAAGAAAGTCAATAAGTTACTCCTTGCTGTCCTTCAAAGAAACCCAAGCATGGCTTTGGACATCCTTTGTCTTAAATACTCTACCAAAACTTGATACATTGAGCCAAGTAGACTGGAATTATTCACAGAGAGGAAAGTATCTTATAAGCCCCCAACTAGGTTGTGGTATCCTTCATAAAAGAAATAAAGGCATCATTCCAGAGACTCACTGTGAAGTTTTGTTATTATAGTCCAACAGAGAACTTAAGTGATTCTATATTCCTGGAGTTACTTCATCAGGAATTGGGTTCCTTGACTTGCTGCCTATGTAGGTATGGCTTTCAGATGAAATGAAATAGATCCATCAGGCCCCTTGCACTTGCTGGGTGAAGTGAGCCTTGAGTTATCAATAAATTGGAATTATTATTGTTAACTATAGTTATTACAATGATTTTTCAAAAATTTTTTTGGATGTGGACCATTTTTAAAGTCTTTATTGAATTTGTTACAATATTGCTCCTGTTTTATGTTTTGGTTTTTTTGGCCACGGGGCATGTGGGATCTTAGCTCCCTGAACAGGGATTGAACCCGCACCCCCTGCATTGGAAGGCAAAGTCTTAACCACTGGACCGCCAGGGAAGTCCCTACAATGATTTTTGAATAACCCTGACAGCTATATTTTCTTCATGCTAAGAATAGATAGATTCCATCGGCAACTTCCTATAAGTGCGGTGCTAAGCGCTTTATATAAGTCATCTCAAACCTCCCAACAATCTTAGAGGCAGGAGTTGTTATTAACGGCATTTCACAGGAGGAAACTGAGGATCACAGAAGTTAAGCAATTGCTCAATGTCACACAGCTGAGACCGGTGTCAAAAACAAGCCTGCTAGACTCTGAGAGTCCTGAACTTAATGCGTTAAGCCATGTTGTGATTAATGCTTCATATTTAGCTACTATAAAACCAGGTAATGAACCTCTTCCTCCATTAGCCAACTATATTGTTTAATATTACTCCATGGGCAAAGCATTTGGGAAGATATTTTTTCTGCAATGCTTTAAAGCCACGTATTCTTGGACCTTGCTTTTCCCATCCTCAAAATGGGGTGTTGACTTCAACAGTTTGTTCTGAGGATTAACGAGGCAATGGATGAGAAGGATTCAGAGAGATGGGAATAGAAGCCTGAGTCTCAGCTAAAGGGATATGAAATGGTAGGGTTTTTTCATCTGAGCTGGTTCCCTCCATTTGCATTTGAACTCAAAGGGGGAAGGAATACATTTTCAAAATGGAACCCAAGGCTGTTTAACTCAATCCTGTCATATCATTACAGGCCTCCCCAGATGAGGTTAGTGGCTCCCAGTTATTCATAATTAATTCTGTTAACCACGCACATGTCAAAAAAATACAACTGCCAAATTTAGTGAGTGGAGATGTTCCCAGTTCCCACCCACAGTCAAACATCTGTGGAAATTCCAAAGAGGGTCTTCAGGCACAGCTGAAACCTCTCATGTGGGGCTACTCTTGCGGACAGGAATGATGCTGGGCCAGTCCACCCTGGTTTTCCAGAAAGTATCTGGGCTTTCCAAGTCTTGGGCAATATTAGCCAAGGATTGTTTATCTGTTTTGATTGTTGCGCTCTTTCCAAGTTGAAGACATCTGTGAAGTGTTTTCTTGATTGCAAATATGGACCCTGTTTAGTTTGCTTGTGTGTGTTTTGCTCCATGTAGAAGAATCACCAAAGAGAATAAAGGTCATCTAGAGGGAAAAGAAGTTCCCCCAACGGGAAATAAAATGAGAAGGAAAAAAAAAAAAAAAAAAAGCAGGAGTGCTGTTGCATCTACCGTGATGTGCTCTGCACACAAGGGCCATGTGTGCATTATTGGCTGATAGGAGCTGGTAGAACCTTGAGAAAGAACACATACTAAAGCCAGACAGAGCTGTGCTAAAATCTCAGCTCTGCTCTTGTAAGCTGTGTGACCTTGAGCTAGTGACCTCACCTTTCTGAGCCTCCGTGACCTTTTCTGAAAATTGGGAAGAGGGGTGGTAAATAATAATTACTGGTGATATTTGTTGAACCTTTACTATGTGCCATTAGTCCTCTTAATTCTCACGACACATCTTTGAGCTCTGAAATATCACGCCCATTTCACAGAAGATGAAGACTCGGAACACCTTCCCCATAGTCACAGGATAAATGGTAGAACCAGGAAAGGATCAGTATGCTATCTGGCTCCGGAGAGTAAGCTCCTAACGTGGTTTTAACACAAAGCGTTGATGTGAGAATTTAGTGAGAAGATTCAAGTAAAGTGCCACCTCCTAACAGAATTATTCATCAAGAGTATTGGCAATAAAAGCAAAAATAAACAAGTGGAACTATATCAAACTCAAAAGTTTCTGCACAGAAAAGGAAATCATCAACAGAGTGAAGAAACAAGCTATGGAGAGGGAGAAAATATTTGCAAACTGTATATCTGATAAAAGGTTACTATCCAAAATATACAAGGAACTCCTACAACTCAACAGCAAAGAAACAACCCAATTTAAAAATAAGCAAAGGAACCAAATGGACATTTCTCCCCAAAAAGACATACAAATGGCCAAAAGGTCCCGGAAAAAGTGCTCAACATCACTAATCATCAGGGAAATCAAAACCACAAGGAGATATCACCTCACGCCTGTTAGAATGGCTAATTATAAAAAAACAAGAACAAAAAATAGCAAATGTTATCAAGAATGTGAAAGGGAATCTTGCACACTGTTGGTGGGAATGGAAATTGGTGCGGCCACCATGGAAAACAGTATGGAGGCTCCTCAAATAATTAAAAACAGAACTACCACATGACCCAGCAATTCCACTCTGGATATTTATCCAAAGGAACTGGAATCAGGACCTCTAAGCCATATCCGCATTCCCATGTTCATTACAGCATTATTCACAATAGCAAAGACATGGAAGCAGCCTAAATGTCCATCAGTTGGTGAATGGATAAAGAAAATGTGGTATTTACATACATAGGAATATTATTCAGCCTTAAAAAAGAAGGAAATCCCATCATTTGTGACAACATGGATGAGTCTGGAGGACACTATGCAAAGTGAAACAAGCCAAACACAGAAAGACAAATACAATATATCACTTATATGAGGAATCTCATATAAACAGACAGTAGAATGGTGGTTGCCAGGGGCTCGAGGGAAACAGAGAGGTGTCAGTCTAAGGGTGCAAATGTTCAGTTATGCAAGATGAATAAATCCTAGAGCTCTACACACAGCACAGCGCCTGTAGTAGCATTGCTGTATTGTATACTCAAAGATTAGTTAGGAGAGTAGATCTTATGTTATTATTATCTTATGAATAGTCAAGGGGAGGAAGGAAGGAAGAAAGGAAGGAAGGAAGGAAGGAGGAAGGAGAGAGAGCGAGAAAGAAAGAAGGAAAAAGAGAGAGGGAGGGAGGGAGGAAGGAAGGAACTTTTGTAATGATGGATAGGTTTACGGTATAGATGTAGAGAAGGTTTCATGGGTATATACTTATCTGCAATATCATCAAGTGGTATGTATTATATACGCACAGCTTTTTGTATATCAATCATACCTCAATAAAATTGTTTTCTTTAAAGATTCTAACTATTTACACCCCCCCCAAAAAAAACAAGTACTACCTCCTAGGCATGACATACTCAATTAAAATAGGATATAGAGGATATAGAGGATAGATGGATATAGAGGTAGGTTCATTAAAACACACACACACACAAACACACACACACACACAAAGAAACTTCCACCTCCAGAGCTAAGGGAAAAGAAGAAAGGTGAGCAGAAAGGAACTCTCAGATAATAAGAGCTTCCCACTACAATGAAGCCATTGATATCCAACAATGAAAGGTCCGAGGGGGGAAGAGATTTGATGGAAATGTGATAGATGTGGGAAAAGACTAATAAAGCCTCTATTCTTCCAATGACCCTGGCCACTGAGGCACCAGGATGTGACAGGGGTTGAACATCAGCTCCCAGGGGGCCAACAGGTCACGACTGTCAGGAAATTCCTGTGGGTCAAACTAACAGATACATGGAGAACCTTCCATGTTAGAGACTGTGTCAGTGAACAAATGCACAGCATCAATTAGACCCTTGGAGCGAGCTTCGGAATCGATCCCTTCTTATTCCAGATTCCCAGAAGGCATGTGCACGTTCAGCCGTGTAGGTGCAACATCATTTACTGAACCACTGCTACGTCCGAATTCCAATTTGGGGGGCCGTGGGAAACAGGACTCTGGTCATCACCTCCACGGTACTTAGAACACAAATGGCGACAATTTCGAATCCATGTGGCAGAATTAGAAATCACAATGAAATGAAGGTTGTCAATGAAATTGTCAAGTATACGAAAGACACAACATCATCTACACATAAACACTATAAAAAATGAAAAAGCATGGAACCAAAGTTCTGATTTGTTGGAACCTACAGTTAACCAGAATTCTTTTCTCCTATTTCACTTTTAGGAAAAGACATGGATTAGAACAGCGGTCCCCAACATTTTTGGCACCAGGGACCGGTTTCATGGAAGACAATTTTTCCACAGACCGGGATGGGGGAGTGGGGCTGGAGGGGGGATGGTTCAGGCAGTAACGCGAGCGATGGGGAGCCATGGGTTCTCTCGCCACTCACCTCCTGCTGTGTGGCCCGGTTCCTAACAGGCTGCGGACCGGTCCATGGGCCGGGGGTTAGAGACCCTGGATTAGAAAGATAAATGAAGGTGGATTCAGAAATTTAGCCAAAAGAGGAGTCAGAACATATTCAGCTTAATTTCCAATACCTTCTGCATCTTTTTCATCTATATTCACTAGATTGTGAGTACCATGAAGATAGAGCCCACATTTTTCTATTCACTGCTGCATCCTTAATACCTAGCAGAGAGCACAGCACTTAGTAGGGGTGTAGCAAATGTTTATTGAATAAATGCTGACCCCTGCCCCACCCGTGTCCCCTAGATATTTAAGCATCAAAGGAAGATTTCAACTGTGATCATCATTGGCCAAGGCAAGAAAGGAGATGCACATATTTTAGAAAATTTGTCAAAAATGAGGTGTGGTAGATTCAAGATGGCCATAAATTATTTGCTACTCCTCCTACTGAGAGGTGAAAACGAATTCCTTTCCTTGGAATCTGTACTGATTCTAGTGAACTTTCTGACCAATAGAATCCGGCACAAAGGATGTTCTCAAATTTCTGAGACTAGGTCATAAGAGGCCTTTTGAGTTACACTTTGGCCCCTTGGAACATTCTTTCTATGAGCCCTTAGCTGCCATGGAAGCAGCTCAAGTCTCTCTGCTGGAGAGAGGTCACTCGTAGGCAGTCCATTTAGCAGTCCTAACTGAGCCATCCTTCCAGCCGGACCCTCCAGAGAAATGAATGAAACCTTTCTGGACACCCCCATCCCAGGGGTCAGAACACCTTCTCTATAAAATGCCAGATACTGAAGGCTCTACAGGCCACCCAGTGTCTGTTGTAACTAATCAACTCTGCTGTTACAGCATGAAGGCCATCATAGACAGTATATAAAAGAATGGGCATGGCTGTGTTCCAATAAAACTTTATTTACAAAAACAGCTGCCGGGCTGGATTTGGCCTGCAGGCCATAGTTTTCGGACCTCTGCTCTCGACCATCCCCAGTGACCTCTGTTAATGCTGCATGGAACAGAAGAATCGCCCAGCTGAGTCCTGCCCAAATTCCTAACCTGCAAGGTAGTTTAAAAATAAAGCAGATTTTGTTTTAAGCCGCTAAGGTTTGGGCCGTTTGTTATGCAGCCATACATAACTGGAACAAAAGAATTACAACCGAAAAAAGTGTGTAAGGGGTGGGAGGGAGGCAGGGATAACTCAGTCCATCCCCACAAGCACAACAGTTGCTCTACGTGAGGATGGAGGAGTAGAAAATACAGGCGTTATCACCCAGGACTGGATTATTCTAGCCAGAAGTAAGGAGACTTGAGCTCAGAATAAAAGAAGGTGTTGACGATGAGGGAAGGACGCAGAGAAGGCGAGCAAAGCATTGTGCATGGTTGCAGGACATCCTTACTGCAGGAGCCCAGGGGGCGAGGGAGGGCATGGTTCGGGCTATTTTCTACATAGATGGTGCCCCCAGGAGATGTTCATCACGGTAACCCTGGTGAAGAAAGAGCAGGAGGTCGTCCATTAAATAGGCTTTGGAGTCAGATCAACCTGGGTTCACATCCAGTCCCATCTCTTACCTAGGGCACGAGCCTGAACAAGCTTTTTAAACTCCCTGAAGCTCACTTTCCTCAACAGTCCTTAGCTCCTAGGGTGCTTGTGAGAATAAATGAGGCTCTCTAAGTTAAAGTTAGAAAAAGGATAGGTCTTCAATAAACAGAGTTTAATATATATGTATTTGTATATGTGTGTGTGCATGTGTGCACCCACACATACACATATGTTTATAAAGAAAAAACCTACGGGTGCAATAAGACACCACTCAATGGAGCCGAGGGTAGTTGAAAACAAGGGTTTTCCAGAGCACGAGTTCATAAAAGTCATCAAGCATGCCTGGAGCCCTCACTCAAAAATTGTGAGGCACTTTAACACATTATCTAATGTCAGTGTGGTTAAGAATCACCTTGGGGTCCTTGCTGAAATGCATATCCCTTTCCTTCCCCCCACCTCACACCCCCAAGAGATTCTGATTCAGCAGATCTGGGCTGGGATCCAGGGATCTGAGTTGTTAACAAGCGCCCCAGGGTTTGCTCATCCAAAAAGTCCTCTGGTCGCACTTTGAGAAACTTCTTTCTGTAAGCCTCATGCCATGAAGAAACAGCTCAGAGAGGCGAAGTGGCTTGCCCAAGGTCATCCATCTGGATAGTGGCAGAGGCAGGTCTTTTAATCCATGTCCCGTACTCCAGGCACTCTACAGCATCTGCCTGCAAACTAGGTATGATGACTGGCACTGTTCTTTACTGTATCCCCAGGTTTCTAGCAAAAAAAGAAGCCTGGCTTTGGGAATCTTCCCACCCAATCATCCTATTGTACAGATGGACAAACTGAGATTCCCACGGTGGCAAGCAGTTACCTCCGTTTGCACAGAGAGCAAAGGCCTGGATTCTCAGCCCGGCACACTTTCCTGCCCCCACTTTCAGACTTTGCACCAAGATGATACACTAAATAAACCTGGCATGGGCTCTGGTCATGGTAAACTGAAGCCAAGAGTGATCAAATCCCACTAGTTCCCATTACACTATAAATCTCGGCATTAACGTCAAACGTGGTGGGGAAGCAGAGTCACCAAAACCATCGTGAAATCAGTCCTTTCTTGGTCTGGCAAAATCGATCTCAACCCATCACTCTATTATTCCATGTTATGGCCCCGAGATGAGTCTAAACAATCCCTTTCTATAATTTAAAAAAGCATACTCATTGCTAATGTCCCAGGCTCCTTTTAGTGAAGGGGAAGTTGCCAGATGGGATGACAGAAAGCCAGACGTGTGAGATGGCTCAGGCCAGCAATACAATGAGCCATTACAAGTTCCGTTTATTTTATTTGGACAACATTTCTCTCAAAAAGGGAATTAAAGACTGGAGTCTGCACCCTCTAAACTTTTCTGGACAATGCATGGTCCATCCTTTTTAACACAAAGGGTTGTTTTGTAATCCAGCTACACACACACACACACACACACACACACACACATACATACATCCCTCTAGAAGTTTATGTTATGGGTGGAATTTCTTCATCAAGTGTATATGTTTAAGACCAGCTACTGTGTAACTCTGGATAAAATATAGAAAAGCACTTTTAGGCTCAATTTCTTAATCCCAAAAATGAGAAAAAAAAAACCCAATATCTACAAGGTTTTCATAAAGAGTCAATAAGTATAAAGATTTTGCAGGATGTCAGGCACATAGTAGATGCTAAATAAATCATAGCTGGTCATGACAGCAGCAGGGACAGGAGGGCATGGTTCTGAGATGCTCGGCATCAGAAACTAGACTATTTGGGTTTGTAATTATAGCTGCCGCACTTATTAGCTCGGGAATTTGGGAGAAATGACTTAGCTTCCAGGTACATCAATCCCCTCAAATATAATATGGGGATGGTAATAATAGCATCTATCTTCTAGGATGGGGAGTTTGAAAGGAATAATCCACATAAAGTGTGTGGTACAGAAAAAGTGCTCGGTAAATGTTAACATCTGGTGCTGCGTGTAGCTAATCTGGAAACGGGGTTTCTCCTTTAGTTCCTCTTTGAACTATGAACCCAAAGTCCATAGGTTCTCCAGCGTATTTTCCATGTGGCTCTGGTTGTTTCACTAAGGGCCCCCAAAGAACCACTGTCTCTCTTTCAATAGAGATCAGAAAACCCAGACATCTGTCCCCAAACCATTCTAGGAGAATGCCAAAGCTGGTAGGACCACGGGCTGAGCTAATTGGGTGATTTCCAGACCCAGCTTTGACTAAGAATCACCTGAGGAAGCCTGCTAAAAACATAGGTTCACAGGCCTTGGGATAGAGACTCTGACTCCACAAGGCTGGTGCCTGGGGATCTGCATTTTAATGTCTTTTGCCCCTGGTGATTTTAGCATGGAGGTTCTAGGAAGGCCTTTTGGAGTTCCTGATCCATCTCAGTTGCAATAGATGGAGAAACTGAGGCTCAGAGAAAGAAAAGGACTTGTCCAAGGCCAACCAGTGGCATAGATGGGACTTTAACCCATGCTTCTGAATCTTCTAGACCCTCCCTGTATTTTTTCTTTGGTTGCCTTTGTCCTTAGAACAAACAGGGGGACCAGCCCCTTTATTCAATCTCTAGGTCACAGAAGACCCTGCAGCTTCCTGCAAGAGACCAGCTGGGACTCAGTCCATCACCGCTTCCCCATTTTTCCCAGAGGTACCCTCTCCCACACTCCATCTTTCTCCTTGCTCAAGCAGAGTTCAGAAAACAGCTAAAACCAAACTGAGGAATAGAAGCAGGGTGGGCTTTTTGTTTTTGTTTTGTTTTGTTTTTTAATTTGTATTTTATATTGGTGTATAGTTGATTAACAATGTTGTGTTAGTTTCAGGTGTACAGCAAAGTGATTCAGTTACACATATACATGTATATATTCTTTTTCAAATTCTTTTCCCATTTAGGTTATTACAGAGTATTGAGCAGAGTTCCCTATGCTAAGCAGCCCTTAAATCTATTAGCAGACCATTAACAATGGATTGACTGGGAATTTTTTCTTTTTCTTTCTTTTTTTTTTTTTTTTTTTTTGGAATACCGAAATGGCTTTAATATCTCTGATTTCAGTGACAGATTGAGGATGTACCCTGGTATTTAACTGCCTCTACTGACGCAGCAGCTTAGTCAAATGGCTATTAGATCTTCAATGGCTGGACACCACGCAGTGCTATCAATATCTTTCATCTCCAAAAGCCACAAGACAGGGCTCTTTCCCTGCTTTTTGCATGAGGTTACGCAGGATTTAGGAGCAAATGGGATTAATGTATCAAAGCTTTAGGAGACATTTGGATAAGTACACCTGATAGTCTAGATTCTGGGGGCTCAGGAGACAGAGTTTATGTGTATATACTTTATGGGGCAGACTTTGTTATGGCCCTCCTAATGGAGGTTCCAATCATGGCAGGAAATAAGATTGTATACAGAAACCCGGAGATGAGGAGAGTATCTGGTGACAGGCCATTCTCCAAGCCAAGCTGGCACGCTAGCAGATTGGCTGGGAGGGAAGAAGAGCTAAAAGCTCAGAGTGAGAGCATGACCTTTCTCTTGTCTGTTTGTTGACCTCCGCTAACACCTTGGTAATGAAGTGACACTACAGATGCTCAGTGAGTGTTTAGCAAAGTTCAACTCATATCTCAGTCTATTCAGTAGGGAACTTCCAATTCCTAAGGCAGGAGCAGCGGAAAGCTGACTACGCAGAGTCAGGAGACAGACAGACCTGAGTCTGCTTGCTAGTCGCTCACCATCTGTGTGGCTTTGGACAAGTTGCTTAACCTCTCTGAGCCTCGATTTCTGCATCTATAAAATGGGTTTAATAAGTGCCTCAGGATGTAGTTAGTGATGTGCTGTATGGAAGCATTCAATAAATTGTTGCTGAAGTTTTTGTAGCTATTATTATTTGGATGGTTCAAGATCCCAACATCTCAGATGCCTAGAAAGAGAGATCCTGGGCTATAGCAAGGGCTATGCCACAAAGACATTATTAATGCTTTAGTTAAGGCTCTTATGTTTGCAAGGGAGAGAAACCCAACTCAAATGGGTTTTAGGAAATAAAAATAATATATTGATTCACATAATTAAGAAGCCTAGGAGTAGAGCTGTCTGCCGTCGGGCATGATTGGATCCAGGTACTCAAATGATGTCATCAAGATTTAGCCTCTGTCTTCACAGCATGTAGGTTCCTTCAAAAACTAAAAATAGGGGCTTCCCTGGTGGCGCAGTGGTTAAGAATCTGCCTGCCAATGCAGGGGACACGGGTTCGAGCCCTGGTCCGGGAAGATCCCACATACCGCGGAGTAACTAGGCCCGTGGGCCACAACTACTGAGCCTGCGCTCTAGAGCCTACGAGTCACTGCTGAGGCCTGTGCGCCTAGAACCCGTGCTCCACAACGGGAGGGGCCCCCGCGATGAGAGGCCCGCGCACCGCAGGGAAGGGTAGCCCCCACTCGCCTCAACTAGAGAAAGCCCGCGCGCAGCAACGAAGACCTAACGCAGCCAAAAAGAAAAAAGAATAAACAAATAAATTTTAAAAAAAAAAAACTAAACTAAAAATAGAGTTACCATATGATTCAGTGCCAACTCCTGCGCATATATCCAGAGATAACTATAATTCAAAAAGGTACATGCACCCCAATGTTCATTGCAGCACTATTTACAGCAGCCAAGATGTGGAAACAACCTAAATGTCCACCAACAGATGAAAGGATAAAGAAAATGTGGTATATTTATACAATGGAATACTACTCAGACGTAGAAAAGAATGAAATCATGCCATTTGCAGCAACATGGATGGACCTAGAGATTATCATACTAAGTGAAATAAGCCAGACAGAGAAAGACAAATATCATATGATATCACTGATATGTGGAATCTAAAAAAATGATACAAATGAACTTATTTACAAAAACGAAATAGACTCACAGACAGAAAACAAACTTATGGTTACCAAAGGCGAAAGGGCAGGGAAGGATAAATTAGGAGTTTGGAATTAACAGATGCACACTGCTATATATAAAACAGATAACCAACAAGGACCTACTGTATAGCACACGGAACTATACTCAGTATCTTGTAAAAACCTATAAGGGAAAAGAATCTGAAAAAGAATATATATATATATATATATATGTATGTATATATTTACAATGTTGTGTTAGTTTCAGGTGTACAGCAAAGTGACTCAATTACATATAACTTATACAACACTGTAAATCAACTATACTTCAATTTAAGAAAAAAAAGATGCTCTCGATAAAAATTTAAAATAAACTTCTTTCATTGATTACTCCAAAAAAAAAGAAAAGAAAAAAAAGAAAAAGAACCCAACTGAAGCTTCAGCGACAGTCCCTATAGCTGGCTTCCTACCTGAACCACCTTAGCCCTCTGTCTGAGGGCGCTCTCTGGCTCCGAGTATGCTCAGCCCAGGAGGGACACACAGGAAGGGCCAGGGAAGTGGATGCCCCAGGAGCCTTCCTGATCCAGCGATGGGAGGAGCTGGGGGATAAATGCCCAGCTTCCTCACCCACAATGGAGAAAGCCTGAGATGTCCACAATGTCTCTCAGAGGCCTAGAGACATGGAACCTCACTTGCCCTGTAGGGACCCTTCATTGGCTTTCTCCCCAACCCTGACTCACTTCCCCACCCCCTCCCAGTGTTTCCTGGGATCACATCCCAAATAAATTACTTCCACCCAGATCCTTGTCTCAGGCTCTGGCATTTTGGAGAACCCAAACTAGGTCACTACCAAATCTAGTCATCGAGAAACATGATTTGGGCCATTGTGTCCCCCCACATAAAGCCCATCATTGCCCTCGGAAGAAGCAGGTCCCTCATTAGGGAGCACAGGGTTTTCCAAGCTCCGGCCCCTCTGACTGCTTTGGCTTTATCTCCTGCTCTCATATATCATTCCATAGGCTTCTTGGAGTACCTTGAAGATGCCATAATAGGTCCTGCCTCTAAGACTTTAAACGTGCGGTACCACCCGTCAAGAGCCCTCTTCCTGACCCCATCACTACCATCAACCCCATCTTGATCTAGTGAACTCTTATCATTGACGATGAATTCAAGGATTTCCTTGTCTTAAAACCTCTTCTGAACACCATCCCTCACACCCAGCCTTGCAAGCAGGGTTAAGTATTTACCCTTCCACTTTCCCCTCACATACCTTGATTAGACTATGCACTGCCACTCCAGTATATTAAATGTTTCCACGTACGTCTTTCCCATTCGACAAAGAGCCTCCCGTGAGTAATGATAATGCCTTATTTTATCTTCAAATCGTAGTACAGGAACGAGCACATTACAAGCAATTACACAATGTTTGTTGAATGAATGAAGAAGAAAATACTCTGAGTAGCCCAGGAAATCTTAACCTCCATTCGCACCCCTCTGCCCAAACTTGCTTCCTAAGAAAGAAAAAGATTTTATATTTTAAAGGGGCTCCGAATTTGATAGAATGTTGATGTGTTAAATGTGTATTTACAAACTTCGACCCATTGGCTGGGAATAGAATAATGACTATAAACATGCTTCGTAAACTACTAAGTACCAGGGATACATGGAGTTGTTTGTATTACAGATAATGTCGACAACTGAGAAACAACAAAAGTAAGATGCTGAGTGCCTTGACCAAGGTCATTCGAAAAAGTAAATAAGAAAGGCAGGATTAGAATGAAGTTTCTGACTTTTGTCTCCATATTATCTACATATCAATAAACATCTTCTTCGGGCAAGAAAGCCCTGAAATCATGGCCACAGCAGTGGGAATAGTAGACCATTCAATCCTTTCCTAGAGTGGAAACAGAAGAATTAGAATTAAGTGAACCCTAAGAACAACTACCATTTGAGTGCCTGGACTAGGTCCTTTATATACATTACCTGTAAGCTTTGTGATATAATTTTTTTTGTTTTTTTTAATTGAAGTATAGTTGCTGTACAATATTATGTAAGTTACAGGTGCACAATATAGTGATTCACAATTTTTAAAGGTTATACTCCATTTATAGTTATTATAAAATATTGGCTATATTCCCCATGTTGTACAGTATATCCTGACAATAATTTTTGATGACTATTTCAGTTCCAATTTACAGATGAGGAAATGAAAACTCATAGGGGTTAGTTAAGTCACTCATCTGGAAAGAGGTGGAGCTCAGATTCAAATCCAGAAATGGCTATTCCCAGAGCCTACCATCTCCTACCTTCAACACCTCTCAGAAAATAAGAAAAGCTGACATTATTAAGCAACTACTGTGTACCACGCACTTACTCTAAATCTCATAATAACCCTGCAAGTTTGCTTCCATTATAATTTCCCCAAATTTGCGACAAGGAAACTGTGTTTCCTACAAGTTAAGTCACTCTCCCAAAGTCAAAGATAGAATGAGGTCTTGGTCCTTTTGAACATCAGAGGTCATTTCTTTCCATGCCTTCTCATGGTTCTTGGTTCTGATCGTCCATCAAAAGACACAAAGAGCTTTTTAATTATTATTTATTTATTTATTTATTTTTGGTTGTGTTGGGTCTTCGTTTCTGTGCAAGGGCTTTCTCCAGTTGCGGCAAGTGGGGGCCACTCTTCAACGCGGTGCGCGGGCCTCTCACTATCGCGGCCTCTCTTGCTGCGGAGCACAGGCTCCAGACGCGCAGGCTCAGTAGTTGTGGCTCACGGGCCTAGTTGCTCCGCGGCATGTGGGATCTTCCCAGACCAGGGCTCGAACCCGTGTCCCCTGCATTGGCAGGCAGATTCTCAACCACTGCGCCACCAGGGAAGCCCCAAGTCTGATGTAGTAATTGCCACCACAAAGAAACAAATGTGGAAACATATCAGGTGGATGAAGGCGAAGGAAAAAGGGCTGTTTTGTCCAAGCTAAAGCATAACAGAGAAATCCAAGTGGATTTCTGCCAATGTGCATGCACCATCTTAGTGCTGACAAGGTTGCAATCGAGGAAGCAGAAAACTAAGACCTCCACTCCGTAAAGGCAGCAGAGGGGAAGTGTCATAAGAGTAAAAATAAAGTATGAGCCTACTTTAAGACTGGGATTTCAAAACCAGCTCTCTTGAACTGGTTAAGTAAGTGATAACACAGCTACACAAATGGCTAGTTGGCTGCTGTGAAATGCGATGAATTTGTTCTAAATTCATAGACATGGAAAGACATCCCGGACGTGGTGAAAAAAAATCGGATTGTGAAAGCGTTTTATCCTGTTTGCATGTATAGTATGAACTATGCTTTTTAAAGCATAGTACTATATACTATAGTATAGTACCGTGTAGTGTATATATATATATATAAAATGTATAATGCATGCTATATATAATGTATGTGTATATGTATGCACACATACACGTATATGTGGTATATATGTACACTGTGACTATACTATGTATGTTCATAGCAGCATATAGAATAGTATTCATTATGTGTATATAGAAAGTATGAACATATAATATTACTACGAATATAGTATGATTTTGCTTGTGTATGTAGTTTGAATATACAGAAATACATAGATGGATGTTCACCAGAATATTACTAGTGATGGAGTATGGGGGATTTTTGTTTTCCTTCCTTCCGCAAATACTTCTTGAGTTCCTACTTTGTACCAGACACCATCTTTCTTCCTCATACCTATGTTTAATTGCTTGAAAATTCTAAAAACATGTATTAGTTTGTGTCTAAATTAATCTGAAAATAAAATGATCCCTTGTCAGTATTCCCTGATAATCACCGATGGGGACATGGGTGACATTTAGAGGAGACTCAGGAGAAGAGGACAGACGGAAGACGTGAAGGCAGAGAGAGGAAAGCCTAAGATAGAATCCCCTGACCCCCCCCGCCTCTGCACACTAGCTTGTTTTGGTTTGCTTTGGGTTTGGTTTTGTTTTTTTCATCGGGGGTCACCATCTGTAGATGTGTTCTGCACAAAAATAAAGCCATCCATCTCCCTTACCGTGGTATCATGTAAGCTCAGGAAAAACCACAGCACTCAAGGGGGATGGGGGAGCGGGGGGAGAGTCACTTATCTGCCTCAGCCGGGTTCAGAGCTCCCCCGAAGGCATCCTTCCCTAGACTCGGGGGTTGGGTTTTGTTTATCCCCCTGGCACACAATGAAATGTCGGAACACATGCTCACGGTGAGGTGGGGCCCGATGAAGGTTAAAAATGGAATGGCGGCTTTGATCCCCAGCCAACACCAATGACGCTTGGGGTTGGGGCCAGAGTGAAACATCATGTTCCCTTGCTGTCTCCGTAGAAGGTGCAAACAGTGCCCTCCTGACTCCCAAAGCAGGCCGAGCCCCAGAATGAAACATGGAGGGGAGGCTGCAGACAAGGAGACTTAGGAGAAGCAGGCCTCCTCTGGGTGGGCGGGGGGACTTTCTCCACTTCCAAGGGGAAGCCTCAGTCAGGCCCTTCATTATCTGACGGCGCCAGGATCTGAAATGGAACCTTCGCTGGAGGGCCCACCAGAGAGAGGACAGATGTTAGCAGGCCCCCTTCTGACCAATCTGTGGCCGCCGTTTCGTCATCACTTCCCTAGACTCTCCCTGTGGTGACTGGAACTTCTACTTATCTGCACCCCCTTCACCCAACCAGCAAAGGTGTGTTGAGAGTCTGGTCTGTTCCAAAACTGGGCTGGGTGCTGGGGCTCCAACAATGAGGAACACCTAGGGTCTGTCTTTCCAGATCTTGAGGTTTGGTGGGAAAGAGGGGCATAATAGTTAAAGGGTGAGGTGGGTGAGTAGAGCTGGAGAACACAATGAGGCTGGTAATCCAGGCTCGGAGGGGGAGGGCAGGAGAGGAAGCCTGGAGAAAGATAGAGGTACCTAGACTGAGAATAAAAGTAGGAACATACCAGGACTTCCCTGGCAGTCCAGTGGTTAAGACTCCACACTTCCACTGCAGGGGGTGCAGGTTCGATCCCTGGTCAGGGAACTAAGATCCCGCATGCCACACGGCCATAAAATAAAATTATAAAATAAAGTAAAAAGAAGGAACATACCATGTAAAAGAAGTGAAGGAAGAGTGTATCAGGTGGAGGGAGCGGCAAGTACGTAAGCTCTAAAGAAAGTAGAGATTGGAGGAAATGAATGGGCAAAACACTGGTGTGAGGCGAGAGAAAAATGCAGACTGTTCGCAGCAAAAACACTGGCTGCCCCTGTTCTTGGTTACTTTTACTATTAAACAGACCAACTGGTTCTCAGGGGGTTGGGTGAAAAAATCATTGTTTAAATCAGAGTCATCACTTCTACTGAGCAAATACTGTGAGCCAATAACTCATAAACGTTGGATCTCATTGCATCCTCACACACACACACAAAATATTTTACCAGTTGAATAATCTGAAGGTCAAAGAGGTTACTTAAACCCATCAAGACCATATAGCAAGTAAGTATATATGGCAGAGGGGACAGGATTTGAACCTAGACCTTTGAATACCACTTATAGAGCTCATTCCATTTTAGTAGAGATGGATTTCCTTATTGAGGTCCACTTTGGTGATTGAATCACGCCCTCGGTCAGAGATGAAGGCTTCCTCATCCATCCATCCACTCATCCGTGCAATCAGTCAAGTATTTGCATGTTCACTGGTACCTGCTGTGGCAGTTTCTCATCTCTCCTCCTCTACATTGCCTTGCGTATCTCTCAAACTGGCTCCTGGAATATTCTCACACTCCAGATTATCAGAGACTACCTTAGTCTTCCAAAACAAGATGATACCTCGGAGCTGAAACTGTTTAAGGGTTTTCTCTGCAGATCTGTTCAGGGTCATATTTCAAAGTTCACCCAGTTGCTTTAGCTGGTGTTATAAATCAAAGACCATTTTGGAAGTCCCTATGAGCTAGGACTTAGAAAATCTGAATATCATGAGATGGTTTAAGGTCTAAGACATCAACTTGAAATTTTAGGAGTAGAAATGAACTTTGAGATTATCTAGTTCACCTTCTGGTTTCACAAATTACAGAATTAAGGTATAAAAAGAAGAGACACTTTCCTAAAAGCATATGGACATTTGATGCAAAAGTTTGCTCAAATGATACTGGGGATACACTTTGTCATAATCAACTAATTCTTGGTTTAAAAAAATGTTTCCTATTTATGGGTATTCAAACTCTTAAGTGTTTTAGAGAATGAAGAGCTAAGGTAAGTCTTTTTATTTTTCCTTTTTGATAATAATGATGATAAAAGTCTCCATCCTTCCTCCTCCTAAGTCTCTAAAAATGTGGGAAGATTGAATAGTTTCTAATAGTTCTTAAACCCTACAAGACAGAGTAGTTAATAGGCTACATTACAGCTATCATTTAGTAATGAAGATCTGAGATACAGAGGAAAAAAGAGGACACATGCCTCCCTCCATCACTGAATACTCACGTATAAAATAGAAGGTTCCATATGACCCAGCAATCCCACTAGTGGGCATATACCCAGAGAAAACCATAATTCAAAAAGACATATGCACCCCATTGTTCACTGCAGCACTCTTTACAATAGCCAGGTCATGGAAGCAACCTAAATGCCCATCGACAGATGAATGGATAAAGAAGATGTGATACATATATACAATGGAATATTACTCAGCCATAAAAAGGAACGAAATTGGGTCATTTGTAGAGACATGGATGGACCTAGAGACTGTCATACAGAGTGACGTAAGTCAGAAAGAGAAAAACAAATATCGTATATTAACGCATATATGTGGAATCTAGAAAAGTGGTACCAATGAACCAGTATGCAAGGCAGAAATAGAGACACAGATGTAGAGAACAAACATATGGACACCAAGGGGGGAAAGTGGGGGGTGGTGGTGGTGGTGGGATGAATTGGGAGATTGGGATTGACATGTGTACACTGATGTGTATGAAATGGATGACTAATAAGAACCTGCTGTATAAAAAAATAAATAAAATACGTATATGCAAATAAATAAATAAATAAAATAGAAGGTTAGATCTAGACTCAACTATCATGTCAGGATGGAAAGCAAACTTCAAAGAAGATTTGTTATCAAAGATTTGATATCACCTCTGGGTGTCAAGATATGATGGATGGTCCAGAGCTAACGGGATTTATCATTCCCGTCATGGTCATGGAATCTTCTGGGTTAGAGAATTAAGCTTTCAGATGACACCATTTAAGCTTGGGTCTAGCAGAATGGAGAAAGAGGACATGGTGTGGAGGTCACTTCATACAAGGCATTTTCCCTGATCCCCAAAGTTAAGATTCCCTCTTATAAGCTCTCTTCTTACTATACACCCTTCTTCATTGGACACTATTTATTAAATACTGTCTGGGTGGCTTATCAACTCCCTAAGAAACAGTATCTGTCTGGTTTGTGCTTGTACATCTATGACACTGCCTAATATGTAGCAGGTAATCAATAAATACTTGTAGTATACAATAACAAATACTTATTAGAATTATGCATAATTGAAGGGCATCACCAAGGAGGATTCTAGAATTTTCTCCTCCACAATTTTAATATTGGTCTTTTGTTAAGCATTAGTTTTTTTTTTTAAACTTTATCACATTCTTCATAATTAACATTGTTTGCTTGGTTTACATCAAACTAGTTCTCATTTATCTAAGGGTACACAGAAGATAGGCGGATAAACAATAAAGCTGGTCATGGTTTCCTCAGTCCCAAATTTCTGGTCCAGGTGAAAAGGGAAAAGATGTCTCCTCATACAGTCTGCTACCTCTTTCTATGAAAGCTGCTGGGCAGAGTCAGCAATTGCCCTACTGTGCGAAGCCCATTTTCTCAGGAGCAACAGGCAGAAAGATGAGATCATGCAAGCCACTGGAAATAGGTATCTTATATCCCCAAATCTCGGAGTGTGGCGTTCACAAAAGAAATCTGGAAAAGAGCCTTAAAAAATAGCCCGCAACCTGCTAGACAAGAGGCAGGATCTGAACAAACAAGGTCAGTGACTCCTAAAGAGCTGTCATTCAAAGAGAGACGAACACAACTTTCTTTGTCTCCCAGTGACAGGTGACACCACCCCACAGGCGCCTCCCCAGCAAGGAGCAAATAACGTCATATTCATTCTTCTGCAGCTAAGCCACCATCAGCCTTTTTAAAACAATACAACTTTAACACCCAAGGAATTTGGCTTTAGGGGAAAATCTTATATCGCTTCTATTGTAGTATCTGGGTGGCATGGAAGCATGCCAAGGGCTACATGTGAGAAAAAGAAAAGAAGTGAAAAAAAATTGGGGTGATTATCCAAGAAAAATACTCCCAGCCAAATTGGGAGACAGGAAATTATTGGTCTTGGGATGTTCCTTGGCTGGGTACATATTGAGCTTTATCTCTTTATCTCAGAGCTGGGTGCTCTATTGGTCTGTAAAAGAAGGCAAGGAAAGCAAAGCAAGCCACCCTGGGGGGCTAGTGCATTCCCTTTACCGGGATGCTCATGGAGCCACACCCTGCAAATCCATCCTGGAAATTTCCTGTGCCGCCATCTTTACTGGATTGGATTGAGCCATCTCTTTTGCTTGTTATTTTTCTTCATGTTCCCTCCTGGGAAGATTGAACCCTTGGGTTGGCACTGGCAGCAATGGCATCCACTCTCTGACACTTTGTGTACGTTAGGCAAGAAACTTTGTCACTTCTTAAAGTCCCAGTGTTCATGTCTGTAACATGGAGGTGATAAATCCCAACATCACTGGATTATTTCAAAGATGTAATGAAATAAATTATGTAAAGGGTCTGATACAAGGAAGCAAATATTAATTTCCTTCTTTTTTCCTCTGTTCCTTCCCTAAATCCAAATTCTCCTTATTTAACTGACAGGAACAACTTGGTGAAAATTATTTTCATAGGCCAAGTCTGAAAGATGAATAAAAGAAGAATTTCTCTCCTTGCAGTGAGAGAAGATCATAGGTCTAGGCAGCTCCAGCATCAACCAGCTAGAAGGTTCACACCCTTTGCTGGGGCTCAGTTCTGTGATCTGTACAATGGGAGACCTGCATCCTGTTTTTCCTCTCCTTACTTCCCAGGGTTCCTCTCCAGAACTCTGGACCTTCACTGAAAATACTCTGAAAATCCTGAAACAATCAAATCCCCAAATCCCTTCCAATTCTGCAGTGTTATGATTTTATGTAAAATCATTAATAATGATAATAACAATACTGAATATGGAAAATCTGAGGCAAAAAGAAACAGTCATAGCACATAATCCAAAACCAAAGACAAATGACACCTTGGGTATTCATTTTTGTATTATCTGTGCTAAAATGCCTCTCAGGGGACATGGGTGATTAGGAGTTTCATGATGTGGTTTTGGTCAGCCTTCAGTAATTTGTACTTTTGCATCCACAAACTCAACCATGGAAATATCCCAGAGCCCAGTCATTTGACCTCACGTCAGACTTACGGTCAGGAATTAATGGCTGGAGCGCTAAGAGACAGTCTCTATTACAAAATGCCATTATATTTTCTATATAAAATATTGTTTATCAGAACACAGTTGCTGGTGCCCTCCAGAGTTTGCTCATCAATAACTAACAATGCATTGGCGGGGGCGGGGGTCGCACTTGAATTAGTCTCCTCCTGATTTCATTATACACCAGTTCATTTTCCAAATTCAACTAGTTGCTTCAGCATCTGGCTTGAGAAAGTAAAACAGCTCTGTGGACCCTTGTATAAATAAACAAATTTGCATTGGGCCAGACTTTGGGAAGCCAGTGGCACCCAAAAGGATGAACCAAGTCAGGGAAGCAGAGAACATATTTCTGGCTTGAGCCTTCAGTATTGGGAGCATGCTACCTTCTTCTCTGGTTTGGCCAAAACCGAGGAGAAGCAGTGTTACACTAGAGTTGTTATGAAACACTTGGTTAGTTACAAGTGAAATTATGCCTGCAGACACGGCAAGAAAACTCTGACTCAAAAGCAAAATGGTGGTGCTCAAAGTAATCAATCAGAAGAACTGCAAGACATATGCTGAATGTAGCACCTCAAAGTGAAAACAGATGGACTAATGTGTATTGATCTCCAATGGCTTGTTGACACCCTTCTGAAACCGAGGCAATAAAGGGCATTGAGGGAGTACTTTAAATGGAGAGAGGTAGACCATGGGGGATTAGAAAATCTGGGGCAAGGACTCTTTGGTGAACTCTGAGCTTCAATTTAGAATGTCACCCTGAAGTCTTTTTTAGCCAACAGCTGGAAGGAAGGAAGGAAGGGAAGATGCCTGGGGGAGGAGGGGTGGGTGTCTCCATCACCACCTTACCAATTTCTCTACTCTCACATGTTGATTTTTACTCTTTCATTATCTCAGCTTCCCTAGTTCCTCAGCCTCTGGATAGCTCAACAGCAGTAATGCAATAACCCAGTTCCCAGAGGCTATTTGGGCAGGACCTCAGCCCTCCTTCCAAGAAAATGCACTTTACCTTTTCTTATAGGGTCTCTATTTTGTGTCTCGAATGTGATTAGGGACCACACAATTCAGGAGCCACAACCTCCCTCCAGGCATTCCCTATGCACCTTGATCATATCCAAGGGGCACTGCCACCTCCCTCTTCCCTGATGTTCTGGAGCCCTTGAAATGCCATTATTAAGAGAAGGGCTAGAGAAATATGCACTCGTTTTTTACCTATAAAAACGACTAATTCACATGGTTCAAGCTAATGGATATGAAGATATTCTCAAGCAAACGTTTTGGTTTTGTTTTAAAGTCCATGTTGGAGACCCAGGGAGAACTCTGGTCTTTACTCCTAGAGTTTGTGACTTATGAATTTGGTGTCATCTGGGGAAGTGACAATCCCTGAGATGTCCAGTCTGCCTCTGGCCCAGATGTGAGATGAAGCTGGGGAGAAAGAAAAGTTCCAGAATTTCATAGGTTGAGGGAGGCGGCTGTAGCTTCTGTACATGTTTATTTCTTTTTATTGCTTTCCTTTCTATTCCAACTCATTTGGGTTTGGGTTCCAGATTTGTTTTTCTCTTTGTAAACTAGATTTTGAAATTATTATCTGACCTATATGTTTGCTTCTCTTAAACGAAATGTAAATTGGCTTATTTTTAATTTCAGGTACTTCAGTTTTCATTCTACTTTTCATCTCTGTTTGGACATGTTTTTTGCTGCCAAGGACAGAGAAGCCTTGATGTTTAGAATCTTCTTCTTTAAATAAATGTGCATTTTAGTATTAAAAATAAATAAGTAAACAAATAAATAAATACCACTCACCTTATGCCTATGTAAGAATAGACCATCCACTTTAAAAAAAGAGAGAGAGAGAGAAGGGCTAGAGAGAAGTGAGAAGGAACATTCCTTGGGCGCTTTTTTTTTTTAATGTCACATCAACAAACTGTGCCTTTGGTCTAGGCTGGCTGACGTATAGATGGCATGGGATACTAAGTCATCCAGGAGAGAGGGAGTGTTGTTGGATTAGCACTTCCCAACTAGTAGAAAAGGCACCTACAACAGAAGGAACTAAAGGTAGTGAATGGAGTTAGCCTTATGGAAATATTTAGGGGTATTAATCTCAAATAGTAACTATCATGGCCAAAGTCAGGCTGGAAAGAGACTTTGATCATGCTTTCTGTTTCCATTCCATCTTCCTATTCTTTTTCCTTACCCTTTCCTTGACAGGTGATACAGGAAGACAGTTTCTTTGGTCCTTCGTCCACAGCTGTTTCAAAGTATGGTCAAGGGGTTACTGATGGAACCAACAGGTATTGCCATATGGGTTAGGGGGTCTTGAAAGAAGGTAGATGAGCTGGGGGAGCAAGGGTAGGTACATCTGAGAGTTAAATTGCTAACAAAAACGGATCAGGCTATATGTATGGGTTGGGCAGAGGATGGAGAGGAAATCTTGGAACTTTGCACAATGATAATACCCCCTAACTGAACTCAAACCATCCAGTCACCTCCCCCCATTCCAGACCCCCAGAGCTTATTTTATCATTTGCTAAATGTACAGAATCACCACTCAATATTCAGGGACAAAGGTCTCTCTGGGCTTTCCTCCCTCCTCATCCCTCACTCAAGGAATTTTGCAGATAAATCACCATGTTAATCCCCTAGCCAGAGAGTTATGGGCTGTAGGAAAGCAGGAGGGGAATGTTGAAATGGGACTTGGGGACAGAAGGAAACCCTGGATGAGAAATGAAGGATGAACTCACAGAAGAGCAGCCCACCGTCAGGATGGATCTTCCAGAGAGAGAAGAGGGGTGAGCTTGGAGATGTGGGGACAGGGATGGTCTTTTCAAAACAATGAAAGGTGAACAGGCAAAGAGACAGGTTTCAGGGAAGTGGGAAAGGGAAAGAAGGAGTTAAACACTAAAGGAGAAAAACAGAAAGGGAAAAGAAAGCTCTGTTCCAACTATGGGTGATGGTGAGAGGCAGCCTTATGAGGTCCGATCGGGCCCCTTCAGACTTACAAAGTGTTTGCTCCCAGGATAAAAGGCCGAATGGCAATCACTATAGAGGCCTTCACCAGGCCTGGTCATCTCCCTCCACGCTGCCCTCTTATTGACAACGAGGCTTGTAGACACAACGCCCCTGATGGGGAGGTGGTGAGGACAGTGGTGGATCCACCACCTTTGGTCCATGGCTGTGGGCGATTCTCCACTGATTTGCTAGCTTGGGGCTCGGAGGAAGAGATGCCAGAGAGGAAAGGCAGGAATTCTTTACTTTCCATCTTTACTGGAATTCTCTTCCATTGTTGGTGTGTGTGTGCGCGTGTGTGTTTGTGTCTAGGTAACATGATGTAGTGCAGAAACATCATGTGTCTACCTGGCACTAATTCAACTGCTGAGTGAGAGGATGAGAAAGATAGGGGAAGGTAGAGAGACAAGAAGAGACAGAGAGACAGAGACAGAGAGGGATAAAGTAAATAATATAAACGGAACTCTGCACACCGTTCTATTCAATGAACTGCTTATGCCCCAGGGAGGGCTTAAGATGTAAGATGTGCCTCCGTTGTTCCCATAACTAGTCTGGTTCCCCATGTGTCTCTCATAATGTGGTAATTTAATAGATTTTTCAAAGATAATTTCAGATAAATTAGGAGTTTGGGATTAACATAGGCACACTACTGTGTATAAAATAGATAACCAACAAGGACCTACTGTATAGCACAGGGAACTGCACTCAATATCTTGTAATAACCTATAAGCAAAAAGAATCTGAAACAGAATATATATACATATATACATATGTATTGATATATACGTATATATGTATAACTATATATATGTATAACTGAATCACTTTGCTGTACACCTGAAACTAACACAACACTGTAAATCAACTAGACTTCAATTTTTTAAAAAAGATAATTTCATCTTTAAGAGATTTTCTCACTGACTTTAGACCAACCCCACCATCTGTATGTTGGGTGTATGTAGCTGTGTATTGTGTTTGAATGGGCTTATATGTGTCATGAATACCTGCATACACGTGTGGATATTGTATGCACTTGTTAGTGTATGTGTGTGAATAGATTCTGTCTGTAGGTAAGTGTGTGTTCCGTATGTGTTGTTGCATTATGTACCATGTACATAGATATTCTGTTTAGTGACTGGGTATATCTGTGCTGAGGGCAGTGTGGATGGATTTAACATTGATAACGGGCAGTTCAGAGGAAAGAAATTCCTGTGAAGCTCTCAAATGTATTTTGTCCCTTCTGAATACTCAAGTGAGTCCTCATGGTTGAATTTATTCTTTACTGCTGCCTAGAATTGCCCATTATGAATGCAGGTGTGTATGTGTATGCACCCGTATGTGCATCTGTGAATATGTGTCTGTGAATAGGTGTGACTTTCTTAATTGTATTAGAAACTGACACCAAATGCTGTGATGTGCCTCCCAGATCCCCCTTCATAAATGTCACCATTGCTTGGGAGTGCTGCTGAAAGATGGTCCTCAAGAGTCAGCCCTTTTTGGGAATTTCCAAGATGGAAGAGGGTCAAGATGGATGGAGTCCACACTCAGTAACTGATCAACATCAGGGTGTAAGAGACCAGACTCCTCACCCCAACTTGGAACATCTATGAAGGACCATCAAGCTCTAAATGCCCCATGAGGCTGGCTGAGGCCCTCCCTGGGATCGCATTGAAGCTCAGTTTCTTCCTCCACCTAATCCTGGTTTCGTTCCCTCCCTTCTACAGTTAATCGGCCCCAAGAGGTCTCCCTAATAAACTTCCTGTGTGCTAATCTCCATCTCAGAGTCAGCTTCTGAAAATGCTAACCCGCCATGACATGGCAGGAATCAAAGTCTGGAATCACTCACTGAGTCACAGTGTGGAATAGATGTGAGGGGTCATCCATTCGAACCTCCCTCCCCCTCATTCACACTGGTTCATCATCGTGGTTCTAAGCTCAGACTCCAAAGTCACACACTGGCTTTCAAATCTGAACTCTCAACAGCCATGTGACAGTGGACAAGCTCCAACTTTTCTGAATCTCATTTTCTATAAACTAAGGTAATAATAGTGCCTACAGTCTGGGGTTATTATGAGAATTAAATGAGATAAGGCAGGCAAAGCCTTCAATCAAGGGTCCAGCACCCACTAAACACCCAATAAATATTAGCATCTTTCACTACCTTGTTCTGGGCTTATATACGATTGCTGGTGGGAAAATGTGTAAGCTAGAGTTTCTCGGGAGGTTTAACTATATCTGATAAATTAATCACACAATGAATGCCATACTGATGCTCCTCTTTGTCAGACTTGAAATTCCCCAAAACGAGGATTTGGGCACCAAAATCCTGGAAGCTGAACAGCAAAGGATGTCTGTGCTTGCCAACACTGTCTATTCCTGCTACTTCTCCAGCTACAAGTTTTAAAAGCTCCTGGCTAACCAGACTCCTGTTTAGTATAGTAGAGGCAGGGAGAGAGTGGACAAAGAGATTCAGCCTTCAAATAACATCAAGATGCATCAAGAAGTGTGGAGAGGAAACAGCCAGGGGAGCAGTAAATCATTATATTGCAGAAGAAGGTAGGAAACAAGGTCCCTCTGTGGTAGCCAGCCTCTGAGATGGGCCCCCAAGACCCTTGGCTTTTGGCATTCACATACTTGTGTGCTCCCTGCCTATGTTGAATAGGGCTGACTTTCATAACCAACAGGATACTGTGGAAACATCAGAGTGTGACTTCCAAGACTAGAAAAGGCAATGCAACTTCCTCCTCTCTCTCTCTCTCTCTCTCAGATCATTCATTTGGAGGGAAACCAGCTGCCATGTTATGAAGATACTCAAGCAGCCCGTGGAGAGGTCCACTTGGCAAGAACTGAGACCTCCAGCCAACAGCCATGTGAGTGCACCATCTTGGAAGTGGATCCCCCGACCCCAGTCAAGCCTTCAGATGAAACCGTAGCCCCAGCCACCATCTTGACAACACTCTCAAGAGAGACCTTGAGCCAGACCCACCCAGCTAAGCAGCCCAAAGTCCTGACTGACAGAAACTGTCAGATGATAAATGTTTGCCCTTTTAAGCCTCTAAGTTTGGGGGTAATAGACAACTGCTATACCATCACTTCTTTTTAGAGAAGATACAATTTATCCAAATTCCCTTATTAGCTTAAACTATATGAAATTGCCAATGTTCGACCATTTTAACCCACAAAAAATGGCAGGTACGTGTGGTACAACCTCTACAATGACCTAGGGAGGGACTCAAGGGTCTGGATAAATGCAGGCCTGTTTCTGGAGCTATGGACACTTTGTTCCCATAAAGGTCCCAGAGAGGCTGTGTTTCTGGAAGCCAGCGCCCTGGGAGAGTAAAATCCTTCCAGCTCACCTGCCTGCACACACTCCCGTCTTTCCAGCTAGGCCTGTGGGCAAGCGGGGGGACTTCAGAGCTCCTCCCAATAACTCTCTGTCTCTTTCTTGGTCTCAAAATGCTGCTTTTTACAAGCCCCCAAGTTCAACAAAGCTCCAAGTCCTAGAAAGAAGTGGAAAGGCATCTTGCAACATAATTAGAGAGATTGGTTCATGGGCCCTGGACACAGCACTCCATCCAGCAAAGCCTCAAAGAGTCCCCGGTGAACCATTTGCTGGCTTTAATTTCTCAGGGGCTGCTTCAGCAGGTGGCCACTAGCAGGTAGTCAATAGGGCCCTTCTGGCCGAGGACTGGCGGCTCTTTGGAAAGGTCAAATCCAGAGGCCGGAGGGCATGGCTCAAGAGGTCATGGGGTCAGGACCCGTCACTGTGACAGATGAATCTAAGCATGTCTCTCTCGCTCTCTCTCTGGAAGCAGGGCCAAGCCTCTCGAGACAGGGGAGGTGGGGGTGGTGTTGGAGCCTCACAAAGAAAGCCGAGTCTGGTGTCTGGCCGGCACCTCTCAACTGGTCTTCATTAGGCGGCCCGACAACCCTCTCTTCTGCCGCCCTCTGTCCCTCACTGATGGGGCGCTGTCACCAGACCTCTCAACTGTTCCTCATTAGGTGAAACAGTGCGCTTTTGTCCTGCATGAAGCCTTCTTTGTTCCGCCAGCCCAGCCAAGCTAGAAAGCCAGAAACTGATACAAAACAATGCCACTCTATCCTGAGGGGACCCCCTCCCTCCTCCCTCTTCCTCCCCCTGGCCGGACAAGGAAGGGCGACTTTCCACACACACACACACACACACACACACACAACCCCCCCCCCCCCCCCCCCCCGCTGCCGGTCACATCTCTGGATGTCTAGCTGAGAACGTGTTTGCTGGAGCAGAAGAAACATGTCGAGAATAGACCAGTGGTTCCCACACGTGGCAGCACATTGGAATCATCTAGAGATCTTCCAAAAACAACTGGTCCCCATCCCCGACATTCTGATTTGACTGGTCTGAGCAGCGACATCACGATTTGTAAAACCTCTGCACGTAACTCAAACGTGCAGAAAAGTCTGGGAACTACTGGCGAGGTGGAGAACTTGTTCTCAACTATCCATGCCCACCTGCCACCTTTTGCACACTTTAAAATCAGGAGTGGTACATAACATATGTCACATCTTGCAGGGCGTGGCGACATCCATCAACACGTCTGCCTGCTGGAAACAAGCAGGAAGGCCATACCTGTATATGCCTGGTGAAGGAAGACCAGCTCTATTGGAGAAAGTGACATAGACACAGCCAATTCAACTGCGGTGGAGTGTTTTAATCCTGGCTTTCAGCGTCTTAAATCGTGCACAGAGATCAGAGCCCTTAAGGCTCTACCTCTCTTTCTCCTCCCTGATCCTTCCCACTGTGCCCTCAAGCAAAAACTCCACATCCTCAAAGATACACTGGTGCCAAGGAGACTTGATTGGCTAGATTCAGGTTGTCTTGCCAGCTCACACCCCCAAAGCAATGCTGAAGGGTCTATTTATCCAAAAGTGGTTTTGTAAGCCTGATGTGTCTCAGTACCCACTACTTGTCTTATAGGCTGAGTAGGAAGACGGAGTATAATTTCAAGACAAAAAGAAAGGCTCTCATTTCCCACCACAGCTGATGGCAAATTATCAATATTTCCCCGCCCAAGATCTACTAAAGTCTCACCTCTTCTCGGTTCAGCCCTGAAATGACAACCTTATGGATTTATACAGGTTAGAGCTTCCCAACTCCGCTTCTAAAAGTGGATGTTAGGTAGTGGAGCCAGATTTCACAAATAAAAATACAGGATTCCCAGTAAAATTTGAATTTCAGATGCACAACGAGTAATTTTTTTTTAGTGTAAGGATGTCCCATGCAATACTTGGGGGTACACTTATACTAAAAATTCTTATTTATCTGAAATTCCAATTTCACTGAGTGTCCTGTATTTTATCTGGCAACTCTAAAGAAAGGAAAAGGTTAAGAGCTGTTGGCACGTTAGTGTGAATTAATTCAGCTGGTTTGCTGCCTGCTTAGCTGACAATAGTTTCTGAAGGAATGGGATCCCCCAGGAGGGATAAGAAGGTAACATTTTTGACTTTGGAATGCTGCTCTGAGAAGGATCCTAAAGCCACAGCAACAAATGGGAGAAAGAATGTCATGATTGATTAGCAATGTCTGCCATGGGTCTGGGCTGGAGAATAAAAGCATGCAAGCCACATATTTATAGCCATAGGTCAGATTCGTAATGATGTGTAATTAATGGGATCATTGGGGTGTTGAACTCGGGGTCATTTTTTTTTTAATGAGGCAGGAGAAGCAGGGATTATCAATGAACGTGTAAAAGAAATGGAAGTTTGGCTGATTATTTTTTTTAAAAAAGGGACTGGTGACTACATAGAGAATATGCTTTCTCCTTCTTGATCTTCTGTTCTTGCTCTTCCTTTAAATCAGCTCTCCCGATGCCAGGCACCCAGTAGGTGCTTGACACATGAGGAAAAACCCAACACCTCACAATTTCTCCCACCAGGCAGATCGTGAGTAACTTAAGTTCATGTGATGGCAAAACCGATGAGCCTATAGGAGAACTTTTCTGAGGCCTTCACGTCACTGAGTTTTCCTGCTCGCCCCGATATCTGAAGTCAACGTCCTCACCCATGCACTGCCATTCTCTGAGAACCGTGGCTCCTTCCGGGCTGCAGATATTGACCAGGGAGGAAGCCAAGAGCCAACCTTGAATGGGAATGCCCACCTTTGTGCACATTCCAGATGGCAGAAGGAACCCATTCGTCAAACTTTGAAAACTGCCCCCGCTCCCCAGGAAGAAGGACCATGAAGTGCTTGTAAATAGATGTCTTTAGGTTTAAACAAATTGCATCGTTATTTTTATTTTTTGAGGGGTGTCCATGTGAAGGGAACTAGAGGCGGGCTTTGGTATTTGTCCTGCACACAATACATGCCTGGGTCTCCTGCTGTTTCCGTAGCTTCTGCCCAAGCCAACTGGCCAGCCCCATTGCCTCCCAACAGGAGAGGGGTGCCAATTCCTAGCATTCTATTTTCATATTGTTTGATGATAAACATCGCTCCAGCAGGACTAATGGCAGTGAACAAAAACAGGAAGCAACCCCTGATTAGACAGGGACAGGGCAGCCTATGGAGTAAAAAACAAAATGACTAAAATGATAAATGAGTGCAGACCATGGACACCGCCATCTCCTTCCTGAACAGGCCAAGGAAAAGTAGGAAGAAGAAATCAGGGAAGAAGTCATGACCTGGGCTGTAAGTGGGGGCGAAGGAGCCTTGCCCTGCAGCATCACTCGGTGGGTACCTTCTCTGAGTTGCCTCTCGGGTTAAGGCCACTGGGACAATCATCTGGTTTTTAGGTACTTCCTTTGAAAATCTCGCTTAGGTGATTTAGCATTTTGCTTTGAAGTGTGGAGGTCCTTTGAAATCTATGGTCTTGGGCCTTAGCCGAAACCGAGTCAGCACCGATTTTGTCACATTATTACTCTAGGACAAGGGTGCTCAACTGGGGGAGACAATTTTGCTCTCCAGGGGATATTTGACAATGTCTAGAGACATTTTTGGTTGTCACCACCTCTTTATTTTATTAAAAATGTGGGTCACACTAACCCCGTGTCTTACTCTAATTGTCTGGAGTAAGAAAGAGGTTGTAGACGAATCCCTGCCCACGGCCCCCAGTCAGCAAGCTGCAAGTCCTGTGCTCCCAGCCCCAGGCTGGTCCAGGGGAGGAAACCTGACCCACAGGAGACCATCCATATGCTGGCCAGTCACCCGTGTGTCACATAAGGCTCTGTCCACCAAGGCACGATTCAGCCATAAATCCTTCTCTAAGAATTTAGAATCAGTAAACTAACCTGCCAGTTGACGGGGGTCACCGGGAGTAGAGAGGTCATGATGGGGAGGGATGAGGCCACAGGCCCAGCCACCCAGAGTGGCAGATCAGGTGCAAGAAGGAGAATGGGTTATCTATTTTAAATATAGCAGTGTGTATTTAAAATAGATAACCAACAAGGGCCTACTGTATAGGGAGGGAACTCTGCTCAGTATTCTGTAATAACCTAAATGGGAAAAGAATTTGAAAAAGAATAGAAAAATTTAATTACTTTTAATTTAATTTTTAATTAATTAATTACTTATTTAAAAGGAGAATGGGGAAGATTCCAGAAGGGAGCAAAGATGAGAGAGGTCACAGTCCTCCCCGCCCCTGGAGGGAGAAACGGTGGCTTTTGCTTCCCAGTTCTCTCAAAGTACCCTTCTCCTTCTTGTGTTGGGGGCCTGAAAATATTTATCCTATTATTAATAATAATGGTAATAATAATAATATTCCCTATTATTGAGAATAATCTTACAATAAAAATCCTTTTAACTTGAACTTGTTTGAGTGAGCATATATTCCTCAAACCCTAAAGAGCCCTGATTAAAGTAGCTGCCCATGTAAGCACCACCCCAGAAGAAAATCATTCACTCTTCAGAGAAGGGGATTGTGGGAATAAGTAGCTGAGAGATCCATATTTGGCATCCTCAAGGCTGTAAACTATTGAACTAACCTGAAGAGCATTTCCATAAAGGAAAAAAAAAAAAGATCTACCCCATTTGATAGGCTCTGAGAGGCCTGGTAGAATGAGTTCCCATGTTATGATGATGTCTTTAGGCTGTGACACATTTATGTTCTCCCTTCTCCAAACGGGGCTCAATTCTATGAGATGGCTAAGCTTTGGATGCGAGGAATATTGATTCATTTCATGCCCCAAAAGAAATGCTACGGGACTCGCTAACTTAGCATGGCCCAGCTAGGGACCAAGTGATTATTTTGGCCATCTGTAAATGGCATAATGTAAATTCCTGAATAGCTGCTACACAAAAGTCAAAAGTTACACGATGGTAGTAGAAGAAGGTATGATGGAATCTTATCTGCCTACCATTCCATGCCTAGCTGTCTTCTAGAAACATTCCCTCTTTCCTTGAGAAACCCATTCTACTATGAGGTTTTGATGGGCTGAAAATCACAAATTATCCCAGCCTCCTGTCCACTGATGTAGGTATGCCACCCAAACGGGGTATTAGAGAGTCTCATCCCAATGGCCCGAATGAGTGGCATAAAAAGGAAGAGGGGTTAACACAAACGAACCAATCATATTCCTTGCCTGGAATTTTTACAAAGACACTAGAGAAAAAGCCACTTTTTTACTCTGGAGTGACTAAGTTGGGATAATATCAGCTTGAAATTGCCTCTGACCATACCTCTCCTTCCCCATTCCCTCACCAAAGAAGGAAACTCATTTGCTGTAGAAGAAAATGATACCAATATAGAAAGAGAAATAGAGCTAAAAAGGGAAAGAAAGAAAAAGAGAAAGCAACTCTTAGAGAGTTTATAGTCCTAAAACCAGGTCCATCTCTGAACTTCACAGTTAGATGAGCCAACAAATTAATTTTGGATCTTTTTTTGCTTCTTTAATTGGGTTTCTGCCACTTGCTACCCAAACGGTCATGTATAATAGAGAATGAGTCTAAGAAGACTTGAATGAAAGAATCTAGGGATGAATTGTCAACTACATTCTTACAATATTGTACTATTGTAAGATAATATTACAATGAAGGTCTCCAAAAGAGACCAATCCCCCCCTCATCAGCCCTGCTACACCCCTCCACCATCAAACAGGAAGGAGTGTGAGATAAGACTTCTAATGGGACTTGTTAAAGGGGGAAGGGAGGTCATGAAAATAAATGGACCCTGGGTCAAAATAATTAGTAAAATATTGAGTTGAAGAAAATGATCTAGTTTCTTTATTATGATAGGACTTCTCAGAGGACTTCTCAGAGCCTTCTGTGTGTTAATTATACAATTGGACCCTTCAAAAGAAAAATATAATAAAATATAATATTCAGGGTCCTAGAGAAAGGAAGGAAGGGAGGGAGGGAGGGAGGAAGGAAGGAAGGAGGGAGGGAGGGAGGGGGGAACAAAGAAGGAAGGAAGGGAGGGAGGGAAGGAGGAAGGAAGGAAGGAAGGAAGGAGGCAGGGAGGGAAGGGGGAACAAAGAAGGAAGGAAGGAAGGAAGGAAGGAGGGAGGAAAAAAAGGCTTTGGACACTGATCAAGAGTTTGTGGGGGGAAGGGATAAATTAGGAGTTTGCGATGAACAGATACACACTACTATATATAAAATAGGTAACCAACAAGGACCTACTGTACAACACAGGGAACTATATTCAATACCTTGTAATAACCTATAATGGAAAAGAATCTGAAAAAGAATAGATATATATGTATGTATAACTGAACCACTCTGCTGTACACCTTAAACTAACACAACATTGTATATTAACTACTACTTCAATTTTAAAAAGCAGTTTATATCTAGGCCATTCCAGGTTACCTTTCACATCCCGTCTCCAATTCCAGACGCCCCAAATGCATAATTTACAACAAACTATGTTGCACCCTCCACTGACATTAGTGAGAAGGAAGAGACGGGCTAAAGGGGAGGGAGCCCATGAACTATTAGGGTGGAAGGAGATATTCTTCTCCTTTTTTTTCCCGTTACTTCCAGCGCAACGATTTAGCAATCCCTCTGTGTCTGCCATGTGCCAAGCACTGAATGACATGCCAGTGATACAGAAATAAACAAGACATGATCCTGATGTCCAGGAAACTCTAGGCAGAGAGATGGACAAATAGAGATATCTCAATACAGGATGGATACTGTTAGGAGGGGAAGGGAAAGCTCCTGGAGAAGAAGATGCCAGGATGCCAGGAAAAGGGAAGAGGGCATTTAGAGTTATGGGAAAATAGCCAAGCCCACCCCAAAGCTACTCGCATTTTAGAACTGACGAGTCATGCCATCCTGAGGACCCTCTTCTGAATGTATCTGCTGCTGCCCCTTCTGTTGGCCTTCCAAAAGCCACATGGTTCAATTTTGCTACAGAACAGCGATCGGTGGAAATAATTGACATAGATTAAGCTATGGGCAGGCTGTATAGATCATGGGCCCAGATCTAATTCCTGCCTGGTACACTCAATTACGCAGGAGCTCCTTACTGGGGAAGCAGGTGTAGTTACTGTAAATAAGTTCAACTTTGGGCATGGATGTCATTGGGTAACTGCATTTGCCATGCTTGGGTGATACATAAGGAAACCATCAACAGTATGACAGTTGAGTTAGCAGAGACATGGCGGGCCTTTCCTGACAGCCTGGTGTCTAAGTGAAGTAAGAGTGTACTTACTGAGAAAACCAACTGAGCGGTCACTTTATTCACATTGCTAGCTTTTAAACTGATAGGGAAATATGCATGAATAAATAAGTAATTGTCTCTATCAACAAGACTATAAGACAGGCATCGGCAGGCTTACAATGACTGTGGGAGGCTGAGACCAGGCTAGGTAGGTAGAAGTCTGGGGTCAGGAGTAATATTAGTGCTGTGAGGAAGAAGGTTACTAGCTGTGTGACCTTAAGCCAGTCACTCAACCTCTCTGAGCTTCACGTTCTATATCTGAGAATGGGGGGTTAATCATTCATTTCTATATCACAGAGCCACCGTGGGTCTGACATAAGAGAATAAAGGTGAAATCGTTTCTATTTGCAAAGTTGCAGTACATATCTGAGTTATTGTGGGCAAAACTTGGGAAAGGTGGTGAAGATGGGGAGATTTGGATAGATTTGGTATAAGACTGTAAGAAGAAAAACATCAAAATATTCTGACCAATAGTACAAACTTCTAGTTATAATATGAATAAGTTCTAGGCATCTAATGTACAGCATGGTTGACTACAGTTAATAATACTGACTATATACTTGAAAGTTGCTAAGAGTGTAGATCTTAAATGTTCTCAACACAAAACAGTAATGGTAATTATATGACGTAGGTTAAGTCACTTTCCCAAGGTTAGTAGCAAGCTATGATGTGAATCCTGTTTGAGCTGGATCTCAAATTCATACCACCATGTCTCCCAATTACTTCTGACCAATTTGCAGGAATCAAAATGGAATTTAGCGTAAAGAAAATGTGGTATATACGTACAATGGAGTATTATTCAGCCTTAAAAAAGAAAAAAGAAGATCCTGCCAAAAGTAACAACATAGATGAACCTGAAGGACATTATGCTAAGTGAAATAAACTAGTCACGGAAGGATGAATACTGTATGATTCCACTTATATGAGGTATCTAACACAGCCACTCAGAAGTAGAGAGTAGGGGCTTCCCTAGTGGCGCAGTGGTTGAGAATCTGCCTGCCAATGCAAGGGACACGGTCTGGGAAGATCCCACATGCCACGGAGCAGCTGGGCCCGTGAGCCACAACTACTGAGCCTGCACGTCTGGAGCCTGTGCTCCACAATGAGAGGCCGCGATAGCGAGAGGCCCGCGCACCGCGATTAAGAGTGGCCCCCGCTCGCCGCAGCTAGAGAAAGCCCTCGCACAGAAACGAAGACCCAACACAGCCAAAAATAAAATAAATAAATAAATAAATTTATTAAAGAAGTAGAGAGTAGAATGGTGGGTGCCATGGGCTAGAGGGAAGGAGAAATGGGGAGATGTTTAATGGGTATAAATGTTCAGTTGGGACTTCCCTGGTGGTCCAGCGGTTAACACTCCGCGCTACCAATGCAGAGGGCCCGGGTTGGATCCCTGGTCAGGGAACTAGATCCTGCATGCCACAACTGAAAGATCCCGCATGCTGCAACGAAGATCCTGTGTGCTGCAACTAAGACCCAGCACAGCCAAATAAATAAATAAATAAATAAATGTTTTGAAAAATTAAAAAATAAATGTTCAGTTATCCAAGGTGAGTAAGTTACAGGGACCTGCTGTACACCATTCTGCTTTCAGTTAACAATACTATATTGTACATGTCAACGTTCGTTCAATGTCATGTTCAATGTTCTTACTACAATTTAAAAAGGAGAGAACTTAGTCTCCCAAAGGACTAAATGTTGAACTTCAGTGGCCACAAACATTGAAACTTTGCGAAACCCTTAATCACTTCAACTGTTAAATGGGGACAAAACAGTAGTTACCTTACAGGGTTATCTGAGGATGGAATGACATAACCCACGCAAAGTATTTGGCATCGTGCCTAGAACATAATAAAGGCCCAATTAATGTTTGTTATTATTGCTTTTGTGATCATCGTCAGAAATATCCTTATTACTCCAGTGCCCAGACAGGCTGCTGAGAACTGGCGTTCCCCCATCACATAACTCCCCTGCGTCCCTTACAGCCATCTCTAAAGCTACATGACAGACAGGCAAGTCAAGATCTCCATCCCCACCTTGGAAGGAGGAATAGTCAATAACGCCACAATCTAATAAAACGTGCAAGGGACCCTAGGGGGTTGAAAACTCTTCAAACTGAAAATCATCAAAACAAGTTATTTTATCATCTCTAACAACAGTCCAGCTATAATGTCAACTGTGTTCTGATGCTTAGAATGAACAAAGCTTGAATCAAGTTTTGGAAAGTTTTCTGAGACTATCTGTATGCATATATAGGTAGATAGATAATATGACACTTTCCCGTCCACATATGACTTTTGCAGCAGGAAGGAGCTAAAGAGGGCAATTTTTCAGAAACACTGGAGGGCTCCATCAGTTTTCCGAAGGGCCTCTCTTAATCCTCTGATACACAAATCACTCTCGTTTGAAGCACACTGTCATGTCAGCTTGGACTGATGCTACCACATTCTCATCCACCAAATGCTTTGCTTGTAATTACAGCTTCTCTCCAGCAAAATTTTCATCCACATTATGAAACCCTGCATCTTTTCCAAGATTTGCTATTCCGCTTTGCAAGCGTTTGCATCATATTTGCATCATGCTGTCGGCTACCTATAGCGTCTGGCAACTTTGAGGGGTGCCCAATAACGATGTTGGTGCACTGGGGGACAATTAGGCTTGTGTAAAGTGGGGGGGGGGGCTTGGGGAATACGTGTGTAAGTGATGAGCTTATTGGTTATTTTTCATATCATAATTTTTCTTCCCTACACAACTCTGTACAACATGAGCTCAGACAATGAATTCCCAGTTAATGGGATCTTCTAAACTTTGTTTCAAACTCTTGAGTACACAGGATATCATCTGGTGTATGCTACACTTAATCCTCTTGGCTTGAGCTAGACTAAGTTTCTGTCCACAAAAACAAATATTCTTAACTAAATCCTCCAGACGCTTGAGCTCTGACACTTAATTTTTTTATTGTTTCATATGAATTATTTAGTTCAGACTTGCTGGAATTGTGTAAATGTCCAAAAATTGAGTTTGGTAATATTCTCAGTAATAATTCCTAATGGTTGAATAGCACTGAGCACAAAACAAAAGGGTGTTTAATAGGCATAGGGTCTTGATTACATAAGAATTTATTATCCAACTCTAACACAGTAATGAGGTTATATCTGGAAGCAAAAAGCCATTTATGATATAAAGAAGAATTCATAAGTGGATGGCCACTTATAAAATTAATTCCCATTAAAACCTGATTCCCCACATAATTGACACAGTTGGTGACCTGGAGCAAATCATTTCACCTCTCTTGTCCTCAGTTGCCCCACATGTAAATTGCAGACAAAATTAGCCCAAATTGAAGACTTGTATGTTAGCTGAGATGAAACATCATCAAGCTTTTCAATCAGGAAATTAAAGTAAAAAGAAAGGTATCTGAAAGCAAAACCACAGTTGTCTTTCAATATCAGTTTTTCTTTTTACTGTATTGACAGAACAATCGGATTTAGGTGGGTGCCCATTTCCAGGCTCCCTTGCAGCTAGGTGGGAATACGTAACAGTGGGATGGTGAAAATGTGTGCAATTTCCCAGCCATGCCCTTAGAGGGAAGGGGCATTTCTTTCCCACCTTCATTATCCTCTTCTCCACAGGCTGGACTACACACTTGGTGCTGAAATACCTAGAAGGGTGTTGACAATGAAAACACCTGAAGATGATAAAGAAAAAAGATAGAAGAAAACTGAGGCCATGAAAACTCCAAGGTTCAGAGCTACCATACCAGCCATCACAGTTTCTTACGTGCAAGATGAGTATGTACCTCATTTAAGCTACAGGTATTTGGAATTGCTCCTCAAGCAGCTGAACTATATCCTACCTAAGATAGTGTCATTTTCCTTTCATCTGCCACACAATTAAGTACCCTTTCATTATGCATCTCCCATGTACAAGACATTGGAGGCAGTGTTGAGACGTGGCTCAGAATATGGGTTCTGAAGTCAGGTTAACTTTCTCCAAATCCAGCTCTACCACTTCCTGACAATGTGATAAGTGAAAGTGATTGAACCTATCTAAGCTGTGGATTGCTAATCTATAGGTTGGATATAGTAAGTGTAGCTACCTCATAGGATTGATGTAAGGTTTAATAATATAAGATATAATGAGATAATGCGTGGAAAACATTTAACACCATGACACACTGAGCATTCAAAACATGTTAGTTCTTATTATTACAGGGAAAGGTGTTTTCAGGGCTGGAAGAAGCCCTGATGCTAAGTTCAGTTTGAGGCTCTAAAGCTAAGGTGATGTCATGGTGGACTCGTTCTCTCATGTTTCTGCTCATCTGCTAAGTGGATTTCCTTCTGAAATGTAAACTTGCTTTCTCCTTGGCAAATTCCCAAATTTTCAGATGAAAAAAAAAAAATCTCTTACCCTTTAGATTCAGTTTGATTTGGGAGATGGGTGTTGAGGGTATGGGTAGGGCCAGGCAATAGTCGGCACCCACATCCTTCCAAGAGAGCCAGGACTATGCAGGTGCCATTTACCACCTGTGCCAGCCATGCATCGGCTCCAAATCACAGGAAACTACATTTCCCAAGCTGCTCTGCCTTCTGGTTTCCTGGTAGGCTCAGCCAATGGGAGGCACTGGTGGAAGACTGGAGGGAGGGAGGAAGAAGAAGCCAGGGTATTTCTCATTCCGCCCACCCATCCTGTTTGGCAGTAGCTAAATTACCTTGGCTCCACATGTAGGTCCTGGCACCTGGGCTCTGGTAACACAAGCTTCTCTTTTTGTCCCTTTTCCCTAGGGATAGTAGTGACTTCCTGCTACTGGTAATCTCTGAGTTGCCTCATTTTTCCCTGTTTGCCTCTTCGGCTCTTCCATCACCTAGGGATTCAATTCCCTGCATTAAATTCTCTCTGCTTGAAGGACCTTTAATGATGTCTGCTTTCAGTCCAGACCCTGACAAATACAACATGGTAAATCCAGTGCTGAACACGCTGCCTTGTATGTGCAGGGGATTCAATGCACATTTGTTGAATGAATCAATACTTGGAGCAGGAAGATGCTAATATCATCACTGAATTCAGTCCTCTGACCACTCTAAGGAGTTGTTTGGCTGAAAACACCTCTTATGGGGTACTCACCTCTATTCACAAATGGTCTCAGCTGGCTAAATCATTGAATTTACCAAAACATTCATCTTTCAAAACCCCATTGATAGGGCTTCCCTGGTGGCGCAGTGGTTAAGAATCCGCCTGCCAGTGCAGGGGACATGGGTTCAAGCCCTAGTCTGGGAAGATCCCACATGTCACAGAGCAACTAAGCCCATGTGCCACAACTACTGAGCCTGCACTCTAGAGCCCGCGTGCCACAACTACTGAGCCCGCGTGCCACACCTACTGAAGCTCTCATGCCTAGAGCCCGTGCTCCGCAACAAGAGAAGCCACCACAATGAGAAGCCCATGCACCGCAACGAAGAGTAGGCCCTGCTCACCGCAACTAGAGAGAAAGACCGTGCACAGCAACAAAGACCCAACTCAGCCAACAATAAATAAATAATAAATTTATTAAAAACAAAACAAAACAAAACAAAAACCCCATTGATAGTCTCATCTCCAAAGTAGTAAATTCCACACCCTCAGGTCCTGAATTTCCAAAGGCAGTGAAGAATTTCTCCTGGAGACCTTCTCATTATAGGATGATCCAGCTGAGAGCAGAATAGATGAGGGGGATGGAGGAGAAGAGCGTGTAGAAAGAAAGCACAACTTCTCTGAGAAGCTATTTATCTCCAGACAACCGTGACACTACTGGGGATCAGCACAATATTTCAATATTTGTAAATATCTATTTGGCCCCAAGAGTTCTCTCCCATGGTAACAGCTAATAAACCAAGCTGCCTGAGTTTATTCCTTCTGCCAAGGCACATTCCAGAGTCTGATTACATTGCTGTTTTATTCTAGTAAAGAAGAGAGAGGGAGAGAGAAAGAGAGAGAGAGAGCAAGGGATCACAGAGTGACGGGAAACCCAGGTTGATGAGGGTTTTTCATAGAGAGCCAGAACTACAGATGTACATTAGAATCAGTACCAGCCCTCTCCCTAAAACAGGAACTGGCCTCTTGACCTGGAGTTCCAAATTCTTTCGACACATCTGGCCAAGCAAGTGGCCACTTTACCTAGTCTCCAAACAAAGCCTGTAAGTGGTAAGTAGGTGGAACTCTCTCCAAGAAGGAGAAGAACTCCCAGGCAATGTCAGTGCTGCTGGTCTCTGTGGACCACACTACAAGTGGCAAGGTGATATTTTCATCTCTTGTTTATGTTTGACAGTTAGGAAGCCCAGGACCCAAGCAGTGAAGTGGTTTCCATATGGTCATTGCTAATGCAGGTCCAAGTAGGACATGGGTCCAACACATGTTCCACCAAAGTATGCCATCTTTCCGAGACAATGCCTTTACTCCAAATGCTGAAATGGGTACCCTGGAGTTTTCCTTGGGGATTATTTGACTTGCCTTATTAATTATTATTTCTTTTTTTTTTTCATTTCTCCCAAGCCAACAAACCCACATCACTTTTTTGTGATATAACTAGAATCATGGATTTTAGACTTGGAGGTGACTTTGAAGTTCAACCCCCTCTATAATAATAATAACAATATTTGCTATTTACCAAGCATACTATGTGCTGTATGCACTTTTCTAAGTCTTTTGCCTATTTTATTTCATGTGGTGGCCTTGACCAAAGTGCTCCCCCAGAATGCTGGTCTCACAATATACTCCATAAATTGAAGATTCTGTGGCCCAAAAGAGTTCGCAGAAATGTAACCTACTGGATCCTTCTCAGGGGGAAAAGCTATCACAAGATGCACATGAGCATCTGATAGACTCTGGGAAGTTCTGCAGTTAAGAAAACCATTGCATTTTTTTTTTTAACAATTTGTTTTCCAAACATCTCTGTCCACGGACTCCTTATTTCCTGAAATCCAATTACCAGCCTGCTCCCATTCTAAATCAGCGGGAAAGCTCCATCTTGTATTGTATGTTCCCTGGCAAATTTAATTAAGATGGAGAAGGCCTCCAGCATCTTAGAATTTTCAGCAATCAGTTCTTAACGAGGAGCTGCTTAACCCTTTCTTAACCCGAAAAACGACGGCTGAGAATCCCTCGCTTGGTTAAGAGATCTAAGATTCTCTAAATGAAGTTTCCAAGTGGATATACGGAAGATCTGCAGACACATCTCTTAATCCTCACCCTTGTCCAAATCAGCCTCAGATGCATTATAATCGATATTTAAACAACTACAAAAGTGAAGGTCGACCCCGAGTGTCCTTCCCATCCTTCCCCGCAGCTCATTCGAGATATTATCTGTGAGGAGTAAACAGGTCCGTCCTGAAGTCTTGGCCACCCTGGTGTGATATCAAACAGCTGCTCACAGGCCGTGGCAGCAGTGCCCATATTTCTCCTGCTGTACTTACTTATAACAAGTTGAGCTTCCTGGGGGGGGAGGGGGGGGCCAGGGGGTGCTCTCTTTGAAGTTCAAGGGAGCGATCTGTATGGTGTGCGTGGGAAGGAAAATACATTCATCTCTCATGGAGAGCATCTTTTCCACGAGAACCGAATCTTTCAGAAAGAAGAGGTACCACCTAGCACTTCGAATAATAAAAACAGTAACAACAGTAACCCACATGATATTTATAAAGTGTTTACTGGTGTCAAGCCTGGTGCCAGATACTGTCTGGTTTAAGTGCTTACTAGAAGGTAAGAACTGCAATGGTTCCCTTTTTACAAATGGGAAAACTGAGGCCCGGGGAGGCTAAGTGACATGTCCGAGGTCCCAAGGCAGGTGAATGGTGGACTTGGGTTTTACTTTGGCCCAGGACTGATTTCTTAGTTCCAAAACTGGGGCGAGAGCAGATTTCTTCGCCGAGTGAGGGGCGAAAAATGGGTTCTCCAAAAGTTCTCGTTACCCTGGAGAACACAGACTTGGTAGTTATGAGTGGAAGGAACATGAGCTCCAATGCTGCTCTCACCTTTCCAAGGGGGGGCATGTGCTAATGGTGGGGAGGAAGATTCAGTGTCCTGGCAGCTGCACATCCCCATGGAGTTCAAGTTCACTTCACCTGCTCAGGAGAAGGAAAGCTGGGGATTGCAGGTGTGGCAGTGAAGACACACAACACAAGGACAAGACCTGCCAAATAGGATGGAACCTCCAAAAGTAGTGCAGAGAGAGCCAGACACTTTTGCTAGGCATTGTCTATGAAACGACACATCTTTGTTGAGTGCTATGTGCTACCTGAAGGGACCCAAGAGAGAAGAAGTTGGAAGTTGCAACGTCGCTTACCTTGCAAACCCTAGTTATTTTCACAATACCCTATTGGATACACAGGTCAGCCCTGTTCAGCAAGGGAGGGACTTACCCAAGCGCATGAACACCAGAAGGAAAGGATCATGGGAGTCATCTTGGAAGATTCCAACAGCTCACATCCACTCTGTGCCACCAACAGTTGTAGGAGTCTGAACAATACAGAGTTCCCAGTCTAGTGGAGGTGACAGGCATTACCTATACAATCACACAAAGAAATATGCGATTATGCATGGGACTTGGAGCTTGAACAAATTACATGATTTTCTTAGAGTGTGGACTAGAAAAAAGGCCCAGCCCTGCTGGGCAGGTGTGACCAGGGTTTTAGTTTCTATCACTAATTTTCTATGTGCCTTTGAGCAAGAATTCAACCACTTTTAGTGCCACTAGCCTCAGTTGGAAAATGGAGACAATGCCAGTGGCTGCAAGGATGTAAAAGTACCCCCAAGTTACAAGATGGCTATTTCTGGAATGCATGGATACAAAATTAAGAAGCTCTGAACATTTCAAGAGAGGATTTGGGGGCAGGCAGGTTCTTTCTTAAGGCTTCCTTTGCTAATATTTGTCATCAGCTTTGTCAAAGGTTTTGTGTATTCATTCAACAAACATTTATTGAGCATCTATTATGTGCTCTGGCCCCTAATACCCTGAGCCAGGCACTGGTAATACATCAGTGAATAAGACAAACAGACATCCCTGCCCTCGTGGAGTTTATGATCTATGGTATGGCCAGCATATGGGGGGAAGGGGAGACTCAGCCAACCTGGCCTAAGTTTTCACTGAGGGTGTCCTGACATCACAGTGGATCCCCTGTATTGCTCAGCATAGTAGCCAAAACCAATCAGACACTCCAGAAACGGAAAAACTCTGAATAAATCACCTTGCCACCATGGCAGCCAGAGGACAGGGGAGTGCATGGGCAGGGGCATCTCAGGGCAGTGGGTTGCTCCCCTGATATTTTAACAACCTGTAAGGCGGCATCACTGCATCCCAACTTAATGTCAGCCCTGGCTGCAGTTAATCCTGGTCCCTGCTCTTGTTTCTTCAATTTCTCCCCCACTAAGGCCAAGCTATGAACATCTCTTAGCTCAAAATTCAAAAATGAACCTCCCTGGGGACTTCCCTGGTGGTCCAGTGGTTAAGACTTTGTGCTTCCGCTAAAGGGGGCACGGGTTCGATCCCTGGTTGGGGAACTAAGATCCCACAGGCCGTGTAGCGCAGCAAAAAAAAAAAAAAAAGAACCTCCCTAAATCTATTCACTAAGAAAGCACTCAGTGATACCTGTTATGAGTTGAATCGTGTCCTCCTAAAAATACATGTTGAAGTCCTAACCCCTGGTACCTGTAAAATAGGGTCTTGGCAGATGTAATCAGGTTAAGATGAGGTCATACTCAAGTGGGATGAGCTCTAATGCAATACGACAGGTGTCCTTGTAAGAAGAGGGAAATCTGAACACAGAGATGCCCAGGGAAGAAGGCCACACGAAGATGGAAGCAGAGATTGAGAGATGCAGCTGCAAACCAAGGAGTGACAAGGAGTGCCAGCCAACACCAGAAGCTGGAAGAGGGAAGGAAGGATCGTCCCCTGGAGCCCTGGGAGGGAGCACGGCCCTGCCAATACCTCGATTCCAGACTGCAGCCTCCAAACTGGGAGAGAATACATTTCAGCTGTTTTCAGCTACCCAGTAGGTGGTTCTTTGTCATGGCAGCCCCAGGAAATGAATGCAACACCCAGATTTTGGAAAAGAGCTTCAGACTGATTTCTCACCCAATATTTCCATTTTACTGATGAAAAAACAGAGGAGACCCAGAGAGAGGAGGTCACATACCCAAGGTCACGAAGGAAATGTGTGCCCAAGCCAGGCCTAATCTCCCAGTCCAGAGCTTGGAAGATACTGGGTTTGTTTGGTTTTTTTTTTTCCTTCCTTGTCATCACCTGGCCCCAGTTGGTCTCAATGCTGTTATCATTTATTATTTCTGCAAGAAAGAAGGGGCTTGGGAGGCTGAGTGTTTTCTAACCCCACCAGGCGGTCTGTTTTTCCTGGCTTTGCATGAAAACGGCCAGGCCGTTGGCTCTGCAGGGTAACGGGCTGACTCGGGATGTGATGTGTGTTGTAAGTACGATGACAAACTACTCCGGGAAGGGCGCTGGGCACCATCTAGCGAAGTGGACCAGAAAACCACAGCGCGTCGAGAACATCTACAAGTGCCATGCTGGGCACCGTCTAGCGAAATGCACCAGAAAACCACAGCATATCGAGAATGTCTACAAGCGCCACGCAGTTTCCTAGTGCAGCTTGCTGCCAGGGTGCTTGTGAGCCCAGTGGGACTTTCAAAGCCTCTGTATCATTCCTCCAAGGGGGAGGGGGAGGAGGTAGAGTTTCTGCTAAAAGGCCTCAAAGATTCCGTTTTAGGACACATAATTACAGACTTTCATGCCGGCTCTGATTCAAAGGTGCAAAATTTTCAACATGCCCCAAAAGCATGAAGGAGGATGACCTGGGTGACATAGGGAGATGGAATGAAGACAGAGCTGAGTCCGGCAGGATCTAGGGATTGGAACCAGACTCGATGGGCCTAGAGCTATGAGTCAGCCCCTTGGAGAGAGCCTGCATGTGGACACAGGGGACTCCCCTCCCCTCCAGCCATGATGCGGACCTTAAGGAAATGAGACAGCGTGAACCTTCTGCCCATCCTTGTAGCCTGAGCACTGCTCTGATTCAGGACAACTCAGGGGTCCCCTTGGCAGGCAAAAGGAATGCAGCGTGCGGAGGGTGCCCCTGACTTTGAAGTCAATGGGGGCCAAGTTGCAATCCTAGAACAATTGCTAATTTGTTGTGGGACAAAGTCAATTCACCCCTTTCAACTTCACATGCTGCATTTGTAAATGGGATAGTGATACCTTCCCAGAAGGGTTATGGCACGTAGCCCAGAAACAGTCATTGTGGACCCTGAAATCAGACCACCAGGGGAGGGACTTCCCTGGCGGTCCAGTGGTTAGGCCTCTGTGCTTCCACTGCAGAGGGCACAGGTTCAATCCCTGGTCGGGGAACTAAGATCCCACATGCCGCGTGGTACGGCCAAAAAAATAAAAAATTAAATTAAATTAAAAAAAAAAAACAAAGACCACCAAGGGATATAGATGGAGGCTCTCCCTCCTGCTGGCTGGGGAAGCTTTGGGAAGACCGCCAACTCTCTGTGGCTCAGTCTTCTCACCCCTGGCTTGGACCTGCGGTGGATACACCCACACTCTCTCCACACCATTCCCACGCAGGCCAACCCAATGGCTTCCAACTGCAAGCACCTGTAATTCTTTGCCTGAGGGATTTCCTTGGCCCCTGGGACCCACTTGGCCTGCACACGGGGTGGGCGAGGAGTGCCAGGAGTTAAGACTCCAAGAGGACCCCTCCATCCACCAGGATGGGCTGGAGTTGACACCTAACTACCTCAACCTCCTCCCTCTCGAGTGAGACAACTCTGGGTGCATCTGATGCAATCTTCCTAAAGATCCCCATGGAAACTTCACCCCAGTTGCCCACTGTAAGGCTGTTGGTGTTATCCGGCAAGGGCAGTGGCTTGACCAGCTTCTTCCCTTTCCAGGCTTTCTTACTTCCTTAGGAAGCGTCCTGAGATCTCCCAAATTAGCCACTTACAGTCAAATACTGTCTCAAGGTCTTCTGTAGGATCCTGATCTTAGCACTACGTCATAGACTTGTTGTGAGGATGAAATACATGAATACGTTGCAGAGTTCTTAGAACAGCATCTGCCACGTGGCCAAGTCGTGATAAAGTTAGTCTGATCATTATGAGGATTGGAATAAGCTGGCTCATGGCACGTGTAAAGCATCTAAGCATAGTAAGGAAGCACTTAAACCATGGCTGTGTCATTGTACAGATGTGGAAACTGAGGCTCAGAGGCCCTAAGGAAATTTCCCAAGCTTGCCTTCAGTAATGGGTAGAGTTCAGATGGAACCCCTCATTGGTCCTGCTCCTCAGTACATCTCTCTAGGGGGTACAAAGAGGCAAGACTGTGGCCATTAGGACAAAGGGTTATGCCCACTCCAAGCCTCCCTTTCCTTGGTCCATGGAGAATCCAGGAGCTTGAACAAAGATGGCTTTGGAGGCGCAAGCCATGCAGATAAGGGACATGTAGAAACAAAGCCGTGACTCTAAGTCCTGGCCATTGACCCTTCCCCCAGCTATCCATCATCGTGAACGGGAATTTTATGCACCCTCTACGCCAATCACCTCTTCAATTACCTCTCAGGAGGAGGGAGAGGCCCAGTGGCATCTGATGTCACATGTGATTTAGGGTAAGTCACACTTAAGAGGGCATCTGAGGTTAAAGAACAAGGGATTCTGGGCCTGTTTATAAATCAACAGGCTTGAGGTTTTCATTATTCACCTTCTAGAGCATGAAGCAATATGACTCATTGGATCATAAAAAAGATCAAATAGCTTTGTTGCTAATAATTCTTTCCCTGACCCATTCTCTGGCACATTTGGTTTGTAAACAGAGTTTTAATGGCATCCCTTGGACATAATAACATCATTTCTTTACAGCACCTTGGCCGCCTCGCCACTCTTGGCTGTAATCGGGTTTAGGTTTAAACGTCCCTCATTTGTGGGAGCTAATGTTGTCTGGTGTTTTAAGAACGACTTAAGGCCAGGGAGGTTGCCCTTTGAAGGGCTTGAAACAGCCCCTTTCAGAACACAGCACTCTGGTGAGTCCGGCCTGGAAGCCACGGCCTTTATCCCAAGACCAGCCTCAGGACCCCGAACTCTGAGATTCATGATTCCTCCCCTGACGCCACATTTCCAGGGAAATGCCTTCCCTGTGAGGGTCCTCGGCGACCTCGAAGTTGGTCTCTAGAAGTGCTGGGAATGTCAAATGAGCTCCTGGTGCCCCAGATTGTTTTATGGGTAAGACAGGATTGTTCATTAACTCACCATCACGCTGAGATGGTCTGAGTTTGGAGGCAATAAGGGGGCGGCTTGGTGATCATGGAGTGGAATAAGGAGAGAATGGGAGAAAAGAGTTGACGGGTCATTAAAGGGATGGAAAATCCCCCTTAGGACAGCTTTTCCTAAACTTTTGTCATTTCTGTACCACTCTACAATTTAAGCCAGATCTGAGCACTCCTCTTATTATTATTTACTTGGTGTTTTTTGTTTGTTTAAATTAACTCACTTTATACACTTTTAAATGCTTGCCAGAAATAAGAGGTAACCATAAAAAGAAATACGGGTCCACAATCCCTAATCCCGAACCCCAGCGTCAGATGTGCTTCAGAATTCAGAAATTTCCAGGGAGGTTACGCAGCTTGTCCAAGGGCACACAGTTGTGGACCTAAACCATCTTCCCAATCCCAAAGCCTGGGACCTTTGTCCTCTATCAGAAAAGCATAGACTGAAAGATATATACATCCCATGCCTTCAACCTGGGATGCCACCTATGGAAAGGACGGAGGCTGCAAAAGACGTGGATGTAAAGGAATCCCAGGTCTTTTGGGACACCAGATGCTACACACCTGGTCTCTAGTCCTAAGCCCAAGTCTTGCCAACAGGTGGGACACTCAAAACTAGGATCTGGAGGGATTCCCCTCTTTTATCATTCCAGGAAGAGGAAAAAGAGAGTTTGGTTTCAGGCTGCCGTGTACTGCAGGGCCTGGCTGGCATCTGGGAAAATCAATCCTTCCGGAAGGAAATGAGGCAGGGCAGCCAAGTTCCTAGGATTACATCCCTCTCACCTGGGAGTCTTCTGCCAAATGACCCCAGGGAAGAGTCAGTCCCTTGAGAGGCAAGCTCCCTGTCCAAGAAAAACTCACTTCTGGGGTACCCTGAGAGAAGCCATTCTCGAGGGAGGTAGAAGCCGGGAGAGGAAACCCAGGGGAACGTGGATAATAACAACCCACCTCTGAGGCACTTTTCATCTGGAGATCTCGAAACCGTTTACCGCCACCCAATTAATTTTCTCAACACCCACTACAGCACCAGCCCCCAAAGAAGGTGTCATTATTGTTCTTTTATGAGCAAGGCAACTAGGAGGTTAGTTGGCTGGCTCAAAGCCACAAAACAGTTGCAAGGCAGAAGCCAAATTTGGGATGATTGCCTTCCTCTGATCACAAGGAACTGGAAAGAAAAGATTCATTCGTTGGAGGGGCCCTGATTACCGCTTTGAGTCATTCATTTATTCATCATTCTTTCATCTATCCATCCATCCACTCATTCATCCATCTGTCCATCATTCTTTCCTGTCATCCATTTATTTGTTCATCCAGCCATCCTCCCATTTACTCATCCATTCATCCATCCATCTCCGTTCATTCATTCATTTAGCAAGCATTGATTGACATCCTGCCATGTGCCAGGCACTGTGCAAAGTGCTGAGGACTAAAAATAAAACCAGGACCAAGGCAAAGTCCCTGCTACCATCTAGTGATTCTCCAAATAATATTTTTTCCATTACTATAAAATTTTGCAGCTTACAAATATATTCTCTTTTACAGATTCTGTGAAATAGGATCTGTAAAAGTGTTATTTCACTTGGTGGTGTTTATTTCAATTTCCCACATGAAGAAACTAAGGCTTAGGCAGGCCAGGTCACTTCGCAGAGTCTGGACCCACTGTTCCTGGAGCCCTTGTACATTCTGCAGCACCCTTGTTGAGCTGGTCTTCCTAGTTCCTGGGAAAATCCCCATGGGGCCTTGATGAGGTGAAGGGCTTTGCTTATCCAGAAGAAGGGCGTCTTACCAATAACCTCTGAGTTGGTTAATGAAACAGCTAGATTGATGAAGATACTGGAGTGGGCTTCATGGGAGCATAAAAATAGAACTTTAGTTATACCAGAAAAACTGCAAGTCTGATGAAAATGACCAGGGCATCCAGATGTATGAGTTGAACCATCAAAGTAAGGCTGGAGGACAGCCTTACTGTCATCAGCTGATTTGGCAATTAGTTTTGTTTCTAGTTTTGTTTCTGCTCTGATATGGGTCAGTGATGATGGTCCCTTCTTCCACAGGTGCCGACCACCTTTCATAGGTGGACCTATTTTCCTCTGTTGCAGCTTGAGAACATCAAGATGGCAAATGAGACAAGAGCTTCCTGGTCACTCCAGCCTCGTGTGTCACTTAAAAGCAGGGAGAGCATCCCTTGGTGATATAACCGTCCAGCAAACCATGCATCCAAAGATGGTCATGTCAAATTTCTCTGCTAGATTGTGAGCTCCTTGGAGATGGAGCCATGTGTGTCTAGTTTAGCAAACTTAGGATCTAATACAGTGCCTTTCACATAAGAGGCGCTCCACCAGTATTTGTTGAATGAATTAATCAATGGAAGTAGAGTCATGCAGACAAAGTTCAAATTCTCTGGCTACAGAGGAATGTATCTATATGTCAATGTCTTCATTGATTTAAGAAGTAGAGTATCTAAGAGAATTAGTATGCTTATGCTAAACAATCAACCCATTCCCTTCCCTTAAAAGATATTAACCAGGAATGGACTTGGTGCATAAAAGCGAGGGCATGCAGCCTGGGTAATCTTCAGTGACTCTTGTCAACTCCCTCCACTATGGGGAGAAATATTCTACAGGGACCAGAATGCCCCAGCCAGTCGGTTTGTCCTTCTTCTGGACATTCTGGAAGACACCATTCATTCATTCATTCACTTATCCATCCAACACTGACACATTCTTGTTCTGATACCACTTTTTCTAAGTTCAGTGTAGACAATCTATCTTCTTTCAAGTATTTTTTTAAACCAGGGCTCATTTCCTGCTTTCATTTAGGTATTTAGTGAACACAGAGCTATGGGCTAGAGAGAATCATCCTGAATAATCCTAGGGAAGCTTAAAACATATATCGAAGGAGTCATTAAATTATATTATTTTCTATAGATTTGAAATGTTTCATGATATAAAAATAAATTTTAAAAATCATCAGCTCCTGGGCTTCCCTGGTGGCGCAGTGGTTAAGAATCTGCCTGCCAATGCAGGGGAGACAGGTTCGAGCCCTGGCCCGGGAAGATCCCACATGCCGCAGAGCAACTAAGCCCGCGTGCCACAGCTACTGAAGCCCGGGTGCCTAGAGCCCGTGCTCCGCAACGAGAAGCCACGACGGTGAGAGGCCTGCGCACTGCAGCGAAGAGTAACCCCCACTTACTGCAACTAGAGAAAGCCCACGCACAGCAACGAGACCCAACACAGCCAAAAATAAATAAATAAATTTATTTTTTTTAATTTTTTTTTTGGCTGCATTGGGCCTTCGCTGTTGCACGCGGGCTTTCTCTAGTTGCGGCGAGCGGGGGCTACTCTTTGTTGGGGTGCGCGGGCTTCTCATTATGGTGGCTTCTCTTGTTGTGGAGCATGGGCTCTAAGTGCACGGGCTTCAGTAGTTGTGGCACGTGGGCTCAGTAGTTGTGGCTCGCGGACTCTAAAGCGCAGGCTCAGTAGTCGTGGCGCACGGGCTTAGTTGCTCCGCGGCATGTGGGATCTCCCCGGATCAGGGCTCGAACCCGTGTCCCCTGCATTGGCAGGTGGATTCTTAACCACTGTGCCACCAGGGAAGCCCAATAAATAAATTTATTTTAAAAAAATAAAATGATCAGCTCCTTACAAACACTACCTAAGTCACATACATGATAAAAGTTCACATCAACAGTGATAAACATGCAGCCTTGATAGGTTGTGATGAGAATGGCAATTCATGCCTTGTGTGGCCTTCAGCCCCAAAACCCATAACCCTAGTCCAATCATAAGAAAAACATCAAAGAGACCCATGTTGAAGGACATCCTACAAAATGCCAAGCAGTACTCCTCAGAACTGCCAAGAACATCAAGAACAAGGAAAGTCTGGAAAACTGTCAAAGCCAAGAAGAGTCCAAGGAAAGTCTGGAAAACCATCAAAGCCAAGAAGAGTCCAAGGACATGTGATAACTAAATGTTATCACCACTAATGTGGTGTCCTGGATGGGACACCTGGGACAGAAAGTGAACGTTAGGGGAAAACTTAGTGAATCTGAATAAAGTATGGACCTTAGTAATAATAATATACCAATACTAGTTCATTAATTGCAACAAAGGTATCATATTCACATAAGATGTTAATTACGGGGGAAACTGGGTGTGGGGTCTATGGAAACCCTCTGTACTATCTGCACAATTTTTCTGCTATTAATCTGAAACGATTCTAAAATTAAATGTTGATTTAAAAAACAATCATCTGCATATATACACTACCTTATATAAAATGGATAACTAATGAGAACCTACTGTATAGCACAGGGAACTCTACTCAGTGCTCTGTGGTGACCTAAATGGGAAGGGAATCTAAAAAAGAGTGGGTATATGTATATGTATAACTGATTCACTTTGCTGTACAGCAGAAACTAGCACGACATTGTAAAGCAACTATACTCCAATAAAAATTAATAAAAAATAAAAAACAATCATCTGTGTTGTTGAACAGTGTAGTGGAAAGAGAGGCAGAACCACAAAGGGGAATTGCTTTTTGGCTCTTTTAGTTACAATCCCATACAGATTGTGTCTTTCTGAGATTGGGTGGGCATGCTTGTGCAAAATCTATCCATCACCCATCCATTCCATTTATAGGTAGCTACTGAATTTTTCCTATTTCACACTTGCTTACTTTCCAGGATCTTGGGATACCTAAGCTGTTGACCGTCATCATCTTTCCAACAGAGGCAAGAGTTTTATTGGGACGAAGCCATTCTGGGGACCCTCAGCCCATGCTGTTAGGGGCTCCTCCTCTTACATCCTTAAGCCCCAGCCAAGGGCTGTGCATCAGTGGAATCCTAGCTCTCAACATGGAAGGACAGACCAGCAACAAGGAATGAGGCCACATGCCCCACATGGGAATCATGACCCATTCCCTCTGCAGTCACTAGTCATACATGATACTGGGGTATCGCCTGCCCTGGTAAATATTTCCTGAGTCAGCGATCACCATGGAGCCTGCCAAGTGAGAAATATGAGGAATCCTAAATTAGGCACGGCATATGCCTCTGCGTTAATAGCCCTTGGCACTTCCCTCGCACCTTTCATCCAGGGAATCTCAAAGAACATGTCCAAACGTTAATTCATCTGGCCCGCAACACCCCTGCTATTATTAAGCCCATTTTACAGATGAAGAAAAAAAACACCAAGTCAAGTCAGTTGAGCAATGAGTTGGTGGCTCGATCCCCAACAGAATGGCAGGCTCTGGGAGGAAGGAACCGAAGTCCATGAGGGGGACAGCTGGGCGCTCTGTTACCAATAGTCCTGCTTCTAGTTTCCAGGCAATCTGGAGAGCCTTGTAGAAGACACAAGGGAACAAAGAGGTTTTGGATTCAGATGGATTTGGGTTTGGGGACCGTGACTTGGCCGGTCACGTGTTGTGTGACTATGGGGAAGATGCATAACCTCCGGGTGCCCCGGTTTCCCTAAATGTGAAATGGAGAGTAGAAATTACCTTGCAGAGGATTGGGGGAGGATTCAGAGGATAGCATAGGTACAGCCAACTGGGGACAATCGGGAAATGAGATTCCTGCTGGAATCTGATGCCTGGGAGCCTCGCCTGAGCCTCAAGGGTGCAGTGGAGGGGCAGGGAAACCCGGTGCTCCTGGCACAGGGTCTGTAGTGTGGGGCGCAAGTGGTAACTCTGAGGAACAGAGTTTTGGGAATAGTTCCAGGAGATCAGTTAAGGTTTGATCAAGCCTTCAGCCATCAGCAAAGAGGCGGACTCTGGGAATGATGGTGCCATGAGATTTTAAAGGGCAGCTGTTGGGAAGAGACGGCTCCTGGGGAAGAGGGGCTTTTCATTTTGTACCAGTTCACACACACACACACACACACACACACACACACACTCCTAATGCAAGGACCCATGTGTGCTCCAGTTAGTTCTAAGCAGTCAAAAATAGGAGCAAGAAAAAAAAAAAAAAATGGGAGCAAGTTGGAAGCTTTTCTTCAGAATGGACAAATGCTCATGCCCTGGGGCTGGTTCCAGATATTTTTCATCCAACGGTCAGTGAGGTGCATGGGGGGCTGGGGCAACCTCCTCTTGACCACTTTACAGAGCGAACTTTCCACTCAGGCACACACCCTGAAAAACAGGCTCCTGTTCTCTCCCATCTCGCTGTGCAGTGAGCGGCCTTCCTCTGGGTGGTCACAAGAGCTGCCTCCATTACCCCTGTTTCTGGAGAACCGTGTGCGTCATCGGTTCCCGGACTCTGCAGAGCATGGAGAGAGGGCGGGCGGGGAGAAAGAAAATGCTGTACAAGCTTCAGAAGAGACCAGGATCACCGGCACCTTCACAGAGTAGACTTCAATAAATGATCATTGAACTATATTGAATTTCTAAAAAGATCCCTCATTCCTATACCTTCAAGAAATGGTCCAGGAAATCCCTCCAGCCAGATCTGTAGAGCCAGCCAAGTCCTGAAGGAACTGAAAGCAGAAAAGCTAAGTCAAAGCCGAAGGGAGCAGCTAAGGGGGAGAAGGCAAACGGTAGGGTCAGCTGGGACCGTGAATGCGGGAGCAGGTGCGTGAGAAACAGGAAAGTACAAAGAGGGGAAATTTTCCTGATCCATAATACAGGGTTGTTGTGAGAATGAAACAAGACAGTGCCTGCAATGTCTTTAGCACAAGGCCCACTCGCTACTAGTTGGTGCTACGTAAATGCTAATAACTGTTCATATCAGAGTGGCAGCTTCGTGTCCTGTTGCCACCCCAGCCCAAGTAAATGCTTAAGGTGCATTGAAAGGGGGTTGAGGATGAACAGGCAGAGCACACAGGACTTTTAGGGCAGTGAAATGATACTACAATGATAGATACATGTCATGATGCATTAGTCAAAACCCATAGAATGTACAACACAAGAGTGAGCCCAAATGGAAACTCTGGACTCGGGGTGATAGTGATGTGTCGATGTAGGGTCACTGATTATAACATATGTCCCACTCTGGTGGGGATGTGGATGGTAGGGAGGCTGTGCATGTGTGTGTGTGTGTGTGTGTGTGTGTGTGTGTGTGTGTGATGGGGAAGGCAGGGGAGCAAGGGATCTAGGGGAACTCTTTGTACTTTCCACTTTTTTGCTGTAAACCTAAAACTGCTCTAAAAAAATAAAGCTTATTATTTTTTTTTTAAAAGGAGGGAGGTTAGAATGGAACAGACAGGATCTGAGTAAGTGAGCTACACTCTCATTCATTCATGGAGCATTCATTAACTGAAAGCCTACCTGAGCCAGGTATGGTGTCAGGTGTGGATGTACAGAAGGAAACAAATGTGGGGGCAGGGGGCAGACAGACACTCACACGTGCACAAATAAGTAAGCTGAGTAATTTCAGAGAGTGGCAAGTGCTTTGGAGAAAATAATAGGGCAACAGGGGCAGAGAATGGTGACCAGGTGGCATGTCAGGGTGACTGGGAAGGGCCTCTGAAGAGGTGGTATTGGAGCAGGAACCTAAGTGATGAGAAAGAGTTGGCTGTGCAAGATCTAGGAAGACGGCTGGATGCAGTGGGAATAGCAGACGCAAAAGTCCTGAGACCAGGGCTTCCTTGGTGGCACAGTGGTTAAGAATCCGCCTGCCAACGCAGGGGACACGGGTTCAAGCCCTGGTCTGGGAAGATCCCACATGCCGCGGAGCAACTAAGCCCGTGCGCCACAACTACTGAGCCTGCGCTCTAGAGCCCGCGAGCCACAACTACTGAGCCTGCGAGCCACAACTACTGAAGCCCGCGCACCTAGAGCCCGTGCTCCACAACAAGAGAAGCCACTGCAATGAGAAGCCCACGCACCCCAACCAAGAGTAGCCCCCGCTCGCCACAACTAGAGAAAGCCTGCGCACAGCAACAAAGACACAATGCAGCCAAAAATAAAAATAAATAAAATAAATAAATCTATTAAAAAAAAAAAAAAAGTCCTGAGACCAGAACAAGCTTGACATGTCCAAGGGACATGTAGGATGAGGGGAAGGGAGCCCCGAGTAACTCCTGAATCAGATGCCGATAGCAGAGACCTTGTTCCCATGGCAACCTCCGGGCAGGCTGGTTACCCTACCTGAGGTGTGAGAGCCAGGTCTGGGAGGGTGGATGATGCATCGCTGTAAGACCTGAAGGCCAGTGAATAACTCCGTTTCCAATCTTGGGCACAATGGCTTCCCACACGGGCAAAGGATCTGAATTAGCAGTGTCTGTCGCAGAAGCACAACATGACGCTCTCTCTGTTTGAAAACCTTGGATGACAAAAACGTAAAGCCATATCCCATGAGCTGGGTACCATTTGAGACAGAACACTGTCACAAAGAGGATACAGCAACTCTCACGTTCCAAGCAAGATCATGATGCTGGCATTTTACATTTGTCTGTTTTTTCACTTGGGAAAGTGAGGAGGAAAGGATGATAAGATGTCTAATTAAGGATGAAAAAAAAATCATTTAAAAGTAAATTCCACAATCAACGCTGCAATCCTAAGTCTGCCTACAGACCAAGACTAACGAGTAACGTGTAGAAATGAAAACATTTTTGTCTTTGGGTGTAAGGATTAGGAGTGACTATTTTTTGTGTGTGTGTAAAATATTTTTTTTAATATTGTCACACCGTCATTCTAATTTAAAGGAAAAAAAAAAGTTTAAACACACTCTGGCAGATCCAAATCTCTCCCAGAGATGAAGTTGCAGCCATGAGGCCATTTCACAGCTTGCCTTAATTTTGTTTCATTCTTCTATACCCGAAGGAGGTTGTTCATCACTACCTGGATACAGAATTGAATAGGTGTGAAATCCAAGCTGATACCAATTCATCGCTCCCTACTGAACTTCAAAGCTCAGGCGAAACTGCCTATAAAAATAGTTTTCATACCGGGCCTTAATCTCTTTCATACATTTTCCTCTTTTTCTTTTTTTTTAAAGCTTTACCATCCCTGGGGTGAGGTTAAACATAGTGATAGTTAAGCATTGCATGGCCCCCAAAAGCCAGAGTTCTCAACGTGTTAGTTTGGGTTCATCATGAGTCCAAGCCTGAACCTGATCAGAAAATTTTATCAGAGCTATTGCTAACAAGCTTCTAATGAATAAAAATACACGCTCGGGAAAACCACAAAAGGGGCTCACCATAAATGTGTGAACAGGATCTATCAACTACCTACTAAGAGCGCATAATTGCACTGTATTAGAATGCATTGCTTCAATTTCCACTGTCTTCAGTCCTTAAAGACGCGCAAGAAAGAATCTAGAAAGAGCCTGGTGTGACAGGACCCTGATTGCAAAACTCCCTTTTTGTAAATAGCGGTCTTTACTGAGGATAGAAGGGTCCGTTCATTACTGAGTTCTTGATATTATTCGTTTTTATTATGAATGAGAATAAATTACAGAATATGAACTTCTGAAACTGGCGAGACATTTTTATTAAAAGAGGAAGTCAAGGGACTTCCCTGGTGGCGCAGTGGTTAAGACTCCGTGCTCCCAATGCAGGGGACCCAGGTTCGATCCCTGGCCAGGGAACTAGATCCCACATGCATGCTGCAACTGATAGTTCACATGTCACAACTAAGGAGCCGACAACTAAGACCCAACACAACCAAATAAATAAATTAAATAAATAAATATTTTTTAAAATAATAAAAAATAAAAAAGGAAGTCAAGATTTCCACATACAAATGTAGAAGCAAGTTGTAAAGAATAATAATAACAATAATAATAATAACAACAACACACAATTATACCCTACTTATGATGTGCCAGGAGCTACCCTAAGTACTTCTGTATTAATTTCTTCTTATGACAACATTTTGAGGAAGTTACGATCATCTTTTTTCAGTTGAGGAAACGGAAGCACAGAGAGGCTAAACAACTTGCCCAAGGCCACACAGCTACCAAATAGAGAAGATGCAATTTCAAACCCATGCAATCTCATCGAGCGATTCTTAGAGAGAATCATTATCCAACTACCTTCATGATCACTGATTTTGCTTCTGCTGATATCACGACTCTTGATACTTTCTATTTGTAGCTTGCCTTACAGTGTGTGAGATGTCTTTGCATATCTGTCCTATCTACCTCACTGAATATGACAGAAATAAACTGAGCGGAAATCATGTCTTCATTTCACCGAGGAGAAGAATAAAACCCAAAGAAGTTAAATGAAGTTGTAGTCATACTTAGAAGCTTATATTCAGCACCCCTCATCCATCTCAACATCACAAGACTTGGGCATGAGATCAATGTTATAATTAAGTTATAAGGAAATAAATCTCCATTTTCCTGGTTGGATGTGTAGAAAAGAAGTAGGGAGGCCCAAAATAAATTACACTGACTTCAAGCTAAGAAAAGGAAGGAGCAGAAAAGGACCCTTTCCCCCAGGGTCATCCATTTCCAGATTGGATCCAAAATGGTGGCTGTTGTGACCACGTAGAGAGATAGCGTGCTCAGCCTTTAACTGGTCAGTTGCAAAGGGTCAGGTGAAAAGGGCTGAGAAGGGGGGTTTGGAGACAGCCTTTATGGAGTGAGTAATGACCGTGTGGAGTGGGCAACTCCCCCAGGAAGCAGAGAAAGTTGTAACCCTGAGCATAGTTGAGGAAGAGGAGACAGGCACTTATAGGAAATAAATGATGTGTTCTCGGGGCGTGAGACAGGCTCATATGAATTGCAGACATTTCTGCTTTCTGCAGATGCTGCTTTTAAACAGCGGGTAGGGGCTAGAACTAAAATGCTTGGAAAAGAGACAGGCTCAGGTTGATGTCCCCTTATTTTTGAGTCAGGGCCCACCCCCTTGAAAGCATCATCATTGGCAGAGATGAGCCCAAAACACTTGGAATAAAACTCTCTTCTCGGGACTTCCCTGGTGGTCCAGTGGCTGAGACTCTGGCTCCCAATGCAGGGGACCAAAGTTCGATCCCTGGTCAGGGAACTAGATCCCGCATGCTGCAACTAAGAGTTCACATGCTGCAACTAAATGATCCCACATGCCGCAACTAAAAAGATCCGGCACAGCCAAATAGATAGATAGATAGATAGGTAGATAGATAGATAAATAATAAATATTAAAACAAAACCAAAAAACTCCCTTCTCCGTCGGCCCTGCCTTTTTCTCCAGCATCTTTGCCCAGTGATTTCCACAGTAATGCAAATCTGCTGCTATTTTCCCTTATGTATCATTTCTTTCTAGTTTCTTCACCTTTTTACTTGCTGTACCCTCTCCCCACCTCACCTCCACCTCCACCTGGAATGATGTCTTTTTCCCTGTCTCATTACTCAAGGAATGTCTGAGTTGTCACCACCTCTAAAAAAAAATCCTTCCCCTGTTTCCCTAGGCAAATTAGAATGCTTTCTCCTCCATCCCCTCCCAGCCCAGCACATTATAACATCCCTAATTTAGAGTATTTGTGTCATCATTTTGCATTCATTCATTAGTCTGCCTCCCCCACTAGACTGAAAAATCAGAGGGTAACACCCCAGCACAATGCAGTTAAGAGCACAGACTCTGTGGTCAGACCACCCGTGTGATTGAATTGGGCCTCAAGCAAGTTCCTCAATTTCTCTAAGCCTTGATTTCCTCATCTATAAAATGGGGAGAATAATAGTGCTTACTTTACATAATCGCTGTGAAAATCAAATGAGATCGTGTATTTTAGCAAAGCATTTAGCACAATGCCTAGCTGTAATTATTATCAATTTATCTTCAAGTCTCATGTCTAGTGCTGCAAAAGCTGTAGAAAATACTTAATACTTAATAAATATCAGAACTTAAATAAATAAATAATAATACTTAATCAATATTAAATAAATTTTAATACTTAAAAGTGTTAAGTACAATTATCAGGGGCATTTATTTTAGCAGAAAATCTTTTGATCCCAATTAAAACTTATGGAAAAACAGTATGGAGAATGGTTTTAAGAGTATCAATTCTCTTGACAAAGCCAGAGACCCCGTGAGCCCTTGTAGCCCGTGAAGAGCTTTCATCCCAGCTCTGCTAATACTAGAAAATATCTATTTTTGAGGTTAATCCCTCTGGGAAGTTCTACAACAGCTCCTTCAGAATCACCTCGTCCAGTTTTGTGCAAACAGTCACTAGAGTATCCAAAGAAATGTACTAGAGCAGCAGAAATGGTCAATGAGGTGATAGTCCTGAGAAGAATTGAAAGGGAGCATGAAATTTGAGGAAGAGAAAAGCTTGGTACACACAGTGTAAGACAGTATCGCCCACAATAGTTGGAACTGTAATAAACAAAAATAGGGGAGAGTTTATAATTGGACTTAAGGAAGTATTAAGTATCCCCAGTGATAGCACCGAGCCATCCATATAGTAAATTATACATCTATTTTTGAGGATGTTGATTACAAAGAAGTTAAAGAATATATTCCTTAGCTTTGGGGGATTTATAATTCTGCATAAAAGACAGTACATAGACTAAAAGGGCTATGAAAGGTAGGGTATTGCTGGGGAAGAGTAATGGACCTTGGAGAACTAACTTAGCCTCTCTGAGCTGCAGTTTCTCCATTAAAGGCTTCAGTGAAAATCAAATCAAATCATGTAAGGCAACATGCCTACTTAGCACAATACCTTATTTAAAGGAGACATCAAGCACTGGAGGCTACAGGTTCTTTGGGGGGCTATGGCGGACTCCAGGAGGGTTCATGCCAAGGAGTACTTCCCAGAACTTCTGCTGCCAGTGTCCTTGTCCCTGCGGTGAGCCACAGCCGCCCCCCACCTCTGCAGGAGACCCTCCAACACTAGCAGATAAATTTTCCAAATGTCCACTTCCTATTTCCTCGATCAAGGCCAGAGTTGAAGGAAGCTGGCCTTCAATCTCCAACCAGGCTGAGAGCACCATTTGGGCTCAAGAGCAAATTGTATTGGAAAAGCATCAGAGGCACTGAAATGAATTGTCATGAAATGAGGATTCAAATGAAAGCACAAGGCCGAGTCTGGTCCTAATTGGCAGTGGAGTTACTCAGCCGTGTGGCTGACAGGGTCTTGGTGCTCCAGCCGGGTGTCAGGCCTGTGCCTCTGAGGTGGGAGAGCCGAGTTAAGGACATTGGTCCACCAGAGACCTCCCTGCCCCAGATAGTATCAAACGGCGAAAGCTCTCCCAGAGATCTCCATCTCAACGCTAAGACCCAGCTCCACTCAACGACCAGCAAGCTCCAGTGCTGGACACCCTATGCCAAACAACTAGCAAGACAGGAACACAACCCCACCCATTAGCAGAGAGGCTGCCTAAAATCATAATAAGGTCACAGACACCCCAAAACACACCACCGGACGTGGTCCTGCCCACCAGAAAGACAAGATCCAGCCTCATCCACCAAAACACAGGCACCAGTCCCCTCCACCAGGAAGCCTACACAACCCACTGAACCAACCTTACCCACTGGGGGCAGACCAAAAACAACAGAAGCTACGAACTTGCAGCCTGCAAAAAGGAGACCCCAAACACAGTAAGTTAAGCAAAATGAGAAGACAGAGAAACATACAGCAGATGAAGGAGCAAGGTAAAAACCCACCAGATCAAACAAATGAAGAGGAAACAGGCAGTCTACCTGAAAAAGAATTCAGAATAATAATAGTAAAGATGATCCAAAATCTTGGAAACAGAATGGAGAAAATACAAGAAACGTTTAACAAGGACCTATAAGAACTAAAGAGCAAACAAACTATGATGAACAACACAATAAATGAAATTAAAACTTCTCTAGAAGGAATCAATAGCAGAATAACTGAGGCAGAAGAACGGATAAGTGACCTGGAAGATAAAATAGTGGAAATAACTACTGCAGAGCAGAATAAAGAAAAAAGCATGAAAAGACTTGAGGACAATCTCAGAGACCTCTGGGAGAACATTAAACGTACCAACATTTGAATTATAGGGGTCTCAGAAGAAGAAGAGAAAAAAAAAGGGACTGAGAAAATATTTGAAGAGATTATAGTTGAAAACTTCCCTAATATGGGTAAGGAAATAGTCAATCAAGTCCAGGAAGTGCAGAGAGTCCCATATAGGATAAATCCAAGGAGAAACACGCCAAGACACATATTAATCAAACTATCAAAAATTAAATACAGGTCTTCCCTGGTGGTGCAGTGGTTAAGAATCCACCTGCCAATGCAGGGGACACGGGTTCAATCCCTGGTCCGGGAAGATCCCACATGCCGCAGAGCAACTAAGCCCGTGAGCCACAACTACTGAGCCTGCGCTCTAGAGCCCTCTAGCCACAACTACTGAGCCCATGAGCCACAATCACTAAGCCTGTGTGCCACAACTACTGCAGCTCGCGTGCCTAGACCCTGTGCTCCGCAACAAGAGAAGCCACCACGATGAGAAGCCCATGCACCACAACAAAGAGTAGCCCCCACTCGCCGCAACTAGAGAAAGCCCACGCGCAGCAACGAAGACCCAACACAGCCAAAAACAAATAAATAAAATTTTTTAAAAAATTAAATACAAAGAAAAAATATTAAACGCAGCAAGGGAAAAGCAACAATTAACATATAAGGGAATCCCCATAAGGTAAACAGCTGATCTTTCAGCAGAAACTCTGCAAGCCAGAAGGGAGTGGCAGGACATATTTAAAGTGATGAAAAGGAAAAACCTACAACCAAGATTACTCTACCCAACAAGGATCTCATTCAGATTCGACAGAGAAATTAAAATCTTTACAGACAAGTGAAAGCTAAGAGAATTCAGCATCACCAAACCAGCTCTACAACAAATGCTAAAGGAACTTCTCTAGGCAGGAAACACAAGGGAAGGAAAAGACTCACAATAACAAACCCAAAACAATTAAGAAAATGGTAATAGGAACATACATATCAATAACTACCTTAAATGTTAATGTATTAAATGGTCCAACCAAAAGGCACAGACTGGCTGAATGGATACAAAAACAAGACCCGTAGATATGCTGTCTACAAGAGACCCACTTCAGACCTAGGGACACATACAGACTGAAAGTAAGGGGATGGAAGAAAATATTCCATAAAAATGGAAATCAAGAGAAAGCTGGAGTAGCAATTCTCATATCAGACAAAACAGACTTTAACATAAAGACTATTACAAGAGACAGAGAAGGACACTACATAATGATCAAGGGATCAATCCAAGAAGAAGATATAACAATTGTAAATATTTATGCACCCAACATAGGAGCACCTCAATACATAAGGCAAATGCTAACAGGCATAAAAGGGGAAATTGATAGTAACACAATAATAGTAGGGGACTTTAACACCTCACTTTCACCAATGGATAGACCATCCAAAATGAAAATAAATAAGGAAACACAAGCTTTAAATGATACATTAAACAAGATGGACTTAATTGATATTTATAGGACATTCCATCCAAAAACAGCAGATTACACTTTCTTCTCAAGTGCTCATGGAACATTCTCCAGGATAGATCATGTCTTGGGTCACAAATCAAGCCTTGGTAAATTTAAGAAAATTGAAATCGTATCAAGTATCTTTTCTGACCACAACGCTATGAGACTAGATATCAATTACAGGGAAAAAAATCTGTAAAAAATACAAACACATGGAGGCTAAACAATACACTACTAAATAACCACGAGATCACTGAAGAAATCAAAGAGGAAACCAAAAAATACCTAGAAACAAATGACAATGAAAACAGGATGACCCAAAACTTATGGGATGCAGCAAAAGCAGTTCTAAGAGGGAAGTTTATAGCAATACACTCCTACATCAAGAAACAAGAAACATCTAAAATAAACAACCTAACCTTACACCTAAAGCAGTTAGAGAAAGAAGAACAAGAAAACCCCAAAGTTAGCAGAAGGAAAGAAATCATAAAGATCAGATCAGAAATAAATGAAAAAGAAATGAAGGAAATGATAGCAAAGATCAATAAAACTAAAAGCTGGTTCTTTGAGAAGATAAACAAAATTGATAAACCATCAGCCAGACTCATCAAGAAAAAAAGGGAGAAGACTCAGATCAATAGAATTAGAAATGAAAAAGGAGAAGTAACAACTGACATGGCAGAAATACAAAGGATCGTGAGAGAGAGATTACTACAAGCAACTATGCCAATAAAATGGACAACCTGGAAGAAATGGACAAATGCTTAGAAAAGCACAACCTTCCGAGACTGAACCAGGAAAAAATAGAAAATATAAACAGACCAATCACAAGCACTGAAATTGAAACTGTGATTAAAAATCTTCCAACAAACAAAAGCCCAGGACCAGATGGCTTCACAAGCAAATTCTATCAAACATTTAGAAAAGAGCTAACACCTATCCTTCTCAAACTCTTCCAAAATATAGCAGAGGGAGAAACACTCCCAAACTCATTCTACGAGGCTACCATCACCCTGATACCAAAACCAGACAAAGATGCCAGAAAAAAAGAAAACTACAAGTCAACATCACTGATGAACATGGATGCAAAAGTCCTCAACAAAATACTAGCAAAAAGAATCCGACAGCACATTAAAAGGATCATACACCATGATCAAGTGGGGTTTATCCCACTTGATAATCTTGCATCCTAGGAATGCAAGGATTCTTCAGTATACACAAATCAATCAATGTGATAAACCATATTAACAAATTGAGGGAGAAAAACCATATGATCATCTCAATAGATGCAGAAAAAGCTTTCAACAAAATTCAACACCTATTTATGATAAAAACCCTCCAGAAAGTAGGCATAGAGGGAACTTACCTCAACATAATAAAGGCCATATATGACAAACTCACAGCCAACATTGTTCTCAATGGTGAAAAACTGAAACCATTTCCACTAAGATCAGGAACAAGACAAGGTTGCCCACTCTCACCACTATTATTCAACATAGTTTTGGAAGTTTTAGCCACAGCAGTCAGAGTAGAAAAAGAAATAAAAGGAATCCAAATCGGAAAAGAAGAAGTAAAGCTGTCGCTGTTTGCAGATGACATGATACTATACATAGAGAATCCTAAAGATGCCACCAGAAAACTACTAGAGCTAATCAATGAATTTGGTAAAGTAGCAGGATACAAAATTAATGCACAGAAATCTCTTGCATTCCTATACACTAATGATGAAAAATCTGAAAGAGAATTTAAGGAAACACTCCCATTTACCATTGCAACAAAATATGAATAAAATATGTAGGAATAAACCTAGCTAAGGATAAAAAAGACCTGTATGCAGAAAACTATAAGACACTGATGAAAGAAATTAAAGATGATACAAACAGATGGAGAGATATACCATGTTCTTGGATTGGAAGAATTAACCTTATGAAAATGACTATACTACCCAAAGCAATCTACAGATTCAATGCAATCCCTATCAAACTACCAATGGCATTTTTCACAGAACTAGAACAAAAAATTTCATAGTTTGTATGGAAACACAAAAGATCCCGAATAGCCAAAGCAATCTTGAGAAAGAAAAACGGAGCTGGAGGAATCAGGCTCCCTGACTTCAGACTATACTACAAAGCTACAGTCATCAAGACAGTATGGTACTGGCACAAAAACAGAAATATAGATCAATGAAACAGGATAGAAAGCCCAGAGATAAACCCACACACATATGATCACCTTATCTTTGATAAAGGAGGCAAGAATATACAATGGAGAAAATACAGTCTCTTCAATAAGTGGTGCTGGGAAAACTGGACAGCTACATGTAAAAGAATGAAATTAGAACACTCCCTAACACCATACAAAAAAATAAACTCAAAATGGATTAAGGACCTAAATGTAAGGCCAAATACTATCAAATGTAAGGACCTAAATGTAAGGCCAAACGTTTCCACTATGTTAGAGGAAAACATAGGCAGAACACTCCATGACATAAATCACAGCAAGATCCTTTTTGACCCACCTCCTAGAGAAAGGGAAATAAAAACACAAATAAACAAATGGGACCTAATGAAACTTAAAAGCTTTTGCACAGCAAAGGAAACCATAAACAAGACAAAATGACAACCCTCAGAATGGGAGAAAATATTTGCAAACGAAGCAATTGACAAAGGATTAATCTCCAAAATATACAAGCAGCTCATGCAGCTCAATATCAATAAAACAAACGACCCAATCCAAAAATGGGCAGAAGACCTAAACAGACATTTCTCCAAAGAAAACATACAGATTGCCAACAAACACATGAAAGGATGCTCAACATCACTAATCATTAGAGAAATGCAAATCAAAACTACAATGAGGTATCACCTGACACCAGTCAGAATGGCCATCATCAAAAAAATCTATAAACAATAAATGCTGGAGAGGGTGTGGAGAAAAGGGGACTTTCTTGCACTATTGGTAGGAATGTAAATTGATATAGCCACTATGGAGAACAGTATGGAGGTTCCTCAAAAAATTAAAAATAGAACTACCATATGACCCAGCAATCCCACTACTGGGAATATACCCTGAGAAAACCATAATTCAACAGGAGTCATGTACCACAATGTGCATTGCAGCTCTATTTACAATAGCCAGGACATGGAAGCAACCTAAATGTCCATCGACAGATGAATGGATAAAGAAGATGTGGCACATATATACAATGGAATATTACTCAGCCATAAAAAGAAACAAAAATTGAGTCATTTGTAGTGAGGTGGATGGACCTAGAGACTGTCATACAGAGTGAAGTAAGTCAGAAAGAGAAAAACAAATACCGTATGCTAACACATATATACGGAACCCCCCCCAAAAAAATGGTTCTGAAAACCTAGGGGCAGGACAGGAATAAAGATGCAGGCATAGAGAATGGACTTGAGGACACGGGGAGGGGGGAAGGGTAAGCTGGGATGAAGTGAGAGAGTGGCATGGACATATATACAGCACCAAATGTAAAACAGATAGCTAGTGGGAAGCAGCCGCATAGCACAGGGAGACCAGCTCGGTGCTTTGTGACCACCTAGAGGGGTGGGATAGGGAGTGTGGGAGGGAGACACAAGAGGGAGGAGATATGGGGATATATGTATATGTATAGCTGATTCACTTTGTTATAAAGCAGAAACTAACACAAAAACAAAAAAACAAAACAAAACAAAAAAAACGACATCAAAAAAAAAGAAGCTAGATGCAAAAGACAGTCCATTTATATCAAGTTCATATGCAGGCAAAATTAATCAATGATGATAGAAATCAGAATAATGGTAGGCCAGGAGGGACGTTAGAGAGATGTTTGGGATGCTGATTAATGTTCTAAGTCTTGATCTAGGCAGTGGTAACATGTGTGCTCACTTTATAAAAATTAATCAATCTGTACAATTAAGATTTACCTTTATTGTGTGTGTTATACTTTAATTAAAAGTTTATTTGGGGGTGGTGGTGCTGTGATGAATTGGGAGATTGGGATTGACATATATACACTAATATGTATAAAATGGATAACTAATAAGAACCTGCTGTATAAAAATAAAATAAAATAAAATTCCAAAAAAACAAAAAAATAAAATAAATAAAAGTTTATATAAATAAAATAAGAATGAACATATTAGAGAGAGAGGGTTACACTGCATGATTTTTAATGTTCCGTACAGTTCTAACATGCTATGATTTTGTGTGAAAATGCTTTGAAAATAATAAAATCCTCTACAAGTAAAAAAATAAAAATAAATAAAGTAGACACCAAGGGACTTCCCTGGTGGTGCAGTGGTTAAGACTCTGTGCTCCCAATGCAGGGGGCCCAGGTTCAATCCCTGGTCAGGGAACTAGATCCCACATGCATGCCGCAACTAAGGAGCCTGCGAGCCACAACTGAAAATAAAATGAGCCCGCCTGCGGCAACTAAGACCAGGCACAACCAAATAAATAAATATGTTTTTAAAATAAATAAAAAAATAAAGTAGACATCAAATATATGTTTCCACTATTGTGAATTGTGGGTATAATTAATAAAGCACCAAAATGATGCTTGCCACCTAGCCAGGAGGGTTAATAATACACCAAAATGGGCTTTGGTAAAATGGTGTGCTCTTTCCATGCTCGGCAAATTCCAGGAAAAGATGGGAAACAGCTATTCTGGATAGCTTAGAGAATGGTAGATGCATTGGAATTCATGGAACTCCTGAAAACTAAACGTCCTTAGACCCCAGGTTACAAATCCCATCCCATGGAAGATAAAGAATGGACCACTGAACCTACCCCGTGCCCCAGACTAGATTAGGCACCCCATTTTATACCCTGTGGCTTCCTCTTTCCTTGTAGCTCCTACCATTCGTGAAATTTTTTATCTCACATATCACACACTAGACTCCAGCTCCCCGTGAAGGCAAAGGCCACGCTGGTCTCATTCCCCATCGCATCCCCAACATTTAGCCCGAACTGCCACATAGCACGCTCCCCGTAACGTACTCGCTGAATTAATTAAGGGGTCACTGGATGGAGCTTCCAGCTGTGGGTTTCTAGGCTCCCACTCCAACCATCTGACCAGAATTAAGAACATGAGCTTGATCCCAAGCAGAGGTTTCCAGACAGCAAAGCACGTAGGCCTAAAACCCACCAAGCCGGTGCTTTTGCTCCCTGGTGTAGCTCCCCGATCCCACGGATCACACGTGTTTTGCACATGGAACCCCATTGACGTAACTGGGAATTTCACGGATGGAACAAATGAAGGGGCAAGGCAGCAGTAGATGTCTGCAGCACGAAGCTGTCAAGAAGAGATGTTTTGCGACCGGGGAGGGGGGCCAGAGAGTGTGCCCCAACCGCGAAGGGCAGACCGCATGCTGCCGGGTGGTGGTCACTGACCGGCCTTCTAGAACACACGGAGGGGTGACGGCTTGCTCTGCCTGCTTGGCCCCAGAGCATCGGAAGCTTGGGTGGGTTCCATAACAGCAGCCTGGCCTCCCTTTCCATCCCGCAGCTCCCTCCTCAGCCCTGGCCCCTCCACTTCCGTCCCACCGGTCCCCAGACAAAAACAAAAGACCCATTACTGAGTTATTAGCTTCGTCTCGCATATCCCGTGGAGGGAGACAACTGCCAAGCCCACTTCGACTTAAAATGTTTAACAGATTTGCCCACATCTAATTTCTGTCACTGTGTTTACAGTACAAGGAACCCAGAGCAGAAAGCCGTGGAGAAAAGTCCTGGGGTTAGGATGGCGGGGGCGACAGAGGAGGGGGCAAAAAATAAATGCCAAACGCCTTCAAAGGCGACATTCCTCCCTGTGGTTTGCAAACACTTCCTCTCTCCCCAGTCATCCTGTAATCATGCTCCAGCGTTCACCAGAGGAGTGTTTACATCCAACACCATTACCGGCAGGGGAGACGGGCGAAATTAAGGCCTCTGGTCTCTGTTCTCTGAGGCCCCATTATCTCTTTCCTCCCTTTACGTCCTTTCATCAGACGCCTCCAATATATGAAGGGGTAAAAGCCTTTAATGGGATTTTGAAGATCTTAAAAGCCAGGCGGTTTGTTTAAAAAGGAAAAAGACCAAGAGGGGAACATAGCCTGGGATCCCTGGGTCCACTTCTTGAAAAAGGGAGCGAACTTTGTTCTCTTTTTTTTTCCCCCCGTCTGCCAAATCAAGTGTTGGGTTTGAGGTTTGTCTTGGATGGGCAAGCAGACCACACAGAGCTGCCCGTGGACAGCTGCCTTTCCAGCGAGGCTGAGAATTGCCATCCACAGCACTGCCCGGGCCTGGCACGTCCTCTCCACTTCTCTCTCTCTCTCTCTTTCTCTCTCTTGGAGCTGTGTCAAGGCCCAAATTGGCACCAACATCCCGATCGTGGTTAGCCAAGCCTAATGGTGGCCGAGGGAACAAGATAAAGGGGAGACGACGGTCAAAGTCAGAGGAAATATCGCACGTTGGCAAATTCGAAAGAGTGGATTGGGGTTTCTTCACTTCCCCAAGGCTGGGAAAACCCCTGTCATACATGGCCGCAAACTTTGGTTAGGAGAGAGACTGGGTTTTCCAAAGAAATAGCTCTACTTGGTGTTCTCTTTCCATTTCGCTGGGCCAATTATGCTTCGCTGAATCAGCACTGGACTGCTTGGGGTTTGTTGAGCCATAGTTGTCTTGGGGAGCCATGATGGCGTGAAGAGTGATTTATGAGTTACACTGCATTTGAATGAGACTCTGTGTTGGGCTGGGCTGGGTTGAAAACATTGTTGGTTCGTGTTGTAATATCAGAGCGGAATATCGGCGTGGAATCTTGTGATGCCGTATATTGCTTTGATCCCTGGCGCCACGTTGGCTGTGGTACGGTTTCAGAAGACACACTGGTAGACAACGCTGTGTTTGTTTCGGGGGGGTTGTTGAGTTGGACTCTGACACAGCCGTGGACTGGGGTGTCGTGTTGGGAAGGCCGTGTAGTGAGACCGTCCAGCCCTGGTTTTGTTCACCAATGCAACTAACCGGTCCAGTAATAAAATCCAACCTCTCCTCCCAAGGTTGCCACGTGGCCCCTCTGCACAGAAGCTGAGGGCTTTCAGGAGACACGAGACAGAACTATGTCTCCTGAAATCCCGATGAAGACCTCAAGGTCATCACAGCCCAATCACCCAAACTGACCATTGGCTGAACAGCACGTCCAAATCCCCAGGACTCTTCTGCAAAGTGCCATGGGGTCTTTCATTACCACACTCCCCGGTTTCCCTCGCTGCAATAGCCTCCCCTCAAACCACATGGAGCTTCCAGCCAAATCTCAAGTCCTGCCTCTTCCCTCGTGCACTTCAAAAATATTTCTTAAACTCACTAGAACCTTCGTCGGAGGTCGTCCAGCCATAAGAGCTGGAGGCAAAAGGACATGACGTCTCCCTTGTTTCACGGAACACTGCTCTCTGCACATCAGCCGATGCAGTTTCCTCCCTTGTCCCAAGCGAAGCCTCCTGTTCGGGGGGAATGGACATTTCCTCCCTGGGTTTTATAATGGAACCAAGTTGTTCCACCTCCAAAGACGACAGCAACCATCACAACAATCGCAGCTCCCATGAATGGCAGCTCACGGTGGGCCACATGCTGAGCTAAGCACTGCACATGCCTCTTCTCATTCCATCCTAACAACATCTCTGGGAGGGAAGTATTATTAGCTTTGTTTGACACATTCATTCAACAAATATTTTCAGAACAACTACTACGTTGCAGGCACTGTTCTCGGACCTGGGGATGCAGCAGTGAGCAAAACAGTTGAAAATCTCTGCTAGCCTGTAGATTCTGATCTAGTGGATGGGGAAACTGAGTCTCAGAGACGTTAAGACGGTTGCACAAAGCCACACAGCTGTGAATAGCAAAGCTCAGACTCAGCCCCAGAACCGCCTGGCTCCAAAGCCACGATTCAAAAGACAAACAAACCAAAAAAACAAAAACAAACAAAACACACACATACACACAAAGCCATGATTGTACCAACTACATATCCTTCCTTTATAAAAGCCACTAATATGTCCTGTCAGGGTGCACTGGCTTACTTTGGTTTTCTGTTTTTTTGTTTTTATTTTCAGTATCAGCTACTCTGTCATGGCTGCCTGCTGCTTGGTCATCACCCATCAGATGTAAACACAAATAGCACTGCAGGCTCAAGTACTTTATGGAGGGATGGAAGTTCTGAGGCCAGAAAGAAAGGGCTGATGGAGAGCAAGAGATAGAGGCTCAATCCCTCTAGGTTAGAGCTGGCATCTCTACGATCCAAGGGTCACTGACAGCATGGGAAAAGGAACAAGGGTGAAATCTTGGCTGGTACAGTCCATTCCCAAGCCAGAGAGAACCATCATAATGGAAAATATAGTATTCTACTTTTTAAACTGGGAAGAGTTTGCCTAGGGCTTCCCTTCCTCCTAGGACTGAAGAAGAGAAGGATGGATTGTCTAGACAGCAAGCCAAGCTTAAGAGACCAAGCTCTAAGTCCCCGTTGCACATTTTCTGGAGCCTAGGCTGGTCATTTTGCCTCTCTGAGACTCAGTTTCTTCACCACTTAAATGTGAATGTTCTTAACACCTAAGTGACAGAGCTACGATAAAGAGCGTTAAATAAGAATATATAGAGAAAGTGCTTTGCCCATTATAAAGAGCTACGTGAGTATCCGATAATCCACCAGGCTGGCAGGAGCCAACCCTCATATTACGAACTACGAAATTACAAGGCCAGGAACATTGAGAGGAGAGACAAGGTCTTCATAGGGGAGAAGAAGGTCAAGTCAAGATTGTAGGAGAAAGAAAACGGGGTTCATGTTGCTATACCTGCTATATTGTAAGCCCTGCGGTTGGCATATATATATATATGATTTCGTTTGGGGTGACTATATTATCCTCATTTTATGAATAAATAATGTTCAAGGAGGCAAACCAGCATTCCCATTGTCACCAGACCAAAAAAATGGAAACACTGGCATTTAAATTTAGAATGGCCACTCGCCAAAACCCAGATTTTTTTCCTCCACTTTGTCACCTCATTTGCCCGAAGTACTCCCTAAAAGAAAACCTACTCAACTGGATTTACATTTAAAGGCCTAACCTGTCTTTAGTATCCATGTCCTCAAAATAAATAGACCCCCAAGCCTCAGTCACACCATTTACAGAAGCCCCTACATGGAGTGAGTTGCCTCTGTCTGAGTGTCTTCCCAGAGTCGGGCAATGAATGAAGTGACCCCCCCCCGCCCCGATCCTCCATCTCCTCCAGTCTCCGGGTCCTTCCTCACACAAAGAGGGTTTCCAGGCGTTCTGCAGGGGATTGTGAATACGAGGTGCCTCTTGCTGTATCCAGGTTCTAGAGTCCAGTCTCTCTAGATAAGGAATGGCGTACTTGACATGACAGAGCTCCCGTGTGTGTTGTTTGAACTCCATCCTCAAATTCTAGTTCTGTTTTCCTCTCCTCCATTGATTGAAAGGGCTCTCATTCAGCACAGCTTGCTTCTCGCAGACTGTCTCCAGATCCACAGATTCCTGGCTTCGGTCTCAAAATCCTACTTCTTCCACTTAGTAGCTGGGTAACCCTGGGCAGGTCATCCGGCTGCCCCCTCCATCTCAACACACGGCCCCACCCGCCACCCAGCTGCCCAAATCTGCAAAGCAATTTTGAAGCACCTGTCCCTCTATCTTCAGATCTAAGTCCTATCAACCCAACCTCCCAAACATTCCTCAAATCCATTCACTTCCCTCCATTCTCACTGCACTAGCTTCCACCGTCTCCATCCCTCTCTTGGATTTGGTCTGACTGCTTCCACTCTTGCCTCCTCCATTCTTTCTCCTCACTGCCACCGAGCAAACATTTTAAATATGCAAATGCATTCATCATGCCTCCACCTCCCCTCCAAAATCCTTCAGTGGCTCCCTATTGCTATAAAGTAATGGGCCAAAGCGGGGAACCATGTCAGCTCTACCGTCTGGGTTCCTACCAGCCTCGTGGCCTTGGTCAGATGGCTTACCTTCTCTGTGCTTTGGTTTTGCAATCTGCACCTATAGCTCAGGGTTGTTGGCAAGATTAAATGAGTTAATGGGAGCTCCCTGGCGGTCCAGTGGTTAGGTCTCAGCGTTTGCACTGCCGTGACCCAGGTTCAATCTCTGGTCGGAGAATTAAGATCCTGCAAGCCGCATGGTGTGGCAAAAAAAAAAAAAAAAAAAAGATTAAATGAGTTAATAAATAAAAGTTACTTGGAAACGTGTCTAGTGAACAGTAAAGACTCAACGAATCCTACCTATTTTATCATCTTCACCGTCATTATTACTATGCTTATTATTTGAATGATAAGCCCTTAGCATAGGATACAGAGGTTGGCAAGATCTATTTCTTGCCTACCTATCCAACTTTACCTCTGGTCTCACCCCTGACATTCTACACACCAGCCATTCTTAACTTCTTTGTTTTTTTAATTCAACATAGGGGCAACGATTTATGTATAAAGATGGTCACCGTAGTGATGTTTATAATAAAAAAAAATTTAAGGTAAATATCCATCAATTTAAAATGCTTAAGTAAAATCGTAGTATAATCAAGTATTTCAAAAACATTTTAAATTATGACTCTAATGAATATTTAATGACAGGAGAAAATGCTTATGATATGACAGCACATGAAAAATGACTTAAAATTGTATCTACCGCATTATTGCAACCTGAAGGAAATAAATCAAAATGTTTACCAGTGGTGATTTCTGTACTGTTATACAGTGATTATAGGTGATATTTTTTTTCTTCATACTTTGCCTATTTTCCAAACTTTATAGAGTCAGCATGTATGCCTTTCATATTAGGGAGAGGGAGGGAGAGAGAGAGAGAAACTTGCCTCCTTTCTTTTTTTGTTTCAAATGTAAATGTTCTGGTATTAAAAACTCACTCCCCAGCCCACACACGTACAATTGCCACCGTTTCCCACCCTCCCTCCCTGTCCGTGAAAACAATATTTCAATTCTGGTCTTAAATGATTGTACTGAAAACTTAAAGAAAACCCAGTTCCCCTCCACAGGCTAATGTAATTTGCTAGGCTCCTGTCTTGGGATAAAAGAAATCTTGAAATTAAAAAAAAACAAACAACAACAACAAAAAACTACAGTCGGCTCCATTTTAGAATGAAATCCAAAACAGATTCAGTCGCAGAGGACAAATACATAATAAATTTTTTAAATGGAGGCAAACAAATCACTTTAATCCCAAGATTTTGGACTGCTGTCCCTATTCGTAGAAATTATCACCTGGTCAACACACTGCATCTCCCAGGAACCCAGATATCCCTTAATGTGTTTTTTGGCAATAGTGGGGGGATGTGGTGTATGTGTGTATATCTTTTTCTCCCGGGTCCACCAGATGTTCTGAGAAGCTTAGTCTGTGTCCCTGAGATGCAGAGTTGACCAGATGTCTGACATCGTGTTTTTTTTGGTTTTTTGGGTGTGTGTGTGTGTGTGTGTGTGTGTAACAGGCAGAGAAAGAGAGAAAAATAAAAGGGCAAAGTTCACTAACAATTTTTTTTCCTTTTCAAAGCAACTTTGATAACTCTCCGTTCCAATAAGTTATGGCTTCCTCCCAACCTGCTTCCTTGGTGGGAACAGTAGGTTCCCATGCCAACTGGAATGGGGAGAGGGGGAGGCCGTGAGAGCCATTTGATGGTTTGTCAAGATATGCACTCCAGCACCTCATTCTTCTAAGAATGTTTTTAAATGAAAAAGCTTTGCTGCTTAGACAAAAAGAGGAACAAATATTCTTGCAGAGAAGCAAAGAACCTCATTCTAAAGGATGCAGGATAACATTACTAATATATCATTATGAACCCTTAATGAATGAAAATATTATTCACATTTTCCTTTGATTTTATGCTTGGTTATGAAGCATTTCAAGAGGAGGGAATGAAAGGACAAACACTGTGGCTGGCATTGTTACTTTGACGTTACAAATAACTGTATTTATGACGGTATTATACAGTTCATATATTTCCCTCTAATAGTGCCAATAAAAAGATGGTATTTTCCCAGCGTCTGCTCTCTGCTCATGTTTTATGTCTTACTTCCCTCAAGGGTCTGTGTGCTCTTAAGCAAAAGAGCTAATTTTTCACAGTGTTAGAGGGGAAGGGAAGTTGGCTTTCTGTCTTTCTACCACTCAACTGTTGTTTTCCTAGTAGCCCTCACAGGGCAAAATGTTCTTCTTTTCCTTTAAAAAGAAATGCTACACACATGTACATATTATAATAGCTCACATATTTTCAGAGTTCTTCCTACCTACCCAGGACCTGGGTTTTACACATTTCACTTCAACTGACCTTCAGGACAAGCTTCTGACCCAGGTACTCTGATTGTGCCCATTTTAGGGATGAAGAGACTGCAATTCTTGGCAAGTTCCCCGTAGACACTCAGTATGATCCAGGACTCAGATCCCTCAAAGTCAATGCTCCAGAGAACACTCTTGTGCTTTTCTGTCCTTTTGTTTTTTTCTCACTGTTGAGGTGTTCATTGCTTATGATGGATAAATATTCTTTTTTAAAAAATAAATTTATTTATTATTATTATAATTTTTTTGGCTGCATTGGGTCTTCGTTGCTGCACACGGGGCTTTCTCTAGTTGTGGCGACTGGGGGCTACTCTTCATTGAGATGTGCAGGCTTCCCACTGCAGTGGCTTCTCTTATCGCGGAGCACGGGCTCTAGGCATAAAGGCTTCAGTTGTTGTGGCTCGCGGGCTCTAGAGCGCAAGTTCAGTAGTTGGTGGCGCACAGGCTTAGTGGCTCCTCGGCATGTGGGATCTTCCCGGACCAGGGCTCGAACCCGTGTCCCCTGCATTGGCAGGCAGATTCGTAACCACTGCGCCACCAGGGAAGTCCCATGATGGATAAATATTCTAACTGATAGCAGAGAACTCAGTCTCACAGAGCACATATTCTTTTTAGATGGGATGAAGAGGCCAGCTAACTTTCATCAATAATACTTCTTGGTGTCTTCTCCCACAGGTCTAGCTGTGTGAGCTTGAATAAATAATTTAACCCACCTGAACATCAGTTTTCTTATAAGAGAAAAATATCATAGCTTGGTATCAACACAGAATATGAGCTTAAGAACTATGATACATTCACTTACATAATATTCACTAAGCCCTTCTTAGATGGCTGACAAGATATTAGATGCTGAGGGAACAGCAATGAAAAGAATATAGCCCCTGCTCTCTGGATGCATACAGTCTAGTGCGAGAGATAACTATGCAAACAGACCAATACCATTGCTTGTGATTAGTTAGTTCTTTGATGTAGTTACTGAATTGTTGTCTTTAAGTTTCTGACCAGCATCTGAAGCACTAACAAGCAAAATAATTTCAGAGTTATCCAGAAATATTTCATCACAAATACTCCCTTCTAAAACAAACAAAACAAAACAAACACTTGTAGAAATCCATAGGGCTTCTACCAGGCAATTTAACATATAAACTGTGGATATGTGAGTCAAACATAGTTTTAAACTATCATGGCAATGAACAAAGATTATCATGTCGACAAATGACTACCCCTGGCGATTAATATCTTTTTTTAATAAATACATACCTGCACCAATCAGCAAAACTGAAATGTGAGAGAGCTCACTACACCACGCCAGCCAGTAAGAAAAAAAAAAAAAAGTATTTCTAAGTACTCAGCAAGACTGTACTCTTCAAGATATCCTCAGACCCTCTCTATCTTCAAGTCTCCATGATTCTATCAGGTACTTAAAACAGTTTCTCAGCCTGGGCACTATTAACATTCTGGCTAGATAATTCTTTATTCTGGGAGATTCCCTGTGCACTGTAGAATATTTAGAAGCATCCATGACCTATATCCACCAGATCCCAGCAGTAGAGACGATCACCTCCCCCCCGCCACACCGCATGATGACAACTAATAACGTCTCCAGACATTGCCAAATGTCCCCAGGGGAGAGGGTGCCCCAAATCACCCCCCAGTTGACAACCATTGGTCTAAGACTAAAAGCACCTCTATATTTTGGAGGAGTTAAGATCAACTTAGGATCTAGCCTAGTCTGGCCTGGTCCCTTCTAAGATACCTTTTCTTTCTTCAAGTCAGGGGTTAGGAAGGAAGTCATCAAATGTTTCATTCATTCATTCATTCACTTGCTTACTCACTCCCTCGTTCAGCATACATTGGCGGAGTGTAATGGCAATTTGCAGGCATGGCCCGGTACAAAACCACTAAGCACATTAAAGATGTCCAAACAAATACCATCCAGGACATGATCTGAACTATCAAAGCTCACCAGAACACTTGAGGTCTTACCTTGACCCTGGCACTATCTCTTGAGCCAGTGGTTTCCCTCTAGGACTCAATTTCATCACCTGTAAAATGGACTTGATGTGTGTGTCCCAAACATCAATCCTTTGGATGCTACCTTCAAAAGTTCTGCCATCCTCACCATCTGTATAATCATTTGTTTACTATATTTTTTCTTAAATCAATTCTTTTTATTTATTTACTCTCCCAAGGAAATTGCATATCACTATTACGTACATAAATCCAGTATCACATCCATAAATAAAAGGTAACCTTAAAAAAGAAATACAGGGAAAGCAAAACAAAGCTATTATATTCCAGCTACACCCTGCTGTCAATGGGAGGTTCTCAGCATGATGCCTATTCTCTCCATATTACAAAGCGGAGGGACCGAGCGAATGGTGAGGAGATGTTTAAAGGCAACAGGACCCAAACTGGAAATTTCTCTGTGCCAATGAGAATCAAAGGAGGCTTGCAAAGGGGGAAAGCTCTCACTATGTGATTCAGAATCACTTATTTTCATGTTCTTGGACCATCTTGAATCATTCACATCTGTCGGTGGCATGCATGCCACCTTTTGGGAAACACAAGATCAGCTGTGCCAGTCTAGTTCTTAATACCTTGTTTCACTGGCTTTACTGTGTGGCCTCATGTAAATGATGTAACTACTCTGAAGCTCAGTTTTCTCATCTATAGAATGGAAACACCATCGCTGCCCCTCAAAGCTGTTGTGAGCAGTTAATAACATATTTAACCTCGCTTTGATTTCCAAGGTTCTTCTTTAGATCTAACATCCTAGAAAAAAGCAATTCCCCCAATAATCTTTGTAGATGGCCTTTTGAGTCATGTTTAGGAGCTGGCATAGCAAAACAAAACAAAATAAAAAGTCTTTAGAGTTGTTCCCCCCCCCCATTCATGTTGAAACTTAACCCCCAATGTGATGGTATTAGGAGGTGGGGCTTTGGGGAGGTGATTAGGTCATGAGGGTGGAGCCCTCATGAATGGGATTAGTGCCCTTATAAAAGAAACCCCACAGAGCTGCCTGACCCTCCCACTACTTGATGACTCAGCGAGAAGATGGCCATCTATGAACTAGGAAGCAGGCCCTCACCAGACACCAAATCTGCCAGCACCTTGATCTCGGAATTCCCAGCCTCCAGAACTATGAGAAACAAATTTCTGTTGTTTAAGCGTCACCTAGTCTATGGTATTCTGTGATAGCAACCTGAATGAACTAAGACAAAAATTCACCACCTTTGGGCTAGATGTTCTTAGCCAATCCCTTAGGTTCTCTGAGCCTCAGTTTCCTTGACTATAAAATGGAAATCAGAAAGGCTTTCCTGCCTGCCTGCCCCTTGATAAAAATCACATGGAATAATGACAGCTCTTTGTAAATGGCCAGGTGAGTGATACACACATCGGTATTGATTTCCGAGCTCCTGGAGTTAAGTGCATCTTTTCATGTGTTCTTAGTTGCACCCAGGCAGGTAGGGAAGAAACGCCTCAGGGCTGCCCCTGCTAAGGTGAGCAGCTACGAAAGAAGTATGTTGCAAGGAGGTGCAAATGTTTGGGGTAAAAAGTTCTGCAAGTAAACCAGAGGGGCCAAGATTAGTGCGGGGTTGGGGGGTGGAGAGGAGGGAAGAAATGGAAGAAAGTGTCAGGAGTGAGAAAGGGGTGACTTCGCAAATTTGCCCTCTGGCATCAGGATCCTTGGCGAGCTCAGCACTTTTGAGGTTCAAGTTTGTTTATTCTTGGCAAAACGCAACCGCCTGTTTCTAAGAGAAAAGTCTTTAAAAGGTTTATAAAATCTACTCAAAAGGCTTTCTGGACATCAAATAGCTCATAAAAAGGAACATTTTGATGAGTTAAGTGTAAATGAATCAGAAACATACGGATTCCATTTTGCCTAATCTGCCCGTGGATTTAGGAATGAAGGGGAAAACTGCTCCAAGCCAAATTCTTCAGGGGCTTTTAGACCCCTGAAACCTTTGAAAGCCATTGGCAACATTAAGCACATCCCATACAGAACTCTGCTTTGTCCTCCTGAATTTTGGTCTCCAAGAAAGGCCCCCACGGGAAGATTAATTCTGAGGGAGAAGGGGAAGGAAAGGAGTAAACACAGCCCATTTACTAAGTGCTCGGAACTCTGCACTTCACAGCTACCATGTGCTGATCCCCTCCAGGAAGGGAACATACTTTATGTCACCTGAGAGACAGGAGAGCACAGAGGATGGTGACACCAAGGAGACAGGGTGCTCATCCCAGCTCCACCAAGGGCCAGCTTTGTCTATCTGGCCAAGTTAAAGTAAAGTGCCTAGGCCTCAGTTTCCCCATCTGTAAAATGGAGCTAAAAGGGGCATCTAGGTAGAATTGTGGCAAGGGTTAAATTTTTACTTTTTTTTTTGGCCGCATTGCGCGGCTTGTGGGATCTTAGTTCCCTGACCAGGAACTGAACCCGGGCCACGGCAGTGAAAGCACAATGCCCTAACCACTGGACCACCAGGGAATTCCTAAATTTTTAAATTATAAAACATCTCATCCAGTGCTTAGCGCATAAATATTCGGTCAAGACTGGCCATCATTATGATATACAAACCTTGTAGAGTGGGCACTAATGTTATCCCCATTTTAAAGTCCAAGAAACTGAGTCCAAGAATGATTCACTCACCCCAGGCCCCAAATCCATTACAGTAGTAGACTCACGATTTAAACTTAGAGCCTTATGATTCCCAAACCAGAGGTCTTGTCACTCCACTACACGACTTTCCCAAAAGAATCAAAAGTCTAGCAGAACCGGGATTTCCCTGTTGGCCCAGTGGTTAAGACTCCGTGCTTCCACTGCAGGGAGTGCGGGTTCGATCCTTGGTCGGGGAGCTAAGATCCTGCATGCCGCTGGTGCGGCCCAAAAAAAAAACACAACAAACAACCAAGAGTCTAGTAGAACCAATCAAACTCCAGAGACCTGGAATTAATTTTCCAATAAGGTCTGTGCTGGGACCCTCACTCCAGCCTCATGCCGGTATCTAGAGGTGAGCTAAGATGGGCCTTCCTTCCAGACTTCTAAGGACTTTCCGGTGCCAAGACACTAGCCCCTACACCCTCCATAAGAGGGTGTTGAGAGATATCCCTGGCTCCAAAGTTTTGTTTTCTTGGTGTGACGGGTTAATGGAATTACAGGGAGGAAGCGGAAGATGAAAGGAGAGAGAGAAATTTGGAATCACGCTACATTTTCCATTCACGTTCTCAGACTGATGCTGTGTAATACGGCTGTAAAAATACATGAAGCAAAATCTAAAGTAGAAAAAAAAAAAGTCTATGTAAATGGGCCAGGTGGATAATACTCGGCGTGTTGTACATGTTTCTGCACATGGTTTTATCAAAGGGGATAATTACAGCACACCGAAAACAGGATATATTGTTTCCATATGAGAGATAAAGAGGGAGTGTTATAAGTGATTAAAGGGACTTAAGGGTATAGAATGTTCTTGTAATGAGAAGAACTGCTCACGTCCTAGAATTAGAGTGTTTCTTAGCACGAATTGCAGAAGTCTTTCTAGTATTCTATAAAGGGAAGGCTTCTAAATTCTTTGTAAGTTTGGCCAAACTCAGAAAGTTTTGTCCAGGGATTATCTAGGCAGATCTTTGCATCCGGCTGCTTCACCAATGGGCCCCACAGCAAAACAGCTGATGAGGTCAAGAAAGCCCAGAGCCTGACGACAAAAAGACGAACAACACAAAAACTGGGCAAGGACTTGAATAGACATTTTTCCAGAGAAGATATACAAATGGCCAATAAGCACATGAAAAGATGCTCAACATTATTAGCCATTAGGGAAATGCAAACCAAAACCATAATAAGATACCACTTCACACCCACTAGGATGGTTGTAATTAAGAAAACAAAAAATAACAAGAGTTGGCGAAGATGTGGAGAAATTGGAATACTTGCACATTCCTGGTGGGAATGTAAAGTGGAGTGGTTACTCTGGAAAGCAGTGTGGCAGTTCCTCAAAAAGAGTCACCATATGACCCAACAATTCCACTCCTGGGTATATACCCAAAGGAACTGAAAACAGGTATTCAAACAAATACTTGCACACCAGTGTTCATCAAAGCAAAATTCACAGTAGCCAAAAGGTGGAAATAACCCAAGTGTCCATCAACAGATAAGTGGGTAAACAGAAAGCAGTCTATCCATACACTGGACTCTTACCCAGCTATAAAAAGGAATGAAGTACTGACACATGCTACAACATGGGAGAACCTCAAAAACATTATACTAAGTGAAAGAAGCCGGACACAAAAGGTTACATATTGTATGACTCCATTTATATGAAATGTCCAGAATAGGCAAATCCATAGAGACAACAAACAAATTAGTTTTGTTTTTTAATTACCAAGGTAACACCTCTGATGGAGGGTGTAGGGCTAGTGTCTTGGCACCAGAAAGTCCTTAGAAGTCTGGGAGGAAGGCCTATCTTAGCTCACCTCCGGACACCGGCATGAGGTAAATTAATTACCAAGGGCTGGAAGTGGGAGGAAGGGAGGGGGTCAGGGAGGAAAACTGCCTTAATGGGAATGGGATTTCTCTTTGGGGTGACAAAAATGTTTTGGAACTAGATAGGAGTGGTGTCTGCACAACATTGTGAATATGTACACTTTAAAATGGTAACTTAGGGGACTTCCTTGGCGGTCCAGTGGTTAAGACTCGGGCTTCCACGGCAGGGCACGTGGGTTCCATCCCTGGTAGGGGAACTAAGATCCCACATGCCACGTGGTGCAGCCAAAAAATTAAAAAATAAGATAAAATGGTTAAGTCAAATCAATATGCTCTACACCTTAAACTTATATAGTGCTGTATGTCAATTATATCTCAATTAAACTAGGAAAAATTTTTAATGGTTAATTTTTTTATAGTAAACAATTTTTATTACTCTTTAATTTCTTTATACATGTAGCTCTAGATGTATCATGTTTGAAGTGTGATATCAAGTTTTTTTTTTTTTGGTTTTTTTTTTTTTTGGCTGCGTGGGGTCTTCGTTGCTGCGCACGGGCTTTCTCTAGTTGCGGCGAGCGGGGGCTACTCTTCGTTGCTGCGAGTGCTTCTTATTGTGGTGGCTTCTCTTGTTGCAGAGCACCGGCTCTAGGTGCGCGGGCTTCAGTAGTTGTGGCACACGGGCTTAGTTGCTCTGTGGCATGTGGGATCTTCCCGCACCAGGGCTCCAACCCATGTCCCCTGCACTGACAAGCGTATTCTTAACCATTGCACCACCACGGAAGTCCCTTAATGGTTAATTTTATGTTATGTGAATTTCACCCCAATATAAATGAATAAACAAATAAAAATAAAGGCTGGAGCCCAAGTTCCTTCCCTCCACCTGCCAAGACCTTGCATTAAAAGATCTTGGCCTCCAGCTCAATGCCAGTAACTCTAGTCTCCCTAGAGTTGGCCTCCCTCGAACTATAATTCCTCTCTTGGAACTAAGCTGGATGGGCCCCGATGGTAAGTAACCAAACTGGCTTGCTTCTCAGAAGGGTTTAATTGATACGGCTGGCCAAGACATGGATTTTTGCAAACTTTTTTTCCTGAAATCTTTTCCTCTGTTATCCTCTAGAAAAATAATTCTAGCAGATATAGAGGGAGCTGGCCATTCAGAGCTTTGTCAGTCTCTGTTGCTGAGCAGCCTGTCTTGATTGACAAGGAAATTAGCATCCATTAAGAATCGTGTGTCCTTATAACTTAGAGGTGACCTGCCTCGATGTTATTATAGTAATAGATATAGATTCAAATCTTTCTTTGCCCCTTACTCACTCTGAGCATCTGGGCAAGACATTACCTCAGTTTCCTCTCATCTGTAAAATGGCATAACTATACCTCAGGATGTTGTCACGCAGTTAACATAGCATTCATATTGGAGTTGCTCAAATAATAATATTCCTTTCCCTTTCCACTATCCTAGCCTGGTCTGAGAGGTTTAAAATGGAGATAATAAAGGAATTTCCTGGAGGTCTAGTGGTTAGGATTCCACACTTTCACTGCTGAGGGCCTGGGTTCGACCCCTGGTCAGGGAACCGAGATCCCAAAAGCCACACAGCGCGGCCAAAAAAATTAATTAATTAAACAAAATAAAATAAAATGGGGATATATGATGCCCAAAAGGGAATAAAACAGATGTGAAAGGGCACTGAAGGTGTGGCATTAGCTTACTGATGGTGTACCATCCCAGTAGATCTGGAAATGGATAGGATCTCCCCGTCACTACACACATGAGAAAACTGCAGCACAGAGAGGTTGAGAAACTTGACAGATATCACACAGCAAATCACCCACAGAGCAAGAATTACAACTCGGGTGTCTGAAGTTCCTAAGCTGCTCACTAGGCAGTGGTGTATGATCCATGGATGAGGATTCAGGTGCCTCCCTCCAACTGGGTATCTACCAACTCCTGCATGACCTTGGGCACTGCATGCTCAGTGGTATAGGCCCACACTGGGTCACTTGCAAGGTCAGAAAGACTATGCTGGCAGAATAGAGAAAATCTTGCTGCTGAAAGTCACCAGTTTCCTACATGTCTCTGGTAAGCAAGAAAAGGAGAATTCTTTAAAAATAATTCTTTCTTGAATATATATTTCCCAGAATTTGTTCATTCAACAAATATTTATTGATTTCTTATTATGGGCCAAGTTCTGTTCCAGAAGCCAAGAACACAAGGTCCCTGTGCACAGAAAGCTTACATTCAAGTGGAAAAGACAGAAACTAACAAGTTAGAGAAAAACCAAGAGAATTTCAGATTTATAAGCACTATGAAGTCACTAACATGGAGAAATGCAATAAAATGTGCAGGGCATGCTAATTTTAATTAAGTGAGCAGGGATGTTCTCTCTGAGGAAGGGATATTTGAGTTGAGACTGGAATAAATTGAAGGAGCTGGCAATGATCTGAGGAAAGAGTATTCCAGAGTGAACAGCACGTGCAAAGAGCCTGAGAGGTAGGAACAAATCTGACATGTTTAAGAAACGGAGATGCTCTGTGGCGAGGGTGAGGCAGGCTGGGGGTGAGGGCGACAAAGACGGGAGATGAAAGCAGCGAGGGGGAGGTCTGACGCCAAACCGTGCAGAGCCTCGCTGAACTAGAATTACATAAGAAACAATCTCACCATAAGCAACTTAACAATGCCGATAACATACAAGATTTAAAGAGATCATGGTCACCCGTTATCGCAACGTCTAGAGAAAATTGACCGGTGATATTCTGGTGCATGTCTTTTCAAACATTTTATTTCATATCCTATCATATAAATATATAAATATATAGGGGACTTCCCTGGAGGTCCAGTGGTTAAGACTCCATGCTTCCACTGCAGGGGGCAAGGGTTCGATCCCTGGTTGGGGAACTAAGATCCCACATGCCACTCGGCACGGCCAAAAAAACATTTTTATTTTTATATATATATATATTTACAAGAGTAGGATCATATAATACATCCATGAAACTAGCTTTCCAATTTATTTTTATTGTGTGTTTATTACTTAATACATCATAAACATCTTTCCATGCCAGTTCACTTAGATATCACACCGAGTTCACTTGGACGCAGTGTCTGGGACATAGTAGGCACTCAACAAATATTTGTAGAAGGAAAGAATGAAAGAAAGAAGGAAGGAAAGAAGGAGGAAGGGAAGGAGAGAAAGGGGAGGAAATAATTTTTAACAGCTGCTTCCTCTTCCAGCGCATGATTATAGGTTAATTTCATAACCCATCTCCTACTGTTGACATTTAGGATGTTTCCACGTTTTCACTGCCATCGACAATGCTGCTGTGACATCGTCACCTCTGTCCTCACACCTCAGGATAACCTCCCAGAAGTGGAATTTCTGGGACAAACGGTGTATGTGTTTTTAAAGAATGTGCCCTCCAGAAAGATTTGTCAGTGTGCCCTTCCATTGGCAGTGTCTGAGGATGTGGGGTTTCCCTCACTGTATAAAATGTCGCTTACGAAAGAAAAAAACAAAGCAGAGGCATCCAGGATGAGTTTACTGAGTGCCGCTGGATCTCTGAAAGGTCATCTTGTTTCACTCCGCCATGTAGGCATCTTTTCCCACCTAGAAGATGGGGAATTTGCTCTTCTGATTCCCCCTCCTCCTTGGGACATTTCCAACGTGAACCATCTCAGACTTTGAGAAATGAGGCCAGTTGACTGGGGAAACTCTTTTCCATTTCTGGGTTTGGTGTTACTAAAAGACCTGCCCCAGATCAGATGCTTCCTTCCCTCTGCAAAATTAAGAGGTGCAAAAAGATTCCCAGTGCTGACTGCCAGGCCCTTTCATAAGTCACTGGTTTTAATATTGGCTTGGCAGCTTCAATAATGATTTCTTCTTTTAAAGCATGGGACTTGGAGGCAAACTGAAGAATGTGGCCATGAACTTAGCCATGAACCTCATGAACTTAGCTTGGCTATGAACCCATCTATGAACCTGGCCATGAACCTGGCCATGAACCCAGCTATGAACCTGGCCATGAACCTCGTCTGAGCTATGATTGTTCACAACACTTCACACATCCCTACCATCTTTTAACCAAGACCCCTTTCCATGGCCATTACTTTGGTCTCTCCATCCTCCTGCAAGGAAAACTTCAAAGTTCCCAAATTGTAGAGGAAAGAAAACTGAAGGCGAGGCTTGCCCCATCTACAAATACTCTGGGGTTTGATATGACTAATCAAGATGGAGTCTTGATTATCTTTCCAAGAAAGATTTCCTTTAAAATCTTTCCGTATAGGAGAAATACTATCTTTTCCAGTTTAGAGATGAGGAAACGGAGGCCCAGAATGGAATGATGTCTTTGACCCTGGTCACACCATGGTCAGCGGCAGACTCTGAACTGGAGTCCGTACCTCTGGTTGTCTGGTCTGTGTCCTATGAAAGCATCTGCTCTCCTGTGTGCTTCAAATGCTCTCTTCAACACGACCCTTCCTCTTTATTCCTTTTATTCTTTTTTTTTTTTTTTTTTTCGGTCGCGCTGTACAGCTTGTGGGATCTTAGCTCCCCGACCAGGGATCAAACCCCGGCCCCCGGCAGTGAAAGTGCGGAGTCCTAACCACTGGACCACCAGGGAAGTCCCGACCCTTCCTCTTTAGCATCAAGGAGTTGGGAAAGCAGAGAGCCAACACAGGAATTTGCTGTGGACGAGCTGGAAAAGCTAGACCTAGACGGAGAAAATGGAAGCAGAACTATATTCTGCCATTTCACCAACCCAAGAACTGTCTAGAAGTAGCACTAGTCTAGACGTAGCACTCTTCCTTTGCTTTTTGAATTTTTTTTCAAGGTCGCTTCCCCACATCTGCCACAGACCCAGCAGGAAGGTGTGATGGGTGGGGTGTGGTCCATCCCAGCTCAGGGAGGCTTCTCCACACTCCCCATCCCCTGCCCTGCTCTGAGATGCCAGCTGCATCGTGAGTCTAGCGGACCTGGGAGATCTGGCACGGGAAGGAAGCAAAGCTCTGTTTGGGGAAAGAAAACCCTGTTTTCTCTCGGGAAAGGATGGAGACTTCTAAATCGTAAGCCTTATCTACAGGCTGGAGGGGTGTGGGGTTGGAAGGGACACAGTGCCATGGTGAAATGCTTCCAACGAGGACCCGTAGACATGCCTAAACACTCAGAATAAATAAATAAGAGCAAACTTCTCCCTCCTGCATTAGGGGGAAAAAAAGGAAAGAAAAGTAAGGGAGGGTTTATAAAGGCAGCCCTTCAGACCCTACAGCCCACTAGTCTCAGCTATTTTCCTGCCGTGGGTTGGCCTTGTCCCCCATTCATTGGCTCCCTTGCCCTTGTATTTACCTGCTGTTTATTATCTATACCTGAAAGGCCAGGAGCGGACCAGAACTTGGCCTTTGTTATCAGACGCACATGAAACAGACTGTTAGTGCTGGAGAGGCTGGGCTGCCTTTTCACCCAGCTCTTCCTTCCCAGCCCCCCATTCCTTGCCTCACCCTCTGTGCAGCCAGCCAGCCAACAGGAAGCTGCACACTCCAAGAATCAAGCAAAACCCACTTGTGGTCCACATAACAGAGAACCAACCTCATCCGGCTGAGCCCCTCTTTACCTTGACCCAAGGAAGGGGTGAGTGTTCAGTGAAATTGTCAGAAAATGCCTGAGGAGTCTTTGGAAGTATTCACTATCTTCCTTAAGAGATCTGTTGTATCCTGTGTCTCAAGATTCAGGGACCTTGATGTCTACAGGAAGTATGATCTGGACAGGTGCCGTGACTTCGATGTTAGTCTCGCTTTGCAGATGAAGAAACTGAGGTTTAGGGAAATGAAGTAACTTACCCAAATTTCACAGCAAACAAGTAGCAGAGCCAGAATTGCAAACCAGGTACTTCTGGGCTAGAGGCTGTGTTCTAGAGCCACGTGACCCAGTATGGTAGCCATCAGCCATGTGTGGTTACTGAACTTGCCCAGGCACACGGTTCCTAAGTGGTGAGAGCAGGATTGGAACCCAGAAAGTCTAGCTCCTGGCCACCCCCTCTTAACCTTTGTGCTACCTGCCTCCAGTGAGCCCTACCAGAGTTACTGCTGAAGCTCTTCTAAGCTCTCGTGCTCTTAGACAAGATGCAGTGGAAAGAGTCGGGTTCTAGCCCCAGCCCCACCTCTTCCCAGCCAGACAAGGCACTGCCCCTCCTGGACCACAGACTCTCCACCCATTAAATGAGAATATCGATAACATCAGGGTTTTACAACCAGCTCTGCAACATCCTAGAATCCAGAGAGGGAGAGGGAGGCTTCCGACCCCTACTTCATCCAGGGCCTCTCCTGGTGGGTCTGTTTTAGAAACTGTGCTACTGATCTTGTTTGCCGGGGAAAAAACGATGTTTGAAAACCACTAAGTCTTCGAGTTTCTAGTGCCTGCACAGTGAGTGGAGAAGAGAGGGAGAAGGTGGGTGTTTGGAGATGGAGCCAAAAGAGAGGAGGCTCCGATCTGTTTCTGGGTCATCCATCCAAGTGAAACACCAAGTGAGGCCGTGGGAAGATGGGAGCCTGGCTCAACTGGGGTAGCGGCGGGGAAGATGATGGCATCAGGACAGAGGGGCCAGAAGGTCCTGCGGGCAGAGCCAACAGAGCAGAAACCAGAACTGTGTAGTGTGCTGTGAGTCAACTCACTGCACCCTCAGCCCTCAACTAGCCAGCCCTTCTTCCGTGCCTGCCATCCCATTTTACAGACGATAAAACTGAGCCCCAGAGAAGACACATGACCTCCCAAGGTCACTCCTTCTTCCACAGATGCACTCAACATATATTCACAGGGCACCATCCAGGTTCTCAGTGGTCACAGCAGACCTGGGTCCCTTCTGTACTTAGAAGCTCTAGGGAACATTCACAGATGAAGAAAAGTCAGAACAGGATCGCACACAAACCAGGGTGTGATTTAATGTTTACATGTAACAAATTAACATATTGAACACCATCCCAGGAGCAACAAAGCAATGTCATTGTGCTATTTACGAAGTAATTAAAAGATTTATAAAAAATAAAAGGATGTTGGGAACTCCCCGGCGGTCCGTTGGTTAGGACTCCGCGCTTTCACTGCCGAGAGCCCGTGTTCGATCCCTAGTTGGGGAACTAAAATTCCACTAGCCGTGCAGCGTGGCCAAAAAACAAAAACAAAAATAAAAATAAAAGGATGTCCGTGTATCGACAAGTGATGTGCTCCAAGTATAGAACACAAGTTTACAGTCGTGTGACAAATGTCACCTCCTTTCAATGCTGTTGGGACATTTCTGTGTGCGAATATACAACCATTTGGGGATAAACTCAAACATCTAAATTCACAACCTTTTATGAACGTGAGGCTGAGACGAAATCACCCCTCGGGCATCTACTTTAAACCAAGCCTCACTGGACAAAGAGGAAGCGGGGAACAGGATGGGCTTCTGGGCTCCCTGAGCACCCAGTCTACTGGGGAGACTCATGGGTACCACGAGGCAGGGACAATCCAGGACGCTGTGATGGGGGAACTCTATGCTGGACAAGCAACGGCAAACCAGAGGAAGAGACAACTCCCAGCCCAGAAAGCCATCCCCCAAAAGCGCAGCGGACTTGGGGAAGCTGATTCCGCACCCCTGATGGGCTGCAGGCTCCCAGACCCTGTGACCTCATGCTCCCACCATCCGAAGCCACGGCAAGTTGCAGGACATGGGGGACAGACGTTTGGGGCGGCCAACCCGGACAGTTTTGCAGCCCCATGACTCAGTGACCATCTTGCCAAGACACAGGCTTCCTCCCTAAGAGACCCCCGTGTACCCCCGACACACCCCACGTCCACAGAGTCAGAACATATTAGAGCAAAGTTTTGCTCCCCGGAGCCTCTCGTCTCGGCAAAGCCAACTAATTCAGATTGAACCTCCCTCTTAATAGGCCGAGTTGCTGAGCCTTCTAATTAATGCCACATGTTTCCCTCAGCTGTCATCCTGAATAAATGTTTACAAAGCTATTAACGTACTGTATTTGTAAACCGGGACGGCTCGGCTTTGGGGAGTCATGTGGTATGCATTTTCTCCTCAAAGATGGAAAAGGCTTAGCAATAATAAATACATTGTTTTGCAGGGATGGGAGCAAGGCGTTGCCTGAAAAAAAAAAATTTATTGCGAGCTTCCTGAGACAGCGTGGCTGTGTGTACGTGAGGAATCGAAGCTTTGGCCGAGTTCAGAAGAGCTACAAGGGGCCGGATTTGGCCCAGGTGGGGGCCTGGAGGGGAAGAACTCCAGGGGCAGAAAAAAAAACACTGGTTTGAGATCCGGAGACCTGGACTCTGGTTCCAGCCGCTTTGCTCACCAGCTTTGTGACATCAGGCCAGTCACCCTTCCTCTCGGGAACTCAGTTTGTCCATCTGGAAAATGGGAGGTTGGGCTCTCCAAGAATTTTTCATCTTGGATCCAGGATTCTAGTCTTGATTTCTCCTCTGCTCTGACCTCCAGAGGGCACCTGGAAGGGTCTTGTGGAAGCTCTTCAAAGGGACACCATGGCCCTAAAGTCCTAATAGCTTCACATAAGACCCTAGACTCGGCATCATCTTCCCCACTTACTTCTCCAGCCCCGTTTCCCATCCCACCTGCTTCATACTCTAGCAGCCACGCTAAACGCACTGTCACTCTCCTGAAAGGATCCCGCTGAGTCTCACTTGTAAGCCTTTGCCTGTGCTGGGTTCTCCACCAGGAGCTCCCTCTTCACCTCAATTCCCTTTTGACTTGGGCTATTTCTACACATTGTCCACATCTCCACTTACCTCCCACTTTCCCTTGGCAGCCTTTCTGGAACTCTCAGGTCCCTCACAAATGTACCAACAGGACCCAGAAGGTCTCCTGCCTCAGGGGAGTGTTATCTATGGGTCCACCCACAAAGCATAAGAGTAAGCTCCAAAAGAGCAGGGATGTTGCCCATTTTATTTGACGCTGTGTCCCCAGTGCCTTACAAACAAAGAGGACATTTTTTTTTTTTTCCTTTGGCCAAGCCATGAGCCTTGCAGGATCTTAGTTCCCTGATCAGGGATCAAACCTGTGCCCCCTGCAGTGGAAGCATGGAGTCCTAACCACTGGACCGCCAGGGAAGTCCCACGGAGAGGGCTTTCAGTGTTGCTGATGAATATGAAGTGAAAGGTGATGGGGGCAAGTTTCCAGCACAAAGGATAATGGAGGGATCTTTTAGACACTTTCCAGCTCCAGGAATTTTGGCCCAGGTACATACCATCTTACAGTACTCTTTCCATTTCTCACCGGATTCATAGTAATGGGCTCAGAGAGGTTAAGTAACTTGCCCAATGTTATACAGCTAGTCTGGGACAGAAGCTGGGATTTGAACCCAAGACCTTCAGTCTCTAAAAGCCCAGAGTTTTACCTACTGTGATATTCAATCCCCCTAGCAGTGCCACCACCCCTGCCCACTCCTGGCACCCATACAAATCCACCCACCCACCCACCTGAGTCTGGCCTGATACCCCACACTTGCTGATATAAATGGCTTTAGCACTGTATCCCAGTTCTTTTCCATATATTTGTCATGCCGGTTACTTAGGATGTGCTCATCGGGACTCTGGGTGTAAGTGACAGAAAGTCAACTCTAACTGACATTAATCAAAGAGGGGAAGTGGAAGGATAGTAATTCTCCTATTGAACCACAGAAAGGACAGGCAGGAAACTGGCTTTAGGCATGCCCAGAATCAAGGACTCAGACCTGGCAATCCTCTGTCTCCACTTTCTTTCAAAGCCAGCTCCCACCAGAAAGCTGGAATTGTAGCTGCACTTGAATAAACAACAACAAATTCTTCCCTATCAGGTCCACTGTAAAAATGCTAGGGAAGCAATTTGATTGGCCGAGCCTGAGTCACATGCTCCTGCTTGGACCAATCACTGTGGCCAAGGTAGAATACAATGATGCTCAGTCCAGAGCCCCATGCTTGTTTGGAGTTGGGGAGAAGCCATTTCCAAAAGGCTGGGGTACAGCCCTTCATTCTCTTGGGGTTCTTCATTTGATGAAGAGAGGCAACTAAATCAACACACAACTAAAGCTCCGTGCACAACAGCTACCCCAGAGCAAAGCAAAAAGAGGCTTTGTTTCCAAGTGAACTTTGTAGAGCACTGTCCATGGGAAGGGTAGGAAGAAAAGTGAGGGGGTCTACGGAGAAATGAAAGACTCAACTGCTTTTGGGTTTGCTCACCTTTGCATCTAGGACGCCTAAGATAGTGTCTGGCACATAGTAGGTGCTCAATAAATATAAGCTGTAGGAATAAGTTCGTGAATGAGAGCAATATGTGTTGGCTGAGAATATGAAAATGTCCCTGCTTCATCACAGGGTTCAAGAGTCGGACCGGCACGGATTCAAATCTCATTTCCAGCACCTCCAAGTTGTTCAACTGGGGGACGTCACGTCATCCATCAGAACCTCAGTTTCAGCCTCCGTAAATGGGAAACAACATGCCTACCTCCCACTGTTGAGAATGGAATTAAATAACCTCTCCAAAACACCTGGGATGGTGTTGGGACACCATAACTGTCCCACCTGTGGCAGTTATAAAAATTATAAAAATGTCCCACTTATAATTATATAAATGTCCCATTTATAAAAATGTCCCACTCCCTCCCCATTGGGCAGTATAGCTTGACTCTTCGTTCAACAGCAGTTTTACATATTTACTTGTTTCAGTTCAACACTTGGAGCACAAGAAAAAAAAAAAATGAAGACAAAGGTTTTTGTAAGAGCTAGTGTCCGTTACAACAAAACGTGATTTTCCTACAGGCTCTCCATGGTGAATTGAAAACGGCTTGAACTGGTTTCATTCCAAGCAGCAGACACAATTGCTGCCGACCTCAAGGCTTTTCGGAGGGAGAGCTGGCCCTGCAAGGGGTAGTCTGGTGCTCTGGGCTCGGCTGACTCTATTTTAAAAGGAGTGTGAAATACCAACCCGATTGAAATAGCAACACTTCTGAAATTGTTGCCGAGGTCCTATAACACAAAACCCAAAGAACGTATGGGGTCCCCCGACATTTGCTCTCTGCACTACATACGCCCAGTATTTTGATCCCTGAAGCCAAGAGCACGAGTTTTTCACAGATATTGGCAACCACCTGAAGGTAACACAGCAGGAGCCAAGCCAGAAAGGATGCTGAAAATATTTTGAGGGTTCTATAAGTCCACGTTACAATTTTTTGCTTTTTCTTTATTTTTTTGGATCCATCCTGTCTCCCCTGCCTCCCCTACCCCCTTCTGTTCCTCTAGTTCTCTGTATCCCTCCCTCTTCCATGACGATGGAAGGAAAATATTTATCCCCACACGTGAGTATTAACCACACAGAACTCATCACCAAACAAACAGAGAAACGATTACTCTCGATCCCACTTTAGAGAACATTCCTCTCTTATATTCCTCCTGGTCCCTCTTAGAAAACCGTCTCTGGAACATGTCTTCTGGCTCGCCTGGGTTCAGGATTCCTGGGCTACAGGCTCAGCAAGGCCCCGTGTTCTCTTGGCTCCATGAAGACCCCAGACTTCACATCCAGCCTTTTGAGTCCTGGACGCCCCTTGAATGTTGGTGGGGAGAAGATCACCAATGTCCTTTGCTCCGGGAACCTGAGCTGAGCTGGCTGATTGGTCCCACTTAAAACAGTGTATCCCAAAGTCTGGACAGAGGCCAGCTTCATGGGCAGGTGACTACCCCGCACTCAGAAGGGCCCTGAGCTTGGTTTAATGCTCTGCTGTCACTGTCTTGAATAATAATTAATAATTATTAATAATAAATAATGATTAATAATAAATAATGATTAATAATTAATTAATTAATAATTAACAATAATATTATTAATAATAATAATTTTGGAAGGAGAGGTCCCGCGTTTTCCTTTTGCGCCGAGACCACAAATTATGTAGCCAGTCCTACCTGAGACACATACCACTCGCTATACAAGAGACGATTTTAGGTGCTACACAGTCAAACCTTTTCTTAATTTAAGTAGTTACGTACACAATTCTACATGTGTTAGAACAAACGTGGAACTAGGTCAACACACCCCTACTTTTGTGGCTATTATTACTTACGAGGGGGTTAAATTTATCTATGGAAAAAAAGTGAGTCTATTTAAAGAAAAATAGGAGGTGAGTTAACCACACTTGCTACTCAATTGTGGCAAAAGAATCAAAGGGAGGGAAGCAAGTGAATAAATCAAATTCTAAAACTGCCAACTTAAAGAACCCCCAAAGCTTTCTCCCCAGTACCACCAAAGCTCTGATCCAAAAATATTACTTTTACCAACTAGCCACAGTGCCCGGAGTTCTTGCACTGCTGCTTTTCAGAAGGTAGTCTAATTCACTGTGTGCCTTTGCTCAAGTCCCTTCATCGCCTGAGCCTCAGTTTGTCCATCCATAAAATTGGCCTGCTCTTTCCTACTAGGAATATTGGATTCTCCTGAGTTAAACCAATGGCTTGAAAATGCTAGTTAGTTCTCGCACTGGCTACATCTGAACCACCAGAAGAGGTCATTAAAAAACGCTTGTCCCCAAACTACAGTCCTGGAGATTCTGATTAAGTAGGTCAAGTGTAGAGTTGGGGGACAATTTTAACCAACCTCCTCAGTGATTTTGATCAGCGGCCAGTTTTGAGAAACACTAAATTGAACTATTGAAAATCGTGCATTAATCATTCAACAAACACTTGCCAAATATCCCCTCCGGGTCTTACACAGTTCAGGATAACAGAGAACTATAAGATCTCAGCCCTCCGGGATCCAATTTCAGATTGCAGAAAGAGTTTGAACTTGAGATAACATCAACTTCCTGTGTGCCAGTTCCTATTAAAGAGTTGTATGTATATTAACTGTGGCACATGGGATTTCCCGAGAAATACCGCAGCGTATTGCCAGTCCCACACGCCTTTCCAGAACTTTGCCACTCCCCCATCAACCAGTTGGAGTTTTTCTGCTCCCCTTGACACTGGGCAGAATTTCTTTACTTCCCTGATGAGCAGAAAACAGCAGCAGTGACCCTCTGTGGCAGCCAAGTAAGGTCATAAAAGGCGGTAAGTATTTCTTCCACATGGCCTTCTCTCTCTTGTGATGTTCATCCTTGGAACCTAGCCACCATCTTGCAAGGAAGCCAAGTAGCTACACAGAGATGCCATGTGTAGGTGTTCTGGCTGTCTGGCCCAAGAGAGGCCTCACCAATCACCAGACACAAGAAGAGGCTACCATCCAGATGATTGGAGCACCCAGCCTTCCAGCTGGGCGACTGTCCAGATGTGACGAAGTGGAACACAGAGGTTGTCCCCACTGAGCCCTACCCAAGTTGCAGATTTATGAGAAAATGGATATAACTCCCTCTTTTAACCCATTAAGATTCAGGGTGGTTTGTTACGCAGCAGTAGATAACCATAACATGAGCCCATGGAGGCTCCACAACCCTACAAGAAATGTATAAAGGGAAACCCCTTTTGACAGATGAGAAAACTCAGGCTTAACGAGGCAAAGCCACTTGTCCCACTACATACAGACAACAAGCAACACAGCCAGAATTTGAACCAAAGCCTATCCATCCTCACAATCCACATTCTTTGTTGATGTGACCATCAGCAGATCAATCTAGAGGGTGTAAAGTGTTCTGAGTTTGGAAAAAATGGGGTAGGGGGGTGGATGGTGAAAGAGACAGGCCAAGAAATAAGCTTAGAGAAAGAGCAGGGCAAGCCAGAAAAAATAAGCAGACTTGCCATTGGAATTAAAATCACTCAAGTTCAACCCCTACCTGGGTCAGCTAGCGATGCTCCCTGCTATGCAAATGCCAGAGGGGAATCCATTGCTCGGCACTCAACACCCAGGTCAGAAGCCTGGGAGGGCTCTTGTCATCTTCCCATCTCTTCCTTCAACAGGGATGGGGGTCTTGTCTTTGAAATCCTGCTTCCTCCTGCCTTCCCCACTCCCAGGCTTTCTCCCTCAAACACACAGCGCCTGATTCACAAGGATGAGATGCTGAGAAAGCAGATACTAGAGCAAAACATCTTTCTTCTGGTTACACTTCATTTCTCTCTCCCTCTTGCTTGAAAGATGGGGCCCTTCAACAGGTTAGGGACAGGAAAATGAGAGTCTTTCATATTCTGGGCAATACTTCTTTCTGGTTTTCACCTTTCCTAGTGTCCCCTGCATCACTAGGGAGATGTTTTGTGAAGATACTCATGATTTATTAAATGCCAGGCACTGAGTTAAGTGCTTGACATCTATGATTATATCTGCTCCACTTCCAAATGAGCCATGGTAGAGATTAAATGACCGATGACACGTAAAATAGTCCCATGCCAGACACTGAGAAGCTAACTTCATTGACCACCTTCGGCTCTGCCAATAATAATAATAATTCATTATGATGATTACTTATTACAACCACCCTATAAGATAATGCCTCCTCCTTTTAGGTCCTATGACTTCCCTATTTCGTGATGACAAAACTGAGGCAGGGACAGCATTGGTCCAAGGTCACACAACTTACAAACGGCAGAGCCCGGACTCACACCCAGGACTCTACAACTCTGAAATCCATGCTTGTAAGCAAGATGGCTCCTTGCCCATTCATTCCCAGGTGCCCCTCGGTGCTCCCACCCCTATCTTGCCATCCCTCTCATCTCCTCGCTTCCACGCCGACGTTCTTTGCCCTGCAACATGCAAGAGCCCGAGCACGGTTCCTAGCCCTTTGCACTTCTTCATCCAACAGCCTCGTAATACTATTACTGCTGATGGCTTTTCATTCCCAATGCCAAACCTGATTTGGAGTTCACAAGGCTGAGGGTTTCAATCCAGGCCCTGTGGACAGGCTCTGGGAGCCCTAAGTGACTGGAGCTTACAGACAATCTAATTGTTATTGACATTTGTGTCTGATTATTCATCAAAGAAGAGCCGTCTTATAGGCCGAGTCATTCTATTCCCCAGCCCCCTTTCAGCCTCCCCACTCACGACCAAACATGGATGCACCATCAGGGGCGGGCCAATCAATCGTAATATCACTCTACATCTATCAGAGCCACTTTTGTGGGCTTGGGTGCAGGGGCAGATGCGAAAGAAGGAAATGGGAAGATGAAGAAGTGGATGAAAATTATTGTGCACTGAATCTGAAATGGAAGCATTTACGCAAACAGAAAAGAGTAGACTGCATTACCAAAGATATCCATCTATCTATCTATTTATAGATAAATATATCTACTTTTATCTACCTACTTACAGAGAGATGATACATACATAGATAGATAGATAGATAGATAGATAGATAGATAGATAGATAGATAGATAGAAAGAATTGTATCTATATCCGTACTTATATACCCCACCACTTGGGAGGGTAATTATTAAGAAGCACGTCACTTGTCAATTCATTCTGCTTGGTTGAAGCCCAGTGTCCCAGGAAAATGTCCAATTTTGTCTTGAATGACATTTGTGTCAGGTTAATCAACCTTGATCATAATCAATCCAATAGGTTGATGAGTTCCCTTGCCCTGTCCCCCCAAAAAGCAGCTCATTCACGTCATAAATCTTTCCCTCGTTTTATTTAATTCTATTTTTCTAGAATGTCCCATTGGCCACATCTCCCTTTGTAGGGTTATCTTGAGAAAGTTGAAACCATCAGCACTTGCCAAGTGCTGGCTGCATCTGACCTCAAGTGTTTTCACAATTCCTCTTGACTTCCAAAATGTGTGAAGACCTCACGATGTCCGTCAAAGGTCATTTTGCAAGGAGCAGTCAGAGTTTTGCACGGAGCCATCCATACTTTCTTGGACTCTAAACAATGACACAGTCCTTTGGAAGGGCTGGCACATTGGTTGGTCACCACGATGACCCTGACCTACTCAGCAACAGGACTGGGCTAACTCACAGAGACCAGGGCTCTTCTTTGCTCAAAAAGAAAAGAAAATTGGCCCATGAAAACAACAATGCATTCTACAGACTACCAGAATGACAAAAATTTAAAAGACTGATGATCCCAAGTGTTGGTGAGGCTGTGTGATGACTGAAGCCCTCATACCTTCTTTTTTTCTTTTTTCTAAATTTATTTATTTATTATTTATTTATTTTTGGCTGCTTTGGGTCTTCGTTGCCATCCGTGGGCTTCTCATTGCAGCGGCTTCTCTTGTTGCAGAGCACAGGCTCTACGTGCACAGGCTTCAGTAGTTGTGGCACGCGGGCTCAGTAGTTGTGGCTCGCGGGCTCTAGAGCGCAGGCTCAGTAGTTGTGGCGCACGGGCTTAGTTGCTCCACGGCGTGTGGGATCTTCCCGGACCAGGGCTCAAACCCGTGTCCCCTGCACTAGCAGGTGGATTCTCAACCACTGCGCCACCAGGGAAGTCCCCCTCATACCTTCTTGATGGGTGTTATGGGCTGAGCTGTGTCCCCTCAAATTCATATATTCAAGTTCTAACTTTCAGCAACTCAGAATGTGAGTGTATTTGGAGATAGGTTCTTTAAAAAGGTGACTGAGTTGAAATGCGGTCATTAGGATGGGTGCTCATCCAATATGACTGGTGTCCTTATAAGAAGAGATTAGGACACCAACATGCACAGAGGGAAGATCATGTAAAGTCACAGGGAGAAAACAGCCACCTACAAGCCTTGGAGAAAGGAGGCCTCAGCAGAAACCAACGCTGCCAACACCTTGATCTTGGACCTCTAGCCTCCAGAATTGTGAAACAATAAATTTCTGTTGTTTAAGCCACCCAGTCTGTGGTACTTTACTATGGCAGCCCTGACGAACTAATACAATGAGGATGCAAAATGGTATAGCCACTTTAAAAAACAGTTTGCCTCTTATTATAAATTTAACCACATACTAATAACATAACCCAGAAATTCCATTCCTATGTATTTACCCAAGAGAAATTAAAACATGTTTACACCTAAAAATATGACCTAAAAATGAATATTTATAACATGATTATTTACAATAGCCCAAACTATTGAAACAACCCAAATGTCCATCAACTGATGAATGACTAAACAAATTGTGGTATATCCATACAATGGAATACTACATAGCAATAAAAAGGAACAAATCACTGACACATTCCAAAACGTGGATGAATCTCAAAAGCATTCATTCTATTAAGTACAAGAAGCCAGACACCAAAAATTATGTAAATAATTGCCATTTATATGACTTGCTGGAAAAATCAAATCTAAACAGACAGAAAACAGATCAGTGGTTACCAGGGGCTGGAGGTGGGAGAAGGGACTTGATTACAAAAGGAAACAGGGGAACATTTTGGGGCAATGGAAATGTTCTATTTCTTGATTCCAGTGATGGATTCATGTCAAATTCATCAAAATGTATTCAAAAGGGTACATTTTATTGCACATTAATTATATTTCAATAAACTGAACTTTAAAAAAAATAATGAGCTATCCCTCTTTGCCTAAGGGGTAAAATTTTTTTTAATTAATAACATCCATTATTGGTGAAGATACAGGAAAGCAATTACTTCCATGCACTCCTGTTGGGTGTTTAAATTAGGGATGTCTTGCTGGAAAGCAAACTGGCAGTTCTCTATCAAAATGTGAAATATAGGGCTTCCCTGGTGGCACAGTGGTTGAGAGTCTGCCTGCCAATGCAGGGGACATGGGTTCGAGCCCTGGTCTGGGAGGATCCCACATGCCACGGAGCAACTGGGCCCGTGAGCCACAACTACTGAGCCTGCGCGTCTGGAGCCTGTGCTCCGCAACAAGAGAGGCCGCGACAGTGAGAGGCCCGCGCACCGCGATGAAGAGTGGCCCCCGCTTGCCACAACTAGAGAAAGCCCTCACATAGAAACGAAGACCCAACACAGCCATAAATAAATAAATAAATAAATAATTTTTTTAAAAAAAATGTGAAATATACATTTCTTTGACCCAGCATTTTCACCCTTAGGAATCTATCCTGCAAAACTACCTGTATATTTACAGATACGTCCATAGCGGTGTTGTTTATCATGGCCCCAAATAAGAAGCAACCCACAGAGAAAAAATCCATCAGAGAAACAGGAGCTTAAAGATATACACCCACCTGGTTGACGTCGTTATCTTAAGGGAGGTATAGGGGTGGGGTTAAAGAAGTGGCGCATTTTACTCAATAGTTTTCTGTTCATTTTCATTTTTATACAGAGAATGAATTCATATATTGTGTAATATTTTTAACCCTGGGATCAGAACTCCCATTTTAATAAATAATACAATGAAAATGCATCTCACTCAATCATCCTCTTAAAGTTTTCCCTTCCCTGCTCTCTCCCTTCTTTGACATACACACTGATTGTTCCAAGAAAATTGATTAGTTGAGATGGGTACCGACCATTCCTTTATTCTAGCAGATTTGAGGCAACGAAATTCTTCAAAGAAAAAAAAATGCTAGGGGCTAGATGCTACTAGTGTACATGCTACCAAAATAATGACAACAATTAAAAGTGAAAGAAATTGGCTGATTTCACTTTGGTGCAGATCCGATGATCAAGAGTTTCATATGCTTAGTGAAGGTTTTCTCTGAGTTGGCCCAATGACAGGAACAAAATTGGGAAGAGAAAAGGACGAAGAAATCGTGAACCATTTACACCGTGGAGGAGGGATTAGAAATGCTTAGGGAAAGAGCAGATGGGTTGATGTTGGATCCAGGTTTCTCTGACCTTAGAGGGTAAATATAAAATGAATCAACTTCAGTTACAGTGAAAAAACACCGAGTTCCTTTGGAACAAGGCTCTGATCGGGGACTTTGACTTTGCAAATACCCGGTGTGCTTGCAACACTTAGCCTCCGAGGCCGCCCTAGGAGCGTGTGCACTTGGGCTGACTAGGGGCTGGCTTTCCTCTGTGTCCCACTCCTAGAATCGAGCAATTACATATTCCCTTTGTTGTTGAACTCATCAACCTTGGTGAAACCAAAGATTTGCTTGAGCTACCCGAGTAATCGGAAAGGAGGATGGAAAGCAGGTATGTCCTTGAGTTACAAGCTTTCCCTGCGGCCATTTCTCCTCCCCAGAGGAGAGAATTATATCTCGCCTTAAGGGTCCCTTGAATTTTTCCAGGTGAAGGTTCTAGGAATGATGGTCTCATTGAATTGCTTCTTAGGAAGTTTTAAGCTGGAAGTGGAAAAATCAAAGGATGAGGGAAAAACTTAGTAACTATGAAAGTCCCAACAATGGACCATAAGGCATCTTAGTATCTTGGCCAAACCCTATGATTATTTTCTCACTTAATTTGGTGGAAAGAGATTCCATTAAATTAGGGGCCAGCAAAATTTTCCTGTAAAGGCTCAGAGAGTAAATATTTTAGGCTTTGTGGGCCCTGTGGTCTCTGTCACAACTACTCAACTCTGCCCTTGCAGTGCAAAGGCAGCCGTGGACAATACATAAATGAATGGGTGTGACTGTATTCCAATAAAACTTTATTAATGACACTGAAATTTGAATTTCATATAAATTTCATGTGTCGCAAAATATTAATCTCCTTTTGCTTTTTTAAAAAACTTTCAACCGTTGAAAAAGGTAAAAAGCATTCTTAGTTCTCGAGCCTTACAAAACCGGGTGGTGGGGGACTTCCCTGGTGGCGCAGTGGTTAAGAATCTGCCTGCCAGTGCAGGGGCCATGGGTTCGATCCCTGGTCCGGGAAGATCCCACGTGCCACTGAGCAACTAAGTCCGTGCGCCACAACTACTGAGCCCACGCACCGCAACTACTGAGCCCGAGTGCTGCAACTACTGAAGCCCGCACACCTAGAGCCCATGCTCCGCAACGAGAAGCCACCACAATAAGAAGCCCACGCACCACAACGAAGAGCAGCCCCCGCTCGCCGCAACTAGAGAAAGCCCGCGTGCAGCAACAAAGACCCAACGCAGCCAAAAAAAAAAAAAACAGGTGGTGAGTTGAAGTTGCCTCATGCGACCTGGTTTGCCAACCTCTGCCTAAATTATCATGTCATTTATGGTTTTTGGTTACAAATATATTTCTATTTTGAAATCTCCCTTTTACTACATACAGTGTCTTAGCAGACAGATGGATAGATAGGTAGAAAACTGATAACTGCTAGATGATATGTCAACAATTAGAATTTTTTTAAGCAAAAGAAATGGTTGTTGCCCATTTAGGATATTAGAATATAAGCCCCTTGAGGGCCGTGCTTGGCGCGAGGCCTGGCATGTAGTAGAAGCTAATCATTTCTCTCAGATAAATGAACAAATAACAGTCAAAGGAAAGGGAAATTTCGTTCCCATCCTAGAAACATCATCGACACTCATTTGTCTGAACTCTAAGCGTTCCAGAAGAACGGTAGAGGGCAGGTGTCAAAACTGAAGACTTAAATTAGATTAAGGAAATGAAAATAAATCACCGGCAGTTTCTTGGACAGAGGTGTATTGCAGCATCAGAGCTCAGACGCAGCGTCAGATCAAGATGAAAGTCTGGAAAAATTATCACAAAAGGAAGGATGTGTTTAGATTGGTCTTACCAAAAGGAGAGGTCCAATTTGGGGGAGACAAAGAGAGAGAAATCAAGGGCAATAAGATGTCAAATTATATTAGCTAGGTGTTTATGCCCGACTATGGCAGCTTAAACATTTAAGATTTCACTTTTTCTCTCATCAAATAATCCCTGAAGTGGGCAATCAGGGAAATATGGCAATTCCATCAAATTTTCAGGGAGGCAGAGGCAGGTTTCTTCTATCTTCGTCCTCCATCTCCAAGTTACCTCATAGTTTTAAGGAGCTGCTGGAACTCTAGCCATTACATAAACATTCCAGACTGCAGAAATGAAGAGGAGAGGACAAAAGGGTACACTTATCAGCTGAGTTAACTTACTTAGTCTTCCCGAGCCATCACAAACATTTCCACTTGCCTATCAAGGGTCCAAAGTTAGGCATATGAACATATTTAGCTGCAAGGGAAGCACTGAAACACAGCTTTTGATTGGTGCATTGCTATTTACATAAAATTGGTGGTCTATTTCTAAGCAAATACAAGAGAAAGGATATTGTAAAAGCAACCAGGCATGGGAGTTCCCTGGTGGTCCAGTGGATAAGACTCGGTGCTTTCACTGCTGTGGCCCGTTCAATCCCTGGTCAGGGAACTAAGATCCAGCAAGCTGCAGAGCATGGACAAGAAAAAAAAAAAAGCAACTAGCCATATCTTCCTTAGCAATTACAATAGTTTATGAATTCATTGATCCATAAACATTACGATCACCAGGCTTGGCTTGCCAGACAAGGTTATAGCAGAGAACAATGGAAGCCTCTGTTCTTGTGGAGCTTAAAGAGAGAAGAGAGACATTAAACAGAATCATGGATAATGAAGGTTTTTAAAATACAGGTTGCTATTGGAGCATATAAACTGGGTCATCTAATCCAGGGGTTGACAAACTTTGTCTTCAAAGGCTCAGAGTGGGACTTCCCTGGCGGTCCAGTGGTTAGGACTCCCTGCTTCCACTGCAGGGGGCCCGGGTTTGATCCCTGGGTGGGAGCTAAGATCCTGCCTGCCACACAGTATGGGCAAAAAAGAAAAAAGAAAAAAAGAAAATTCAAAGCGTCAGAGAGTAAATTTTTTCAGCTTTGAGTGCCCTATGGTCTCTGTCTCAACTACTGAACTCTGCCGTTATAGCATGAAAACAGCCATAGGAAACATGTAAATGGATGGACATAGTTGTGTTCCAATAAAACTTTATTTACAAAAGCAGATAGGGGGCCGAAATTGCCCCACAGGTCATAGTTTGGTGACCCCTGATCTAAGCTAATGTGAGCTGTCAGTTAAGATCCTGCTGAAGGGATGCTTTATTAAGAGGAGACATAAAAGATGATCAGAAGTTCATGATGAAGAAGGGAACAGGGTTGACATAGAGTGTTCCAGGTGAAGAGTCCATCATTTCAAAGATGGAGCTACAAGAGACAGCAAAGCATAGTCATGGTATTTAAAGGAATCCAAATAGGATGGAGGAAAACAAGCAAGAAAGAGCGTTATAAAAGATGAGTTGGTAGGAGGTTGAAATCAGGGATTCCACAGGGGGTCTGTACTTTATTACAAGGGCAATATAGAGTGACTGGGGGCTTTCAGTAAGAAGTGACAGGATTAGACCTGCATATTTTAAGTCAATTCTGGCTGTTGGACAGAGTGATGAGATCAGAGGGGCCAAGGATAGAGGTGAGACATCCACCAGAGTAGATAAAACAAGAAATAAAATCCAAGAACATCAAGGGTTGGTGAACTGTTTTTACTCACAACACTTCTGGCACCAAATGTGTGCGTTTTTTCCACACACCAACCAATTCTCCAACTCTCCAGACACCAGCCTGGTGTCCTACAGTTCATTTCAATTCTGACACTAACCACCCAGAGTTAGTGTCATATTCCACAGGTTTAAGAGCTCAGTCCCCAAGACGGCCTTCACTTCAGTCACGAGTATTGGGGTCCCCAAGGTACCCACACGTCTGTCTGACTTGGCTGGAAATCAGGAGCTCCTACAACCTCCCTCCCCCAGGTTTAACAGTTTGTTAGCATGGCTCAGAGAACTCAGGGAAACAGTTTACTTATGTTTACTGGTTTGTTATAAAGACACAACTCAGGAGCAGCCAAATGGCAGCGTTGCATGTACAGGGTTTGGGGTGGCAGTGGGGGTTCAAGAAGCTTCCATGCCCTCTCTGGGGGCGCCACCCTCCCAGCACTCCACGTGCTCACCAGCCCAGAAGTTCTCCAAACCCTGTTCACTGGGGACTTGACGGAGATGTGCTACAAAAGCATGCGATCATTGGCCGCTGGTGACTAGCTCAACCTCCAGCCCCTCTTCCCTCCCCAGAGGTTGAGGGGGTGGAAAGCTGAAAGTTCCAATCCTCTTATTATGCCTTGGTCTTTCTGTTGACCAGCCCCCATTCTGAAGCTTCCTAGTTATCTCATTGGATACAAGCTAGACCATCACCACTCCAGAGATTCCAAGGGTTTTAGGAGTTGCGTGCTAGGAATCGGGGACAAAGACCAAATATTTATTTATTATATCACAGTTAGCAAATAAATGGACAACCTATGATAGCTCTTAAACTTATGGTGGGAGGAAAAATTGGTACAACCATTTCGGGAAATTGTTTGGGAGTTTCTATTAAAGCTGATACCCTTCTACCTTGAGAGCCTAACATTTCTACTCCTAAGTAGATGCCCAAGAGAAATGCTAAAATACATATACGGGAACATCCACAGTCACCCTTTGAAATAGCCAAAAATTGGAAATAATCCAAATGCCCAACCATAGTAGGATGGGTAAATTGTGTTATCCTTATACAATGTTGTAAAATGCAACGTTAAGAATGACCAGCCCACAACTACGTGCATTAACATAGATGGTGTCCACAAACACAAGACGTACTGAAAGAAAGAAAACAGACACAAAAGGGTATAGTCAGTTCTGCCCTGATGTGACATTTGTGTACCTAAAAATCACTACCCTATGCAAAGTCGCTCAATAGAAACCACAGGGCTTATGGGGAAATGGGGTTAGGGGGACAACACGAAAAACTTAACTGGTGACACATGAATAATAATAGGAAACTAACAAAAATGGTAGCCCAGTTTTACAAACTTTAAGTGTGTTTTTTTTAATGCATAAATATGACGATTAATATGGCGCTTTGGAAAAGTCCTGAACTTTGCTTGCTTGCGGAAGCGGCATCAGAGGATTTGTAGCTCGTGGCTTCTTGTGGAGTGATGGAAAGGGGGTGTCTGAAACAGGAAAGTCCTAACACCAGAAGTGGATGAGTGTGACTCATGACAGACGCAGTGAAACGGGGAAGGAGCAATGCTTGGGGTGTGTGCATTTTGTGTATTCCTCCGCCAGGGGCGGTTTTCCACATTTATTTAGAGTTTTTCAAAACAAAATCACAACAGTCAGTCCAAAATTTGCCTTATGCATACGCTGCTCTCTAATATGGTCAACATGCTGGAACGAAGGTGCGTGTCCAGAGCAAGCGTTACAGCAGAACTGACTCTACCTACTGAATGATTCCACTTTGTATAAACTTCAAAACCAGGTAAAGCCCTATCTATGTGTAAGTCAGGAGAGTGGTTACCCTTGGATGGAGTAAGGTGATGACCCCGAGAAGGGCAATGACGGGGCTCCTGGGGAGCTGGGAATGATCTGTTTCCGGGTGCTGGTTTCATTTTATAAAAACATTATGGGCTCTGATCTTTACCATACTTGTCTTTGCTATGTATATATCAAACTACAATAAGACACAATGAATGAATGAATGAATGAATGAATAAAAAAAGAGAATCTAAACAAAGCAACAAGAAAAGAAGACTAGTTAGGAAATTGTCCTTGTCTTCTGGATAAGAGACAATGGTGCAGACATAGAAAACAAACTTATGGTTACCACAAGGGAAAGGGGCGGGAGGATAAACTGGGAATTTGGGTTTAACAGATACAAACTACTATGTATAAAATAGATAAACAGGGACCTACTTATAGCACAGGGAACTATATTCAGTATCTTGTAATAACCTATAATGGAAAAGAATCTGAAAAGGGATATATATACATATAAATGTGTGTGTGTATAACTGAATCACTTTGCTGTACACCTAAAACATTGTAAATCAACTACACTTCAATAAAAATAAAATAAAAGCCCTTTAACAGCCCCTACCACCACCACCAAAAAAAGACCATGGTGGCCTGGACCAGGGTGTAAGCAGAGTAGATTAGAGAGCTGCCTGGAATGCAGAGTACCATGATGTGACTGACGGAGGAAAACCAAGAGATCAAGAGTCCAGGGTAACACCCAAGTTTCTCTCTGGGATAAGGGATCAGACCAATGTCAAAATGGGAAGTTCCCATTTCAGACAAACCTCTTCATGCTTCATACCCGTCCAATTTCCCTGCAACTTTGGACAGAACTGACCAACGTGAGAACAAGTTCACTACATCGCTACCAAACACCCAGATACTTCTTTCATTAGGTCCATGGGAATCTGCCTCCTTTTCTGAAACAGAATAGTGATGAACTCATGTTATTTTATGGACATAACTTCATGATTTCACTGAGCAAGGACCACAGTGAGAGAACCAGGGTTTAATGGGATCTTGGCATATTTTGCTAGAACAGAGAGAATGTTCATAAATGTGCCAAACTTCCAGGCAAAATGGCATCCGTTTGTATTTCTTTCTACACCTTTAAAAAGCCATCGTCCTTCCTTACCCACCCCCATATGGTAAATAGTCTAGATGGTAAAGTTTTAAAGTTGGAGACTTATAAAGGCGGACAGGAAATCAAAACCACCTCTGTTTCATGGTTTGTGATGACTTACTCTTCCACGGTTTTGAGTTTAGAAAGAGTTGGGTTTTTTTTAATTAATTTTTAATAGCATCTGCTGTTATTGTTTTTTCTATATAGAAAAACTCTGCAAAGATCCAAGCTCACCCTCTCACTTAATCATCTTCTTTATGGGAGGAATAAATGACTTTAGAGTTGAGGTGCCGAGGGCATCCAAACTCTTTCTCAGCTGGTGCACTTTGAGTGTAACTTAAATTGCAAACCCCCTCGGGGCCCAGGACTTATCTTCTTTATCTCTTGTAAAGAGCTGAACAGACTGTGAGTATTCAACAAGTAATAAATAACGCTATATTCTACATCAATAGTGAGTGCAGTCTAGTTGGAAAAAGCCGATTCTGATAAAAATCAAGGCCCAAGATATACGTATGCATATGGCTGATTCACTTTGTTGTACAGCAGAAACACAGCATCGTAAAGCAATTATACTCCAATAAAGATGTTTAAAAAAAAAAATCAAGGCCCAAGCATCACCCAAGCCTTGGATTTCATCCAAATGTGACCTCGTGGGAAGACTTTTTTGTTTTTTTATACATGTATCCACTTATTTATTTATTTAATTTTTTTTTTGCCTGTGTTGGGTCTTCGTTTCTGTGCGAGGGCTTTCTCTAGTTGTGGCAAGCGGGGGCCACTCTTCATCGCGGTGCACGGACCTCTCACCATCGTGGCCTCTCTTGTTGCAGAGCACAGGCTCCAGACGCGCAGGCTCAGTAATTGTGGCTCACGGGCCTAGTTGCTCCGCGGCATGTGGGATCTTCCCAGACCAGGGCTCGAACCCGTGTCCCCTGCATTGGCAGGCAGATTCTCAACCACTGTGCCACCAGGGAAGCCCAGACTTTTTGAAAATTAAGAGGAGGGATGTGTGTGCTGCCTTGAATTTCCTGTCCATATTGATGCCCCTTAGAGTAGGAAGATAAGGGTTTTCAGAAGAATCTTTTTTCTTTCTACATATTGCTGATGATTCCCTAGGTTTGACAGCTAACTGGTCTTCAATTAATATCTATTGAATAAATAATAATAATAGCTAATATGTATGAAGTGCTTACCCTGTATCAAGCACTATGAAAAGGCTTTACAGGGAGTAAGTATCTCATTCAACCAGCATGTCAACACTATGGGGTAGGTTCTATTACTGGCCCCATTTTACAGATGGGAAAACAGAGATTCAGAGAGGTTTAGTCACTTGCTCAAGGTCACTTAGCTAGTGAATGCTACAGCAGGATTTTAACTCCAGCTCAGAACCACTCCATTTTACTGTCTCTGCAAATCAAATGCCTCATCGATTGAATATGCTGACTTTTGTGCCTGAGTTAAGACCAAAAATGAGATTACTGAAATTCAAGGGTTAAAAAAAAATCTTGCCAAATGATTCTTGAGTGGTTAAGCCTCAGAAGAAGTGGTAGATACTCACATATCTCAGTTGCTTTGCCTTGAATATAACCAACTCCTTAATGTCCCAGAAACTTGGAATTTGGCATTAAAAAGAACTTCAAAGATTATTTAGTTCAACGTCTTACCCAACAGAAGACACCCTTCCATGGAACAGTGTGGCCTCTGCTTGCCTGCCTCCAGGGACGGGAGGCTCACTAGCTCAAGTACCTTCAAGCACTGCCTAAGGGGTAGGTTGCCCTTTCCTCACCTTTCAGACCTAAGCAAGAAATTGGTGCCTAATTCCTGGTGCTTCACAAGAAATACAGATCTGTCTGCCTAAGTGAACACTCTGGTTTGTTCCCTGGAGAGACAGACAAAATGATATCAGAGTTTATTGAGGCTTCCTGCCAGCCTAAGTCTCCACATGCTACTCCCAGCTCCATAATCCTCAAATCTACAAAAATACAACAGGATGGCATGTGCCGAGACTTCCCTGGTGGTCCAGTGGTTAAGACTCCGTGCTTCCACTGCAGGGGGCATGGGTTTGATCCCTGGTCGGGGCCACGCGGCACAGCCAAAAGAAAAAAAAAAAGATGGTGTGTGCCATGATGTATTCTGGGAGGCAAAGAGAAAAATCTCCGATGTTCTAAGGAAATACCCAGGCAGCCTCTATACCCCTTCCTCTTGGTCTTCTTTCACTGGCACTTGAGTATCTTTCTGTCACTCTGAACACTCAGGAGTTCTAATAGGACCTCTCCCAAGGACAGAGTCCTTATTTTCAGCCAACCCTACCTCACCTACCTACCTCTCCTACTCATAGCCAGCCCCCTCCACATCTCCTTAGTATCCGTGTGCCCACCACAGAGAAACTGTAGTGGTGACAAGCACTGTCCTTGAAGCCAGAGGGATCTGTGTTTGCATCCCATGTTTATGGCTTACTAGCTGTGTGACCTTGGACAAACATCTTAGCCGTTCGGGGCCTCCATTTCTTCATTCACAAAATGACCTTATTCCTCAGAGGGACACAGCTCATGTAAAGCAATGAGTGGATCTATCCTGAGGATCTAACGTACAGCATGGTGACTACAGTTAACAATACTGTATTATATACTTGAAAGTTGTTTAAGAAAGTAGATCTTAAGTGTTATCACCATACACTGAAAAAAAAGGTAATTATGTGAGGGGATGGAGGTGCTAACTAACCTTAGTGTGGTAATCATTTCACAATATGGCCGTGCATCAAATCATCACATCATACACCTTAAACTAACATGGGTTACATGTCAATAATATCTCAGTAAAGCTGGAAAACAATAATAAAATTAAAATTAAATTAAATTAAATAAATTGACACACAACACATAAATTGACACAAATAATCAGACAGACATAAAAAGACAGACATCCAGACAGTCACACAGACATTTGTACACACACACACACACACACTCACAAAGACACACGCGAAGCAATAGCAATCCATCACAACTACGGCTCTGTTCCCTCGCCCTCAGCCAACCTCCGTCCCCGCACCTCCCACCTCCTGCACCCCTGCGCCTTCCCCTTCCCCGCCACCCCCCAGCCCCTAAATTCAGAAAGCTGGGCCAGCAAGGACGTTTGATTGGCCAAGCCCCCTTCAGTGGTTTTATTTTTCCGAGTGCGGTTTTGAAGCAACATGGGAAGTAATGAGAGGAAATAATTTTGTTCATTGTTGAACAAGCAGAGGACACTGTGGCAATGTGTATAACAGATGTGTGTGCAGGGAGAGGGTTTCTATACACGACTGTGTGCTCCCACCTCTCTCCAAAGATGGGGAATGCAAATCGGCACTTTTTATTTTTATTTTTTTAAGGGACGGAAGCGGGAGGAGAGCTTGAACCCGCTCCAGAGGTGTATTAAGTTGGACAGCCCTGAAGCATGGGGTAGCCTTGCCTGCAGCCTGCTTTCTCCCAAGAAGAATCACGGGATGCCTGCTAATGTTAATTCCTCGATTTATATCATGTCAGGGAGTCAGGTTTTATCTCTCCTTGCCCCCAAAAATAACATTAAACAAAAAAAAAACCGAACAGAATGAAAATCACTTCATGGAGTCATCCAGATGAAACCAGGAGTCTGGCTACCTTGGGCTCATGAATGTGGTATCAGAACTGTACAGGCTTCCGGTAAAATCCAGCCCATGTGTCCCTTTAATGAGAAAGCCCACCCTGCCCTCACTGTCCGCTAAATGTCGTCCCCTTCCTATGCATCTTTCCAGTTCTTATGTTTTAGGTCAAGCATGCTTTAATCTTATCTCTGGTCTTTCAGCTCAGACCTCGATAAAGAGGCTTCTGCCAGGAGCCAAGGTCATGCTCTTTCTCCCTGGAAAAGCCAACGGCCTCCTCTGGTCCACAGGCATAAGCTTAACCAAAGATCACAACTGGCTACATGTGAGCTGGATCCAGACCCCAGACCTGTTTTATTTGGCTCACGGAGTGTTGGCTCAGACGATATATTTTCAAAATTTTGAATCATCTGCCAACATTGAAAAATCAGAAGCTTTCACATAAAAATTGCAGTTTTTCAGCTTTTCTTGAAAACTTGAAAGTTCTGGCAACACTCAGCCTATATTCCTACAAGGTTATCTTGGCTAGAGCTGAGTGGCGGGTGGTCCCTTGAGACAGGCCGTTGCATTTTGCCACAGTCCACACCACTCCCTAGTGACTCCTCACATTGTGTCTCAAAGTCTGTTGCTCTTTACCACTGACCTCTCAGTGTTGTTTTACTTACAGAAGAATTAACGGGACAGGAAGATAGGTCTTACACCCACTTCTCTTTCAAAAGTAGAGAAACAAAGGATCATGATGGTGTAATAACAAAACAAAAACTTAACACTTACTTGGAATATTCTAAGCTCATTATATGAATTAATTCATTTAATCCTCACAGCAGCTCTCTAAGGGTTGGTCCGTGGATGTTATCTTGTTATTGTTTTTTGGGTTTTGGTTTGGTTTTTTTTTTGGCTGCACCACATGACTTCTGGGATCTTAGTTCCCCCACCAGGGATCAAACCCAGGCCATCGGACTGCCAGGGAATTCCCTGTTATCTTGTTATTGTTGACATTGTTGTTGTTATTACCATTTTAAGGAATGGGAGAAATTACGGTAAACAAAGAAGGCCATGTTTTACAGGGAACGAGGTATCTATTTCTTTGTGGAAAGGAAACTATCCTATATACCATCCTATGTACCATCTTAAAGATCTTCCATTTGTCCCTCTAGAGCCACTCACCACCCTTCCCCACCCTACTCTCTCTGCCCCTGGAGATGTATCCTTATGGACCTGTATGGGTCCCTTCTTTGGCTTCAAGTTGGACTTGGCCAACAAGCGAAATGGAGAGGAAATATGAGTGTGAGTGAACCTGGGGTATATATTCCCCAGCTCCCTCCCTGTGGGGTCAAAGAGTCATAGCAGCTGGGCTGAGTCCCTCAACCCAAGGTCAGGACCTCGCCACAGAATCGCCCTCCTCAGTAACTTCTCTTTCAACCTAGGGGAGGTAAGTGCTCCCACGTGTTACTAGTCTCAGGGTACTTCACTATTCCTCTTGGTTTTCTTCTACCTCCTTAGTTCCCTTCATCCCTCACAAACATCTGTAAACAGTCCCTTGAGGAACCTTCCATCACATGGCCCGGTGGGAGGGTATCATCTGTTTCCTGCCAGGATCCCATCTAATGCATCTTTTTTTTTTGCCCAGCCCTAGAAGATATTTGAGTTTGCTACCCCTGCACTAGACTTACATTTTATACAGCACACAAGAGGAGTGCAGTAAGCTTATCTGTGGCTCTCAGAAAACTAATTCTTTTTTTCCACCACCATCTTTGATGCAAAAAAAGAGAAATATCTTTTTTGCTCTTGGGTTGAGAGCATGCCCTTGGGTTTTTGCTCATGCCCTTGGGCTGACAGACCATACGGGGTAAAGAAAAGAGCACTGAAATAGGGTTTAGGAGGCCTGGATTCTAGGCAGAATGCCGCCTTTCAGAAACATAGTCGCTCTGCAGAAGAGCCAGCTGGGACCTCACCAGATGCAATCGTGCAAAATAGCGTGGCCACAGACAGGATCTTTCCAAGCCCTGCCCAGGGAGGAAGGCAGCCTGCCCAGATTTTTCTCTTTCTATTCTGTTTCCCTGTTCGATACCCATCCCCACCTCCCCTTAAGCCTTGGATCAATCCCCCTTACCGCCCCCCACCCTAAAATTTCCAGTTGTGCATCTATGGCATAAATGTTTGTTTTTCGACAAAACTTCATTTAAACTTCAACTCTCTATGTGGGAAAGGAATGCCTCTTTTAACAGAAAATCAATGTTGTTAATAAACAAAGTACATGTTATTTAGCATCGTTGGACCCTGCAAGTCCCACCAGGTCACTTGGCACTTCTATAGAAATATGTTTCTGGATAATCCCAGAGCCCCTGGCCAGGCCTCACCCAGCAGTCTCTGAAAGTTAAAATAATCACATCGTCAAGCAGTGGATGAGATCAGAATTGTGCAAAAGGGCCCTTGGAAACAAAATCCTTCCTCGGCCAGAAGCAGAGAGAGTGAGAACATGATTTCTCTTTCTTTAGCGTATGTTTGCTAAAGACCTTCTCAAGGCCAAGCGGGGACCTGGGTCCTGGAGGTGCAGAGGGCAAGTGAGAGACAGTCCCCTGGTTCCCTGGGGGCCCACGTTCCAGATGGTGCCCACACACCCAAGGCCCTGTTTTGATGGAATTTTCAAAGTTCAAGGGGATCACAGACACAGGGACCTACCACAGTGATTTATACCCCAGCCTTGGTGTCGGGGTTAAGTAGACACGGGAGAATGGGTGCTAGAAGCCATGGGAACAGCACGTACAGATGCACAGAGATGCGAACACCAGGTGTGCCTGGGCCACAACAAGAAGTTCCATGCTGCTGATGGGCAGGTGTTCTACAGACCATTCATCCCCCCACATTAGAACATAAGCTCTCCATGAACTTATGTTTACCAGGGGGGAAGCGTTGTGGGGAGGGATAGATTGGGAGTTTGGGATTGACATGTACACAACTGCTGTATTTAAAATAGATAACCAACAAGGACCTACTGTAAAAAATAAATAGATAAATAAAGGAATAATTTTTTAAAAGAAAGGAAAAAAAAAGAACATAAGCTCTCTGAGGGTAAGGATTCTTGTTTTGTTCATGACTATAATGCCTGACACATAGTAGCTGCTCAAAAAATATGTGTTATATGAATGTATCCACATATCTACTGAGAACCTTCTAGATAATATACTCTACTGGGGAATTAACACTGGACAGAACACAGGTCCAGCTCTCCAGGTGCTCACAGGCGGAGGGAGGGGAATAAAGGTAAGGAAATGGACAATTGCGATACAATGTGATAAATACTAAGATACGGGAGCTGCTAGGGTGGACTTTTTGGTGAAGTAAGAACCCTGGAGAAAGTAATATCTCAGCAGAGTTAACCAGGGATGAGGGGACAGGACTGGACACTCAAGGCAGTGGGAACAACACATGCAAAGGCTTGGGGGTGAGAAAAAGCAGGAAAGGATGGGATCAGTGGAGACAGACAGCCGTTGGGGTGCATGTGTCACAGAGAAAGGTCATCCAGCCAGAACACAGAAGATAGATTGATAGATCACTAGATAGATAGATACATACATACATACATACATAGATACATAGATACATAGATAGATACATAGATAAAGACTGACGATAAAATTCAATCACTACTGAGAGGTCAACTCCGATAACCAAATCTCCAATAACCAAGTCAACCAGGTCCCTAGGTGTCTTGCTTAATAAGGACACGTTGCCTTTATTAATCACTTACTATGTGCCAGCCACTGGGCTTTGAAGCTATTTACTTTTCAGGTCTAAAAAGTGGGTCCCACTTTTATCCCCGTTGTACAGGTGAGCCAACTGAGGTTCTACGGTGCAAAGTGACTCCCATGCAGGGTTCACAGGACCCATTCACAAAGATAACAGAGATGTGAACCCAGGCCCATGAGGGCAATGGAGGCATCTTGTAGCCCGAGAGGGCAGGCAAAAAAAGGAATGGAGAACAGCGAGGAGGAAAGTGAGTCACTTTATCCACACGCATGTCTTCCTGGCTCATCAAATGCAAATGAAGCCTGGGATAGAACAAGCACCGGTAATTAAAGTGGAATGAACGTGGGGATGGTGGAACAATGGGGCACATTCTCCACCACCAGAGGCAGAGTGGTTGCCATGGAGACAGACCAAGTTGATGGGACCAGAGATCAAAGGCCTCCCCACGATCTTCTCCTCTGTTGGACTTGAAGGATCAACTGTTGAAGCTCCTGGAGGGCCAGAGAACACAGCTAGCTGTCCCACCTAGAGGACAGTTTCTTAGCATCTGCTTCTGAAGCTGGGACATAGCATATGGTTGAAAGGGGAGTATTTGTGTCCTTCAATGATTATGTTTGTTTGTTTGGGTTTTTTCTTTTCTTTTTTTTTTTTTTGGCTGCGCAACATGACTTGGGCTTGCGGGATCTTAGTTCACCGACCATGGATTGAACCAGTCCCCTTGGCAGGATGATTATTATTTTATTAACTTTAATTTTCTTTATACCAAGCTTTTGTCAAAAACTCCAACAATGGATACAAAACAGATATGCATTAAAAGGAAAATTCTCTTCCTCTTATTTGAAGCCTCTGATAATTAACTCTTTCTAAAAAGACACACAAAAGACACACAAGAAATTGAGAGCTTTTCTTGCTCCTTGGGTGACCTGGGTATCTCTGGACAAAGAGAAGGAAGCTGTCTTCACTGTATATCCTTTTATATGTTCTGATTTATTTTTTAATTTAAAACTATAAATTAAATTTTAAAAATAAGTATAATTTTTAAGTTAAAATTATACACATAAAATTTAACCATCTCTTAAATAGGCGGTTATGTCTCTTACAGAATTTTTTTCTCTTTGCATATAGAAACTTAGATACGTAACATATACAATTGTTCAACAATGAAAATCTGTCTCATCCTTTTTAAAGGTTTTGTGGAATTCCTTAAGACCATGATCTATGTAATCTATTCCCTTTCTATAAAAGAGAGGGGATTGAAACATTGCTGTTCCCCTTTCATGCTTCCACCTGGATCACTCCAGACTGAAAGGGAGCAGAGTAGCTACCTGGGGACTTCAACATGAGGCCAAGTCAAAGCTCTAATGTTTGGACGGCTGAGCCAGGTGACCTATGACCTGGCACACAGATGCAAGAGGTTTTTTTTTTGGCCACGCTGCGCAGCATGTAGAATCTTAATTCCCTGACCAGGGATCGAACCGACGCCCTCTGCACTGGAAGCTCGGAATCTTAACCACTGGACCACCAGGGAAGTCCCCAAGAGCTCTTTAATCAGATCCCCTGGGCTCAAATCCAGGCTCAGTCCTTTAACAGGATCTCAGGCTAAATCTCAATGTTCTTATCTCTTAAGAGGGCATCATAGTATCTCCCTCATAGAATATTCCTCAGGAGTAAATGAAAAATCCGTGCACGGCACCCAGGCTGTTGCCTGGTAGAGAACACCTAAGCGCCCCGAAAATGACCCTATTAGTGTCCTTAGTCTTATCATACTATTACATCCTCTAGGATGACTATTGGCTAAGCCCCCTCTCCTCCAGCCACTCACTCAACACGTGTTAATTGAGTGCCTAGTACGTGTCCAGCTGGGGTCCACCCAGCTCAAGGAGAAAGGCACACATCAAAGGGAAAACTTCAGCCAGCTCTGGCTCCACAGCCCAGAATTTCAGTTTACACCTCTGATCTGGAGATGCCCTAAATCAGCAGGGCCCTTCCAAAGAGACAAGAAAAATAAATAAATAAACTTACCTAGAGTTCAAAGTCACTAATGTGGCTCCAGAATATTAGGACACATTATTTGTTTCCAGGGCTCTGAACAGGGATGTTTCAAGAGAAACTTTCAGGGAGCACTTCCAGAATGCGTTTGGTTCACACTCACTTCTAAACCAATGAACCCCCATAGGGAAATCAGTGTGGGTCCAGGTTTAAGTTAAATTATAATAATAGTAGTAGTAATAATATTAGCTCTTATTTATTAGGGGTTTGCTCTGTACCAGACTCTGTGCTAAGAGCTTTCCATGCATCATCTCATTTCACCTTCAAAATAAGCCAAGAGGCAATTCCCTGGTGGTCCAGTGGTTAGGACTCAGCGCTCTCACTGCTGGCGCCCAGGTTCAATCCCTGGTCGGGGAACTAAGATCCCACAAGCTCCACGGCGTGGCCAAATAAAAAAAAAAAAAAAAAAAAATTAAGCCAAGAGATATGAAGTGTTAAGATCTACATGATACAGATGGACCATTGGAGGCTCAGAGAGGTCAAGGGGCTTGCCCGAGGTCACATAGCTAGTAAATGGCCAGGCCAGGATTCTGACTCTAAAGAGCATGCTCCGGAGCTCTCTGCCACCCGCAAGTCAAAGAGCAAAGACTCCTCAAACTTGGGGAGGATTTGGACTTTTCTCTTCTCTTCTCTAAACCCCTGCAAAGGCCACCACAAAGAGCATTTGCAGCCACGGTAGAAGACCAGAAAGCTAACCGAAAGCTCAGTGGTTAACTCCCCTTTGGGTGTGCTCTGGAGCTGTGCGCACAGGCTACAGAAGAGGGGCTACAGAAACCTGAATCATTTAGCACAAGGCCTGGAAGACAATGCATGACATTGTAGGCTGAGGCAGCTGAACCTGAGAACCCTGGGGACCTGGCCGCATCTCTCTAATCGGATCTGAAAACCACATTCCTATGGTTCCCCCAGGTTGCAGCGAATTCCTCTGGCCTATTAAGCAGGTACAACCCGTCTTTTTGATATAAAAACAATAGGCTGTGTGCTGGGCTGGGCTGAGACCTAACAGAAAATAAAAAGTCAGCAGCACAAAGCCTATCACCTCAAACACACATCTGGAAAGCATTTTCTATTGATATAAAAATGGATGTGTGGATAATGCATATGTGTATTTATGAATCTGGTGTATTAATCACAAAGGTCACAGTGACAAAGGGCCATTCTGACTCCAAAGCCAGCCCCCATGCTGAGCTTTCGGATGACTTTGGGGTTGACTTATCCCAACCGAGGCCAGAGCTTCATATACACACCTTCTTCTCTACTAATCAGGTCTCCAAAACCCAACCAGGCTAAACACGGACGCTTTTTCTCTGGTGTCTTGGAGTGGATACATTCAAAAACGGAACATGCTTATGAGGTCTGCTGATTCTGGCCCCTTCTAATGAGAGCTCTTACTTGACTGAAAGCCAGGTTTCTTAGAAAACTGCATTTTGCAAGAAAGCTGGTTGATTTTATGTATATATATGTGTGTGTGTGTGTGTGTGTGTATTTATATATATATATATATATATATATATATATATATATATATATATTTGTTTCATTTATTCATTCAAGAAATATATTTCGAGCACCTACTATGTGCCAGTAATGGTTCCAGGTGCTGGGGATATAGTCACAAACAAGACACATTAAGTCCTGTAGTCTTGGAGGTTCCAATCTAGTGAAGGAGACATAAAATGAACCAGTAAATGAATAAATATAGAATATAATTGTGATGGACAGACTCTAAGTTACCCCTTCCATGATTCCTGCCTCCCAGTAATCACAGTTTTGTGTAATTCCCTCCCCTTTAGTATGAATGGGACTTGTGACTTGTTTCCAACCAATAAAATACGGCAGTAGTGGTGGAATGTTATTTCTATGGTCTTACGGTCTCGCTAGCTGACTCGCTCTGAAGACCCTCTTGGCTGGCGTGATGAAGTAAGCAGCTGTGTCAGTCAACTGCAGGCAGCCCCTAGGAGCTGAGTGGCCTCCAGCTGACACTGACCAAGAAGCCAGGGCTCTCATTCCTATGACTACAAGGAAATTAATTATTCCAATAACCTTAGTGAGCTTGGAAGTGGATCCTTACCCAGTCAAGCCCCCAGATGAGAAAGCAGCCCAACTAACACTTTGATAGCAGCCCTTTGAGACCCTAAGCAGAAGACTCAGACTCCTGACATAAAGAAACTGTGAGATAATAAATGTGTGCTGCTTTAAGCCACTGTTAGTGGTGATTTGTTTTACACAACCATAAAAAATTAATGGAATAATTATAGATAGGAATAAGCGCTATGAAAAAAATAATAAAGGTAAAGGAATAGAGTGAGGGTGGAGGGTTCTTTTGTGGAATTGTCCAGAGGTGGCCTCTCTGATTAGGTGACATCTGAGCACAGACCATCAAGAAGCTGTGTGGAAAATCTGAGGGAACAGTGTTAGGAGGAAAAAGAAGGGCAAACACATGGTTTCATGAAGGAAGAGAGGAGTCGGTATATTTGAGAAACAGCAAGGAGGCAAAAGTGGCTGCAGCCAGTGGTCAAGGAAAGGGTGATGGGAGCCCATGAGTCAGTGGTCAGATTATCCAGTGCTTTGCGGTTCACGCAGTAAGGACTCTGGATTTTATGCTAAGAATACTGGGAGGCGATTAGAAGGATATAATAAGATTCATGTTTTTAAAGAGACTTCTCTGGCCGCTATGCTGAGAAAAACTGAAAAGGAGGAAAGATGGAATTGTGAAGACCAGATAGGAGGCTGTGGTCATTGTCTTTGTAAAACACTGGTGGCTTGGACTAGAGTAGGAGTGAAACGAAGAGAAGCCGTCAGATTTGGGTTCACGTCTCTGAGGTTCCCTCCTTTCTACAATATGCCTCTTAACTTCTAACCACTTTGGAAGCCCCAAAGTCCAACCTCTGAATCCTCAGCCCAGTAAGACGGCGAGTTTCTGCTCACCTTCTATTCCTCTGCACCATGAATTAACCAAAGTCTTTAGACAAAAGGCTGGGATCAATTTAAAGATCTCCTTCCCCTCTCCCTAGCATCGTATTCTCACAAGGTCTATATGTGCTGGTGCATTCCGATTCTTATAAACAGTTGTTGCATGTATTTATGTCCAGCTTTTCTCAATGTTTTTGGAGGAGGGTTATTTTCATACAAGCTCCACTGGAACTGACTTTTTCACTGAAGTCTTCTCCCATGCCTGGTTCAAATCAATCCCTTTACTGTAGTGGTTATGAACCCAGACTCTGGAGCCTGGCTGCCTGGATTCAAATCCCACTTCCGATACCTTCCAGCTCTGAGCCTGAGATTTATCACTTAACCTCTCTCTGCCTCAGTTTCTTCATCTTCAAAATTGGAAGAGGACCTCCCTGGTGGCGCAGTGGTTAAGAATCTGTCTGCCAATGCAGGGGACATGGGTTCGAGCCCTGGTCCGGGAAGATCCCACATGCCGCAGAGCAACTAAGCCTGTGGGCCACAACTACTGAGCCTGCGCTCTAGAGCCCGTGAGTCACAACTACTGAGCCCGAGTGTCACAACTACTGAAGCCCACGCACCTAGAGCCCGTGCTCCGCAACAAGAGAGGCCACCGCAATGGGAAGCCTGCGCACCGCAACGAAGAGTAGCCCCCGCTCGCCACAACTAGAGAAAGCCCGTGTTGAGCAGTGAAGACCCAACGCAGCCATAAATAAATAAATAAATAAATTTTAAAAAAATAAAATAAAATTGGAAGAAAAATAGTTCCTATCTCATGGAATTGTGAGGGGTAAATAGAACAATACACTTACAGCATGTAGAGCATTGTCTAATACATAGTAAGTATTTATATAGGTCTTTATTATTATTTATATAATAGATGGGAAAGAAAGACCCACCTTGATACATGGCAAGTTAATGGCAGAACCTAAAACCCAGGTCTCCCAACTTTCAGCCCAAACATATAGAAAAATATTGGCATGGAGATAATACCTGTAAGAATGTGAATTCCCTGGAACACCCATCAATATTATTACTATAGAGTAGTTAACCGTTTTTTTGTTTGTTTTTTGGCCGTGCCACATGGCATGTGGGATCTTAGTTCCCCGACCAGGGATCAAACCTGCGCCCCCTGAAGTGGAACTGCGGAGTTTTAACCACCGGACCGCCAGGGAAGTCCCCTAGAGTAAGTAGTTCACCTCTTTGATAACCTTTCTCCCAGAGGGTAGAGTGTTGATGGTATGGAAAATCAGATGGGTAAATTTTGCTGGAGAAGAGAGAAGGGAAAAGTCTGGAGCATAGGAGTTACGACTACGGAGGGACTGTAATTAACCAGGCACAGCAAAAGCCAGTTCTTCATCTATTTCCCATTTTGTCATGCTCTGCATTGGGAGAGTTCATGTCCCCTGGCTTTGTCAAGTTTACACTTAAGCCTCGACTTAGACCTGGAAGACTGGAAGAAAAATGGGTGCAGGTGGGTTCCCATTTCTGTGCAACCTCCCAAGCACCCAGCTCCCAAAGTCCCCTGAAAATGGGAGAGAGCCATCCTCTAAGACTCTCTGTACTACTTCCCATCGATTCCACTCCTCTGCCCACCAACAGGGAAACAGGAGGCCTCCCGGCCAGAAACTCAGAGGATGCCAACGCCATTCTGGCACCACTCCCGGCTTGCTCCGTGGTCCTGGGAAAATGACGGAACTCCCCAGCACACTCATTTCCCTATTGCCAGAAGAGAGACAATAAAATCCGCTTCCCAGAGAGCCAAGGGAATTAATTACTTGAGCATTTATTAAGTGCTTTGAAGATGCAATGTGTGAAGTGTTCACTTTTTCCCTTCCTTGCCCTCAGGTTTTCCTAAGCAGAACAAGAAGTCACTAAGAGGCAAGTCCACAGCTCCCATGGAAAGTTCAGGACACTTCCTAAGGGCACAAGTAGCGTATTAACTCTCACTTGAGCTTCAGCCTGTGCAGCACGAGGGATGAAATAAGTTTGCAGAGACTCTCGCAGCTTGGCTGAATTCCCCTCCAGTAGCACGTTGGAAACTTTCACAGAGCTGCTTCCATATCTTCATCATTTATTCAACAATTTTTGTAATTTTGTATTTTATATTGGAGTAGAGTTGCTTTAAAATGTTGTGTTAGTTTCAGGTGTACAGCAAAGTGATTTAGTTATACATATTCATATATCTATTCTTTTTCAGATTCTTTTCCCACATAGGTTATTACAGAGTATTGGGTAGAGTTCCCTGTGCTATACAGTAGGTCCTTGTTGATTATCTATTATATATATACATTCAACAAATATTTATCAAACACCTTCTGTGTGGTAGGGATTCTTTGGGGCACAGGGAATAGAGCAATAAACAAAACATCAAAAATCCTTTCATTTTAGAATTTATATTCCACTGGGAGATTGTGGGGTGGGAGTGGGGGCCACACAATAAATAAGAAGAACAAGTAATATATAGTCTGTGAGATGGTGAAAAGTGTTAAAAGGGAAAGTAAGGGACAGTAGTAGTTGCCATTTGATGAACGGTAGACAGGGAAGATGACATTCGAGTAAAAACCTGGAAGGAGGGGGGATGAAGGGGGGCTATGTAAGGGTAGGGTGCTTCAGGAAGAGGGAACATCATGCATAAAGGTGCTGAGGCGGGAGCTTATCTAGAGTGGAGCGTGGACAGCAGTGTGGCTAGAGTAGAGGAAACTAGGAGAAGAGCAGGGGGAGACAGACAGATGGGCAATGGGGGAGGGGAGTTGTGCCAGTCATGGGAAGCCTGATAGGTCATTAATACTTTGGCTTTTATCTGAGTGTAGTATAAACCTACTGGTGGTAGATGGATGGATGGATGGATGGGTGTTTGGATGGATGGATGGATGGATGGATGGATGGATGGATGGATGGGTGTTTGGATGGATGGATGGATGGATGGATGGATGGATGGATGGATGGATGTTTGGATGGATGGATGGATGGATGGATGGATGGATGGATGGATGGATGGATGGATGGATGGATGGATGGATGTTTGGACGGATGGATGGATGGATGGATGGATGGATGGATGGATGGATGGATGGATGGGTGTTTGGATGGATGGATGGATGGATGGATGGATGGATGGATGGATGGATGGATGTTTGGATGGATGTTTGGATGGATGGATGGATGGATGGATGGATGGATGGATGGATGGATGGATGGATGGGTGTTTGGATGGATGGATGGATGGATGGATGGATGGATGGATGGATGGATGTTTGGATGGATGTTTGGATGGATGGATGGATGGATGGATGGATGGATGGATGGATGGATGGATGGATGGGTGTTTGGATAGATGGATGGATGGATGGATGGGTGTTTGGATAGATGGATGGATGGATGGATGGATGGGTGTTTGGATGGATGGATGGATGGATGGATGGGTGTTTGGATGGATGTTTGGATGGATAGATGCATGCATGCATGTTTAGATGGATGGATGGATGTTAGATATATTGGATGGATCGGATGGATTGGATGGATGGATGGATGGATGTTTGGATGGATGGATGGTTGGATGGATATGCTTGCCAGTTTCTTGACTGCAAACAACTGACCCTAATTGAGGCAGAAAATAAATGTTTGGGATACTGGGCAGCTAAGAATCTACAAGAAAAATTTGAGAGGAAAAGTGACATCGTTGTGCTCAGTGTCTTCTGTTCGGCCTTCCAGATCCACTCTCTACCTTTCTCCATTCTGCTCTATGCCCAGGAGGCTGACCTGTATGGGCCAACTCAATGTTTTCTCTGGCTCTGGCATGAGATCAGAGGGAGGGAGGAGTGTGTGGACAAGGTATTTATCCTCTGGTCCCTTCCCTGCCAGGTCATCACAGGTTGACTGTGTCCCTCACCCAAGGCCACAGCTGCTGCCAGGAGGCCTCTCCCCACACTGTCTCTGGATTCTGAAAACTGCTTCCCTCCCCTCACCCCTTCATGCCTGGGGGTAGTAGTATGTCCAGAACCATTCCTTTTCCTAATCACAGCCTACACTTTTGTTCATTGTTCCTTTGTGACACTCTCTCCAAATTCCATCATTTGAATAGGACATCTGTTTGTTGCTATTTCCTGCTCCCGTTGATTTATTCACCTTTGCATATGCCTAGTGCCTAGCTCAGTGTCTGTTATGTTAGAGGAATGGATGGGTAACTGATGGATGGGTGGGTGGATGGATGGATGGATGGATGGATGGAGAGATGGATGCAAGGATGCATGAATACATGGGTCTGACGAGGGGTCAGGATTTTTGGTTCCACACAACTAATTCCAATTGAGGCAGAAAATAAATATCCAGGATAGTGGATCACCCATAGAATCTGCAAGAATAATGGGCAAGAAACCAGGGAGGCTAGGAGGCTGAAATTCCAATGCTTTAGCACAGCGAGAATCCCACTCTCATCATCTCACCACCACCGCCCACTGGCCCTGGGATAAATGCTAAATACTTTCAATGTCACTCCAAGATTTCTGTCCTGGGCAGAATATCTAATTGGCCCAGCACTAATCTCTTGACACATTCTAGTTTCTAGGGAATGGGGGAAAGGAAATCTGCTCCCCTTGGCTTGTGTAATGGGAAGCAGTCCCTGCTCCCACCTATTTTGGAATTTCTCCCAAAAAATAAAGATATTTAGATATTAAGTAGCAAAAAAACCAATATACAACATAGTGAATAACTATTCCTGAACTTGGCTTACCAAAGATACACTTAGTAAGTGGTTTTGTGAACAAATAGCCCTACAAAGAAGACACAACAGGATTATAAGGCTCTCTGACCCTCAGCAAGCTTTCGTACTGGTGGAGAAGAAAGATTAAAGACAGAAGAAAGAGGCGTTAGAGATTTAAAGAAACTTGGGAAGGCAGAATTTCCAAAAATGGACATCTTTGAACCTAGCGCCTTGTGATACTCTATGAGGGGGAAAAATGCTCCATGATCAATACTGCATTCTTGACACCCCCTTAGAGATTCATATTAGGCATCAGCACATGAAAGGCTCCAAAAAGTCTTGTAGAATTTTAAAAATCTGTTGGATTTTCTTTCATTCCAAACTGATTCACCATGGAATCATTTTTCATATAACAGCCTGGGGGCCTTAGGGGTTTGTGAAAGGAAAGCTCTTATCAGATGTTGGGAGAGTACGGGAATAATATGGATGGGGTGCCAGGGTGGAGCTCTATTGGAGAAAACTTCATTTTGGAACATGATCTGTCACTGTCACAGAGGGACAGGGGAGGCAGAACCATATCCTGAGAAGATGTGGGTTGATAAGGACATTCATATTCGAGATGTGAAGAGGGAGACCAGGAGATTCTGGAATTGGGCTATGCGAGGTAACCTCCCCTTCCTTCTTAGATGATCATTGCAGTTGGTGGTGAGTTTGGGGGGCTTGGGAAAAGACTGAGATCCCCAAGGCCAGTCCATCCCCTGTGGAAAACGCAGGCGAAAGACTCAACCAACAGGAGTTCAGTGCAACTGCTCCTGGAATCTCAGCTTGTTCAAACTGAAAGAACATTCTAGGCAAATCCAGAGCATCTTGAAACCAGAGTCCTGTAGGATTTCAGGATTCTGTCATCACTGATTCTATCTATCCCATCACTGGAGAAACAGTGACTTAAAATTAAACATGGTTCCTTGACTATAGCACCTCTCAGAGCGTCTAATACACAAACGATCTTCATCAATCTCCAGCAAGGGAACAGAGGATGCACTATTTCCCCCAATATATGAGACCAACAAACTCCGCCCTTTTTTAATGAAGTCTCTACCAGAATAAGCATTCCATAGAATATACTTTAGAAAACCAATGATGACTAAATTCCCTCATTTTACAGATGGAGAAACTGAGACCCAGGGAGGAAACATAAACCTGCCTAAAGTCAAACATCAAGCAGAGATAAGGCCAGAATTCAGGAATCCCATCTCTTTCCACCGTGCTGCATGGTAAAGAGGCCTTTGTTCAATGGCCTCAGAGCTCGGCTCCAAGAAATGAAAGGTAAAGAAAGTATTTTTATTTTTCATTAAATGCTTACGGATTAAGTGCCTAAAAAGTGCACAAAAACATATATTTTTGAAAGACAATGGAATCTGGAAAAGTTGCCAACCACTGTTTAAAATCCAGCACAGAAGGGAGAGAAGAAATGGTGTGAGCAAGTGTGGGTCTCCACGTGGGTAGAATGATGAAAGTTTTATGAAGGTTGGAGACAACCAGCTAGTTGGTTTTTTTGTTTAATTAATTTGATTGTTTATTTATTTTAATTTTTTTTGGCTGTGTTGGGTCTTCATTGCTGTGCTCAGGCTTTCTCTAGTTGCAGCGAGCGGGGGCTACTCTTCATTGCGGTGCGCGGGCTTCTCATTGTGGTGGCTTCTCTTGTTGCAGAGCACGGGCTCTAGGCACGGAGGCTTCAGTAGTTGTGGTTCGTGGGCTCTAGAGCGCAGGCTCGGTAGTTGTGGCGCACGGGCTCAGCTGCTCTGCGGCATGTGGGATCTTCCCGGACCAGGGCTCGAACCCATGTCCCCGGCATTGGCAGGCGGATTCTAAACCACTGCGCCACCAGGGAAGTCCCAACCAGCTAGTTTTTTTATAGGTCCATCTCTACCCCCTGCCCACCGACTCCATTCCCAAGGCCACTGCCTTTAGCACAGAGCCTCAGCATCTTTCCCCTGGGCCACTGCCATGGGCCCCAAGCCATCAACACCATCCCCGACCAAGGGGTCTCGCTAAAGGTCAAATCTGATGTTGTCATTCCACGTGACCGCCAAAACAAATGCCAAGTTCCTCACTGAAGAATACGAGCCTCACAGAGATTTCAAGCCACATCTTCCATCACTCATCCCGTCCTGCCCGAAGCTAGGACCTTCTCACCATCTCCTAAATTCCACCCACTTTCAGAGCTCCTTCCACACCTTTAGATCTGCTTTACGATCTGCCCAGAAGGCGTGCCTCTGTCTTCAACTGGAGAACTCCTCATCCTTCACAGCCCATCTCCAATGCTTTCTCCTCCTTGAAGCCTCTCCACTGTCAGTGGGTTGGCCCAGACCAAGGTCTATATTACATTTATTTGTTCATGAATAGGGGGACTCATTAAAGACCTGTTGTGTGCTGGTCACTGTTCCAGGTGTGGAGGCTACTGAGGTGAACAAGAGAAATGAGGTCCCTGATCTCAGGGGATTTTAAATCTACTGGAGGGACAAAGATCAATCAACAGGTAAGCAATTAAATAAACTATTGCAATCTTTAAAAAACAAAAAACAAAAACCCTCAGCACTCATGTCATATGCAGCTGATGTATGTACCAAAAAAAGCACAACTGGCTGCCTGTCTAGGCCACTCCTCCCAGGAAGGCACCTACGAGACAGACTAGCTGGCTGGGCATCAGAAGGAGCTGATTTGGGGGCTAGATTCTGTGGCAGAGCCTGGGGAAAAGTCCCTTGCCCCTCTGGTGCCACAGTTCCTTCCCTGGGGCAGAAAATATCAAGGTTAACAACGTTGTCCCTATAGCACATGCTGGGGCAGAGCTGGGGCCGGAGATCATGATTATTAAGCTCTGCCTGATGCTGGGATGAAAGGTAGTCTATAAAAAATTGGTACTATTAGGGCAGAGGTGGGTCAGCTCCTGGCTTTCGCCAGTGGCTGGAGAAGGCCTGGGGATTCTTCTACATGTAAGTGTCGCTGCAGGAGCAAGCTGTGATTAATCAGTACTGTCATTAGTCCTCCGATTACCAGCTTGCTGGGCCTTCACCAGGAGGATGGCTCTTAAAAGCACCCTCCACTGCACCCTGAAGAAAATCTCATGGTCATAACCCCAAACGGCCCCAACTCCTGCCCACCATCTCGATTCCTCTGGACTAGCAAGAGTTGTATACCTGCTATGTGCCAAGAACTTCTCCCATTTGGTAGGTAATATACGGGGGTATTTTTCCTTCCAGTTTTCTTGAGATATAATTGACATAGCACTGTATAAGTAAGTTTAAGGTGTACAGCACAATGTTTTGACTTACATACACCATGAAATGATGATCACAATGTTTGGTGAAGAGCCATCACCTCATATGGATACAAAATTAAAGAAATAGAAAAACATTTTTTCCTTGTGATGAGAACTCTTAGGATTTTCTCTCTTAACAATGTTCATATGTCATACACAGTAGTGTTAATTATATTTATCATGTTGTACATGTAATATACTGTTATAGTAACCACCCTGAAGGTTCAGTGCTATTGCCCCGTTCTTGACCTGTATGTCAAGAAACTGAAGCCCAGGGGCTTCCCTGGTGGCGCAGTGGTTACGAATCCGCTTGCCAGTGCAGGGGACACGGGTTCGAGCCCTGGTCTGGGAAGGTCCTACATGCCGCGGAGCAACTAAGCCCATACGCCACAACTACTGAGCCTGCGCTCTAGAGCCCGCGAGGCACAACTACCGAGCCCGCACGCCACAACTACCGAAGCCCACGTGCCTAGAGCCCGTGCTCCGCAACACGAGAAGCCACCGCAATGAGAAGCCCACGCACCGCAACGAAGACCCAACACAGCCAAAAATAAATTAATTAATTAAATTAAAAAAAAAAAAAGAAAAAGAAACTGAAGCCCAGCTGGCGGGTGACTAAGCCAGAATTCCGATGTCAAGTCTGAAGTTCCTACTACCATGTTCCACACCTTCTGGGCCTTTCCTCACACACCATCCCGACCAGTGAAGATTCCTGAGCGGCAGCTGAGGTCAAGAAAGACCAGAAAACCCACCACTCAGGAATCTTGTCCTCCTATGCCCTTCCCTCTTGCTCTCTCTAATGGGTTCACCTCCTTTGCTTCTCCAAGGACCTTCCGATTCCTATTGTCTGCAGAGACATCACACATCTTTCTCAAAAACACAGTGTAATAGAATTTTACCAACCCTCAGAGAAAAAGCATTTTAGAAGATGCAAGGGCTGAAAAGAAGGTATCTTGGTATAGGTTCAGGAGATATTGGCGATTTTCTTCCAGCTTTGATTGTTCTCAACTACAAACGCATCTATCACTTGTCCCAAGATTGCCACGTCTACTGGGAACATTCTACATTAAGAGTCGTGCTGCCTGGAGTTGTTACAAAGACCTCCCACATCCTGAGAACTATAACTCAGTTTTCCCATCTGTAGAATGGGAACAGCTAACTTCCTTAAGATTAAGAGCACGGGAAAATGCTTCTTTCTCTTTCTCTTTTTTTAAAAAATTTATTTATTTTATTTATTTTATTTTTGCCTGCGTTGGGTCTTCGTTGCTGCGTGCGGGCTTTCTCTAGTTGCAGCAAGCGGGGGCTACTCTTTGTTGCAGTTCGCGAGCTTCTCATTGCGGCGGCTTCTCCTTGTTTCAGAGCACGGGCTCTAGGCACGTGGGCTTCAGTAGCTGTGGCATGCGGGCTTCAGTAGTTGTGGCTCGAGAGCTCTAGAGCGCAAGCTCAGTAGTTGTAGCGCACGGGCTTAGTTGCTCCGCGGCATGTGGGATCTTCCCGGACCAGGGCTCGAACCAGTGTTCCCTGCGTTGGCAGGCAGATTCTCAACCACTGCGCCACCAGGGAAGCCGCTCTCTCTTTTAATTTTTTAATTGCCTCAAGCTAGAGGGATTCAGGCATGGCTTATCAATTCACTCATTCATTCGATAAATATTTGATTTGGAGCACCCACAATATGCTCAGTGCTGCTTTAGGTCCTAGAGATGAAGTCGAGAGTAAGACATATCTACGTATCTGTGTCCAGAGGATCCCTAGCTTCCTCCAGATTCTACAAGATTTCTGTGAACCAAAAAGCTGCAATAAATCCCTTCTGACCCACAGGTGTTATGGGTTCCTGGGTCATCCTCCTCCTGCCTCTATCTCCCCATCTATGAAATGGGATTAATGATAACCCCCAAGGATAGCATCAGATTAATAAAATGAAGAGACCAAGGAGCTCTGAGCTTCCTGAAAGAGGAGGAGCCAGGCGCTGTGGGGTCTGAGGCGTGTCTGCTGCCTGCAAGAATGTGGCTTTCCCTCTGGCTCCCGGGAACCCAAGAAATCTGACAGGACACTCCGGTCCCCTGGGGAGAAGCCTGAACAGGCCTTGGAAAGGGGCGAGGTCCCAGAGTTATAGACCAAAGGGGGAGAGTGGGTGATGCACACGCATTTACCCCCGGGTCACTGGTTCCAACGCAGGCTGGCAGATCTCAACCGAAAGTTACTGCCATCTGCTCCGTGACCTCAATCCATTTGCTACCGTGCACATTGCAACTGGCAGCCCCAGCGGGCAGGCTGGCACTGACCGAGGCTGAAAATGGGTCACTCCCAAGAGTCCCAAGGGCTGGCCTAGGCCCTGGATTGGGGCACGGGGTGGGCAGGGAGGGGCCTGGAACTTTCCATCTAAAATAATAGCCGGAAGAGTAGCATGGACAAAGGTCTCATCCGCTCGGAACCTTTCTAGACTCTACCTTCCCTCAGCTCTGGATCGCAGCAACCCATGCCATGTCACCCCCTGTTCACAGGAACCGGCTGTCAGATAAATCACAGCAAGGCATACGGGGCATCTGGTCAGTTTCACAGGACAATAAAAGCTGTTTATTAAGAACCTACAGCGTGCCGAGCAAGGAGCTGGACTCATTACCTGCATCACTTCATGAGATCATCAGCCCAAATCTGGGAGCTATGTACTCTTGCTTTCGATTTAACAGATGAGAAAACAGAGGCTCAGAGAAGCAAAGAACTTGCCCAGAGTCATTCAGCCAAAGGTGGTGGGTCAGGATTTGAACTCAAGAAGTTATTGTTTAATAGGCAGAGTTTCAGGGTGGGGTGATAAAAAAAGTTCTGGAGATGGATGGTTACACAACCATGTGAATGTACTCATTGCCACTGAACTGTACACTTAAAAGTAATTTAAATGGTAAATTTTGCTATGTGCATTTGACTACAATATCATTAATTACATGACCATCCTTAGGGGAAGAACTAAATGGGATGTATTCACTCCATGGAACTCTATCCAGCAGCAAAAACATGACTAGTCTGTATTACTAATATGGAAAATCTCTTAGGGATATTGTTAAGCAAAAAAAGAAAAAAAAAAACGGTTGCATACTTATAATAGGAATCAATTTATGCAAACACACACGCTCAAAAAGCACCATTTATTTTCTGTGTGTGTGTGTGTAGCCAGTTGTGCTTGTTTTGAAAACATAAATTTGTTCCATTGTGATTGATATATCTGGGAACAATTTGAGCATAACCAAATTTTGTGTTTGCTCATGCACGATTTCATCCACAAGAAACACTGGGTCAATGCAGAAAATTGCACCCAGCTGAACTGACCACTCAGGAACACACAAAACAGACACCCTGCAACCTCTTCCAGCTTCTTCCGTGCGCTGTGCGTACTGTGAGCCACAGCCATTCACGCCTGGGTTACAATTTTCTGATTTCAGACAAACTCTTTCTACCCATTCACAAGAATTCACAAGCTGCAGCCCTTCTGGCACCACTTCCACAAGAAAAGTTCAGGACTTTGCCGAAGTCAAGTTCCATGGTTATTATAGCATTTAGGTATTAATATTTCTTAACCACTTAACATGTGTCAAATTGTGCTATAGTTTTTATTAGTTTCCTGTTTTTTTATGTGTTACTGATAAAGTTTTTGACTGTTGTCCCCTTAGCCTTATTTTTCTCACAAGCCCTGTGGTTTTTATTGTGTGATTTTGCATAGTGCAATGATTTTAGGAATGTATACGTCACGCTCTAGCAGAATTGACTGTGCATACGTTTTTTTCTAAACATATATAGATATGTATGCACACATATATGCATGTGTGTGTGTGTGCATAAATAAAGTCAAAACTGATAAATTGATAATAGTGAAGTTATCATTGGGGTGGGGAGGCTGGAGGAAGTAGCTAGAAGGACTTTAGTCATATGTATAGGTTCAATTTTTTACAAGAAGTGTTATTAATTTTATTAACTGTGCAGCTAAACTTTTAAGAAAAAGGGTTCACTATTTCCAGACCCATGTTCATAGCAACACTATTCATAATAGCCAAGAGGTGGAAGCAACCCAAATGTCCATGGATAGACAAACAAATGTCCATGGATGGATAAACAAAATGTGGTCTATCCATACAGTGGAATATGACTCAGCCTTAAAAAGAAGGAAATCCTGTCGCAGGTTACAACATGGATGAATCTTGAGGACATTATGCTGAGTGAAATAAGCCAGACACAAAAAGACAAATACTGTGTGATTCCATTTATATGAGGTTCCTAGTGTAGTCACATTCATAGAGACAGAAAGTAGAAGGGTGTTTGCCAAAGGTTGGGGGGAGGGAGAAATGGAGAGTTGGTGTTTAATGAGAACAGAGTTTCCGTTTTGCAAGATGAAAACAGTTTTGGAGATCCGTGACACAACAAGATGAATGTACTTTACTGAAAATGGTTAAGATGGTAAATCTTAACACACTTAAAAATGGTTAAGGAGATATGGGGATATATGTTTATGTATAGCTGATTCACTTTGTCATAAAGCAGAAACTAACACACCATTGTAAAGCAATTATACTCCAATAAAGATGTTAAAAAAAAATGGTTAAGATCGTAAATTTTATGATACAGTTTTTTTACCACCATTACATTTTTTTTTAATTTTTAAAGACCCATAGTAACAGGTATAACTGAATCACTTTGCTGTACACCTGTAACTAACACATCATTGTGAATCAACTATACTCCAATATAAAGTAAAAATTTTAAAAATAAAAGATCCATAATAACAAACCAATATACCACATGAAAAGGTACATTAATAAAGCAACACACACTCAGGCTACAGCTCATTTCCTGAAGCTTCTAGAACAATGCATGAGCCCTGCGTAAAACTAGCTGGTTAACTCTGGTTCAGCAGCTTCTCGGGCTGGTTGGTTGACTGACTGGCAGAGGCATCATGCCCCACCCAGAGGCTTAATATGAGAGGGGAGGCAGGAGGGAGCCATAAATAACACGTTAACCACCAACTCTTCACAGGGCCAGGCATCCAGCAAAGCACTACGTGGCTTTGTCCCTCCAAATCTGCTGTGAAACCGGATCCTGCCTGTCCTCCACCAAGAAGGCGCCCAGAAAATCTACGACCGGGCACACCAGCAGAAGGAGAAGCATCGGGCCCCAGGGCTGCGGGTCAGCCAAGGCCTCCAGACTCCATCCCACGGGCCACCCGCAGATGCCCCCACTGGCCCTGCCAGCTGCTCCCAGAGAGAGGCCCCGGGGATGAAAGAGCACGCCTGCGTGCGTGTGTGCTGCATAGCGGGAGGACGATCTTGGCAGGCCTGTGTGGGAAACTTGCAGAGCACCTGCCTCGAGGATGGGGGGCAGACCCTCTGCGGGGGCCCCTGCTTTCCCGGGGCCCTGAGTGATCCTCAGACGTGCCCTGGGCCACCGCCACCGCCTTCAGCGGCAATCAGAGTAATGGCCCGCATCTGCCCACACTGATGAGCTGGTGGGTCAAGGAGACAGGATTTCCAAGCATCTGTGCTTCCAGCCATCTCTGAGCCGCCGGGGGAAGGAAAGGGCACTCCAGCCAGCTCGGTCCCTGCCAAGGGCACTGGGAAGTATTGTCTCCTCACTCAGAAGCGCCCTTCCCACCTCTTGGCCCTCCTGATTCTCAGGCAACCTTCAAGATTCAGCTAGTGCCTCCTCTTCCAGGAAGCCTCCCTGACCCCAGCTCTCCCACCTCTGCACGCCACCCCCCCCTGGCGGATAGAAACTCTTTCAACTGGATCCCCCGTGCCCAGCCCACTGCCTGGCACACAGAAGGCTGGTTAAAGGAAGCTAAACAAGATGGGAAGGAAGATGAGGTCTTCTCAGAGCTGAGAGTCAAGAGTAGAAAGATCTTAAAGCCGGAAGAGATCTTGGAGGGACTGGGGGTAGGGGGGGGTGGTCATCATTTTCTATGCTCCTTACCCTTTTTTGAGAATCTGATCAAAAGCCATCTCCTTAAAGGCACATGCTCAAACACATACACAAAATGTTCAGGGGCTATTCTCACAAAGTTAAACAGAGTTACCATATGATCCAGCAATTCCACTCCTAAGTATATACCCAAGAGAAATGAAGACAAATGTCCACACAAAAACTTGTGCATGAATGTACGTAGCTGCATTATTCATAATAGCCAAAAGGTGGAAACAACCCAAACGTCCATCAAGTGATGAATGGATGAACAAACTGCAGTATATCCATACAATGGAATATTATTCAGTCATAAAAAGAAGTCCTGATATGTACTATATCATGAATGAAGCTCGAAAACATGGTGCTAAGTGAAAGGAACCAACCACAGAAGGCCACATATTGTATGATTCCATTTATATGAAATGACCAGAATCAGCAAATCCATAGAGACAGAAAGCAGACTGTGATTCACTTTGTTATAAAGCAGAAGCTAACACACTATTGTAAGGCAATTATACTTCAATAAAGATGTTTAATAAAAAAAAAAAAAAAAAAAAAAAAGAAAGCAGACTGGTGTTTGCCAGGGGCTGGGGGGAGGGGGGAAAGGGATGACTCCTTGAAAATATTCACTATGAAAATATTCGGAACAAGATAGAGGTGATGGTTACACAACACTGTGAATGGACTAAATGCCACCGAATAGTTTGCTTTAAAATGGTTAATTTTACGTTATGTGACTCTTACCTCAATTAAAAAAAAAATTCCAGGGATTCCAAGTTCATCCCGTGCCGCCCCCCCGCTTTCTTGCTAGACCCCCAGATGAAGAACCCAAAGTAACATCATTCTTTTTCTTTCATAGTTGGGGATATTAAAGCCCAGAGAGGAAACAGAAGTTGCTTCGGCTCTTAGATCTTGAGCCAGGAGCCCCCGACTCCCCATCCGGTGCTCTTTTTACATCTTTCCAGGATGCTTCTCGGCCTTACGTGGTCTCAGACAGCTGTGTCCCTTGCAGATGTTTTCTTTCTCTGAACCTCAGTTTCTCCATATATAAAACTGGAGATTTGGGCAAGACATGATACCTATTATCATACGATTTATGGTAGTATCTGGATGAGCAGTAATTCATTTTTATGCTAATTGTTGTTATTTTAACATGCACTAGGAAAAAAAAATGCAAGGAGCAAACCCAACCGTAAGTGATACAGACTAAAGGACGTGTGTATCAATATTTTCCTTTTTTTCAACTTTTCACTAATGCCTGTTTTCCTAAAAAAAAAAAAAAAAATGCTTGTATTTGCCACACAAAAGCCAGAGGGCTTGAATTTGTCTGTATCCTTTCTTGGTGAGGAAACTTAGGCTTGCTAGCCTTAAAATAGATGTTTGTTTTTTTTTTCAAGTGAGTCAGTTTAGAGGAAAATATTAAGAAAATAATCCTACAGGTGGTGTAATCATGGAAAAAAGGGGCTAAGAAAGAACGTGACTAATTGGAGTTCAAGACTGGCTGAATGGCAGCTGTGACATTCTGCGACCCCATGACAAGCTCTGGGCTTCCCCTGCTCCTGGCATGGCTATTTAGGGTTCCAGCCTGAAACACATCAGTCGGGATTGGCAAGGAGACAGGTGGGGCCTTGAGAGGCCCTCTCTCTGGGGCAAACATGCGAGGCTTTGTCTCCAAACAGCCCCAGACTCCATACAATGGTTGATCAGCAACCTTGGGACCCATCCCTGACCTGCCCGCCTCCCATCCCTGACCTGATGGCCGCCCTGCTTGCCTCCCAGGATACCTGGACCATGAAGCCACCCTCCAATGCCAAGCAGTGGGCCGGATGCCCTGCTAAGAGGGGACTCTTAGGGAAGGGCGTAGGTGTATCGTTTCTGGGGGGAGTGTCTACACTTAAAGCCTGCCCCCAAAAAGTATTTCATTAAAGCCCGGGGGCATACCTCTCTGATGGTGGAATTCTGAGGCCACGTGACGGGGGAGACAATTTTGAGCCGTGGAGGCCTTGCCAACATCTTCCAAGCACACCCCCGAGGCAGCTGCCAGCTTGTCCCACATTTGGACAAGCACGCAGTCCCTTTCCTGGACAAATTCATCTCGGGGGTAGACAAGTCTAGCCTGGCTGAGTTGGCCGACCGCTCCCGAGTCCTCCAAAAGTTACCCTGCCACCCACCCTCTCCCCTCCACAAGTTCAACAAAGCACTTGATGAAGCTGGAAGAACACAGACCTTGGGGCCAGCCAGACCCGAGTTGAAGTTCGGGCTCACTCACCAGCCGTGGGGCTGTGTGGCTCTGGCTGAGCCCCTTCACCTCTCTGAGCCTCGGGACCCCTCACCTCCAGCCTGGGGTGAATCATTCCAACCTTGCAAGGTTATGCTCAGCACATACTAAGTGCTTGATAAGCAGTAGGTATTAGGTTAAGGAAAATATGTATTCTTTTTTAGACAGAGACCATCAAACTCTATGGCCTGGGAACTAAAAATAGACACACACCAACAAAATATAATCTCTGTGTGTGTGTGTGTGTGTGTGTGCGCACGTGTGTGCGTGTTTGGGGGGCTGAGAGATGGGGGAAAAAATGGATGGATTAAGAGAAGAGACCATCTCTCCAAATACTTTTTTTGGTACTTTGGGTTAGTGAACCAGGCCACAGTATTACTTACTCCAAAGATTAAATTCAAAGCTATGCATCACGTGGCCTAATAGCCAGGTCACCTCTCCCCCAAACACATCCCTCCCAGCCCTGACCACAAACAAGGGAATCTCTTTGTCCCTCCTCTGAATTCAGTGTGCAAAAGAGCCCAAGTAAGAAGCAAAAAGGAGGGCAACTTTCGAACAGGCTGTTAGATTTAGCCAAGCAACTGGTCTCCCCATCGCTAATTAAGTTAATCCGGTGGGTTTGTCTTTTCTTTTTCTTGCCTGATTTCCTCCCGTGGAATCAGCAGGGACATCAGAGAGGAATGTGCCTGGTAACCCACCAAGCAGGCCCTACTCTTCAGCTGACAAAATGCATTAACGCCAGAGAGAAGGAAGTCGTTCTCCCCTCCACACACACACACAACACAAGTCATAAAAAACCTATTTTGTTTTCAGCTGACCCTCCAGTGTATGTGCCAGGGTAAACAGATCTACTTTCTGCGGCTTTACCCCGGCCCCCCTTCTCCTTCTTCACCATCTCCACCGCCAACCCCCGTCCCATGTTTGGGCTGCTCTGATCTGTCATAACATTGTGTCTGTTTATCCGAAATATTTCCACTCAAAACGCTTGTTTCTTCAACCGACTGACATGTTGATACAGCTCCTGACAGCTGAGTGACTCTGAGTGAAATAAAATGTAAAGTAAACACATTTGCATACAGTTTATAGACAGCCTGGGTCTGAGGAAGTAAGGAGATTGAAATCGGAATTTCTTATCTTCCATCACCCCAGCCTTCGGGGTCCCTCCCTTTTCTTTTTTCTAGCTCTCTGCTCCTGGAATGCTGCAGGAGTTCAAGCACGGCCCGCCATTGGGGTTGGAAAAACTTCCTTTATAGTTTCTGCCCGATCTTCTCCCTTCCTCGGCTGAGGCATTCGAAGGCCCGAGTAATTTTTTTTGGAAATGTCTTCTCTGATGTTTTTCAAGATCTGAGAGTTAGAGCCCGAGTGAATCCAAACAAATGGGCTCTGTGCGTTTTGGGTGGAAACCATCCCTTCTTTGAAACCGTTTCTCTAAAATGAGGGAGTTGTACTAACCTTGATCTTCTATGTATACCTTCTCAGATAGTCAGGAATACTGCTCTCAATCGTTGAGATGGCCTGTAACACACTGAGCTTCACTTTTTTTTTTTTTTTTTGGCTGCACTGGGTCTTCGTTGCTGCATGCGGGCTTTCTCTAGTTGACAGCAAGCAGGGGCTACTCTTTGCTGCGGTGCGCGGGCTTCTCATTGCGGTGGCTTCTCTTGTTTCGGAGCACGGGCTCTAGGCGCACAGGCTTCAGCGGTTGTGGCACGCGGGCTCAGTAGTTGCAGCACGCAGGCTCTAGGGCCCACAGGCTTCAGTAGTTGTGGCTCACGGGCTCTAGAGTGCAGGCTCAGTAGTTGTGGCACACGGGCTTAGTTGCCCTGCGGCATGTGGGATCTTCCCGGACCAGATTTCGAACCCATGTCCCCTGCATTGGCAGGCGGATTCTTAACTACTGTGCCACCAGGGGAGTCCCGGAAGCACGGAGTCTTAACCACTGGACCACCAGGGATGTCCCTGAGCTTCACTTCTTATTTCCCCAATGTCCTAGGAAATGCGGCTCCATCTAATTCCTCGTTCCTTTCTATTTTCTTAAAGGCATCAGAAAGCAGCACTCAGAAAATCCAGGGACAGCCACTACCTCCATCAGATGCCTGCGGTAGACACCGTTAACTGAGTAGAGCACTGTTTCTCACTCTGCCTCACACAGCCTCAGAATCCTACTCAACACAGCCCTCCCAGTACCTACTTCAAACTGACCCAGTTTCTCTCTCAAGGTGCCACCTGTTTCCAACCTCTCATCTAACACAGTGGTTCTCCAAGTGGGGTCCCTGGAACAACAGTAACATGGGCTACCGCTGAACAGGGAACTTGTTAGAAATGCAAATTCTCAGGTCCCACCCCAGACCTACCGAGTCAGAAACCTGGGGTCGGGGTGGGGGGCCGGGGGTTGGCCAGTGGAGCCAGTTTGCACTGCATCATGAGAGCCACAGTGGAATATTTACACCACAGAAGCTGGCTGCAATCAGGGCTTCTCCTCCACCCCATGCCCACCCGAGAGGGACTGCTGTTAAACGTTTACCAGCCCACCACTGGGGTGGGGGGGGGGGCACCCAGAAGTCTGTATGTGAAGTCGTTCTCCAAGTTTTTCGGAAGCATGCAAATGTTTAAGAAACACGGCTCTAAGTCAAAATCAGTGATCTTCAATTAGAATTATCTGGAGGGCTTTTTAAAACATATTCATATTAGGGCCCCATCTCAGACCAATGAGGTCAGAATCTCTGGGGCAGGACCTGAGCATTGGTATTTTTTTAAAGCTCCTTGGGGATTTCTAACGGGCAGTAAGGTTTGAGATCCACCAGTCCAAACCCTGCTTCTCGAACTTTCATACGTGCCCTCAGCTCCCGGGGATCCTGTTAAAAGGCAGATTCTGATTCTCTGGGTGGCTAGTGCTGTTGAGCTGAGGACCACACTTTGAGGAGCCAGGCTGTAAACCCCCTTGACGCTGCCCCTTCTCCAAACGCAGTCATTCTCTCCGATGCCCGTCTACAGATCCACCTTGACCCTTCGCCCTCATCAGAAGGGCCCAGGACAACAAACTGGTCCTGACTCACCCGCCCACCATGTGGGTGCCTCTCAAAATGGGTATTTACACAGCCTGTGAAGAATATGAGTATCAAGCCCGCATTTGCCTAGAGAAACCCAAAGGCTGTAAAAGGGCTGAGAGACAGATTCAGGCAAATCTGTTTGCATACAGTTGACAGGCCTTCACCAGGACGCAAACTGCCCTCCGGGTGAGCAGAGCCACAGTTATAACTCACCTGGACGCCGGCAGAGGTTGGCATGGGGCAGGTGGCCACCCCGAAGGCAGAGCCTAGCCAACTGATGCCTCTCCCTGCTTCCCTTCCAAAGCTCTCCGCTCACAGGTGGGTTGCAGAGAATTTCTCCCACACTCTTGCCCATCCTCTGGGGCCCAGCAGTCTGGACAACCCATAAACAGCCTGTCTTACCATCACACCACTGGCCAGAAACCTCTCTCCCAGGACAGATGGGTGAGGGCAGCCTCAGACCCTGTGAACAACACAAGATGAGAAGGCAGAGAAGGGAGGTGTGCAGAAGCATCCTAAAATTACTTCATCGTGGTATCAGGAAGGCATCCCGTGGGCTGCACCCTGGCACACCTCCTGGCCCTTTCCCGTGCTGTTCCCTGCACCCAAGATGCCTGCCCAATTCTTCTCCTATACCAAAATCACCATTCACATCATCACCACACCAAGCGTGAACCGAGCACCTGAAATGGGCCACACACTGGGCTGAGGATTGTCCACAGACTAGCTCACAACAACACACCTGGAATTATTGTTGGCCCTTTCTCTTTTTTTTTTTGAGGTGGGGGGGCGTGATTTTTAAAATTTTTTTTATTGTGGTAAAAGTCACATAATATAAAACATACTATTTTAGCCATATTTAACTGTACAGTTCAGTGGCACTAAGGACGTCCACATTGCTGTGCAGCTCTCACCATCATCCATCTCCCGAATTTTTCACCTTCCTAAACTGAAACTCTGTCCCCATTAAACACTAACTCCCCATTCCCCCTCCCCACCCCACCGCCACCTCCCGGCCCCTGGCATCTACCAGTATACTTTCTGACTCTTTGAATTCGGCTATTCTAGGTACCTCGTAAAAGTGGAATCAAACAGTATTTATCTGCACCTGGTGTATTATATATTGGAATGCATTTTTAAGGTTAATTTAATATATGTCCTGCAAACAGACTGTACCTTCTTTTCCCCCCTCAAGCTGTGCTATACAGTAGGCCCTCACCAGCCATCTACTTCATACATAGTAGTGTACATACGTCAATCCCAATCTCCCAATCCATCCCACCCCTGTCTCTTGGTGTCCATACGTTTGTTGGCTCTTTCTAACAGATCAGAAAGCAGAGATGCCGAGAGGGAAAGTGGCTTGCCCAAAGCTACATCACAAGGGGCAGAGCCAGGATATGAATCCAGGTCAGTTGGATTCGAGAGCCAGTGTTCTCATTACAGCCCTGGAGGGCTCGGTGCAAGCATTCTCTCTTGTAAGAGTTCTTCCACAGTTACCCACTCGCAAACAGATGGGCCCTCCTGTGTGTTCCCACGGCCCCATGTATGTTACCTCTATCACAGCGCTGCTGCATTATCTTACTTTGCACCTCAGGGCCTTTGCACCTGCCGTTCTTTCCACCTGGAATGGAATGCTCTTCCCCAGTGAGTCTTAGGGTTTCAACTCATTCAAGTCTGTATTAGTTTCCTATGGCTGCTGTAAAAAATTACCACAAACTTAGTGGCTTAAAACCACACAAATGTATTACCTTTCTGCTCTGGAGGCCAGAGGTCTAACATGAGTTGGCCAGGCTGTGTTTCTTCTAGAGGATGTTAGAGTGGATTTGTTTCCTTGCCTCTTCTGGCTTCTAGAGGCCACCCCACATTCCTTGGCTCATGGCTCTGCATCACTTGGACCTCTGCTTCCATTGTCACATCTCCTCTGATTCTGACCCTCCTGCTCTCTTCTTATGAGGGTCTTATGATTACCTTGGGCTCTCTCGGATAATCCAGGATAATCCCCCCATCTTAAAATCCTTAACTTAATCACATTTGCAAAGTTCCTTTTGCCACGTAAGGTGACATAGTCACAGGTTCCAGGGATTAGGATGTGCACATTTTTGAAGAGCCATCATTCTGCCTACCAGAAGGTTCCTACATGTGATCCAAACCAGCATCCTCCTTCACTCTCCCATGTCCTTCACTCCTTTTATCCCGCAGAGCACATGCCACCACCAGATAACATCCTGTAGCTCTTTGTTTGCTGTTAATCTCCCTCCCAAGAAGAGAATTCAGAAGGCAGGGACCTTATTTGTTCACTGATGACTCCCCAGTACTCAGAACTATGCAAACATACAGTAGGTGCTCAATAAGGGGCTTGCCAACAAGTAATGGTTGATGTCACCAAGCACAGTCCAACCCGTTTTCCTCATTGGACTGGGGAGTCCACAAGGGCAGAGGCCCTGACTGATGGCTCTGTCTTGATGGGGATCAACGCTCAAATGTTAAATAGAAAAACCTACCCTTTCAGCACCACCCTTCTGCACCCGCCTGCCCCAGGAGAAATAGAAGGAACCCAGGCCTCCGTGTGCCACCTCTCCACTGCACACAAATCCACACACTAAAATCCACACAGCTGAGGTGTGTCCCAACACCCCAGAGGGCTCCTGAGAGGGAAACTATAAACAGTCCGAAGAAAATGGGGTGCTGGTGACATCACTCCACCCCGAGTGAGCCCACCCAGACCAGGCTGCTCTGTCCAAGCCCCAGTTCTTTCCCAGGCTTGTCAAATGGCCCAGTGATTTAGCAAGAAAGCTGTTCTCATCAAGTTCATCTGCGTGCCTCCCATGTGTCCATGTCCAAGCACGTAAAGGGAAATAAAACTCTTCCAAGGACAGTGACATGATTTTTTTTCTGCCCTCCAATTCCTACCAACCTAATTCTACCATCCCCCACCCCAGAGTTGTTGCTTGAAAATGCTACAGGAAAAAGTGAGGGTGAGAAGGAAGAAATTAAATCTGACTATTTTGTTTCTCTGCTCAAAACTCTTCGGTGGGTCCCATTTTCATGGCTTTGCCTCTTACTAGCTGAGTGTCCTCAGAAAAGTTGTTTAACCTCTCTGTGCTGCAGTTTCTTTAACTAGAATATCAGGATAATAACAGTAACCAACCTCATGGATCGTGAGGACAGAGAGACTTGATACATGTAAAGCACTCAGCACGGTGCCTGGCACAGAGTAAGCGCTCAAAATCTGTGGGCAATAATTTGATGGTTCCTCCAAAACTTAAACACAGAATTATATAACCCAGCAATTCCACTCTTAGGTAAGTACCCAAGAGTAATGAAAAGATATGTCCACGCATTTATATCATGGTTCATACAGCATTATTCACAATAGCCAAAAGGTGGGAACAACTCAAATGTCCATGAACGGATGAACGGATAAACAAAATGCAGTATATATCCAAACGATGGAATATTATTCATCCATAAAAAGGAATGAAATACTGATACATGCTCCAACATGGATGAACCTCAAAAACACGATGCTAAGTGAAAGAAGCCAGGCACAAAAGGTCACATATTATATGATTCTACTTATATGAAATGGCCAGAACTGGCAAATCCATAGCGACAGAAAGCAGATAAGTGGTCGCCTAGGGCTGGAGGGAGGGGGGCCTGGGGAGTGATTACTTATGGGTATGAGGTGTTCTGGGATAATGAAAAACTAGAGAGAGGTGGTGGGTAAATGCCACTGGACGGTATACTTTCAAGTGGTTGATTGTGTGTTATGCGAATTTCCCATCAATTTCAAAAAGTTAGCTCACATACATAGTGTTCAAGAATTGTCTCCATCTTTGGCCTAAGTTCTGGCCTTTGCCAACCTCACCAGTTGCACCTACCACAAATTCTCCTCTTATTCTTCATGCTTCAGCCACTGTAAACGACAAATGTAAGTGATCATCACATAGCTGCCATCGCTGAGATGTTCTAAATGCCAGGCTATGTGCTAAGTGGGTTCTACTATTACTCTCCATCACTGCGTCTCCGAGATGTTGTGCAACTCACCAGAGGTCATATAACTAGCAAGTAGGGAAGGCTGGATTAGAACCCAGGATTGTCAGATTCCAGGGTCCACATTTGTAACTACTGTGCCATATTACTTCCTCCAACTCACTGTGTTCTTTCATGATTGTCCCTTTGTTCAGTGTGTTCCTTTGACCCAAGGTCTCTCAATCTCAGCACTGTTGACATTTTGGGTCAGTTAAGTCTGTGTTGTGGGAGCTGTCCTGCTTATTTATTTATTTATTTACTTACTTACTTTTGGCTGCATTGGGTCTTCGTTGCTGCGCGTGGGCTTTCTCTAGTTGCAGTGAGTGGGGGCTACTCTTTGTTGCGGTGCGCGGGCTTCTCATTGCGGTGGTTTCTCTTGTTGCGGAGCACGGGCTCTAGGCATGCGGGCTTCAGTAGTTGTGGCACGAGGGCTCAACAGTTGTGGCTCGCGGGCTCTAGAGCGCAGGCTCAGTAGTTGTGGCGCACGGGCTTAGCTGCTCCGCGGTATGTGGGATCTTCCCGGACCAGGGATTGAACCCGTGTCCCCTGCACTGGCAGGCAGATTCTTAACCACTGTGCCACCAGGGAAGTCTGTCCTGCTTATTATAGGATGTTTAACAGCATCCCTGGCCTCTACCCATTAGATGTCAATAGCATCCCCAGTTGTGACAACCAAAAATGTCTCTGGACATTACCAAATGTTATTTAGGAAGGCAAAATCTCCCCTGGTTGAGAACCACTGCCTTGACTGAAAATGATCTCACTGATCACCTACTTTGGCAGACACAGTCATGCTCCCCAAATATTCCATCTGCTCCCCTACATTTCCCAGTTCCTTGCAGTTGATTGAGGCCATGGGCCAAGTTCTAGCTAACGACCTGGGGATAGAAGCCATGTGTTTCAGCTCCAGGCTGAGGTAATGAAGATCCCATGCAAGATACCCCAGTCTCCCTCTTCTTCTGTCACTGTGACCAAGGAGGCCAAGTGGCCCATCCATATGGCAAGTTGACAGAATGGCAGCACTTCCATCAGGCTGAGTCCCTGAGTGACTGTATGAACAGAGACTTCACCAGCCTGTGCTAGACATGCAGGGCCTGCAAGGAGCTAACCTATGTTGTGTCAAGCTGCTGAGATTTTGAGGTCTGGTTTGTTATCCATCAGAACCCAGTCTGTCCTGAGGAATACACATGCCTTAGAAAACTCTTCTTCATCCTTCAAAACCTAACGCAGAAGTTGTCTCCTCAGCAAAATGGTTTTTTTAGTCCTCCAGAAAAAGTGACTCTCCCCTCCTTCTATATTCTATATCTATAGATACTTCGATTGTTACTTTCATCACAAGTATGTACATCTTTTAGGAGTCCCAACTCATCCACACCCCTATCACTTACAACTTGTAGAAGAGATGTGTCTATGTTAGTTACTTAGTTAGCTAGCCAGTTAGTTAGTTAGTATCATGTAACCCCACTTCTTCAGCCCACCATTATTCAGAATGGGAATAAACCTTTGACCCCAGCTGGGTCAATCCATTCTTTCTCCCAGAAACCAGAAACACAGAGACTCTGGTCAATCTGTGTCAGATGCCGGAACTGACAGCAGTCTTGTATAGTTAGGGCTGAAGTGGCCATTGCCATCCATTTGGTGCTGAACTGAGAAAACTATTCTTCAAAGAAAGAGAAAGAATAAAACAGATTACAGAGAGAAACACAGATGAGATGTCATATGGTCGTCAGGAGACAGAGAAAGTAACATCTAATCCTGATCTTTAGCTCCCCATTCTGGTCCCTTCCGATGATATTCTCATCTTGCTACAAACTCATCAGTTTGTAGGGGGGTTTGTTTCTTATAAATAAGAAACTTTGATTAAGACATGAATGATTATTTCTGGAGTAGGCTGTGATAGCTCTTCTTTATGTCTGCCCAGGAATATTTTCCATCCCATTTCTTCTGGCCCCTTGACAATATATTGCACACATTCTCCTCTAGGCCTGGTCTATCATAGAACTAACTCCACACTGTTATAGTGACTGGCAAGGAAGGGCACATGACCAAAATGGGGCCAATCAGAGCCCTTCCCTGGGATTCATACACTGATGCTGGGAAGAAGATTCTTCCTCCTCCCATGGGGATCAAGGAGCTGTCTGAAGATGCTGAAGGTCATCTCTCCCACCACATGGGTGATATCTGTGCTGGAGCCTGAGATAATAATCCAGGCAGAGGCAAATAGAAGTGAGAGGGGAAGAGGGGAAGAGAGAAAAAGAAAAAGGGGAAATGAATCTTGATTTCAATCCTAGGCCCTGATTCCTACCTCTCTTTTTTCCATTACATAAGGTACCCTACTCTCCTTTCAAGGGATGTAAACAGTTTAATCCCTTTTCAGGACTTAAGCTAGTGGCATCTGTGTTTCTATCGACTGCTTGCAACTGAAATAATGTGATTTTGTACATCTTTGTCTTCCCAGTAGACTTTAAGTGCCTTGAACAAAAGGACAAAGTCCCATTCATCACTATATCCCAAGGGTCTAGCACAGAGGAGTCGCCAATTTATGTCACTGAATGAGGTGTCTAGAGTCATGGTGTAGCTCAACATTCAATGTATCAGGTCACCTAATAGATGTCATGAAAGCATCTTTGACATCATAATGGAAGCTGCAAAAGTCAGTGTTTCAGAGAGGGTCCCCTTGAATCAAACAGATGTGGGTTTGAATCCACCTTCTAGGCCTTGGATAAGTTATGTTGCCTCAAAGAGCCTCAGTTTCCTCATCTGTAAAATGGAGATATTAACAGTATCTACCTCATAAGACTGTTGTAAAGATAAAATTATATGATAAATGCAAAGTACTTTGGACAGTGCCTTACACAGTGTGCTCAATGCATATTAGTTTTATTACTATTATTATTATTATTATTATTATTACTGTATGATTATTTCTTAAGTCATTTAAAAAATATTCTGGTTCTTTCGCAAGATCTTAACCTGAGCCTCAGGGAGACTTTGGGCCACCAATATTGCACTAAACTTGGAGAGCATGTGCATATGGAGTTATTGAAGGAGGAGAGGATCTCACAGAGCTATTGTCCAATTCTCAAACGGCATCCAAGATCTGCAAGAACTTCAAGGCTGCTAGTGACTCTCAAAACATACATCTGTATCTGATCTAGCAATTCCACTTCTGGTTACGTGCCCAAAAGGACTGAAAGTAGGGACTCAAACAGGTACTCGTACACAGATGTTCATAGAAGCTTTACTCACAATAGCTAAAAGGTGAAAACAACCCAAATGTTCATGGGCAGACGAATGGATAAACAAAATGTGGTTTTTATATACAACAGACCACATACAATGGCATATTCATACCAAGGAAGGAAATTCTGACACCTGCTCAACATGGACGAACCTTGAAGACATTATGCTAAGTGAAATTAGCTGGTCACAAAAGGACAAATATTGTATAGTTCCACTCCTAGGAGGAACCTAGAGCTGTCAAATTCATAGAAACAAAGTAGAAGAATGATGGTTGTCAGGGGCTGGGGGAAGGGGGGATGGGGAATTAGTGTTTAATGGGTACAGATGATGACAAAGTTCCGGAGATGGATGGTGGTGATGGTCGCATAACAATGTGAATGTACTGGGAATTCCCTGGCGGTCCAGTGGTTAGGACTCCACGCTTCCCCTGCAGGGGGCACGGGTTCCATCCTTGGTTGGGGAACTAAGATCCCACAAGCTGCACGGTGCAGCCAAAAAAAAAAAAAAAAAAACTGTGAATGTACTAAATGCCACTAAAATGTACACTTACAGGGCTTCCCTGGTGGCGCAGTGGTTAAGAATCCGCCTGCCAATGCAGGGGACACGGGTTTGAGCCCTGGTCCAGGAAGATCCAACATGCCGCGGAGCAACTAAGCCCTTGCACCACAACTACTGAGCCTGCGCTCTGGAGCCCACGAGCCACAACTACTGAAGGCCGCACGCTTAGAGCCCGTGCTCCACAACAAGAGAAGCCACCGCAATGAGAAGCCCGTGCACCGCAACGAAGAGTAGCCCCTGCTTGCCGCAACTAGAGAAAGCCCACGCGCAGCAACGAAGACCCAGTGGCAGCCAAAAATAAATAAATTAAAATGTACACTTACAAATAATTAAAATGGTACGTTTATGTTATGTATATTTCACCACAATTTTTAAAAATTGTGAATGTACTAAATGCCACTAAAATGTACACTTACAAATAATTAAAATCGTAGATTTATGTTATGTATATTTCACCACAATTTTTTAAAGTGGAAAAAAAGAACACATACGTCCATGGCCCTCTGACCTTCTGATACCAAATGCCTTCATGCCAGCCCCACGCCTACAGATCACCAAATGGACAGAGTGGAGAAAAAGAGGCAAAGAAGGTTCCCTCCTCAGTTGGCCCAAAAGATCCATGTCTTCCAAGAGCACTCTGGGTTCAGCCAAGCCCCAAACACGTTTTGCCTGCAGCACTTCATTCCGGCTGTAATGAAATTACGTGTGTGTGCTTACAGGGAAAGGGAGCGGTATGGTTTTAATTTATTTATGCTCAGCGTCTCAGAACGCAGTAGGGTAGCTGCTGTTTGATGCTGGAGGCATTCTGCAAGGCCTTTGCCTAAGCCTTCGTTCTCTTCGGTAACAAGAAACCAAGGTTAGCTCAGACTAAATTGTCTTGAAAGTCTGAGCGGAGAAGGGGCTCCAAACGTGGAGCTTGCCAAGGAAACACATTCCCTCATCCAAAGTAGGCATGAAATAAGGATCTGGTTCCTGGGACCCAGGGGTTTCCCACAGAATTCAGAAACTCAGACTTATCCCAAAATCTCAGGAGCATTGTGGTACAGAGTCATTTGGGAAGAGAGAATAGAGAGGGGAAAAAAAAAAAAAAAAAAGACCTTTATCAAGAACCTACTGTGATGCCAGGGACTTGACAGATGTTCTTTCCATCAAACGCCATTTTTCTGATAGGGAAACTAGGCTCTGAGAAGTAAATCGAATGGATTAAAATGTTAAGTGGAGCTTGAACTTGGATAGGGCTGATGCCAGCGTCTATGTGTTTCAGTTTAACCACCTGTTACCGTTACTATGGCTGTGTAACAAATCACCCCAAACCTGTGATGTCAAACAACCACCATTTTATTATGTTCACAGACTCTATGAGCCCAAAATTTAGAAAAGGTAGAGCAGGTATTATGAGTCAAACTGCGTCCCACACAAAAAAATATGTTGAGGTCTTAACCCCCAGTATCTCAGAATGTGACCTGATTTGGAAATAGGGTCTTTACAGAGGTGATCAGGTTAACATAAGGTCCTTAGGGACACCGAATCCAAGATGACTGCTGTCCTTATAAAAACAGGATATTTGGTACACTGTTGGTGGGATTGTAAATTGGTGCAACCATTGTGGAAAACAGTATGGAGGGTCCTCAAAAGTTAAAAATCGAACTACCATATGACCCAGCAATTTTACTTCTGCATATTTACACAAAGAAAACAAAAACACTAATTTGAAAAGATATATGCACCCCAGTGTTCATTCCAGCATTATTTACAATAGCCAAGATATGGAAGCAACCTAAGTGTCCACTGATGGATGAAAGGTTAAAGAAGATGTGGTGCATATATATATCCATATATACAGTGGAATATTACTCAGCCATAAGAAAAATTCAGTCTTGCCATTTGCAGCAACATGGATAAATCTAAAGGGTATTACGCTAAGTGAAATAAGTCAGAGAAAGAAAAATACTGTATGATCTCACTTATGTGTGGAGTCTAAAATACAAAACAGATAAACAAACAAAACAGACTCATAGATACAGAGAACAAATGGGTGGTTGGCAGAGGGGAGGGCATGGAGGAGGGTGCAAAATAGGTGCAGAGGATGAAGAGGTACAAACCTCCAGTTATAAAATAAGCCACGGGATGTAATATACAGCATAAGGAATATGGTCAGTAGTACTGTAGTAACTTTGTATGGGGACAGATTACTAGACTTATCACGGTGATCGTTTCATAATGTATGCAAAGGTCAAATGACTTCCTGTACACCTGAAACTAACATAATATTATACATCAACTATATCTCAATGTTTTTGGGTTTTTTTTGGGCCGCGGGGCCCGCAGGATCTTAGTTCCCCGACCGGGGATCAAACCCGCGTCCCCTGCAGTGGAAGCACGGAGTCTTAACTGCTGGACGGCCAGGGAAGTCCCTAAATTTTTAAAGAAGGGAAATTTGGAAACCGAGACACACGCACAGAAGAAAGACAACGTGAAGAGACACAGCAAGAAGGCCACGTGAAAATGGACGATTGGAATGCTGCTACCAGAAGCCAAGGAATGCCAAAGATGCCCAACAAACGACCAGAAGCTGGAAGAGGTGAGGAAGGATTCTTCCCCTGCAGGCCTCAGAGGGACCATGGCCCTGCCAACACCTTGATCTTGGACTTCTGGCCTCCAGAACTGTGAGACGATAAAGTTCTGCTGTTTTAAGCCCCCGAGTTTGTGGTGCTTTGTCACGGTGGCCCTAGGAATCTAACACGCTAACGAGAGCAGAGGTCAACACAAAGCTGAGTGTTGGGGTACCAGCTCGTCGTGTCCCCTGCATCCAGCCCCAGTCTCCTGTAATCTGCTTTACATATGGGATTTCTGCACGTGATTGTATCTGAAAATTATTCCATAGTTATAAAAGCACTTTCATTTTACGAGATGGGAGATGGAAACTGAGGTCCAGAGACAAGTAGGACTTGCTCGAGGTCACCCAGTGGCTCAAGCAGCGTCTTAAGACAGGAAGGCAAGTGTTCCGGCTGCCGTTCCTGTTTTCTCTGCTGTCACCACTCATTTGGGGTAAAGGCCCAGGCAGCTTGGGGACAGGCTGTGTTCAGGGTGTCATTTCGCGTGGCTCCACTTCAGAAGCTTATTTTCCCCTCTTTTCATCGTTGCTCTGAGACTAAAAGATGGTGCCCTGATTGCATCAAGCACCCAAGGCTTCAAGGCCAGCAGGGCACGAGGGTTGGGCCGCCCCTCCTAACCGTGACCTTACGAGCTGCCCTCTTGGCAAAGGTGAGCGGCGGGTGGGAGCTGGCAGAGCAGGCCTGGGGCACAGGGTTAGGCCCTGATAACCCGAGATCAAAGCAGCCTGTCAGCAGTGTCAGCTGAGAGGCCGCCAAGACAAGCGAGGCGGGCAGCTTTATCTCCCCGCTGGCCCGAGAGCCGGGGCGGGGAAAGCACCACGGTTCCCGGAAACTATTTCTGGACGGCCAGGAGGGAGCTGATGGGGCCCTTGCTCATGGCACGCTGGCTCCGGGTCTCCTGCAATCTCACGCACCCCGCCTGGTTTCCTCTGTCTCGCGTTTGGGTTCTTTCCTGCTCTTTCATCCACAGTTTTCCATTTTCATCTCTCCGTGTGCTCACACACAACAAAGATGGTTTTCTCAGCCCTGCAGTTCCCGCTTTCCATTTCTCTCTTTTACACAGAGAAAATGACCGCTGCCCTCACCTCCCTGCCAACACACACACAGCTGCCTCTCTCCCTCCTAGCCCTTTCCATCCTCACGTTCGCAGACAACCAGCCTTCTTCCACCTTCCTTTATACACGTGTGCATTCTCGCACGCACACGTACACACACACACACACACACACACACACACACACACACACACACACACTCACACCTGCCTGGGTTCCAATCTCCAAACCCTCTTAAACCAGAATCCAAAGACAGCTGCCAATTAAAACAATAAAAACTTCTAGCCTTCCTCTCAGTTATTATGAACTCTGGGACCATTTCCACCAGCCGATGCCTGGACTTTTTTTTTTTTTTCTCCCTTCAAGGTGTTGACCCTTTAATTTGCAGCTGGAAGAAACCCAGCCACTGTTCCCGCTCCAGCTGTGGCCTCTGTCAGCTGGGCAGCCCACAGCTGGCCAGTTTCAAATACATCCACTGGAGCCCAGTTACCTGGGCACTTTTAAAAAGGAAGAAGGGGGGGGAGGGGAGGGAATCTACATTCCCAATACATTATCTGAGAGATTCCAGAAACTTCCACACACCAAAAGTTTGAATTTTCCTCTCTACCCTTAAACTCACACCTGATCTCTTGACCGGGTGTCCAGCCTGGACAAAAGGAAGAGAGAGGGAGAGGGACGTTGATGTATTTTCTACTTTCTGCCATCAGCACCTGCAAGGCTTCAGAATTTCCTCAGACTAGCTGGGCAGGGACTTCCCTGGCGGTCCAGTGGTTAGGACTCTGTACTTCCACTGCAGAGGATACGGCTTCCATCCCGGTCGGGGAACTAAGAGCTCACATGCCGTGAGGTGCAGCCAAAAAAAAAGAAGAAAAGAGAAAAGAATAGCTGGGCTGGTGGAATGGGAGACGGGATGGGTTCGGGGAGTCATGCCCTTGCCCAGAGGCAAAGGGAAGGAAAGGAGCATTTATGCAGCCCCTGCTGTGTGCTGGGTACCTTTCCCATCTGTTCTGGGAAATGTCCAAGAGGCTGTGGGTCCCGCACTCAGCACAGTGCCTGGCGCATAATAAACACTCAATACTTTGCAAATATGTTGCTCTTTTTCTTAGCACCTTCACAACACTGTTCCATGGATATCCCCATTTTGTCAATGAGGAAAATGAAGCTCAGAGGCGTTTGGTGACAACCACCTAACCACAGCCCATACATGCCAGAGCCCGGCTCTCCCCCCACACCACCACCCTTTCTGCCAGCCACGTAGCAACATGGTTGATCGGGGTAAGTTGTATTGCATCCTTTTGCTTCTCTCACAGAATCATGCAAGATTCTAGTTTTGGAAATGTGCTTTCCCTAGCTTCTTGCGGGTCTGGTTAAATCTGAGTATGACATCTGAAAGGGCTCCTATAGACCCCCTACAACCCAATCACTGATGCTGAGATTAAAAGCAAACTGAAACAAGGGGAAGAATAGAGGGGCTGTGTAGTTTTCACCTACCCTTATCAGGGTAACAGCTTCTCAACGTTGCTTTGGGAAAACAAATGTTCTTTTACTGGGTATAATCACAGTGGAGCTGTCAATCACGAGCTCACCACCAAAGGGAGGGCCTAGGACCCAAGCTCAGCCAATCAGAGGCTCCCTCCCAGGAATTCGCATCCAAGCTGGGGCTGAAGCTTCGCAGCTCATTCATCTCTTCGCCTGAGTCCTTGAAGCCCTGTTACCCAGTTCCCTTAGCGCCTGTTTTTTTCGGTGGCTTTGTTCCTCTATTCTACAAGCTCCCTCCTATCCTTCCAGTAAATTCCTTCTTGGCATACGTTAATGAAAGTCACTTTTGTTGCTTGCAGTCAGAGAATTCTAAGTGCTACAGGAAGGCATGCAACCAAAATCACCCAGCAAGGCAGTGGCAGTGAGGAGACTGGAACCCATTTCTGAATCCCAGTTCATTACCTCCTCTCGGGCCTGGAAAGACGTAAGCGGCTTAATTCTTTCTTTCACCCTCTATATCGCTTAACAGCTCTGAGCCTCAATTTCCATAACGGAAAAAAAAATGGGAATATTGGGTCAAATACTATGAAATTGCAAGTTTTACAGTTCCAAAAAAAGGGCAAATATGGGACTTGCCTGGCAGTCCAGTGGTTAAGACTCCGTGCTTCCACTGCAGGGGACACAGGTTCAATCCCTGGTCGGGGAACTAAGATCCCACATGCCGCGCGGTGCGGCCAAAAGATTAAATAATAAAAAATATAAAAGGGCAAAGAGATTGGCAATATCATATGAAATGTGTCCAGATCCCAATTCCAGTTCATCAGGAGGGAGGTTTTTCCACATCAACGAGGAATTCTCTGGACACCTAGCTGGTGTTCAGTTTCAATTCTGACACTACCTGGAGATAGGGTCAGATTCCACAGGTTAAGGGCTGTCCCTCCTGCCCCACCCCACCCCATCAGACACCAGTCAAAAGTCCAAGTTGTTACTTCTGCTTCTGACCTACCAGTCACAAACTGGGGGTTCCAAAGACCCCCTCCAACTCAGGATCCCCGTTGGAAGTCCAGATTGTTACCTATACTTCTGACCAACTAGCTATAAATCAGAGGTTCCCATCACCCCCTCCTTGGGTTCAATTAATCTGCTAGAGCAGCTTACAGAACTCAGGAAACCCATTTACTCACTAGATTACCAGTTCATTATAAAAGCATATAACTCAAGAATAACCAGATGGGAGAGATGCATGGAGCAAGGCACGTGGGAAGGGGCACAAGGCTTCTATGCCCTCTCTGAGGGCACCATTCTCCCCAAATATCCATGGGTTCGCCGACCTAGAAGCTCTCGGAACCTTCTCCTTTTGTGGTTTTTATGGAGGCTTCATTGCACAACCATGATTGATTACATCATTGATCATTGGCAATTGGTATCACTCTCTAGCCCCTCCCCACCTCCCCGGAGGTTGGGAGTGGGGCTGAAAGTTCCAACCCTCTAATCCCTTGATTGGATATCCGGGCAATCAGCCCCCATCCTTAGGTGCTTCCAAAAGTCACCTCATTCACATAACAAAAGACACATTTATCAGCTCTCATCACTCAGGAAATTCCAAGGGTTTTAGGAGCTCTGTGCCAGAAACAGGAACGAAGACCAGATACATATTTCTTATCATAAATCACAGTATCACAATCACCAACGCCCCACCTGGCCTCACCGGGCCCTCGTCTCACTGGTGGTGTGTAGCCCTCCTCTCCAAGATCTCAGAATGGGAATGTAATGACTTCTGTGACTCAAAAGTCCAGGAGTGGATTCTAGTCTCAGGCAGAGATGGATCCAAACATTCAAACTAAGCCTTTGTGACTTTCCCCTCCCATCTCTCAGCTTCAAGTCTCATTTAGTTGACTTTCTTCCAAACAGGCTCTCACCTCATGATAGCAAAGAAGACCCTCAGAAACTCCAAGCTAACATCCTACTAATGTAGCAACCCCAGCCAAGAAGGTGTTCCAATTTCTTCACCATCCTATTAAGAGTCCCAGGAATGAATCCCATTGTCCTTCCTGGTTTAGGTCGGTCACATGGTCACCCGTGAGCCAATCACTCTGGCCAGGAGTCAGAATGCTCAGATTGGTCAGGCCTCGGGTCACGCGCCCACCCCTGGACCTTGGGGATGTGGGTCAGCTTCACCTAATTGTCTGGACACAGAACAGAGGAGGAGCAGTTTCCAAAGGAAAAATCAGGGTGATTTACACAAAAGGAAAAGCAGGAAAAACTGTCGATGCCCACCCTATATATCCTGCTGGTTCACGGTGGCATAGCTGTACATAGTTCAATGCACAGATCCGGGTCATACATACCTGCATCTGAAAGCTGCCTCCATCACTTTCCAGAACTTGGGCAAAGGTAATCTCACTGAGCATCAGTTTCCTCACCTGTAAAGTGGACAGAAAACAAGTTTCAGCTCACAGATTTCTAAAGATTAGAAAAAATGCAAAAATAATAGGAAGTCTGTCACAAAAACAGTAATAATAATAATACAGTAAATATTGTTACTCTGAAAAAATCTCAGTTCTCAATGCCCATAAATATCCTAGTTCCTGGCTTCTGGATGGGATTCTCTTGTCTTTCTCGGTCCTCTTTCTTCCTCAGTTATTTGATGCTTTGCCTTTTTTTTTTTTTCCTTGCAAAGATTAAATACACACACACATACCCCCCCCACACACACACACACATACACACTCACAAACACGAGTCGAACCCAAATAACACACTCATATAAAATAGAGGAGGAAGTGAAGATCTGTGGGATTCATTTATATTCAACTGTGAGCAGCCCGAGACTCGTGTGGTGGAAAATATGCAAAAGGCTTAAAGGAGGAAAGAAGATATTAAAATTGTAATTTTCCCAATCATATTGAGACATTTCGTTCAGCCCTAATGACAGGATGCATAGCACATCTGTCAAACACTGTGCTACATCTCCAAGCAGAAACTAAATAAATTGAGTTTCTGCTCAGAGACAGCATAGGCTGAGATTGCTGTCGGTTTTGTTCCACTTTTTTTTTTTTTTGCCTTTTTTTCTCTCCAAGCCATTTTGTTTTTGTTACCGTCTTTGTGAGATTTGCTCCTGTTTTCTCGCTTGTTCTTCTTCCTTCCACGCGAGTTGGAAAGGACCTAAGTCTGCATGGACCAGGAAAGTCCACCAGACACCTTCCAGAAGCTCCACATAGGTCGCAGGATACAGTATAAGGTCTAATGATCAGGCCCTGAGGGTCCCACCTGGACGCTGACTTCCGCAAAGACCCCATATCTACTCCTTTTTCTAGTGGCCGATGCAGGAGGCCAAGATCAGTTAGGCAGAGAAAGGCTGTGATTTGGTATCCCACGTGGTCTGTGGTTGAACTGATATTAGCCAGTGGTGGGCAAAAAACTGAGGAAATCTATGGTCAATGGGTGAGAGAAAGGCACAATTTCAAAGACAAATCTGGGCACTTCCTTGGGTCTGAAGAACCTGATTTAGTTGTGAGCTGGTTCCTAGAATTTCCACTGACATCAGTGGAGCCCCACTAATGGAAGATCAGCAGCATCGGGGGGTTCTTGGCTGGATATCTTTTTTGTTGTTGTTTTGTTTATTTTTTTTTTTGAAGCTTAATCAATTGTAGAGCTATCTGGTGGGATCTATAACCCCATGAGCCATATTTTATATATGGGTTTTGTTTTCTGTTTTTTGGCCATGCGGGATCTTAGTTCCCTGACCAGGGATCGAACCCGGTCCCCCTGCGTTGGGAGCATGGAGTTTTAACCACTGGACCACCAGGGAAGTCCCACTGGCTGGACATCTTGATGGCACTCCACCATGCTGGTGCTCAGGTCATCTCACCCACATACCTTAAGGTGTGGCACTCCTTTCTGCCTTCCAGGGTAACACTAGGGCACCAGCCTCAGAGGGACAAGGGACGGCAAAGTCCAGAGATGTAATCAACACACTGAAATCGCACATCCTTGAATGGATGGGGCATTCAAGAGCGGGAAAACCTGAGACTGAGTCAGAGGAACTTGGATCAATTAGATGCAAGGAAGAGATAGCTGAGGAACTCTTGAAAATATTTTCCAAACCAGTGGCAAGAGAATGAGCTTGGAGAGGGAGACGTGGGCCAGATCTGGAAGGATTCGAGCATCACCCTAGGCACACATGGGAGCCATGGAAGGGCGGAGAGCAGGACCGTGATGATGAGAGTTGCATTTCAGAAGATCACGCAGGCTGCGGGGTAAAGAATGGATGGAGGGAGTTGCATTTCACAAGATCACGCAGGCTGCGGGGGTAAAGAATGGATGGAGGGAGGGAAGAGTGGAAACAGTCGACAGAAGGCTCCTGTGGAAATCTAGAAAAGAGAGGGAGATGGCCAGATCGAAGACATTGGGAAGAGAATGGAGACAAGTCAACAGCTCCAAGAACTATTCAAGAAATAGGATTAGAAAGAAAGACAGTTTTAGGCACAAGACACAAGGGGTGAACACCTAAAAACTTCCACCCTAAGAAGAGTTAGCCTAAGCTATTCCCCTACCTTTAGTTTATCTAACACAAGTTAGAAATCTTTTTTTTTTTTTTTTTCCTTTAAATTGTGCTCACGGACCTATGGTATCCCTACATGTCTCCTGTCACCGTGCTTGTGCAGAATGCTTGATCTAGCAGGCTCTGAAATCAGACTGCCAGGGTACGGTTGTATTATTTAGAGTCTTCATTAGAAGCATGTAGAGATTGGATGCATTTCATAGTTCTCTTTGATGATCTACTTAGTAGGTGAGAAGAATTAAAGGGATGAGATTTTGAAGGCTCCAGAACATTTAGCAAGCCAATGTCCTTATCCAAATTCAAAAGGATGTGATCTTAATGCAGTCCTTGGCAGTGGAGTCAGGAAAGCAAAGCTGTGATGGAGAGACACTGTTCTATGTAAAGAAGAGAAAAAATACTTTCAGAAACTCAAAGCTTAGAGCTAATATCGAAGAAACACTGAATGGTCCCCAGTCCTCTAGCGAAAAGCACACGTATCTGCCAGCCTGTCGTCAAATAGCAGCTAATCAACAATCCAAGTTGCTAAGACTATCCATCCAGTGGATCTTATCCAAACAGGCTGTCCTCAGGCTGAGCAGGGCAGAACTAAAGGAGTAACCAGGGTGGGTAAACTCACCACCCTAGAGTAAATTAAGAGCTCACTACTCAATCCAGATCACAGATGGAATTGTTCGACATGGACATTGACCATCCTTCCTGAGTAAGATAACTGATCATCCCAGCGTGTCTGGGACTTTCAGGGCTAAAATAGGGAAAGCCCCAGGCAAAGTCGGACCCCTGAGCCCCACTTGGAGCTCACGTCACCACTTTGAATGGTATCCTTTTCAATGGTGAGTTCAGAAAACATATTGACCAAGGTGGGGTCCATTTTACTAGGAAAGAAAATCAGTTTGCTCCCTTGCATCTACTCCATCCATCTTTTCCAGTGGAAAGGAAATTGGTACAGCTACAGTGGTGAGTGCACGCTCTGAAGTCAGACGCAATGGGCTTAAATACTTGCTTTCCTCTATAAAATGGGAACATGCCTAACTCATGCCTCTGATGTTAGAAAATGTATGGCAACGCAGTGCTGAACGCGGTGCCTGGCTTGTAGTAAGTGTTCAAAGCCACGAGCTGTTTTTTATTATTAGAACTTTCCATCGAACCCCACCCCAACCCCAATCCTCTTGATGGAACAGCTACTTAGAGCTTCTAATCTCTCTCTTGGCATTTCCCATTTGACCTAGGCTTTGAGGAGCTTCTGTAATTCATCCTCCCTTCCCCGGGCCTTAACTGATAAGAGTCCAGGTACCAGGTTCCTCTTTGCAAATTTGTAACTGAGAAGATTTAGAAAACCTTTGACTAAAGTGACTAACATGACTGAATATGAAAGGAAAGCAGAACAATCGTGTCTTTCCTTAAGAAGGAATGGGTTATCTCTAGGGGGAAGGGAGTTTTCTAAGCCCCGAAGATGTTTGTTAAAGGACATAATGTGTATAAAAAGCTTAACTCGGAGATCCAAACAATGTCACCGTCAAATTATTATCTCTTACCTGAACAATGGCTGTGGCCTCCTAACTGAACTACTGCTTCTGCCTTCTGGCCCAAGAGTCTGGTCTCCACCCTGCAGCCAGAGGGATCTTTTTATTTATTATTTTTTGGGGGGGTTGCGGGGGTGCCGTGCCGCATGGCTTGCAGGATCTCTGGTTCCCCGACCAGGGACTGAACCTGGGCCACGGCAGTGAAAGCGCCAAATCCTAAGCACTGGACTTAGGGAACTCCCCAGAGGGATCTTTTGAAAATGTAAGGCAGCTGCCCTGGTGTCCGTCATCAACAGGAGAAAGGATAAACTGGTATATCCATACAAAGAAATACTACCTCACAATAAACAAAAAAAAAGTACTGGTCCAAATTAGAGCATGGGTGAACTTGAAATACATTATGCTGAGGGAAAGAAGCCTTACACAAGACTACATACTGCATGATTCCATTTATATAAAGTTCTGGAATAGGCAAAACTCACACATGGTGAGAAAAATAAGAACAGTGGTTGCCTGGGGGCAGGGCAGGAGGGAGAGGTACAGTGATAATACTTTCTAGCTTGATAGGGGTTAGGGCTGCACAGGTATGCCAAAAATTGTCAAAATTCAAAGAATGACAGGCTTAAGACTTGTGCATTTCACTGTATGTAAATTTTCTCTTTGAAAACAAATATTGAACTCTGCTTAGTGATATGCATGCCTAAATGTTTGGGGATGAGGTCACAGGATGTCTGCAAGTTATTTTTGAAATGCAACAAAACTAAAAGATGAATTGATAGATGGATAGAGGGATGAATACAGGAGTAGACGTGTGATGAAGCAAACAGAGGAAAATGTGAAGTGTAGAATCCACTCGGTGGGTATATGGGTACTCTCTACATAATTTTTCAACTTCTCTATATGCTTGAAATTTTTCATAATAAAAAATGGGGGAAATTCCCTGGTGGTCCAGTGGTTAGGACTCCGAGCTTTCGCTGCCGAGGGCCCGGGTTCGATCCCTGGTAGGGGAGCTAAGATCCCACAAACTGCAGCAGTGCGGCCAAAAAAAATTTTTTAATAAAAAATAAATTTTAAAAACGGGGTTGGGTGGGGAAGGGGAGTAGAAAGGGAGATATGTCACTCCTTTTTAAAATAGCTTCCCTGTTTTAGTCAGATGCAAAGCCAGAGCACTTGCCCTAGCAGGGTCTACAGGATCTGGGCTCCTTCTGACTCCTAACTCTCTGGCCTCATTTCCTGCCACCATCTAAACAATCTTCAATGATGACTGAAGCCTCTCGACCACTTTACTTCCAGCCGTGGCAGCCTCCTTGCGCATCCTCCAACATACCAACCTTGTTCTGGTGTCAGAGCCTTTGCTCTTCTGTTCCTTCTGCCTGGAACACGGTTCCCTCATTTCACAAGCTCGATTCCCTGACTTCTACAGTCTCTGCCCCCGTGTCACCTCCTGACTACTCTATATGAAACGGCACTTCCTCCCATCACTCTCCATCCCTTTACTTATTTTAGGTTTTTATCACCTGCTGGTACAATATTCATTTGTTTATTACCTATCCCGCTCCCCCGCCCCAGCAATATAGCCACTTTGGTTTGTTCCTTGTGGTATGCTGGCACCTAGAATGGCACCTGGAAGACGTTCCTTCAATACTCACTTAATAAACACGTGAATGAATGCATGTGCTGCTGACACTACGAACAGTCATCGTAACTGAGTACCTGGTAAGCGCTGGCCCGGAGCTTTCGCTCCGCTGACTCCCGTGCTGTCAGATAGCCTATGGCTATTTTGACAACTGAGAAAAATCGGAGTTTGAAAGATTGATTTACCCAAAGACAAGGGTCAGGGCTGGAAAAGTCCAACCTAGTTCTTCAGTTCCAAAGCCCAGAATCTTTCCACCTTGCCACAGGGCAGGGAGGGTCTAGAAGAGGGAGTCACATGGGAGAGAAGGTGTGAGCAGGTCGCCAGGACTACCCTAACTGCAGACGGAAAGACCCAGGTGCTGGGCTTCCCTGGTGGCGCTGAGGTTAAGAATCCGCCTGCCAGTGCAGGGGACACGGGTTTGACCCCTGGTCCGGGAAGATCCCACATACTGTGGAGCAACTAAGCCCATGTGCCACAACTACTGAGCCTGCACTCTAGAGCCCGCCAGCCACAACTACTGAGCCCGCCAGCCACAACTACTGAGCCCGTGTGCCACAACTACTGAAGCCCACGCGCCTAGAGCTCGTGCTCCGCAACAAGCGAAGCCACCGCAAGGAGAAGCCCGCGCACCACAACGAAGAGTAGCCCCTGCTCGCTGCAACTAGAGAAAGCCTTCGTGCAGCAACAAAGACCCAACACAGCCAAAAATAAATAAATGAATAAATTCATTAATCAAAAAAAAAAAAGACCCAGGTGCCCACACATCCAAGGACATCAGACTCTCCATCGTCAAACTTCCAATGACACCTCGTGCCCCCGGCCCCCAGTCTACCAGGATCAAATGGTCTGACCAGCATTACTACTGGGCTTCCAACTTGAGCGGCTCTGGTACATCATGGTCTGCGTTGTTTTGGTTTTTTGGTTGTTTTTTTTTTTTGGCTGTGCCACGTGGCTTCCAGGATCTTAGTTCCCGCACCAGGGATTGAACCCAGGCCCCAGCAGTGAAAGAGCAGAGTCCTAACCACTGGACCACCAGGAAAGTCCCTGGTCTGTGTTAATAAACTGCCTTTCAGTTGCAAAGATGACCTTAACCCCCACGTCAAACATCTTTATTCTGTTTCCTCTTATACACAGGCTATATCTATTGACCTTAACACAGCATTTTTTTTTTTAATAAGTGTTGAAAAATGTTAGTTTTCTCCATGGTTAACTAGTCCATATCAGATGATCAAGTTCAACATATGGGGAAAAAAATGTCAAGAACATTTGCAATTATTCATAGATAATCAGTCAGTGAATGGGCATTCAAGAAGGGAGGGGCACATCAGTTGTTGCTACATGTGTGTATTGAGCACCTACTATGTGCCAGGCATTGTATCAGACACTAGGGGATGAGGAAGTGGGGAATGGAGTGTGTGCCCTGCAGAGCTCAGTCACTTCCTGTGTGACCTTGGCCAAGTTACTCAAGCACTCTGAAACTCGGTTGCCTCATCTGAAAAGTGGAGATAATTACATCTCCTTAAAAATGCTTTTATTGTGAGGAACACAGGAGACAATGTACATTACAGGGTCTAACACAGTGGCCAGAAGACAATAGCCCAGGAAAAACATGGTAGTTCCATGCCCACGTCTCCCTCCCTTGCTCCCTCCCACTTCAAGGAGACCTTGAGACATACATGGGGAATTCTGAGGTCTGGGCAGACCAGGTTAAGTGCTCCAAGTGAGGAAGTGACCCACAGACTATTTAATTCCTTAATTCTATGCCTAGGAATACTCACAAAGGAGGTATTTTTGTCCCCATGTTACAGATGGGAAAACTAAAGTTCAGAGAGGATAAGTAACTTGGCCAAGATAATATGGTTTTTAAGCTTTAGAAGCCTCCAGTTCTTGTCTTGTTCATCTCACGGTAGAGAGAGATGGATTCCAACCAGCTGCAGAAATCCAGAACGGCTGCTTGGAGGAGGTAGCCATTTCAAGAGTCTATCTTCACAGCATAAAGATCTGTTTTCCTCTAATACCAAACTCAGCATTCCTGAGGAGTCTACATCCTGGATTCCATAACCCAGAGCTTTGCCACTTTCTTTCCAGCTTTGGCTTTAGCCCAAGTGGACATCAGCACAAATTTCCTCCTCTGAACACAAGTAAAACATTCAGATTCACAGAGACCTCCACCCGACACCACCCATCTCCTTCCCTTGTTATCCCCCATATCTAAAGAGATTTGAGAAAGATGCTGCTCAAAATCTCTTTTCGAACTCCCTCCCACTGGTTGGTTATGTCAGACCTACTTTTTTGTCTCTTGGTGACAGGGTTTGTTGAAAAGGAGAGGGGAAATCCAGCAGGTACTAAGACATCCTCCTCAGACTGGAGGACTGACCACCCTACCATTCAAAACATGCACGTTCTGGTTAGTTACAATTACCTGCTTGTTTGGGAAGGAGTTTTTCTCTTTCTTCCACGTCCCCTAGCTGTGTATACAGTGAAGAGGACGGTGCCGAGCCTGTAAGATTTTTTTTTTCCCTCCCTGTGTTTATCCACCAAAGAAAGTATTTTAAGTACTTTGTTTCCATTATGCTATTCTGAGCCCATTACTTGGTGGGGTGATTAAAGATGACTTTTGGCAAGAGAAGAGAAAGCAAAGTGTTTGTTACTCAAATGACTGCTAGCCTTTCCCAGGCAGTCTTCAAAGGGGAAAACATAAACACATGGCATTCAAAATACATATTGGCTTGGTACTGGGAGCCCTGGAGGACATCTGGCCCTTCACCTTTGCCTGGAATCTGAGGAGCTGGGACAGGAGGCATGAAAAGGGCTCTTTCTAGGGCATCTTGAGGGCAACTGACCTCTCTGGGTTCTTCTATAGGCAACTGACCTCTCTGGGTTCTTCTATCTTCCTCCTCACCTGTGTGGTCCTTGATTCTTTCACTTGGCTGGGGTCTTCTTGGGTTACTTCCCAACCCTTTCAATTGTGTTTGGATCCAACCATGGACAAGAAATATGGGCCCTCTACGTTCAGTTCACGGGGCTTAAAGTCTTCTGGCATGGTCTACAGGCCTTAATCAAAAGAATCCCACAAGCATGTTTCCAAGAGGTGATGAATTTCACAATGGAGAAGGACAAGGCGTGTAATGGGCCTGGGAGTAGGAATCAGAATTTCTCTTGGGGTCAGGCAGGACTTCCTTGCATGTGCAAATCTGAAAGATAAGCCCAAACTGGGTAGGAAGGGGTCTCCTAAGCAAAGGCTGGGAGGAGAGAACAGGACTTTTTTTCAAAAAAGGGAAAGAAGGCGGGGTAGCTGGAATCCAGAGGACAAGGGCAAGGTGATGTAAACAGGTCAGAGAGGTCTTGGGTGCCCCTCCCCCCAGTATAACCACATAGCAGGTGCTAAATACAAGGTAGTGAAAACAGGAGTGGGAGGAGGAAGTGTGAGCTAGAATAGAAGGGGCCAATCCCTGCTTTCTTATCTTAACAGCCGGGTGGCCTTTGGGCAAGATATTTCACTGCCGTAAGCCTCGATTTCCTCATCTGTCAAATGGGTATCATTCGCCCTACCTCAAAGGGCGTGTGGTACATAGTTGGAACTTAACTTCAATGCTGCACTTTCCTTGTTTCACTGAGCATCTTGGGAGACTTGCATGAAGCCAAAAAACCCCATCTCTGATCGATGGCTCATTTGGAGGCTGTCAGTCCCACTGGCCCGTCAGTCCCACTGGCCAGGGGACCTCACTGCAAGCTTGTTGTAATCACTTACCCTCCATCCCTACAGTCAGAAGGCGCCCTTTTGAAGTCAACGTCTGATCTCTCCCTGGGATCTTGGGGACATTAGTATCTCCCTGGCCTATCTCCCAAACTACTGGGACAAGCCAATGAGATAAAGGGTGGGTGAGGTCTTTAGAGGATTCCTGTTCCCCTCCCTGGGCTGGGGAGGAAATCTGCATTGGTCTAGATAGGGTTACAAGTTGCACAAAAGCGTTTTCCCTGAACTCACACCCTTAAGTCAAGGGCCTCTAGAATTCAAAATGGCACCTGCAAGTTCGGGCATGTCCAGAGCGCTGAAAACATCTGGGAATCTCTCTCTTCTGGAGCCAAGCGGGCAGCTTCAGAACTCCAACTGCCCAGGCAAAGTGAAAGCACAGGCTGGGGCAGCCCCCGTGCTTCCTCTGCTCTGACGTCTCGGGTGCCAGCTCCACGCTGGGTGCTTTTCTCCACCCCTCTTCATTTCCTGGTCTCCACCATTCTGTGGGACGGGGATAAGCCTTCCCACTTTTGACAGATTTGATCAAGTGAGAAATTCAGCTACTTGCCCAGGGTCTCAGTTATGAAATGGAAAAGAGAACTCCTGATCCTGAACGCACACCCAGGTCTTTAGTCTTCAAAACTGTCTTGATGGTTATTTCGCTGCCCCCCCTCCATCCAAAAATTAGATTACCCGGGACCCAAGGAGGCCCTCGAAGAATGCTCAGGTGGATGGAAGCCTCCAGGTGGGGGGTCTTTGCTTTGAATGTTGAAACTGGATTTCTAGAGACTCCCAGGCTACCAACAGATCACTGACATCTTACATCCTTTTAGTCCTCTTCCAATCCCGTCTCCTCTGCTAACCTCACTCGAGTTCTAGAAGGTACAACCACAATCATCATAATCGTAATTGGCCCCATTTATTAAGTACTCTCTAAGTGTTAGATACTGACCCAAGCAATATGCATGTCCTCACGGTATGAATTTCAGCCCCTGATGAACTGCTGTATCATCATCCCCATTTCACAGATGAGCAAAGTAAGGCTCGGAGGGGGGAAAGCCCTCACCCAAGGTCACAGCTGGTAAGTGGCAGAGTCAAATCTGAAATTCCACCTGGCTGATCCCAAGCTCTCAACCACCTCAACACTGCCTGCTTTTCTGCCTTCACACTCTGACAACGGCCAAAAAGACAACACCAAAATCTAGTGAAATTCTGCCCGATGAACCCTGAGGCCCGACCCAGCTTTGCCCGTCCCTCTCCACCTCCACCTCCAGGCATCAGGGTCCCCACCTGTGGAATAAAGGTCTTGCTCAAATCCTGACAACAGCAACTCAACGCAGAAGCAGCATCCCCCGTATCCTCAACCCCATCCCAGCCCTGAATCCTCCTGAGGACCCTTCTCTCTTCGCATGGAAAATGGGTGAGGGCTTCAACAACTCACCCTGTTTCTCTTGCTGACTTCCAAGGAGGAAGGAAGATGTCTGAAGTCATAGCTGGGCTCCTTTGGGCCCCACGGCAACACACCCTGGGCTTTCCCTCAGGCTATTCCCATTCTGGGAGCTTCACCTGGCCTTTTCATGCTTGAAATTCTCCTTCATTGACTAGAGTCTAGATCCTGAGGTTGGAATCTGAGCCTTGCCCTCCAGGATTTAGCCCCATCTTGACTGTGAGCTTTGAGAAGGGGTAGACCTAAGCCTTTAGGGCCAGACAGTGCTGGATTCACGTCTCAGTACTGCCAGGAACCAGCTGCATTGTCCTCGTCCCTGTGAAAGACACTTAGGGGGTTCAACACTGATAAAGGTCCTACTGTGTGTTAGGAACTTTGTTACAGGGCACAGTGTTGAATAGAGAAACAAGATCCCTGCCATCTCAGAGCTTTCTTTCTAGTTGGAAAAGTGGGGAGAGGGGAGCAAGTACATAGGAGATTTTCAGAGGTAAATAAAAGAAGGCAGAAGGATAGGAAATGGCAGGGGGATATTTAATGCACAGCAAATGTCTTCCTAAGGAGAGGACATTTGATCAGGATGACTACCATATGAAGGGCCAGGGAAAGAGCATGCAGGCAGAGGGAACAGCAAAGGAGCTTGCTGTGCTTCGAGGCCAAAATAAAGGTCAATGTGGCAGAAAGGGAGTGAACTTGAAGGAGAGGAATGCAAGACAGGATTGGAGGATGTCAAGAGCCAGATGACAGAAGGCTTTGTAGATCACAAAACAGAGTTTGGATTTTATTTTAGAGCCATGGAGAGCCATTGGAGGGTTTTAAGAACTTTTTTCACTCTTTTACGAAAGAAACTGTCTTAAGGATCTGTCAGACTCTTCCAAAGTGGCTGTACCATTTTGCGTTCCCACTGGGCATTCCAGTTGCTCCACATCTTTGTCAATACTTGGCATGGGTGGTCTTTTTAATTTTAGCCATTGTGTTGGGTGTGTAGTGATATATTGTTACTGTTTTCATTTTTATTTTCCTGATGACTAATGGTGTTGAGTACTTTTTTATGTGCTTTTTGATTGTTCATATATCTCCTTCTTTTGCCCCTTTTAAAATTGGGTCATTTGTCTTCTTATTAGTGAGTCATAGGACTTCTTTTAATATTCTGGATACATGTCCTTTGTCAGATAAATGATTTACAGATATTTTTTCCCAGACTATGATTTGCCTTTTCATTTTCTCAACAGGGTGTTTCAAAGAGCAGAAGTTTTAAATCTTGATAAAGTCCAATTTATCATTTTTTTTTTATTTTACGGTTTATGCTTTTTGTGTCCTAAGAAATCTGTGCCTATTCCAAGGTCACAAAGATTTCCTAGTGTGTTCTCTTCTTCTAGAAGTTATATAATTTTAGCTCTTTGGTTTTGTTTTATCTTATATTGTTTACCTTAGGTTAGAAAGTTAAATATACACTTACCATACATCTCAGCAATTCAACTCTTAGATATCTACCCAAAGCAAAGAGAATCTTATGTCCACAAAAAGACTTACACTTGATGTTCATATCAGCATTATTCATAATAGTCAAAAACTGGAAATAACCCAAATATCCATCCACAGGTGAACAGATACACAGCAGTACACCCATGTGATGGAATGCTACTCATCAATAATAAGGAACCAACCCTTTGATCCATACAACAACAAAAATGGACCTCAAAAACATGATCCCAAGCAAAAGAAACCAGACAAAAAAGAGTCCACACTGGATGATTCCATTAATATAAAACCTTAGAAATGATCAAGTTCTTCTACAGTGACAGAAAGCAGATCAATGGTCACCTGGGGCCAGAAAGTATGGGTGGAGGTGGGCAGGTGACTGGGGAGGGACTGGTGGGAACTTTGGAGGTGAAGAAGAATGTTCTATATCTTCATTGGACTGGTGGTTACACGGATGCGTACATTTATCAAAATTCATTGAACTGTACACTTGAGAGGGATGCGTTTTATTTTGCCTCAATAAAATGGAATTTTGAAAAATAAGAGCAAAACAGATGGAGAATATGTCCAGGGCGGGGACCAGGGAGGAGATTTAGGCCACTGAGTCATCCAGGTGAGAGAGATGAAAGTGGCTTTGTCCAGGGTGGAAGAAGCAGGTGGTAGTATTTGCTGGTGTGGGTATTATTGTTATTATCTTGTTGTTGTTGTTGCTTTTTTGCCTTGTCTTACCATGAGCCAAGGACAGGCTCTCATCTGTAGATGAACAGACCATTTCCCCTTCTCCACTGCCTGCCCTCTTCTCTGCCGAGTCATCTCTCAAGGTTATCATGTGGAACAAAGATCTGACTTCCATCTGGACATTGCACAGCTGATGCACACACTCAGGAAAACATGTCACTGGTCAAGGTAACTGAGAGCACCTGTGATGTCACCCCAAGGCTCCCAGGCCCCTCCCCATTCTAAAAATGGCCTCCAGTCTTGCCCCCTCCCCAAATCTATCTCTATAAACAGAAAGACTTGTTTTTTTCTTTTTGCTAATGAAATTCCCTTGCATAAAATTCCTCAGTCACTCCCCGTTACCCTGAGAATAAATTCGAAATTCCCCACATGATCTGAGGCCAGCCAAACTCCATCTTCATATCTCCCTGCTACCTTCCCCAGGATAATACCTACTCAACCTTCAGAACTCAGCTTAGATGCCACTTCCTCCGGGAAGTCTTCTTGTCCTGCCCCTCAGGTGTGAGTCAGGTCTTCCTACTCAGTACCCTGAGAACATTCTTCCTAACTGTCATCATAGCACTTAGCACAGTGCATTTTTATTGCCTGTTAACTTGTCTGTTGCCTCCAGATGGAAGGGGATATGCACAGGGGCTGGCACACTTGTGGTTCATATTTGTTAAATGTTATGGACCATACAACCTTCAGTGCACAAAGGAAAGCCAGGATTAGAAGCCACTACTAGCTGACTCCAGGGACTTGTTCTGTCTACTATCCCACACAGATGTCAGTGGAGGCACAAGAGTCTATCTGGACTAGCAGGCCCCAGAAAGCCAAGGCCCAAGTATGCAGGAGCCTGGAATGGCAAATGTGCCTCCACTGTCCTCTCCCATATCCATAGCAGACATTACTAATGGATCACAACACTCCTTCTCACTGATCCCAGGCTCAGCACAGGGCCACAGCCAGTCTCCACCAATCGATCCAACCCAGCACCTGACATGTAGTCTAAATACATGTAATCTGCTGTCCTACATCCCCTTTTAGCAGGCAAGGAGAATGAGGCTAGAGAGAGAACTGGTTTCCCAATACACATGTAAGTTTATGTGAAAACAGGGACAGGATCTCTCCTCTCCCAGTTCAGTACTGTTCTCCTACCCCTCCTGGCCTCTGGAGACCAGCTCCTCACGCCGTGTGGTCAGCCTACCCTCAGGATGTCTGGGGAAAGAAGTATATTTGTGAAATTAGACCAGCTGACCCATGGAAGGCTCTGAAGACAAGAATAACTCAGGATGGCCCAGGGGACTGTCTTTCCTTTTTTTTTAAGTTGTTCAGAGGCAACTCCAGCCTTTTTCTCTTTCCTGTGAGTCTAGCAAACTACCTGCATGTCACATGTTCCTCACCATCGTGGAAGTCCAATACCTGGGTACGTGGGCTGCAGACCCTTTAGAGATGAGCAGAATTTCCAAACCGAAAAATGGAAGACTTCCCAAGACACATGCTGAAACACAATGCACCACTTTCTCCTTTTTCAAAAAGGAATTTTTTTATTTTGTGATAATTTTAGATTGGCAGACAAGTTGCAAAGATGGTACAAGAATCCCCCTTTACTCTTTTTTTTTTTTTTTTTTTTCTGGCTGCACCATGAGGCATGCAGGATCTTAATTCCCTGACCAGGGATCGAACCCGTGCCCCCTGCAGTGGAACCACTGCAGAGTCTTAACCACTGCACCGCCAGGGAAGTCCCATCCCTGTTTACTCTTCACCCAGTTTCCCCTAACGTTACCATCTTGCCTTACCATGGGATGTTCCCCAAAATGAAGAAACCGACACTGGGACAGTATAATGAACTAAACTCCTGATTTTATTCAGATTTCACCCATTTTTCTGTTCCAGGATCCAGTCCAGGAGACCCTGTTGCTTTGAGAACTTTCCCTTTTTGATAAATCCCTTCCCTGGCTTTCTCCCTTTCTCCTGGCAGCTAATTCCCCCTGGCACTCAGAAACGGTTGTTTGCTTATTGCTTTACTCTGCTCTGATTCATTTTATGGATTATGGTTTGGGGGAAAGCTTCACCTGCCTATTTCTAATATTGTAAACGACCCTTCTTCAGCACATTCATTTTTCCTCTTTCTGTTTTAAAGTCTAGCTCACGTCATCAAAATGGCCACTGGCACTTCCTGGAAAACTTGGCAGAGCATTTTACTGTATTTCTAAAAAAAAAAAAAAAAAAGTTCTGCTCTTTTTTTTCCAGCCCCCCACCCCAAACCTCGTTTGTTCTTTTATGACTAAGGATATTTATCTCCTTTCTGCTTTAGAAGTTTATGGGCTGCTTTTCCTTTGAATTCCAGGCCAAGGTCAGTAGCCTTTTGATTGTGATGTCACAGTGTGTTGCCTTGGTTACCACTGTGACATCATCAGACAAACCTGGAGGCCCGATGCAGGGGCGGGGAGAGGGTCTTTGAAACAAACTGTCTCTTTCATCTGCCCTTTGTGAAGAAACTGCCGCTGCTTTTGGAAAAAAGTTTTGATAAATTGTGAAAAGTTAAAGGGAAGAGGTTAATACGAAGATTTACTACCTCCCCCCAAAATGCCGCAGACCCCTAAAAGTCAGGCTACAATCAAAGGCTGCAGACTTCTGAAGAGGAAAAAGCTAAAGGAACAAATGCATTCCTAGAAACCAGAACCCAGTGTTTGTAAAAAGACCATCAGTTAGCCACAAGAAGAAACACACACACACATACACACACACACATGCACACATGCACGTACACAGATACAAATTGACTATCAACCAAATTGCCTCGAGATGGAATGTATTTCACGAGGTGTCTCTCGGTCTTTAATCTAATCTAATCTGTCTCTCCCTCGGCATAAAAGCGAAAGCAAAGAAAGGAATTACAAGCCAGGAATGCTTGGTTTAAAAGGCTTTTTAATAAAAGGAGAAAAGAAAAAGAACAAAAGCGGAGTGAACACTCAGCAGACAGTTTTCATGCCATTAAAACAGCATCTTGAAAAATGTTCATCTTTTTTTTTTCCCCCTTAGGGTCAGGGGAATGGAAGAAAAAAATGTGTTTTTATTGTGAACATGTGTCAAGGGGACTCTGTCGCATAAACTCGGTACCCACAATAAGTATATTTGTGTCGTAATTAATGTGAGATCAGAGGCGCATGTTTTGCCAAAAGGCCATTGTCAGCATGGGGTGTATTATGTGGGTCAATAATCTAGTTTTCCGAATGTGGTGTACATCCCTATTCATTATAATTAAGCACTCTGTCATCTAACGACAAAGCAAGCAAGAGTGACTCCCAGATGGGATTATACCTAAAACACAGTTTCCAAATGTTTCTTCTTGGCAAATCTTTTAAGGAAACTCTCTGCAGAAGGAATGTCAAGACATCTGTAATTAGATCTTGGAGAAAAGGGTGGAAGACTGGGGGCCAGTTTTTATTTTGTCTCTCCGAGAAACCCCATGTAATTCTCTGTCCTGGCTGTCAAGGGCCTTATCCATCGAAGGTCCTCGAGTCATCTGTCGTGGCCTTCGCTGTCTCCTAGGGTCTCCAGGAACGCTCTTGCAATGTCAAGTACCCCCTCGGAAAGTTGACTGCAGCAGCTCTGAAGGCAGAAATGGTGGCGTCCAAACAGTCTCGGGCCAGGGCCGGGCTTCGAACCTGGTGGGATGCTGTTTCTGAGGGTTTCTACTTTGTTTGTTACGGGTCTGGAGGTCTGATGAAGAAAGCAGGACGGGGTGTGTTTTGTGGACCCCAGGGCTGCGTTTTGGAAGACATTTGTACAACGAGGACAACCCATTCATTTAAGCTTTTCGCTGGGGCCACAAGGAGGTGCGTGCATTGTGGAGCCGGGGTGCGTACCCCCATCCCGGTCTGATGTTGGACGTGGGTCTGCGTCTGTCTCTGGTTTTATATGTTGCGTATGAACATGCTTCCGCACGCCTGTGGGTCTCAGGCATGTGCTGTAAGCATGGGACGCCTCTCTGTGCATGCGATGGGAGTTTGGGGGGGCATCTCTGAGCTTGTCGCAGTGTATCTTTCAGCGGCTCCTATGTGTCGCCCCACGCGTGGAGCCTCTATAACCTCCAAATATCCTGCATTCATCATACTCTCTTTTCCAACCAAGAGGCTATCTGCAGACCTCTCAGCTCTTTATCACCCAAATACGATCTTAGGGTGTTGGAAAAGCGAAACACATCATAAATCTCAAGACTGGCTAGAACCTGGAGACTTTTAAAAAGAAAGAAAGAGGAAAGCGGGAGGGAGGCGGGAGGGAGGCAGGAGTGGGGGGGGTGGCGAAGGGGGCATTTTGATGAAGCACTTCTCCCTGAATCCAACTTAGAAGCAATTTTCTCTTGGCACTAAGTGGGATCAATCCTAGTGTTTGGGGTTTCTCCTCTCCCCCAAGCCCCTCCCCTTCTCCATGCTAACAGTCAGGAACAGATGTGCCCCACTTTATAAATGCTGACCAGCTGGGGAGGCTGGAGCCAGCGTCCACAGGGCTTTTCCCAAATGCTGATGCCCGGGGAGGCCTCTAGGAGGAAGACTGGGGGTCTCTCAGACACATCTTGTGCCCTGCTTGTTTCCAGAAACTTCCTTGGGGTTCCCTGACAGGGGAGTGTTCAAGAAAATAGGGAATGCCTATAGCCTTTGTTTGTGGCATCCCCGTGGCTGTGCTGCTGTTCGTTAAGACCTGAAATGCCAGAAGGATAATAATCTGAGGTCCTCTGGACTGAGACGGGGCCGGTGTGGGTGACAAGGATTCAAGAAAGAGGTTGAAGGCCAAGGCTTCCCTTGAAATGGGTGAAAAGAGGGGAGCTTGATCGTTGCCCATGTAGATGATTTTTTTCCCCTCCAGGAGATTAAAAGGCCCATTTGTTTTTAGAAGTCTCAACCCGGCCTATTGGTTCATTTCACATATCAGTTTGCAGCGTGCTCCCCTCCGTAGGGCTGCTTGGAAAACACAAAGGCAGGAAATTCAATTCAACACAGGCCTGGTGACATCTCTGTTTGGGGTGTGTGTGTGTGTGTGTGTGTGTGTGTTTGTGTTTGTACAGAGGCTGACAACGTGTTCTCCTCAATCAGATCATTGCCTTGTAGAGTTATTGTTTCTGCAGCTTTAGAAACAGCTGGAGGGATTCTATAAGAATCGTTTAAATAAAGCTGCTCATAAACCGTCCACTGCGGGGTTTGGGAAGGAGGTGAAACCTGTCCCATTTGGATTTTTTTCCTAAGACAGTCTTCTCCCATTCTCCAAATGTGTTCACTTAATATGTTACCCCCTCAACACACACACTTTTTGATTCAGGTGTAAAATACATAGAGAAAAGCACATATATCATAAGTGTACCCAGCACGTAGATTTAAAAACGAAACAGACATCCCCAGAAGTCCCCGTGGTGCCCCTTTCCAATCTCTGTCTGACCTCCACTCTCAAAAGAGCCACCACTGGGACTTCCCTGGTGGTCCAGTGGTAAAGAATGTGCCTTACAAGGCAGAGGACACGGGTTCGATCCCTGGTCCGGGAACTAAGATCCCATGTGCCGCGGAGCGGCTAAGCCCACGCACCACAGCTACTGAGCCCACATGCTCTGGAGCCCACGTGCCACAACTAGAAAGAGAAAACCCACACGCCACAACTAGAGAGAAGCCCACACACCACAACGAAGATCCTGCGTGCCACAACTAAGACTCGACGCAGCCCAAAAGAGAAATTAAATAAATAAATAATAAATCTTTAAAAAAAAAAAAAAAAGGGCAACCACTGTCCTGTTTAGCTCTGCCTGGTTTTGTACTTTGTATAAATGGAATCCCACAGTATCACACTTCAGGATCTGGCTTCTGTAGTTCAAAATGAAGTGTGTTAAGATGCACCCCTGTTGTTCTGTGTATTTGTAGATCAGTGGTTTTCAACCGGGCAACTGCATGCCTGCAGGGGACTTTGGGCTGTGTCTGGAGACATTTTCTGTTGTCAGCACTGGGGTGCAGCTAGTGGGTCCGAGTCACGGATGTCGCTCAGCGCCCTGCGATGCACAGGACAGGCTCCCACAACAGGGGATCATCTGGCCCAGAAATGCCAACAGGGATGAGGCTAAAACCCCCAGTCTAGAGCAATCGCTCTCGTGGCCGGGCTTGGATTCCTCGGAAACACCATTTTTAAAGCTTCCTGGATCCTCACCCCAGCACAGCGGAGTTAGCCTAAACTAAACTCCAAGTTCAAAGCTTTGACTCAGAGGCGGGTTTACTGACCTCTAGTTCTATGGCCAAGGTCGGGGCAGGGAGGGTAGTGAGGGATTGGGGTGGAGACAGGGAAACACAGAAGGCTTGTCCCCAAGGATGTCTGAATCTTGCCCGGCGAAGAATTCAACCTTAGAAGGTCTTAACAAGCCACCCGTGCTTCTTTGGCAAAAGCAGGGGAAGGAAATGACAGAAAAGTTCTGACGAAAAGAGCCACGCCGCTGCACACAGACATAAACAGACAACCGCACAAGTCCAAACATATACCCCCCACGGCTCTGAACACACACACACGCACGCACGCACGCACAGACACAACTCCCCAGCAGGCCCGCGCTCAGAGAAAAAAACACTGAGGTTGTTTTTAAAGGGACCCCTCTCCAAGTCCAGTTGCTTAAAGAAATAGTTGGGGAGTAAGGGGCAGGGGGATAAAATGGAAGACTGGGATTGACACATACACACTACTATATATAAAATAGATAACTAATAAGGACCTACTGTATAGCACAGGGAACTCCACTCAGTACACTGTAATGGCCTATATGGGAAAAGAATCTAAAAAAGAGTGAATATATGTATACGTATAACTGATTCACTTTGCTGTACACCTGAAACTAACACTACATTGTAAATCAACTATACCCCAATAAAAAAAATTTTTTTAATAAATTTATTTATTTATTTATTTTTGGCTGCGTTGGGTCCTCATTGCTGCACGCAGGCTTTCTTTCAGTTGCGGCGAGCGGGGGCTACTCTTCGTTGTGGTGCGTGGGCTTCTCACTGCGGTGGCTTCTCTTGTTGTGGAGCACCGGCTCTAGGCGCTTGGGCTTCAGTAGTTGTGGCGCGCGGGCTCAGTAGTTGTGGCTCGCAGGCTCTACAGCACAGGCTCAGTAGTTGCGGCACGCGGGCTCAGTAGTTGTGGCTCGCGGGCTCTAGAGCGCAGGCTCAGTAGTTGTGGCACACGGGCTTAGTTGCTCCGCATGGGCTTAGTTGCTCCGCACGGGCTTAGTTGCTCCGCGGCATGTGGGATCTTCCCAGACCAGGGCTCGAACCCGTGGTCCCTGCATCGGCAGGCGGATTCTTAACCACTGCATCACCAGGGAAGCCCCAAAAATTTTTTTAAAAAAAGAAAAGAAATAGTTAAGATGACTGCATTCAAGGAAACCTAGCCAAGGCAGGGACCTCGTCTATCTATCGCTTGAGCCTTAGCTAGGTTTCTCAGCCTCAGCGCTACTGCTGTTTTGAACTGGATAATCCCTTGTTGCAGAAGCTGTCTTGAGCATTTCAGGATGGTCCGTGGCATCTCTGGCCTCTACACTAGAGGCACCCCATGTTGTGGCCACTGAAGGTGTGTCTAGATATTGCCCAATGTCCTGTGGGGACACTGGCCCCAGCTGAGAACCCCTGATGTATCCCAGTGCTGGACCCACAGAAGCACCCCCAGATGAAATGTTTGTTGACTGAATGAGTGACCCATTCCCCTTCTTTCTTGAAAATAAGTGAACGCCCGTGGAAACTCAGCTGACCTCTCCTCTTTGGCAATTACATATACCTAGAGATAAAAAACGCAGGCAAACAGGGAATTCCCTTGCGGTCCAGGGCTTAGGACTCTGCCCTCCTACTACCGGGGGCCCGGGTTCGATCCCTGCTTGGGGAACTAAGATCCCGCAAGCCACGTGGAGCAGCCAAAAAAAAAAAAAAAAATGTTTTTTTCTTTAATTAAAAAAAGAAAAATAGACAAACAGAGATGGCCCTGGGCTCCCTTCTAGGCCAGGGATCCTGGTCTCCGAGGTTCAGGCCTGGGCAGGATAGCAAGGGGTTCTACCGGGGTAGGGGACTTCACTGCCATCATGACAGCCCTTGAAGAAGTGGCCCCCAGAGAGACGCCTAAGCCACATGTGCTCTGCCTTTTGACTGAGGGACATTAATGCACTTTTCCGGACCCTGATTGGGTTTTAATTGTGTTTGGAATATTGCGCTCCTCCACACACCAGCTGAATTCGCCGTTGCATTCAGAATTGTTTTCACCCTTCCCTTCTCTTTTCTCTGGCTTGTCTGCGGAGTTGCAGTTGGTGGGGGTAGGGAGGGGTGATCTGGACCAGAAAGTGCATCTGCGGAATTTTCCACACGCAAAGGTGAGCCCATCTGAGGCTTCGTTTGCGCTCTGAACTTTCCAAGGACACATGGGTCTGCGTACAGCCTGGGAAGTGGGACTTCAGGCAGACTTAAGTGTAGGTATCTACTGTTTGCACGTAAAACACAGTACTTAAAGATTATACATTCATTCAGTGAACATTCTCCAAATGCCAGGCACTGAAGATGCAGAGATAAAAGATGTTTCTCATCTTCAAGTAGCAAGAGATAGAGTAACAGTTCACTTGTCATTTATTAAGTGCCAGGCACTATTTTCTTCTACTTTGTAAATATTCACTCAAAGCATCCTCAAAATAACCCTCTGTAGGTAGGTCCCATTATTACTCCCAACTTACAAGCACCCACAACAAAGAACTGTCAGGCCCCAATGTCAATAGCCCCAGGCTAGAGGGTTGGAGTTCTAACCCCTGTGCTTCCGCCCCGGGGCTGTGTTTAGGGTGTCCTAGGAACACACTTAGCCAACCAGCGCTCTGGAATGGACCCATGACAGGCATCTCAAAGTGAGGACACAGCCATTGTCATGGATAAGGGTGTAACCACACTGGCTTAAGTCCAAATCTTCACTGTGCCCTTTTAAGTTAGGTGACCTTGGGTGAGTTACTTAGCCTCAGTATCCTCATCTGTTACATGGGTATATTAATCCTTTCCTCATAGAGGTGTTGTGATGATTCTAACCGGAATAAAGAACCCCACGCTGTGCTGAAAACATCACAAGCACTCGGTCCAGGTAAGCCATTATCCAGCAGGATGGAGAAGGATATATCCCAGGCAGGCAGAAGAGACCTAAGAGCTGCTTCAAGTCAGGGAGACATTGCATATAAAGGTCCTCGGCAAACATCAAGTGCTATGAGCATATCAGCTGTTATCTTCAAAACCTGGATTGACCCCTGAGTCCACTGAGGTTTATGAGAGGTTCTGCTAAAAGGCTGGACCGGTTGACCTCTCAAAACCAGGATGACCCCACTCTGAGAGGAATCATCCAGTTTTGCCAATAATATTTACCCAGTTGACTTCACTGTGACGGCTTGTGTGTTTAGTCCAATAGCCTACAGCCTTCCAGCAAGGAGTCAGTTTCTCCCTCAGTAAATAGCGTAGGTCACACTTAACCAGCTGTTAATGATCTCTGAGCCAGAAGTGATCTTATTTCTTCTTCTTAATATAATAAATGCGTAATTTCATATGCATTCATAAGCATTTTCTCTACTCCATAACCCTGGGCTCAATCCTGGCCCCGCATCACGCTTTGTGTGTTATCTTGGACGGATCATCAACCTTTTCTGACCTCACTTTCCTGTCTGTAAAATTGGGTTTCATTGTATCTACCTCCGGCACTTTTAAAATCCATCCCCAAATTCTTTGACACTCATCTCATCCAAATACATGTCTATGTCCCTTCCCCTTGAATCTGGGTCGTCTGTGACTGTTTCAACCAATAGACCATGGCAGAAATGGTGCTGAACACTTTTTAAGATGGGTCACAAAAGGCGATACAGCTTCTGACTTGTCTGCTGGAACACTTGGTCTTGGAGTCCTGAGCCACTGTGTTAAGGCTACCCTGAGGCGGCCACGTTGGGAGGAATCCCAGGCCACATGCAGAGGCCTGTGTAGGTGCTCTGAGTGGCAATCGGAATCTTCAAGTCATCCCAGCCTCAATCCTTCAGAGGAAGTAAAGGAGCCTTCAGATAATTCTGGTCCCCAGCCATTAAGTTGCCACATCATCGAGCCTTCCCAACTGAGCCCTCTGTATAGACCTCATGGAGCAGAGACAAGCTATTCCCACTGAATCTTGGCTTAATTCCTGACAACAGGATTTGTGAGTGGTTTTAAGCTGCTAAATGGGAGGGTGATTTGTTACACAGCAAGAATAACCGGAACACTATATCAAATGATCGTTGCAAGGGTTAAGTTAGCTAGTATATGTCAAATGCCCTCCCTCGGGGCCATGGCACAGAATAGGCTCTCAAAGAATGTTAACTCTTCTTCTTTTTATACTTTTGTCTTTATGACCTCACATCCACCACCACCACCCCCGCCCCACCCCTTGCCCCCAGTTTTATTTGACAAATAAACCTGGGAGAATAGGTTCCTCTAGCTATTTCCATCCTGTCTAGATCATGGACTCACTTTGGTAAACAAAATCATGAAATGATCATAACAGATCCAGATCTGGCTTTAAGCTGCAGATTCACAGCAAACCTGATCATAGACTCTCCACACGTTAGATTTCACCTATCTCAGGATCTTTGGGGTTGCAGAGTGAAAAAAAATCCTCCCAAGAGAAACTGGAGTGTGGTCCAACTCAAAGGTATCCCATGATACCAAGTCACAAAGCAGAGTTCTCAGAGATGCAGCATCTTGATGCCACAGGGTGTCTCCTCTTGGGAAAAGTATCCCAAATCAAGAGTCAGCCACAGGCCACTGAAGAAACACCCCCTGGAAGAATCCCACTCAGGGCATTCTTTGCCAGCTCTGCTTCTATCAGATATGTGGAATCACTAGGGTTAAAAAGATGCCCCACTGTCCTCCCTCTATTTGGGTTTAATGAGCATGAATGATGCCAAGCTCTGTGCTGGAGGGTGGGAATTCAGAGAAGGAACTCCTGGCCCCAGCACTGCAGAGCCCAGCACTGAATCCATTTTCGCATGAGCAAGTCCTTCGAATAACCCAGCACTTTACAGACTAGAGAGCATCTTGCTAACATAGGCAAAGTTAAGTGAAAAGCCAAGTCCGGCATGGGGGAGTCTAAGTGTGTCTCCCAAACCAAGAGGCCAGACAAAAAGGAGAAGAGTTGGGAGTGGGGATTGGAGATGTAAGGGTCAGGTGAGATACAGAAAGTCAGAGGAAATAGGGTCGGGAATGGGTAAGTAGAGGCAATGCCCCAGAACAGGCCTAGCTATGGGTGAAAATGTTTTGGCTGCCCTAACCACTAGTTAACTAATCCAACATCCATTCCCAACAGCCTTCTCCCTTCCTACCTCCTATAATGGGGTCTAAAAAAGAAAAGATTCACTTTCCTGGCCTCTTGGTAGCTAAAGCAGTCCATGTGGCACAGTTTGGGTCAATAAAATGTAAGCAGAGGTCTGTTGGGAGGATTTGGGGGAGAGGTTCAATTTCTCATCAAGGAGAAATGCTCAAGAGGAAAGCCTTCTGATGCCACCCCTTCCTCCTTCCTGTCTTAATGCAGACGTGATGCCTGGAGCTGAGGCAGCCATATTTGAAAATGAGGAAGACAGGCACAAGAAAAAAAGGCCAAATGCTAAGGACAGTGGAGTGACAAAAGACAAAGCCGGATCCTGATGACCTCTTAAGGCAGCTGGATCAATGTCAGCGGCAGCCCACCTCTGGGCTACGCATCATGTGAGAAAGAAAAACAAAAAAACCCAAAAACTCTCTCCTTGTGTAAATCACCGTTAGTCGGGCTTTCTGCTGCTAAAGGTCTTCTTAGGGGATTCAAATTTCTGTCTTGCTATAGTTATTGTTATTGTATAGCAAAGGCGTGGTGCACCTTTGTTTGATGGGCTGTGGGCGGGACACACATCCCACCTGATAAAGTGTTTGCAACACATCAGCTAATCCCCGAGAAGAGGTCTTTGTGAACAATTGGAAATGATCTAACTGCCCAGCTGCAGGGGATGTATTAGCTAAACCTTGGTGCATCCTTATAATGGAACACAACTCCACCCCTAAGAAATAATGGTGTAGAGACAAATTTATTGGCAGGGAGAAGCCCATTCTATGTTAAGTTTTTTTTTTTTTTTTTTTTTGTGGCTGCGTTGGGTCTTCGATGCCGTGCGTGGGCTTTTCTCTAGTTGCGGCGCGCGGGGGCTACTCTTCGTTGTGGTGCGCGGGCTTCTCATTGCGGTGTCTTCTCTTGTTGCAGAGCACGGGCTCTAGGCACGCGGGCTTCAGTAGTTGTGGCTCCCAGGCTCTAGAGCGCAGGCTCAGTAGTTGTGGCGCACAGGCTTAGTTGCTCTGCGGCATGTGGGATCTTTCGGGACCAGGGCTCAAACCCATGTCCCCTGCATTGGCAGGCGGATTCTTAACCACTGTGCCACCAAGGAAGTCCTATATTAAGATTTTTTAAAGCAGGGTATCAAACAATATGAGAAAAGATATCTACCAAAGAATACACACTGTGTGTTTCCATGTATGTCATATATGGTGATAGAGGTCAGTTTAAGTGTTGCCCTGGGAGAGTATGGAACAGAAAGAAGTAACAGAGAACACTGTAGGGTGTTAGAAATATTTTATAATATCTTGACCTGGTGTTGGATACATGGGTGCATAGAGATGTAAAAATTCAGTTATTATCAATGCAATTGGTGTTTATTCTTTGAATGCATATATTAAAAAAAAAACTCCAGTAGGTTAATTAGGCTGTCAGTTGTATGAAGTAAATTTTGGTCAAGGAATAGCCAAGGTAGTAATGCAGTAATAAGTTATAAATGTGCTCACTGTGTTCTAGAATGTCACAATTGGAATACAAGAAATATGTGTAAGAAAAAATACAAATATTCAATATTGATGGTTGAATGAAAAAAAAAAAAAAAAGAAAAGGTATCTAGAAAGATATTCACCTGAACGTAAATAGTGGTTGCAATCTGAGTTTTTGTTGTTGGTGGTGGTTTTGTTATTTTCCATATTATTTGAATATTTTACAATAGGTACATATAGTTTTTGCTAATAAAAACTGTCATTAGCAGCAAATGCAATAACTTATTTTCATCTAAAACGCATGTACCATACCCAGAAGACTGGAAAGATATATGGTAAAATATGAATACTTAGCCCCATGGGGTAGGATTACAGGTGATTTTTTTTCCTTATCTGCCTTTTCTACTTTTTTGCAATAATGAGTATATATTACTTGTTTAATTTTTCAAGTTCTGTTTTTGAAGAGCTACTCCTCTCATTATGTTTGCCAAAGCCTCAAAACCTCCCCTTGGGAGATATTTTAATCCAATCAAGATCTTCTGGTCCTGGCAACAAACTCCAGGGCTGGTGTACTGTGATTTTAAATAACTAGCAGGATGTAAAATTAGGAGACGGTTGAGTCCCCAATTTCTGGTCATTGTCAACTTTCCTAAAGAACTCCCTGAATTGCTTAATCCAACCCGTTGTATTGCATTTAAACCCCAAAGCAAAAGACAGAGTGATAAGAGGAAAATCCCACCTCCTGATACCACAGATAAGAAATTCTCCTTCCCTTCTCCTTGAAGATAAATCATGCTGACCCACCCTCCATGGATTCCCCTCTTGGAAGAAGAGTCATAAAAATATGGCAGGCCAAAGCATTTGGAGAAGGATGACGGAATGACAGAATGACAGAAAAATATACGATCAACTTAGCAGAGGTGGCCGTCAGTTTGGGGGCTCTCCAGAGTTCAAGCATGACCGTAAAAGACCTCAGCATCCCAATGACTCCCCCAGGAGAAAGAGATCTCCCTCCAAATCCAGCCTGTCACCTAACATCGGTGAGCAGGAGTGCCCCGGGGGAGCAGGAATTGGTTTATCTGTGCCTGAAAGAGCCAAAGATGGAAGGAGGAAGGCCAGAGGGGTAGACAGAGGGGCCTTCTCTAACGATTTAGGGCTCCGCATCTTCCCCCAAAAGTCCCTCTGGTGCCCTAGGGGTCCCGGAAAAGTCAGCCCAGAGAAGGCAAACATGGAAAATAAAACTCCCCAGGCTTGGGGTGGGAAAGAATCTGGAGGGTCCAGTTGCCGCTGTCTTGCAGAACACACGGCCCACAACATGCATGACCTCTGGTTCACATCAGCGCTGCTGATCAAAAGGAAGAAGCTCACTGCACCCTGCCCAGGCCTCCCCATCCGGGGAAGATTCAAAGCCACTGGCTTCGTGGCTGGTGTGGCTTCCATTAACCCAGAGGTTGGTGCTGAGGACTTCTCGAAAAGTTGAGCCTCAAACGTAATGAATCATGAGAAACCAAGAGCTCAGGCCAGCCCAGTGACCTTTAAAGCAAGATAATATTACTCAAAAAGAACACAGTTATGGAACCATTAAGACAAACAGGATCGGCGCAAGTGCCCTTCAATTCCCACGGCAGACGACAGTCCGCGGCGACTTGGAGATGGGGCTCCCCTCACCCCTTCCCCTGCTTCCTCCAGCCCCTACCTCGCTGGGCCACGCACACTTCTTTCGTTCCTTCCCAGATAAACAGCAAGGATGGTGCTATGTGGCGGGGTGGGGAGATTCAATCGCTTAAGAGAGCACCTTCCATAATGAGATCCTTGTATGGCCAAGGATTTGCAGCATCAAAGCCAATGTTCACCTTGGTTTCCTGCCTACTGCTATGGACGCAAATAACTATCAATACCCCCTCCCCAGAATCAACCGGGGTTCTGAAATGCACTAGATCATCCAAAAGATGGTGTGTGTGTGTGTGTGTGTATACACATGCACACTTACCCCTTTATTCTTTTCATCCTTCAACTTCTGCATTGCCCCAAGTTTTGCATGGAAATAGATACAGGGTATTTTGAGATCTAGACCAAATCCTGACTTCAAGAAATCAGATCAGTTTCAGGCAGTGCCTGGGTTCAGCGAGAGGCCAGTCCACCCAGAAACGTAAACCAATTCCAGCCAGGGCTAGGTGAACGCTCACCAGACAGACGTACTGGCCCCAAGCATGTCTGAGGGGCCATACAAGGCTCAGCTCAGACACCACACACTCACACACGCACATGCACGCACACAGTCATTTTGGGCTTGGCTGTCATAAAACTTAAGACACTTATATGGGGGTGAAAGGTCAGGAGGGGGGGAAACATTATTTTCTGTTATTAATTACACCTTATCCATTCTACATGTGCTGCACTCGTCTTAGATAAAGTTACAGTTCTATTTTATTAGGAAGCCTCCGGGATCATGTAAAGGGGGATTTGGGATTGAGACAAAGGAAATCGCAGGATGGGATGCAAGGAGGGGTGGCGGGCAGGGGGAGCTCATTTGTCCTCCTGCTCAGAAGCCCAGCCGGTCTCCTCCTAGGCCATTTCCAGGACTGAATCTGCACATTCTTGAAATAGCTCGCTCTGCAACTGCTAAATGAACCTGGTCCCCAAATCAACTCGGTCCCAATCGGACTGTGAGCTTCCTGAAGGAAAGGACAGGAGGTGAGAGGGAAAGAGGGGAGTGAACCCTCTGGCCAGGCTGCTGCTGGGTTCAAAGAGAGATGTGAGGCCAGCCGTGGGGCCGGGGGTAACTTGGAAGTTCAAGTCCACATCCGGGTCACCCCTACCCGCCCCGCAATGGGCAGCTGCCGGAGGGAATTCTTTCCTTGCTGGGAGCTCCCATCAGTGGGAATATGGGGTAGAGATGGGTGCTGGTGGGTTAGGCAGATGGAGGGCCTCGGGGTCCAACAGGAGGGCCCTTTGAGCCCCTTCACCCTTGGTGGATAAGAAGAGAAGTCTCAAGTGTCTACGACAGGAAAGAAGGAACCAAGACACCCCAGTGGGTGGAGAAGACAAAATGGCAGCATGGAAAAGAGACGGTCTCATTCCTAGGGGACAGCCAGAAAAGACCCAGGAGGACAAAACCTGGATTTAAATCCTGGTCCAACTCTTTCCCTGGGCAAGTTATTTGCTCCCCCTGAACCACAGTTTCCCCAATTCGGAAACTAGGAGAATCACATCAATAATAACACGGATCGCACCACTGTCACTAATAGCAGCAATGACATTAAAAGGGCTGAGACGATCATCAGAAGAGCCCGCCCTTCCTAAGGCACTGTACGATAACATAATGGGAAGCGCCTCAGAGCCATAAATCACAGTGCAGATATAATTTATTGTTATTAATATGATCTGCCCTGTCCTTCCCCAGCCCCCCGGGCTGCCAGGAAAGTCTGTGCTCTGTCATCATGCACTTGAAGACAGGTTGTTTTGTCCCTTCTCTCCTCTTGTTTCTAATCACAATGTTCTAATTCTCCAGCTGAGGTTGAATTCAATTCTCGGCCGGAGCTGGATGCCATATATTACCCCCTGTCCGGGCAGCAATCTGGCTTCTGTCTCCTAGAGCTGCCGTGGGTCCCGTGCTTCTTAGGCACCAGGCGCTGGGCTCAGCTGAGCACCGGTGATGGTTTACAGCCCACGGCAATGCAGTGAAAGGTCCTTCTGTGATCCCCATTTTACACAGGAGAAGACTAAGTCTCAGGAAAGACAGCTGGATTTAATCGCAAGAGTGTCTCACTCCAAACCAGCACATCTTTCTGCCCTCCTGAACACTTCTTTTTTTTTTTTTTGGCTTGCGGGATCTTAGTTCCCCAACCAGGGATCGAACCTGGGCCCCGGCAGTAGACGCACGGAGTCCTAACCACTGGACTGCCAAGGAATTCCTTTTTTTCATTTTTTTCTTTCTTTTTTTTTTTTTTTTTTTTTTTTTTTTTTTTCCCTGTGGCCACGCCACACAGCATTCAGGATCTTCGTTCCCCGACCAGGGATTGAACCTGCGCCCCCTGCAGTGGAAGCGTGGAGTCTTAACCACTGGGCCACCAGGGAAGTCCCCCCTTTTTTCCTTCTTCTTCTTTTTACTTTTTTTCCTCCTGAACACTTAACATAATTCCATCAGGTCTTTGATAACTTGGGAGGGCAGTCCCCACCTGTTACTAGAATGTCTGTCTCACATACAAGGGAACTGAGACTCAAGAACTGGGGTCCCTTGGAAGAGCGGGCCCTGCTATCTTGAGTTCAATGAAGCATTCACCAACCCTCAATTCTGGTTTCAAGGAACATGCAAGAGAAAGAGGGAGGGAGGGAGGGAGGGATGAAGGCAGCCTGCGGTTGGAACGTCTCTATCTGCCCAGCAGCATGTTTCCTGGGGGTCCCGCCAGGAATTCAGGCCTGTGGGCCCCACTGGGAGTCCTGCCAATGAATCCAGGGCCCTGGCTGCCTTTGATCCTTCCCACCGTCCATCCCTCCCCTGATGTAATCCTGCCTTGTAGCCCCGATGTCTAATTTGTGGTACCCCAGCAGTGCCTCCCAGGGCACCAGGCTAGCAGGGGACTTTGAAGGCCTGGTGACACTGATAGGGAATTCCACGTTCTGGGAGAGAAACGTGAGTCAGGAGCCCAAGAATAAAGCACCTACTAGTCCAAGATATGGCATTTCAAGTATCGCATCTGCCCGCTCATTTGCTCTGTTTCTACCTCTGCCGTCTTTCTCCTTGTATGACTATGTCTTTGGGTTTCAGTTTCTCTTTGCAGGTACCGCCTGGTATTTCTGACCCTCTCCTGGCCCCCTTCCTCTGTATTTCTGGGTAGGGGTAGTTATCTCTGTCTCTCTCTTTTTTTTTTCTCTCTCTTCTTTATCCTTTTCTCTCCTGCGTTTCTTTCTCTGTGTGTGTGTGTGTGTCTCTCTCTCTAGTCTCCTTCTGTCTCTCTTTGGACTGTCCCCACCTCTTGCTGTGTTTCTCCCCATGTGATCTGTCTGTCCCCTTCGCTGTCTCCCAGGACACCAGGACAGCCCAATCATTCCACAAAACGATTTAGCAGAGGCAAAAGCAGCAGCCACAGAAACATGGCTCAGGTTGGGAAGAGTCACCCTAACCCAGAGCCACAGAGTATGGGTGAACCTGTCCATCACCTTCTGTCCATCACTAAGAACGAGTCAGGGGTCACAGAGGATGCAGGTCATTTCAAGTACCCGAACCTGTTGCTGGGAGAGAAAACCCTGCTGATGGGGGGATTCTTGGGAGGTTTACTGCATAGGGGTGAAGAGCCTCCACTCTCCCTGAGAACCTTCCAGACACGCTAATCAATTTCCAATGCACTCTTCCAACATCACTAGGGGCTGCCAAGCCCACACTTACAGATCGATCTCCACTTCCAGGTCTCCCACCAGTTATCACAGCCAAAAATGTCCCCTTGGCTAAATCTTGGAGCTCACCTACATTTTGACACTTTGTGAACCAAATGAATCCACACACATGAGGCACCAGGACCTCCTGGCGACAGCCCTGTCCTCACCTCAAACACATACATTTTTAACTATCAAGTGTCTACCAAGAACCCAGCATTTGCTGAGTTACTTCACTAACCTTCCTTCTTTTAATCTAGACTTCTCAACAGACCAGTGAATATCATTAATCCTCTTACTAAAAAACTGAGATCTCAGAAAACTGAGATTCAGACAAACACAGTGACTTGTCCAAGGTCACACAGCCAGTAGGATGGGTGCCCAGCCGAGCATCTCTTTTCACACGTAGGAAAGACAGCTGGAAACTTGCCTGAGCTTTGATTTTATTTTTCCTGACCCTCCTCTCACTGACTGATCACATCAGAACTGGATTTTGCTTCCAGGCCAAGCATATTGGGTTATTTAGCTTCCAGAACCCATACCAGTGTAGAAACAGAATTTCTCTTCTCTAGAAAACTGCCCTTTTTTTTTTTTTTGGCTTGGGAAATGCTGTTTTCTCCTCCATTTCAGGGCAGGAGGCATTCCGGATATTTAACTTTTGGAAGGCAAGTTTGGCATCCGGGACTGTTTTCTGCCTTATTAAACTTTTCAGAAACTGTATCTCTTTTAAACAGTCTGTAGGGGCTCTCCGCTACCCTGTCTCCCCCCGCCGCAGCAAAGGACCCTCTCCATCAGCCCACACGTTCCCGCATCCCATCTGTCAGAGGCCAAAGCCAAAACACGTCCCAGGAAAAGCTAGAGAGGAAGGGGCGAGGCAGGGAGAGAGATGTCTAATCATCACACAACCTTTGAAACGTACCTCGAGCAAATCGACTTTGTCTAAAACGCATCCAGCATTTAACATTTAATAGGAGCTGATCAATTTAATGCACCACATGCCTTGGGTAAATGGATCCTTCCCCTTTAAGGGTCTGTTGACGTTCGGTGAAGGAGAAAAACAGTTGTTATGATTCAGAAACTCAGGATGAACCCAATTAATCAATGCTGAGATGATTTGAATCATGTGGCAAATGCTTGGTCACCTCTCTGATATCCTATCCCCGTCCCTGGGAAGATGCAGACATGATTGATGTCACCTGTGACCACCATGTCTCCAGGCAAGACCCCCCCAAACCCGGCAGACAGAGAAACAAATTAGATCCAAAGGCCCGGGATCAGTTTCAGAGGGGACAGGCCTCCAGCTGGGGAGGGAGTGGTCTCTGGGGGGGCCTGGCCTGGCCTGTCTGTCACAGGCAGGCAGAAGATAGAGGCCAGACCATATGGGGGCTGGGAAGGAGGGCGCACTCAGGGATGGGGTGGCCAGGGCCTCTGACAGTCTTAGAGCCGTGAGCATGCCCGTATCTTTGAGGGCTTTAAAAAAAATTTTTTTTTTAGTGTAAAAATAATTGCTCAAGCTTCCCCTGCCTCTTAGAATTACTTTCAGGCGTGTCTGTCCTGGGCCTTGACTGGGAGGAAATGGGGTCCAAGAGGGAGGGAGTAGAAGAGAGTGTTCATCAGAGGTTTTTTTTTTTTTTGATCGCTTTGAAAGTCTCTGCCTGTTACACACACACACACACCCCCCCCCTCATCGCCTTTCCCCTGGCAGCCCCTGTGACTGCCCTCATTGATATGAACCTTGGCCAGGTCAGTTCCACTCCCCCAATGTCACCCCCACTTTTTTTTTTTTTTTTTTTTGGCCACGCCGCAGGACATGCATGATCTTAGTTCCCTGACCAGGGATCCAACCCGTGCCCCCTGCAGTGGAAGCGCAGTCTTAACCACTGGACCGCCAGGGAAGTGCCAGCACTCCACCTTTTTACATCAGCCTCCCTTGCCTTCTTCCTCCCCCAGGAGAGAATGGACCATAGGACAGGGGCCACTTCTGCGTTCCTAGATGCCCTGGTTTCTAAGAATAGACCCTAATATTCTCTAGGGTCTACATCCGTGTGCACACACACATTGTTTTCACCCCTACTCCAAATAACGTCTGGGGTTTATGAACTATACAGGAGGCCTGCTGTCTCCTTCCTTCTTTTCCTATCTCCTTATTCATTCTTTTTGTTCTTTCCTCCCTTCTTTGTCTTCTCTCTCCCCCTCCCTCTTCCACCTCCCTTCTTTCATTCATTCAACAGACATTTCCAGAGCACTGCGGGCACTTCTGGGGGTTTCTGGGAAGAAGGGGAGATAAGGTCCCTACCTTTGGAGTGTGCAGGAAAGATAAGCAGAGGAGAGAGCAGGGATGCCTCCATTTCCTCATTCTTCTCACCTTCTCCCCAGAATCTGTGCTGCTGCAGAACTGTCAGCGCCTTCAGTCCCGTTTCACAATTCTGACCTCAGAGACTTTCCCAACACCAGCCTTTGATCAGGAGCGCAGCCACTGAATCCTTGTGGATAATTCACTTTTCCGTCCTGAGGTGCCTCCCCATGATGTCTTCTGGAACCTTCCAACCATCATCCAGCTCTTCTTCCTGCGAAGTCACTGGAAGTACAAGACAGCCAGAACCTCATTTACCTTGTCCAGACTGTAACCCGGGCACCCAGCCCCCAACACAGTGCTCAGCACATAGTAGGTGCTCTAAACATCTGCTGAATAACAGAATGAAAAGCGCTGCACCCACTTTCCACTTGACATCACCCTACTGACTCTACAATGCGCTCATTTTACAAAAAAATCACACTTTGCCTCCTTCCCAAAAGGTTTCCGATTGTTCACAATGCAGATTCCTAGGCCCCCAAAGAGGTGGATTCTGTAGCTCAAGGGTGTGGCCCTGGAATGTGCATATTAACAACCACGCCAGGGGACTCCTATGCGCACACTCCTCAGACCACTCTTTGAGAAGCTCTACTGTGGATAATAGGGAGCCATTGAAGGTATGGGAGCAAGAGCATGACTTGCACGCTTTAAAGAAGGTCCTGGCGGCTGCAGTCTAGAAGATGAAGCAGCAGACCTGGGGGTGGGTGGGAGAGATGAGTTAGGAGGTGAAGTTCCAGAACTCTCTTGAGGGCTTAGGGGCAGAATCTTCTTAGAAGGGGGTTTAGGGGACTCAGAGCATGTTTACTTGGGGTATTTTAGGAGAACTCATGGGGATTTCCAGGAGGCTTCCTGGGTTTCACCTCTCTTCCTGGGAGGAAAAGCCATTAAAATCCAGAAACTGGCAGGTCTCAAGTATAGAATTTGCCAAATTCGTGGAGAAAGAGTAAGTTGGAGAAAGGAAAGATGGGCCCCCTTTCCTTCTTCATTTCCTCCCCGGCCATTTCCGAAAGCCCCTTAGCAGCCCCCTAACCTCCTACTGCAGCAGCACCCCACCCCGCCCCCGCCCCAAGCCGCAGGGTCTGGAGGGACCAGGCTCCTGGCTTCTACCCTCCTGGGGTTCTCAGAGGAGCATCTGGCCGCGGACCCTGGGCTCTGGCCGGCGGCATCTGTTTGCAGTGCTTGAGTCAGTAGTTTTATTTCTGCTCGGCGGTATAACATAAACTATCTTGTTACACGGCAGGCCAACTGGGCACAGAGCCGGCTGCTCTGCAGTCCTCCAGCAGGACCAAAGCAGAGCTTAACTGAGCTGGTGGGCCTGGGCAAGGCCCCTAAAGCAGTCAGAGGAAACGGCTGCTCTTTGGAAAGTTCTCCCCAGCCTGGGCCTCTGCCGTTTGAATCCCAGGGCAGCTCCTGGCTGACCCCTGGAATCTACACCACCCACGACCCCCACTCACGCAAGCACATGCAAATCTCCCCCATCTTGCCCATTTCCGGAGGCAGCAGAGATAGGTCAGAACTATCTGCTCCAAGGGTGGATGTTAGTTAAAAGCTTGACTTCTGGAGTCAGCCTGCCTGGGCATGAATTCTGGCCATACTATTTGGGGCAAATGCTTTCACCTCCCCGGGCCTCAGTTTCTGCATCTGTACAATGGGATTCACCAGCATTCCTCCCATGTAATAGGGCTGTTTTGAGCCTGCCATCAGGCAGTATCTGCAGCATTGCTGTTTTTTGTTTGTTTAAATTTATTTATTTATTTATTTTTGCCTGTGTTGGGTCTTCGTCGTTGGGTCTTTGTTGCTGCGCATGGGCTTTCTCTAGCTGTGGGGAGCGGGGGCTACTCTCCGGTGCGGTGTACGGGCTTCTCACTGTGGTGGTTTCTCTTGTTGCGGAGCACAGGCTCTAGGTGTGCGGGCTTCAGTAGTTGTGGCACGTGGGCTCAGTAGTTGTGGCTCACGGGCTTAGCTGCTCCGTGGCATATGGGATCTTCCCAGACTAGGGCTCGAACTCGTGTCCTCTGCATTGGCAGGCGGATTCTTAACCACTGCGCCACCAGGGAAGTCCCCGTTTGTTTGTTTTTGGCCTCACGGCATAGGGGATCTTGGAGTTCCCCTACCAGGGGTCGAACCCGTTCCCCCTGTATTGGAAGCTCGGAGTCCTAACCACTGGACCACCAGGGAATTCCTGATCAGGCAGTATCTGCAAAGCGCTTGGCAAACACCCTGGTGCGGTGGGCACTCAATAAACGTTGGCTGTTATTCCAATCATTAGGATGTATGAAGTGAAAAGAGCCGGCCAGAACTGGAAGCAGCCACTGGGTTTGGTCATCACTCTCAGCCCAGCTGGAAGGAAGTGCACACCCTCCCAGGATGCTGAGGCAAATACAAAAGGAAATCCAACCTCTTCCCCCACTCCTCACAGGGTCCCAGCTCCTCACAGGGTGGGGCTCCCAACTTTGGAGGAACAGACAATCTCCTCCTACGCCTGACTCCCCAAAGAAACAGATGTGGGGGGCAGTTCTGAGAACCTGATGCAGGGACAGGACCCCCAGTCCTCTGATTCCCATATCAGTGGGGAGGCTTTGGGGATGAAGAAAGAAAGAATCTATACTCTGGGAGACCCCAAGCTTGCTCCAAGCTCACCTACACTAAGGGGGGTGCTATTAGCCCTGACTACAGAGGTGGAGGGCCTGGACCTCTCTACCACGACACAGACCTTGACCCTGGACATTCTCAAAGACAGAGGGACAGTTCCCATGCCCAGTGCCCGGCAGCCTCCCTGGTACCCCCGCCTATAGGGGGAGACTGGGAGATCCCCTCCACTCTCTTGTTTTTTATCTTTAATGTCCGGTCTAACACTTCGCATGTGAGAGATTCTAAACAAATAATGAATGGGTGAGTTCACACGTGTGTGCCGCAGTAAGTGAAGTGTGTGTGTGTCTGGTGGACTTGGGTAAGGGTATGTGCACACATATGCGATGAAGATGCTTGTATCTGGGAGAGGTTGCACACGTGTGTGCACGCAAGTGTGTCCCTGCAGCTGGACGGATATTCCCTTGAGGGCCTGCTGAGTGTCCCCGAGGTCCTGCCTGGGGGCAGACAGCCTGGGGGCAGCACACCCTCAGATGCCCACTCCAGAGGTGGCAGGATGACCCTTAAAAATTGAAGATGGGGTTGGCAGGGCATTCAAAACCACTTACAGAAGCCCCTTTATCTGGAAAGGAAACTAACCCCATTACTAATTGTAGCCAAAGTCCCTTACGCTGGAGCCTCAGGGGTAAATGTCCCCTGACCCAGGACCAGTTGGGCCAGGACAGCCGAGGACCCACAGCAGAGAGAACCTCAGATCCTTGCTGCCGAAGTGAATTTGCATCGATGTGGTTTTCTGTCCACTGTCGGCTACAAATCACACTGACCGGTTCTGCTGTCTTATCCATCTCTGCTCACTTCCTCTCTGTTTCTCTCTCCAGGTCTGCTTCTCCCACTCACAATGCCTTTCTGTCTCTGTATCAATTCCGGGTCTTTATTTTCTCTCTTCCCCCTCTCGATTCAGGCTTCCTTCTCTGTCTCTCTGAGTCTATTTCTCTCTGTCCCTCCCTGAGTCTCTCCTGTGTCTACCTTCTCTCTCCCCGTGTTTCTCTATGTGCCTCAGTATCCTTCTGTCTCATGTTTCTCCCTCCATCCTTCCACCTCCGAGCCGGCCTCCGTCTCTTTTTTCTGTGTGTTTCTCTCCCGACCTCTCTCCGTCCATCTCTGCCCTTCCGCCTGGGTCTCTCTTCTGTGTGGGTTTGTGTCTCCGCATCTCCCTGCGCCCCCGCCCCGCCCCCCACCCCGAGCCTCCCCGCCCCGCCGCTGGGCCTGGGGATCGTCACTCAGCGGCCCTGCCTGATCCAGCGCGGGCCCCTTTGTTCGCAGCTCCCTCCTCCTACACTCCCCCCACCCCCGCATCGTCCTCCAGGCCCTGCTTTCCCTTCCTCCTTCCCAGGCCCGACAAGCTGGGCCATCTCTCCAGCCCACGATGTGGAGAAATGCGCAGCCGCGCCGCAAGCGCCAGGGCAAAGGGAGGCTGAGGCTGAACGTCAGAGCTGGACCACCCCGACGACACCTCGGCTGGGGCCATTAAGGAAACACCCCACCACTACTCCCTCCACCCCACTATCCCTCCCCCATGCGGCGCAGGGGGGCTGGGAAGGGCCTGGTTCCAGGCCCTCGGAGGCGGGACCCCCATCCCTGACCCCATCCCTGACTCCGAGTGGCCTTGGCCAAGTAGTGCCCCTCTCTGGGTCTGTAAAATAATGCCCAAGGCCCCCTCTCTTACTGGAGGCACAATGGTTTTATCCACCACCGTCTGCCCCATGCCTCCAGCCCCCAGTGGGGTGCCTGGTCCCCCGTGTGGTTGGTGCATTGACTGAACCTGCATCCCAGGAACCTCCAACCAGCTGGGCCCTCAGGCTGCCCTCCTCTGCTGCCCTGGGCACTGGCTCCCACCTCGCACACTTTGTCCTCCCATTTCCTGGAGCAGAATAGGAAAGCCTGAGATTTCTGTAATTTCTCCACTGCCCCAGGGAGTCCCTAGGAATGGAGACACCTCTATAAATCAGCCCCAGAGCATCCGTCAGCACATGTGTGGAGCTGTTGATCCCAGCGTTAAGGGTTACCCCTCGCTGCAGGAACAATCCACTTCCTGGGACTGTTCTGTGCCCCAGGTGTCTTTGGGCGTCTGTGATCATATCAAGGATGGCCCAGCTCGGTGTCAGATTTAGGGCAGGGAGATGGAAGTTTTCTTCTGTCTGTCACATTGCCTGCTCCCTCAACCTCCTCTCTCTGCCCTCTGTTTTTATCTGTCTTTCTCTGTCTCTGGGCCACTTACTGGCTGAGCACCTTGAGCAAGTGTCTTCACCTCTCTGACTCTCCACGTTACACTGTGAATTGCAACACAGCTGGCTCACAGTGCTGCTAGAAAAAGTGTAGCCCTTAAATAACAGCACTAATAATAATAATAGGAGGAGGAAGAGGAGGAAAAGGAGGAAGAGGGTGGGCTGAGCAGGGGTATACCATGTCTATGTGAGCCTAAAACCAGTATTCACATAAGTCAATCTGGTTCGATATATATACAGGCAGTAGCACACAGAGCTTCTTGGTCTTAGAGACCCCCCAGGCCAAGCCTAATTACTCTAGCCAAGACCTTCACCCTCCAGCCCCCACTCCTTGGGCTCACTGGCCCCAAGAACAGGAGGCCTCAGAGGAATCAGAGATGGGGTTATAACCCACTTCTCACGTAGAAGCCCATATACTCCATCGTTGGGCTGGAATCAAGAAGCCTTCGGGGTGCCTGCCAAAGAAAGGGCACTTCTTCAGCGACCCAGGGAGCTTCCCACTGCCACCCCACCCTCCAGAAGTCTGGGGAGCCTGATTTCAGAGAACCCTGGGATTGGAAACTCATTCTGCTTGGCTCTGAATCTGCTTTTTGGTTGTGGCCTAATGAGCATCTAAGAACATTACGATCACCGGCGACTTAGCAATTAAACCGTCTAACCCCTGTACCACCATGATTTTGCAGTTGGAGTAACTGAGGCCCAGAGAGGTTGAGCAACTTGCACAAAGTCACGCAGTAAGTTGAGGACAAAAGGAAAACCCAGGTCTGTCTCTGGTGCTCTCACGCCCCTCCCTTGCTTCCTCCCTCAGGGCTGTTGTCAGCACCCTGGCCTGGAAGGGAGACGGTAAGCCCCAGACCTTGGGGTTCCACCTTTGTTTGCCCTCCTGACTTGATACGGACTGAAAGTCATGCTCCACGCCCTCACCAGGCCTGTTTCCCCATCTGGAGGGTGACTGGACCGACTGTCCTGAGATCCTCTCATTCTGTTTTGAGGTTTGTATCAGAGAAAGTCAGAACCTGCTTCCACCGAAATGCGGCAGATTTACACAAAGTGAGCCCCCCCCAACAGCCGCCCCCCTCCTGGAGCTCTGAAGCCACGACTTTACTGGCACTGTGCCTTTTAAAGCGAATAGTTGAAAGTCCCTACCCATAGGGCTAGTCACGTAAGAAAAGAACCATTTATTATGGAGGGCATAGTAAGTACTCAATAAAGGATGTCTACGCTCATTATTTTTACTCTGATTATCAACCGCTAATCTCTGTTTCCCCCACCTTCAATGTCAAGACCTCCCCCTCCACTTCTGCCCTCAGTCTTCTCCATCACCCTCTCTGTCCTTGGACTACAAAGAGGTAGGGTGAGAGACCGAGGGTGGACAGCCCACAGCTTGTAGACTGGTGCCCCCAGCTAGCCACCCAGAGCCAAGGCTATATACCCTAGTGGTGACTGCCTTTGAAGTCACCATCTTATGTAACCCCCTTGTCCCATCCCCATCTTCCTGTTCGTCCCCAGACCTTGGGGAGGAAAATGCAGCCCAGGGTCAGTAAGCCTGGGATTTCTTTCACGTGGCTGAGGAGAGAACTGGGAAAGGCTCTCCCAGAGGCATGACACTGGTGGTTAGGAGTGCCTTCCCCTGAGTTCAAACCCTGCCTCCAGCGCTTCCTCACGGTGTGACTTTGGGCTGCAACAACGTCTCTGTGCCTTGACTTTACTGTCATGTGTTAAGTACCTAATTCATATAGTCACTGTGAGAAACACTTGTGAGAAATAAATAAGCAAATGGTTTAGAACCATAGCAGGTGGCTTAACAAAGGAAGGGCACTTGTTAGAAGTAGTTAATAATGTTATGTTAAACCCTAAGTATTGACCTTTATTCTTCTGAAGAGGGTTGTTCAAAATAGGATTTGAATCCCAAAAGGGTGGCTGGGAAACTGACCTCAGCCTCAGTTTTCCTCATCTGTGAAGTGGGGATAACACCTCCTTGCCAGGAAACCAGCTGAAAATTGAACCAGGCGATCAATGGAGAGAAGGTGCAAGTTTACATAACCTTATCCGTAATCCCTGTGCGTCTCCACTATCCTCGTTCCCAAAACTTGGAATATGGATTAGGGAATGTTTACACCCACACACCTCATCGTAATCCTTAAGAAGAGGGACCACGGGGGCAGCTATTCGAATGTTTCCCCTCCCTTCCCCCAATTCGTCCTTCCAAACGGTCTGAAGGCGTCTGCTGAAGGGCTCCAATCCACCGGAACTCTCGGGGTAACTGCCTCCGCCTGCCCTCGCGGGTGTAGACCGAGATTTGCGGGGACTGGGAGAGAGGAAGAATGTTTGTGCAGCCTTCAAACGACTTGGCAGGCTGCAAGAGGGGAAAGGCCGCTTCGGGGAGAGTTCACATTGAAATTACACGGAGGGAAGAACGTGCAGATCAGCTCTGAAGCTCATAAAACAGAGCGAGGTGACTGAGAAGAACAAACACGCCTCCAGAAGGAAAATGTAAAAGTTCGTAAAACGCGCTCTTCAAAGCCTGACCGGGAGGGGGTGGGGGGCGCGAGGGAGGGGGTGGGCCGTGGCCGCCGGGCGAGGTCGCTGCCCTCTGGGCTGTTACGAGCGGGGTCTAGGAGGGGGAAATGGGCCCAACCTCCATCTCCTCCCACCGAGGAGGTCAGCGCTCCTCTGGTTCCCTCCTTCGACGAGCTTGGCCCGCTGGAAACGAGAGGGCGTGGGCAGAGTGGTCCGAGCGCGAACCCACGCAGGGCCTGGGGTCTTGGGGAGGACCACCCCCGCCCCCTCAGCTGGATGTCGAGCACGGGGACATAATAGAAGCTCGGTCCTGAAAGGCAGGCAGGGGCTAGAGCACTCGCTCGCTCATTGGATAGTCACTGGAGCTCGGGGCATTGTTTGGACTTTACTCAAAGAACACTTGGGACACAACATCGTAATCCAACTATACTGAAAAAAGAAAAAAGAACACTCGGAAAGCCTACTGAACCCTCCAGGGTCAAGACAGCCCACCTTCAAACCCCTCCTCCCGCTCTCCATCCTCCCATCCTCGCCCTTTCCTTCCACCCGGGAGAAGGCCAAGGTCGACTCCTAAACCCAGGCGGTGCGCCCCGCCCTGCGCTCTGCGCTCCTGGGCTGGGTCCCCGCCGACGCGTCCCGGCTCCCCCGGTCAGGGTCCCCACGCTCAGCCTCCTGTGCAATTCATTCGCCACTACAGACACCCGGGTTATTCGCCGGTTAATTCCCGGACGCTTTAACGAAAAGCCTGGAAGTTAACCTCACGCCCCGCTCGCACTGCCCGATGGCGCGGCAAGTGGAGGATTCTCGGAAAAGATCAACCGCTGCAGCTCCCGAATCCCGGCAGCCCCTGGCCGGCGGGTGCCGAGCTGACGAGAGAGGAACTTTCTATAACCACTTACTGGAGCACAAAGCCGGAAATTGGTCCTGATGCGGGACCCTGTAGCTTCCTACGTGCTTCTACGGCTTCCAGCCTCGGTGGGACCTCGGTGGAACCTCCAACATGGGGAAATTGAGGCTCGGAGAGGTTAGGGTGCCCCCGAGACAGGCTGCCTGGACGAGACGGAGTCGGGCCGAACCCAGGGTTTACACGTTTTAAATCCCAGTTGGGCGCGTTCTGAGACGCCCGCCTGACCTCCCTGAACTGGGTCAGCCCAGGCGTACATCTCGCGGAGGGATTTGGCCTTTGACCCGCGGAGGGATTCGGCCTTTGACCCGCCGATGCCCTGCCGGGGAGAGGTCTGGTGTATTTCCCTGGTCTTCATCCTCCCCGGTTTGCGGGGGGGCCAGTTTCCCCGCTCCTCTCCTCCCCCTCCTATCCCTCCCACCCCCCACTGAGCTTCCTACAGTTTCTTGGCCAAAGCCTCACCTCTAGCAAGGGAATTCAAATTTGCCTCTTCACTCCAAAGCCTGTGCCTGTATTCTTTCTATCAGTGGTTCTGGAACATTAGTGAGCACCACAGTCCCCTGGAGGGCTTGTTAAAACCAGATTGCCGGGGCTTCCCTGGTGGCGCAGTGGTTGAGAGTCTGCCTGCCAATGCAGGGGACACGGGTTCGAGCCCTGGTCTGGGAGGATCCCACATGCTGCGGAGCAGCTGGGCCCGCGAACCACAACTACTGAGCCTGCGCGTCTGGAGCCTGTGCTCCGCAACAAGAGAGGCCGCGACAGTGAGAGGCCAGAGCACTGCGATGAAGAGTGGCCCCCACTCGCCGCAACTAGAGAAAGCCCTCGCACAGAAACGAAGACCCAACTCAGCCATAAATAAATAAATAAATAAAATTTAAAAAAAAAAAAAAAACAGATTGCCAGGGCCCACCCCCAGAGCTCCAGAGGTCTGGTCTGGGGTAAGGCCGGAGAACGTGCATTTCTGACAGGTTTCTGGGTGCTGCTGGCCCCGGAATACATTTTGAGAACAACTGCTGTATATGCCGCGGTGATGCTGAATTCCTCTGTTCATAACGTCTAAATACTGTGCGTCCTCCCAGACTAAAGCCCCTTAAAGGCAAGGAAGCCAGTCTTCTCTGTATATTCCCAGCACTTGCCACAAGGCTCTGCAGACAACAAGTCCCCATAAATATTTGGGCTTAATCATGATTGCTGAATATGTCGCCATTTATAGAGGTTTAGTGCGTGCCTGCTGCTTTTCTGGGCGCCTTAAGAGTAGCAGTTTATTTAATACGAGCAACGACCCGGGAAGGTAAGACACGATCTCCGTTTTACTGATGTAAAAACGGAGCCACAGAATGGGGGTGCCAGGCACTGAGATGGAGAGAAAGGAGACTCAGGGGAAGTCTTCTTCGTGGAAGGCAGGGTCTCCCAAGAATCAGCAATCTCTGTCTTCCTCTCTGCTAAACTGGGGAAACCGTCTTAAAGGGAGGGTTGGGGAAGGACAGGCTCTCCTGGCAGGTGACGGTAAAAAATAGGCAGCATCACCATCAAGGGAAGACCTGGGCCTCCAGAACCGTCACAGCCTAGAATGTGTGCCCCTCACACCCCTAACACCTGCCTGTGGTGTTTTGGCCAATCCATCCACATACCTGAGGCTGGGGGAGACCCAGTGCCCGAAATGCCATACTTTCTGCACTGGAGTCCCCCCATCCCACCCTCTGCCAACCTTTCCGAAGGCTCCAGAATCAGAGCTTCGGGGTCTCAGATTCCGGTGGGTTCCACAGTGTAGGGTCAAGAGAGATACCTGTCCAGCCAGTGGAGGACGGGTGAAGAATCTAGGCCTTTTAGGTACAGCCATAGCCTCACCTGAAAGAAAACTTGTCACCCAGCTGACACAGGGTCAGGGAAGAGCTGAGAGCACCCCTATCTTAAAGCCTCCAGGTAGTTGTGGCGCCCAAGCTCCTGTGTTCAAACTGTATTTTGTCCCTGAGTTCTACACACAGCTCAGTGTTCCTGGGCCACATCGTAAAAAGATTTACAAGATGATGCTAAACTGGCAGTAAAAACAATTAACTTTAATGGCACCTTGGGTGGATGTCTGGGTGGGACTGAGGGAGGGCCCATGCTTCCTCCTTTCCTGACCGGGAAGCCAGGTGAGAGAGAGGACCTGTTTGCTGTCAGGCAGCCCTTTGGGTTCAAAGGTTCAAGGTTAAATCAAAAAGAGGGGGCTTCCCTGGTGGCGCAGTGGTTAAGAATCTGCCTGCCAATGCAGGGGACAAGGGTTCGAGCCCTGGTCCGGGAAGATCCCACATGCCGAGGAGCAACTAAGCCCGTGCGCCACAACTACTGAGCCTGCACTCTAGAGCCCGCGAGCCACAACTGCTGACGTCCATGCGCCTAGAGCCCGTGCTCCGCAACAAGAGAAGCCACCGCAATGAGAAGTCCGCGCACCACCACAAAGACCCAACGCAGCCAAAAATAAATAAATAAATAAAATAAATCAATTTATTAAAAAAAAATCAAAAAGAGGACTGGACTAGGGGGCCGGAGGAGAAGAGTTCACGTCCCACTTGACAGTTCCCAGCTGAGTGATCCTGTACACGCCCCTTAACCACTCTGACACTCAGTCTTCTCATCTATTAAATGGGAATCTGTCGAATGGAAATGTGTGAAAAACCTTTTCAAATGGGAACTTGTAAAAAAAAATAAATAAATAAATACAAGTCTCCTTCTCGGGGTTGGGAGGGTCGCAAATGAGATTTATTTGGAAAGGCGTCCCGTATGCCTGACGTTTGGATGTATGTATTAAGCCTATATGTGAGTGTGCATGCGTAATGAATGTTAGTTTCTGGAGGATCCAGGCTCCCCGGGGCATAAAATGAAGGGGAAAGACCAGGCTACTGCAGAGGCCAGAGCCCCCTGGTGCAGAATCCCAGCTTAACCAGCGTCACTTACATGTAGGTTTCCTGCTAAAATTGACTTGCTTGTCCAGCCAGTGACCTCGGAAGCGACCCCCTGCTCAGGCAGGCTGCAGCCCCAGGCTTTGAAACTGACCTGGATTTCTAGAAAGCTGGCAAGGAAATGAGAGTGGCTAGAGGGCGGGGGGGCCTGGGGGGAGGGTTTCTGCCTCCCATGTGCCCTGCTCCAGTCCGGAAAGCTCTAATTCTGCAGGTCTCCCTGGCCTGCAGACAATTAACTGTCCATTTCAGAGAGACCTGTGTGTCTGTGTGTGGCCCTCTCCACCAACGAGGACCAGGGAGACATGCCCCAGCAGAGGGTCGGCCCAGGGAAGGAAATCGCCCATTGGCCTGTTTCTCTGCTTTGGGAAATCAGTGGGGAAATGCAAGAGGGAAGTTAGGCTCATCCTCTATCCTCCTCTCCCAGGGGCCAGCTCTACATGCTGCAGAAGAGGCTGGCCCTGCCTGAGACCTGCATCCCTCCCTAGGGCCTCCTCAGGTCCCATCCATGAGGCCCCTGGCTCTGCCCCTCTCTGGGTCAGCCCCCTAAGGTCTCATCACCAGACTCATTTGCTCTGGAACGAAACCACTGTCATCAGTCTCAAGGAAGCCATATGACATCAGAGTGTGCACCCTGCCTTCTTCACCACTGGGTGCCTAGTTCCATTTATTTTGCACCCCTCTCCCCCAGCAGACATATTTCCCCCTGCTTATTTCAGGCAGTGTTTAAAAAAACAAAAAAGTTAAAAAGTTGGAATGATGGGGAATTCCTTGGCGGTCCAGTGGTTAGGACTCTGTGCTTTCACTGCCGAGGGCTTGGGTTCAATCCCTGGTTGGGAAACTAAGATCCTGCAAGCCACACGGCACAGCAAAAAAAAAAAAAAAAAACGTGGAGTGATGATCCAGAGTTAAGTGGTGTGATGGTTAATTTTATGTGTCAACTTAACAGGCTAAGGGATGCCCAGAGAGCTGATAAAACATTTCTTCTGGGTGTGTCTATGAGGGTGTTTCTGGAAGAGCTTAACATTTGAATTGGTAGACGGGGTAAAGCAGTTGGCCCTTACCAGTGTGAGTGGGCTTCCTCGAATCCACTGAGAGCCTGAATAGAACAAAAAGGTGGAGAAAGGGCAAATTTGCTCTTTGTTTGAGCTGGGACATCTATCTTCTACTGTCCTTGGGCACTGATACTCCTGATTCTCAGACGTTTGGACTTGGACTGAATTACACCACCATCGTTCCTGATCTCCATTGAATTGGGTTTGATTTCTTGCTGCCAAAAATAAAACTTATAATGGATACACCTGTTCTATCTCACAGAGTGATCTTGATTGGGGTATCCTTAGGGTGGCCTCTTCAATAAACATCCTTTGGCAGAGTTGGTGGGAGTGGGGGATGTCTTTCCTGCAGAAATGCCCTAGTTCTATTTCCCCATTGGGTATCCAGGTTTGATTTTAGGCCTGGATTCTATTCCAGCAAACGATGCAGGCTACTCTAAGTGTAGGTCATAAAAGACCATTCAACTCCCATTTGATTCTCTTGTTCTAGGTGTTCAATCTCAAGATAGTCTTACTTGGAACCCAGTCACCATGATGTGGGGAACCCCAAGCTGCAGGAAGATGCCATGTGGAGCTGTTCCAATCGACTGTCCCAGCTCAGTCCAGCCTTTGAATCATCCAACCCCAGTGCCAGACACATAAGCGAAGCAACCTTAGGTGTTTCCAGGCCCCTAGATGTTCAAATTACTCCCAGCCATTCAGGTCTTCCAAGCTGAGGCCTCAGGCATCATGCAGCAGAAACAGGCCATCCCTACTGTGCCCTTTGTGTCCAAATTCCTGACCCACAGAATTTGGAAGCATAATAAAGCAGTTGTCTTTAGGCCACTAAATTTGGGGTGGTTGGTTATGGAGCAATAGAAAACCATGTAAATGTACAATGCCCTTCACCAGTCTGAGCCTCAGTTTTCCCATCTGCAAAATGTGGATATGAACACCTTCCAAAGGTGATCCTGGGAGTGAATGTGCTCATACAAATAGCAGATGACCAGGCACGTATGCCTATTGGACTTAAGAGGTTAGAACTGTTCAGCTCAGACAGAGGCTGGGAGCATAGGTGGGGCACCCTGAGATTCTCAACACCCAGATTACCTGCTCCCTTTCACCATACCCAGAAAGAACCAAATCAGTGCTTCAGCTAGCTCTCATATCGAAAAAGAAGCCCACAAAATATACACACCCTGCCACCATCAACTTCCCTTTCCATGCCAATCAAAGAATTAATTTCCAGAAAGCAAGACTGCCAACAGCAGAAATAAATCACAACTGGGCAGGAGATGAACATTTTCCAAAGAGAAACAATTTAGCAAAAATCTCTCCCCCCTCCCACCCTCTCCAAACCAATAACAATTCGATTATTCAGCCGCCACTATAAATGATGAAGCAGCCACATGGCATCCCTGAGTGAGGAGGAGGAAAGGAGATGAAGACCAGCCAGAGGGACATACTAAGAAGCCAAGGGAGGTAACCCTCCCCAGGACTGGGGGAAGGAATAACAGCTGTCATCCTCATGGTCATTGGCATAACACTTTGTTACATGAGGCTCTTACATCCATTATTGCATTTGACCCTCTGAGAAAGCTTAAGAGGTTGACTGAGGTGATGTAATCCATCCCCGTTGAACAGATACAGGACATGGCGCTCAGAAAAGCATTCAGCTGTGATAGAAAGAGCACCCAGTTTGGAGGGAGAAGAAGTTGATTTGTCCACTTATTCCATGACTGTTTTCAAAGCCTATTAGGTAGTGGGCACAAGACCAGGTTCTGGGGATACATCAATGAAGACAATAAACCAAAATGCCCATGGAGCTTAGATTTTGATATGAAGAGAACTATAATTTAAAAAAATAAATAAACAGGGAATTCCCTGGCTGTCCAGCGGTTAGGACTCAGCGCTTCCACTGCAGTGGGCAGGGGTTTGATCCCCGGTCGGGGAACTAAGATCCTGCATGCCGCAGGGTGCAGCCAAAAATAAATAAATAAATAAAAATCAACACAATAAGTAAGGGCATTAAATGCTCTTAAAAGGCAAGGAGGGCTATGATAAAAGCAAGTAGAAGGGAAGAAGAATGGGGAGGAAGAGGGCTGTAGTTTTGGATGGGGTGGACCGCAAAGGCCTCCGTGAGAAGGGAGCATATGTGCAAAGGCTTGCAAGATAGGAGGGAATGAGTCTCACAACAGTTTGCTGGGGAAGGAAATAGCCAGGTCAAAGGGCAGAGGTGGGAGCATGCCTGCAGGTTCTAGGACCAGCAAGGACATCAGTGTAGCAGAAGCAAGGAGAAAGGGAGGAGTAGACAAGGAGGTCAGAGAGGTAAGAAGGGGCCCACTCAGGCCAATGTAAGGACTTTGGTGTTTACTGTAAATGAGGTGGGAGCCATGGCAGGATTTAGAGCAGAGGAGGGACCTGACCTGACAGAGGCTTTAGGAGGATCCCTCCAGCTATTGTTGAAAACAGCCTATAGCAGGCAGACTAGCTAAGAGGCTACTGTGGCAACCCGGGTGAGGGTGATAGTGGCTTAGACCTCAGTGGCAAAGGCAGATGTGAGAAGAAGGGGTTGGGGACTTCCCTGGCAGTCCAGTGGTTAAGACTCCATGCTTCCACTGCAGGGGGCACGGGTTCGATCCCTGGTGGGGGAACTAAGATCCCACATGCCACACAGCCAAAAAAAGAGAAGGAGGAGGAGGAGAAGGAGAGGAGGAGAAGAAGAAGAAGTAGTTGGACTAAGAATGTATTTTTTAAGATAGGTCAATAGGACCTCTGCCTGCTATGTCCCAGCATCTAGAACAGTGTCTAGCACCTGGTAGATGTTCAATAAATAGTTGTGGAATGAATAAATTGGGCTGTTGGAAAAGGTCTCTTAAAGGAGATGAGCTCAAAAGCTGAGGTTTAAAGGATGAGTAAGACACGAATAAAGAAAAGGGACAGGGGATCTAGGAAGAGGGCGGCCCCAGTGATTCTTGCCTCCTGGTATTCACACCATGTAGAGTCTCCTCCCACATCAGATAGGGCCAACCTGAACAGCGAATAGGATATGCAGAAAGGATGGAGTGTGTCTTCCAAGGGTAGGTCATAAAAGACATTGTAGCTTCTGTGTCGCTCCCTCTTGAGTCTCTCACCCAGGAGGAAGCTGGCCTGTTGTCATAAAGACACACAAGCAGCCCATAGAGAGTCCTTGGAGGGAAACCGAGGCCTCCAGCCAACAGCCAGTACCAATTTATCATTTGTGTGAATGAGCCATCTTGCAATTGCACCCTATGGCCCCAGTCAAGCCTTCTGATGACTGCAGCTCCAGCCAACATCATAACTGCAACTTCATGAGATCTTGAGCCAGATCTATCCAGCTAAGCCATGTCCAGATTACTGACCCAGCCTTAAGTTTGGGGTAATTTATTACACAGCAGTAGCTAACTGATACAATGCCCATATCTGAGGGGAAAAAAGAGACCAGGATGGCTTTACCTTTATGTATGTGGGAAAGAGAAGCAGGAGATAAGGACCAAGGACTTAGCAAAGACCAAATTGTGGAAAGCCTTGCTGGGCACATGGAGGGGTTTAAATTGTACTTTAATTGCCCTGGGAAGTTATGGGAGAATTTTTTTGTAGGGGAATAACATGACCTAGATTTACACTCTCAAGATCCCTGTGGCTGGTATTCTGAGAATTGAGAGGAGAGAAGCACAAGGAGAAACCAGGAAACCACAGGGAAGCCAATTCCACCACTTACTAGGTGAGTCACCTTGAGCAAGCTTATCTCTACACCTCAGTCTCCTCATCTGTTAAATGGGTATCATGGTCCCTAGACTTAGTAGCAAAGATTATGAGATGATATATGACAGGTGCTTCCAGGGGTGCAATACGTGTTCTGCAAATCTCAATTCATCCCTGTCCCCTGCCCCTCCTGTAAAAACAAATTCCCTCAGGTACCCCCAAACCATAGAATTTGTGTTCGAGTCCTAGGAACTGACAGATTACAGAACAATCAACAAGCTCAGCCATCACTGCCACACTGGGTGCCTTCTGAGTGTCCGGCACCGTGCCAACCTCTCTCCCTGTGCTATCTCATCCATCCTCCCTGTCACGCTCTGAGGCCAGTAATTACTATCACGGCATTAACTTCAGAGCCTCTGTGCTCTTAGATTCCCATGATGTCACATCACAAAGCAGGTCTCAGCTGTCACTTCCGGTCCCCTAGCAAAGAGGCCACAGAGACTGTAAGGACTGGAGGAAATCCTGGTCTTGATACAGAATTCTGCCCCTTGAGTGGACACTGGAAAAAGAAGATCCTGCCTCAGTGACCTGTCTGAGCTGGAGCTCATCACCTCCTCACTCTGATGTCCCCAGCTGGACTTATCTGTCCTGCCAAAGGCAGTGAAGAAGAGTGGGGAAAAGCACAGCATCTAGAACAGTACACGTGGATCCAAAGCCCAGCTTTGCCACTTGCTAGCATGTGTGACTCGAGGGAAGTTGTGCAATCTCTCAATGCCTCATTCTCCCCATCTGTAAAATGGGGGTAATGGCTGCACCCCCCCTTTTTAGGGCGGACCTAAGGAAGAAGTTATTTGTATTTGCAAGATGCTTGGGCCTGACAGCCGCTGCTCTGCTGATAAGCTGGCCCAGCCTCCCGTTTGCCTCCCTTCCCCCAGCCCATTGTAGGTAGTCAGTAAAGGGTTTACCCCAGCCCGGCAGGACCTGGGCCTCCATCCCGGTCCTGCCATTTCCTAGGTGGGTGGCCTTGGGCAAGTTCAATCTCTAAGCCTCTGTTTCTTGATCCATCAGAAGGCATGGGAATACCCACCCCCCAAAGCTCTGTGAAAGTTAGAAACCGAATATATCAAGAGCTCATCGCAGTGCACAGCACATGGAAAGTATCCGATGATATATGAATTCCATCATTTTTTATTTTGTGCTTCTCCAACTTGGTGAAAGAGTATCCACTTTAGGGCCTCTCTGTTGTTTTCTCTGATACACATTGTCTGTCTTCCGTGATGGAAGAAAAAGAGGAGGAGTAGGAGATAAAGGAGAGGAAAAAGAACGACCAATCCCTGTGTGCCTAATAGGCGTCTGGCATTGTTCTAAGTGCTATACATGGACATTCTATTCGATTCTCGTTATAATCCCCCATTTTACAGATGATAAGACTGAGACCCAGAGAGGTCACAGGACATCCTCAAAGTCACACAGCTGGGAAATAATAAAATCAACAGATTAAGCGAATAAACACTACCTTTAAAATAAGACTCCCATTAAAGGGGGACTGGAGAGTGGCTGGAAGACACACACGCTCCAAATTCCTCTCCAAGTGCGACAGCGACACACTTGAGCCTATCTGGGTGCTGACAGGTCGAGAGAGTGTTTTGTGCAGGGCTTGGTGAGCACGCAGCGGTTCCAGGAAATTCCCAGCGCATCTACTAAAAGGCACCCAAGAGTCCCCTTTCTTTGAGGAAAACAGTCTCAAGGTCACTGGATGTGTTTGTCCCAATCGGAGGGTCGAAGAGGACAGGGGTGGGGTCAAGTCTGTGCTGCTTATTCTCTACCCCCTGCCCCTCCACACACACAGATCCACACTCCATCTTGTCTGCTCTGCCCGGTACCCAGGGAGTGACCCCTGCAGATACATCACCAGCTCCTTGCCCTCTCACTTTTGGTTACGCTCAGCTTCTGGGCAGCACAGGCAGCAGCTAGGAGGGAGAGTGGATTAAGAGGTCCTATCGGGGTGTCTATTCCCTGCCCCTCCCTGAAAGTGACCCGCTGTGACTGGGGCTCACGCTGGAAAGCCCAGCTCCACGTTCCAGCCCTTGCTGGCTCCATACACCTCCGCCTGGTCCCTGCAACCCTAAGGGGGGTGACAGCTCCCACTGTTGCTGGCCCCAGAGAATTTTAACATCCTTTGTTGGTCTCCTTAACCCTGCTCACCACCACCACCACCCCCTGCCATAAATAACCCTTGTATTGAACTCCTCCTGGTTGAATTGTCTGGAATGAAATCTGTTTCCTACGAGGACCTTGCCTAATCTAAAGTCAGGGGTGGAACTAATCAGAAGGGAGATCCTGGTTTCTAATTGTCTCTCCAAAACCTATCGCAGGTGAAGGTAAAGTAGAAGAAGTCAAAAGATCTTTCATGGCCTCAGACACCGCCTCTCTCCAGCTCTCTTCAGACAAGCTCAGGCCAGTGTAAAGAACGGACTAAATCTGGTTGCTGTATCCAGAAGGACCTTAGATCAAATCTTGCCTCTGTCACAGCCTGGCTATGAGGCCTTGGACATGCCACTTAACTTCCCTGAGCCTCAATTTGCTCATCTGTACAATGGGAATAATGTCCACCTCATAGGATTGTTGAATGGACGGGATAGCAGATGGAAAGCAAATCACATAGTACCTAGTACCATCATAGGTGCTCAGTAAATTCCTGGTCTCCTTCTCATCTCCTTTCTCTAACTTCCCTCTTCCTTTACCTAAATTCCTCTCCTTGACCCAATCAGTAAGGAGGCAAGGAAAAAAAAAAAAAAAAAACCATCATCACATCAACACCTTAGGATTGCGTCATGGCCCATGAAGAACTTCCAGGGCTGCTGTTTCATTCCTTTAGGCAAGTTGAAACTCTTAAGAGGTGAAAGGACGCAGCTTACCAGTGTCTCCAGCCCACTGGCTCAAGAGCATGCTCGAAGACATCAGCATTTAGATCAAAAAGCCAGAAAACTCAGGATTTCTAGAACCCAGAAAAACCTCAAGCACCCACTCTGATCAGTTACTCATGGCTCTGAAATAAACCACCCACAATGTAAAGGCTTCAAAGGATCACGGTATATTATTTCTGGTGGGTGGGCTGGGGGTGAAGAGTCTGATACCTCCTCCATACCTCTGGAGCTTGGCAGCAACAGCCAAAGGCTGAGACCTTGTCTCCTTCACACGTGTTCTCAAAAGTCAGGAGTCCAGCTGTAACTTCTTTCCCTGGCACCTGGACCACAACACGGTGAGAACAGAACTCGTTGAAGGCCCACCCTCAGATGCATGTGGCATCATGTTTACCACATCCTATTGGTCAAAGCAAGTCACAGGATCAGCCCAGGTCCAAGGGGAGTGGGAGGAGCGGCAAAAGCAGTGCAAAGGACTGTGGGAGGAATTTTTGCGAACGTCCTTTGGACGTTGGAGGATTTTTGTGAAATCCACCAATCCATCTTCCGGTCCTCCAACAAGGCTGGCATCCCAGCTTTGCTATCCCTCACTGGTAGCTTCAGTTCACTGGAAAGTCTCATCTCAGATTTATGCACCTCTGAAGGCCGTGAAGAATTCATCACTATGACTCATATGGGTAACGTGGCAGTTCAGCCTACAGTCTAAGCTCAGTCCACCCTCATCATGACACGACAAACTCGGTGCTTCTCCGTAACTCAGGTTCAACTTCCAGGCAAACAGGCTTTTGAGTCAGGAACTATATAGCTCTCTCCATTTGTAGATGAGGAAACTACAACCCGGAGAGGTTGAGTGACTTCCCTCAGATGACACAGAGAAAAAGAGAAATTGAACCCAGGCCAGCTCCAGGGTCTAATCTCTTTCTCTCCTCCCTTTAAGCACTTGAGAGTCAGGAAATCACAGTTCTAACTCTGCTTCTCCCATGGGGAGGGAGCCTCGCTTTCCCCCATCTGCTGGTGAAGTTGGTCCTCGCCTCCCCACACCTTTCTCCCAGGTGTGCTGTGAGCACTAATGAGTTAACGTGTCTAAGAGCCTACAGAACCTCGCATGAGATATAATTACAGAGAATTACCATCCACGGTCTTCTGGGAAGGATTTTGTCACGGAGTAGGTAAATAAATTATATCCTGTGGTTCACCCTTCCCACGGGCTGATTAACTCTTCCAGAGAACGTTCCCCAGTGGTTGAGGTGATGGAGCCCCTTGGCAGCCCAACCTCCCACAACATGGGGCTCCCTTCTGTCTCCAAAGACACCCTGGGTGGCTCTCAGCCTAGAAACACATCTCCTCTCCGATCTGATTCTTCTCAGGGTGAATCCAAACCCCGTGTTGGAAGCCCACGTGGGTCCCTCCAGCTCCAGCCCCAGGTGAGCAGGGTTCTAAGAGTTAACTAACCATCCTCTGCAGAATTCCTGGGTAAATACCATCCAGGCTGCCAGATTTATTGCCTTTTAATGTCTCTCGTGTGGTTCCATTAGCCCTTCCTTCTGATACCTCTATCTTTTCCATCTGACTTCTCTCCACCCATACTCCATAACCCCGGGTTATGGATTTTCCCATTAACTCCTGCACTGAGGTCTGGGCATAAAAAAAATCAATGGGCTCCCCCACTTACCCACACCCCTCCCCCCCACACCCCGGCATCCAAATATTTACTTAGATCCTCCTTATCTTTTCCCGAGCATCTCACTGCTTCTCTCATTTTCTCCCACAAGCTGCCAATCTCTCCTCTCCCGCTTCTGAGAACTTCTCAGGAGAGCCATGACCACTCGTTAAATTGACCTCTAACTAGGCTGAGTCATCAGCCCCTGCCCTGAACCCCTTTTTTTTGTTTGTTTCAGTTTAGCCAATGCATGCCCTGAGCTACTGTCCCTAACCTAGCTCGCACCGGTTCCACGGCCGGCCACTGACCTCCGTTATGTAAAACCTTCCGTGATTTGCCTTCGCTGGAGAACACCGCCCTAACTGCTAAGCCCAGAGTTCCACAGGCTGCTGCAGGATTGTCTAATGGCACTAACCTGTCACTTCCTCCCCTTGTGACCTTGGGTAAGTTACTCGACCTCTCTGTGCTTTAGTTTCCTGATCTGTAAAACAGGTGGATGACAGTACCAACTTCCTTGATGGTGGAGGTGGGTGAGGCTAGGATTAGACTTGTGCTATGCGTCCAGTGTTTGACGCAGCACAGGGTAAGTCCTCGACTTATCTTAAGGCTCAATAAATATTAATCCTCATTATTTGCCAACCAGCCAGGCACTCACACCCTCACCCTTCCGGGTTCATACCATCAAACAATTTGCCGTCCTCTAAACATTTTCATGCCCCTATCCACCTTTCTGTGTGCTATTCCCTCCATCTTGAATATATCTCTTCGCCTTCAATCTGACCTGGAGAATTCAGCTCACCTATACGGTCCAGTTCAAAAGTGTCCTCCAAGCAAAGCATTCCTCAATGACCCCAGAGTTCATCATTCCCTCCTTCAAATCTCCACAGCTTTTCATGTTCTGACACTAGAACCTTCAAGACTCAGCCCAAGGATCACTCACTCTAGAAGTCTTCCCTGGCACTGTGTAGCAGACTCCAAGGGCCTGGCATGTACTTGAATGAATGAATGGTGAATGCAACCAACTCAATCTTATTTTCAGTCACCTTTGTTAATGTGCTGTTATGTACATATTTTTCTTTATTTGTTTCATGTCTTTATTCTTTCCTTCTGTATTGGCCTTTTAGACCATTAAGCTGTTTGTCTTAGACTTAAAATATTTTTAACCTGGAGAAATTGTGTTCAACCCCTTCGTTCATTGATTCATTCAACAAAATGTACTGAGTGTCTACTACATGCCTGGAAAGGCTCTGTGCTAGGAACTGGGGATACAGTGTGAATCAAACAAAAGGGTTCCTGAGCTCACAGAGCCTTAGGGAGGAAGACAGATAACGATTGAATCATCCCATAAAGGTACAACTCTGATAAGTGCCATGAAGGGTATAGAATAGAGGGTTTATACCTAACCTGCAGGGTCAGAAAAGGCTTCTCAAGAGAAGTGAGCTTTGAGCTGAGATCTGAAGGATGAGTAGGAGTTACTCAGGTGATGAGGGGAACACCCAGGGCCTGTGGAAGAGGAAGTGTGGCAAGAAGAAGTGGTGAAAATCAGAGTATCTTGTATCAGTCAGCTACTGCTGTGAAACAAGCAACCACAAAAACCTCAGTGACATCACCAAGAAGCATTGGTTTCTCATGTGTTTTCAGATTGGATGATCTTGGCTGGACTCAGCTAGGCTTCTCAACTTCAAGCTGCCAGTTTGACAGGGCTTAGCTCCCAAACATAGGTTGTGGTCCAGTTGGCTCCATTCATGTGTGTTCACTCTGGGTGGGAGCCAGGCTGAAGGGGCAACAGCTATTCAGGGAAAGCTCTTCAATCAGTGGTAACTGACACACAAGAGGACAAGTGGAAACATGCAATGCCTCTTAAGCCCTGGGGTCAGAATTACCCGCTGTCATTTCTGCCCACTTCTTTTTTTTATTATTAATTTTTATTGGAGTATAGTTGCTTTACAATGTTGTGTTAGTTTCTATTGTACAGTGAAGTGAATCAGCTCTACATATACATATATCCCCTCTCTTTTGGATTTCCTTCCCATTTAGGTCACCACAGAACATTGAGTTCCCTGTGCTATACAGTCGGTTCTCATTAGTTATCTGTTTTATACATAGTAGTGTATGTATGTCAATCCCAATCTCCCAGTTCATTGCACCCTCCCCCCACACCTTGGTATCCATATGTTTGTTCTCTACGTCTATGTCTCTATTTCTGCTTTGCAAATAAGTTCATCTGTACCATTTTTCTAGATTCCACATATAAGCAATATTATACAATATTCGTTTTTCTTTTTCTGACCTACTTCAGTCTGTATGACAGTCTCTAGGTCAATCCATGTCTCTGAAAATGGCACAATTTCATTCCTTTTTATCATTTCTACCCGCTTTTGATTGGCTGAGGCAGGTCACATGACCAAGCCCAAGGACCAAGTTCAGGGAAGTTACCTTAATCTTAGATGAGTGAAACCACCAAGACACAAGGCAAAGAGCATGGATACAGGGGTGTGAAGGTTTGGGGTTCAATAATTCAATCTACCACAAGGAAAGAGCAGAAAATAATGACTGAGAACTTGAGACAAATTGAGGTGGAGAAGACCTCGTGGGTCTATTGAAAATTTTTGGTCTCTCTCGTAAGAACAATGGAAAGCTATTGGAAATATATGTAGCATGACAGTGATTTGGACTCTGAAGTCATCCTCTGGCTGCTGTAAGGAAGCAGATTGGACAAGGACACGAAATGATAAAAATTCCACATGTCTGATAGCTTTCAATCCTGCGTGCGTTTGAATGTGTGTGAGTGTGTGTTTATGCCGCTACATTTACACACCCAGTTCTTTCTCGGAGAGGTGATGCCCTAGGATTTATCACTGCACACATCTGAAGAGCAGCTTATCTGTACATTGACTGGTACAGCAACTCTACTGCTCCATCTCTCAAGCTCCCTGAGATTCACACTTTTACGGCAGGGAGAGCAGGAAGATTTCCACATGTTTTACAAGTGTCCATTTATTTCACTCCCAAGAGGTGTCTCCCTTATTGTTGTAATCACCATCATAACAATACCAGTTTCCAAACATTCTGTACTTTAAGTTTGCAGAGGATTTTATCCACGGGCCCCAGGAGATAGGACAGGAAGCTTCAGCCCCGTTTGATAGATGCTGAGGGTTGGAGAGGTTGTCTGGCCGACTTGTTCACAATATCAGGAATAGATGAATCTGAAGCCAGTTATCTGCACTCAAAACCCATAGCTAGCTTTTCAGCCAGTTCCCCTGTCTGACCTGGTCATGATATTCCGATCAGTAAGTCCAGCCAATGCTGTTTTTCTAAGACTGTTTGACCAGATGGGGCAGCAACTACCCTAAGAGGTAGGTTCAGAAACGGGGCTATACCCAAGTCCCGGGGTTCCTCCAAACACCTACAAACATTCCTGAAAGCCCCTGGCTTCCCTCAGTCAAGAGAAACATCCATCTGAAGGGTAATTAGCCAGAAAAACCTGTTTGCCAGCAAAATTTCACCATTTTCACAAAGATACAGAAAGAGAGGGGCTGTGTGATTTGAACAGCCATCAGCCTGAGTGGCAAGGAATACAGTCTGACTTTCTTGCATCACTACGGAACCACACTTCAGACTCAATGGCTTAAGTCTGCACTCGGCCACCGTGGGGAGGAAACATGGTGGGGAGAAAGGATCACACATTGTCGAACACAGAAAACAAGCGTGCACAGCAGGACTGCAAGTTTGCAAGGCTGGAGTGAAACCTCAAGCTGTTTCCCTCTTGTCAGCCTCTTTGAATGTGAGGGCAAGATTTACTGCTAGCATTGGAAGATGGCTTTTTACAGCCATCGCAAATGGATTGGAGACGGCAGAGTAGTAGACTGCCCTGACCACGGAGGGACCGTAGAAGGCTCTTTTAAAGACCTATCCAACATCACGGACACAATAAAGTGGCGTTCCTTGCCAGCGAAGAGCACGGAGGATTCGGCTGGAAACTTTGGGGGCCAACACCCTTACACACATAGACAAATTGCTGAGGGTTTCAAGATGTAAATGTTTTCAGTACACTTGCTCAGCCTGGCAGTTTCTGTCTATTTAGCAAGATCTGTCTGCAGTGTAGGCAAAAGTCTTGAGGTCCAGTTGATGGGGGACTGCATTTATTATTGATAAAGGTGAAGGAAAAATGGCTTGTGTCTGGGTAGCACCTGGCCCAACGGATTTACTGTTTACATAGCAGATATTTGTAATTTACCCCGAGCTGCCACATGCTACTATTTCCCTGTGGATTGCCCATTTTTGTCTAGCTTAGTCTCTCTTTTTTGATAGGCTGGTTCCTTACATGTTGAATGAAATATAAATTATTAAAAGACATTCCATGTATATTAATTTATTTAAAAAGGAATCCTGAAAAAATATATTCTGGCATGAATAATATATTTCACAAAACAAAAGAAAGTGACGCATCAGTCAAAACTATACATACACTTATATATATATATATATATACACACACGTATATTAATATAACTAGGATACATGTTGTTACCATGGTGACTTATGAGGAGAGGAAGTAGGAGAGAGTTATAGGAGAGAGAATTACTTTTCACCCTACCATTTTGTACTTCTTACATTTGATACCCTGTACATATACACACAACCTACTCAAAAGGAAACAATACTTTTATTTATTGTAACGATATGTATGGGGGAACAAAAGGAAAGTGATTATTATTAGAATTGTTATTAAGTTTTTCTCTAGATTTCAGATTTATCCCATGAACATATATTTTTTTAATGTGCTTCTTTGCTTCTTTATTAATGGGTAATACATCCATAAATGACACACTTCCAAATAGTTTACAGTTGAAAGTAGATTCACCTCCAGTTCTGGTTTCCAAGTTCAATTCCCCGTAGGAAACCAGTGTCTCTAGAGAAATATTTATGTGAACATAATAGTGAGGGTTTTATTTGGAACATGGGTCCGGTGTCAGCTTGGGAAATATGGTGATGAGAATATATATGAAAAGGGGTATACGTGTGTGAGGAGGTGAGGGTGAGATTTGTAAAGGCTCAGGCCTGAGGATCTGTACACCCGGGGCAGCCCCGCCATCACCACTGACGCACCTTCAGGCTCAGCTCTGCTGGGGACCAAGCCCCATTGCTCTGGAACCCAGGACAAAGGCAAGCTGAGCTGGTCCCCAGCGTATGGAGGGCGGCTGGGCGTGAGAGGGTTTGCCTGGGAGGGAACCCAAGACTGAACAGCCTCCAGTGTCTTCCTTCTGGTTTCTTTTTTTTCCTTCCCCCTCTATAAACAAGTGATTAATGCCTTGCAAAAAGGCACAGACACACCTTCCCCTCCGCAAGGGAGCCCCTGCCAGATTCCCTAGCCTTAATTCTGCTGTGAACACTCATGGGGGGGAGGGGTGAAGAATAAATCCCCTCCTTCAGGAAGCAGACCTGAGGGCAATGTGGTTTGTTTAAAATCTCCCGTTGGCTCTGATGGAGTGAGTACTTTAAAATGAAAAGTGAAAAAAAACAAAAACAAAAACAATTCGCCTTTCCCTGAAGCAGCTTCCGGTTTGTAAACCTCTCTGCACAGGACCCTCCCAAATGGACCCAGCTGTGGCAGAATCTTCCTTTCCTTCTCCCAGCACCGGTGAACAGTTGGGAGGTGCGGGGGGGTGGGTAGGGGGGAGAGAGAGGGGGTCCAATGGATCAACATTTTCAGAGAGTTTCACAGGCTCCTTTTTCATTTGGTTCGCAAGAGGCATCCTGACTGAATTAAGAAATAAATTCCTTACACCTGAAACTAACACAATATTGTAAATCAACTATAATCCCATAAAAATTTTTTTAAAAGAAAGAGAAGAAAGAAATTCCTGATGATGTTGTGGACACCCCTGGATTAGAAACGGGCTGACCACCGAGTACAGGAAGAAATTCCCGGCACATTTGTTTGTAAAGGTTATCGCTTTTAATTTCCAGTTGAGTGCAGTTCAATTATGTATCATATGTCAAATTCAACAGAAGAGATATATCATTTAGAAGCATGAAAATTTAGATAGTGGACGATGTCTACTCAAGCCTTAGCGTTTAGTGATGTGGTGTCCTCTCGAGAAATTTGGGAGTATTTCACATAATAAATGAAGACGAAATGAAAGAAATGAAATATCACTGTTGTGCAAACCCCTAATGAAATAATGGATCCATCCTAAAGACAGTCACCAGCAGCTACTCATAAACCAAGAAGAAAGACAAGTGATATTGCAAGTCTTTTGATGGAAGTACACACCACCAGGAATTCCCTGGCGGTCCAGTGGTTAGGACTCCACGCTTCCACTGCAGGGGGCACGGGTGCAATCCCTGGTCAGGGAGATCCCACAAGCCGCACAGCGCGGCCAAAAATAAATAAATAAATAAAAAGTAAAAGTTTAAAAAAAAAAAAAAAGGAGTACATACCGTCATCCATGAAGCCGATTTGCCAAAAGAATCAACTCTGAAGCTCATCAAACATCTCTGTCTAACCACTAGTCTATAGGAAATACAAGGGACAGAGAAACACAATAAATGATACTACAGGGTTGCAAATGGCAACAGCCAGAATGATTCCATTATTTCTATTTATAATTTTTTCAGGGAAAAAAAATGGGAAGTGGATGTAAGAGATACATAATCAAAGACAATGTAGACACATTGCCTGTAACCTAACTGGAACAAACCAACTGTGATAAAATAAGAAGAATGAGACGACTGGGAACTACTGAGTACTAACTGGGTATTTCATAAGATTACCCAGTCATTGCTTTTGGGGTGTGTGTGTGATAACAGTCTTGTAGTTGTTTTTTAAAATTTTTATTCTTATTTTTTGGAGACACACACCGAAGTATTTACAAATGAAATGATATGGTGTCTGCATTTGCATTAAAACAATCCAGTGAGGGTACGTAAATGAAACAAGATGGGCCATGAGTTGATAATTATTGAAGTGGTGGTGGGTATATGGGAATTCCTTCTACCAATTGCTGTACTCTTTTATGTTGCAAATGTTTCAGTAAAAAAAAGTTTGGAGGGAATTCCCTGGTGGTCCAGTGTTTAGGACTCTGCACTTCCACTGCAGGGAGCGTGGGTTCTATCCCTGGTCAGGGAACTAAGATCCCACAAGCTGAGCAGCATGGCCAAATTAAAAAGAAAAAAAAAAAAGTTTGGAGACCACTAGCCCAGACCATGAAAACCAACAGACATATGACCCTTACTCTAACCAAATGGTGCCAAGGAGCAGGTTGGCTGAGGAGGAGTGAAGAAATCTAATATTTATTGCGTGCAAATTCTGTGCCAAGCATTAGAATAAATTCTCTCTCCTGAGTGATTTTGTCTTTCCTGTTCATCAATTATGGGCAACCGATCTGCTTGGCTCCATTTTATAGATGAGGAAACTGAGGCCCAGAGAACCAAAGTGACTTGCCATATGATGCCAAGACAAGATTAGGCGCTGATGAGCTAGGACATCTAGCCATTAGGATTTATTTTTCTTTGTGATCTTGGACAATTACTTTTCCTCTCTGGGCCTCAGTTTCCCCAGTCTTAGAAGACTGAGCTAATGACTCATAGGGTAAAGTTTACTCTTTGGTTTTCTTCTGCCACTCCTCCATGACCTTCCTGTTTCTTCCTTTCTTCTGTCTTCCCAGGAATGTGTCAGAGGCAACCTGGTATGGAAGAAAGAGAAATTGAGTCCTGGGTTCAAATTCTAATTCTGCCTTATGCAGACCTTGGTAAGTCACTTAACCTCTCTGAGCCTCACCTTCCCGAACAATAAAATAGGGACGAAAATAAGAACTACCTAGAATGATGGAGACGATGGACAAAGAGTGCCCAGCTCAGAATCCAGGATTGTGTTCAAGTAAAGGTGGGTCTCCTGCACCTGTCTTCTCTCTCACACTTCCTTTAAAAATGAAGCCCCCAGGAATTCCCTGGCAGTGCAGTGGTTAGGACTCCGAGCTTCCACTGCAGGGGGCACGGGTTCGATCCCTGTTCGGGGAACTAAGATCCCGCATGCTGCGTGTGCGGTGTGGCCAAAAAAAATAAATAAAAATAAAATAAAATAATAAAAAATAAAATAAAAATGAAGCCCCCCCCATCTGCTGTTCACAACTCCCTTTTCTGATTTATTTTTTCCCATATGACTCATCACCACTAAACATTTATTTTTCCTCTTTATTTTGTTTCTCATTAGTCTCTCCCACATTAGAAGGTCCTTGGGGACAATTATTTTTATGTGCTAGGCTCGCTGCTATATCCTTAGCCCTAGATGCATATGGGCCCTTGGTAAATATTTGCTAAGGAATGAATGAGTTAAATGAATGGATATTAGAGCCTGTAATGGGACCTTTAGATAAGGTCCACTGCAAGCCAAGAACAGGGCACAGGTCTTGCACAGAGTAGCTGGTCCATAAATACTTTTGTTCTCCTTTTACTGGGACCCCAGAATCTGCTGAGGTTACCTCATTCAACGTCAAGCTACACTCCATTTACCTGAGGGCATTCTGACAGTTTCCAGCTTTCTTGTTTCTGGTTATCCCCTAAATAAGCCTCCAAGTGCCTGTCCCAGTAGCTCAGAGTTCTTTGCACTGTATTTCACCGAGGACAGTGACAGCTACTGTCCTGGGGCCATTTGCAACTTCCCTGATCACAGAGGTTTGACTAAGTGCTTTGTTTAAAGGCAAAAAATGCATCAGCTCAGTGTCTTAACCCTTACGAAGGGGTTACCCAATGCTAAGGTCGGACTTGTCCACAGACTCTTTGGGGCAAAAGAGCTGTGCAGGAGTTATTGTGTTGGTGGAGAGGAAGGGGCAGCGATCTTTTGTCTAGGTGGGAAAGCTGAGGTTTTAGAGGGGGCAGAGCTGCCTAGAATGTCACCCCAGAGGTGGAGTGTGGGTGTGTTAGGATGGAGGCATTGATGAACACTTTGGGGAGAAAATTCCCTTCTCTGAGCCAAACCATCCCAAGCCAGACCTCGCTCCCCTCTGGGCCTATTGAGAAATATTCCTTGAGATGTTGTTGATAATGTCTTTCCTTTCTTCCTGAGCTCGTGGGATCTGGAGATTGCGCCGCCTTTCAAAGCTATGGCTCTTTCCCAGGAGACCCTTCCTCAGAGACCAAGAGCCCAGTTCATTCCCTCTACACTTCAGGGGTTCTTACCCTGCTGTCCTCCAATGACCTCTTACAGGGGTGTCCCCGAATAGAATTCAGGCATCTGTGAACTTGGATGACTCACAGTGAAATCAGTGTTTTCTTCCATTATGAATATAGGTGACCACCCACGGGAAGACTCACACTGGCTATGACCTGGTCACCAAAAGAATCACAGGTATTTTTATAATCACGTTACAGGTGTAACTGAGATCCCCAAATGTTGTTTTGCTCAACCCGACTTCAAAGGTACAATATCAGAGCCATGGCTAGACTGTGTGATTTAATGTGTTCGTAAGGAGCATATATGTTACTATATATATTTATTTAGTAACTATGTTACTATTATATTTTTAATATTGCTTTTATTTAAAATTGTAATCCTATGTCTTGTAAAAAGAGAATTCCAAGGCGGTATCCACAGGCTTCATGAGATTGCCCAAGGGGTCTGTGGCCCAAAAAGGTGGTGAAGCCATTCTTGGTGATGGAGAAAACAAAGGGAGGGTTTGAGCCATGATTCTCAGGCTCAGGGAAGAGCAGAACCTAGAAACCCCAAATCAGAGCACAGGATGCTTGATGCTGTGGTAGCATTAAAAAGCTCTAGGAAAGCACGCTGAGCAGTGCTCTCCAAAGCATCAAAAAGGGTACGAGGGTGGGAGCTGAACATAGCTTTATATGGAACTAAATCTCTGAGGAAGAGAACCATTCCTCTTTCAACTCTTTTTCGGACCTTTGGACTAAGTCCAGGCTCAGATGAGCGCCCACCTACCTGTCTCCATCACCCTTCTAACAATCACTGCAGCATCAGCAAAGCGAGAGCAAACCTCCAGCTCAGAGCCTTGTCATGTTGCTTTCTTTCCACCGCTCACCATTTTCCGGGTTCCTTCTACTGCTGGGAAGTGAGACACAAGTTTGATTTACGGTATCCAGATAAAGATTTCATTTTCAACAAGTTAGGTGTTTTGAAAAAGTGAGTAGATGTGGACTTCCCTGGCGGTCCAGGGGTTAAGACTCCGTGCTTCCACCGCAGGGGGCACAGGTTCGATCCCTGATCAAGGAACAAAGATCCCGTATAACACACGGTGCCGCCAAAAAAAAAAAAAAAAAAAAAGTGAGTAGATGACTGAAACATATGTTAAGGAAATCACTGTGAAGGTGAAACCAAATTATATAAAAAGATCTCCCTCCCCAGCCACTCCCAATTTTACCAGTAATGGAGTGGAGGCCAGATACTTGCCCAGTGCCTGCTAATTCTCAGGCAAAGTGCCTGGCTTTCCCCTGTGGCTTCTCTGGCAGCCCGTGGCCTGCAATCTGCTCCCTCTCAACCTCCTAGACCTCTGTGGGGCTGAGGGGAGAAAGTCGGAGACTCAAAGTTCCCAGCATGGGTGTCAAACATGCCTTCTGAGTGCCCTGGCTCCAGGGTCCCCCGTCCTGAAGGACCCAGCTGAGTGGGCCTTTCATCGGCCTCTGAGAGGTGGCAACAAGCGTCGGGGCAGAATGCCTGCTGCCCGCTGCCCCCACTTCTGCAGACCTGGCCAAGCGCTGGGAAGACTGGAAGCAAGATTCCAGAGGCATCTGGATATTATCAGTCACTCAACTGTCTGGCCAGTAGGCTGTGGTGGGGCTGGTGGCAGGGGGCAGAAACTGGCTGGAGGGCAGAGTTAGGAATCCCACACAGATTCCTGGGGCCAGACCCAGCTCCCGGCGGGGAGGGAGGAGGGTGGCTGTGATGGACCGGCCGCAAAGCCTGCACCCTGCCCAGCCCTCATTAGGCGGTAGCACCAAAGGGATCAGAAAGTCAAATGATGACATTTACCTGATAGAGGAAACAGACAAGGTGGGAGGGGGTTGGTGGGCAGTGGGGAGTGAGCAGCCCTTGAGGACAGCAACAGGGAAGGGGGGTGGGACGGGGTGGGCAGAGCTTGCCCTCTGGTCCACTTGAAGATTCCTGCTTCAAAACTAACCCTGATGGCTTCCAGACAAGTCGGCACCAAGGGTCATTTCTGGAGGCTGTAAGTGTTGCCAATGGCAGCTGTAAGGACAGGTGTAAATCTGTCCATGCATTCCTCCTCATTCCCCCTCCCAGCTTTCTGCACCTGAAGCAGGTCCCCTCTATAACTACAAGCCCACTCAGGAGGCCTAAACACACAAACACACACACACACACACACACACACACACATCCACACAAGCACGGATGCCCACAGTTAATGCTTGGCCTGCCTTGCGGGGGTACAATTTTTTTTTTTTTTTTTTTTTTTTTTTAGTGCTCCTTTAAAGCAAACTCTATCAGCTGTTTGTTAAAGCAAAGCAAACACAAGCCTTGCAACAAGACCAAGAAGAAGCAGCAGGAGGAGGAGGAAGAAAATGGAAAAGAAATCCTTTTATTTGCTACCATGAAAATGTCCTTTTAAAATACCTTTCTTTTTTTTTTTTTTTAAACATCTTTATTGGAGTATAATTGCTTTACAATGTGTGTTAGTTTCTGCTTTATAACAAAGTGAATCAGTTATACATATACATATGTTCCCATATCTCTTCCCTCTTGCATCTCCCTCCCTCCCACCCTCCCTATCCCACCCCTCTAGGTGGTCACAAAGCACCGAGCTGATCTCCCTGTGCTATGCGCTGCTTCCCACTAGCTATCTATTTTACATTTGGTAGTGTATATATGTCCATGCCACTCTCTCACTTCGTCCCAGCTTACCCTTCCCCCTCCCCGTGTCCTCAAGTCCATTCTCTAGTAGGTCTGTGTCTTTATTCCCGTCTTGCCACTAGGTTCTTCATGACCTTTTGTTTTTTTCCTTAGATTCCATATATATGTGTTAGCATACCGTATTTGTTTTTCTCTTTCTGACTTACTTCACTCTGTAAGACAGACTCTAACTCCATCCACCTCACTACAAATACCTCCATTTCATTTCTTTTTATGGCTGAGTAATATTCCATTGTATATATGTGCCACATCTTCTTTATCCATTCATCCGATGATGGACACAGGTTGCTTCCATGTCCTGGCTATTGTAAATAGAGCTGCAATGAACATTCTGGTACATGACTCTTTTTGAATTATGGTTTTCTCAGGGCATATGCCCAATAGTGGGATTGCTGGGTCGTATGGTAGTTCTATTTTTAGTTTTTTAAGGAACCTCCATACTGTTCTCCATAGTGGCTGTATCAATTTACATTCCCACCAACAGTGCAAGAGTGTTCCCTTTTCTCCACACCCTCTCCAGCATTTATTGTTTCTAGATTTTTTGATGATGGCCATTCTGACCGGTGTGAGACGATATCTCATTGTAGTTTTGATTTGCATTTCTCTAATGATTAATGATGTTGAGCATTCTTTCATGTGTCTGTTGGCAATCTGTATATCTTCTTTGGAGAAATGTCTATTTAGGTCTTCTGCCCATTTCTGGATTGGGTTGTTTGGTTTTTTGTTATTGAGCTGCATGAGCTGCTTGTAAATCTTGGAGATTAATCCTTTGTCAGTTGTTCATTTGCAAATATTTTCTCCCATTCTGAGGGTTGTCTTTTGGTCTTGTTTATGGTTTCCTTTGCTGTGCAAAAGCTTTTAAGTTTCACAGCAATCAGAGAAGAAAAAGAAATAAAAGGAATCCAAATCGGAAAAGAAGAAGTAAAGCTGTCACTGTTTGCAGATGACATGATACTATACATAGAGAATCCTAAAGATGCTACCAGAAAACTACTAGAGCTAATCAAGGAATTTGGTAAAGTAGCAGGATACAAAATTAATGCACAGAAATCTCTTGCATTCCTATACACTAATGATGAAAAATCTGAAAGTGAAATTAAGAAAACACTCCCGGTTACCATTGCAACAAAAAGAATAAAAATATCTAGGAATAAACCTACCTAAGGAGACAAAAGACCTGTATGCAGAAAATTATAAGACACTGATGAAAGAAATTAAAGATGATACAAATAGATGGAGAGATATACCATGTTCTTGGATTGGAAGAATCAACATTGTGAAAATGACTCTACTACCCAAAGCAATCTACAGATTCAATGCAATCCCTATCAGACTACCACTGGCATTTTTCACAGAACTAGAACAAAAAATTTCACAATTTGTATGGAAACACAAAAGACCCCGAATAGCCAAAGCAATCTTGAGAACGAAAAATGGAGCTGGAGGAATCAGGCTCCCTGATTTCAGACTATATTACAAAGCTACAGTAATCAAGACAGTTTGGTACTGGCACAAAAACAGAAATATAGATCAATGGAACAGGATAGAAAGCTCAGAGCTAAACCCATGCACATATGGTCACCTTATCTTTGATAAAGGAGGCAAGTATATACAGTGGAGAAAAGACAGCCTCTTCAATAAGTGGTGCTGGGAAAACTGGACAGGTACATGTAAAAGTATGAAATTAGAACACTCCCTGACACCATACACAAAAATAAACTCAAAATGGATTAAAGACCTAAGTGTAAGGCCAGACACTATCAAACTCTTAGAGGAAAACATAGGCAGAACACTCTATGACATAAATCACAGCAAGATCCTTTTTGACCCAGCTCCTAGAGAAATGGAAATAAAAACACAAATAAACAAATGGGACCTAATGAAACTTAAAAGCTTTTGCACAGTAAAATACCTTTCTTAGCAGACTGGGAGGCCAGTAAGGGAAGAAGCAGGGCCAGAGGGAAGATGAGCCCTGGTTTATTTGAACTAGTTGGAGTGATGCTTCGGGGAGGGGGGAAACGTCACCTTAACCAGGCTCCTCTCTAGTATCTAACCCCCCGCCTCATCTCTCACCACCTTCCCCTGGTTAAACAAAGATCTGCTTTCCCAGGAGTAGCTGGGGACGTTCCCCATCCACGCCCCCCCATCCTCCTCCAGAGGGAGCAGCTAAGAAGTTGCACGCACAGCCCCTCTCCATCTCGCCCAGTGCACTCTGGGAATCTGGAGGACTCTGGCGGGATGTTTCCTCTTCTTGGCCAACTGGACCCTACCAAGCAAACCTTCCTTGTGGGTTTGAGTGGCTATGTGTTGGGGGAGGAGAGAGGCTTCCATGCCAAGCCGATAGCAAAGAGAGAAACGCATTGTCTTTTTCCGCACTGACTCAGAAGCTCTCAGCCACACATTCCCCCACCCCTACCCCAAAGGCCTTGTAGGGGGCCCCTGGAAACCCCTAATGAATGATAACTTATCTCCTAAATTGCTGGTATCTGACGCTTCCTACGGTTTAAAAACCATATTCCCTTAAGGCTGGAGGCTACTTCGGGAACTGGTCAGTTGGAGTAGCTCAATCATGATTTAATGGAGGCATTTATACTGTGCTAGATAATCTTCTAGCAGGTTAAGGAATATGTCGGGAGAGGGGGCCAGGGCTTGTGGCTGGGCTGCCCCAGACCTCACTGGGCTATCATTTCCCCACCATCTCTCTTCTCTCTCCTTTGGGGGCATTCCTTTTCCATGCTCTTTCCTTCTGTCCCACATTTTCCTCTGTCGTTCATTCTCTGTGCTTCTAGTTGCTTTTCTCTTTGTCTCCTGAGTTTATCTCTCTGCCTCTCCCAGTCTCTCCAGGTGGGTAAGGGTCTCTGTCTATCTCTCGGTGTCTGTCTGTCTCCCTCTGTTTTCTCCTTCCTCCCTTCTCCCCAAGTGTCCCCTCTCTCTCTTGCTTTCACTCTCTCCACACTCCCTGTCGTCATCCTTCTCCATCTCTCCGAATTTCCTTTCCCATCACTCCCCTCCCCCACCCGCTCTCAGGCTGGGAAGGAGTGGTCCCGGTGTCCTTGAGGATTGAGGAAGGGGATGGTGGACTCCTGCTGACTACAAATTGGGCAGCTGCAGTCTGGGCCTGAGAGTGTGGGGTCTCAGCGTCGCTGAGAGCCACGAGGCGTTCAGGACCCCTCCGAGGAGCCTGAAATCCCTTCCAGCCCCGGTCACAGGCAGCCCCCTCCCCATTTACAGAGCTCCTTGCCCTGGGGGCTCTGCCCAAGGACGCTCCAGGCACCCAATCACGTTCCTTCATTTTCCACAAGTGCTATTCCCTCAGTAGATCTGACAAACTTTTTTTCTCAGGTCAGGAGATGGAAATGGCCTGGGGCAGATGGGGGGTGGTGGAAAAGGCATTGGAGCCCAAGTCAGGACACCTGGTCTCCAAGTCCTACTGGGACCTGAACTCCAATGCAAGGGGAGGAAGGGAGCACTGTCTCTCTTGGATCACTTGCGGTTTTGAGATCCTGAGATTCGGGAAAGGAGCCCACAGTGGCACTAAGCCTGGATTGGGAGGCTTGAGGAAGGCTCTCACTGTAGGATCAACTTGGGAGGAGGACAAGGAATGGGGCTTCAGGCTGAGCTGGAAACGGCACTGGGTAAGAGAGCAATGCTAATAGAGAGAGGGGTTAATATATGCTAGGTAGTCTTCTAAGAAAAAGAATATGTTCTTAAGGATACCCTAAATATATATAGTATATATTTTTAGTATATATGTGATGTACTAAGTAGATATACACTGAGTCTATACTTTTAGTAAATACATATATAATATATACTAAGTATATACTGATTGTATCTATTATATATAGATAGTTATATAGAGAGAGATGTAGATATATAGATTGTCATATGATATATAGAGAGAGGGACAGAGAGATTAGGGTGCCCAAACAGCTAATGCTTAATGAGCACTTACTATGTGCCAGGGGTTAGACTGAGTGCTGTACACACGTGATCTCATTTACTCCTTGCCTTGGTCCTCTGTGGCAGGACCTATTATCCCCAGTTTTCAGAGGAGGCAACTGAAGCTCAGAAGAGTTAAGGGACTCTTCCAAAGCTCCAAGGCTCTAACAGGGCCCCTTTTAAAGCTCAGTAGGAGGTGTGCCAACACTTTGCTGGAACGCACCTTGTCTGAGGCTGCAAATGTACCAGGGCCAGCAGCAATTACAGTGGAGCGGGCAGCCCCACAGGCAACTAGCCCTCCCCACACCTGAGCACGCACCTGCTGGCTAGGACCTGGATTGTCCTCGCCTCCAGGTAGCCGGGCACACCACGCGGCCAACTGAGCCCCACCTGTCTGTAGGTCGCGCCTGGGGGAGACTGGGGTCGTGGAAGTGGATAACAGCCCTCGGAGAGGGGGAGCGGGAGAGGGCGGGCGGCCGTGGTTCCAGTCTTGACTCCCCTCCACACACGGGAACCGCGGTGCCGCCACCACCCAATCCGTTGGCCATTCCTCCTCTCCCAACTGTTTCGTCTGTCGCTTCTCTGATCTGAAAGGGGCGGAGAAACTGAGGCCCAAAGCAGTTTGCGCCAAACGCTTGCGCCAAGCTCGCCAAGCTCTTGCGTGCGCGCCTGGCAGGGACTTGGCGAGCGGAAACCACAGTCCCTGGCCTCCCGCGAGGGGCAGGAAGCGAATGCCAAGCGCGGCGCGGGCACCTCGGGGCCTTGAGCGAAGCCAAAGTCGGTGAAGCGGACAAAGTAAGAAAGAAAAAACGCGGTTCCGGACTGCTGTTTGGAACGCAGGCATTCATCGAATCATCCACTGGGGTCTGCTCCTAGGACCCCGTGGATGCGGCTTGGGGAGGGGCTGGGCGGGCGGTCGGCGGAGCAGGGAGGGCATGGAATCGGATCGAGTTTGCTTCTGTAGCTCGGATCCTGGCGGTTGGCGGCAGCTGGATGTCATCCCGGCTCCAAGCCTCGAGATGTGAACAGCTACCTGGACAAGTGGAAAAAAGTGGGAGAGATTCTGGCCTCAACTTCCGAGTCCGGATTCGAGGGGGAGGAGGGGAGAAACAGAAAGACTGGTGGGTGGGAGACCAAAGTGGAGGCTGAGCTCGAAAGACCAAGAAAGAGGGAAAGAAGTACAGAGTCCGAGAGCTATTCGGGCCTTAGCTCTAAGCTGGAGGAGGCAAGGCGATTCTGGCGACCCTCTTCCAGTACATAAATATTCGGTGCCAGGCCAGCAGGACCTCTGAGGACCCCCTGAGCTCTTGGTGGGATCAAGGGGCAGGCACCGAATGCCTGGTTCAGGGTGAAACCCTTAGCCGTGCCTCCCCTTTGCTGTGTGACTCTAGGAAAATCACTCCACTTCTCTGAGCCCCCAGGTCCACCCCTCTAGTTCAGAAAAGAGCACTGGCACGTGGCACAAAAAGACCTTGAAATAAGTGAGTTTACGATTGGTGTCTCCCCTCCCATCCCTGCAACAGAGCTGCTTTGGACGAAAACACAGGGATCTTCGCTGCCTGGGTTACCGCAGCGTGACTGGAGGAGGTGCTGGAGGAACAAAGTAAGGCAGGCACACCGCAGGCGCTCAATAGTTGCTTGTGTGTTGCAGGCGTGCCTCAATTCTAAGTCCTCATCGCATGGGGACAGGGGTCACGGGTTACCGAAGCCTTTCAAAGCCGTGCATTATCTCAGAGGATTCTCCTAACCTCAGCCGGGAGCCCGGATCCTAGGTGACCCAAGGATGAAGAGTCGTGTACCCAAGAACACACAGCAGGCCAAGGGCTCCAAAGCCCGTGCTCATTTCCACCCTGTCTCCCCAAGTCAGCCCTTCTTGGCATCCCCAGCGCCGTTCCCAGACCACCCAGCCCCAGATCTGCTAGGCGGAGGCTGGGGCTTTGGAGGGAGACGTCCCAGACGAAGAGCTTGGAGACAGACGAAGCTGGGAGAGGGGTGGGAAACCCCGAGCAAAGTTCAGGAGAGGGGGCGACGGCAGAGACCGAAAAGGGAAGAGAGAAGCGGAAGGAGGGAGACAGAAAAAGGGAGAGAGACGCGGAAAGCTAGAGCCTGACGGAGCGCGGGAGCGCGCGAGCCCGCTCCGGGGCGCGGGGTGCTGGGCGCCGGGCGCAGGACAGCCCGAGGCGCCCAAGCCGGGTTCCTCGCCGCGCCCCACCCGGCCCAAAGGGGAGCGCCCCACCGACCAATTTGGCTTGCACAAAACCCGCGCCCCAGGGGTCTTTGCCAGGCCGCTGGGGCTTGATTCATTTCTTGACTAATTAACTGGAAGCTACGTCGCCCCTTCTTTCAGGGCCCAATTAATTCGCCGCGGGCGGTGGGGCGGGGGCCTTGCGGCCGAGGCGCCCGCCTGGAGCCCCTTTGTGAAGGGCTGTCTGGACCATATTGATTCTACATACACACACGTCCCCCTCCTTCCTTCGTACAAAAAAAAAAAAAAGTCTTGAAAGCTCTGGATTTCCCAGTTTAAGAAGGTTTGTCAGACTCGGAAACCGCCCCCCCCCCCCATTGCATTTGCTTCCAGAAGGAAGGGACCAAAGGATCAAAGCAGCTGCAGATCTGCCTGGGAAAGGTTTAAATGGAATGTCTCCTCCCTAAAGGGTAAAGAAGTACAGGAAACAGGTCACCCCTCTGTACCTACCGTATGTATGCGCGGTGCACCTACGACCTTGTCGTTAAAAGCCAGACAAGAAGTTAGACCATCCCCAGGTTGAATCTCAGATCCACGAGGGACTAACTAGCTGTAGGCGCTCGGGCAAGTCTGTATGTCTCTGCATGACTCAGTTTCCTCATCTGGGAAATGGGCATCATTGAGAAGGCGCCTGCCTCCTCGGATTGTTGTATTTGGTGGGCTGATGTGTGGAAAGCTCTTAGAACATTATCTTCCTCGTGGGTATTTCACAAATCTTCTCTCCAATAAATAGGATTTTTTTTTAACAAACCCATTTCGCAGATGAGGAACAAAGGGCTAAGGAGAGCGGACCGGCTGCGAAAAGATGCGGGTGTCTGATTCCAAGGCCGAGAAGCTCCAGAACGAAATTTACCAGAGCTTCGAGAGCGCTTGGCGGGCTGGCCGGGAGTGGAGAGCACTCTCCCGACCTGGTGTTCCCAGAGGCTCCCTCGTGTGAGGCTTGAGGCTTCTTCCCGTCCACCTACCCCCATCCTCGCTCCAGTTCGGTAACTTAAGCGGGGGAGCGGGAAACCCTAAATCCCGAAACCTTTTGGGTGGAACCCAGCGCGCAGCAACGAGGGCGATTTCCGAGCGGTCGTCGAAATCGTCGAATCGATTGTATTGACCTCGCCGTGGGTCAGCTTGTCTCCCCCATCGATCAACCCAACGAAGTCTAGGACAAAAATATAGACGGAAGGAAATCACAGCCGTCTTTGTAAAGCTGGTGGGAAGTGGGCTTGCCGCTGTGCGAGGGCGCGTGGGTGACTCAAGGCTGTCCCACCCCCTCGCAGCGAGTCGGGAGAATGAGCTTCTCACCCCACTGCCCTTAATTCGATCATTGATTCATTTTTTAGTTTGTTCTATTTTTAAAACAAAGAAACCAAACAAGAATTAAGTTTATTCAATCAAACAACATTTGATGAACACACCGCACGTGCCAGACTGCGCCGGGCATTGGGGTACTGAGGGGAGGGGTCTGCACAGAAACATAAAACCCTGGTGGGGGAGGGGTTGTAGAATCTTCTTTGCTGTCACTTTTCAGCAATGAGACCTTGGAGGAGACTCCCTAGCTCTCTGTCCCACAATTTCTGGTCTGTTAAGGGCAGTAGTGCTGCTCAGTCCTAGGCTAGGTGTACCTGCTGAAAGGAAAAAAAACCAAAAAAAAACAAAAACGGATCGGAGAGTCTAGAGGTTAGATCCCTCATCACAGCCCCAAGGCAAGGTCGGAGCTGGGACTAGCAGATCTGGGGATGGCCTTTGCAACCTCAGTGGGTATAAACTTCTGCTCCGCCTAAGCCGGCCCGGGATGACCACACCCGGCCAGGTCAGTAGCGCCACCAGGATTTCCAGGGCTCCCAGACTCTGCTTCTTCCCCGGAGCGAAAATTCACCCAGCCTTCCCTCTCCCCAGAGCGCAGAAGAGCTGGGGGCCGACTTTAGTTCAGCCTTCCTGCCCTAAGACCTTGAGCTTAAGCCCTTTCCCACACCACCTTTCCTGGGCCTTGACTTCCCTCATCTTTAAAATGGGAATTATCTCTCTTTTTTTTAAACTGCAGTGAACAAAGCTCAGGACCATAAGCATCAAGCTGGCGAGGACCCATCTCTTCACCCACGTGTCTCCGGTGCTCAGCAGAGTACAGGGGCAAATAAGCCTCTCGGTCAGTATTTTGTGGAATGACCAACTGGATGTTTCTATCCACTACACCAAATTTCTCTTCCCACTACCAACTTTTCACTGTCTCATGTCAGAATCTGTCTGGGGGAGCAGCTAACAAATTTAATGCCATTTTAAAAAAAGTACTCCTTGGAAGTGGTCGCTTGTTTTTCATGTGCACAGAGAACCCCCTTTAGTTTGATGCCTTCTTTCCCTTTCTTCACTGACTTCCATTCCTATATCGAAAGATTATTTACTGAGCACCTACCAAGTACCAAACACTGTGATCAGAGCTGGAGATGTGATGAGTCCCATCCCTCCAGGAGCTTACAAGGTGGAGAACTAATACTAGACTCTCCTACCCAGGCCATGTAGCCGATTCACTTCTTTGGTTAAGGTTGATTTTATTTTTTTCCCCTTCTAGCTCTATAAGAAACTTTTGACAAGATTGCAACGTCTAACGCAGTGCCTGTCACACAGAAAGCACTCAGTAAGTGTGGCATGAATTTATTCTTCCCCGAATTGTAGCCCACAGCTCCTCCTTTGGCTGTGCAATAGCCAGCCTGAGGTCTTAAGTGCCTTCAGAGAGACACTCCCAAATGAGGACTCTGGCAATGTGCAGTGCCCCTAAGTCCCCAAGGGGCCAGAGATCAGAGTTCATCCCAGCCCTGAGATTCCCAATTCCAAATACAATTTCGGCTGGTAAGGCCAGCCACTCAGATTAGACGGAGCATACCTGGGCAGGGGGACCACTAGATTGGCCTTTCCAAAAAGGGACATTGGACGGTGAGGTTCTGCAAACCGTGTACCCTTTTTGCATCTCCATTACCTATCTGGCTGTCCTCCTTTCCAGACCACTCCCCTCCAAATGCAAGCGCGCGCACACACACACACACACACACACACACACACCTTTCAGAGTAAACAGGAGCTAGTGCAGGTGACACCTAAGAAACAAGGCACTAGTTTGCCCTGAGAACCATCTTTCCCCACATCCCCGTTCTTGCCCAGCCTCTCTTGGTCCAGCCTCCAGATCTGGCAGGGCTCTGGGTGACCCTCTCCCGCTCCAGCCTCCAGGAACAGCTCCGGTCTCCTGGTGCATCGAGACTGCCACTGTGATCGCTCAAAACCGAGGTCTCAATCCCGCGCGTCGGCGGAGATTCGCTAAGGCCTTGCGGGGTACAGGAGGACGACTGTCTGCCAGCCTCGTCTCCCCCCAGCGCCATCCAGCGGGCGAGACGGCAAGGGCACCCTGGGCAGAGGTTCTGGGCGAGTCCCTCCCGAAACGAGGTACGGAAGTTCCCAAGCGGGAAGCGGTCCCTTCCTCCAGCCACCCCCCACCTCCAAATTAGGGCACATCTATCTTCTACCCTCCCCAAGTACTCCCCTCATTGCTTAAAGCTGATTCGGGTTCACCCAGCGTTCAATCCCCTCCCACCCCCTTTTATTTATGCCCAACATATGCACTGGACAGGGAAGTTTTTAAAGGAAGGGGGAAAAGGGAAAGAAAGAATAGTGGGGGAAATAGTGTTTGCTCCACTGCTTAGAAACTTTCCTGTGGCGGCTCGGGGGTTTCATCCCAGGCTGGGTTGACGCTTTGTCTCTTTTTGTTGCGGACATGTTAAATCCTGCCTTCCTAATTCTACACCCATGACCTTATACTGGCTGGAGTCAGGCGCCTTGATTCCCTGCCCTTGCATGAAACCTGGGCTGGAAAACCTCCTCCCCCGTGATCCCCGTGGGTGCCAATCCCCCGGTGATGGGTCTCCAGAGTGGCAACTCAGCCGCGGACAGAGCCCTACACGCAGAGGGTGAAAAACACCCCACTTGATACACCCGGAATGTTATCGCTAATTTTTTGGAAAAGTGCCTGTGTACACACATATTACATATATTATTGAGCGGGTTAGCGCAAGACTAAAAACAGCGAACAACACTTGGGGTGGGGTGGGGGCGTATTCTCCAATTCCCTGCTAATTTGTAACAGACAGACTTTATTGCTCCGAGAGAAAAGGAGTAACTGCGGTGCGGCAAAACAAATTTCACTCTGTCTATATTGATCAAATGGGAGTCAGCCCCGTGAGGTGTGATTACAATGCATTTTTAAATCTGAGATTTAATTTCATATTTGGGGCTACTTGGAAGTCCATATATACACACTTGTACCCACATAGAACATCTTAGAAACACACATGCATATTCTATTATGTCTAAATAACGCAGTGAAGTATAGCCTTGAAGTTGGGCCCATAAACCGCTCAGCTAGCTCTCCAAACATTAGGAAGATCTAAACTGAAGCTCAAAAAGCGTCTGGCTCTACTCTCTGAAAGCCCACCTCTGCTCCAGATTCAGCTGGGGGCAATGTTCTGATACCCCAACTAAAGGGAATTTACTTTTTTTTTTTTCTTATCCCTCTCTCACCCAATCTCTACAACTAAAAAACTTTATACTAATTCAACTCCAATATCCCTGTTATATAGAAATCTGTCCCGTTCCCTTAAAAAAAAAAAAAAAGAAAAAGAATTCATAACCCACATTCAAAAGGCCTTTCATTGACTCCAACAATTCTCAGTTCTAGACGGAGGAATGAACGCATTAATACAGGGACATAAAAGTGAGTGCAACATCATATATTTACTTGTCTAATAGAAAAATCCTAACTCTGCTGCACCGTCCTCCCCCCAACACCCCAAAAGAATTAGAATCCAGCCGTGGATGGGTGGGTGGGGTAGAAGGGGGGATTGAAATGAAGCCGCTTGGAATGGAAAAAAAAAAAAAAAAGCAAGGCATTATTTACACCTGCAAACTTTGGACGGTTGTATTCGGCCCCAATTGGCTTAATTGTAAATCTTTTCCGCATGGCCCCAACTCCTGGACGGAGCGTCTGGGTTTAATAATGCGCCCGGGTACCCCAGCAGCGCCGGGCTGCAAAGACAGAATCCCCCGCCCCACGCCCACTCAGCTCAGAGGTCATTATAGCAGCCCCCTCCCCCCCCCCCTCCCAACCCAAACCCTGCTTGAGGTACCAGAAGACCAGACTCAGACTTGTGGGGAACTCATATTTTACCGTCTGAAGACAAGAGAAGCTATTTCAAAAGCAAATATACCCTCCAAGTCAGAAGTGGGAGATGGCGCTCTCCCCCCCGCCCGCACCCTCACCCCCATCTCCTGAGTGTTTGACTTGCACCGGGGCCGAGTGGGGAAAGAGAGGCGTCTACACTGGAAGTCAGAAATAGGCTTAGACTCCCCAGGCTGGCAGCGTAGGGCTGACCTGTTCATAGAACTTGCTGCTAAGAAAACAGGTAAAAACACACCCCCGCGGTGGGAGAGGCGATGGCTTCCTCCACCCCACCTTCTCCCTGCACGCAGAAAACCTCCCGGGGCTCTCAGCCTGGTTCCCTCGGAGAATTGCAATTGCAATCCCTTGCAGTTGTTTTTCCACCACTTTGAGAGACAGAGGGTGCTACATGACTCTTTTCTGTTTGGTACCCCCCTCCCCAAGGTCTTTACTATCCCCCCCCCCCCCCCCCCCCAGCCCCCGCCCCGTTAGTCCTTTGCCACCGGAGTAGGGCGGGAGTTAGGAATCGAGGCTGCAGAAAGACACATCGGACGTCCGGGGGAGGTGAGGAGCTCCTAACTCAATCTCCGTGATCCCAGTTTTAGGGAAAAGACGTGAGTTCCGCGGGCAGGGCCGACCGCGCTCCCACCCGGGAAGCCCGCCTCGCCCCGCCCCGGCAGCCGCAGAGGGAAGGCAGGTAACCCGCGCAGGGAGCCAGTGCCCGCGGTCGCGGGTTCCCGGGCCTGGCGGGACCTTGTCGCGACCGAGAACCGGGGCAGGCCAGCCTGTCCGAGACCCCTTTGCTTCCCTGCGGGCCAGTGAGGACGTTGGGGCGTGGGGGGTGGTCCCCGATCCGAGCTCCGGTCCCCTCCACCCCCGGGTGCGGGTGTAATCCGAGGCCGCGAGCGTCTTCTCTGGTTCCGCGCTGGGCCAGGCCTGGAGCTGCACCGAGGCACGTCCAGCTTCCGTATTTGGAACCGGGGGAGGGGGAGGGGGCAGCGGTAGGTGAAGCCGCCCCCCGCTCCCCCGCCCTGGGCGGAAACCTTCGCCAAAAGGACCTTACGAGGAGCACGGGGCTGTCGCCGTCTCCCACTCCTTCCGGGGGCCCGAAGTTTTCCTTTCCCAAGTGAAAGGAGGAAAGGGCATTAGGAGGGAACGAAGGGGGCAGGTTGGTTCCTAGATCCGTAAGGCCGCTCCTCTCTGCCCTCCCGCCCGCCCACCAGAAGGATTTTTAATATTTGGCTTGGAGATGAAATGAACTGAGGCCTGGGCGCCAGCAAAAGCAACTCTCAGGAGAGGCTCTCTCACAATTCCAAACATTCCCTCTTTCTATGTCAGTGTGTGTCTCTGCCTCCCTCTCTCTTCTTCCTCTAAAACATAAATACAAATTTAAAAAGAAAGGAAACTTCTCTAGCCCTCCTGTATTCCAAGCCCAAGCTGGAGACTTTTTTAAAGGCTTCTGGGATCTCTAAGACCAAAACTTTCACCCAAGCCTTCAGCTGCGGTTATGGGCCAGAGGACTGTCCCTCTGGCTTGTACCAATCACTCCCTGGATATCCCACAAGACTCGAACAGGATTTATGTATTATTTGGAGACAAGGATGATTGGGTCAGGAGCAAGGCATCTCCGACTTAAAATGAAGTCACATTGTTGAGGCCTCTAATTTCTTTTACTGACACAGAGGAAGAGGCTCCCCAGGTTGCCAGGTAATTAGCATACAGAGGTGCAGCGACCCCTGCGCAGTTATCTGAGTGGCCGTGGTAGAGGCTCAGTGATCACAGAACGCAGAGTGAGTAAAGGAGCTGGTGCCTGATTCCAAATTGTGAGAGGTGTGTTTGGCCGGAGCGTTGGCAGCCATTCGGTGACAGACAGGCTAGGCCTGGAGTCAGGATCCTGCATCCGCAACCCAAATCCTGGCCTTGGAAGCAGGTTTGTAAGCCCCCTACCTGCCAAGTCAGCCAGAGGAGCAGGTGAAATCACCTTCAAAACACCCCGTGTCTTAGAACCACAAAAGAGTATATTGTCCATAAGACTGTACAAGGGAGGAGGAATTTGATCAGTTTCCAATATGACAGTAAAGCCTAGAACACTAAATGCCCACACCCCTCCAATCCCTGAAACCCCATGACCACACAGGCAAGGCAAATTCCTCCCCAAAGCCATCGCTCCCCCAGAGACAGCTATATCTCTTGGGGGCTTCAGTGGATATGAAAGAATCTCTGTCAGTGTTACCTCCTTTCCTATCTCTTCACCCTACTGGATTTGGGAGACATGAAAACATTAACTTTGGGAACACAGGCAGATTGTCTGGCTGGCAAGGAGCAGTGGTGAGGCTACGAGAAAGAAATGGAAAGAAAAGAGGAAACACACACACACACACAACTTCGGTGCTCACTGGTCCCTTTCATTTATCTCCTGCCTTCCCTCTCTGCTCTCACCCTTTTTAATTGAAACCCAGTAGGGGAAACAGTAATGGATATTGTGCTCAAATTGAGAAAACGTGTCTGTGGCAACCGGGGGACAGTTAGTTCAGCAGATTTGGAGGAGCTGATCTTTCTTTGCCCTGTCAACCTCCCTGACAGTAGCGGTCATCTGATTTGCCATGGCCTCTCACTTACAGATCACCCTGTTTCCTCCGCCCCGTCGGCTCTCACAGGGCAAGACCCCACTGCCCCGGTGCCCCTGGCACCTAACAACAACACCAGAAATAATGGATAGAAGCAAAAGCAGGAAGTCACAGAATTAAGGGCTCCTGTACAGTTGACACCCTCAATCTGCAGTTGGGGGGACTGGAGAATATATTTCCCTTCACCCTTTATAAAGTATTCTGTCCCCGAGATCTCCACCCCCCCCCAGGCCACATTCTTGGGACACATCGCTGAAGGGCCATTTATACCCTTACCTGTCTCGACTGAAAATCTGGAACGAGGACATTGAAGGAAGAAAGATTTTGGGTGGTCAACGGTGCCCGGTGCCTGAGGCCAAAGTCAGCTCTGCCTCTGCGTCTTGCAGATTCTGGGTCAGATACGATGAGAGGAAAACTTCCCGGCCTCTTCCTAGTGAATTCATTTCTGCTGGACTAAGAAATGTCCATTGCATTATCTTGGGTTTTTTTTTTTAAGTAATTGGGTAAAACACACAAAGAGAGCATTGAAGATGTAGATTGGTTTGAAATTAGGAACCCACAATTAGTTCCTTTTCCTGACAGAGAGACAGAGGGGGAAAAAAACCTTCACAGATGTATAAGAGGCGTGCTCCCCAGACACACACACACTTCCTTCATCCTTCCCTCCTTGCTTCCCTTCCAGCTTCTCTAAATCACTAGCCGTTTACAAATTTGCCATTTTGCAGAGTGATCAGCTTTGATGAAAGGTGGGTGCTAATAAGAATAATGCAGAGGGTGAAATCTTTTCATTTTGCCTCTGCCAAAAACATATTTACATTAAAGGGAGGTATGATAAGCATGGATTAAGTGTATAACGAATGATGCTCTAGAAACAGCATAAACCAACTGGCGCCAAAGTGAGCCTCTGTACTAAAAATACTGCTTCCCCAAGCTAGACAACTTTGACAATCTTCTCTCTCTCTCTCACACACACACACACACACACACTTCAGACTCTTGTACTGAATCGCCCTAATCAATAATTTAGAGGGCTGTCAGAGGACAGGGAAATGTGCCTTACAGGAAAGCCCTGTGCTGCTGGGGCGAGACAGAGGTTAGAAGCTGGGGTTTAGAACCCAACATGCTGCCCTTCACCCTGGGCTCCTGCCTTGGAAAGGAGGGGGAGAGAGAAAGAGAGAGAGAGGATGGGAGATCAGAGCATTGGAACAGGAGTGAGAGCCAGCTCTGGGGAAAAGGGTGACTCTGGGGATACCAAAAGCAGAAAGTGATACTTCCAACCTACACAAATGGGCCCAGCGCTCTTCTGTCTCTTAGGACATATTATCTTCCCAGCCAGGGGTGTGAGGGGAAGGTGTTTGCTTGAATCCCAGGAAGAGGTATCTCCAGCCTGTCATGGTTCCTGGAAAAGAGGAGGGAGGGAGAGAGGGGGGAAATACAGAGGCAATCCAGAAATACAGAAAGGCAGGAGAGAATTCAGAGAGGACCAAGAAAGCCAGAGAAAATAGAAAGGGAGAAGAAGAAAGAATAGAAAAGAGTAAATCAAAAACAGAAAGAATAAGAGACGTAAAGGCTGGGAGGTAGAGACTGAGGAGACATATAGAAGCCAAGCACAGGATAGATGCCAGGGAGGGAAGAGAAAGTAAAAGAAAACACAGGAAAGACCACAGATCTGCAGTCACAGAATCTTGAAAGACATAGAGAGACAGGAGTGCCAAAAGAAAAAAAAAGAAAGGAAGAGAAACAAATGGGTGCCCTGTCTGATCTAACCAAGAGGATTGTGCCTACCCCCGGAGGGAAGAAAATTGGGGAAACTGACCAAAGAGATTGATCCTGAAGCCTCCAGACCTAAGAAGAACTAGGCTCTTAAAGCAAGTTGGGGGGGTGGCTGGGGGGGGGGCGGGGGTCAGGCGGGGCGCGACGAGGGAAGATGCGAAACTCCAGAAGGAAGATCAAGCCTCCCAGGTCTGTGAAGTCCTCCTTTGGCTTCAGAGCTGCGTGTGGTAGAGTCAGGGTTTGGGGTAGCACCGGAGTGCTAATGTGGGGAGGAAGGTGCTAGTGGCGATTTGCGGGAGGAAACAAGAGCAGTAACCTAGGCACTCCCGAGGGAGCTGCCTCCCTGAGGTCCACGATAAGAATATCAGGTCCCGGCTTAGGGGAATTGAGCGCAAAGGAGGATGGGAGTCCTGTAGCGGGCACCTAGTCAGTTTCAACGCTTGTCAATATTAAGAAGAAAAAAAAAGCCTGGTATCCCATGAGCGGGGGGCACTGGGCAGAAACAGGGAACCATCTCTACCCAGAAAGCCCCTCCCCAGAAAAAGTTTACGTCTTGACCGACTCCCGTAGTAAACTTCTTAATTAAGCCTGAGACCCTCGGAGAAACCCCTGGATGTCCTTATGTCAACAGAGTTCCCCGTTTAGGGACACCTCGGACTGAAAAAAAGCTCCGCGGCAAACGGTGGGTGAAAGTTTAAGAGGGAATAAGCGTGTAATAGTCCCTCGCCAGACCTCACACATGCTGAGGAGAATATTTACAGCAAACTTGCCAAAGTAAACGACCCCGCCTACCCACCATCCTTTCCCCTTCCACCACCCCCCCCTTTGTAAACTTCAGATAAACACCATTCGGTCACAAAAGGGTCGATTTGCCCCCTTTATAGTTTGAGGCAGGCGGTGTCATAGGGAAAAGTGGGATCAGCAGAGGCTTCCTGGGGAATTCTTCCGCAAGCATTCTCTGCCGCATCCTTGGCCTGGTCTGAGGATAGGTGATTTGGGTGCGCGCGCGCGCGCGTGCACATACGCCATTTATTCTGAGGCTCCTCCTTGCCCCTCCACTTTAAAATCCGCACTCATACGACTTCTTCACTTTAAACTCTGCAGACATCACAGATTTGGAGAGGTGTGTGTTGGGGTTTTTTTTAAATTAAAAAAAAATCAGGCCTACAATTATGTGAATACTCTTTGCAAAAGATGGAGGAATATTGGGGGGACACCAGAAGTTCCACGCGTCCTCTAGGATTCAAAATTTGGCCCCCTTCTCCCGCTCTTTTAAAGCACCGTTTCTCAGGCTCTGCCCAGGGGCAGGCTCCTTCAGTGTTCCCCGTCTGCCTTTTGTGGAACGTGAGGCGAGGAGAAAGAGAAGATCCAGGGGGTCTGCATGGAGACAAAATAAAAGACCGTGTAGAGCCCGCGGCTAGAGCCTAAAAGCCCGGGCCCAGGGCGCGCTGGCCTGCGAGTTCTCCCGGCCGCCAGGCCTGGCACAAGTCTTCGGAACGCGCTAGCCAATGTTTAACCCGAATGCGGTGGCCACCAGGCCGCTTTTGTTTGTTCGCAAATTAATCACCCAGCGCACGGCCGGCGCCAGAGTGGGTTTATCACCCACCGGGAGGGGGGCGCGGCGGCCCCGCAGAGACAAAGAGGAGTTCGCACCTTCCCGCTTTTGATCCCAAGTTACTGCGGCCTCCCTGCAAAATACGAGCCTCCTGGGGCCGAGTCTGGGAGGTCAGTCATAATTGGCGGAAGTTTGCAGACCATTAGCAAGATGTCGACATTTTCGATTCAGAACCCCGCAAACTTTCCTCTCCCCCCCCCTTCCTTGCGCGCTGGAGTGGGAGTGGGGGTCAGGAGTGGCAACTGGGGTGACCCCAGGGTTAAGTTAGAGCTACGGGCAAAAATAGGCACGTGAGGGAGGGGGCCGTGTGAGGGGCAGAAATCAAGGCTAGGTCCACCTCCGCCTTAGAGGCCAAAGGCAAGTCGAGATATTTACAAGTGAAATCAGCAAGCTCCCCTCCCACGTCCAAACCGAAGGGAGGCCAGAATGCGGAGGACCGAGTAAAATGTCTCTCTCCTGGGCATCTGGACGCTTGGGGCACCGAGTTGGGGGGTGGGTCAGTCATCTCGTGGTTGCAGAATTACTTTCCTTCTAGTCGGAGCGTCGGGGCAGAGATTGGCCGGCGAGTGCAGGCAAAACCAGACCGGGGGTTTGGGGCCGCTCCTGAAAGCGCAGCGGTGAGGCCCCGGGCTCCGGCGGCCAGCAGTGTGGGGGAGGGGCGGGTTTCAGCCTCCAGAGACTCTTGAAACCCTGTGGTGACCTCCGTGGTCGGTGTAAGAAGGGGGAAGGCCTGGCTTCTCGCACCCTTCGGGATCGGGCCACTAGGGACGCGGGAGGGGGGCGTTGTGAGCCGACACCCTGGCCCCCGCCGCCTCTTGCTCCACCAGGGCAGAGAGAGGCCGAGAGGACGCCAGAGAAAGACCGAAAGGGAAAGAAAGGGGCGAGGTGGCGAGCCAGACGGAGTTCGCAGAACCACTCTATTCTCTCTGGTGACTTCAGGGAATTCTTAGCGCTGGCGCCAAGCGCTCTTAACCATGTGCGTCAAAAATGCGAGGCTGGAAAATCTTGTCGCCTCAAAAGTTCCGCCCCTATCTCGGAGCGGTTGGCCCACAGTGGAACTGCATTTTTACCCCCCACTTGCTCCCACTTCGGAGTCTGGGAGCTGGGGGCTTAGGGGGTACACGAGGCAAAATGTAAGAGAGGACGGTACTGGCTATCGACACACAGACACACACACACACACATCCCAACCCTGGGGTTTCTTAACCCCCTAGGCCGCGCAATCAGCCGTTCCTTCGTTCCACTGGAGGAAGCTCCTAACTCACGAAGGGTAAAAGAATATTGTCCCCAAGATTTCCCTCCATCCAAGCAGGGACGGCCCAACTCACTGGCCCCCAGAAATGGGAAATGTGGGTCTGGGGAATCCTCTGACCCGGACAGGGACCTGCGGTAACAGTTACCAATTCGGCGACAGGTCTGATAGCTAAGATCCGGTTACCTCCCTCCCCTTCACCCTTGCTGAGGCCCCCCACCCTACCTGAATTGGAGCCGGTTACCTCGCCTCTGGGATGGGGGCGTTTCACGATTTGTTTTACAAATTCACCCCCCGACTTCTGGCGAGATAAGTCCCCGGGTGGAGAAAGAACTGAGGCACCGAGAGATAAGTGCGATGCCTGGAGAAGATACAGGGCTGGCGCACCTCCCCCTACCAGCTCCTCACCGAGCCGGCCGCCGAAGGGAGGGAGGCGGCTGGACGGGGACAGGCCCAGAACCTAGTCCCTCGCTGCGCTCACTTTGTTCAGATCTCCCCTCTCCCCTCTGCACTCGCACACACATTCAGGTGGAAAACCGGGAGCCCGATTCCAAATGGAAGACGAGATCTAAAAGGGCTGGTAAATGTATTTCAAAAAAGCCCGAGTCCGCCTCCCGGAGTCAGTTGAGCGCAGACCCGGGCAGCCGCGCAGGCTAAGTGTTTGCGTGTACGTGGTTTTCGCGGGTGGCTGGGTCCCAGTGGGCCGGCGCGTATTCGCGTACAGATGTGCTAGGAGTGTTTGGGTCTCCGCGCATAGTTTCGCGTGGCGCACGGTGGGGCGGGAGCCCCCACCAGCGTGGGCTGAGATCTGCCCGCATCCGTGTGCTCGGGAGCCCTTGGGCCCTGCTGCCGGGGAGACCGGCACCGAGAGACACCCGAGCTCGGGAGCCCTTTAGTGGCGGCCGGGAGGAGCTTGGCTCCACGTGGGGCTGGAGAGCGCGCAAGCCTGGAGACTCGGCGGCGCTCGCCTCTCCGCGGCGGTCGGCTTTTGTTGCGCCCGGCGGCCGGAGGGCAGCTCGCGGGAGCCTGGGCCGTCCGCTCGGCTCGCCCGGGGCCGGGCTAAGAGGGTGAGCGAGAGAGAGAAACGGCCGCGGCGGCCAGAGGCGAGCCGAGCGCGCGAGAGGCGAGCGCCCCTACCCGGCGCCGGGCGCGCTCTCCGCCTTCCTGGCCCGGCTCGCTCGCTCCCGCCTCCCTCCCCCGTGCTCCATGCCCGGCCTCCTCCCTCGATCCCGGGCTGGATGACTGAGGCATTTCAGACGTGGGCTGAGCCAGAGCGAGCGAGCTCTGAGGCTGCGGCGATCTCTCGATAAGCCACCTAGAGGCGACTCAGTGCGCGCGCTCCCCAGTGGCTCCCCGCCCTCCCTCTGATCATGTTGACATATTCACAGGACAGGCAGTAGTACCGATGCGGCGCTGCGACGTTACAGTTTCCGACACCTTCTTTTTATAACTCGGCTCTATCCCCCAGCACTCGACCTGTGAAAACCACGCCTATGCAGCAACACAATTGGTCCGAAAGCGTCAAAGAGCCAATCAAGAGGCCTCCGGCTCTCCGCAGCCCACAGCAGAGCCCGACCTTCTAGACCGCCGAGCAGACGCCCGGGGAATTCTAGAGGCGGAGGAGGGTGGCGAGGAGCTCTCTCTGGCTTTCTCTGGCTCCCTCCCTCTCCTCGCGCTCCCTCTCCCACTCTGTCTCTCTCTCTCCTCTCTCTCTCTCTCTCCCTCTCCCTCTCTCTCTCCCTTCTTTTCATTCCCCTCCTCCCCCCTGAATCCTCCCTGCCCTGCGCGTCTGGACGCAGATTTAGGAAGCGAATTCGCTCACGTTTTAGGACAAGGAAGAGGCGCGGGAGAAGAGCACACCAAGATTCGGATTGAAACCCAGACACCAGGCTCGGAGCGGAGGAAGGAGGAGGAGGGCGAACGGAAGCCCGTTTGCAGTTCAAGTTTTGATAGCGCTGGTAGAAGAGGGCTTCAATCAGAGTTGTTTTTTTTTTTTTTTTTTTTTTTTTTAAAGGAGAGAGACTTTTTCTGCTCCCTCGCTCGCAGTTCAAGCCGGTCTAGCGCAACTGCAGACGCCTCCTGCGAGCCAAAGGGAGAGGCAGAGAGATAGGGGGCGGGGGAAGAAGAAGAAGAAAAGGTAAAAAGTCTCCTAGGAGAACCGTTCGCATTTGCAACAAAGAACTGGGGGCTGGGGAGGGACTGCCGGGACCGAGGGCTGGCGTGTCTATTTCGAGCCAAGCGGCAGGGCTCCGGCACGAGTCCAGACCCTGCTCGTTCCTCTCGCCTCGTAAACCGACTTCCAGGAGCGGCTTTTTGAAAACGCAAGACACAAGGACAGTCATCCGAGCGACTATGTCTCCTGATTTCTCGCCTTGCCCTCTTTAAAAGCGGCATTCCCCTCCCGAAAAGACACTTCCCCCTCCCCTCACTTTGAGGTGCTTTAGTTGTGATCCCCCCCCTTTTTTTTCTTTCGCTTTTTTTTTTTTCCCCTCCAAACTATGCGCTGCTGTTAAAAAACAAAAACAAAACAAAACAGCAGCTGCGGACTTGTCCCCGGCTGGAGCCCAGCGCCCCGCCTGGAGTGGATGAGCCTCTCCATGAGAGATCCGGTCATTCCTGGGACAAGCATGGCCTACCACCCGTTCCTACCTCACCGGGCGCCGGACTTCGCCATGAGCGCGGTGCTGGGTCACCAGCCGCCCTTCTTCCCCGCGCTGACTCTGCCGCCCAACGGCGCGGCGGCGCTCTCGCTGCCCGGCGCCCTGGCCAAGCCGATCATGGATCAATTGGTGGGGGCGGCCGAGACCGGCATCCCTTTCTCGTCCCTGGGGCCGCAGACACATCTGAGGCCTCTGAAGACCATGGAGCCGGAAGAAGAAGTGGAAGATGACCCCAAGGTGCACCTCGAGGCCAAAGAACTTTGGGATCAGTTCCACAAGCGGGGCACCGAGATGGTCATTACCAAGTCGGGAAGGTAAGCAAGCGGCAGCAGCGGGCCCCCTCCCCCAAACTACTGAAGGTTTCTTTCCTCCTTTTCTCTCTCTCCTCCCAGAACGGCCGGTTTGCCAATTATTCCGGCTTAGAGGCAAACACAGTTCCCCCAGAACTGTGTACCAGAACTGTGTACAGAGACCTCCCCGGGCCCTGCCCCTGTGGTAGGAGGTTTCAGCTTACCTGGGCGTCTGCAGCCGGCCGTTTTTCCTACCTGGGTCTGCATCCCGGGTTCCCTACAGGATAGGTAGAATTTTTTCAATGCTGCCCAGACGTCTCTGCAGGAAGAAAGAAAAGCACCCCACTGCAGGAAGTTCAGTGTTTCAAACCTCTCTGGAACATCCTTGTGTCTTTGTAGATGTATTTTTTGTCTGGTTCATTTTGCTCTCGGAGAGAAACACTTACAGCCCTTTTTGTTTGTGTGGTAGCAGGAGGCCTGGAAGGAGCTGCCCTGCCTTTTCTGCCCTCCAGCCTAGCATCTGGGTCTGGAGGGGGCCTGAGTCTGCCCCTACCAGCGTCAGAGAGAAACCGAAGGGCATTTGGGGTTTGTCCATACTGCTTCGTGTGTCTGTAATCGAGGGAGAGTTCAACAGGCCATTTTGGCTAATTAAGATTATGTTTGCAGACCCAAGGAGCCAGTAGGGAGCCCCATACTGCTGTTTCATGTGTGAATATTATCAACCACATTTTACATAACGTTTAGAGGTCCTTGCCTGACCAAAACGTGCCTGTCCCTTAAAATCACTGATTTTTTTCTTAAATGGCATTGAAATCTACCAAGGCATAAAGTTGAAGGAATAAAAAGAAAATCCCTCTCTTGAGGTCTTTAGTTTTCTGTGTCTTTCCAAGCTAAATGAGGCCAAAGTTTGCCATAAAATCCTCCAACCCAGAAGACGTACAGGCAGTTTCACAGCGACCCGCTCTCTGCTCCCTTTTAAGTCAAAAGTACAGAATGCCAATGCCTCTGGAAAGTAAAAAGCAATTTGGTGGTGGCGTCTTGCCGTTTTGGACTGGCCCGAGCAGTGGGGAGAATGGGGTTAGCAGCGCGATAGGCAGACTGGTGATCAGGCCTGGGCGTCCACCCCAATCTACAGAATTCGTTTTGAGAACTCACCGAAGTACAGTTTCATTTCGCCAGCAGCGGGACTGCTGTTCCACAGCAGGGAGGGGTGCAACTTGACATTTCTTTTCTTGATACGTTTAACATTTTCTCATCAATGGGTGGTGGAAAAATTCTACCTCGACTGACTGAACTTGACTAAAATCCTACCCAAGCTGTTTACAGCTAGACACCCAGAAAAGGCAGAGGAAAAGGCAGAGGCAGGAATTTCCCTCTAAGGAGGGCAATCTCTAAAGTCATACAAGAGACCAAACAAATTACAAAGAAATTATTAGATGATGTAGAGAAATCCAGTGCCACAATTCATTCGTTTTGAATCTTGGGACATTTAAAATAGAGCCATTTGAGCATATTTAATCCTTCTGTTGTGGAAGGAAACAACTTTGCATCCAGTTGCCCTACTCTGAATGGCACAAGCTCATCAAATGTAATAGAAAGTTTTAAATTTGATTTAAATATTTTGGTAGAAGATCAAACCCGGGAAACTGAGTGATTTTTTTTTTCCTTTTTTCTTCTCTCTTCTCTCCCCTCATAGGCGAATGTTTCCTCCATTTAAAGTAAGGTGTTCAGGGCTGGATAAAAAAGCCAAATATATTTTGTTGATGGACATTATCGCTGCAGATGACTGTCGGTATAAATTTCACAATTCTCGGTGGATGGTGGCGGGAAAGGCTGACCCTGAAATGCCAAAGAGAATGTACATTCACCCCGACAGCCCTGCTACGGGGGAACAGTGGATGTCCAAAGTTGTCACTTTCCACAAACTGAAACTCACCAACAACATCTCGGACAAACACGGATTTGTAAGTTCCATTGCTTCCCTTTGATAAAATTTTCTTTCTTCTCTCTAGCAAAGGCAGTGCTTCCACCTTCCGTGTAAAATCAAGAGTTTCTCCCTCGCTCTCAGTTGCCAAGCATAGCAAACTTGCTCGATCCGCAAACAGAGATGGAGAGAGAATTCCAGGGTGTTTCTCTTCAGATAATGGGAGGCCTGGCATTCTGAAAGAAGTGAGGCTCATATTCTGTGGCAAGTCCAGGTCTTGGTAACTGTTTGACCTGACAGGGAAGTTAAAAAGCAATCGTGAAGACGTAAAATCAGTGTCAAAGGTAGATGTTCGTAAAGGATTTGTTTTACGATATCAAACTTCTATTTTGAAACCAGCCGTATTGTTGCTTAGGGGAGTTTTAAGGTTCGAAGTCTTGACTATGTTGGTGAGAGGGTGTGAATACAGATTTTGAAAGATGTTCTTCCCTTGGACTAAAAAAGAATTGGGCTTAGGTGAAAATCAGGTTTACTAGAAATGAGACTTAGATTTCCCAGTACAAAAACTGCATGTGTGTTGGGAGTATATGTATGGATTCAGGGAGGAGGGAGTTCCTAGAGACTTTCAGGAGACTTAGATTGCTTGTAAAAGTCAAGCAAAGGACCTTTTGCCCCCTGCCCCTACGCCTCCCCAACATTTCAATAAAATAAACAGAGTGATAAGTGAGGAATAAGCAGAAAGATTAGGCCCAGGAAGACGTGAATGGCGCGGAAATATCTTCAGGGGGCAGGAATTGCATTTGAAGCCCTTGATTTGATTAAGGCATAAATATTCCTCTCTAGAGTTCAGCCTTTCAGGGCTTTAAGTGGATTGGGCTCGTCAATTAGTGGGCACTTAAAAGACTGAATCATTTTGTAAATTAAAATGCATGTTTTTCTCTATCTTTTAAGACTTTGGCCTTCCCAAGTGATCAAGCAACGTGGCAGGGGAATTATAGTTTTGGTACTCAGGTAGGCTAGGGTTCAAGGTACGAATCAACCTTAGATGGTGAGGGTGGGGGAGGACCCTTTGGAAACTGAGGAGCAATTTGGATTCTCCAGAAGATTACGTGGGGAGCTGAATGTCCCCACAGAGGTACTCCAAGGAGGTGGGCTCGGTACAAGCGTGGTGCCCTTCGGTGGGGTAGACGTCGGCCTGACAGGGGTCCTAGGGTCCTGTTCTTCCCACTAAATCCTCTTGTGATGTGTGTCTCTCCTCTTCCGGCCCCTGCAGACTATACTGAACTCCATGCATAAATACCAGCCCCGCTTCCACATTGTGAGGGCCAATGACATCTTAAAACTTCCTTATAGTACTTTTCGGACGTACTTGTTCCCCGAAACCGAATTCATCGCTGTGACCGCATACCAGAATGATAAGGTAACCAAAGTCGCTTTTCTTTTTAATCATGATATTAACACCCACTTCCCCTCCCCCCTTTAAGCTGCTCTGGGGAGAGGATAAGAAAGTTACAAGAGCATTGGAATGGGAGTCTGATTTTTCTTCTGTGATTTGACCTTCAGTGGAGCTTCGCGGGGAAGGGGCACTGGCACACTGCAGCAAAAAAAAAAAAAAAAAAACTTGACCAGCTAGGAATCCAGTGCTGAGTGAAAAAAAATGCCACGCTAACTTTGCCAGTGAGAAGCTCCTATAACCACCCGTCCTTACTGTTGCCCGCCCCACCCGACCCGGGGCTTTCTCCTGTTGGTTTCAAGGTTCATCCTCTTCCCCTTCAGGAAGAAGGGTCAAGAAATCAGGTTCGAAAGGAACCAGCTAAAATTGAAGGCAAAAGCCATTCGGGATCTTGGGAGGAGAGTCCCAGCAGAGACCAGATTTTCTCCCCTAGCCAGAAATCCCGAGTAGCTGGTCTGGTTTTTATTACCTTTTACGCTGCTGTGTTTTTTATGGTGTGTGTGTGTGTGTTTGTTTGGAAAAACCTACTCTGATCACAGGGTCATGCTAATTGAGTTGTCTGAGGCTTTTGAGATGAGGTGACCAAAGTCACCACTTCATTTGAAGGGGTTTTTTCCCCCCTGGGCCTGAGGCCGGGGATTAGGAGTACCCCCAAATGGAACAGCTGGCAGCACCTGGTATGTAAAGCTATGGTGGCCCGAAGGTCATGGGCGTTTGCACAGAGAGACACTGAGAAAGTGACTCTTGGCTGCGGGTTCACCAGTCGCCAGCTTGGCTGTTAGCAGGCAGTTAATGGGGACAGGGGGTAGGGGAGTGGGGGGCACCTGAGGACCTCTGCCCTTCAACTTCTGAACCCTGGACCTCAGTACCAGTCCAGCTCACTAGACGACGACGCCCTACATTTTGAATTCACTCTCACTATGGGTGGGTCCTCTGTGGCCCGATGACGGGGGTGTTCCAGGTGTGGTTCCTTGGTCTGGCGACGAGGTCATCAGGACCTCCTCTCCCTGCAAGAAGTGCAAACAGGATTTATTCCAAGAACAAGAATCCATCCAAGGGGCCCTTTTCCCACCTCTAGCGAACTCTGTATACATCATCCGCATCCCCGACCCCACCGCAGGGAAGGGATTTGAAAGATTACATACTATTTTTCCTCAGCATGTAAAAATGCACGCACCCTCTAGACCCAGAATCCTATGAATCTAAGTTGTTAACGGAATAATAAAATATAGCATTTTTGATCAAAGCGGCCATGGGCCTTCTCCACCTAATGGTGGTGGCAGGGCATATAAATGAAAACAAATGTTAACAGTGGTCATTCAGTCCTTCTAAATCTATAATTGTCAGTATCGTAATTCCTGAAACATACCCCGCCCCCGACACCCAGCAAAAAAATCAAGCCCACGCCGGCACAAGGGTAGTGAAACCCCATAAATCATTTTATTAGATTTACAGAAAAGGTTGGAGGATGTGCTGTGTATATGTTTGTACGTGTGTTTTGGGGCAGGAAATATACCATAACATATTTTATGATCATTGCACTGTATAAAAAATCTAAAGGAAAGCATAATTTTAAGATCTACAGGTTGCCCTTTGACAGCTTTTCCATTTCTAAGCCCAAGCTGTTGGCTGCCCAGGCAAGGATCATTTCAGCCTGGAATCCCTGGTTTGGCCTCCAATGGGAGATGCCAGCCATGGCACAGTTTCCTTTGGTTTTCCTCCTGGCCCCCTCCAAACTTCTTCTGTGTTCCCCTCTCTCTTTCTCTTCAACCTGGCCTATCCAAATGACTTCTCCGGTGGTTGGAAGTCAGATTTCTAGTAGATTAATGAGTTGGGGGAAACACTCCCAGAACATTCTAGAAAAGGAAGCCAATGTCTCTTTCTTGCTTGTGTCTCCTTCTCCAGATAACTCAGTTAAAAATAGACAACAACCCTTTTGCAAAAGGTTTCCGGGACACTGGAAATGGCAGGAGAGAAAAAAGGTGAGCTGAGACAGTTGTTTCTCAGATAATTTAGAAAATCGCTTTTCTAGGTCCCAACACTCGACTGTTAGAAGTGGGATGCAGGCACTTACCTTGAGAAGGTTGGGGAAGGGTGGGGGAAGGGTGGAAAACAGTTTGATGCCCCTCAGCCAAGAGCTTACCGATTTCGGTACACTACTTTCTCTACCTCTTCCATGTTACCTTAAAGGAAGTTAACTAGGCCACCCCGTAGAAAGATGTCTCTGCAAGAAAAGTATCGGGGATACAGATTATATACAGATGCCTATGAATTTCTAATTAGTTTAAGTTCATCCTGGGCAGGTCCCAGGAAAGGACTAAGCCATTCACAAAATGCCTTGGAATTTTTGCAGTCTTGTCTGGCAAATACCCTCAGACAGAACTGAAGCCCCTGGAAACATCTATGGCCCCCTCCTTCTGTGGGGACACATATCATTCTGCATTAAGCAGACAGCTGGCTGGTATATAAAAGAAGCTCTCCCTTCCCCCACCCGCGTTCAAAGAATTTCGAAAATCCAGAAAATCAGCCCCAATTTTTAACCTAGCCCCTGGGGGAGGGGGTGGGCATTAAGAAATAATTTCTCACATCAAAATAGATTTTTTTTAGTCCGATTCATGTGTTGGTGAACCGATTACAGTAAAGTGCACCATGAAATGACCTCTTCTTCCCAATCTCAGCAACCCATGCGGAGTTGGTCCGTTCTTTGTGTTCACTGTTTTGTTGGTCCGTTCTTTGTGTTCACTGTTTGCGTTCTCCTGTTCCCCTCCGCCTGTGAGGCAGGCTGCTCAGCTGTCTCTGGCTGGCTCCCATCTCCCCTCTCGCTCTTTACTTTTTTTTTTTTTTCATATCATGGTTTATTTCATAAGATGACATCATAATTCATGTCTAAGTCACAAGAACAAAGACTCAAACTCCTCCTGCCTTCCCGTTGAACTCTGAGGGCAGGGAATCCAGGTACAAATGCATGATCATGAGATGGCCCAACCTGATACCTAGTGGCTCAGGGTCACCAGGTATGGTCCTCCTCCTCATGAAGACATTATCTTCCCATCACCTGGACCTGCAGCTCCCAAAGGAGCAATCAGTAACTCCTGGGGAGGTGTGAGAACTGGAACCAGTGAGGCCCAAAGTTGCTCTTTACTTTTAAACCAGATTTCACTGCCCCAGCCAATACCCCTTCCCTAATGAAACCCTCTGGTCTTGAATAAATACACCCAAAGCCTTCTTTCCCCCTCCGTCCCCCTGGGCGTGTGTGCGCCTCTTTGGAGAGGGTGAAGGCGGACCGAGAGGGGAAAATCCTGCTCTGATGTGTAACGCTGGGTGTGTGTGGGCTTCTGCCACAGAAAGCAGCTCACTCTGCAGTCCATGAGGGTGTTCGATGACAGACACAAAAAGGAGAATGGCACCTCCGACGAGTCCTCGAGTGAGCAGGCTGCCTTCAGCTGCTTCGCCCAATCCTCCTCTCCGGCCGTCTCCACCGTAGGGACATCCAACCTCAAAGGTAAGTCTGGCCACCTCTGATTTCTCCAGGTCTTGGAAGCCTGAAGAGTTGGGGGCTGGGGGCGGCACCCACCAGGGAACCTGACCCCTCCAAAGCTTCAGATCCTTCTAGAAGTTTGTAAACAGGAGCCAGATCTCACAAAGGGTGATCAGGTGTGTCCTTCCCTAAGTTCATCTGAGAGCTCAGACCCCTTTCCCCCAGACACTGATTTGGCGGGGGAGGAAGGGGTGGTCTCAGTTCCTGTATCCCCTCTGGGTGGGGGCCTGGAGCATCTCTCTCTCTCTCTCTCTCTTTCTTTTTCCCACCCCTCCCCCAACCCCATCCCTCCAACCAAGCAGCAGCTGACTTTTTTTTACTCTGTCTTCAAACTCTAGGTTAAAATGTGTTAGGCTGGGGGTGGGAGGAGTCAGGGGATTTTCTGCCACCTGGAACAGGGAAGGTGACCAGGAGAAATCCAGCTATAGAGACACCATGGACCTGTGAGAGGAGATGGAGCACTGAGAGTCTGGGCTGGGGAGGGCAGGAGCTGTGCAAATCCCCAGTTGGTTTCCTGTGTTTAAAGAGCAAGAACTATTTATTTGGAAAGACACACATGCTCTCAATAGGAAGAGACCTGTTTTTTAAGTGAAATAAAATGAGAGTTCTGTATGTCGTCAATCCATTCAAGCTTTAAACACAAAATGGGATCCCTTTTTTCTTCTGGTAGGACACCCACAGAGGGTGTGGTGAGAGCAAAAGAGAATCCATGATTGTCTTCTGGTAGTGAGTGGGCCACTTATCACCCATCTCTGTCTGCAGAGACCGGGGAAACAGAGAAGGCTCAGTGGTGTGTGGGGGTGTGTGTGTGTGTGTGTGTGCGCGCGCGGGCGTTGCGGGAGGAGTGTTCGCTTCTGCCACTACCAATTCAAATGTCAGGGTTCTCTCCAAACAAATCCTTCTGAAAGAATCCACAAATCTGTGGAAGGGACTGATCTCAATCACTCAGGGAACAAAGAGAGGGTAACTAGAAGGTGTTCCCGCAGTGAGTTTTAGTGTAAGTCAGTTTTAATGTTTAAAAGCTGAATTTGCAATCGAATGGGAAAAAGGCCAGTAAAGGCTTTGTCTGACCTAGTAGGAGCTCAGTCCTCACTTGTGTAAAATAGTAAAATTTACTACCCATTTGGGGAAGGATCTATGGAGGGAGGGGTGCCGCTCTATCTACATACTTGAAATTCGTTACTAGCTTGTTGCATCCTTCCACTAAAATTTGCCGTATCACACTCCCACTTTGCAGATGAGAAAACTGAGGCGCAGAGAGGTTAAGGGGCTTCCTGGGGTTACACAGCTGGGAAGTGGCCGAGCTGGGATTCAACGTGGGGAACTGGAGTTCTGCTGGCCCGGGTTTCAGAGCTAACGCCCTTCCGCTTGGCTTTTGTTTCCCTCCTATGGTAGATCTGTGTCCCAGCGAGGGTGAGAGCGATGCCGAGGCCGAGAGCAAAGAGGAGCATGGCCCGGAGGCCTGCGACGCGGCCAAAATATCCACCACCACGTCGGAGGATCCGTGCCGGGACAAGGGCAGCCCGGCGGTCAAGGCGCACCTCTTCGTGGCCGAGCCCGGCGGCCGGCCCCGGGACAGCGGGCGGCTGGACAAGGCGTCGCCCGACTCGCGCCACAGCCCGGCCACCATCTCGTCCAGCACCCGCGGCCTGGGAGCCGAGGAGCGCCGGAGCCCGGGCCGCGAGGGCGCGGCCACTTCCAAGGCCGAGGAGGCGCGCGCGCTGCCGGGCAAGGAGGCCTTCGCGCCACTCACCGTGCAGACGGACGCAGCCGCCGCGCACCTGGGCCAGGGCCCCCTGCCCGGCCTCGGCTTCGCCCCTGGCCTGGCCGGCCAGCAGTTCTTCAACGGGCACCCGCTCTTCCTGCACCCCGGCCAGTTCGCCATGGGGGGTGCCTTCTCCAGCATGGCCGCCGGCATGGGGCCCCTGCTGGCCACCGTGTCCGGGGCCTCCACCGGTGTCTCGGGCCTGGATTCTACAGCCATGGCCTCGGCCGCCGCAGCGCAGGGACTGTCGGGGGCGTCCGCGGCCACCCTGCCCTTCCACCTCCAGCAGCACGTCCTGGCCTCTCAGGTATTTATCAGCCGCCTCTCCAGCCCCTCATTCACTCTCATTTGCCTGCCCTTTAGTCCCAGACACTCATCTGCCTAGAAGCTTTCAATAATTATTATTATTATTATCATCATTATTATTACTAGGTGCAAGACTTATTGATTCATCATAACTTCACACTCCCCACCAAAACTTAAAATTTTTTTTCTAAGTTAAGGGCTATTTCTAGCAGAGTAACTAGATGGTAATAACAGGTAATAACTCTACACAGCACTTACTTTGTGCCGGGCGCTCTTCTAAGTACTCCATCTATTCTGACTTCAGTGATCCTATGATCACCTCCACCTTCTAGATGAAAGGACAGAGATCAGAGATGTTAAGTAACTTATCCAAGGACACACAGCTGGTAGGTGGTGGACCTGAGACTCTACCCCAGGCAGTCAGACTCCAGGGCCTCTTCCAGAGGCTGTGATTCTAGCTTCAGAGTTGCAATGTCTCTTAAATGTTTCACAGCCAACCCTCCCCCAAGACTTAGAGGAGGGAGAGACCATGGCCTGGGAGTGGAAGTGACTCCCTGGGGAAGAGTTGATTCTTGAACCTCCAATATGAAGCTGTTTGCCTGCTCCCCCACCCCTCTCAGGCCAGCCTGTTAGGGGTTAATGGCTTGTGCACACGTGGGAAATGTCAGAGAAGGACAGGCTGGGGCTATGGCAGGCTTGGTGGCCTGTGTATGGCTCAGACAGCTGTGTTGGGGCTCCAGCAGCTGGGGAGAAGTTTCAGGCTGCTGAAAATGCTCTGAACCCCGGAGAAAAGGTTCTATTGGGGTTTCCTGCACGCCCTTGCCTTTTGTTTTGTCTGAGCACATTCATCTCTCTTCCCTGAGCCAAGAGGCAGGACTGGCCTCCCCCTCTGGGAGGAGGAGGGGACTGAGAAAAGGGCTTCTGCCCTTCCTCCATCCCTCCCATCTCCTGTGCTAGCCCTTTCTGGAGACCCTCCTGTCATTGGTGGGCAGGTGATAGGCGGGCGAGGGCCTGCCTGGGCAAACAGGTACTAATAGTACCCAAGGCAATGGGTCAGAGAGAACTAGCCCAGGCCAGGGTCCCCGGATTTTTATTCTGCTTCTGCCACTTGCTAGCTGAGTGAATTCCTACACCCCTGGGGCCTGCCTCAACTCAGTCTCTCCACCTGTAACACCAGCATATCTGGGGCTAGGTGATTTCTTTGTCTCTGTTCATAGCAAACACCCTTTACTCTTTCTCCTTCCATCCTGCCCACCCCCCCTTTTCCTTTTACTTAAGGATCTTCCCCAGATTTTTTTTTTTTTAAACTTCTAGACTGGAGTAGGAGGGCAGAGGGGTGGAGCGACAAGAATGAAAAACAAAATGCATGTCCAATATTTTATGTCCTCTGGTTTTCACCCAGCTACTTTTGTGGGGTAGACTGTCTGTAGCCCCATTTAACAGGTGGAACAACTGACTCTGATGGGAGAATTTCCAACCATCCTATTGGCCAGGCACCCTGTGTGAAGTATATTGCAGGCAGCAGCTCATTTCATACCCACAAAGTCCCCTATACGTATGTGAATTATTGAACTTTTCCCTGGTTTTGCCATATAAGAAAGGTGAGGCACAGGGAGTGACTACTTTGGCCCAGATTGACACAGCTCAGATTTGGACCTAGACACAGAAGTTTGAGTGTCCTGCTCCCTACCCCCCAGGGAGAGAGGTTAAGGACTCGCCCAAGGTGGGGATGGGTGGGGGAGGGGTGATGGATGAGGTTGGCTCCTCCCCACTGCGCAGAGCCTGGGCCCTGACTCTTCTGCCCCTGCGTTCTCTCTCTTCCTCGCCCAGGGCCTGGCCATGTCGCCTTTCGGAAGCCTGTTCCCTTACCCCTACACGTACATGGCCGCGGCGGCGGCCGCCTCCTCGGCGGCGGCCTCCAGTTCCGTGCACCGCCACCCGTTCCTGAACCTGAACACCATGCGCCCGCGGCTGCGCTACAGCCCCTACTCCATCCCCGTGCCGGTGCCGGACAGCGGCAGCCTGCTCACCACCGCCCTGCCGTCCATGGCCGCAGCCGCCGGGCCCCTCGACGGCAAGGCCGCCGCCCTGGCCGCCAGCCCGGCCTCGGTGGCCGTGGACTCGGGCTCGGAACTCAACAGCCGCTCCTCCACGCTCTCCTCCAGCTCCGTGTCCTTGTCGCCCAAACTCTGCCCGGAGAAGGAGGCGGCCACCAGCGAACTGCAGAACATCCAGCGGCTGGTCAGCGGCTTGGAAGCCAAGCCCGACAGGTCCCGCAGCGCATCCCCGTAAACCCCTCCCCAGAAAAGTCTCTTCATTCCAGTCCAGTCCAGTCTGCAGTGCACTTTGTTGGATGTCAAATAAACCACGGGCGTGCAGTGAGGTCAGCCCTTCTTTGTGCAGCCCTGTCTGGGAAGGGGTGCCGGACTCCCTGGAGAGAATGTGCTAGAAACAAGCCCTGTCTTCTTGGCGTGGTTTATACATCCGGGATCTGGCTCAGAAACGTCGGTTGCACTGAGCTCTTGGGGGTGGGAGTTAATGCCTTGGCGGCCGGGCCGGAGCACCTCCTTCGAGGCTGGTCTGGAAGCTGTGGGAAGATCGAGGTAGCCAGGCCCCAGGAGGGGAGGGGTTGAAAAGCTCCCCCAGTGCAGATTTATATATATATTTTTTCCTTCACCGTGTCAAGTGGAAACACAAATAAAATTGAAAAAAAAAATACCGGGGATAAATGGATACATTAATATGATTCTGTTTGTGAAGATTAAAAACTTTCTAGTGACCTGCGTATCAGTTCTAAATAAATTACTGGGTAGCATTGTTTGGGGAGGGAAGTCCCTGCCATCCTTGTTTAGTCTCTATTAAGGAAATCTGTGTCTTTTTAATATTCTTGTGATGTTTTAAGAGCTATAGGTCTCTTTTTGCATGTTCCACAGTAATGTATTTGTGGGTTTTATTTTTGAATGCTTGCTTTTAGAGAGAAAAGGACATTACCCCTTACCCTTTTCCTCGATTCTCGACAACCCCAAGGGGGATGATTTAAAGGGAAGGGGTGGGGAAAACACCAAAAATGAATTTATTTTATCTAAGCTCTGTAGCAGGATTCATGTTGTCCCTCTGGCAGTTCTTTCTCTTTCCTGTATATGCAATAACAAGGTTTTAAAAAAATAATAAAGAAGAAGCGAGACTATTAGACAAAGTATTTATGTAATTATTTGATAACTCTTGTAAATAGGTGGAATATGAATGCTCGAAAAATTAAACTTTAATTTATTGACATTGTACATAGCTCTGTGTAAATAGGATTGCAGCTGTCAGGTTTTGTGGTTTTGTTTTCCTATAGTCAGTTTTATTTCAAGGTCACAGGATCGCTTTTAAAAGTAGAAAACACACTTTCTGCACCGACACCGGCACACTTTTCAAAAGAGTTGTCTGCAAAGAAAAAAAAATTTTTTTTAATGTCCAAAAGTGGGGAAGAGTGCTATTGCCTATTTTACCAAAACTTGGGGAGGTGGGGCTGCTTCCCAGCCCCACCTGAAATTCCTAAGAGTGGTTCTGAGATTGCTTGCGGGTGGGGTGGGGAGTGCGGAGGCTGTGGTTTGACTGTATGATTTTTCTTTTGTATTTGTATTTGCTAGTCTCTGATTTCTTCAAAACGAAGTGGAATTGACTACTTACTGTCTTCAGTGTTGATGGTGTTTTGAATTGGTGCCTATAGAGATATATATTCACAGTTCAAAAGTCAGGTGCTGAGAGCTGGTTTAAAGACAAAAATTCATGAAGGTATATTTTGTGTTATAATTGTTGAGTTCTTTGGTTTTCTGTATTTTTGCCCCCTCTCTTTAAAATATCATTGAAATTTCAATAAATTTTTATTGAAATGTCTTTGGGCCTCGTGTTAAGTGCTTTCTTTAGGGAACTTTCCTGAAAGTGGAGAGTGGGCCTCTTTCTCTCCTGGCTTCCTTTAGCCCCTTCTCTTTGCCTTTAAATAATTAAGACCGCCCCCACTGAACCAAAATGAGATGTCACTCAAGTTACAAAACTAAAAACAAAAGTCCCTTACTCGGCGGCGGCGGCGGCGGCGAAGGGAGCGGCTTCAATCTGAAATTACTTTTCCTTTAAATTAGGAAGCAAAACGAGAGACGGAAGGGGGGCTGATTAGAATTGGATAGAATAGCAATTTCAGATACTTAAGTTTTAATGGAAAAAGAATGCTCGCTCCCTAAGTCAGTGTTTCCCGCACGAATCCGAACGTTTTCGTTTTAGGCTCGCTCTCCCTTTGCACGTCGATCTGGGAAATTCAAGTCAATTTCTCCTTGCCCCAGTGTGCAAAAAAACAAAACAAAAACAAACAAACAAACAAAAACTAGCAGAAATCTCCCCGTGGCCAGCCCCGGCTTGGCAAGGCAGCAACCCTCCAAGCTTCAGGAGAAGGGGACGAAATCGAACGCCCCCCTGTAGTCCCCGGTGTCTCAGATTGGACCAGGCTGACCTAAGACACCCCTCGGAGGCCTCAGCCCGAATTGTGCGTGCGAAGCGCGGCCAGCTCTGCGCAAACTTTGCGTCACGGGAGGGAGGAGGGCAGTTTTCCCCGCAAGGGAAAGGTAATTCCAGGGCGCATAGTTGACCCCCTCCGAGGGAAAAGTCACCCAGGAGGCTGACACCCTCCTCCAGTTCTTCCCTCCAACCAGCCTCCAGGCTGTTTGGGGAGTTGCCTTTTGAAGTTCGATTTATCTTTGAAACATTCAATAAAAAATGGTGAGGCCATGACAGTCTTTGGTCTCCTGCCCTCCCCACCCCAGCCTCGCCTCGGAGGTGTGTGTGTGTGTGTGTGTGTGTGTGTGTGTTGGGGGCGGGGGGGGGGGTTTAGGGAGGACGGGAAGGTTCTCCAGGCCTTTGCTTGCCCCGGGGGCCTTGACTTGAGGACGCAGCCGGAGCCTGCCTGGCGGCTGCCGCCCTCCCCCCCCCTTCCCTGGAGCCCGCCAGCCCGGCCCCAAGTCCCTGTCACCTTCGGGCCCCTTGAATGGCCGGCAAGGAGGACCCCCCCCTCCCCTCCCTCATGCTGTACTTGGAAGGGGATCGAGGTCGAGACCTTTTGGAGAGGGGGGCACAGCCCCTTCCATCTCCAACCAGGCACGTGGGGAGCCCCATAGCCTCTCCTGCGCTGTCTCCCGGGGTGGGAGGGAAAACAATCAGGGTCGGAGGTGGGGGGGGGGAGCTTTGCCAGGCTTGGGGATCTTTGGGGCGCTAGCTCCCCGGAGGGCCCGAAGATTTCCAGGGCTTGCGCCCTACGCGCAGCGGCCGCAGCCGACTGGGACTGGTTGTTGGCCCAGCGATTACGCGCGGTGCCTGCGCCCGGGAAGGTGGCAGTCGGCTCGGGGTGCTCGGCAGCGCTCTCCCCGAGCCGGGGTGGGGGGATGGGGGGTGGGGGGCAGAAAACAGCCTCAACCTCAAGGAGGGCAGGAATGCTTTTCTTTCACGGTCCAGATTTGCTCACCTCCTCCCCACTTCACCCCCAAATTCTGGGACGGTGCTCAGACGTGTATCTAGCCTCTCCCAGTGCTTGCCTTTTTTTTTTTTTTTTTTAATCTCCCGTGTATCTTATTTGTATATAGTGATGTTAATGAGTAACTCTGGTGGCGCTGATGGACTGGGGGTGAGCGGCTCGCAATCTCTCTGGATTTCGTTGCCTATTACTCACCTGGCGCCGGTCGCAATCTCGCCGCGGGCTTTATGGTGGCGGCGGCCGCCGCGCAGGCCACTCGGGGCCGGCGCCTTCGCCTTTTTTTTTCCGGGCTTCGAGTGCCACCTATCTGTCTGGCTCACGAACGCGCCCCGGTGGTCGCCGCTTGCTCGGCTCCCCAGTGCCTCCCGGGTTCCGGAGCTGAGGCGTTTCACCTTTGCCCCTTCTCATCCTCTCCAACCCCAGCCCGGGCTCCCCTCCTCCTCTGCCCCCCGCGCCACCCCCCACCTCCCACCCCAACGTCGGAAGAAGCCGCCGTCGTCTCTTTCCTGGATATCGCTTTCACTCCTGTTTGGGCCTCAGATGAGAAAAACAGTCCTTCCCGACTTCGGGTTTCCAAAGAGCCTTCGGAAATTCAATGAGGGGGATCCTCTCTCATAATTTTCTCCCAAGTACCTTGCCGCTCCGTGTAGAAACCTCTACCAGTTCCCTCGACCCTGTCGGGCAGGAGATAACCTGAGTTCATGCTGGGTAGATGGCGAGAGAAAGGATTCCCCCCTCCCCAATATACACCACTCAGATTCTACCCTGGATGCAACTCCCCTTTGCCTGATGCGCTCTCTCTTTCTTACTTTACAACTCTGTTTTGGTTTGGTTTGGTTTGTTTTTTTTCGGTTTCTACCCTGGCCGCGTCTACAGGGACGAAGGGCACATGTCTCTCGTGAGCAGCGGTCCGTAAAGGGCCCGGGCCGGGGTCAGCTACCGCAGCCTGCAGGGCCGAGCGACTTCGTGATTTGTAGATTTAAGGTGACAAATGCGGGTGCCGGCCTGAGCCCTCCGGCCCCCGCCCCTTGGGAAGGTCGGCTCCAAGCCTGGCTGCGCCCAGGCGTCTGAGACCAGCGGAGGGGGAGGGGGCGGGCTCGTCTTTTGCTGTGCTCGGAGCCGCGAGTGAAGGCGTCCGGGTTCCTGCTGACCTCCCGGCGCTAATTGCAGGGGCCGAAGGGCGCGCTCGGCAGAGGCCGGGGTCACGACCCTGCGCTCCCTCCTCCCGGGTCTCGACAAGCCCGAAGGAGCCGGGGGTGCGCACGCGGGGGTGCGAGTGCGAGTACGCGTGTGTGTAGAGCCTCCCTCTGGATCTGCGCTGTACTGGAACCCACCCCTCCTTTGTGGGGCGAGTTCCCGGCGCGTAGGCCCTTACAAAAATTCCATCCAAGAAGGAAAACCCTTGTGCTGACCTTTCCCCTAAGCCAGCAGACAGGCAGCCGCCTTTGGGCGCTGCAAGAGGCTTGAAACGCTTCGCGTCCGTGCGCTTTTCTGCCTCGCTGGTTTCCAAATTTGACCTCACGGCAACCAGCCAAGAGAGTGGCTATTCGCGTGTAGATGCGAGGCCGCGATCGCGACCTGGCTCTTATACACATAGCTCTAGAAAGTTCGTACCTATGGGTAGCTCTTTGGGCGTTCTGGGGTCAGGAGCTACAGGTGTTAGAAGTAGATGCGTGTGCGCGCGCGTGTACGTACTTGTGCGTGCTCTACCAGTAGACGTCTCTTTCAATTTGTATTTCGAAGTTCCTGCGCAAGACAGTTCCGGATGTAGATGCCTTTGGTTGTTTTATAATCAAGATGCGTATAATCAACATGTATATGTTGCAGATGTCGGTGTTCAAAGTACACGGAACAGCAATAATAAAATGAGCTGGCATGCCAGCATACCAGAGGCCCGTGCACAAGCTAGGTACTCGGTTCAGGCACCCCACAAAAGAGATCTCCTTTAACACCGCCTCACAATTAACCCTATGGTGTGTGAGAACGACCTTTATGCCTTGTTTTACAAAAGAGGGAACTGAGGCTCAGAACAGTGAAATCACTAACCCAAGAGCATCCGGGACACTGTGTTGCCAGGATTCGAGACCAAGGTGGCCCCAGAATCCAGTGGAACCACTGTTTCTAGTTCAGGTGGAGGTGTACATACCTGCGGTGCATATATCCAAGACGTAGAGAAATCTATGCGCGTGTTCTGGATTTCGGTGTGCGTCTCACGCGCTTTTCATAGGAGAACATTTTACATTTCTTCGGGCGTCTCTCGTGCAGTGAGAAAGCGCAGTTTCTATCTCGGCGTCCCATTCTCCAGCCCTCTCTCCCCCGTGCAGTGCCGTCGAGGAGGAGACCGCACGCTTGGGGCCCTGGTTCCCAGGCGGACGAAGCGAAGGTTGGCTGGTGACAAAACCCCACTTACAAATGCTTGCGGCGGGGCACGGAAGCTGATACAGTGTTCTCGTCCCGATCTGAGTCGCGAGGGACAGGGAGTTACAACCGCGCGGGCGTGCGCCAGGGCAGCAGGGCAACCACGCTAACTCCAGTTTCCCTCTCCCGCCGGGTGGGAGAGCGAGACTCGGGCTTTGAGTATCTCAGGCTTTTCTCCACCGGCCTCCGATCCTCCCCTGCGTCCCTAGCACTTGCTGAGCTCCATCTGCCCAGGCGCGAAAGCCGGGGACTGCAGGTGGGGACCCTGCCGGCGCAAGAATCGTTTGTTCCTTCCTGGTTCGACCCTGCTCAGCTTCCAGGAACTTAAGCAAATTTGGTTCCTCGGCCCCTCTTTCTCTCAACTCTTTGGCCCCAGGTGGAAGCCGAGCGCTCGGCTAGTGGGGAGATAGATCCGCTGGAGGCGGGAGAAGGGGTACGGAGGGCGCAGCCCCACGCAGGAAACGGGGTGCCTGGTTATGAGACAGCGCGGCCCAGGTTCCCCAGCCTGGGCAACTGTAGGCCCCATGCACCCAAGGAGCCGAGGCCCGGGTCTGGCTGTAGGCTGGGCGGGGAGGGCGGTGGGGTACGGGGAGGACACAACACATTGCTCCGGTAGGGAATAGGGACCCGTCTTCCTTGCGCCCAAGACGCAAGGCGCTTTCTGTCCCGCGGCTGGGATGAAGTCAGGCGGCCTGTGCCGGTCCGATCGCGCAGCTTCGGGGCAGTCCCTGGCGGGGGGAGGCGGGGGAGGGACTTAGAAAAGGGACATTGGTACCGTCCGAGCCGTCCGGCTCTCCACACCCCCCCCCATTCCCCCAGTCCAACGATCCGAGTCAGCCAGTCTATTTGAGCTTTTGAAATGCGATCCCCCGCGCCACTTCGGTTTCCCGCTAATGGCCCGGGCTCTGGTTTCGGGTTGGGGGATTGCACCCGGAGGAGAGGGGCTGCTTCCCCGGGGCCCGCGCCAGCCCACCCCCGTCTAGGCGCTCTTCCCGCCGGCGCGGCGGGCCCAGGACGGTACGCCCCCTGCCCCTTCAAGGTCCCCAAAGCGTCAAGGACACCCAGGCACGGAACTGACACTCGTGCACTGACTTCCTTCTTGCCACTTTCGCTCCTTGCCGACCACCCCAGTCCCCAGCGCGGGCGTCTTTGACGTCACTTTTCTTTTCTTTTTGTGCAGGGACCAGGCGCCCCTCACTTTCCCAGGAACTCCAGGGGAGCGTCCGCTGTCACGGCTCGTTACTTTAGTCGCCTCCATGCCCCAGTCCTCCCAACCCGAGGTGTGAGCGCCAGTGTTACAGCATGTCTGCCGGACGGTGTACCTACACCGCAACGCTGCCTTGTCCCAGGCGGCCCTCTCCCGAAGGCCCGCACCCTTTAGCTATGGCCATTCTTTAGGGTGAGGGCTCTTAACTGGAGGCCAGAGCTCTTGACTTCAGCGGATCCCCAGAAATCATAGACAAAAGTTTGTTACTGTGCATATATGCAGATTTGGGGGAGGGAACCCGACAATTTTCCTCAGTTTCTCAGACATGTCTGAACCCAACCAAATTAAGGTGCACTCACTGCTCTGAGGACAAAAAGAAATGGGGGGAGAGTTTAGGGTGGGTCCTGGAGACTCTTGTCTTGGCCAGGTCGAATTCAGCTTTAGGGACTAGCTCCAACTCTCTCCTTATTCTTCTCACTCACCTTCTCCAAGGACACTGTTTCCTTGCTTATTTTGAAGCTAAGCTTCCAGACCCGGAAGGCCTCAGGCATTGTCTAATTAGATGACTAATTAATGATATTAACTTATCAACCAAATGATTATGAACAGTCATTATCACTCCCAATGAATTCTGTGTTAATTTCCTGTTGCTAAGGTCAACCCCACTCAACTAGCGCAGGTAATCAAAGGAAACCACTTTTCATAAAACAAAATTGCTTTTTACTACACACCCTCCTCCCACCTCAAGATCTAGGGCAAGGGGAGACACAGAGGAGTCTCCTTTGTGGAGAGACCTTTGGGGTCCAGGTTAGGGGTTCCCCTGCATCTATATCCCCGTACTAGCCATCTCCACGTACATCATGGTGATCTGGCAGTTTTCATCTTTGTTCAGATCTTCTGAAGGTCTTAGTTTTTAAAATTAAAACCATATCTGGTGGTATTGGGGACCTGAATTTTGGAAGATAGATGCGTATGTGTTGGCGGGGGGAATAGTTTGGGGTCTGAGGGTCACCTGAGCCTTTTCTCCAGGGCAAAAAAAAAAAAAAGAAAGAAAGAACAAGGTGAAGGCTGGGATTTCTTCCAATGCAGAAACTTCCCTTTATCTTTACTGCCCAGCAGAGCCTAGAACAAAGTAGGCACCTACCCAAAGTGTGTGTGAGGCCAGCCTAAACATGCTCAGGAACCCCATTAACTTGGAAGGCTGAGGTTACAGTGGAAACATTTTAAAACGTCGCCTGCATTTTTCTCTGTCATGCTTCCCTCTTTTGTTTTATTTAAGCAAACACACCAACCACACATGAAAATTCACTAGCACTTAAAGAAACGTCCTAAACAGGGCAGAATGTTTGAGGAAAGAGGGAAGGGTTCTCTTGTTTCTTCCTCTCTGATAAAGTAAGACCCCAGGAGAAGCCCCTCATCACCCCAAGCCTTGCCTAAATAAACCCCTTTTGGTCGTACTTGGCCACTTAGAGATGGATTTCATCCTGGCATCAGGACAAGATGGATTTCATACGAGGTGATGTAAGCAGAGGCTCCCAACCTCTCTCCACCGCTGCCATCTCAGCACCCCTAAATCCACGAATTCCCCACCGACCTCAAGTTCGCTCCAAACTTTCCCCCAAGACTTTCCTGCAGACGTATCACAAGAAAAGTGTGTATGGTGAGACCAGTGTTTGGCGACAGCCTGGGCCTTGCCTCAGGGAGCTGAGGACGCAGCGCGCTTCCCCCTCCCCCGCCCCATTTGTCGATAAACAGGCCATTTCTGCGCTGGTTTTATTTGACATAAAAGCCCCCCTGGTGTTACTTCCCCCGATTTCTTGACACATACTGGTCTCTGAGTTAGAACAGAGACCTAAGGTGAGAAAGCTCAAACAGGAAGGGGAGACTGCAGTCAATCAACACTAACTCTTGGTTTCTCCCGGGAGAAAAAAAAAAAACTCAAGCTACCTGTTTTGCAGAGCTCAGGGGAGGGAGGATACAGAAAAAAAAAGCAGCTCAGTTCCAACTGCTCTCCCTCGCCTTTGCTTGGCCGTTCCTTTGCCGCCATCTGCTGGTTCTATGGGGAACTGTAGGGGGTCTTTTTCAAGACTTGGCAGGACAGAGGGTCACTCATTCATTATTCATTTATTTATTCAGCAGATAACTGTACCTGAGACACAGTCTCTGTTCTCATGAGATTTGCAGTCCAATAAAGCCAGTTTCATGGCCATCCCCTGAAGGTAAGATACAGAGGGAGCAAGGTGTCAGAGGAAAGCCAGGTCCAGCCTGCCACCTGTTTTCATGTGGCCTGTAAGCTAGAAATGGTTTTTACATTTTTAAATGGTTAAAAAAAATCAAAAGAAGAATACTTAGTGCCATGCAAAAAGGACTTGATATTCACATTTTAGTGTTCAGAAATCAAGTTGTATTGGAAATCCAGCCACACCCATTCACTTACATATTCGCCCCGGCTGCCAGAGTGAGTTGTTTTGACAGAGACTGTATGACTTGCAGAATCAGAAATCTTTATTATGTGGTCTACTGCAGAAAAAGTTCGCTGGCCTCACATCTAAAGAAAGGGGTGCCTACTACACCCAATTTTAAAAAATTATTAATTTATTTATTTGGTTACACTGGGTCTTAGTTGCAGCAGGCGGGCTCCTTAGTTGTGGCGTGCATGTGGGATCTAGTTCCCTGGCCAGGGATCGAACCGGGGCCCCCTGCATTGGGAGCGCAGAGTTTTAACCACTGCGTCACCACGGAAGTCCCTACACCCCATTTTTCAAGATGGAAAACTGTGCTACAAATCCCGAGAAAGTCTGGAGGACTTTGGGAGAAGAAAAAAATGTAGACCAAATAAATAAAGCATAGAAATTGTCAAAGCTATTTTTAAAACAAACAATGCAGACCAGGGGCCCCATTGCTTGAAGGCTGGACTCAGAATGGGTTAAATGAAGCTAAGGATAACAATTTCAAAGTTGCTTTGAAATGGAAATGAGCTACAGAGCGGTAAGACCCCCAGCACCTAGTAGGTTCTCAATAAAATAACCATTCACAAAAGATCACCTCCCCAGGGCAGGGGCACCAGATCCTGCAGAAAAGACACTGGTTGCAAGATGTAGACAGCTTCGGTTTAAAAAGACTCTGACAAAGGTCAAGAATAACAGATTGTGGGAGTCTAAGGAAAGGGAATGGTGTGGGCTTGGGCAGACTCAAGGTGAAATCAGCTTTGTTTTAAATTCTTCACTCAGTGAAGGAAAAGCAGAATGCCTACAGCTGCAAGACAAAGGCTGAGGCTTGCCATGAATGACTTTTTTTGTGATTTGCTTTGCTTTGGGCTGAATGAAGGTGACATAAGTTCATGTTTATTCCTTTCTAAGGCTTGCAGCGATTCCAAACACAAAAGAGGCTACAACCATTTCTCTCTCTCTCATTCTCTCACTCCTTCCTTCTTCCCTCCCTCCCTTCCTTCTTTCCCTCCTTCCTTCCTTCCTTCCACCTTATTCCAGATAACAGCCTTCACTCTGAGGGTCAGGGCAGGAAACTGAGGCTTCGAGAACTTCAGTGATTAGCCCAGGTTTCCGCATCCAAGGCGTGACTTCATCACAAAGCATGGGGCTTCTCTTCTGTGTTCTTTCTATGAGGACGCCTTGCCTCCCTCTCAGCTTTGGCCTAAATGAGAGCCTCCTTATTTATCATTTGGAAGCCCCAGGATGTACAGAACCCAAATCCAAGCTGAAATGAAGGCAATTACCCAGATAATTTAGGTAAACGTTGGGGTTGTGTTGTGAGTGTTTTAACATCCAGGTCTGAATTATTGGTGTAATTGTTTCCACTCCTCCCCCTCATTGCTCTGTTCAAGAGGCAATTCTCCCGACAGCCCCTGTTTGTTTTGTCCGGGTTGAACAGGGCCCAGTAGCTAAGGAGAGCCGGCTAGAACAAAACCCCGGGGGGAAGGAGGCCAGCCGGGCAAACTCTAGAGGGCCAAGCCAATTTGTGTTTGAGGTCAATAACCTTTGTGTTTCCATCAAAACCCCATGCATGAGGCACACTCCACCCCTAGCAATTCTACAGTGAAAAACGCTTGCTTCCAACGTATGAAACATCAAAGCAGCAACCGCACGTGCGCATCTCCGTGTGTGCCGCCCGTTAGAAAAGAAAATTAAGCAAATAAAGGAGAATTTTTTAAAAACTGAAAATAAACCTTCTCTAATTTCTTAGAAGAAGAGAGTGAATTGTGAGGTCCTTTTGTCCCCTCCTCCTCTTCAACCCCCCAGCACACACACCCAGGCTTCCAATCTGCTTAGGAGGAAAAAAAGCTTCAGCTCCTGGAAACTTCATTTCCCTCCTCTTAAAACAGGGCCGATAATAATCCTTGCTTTCTGGGGTTGGTGGGAGATAGTATAGATGCAACAGAGAATCCAGGACTGGCATATAGTAAGTCTGATGCCCGCCCGCTCTTATTATCAGGGATGAGGTCTGAGATAGTGTCTGCTAAAGTGGACATAATCCTGTACATTTCCAGAAACAAGGCAACTACTCCCAGACCTGCCAGCCAGTATCTTTCCTGGTTGGCTAGTACACACAGCGAAACAGGAAGGCTGGTGCCCCACGGACACCCGAACAATGGGAAATCCATGCATTAAAGTTTTATAGGCTGTGGTAGTTTAGTTCAAAAGAAACAGAGTCTGGAGAAAAGCAAGCTGGGTCCAATGACATCAAGTGGAACAAGGAGCTCCGAGTACATAAGCTTCTTGCCTCTGTTCGTATTTATTTATCACTGCTGCTCATGCCGGTCAGGGAAGCAGGAGGTTGGCAGGCTTACCCCTCGGTTAGAGATAAGGAAAGGAAGGCCCAGAAGGTCAAGGTTTTATGTTAGGGCCTGAAGCCATTTCAGGGCCAGAGAACTCAGTGTTCAGTTAAAAACAAGGCCAACTCAGCAAGCGAAAAGGAGAATAAGAATGTTGAGTGTGGATCAAAACATTTGCAGGGACGATAAAAATCGAACAGGTATATTATCTCCAGTCACTTCGTGTCTATGACAACCTTTCATTTGGAACAGCCGTTCTCGCCCCAAGCACACATCAGATTTGTATCCAGCCTCAGACTTGTTGAGTCAGAGTTTGGGGGACAGGCCCTGGCCTCGGTACTTCTTAAAAACTCCCTGAGTGACTCCAAAGAACAACTAAACCACTGATAATGGAGCTATTTTTTATTTTTTTTAAATAAATTTATTTATTTATTTATTTTTGGCTGCATTGGGTCTTCGTTGCTGCACGCGGGCTTTCCTTAGTTGCGGCGAGCGGGGGCTACTCTTCGTTGTGGTGCCTGGGCTTCTCATTGCAGTGGCTTCTCTTGTTGCAGAGCACAGGCTCTAGGTGCGCGGGCTCAGTAGTTGTGGCTCACGGGCTTAGGTGCTCCGCAGCATGTGGGATCTTCCCAGACCAGGGCTCGAACCCGTGTCCCCTGCATTGGCAGGCAGATTCTTAACCACTGTGCCACCAGGGAAGTCCCTGATAATGGAGCTATTGATAATCTCTCCAGGGTACTCAAATCTCATTGATAAGTCATGTTTAGCAGTGAAAAAAAGAACACTAATATTTTCTTCTTTTTGATTCAAAAGAGGCTTTGAAAAGAACAAGAAGGAAGGCATTGAACCCCAAGCCTAAAGTTTGGGTTATTAGGTTTCTTCCCCAGGGTCTGGTTTCAGTGGATCCATGACCCCCTGGCATCATAGGCTGAGCTGACAGATGATGCGTAGATGGGCATTTTTCGAGGGAGATGGTCCATCGTTTTCATCAAATTTTCAAAGTAAGTAGGTACCCCTGCCCTTTTTCCCAAACGTTTAAAAGTCACTGTTCCAAGATTAAGTCAAACTAAGTATATTCCAGGAAAGAGATTGTCGAGGGATCAAACTCCATCTCATGGCACTAAATCCGCTGCTGTCATGTTCAGACCTGGGCTAAAACTGCTCAAGGTCATGGCCTTATTTTCTTTGCTTCTCCTGGCTCCACTGACCCTGGTGACCATGCCTCCTCGATGTCTCTTTCTCCCCTCAGTTCCCATGACCCCACGGCCCTCTGGTTCTTCCCCTGCATCTCTGGCCATCTTCCCATCAGCGCACTTGCAGGTTCCTGCTTTTTCCCCATTTGTATGTGATGCAGCCTCTTGACTGCCACCTCGGTCCTCCTCACCCCTCTGTATATGCGTCTTCCTTGCTCCCTAACAATCACCACGTTGCCAGTTTCAAAATCCGTCCTTCTCCAGGCAGACAACCAATTTTCTGTCTTGCCACTTAGAAAAGAGAAGTGCTCTCCCCTCCTTTCAGGGTCATTGGGAAGACTAAGACTGACATTGTATGACAAGTGAGCCCAACACCAAAGGTCTTCATTTGCTTGGGCTGCTGTAAGAAAGGACCGACTGGGGGTCTTCAACAACATAAATGTATTGTCTCACAACATTGGAGGCTGGAGGTCCAAGATCAAGGAGTTGGCAGCGGTAGTTTCTTCTGAGGCCTCTCTCCTTGGCTTGCAGGCGGCCGTCCAACCAGATGGATTGTCCAAACTCGCACAAAGTGGATTCAAATCCCAGAGCTCTCCTCAGCATGCCTGGGTGTCACCGTAGAACAGAATTCCCTGTTTGTTCCGCACAGAAGATGTGACACACGATGGAAAGCTTTGGGCAGAAGAAGCCTGTTGCGGAAGCAGATGTGCCTGAGGAACCCAGGGTCTACCAGGTGGTGAGCTCCGGGAAGGAGCTTCAGGTAAGTTCCTTCTTCTCCTCCGGACCTCCATATTCATCACTGTGAAATGGGCACGATGGGCCAGTGGAATTCCCAAGGCCCTCGGCAACATATCACAGTATCAAGGCCGAATGTCTGGCCCATTTCAGTTCGCTTCTTTTTTTCTAAAAGATTCCTCATGTTTAGCACCAAAGTCCTGCCTCACCCAAGGAGCTACTGTGTTTCATTGGCTGAAGGCCATGAGACCTCAGAGAAAATAGGGAAGGCACACATTTATAGCCAAGGAACCCCATAACCATCATCTGCTCTTTCCTCTCGACTTCAAAACCACCCCCGTTCCATTTCCTTTCGGTGCCCGTCCGTATTCGTTTTTTTACAAGCTCAGAAGGGACTGCAGACACCCCCTCCCTCATCAGGAATGCCAGCTTTGTTGTCCAATGTCAGGATTGGCGCCCGCAGATGGGGGCGTCTTTGGCAAGAGGTTTAATGAGTTTTCCGTCTTCGGGGTGGCGGGTGCTTCCTTGATTCCACGCCCGCTCTCTCCCAGGCTTGGACCGTGGGCTCTGCCGCCAGGCGGTCCCAGAGAACAATCCACTCTTTCTGGGACTGACATCAGTTCATGGGAGTGGGGAGGAAGTAGCCGAGAGCGGGGGCGGGGGCGGATCCTGCTGACACTGCGGGGAGGCCACAAAAGCTGGCATTACCGTGTCAGTCCCTCCAGTAAGGGCCTTGTTTGTGGTCCCTTGTTTGAGGGTCATAGAGAGCCGGGCTGAGCGGAAATAGGGAAAGAATGCAGCCCCATTGTCCACGGCTGGGAGACTCAAGTGGGTCCCTGGTGAGGTGCCCCCTCCCAGGAGGCTCTCTTGACGACCACTTCAGACAGACCCCTGAGTCTTCAGGGAGTAACGAAAGGCAAGTGGGGAGTGGGTGGGAGCTTGCACACTCCCCCCTGGGGCTCCTGAGGGCTTAGGGCATGAGGTTTTAACTCAGAATCGAGAAGCATCCACACTGTTCACTCTTTTTAAAAAAAATGTCCACTTTGTTTTTGGAAAACCTCCCCCGCTCCCCGATTCCACCCTTGAAATCTCAAAACATGAGGCATTGAGGCATTGAGGAACGGACTCAGAAATAATAAATGGCCAGTATTAGGGACCGAGTCCTTTTTCTGGACAGAAATGGCTTAGTATGTATTCAAGATGGGACCTTTAGATGACCTGGGTCTGTATTCTGGGGGGGGGGACATGGCAACCACAATATCGACCCCTCCTGCTCCCCTCAAGCCAGCCTAACACCATAAAGGAAGGCAGGGAGCCCCTGGCTGAGGGAGGGTGTTTACAGCAAACATTCTCAAGGGGGGGGCGAAGATTGATTCGGGGAGGGGGGTGAAAATCTTACTCTATGTAGAAAGCAAAGATACACATGCAGTACATACATAGATATGCAGTGTTTAATATCACAGTATCTGTGATATTAACATTTCCTGGGGTGGGGCCATTAGGAAAAACATGTCTAAAAAGTTTCCTTAAGGGGTGCAATAATAAAAAGTTTGAGAAACACTGGCCTAGGGAATATAGATTCTGTCAGAAGGTCTGCATTTAAAACCCAGCTTTCTAACTTCCTAGCTGTGTGTCCTTGAGCCAGTTACTTAACCTCTCTGAGCTCAGCATTTTCACACTTAAAGCAGAGACTATGCTACAACCCTATCTACAGACTTGGGGCTTTAACACATTGAAAGTGGCTAGAAGAGCATCTAGCATTTGGTCACTGTTTGTTATTTTTATCATTAGGAAGGCACAGAATCAACTTTATCACGTTTTTGTCTTCCAGGATTTGCAGGTAATTATGCCGGCTAGATCTACTAACTTGAAATCCTCACTTTTCAGGCCTCAACTAAGAGATGCAATTGTTAAACAACTGATTAATTTGGGTTTTAATGTCAGACATGGTTTGCTCCAGGCACTCAGAGATGAGGAACACAGGGCCTGCCCTCAAGGGCTACAGGCTACCATTCTGACCCATCACATTTCCTTCATGCCTATTAAAAATGCGGTCCTGGAGAGGCCCTCCTGGGAACATGCAGTTCTATCTGTTATCAATCAATTTACTATCATCATCATCATCCTTAGAAAATGGTGCCATGTTTCCAACCCAGGTTCTAGCAAAGCTCTTGGGCAGCTTTTCATTGTAATGAGGACCTAACAGCACCTTCCTTTTAACTAAGAGCTGATTATGAGCTGAGTGCTTTGGAAATTTTCTCATAGAAACATCACCCCTTTCCATCAGGAGTAAACCCCACTTTGCAGATGAGGAAATAGACTTGGAGAAGGTATGTGACATCCCCAAGGTCACAGAGTGAGTCACAGCAAATGAGATTTGAGCCCAGATTCCCCTGATTCCAAAGCTCTCTGCACAATGCTGTCTTCCACGGAGAGCCTCCAAGTTAAAGAGAAGAACAAAAGTTTTACTGATGGCAGGGAGCTACTATAGACCCAGATGTGGCTCTTGACAACCGCTTCAGACATTACGTTGTGGCCTGTGTTGTACTAAACGCTAATGGTCATTGAAGTATTTGATGATCCTGGAAACGCTTTTATTCCCATTCTTCAGTTGGAGAAACTGAGGCTAGGACAAATTAAAGTCATTTGCCTATGATCACACAGGAGGGGAGTGGGAAGGATGGAGTTTGGAGTCTGTGCTTCTAACCACTTCACTATGTCCCATTCATTCATTCCTTTTCCATTCCGTACTGAGGATTTTCTAGACTGATTGCTAGAGTCTCTTCCTATGGCTCCTTCTCCGAAGATTTTCTTTTTTGGTTCCTCCTTGTCCCTCTCCCCCTGGTAAATATGGCTGGAAAGGGAAAATCCTGTTGTGAGATTCACATGAGACACAGGCTGTGAAATGCAGTCCCTTCTCTCCCTCTGACCCGAGTGCTCTGAACTGGAACAAACACGTCACCTGTCTGGGTCTCAGTTTCCTCATCAGTTCAAACAGCGATAATAAGACTGGTCCCAAAGGGTTGTTGTGAAGCCAAAGGAAAGTTTGTGGACAAAACACCCATGAGGAAATTAACACAGGGGAGGGCCTCCCCTGGGAGTGGAGATGCACTTCTGTTGACACTCCTGGAACCTTGAGCAGGGTTGGCTGAAAGAGTGGAGGGGCTGGCGTGGGGCCTCCAGACTCCTGGGACACCCATGTGACTCTCCTGTTCTGGCCATCACGGTACACGGGGACCACGTTTGGGAGAGTCCCATGAAGCTGAGTCATGCACAGAGAAAATGCCTCGCACTAACATCAAATTTCATTCACTCACTGACTCATTCATTCACTGACTCATTCATTCATTCACTCATTCCTGCACTCATTCATTCCTGCACTCATTCAGTCACTCATTCATTGCTCTTTTACTCATTAACCCATTCATTCATTCACTCATTCATTCATTCACTCATTCATTCACTCACTCATTCACTAACTTGCTCAGTTCCTCAACCACTTAATCATTTAGGCAAATATTCACTCACTCACTCATTCACTCACTCGTTTCTTTACTCATTTATCCACTAACTCAATCATTCACTTGCTCATTTACTCACTCTTTCATTCATTCACTCATACTCTCAGTCATTCATGTAGTCATCTACTGATTTGTTCCTTCTACAACATTTAATACTTTGCTCCTTACACTTTGCACACTACCTATGGTTGTTTGGGGCTTGCAGCTGTGAAGAAAATGGTCAAGATCACTGCTTAAATTCTAAAGGGGGCAGGGAAATTAAAAATCAAGTTAAAAATGCACCTCATACATACAGATTGTGATAAGTGCTCTGAAGACTGAACAGACTGATGTGAGAGAGGGGCCACTTAGGAAGAGGGAGACCAGAAGACCCTCTAAGAGATGACATTAGAAGCAAAACCTAAAAACAATAGACAACGAGGGGAAGAGCTGGCATCAAAATCAGCACTTTTTCTGACCCCCTTCCCAATAACTTTGCTGCTTTGTTATTAAAATGTAGATAGGGCTCATTGTTTTTTTTTAAAAAAAAAAATCTAAAGATAAAAGATTTCTTGGAAGAATGCACTCCCAAAGTGCTTAGCACAAGCCTGGTGAATTTTATCTTTAGCAAAAATATTATTGTTTTGTAACTGAATTTATTTTTTTAGAATAGGAAGAACATTTTTTCAAGTCCCTACCCACAAGGCCCCTCTCCCGCCATCATTTTAATACTTGCAAAATCTGGAAAATATTATGTTTTAGGGCTATATCACCATTCTATCCAAAAGAATAGATATTTCATTTGTGATTTTTGTTTTCCCTTAAACCTTTGTAACATTCACCTTAGCATTCCCAGCTCCTAGATTTCCCCCAGGAGAAATTCCAAGAGTCGGAAGGGCAGGAGGAGAGATAAGCATATTCTTAAGTTTTATGATACATTTCACCAAACTGACCTTCACATATTCACACTTGCACCAACCCAGGAGAACATCCAAAGAGACCTTTCTCCTCTCCTTGGCAATCCCAGTTGGCCTGCTGGGGAGGACGGAATTAGGGATAAAGATCTCTTGTCTTTGTGAGGACAGCTAGACGCCACTGGGTCCAGGACTCCCAGCGTGGGGAAGGGAGATTCTTGGTAGACATTGAAATGCAACCACCTCTCTTTGAAAACAAGGGTGGGATGACTTTTTAACAGATTGGGGACCACAGCACCAGGGTCTCAGAAAAACCCCACCCAAGATCCACTAATTTATTCATCTACTGCCTCGTACCTTCCAGAATTTTAAAAGCAGAAAACAAATATTTGTTTATTCATCTTCTTGTCTCCTGAGATCTCAGACCACCTTAAGGTCTAGTGATCGGAGGAATGGACTCAGTGAAATATTTCAAACTTTACTAAGTGGAAGGTCTTTTAGAGGGATGACTTGGCGATGAACTGGAATTCAAGAGATGAGGGCTTTTTTACATAGATGTTTGGAAAAATCTGGAACTAGATCAAATATCCAAATGTAATGAACTCTCTTGTGCTTCTCATCTAGTTTCAACAATTATCAAACTTTTGGCGGGATCTTGTCAACATTCTGACTTTTGGGGAGTCCTCACCCCATATCTTAAAATGCACCCACATTACATAATAAATATAATTTCGTATAAATACGGTTTTGAGTTATGCTTTGGCAAGTTGACATAAAATTATATTTTGTCAACATTAAGCATTCATTAATTTTAATTTGGCAAGTTCACCCCCTCAACCACTCCCTTGGGCTCGTCTGAAGAAGGGTGTCCGTTATGCCCAATGGTTAGACTGGCCCTGCTTTAGATGTGCAAAATGACACCTGGATCAAGAAAAAAGAGCAATTCCACTTGTGAAAAACTACTTATGACAATTCTTATGACAATGGGCCTTTAGATCCAGGGGGTCTGGAGGAAGAATTGTCAAAGTTCAGCCAAAATTTTCCTATCAATGGAAAAAAAAAATTAAGGAGGTGAGATTTCCCCCCCCACCCCCATTTATTTTTGCTATCCTGTCTTGAGTATTTCCCTATGTGGAAAGTCCTTGCCATTAACATTCAATAATCATAAAACATCATAGTGCTAGTAGGTATTACTTTTCCTATTGTTTTTGCTGTTTTTATTGATGAGTCAATGTTACTCCTGTCACTGATTTCCTTTTTTTTTCTTTCAAAAATCAATTTAATTTCTATTAGCTGCAAACAAATAATTGGAAAATGAAATTAAAATTTGACACAGCAACTTCAAAAACTAGAATATCATTTGAAATGAATTTAACAAAAGATATGCAAGACTTCCACACTGAAAGTGCAAAATATGACTGAGAGAAATTAAAGGAGAGTTAAATTAATGAGGAAACATACCATGATTATAAATTGGCAGACTTAATATTGTTAAGATGTAAATTCTCCCTAAAATGACATATAGATTCAGAAAATCCCAATAAAAATTGTCAGGAGGCTTTTGTTTGCTTGTTTGTTTTTCTGTTTGTTTTTAAGATTCTTTTCCCCGTATAGGCCATTACAGAGTACTGAGTAGAGTTCCCTGTGCTATACAGCAAGTTCTTATTAGTTACCTATTTTATGTATAGCAGTGTATATATGTCAGTCCCACTTTTCCAATTTATCCTCCCCACCCCCTTATCCCATGTTTGTTTTCTACATCCCTGATGTCACTGGTTTTCATAAGGAAACACAGGCTCAGAGAGGTAAAATAACTCACCTAAGGTAACACAGCACCTGCTGGAGTCTGAATTCAAGCTCTGGTCTTATCCAGTAGCTGATAAGATCTCTTGTGATCTCTGCTCTCTAAAACCCAGCCCCAGGGTGCAGAATTTTGTCTCCTCTGCTTGCAGATAAATCTGTCATCCATTTCACCTTCTCCAAGTTTTAGTGTTCTTTTTGGTTGAACAAAGATAATAGTAAATATCTGCTTCCCCAGTGGTCACAGGCGTACATCAGGAAATATGTGAGAAAGTCCCTTATAATGAGCAAAGTCTCCCTTAGATGTGAGTTATTCCTCTATCTCTACTGCTACTTTCACAAGGAAAGGCCAGAAATAGATTAAAAGGGGATTAACCAGGGAAATGATCCTCTGTGAATGCTAGCAGGTGACGTTTTAACCTCTCACTACTGGGTCCCCAGGATTTGGCCCATTGTCCATTTGGTGCATAATAGGTGTTCAATCAATATTTACTGGAAAATAAAAAGGAATAAATTCTTAAATGAAAGCATGGGTTCCTAACCTGTGAACCCCAGAGGCTCAAGGGATGGGTTATGAGACCGGCTATGTGTTCCCATGAAGGAGAGGCCACCTACTTTCTGGGTTCTGGGTGTGTGCATTTCCCTGGGTGGAAAATAACAGGCATTCCTGGGATCTTCAAAGGGTCTGTGATTCACAAAAATGTGGGATCAAGCCCTTCCAGCAGTATTTGCCCACAGAATTTGCCTCCCGGTAAAGTTTTCCTCAAAGTACAAAGTGATAAGAACAGGGTTTAAGAGATAAATAAATAAATAAATAAACGAAGAAATGTAATTAGATAGGAATATATGTGTGTACATATATCTCTATATATCTATATAGAGATGTAATGAAATCGCTATATATGCAATTATATGTAATTAAATAACTATAGATGTATGTGTATATATGTTTGTTTCTCAAACCTTATTCAAATGCTCTTGCGTATTTATACATAAGTATTATATATAAAATTTTCATTTCTGGCAAAAACAATTATGTAACAGCAACCAAAGACATATTGGACCATGCACAATTCCACCGGAAAATTGGCGTTCACTTCTTCACTTTCTCTTCTCGTCCTCGCGTTCAGGAATTTGAACGTTGGCTTAGAGTAGACAGTGTTTTGAAATTTACTTGTTATTTTTATTTTTGGCCACACCGTGGGGCTTGTGGGATCTTAGTTCCCCAACCAGGAATCAAACCCAGGCCCACGGCAGTAAAAGTGCAGAGTCCTAACCACTGGACTGCCAGGGTTTACTTGTTATTTTGATTGTTATTACTCAACATAATGTGTCTCCCATGTTGCTAGATAGATTTCCTATAATCGTTTTAATCATTATGTAATACTCCACTCCCTTATATAATAACTCGCTTAGGGCATAGGTTATTGTGAGAGTTGAGTGAATGTAAAAAATGATCCTGGAACATGGTTCGGCACATACGAACTGCTCAACAATGATAACATTATTTTCATTTCATCCTGACAACAAGTTTATGAGGTAGGTATTATTATTACCCTCCTTTTGAGATGAGAAAACTAAGGCAGAGAGAGGTTAGGTAACTTATCCTGAGTCACACAGCTGGTCAGGAATGAAGTCCAAGAAATCAGTGAGTTAACCATTTCTGAACTCCTGGATCTTCTATCTGCCCCACCTCCTACCTTGGGGCAGGATTACTTACAGTAGAGGGACCCAAGTCTTTGATGTGCTCATTCCATTTGTTTGTCTGGAGATCAGAAAGGAATACTTGGATTTATTTATGTAGTTTCTGGCTACAAAAGGCCTCTTGAGATTAAAGAGATGAGTTATTTAATTGTATTGCTGGGTTGGATGATTACCCCCCAATGGTCAAGACTTTCCTGCTCACCCTGCTGGTTTTATGACCTCAGGCAATACATTTCAATTTTCAGTTTAAATCTCAGTTTTTTTCATCTCTAAAACTCTCTTCCCAGAGGGGGGCTTCAGTGGCACCAGCACAATGCAATCTACCAGACTCTGGACCCCTACCCCCTCTCACTCCATCCATCCAGCACCCCAAGTTCAAATTCATATCCCAGAATTCCCATTCCTGCTTCCCTTCTCCTCCCCTCCCTCCTCTGTTGAGTAGCCTATGGTGGCTTCCCAGTATCTCCAGGAGCAAATCTACTTTTCCTCATCTCTAAATTGAAGAGAATAACACTGCCCAAGTCAGAAGTTTTTTTTTTTTTTGTTTTGTTTTTTTGTTTTTTGTTTTTTTTTATTAATTTATTTATTTATTTATTTTTGGCTGTGTTGGGTCTTCGTTTCTGTGCGAGGGCTTTCCCCAGTTGTGGCAAGCGGGGGCCACTCCTCATCGTGGCGCGCGGGCCTCTCACTACCGCGGCCTCTCTTGTTGCGGAGCACAGGCTCCAGACGCGCAGGCTCAGTAATTGTGGCTCACGGGCTTAGCTGCTCCGCGGCATGTGGGATCTTCCCAGACCAGGGCTCGAACCCGTGTCCCCTGCATTGGCAGGCAGATTCTCAACCACTGCGCCACCAGGGAAGCCCAGAAGTTTTTTTATCAGGATTCAATAATAAAATACATTTCTTTAATTTATTTTTTATTTTTTAATTTTATTGATGTATAGTTGATTTACAATGTTGTGTTGATTTCTGCTGTACAGCAAAGTGATTCAGTTATATATATATATATATATATATATATATATATATTTGCCTCCCGGTATAAAACTTTACCGGGAGGCAAATATATATATATATTCTTTTTCATATTCTTTTCCATGATGGTTTTTCACAGGATACTGAATATAGTTCCCTGTGCTATCCAGTAGGACCTTGTTTATCCATCCTATATATACTAGTTTGCACCTGCTAATCCCAAACTCCCAATCTATCCCTCCCCCACCTCCCCTTGGCAACCACAAGTCCATTCTCTATGTCTGTGAGTCTGTTTCTTTTATTTATTTATTTATTTATTTATTGGCTGCGTTGGGTCTTCGTTGCTGCGTGTGGGCTTTCTCTAGTTGCGGCGAGCGGGGGCTACTCTTTGTTGCGGTGCACAGGCTTCTGATTGCGGTGGCTTCTCTTGTTGTGGAGCACGGGCTCTAGGCGCACAGGCTTCAGTAGTTGTGGCATGCAGGCTCAGTAGTTGTGGCTCATTGGCTCTAGAGCACAGGCTCAGTAGTTTTGGCGCACGGGCTTAGTTGCTCCACGGCATGTGAGATCTTCCTGGACCAGGGCTCGAACCCATGTCCCGTGCGTTGGCAGGTGGATTCTTAACCATTGTGCCACCAGGGAAGTCCCTGTGAGTCTGTTTCTGTTTCCAGTGTGCCGAACATAGTGACTCCTCAGAATAAATATATTATTACCATTCCTTATTTTTGTTGTCTTGAGAGAAGGGACGTGTCCATCTTGTTAGAGAACTAGCACTCATTGCATTGGTCTCTGGCAATTTCCAACACACTGCCAACCCACACAATATTTACATCCAATTCCATTCTGGATTGGGATGAACTTTCTCTTTGAGAAGGAAAAAGCCAGTGGCGGTGGAGTTAAACAAGCCATCAAAAATATCAGATTCTGGGACTTTCCCTGGTGGCACAGTGGTTAGGAATCCACCTGACAATGCAGGGGACACGGGTTCGAGCCCTGGTCCGGGAGGATCCCACATGCCGCGGAGCAACTAAACCCGTGCGCCACACCTATTGAGCCTGTGCTCTGGAGCCCATGTGCCACAACTGCTGAGCCCACATGCCACAACTACTGCAGCCTGTGCGCCTGGAGCCCGTGCTCCGCAGCAGGAGAGGCCACCGCGATGAGAGGCCCGTGCACCTCAACGGAGAGTAGCCCCCGCTCCTGGCAACTAGAGAAAGCCCAAAGCAACGAGCAGCCAAAAATAAATAAATAAAATTAAAAAAAAAAAAAAAAATCAGATTCTAAAGGAGGCCACAGGATGGCTCTCCCGAGAGGCCTGGCTTGAATAAAGAAAGCCCAGCGTGGTTCATGAACGCTTTTCCTTGCCTGAGAAATAGCATCCTGTTTGGGGTTCTGGGACCCCCTTAGCCTCTCAGTGGCTCTGCCCCTCAGGACTGGGAGCCTCCTGGGAAATGTTCCAGGTCCACTTTCTTTGTTTCTCTCGATTTCTCCCCGGACTCACATCTTGTGGGCACTGACACCAGCTATCTGATTGGGGTTGTCTCAGGGTTTTCCACCTGTGTGAATGCAAGGAGAGAGCTCCAGATAGCTAATCTTACCCCTCACCAACCCTTTCAAAGACATCAAGAGAAAATCCAGGAATCACCTAGTCATCCCAAACCTCCAAAGCCGGTTCAGCTGTGCTAGTGAAGACAAGTCTCCACTAGCGCTATTTTGGGTGTTCCCAGCATTCTGGCTGATAAGGAGTAGCCTCTGAGAAGCCTCAACCCGTGCCCAGGAGGCAAAGTGGGTAGAAGGTGCTAACAGTGATCACCTCTTACAAGAGCAGGTACCAGGCATCTTCCAGAACTCTCTAGCTTCCATTGTCTCTCTATACTTGTACAACAGCCTGCCAGGACTGACTTGCAATAAACCCCTTGGAACAGAGGAAGATACCGAGGTTCAGAGAGGTTAAGTAACACACCCAAGGTCACTTAAGTGGTGGAGCCAGGAAGCACACCCAGAACTTGCCACATGACAGATGGGCTCTAACTTCTGGTCCTAAGTCCTCTGTGTGCCACCTCCTACCCCCAATCGTCCTACATTTAAAATCTGCTGCTGCTGGAAAACATGACTTTCAGGAAAGAGTTGTTCATCTTTTGCTGCTTCTGAAGTAAACAGGTTCCAAGCTCTTTGTGGATCAGCGGGTCTCTTTGGCCTTGGCACATACTCAAAGATTCTGGAGATCCTGGGGTGGTTTGCAAAATAAGGTCCCTGTTGATTCATATGCATTGATGGTTGGCTTGCATTGGACAAATGCGACTCCAGAACCACCTAGAAGTAGTTTACTGAGGAAATATAGATGCACACTTCTCCTCTCTACCACCATATACATATCCAACATCTGGAACCGTGAGATTTTTTTTTCTTAAATGGCAAGGCAGTCAATTTTGCAATGGCCGAAACTTGTAAAAATGAACCATGGATTCAGTGCCCGAATCAACTTAGAGATTAATTTGTTTTACTTTTGGTTTGTATTTTCTTTGCAACGTATTTTATTTTTTGTTTTGTTTTGCCATTTAAATATCTTTCCCATCATTGGACACTTTCCAAATTATATTCTTTAACTGCAAAACTAATACATGTCTTATTGTTAAAAAAAAAATTAGGGACTTCCCTGGTGGTCCAGTGGTTGAGACTCCACGCTTCCACTACAGTGGACATGGGTTCGATCCCTCGGGGAACTAGGATCTTGCATGCCACTTGGCTCAGCCAAAAAAAAAAAAAAGGAAAAGAAAAGAAAAGAAAATAATAAATCCACCCCTGCCCCCCCAACTCACGTCACCTTTAGTCCTCCCATACTCTAGCTCCCTAGGAGCAACAGCTGTGTGTGTGTGTTTAAAGGAATTTTTAAAAAATCTGGTGAATTATCTTAAATATCAAATTTTGCAAATGTTCAAATACCTTGAAGGCCTGGAATGTACAGACAGAAGAAAGTCTAGATTCTTCTCTGCGGCATTTGAAGACGTTGCTTACACCTCTGCAAACCACCCCCTCATCTCCACTTTTTTTTTTAATTTTTTTTTTTGGACCGCACCGCCCGGCTTGCAGGATCTTAGTTCCCCAACTGAGGATTGAACCCTCGCCCTCAGCAGTGAAAACTCAGAGTCCTAACCACTGGACCGCCAGGGAATTCCTGCTCTTTTTTTTTTTTTTTAAACTACTAACATTTACCAAGCGCTTCTTCAAGTAGTTTATCCTTCTCACTAACCTATGAAGTAGGTACCACTGTTCTCTCCCATTATGCAGAGAAGGAAACTGAGGCTGGGAGAGGTGAAGCGATTTTCTCCAGATGCCTTAGCTAGCAAGTGGCTGATCTAGGGAGCACCTCTCCTGTCCCGGCCAGAATTTCTGTCTCTGTGCCATCGGTATTTTGGATCAGATGATTCTTATCGGTTTGGGGTGAGGATGGTCCTGTGCATTGTAGGATGTTTAGCAGCGTCCCCAGCCTCCACCCACTAGATGTCAGTAGTAACACCCTCTCACCCTTATTTTGACAACCAAAAATGTCTCCATACATTGCTAGATGTCTCCATGGGAAGTGAGAACGGCCACTTTAGGCTAACATCTCATTCCTAAGCTGTGATCCAAATGTTCTCGGCCAGCATGTGCCAATAATTGATTGAATCTTTTTTTTTTAATTAATTAATTTATTTTTAATTTTGGCTGCGTTGGGTCTTTGTTGCTGCACGCGGGTTTTCTCTAGTTGCGGCGAGCGGGGGCTACTCTTAGTTGCAGTGCGTGGGCTTCTGATTGCGGTGGCTTCTCTTGTTGTGGAGCACGGGCTCTAGGTGCACAGGCTTCAGTAGTTGTGGCATGCAGGCTCAGTAGCTGTGGCTCGTGGGCTCTAGAGCACAGGCTGAGTAGTTGTGGCACACAGGCTTAGCTGCTCCGTGGCATGTGGGATCTTCCCGGAGCAGGGCTCAAACCCGTGTCCCCTGCATTGGCAGGTGGATTCTTAACCACTGCACCACCAGGGAAGTCCCTAACTGATCGAATCTTAACCCGGTTTATGAGTGTCTTTCTCACTCATGTCAAGATCTTTACCCCCTCCTTTCACCTTCCCAGAAACTCTGGATCCACTGATGGGTTCTCTCTTCCCTCTACTACGGCAAAGCATGTTAGTATTATTTTTATCCTTTCCACACTTACTCCATCTCTCTGGGTTTAAGGTCATGTTATGGCTGCATGTAACCCCTCCCCACCTTGGCTAGACCCAGGGAAGGCCTTAAAGGCAAGGGCTTCCTCTATTTACAATAGCCAGGACAAGGAAGCAACCTAAGTGTCCATCGACAGATGAATGGATAAAGAAGATGTGGCACATATATACAATGAAATATTACTCAGCCATAAAAAGAAACGAAATTGAGTTATTTGTAGTGAGGTGGATGGACCTAGAGTCTGTCATACAGAGTGAAGTAAGTCAGAAAGAGAAAAACAAATACCGTATGCTAACACATATATATGGAATAAAAAAAAAAAAAAAAAAGGTTCTGAAGATCCTAAGGGCAGGACAGGAATAAAGACGCAGATGTAGAGAATGGACTTGAGGACACGGGGAGGGGGAAGGGTAAGCTGGGACGACGTGAGAGAGTGGCATGGACACATATACACTACCAAATGCAAATAGATAGCTAGTGGGAAGCAGCCGCATAGCACAGGGAGGTCAGCTCGGTGCTTTGTGACCACCTAGAGGGGTGGGATAGGGAGGGTGGGAGGGAGATGCAGGAGGGAGGAGATGTGGGGATATATGTATACGTATAGCTGATTCACTTTGCTATAAAGCAGAAAGTAACACACCGTTGTAAAGCAATTATACTCCAATAAAGATGTTAAAAAAAAAAAAAAAAAAAGGCAAGGGCTTCGAGATTTCCATCTTCCTTGCACATCTTTTTTTTTTTTCCCCCAGTATGGTAACCACTAAGCTCATGTGGCTATTTATTTATTTATTTATTTTTAATTTAATTTTTGTTTTTTGGCTGCTTTGGGTCTTCGTTGTTGCACATGGGCTTCTCTAGTTGCAGCTAGCAGGGGGTACTCTTCGTTGCAGTGCGGTGACTTCTCTTGTTGTGGAGCACGGGCTCTAGGAGCGCGGACTTCAGTACTTGTGGCTAGCGGGCTCTAGAGCGCAGGCTCAGTAGTTGTGGCGCACGGGCTTAGTTGCTTCACGGCATGTGGGATCTTCCCGGACCAGGGCTTGAACCCGTGTCCCCTGCATTGGCAGGCGGATTCTTAACCACTGCGCCACCAGGGAAGTCCCTCCTTACACATCTTTGATCCCAAAGCCAAGTGCAGGGTCTGGCACAGAACAGGTGTAAACATATGCTTGGTACATGGAAAGAAAGGTACAGGGGAGTAACCAGTGACGACATCTGGGCAGGGCAGGGTTAGGGAACGACGGAATTTTCCCTTTCATCTGCATATATTTGTGTATTCTTTGAACTGAAAAGAAAAAAAAGTATGAGCTACTTTTATAACATAAAAAATACATAAAAATATTCAATAAGGCTGGATACACAGGTTGCTCCCAAATTAATTTTGTTCATTTTTTAAAAATTGAAGTATAGTCAATGTACAATATTGTATATGTTACAGGTGTATAATACAGTGACTCACAATTTTTAAAGGGTATACTCCATTTATGGTTATTATAAAATATTGGCTATATTCCCCGTGTTGTACAATATATCCTTGTAGTTTATGTATTTTATTTTATTTTATTTTTTTTTTTTTTTAGATTTTTTTCTTTTATTTTTACTTATTTATTTATTTATTTTTGGCTGTGTTGGGTCTTCGTTTCTGTGCGAGGGCTTTCTCTAGTTGTGGCAAGCGGGGGGCCACTCTTCATCGCGGTGCGCGGGCCTCTCACTATCGCGGCCTCTTGTTGCGGAGCACAGGCTCCAGACGCGCAGGCTCAGTAGTTGTGGCTCACGGGCCTAGTTGCTCCGCGGCATGTGGGATCTTCCCAGACCAGGGCTCGAACCCGTGTCCCCTGCATCGGCAGGCAGACTCTCAACCACTGCGCCACCAGGGAAGCCCAGTTTATGTATTTTATACATAGGAGTTTGTACCTCTTAATCTCCTACCCCCTCTTGCCCCTCCCCCTTCACTCTCCCCACTGGTAGCCACTAGTCTGTTCTCTATATCTGTGAGTCTGCTTCTTTTTTGTTATCTTCACTAGTTTGTTCTATTTTCCAAATGAATTTTTAAAAAATAGCTACACAAAGACATGGGGGAAAATACAGTGAAATGTCACAGGGGTTGTCCCTGGGGAGGGTTCCTTTCGCTTTTCTGCCTCTCAGGGGTTCTCAGGTGATGCATTAGAGGTACCTGTGCAGGCTCTGGAATGACACCAAGCCAGCATCATAGTTGGGCTCCATTGCTCACTAGCTGCGTGGCTTTGGACAAGCAAGGTCATCTTCTAGTGGAGGACCTCATCATAAGGGTTTGGAATGGCTGACAGAGATAAGGACTGGAAAACAAAGAACTTAAATAAGAGCTCGATAAACGGCAGCAATTGTCATTATCTTTTTCATCAAACATGCTCTTTCTCTTTTTAACATGAAAAGAAGAGCAAAGCCAATAAAAGCTCCTTCAAAAAAATCCTGGGGGAAGGTTATCAGAAAGTCCCCACCATCCTTCCCCCCATTCACGGTCCTCCCCTCCACGGGCAACAGCTGGGCCACCTACTGCCTCGGGGAGGTCCTGAAAAAGCCCAGTGGCCAAAGCAGAAGAGCCTGCATAGCCCCAAGCTCAGAGCCAACTCTAATAAACCCAGAGACCTTTTACAAATATACTCGCAACGCATGGGGAAAACAGGGCTGCAGCGAATCTCCCTGTAGTCGAAAATCTCAAATAAATCCATTTTTTTGTCTTTGAGGTCAATTCCACGATATTTTGTTAACCTAATTATTTGGCTCAGGCTGATAAGAAATCTGTTGTTACCATTTGTCAACCCTGGTGGAGCAACTAGGGCAGCCAAGAAGCAGCTGGGGATGGGACATTCAGAGCAGATGAAATAAAGATCTGAGCTCTCATTGGCCAAGTTCTGCTAGCCTAGCTTAAGCTGCCTAGCAACCCTTCTGACACTGGTACCATGTCACGACTTTTACAGGAAGGACACTGAGGCTGAAGGTGATAATGAGACTAAACCTGGGCCGCCAGCTGGGCAATGATACAGCCAGGGTGTGAATTGAATTCAGACAATTTACAGAGATTCAGGACGCCTTTAGGATAATCGGACACAGCCTGGCCCAGTGCCGTGTAGAATCTTGCTGCTACTCAAAGTGTAATCCTCAGACCAGCAGTAAAGCCTCACCGGGAGTCTGTAAATGTGTAAATTCTCAACCCGCCTCCCCTACTGAAATAGATGGTGCTCAGAACTAGCTTTGTTTGCTGTTTTCCGTGTCCCCTGTCTCCATGTCTATTTCCATGGCTTTCGACCAGGCCTCTGTCATCTCTCATCCGAATCACCCAAACAGCCTTTAATCTGCTCCCTCTTGCTCCTTCTAAAGCCTTGCTCTAAATCCATCCATGGCTCCACATGGCCTTTGTGTTAAGCACTTCCTGTTCTGGACCCTGACTTCTGTGGCCTCATCTCTCATCTCCCTCCTTCACTGCAGCCCACACTCCACGGTCCAGCCTTATCAAGGACTTGCCCTCCCTGGTATGCGCCCTGCCCCTGGGGCTTTGCGTGTTCTATTCTCACTGCCTGGAACATGCTTGCTTTTCTCCACCCCCAGATTCATGTTACCTGCCCTTCGGTTCTCATTTGGGTGCTGCTTCTCCAAGGAAGTGTTCCAGGCCTTTGAGCTTGTCCCAGCAGAGGTATCGTCACGTGACGCTGTGGTGCCTGCCTGCTTATTTGTCCCCTTTTAGATTTTAAGCACCTCGAGGACAGAAATTATGTCTTCCTCATTCATGGAAACTTCGGCGCTTAGCCTTAGATCTGGAACCCAGTAATGGCTGGTTGAATTAACTTAAAAGATCTCTTAAGTGCCGCCTCTTACAGCTGGGCAATTGATGTGAAGGCTCGTGGTGCTGCAAGAACCAGACTCCATGGGATGCTTTCTGTCTTTTATTTTATAACATGTGTTTCGTTTTTATGTTTGTTTCGTGAGTCATAACTGCATAGGATACACACGGTTTAACAGATTCTCATAAAGGAAACACCAGTGTTAGCAACAGGCAGGACATAGCACCCCGCATCTTCCGGAACAAGTAACCACGACCCTGGCTTTTGGGATAATCCTTCTCTTGCGTTTCTTTATTGGGTTAACCCCTATGTAAGCATCCCTAAGCAATGTAGTTTAATATTGCCTCTTTTGCCTTTGAACTTTATATAAATGGAATCATGCTCTATGAGTTCCTCGGGTCTGACTTCTTTCCCTCGACGTTCCATCTGTGAGATCATCCATGTTGTTGCAGGCCACTCTGCATCATCATTTTTTTGGTTGGTTTGTTTGTTTATTTGTTTTTTGGCCGTGCCATGCAGTTTGCGGGATCCTAGTTCCCCAACCAGGGATCAAACCCGGGCCCCCTGCAGTGGAAGCACGGAGTCCTAACCACTGGACCACCAGGGAAGCCCCCACCATCCGTTTTCATTGCTGTGTAGTTCATTGTATGGATGTGCCACCATTTCTCCATTCCACTCTTGGTGGACCTTGGGGCTGGTTCTAGTTTGAAGCCGTCACGCAAATGATGTGTGAACAACCTTCCTAGCTATGCCTCCTGGCGTGTGTGCACCTGAGTTTCTCTAGGGAAATCACCCCAAAAGTGGAACTGCTGGGATGCAGGGTACGTATATACTCAACACACAGTCCTCTAATGTGATGATGAGAGCCTTCGTCACTCTTTGTCTCCTGGGTGAGAATAAGAGGTGTTGGGAGTTTTCTTCTACATCCTATCTCAATCTCTTCAAAAAGGTCTATTATAAAGGAAAAAAAAAAAGAAGAAGAAGAAGAAAGAGAAAGAAGACTTCTAGCCTATAATCTCAAATTGCCCAAGGGGCTTTCTGCTGACCCGCCAGAGGCAGGCATGCTGAGATGGAAGGAGAGCGGGGTGGAGCTTCTCCTACCTTTGATGCCCATCTGAGTGAGACTGGAATGGTATTTGCGCTTCTCCGGTGACTTAGCTGTGAAGATGGCTTTGGGCTTCTACTTTTTTTCAACAATAGAGGACTCATCGAGTTTCTGAGTTGTATTTTATCATTTTTCCCTCATGGAAATACTGATGGTCCTTTCTAGTTATGAAGACGATTTTTACGATCTCAGGAAGAAAAAAATATCAGAATTCCATAAAGTATAAAAAGGGAAATAAAAATTGTTGCCATTTAGAAATATATGTGTGTATATGTTTGTGAGTGTATATATATACATACACATTATTGGTAAAATTTGCATATGGATGGCATATTAGATAATAGAAAGTACTTTCCTGTGGTACTGCAACAGAATATCTTTGCTGTTAGGGGATACATGAAGAATTAAGATGTAAGGCATCCTGATATCAGAAACTTACTTTCAAATGGTCCCACAAAAATAACAATCATAACATGGATAGACATAGAGGTAGGTATGAATATAGATACAAGTATAGGCATAGTCATAGATATAAAGCAAATGCGGCAAAATGTCAGCAATGCTGAATCTGGCTACAGGGAATATGGGAGTTCTTTGCACTGTACCCGCAGCTTCTCTGTCAAATTTGAATTTTCTTCCAGCCTTATCGAGATACAACTGACATATAACATTGTAAAAGCTTACATCCCCACAAGGTGATGATTTGATACACGTATATATTGCAAAATAATTACCACAATAATAAGGTTAGTTAATGCATTTATCATATCTCACGGTTACATTTGTGTGTGTCTGAGAACATTGAAGACCTGCTCTCTTGGCAACTTTCAAGTATACAGCACAGTATTGTTAACTACACTCACCACGCTGTACATTGGGTCCCCAGAACTTATTCATCTTATAACTGGAAGTTTGTACCTTTTAACCAACATCTCCCCATCTCCCCTGCCCTCCCACCTCCTGGCAACCAGCAATCTACTCTCTTTTTGCTATGAGTCTGGCTTTTTCAAGATTTCACATACAAGTGAGATCATACAGTATCTGTCTTTCTCTGTCTTATTTCACTTAGCATAATGCCCCCAAGGTCCATCTATGTTTTTGTAAATGGCAGAATTTTCTTCCTTTTTTATGGCTAAATAATGCTTCATTGCATATAAGTACCACCTTTTCTTTATCCATTCATCTATTTATGAACACTTAGGTTGTTTCCATATTGTGTCTATTGTGAATAATGCTGCAATGAACACGAGGGTGCTATGAACCCACTTATTATCTTTTGTCTTTTTGATAGCAGCCATCCTAACGGGTGTGAAGTGATACCCATTGTGGTTTTGAATTGCATTTCCCCGATGATTAGAGATGCTGAGCATCTTTTCATGGACCTGTTAGCCATTTCTATGTCTTCTTTGGAAAACTGCCTATTCAGATCCTCTGCCCATTTTTTAATTGGATTATTATTATTATTATTTTGTATTGAGTTATGTGAGTTCTTTATATATTTTGGATATTAACCTCTTATCATAGTTTGTAAATATGTTGTCCCATTCTTTAGGCTGTCTCTTCATTTTTTTGAATTTTTTTTTCAAAATAAAAAGCTAAAAGTGACCTCCAAATCCCACTAAACAAAATAACCAGTGTTTATATCTGATTAATTTCCTACACTATTTAAGAATTTATACACATGTGCACACACACACATAATTTTGCATGCATGAGATTGTACTACACTTGCTGGCTTGTAACAATTACTTTTTATTCAATAATACACTGTTTTCTCTTCATGTTAATGTCAAGGTCACCCACCTCATGCTTAAAGGTTGTTTAGCACATTCTGTTATATGAATATTCTTTAGTTTACTTAACCAATTCTCTTTGGTTGGTTTTCCCTATTGTTGGACTTCTAATTTTTCCAGTTTTGCCGCTATCATAAACAACACTGCAGTGAACATCCTTTTGTATTGATCTTTGCTTCTATTTCCCTGTAAGTTTTTCAGTATAAACAAGTTCTGTTTTTCTTAAGTTTTAAAACTTTTGAATCAAATTCTTCATTGTGTGCTTGTTTTAATTTTTTATTGCAATATATATATTTTTTAATTAATTAATTTACTTATTTACTTTTGGCTGCGTTTGGTCTTCGTTGCTGTGCATGGGCTTTCTCTAGCTGCGGCGAGCAGGGGCTACTCTTTGTTGCAGTGCATGGGCTTCTCATTGCGGTGGCTTCTCTTGTTGCAGAGCATGGGCTCTAGGCCTGCGTGCTTCAGTAGTTGTGGCACGTGGACTCAGTAGTTGTGGCAGGCGGGCTCTAGAGCTCAGGCTCAGTAGTTGTGGTGCATGGGCTTAGTTGCTCCGCAGCATGTGGGATCTTCCTGGACCAGGGCTGGAAACTGTGTCCCCTGCATTGACAGGCAGATTCTTAACCACTGTGCCACCAGGGAAGTCCCTGCAATATATTTTAAAACTGTGTTTTCTTGAGATATAATTGACATGTAACATTGTATTAGTTTTAGGTTGTCAACAGAATGATTTGCTATGTGTATAAATTGTCACATGATTAACACCCATCACCTCACAGAGTTACATTCTTTTTTCTTGTGATGAGAACTTTTAAGATCTATGTTCTTAACTTTGGTATTGTTGACTATAGTCTGTGCTTAACTGTTTTGAATGACTATCTACTGTTTTTGCATCCTTAATCTGCCTGAAGTTCTTTACTTGACATTGTCTCATTTAATTTTTACAACAGTGCCATGGGGCAGGTACTGTCATTATCCATATTCTAAAGATGAGACTAAGGTTTAGCAAGGTTACTGACTCATCCAAAGTCACACAGCCAGCTTTATCTAATTCGAGGAGTCTGGGTGTCTAAAACAATTGACTTTGCTTAAAAAGGAAGATGTGGGACTTCCCTGGTGGCGCAGTGGTTAAGAATCCGCCTGCCAATACAGGGGACACGGGTTCGAGCCCTGGTCTGGGAAGATCCCACATGCCGCAGAGCAACTAGGCCCCGTGAGCCACAACTACTGAGCCTGTGCTTAGAGCCCGCGAGCCACAACTACTGAGCCCACATGCTACAACTACTGAAGCCCGCGTGCCTAGAGCCCGTGCTCCGCAACAAGAGAAGCCACTGCAAGGAGAAGCCCGCGCACCACAACGAAGAGTAGCCTCCACTCGCCGCAACTAGAGAAAGCCTGCGTGCAGCAGTGAAAACCCAACGCAGCCAAAAATAAATAAATAAAATAAATTAATTTTTTAAAAAAGAAAAAAATTAAAAGTAAGATGCACCTGCAATTTCCTTCTATGATCAAACCACGCAAAGGAAGGCTGATTCGACTGCCGTTCCCAAACCGGCATGACCAGGATCGGGGTGGTGGTGGTGAGGCCCTCAGCTTCTGCTGGAGCTCTGCTGCCCCCTGGTGGCAATGCCCTTTCATTGCTTAGATGGTCAGTCTCTTAGCCGGGGGCCAGTTGTAGTTGAATTCACACCCTTTAGACAAGATCACTAGCAATACTACAGTCATTAAGTAAATATTTTCAAGGACCCTGCACTGAGACTTACATACACTATCAATCCAATCTTGCAACGTGGTGATTACCTCCGTGTCATAGAGAAGAGACTAGGATTCAGAGGTTAACTGGTCAAGGTCATGTGGCTCTCTAATGACAAAACTAATTCAATCCTAGTTTTCGCTGGTGCTTAAGGGAGCCCCATACTTCTCCCAATCTGGCACAAATCAACATCCTTGAAACCCTTTGGTAAATTTAATTTGCCCCCAAAGCAGTATAGTACAGAAATTTAGAGTATGGGCTCCAGGGTCTGACTGTCCTAAATCTTAATCCTCCCTCTGACACTTTCTAGTTCTATGAACTTGAGGAAGTCTCCTGACCTCTCGGATGCTCATGTGAAAACAGTTAAGATGAGTGAGTAGTGCAAGTAAAGCTCAGGGTCTGGTATTTAAGAAGCAGTCAATAAACTAGAGCTTTATATCAAAGTAGTGCAAAGACTGAGGATCAGAGTCCTGGATTTGAAATGGTGAGAATCAGCATTCTGGATTCAGGTCCTAGCTCTGATATTGATAAGATGTGAGCAAGTCCCTTTGCTCTCTGACACTCTATTTCCTCCTCCATCCAAGACATTCTTGCAAACGCAATTTATTGATTTGCAACCACTGCTCTTGGCCTTGAATCTGATGCTGAGCCTCACAGTTTCCTCACCTCTCAAATAGAGACAAAAAATAGACAAGTTTTCGCAGTGTTCGTACCAGGCAGCAAATATACTGGTGCCACCTACGTGAACGTTCTGTTAATGAAAGAGGTATATGAGGCTGGCTCTCAGCAGTCAAGGGGCTTGAGATCTCCTGAGGGAGCAAAAAGACTTAAACTGATGACTAAATGTTTTTTGAATGCTTAATATTTGCCAAGCACTCTTCTCTGTGCTCACAAACGACTCATTTGATGCTCACATCAGCTTTATGAAGGAGGCCGTTTTATTTGGTGGTATGAATGAGGAGGGGGGCATGTGATATAGATCTAGCCAATCACAGTTGTCCATATCCCAGCCACAGGGATTGGCTCAGGGAAGGTCATACGACCCAAGTCTAACCAATCATTTCCTTTCCTGGCATTGTGTATCTGGATGCTGGAAGAAAAAGAAAAAATTCTCTTAGCTCCCAAAGGCTGGGGTGATGTCAGCCCAGCCTAAAGCAGTCTGGGGTGCTGCTTGCCCTGGAAGAAGCCAGGTAAACTGCATGAGAACGAGGCCAATGCAGAGAGAAGAACAATGGAAGAGAGTTGAGACCAGCTAATGTTGTTTGCATTTCAGTGTCCACTTTTTCTCTTCCAAGTACAGGAACCAGTGAATCCTATTTTTTTCTTAAGCTATTTGTTGGGATTCTGTCATTTACAACAAAATGGTCCTCACCCATGCACATACAGAAATAATATTAAAAGCTATGACCACCAATATAATAATATTGACCTTTATGGCTTCGTGTGTGGTGGCATTTGACATTTTTGTGATGGGTTGAATGTGTCCCTCCCCAGCCCCCTTTGTGTCATTCGTATTTTGAAGCCCTAACACCCAATGTGATGGTATTGAGAGATAATTAGGTTTAGATGAGGTCATGAGGGTGGGACCCCCATGATGGGAATTGTGCCCTTTTAAGAAGAGGAAGATGGAGAGATTTCTCTCTCCATGCATACACACCCAGGAAAGGCCATGTGAGGACACAACGAGAAGGTGGCCATCTGCAAGCCAGAAAGAGAGCCCTCGCCAAGATCTGACTCTGCCAGGACCTTGATCTTGGACTTTCCTGCCTCCAGATCTCCAAGAAATAAATGTCTATTGTTTAAGCCACTCAGTCTATGGATTTTGTTATAGCAGCCTGAGCTGTTTCAGACAGTCTTCAGGATTCAAACATCATCCTCTCTGCAAACCCTTCCTGGATTCCCCAAGTGAAATTAGTCACTTTATAATAAATGCATTTTATGTCATCATCATCATTATGTTTTTTATTCTATAGAATTGTAAGGTCAGATGTGCCTTGACTTTTATGTCTTCTTGCTTTTGCTCACGATTTCTTCCACCTGGTTTGCTCTCTCCTCCCCATTTATAGGGAGTTAGCCCTGCAGTTATAAAGAACAGCAGCTTCTGAATCAGACAGAACCGAGTTCAAATTCCACTTCTTCTATTTGTTAGCTCTTTGACCTGAGTCAAATCCCTTACCTTTCTGAGCCTCAGATTTCTCATCCACAAGTTGGGCATAATAGGGGTACAGGCTACACAAGATTAATGTGATCAAATTAAATCATGGCAAGTGTTAAGTTCACAATAATTGTTAGTGAATTCTTTAATAATACTTTATCTTATGAGGCTATTTCTTGGTGGCGTTTGAGGTTGTGGTCAAGGTTCAATGGGGGGGGTTGGAAGAAATACTCTGTTTGAATGTTCCCATCATAAACCTCAATCTAGGTTAATCAGCATGTATATATCAGAGGCTCAGCATAAGCCACCATTTATCCCTAGAGATGAAGGAATTCCCATAAAACCTTAGGTCTCCAAACAAACATCTTCCCACACTCAGCACATCCCATTCCCACAATCCTGGGCCTCTCCAAGGAATACAGTTGTGGGGGGAAGGACATGAATGAGTCCCACTGTGGAGGGATACTTTGCAAGATGCTCTGTGTTGGATTCTTATTTTGGAAAGTAAGTCTTCATAAAGTGAAATGTCCACGTCCGCTTAGTTAGTTTGGGAGACTCTCCTTTGGGTACCATAGCTCTGATGGCTGCTGAATAATTTTGATTCTTCCCAGCCTCATCTTGGGTAGGTGTTCCTCATCAAAAGCATGTGGGTTCTGCAGCCAGAGAGACCTGGGCAGGAATTCTGGCTTCTCCACTTACCTGCTATGTAATCTTAGCTCTCATCTTACCCCCCTCAAGTCCTACCTCTACATCTATAACACAGGGATACATACCTTTCATAGCTGTTGTTTAAAGATTAAATTAGATGATATCTTTGCCAAGTGCTTTGATACCTTGTGTTCCAGGTATTTATAGCTTTGGGACAAACCACCTGAAAACTTAGTGCCTTAAAACAACAGCAACATTTATTTTGCTCTCAGTTATGCAGTATGGCAGAGCTTGGTGAGGACAGCTTGTCTACACTCCACAAAGTATCAGTTGGGTGGTTGGAAGGCTGGGGGCTGGGATTATCAGATGACTCACTCATTCACGTCCCTGGTGATTGGTGCTGGCTTGCGGCTGGTTCTTTAACTGAGGTCATTGGCCAAGACACCTCCACGTGTCCTCTTGGTGTGGCTTGGGCTTCCTTGCAACACGGCAGCTAGGTTTTAAGGGTGGGTTTCCCAAAAGCAAGAAAGGCTGCTTGGGTTCAAGGAGAGGGGAAATAGTTCTACCTCTTGTTGCGGGGGATGTCAAGACTCTGGAAGAGAATATGAGACCAGAAATATTGCTATGGCTTTCTGAGGACAAATACAAATTGCCTCATCTAATAAGTGCTAAAGAAAGAGCAAGTCTTCAGATCTCTCCCTCTTTGAGCCTTACATGTATATTCTCTAATCTGTAAGACAGGAATAAATGACTCCTACTTTGTGGAAAAGTTGAAAAAATTGCAAACGGTATATGAAGATTTCCTGCTATGTAGTAGGTGTTCGATAAATGGGTCATTATAATATTAACTCATATTAATTCGGCCATTGCCAGGTGCCAGGCACTCCCTTCAGAACACTTCATTGTGTTTTATTTCATTTAATCCTCACAAGAACCCTATGAGGTAAGTTGTATTATTATTTCTATTTTACAGATAAAGGGACTGTGGCTCAGAGAGGGTAAATGACTTGTCTAAGTGTCACACAGCAGGTTAGTAGGATTTCCAGGATTCAAGCCTAGACAGTGTGACTCGAGCATGAACGCTTTCAAACATAACACGGTACTGCTTCTTAGTGATAGAAGTCGTTGTCCACTCAGTACAAAATTTTACAGTGTGACCCAATGGAAAATACTAAATCTATAGGGGCAAGAAACAGAAGCCAATGTAGAAAAGGTGATTAAAGGCTGAGACTTGATGGGCACCTGGTGCCAGGGAGGCAAAGGCTGAAGTTTAACTGCACCCACCAGTCATAAATTATTAACTCATGGTCAATCCTGTGGTTATCTAGAACTCCGCCAGGGGATTTGGGGTTGACATGTACACACCGCCATATTTAAAATAGATAACCAACAAGGACTTACTGTATAGCACAGAGAACTCTGTCAGTGCTCTGTAATAACTTAAATGGGAAAAGAATTTGAAAAAGAATAGATACATGTATATGGGTAACTGAATCACTTTGCTGTACACCTGAAACTAACAGAACACTGCTAATCAACTACACTCCAATATAAAATAAAAATTAAAAAATTTTTTAAAAAGTAAAATCACATTTTAGTAAAAGAAGAAATTATAAGTATATATGGAGAAAGCTAGAAAGGTATACAATAAAATGTTGAGAAGAGTTAAAAAGAAAAGATGAACCCCTCCCATCCAGATTATTTTGAAGCAAATCTCAACAGATATTAAGATATTAACTACTACTACTACCACTACCATTACTAATGATAATAATCACAATAGTAGAAACTTTCTGCAACAGCAGGCCCAGAAGGAAAGAGAGTAGAGCTATTCCCAACCACCAACATCCCTGGGCTGGAGTCATCTCTGGGGACAGGGGGTCATGCCCGGAACTGAGGCGTCTCCAGAGTCAAACAACAGAGAGGTCTCCTGGGGACCATGACCTCATGTGGAGAGAAACAGACCTCTGAGGCCTTTGGTGCCTCCATCACCTCCTCTCTCCTAAGGCTTCAGTAGCCCCTCCAGACGGAGACAGTCACTGCACCATAAATTGCCAGGACTGAGACCTTTGGTTTGGAAGGTTTTTTGGTTCCCTTGCGCTCTCCACCCTGTGATGTTGAAACTTGTTGCTTTGCTTCATGTTCCGACTGTGGGTGTAATTATTGCCAGGGGACCAGCAATTAACCTGCCACAGAGCGAGCGGGAAGGGGTCTCTGGCTGAGTGTCCTGTGACAGAGCAGACGGCTTGTTGAGGTCCAGCAGAAGCGCCCGGGATGTCTGCTCTTAGGCAGGGGGTGGGGGGCGGGAAACAGGGGATGCTGGGGCCACAGAAGGGTCAGCATTTCTCACCTATCTCATCAGAATTGGAGCGCAGTGGAGAATTGGAATTTTATGAGGGAGAATAATACCTCTGTTTGTACCCGAGATGCTGGAAAATGTCCCCTTCCTAATTTTCTCTTAGTATCCTTTTCTTTTTTTAAAAAATTAATTAATTAATTAATTTGTTTTTGGCTGCGTTGGGTCTTCTGCTGTGCGCGGGCTTTTCTCTAGCCGCGGCGAGCGGGGGCTGCTCTTCGTTGCCGTGCATGGGCTTCTCGTTGCGGTGGCTTCTCTTGTTGCAGAGCACGGGGTCTAGGCACGCAGGCTTCAGTAGTTGTGGCACGTGGGCTCACTAGTTGCAGCTCCCCGGCTCTAGAGCACAGGCTCAGTAGTTGTGGCGCACGGGCTTAGTTGCTCCGCGGCATGTGGGATTTTCCCCAACCAGGGCTCGAACCCATGTCCCCTGCATTGGCAGGTGGATTCTTAACCACTGTGCCACCAGGGAAGTCCCTCCAAGGACATGTTTGGTTCAGGCTTTCTTCCTCTCCCTGCTTTTGAGTTTCAGATTTTGACAATTGCTGGGAGTTAAAACTGGAGGTCGAGAGAGAGGAGAAAGATTTACATCATTAAGAAGGCTGAAGAAGAGATGAGACGGATCGGACAGACTTGGGGTTCAAAACCTACTCCCCACTTACTAACTGCTGGGGTCTCAGGACTCTCTGAGCCTCACCCCCTATTTTTGTAAAATGAAAATAGTAATGCTTTCCTCTTGGGATTTTTGTGCACATAAAACAAGATGTTCTGTTATAAAATATTGGCTATATTCCCCGTGTTGTACAGTATATCCTTGTAGATCATTTTATACCTAATTGTTTGTACCTCTTCCTCCCCTACCCCTATATTGCCCCTCCCCGCTTCTGCTTCCCCCTGGTGGCCACTGGTTTGTTCTCTATATTTGCGAGTCTGCTTCTTTTTTGTTATATTCACTAGTTTTTGTATTTTTTAGATTCCACATATAAGTGATATCATATGGAAAAAAAGAAAAAAGAAAAAGACAAAACAAACAAACAAAAAAACCCCGGGGGTGTGTGGGATGAATTGGGAGGTTGGGATTGACTTATATACACTACGATGTATAAAATAGATAACTAATGAGAACCTACTGTATAGCACAGGGAACTCTACTCAGTGCTCTGTGGTGACCTAAATGGGAAGGAAATCCAAAAAGGAGGGGATATATGTATACGTATAGCTGATTCACTTTGCTGTACAGCAGAAACTAACACAACGCTGTAAAGCAACTATACCCCAATAAAAATTAAAAAAAAAAAAGCCACCAAGATGTTCTCTGTAAGGCACTTAGTGCATTAGCGTGTGATGAGTATTAACTACATTCATCTTATTGTCTAACGTGGATGGACACTTCATTCCTGGCTCAGACTGCTGCCTGGGAAGTGGGTCGAAGTGTGTTTGCAGCGGGGCGTTGAAAGCTCTAGTGGTGGAAGGCACAACACTGGGTGATCATGAACCTGTGAAACCTGACAAAGGGCTACCCAGGGACAAGGAGGTGGGAGATTTTCTGGCACCAGGAGCCTAGCAAACAACAAGAGGAAAATAGGGGAGTGAATCACTGAGAAAAATAAAATCTTCCTGTTTGTGCATAGGTTTGCTTTCTTCTTGTGTGATGCAACCTCAGGGGCCATAAGACTCTTCATTATATTAAATATCAGGAGCCATTGAACCAGGGTTGTGCCACAGGGTGCTGGGAATTACCATGAAATGATAGGTTATTGGTAAATAATGATCCCTTCTCTTTTCTTTAGAAGTCAACAGGACCCTACAGGTATATTATCATCTCATGCCTTCTCATGACCTCTTTATGACCTCCCTTCTTCTTCTTTTTTTTTTTTTTTGGCCGCACCGTGCAGCTTGCAGGATCTTATTTCCCCTACCAGGGATTGAACCTGGGCCCTGGCAGTGAAAGCGCTGAGTCCTAACCACTGGACCACCAGGGAATTCCCTAAGACCTCCCATTTTTACAACAGCAATGAGCTCAGAGAGTGGAGGAAACCTTTCCAAACTGATGGTAGGGAGGCCCTCATGGGACCAGAGCCCGAAGTCTTAATTCATTCAATATTTACATCCATACAGGGTCTTTGTAACTCTACTTTACCTTCTGGAATTACTCAGGAACAGTAAGAAGAAACCATTGAGTTGAGGAATAATTTCATTCATGGGTGACTTAAAATGGGCAGCATGAAAATAACCTATATGTCCAGCAGGAGGGGATGAGTTGAAACATTATAGTACGTTTATAAGGAATATTATACTGGCACTAAAAACAATGCTGTGGACCTGTATTATGGACCTGGGAAGACAGCGGTAATATTTTAAGCAAAAAGTTTGGTTAGAAGATGGTATATTTACTATTATTATAAGAAAGTGTATAGGCATGTCTACAAGGCCATAGATCTAAATATTAATAGTATTTATCTCTGGGTGTGAGATTACGAGAGTCCTTTTCTTCTAATTGCATATCTGAATTTTCTATTTCTCCTACAACAAACTTGCATTTTTTGAGCAATTAAAATAATAAGAGCAAACATGAAGTGGACAGAAAAGGAAAACTTCTTAAAGATATATCAGGTTTAAAGAAGGCTGAGGTGGGATTTCACAGTTGGTTTCCAGTTATGGCGGTTTAATGAGAAATTATACCACATCAGTTGGGAAAGTGAAAGGAATCAGTTATTAATAATAAACAGCTTGCAGTCTTTCAACTTTTAATATGTCTGGCAATTGGTAGCGACTAAAAACAATTCCCAAGAGGAAACTACGAGAAATTATAATAACAGGGGTTGAGTACTTATCTTCTGTCCAATGTTCTCCTAAACTCTACCGCAATAATTAATCTTTCCCCAAACTATGAGGTAAGTGTGACTATTGTCACCAGCCTTTATAGATGAGAAAACTATTGGGCTGGCCAAAAAGTTCATTCGGGTTTTACCGTATTATGGAAAACCTGAAAGAACTTTTTGGCCAACCCAATAAATATCAGAGTGAAAGAGACTTGCCCAAGGTCACACAGCTGATTATTATGCTCCCAGGAATCAAAGGACGGCTTGGTTCAGAGTCACAGATGTCTCTCTTATTCTACTGATGTATTTTTTGCTCCATTTTATGGCTGGGAACACAGAGGCTTAGAGAGGGGCGGTTATCTGCCCCATGACATGCTAGTTGGTAAGTGATAAAGTTGAACCCAGCTCTCCTCGTCCTCAGTCTAACTCTCTCCAGGATCCAGAAAAGGGGATTGCTATTGACTGGAAAAAAGGGAGTCATGGCACTTGAAAAGATCAGGGAAATGTAAATCAAAACCAAAGTGAGATACCACTTCACACTTATTAGGATGGCTACTATCAAAAACAAAACAAAAGGGCTTCCCTGGTGGCACAATGGTTAAGAATCCACCTGCCAATGCAGGGGACACGGGTTCGAGCCCTGGTCTGGGGAGATCCCACATGCTGTGGAGCAACTAGGCCCGTGAGCCACAACTACTGAGCCTGCGTGTCTGGAGCCTGTGCTCCGCAACAAGAGAGGCCACGATAGTGAGAGGCCCGCGCACCGCGATGAAGAGTGGCCCCCGCTTGCCACAACTAGAGAAAGCCCTCACACAGAAACGAAGACCCAACAGAGGCAAAAATAAATAAATAAATAAATAAAATTAAAAAAAAAAATGAATGAGATAAGAACTGTCCATTGATGTCATCCAAGTATTGGTCCATCATTAATTGAGCCTCTACTATGTGGCAGGCACTGGGCGGGCACACTTTCATTGTTACAGTCCAACCGGAAAATTACTATGACATTTTCCTGTCATCATAGCGACACAGCTCTGTCCTAATAACTGTCACCAACAAAAATTCTCAGGAGAAGAGTTCTTTCTCTTATGCAAAGCTTCATTGCATTTTATCCTCTCAAGTGCCCTTGAGGAAGGGCATTATCATTGTTATTGATCATCATTTCATCACCATTTTGCAGAGGAGAAAAAATGAAATTCCAAGAAGTGCTTTGATGTTAAGAAGTGGGTACAACTTTACATAGCACCTCTTCTGAATTGTTTATTGGTATTGAAATGTTCAGAGCAGAACAGGGCTTTATCCCTTGCAAAGCTAAAATGAAGGAACCTTTAACTTATTCATTCATTTATTTATTAATTCATTCATGTATTCGATATACATATATGTTGTGCTTTATATTATCAAGCAACAGGCTCATTATTCATTTACCTAAGTTTATTTTTCCTTCCCTCTTTTCTTCCCTTCCTTCCTTCCCTCCCTCCTTCTTTTCCTCTTTCCTTCCTGTCTCCATCTCTCCCTTCTATCTTTCCTAATCCCAGTATTCTTAATGCCATCTGCTTGCCTTCCAAATACTTCCTTGGAAATGCTCAGATGTGTACCCCAAATCTCTTTTAACCCCACCAGTTGTAAACCCTCATAATTTGGATGTCCTCAGAAGCAGACCCTGAGATAAGGATTCAAATGTAAAAATTTATTTGGGAGGGGATCCTAGGAAATACCACTAGGAAGGTGGGAAAGTAAGACAGGGAGGTCAATAGATGATGTATACTCACGTCAGCTTCCCCTGGGGGCAACCAGGGCTCAATCTCACTGGGGGATGGAGTAGGGCACATCCTTCAGAGTTATCCCAAGTGAGAAGTGAAGAAGTTGGGACGCTATCCACAACTCCTTACCATCATTGGTTGAGGGCTGCTTCCAGAAGCATCCATCCACTGGCTGTGCAGTCTTGTCCACACATTCTGGCTTGCTTTTTTGCACAGGCTGAGTACCTCAGCACTCATGATATAAAAGCTTTCAGGAAGAGAGTCACGGGCATCGGCCCCAAGCAGGCTTCCATATGTAGCCATGAGTGGTCAGGGGATACAGAAGGCCAGCAGTAGTGCCTGCTACACTCACTAAGGTCTATCTCTAGACACTCTGAAAGTCTGCAAGGAAGTGCAGTGTTCCTGCACATCCTCAGGCTGGTCCAAGCAGCTGTGAGGTCCCTCTGTTCTGGATCTTGCTTTGGATCCCTCTGGTCCACAGACGCTCTGTATGCTTCCCTGTCCCCTGAACCCCCCTCTCACGTTGTTGATGTTCCTTGCTGCTCGAGTGAGTCCCTGTGGTTGTCCTGATACCACACCACTCCGCTCGGGTCCACCTACCTGTGTCCCTGCTGCATACTTAATGCTCTAGAACAGATTGGGGCATGGAGTGACCGCTGATCTGCTGCTTCCTCATCCATTCACTCACTTCTCTCTAGTTTGTACCCATCTAATAACCCTGTCCTGTGGTCCTCCCCCATCCCTGTGATTCTAATAGTGGCCAAGCACAGGAGCTATTCCCAGAACCCAGCTTGACTTAGTCATAGTAACCCACCCACTGACTACAGTGATTGGCCCAAGGAATGGACACGTGACCCAACAGCACCAGTCAGAGCTATTCCTTGGGATTTTTATACAGACACCAAGAAGCAGGAGACTTCCATTCACGTTGTGGTTGTGAGTCAGGAGGATGTCAATTTGGAGCTGCCTACAACCATGCTACCTCTCCTTCGTCACATGGAAGACACACATCTGAAGAAGACGAGGATGAGCTGACCCCCAGGGAGAAGCAAAGCGGAAAGAGAAGGAGAGAGATCCTCATATCATTAGTTGAATCCCTGGGTCCATTGTCTGAAACTAGTTCCTGCTTCATCCTTACCAGCAACACAGGCTAGTTGTTCCCACTTTTGCCGAAGCCAATTTGTATTCGGTTTCTTTCCCTTATTGCCAGGAGTACTGACAAGTAGGAACTCGAGGAAAATGCCTTCTTTTTTGTTTTCTCTTAGATGGAATTCCACAAGAGAGATACTTTGACCCTAGTTATTTAATCATTTCATGTTTACCACCTAGCAGAGTGACGTGGGCTACTAGTGACAATTGACTTTTTAAATTTCTCATTGTGGCTTTGATTTGCATTTCCCTGATGATTCGTGATGTTGAGCCCTTTTTTATATAAATGTTTGCCATTTGTTTGTCTATTCAAGTCTTTTGCCCATTTTTGATTGGGTTATTATTATTAATATTTGCTATTGGGTTAGGCAAGAAAAAGAAATAAAAGGTATTCAAATCAGAAAGAAAAAAGTAAAATTATCTTTGTTTGCAGATGATGTGATCTATGTAGGAAACCCTAACGACTCCACAAATAAGCTAATTAATAAGTTCAGTAAAGTTGCAGGATACAGAATCAGCACAGTAATATAAATCATGAACGTGTTTGCTGTTACTATCATAAAGCCCCAAATAGTATCTTATCATTTTAATTTACATTTAATAATCATTATTGAGAATGAGTGTAATGCTTTGTAATCAGAAATGGAGATGCTATCTTTGTGAAAATCAGAATGTCCCATCTTGAAAAAAAGAGACTCTAAAAATATGCATTAAAAAACCCCAAAATAGGAGGGATAAATTGGCAATTTGGGATTGACATATACACACTACTATATTGAAAATAGGTAACCAACAAGGACCTACCGTATAGCACAGGGAACTCTGCTCAATATTCTTTAATAACCTAAATGGGAAAAGAATTTGAAAAAGAATAGATATATGTGTATGTATAACTGAATCACTTTGCTGTACACCTGAAGCTAACACAACATTGTTAATCAACTATTGTCCAATATAAAATAAACTTTTTTTTTTTTAATATTTATTTGGTTGCACCAGGTCTTATTTATTTATTTATTTTTATATTTATTTTTGGCTGTGTTGGGTCTTCGTTTCTGTGCGAGGGCTTTCTCCAGTTGTGGCAAGCGGGGGCCACTCTTCATCACGGTGCGCGGGCCTCTCACTATCGCGGCCTCTCTTGTTGCGGAGCACAGGCTCCAGACGCGCAGGCTCAGGATATTGTGGCTCACGGGCCCAGTTGCTCCGCGGCATGTGGGATCTTCCCAGACCAGGGCTCGAACCCGTGTCCCCTGCATTAGCAGGCAGCTTCTCAACCACTGCGCCACCAGGGAAGCCCCAAAAATCAACTTTTTTAAAGAATAAATTAAAACAAAATTAAAAATTTTGTAAATTAAAAAAGAAAAAACAGAATACACTGGAAGAGGCAGCATGCCAATGATTGATATCTCTGGGTGGTCAGGGATGTGGTCGTTCTTCATGCAACAAGGGGAGTATCTAGAATCCGGCAGCTAAGACAAAGCTTGGAGTCAGCTGGTCTGTTTCCCTGCATGGGGGCTGGAGGTGGGGTAGGGACGGCAGGTCAGCCCTGGGCGTGAGAAGTTGGTTCAATCTGTGGGTGGTTCACCCCAACTAAGGAGTTGGCTGTTTCCAGGTCATAATTTTGCAGGTGTGAGAAGTGAAGGGCTAGGCGGAGGAACTGGCCTGTGTGTCTCTGCCTGGTTTAGTGCCTGCGCTGGGCAACGCCACCTCCCTTAGCGGCCGTCCGCTGCCCTGGGTCTGCGCACCCACACGGGGGCAGCCCCACTTGGGTCGAGAAAGCTCCTCTGAAACACGCTCCATAACCCGGTACTGATAAGAGAAGCCTCGCCACCAGCCTGGAGAGTTGTTCTTCTCTGTCCGTGGAGAGCAGGTGGGTGGCACCGAACACCAGACTCTCCCTTCCCAGAATATTCTGGAAGCCTTTTCATGCATCTCCGTCTACGGAAATGAGTTGGGACATCCTTCACACTTATTTAGATGCTGTCTTTTTTTTTTTTTAATTTTAGTCACAAATCACTGAACAATCTAACAGCTGGACATGAGCTCCTATTGCATTCACCTAGCCACGCATCTGGCAGTGAGTTGGGGCGTGATCAATATTCGTCGAATTTTACTGAATTGGTACTAGGACTTAAAGAGACAGCTAAACGAACAGCGATTGCTCTGAGCCCTCCAAATTATCCAAACCCTCCTCCCCCACTTTTTTTTTTAACCAGGGATGGAACCGGGGCGTCTCGCCACCCCCCAGGGCAGTGGAAGCTTGGAGTCCTAACCACTGGACCGCCAGGGAATTCCCTCCAAACCCTCACAGTGTGGTGAGATTGCTTTCTGAATGCAGTTTCTTCATGTGGGACGGCTATCGAAACGTTTGCTCCATAGATTTGCTGCAAGGATTAATTGGCAAACATACATAAAGTTCCTGGCACGGGACATGGCCCACATCAGGCACTGGACACATGGTAATATTAGTAGCTGCCACTGATTGTTTCCTATTTAAAAAAAATTTTTTTTATTGAAGTATAGTTGATTTACAATGTTGTGTTAGTTTCAGGTGTACAGCAAAGTGATTCAGTTATAAATACATATATTTTTTTCAGATTCTTTTCCCTTATAGGTTATTACAAAATATTGGGTATAGTTCCCTGTGCTATACGGTAGGTCCTTATTGGTTATCCGTTTTATATAGAGCATTTCCTATTTACCATGTAATTTACACAATTATCTCAATCCATCCTCACAACAGTCCTTTGTGGTAGGTATTTTAGTTTTAGCTTCATTGTGTGGAAAAGAAAACAAGGACTCCAAGAGAACAAATCATTTGCTCTGGATCACACAGTGAGCTGGGGCAAAGCCAGGATGACAGAGCAGATCTTTATGCATCTTAAAGTTGTAGTAAATAGCATCCGGCTTCCTTCCCCACCCTCTGCCCCAGATACCCACTACCCTGAAGCTCCCCTTTGGCCAAAGCAGCAAGCGATAGCTATTGGTCAATTAGAAACCAATCTCTTCCTGAAACTTACTTTTAAAAAGCCTACGTCCTGGCTGTGTTTTTTTTTTTAAAAAAAGCGTGTTTGCTGTTATGTCCCTGCTCTGTCACCCAGGGGCCCTCACCAATTACATTGCTATACAATAAACTCACGCAGAAGTCTCTACAACTTCTTTATTTAAATAACAAAGTGTGGAGTAAAATGAGAGCCACACTCCTCAGTTGCCCAGGGGTCCATTGCTGCTGCCTAAAACCAAGTCAGGACTGTGCTCTGGCTGCTGGCGTTTCCCTTCTTGAAATGTTACTGTCAGGTCCTCGCCAACTTTGCAGAGAGCGTGGTGTCAAAGGCAGGGCTGTGGCCAGCCTGGAGAGACATTTGGCAAAATCATCACAACGAGGCAGAACACCTGGATTTTTCTGAGTTTCAAGAGCCTTCCCTCCTTGTATCCATTCCTCCCAGTTTTTAAATAACCCGATTAGTTTGAACCCTACGAAATTGCCGACTCAAGGGAAAAACTGTTTCTCCACACGACACTTCTGATACCAACTGCGTGGGTTTTCTACACCAAGCAATCCTCCGATTTTCTGAGAACATCAACTGAACATCCTGCAGTTAAATTCAATTCTGACACTAACTACCCGGAGTTAGCACAGACCCCAGAGGCTGGTTAAGGGCTCGGTCCCACAAGACGGCCCCTCACGTCAGATGCCGATCACAAGTAGTGGGCCCCCGGTAGCTCACACTTCTCTCCAACTCAAACGCAAGTCGGAGGGTCCCCGGACTCCCTCCTCAGGGTGGATAATTTGCTATAAAGGCTCACAGAAATCAGGGAAACACTTTGCTTACTATTACCGGCTTCCTATGAAGTATATTATAAAGGATACAGATGAAGACATCTGGAAGAGGTCTGGAAGGGACCTGAGCGCAGGACCGTCTCTCCCCATGGGGTTAGTCATCCTCCCAGCACTTGGATGCATTCACCAACCGGAAGCTCTCTGAATGCTATGGTTTAGGGTTTTTATGGAGGTTCTATTACATAGACAGAATTGATTAAATCATTGGCCAGTGGTGACTAATTCAATCCCCAGCCCCTCTCCTCTGCTTGGACCTCAGGGGTGGAGCTGAAAATTTCAACCTTCTAATTATCCAGTTGGTCCTCTGGCAACCAGCCTCCATCCTGAAGTCATCTCATTAACATAAACTCAGCTATGGTTGAAAGGGACTTGTTATGAGTAAGAAAATAATGCTACTCTCATCCTTATGACTCAGGAAATTCCAAGGGTTTTAGGAGCTCTGTGCCAGGAACTGGGGAATAGGACCAAACATATATTTCTTATTATATCATCATATCGCACTGACATTTGACTTTTTATTTTACCTTGTTTTTTATCTAAAAGTTATATTTTATTTTTTCACAGTTGGAAGGTATCCTGAAGATTTTATCTCGTTTTTTTTCATTTGACTGTTTTTAACCTACAAAACTGGCAAGTTTAAATAGAGTTCAATCTAATATTTATATACTAGGTTCATGCAGAGAAAAAAAAGAGGACTTCCTTCCCTAAACTATTTATTGGGAAGCTTATAACAGCTGGTGCTGTGTCCAGCATGTCACATGCACCGGCTCATATAATGAATGGGTCACAGAATCAGCCCAATGACCCATAGAGGTTATGCATTATTAAAAGCCCCACTCTCCTGAGGTTCAGAGAGGTTGAGTTTCTCACCCAAGGTCACAGAGCTGTCTAACCTCAGAGACACTGCTCAGAAACACCAAGCAACATTCACTTGTCTCTGCGTACGGATATGTCTGTATAGCATCTGGCAAATTTGACTTGGACCTGTTGGGTCTCCTGCTTGTCTATAAGTCATCTTAAGAGTACAGGTCATGCCTTATTTATCTGTGAATTTCCATACAGCACCTAACACTTTCGTAGCTGTCCAACTGGTGTCTTATGATAATTCCATGAGGTTGTATTGAGGGTTGTATTGTATTGTGGGACAGAAAACAGGGATGAGTATGAATTTGACGTTGGCTACATACAGTGTTCTGATGTCTGAGCAAAGCTCTAAATGAGGCCCTGTCTCTTGTCTGCTCTCAAAGTACCTGGGTGGAGATTTCTGCCACTTACTGCTAAAGGACAAACTCTCAGAGTCAAGGTTTCCTCATAACCTTGAATAAGGGGCAGGGGATAAGCGTTCCTACCTGGAGGAATTATTGGAAGGAATAGATGAGAATAACATTTAAAAGAGAGTATTAAACAAATACATGCTCTATTTTACTGAGTATTTATCACTATACTATTTATAGAACCTGGGGTGTTTTATGTGCTCACACATATATGTTTGAGAAAGGACTGGATATTTCTGTAAGAAAGTACTTTTTCGTGTCAGATTTATTTTTTCAAAAATGGGTGCTTTTTAACAGACACATGCTATATATAAAATAGGTGAACAATAAGGATTTACTGTAGAGCACAGGGAACTATGTTCAACATCTTGTAATAACCTATAATGGAAAAGAATCTGAAAAAAATATAACTGAATCACTTTGCTGTACACCTGAAACTAACACAATATTGTAAATCAACTATATCTCAATTGAAAAATGCAGGCTTTTGGTACATTTATTTCACGAATTCATGCAATAAATATTTGAGTGCCTACCACGTGCCAGGCACATAAACACTGAAAATAGAGCAATAGACCAAAAGGGCAACTATCCCTGCCCTCACGGAGCCAAAAGTCAAACCCTTGCAAATGTAGGCAAATTACAAACTCACAACTGTGGCTCTCTAAAATTCACTTTGAGTTTCCTTCTATTTAGCCTAAAATAGTGCTTTCTAAACACTGTGAAAAGCTGATGAAAAAGCAGCTAAAAGTTGTGAAGGTCATTGCCCCGGAAAAAGCAGAGGGGTGAGAGAGTTGTGGGCAGGGACTGCCTCTCTCCTTTTTTCCATCATGATGCTTGTGGCACTGTTTCTAGCTTTTTAACCTTACGGATATTTACTTTACTAAATTAAAAATATTTTTTTTCTACAAACACTGGAGTAAGGTTGCCTGTTTTCAAATCTCCTATCTGTCACTTTCTAGCTCTGTGATACTGAGAAATTTACTTCATTCCCCCCTTACACTCAGTTTTCTGAATCTTTATTTTTCTTTAAGTTTTGTTTTGTTTTTGTTTTATCTGTGCAGCATGCGGGATCTTAGTTCCCCGACCAGGGATCGAACCCACGCGCCCTGCAGTAGAAGCGCTGAGTGTTAACCACTGGACCGCCAGGGAAGTCCCTCTAAATCTTTAAAATGGGGATATATAAGCATCTCTCTGAAAAGAGGCATTGGGATACTTCCATGCAATAATGTGTGTAAAGTGTTTAACATGGTAAGCACCCAGGAAGTATTAGCTTTGGCCCCTGTCCTTCAAGTGCCAGCTGAAGTGTTATTTTCCTGACTTCTCTGCCCACGCCAATCCCAATTCTATCCCCCCACCAATATCCTGCTTATATAGTTATTGGTTTAATGTCTGCTTTTCCATTAGACTGAAAACCCTAGGAAAGAAGACATCAGGTCTTTTTTTTTTTTTTTTTTAAGGAAAGAGAGAGGATGCTTTCACTCTCCCTTATTTTTATTTTTATTTATTTAATTAATTAATTTATTTATTTATCTATTTATTTTTGGCTGTGTTGGGTCTTCGTTTCTGTGCGAGGGCTTTCTCTAGTTGCGGCAAGCGGGGGCCACTCTTCATCGCGGTGCGCGGGCCTCTCACTGTCGCGGCCTCTCTTGTTGCGGAGCACAGGCTCCAGACGCGCAGGCTCAGTAGTTGTGGCTCACGGGCCCAGTTGCTCCGCGGCATGTGGGTTCTTCCCAGACCAGGCCTCGAACCCGTGTCCCCTGCATTGGCAGGCAGACTCTCAACCACTGCGCCACCAAGGAAGCCCGACATCAGGTCTTTTTATGTCCTGCTATATCCTCGAGGCCCAGGAAAGGTGTATCCTTTTCCAGACTGAGAAAACTCAGTCTTGAATAGGTGAAATGTGTTCCTAAATGAAAGAGATCAGATTCAAAGCTGGAGTGACCCGTCGCCCTGGTTTGCCAGAGACTGAGTTTTCCCATGTGCTGAACTTTTTTCTTCTTTAGCCGCACCACGCAGCTTGCAGGATCTTAGTTCCCCAACCAGGGATCAAACCCGGGCCCCTGTCAGTGAAAGCGTGGAGTCCTAACCACTGGACCTCCAGGGAATTCTCCCCACATGCCAAGCTTTCAATGCTAAAAGCAGTAGAGATCCTTGCAAACTGGGACGAGTTGGTGATCCTCTTTCAAACTGAGGTATGATTTGACTCCTGGGACCAGAACTCAGCGCCTTGCCATTGTCTCGAGATGTTTGTATCCGGAAATTTTTTTAAATGTTGACTTGGCTTAGCCAGAAAATGGGAGGTCTTGCTGGATAATGAGGGAGCACATTGAGAAAACAGAAGCAGAGTAGAAAAAGAACAAGAATTCTCCAAGAAACAGGGTAGCCCTGGTTGCTTCTGCAGCCCTAAGCCGGGTTCCAGCCAAAAGGTGTAAGGATGAGAAAACTTTTGTGTGGGAAGGGCTTTGACGTTCTCGGAGCCAAGGTTATCAGAAAAGCCAAGTTGGCCCAGCTCTGGTCCTGATGGTTATTTATGACTTCATTGCTAAGATTATGATCCTTGGCAAACACACGGAGGACCAGGTGTCTTTTTATATTGAAACAGTCTCTGTAGCCCAGATTTGGGGCAGAGGTAAAACAACTCAAACGGTAAAGAGAAGTCTAAAAGAGAAAGGCAAATCAAACACAAACAAAAATCCTAGCAACAGAAAATCCAACCCAAAGGAGAGAACCTCTATTCACATATTGGTGTATATTCTTCCAGAATTCTCTCCTCTCTCTCTCCCTCTCTCTTTCTCTCCCTCTGTCTCTGTCTGTCTGTCTCTCTCTCTCCATGCAAATTTTAACAATCACATAGCATTTCATTGACAAGAAGATGGGTCATCACTCATTTTATTGATTCCCTCTGTTGGATTTTTAGATTGTTTCTAATATTTCTCTGTTACACAGAAAATGCGATGATGACCATTTTTCCATAAAACATTTCCCTTAACTTGAAAAATTATCTCCTTGGGATAACTTACCAGAAGATAAATCGCTGGGTTGCCTGATTGTCTTCTAAGAAAGATTTGTCTCCATTTGTACACCCACTATTGATGCTTGAATATGCTCATTTCTTTATACTTTTAATATCACAGGGTTGTGCAAAAATGTTCTAACCTTTGCCATTTTAAAGGCAACACATTCAATCTCTCTGTCGTTCCCGTTTTGGAGGATAAGTTTCTGACTTGTGAGTTCCCCAAAAACTTTGTGGGTGACCAGATGGAATGTATGTGCTCTGTTCATTTCAGCTCTTCTGTTGGTGTATTCTAAATTCAAGAGAGATAGATTTTGTACCTGTTTTATTTTGTATCACCTCAAGAAAGTCCTCCCCCCTTTTGGGGTCTTAATTTGCTCCTCCCCAAAATGAGAAATTGGGACTAGATTATCACTAATGCCCTGTTTTTCTATATGTAGTGGGTTCTCTTCTGAAGTTCATAGCTGGCCATGGGCTAGAAGTTGGTTGGGACTGAACTGGAAAGAAGTCTACTTGCATCGTACGTGGACAGGGTTTATTTGTCAAGACTTTATTGAAATTGATCAGACAAAAAAAGAGAAGATGCATTCCCTCATGTCACTAGGCAGTAGGAGGAGCAGGAAGCAGGTAAGTCTCAGGGACAATTAACATCAAAAAATTGATAACTACCATCTCTTTATGCCCGTTGGTTTCATACGTTCAGAACAGATTTCAACACACAACTTGTCTGCCAGCTACTTCTATGCTTACACCTCATAACCTCACCATCAGTGAGAGACCAAGACTCACTGTCTCTGGTTCCCAGTTGAAAAATCCTGGGACAAGGCTTTACTTGTTAGCCAAGCTTGTGTCTGTTGCCCGGCAACCACTCATCTGCTCCCCATCTCTACATTTTTGCCATTTCAGGAATGTTATACAAATGGAATCATGTGGCATGTAACCTTTCGAGATGTGCTTTTTTCACTCAGCATAATTCCCTTGAGATCCATCCAAGTGGTTGGGGATATCCATGTTTTTTTGGGTTTTTTTCCCCTTTTTGTTGCTCACTAGTATTCCAGTGGCTTTTGTTTTGACTACTACGCATCTTGGTCTTTTTGAGGAATTTCATTTAAACAAAGTTTTCACCAGCTTTGCAAGAATCCTTTGACAACCATTTCCAAATAGAAGAATGAGACCGGAAGATGCTAAAGCCTGGTTGTAACATAGATAAATGTAATCTACACATTGAAATTCACATAGCTGTCTCCATTTAATAGTGAAGCAAATCCCCTCATCCTTGTGGGCATAATTTTATCTAACTTCTGGAGAGAAACAAGAGAGAGACAGAGAGACAGGGACAGAGAAAGAATTTATTCCTGGGGAAGAACTCGGGAGGTCCAGGTTTTTAGACCTTTGAGAAAAAACACCTTTGATGATCTCTGTAAGGATAACTTTGGTTTTCCTTCTCCTTTCTATTGCCCAATTCTCTTTCCTCCCAAGTTCTCATATCCTGTTCCTCAAAGAAAAGGTGACTTTTTTTTTTTAATTACTTTATTTATTTATTTATTTTTGGCCGTGTTGGGTCTTCGTTTCTGTGCGAGGGCTTTCTCTAGTTGTGGCAAGCGGGGGCCACTCTTCATCGCGGTGCACGGACCTCTCACCATCGTGGCCTCTCTTGTTGCAGAGCACAGGCTCCAGACGCGCAGGCTCAGTAGTTGTGGCTCACGGGCCCAGTTGCTCCATGGCATGTGGGATCCTCCCAGACCAGGGCTCGAACCCGTGTCCCCTGCATTGGCAGACAGACTCTCAACCACTGCACCACCAGGGAAGCCCGAAAAGGTGACTTTTTAAAGACAGAGATGTGTTTCGTTTCTTGCCTTCCCAACAAGGGAGAAGGCTGCTGTTTCTTTTGGATGAAGAAATCGAAAGACATTTTCTTTTCAGAGACAAATGCCAGGGCTTCTAGTTAATCACTTGAGAGAACTGCTGAACAAATGATAAACAATACAAAGAAAATCCCGTGAAGCATTTATGTGCCTTGTCTCCTTTTACGGTACCAGCCGGAGCATTTGTTAAGCTCTCGGAAGTCTCTGTTCAGCATCGATTATGCAAACCCAGGGACCCGAGATACTCAGATAGGGAAAGGGGATGGTGTCCGGAGGCCAGGCTAGTGAATATGCACTTAGTAACACCTTGATCCTACAGGTTTCTTACAGCTATTATAACTGCCTGTTGGGACACAAATTGCAGTTGAGATGGAGCGTTGTAGGAGAGACCGATATCTTCCCCGGAGGCAAGGTTTCTGCTCTTCATTTCGTGTCCCTCGGATTCCACCCCATTTCCTCATCACTTTCCAGCTCTGAGTCTGGACCATCCTCTTTATCTCTAACTTTCCCCCTTTTCCTTCCTTCCTATGTCCCGGAAGGCAAATTTGAAAGCCATTGTCCAAGAGTCAAGAGCTAAGAGGTGCTCACTTCCATTTTAAACAGCATATTATATCTTCTTTAAAAAAATGTTTTCTAATGGAAGCTTTTTATTGCTTGAAACATAACTACTCAGCGAACAATGAGCTGATCTTACAGAGAGACCTGGGCTACAGCTTTTGTCATCTTGGGACTATCCTTAATTTGCAGTGTGATTTCAGTTCTCTCTAAAGTTTTAAAATAGTACACGATGTGTTTATACTGTGGACATATGGGAGAAAAAAAGCCAAGAAAAGAATAAAAAATAAAATCCCTTGTAGTTCCACCAATCCCTTGTAGTCCGCAAGTTTTACTGGGTGAATTTCCTGCCCTACTTTTTAATGTACACTGTAAAAAAAAAAAAAAAAAAAAGTAAGAGACTTCCCTGCCAGTTCAGTGGTTAAGACTCCATGCTTCCACTGCAGGGGGCATGGGTTCGATCCCTGGTCAGGGAGCTAAGATCCAGCATGCTTTGTGGCAGGGCCAAAAAATAAATAAATCAAATAAATAAATAAATAAATATTTTCAAAAACAGTGAAATCGTGCTGTAATACTGTCTTGCAACCTCTTTTTTTTCCATACGGCAATATAATATTAATGTGTAATCAGGACTATTGACGTCTGGGGCTGGATAATTCTTTGATGTGGGGACCGTTCTGTGCATCTTAAGATGTTGGCAGCATCCTTGGCTTCTGCCCACTACATCCTGGTCATCCTGGTACCACTTGCCTCTCCCCTTAGTTGTGACAATCAAAACGTCTCCAAACATTGCTGAATGTCGCCTGGGAGGCAAACGCACCCTTGATTGAGGCCTAGTTTATATATTTATTTTTATTTTTAAACTTTACTTATATATTTATATGTTTATGGAGTTCTTTATTTAATGTCTGTTCTCTTTTACTAGACTACAAGCTCCATGTTGGCAGGGACTGATTTTTTTCTTAAGGGTGTACAGTATGATATCACTTACAAGTGGAATCTAAAAAATGCAGCAAACTAGTGAATATAACAAAAAAGAAGCAGACTCACAGATGTAGAGAACACACTAGAGGTTGCCAGTGGGGGGGGGGGGGTGGAAGGGGAGGGGCAATATAGAGGTGGGGGAGTGGGAGGTAGAAACTATCTGGGTGTAAGATACGCTAGAAGGATGTATTGTACAACATGGGGAATAGAGTCTATATTCTGTAATAACCGTAAATGGAAAGTAATCTTTAAATTGTATACAAAATTTTTTTTATTCGGTTGCACCAGGTCTTGGTTGCGGCTTGTGCGCTCCTTAGTTGTGGCATGTGAACTCTTAGTTGCGGCATGCGGGATCTAGTTTCCTGACCAGGGATCAAACCTGGGGTCCCTGCATTGGGAGCGCAGAGCCTTAACCACTGAACCACCAGGGAAGCCCCTGTGTACAAAAATTTTTTTTTAATTTTAATAAAAATTAAAAATAAAGTGGACAAGAAAAAAAAGTACACGCACGACTTCCATTGCTGGTGATGAACCCAGATCACTTGGCTGAGGTGCTACTTGTCGGGTTCTCTCCTGGAGAGTTACCCTGTGTTCCCTGTTCCTTACTGTCACCTTCGGAAGCAAGTCACTACGCTCAGACCACACTTAAGGGACGGAGTCATGATCCACTGCCTCAATGGCAGCGTAGCTACATAAATTATTTGGAATTCTTCTGCCTGGGAGATTTGCCTCTTCTCCCTGGCATGTGGCTTTTCTTCTGTGTTCCCTGGCATCGTGCACAGAAGTCTGTCAGAGAGCTCGACACCTCCCGTCCTGGTTAGAATACTCCCTGGGGAGGCATCTCCGGAAAGCTTGAGAAACAGGTGCAGCTTGGCATCGGAGCAGGCAAAACTCTGTCTAAAGGTCAGGAAAGTGGTGCTAGCCCTGGTCCTGCTGCTACCCACAGATGTTACCCACAGATGTCTTGAGCCAGTTACTTCCCCTCTCTGTGTTCTGGTGTGTAACAAAGCAGCCCAACACATAGTGGCTTGAAACAACATTTTATTTTGCTCTCCACTTTGTGGGTCAGGTATTCCGGATGGCTCATTGGGGCAATTCTTACTTGGGGACTCTCATGCCGTGGCAGTTAGATGTGCATTAAAGTTGCAGAAGGACTTCCCTGGCGGTCCAGTGATTGAGACTCCGCGCTTCCACTGCAGGGGGCACGGGTTCGATCCCTGGTCGGGGAGCTAAGATCCCACATGCTGTGTGGTGTGGCCAAAAAAAAAAAAGTTAAAAAAAATTTTTTTTTAATTTTAAAAAATTAAAAAATTTTTTTTTAATTTTTAAAAAGCTGCAGACATGCGATGGTACAATTGGGTTGGGCATCCCGAATGGCTCACCGGCCTGGTTGGCTGGCTGCCGGATGCCCAGCTGGGTTGCAACCAGAGCGTCTACGTGGGTTCTGACTAGCATGGCAGTCTCAGGGAAGCTGAGCTTCTAATATGGTGGCTCAGGGTCCAAGCAAAAATGTCCCAGCAAATAAGATGGGAGCTGCGGCAACACTTGACCCAGCCTCAAAAAACCACACCGACTCATTCCATCCTTTATGGGTTTTAAGTCAGTCACTAAAGTCAGACCAGATTCAAGGGGAAGAGACACAGACCTCATTTCTCTCTGGAAGAATTCTCAAATAATTTATAGCTATTTTAAAAAAACCCTCCAGGGTGTCAATTTCCCCATTTGAAAATTAGGGCTCTAGAATGGATAAAGAAGATGTGGTGTATATCTATCTATCTATCTATCTATCTATCTATCTATCTATCTATCTATCTATACAATGGAATACTACTTGGCCATAAAAAAGAAAGAAATAATGCCATTTGCAGCGACATGGATGGACCTAGAGATGATCATACTAAGTGAAGTAAGTCTGAAAGGGAAAGACAAATACCATATGATATCACTTATATATGGAATCTAAAATACGACACAGATGAACTTATCTAGGAAACAGAAACAGACTCAGACATAGAGAACAGACTTGTGGTTGCCAAGGGGGAGGGGAGATTGGGGAGGGATGGATTGGGACTTTGGGATTAGCAGATGCAAACTATTAGATATAGGTTGGATAAGCAACAAGGTCCTACTGTATAGCATAGGGAACTATATTCAATAGCCTGTGATAAACCACCATGGAAAAGAATATGATAAAGAATGTATATAAATATATATGTATAACTGAATCACTTTGCTTTATAACAGAACTAACACAACATTGTAAATCAACTATACTTCAATAAAACAAAATTAAAAAAAAAAGAAAATTAGGGCTCTAGATTAACCAAGTGATTCCTAAAGATTCATCCAACCCCAGTATTCTTTTTTTTTTTTAAAGTATTTGTTTATTTATTTATCTATGGCTGTGTTGGGTCCCCGTTTCTGTACGAGGCCTCTCTCTAGTTGCGGCAAGCGGGGGCCACTCTTCATCGCGGTGCGCGGGCCCCCCACCATCGCGGCCCCTCCCATTGCGGAGCACAGGCTCCAGACGCGCAGGCTCAGTAGTTGTGGCTCACGGACCCAGCCGCTCCGCGGCACGCGGGATCTTCCCAGACCAGGGCCCGAACCTGTGTCCCCTGCATCGGCAGGCAGACTCTCAACCACTGCGCCACCAGGGAAGCCCCCCAGTATTCTTTAAGATCCTACTCTCTAGATGAAAATCTAATATTCTCACAGTTTCAAGTGATGGACATTCAAGTTTATTGATTCTTCTCGTTGACCTACTATGTCAGCCCCCTGGTCCAGCCTGGTCCAGTCGTGAATAGTGGGCTCTCGAAGATAGGGAGGCGGAAAAGTACAGTAGCCAGGGGCCTGGGCGGTGGCGCCGCACAGTCTGGGTCAAAGGTTGGCTCTGTTACTTACTTAGAGGAGTGACCCTGGGCAAGGAACTTCATTGTACCATGCCTCAGTTTCCTTATCTAGTAATACCCATCTCCTTGGGTTATGTAAGCTTAAAAGTGATAGCACAGATAAAGTGCTTAGAACAGCATAAGTACTTAACAGATACTCGCTTTTATTTTCCCCGTCAACGGGTTTGAGCTCCACTGGTGTTATCTTTTACGGAGGGAGAAATTGACGCGGTGGGCAAGTAACAAACCTGAGGTCACACCGCAAGCTGGGGTTAGAGCCAGGATTCAAAGCCTGATCTTCAGGCACCAGGACTGGTGTATCTTCCTCCAGGTTGCAAGACCCTGCAAAGAGAAGTAGAGAAGGTGGTCCCTGACTCAGTTGCCCTCAAACCCCCAAACGGTCCGCTTCATTTGACAAGGCGGAGAAGGGCTTTCTGCCTCCCACGTATGCAATCATAGACTCATTCCTTATGCAATACACTCTGTAGTGACAGAGTTTGGAAATTAAGATCTTTAGGAATTAGCTAAATTGGATATCTTGTTCTCTGGACTTGTACTTGGCACGAAAAACTGATTCCTTTTCCCTGGGATAAAAAAAAAAAAAAAAAAATCCCTGTGGGGAGAGGTCTCAGGGGCGCCCTCTACTGAGAGAAAAAGGCAACGGAAGTGGAAATGGTGATTTCTCAGGCACCTTGGTATTTTCTCAGCTTGAGAAACCATTTCCTTAAGTTAGAGCTTGTGCACCTGGCCTGATGCAAAGACTGAGCATTTCCACTCAGGCTGTGTGGTTGGCCAGGCTCAAAGTTAGTCCTTAATAATAATAATTAGTATTCTATTAACATGTTTGAGCATCTAACGTTCTAGCAAAGTGCGTTCCCTTATTTAATCTTTACAGTAGTAATAGTGCCTCCATTTTATAGATAAGGAAACTAAGCCACAGAGATTTAAACTCACCTGTCCTTACATTAATTTGTATCCGTCTGACTCAAAGTTTCTCACACTTGATCTTGTCCCATACGACTTATAACACTTATACAGTACACTTTGCATTCATTTGCCTTACATAGGTCTCTCTCTCTCTCTTTTTTTTTTTTCATGGATGTAATACTTCCAGCCAGGCTAAAGGTACCTTGAGGTCTAGGACAGAGCTGTTTCTCACTATTGTCTCAGGGTGACAGACACAAAATAAGTACTTATTAAATGTAATTCAAAATTCACTCATTTCTCTGCTTTTGACAAGGAATTATAGAGAAGAGTTATATTACCTTGGACATTTAGGCAAATTGTTTTCCTCCAAATATTCTATGGGTTTGTTAAATAATAGCAAAAGATATGGCAATTCACAGTTGTTATAGCAATAAGGAGATAGAATTAGTGAAATATATTGATAATCTCTAATCTAGGGAGCCAAGAATTTTAAGTGTATTGTTCCCACTCCCACCTCTGAGAAGTTGTGAATTTCAGTTGAATGGCATTTCACATTGTTTTCCAATTCACCAAAGACAAAGCTGTTTGCAAGCAAATCTAGTCTCAGCACTTGAAGATTCTAAATATAGTCAGCCCTCTGGCTCTGTATCCGTGGGTTGGTTGAATCCTGCGGATACAAAGGGTCAACTAAGGGACTTGAGCATCTGCAGATTTTGGTATCTGCTGGGAGTCCTGGAGCCCAGCCCCAGAGGGTACTGAGACATGACTGTACAATTTTTAAAAATACCTTTGTTGGAGTATAATTGCTTTACAATGTTGTGTTAGTTTCTGTTGTACAACAAAGTGAATCAGCTATAGGTATACCTATATCCCCATATCCCCTCCCTCTTGTGTCTCCCTCCTACCCTCCCTATCCCACCCCTCTAGGTGGTCACAAAGCACCGAGCTGATCTCCCTGTGCTATGCGGCTGCTTCCCACTAGCCATCCATTTTACATTTGGTAGTGTATATATGTCAGTGCCACTCTCTCACTTCGTCCCAGCTTACCCTTGCCCCTCCCCATGTCCTCAAGTCCGTTCTCTACATCTGCATGACTGTACAATTTAAAAATCTAGTTACAAGAAGCAGAACAGTGTCAGAAAAAGAGTGTTAAATTAGGGGTTAGGATACCAGTTTTTTTGTTAATCTTTTAAAATTATGCAATATACACACATTCAGAAAATGTACAGCTTAATGACTTATCACAAAGTGAACATCCATGAAACCATCACCCAGATTTTGTGTGAGACTCCAGGAAATTCATCCCCTCTGGACCTTTGTGTCCCATCCGTTAGCAAAATGATCTGCTCCACTGTAATGTGGCTTTTAATTGCAACATTTCACTTCATCAGTTGCTTGAGCTATAATTTATTAAATTCTGTTCTGTTGGATATTTAGGGGGTTGTGGGTTTTTTCTCTGTATTAGGAAGAACCCTTCAACAAATAGCTCATCGTCATTCTTACTCATATCCATAGTGATTGCTTATCAAAAATTTCTAGAAGTGGAATTTCCAGGTCAACGGGAATTGCTTGATTTTTAGTGCCTTTGCAAGGCACATAATTAGCATGAAGAAGAAAAATGATTTTGTGAAAGAAATTTGGGCAGCGAAAGACATTTATAAATATGAAGATTTTGCTCTGGGGCATAGGCAGTCAAGAGGAAATCGTGCAGGCACAGAGTGGGCTACTTTGGAGGCTAAAAGTTTTCCTCAGAAAAATTACAATTTGCCACTTTCAAAAATTGTAGTTTAGTTCGAACTCACCAGCTTCCCCCAAGAGGATCTGAGACAGCTTACAGTGAGAGAACCAGCGTCAAGGAGTCGAAAGCCATTCCTGGTAGAGCACCAAGGCAACAGACAAGCTACAACATAGCTTTTCAAAAGCACTCAACACCCAGCTCAGGGTGAAAAATCTCTTTTAAAGTTCAGCCAAGCTTTGGCCACTAGAGGGCACTAGCAACACATATTTCCAGCCGCTATCAGGGCTGCGGGAATTGGGGTTGGATTGTCCGTCCTCTTTCCATCCTCTCTCTCAGAGATAGGCAATGGCCTGGAGCTTCCAGAATCCTTGCTGGGAGGGGCCCTCCATGTTCCAAACCCCGAGAACTTGAATATTCTGTGAAACAGCTGCTAACTTTAACCTTGAAAGAAAGCCTGTGGGCATAAGGGGGGAAAAGACCGACTGCTCAAAATAATCGTGTTATTTTTTTTTTAAAGTTCATAATTATTTTTTCCACTTCCGATGAATAAGATTTATCACTGAGTGACATGCCACTCGTTAATTTTCTCTCTCTGCTTCAATTTGGCCTCTCATGAAGTACCCTGGGCTTTTATTTCCCTCATGTTGAAAGAATTTAATAACATTCACAGCCTAACATATAGCCAAATATCATAGCACCTGTAAGGGGTATAGTCCATAATTATTCATAATTAATATGAAACAGCCACCAGCGCTTATGAGGCAGCAATGATGCTCTGGGTCTTGGATTCTAAAAAGCAGCTCCAAATCCCCAGGCTAATAGGAACTGAGAGATGGGTAGTGCTTTGCAATGGATTAGAGACATTTGGATGCTTTCTGAGTCCCCAAAAAGTGGTCTTGCTAATTGCCATTCATAAGACCCTGGTCCTGTGCCTCTCACCAAATTACACACTCTGCTTCACCTGGGAGGACGATACACCCCCTGAAGTTTATCCTATATCAAATCAGAGTAGAATCTCTCTGGGCAGAGTCTAAGTTTTCCTGTTGACAAGGTTGCCAGTTCAAAGAGAATCTATCTCCTCAGTGAGTGGAGGGGAAGGGAAGAAATCAGTCATCAGCTTTAAATTGCTTTTTGTTTGGTTTTGGGTTTTTGTGGGGTTTTTCTGGCCACACGGCTTACAGGATCTTAGTTCCCCGACCAGGGATCCAGCCCGGGGCCCAGGCAGTGGAAGCACCTCTGGACTGCTAGGGAATTCCCCAAATTGCTTTTTAGCTTTATTTTTTACATATTTTTTCAGTTTGTAATATACTTATTTTTAAAATTGAGATATAATTGACATATAACGTATTCGTTTCCGGTGTACAGCACAATGATTTGATAAATGTATCTATTGCAAAATGATCACCATAAGTTTAGTGAATATCCATCACCTCACATCATTACAAAATTTTTTCTTGTGGTGAGAGCTTTTAGGATCTCCTCTCTTAACAACTTGCAAATATACAATACGGTTTTGTTAACTGTATTCACCACGAGGTGCATGACATCCTCAGGACTGATTTATCTTATAACTTAATGACCAGCTTCATGCATTTTGTCCACCCCCAGGCCTCTCCTCTAGCAACCACCAATCTGTTCTCTGGACCTGTGAGTTCGGTTTTGGGGTTCTTTCTTCCTCCCTCCCTCTCTCTCTTTCTCTCTCTTTCTTCCCTTCCTTCCTTCCTTCCTTCCTTCCTTCCTTCCTTCCTTCCTTCTCTTTTCTTTCTTTCGTTTTAGATTCCACGTATAAGTGAGATCACGCAGCATTTGCCTTTCTCTGTCTGACATCTTTTACTTAGCAAAATGCCCTCGAGGTCCCTCCACGTTGTCACAAATGGCAGAATTTCCTTCTAGCTTTTCTTCTTACTAGAGAAGGTGCCTGGAATTCTAATGTTTTCCCCCAAATTAGGCCTAAACAGGAGTTGCAAATAAAGGAGTTTGAGCCAAGATTTGGAAAATCGGGGTGTACAGCCTTTTAAAAGCCTCTTTTATTAGCAAATGTAAGAGGCGCCACATCCAGAAAGCTGCTCCCTCTTCTGCTTGGCTGCAAAGTCATATGTCTTCCTTTTAATGGTCTCCTCCTTTATCCTCAAGGAGCTTCTGCCCCTCCGAGGCTGAGTCTCTTTGGTTATCAGCAAACCACAGGGGCCTGATAACTTCAGAAGGGAAGCACCTATTTCAAATGGGAGGCACCTATCTTCATAACTTTCCATTGTGGAAGGAGAAAATGCTTTGGCAAAGATAAATGACTGATTTTAATTCGGACTCGACATCCATCTTGGCAAAAACTAAAACCGGTTTGGAGAGATTAAAAACGTGGCACGGAGGTTAGACAGTCATTCCTGCAAAGGAAATTCTGTGCAAAGATAAGCCTGGTTCTTTGGAGCATGAGATGTTTTGACTGTGAACACTTTGATTTTCTTTACATCCCTTTCTTTCTTACAAGACATTTCTCCTCTAGGTCTTCCTTTTCTTGTTTGAATGTTTATCCATTTGAAAGGCCTGGTTATTTAAGCCAATAACAAATCTCTCCTGTTGCTCTTGGCTGGAAACTTCTGAGAGAGAACTTGATAGAGATTTTCTTCAGAAAGCAGGCACAGGAATTTCGAAGTGGCCAGGCAGTACCTTGAGACCTTATTAGAGCACAAAGAGAAAGAAATACATTTAATCAAAGAGCCTTTGCCCACACCCTCCCCCTTTTCCCCTGCCCAGTGTTTTGAATCCGCTGAGTGTTGTGTCAGTGTTGGTTCCTAAGCTTGTGGTTTGTCGGAAGAGTTCAAAGGCATCGTCTGATATTTCGATGTAGCATCACTCAGTGGAATGTCTTGATCGTATCTTTCAGAAACACACTCTACTATGAGGCAACAGGTCAAGGATGGAGTCCCGAAAAATCAAAGACTGCCCAGATTCTTTAGGAGAACTTCGCTCACAAGGCAGGGCTTCACAACCACTGGACTGAGGAATCCATCTTTGCGGTGCTGGCTTCTCTCCTACTCTTTCTTGGATGCATGTGTGTGGTTAGATTTTCCAAGATAATTGGCTTTAGAGACTCAGAACCTGATAGTCAAAACTTTCAACAGAGAAGTTCCCGAGTTACGGGCTACAGAGAATTTCAATATAAATTCAAAATTTCGTGCCTATTCAGCTGCTGACACCTAGAACTGGAGTGCCCATGAGTCCACGGGGACCCTGGTAAAAAATGATATAAGGAAAGGCTCTTAAAATGACTTACGGGGTCAAGTAGATGTTTCATTAAACGTAGGCAAACAGACCTGAGATGCAGGCACAGAATCGAGAGCCACAGTGACTTGTCCAAGTGTACTTCATAATTGCTCGTGGTGATGGTGATGAGGGTGATGGTGCTGGTACTAATGATGATGGTGCTGATGATGGAAATGGTGGGAGTGGTACACACGGTGATGGTGGTGGCAATGGTGGTGATGGTGGTGGAGAGAATGCTGGTTGAAGTGGTGGTGATGATAGTTGGGGTGTTCACAGTGGGTATGATAACAGCCAGGGGGGACAGTAGTTATGGTGGAGGTGGTGGTGGTTATGACGGTGGTTATGACGGTGGTTGTGAGGTTGGAGGTGATGATGGAGGATGGAGACGAGATCCCAAATCTGAGTCTTCCTAGCACCCAACTCTTACTATTACAGCCTGTTTATTAGCCAAGGATATTAGACAAAAAAGTGACTCATAGGAGAGCACACAGAATGTTGTGAGGGTGCTGTGAAGCTTTTATAGTTAGTGCATCAAGTTTACTGTATTGTTTTCCGAACAAAAACAATAAACTCTTGTTGAAGCAAATATAGAAAATATATCAAAGTATAAAGAGGAAGTAGCAAGTATACCTGGGAGATGAGATTTTAGGACAGATTTGCTCCTGGTTTGTAACGTTTGTATTTTCTATGAAGGTTTTACACGTTGATTTTATCTTGGCAGATAGGGGGGAAATTGAGGATGCCAATACAAGCTCTTATTTTAATGCTTTAATAACCCTGTGATGTATATGTAATCACTCTGATGGTGTCGTTGAGAAAGCTGAACGGTGAAGTCACTTGCCTACAACAACCTACAGCAAATAAGTGGCAGAGTCAGGACGCGAACTCAGGTCTCTCTGACTCCCAAGTTGCCTCAGATCTGACATATGATACTGTCTCCTGAGGATGGCCTTTAGGATCCTCACAGAAATACTGTCTTCAGGGATGATACATCAAGAAGCCTTAAAAAGTGGTCCTCTGGTGGTTTGTATAATTCAAGCTTCTTGTCCCAAAGCAGACGTTGCTTTAGCAGGATTCTAGTGAACCTGGGTTCTAGTCTTCTGGACTCACAGGCACTTAAGAATTGCACATGTTCTCGGCAGGCTTCTATTCTTTTTTTTTTTTTTTGGCTGTATTGGGTCTCTGTTGCTGCGCACGGGCTTTCTCTAGTTGCGGCGAGCGGGGACTACTCTTCGTTGCGGTGCACGGGCTTCTCATTGCAGTGGCTTCTCTTGTTGCGGAGCATGGGCTCTAGGCGTGCGGGCTCAGTAGTTGTGGCTCGCGGGCTTAGTTGCTGCGTGGCATGTGGGATCTTCCCGGACCAGGGCTCGAACCCGTGTCCCCTGCATTGGCAGGCAGATTTTTAACCACTGTGCCACCAGGGAAATCCCCAGGCTTCTAGTCTAAACTCTTCTTAGCACAAGAAAATCCCTTTTTTAACATCCCAGATAGATGGTCCCTACTTAGCTCTTGAAGATTGCCTTCCTTAGGAGCTCTGGCTCTCACAGACAGCCTCTCCTTTATCTATATTATAAAACACTCTAGCTTTAAAATCTCTATCACATGCTGAACCCTAATTGATTCCTGTGTCAGCTTCATCAACTATACTGGATGAGGTTCTTTTTTCTTCAACAACACAACTCTCTAAATATCTGTGGGCTGCCATCTTCTGTCTCCAGGATTAACAGCCACAAAAAACTCCATCTGTTTGCTCCAAGATCCAGAACCCCTTCATCTTGGTATCCCCTGTCCTTCACAAACAATAAAGCCCCAGGCCTGAATCCTACAGGTTCTCCAATAGAACCTTGGCCGAGAGGCTATTCTGTGAACGAACCCTAACACACCCCTGAGTTATTTTTCTAAACAGCTTAATTGGGATATAATTCACATACCATACAACTCACCCATTTAAAGCGTGCAATTCAGTGGCTTTCAGTATATTCACAGGTATACGCCACTATCACCCCAGACAATTTTTGAATATTTTCATCCACTCAAAAAGAAATACTCTACCCCTTGGCTATCATTCCTATCCCTGCCGTGAACACTTTGTATGAATGAATCATATAATATGTGGTCTTTTGTCTCTGACTTCTTTCCCTGAGCATAATATTTTCAAGTTTCACCCATGTGGTAGCATGTGTCAGTATGTCATTCCTTTTTGCGACTGAATAACATTCCAGTGTGTGGATAGATCACATTTTCTTTACCCGTTGGGCGACTAATGGACATTTGGGTTGTAGCCCCCTCAATTTACTTGGGCATCACTTATGATCGGTTGGTTTCAGTAACCCAGACTGCCAAGTCACAGTCACGTCAACCGTGGTGAAACCTCTTGGCCATCCTGCGTTTTGGCATTGGATTAAAAAATAAAAGTGAGTCTAAATGCATCCCTTGACATTTTGTCGAGCAATATTTAGAATTTTAGATTCTTTTAAAATCATCTAAATTTGAGGTGTCCTTTCCAGTTTGATGACATCTCCGAAGAAGGATGCCTTTAGGGTCATTATCAGTAATAAAATGGACAGAGAGGGTCCAAGGACAAAGCTTGACAAGGAAACAATGTTTTCCCAAAGTAAGTTCCCTGGATAGCTAATTCCATGAGATGTCAATAGACATCACGGAAACGAAGGTCATCCACCAAAAGGGCATGGACCCCTCCAGACTCTTAGTTCATTTCTACCCAGCGGCCAAAACATGCTGTGTTTCTGAGGTATCGGGGTCCTGTGGGTCCGAGGAGATGGGGACACAGGAATCCAGCTGGCTGCTTGCATGAAGCTAGGCTGGAGGGTGCTCCCAAGTCTCCCAGGGGCATAGTTATAGTAGCTGCTACCAGCAGAGAGAAAGCCTTGGGTGGATACTAGCTTTCTGGAAAGAGGTTCCTTATCGTTTCTGTCTCAGGGTCTTGGGACACATCTTCCGTCGTCCCACAGAAGCCAGTGCCAGGGTCCAGGGGACTTTGGCCCGGTGAAAGCTAGAATCATCTTCCACCCAAGTTCCACGTCGTAAGAGTTCTGGGCCAGCGGATGAAGGATGGCTGTGTGTGCTTGTGAGAGCGGCCCCTTCTGGGCCCTATATAACGCACTCACTCACCCCACTTCTCTTTGCTTTGACAGGAAGAAAATTCACCCCAATAGCAGAGAAGCCAACTTGGTGATGGTATTCTCCAGGAGGTCTTTGTTCCATTTGAGGTTTAAATCAGAGGGGATCACACAGGCTCTAAGACCCCCTGGCTGTCTTTAAAAAAATGTTTTTTTCTCTAAGTAAAAGATCAAAGATTCAGGACCTCAAGGGAAAAGGATTGGAGGGAAGAATCATGGCCGAGCATGGAGAGAAATGTCCATGTGGCTTAGAAGGCAACCAGCTTAATACCTTATTTCTTGTGATTGCTTTTTCCCCCTTACAGACTTCAACTGTCTCCTCATCATTATCAAATAATTGCAACATTTGGAAAGTACATGGCAACAGTTTATAAATCGCTTGCACATATATATATATTCTCTCTCTCTCCTTTTTCTTTGCCCTGTCTCTCCATGTCTCTCTGTCCTTCTATCCTTCTGGCTCTTTCTCTGCATTTAGACCCTCATGATAACCTTTCAAAGGACATATGGGACCTTTTACGGATGAGCAAACTGAGCTTCGGGAAAGAAGACCCCCCCCTCGCAAACCCGCAGCCAGTCAAGTGGCAGAGCTGGGATCTGCTGACTGTGTCGGATGCTAGCATTTTTTCTCTGCTCTACCAAGTTTGCTCTTAAGGACAGAATCCTGGAAACTCTAGGCAGTGGGTTGGGGGAAAGATCAGTTAGTTATTGAGACAAAGACTCTCAAGGAAGCCTGAGAGCCTCTTTGCCGTAGTTAATTCTTCATCAAATGCATCTCTCCCCTCCCTATTCCAAACCAGTCAGAGACAATGATATGATTTTATTTTATTTTCTTTGTTTGTCTGACCTGCTTATCTCACCTGCTGTAAAGTTAGCTTCTAAACGTGCACGTTAAAGGTCATTAGAAGACTTGGGGGCCTCCTCTGTCATTAGTTAATGCTTGAGAAGCTCTCGGGTCCGGCTCACGGTGCCCGGGCCTTTGCACCATACATCACTGACAGCCAACAGGGGGCCCGGCCCTCTTGCTTCCCTCACCAGCATCTGCCTCCGAACCGGCTGCAGATCGGAGGGGTCGGAGACGAGTTTAATTTAAAGACGAGCCCCCCCTTTGCGCTGCCAAAGGAAACGGCGTGTCAGCTACGTCAAAAATAGATACTGTTGTGCAGATATATGGACGGGGAGGTGGACGCCGCCGCTGTCATTCATTACCTGGATTGCCTTTAAATGTCAAAACAAATCCTTCTCCGGTCCTTCTCCAAAACTTAAATCATCAAGAGAGGCAGGGTCGGCCTCTGCAGTTCGGAATGCTGGAAGAGAGGGGGATGGGTAGATGATGCGGTGAGGAGGGGAGGTAAGTGAAGGCTGCCCGTGTTTCTGGGGCTCAGCGTGTACGTACATGCAGCAAAGATTTCCCCTGTTTGCCTCGGAAAATTGTGAAGATTGGAGCCTGCCCCTGCTGCCTGGAGATTTATTTCACAATTCCGGACGAGTGCCTCTCGACGTGTAAATATTGATGTGGATTTGTGTAAAAGCAGCCGCGCTGCTATGTATCAAAATGAACAGCTGATGTGAACGTGAGTGGTAAGAAGAAGCGTGACACACATAGAACACCAATTACACTGGGTTACATTAGTCCGTGCTTTTTCTGTGCGAGGCATCTGATGTTCATCTCTTTTAATACTAGAGCAACGCTATGAGCTGGATTACCCCCATTTTACAGATGAGGAGACTGAGGATTGGAGAGGTTGAGGTCCCTGCTCCAGGTTGCACAATACAGCTAAGGGGTGGGACTCAAGAGCCCACAGTCTTAGTCTCCACGTGGGGTTGGGTACATAATCAAAAAGCTTAAACTGTAGCACATCGGGAGAGAAATGCAATGCTTAGCTTATATTGGCATGGATGCCTTAAAGCTGAGGAATAAATACATTGTAATAAGGTGATTTATACTGTTTGAAAAAAATCAATGCATGCATTAGTGGTTACGAGGCTAGGAGTCAGAGCCAGATTCCCTGGCTTTGAATCCTTCTATTTCCTACCCATGGGCACTCGGGCACATCAGTGACCTGTTTGCTCCTCAGTTTCCTCATCTGTAAAATAAGGAGAATAGCATTATCCTCCTCATAGTGTGGTCAAGAGAATAAAAGGAATTAATACACATCAAACACTTTAATAGCTCCTAAGCATGAGATGAACATTTAATAAATATTAGCTACTGTTAAGCACACACGTATCTAGTATATCCTGCTTTTAGTTCTTTTAACTAAATAACGTTATGGCTTCCACATCAAAGAATTCTAAACTGCTGAGACTTTTCTGAGAATATGGGGATATCGATTAGATAGGTAGAGAATATGTTTTGCAGCATTTACATATTTAAAAGAATTGTCATATTTTGGGTTGTGTATGCATACAGGAAAATACTGGTGTTTTTCAAAGTGTATATATATATATATATGGCCTGTGGGATCTTAGTCCCCCCACCAGGGATCGAACCTGGGCCCCGGCAGTGAAAGCACCGAGTCCTAACCACTGGGCTGCCAGGGAATTCCCTATAAATATATTTTGAAAACATATGATAGAGCTCCAAAGGGAAAACAATCCAAATGTCCATCAGCTGGTGAACGGATACATAAAATGCAGTGTATTCATATAAAGAAGTATTACTCAGCAACAAAAAAGAACAGAGCACGTATGCTGATATATGCTGCGGCACAGACGAATCTCTAAAGCCTTATGCGAAGTGAAAGAAGCCAGGAGCAGACGATGACAGAGTGTATCCATTTATATGCAATGTCTAGAAAAGGCAAATCCATGGAGATGGAAAAAAGATTAGTATTTGCCTGGCTCTGGCGTCAGAATGGGGAGTGGCTGCAAATAGACTCAAAGGCCCCTTTTTGGGGTGATGGGTATATTCTAAAATTGGATCATAGGGGACGTTGCACAACTCCGTACATTTACTGAGATGGTATTGAATTACACACTTAAAATATATCAATTTCATGGAATATAAAATTTGTTTAAACTTATAAAAGGTCAACTCTGCCTTTCCACCTTTGTGATCAGTATTTCTATGTTCCTAACAACAGTACATGTTTAAATATATTTATTCTATTAGATATTTGTAATTATTATTTCCTTTTTATAAAATATGATTAAACAGTAATGTATGGTTGCTGTAAAAAAACAAAAATCCTAGGCTGTGCAGAAATGTAAAGTAAAAAAGTGAAATTCATCTTTTTTCTATACCTTTTCTGTTCAACTACTTTACTCATAGCTTAGTATATATACTTCCAGACTTTTTCTAGAAATATATATCATATACATTATACTTATACACTGTGTATGATATATGTGTGTGTAATACTTATGTGTATACATTGTACACACATGCACACATATATGTATATATGTATACATACATATATACATATAAAATCTATGTGTGTATATATACATGCATATATATATAATCTTTATACATATATATATAGACATGAAAAAGATTTTACTTCTGTCATTTTCACAGATGGGTGTTCATAGTATACAACTGTTCTGCACCTAGAGGTCTAATTTTACCCTGTAAGCAATCTTAGCAAAGATGCTTCTACACCATGAACCCATCACAGTCTCCGTCTTGGGCACCAGCCCTGTCTGGAGTCCAGTCTAGCTCCCCAAACCCATGCCTTGCTTACATGTCTGTCCCAAAGTTCAGAATGACCAGGCTCTGCATCTTATTCCCACAGGACAAGCTCGGGGTTAACCCCGAATGCACCAAGCTGAGTCCCTGTGGAGGGTGCTTGGCTGTGCCTCTCAAGTCTGTCACAGACTGGGGACCAGGGAGGGCTTCCCAGACAACCTCTAAATCAGTGGTTCTCAGCCTCAGCATTATTGACATTTGGGGCCGGATAATTCTTTTTTGCAGGGGTAGGGGGCTGCCCTGGGCATTGTAGGATGTTTAACAGCATCCCTGGCCTCTACCCACTAGATGCCAGCAGCATCCATGCAACCCCCTCCATTCCCCGCCCCAGTGATGACAATCAAAAATGTCTCCAGACATGGCTTGATATTCCCTGGGGAGGACAAAATCACCCCCGGTTGAGATCCACTGTTCTGGAGAAATCATCTCTTGTTTGTTTTTTCCCATCTGTCATCTGGGTTCTTTCAGGGAACTTGTTCACATCACGTAGCCAGTGGAATCTGGTTAGCTGAGGGAAAGGTCCTCCGAAGGAAATATTTGTATATTCACTCAAGACAAAGTCACTTCCTGTTGACAGATCCATTAGTGACCAGAATATATGAAGTCTTATAAAGAAAACTGATTTTATTGTGTGATTACAAAAGCATTATATGTTTTTTTGGTTTAAAAAAATGGAACATTACTACTATGTATGATTTAAACAGTGAAAGTTCCTGGAAATCCCGTCCCCTTAGAAAACCACCATGAACATCTGACCCAAAGACTGCCGTACACATCCACACATGAACACACACATGTGCAACCATATGCATCTATATTTAAAAGAGAGACTACTATGCACTTTCTTCAGCAACATTTTCCTCCGACATGATCAGGGCATCTTAAGTATTAGTCAGCTATTGCCACAATAATGCTGCATAACAAAACCGTCCCCAGACTCAGAGGCTTAAAGCAACAATCATGCACTCTCAAGCTCACAGTTCTGTGGGTCAGCTGCCCCTCAGTTGGACTTCAGGCTTCAGTTTGAGTCCAAGTCTGGTTTCCCTGGACCATCTGGGGCATGTGACCTGCCCCATGTGTCTCATTCAGGGGCACTGGCTACAGTGGGCATGCTCTTTTCATGGTGGGTCACCAGCATGCAAGAGAGCAAGGCCAAGTGCGCAAGCACATTTCAAGCCTCTGTGTGCATCACATCTACTAGCATCTCATTCGTCAAAACAAGTCACATGGCCAAACCCCAGCCACCTATGTAATATAGTATGAGACCACAGCAAGGGTGCCCATGTGTAATACCACCTCAGGGGACCATCAAATCATTAGGACCAATCATTTAATCTTCTGGACTTACGTATGGATGTGTCTCCATGTCTTATAATCAATCAATGGTTTCAGACCTTGTCTGGCTTGGGGTTCAGATCAGCCCTCCCTCCCCGAATATTCTATTTCCATGTAGCTTCATGGTCAATATCCGTAGCCACAGAATTTCTCTTCAGAGATTCCCTTGTGCCTCTTCAGAGACAAGTTATATGACCCTGGGCAAGTTATTTAATATCCCCATGCCTCAGTTTCCTCATTTTAAAAAATGCATTAAAAACTATATCTAACTTGTAGGGCAGTTGAGAGGAAAAAAGGTGATAACTTAACCACAGATGCTGGCACACAGTGCAGGCTCAAAAATTGCAGGTATTATAGTCATTTTAATGTCATATAAAAACCTCTGGACCTGGAATCAGAATGCCTGGAGTTACTTCCTGCCATTAAGCAGCCGTGTCGCCTGGAGCCTGTCACATCTGTTTCCCTCATGTATAAAATGGAAAGAGCATTCCCTGACCTGCCTCTTTCCTGGGGCGAATCAAGAAACTGAGTGTGATGATGAGAGGGAAAGTACTGTATAACAACTCAACATCCACAACGAATTATTGTATATATTGTTTTCAGCCAAGCTTTCTTTTCATGCACAGTGTCCGACAAGTTAAATGCTAGCCAGAAGGATCTTCCAGAACCGGGCAGCTTGAACATGAAGCAGATACAATTTGGAGAGGGAGAAATTTCGTTTGCCTTCCCTGTAAAGTATGGGAGAAGCAGGAGAGGCAATAAGGACCGGCAGTAAACAGTGCTAGTCATTTGTATCTACTCATTAACATTGATTCATTTCATGTCATTTTCACCACTATGGGGAGAGGTGGAGAGCCCATTGTGCACATGGGGAAACTGAGGCACCCAGAGTTTCTAAGAGAATGGATATATACACTGCTCGCTTCTGCCTGAAACCGCCTCTCGCTTGAGATGGTCTGCACCAATCGGGGGCCCATCTGAGAAGCAGTTTCGCTGTGAGGTCTGGGATAAGGAGCTTGCAAATGGGTAAGTATAGGAGGAGCTGGGAAACAGAAGGTCCAGGAAGAAATTAGAGGATTCTATCAATAGGAGGAATCACCAACCAGACGATCTGAGAAACCACATAGGTCCAGCCACAATGGGACTCTTGAAAGGAAGCTTAGGGGGTGCAGATTGTGATGGGAAGAGGGGTCCGTGAGACGATCTGCTTCTGTATGGCTGTGGCCTCTGTGAGTTCAGCTCCAAACCTCTGCTGGAGAGCCTGGGGCTGATGGTGGTTGATATTTGGGAAGCAGAACTGGAAACAGAATAGAGAAGTGCTGACACCTCTGCTTTTGTCATCATGTCCAACCAAGACGACCCTCCAAGGATAATGGCTGTGTTTCATTCCACCCTCTACTCACACAAATCCCACTTTTGGCCACCTACCGTCTGGACCCCACACTAAGGGGACTCTTGGAAACATAGCTCCAATGTTACCAGGTTGACACTCTACCAACCGCCGCATATTCCAAATGTGAGTCTGTCAACTCACAGGTACATTTCAAGCCTCTGTGTGCGTTACATCTGCTAGCATTCCATTGGTCAAAACAAGTCATGTGGCCAGCCCCCCGCCCACCTATGTAATATAGTATGAGATCACAGTAAAGGTGCCCATGAGTAATACCACCTCAGGGGACCATCAAATCATTAGGACCAATCATTTAATCCTCTGGGAGAATCCACTTGCAGACCTCCTGTACCTTTAAAACAAGTCTCTCTGTTTAGAGGAATCCCTCCTATGCCGGGCATGTATTTAAATGTACCCTTCCCTGACTGTAGTTCCTCATCCTAAGATCTCTTCATGACATTTATTATTCAACTGAGTTATGTTTATTGTAGAAAATAGGGGAATAAAATAAAACAATGGAAAATTTTAACAACGCAGTTCCACCATCCAGAGATAACCTCTGTGAGCTTATGAATATACAGCCATATAGAGACATAGTTTTTCTAACGAAATTGGGGTCATATAGTGTATACTGTTTTATGAGCCACCAACACCCACTTACAGACCACATACATTCACTCTTAGCAGTAGTTTTCTAAGGCATTCAATATGGTGACACAATCTAGACAACCAGTTTTCTATTGCTGGAAACTTGGGTTCTTTCCAATTTCTTTCCACTGTAAATAACACTGTCATGAACATCTTGCATCTAAATATCAGTACAGAATTCTGAGTAGTTCTTTAGGAGGAACTCCTAGCAGGGGAGTTACTGGGGTTCAAGGCTTTTTGAAACATGTTTAAAATTTTTCCTCCAGAAAGGTTGACCCATTTGTACTCCTTAGTGTTTAAGAATTCCTCCTTAAGTTTTACAAAACTAAAGAATTTCGGAGTTAGCTGTTATTTTCAGTTAGCAGTAAAGTTCTTCAAAACCTTCAATCAAAGGTTCATCCACTCAGTAAATGAGTGTAACTATGTGTCAGGCATTGGGGACACAGCAGTGAACAGAGCAAGTAGAAATCTTCACCCTGGAGAGTTAACATCTAAAGAGAAAGCCAACGTTGAGAGAGTGGCTACTTTTTCAGTTCGCCTAGTCTAGCCTGGCTCCTTCGAATCATAGAGCAGCCCATTTGCTCTCCAAGCCGACCCACTTTCCCTGTTATTTGCAAAGCATCATTATTCTCCCTCCAGAAACCCTGAAGCAGGTAAGTCAAGGAGGTAGGTAAACTTTCTCCAAGTGAAAAGAGTTCACCCCAACTCCCCACCCCCAAAGTGAAAGGGAAAACGCTCAATGAAGTAGGTCAAATACATTTGGAGTTGCCCACCCCGCCCTCCCAGGAGACGTCTCCTGCTGTAGTGACTTCATAAGCCGTGCAGCACTGGGCAGAGAATCTGGGATGATGTCACCTAGACGCTGGGATATATTTATGGCTTCGTGCCCGCAGCTACCTTTGGGTAAATACATCAAGAGGCCATCACAGTAAAGGCGGCGAGTGCTGGCTGAGTGGTTTACGGTCGTGCCTAAGCTGAGAGGTGTGTTTGCAGGCCTTCTTGGCAGGTCCCTGGGTGTGACTTTCCAAGATGCTGGGTCCTGGATCCCAAACCCACGGTATCACGGAGCGTGCTTTTGTCTCTTTCAGGATGTTTCCTTCCCCCTTGCTTCCATCCCCTGTCCTCAATGTCAGCAAAGCCACTCTCCCCACCCAATCGTCCACCTCCCCATCTTTTCTTTCTTGAGTAACCACAAAAGAAAGAGGCAAACCTCTTCATCGGCCTCCCTGGACCAAATGCAAAACCCCTTCAGGTCACACCTCAACTATGTTGACCTTTTGACTTTTGATTTGGGGAAAACTGAAGGTAAAGCAACTGAATTTGACCTCTTAGACAGTTTGGGGAAGAGTGGGGAGGGGTTCTCAGGAGACAGCTGGGAGACGGTGGGGAGAGGAGGACAGGAGGGGGAGATCTCAGGGAATAGCATCTCCTCTAGGAAGACTTTGCTGCCTCCCATCCCAAGCTGGGTTCAGTCTCCCTTCTCTGTGCTTACCTCTGTCCCAGCATCTGTCACACTGCAGAATGACACACCGTGAGGTGCTGAACGATGGGGACCATGGGCCTGGCACATAATAGGTGCTCATTAAGGGGTTTTTTTCAAAGAAATGAATTCATGAATGAATGAATACAAAAGTCCCCCTTAGTGCAGGAGCTATTTTATCTCCTATTTAACTGGCCCATTCATTCATTCATTCAACAAAGGGCAGCAACGCCCACCTCCTACCCAGCCCTGGACCATATGCATCAGGCACTAGGTTACAATGGAGTAACATTGATTCTGTTATTCATTCAATAAAAATTCATCCAGTGCCTGCTGGGTCCCAGGTTCTGGGGTTGAGTCTAGGGCTAAAACTGGCCTTTTCCAATTTCATGATGTCCAGTTGAGTTAGGAGCGAAGAAAAGGGGATGCTGGTTCAGACGTTGAAGGGTCATGGAAGGCTTCCTTGAAGAGAAGAGAAGATTGAGGCATCTAGTAGACTTGTTTTGGGGAAAGACTTCAAATCACCTGCCTGGTTCAACTGTCGACACCTGGAAGCCCTTGGCTTCCAAAGAGATAACATAGTCTTCCTAATAGCAATGCTTCTCAGTGGTAATTGCTGCCATTTGACAAAACCAAGGGCTCGCAAGGATGTGGAACAGCGGGACCACCCAGCCACTGTTTCCTGCAGGATAAAATGGTACAACTGTGTTGGAGAGCAAAAAAGCAAGAGCCAAACAGCTCGAAGGGACATAAACATTTCAAGCCAGCTCCAACACTTGAGCTCTGGTCTCTCGAGAAACTCTTACACAAATGCACAGGGAGCCAAGCACAAGAATATTCATTGCAGCATTGTTCGTGATGGTAAAACCCTGGGAACTGCCTACCTGGTCATCAACAGGAAAATGAATGAATAAATCTAGCGCATTCATTCAGTGGAATGTTTTACAGCGGTTAAAAATAACCAACTAGAAATGCACATGTCAACATAGATTGATCTCAAAAACAATGTTGGGGGACTTCCCTGGTGGTCCAGTGGTTAAGGCTCCACGATCCCAAGGGCCCAGGTTCGATCCCTGGTCGGGGAACTAGATCCTGCATGCCGCAACCAAAAATCCCGCACACCACAAAGATGATCCTGCACGTGGTAACGCAGATCCCGCGTGGCGCAACTAAAGACCCAGTGCAGCCAAATAAATAAATAAATATTTTTTATAAAAACAACAATGTTGGGCAAAATTTGCACAAGGATATGGACAGTATAATACTATTTATATGAAGTTTTAAGATGTGTGCAGCAATACCACGTGTTACATAATACCATGTATCATTTAAGAACACATGCATGTAAACATAGATGGTAAAAGTGTAAAGATATGCATATAAATGAGAAACTTCAACATCGGGAAGGTGGCTACCCTTGGAGAGGTAGGGAAAGAATGCAATTAGGGAGAGTTACTTAGGAGAAACGGTACCTGAAAGATTTTATTTCTTAAGCTGGGGATTGAACACATGGGTGTTTATTATAGGATTCTCTATTCTTTTGTGTGCCTGAAATATTTCAAAAGCCAAATTAAAAAATGCTGCTACATTCATACATGATGTCCTGTGCTCTTCCTGAAACCCTGTGGCCGGGAAGAAGGGAAGGATTATTTTCCCCTCCCAGCCCTTCCACACTTCTCTGTAAATTTTGGACATGGGGAAAGAGGTTCCCAATGTTTGGTTAGAAATAATAACATGGATAAGATTAAGTCCTCCTTAGCTGGGTGTGGATTATCTCAGGAACATCACAGCAGCATTCTGAGGCAGTTAGCTTTATTGTCCCCATTTCACAGATGCAGCAACTGAGGCTCAGAGAGGAAGCAGTTTGCAGAAGTCCCCTGGTTGTAGAATGCTGCGGCAGCAGGGTTTGATCTCATGGCCCAGGACTTCCCTGCCAAGTAGGCATAGAGTGTAGGGGTTAAAAGCGTCCCCTCTGGAGACACTCCTGGGTTAAATGCCCAGCTCTACCTCTTCCCAGCTACATGGCCTTAGGCAGGCTTGCCAGGCTGTGCCTCAGTTTCTTCACCTAAAACATGAGGCTAATTATAGTCCTTCCTCATAACGCTGTCATGAGGATTTAAAAAACTCTAAAGAACTCAGAATTGTGCCTGGCACATAGTAAGTGCTCCTAAAAAGTGTCCGTTGAGACTGTTTCTAATTAAGCCTGAGCACTCCACGTCTCAGAACTCAGGAAGGCAGACCCAGGTGACCTTCAAGCCACGCTCTAATCAGCACTGCCCAGAGCTGGGTGGTGGTCGGGTGCTGGCCGCCCAGCTTAGGGGATGAGGAGACTTTCAAAGGGGTACATACTTTGGCCAGCAGATGAAAAAGGACCAGTGATGGATTCGTGGACCAGGTACTCCCTCGCCCTCCTTTGGCTTTTCAGCGTTTCCACCTCACCATCACTCACTGGCTCTATAAACAGATTTCCCAGTAATCGTTTTCCTTCCCTTTGAAGTCCCCCATCCATTCTCTCCCCACTTTTAGCCTTCTCCCCTTCCTCTCCAAGGAGGACCTCGTGTTAGCAACAATTTCCAGCCCGACAGGGTGGAGATGCAGTGCAGAAGGGCTCTAGGTCAGTTCCGTTCGGTCCAACACACCTTTTCTGAACACCTACTGAGTGCCTTTGAAGAACTTCGCTGGGAAGAGAAGACCACGAGAGACAGAAGGAAAAGGTTTGACCAACTGGGTTGGAAATTAGGTTCTGTCAGTGGGTAACCTTGGGAAGCTCCTCGTCTCCCTGAGCCTCAGTTTCCTCATCTGTACAGTGGGTGTAATGATAACGCTGACCGCACAGGTGAATGGGAGGAATAAGTGATGCTCTATATGTGAACGACAAAGCAGGCAGAAGTTTCATGCTTCTGCCATTGTTACTGGTGTGATAGAGAAGGAAGAGACAGGAACGGTGTCCAGCTTCTGGTCTGGAAGGTTCAGTGAATGGAGAAGCCATCTGCTGAGATGAGGAGCCCAGGAGAAATCCGGATTTGGAGATAAGAAAGCCAATTCAATTTGGAACACGTTGAATTTGAGGCAGTTGAGTATGGACCACATGGAGACATCCAGGAGGTGTCTGGCAAGACAGGTCTGGAGTCTTGAGGCTCAGATCATGAAATGATCATCCTTCCTGAGATCTCAACTCCCACCCTTCACAGTGATCATGCAAACCTACCCAGAGAAGCTGGCATCCTTTGAAATTCATGGGGGAAAAAAATCTTCTCCCCAGCCGCCTAGCACTGCACACACAGAAACCACACATCTCTGAGCCGAGTTCCTGGGCTGTGTCACTCAAAAGAAAAAACCCAGTTCAGAAAATGACCAACTATAATCTCCCTTTCACCAGAAGACAAAATCTAGCCTCATCCCTAAACTAGGGAAGGAGCAGAGGTGATGTTTCAGGGAGATTTCATTTTGAGGATCTTACAACACACATGACAAACGCCAGCAGAGTCTATGGATCTACATTCTATTCAGTAGTTGCCAACTTCAGAACAGGGGGTGGTCTCTGGGTGGGATGCCCCTTGGCTCAGAGGTCTCAACCCATGAGACAGGTGTGGCTGGAGGAGGGACAGAGCGGGACCCTCCAAGGACTGACACTCAGGGCAGGCCCCCTTCCCCCAAGCCTCTGGATACAACTACACATCTGGATATAAGCGGGGTGGGGGGCCTCCATCAGCTAAAAGCGGTCATAAAGCTCATCCACAGAGCTTAGAGAAACACTTCTTAATGGTCATCTATACTCCGATTACACGTGAAAAGTCACGATTGGGTGGGGACCAGAGAGCAGGGAAACAAATATCTGATCAATCGCCATGGAGAATTGTGGGTCCACTTTCTCTTCCATGCTTTGTCCATGTCCCTACAACACACTTCAAAATATTTTAAAATTCTATTTCATTTTCTACAAGGACTTTAATACTTTCATAAAGATCTTAAGGGATCATTAGAAAAATAATTTCTTTAGATGAAAAAAATGGTTACAGACCCCTTAGCAAAATGTTATCCTATGAAAATCCAAGAAACAGAAATGAAAAGCGTTGCTTCCTTTTCTCCTCCAATTCCCAGAGGTGTCCCCAGTTGCCACTCTGGATCATTGATTTCTCCAGCTTTCTCCACGTGCAATACACAGGAAAGCTTAACCGAACGCGTGCCAACAAATACAAAAGGTTTCAAAAAGTTCCTGCTAGTTCCACAGTTGTGAGAGCGGAGAAGCTATTGCCCATAAACATGTGTACTTGCAAAAAAAATGCATAAACGAAGATTGGTACTTTGATGCATTGCTTAAGAATTTATGGCGCATCTGCTCCACGCGAGGCAACATGTGTATTTATTTGTGTGCCAAAGAGCAAGATGGGCTGAGGGGGACCGCGTTCCCTGCCGGTGTCCGCACACTTCTGTGAGCACGGCATGTGTAACGGGGACGTCCATTTTTTATCTCAATTGATTCCTTACCCCAGGGTCTGCTGGTAGCTGTTTAGCCCCATGCACATCATGTGCCTGTCCACCCAAGCCCCTCATCTTTATGGGACTCTTTGCTCTTTTTCTCCCCCTCTTTGGAGATTTTATTTATTATCTGTGGGGAAGTGTATTGTTTGGAGATTCTGGTTTTTATTTCTCTGCTGGCTTTGACAGATACTCAGGGAAAGGGGGGCAGAGGGGGGCAGAGAAAGCATTTGGTTTTGTTTTATGATATGCCGGGGAGGCTCTGTTAAATTCTCCTTGGGGTTTGGAGGACCATGTGAGTGAAAAGGCAATAGTGATGGTCAGGAGAGTTTTTGGTGGGAGTCGTGACGACACCGAAGTGATGGAAATTATAAGCCTGGTTTCATACGGGCAGTCATTTTAACAGTGCTAGGGATATGCAAGCATGTAGAGGGTGCTAAGGGCGAGCTATGGACCCTCTGCCTCTGAGATCAGACTGCCTGCGTTTGGCTCTGGGCTCTGCCACTTACTTCCTCCCTGGTAACCTGGGGCTAGTTACTTGGTCTTTCTGAGCCTCGGTTTCCAGCTCTGCAAAATGGGCGTGATAATAATAGCTGTTGTGGCGACAGCCCACAGCACTCTGCCTGGATGCTTAGGACTATAATAAATGTTTTCTGTGGCTTCTGAGCACACTGCATCCTTTTTTGTAACAGTGCTGTGGGAGAGGCCAGCTAATCTCTTTTCATGGATTGACCAGCTTGTATTAAAGTATGGCAAGCCTCCTGGAGAAGGATTCAAATCCTTGTTATCATGAGCCCAACATGTTCCAAATCGAAATCATTTCTTTCTTTCCTTGCTCTGCCCAAGACAGCATTCTGGGGATTCTCTAAAGGGTTTTTGGAAAGGCATCATGTATTCCCGCCAACTCCAACCTCAGTTGCGAGTGAGAATCTGCTGCGGGAGCTCTTAAAAAACACCAGTGATGGGTGCTCAACCCGGAGGTTTTGGTGGAGCTGACTTGGTGTGGAGCTGAAGCAGGTCCTGCTGGGGGGAAACTCCCCCGGATGACTCAAGTGCACGGTCAGGGTTGAGAAGAGATGATGGCCACAGCTGCCCAGGGGACAAGCATGCTCCTTCCCCTTAGCTCCTCCCCATTCTCGGGACCCCTTTTGAACCCACTACCCAGATGTTCTTAGCTCTGTCCCCGTTCTCTCCATCCTTGGCCCCAATTTGCACGCTCATAACTTTTCACTTGGGCTGCTACAGAAACCTCCCTACTGGCTTCTGGGCTTCTAACATAATCCCTTGTCAATGGTCAATCCATCCACCATTCCAGCCCCCCAAGTGTCCTTCCATAGTATGCAACCAGTCACAGCTCCTAATCCCCCAATATGATGGAGTCAAACTCCCCAGCCTTCATTTAGAACCTACCTGAGCTTAGGCTGCCTTTCCAATGTCATCTCCAATCTCCTCTCCTACCTGAACCTCCACTGTTTGATCATCCTCTTCTTTGTAATGTGCTCTCTGTCCTTGCCTAACTGGTAAACTCCTGCACATCCCCCAGAGCCCAAGCCGCCATCCACCTCCCAGGCAATACGGATTGCTTCCTGCGCGGACTTTACAGCCTAATGTGATACATGCTGTAGACGTCTGTACAGTATGGTTTTTATTTACATCTCCATCTCCTCCATTTGCCTTGGGAATTCCTCAAGTTCAAGGAGTGGGTCTTGTTCATCCACATGCTTATTTATCACCCCTCAGAAGCATTTGTTGAGCAGAACAATCTGTATCACTACCAGGGTTTGTTCTGTGGCCAATTCTAGTTTCCAAAGGCTGCTCCGACCATATCCCCCATTCTCCAGCTTCTTCTCCGGAATGACCTTGCACTCCCTATCAAAAGTCTAGTTTCCTGTCTCTTAAACCTGGGAAGGCTTGTGACTGCTTCCACCAAGAAATGGGACAGAATGAGGCTGTGTGACTTCCAAGGCCGGGACATGAAGGTCGATGCCGCCTCAGCTTTGTTCCCTGGAACACCTCTGCGTGGATCCCTGAGGCCGCCATGATGGGAGGAAGGCAGGTGCTTTGCTGAGAGTCCCAGCTGAGCCCAGCCTCCAAATGGTCCCAATCCAAGCACCAAACTATGAGGAAAAGAGCTTCCAGAAGATTCCAGCCTTAGCCATCAAGTCACCTCCAGTCATTTGAGTCTTTCCAGCTCAGATCTCAGATTTTGTGGAAAAAAAAAAAGATCTCAGACATTGTGGAATGGCAATAAGCTATCATTACTCTGCCCAGTCTAAATGTCTGACTCCTGGAATCTACAAGCATAATAAAAGAGTTGTTATTGAAAGTTGTAATGTCTTGGGATACTTTATTACGTAACAATAGTGCCTCCAAGGGCTCTATTTTTTCTTTCGTGAAATACACAGCCCTACATCTAGCTCCTGCCTACCATCCCCTCTCCTACCATCCTTCATCACTCTTCATAACACCTGCCCTGGCTATTCTGCTCCTCAATCATCCCTACCTGGTTCCCACCTCCAAGTCTTTGCTATTCCCTCTCCCAGGAATAGTTTTCCCCTGTCTCTTCACAAGGCTGCCTTCTTATCAGCATTGAATTAATTCAAACAGGTGTTACATAATACATATGTTATAAAGTTATAAACATATAAATATATATAATTATAGTATAACATGTAATATACAAAATTAAATGTTTCATATAATGATGGCCAAGAAGTACCTGAAAAGATGTTCAACAATATCAGGCATTAGGGAAAAACACACTAAAATGGCTAAAAGTAAAAAGGTGACAATACCAAGTTTTGAGGATTTGGAACTGCTGGGATGCTCTTATGTTGCTGGTGGGAAAGCGAAATTGTAGAGTCTCTTTGGAAAACAGTGTGGCCGTTTCTTATACAGTTACAAACAGAGTTACCGTATGAGCCAGCAATTGTACTCCTAAGCATTTACCCAAGAGAAATGAAAACATATGTTCATGCAAAGACATGTGCATGAATGTTCGTAGCAGTTTTATTCACAACAGCCCCAAACTGGAGACAACATCATGCGTCCATCAACTACGGGATGGACAAACAAACCATGGTACATTCACTTGGTGGAATACTATTCAGCAATAAAAAGGAACTGACTGATGATTCTTGCAGCAAAATGGATGAACCACAAGAGCATTGGGCTAAGTGAAGAAAACCCAGGCACAAAAACCTACATACTATCTAATTCCATTTATGTTACATTCCAGAGAAAGCAAAACTATGGGACAGAAAATAGGTCAGTGGTTGCCAGGGACCAGGGGAAAGAAAGGAGACTAAAGAGTTTCAAAGGAACTTTTCGGGGTGAGGGAAATATTCTATACCTTGATTATCGTGGTTGTTACACAACTGTACACATTTGTCAAAAGTCACTGAACTATATAAGGTTATCAAGGGTGAATCTTCATGTATGTAAATTTGACTCAATAAAACTGTCTATTATTTATTTATTTTTAAATTGAAGTCTAGTTGATTTACAATGTTGTGTTAGTTTCAGGGGTACAGCAAAGTGATTCAGTTATATATATATTTCCCCTACAGGCTATTACAAAATACTGAGTATAGTTCTGTGTGCTATACAGTAGGTCCTTGTTGGTTATCTATTTTATATATTGTAGTCTGTATATGTTAACCCTAAACTCCTAATCTATCCTTCCCCCACCCTTTTCCCCTTTAGTAAACATAAGTTTGTTTTCTATGTCTGTGGGTATATTTCTGTTTGTAAATAAGTTTATTTATATCATTTTTGCAATAAAACGTTTTAAAAAATTATTTTTTTGGAGAGGAATTCTCTGACCCCATTTTATCTAAAAGACATCCTCCTCCGCCATAATTCTCTCCCACGTGATTTTATTTTCTGCATAGTACCTAAAGATTTCTAAAAGTTATATATATATTATTATACTTATAAAATTATATAAAATTAAATAAAATCACATAACAATATGAAATTACATATAATTTAGAAATCATTGAGTACTATGCAAAAAATAAAATCATATGAGAAAGAATTATGGTGGGTGAGAAAAGTCTGTGTGTATACTAAAATTATGTATTGTTTATAATTTTATACATATAAAATTTTAGAAATCATTACATACTATGCAGAAAATTACACACATACAAACATATATATATTTTACTTGCTTATTGTTTGTCTTCTCCTCTAGAATGGCTAGCACCCCAAAACAGGGATACTATACAGCATGTTCACTGTTTTATCCCTGAATCTCACACACCGAGTGCACCTAATAAACGCTGAAAATAAATATTTCTTGAATTAATCAACAGGAAAACAAAAAAGCTTGGGCCACCGGATGCAGTGACTTAAACTGTAAGAAAACTCATTTTTGAATCCCAAAGTGAGTTACTTCCAGACTCGGCTACTTAGCCATGGCTCACCCTCGGCCAGAAGAAACCACAGCCCTTGCAGAAGGACCAGATGTAGGGGATGAGAATTCCGGAGTGGCCTGGGATCAGGGGACAGGATAAGAGCTTGCCCTGGACAGCTGGGGTCTGGGTCCGAGAAGGAAGCTTCCCTCGGGCGTGGCTGAGACATGTGCTCCGATCAGGTAATAAAAGCCTGGTTGGAAAGCTTGCACCCTTTGGATTTCATTTCATTTTACTTTATTATTAAAAACTAAACATGTGGAACAGAGATAATTTGGTTCTGCACGAGGCTTCCTTTGGCTCCTGCATCTAAGGAATTTAACGAGGTAAAAAACAGAGGGAAATATTTGTATATGTGGAAAGATTGAAAGCAAATTTTTACATCAAAGGATTTTTAGGGTAATCTCTGGGCAAGTTGTGATCATTCATGCTGCCCAGATCGTCATATTGTGGGCTTTCTTTGGAGGCGGGTGGGGGATCGTAAAATTTTTTGGTTTTGTTTTATTTAAATTAGTTTTAAAAGGAAGAATATAGTGAAGGTAGAGCCAAACTTTTAAATATCCTTTTTGCAATGGTTGGAATTGGGTTTCAAACCTTAATGTGCTCCAAGAGACAATAATACAGGCTGGACAATAATTATGTCCCAAGCTCCAAGCACTCCTTTGCCCCTCTCTCTGCACTGTCTCTGCACACAGGGCACAGCCCTGTTTAACTCTGTTCTCTGCCCCTGCCTCCTTCAGCATGATGGAAGGAACAGGTTCTCTGCTTATAAACTCTTGGCGATCATTCCAGAGCAGAGCAGTTTAAAGAGTTTAGCTTCTGGAGTGTGAAAGGGTGAGACAAACCAGGATTCAGTTTCAGCCGGAACCCTCAGGTGTACTGAAGCAGCAATAGGAATCCTCACTATAGGATTCTTTTGCATCCTCTCCTTTCACTTAGTGTTACGCTTGAGAGATTCATCCACATTTTTTGCAGGAGGCTGTAGTCCATTCGTTTTTACTGCAGAATAGGATTCGTTTTGATGACTTTATCACAATGCAATCATCTGTTCTACTGTTGATGGATAATTCCATTGTTTCGATTGTAAGGCTATTAGCAGCAGTCCTGGAGGTTCTCATACCTATGCTGGTGGACATGGGTAACACTTGCCCCTGAAAATCCTTCACCTCTAAGCCCAGGAGCTCAAAACCCTTGTGGGATCATGGATATCTCAGATAATCTGATGAAAGCTGGGCCCCTTACCCCAAAGGCGCAGACACACAGACAGAAGCAGAGAGACAGAGGGATAGAGACAGATATACACAGATATCAAAAAGGCAGAGGTATAGATATGCACAATATTGCATACGATTTTAGGGTGATCTCAAGGATGCTCAAGTGCACGCAGGGACCACCTCAAGAACCCCGGATGTACTCCGATCCGGGAAGGGAAGCAGAGAGGTCTTCTCAGTCATGCCAGGCAAGCACCAGGTATCTCTGGGGAAAAGCGGAGGAGGGAAGGTGGGTTTCCCTCCAAGTCTGCTCCTAAATGCTTTTGTTTTTCCTCCTTGGCACTGGGAGGGTTCCAGCTCAAGCAAGGGAGAAAGGAGAGGTCAGTTTCTTTGCCATAAGCCAAACCCCACGGAGCTCCTGCAAAGCCCGCTGTGCTCTGTGTGGATGTCTGTGTTTGCACCGAGGGTGAGGGCGAGGCCAGGGCCAAGAACAAGCCATAATTCTGCACACAGCAGATTTTCTTGCCAAATGTGCTCCCAGAGGAAACATCAGCGACGGCAGGAGCTGAGCGTGGCTGGGGCCTCGGACGGTGCGTAAGCTGTGGGTGTCAGAAAGGTTTGCAGACAGTGAGGGGTTCTGGGGGGCATCCATGGTCGGGTCCAGCCGTGCCAGGGCAGTGCTACTCTTGGTCTTGGGCAAGAGGGCCTCTGTGCTTTAGTGGGCTCCGCTCTGCCTCTTTTTGCCCATGCCCCTCTCATAGGGGCAGAGAGTTTGTAGGACAGAGGCTACATCCCTCCATCACTGGTACCCACATGTTCAGGGTACCCAGAAACTGAGACTTCTGCCCAAATGGGCCCCAGTCTGAATCCAGACCCTGCTTGGTCCTATTTCTTGGATGCATAACTGGAGGGTATATCCCCCTACCCTTGTGCTCACCCCTGGGCATGCGGGATGGCCCAGAGGTGGCTGTTTGCAGGAGGGAATATGCATAAGGCTTGGGAGTGCAGGCTGGGGTGTCCACACTTGTGTACAGAGCCCCTCATGGTAGAGACAGACCAAGGTGGGCCATAAAGGTGTGGGGCTGGAGGCTGGGTGTCAGCTCTTCCTCTGTCACTGGATTCTGGGACAGAACTCAAAGGAACTGAGAATTCTCAAGTCCACTTTGGTCTTCCAAATTATTAGAAAGGTACACTTGCCCACTTGTCGGATGATAGAACACATTTTATTTACCAGTTTCCTATCTTGGGACTTCCTTGGCAGTACAGTGGTTAAGATTCCGCACTTCTACTGCAGGGGGTGCGGGTTCAATCCCTGGTTGGGGAACTAAGATCCCGCAAGCTGCACGGTACAGCCAAAAATTAAAAAAAAAAAGACTAGTTTGCTATCTTGATTTATAACTCTGAAGTTCTCAATCATAGTATGGGGACCTCAATTTGTACCCTTGCCCCAGGGCTCCACAATGTTAAGGATGGGTCTGCCAGGGTGCTACAACCCAGTGGGTTTTTTTCCCTCTGCCTGGGAGGGGCAGCTCAGAGACAGAGCTAGATATTTTGAGACAGGAGCTCAAAGGCAAAAAAAGCCCACCCTCTGCGCAGCCCCCAGGGAACAAGTGACCGTCCCGTTCGCACCCTACAGAACTTGCTTCCTGAGATGTGGCACAAGTAGCTTAACCCCTGTGAACCGAGGGACAGAACAGACAATAATGCTACCTCTTCATAGGGTTTTTGCAAGGACGAAATGGGCATTGAGAAGGCACTGGACTGATTACCCTGATTCTTCAGCAGACATTCATGGGGCATCTCTAATGTTCCAGATGGTCAACTGGCTCCACCTTGCATTGGGAAGCTCTTTGCATCCCTCCTGGGGACCCCACTAGCCCAGTTTTCTGCATAAGGAAGGACGCTCTCTTGCCAGCAGAAGTCTCACTATCGAGAGGTTGGCAATCTCTTGACACCAGTCCATCATTCCTCAATGGTACCTTCTTGTCAGATGTGTCGCCGTCCTAGGTGTTCAGCAGTTAGTAACTTCCTTTCATGTTGGGTCAGTCGTGCAGCTGCCAACAAGCTACCAATCATGCGTAAAGCCCTCATCTGCTCAGATCCCAGGAGCCAAGTAACCACCGGGGACCTCGACAGCTCTCCCAGGTCTCAAACGGGGCATGTGGGCTCACCGTACATGGTGAGTACACAACTGGACTGAGACCCAGTAGCTGGAGGGGCTGTCATGAGGCTATTGGGCCACCATATGTAAGCCTGGCCACCAGAATCCCTGGGCTGTGGGTGATGGACACTCTGGATGCTTTGAGTCTCTCTACCTGTAGCTATCTCTGCATCTCTCTGTGTGCGTCTCTTATGGTCTACCGCTCTCCCTCTGCTTTACCTGCTTTAGTTTCACTATGTCACTTTGTCTTCTTTTATGTATGCATCTCTTCCTCTCTTTCTGATGTTCGTCTCTCTCTCTCTTTATCTCAGTACATCTCTCTCCATCGCACCCTCATCTGTCCTAAGCTGATGTCTCTTGGGACAGCTGCCCTCTGTGACCCCAGCACCCTTTGCACCCACTCTGCCCCCCTCCCTTCTGCAGCACCAGTCCTGGGCTGCTGGAGAGGAAAGGCGTAGGGTGAGCTCAGCCCTGCCTGGGCTGAGCCAGGCCCTCATTTTTTTCCTGCCCTGCCCCAGGGTGCCTTGCCATTAGGAGGTCTTCAAAACAATTAAACGATTAAAAACGACAATTTGGACGAGGTTTTCAAAGACTCCTAGGATAGTTATTTTAATCCTCTTGGCCCCAGGGCCCACCTGAAGTAGACAGGAAGCGCCCTGCAATTAACCAAATCTGCATTTCCGGGGCCTCCCAAGGTACCAACACTTAAAGAGGTACCTCCGGCACCAGCCCGAGGTCTTCCGGACTTGATACTTTATTCTAAAGGGAAGGGGAGGGAGATGGCCAAGTTTAGAAGACTCCTGTCCCAGCACCCCGCTGTGGGGACCGGAAGGAAAGGACTGGGGCAGTGTGAGGAGGTGGCCTCGTTGAAAACTGGGGCACCGGCAGCGGCGGCGGCGGAGTGTTCAGCGGGCCCAGGTTTCCAGGCTCCGAGTCTGGGGCTACACCGAGTCCCCAGCTAGAAGGCGTGCCTGCCAGCTCTTGCCTTTTCCAGAACGAGGCTGGATTTTTTTTTTTAATTCCAAAAAAAGTTTTTTTTTTTTAATTAGGTCGAGATGACCCCTGGCAAACAGGACTCGTCCCGAATTTTAATTGGGAACGGTTCCATTCCAAGGCAAACGGCCGGGCAGAAGGTTTTGGAAAAAACTTCCGCGAATTGCGCAAAAACGGTCCGCTCCGGACTCCCGGAGCCTCCAGAAATTGAATACAAACGTATCACGTCCCTAAAGGGCATTTTTCTTTTTCCAGGGAGAAGGTCCACAGGTCTCATCAAATTTTCAAAGAGCTCCAAGGAGCTCACCACCACCGCTGCAAGGGTGAAAAGGTTAAGCATCGTTACAAAGGTACCAGCGAGGCGTTTTTCAGTTGGAAAGAAAACTTCTGCCTGCCCACTCCCTCCCTCACCCCACCCCCTTTTTCCTTTTGCAACTTTTCTTTGACATTTCAAAGCCCCCTCTCCTGGTTTCGATTTGAAGCTCCCGGATAAAATCGATCAATTTCAAAAAAAAAAAAAAAAAAAGAGAAGAATTCCGGGTCTGGAATTCAAAGTCCTCCCCCTTGGGCGAGGGCGGAGCTGGAGCCGGAGGCAGGAGAGCATAAAATCTTTGCTTCAGCACCTCATTTCCCGGCTGCTTCCCCCTTCCCCCCTCCCCGGATCCCCCAACCCCTCAGAAAGAGGGGATCAAAGGAAAAGGTTTAAAGTTCTCGGAGAGCGAGCGCAGCGCACCCAGAACGCGTGGGGTGGGGTCGTTGAACTTGCCCTGCCCACTGAGCCGCAGGAAGCCTCCAAATCTGTTTACTACCTGTTTCTGCGACCTCAGGTATTGGAGGAAACCAGTCCCGGCGGCTTTAAAAGGCTGCGAGGTGGCCAAGGTCATAAACTGGACGACAGGAAGCGACTCTTCGAGCTAAAATCTAATTCTTGTTTTATTAAGGAGAGGAGCCTAGATGGAGTTTAAACGCAAGATGGAAAGTTCGAATGTCCCACCCAACTCCTCTTTCTCGCTTCAGCCTTCCAAATAGCCTCGGTGCTGTTAACCCCTGCTCACCTCTGCGGGGAAAGGGGCGCGCGCAGGGAGGGAAGGTGGAAATTTATGGCTGTGGCCCTTACGGGAAATTAGAAGGGGGTGGGGCTAAGGTAGTGACAAAATTTAACCTCACTCCCTTGGGTTACACTGTGGGTTGCAGGTGAGAGGGGGCTCTCCTGGCCACTGATCCTCGCTTTATTTAAAATGTTGACATTTTGTTCACGGTGAACTTTTTTTTTTTTTGCGTTAGTTTTGTTTTTTTTAATATACCGCATTAAAATATTATTTATCTTGATGACTGTTTTTTTGGCCCTGTCTTCAGTGTTGCTCGGGAAGCCTTGCTCTAGGCCCCGCCTTGTTGGCAGGGCAGCTGAGGGATCTCAAAGGCCCAGTCTTGGTTTGGAAATTTTGGGGGTTGGGATACTGCAGCGAGGCAAGGGCACTCCGGAATTGAAGGAGAGGGAGAGAGGAGAGATTTCCAGGGTGCTGAGGTTTTTTTCGCCCCCTGACTGGAGCCCGGGACCAGATCAAGGCAAGAGAGAAATCTCATTTTCCTTCCCTAAGATGTGGCACGGTTCCTTGTGACATCTCTGGCTGTGATTGAGAGCAGGGAGCTTGGACCATCTGACTCGGGGTCAGAGGCCTGGATTTCATTCCTGGGAGCCCGAATCAAACTTACTGTGTGGCCTGGAGCAGGCTGTGTGCTGTGCCGGGACTGTGGCCTCCTTGGGGGAATTTTTTTTTTTTAGTGGGAAAGACTAGCCAGGTGCATTCAGAACATGTTAAATAAAGCAGTTTTCCAAAATGCTTCTTGGCTCATGAGTATTTCTTTTTTTTTTAAATCCCCAGAAAGCCTCTATTTTATTAAAAGGCTTATAATAATGACTAAGATTTATGGAGTGTTCACCCCAGGTCAGACACTTTGCCAGCACTTCCAAAGCATTATCTCTTTTAATCCTCACAACAAGTCCAGGAGATAGAAACTATCTTTTATCCTCATTTCATAAATGAAGAAGTTGAGGCTCAGAGAGGGGAAGTAATTGATTCAGGGTCACACAGCAGCTGAATGGTGGACTTCAGAGACCAGGTGGGTTTCCTCCAAAGACCTAGTTCTTAAGCACTACACGTTTGTGAAAAATTTGCCTCATTTGCATTTAAAGACATTTAAGGACGAAGGAAATGCGAGTGGATTCAGAGAGGTGAGGCCACTTGCTGAAAGTCACACAGCCAAGGGAGGCTGCAGAAGCTGCCTCCAGACCTGCATTTCTGGACCATCTGTACGTAGATTGGCCTTCTGAGGAGATTCTTCCTTGCCCTGCCCATGTCCCCCAGAATGAACTAACCCATCATCCAAAAACAGCTGTTTTTTAGCCAGTAACAACCTAGGCATGTACTCTGTGTACCAGAGCTGTTTCAATAAGCCATAGATCCTCAGGCTGAGCGAGAAGGCTCTGGAAGTCTGCAGCCAGGGATGGGGGATGGAGCGGACAGCAAACATAAGAGGAGAAACTGGGAAACAGAGGATGTTCTTATCCTGCCTAAAGTTCCAGGAAAAAAAGGACATAATGATAAAGGACTGGGTATAGGCCGCCTGAGTACCAGGAGGGGAAACTATGCTGGTGGGTCCCTTGCTAGTGGCAATTCATATCTCTAGAGTATTTGTTGTTGAAGAAGAAACAGCTGTGACATTAAAAGCACTTCCTGAGTGAAGCAACTCTGTGTCCCACAGAAGCTGGGACACATCTGATTTTGTGTGATGCCTTAAATGCAGAAGGAAATGTGATTAGACTTTTAGCTTTTCCTATAAACCGCTAGAAGAAGACATTTTCGGGATGGTCTGTCAGATTTGGGGTTCTAGTTTTTGGTTTAGTAAACAAGGTCATTAGAGATCAGATGGGCAGCTGGAAATGTATGACCCTATAATAGTCTGAAATATTTTTCCCATTTGTCAATGAAAACGATAACTTTGATTCATAAAGGGCTTACTCTTAAGTGCTTTAAACACATTTTCTCCTTTTCTGTTTGTACATCTAGGTGATAGATAGATTAGTAGATCCTTTCACCTGTAAAGAAACTGAAGCACAGCAAGGTTAAGTTACTCACCCAAGGGCACACAGCTAGTAAATGGAAAAGCTAGGATTCAAACCCAGGTTTTTTGTTGAACTGCAGACACCCTGTTCTTCATCCATCCCAGGAAATTTTGGGCCGGGGCAAAACTGATGGAACATACCAAACGTTTTACAAGGCTCTCTGGGGGAGACTCAGAGATTCAAAGCATCAAAGGAATACCAGAGTTTTTGGAGCCAGCCCCAGAAAGTTCTCTCAGTCCCTTTTCCTGGCCAAGAGGCAAGAGAGGAAGCATGTAAGGAGCTGAAAGTTGCTGTCCAGGGCAGCAAGAGTTGTTTGGAACCATGGAGGGCGAAGGGGACAAGTGCTGAGAGATGGGCTGAGATTTACTGAGAGACGGAGACCCCAGCCCCAAAACAGATGCTCCATGAGAAGTCTCAGTAAGTGGCCAGAAGAGATACTATCATCCAACCTGTTTGAGCCAGAGCTTAACACAGCAGCCAACATTTGCTGAGGACCTGTGGACCATATCTACCAAAGTGCTAAGTAAACACTTGGCAGGCAGTATGAAATTTCCCAACAATCCAGTGAGGAATTACTGGGCAACCAGGTACAGTTGTGCAGGTCACGCACTGCACAAAGAGGATGCCATTCACAGCCTGGCCTGTACACATGTATGTCTATTTATTACAACAGCTTTCCAGCAGATGGCAGTAAAGTGTCTGTTTTAATGAAATTAGTATATTATGACAAATTTCCAACACAGAAGTAAGGTGACTTGAGGGAGGGGTGCCTTTTCCTAATTTTGCAAAGGCACAACAATATGGGCTGGCAGTGACTGTGGCAATGAGCATCCCTCCATTCACAGGTGGCACACTGAGGTTCAGAGAGGTGGAGCCCCTGGCTCAGGACCACAGAGCTGATTAGAGGGGAAGTCAGCTTTCAAACCTAGGACTGTCTAACCAAAGTCTGGGCTTCCAAACAATCTATTAGGGCTCTTAGGAGGTTGAGAAACAAGTGACCCAACAAGATGGGAAATAGAACACGGGAGATTACTTCATGTGATGGTCTATTGGTCATATTCCGGAAAGGAATAGCTGTTTCGTCAAAGGGTAAGCTCTGCTTTGGGTCTTTAAGCCTGATAACAGATGCAACATTAATTTTTGACATGAGGACTATTCCAAATTATCATGGAGAAAAGTCATTTAGATGATTGTTTGGGCTATAGTCCATAGCAACCATACTCTGGTAATGCTAGAATTTGTTCGCATCATGCATCACTATGTCGAGATTTGCAGGCATGCCTCTGGGATTTGAAAACCTTGCATCTCACAGGGATGCAGCTTGTCTTAGTAATATAGCATCATGGTTAAGAGTATCGTCTCTGGAGTTACCCAGATCTGGGTTTGACCTACCTCTCCTACTTAAAGCTGTTGTAACCTTGAGCAAGTGGTTTACGCCCTCTGAGCCTCGGTTTCCACATCTGTAAAATGGGAGTATTAATAGTCCCCCACGGCAGGAAAAGCAAGAAAATGCAAACAAAGTGGTTAGCACAAGGCCAGGCATATAAATGTTGACTAGCATTGTTGTGAATTGTGTCTGATTTGCACTGGTTGAATCCTTCACTTTCATCTGTGTATTGAATGGATGGATCTCAGACCAAACCTTACAGCCCAGAACACAGGTTTGGGCATTTGGGGGCATTTAAACATCGTTTCTAGTCATCTGGGCTTCCTGGAAGGGGCTCTGGTTTGGGAACATGCTGTCATCCCTTTTTTCAGTCCTATTTTTCTTCAGTCTGCAGGTGGAGATGGAGGAATTATTGAGAGTGTGGGCATGTAGATGATTTGTACAGGTGTGGCTGCCTTGGGTTCCTTGATGGAGAAAGTGGAAGAGAAAGATGGTCAATCCAGAAACGTTCCTGAAGTCCTAAATTCATTTTGCAAGCGATGTCTATAATAATTCAAGCCCAGCGAACTCGGCTGAGAAAGTCGAAGTGCCACCTCATTCGGCACCTTGGTGACATTTGGAATTTAGAAGCCGGCCCCTCTCACTGCAACCTGATGATGTCACCAGATGCAGACGATGGAATTTCCACACACACCGCCACCCCACCAAAATAAAGTTATGAAGTACGCTGGGGAACTTACGATTTTTAACATGTATTATATAATTGTTATGATTATTACCACTCAAATTTATTTCCCTACTTAAAAATGTTCTGGCAACTGTAACTCATTTTAGTCTGATCCTTGCAAACCAGGAGACCTCGGGTTATTTAGAGAGAGAGAGAGAGAGAGAGCATTTAGCCAGGTGCGTGGGTCTCAGATTTCCTCAAAATTGCTGCAGGGCAAGCTCTCAGTATAGAAATAAGCAAAGAACAGTGTGTGTATTATATCAATATTATGATAATATGCACCGAATGCAGATCATAAGTGATTAATTCGGTCGTTTTCCAAGTTTATCCCCGGGGGTTTGCATCCTAACTAGCCTGTGAATGCATGCATGCGTACACATAATCCCATCTTCCTCGGGCTCTGCGGAAAAACACCTCGATGCACAATGAGGGACGAGAAATTAGGTACTTTGGGGCAGGAAAAGCAGCTTATTAATTGCAGACTCAGTTTTGTCTGTCACCTGCGTGCGGGGGAAGGGGGAGAAAGAGGACAGATTCGGAGGCACAGAGCCAATAAAAATGCTGAATCCTGTCGTTCTGTATGTAGTATTTCATCAGTATTTTACTATTATACAGGTGAAAAGTTCTCCTAAGGAAAAGTTTGTATCTGAGGTTAAACTGAGTATTTTTTCTGGAAGGGCTGTGAATAGAAAGAAGGAACTGGACTCCTTCACAGCCAGTTAAAATACCAGTAGATTTGTATTTTTGTATTACTTGAGCCATGGAATGTTTTAGGTTCAGTAATGATGATAATATAAAGGAGAGTTTATTGAGCACTTACTATGGCGGAGGACGTGGCTGTGACTGGAGACTTCTGATTGGCGCAACTGCTGCGGTGGGGGGAATGCCCTCCACATCTAGTGACTAGAGGTTAGGAATGCTGCTAAACATCCTACAATGACAGGCCAGACTACCTCCGCCCAGCCCCCTCCACCAAAGAGTTCTTCAGTCAAAATGTCAGTAGTGCCGCGGTGGAGAAACATTTTGCTAAGAGCTTTACATGCGTCAATTCATTTAATGTTTGCAACAATTCCTCAGGCTAGGTATTATTGTTTGTCCCACTGCACAGATGCGGAAATGAGGTTTGGAGATATTAAAAGGATGTCCAAGGTCACTGGAGGACTTGCTGGATCCAAGGGGCAAACCTAGGTATGTGGGATGTGGACGGTCCCACCTCCAGCCACGTGACAAACCACCTCTCTTAGATGCCCCACCAAGCCCAGCACGTGTTTTTACATGCATCCTATCTGCACTGAGCAAATACCGGAAGGATATACCCCGATCTCTCAACGCTTATCTCTAGGGATGGATTATGAGAGACGATTTTTCACTCTACTCACACATAGTGCATGTACCAATTCCATAATCAGAACAAAAACAGTGCATTTTTAAAATGAATACGTAGGAAGTCTATGTAACAACACGGGAAAGAATTGACTCTATTTTAGTAAGTGAAACAGGATAAGAAAGTGCATCTTCCATGGCTACTCTTGGCTTTGCAAGACTGTAAGCCATGAACGTTGCCATGAATGGTCCTTGATGGAGGAAATGCTGGGAACTGCCTTTCTGGTATGAGGTAGGAAAAGAATGCGTTCCTTCTATTTTTCACATTGTCTGTTAAATTGTTTTACAGTATACTCGTACAGGATTTTTATTATTTTTTCTTTTTCATAAAACATGTTCATAATAATAATGTAAAATATCTGTATGGATTAATTTTTAAAACATATTTAATTCTTTTTTATGTAAAGGAATGCAAACATTTTATGTATATTTTCCTGAAGGGTCTTGCATAGCTTTTTGTAGATTCTCAAAGAGGTACAGGTGACCCCCAAAATAATCATTGCAACCAGCATGTATTAAGCATTTACTTTGTTCCAAGAATTATGCTAAGCACATCACAGACATCATCTCACTTACTGTCCCAACAACCCTATGAGGTTCATACAATTTTTAATTCCTATTTGACTCAGGCTCAGAGAGGTTAAGTCACTAGTCTAAAGGCCCACAGCAGCAGAGTCAGAATTTGAACCCAGATCCACCTGACTCTTAGAGCTTTCATTGCGTACCTCATAAAAGGAGTTAAGAAGCCTGGGATTCAGTTATTCTTTAGGGCCCTTACAAGTATAACATTTTATTCACTTCCAAGAGGGTTTGAGGAACATTTGAAATGGAACCCTATGCACTGAACAAGGATTCTTGCACTTAAGAGCCAGGGACCATCACATGTGTGCACAGTCAGAAAAAGACTCAAATCTTGTCCTTGTTTCCTGCTGGAAACCGGGCAGAGAAACAATCCCAGAAAATACAGAATGTGTCTACCTAGGGACGGGGGTGCGGTGGGAGAATGTGCCTTGTATCAGGTTAGAAGGGGGTGAAAGTAAGAAGGCAGAGTGAATAGGAGACAAGCACTTGGGTTGGCTATGGATATTTTAAAGCTGATTTAAAAACACTAACAAGACTCAAGGCAGGGATGGCAAATAGCGTGTTCTCCCTTGGCGAGACTCCTAATTAACCACAAGCCACCATGTCCTAAATTTGGACTGTGTCTCCCATTGTGGCTCCTTGAAGGGTGGAAGAGGGTGTAAAATATGTAGAAGCGGTAAAAGTGGAAGGTGGCGAAATCTTCTGTGGGTAATTACCTGGAAAACAGTGGCCAACTCTGGTTACCCCAAGGCAAGGCATCCCCCAGGCAAGGAATAAGGCGACTTGAGCTAGACACCGTGCCAGGACTCATGCTTCACTCCCATAGAATTTAAGGGGCCGCCCAAAACACTCGGTAATCAGAATAAATAGTATTTTAATGCAATATTTTTAAAAAACCAAACTAGTGCCAAATAATCTATGATTTGACATTTTATTTAAATTTTAAAGAAACACAAACCCTGACAGGTCCAAGGATTAAAATGAGGAGGAGTAAGGGCAGGGTCAGACTTTGTTTTTATCTAAAATTGTTGTTGAAGAACTTTCAAAGAAATCCCAGCCATTGCGTTATTTCATCGTTACTTCCATGGGCATCTTTAAATAACATGGGCATTTTCTTACATGGCTTCAGTGCTATTATCACATTAACAAATTTGACGATAATTCTTTGCTATCATCTAATACTCAGTTTAGGATCAAAATTTCCTGATTGTCTTTAGAAAATCTTTTATGGTTGTCTTGTTCTAATTAGGGTCCAAACAAGTACACATATTACATTTGGTTGATGTACTTTTTAGCTACCTTTTCATGTAGAGCACGCCCCAACTCTCTTTCCGTGCCACTGACTTGCTGTGGAAACAAGTCATAGATAATGTCCCACATTCTGGACTTGTCTGTGTGTCATTTAGGTTCATTTATTTTCTCTATTGATTTCCTGTTTTCAATTTCATTGATTATTGCTTTAATTTTTATTATTTATTTTCTTCTGCTGACTTTGAATTTATTTTTCTCTTCTTTTTCTAGTTTCCTAAGGTGGAAGCTTAGATTATTGATATTAGAGCTTTCTTCTTTTCTAATATATACATTCAATTCTATAAATTTTCCACTAAGCACTGCTTTCACTGCATCCTACAAGTTTTGATAAGTTGTATTTTAATTTTCATTTAGTTGAAATATTTTTAAATTTCTCTTAAGACTTCTTTGACGCCTGTGCTATCTAGAAGTGCTGTTTAATCTATTATTAGATTAGTCTATTAGTCTATTAATGTGTTATTTAGAATGTGTTGTTTAATCTCCAGGTATTTGGGGAGTTTCTAGTTATCTTTATGTTACTGATTTCTAGTTTAATTCCATCATAGTCTAAGAACATATATTATATGGTTTCTATTCTTTTACAGGTGTTAAGGTGTGTTTTATGGCCCAGAATATGGTCTGTCTTGGTGAATGTTCCTGGCGAGCTTAAGAAGAATATATTTTCTGCTGTTGTTGCATGAAGTAGTCTATAGATGTCAATTATATCCAGTTGATTGATGGTGTTGTTGAGTTCAGCTATGTCCTTTTTTTTTTTTTTAACATCTTTATTGGAGTATAATTGCTTTACAATGGTGTGTTAGTTTCTGCTTTATAACAAAGTGAATCAGTTATACATATACATATGTTCCCATATCTCTTCCCTCTTGCGTCTCCCTCCCTCCCACCCTTCAGCTATGTCCTTAATGACTTTTGACCAGCTCGATCTGTCGATTACTGGTAGAGGGGTACTGAATTCTCCAGCTGTAACAGTGGATGTGTCTATTTCTCCTTGCGGTTCTATCAGCTTTGCATTGTGTATTTTGAGTTTCTGTTGTTAGGTGCATACATGTTGAGGATTACTAGTCTTTTTGGAGAATTGACCCCTTTATCATTATGTAATGCTCATGTGGTGTCATTTAACTTGTTTCCAGTCTCTTGTGTTTCTTGTAAATATCAGTGAGCTCTAAAGACTCGTAGTAGACATTGGGCCTCATGCCTGTCCTCTTGCATGTATCACTTTAGTATGAACTGACAGTTTTGGCATTTCTGTACCTAGAGGCTGCCTCAGCTACCAGGGTCCGCTTTCCAGAAGTGCTGGAGATTCAACACTCCCCACTCAGTAATAGCCCTTAACCAGTGGCTTAGAGGAATTGCTATATAAATACTCCAGCTGTGCCATCCCTTGGGTGGGGTAACTCTGAGGGGCATAGTTTACACTGGCTCCCAGACTTCCTGGGTTGAGGGTTCCAGGGTTAAGCTGTAATCACCCACAGGGGTAACTTGCTTGATAACTCACCTTTTACTGTCTGCCTTCCCTTCCCTGTCTCATTTTCTCACTCCACTACCAGCATTTCCAGGGACTACCTCCAAAATACATTATGTGTACTTGAATTTTCATCTTAGAGCTGCTTCAGGGGGAACCCAAACTAAGACGAGGCTTAAGTAGATTCAGATTCAACCTTTTCATAAGAATCCATCACAGAGGCCTCACAATGTCTGGTTGTCCCACTATTAGTTGAATGCTGCGATTGATCAAGGAATTCAGGTGATGACAGCCTGATCTCTTCATTGCACGTTTCCTCATCAGCTTTTCATCTAATGGTTTCATCCACAGATCATCACTGCCTGAATCTGCATCATTTGTTTTATGAGACAGAGACAGCAAGAAAACTGGCTCTATCATTGAGCCCCTGGGTCAAGACATGCCTGAAGCCATTACTATTCCTGGACTTCCCAGTTTCATGAGCCAATAAGTTCCTTTTTGGCTAAGCCAATTGGAGTTTAATTTCTGTCACCTGCAACTGTACAAGTTCTTGATGGATACAAAGGTCACCAAGTATTGCTGAGGGTACCAAAAGAGGAGATTCAAATGTGCTCACAAACCAATTTATCTAATATAGACACCAAACTGTGCACAACTGTCTTCCCTTGGTTGAGGTCCTCTGTCCTGAGATGGCTGTGGTGCAAGGGGCTCCTGAGAAGGTGGTCAATGCCGAGATAACCCTCTTTCCCCTTTCCCAAGTTCACAGCGTGGGTGAGCAGAGGTGGCTAGGGTGGGCCTCGCGCCAACTCTGTGCCATATTTTGTTACCTGGGCCGACAAGCAACACTGCTTGATCCCAGAGTAACCCACCTTCCTACAGTAGCAATTTCCATTGTTTCCCATCCATCCCCATCCTTTGCAAGCAACTCTCTAACATATACAGTAAACCCCTACATACGAACGAGTTCCATTCCGAGAGTGCATTCATAAGTCCAATTTGTTCGTAATCCAACAAAGTTAGCCTAGGTACCCAACTAACACAATCGGCTATATAGTACTGTACTGTAATAGGTTTATCACACTTTTCACACAAATAATACATTTAAAAAATCCCACAAAAAATAAAGAAAACATTTTAAATCTTACAGTACAGTACCTTGAAAAGTACAGTAGTACAGTACAACAGCTGGCATACAGGGGCTGACATCGAGGGAACAGGCAACAAGAGTTACTGACTGGAGGAGGGAGAGGAGGTGGGAGACGGTAGAGCCGAAGAATCGTCAGCAATAGGAGACCAGATGCACGTTCACATCTTTGAAAGCTTGCAACTTGAAGGTTCGTATGTAGGGGACTTACTGTACTTTTCTTCTCAAAAACATTCCGCCCTACAGGACAATGGGACAGCTTATTTCCTTTGTAACATGGACACACCTCATTAGCACAGAGGTTAGCAACCTAAAAAGCACAGCTCCAGCTCACTCACACTCAACAAAATATATTTTCTCACCCATTTTGGTGATCTCTCCCAAAGCCCAGAGTTAAATCAAAGTTTCCATTTCTAAAGATAGAAAATTTCTTATGACCGTCACAAGAGGTTTTCCCACGGGCGGTTTTCGAAATATTTAACAACAGATACAGCAGGGACATCAATGAATCCGGATGCTGCCCATAAAAACAGATACCATAGGATGGGCACATGCCAAGTTTCATCATCAGCCCCGGTTTTTCCCTCTTCTACTCATAATTTTTAAATCTTAGAATCCAGTTGCCTCTGGGGTACCTGCTTTCCTACAAGAAAACACCTGAGACTTTCTCAAATGATTACTCATTTTTTCCTTCCCCCAGTAAGGCAACCAGAGGTTGTTGCTGCCTCTGTATGGACACCACATGCATTTATTGCAACTGGTTAGGGCAGTGTACACGCAGGAAAGCCGTCATTGGTTCTGATTAAACGAAGCCTGGCGAGCATCTCCAAGTCTCGCTTCTCGGATGCTCTTCTGCCAGTACAAAGTATGGGAGCTCCTGTTTACTGAGGAAAGTTAAAGAGAACAGGGAGAAGAAGAGGAGACTTTGGTTTGGTTTTAAACTTCAGTCTCAAACCAGTTGTGAGCAGGTGGTGTGACAGGCCAACTTCCAAGCGAATGTTGCCCCGGAGCTGGGGAACAAGCAGGTGCGTAGAGGGGGGCATCTGGGGTCCTGATGTGCCGTGCTGGATCCTAGACTCCTGGAAGCCCCAGGACGATGACGGGAATACGTGGTGTTCTGGGGAGACCTTTCATCTGATGATCTCCGAGGCGGTTGCCAAGCTGTCAGATACGGGGGAGGTCCAGGGCCCTGAAGAACTGTCTGAATTATGCCTTAGTGGTAGTCACGGCTTACGGAGGTCTTCTATGGGTCAGGCATTTAGCATAAGTCATTTATGTACATTCATCCATTGACTCTTCATAGCAGCTCTACTTGGTGGGCAGAATTATTTCCCCCTCTCTACAGATAAGGAAGCTAAGGGTCAGAGGTAGTTTGCCAAGGCCACACAACTAAGAAGTAGCAGAACCCGTATTGAAACCCATATGGACTTTACTTAACCTCTCTCTTCTGCTGCCTTCTAGCCCAGATCAACTTCCCTATTCTAGGGATGAATTAGGAAGCTTTTGGTGCAAGTAACACAAAGCCCAAACTGGGGCTAACAGTGAAGGCATGATTTCACCCAACAAGAAGTCCAAGGTAGGGTGGCTTTCAGGGCTGGGTTGACTCAACAGTGCCACAGTGCCATCAAGGACTCAGATTCTTTCTTCTCATCGCTCTGCCGTCCTTGGTGTGCGGCCCTCGCCTTCAGCAATGATATCTCTTGTGTTCCCAGTTGGCTGCATCTAGACCTGACATGTCCAGGGGAAAGAAGGTAGGGTCATCTTTCTCTCTATCTCTTTCTGAGAAGCAAGATGACTTTCCCCAGAAGCTTCTCTCTCATGGTTCTTTGAGTTGACTGGGTTCAGCAGGGCAGTTGTCATTTGGGGGGGGTGGGGTCTCTCGAGAGATTGCAGTCAGATGGCAGCTGGGGCTGAAGTCATTCAAATGGCAACTGAGCTCAGTGTCCAAGATGGCTTCCTATCTAGTGCTTCAGCTGGGATGATTGAACAGTTGGAAGGTGGAAGCCCAGGCATCTCTCTCTCTCTCTCCGTGCAGTCCTTCCATGCAGCTCACTTGGGCTTCCTCACAGCATGGCAGTCTCAGGGTCCTCAGACTTCTCATATGGCAGCTGGCTTCCTTCAGAACAAGAAATCGGACCAAACCTCAGAAGTCACACAGTTATCACTGTCACTGTATCCTATGAGTCAAAATTCAGTCCCAGGGCCAGCCCAGATTCAAGGGGAGGAGACAACACAAGGGCGTGAATACTGGGAAGTCTGGTTTATTGGTGGAGGGGGCGTCTTTGGAAACTAGCTACCATAGCCCCCCTTCCTTCCAGCAAACTTCTCCTTTATATGTCATTGGCCAGAATTGTGTCACAGGTCCATTCCTAAACCAACCACTGGCAAGGACAATGGGGTTAGTAGGATTAGCCATCACACTAAGGGATGTACCACAATAAGGGGTCAACATCATTGTATTATGAGAAGTCGCCAGGGTACACTGACCTGTGGTTTCCCCATATTGTTGTGAATTCATTGTGATTGGTTCGTACGATGATCCCTTCCCTCAAACACATCCTTACCTCCCCTCAAGACAGAGTAGAGAATCAAGAGCTGAAGACTTAGCCCAGTTCTGAACTTTGGCCAATCCCCTGCCATAAAACAGACCGAGGCTAGAGCAATCTTCTCTGAGATTTTTTTTCTTAAGTTCGAGTTGTCCTCTAAGTGACATGTACCAGCTTACTGTCAAAGAGTATTCTAATAACTGATTTAGCTTCTGACCTCCTGTGATGATTTCCTGTGTCCACAGTTGACTCTGCATGAACCATAAGATAGACAAGTGAGAGGAGAACAGAGGTAGCCTTGGGGTCACAGTATGAGAACTGGACCAAAAGTCAAAAGACCTCTTATTAGCCAGGTGACCTTAGACAAATGACTTGACCTCTACGAGTCTTGGATTCTTCATCCATAAATGATAACGATGATAATAATCAAATACAGAGCTGTTGAGAAGTTCCAATAAAATATTATCCAGAAAAAAATATGCATTGATATATAAATGCAAGATATTCTTATGAGAGAAGGGGAAGGTAGACTGTTATAATGGACTGAAGGTGAGGGGTAGAATCAGAAGCCTGGGATTTGAGCTCTGCCCCTTCCCAGCTGTGTGTGTTCTTGGAAAAATGACACCACGTCTCTAATTCTCAATTTCCTTATCAGTGAAAGGAGGGTCAGGTGGGAATGCCTGCATATCCGCCTCACAGAATTGGGGGAAGTTCAATTGAGATAAGAGATGTGAATGAGATTTGAAACCCATCCAATGCTCTATTGATGGGAGAGGAAGCAAAAGAGAATAGATATTTGTCGAAAAGGCGTTGGATGGGGTTACAATAGATGTCTTAGGCAGGGTCCCCAGAAGCAGATCCTGAGACAAGGTTCCCCGTACAAGTAGTTAGTTTGGGAGATGACCTTAGGAAAAGGGAAGGGAGGCAGACGGTGGTACAGGGTAGCAAGTTACCCAGCTGGGCTCTGGAGCTTAATTCCACTGGGGAATTGTGGGAATCAGTGTAGACCACACACCTCAGAGTAGCCCACCCCAGGGGCAAGGAAGGTGGGACATTAATTCTTTGGCAATTTCAGTTTGCTCGTGAGCGAGCCGAGAAGGCTCCAGTGGCTAGAGAAAGTCCTCAGGCAAAGAATTTCAGGTGCTGGCCGTTGGAAGTTCAACCAGCACGCTGAAAACGGAGATATGACAGATATGGACAGGCACGAACGGCGCCTCTATACATAGATGACCACGGTTACCTCTTACATCCAACCTACTGACAAGATAGGATAGACAGGGTGGCCATAGTCAGTTCCAAGGTTGTCTACAGCCCAAGGGGTATTATCTTGTTTAATTCTCACGCAACCCATGAGGTTAAACAAGATAACGCTGGTAGAGTGTTTTGCCCAGTGTCTGGTATGGAGTGAGCCCTTGATTGCAATTAGACATTCTTCTTGTCATCTTTATCACTGCAAAGGAAGGGACTTTCACTAAGAAGGGAAGCTCAGAATCTCTTCTCCCTGGTCCTTGGTGACCTTAGAGGAGTCCCATTCAACATCTGAGTTTCTCCATCCTTGAAAGGGGATCCAGACTGCTTCTTCCCTCTCTCCATCTTTCCACTGGGCAATCGTCATGAGTGTTGGGCATTTAGGGTCCCTTAGCACGAAGGCTCAGGGCAGCCCTAAACTTCTGAAGTGCATCTCACTCCATCCTGGTCCAGGGCCCCCTCGCCCTCTTCTCAAATCTTGGCTTTCGTGCATCTGGAAATCCTTCTCATCCCACCCAAATACCCATAAACCTCTTTTTATTAGTCTTTTTCCATGTCCCCTCCCCCCCGGCCATCTCCAGTCATTTTACAGTGATGACTTCAGAGATATTTAATACACATATAAAGGAATCCATCCCATTGAGAGTGAAGACGAGAAACTCATTTTCTTCCTTCCTTTTAAAAGAAAATCTACAAAAGAGTTCTTTTTAATGTGCATTTCAGAAATATCAGAAAGCAATGTGGAAAACAAAAGAGGAAAAGTGGGAAAACACCCACAAACCAAGGTACCTGGAGGTAACCAACTCTAAATGTTTAAATGTCTTTTTAAACGTTTTCCTCTGCATAGAGATTCACAGGTATTCTTTGACGATTTATTTTTAATAATTTCATTATTTTCATTTACTTTTAATAGGCAAACATTACATGGCTCCCATGTTAAAAGCTACAAAAGCATAAAGAGTGAAAAATCTGCCTCCTAATTTTGTGCCATGCAGGTCCATTCTCCAGCCCAGAGCAACCAAAGTCATCACTTCCTTGGGTATCTTTCTCCTTTTTATACACATTGACATATTCTAGACCCACTGCTATGAGTCTTAGCTTTTTCTTTAGCCATATATCTCAGAGATGGGTCCCCTTTTCCTCCTTTTAATGGCTGTATATTATTCCACTGTGGGGATTAAATCTTGGTTTATCTAACCACTTCCCTACGGTTGGTTATTTAAAATCCCTTGTAGATACATGGTTGTGCAAATTTGCAAGTCTATATCAAACTATTTTGTGACCTTTTTTAAAACTTAGTGATACGTGTGTGTGTGTGTGTGTGTGTATGTGTGTGTGTGAGAGAGAGAGACAGAGACAAAGACAGAGAGAAAACTGATAAAGTTCTACATCATCAGGGATGTTGGGCATGTTTCATTTTGCAGACGTATCCTTGTTCATTTAACCCATCCTTAATTTGGGAATGATCAGCTGTTTCTGCCACTGTAGAATTAAAAATTGTTGCGGAATGACACCTGCTTTGTGGCTAGTAAGAAAGCCATTTACAACCATGAGATTCAATGCGAAATAGAACAGTGAATCAAAACGCCACTCCATTAGACATTAAGACGATTCGAAAGCATGAGAAAAAAGTATCAAGAGCCTGGGTTTTATTTTTGTTTTGTTTTGTTTTAAGTCAATAAAGTGTCAGAGATCCTTTTTAGTTATTTTTTTCTCCAATAAGGATTCAATGTTTTAACTCAGACTGTGCAAATAAATTATTTATAAATGACATTCCTTTCTTTTAAAATAAACACCCTTCTTCCAGAAATTTAGATAAATAAAATGTCATCTATTTATCAAATTGACTCTTCATGCCTAATAACCCACAGCCCAGCTAAAGGAATTGTTATCTAACAGCTAGGTCAAAAGTGCAAGAGTCCAGACTTATTAATTCTAAGCCGAGCCAGGCCATTGATTAGGTCTGTGGAGGGAAGGGGGAGGGAGGGGCCTGTGGGCACTTCAGTTCCCTGGGTCTTCTCCGCTCCAAGATGATACCATTTTCCCTAGCCTCGGCTTGTGTGTTTAACAATGTTTGTGTAGCACTCAGATAAAAGGCGCAGGGTGAGACTTAAGTGGTTGTTAAAATTGTCAGCCCCAAAGTCATCAGAATTCCGATTGATAACCCGCACTTACAGTGAGAGGAGAATTTGTTTTCTTAGGGAGGCTGATTTTCCCTTTTTAATGACTGGGAAAACTTCCACTTACACTTTGCAACATTTTGGTCCTCAGAATCTTACACACACACACACACACACACACACACACACACACACATATATATAGAGAGAGAGAGAGAGGGAGAGAGAGTTTTTTGTTTGTTTGTTTTTTTCTGTAAGAATTGAGCTTCTGAGCTAGGAGAAAGGGCTCATAGAGATCCTGAACTGGAAGATCAGGAAAGGTAGGGTTCAGGAACATAGGATCTTAAGAGTGATGGTACAGTCATGGAAACTGAGGCCCGGAAAGGGGGCTGCCTTGTACATGATGAGTTGGGGACAGCTCTGGGATCAGGACCCCAGTTCTTCACTCTTGGCCCATTGCGCTTTCCCTTAATGGTTCCTTGACTTTCCTATTTAACCCTTGCCAGACCACTCTCAGAGGCCAATCTCCCCATTTAACAGGTGGATAAACTGAGTAAGAGACGACCCCACAATCATTCAAGGCTAACATCCAGAATGCCTAAATTTTGTTCTCTACATCGGCTCTGCTCCTCATAAGCCTTGGAGCCTATTTGCACATTCTACTAGACTCAAAGCCGCTCTAAGATTTAAAAATATCTAGCCATGTAGAGAGAACGGTTAGAGAAACAGAAACAGCCTAAACAACTCCTCACATCCTGGAGTTTTTAGAAGTTATGACCTGGGGTCAAATCCCACCATCACTGCTTCTCACCTCTGTGGCCATGGGAAGAGGATCTCCCTAGGACTCAGTTTCCTCATCTATAAAATGGGGATAATAATGATCCATACCTTATAAAGTTGTGAGAATGAAATTAAATCATCCATGTAAAGTTACATGACACTGATTAAATGAAAAAAATTTTTTTAAATCTATGCTTAGCACAGTGCCTGCCTCCCAGGATGCCCTCAATAAATGGTACCTGTTATTGCTATTGTTACTGTTGCCATCGATGTTGTTGAAAGGGGTGTGGCTTCGGGCAAGTCACTTCACCTCCCTATGCAACAGTTCCTCTCCTGCAAAATGGGTTTACTGTCTACTTGAAGGGATTGTTTGAGGATTAAATGAGATAATACATACACAATTCTCGACACAGTGTCTGACACAGGATTCATGTGAAATAAATGGCGCATATAATATCTAAGTGATATTTATCTATAAGAAACACCAAGTAAAAGGTCGTAAGAATATTTATGATGACGTGACTTATATCTTTCTCTATACCTTAGGACTTTCTTCTAGAAGTGAGCGGCAGTGATGTCTCCAGCAGTGCCGTCATTGTGAGTGGGCATAAGAACGACCCAGGTAAGTGTTAAAATCGCTGATGCTATGTATCGGAGATTCTGATTCATACCGTTAGGCTGGGGCCTGGGAATCAGTGTTGGAACCCATCCATCGGGTGATAGGGTAGCAGGTGGGCCTAGACACACACTTGGGGCAATAATGCAATAAAAGTGGGGCCGTTTTGCATAAGGCCAAAAAATTTTCATGAATTAATTGATTCGTTTGTTCACACATCAAGGAGTTATTGGTGCCTCTGAGTTCCAGGCACCCCAGAGGAGCTGGCCACGCAGAACCCATGGAAGACCCTGCCCCGGAAGCTTACAGGCTCCTGTTCTGGTGGCTGAGCCAACAGGTTCTGTGTCCAGCTGTGACAGATTTCCACTTCTTCCTTCTCTCAAAAGCCAGCCTGCAGGTCTTCTGCAGGCTAGTGGGCAAGAACACTTACTTCTGGTGGTTCCTTTAGGGATTTTGGCAAGGGAGGGCAATAATTAACCTTCTCTAAAATGGCTCAGTGCCCCAAACCTCAGCCCCTTTGTAATGGGACCTCTGCTCCCCTTCCCCACAGCCCCCAGGCCTCAGTGGCCCCGCTGTCAGAAGGTTTCAAAGACCATTTGGAATTACTTAGCCCCAGGGTCACTGGGCCTCTCTCCAGCCCACGGAGATGCCCAGCTTTGCCATTTTCCCCGTTTCAGCTTTGCTGGGTTTGTTCATTCATAATAGCAACCAAATGTCCCCCAGGCCTAAAAGGCCCTCCTTCTCACTCCCCTTTTCCACGAGCCTGTCTAAGCTAACTCCAAGCTCCTTAGAACAACCTCTTATTGCAAACCCACCTAATTGACTTCTCCTGACTCTGCCTCTTTTCTGTCCTTGCTGACTCTTCCTGGACAGCTCATTATCAGAACTGGAAATCCAAGCAGGGAACACCTCCACCCACCCACCGTGGCCCCGCTCAGGGTTAGCAGGGTGTCATATGGGTTTGTGAACCCCCAGAATCCAGAACCCTGGCTGCAAGGGCAAAGAAAGCTTCTGGGAAGCTCTAAAGCAAGAGCCTCAAAAGGGAAATGAACGTGAATTACGTCGTTTTCTCTTAGCCAATGAAAGAAACATGCATCACTGTAAACATTGAAAATATGTTATTATGGAAAAGTTTCAAACATACACAGAAGTAGAAAGGACAGTATAATGAACCATGGTGATTTCATTACCCAGCTTCATATATATATATATATATTTTTTTTAAATTGAAGTATAGTTGATTTACATGGTGTGTTAATTTCTTCTGTACAGCAAAGTGACTCAGTTGTACATATACACATATTCTTTTTCATATCTTTTTCCATGATGGTTTATCCCAGGATACTGAATATAGTTCCCTGTGCTGTACAGTAGGACCTTGTTGTTTATTCATTCTATTCATTACCCAGCTTCAAACATCGACCTTTGGAGGAGGGAGATAGAAAAGTACAAACCCTTCAAACTCTGTAATCCTGCCTCCCAGTATTAACACCTTGAGGTATACACACCATCGTTTTAATGTGTATGTAATACATACACACAGATGCACACACATAAAGAAAATGGCATCATAAAAATATACACTACTTTAAATCTACTTTCCTCCCTTAAAATTGGATTTTTAGTAGCTATGTAGTATTCCATCTGTAGCTAAAACATAATTTTACCAGTCTTCTATTTTGGCACATCTAAGTTCTTAATTTTTTGTGTGTTATTACATATTTCAAGACTATGGACTTTTTTTTAACATCTTAATTGGAGTATAATTGCTTTACAATGGTGTGTTAGTTTCTGCTTTATAACAAAGTGAATCAGCTATACACATATATCCCCATATCTCATTTCTCTTGTGTCTATAAATAAATATTTGTCCACATTTCTGGGGACTTCTTGAGAGAACTTTTCTAGAAGTGAAAGAGTCATTGCGTGTACTTTAAAAATAAACTGCAAACTGCCAAAGCCTCTCCAGCAGGGTTGTTTCACATGTACAGTCCCCATTGTCAAAGAAAACTTGCTGTTTCAGTTAAAATCAGGTCCCCAACGACCCTGAATTTGAAGGCCCCAGAGATTTGGTATGCAATTCTCATTGTAAATCTCCCTCCCGCAATAAGAGGGCTCTGAGGAGAGAGGAGAAGATGGGATGAGAAAGGGCGATGGGTGTCATGGGAAGAGAGAATGACAGATAGGAAGGAAGGAAGAAAGGGAGAAAGGGAGAAAGAGAAAATAGGAGTAAAAGAAGGTGGGAAATGGAAGAGACCAAGAGAAAAGGGGGGATGATTATTCTTTGCTAGAGAGCTAGAAGCTGTTGGGCAGGAGACAGTTAGAAGCAGCCCAAACCATTGGTCACTATTATTCTAACCAAGGAACAAGATATTGTGGTCCAGGAACTCTTCACCAAAGTACTCTCCCCTGCCTTGTGTTCTGGCCACTCTACCTTCTCTGAACAGATTCCACAGGCACTGGCCCTGCCCGCCTGTCACTCGGGGGGACAGCCTAGAAATCTTCACTTGGAGCTTCATGGGTCTGTCAAGAGGATGCTCTCTATTTATAAACACAAATACCATCTGGGAAAACAACTTTGCAAAACATATACAAGGGAAATTTATAAAAATCACGTGCTGACTGTTGGGGGTGGAGGTGAGGAATGGGATCAACAGGATGGTTCCTTAAACTTGACTGCACCCTGGCAGGGAAGACCACACGGGGAGCCAGGACCAAAAATAGACAAGCCTCATCTCCCCTGGTTCCTGTTTGTCCAGCGGGTCCGATGTCGCTCAGCCCTCCATCCTGAAAGCCTGCCCCTCCACACAAAACAGAGAGTGACTAGGGCTCTGGGAGACCATTTAAGGCTTTGAAAACCTCCTGCTCTGAAATGCAAGTCTGGTGACACCCCCGTGCCAAGGGCGGATGAGCATGAGTTGTTCCTGGGACGTGTGCTATCTCTGATCGGAATGTAAGAGCTGTCTGAGCTTCCTTATCCTCTCTCTCCACCCCCCTCCCTCCCTCCCTCCATTTCTGTCCTAAGCAGCTAAAATGACCCTGAGCAAAACTTGACCCTGCACCATTCCCCAGGACCCCAGCCCCACCGATGCCCATTTTTTTGTGCAGTTGGCAAGATCTCTTTTTTGGGTCCAGTGATTAGTGATTAAAAACCCACACCATTAAAGTGCTTCATCCAGTTAAGCAAATAATAAAAATGCAAAGTTCAGAGCAGTTTCTATTGTGAGCTCCATTTGCAGTTTAAAAGGTGGTAGAATATAAAAAGATTTGCAAAATACGAACTTGGATACCAGTGTTTGGGAGAGGAAACCAGAGGAGGAGGAGTCAGGGGTCATTTCATATCAGACTCTTCTCCTGTTTGATTTTTTAAAATTGCATTTATGTGCATTCATTTTAAAAAATCTATTGTTATTATCATTATTATTATTATCTGTAGTAGTAGTAGTAGTAGTAGTAGTAGTAGTAGTAGTAGTATTTAAAGCCTTGTGGACCTGCTTTGAATCCTGCTCTACTAGCTGTGGGCATGGGGTATGTGACTTCACTAGTTCTCAGCTGTAAAATGGGGCGATTGGACTGTTTGCCTTGTAAGGTTGTTGTAAAGCACAGTTAGAGTGTGCAAAGCTCTTAGCACCGACCTGGTGCATGTGGTCAATAAATGTTGGTCCCCGGTATCATGATCATTATCACCATCATCACCATCATCATCATCATCATCACCATCATCATCATCCTTAGTGTGTCTGCGGTTGTTATTCTGCCCACAAAGAACCTGGTTGATTGTTTGTTTGTTTCCTGAAAGCCAGGAAACCCCTGTAATATCACCCACTGGCTGTTCTTTGAAGTAGGGCTGCCTGCTCCACCGACCGGGGAGGGGGGGAGGGAGGGAGCCATGTGTTACGGTCCTGAAGCATATAGATCTTCCCCTGCAGATCATTAGGCTCACGTTTGTCACATTTATTTTAAGGAAGCTGGTAGGGAGAGGGTGGGTGAGGTTAATTGCTCGATGGATGCTGGGCTGCCCTGTTCTCCAGATGGAGGGAGGTTCAGCAGGGCCCGGAGTGACCCCAGAGGCATGACTAAGGCCCCCCGAGCCCAGGCCTGACCAAACAGAAACAAGACTCTCAGCCTGGATCGGTGGCTGGAGGCTAAGCTTTCACCCTTGGGACACTGGGCTAGCAGGGAAACCCGAATAGTTTGGTTGTGATTCTTACCAAAGCTTGGGAAAGCACCAGACTTCATCCTATCCAGAGCGGGTCAGGCTGGACTCCTCTGGACCCCACTCCCAGGGCAAGTCAAGGGCCATTCTGTGTGGAATTCTTCCCTGGCATGAATCATTCCATAGGGCGGGGAGGAAATGGTATGGGGCCTTTCGGGCTCTAACTGCTTGTCCTTCAGGTGGCAAACAGGTCCCCAAGACAAGCTAGTGAAGGGATCCGCTCTGTCCGTCGTCAAGGGTCAGACGTTCCACAAACTTCTATCACGGGCCCTCTGCAAGCCCGGGTGAGGCACAGTGAGGGCCATTTGGGGCTGAGCTTCCTAGAGCTGTGTGACTCTGGGACATCACTTTACCTATTCAAGCCTCCAATGATTCATCGGCAAAATGGGGAAAATAAGAGTTCCCACCTTGTAGACTTTTTTCTGAAGGATTAAAACACATAAGTGGTCAATAAATGGTAGCTACTATATCATCCTTATGATCATGACCTAAGTTTAGCTTTCTCCTGAGAATCCTCTCCTAGCTCCCAAACTCTCTCCATTTTCCCAAAAAGAAAACAAATTAATCCATTAAACCGTATGCCTCAGCCCTTCCAGAAAATAATCAGGAATACACAACAGTCCTGGATAAATTGGTTGGAAATTAACTCCTGGTAGATAGGAGAAGGAAGCGATATATTTATTCAATGTTGATTTTTCTGACCACCAAAAATATTCCTTTTTGCGGACCTGCTGGAGCTTCATAGATTAACAGCCTTGGCCCAGCACTCAGGCTCTCATCGCCCCGACCCCGGCAAAGCTCCCCAGTCCCCCGGAGAAGGTGTGACTTCAGACAAAATGGTAAGGATGAGGGGGTGGGGGGCGGAATGCAAGCCTGTGTGTGAGGTGATTGTAACCAGAAACACCTCGGCAGGCATCTCGCTGCTGTCCGGAGCGGCCGCTGGCAGGAAGCCGGGCCGGGAGCCGGGAGCCGGCCCGAGGTGCCCTGGTTCCCCGCTGACCGCCCCTCCTAGGCCCGGACGGCCGATAGCTTATCGGGCCCACTCCGGGGGCGCCCGGTGCAACAACCGGAAACGCGGCTGGAGGCCAGGGGATGCTGCATGGAGCGATTTGTGGCGCGGTGCGCGCGCGCCAGCGTTTAGGCTCCGAGTGCGGGCCTTCGTCCGTCCACCCTCGGCCAGGTAAGGCATCAGGTGGGTGGGGAGAGACGGACGCGCCTCTGCTCTCAAGGAAGTGTTCGCTCTGGGCCAGTAAAATGCTGGCAATTTATGGGCACCGGGGAGGTGGGAAGGGGGTGTGGAGGTGGAGAGCCAAACAGGGATGCCAGAGGTCAGTGCAACCTCGGAGCATCTGGGCTTCAGGGTGGGGATGTCACGAACGCAAGGAGAGGAGAGACAGCTCTGGGACCCAGGCTGTGCACCCCAAGTTGTCAGTGAGGGTGCGTCTGCTAGGTGTGCCTGACCTCCGGTGCGCTTTCGCACAGCTGGCCGGAGACTCCTGGGCTCAGGCAACAATGTTCTGTTCCGCTGCGTACCAGCATGCATTTGGGGGTGCCTGTGTGGTGGGGTGGGAAGCCCTGAAGTAGAGGCTGATCGTGGTGCACTAGGAAACGACAGGGATCTGGAGTCTGAAGCCCTCAGTTTGAGTCCAGGTTCTCCACTTTTTACTGTGCACTCTTGGGCTGACTGCTTAACCTCTCTGGGGTCCAGCCCCCTTATCTTGGAGGGAGACATTCTAAAGGCAACTAAGTGGGTTATTGGAGTTTAGTAAAATGATGATTTGGAAGATCGTTATAAAATAGAAAAAGCCTTATTTGGCGTGGTCTATTATTATTCGAAATTTAGGGTACTGTCTAGGGAGAGTCAACCGGCTCTGGGATGTGTGGTCCCCTGGAAGGAGGCCAGGGCAGGATCAAACAGGTTGAACCATGGCCTGCTCCTGCTCTGAGCAGGTGTCCCCAGACTCGACTCGGGGAAAGACATTTGGGAGGAATGACGTTGGGAGGCAAGAGTTGCAGACTTCAACCAAGTGCATCTCCAGGCCTCTTAACTCCAGCACCCCTAACAAGTCGCTCGGGACTGGGCCCCTGGGAGATCGCGGCCAGAGCCTGGCCCCCAACGCGTGGTCTCCAGGGTGTGCCCGGGCTCACCGCGCGCCCTCGCACCGGGCTAGCCGCGCGCTCCCGCAGCGCGTCGAGTTCACTCGGGACAGCCGGGGACCCGCGGGCAGACGCGCAGACAGACAGACGCCGCGGTGCCGGGCGGTCTCCGGCTGCGCCCGGGTCTGCGAATCAAAGGAGGGGCGGGCGTACTCCTCTCACCCTCTCACCCTGCTCCGCTCGCCGGGGAGCCCTGAGCGCGGCTCGCACGAGTCAGCTCACGTGGCCCCCGAGCCCCGTGGCGTCCTGGGGTCCCTTCCTAGGGCACTGGTCAGGGTTTACGCTCCGTCTCTTCGCTTTAAGCAGGGGACTTTCACCTGCTCAGGGACTCCGAAAATCTGTATGCAAAATCGCCTATTTAAGTGCTGTTTTTTCTTTCTTTCTTGGTGCGGAGGAAGTCCATTTTTAAAATCTGCTTCTCAGTGGGATCCACATTCCCCCAAAGGTTAAGAACCACCTTTCCCCACCAGGAGCTCCGGGTCTTATCCTGGATGCAAGGTGGAACATTCTAGATTTTGTGTTCTCCTACATATACCTTCAAAATCAGTTGGCTGTGAGAGTACCCCAGTGCTCGCGCGCGCGCGCGCGCCCACACACACACACACATCTCAAAAATGTCTCTTCCAAAAGTTTAAAGGGAAACTGAGGCTCAGAGAAGATTTGCTGCTAGCTCAGGGTCAGACAGCCAGTTAGAGGCTGGAAGCAAAGCTCAGGCCCCTTGGATCTTAATCTAAAGCTTTAAGAATCCTGAGTGTCCTGAGTCCAATCGTTACTCTTTAATGGAGCAAGCTAACCTGGTTTGAAGGACAAAAACTTGTGGAGCGTGCGGCTGCCAGCAGCATGGGGAAGGTGAAAGACCCAGCTTAGCTCTTTCCTTAATTAGAGGGTTTTTAACCTTTTGGATCCACCGAAAAGCTAATGAAAACTGAGTTTTCTCCAGAAAAATACACCAAATGTCTATAATTTTGCAAATAGTATCCAGTGCTCTGCAGATCTTTGATGGCCACCCACGTAATCATGTTAAGAACCTTCATTTTCACTGATCCGAAGATCAGGCCTGGGGGAGAGGCCGATTTGGGGGACCCCCTCTGCACACCCTCTCTCTGAAGAGGCTTGTCCTCGGGAATGTACTGAATACTCTACACACGTGTACACGTAGACACAGTCCATCAGCAGACCCGCATGGGCACACGGCGCAACTATTGGCGTGGTCCCGCAGACCCCTGGCTACGCACCCACAGCCAAGCTGCGGGGCGCCAGGAAAAAAGTTCAAGTCGCCAGCCCACTGCCAGCTTAAGTGGTCTTTAGCACCCAGGCCCCTTTAGCCTCATTGTTTATCCATCTGAACGACTCCCCTTCCCGTCCCACTCCCACTCCCCCCCCCCCACCTTTTCCGAGGTCGACTATAAAAATAAACTATTTTTCCTTGTTAATAAATCTCCGCCCGGCGCCCTCTTTTAAAGAACTCAAAAAAAAAAAAAATCACTGAGCCCAGCGCGAGCGAGCAGAGAGATTAATCTCGAAGTAGGATTTATGTGGCGCGGGCATCCTCAAACAATTGGAGTCATAAAGTGAAATGAGATTCGGAGGCGGGTGGGGGAGGGGGAGGGCGTCGGGAACCACAAACACGTTTGTGTAGCTAAACAATGTGGAAACTCTTAAAGACCCTTTTCTGCAGACATCTTGCAGCAACGGCGCTTCCCTGTCAGCCCGCGGGAAAGGGAGAAAGATATATTAACTGAAGACACAATCTAAAATTACTTATGGGTTTTAAACATGCGGGCAATGGGGGCGGGGGTGCTGATAAACTGTTGTCCATATTTCCTTCTCTCGGTGTATTATTTCCAAGATATTTCACCCCCCTTCACAATGTCCCCTCTCTCCCCGCCCCTTCTTTTCTCTCTCCATTCATTACGTTGACTAGTGTGCAGCGGCCGAAGCCTGGCGGGACTGGAGACCAGCCGGCAGGATCCTGGTTTGCGCCTATGTGCGGAGCGCAATTGCGCTTGTGCGTGCGTAAAGACGCGGGTGGGGCGCACGGCGCAAAAGCACGGGGGCTTAAATCGCTCACATCCGCCTCTGGGGTGACCTTTTTTAAGACCCTTTCTGCCGTTACCTGCGGACATTCTAGAGTTTTAGGGGCTCTAGGAATTTCGAGCAGCATATTTAAGAGCGGCCTTGGGCAGGTTGGCAGGGGAACCTTTCCCTTCTCACCTGAAAAGTAATGGCGCAGGAACACACGAATGCCCAAGCAGTTACGGGTCCCAGGCCTGATCTGTAAATTTAGAGCTGGCTACAGCTCTTCCAAGTTTCCAGTCTTAGTCTGGCTGGACTGCTTAGCTTAAGGTGTTCAGCTAGGGGAGAGGCGGACCCTCCGTGTGGTTGGAAGGACTTGTGTAGAATTATAGTAATTCTGAAGAAATGGGTGGCCACGGGCTCAGCACCCTGGAGCGATGCCCCAGAGCAAAGGACTCACACGGTCATCAGAGACCTGCATGAACCAGGCAGCCTGAGTTAATTAGCCTGTTTGAGCTCCAGTTTGCTCGTCTGTAAAATGGGGACATAACAGTACCTACCCCTAATAAATGAATGTAAAGCTCGATGAAAAGAGTAGGTGGTCAATGAATGACAGATGTTTTTTGTTATGACTGAGTTTTTAACAATGACAGATGTCACTTGTTATGACTGAGCTGTGAGACCCTGGCGGGGGCCACTAGACTGCCCTGTTATTCTACAGAGGGGACATCAGAGAGAGAGACATTCGGTCTCTGGGAGGGAATTATGATACACTTAAGATTGAAACCCTGATTTCTGGATTCATTCATTGATTCAATAAATATTCCATTAGTTTGAGCCTCCATCCTGGGCCCTGGGGACCCAGCTGTGACCAGGATGGCCCTCTGTCCCGTCCCGCAACCCACCGATCACTAGGAGAGACCGTTGAAACCAACGGTGTCTAATTTGGTGCCGAACTCTCGCCTGCGCATTTCCTTAACGCCTTTCTGGTCACAGCTGGGGCGATGCAGACGGAGTCCTGCTCTCATGGGGCACACAAACGTGGAAGTAACTCACACACACAAAAAGATAAAAAGAAAAACCCGCAAAAGGCGGAGACGTTCTCCTCCACCGAGGACGCCACGGTGGCCGCCGCTCAGCGCCAGCCTGGGACCCGGAGCGCAGCTTCGCCCAGGCCGCCGGCTGCTGCTGTCGCCCTCGCGGGGCAGGCTTCCAGCAAAACATTTCTAAAAGTGTCTGGGCCCGATTCCGGAGTGTGAGGCAATTCCTCCGGCCCACGCTGCCGGAGGACCCTTTATTTAGGCGCGTTTCAGCCGGGCAGCTCTCGTCAGCGCCACTTATGTCATCTTTTCTGGGTGCGCGCGGGCAACTTTTCTCCGCTTACGCCCAGCGACCTTCTCTGAGTGGCCCCCACTTCGGCCCTGCGGAGCCAGCGATTTGCTCCCGGGGAGCGGGGGGAGGGGTTGGCCGCCGAGAAAAAGTGGCCGCCGCGACGGTGTTCTCAGTGCCTCGCGAGTGTGGCCGAGGAAATTCCAGCTCAAACCGCGCATTTTAAATTAAAACAGAACGAAAAACAACTACACTTTTTTTTTTTTTTTTTTTACTGTGGCTCGAAATCGCCGCCTAGTTACACATTCTCCCATCATATGTCTCTTGAATTATCCAGGCGAAATTGCCAAGTATCCAGATGTTATCCTGAATTTTCCAAAATTTCCTGGATTTGCCAGGCGGTCAAAATCTACTCTTATGGGGAGTAGACTGTATTAGCAAGAGGAAAAGGTTCCATCCACCAGCTATGACTCTGAAAGGATACACAGTCTCCTGAATTTCCCAGATACTTCGGGAGTGTCTTCCTTTGCCAAATTTCCCAGTGGCCCCGAGGTTGGGATGGAAGGAGAGAAAAATGGATGTGGTGTTGAGGGTGGTGGGGAGAGCTCAAGTGGACCTCTTCTCAGAGCTTGTGGGTTTCAGGGTGCTTTCATGGCCTAGGGAAGAGCCTCAGAATCAGCACCAGGTTTCCCAAATGGATGTTCGACCCCCTCCCCATATGCACACACAACTCCCCCACGTACACACAGACATAGGAAATTAAAGCGCTCCTTCTGGTCGTCCAGACATTAATCCTCTAAAATTTCCCCAAATATCCAGATAATTAAGTGTATATGGGAGGAGGCAAACTAAGGCCAAAATTTCGAGATAATTTTCTAATTTCCTTTCATCTCCATTCTCTCAAGGAAGGTGTAGAGACAAGTTTTATCTTGAAAGGCAAAAGACAAACCCCAAACCCCTGTATGTGTTTGTTTTACACAACTCCCTCCCAGCACTTAGCAGCCTAGAGCTCCTCAAACCCAGCCGAGGTGACTGGGGAGTGGGAGAGGCAGGTCAGGTTTGGGGATGATTTTGTCGACTTTTTCAGCTTCGGAAAAGACTGTCAGATCTCACCCGGAGCGGATATGGCTTTGCAGCCGAGGCGCCAATTTCTGATTCTTCCGTTTCCTGGAGGGCCCCTGCAGGGGAGAAGAGGGTTTCTTTGGCAACTCTCGCTGACACAGCCTAAGGATAGAGGCCGATTCTACACTAGCAAAGCACGAGGTTTCACCAACAATTTGGATATTTGGAACGGAAAACCTGCGGCTGGCTGGGGGCGGGGGTGGAATAATCCGGGCGAGCTGGGTCTTGACTCCCCTCCCTGCCGTTCATCTCAAGGAGGTAGATGTCTACTCGGAAGCAGGAAAGTCTGAAAGCCAAGACTTTTCAGAAGTCCCCTCCTCTGGGGCTCCTTGAGGATTGGGGTTGATTATTGTCCTCTAGTTACGGGGGGACATTTTTTGAGGGCAGAGTGGTGCCTTGAATTTTACAGCTGGAAAGAGGGGATTAAACTGTGTCTGTGGTTGTCCCCCTGGCTGTATGTTGCCACCAGCAGCATACAAAGAGGAGGGAAGGTTAGGATATGTGAAGGGGCCATCCTGTGCTCTACTGTCCCCAGGAAGCCTGTGATGGTTCACCCAAGTCACAGGTGAGGCCCTAGATCACAATCGTGGTTGCAGAGACTTTACTATCTGGGTTCATGGATCTCTGCCCCCTTAGAGAGAAGATGCTGCGTTTTTTACTGCATCCCAAGGATATTCCTAGCCCCCAAATGTTAAGGATACTCTCACTAGAATCTGTTTCCCACCAGCGGTTCCCCACCTACCTGTGGACTCTAATTAAACGGAAATACCTCGGTATGGGGTTGGGAATGCAGTTATCAAAATTCAGGGTTTTAGAGTCCCAATACCTGAACCGTATTACTCTCTTTACTTGCTGAGTGCCTGTGGGCAAGCTACTTAACCTCTCTGAACTCCTTCTACTCTGTGAACCACGATAGCAACGCTTCCATCACATGGCTGTTAGGAGGAACCAGCCGAGGAAGGGGGCAGGAGGAGGGGACAGCCACACCAAGGTCAGGTCTGATGACTGAGTTCTCAGCCAGAGGGTTGCAGAGCGCAGGCTAGCCGCGCTCATCTTGGCCAGATGGTGCCAACATAGTAAAATAAATATATATTGATGGGCTATTCCAGAAACAGCAGTGTGTGGTGTGGGATATCTTCCTACCTCAGCTGTGTGGGTGGATGTCTGCTTCTCACTGCCAAGCCCTAAGCTGTGGGTTCCAATCCAAGCCCTGCCCCTTTCTAGCTGGCTAACTTTGAGCAAGTGCCTTCCCCTCTCTGTGCCTCGCCTGCGCGCAGAGGTGAGTCCTCCCTCTGGGGTGGTTGTGTGGATCAAATAAGTAGGTGCCTGGCACATGGCAGATTGAGAGATACAATATCACAGCACGTCGTAACAAACACGTAAGCAAGCCTAACACAATATACACATACTAATGGAAGGTAAGCGCGGTATAATATCCGATATTACGATGTGTTATATTGTATTATAATCCTGGGCACACGTGTGCGCGCTGGGAGGGACGGACCGCCTTAGCCAGGACATGCTTCGCCATTGCAGTGCCTGTGGGGGACACTTGGGCTTGCTCTCCCACCTTTTCTCCAGCGGTTGCCAGCTGGGGTTTCACAGCGCGCGCCAGCGCTTGGCAAAACGCAAGAACTTTCGCTTTCTCCGCGTGGCGCTGCTCTGAGCTGGCTTCACCCCACCCGCGAAGGTTTTAGGAGGCTCCCGGACACTGCGAAACCTTGGCTGGGTCCGGCCGTTCTGGGAGGTATGCAGTAGTCCACAGGCACCAAGGAGACCTTGCGTCGGAGGAAATTCGTGCCTGAGCTCGGCGCAGTGCTATGCAAACACCCGCCGCTGCTTGGTTCGCGCCGACCTCTGGGAGCAGGAAGCTTGGTGGAGGCCAAGAGAGGACCCGAAAACACCCACCGGTTCTTTCCACTCTCTGCTTTAACGTCCACGCGGGGAGCGGGCAGAGCCCGCTTGGAGATGGCACAGTTGGAAGCAAGGCTATTTTTCTTTTACGCGCTGCTTCTCGGGACGTAGCCAGTCCCGCAGATGTGCACTCTGACCAACCATCGAGAAACGATTTGGAGGAGCCCTTTCTTTGGCCCTGTAAAGGCAACACACACCCACACAACTGTTTGCAGCGCTAGAAGCATTGGCGAGAATACCAAATTGCTTGCACTCTGAACAATTTGCCCAAAGAATTAACACCCACATAGAGGTACTTGCGCACCCCAGATCCCAGATCGTCGGCACATGGGCACGGAATTGTTTGCACATCGATGATCGTTTGCGTATGTTGTTTGCACTTTCTGGCACGGATATTTATATTCTATCTGTAGACAGAATCACCTTTTCGCACACACAATTATTTGCACGGGCGTTAGCGCGTATACACTTCATTATATACACGCAAATCAGGGCACACCCGCGGCCATCGCGCTTCTGCGCCGCCCTTGGCGCACACACACGCGCAGACTTCAGGGTGTTAAGAGGGAGGCGAGGTCGAGGTCTCTTATCTTCTCGGGAAAGGCCCAGGGTTTGGAGGAAAAAACTCTCTCGGGTCTGCGTTGGTTCTTTGTTGTCCTTGTTCTTTTTTTTTTTTTTTTTTTCCGGACAGAGGTCGGAAGCCAGACAGTTTCCCCGCTAGGAAAGACGGGGGTGGGGGCGGGGTGGGGGACGGGACAAAGGCCAGGCAGCGGGTCACCAGTTTTGAATAGAGGTCCAGGAACGGTTCTAGGGTTACGGGCAGGGCTGTGAGCCCCGAGTCTTCGGAGCAGCCTCTCTGGCCTCCCCGGGGCCCGAGAGCCAGGTGGAGCCGGGAGGGACCCACGGCCTGCGCTCAGAGGGCCGAGAGCTGTGTTTATTTTCTGGTTATTCTTGGCCGCCTTCCACGCGATTATTTGTAGCAGCGCAGGGAACTTAAGGGAGAGCGGGGGCCTGGGGGGGGTGGATAGAGGTGGAGGTCACTTTGCCAGGCCTCACGAGTTTTATGGCACCGAAGCTCACGCTCGGAGGGCGAAATTACAGGCGGCATCAAAATGTGTAAATTATAGGTTTGCGTTGTGAAGAGGCCTAAGCGCGGTCGCTGGAGAAAGGCGAGTTGTGGGTTCCAAGCCGACTCCGAGTCCGGCGCCGCGCGCGCCAATGCGCCGTGGGCGTTTGCGCACTCCGTTCCCAGGCGCGGCAGCCTGGGCGCCGGGCCGCTGGAAAAGACTGTCTCCCAAACCGGGTGGCCCCAGCAACCGGAGAGAAAGAGACCAGGCTGGTCTCCGGCGGCGCCCGAGGCCCTAAGGTCTCGCAGCCAGAACCGGGGGAATTGGGGCCCTGCCTCCCCCACGCACCCCGCACCCCCATCGTCACCGGAGACGCCTTTTAGCCCGGCTTGCTAATTCGGTTTAATCGAAAATGGTTTTATACGCTTAGCCCTGGGCAAACGCTCATTTAAGAAGTTAGATGTCTGTGCGGCTGCAAAAGTGAAGCGCGTTGGAGACGATTTCGGCAACATTTCAGTTACGGCTGTCTTAACTTCATTTCTCATCACTTAGCTTTTCCTGGATCTCTTCTGTTTTCTTTTCTCCTTCATGTCTTAACTTTTCCCCCCTTCTTCATCGCTTTTTCTTACGTTGCTTCCTTTCCCCTTCTCTTTCCTTCTCCCCATCTCTCCTTGTCTCTTTCTCACCATCATTTTTTCTTTTCCTTCTTTTTGTCCTCACCTTGGAGATATTTCAAGCCCCCCTTCTTTGTAATATCTTCTTCCTTATTTACACTATTTTGCATTTCCCTTTTACTCTCACCCCTTCCTCTTTTTATAGAATTACCATTTTCCCTTCCTTCCTTTTTCCTTTCTACTTGGGTTCTCCACTTCTTGGCGTTGAATGTGCAGCAGTTGAACTTAAACTTTCTTGATTATAGAAAATCCAACTAAAGCAGGTCCCATTGGCCTGGAGAAAAGCAGAAAGGGGGAGACAAATAACAGCCTCCAGAAGCCCTGCCTTTGGTTAGCACCAGCCTCTTCAGGATCGGGTGTGTCGGAGAGGAGAAGTGGGCTGGAGGATTAATAAGAACTCGAAAGTTCCATAGGCAATGGCACTGTCCACTTGGGTGGGGTAAAATACTCAGTTATCAGCGGTCCACCCTGTGTGTTATCAACCACATGTACATACCAAGGTCTGTGCATGTCTGCCGCCCATTCGATCCCCATCTTTGTCTGATCTGAGAACTCAAGAGAAAGCCTTGCCAAGAGTTAGCAAGAATTTCAAGAAGAGAAACAAACCACCCACTGTTAAAATCCTTCTGAGACCACCTAGCTCCCTTCCCGGATGCCAGATTTCTATTTTTTTTTGTTTCCCCCTGTGAGCCCAGGTCTCCCTCTTCTCAACAGCTATTCGTCCATTGTTATATTTATTAGGTAAATATAAACCCCATAAATATGCCTGAATGAAAACCTTCATGTTCCCTAATATGCTGTTCAGAGCCACCAACATTCATCTTCCAACCGTTTGACTTCTTTGGTTTAACAAAGAGTGTAGGAATTCTACACTCTTGCTCCTTTCCCTAAGTGATGAGAATATTAACATCTGACCATTGTGCCCCCATAAGTAGCCTCCACCCCATCTACCTTTCCAAGGCTTCCTTATTAATAAGTCATTTCCTCCCAGGCCTTAAACTCAGCCTGCAATTCAGACCAGACAGGGAGAAAATGTTGACATCTCTGAGCCACTGGCCACACCAGGGTGATCGTAGCCTCGTGCAAGGAGAGGCCCCCTGGGGACCCACGCTGGGAACTTGTGCTTCTAGGGATGGGGAGACACACACAGGCGTTCCTGTGTGGAGATCAAGGAGGTGACTTCCGGGAAAGAAGTACTGGTAGCAACATCACTGTTCATTTTCCTGAGCACGTACTCTTTAAGTCTGGCTTTCTGGAATGACTGAAGCAGCTGGCTGATGAGCCCTATTTCTGAAGTCATTGATTGCCTAGCACTCATGAAGCTGGAAACCAGTAAGAAGACTGGTGAAGATGAAAATATTTAATTAACTCGCAATGCTAATGAGGGTGTGGGAAACAGCCACTCTCAAACATGGATGGGGAGAGGATACATGGTTACAACCAGTACGGGGGCAATTGGGTATACCCATTAAAAATAGGAGAGCACGATCCTTTAACTCAGCCATTTTCTTCTGAGGTCTTGGTCCTACAGATGAAGTCATACATACGCAAAATGACACACGTATAAGGACAGTCAACGCAGCACTGCTGTAATAGCAGAATTTGGTAAGCGATTTGATAGATATTAACAGGGATCTGGTTAAACTAATGATGGTAAAAGGAGCATTAAAATATTATGCAGCTAGAGAAAAGACGGAGGGCTTTCTGTATGTCCCGATAAGAAAAGACCTCTAAGGGGCTTCCCTGGTGGCGCAGCGGTTAAGAATCCGCCTGCCAATGCAGGGGACACGGGTTCGAGCCCTGGTCGGGGAAGATCCCACATGTCATGGAGCAACTAAGCCCGTGTGCCACAACTACTGAGCCCGCATGCCACAACTAGTGAAGCCCGTGCGCCTAGAGTTCGTGCTCCGCAACAAGAGAAGCCACCGCAATAGAAGCCCGCGCACCGCAATGAAGAGTAGCCCCCGCTCACAGCAACTAGAGAAAGCCCGCGCGCAGCAACGAAGACCCAACGCAGCCACAAAATAGATAAATAAATTAATTAATTTAAAAAAAAAGGTCTCTGAGATGTAAGTAAAAAATGATTAAAAGCGAAAGGCAGAATGGTTTGTAAAGGATGTTTGTCATTTGTCAGAGGAAGTACAATTGCGTGTGTGTGTACAATTGTGTGTGTTTAGGCTCTACAGAAGGGGATACAGGACCCTGTCACCCTGTCACCATAGTTACTCCCAGAGGCATGGCTGAGGGAGGAAAAGTTGCTTCCACTGTATAGTCTTCTACTTTTTCAGTTGTTTTGCCTTTTGCATGTCTGTACCCACAGTGATTTTTAAATGAATAGAAAAAATAATAAAAAGTGGTAGCTGTCCACATGGTCATTTCCCCAGTAGCCCCCATATTGCCATCTTCTGTCCTCCTCTCCCTTCCAGAATAATAGTCACCATCTGATGAACACTCACCATGCGCAGAGGCTGGGCCAACCACTTTTAAAGCATCTCATTTCATCCTCACATCAGTTCTCCCAAAGAGGCATCCTTAGCTCCATTTTACAGGTGGGTAAACTGAGGCTCTCAGAGGCAAATCTCCTACCCAAGGTCACACACTTAGTAAGATGCTTCCTATCCCAGAAAGCCTGTTTCCTAAACCAAATAACTGCAGTCTGACCTCACTTCAGCATCCTCCTCTTTGTCCACTTTTTTCTTTTTCCAACTCCTCCAGTTCCTGTCCCATCCCGTGATTCCCACCCCATTTCGCACCAGTCACAAGTGGATGAGTGCAAATAAAATACTTGAAAGAGAACAAATAAGTCCAGACCAAGGCAGGTCAACTTGGTTCCAAGGTAAATCCAAAGATAATTTGCCAGAATACATGGCAGCAGATGGCATTGAGAGGTGGACTTGAACATGGAGACAGAAGCAAGTCAGTCACGTCACTCAGCTCTTCACAGGAAACCTACTCGGTGCTTCAAAAGAATTTGGTCCCAAGTCCTGTCCTTTTCTCCAGCTCCTACAGCCGTTCCCATAAATCCTAGCTGGTCTTCATTCCTGGAGCCAGCTCTAAGCCTTGAAAGGTAATGGGGTGTGAGAATATGGCTTTGGAAAATTGCTCGGTTAAGATCTGGATGTGGAGCTAAGATTCCTGTGGGGAGCCCTTTAACATAGGAGCTGGGGCCTTTACCAAACTTCCTCTTATCTGAGGATTGGGCTTCTGCATGTGATGCCTTTCAACTTCAAATGCATTCCTTTCCTACCAGAGCAATGCCCCAGGAAGATACCAGGAATCCTATTTTTTGGCAGCTGGGACTAACTCATGGCCAAGTCAGCAAATAGCTCTTGAGCACCTAGGATGTCCAAGGTGCTTACTGCATACCCAAGATATTAACATGTGTGTTAGTTTCATATATACTTGCATATTATAAAAATTCAATTTGAACTCTTTAAAAAGTTACACAGTGAAAATATGTCTCCATCTCAGCTCCTTCCGCAGTCTTCCAGTTTCCTTCTTTCCAGGCAATCCCAGCTGTGGCTCCTTTCTTGTATATTTTCTGGACATAATCTATGCATGATTAATTTCTTCTTAATTGAAGCTTTTAGACTCAATGAATAGCCATGGCCTACTGGGTAAGGGCCCAGGTGCCTGGGTGCACATACTGGGCTGTGACTTTTTTGTTCTGGACCTCTGGCAATTTCTTCAACTTCTCTGCCTTGGCTTTCTCATCTGTAAAATGGGGTTGATACCTGCCTTAAAGGTTTCCTATGAGGAGTAAATGTGACAAAACATGCCAAGCATCTAGGATTTTGCCTGCCACAAAGAAAACGTGCAATGAATATTAGCTTTTAATATTAGAATCAATAATAAATAATTGTGCTACATTTGCAGCGTTTCTGCCCTATTCTCCTTCACTGGGTTCCTTTCTCATGTAGGTCATAGTGTCTTAGACCATTGCTGGAAAAATAACTGAGGAATTAAGTTTCTACCATCAGAGGAACAATCTTACAATTTGCAACATTTGAAAAAGGGGAAAGGATGCTTAACTTCTCTAATCCTGGCTTCTTCCAAATAGAGAGATGGGGTGGGGTGGGGTTACAAAGTAGAACTGGTATTACCGTTACTACGTGTGTTTGCTACGTGTGTGTGTGTGTGTGTGTGTGTGTGATATCAAAAGTTGAAGGTAATGCCTGAACCCAGAATCTGGTCACTTTGAATGTGGGTTGGATTTACTAAGGAGTGGAATCTGCATTAAACTTGAAAATGTTTGTGGTCATATTAAAAAGTAGAGTGGCATTTACAAATTTAAATAAATTTAAGGCTGAAACATACTATAAACTATTGACTTTTTAAAAAATTGATTAATTAATTTTTGGCTGCGTTGGGTCTTTTGTTGCTGTGCGCGGCTTTCTCTAGTTGCGGCGAGTGGGGGCTACTCTTCATTGTGGTGCGTGGGCTTCTCATTGTGGTGGCTTCTCTTCTTGCGGAGCACGGGCTCTAGGCACGCGGGCTTCAGTAGCTGTGGCTCGCGGGCTCTAGAACGCAAGCTCAGTGGTTGTGGCGCACGGGCTTAGTTGCTCCGCGGCATGTGGGATCTTCCCGGACCAGGGCTCGAACCCGTGTACCCTGAATTGGTAAGCGGATTCTTAACCACTGCGCCACCAGGGAAGTCCAAAACTATTGACTTTTGAAATGAATTCTTCTGGATAAAAATTCATTCCCTTTCATAAGTGTGTTCCAGCATTGTTTACTTAAATTGAATCCTTTCTCTGCACCGTGCTTTTTTGTGTGGCCATTGGAAGATGGTATTTCCCCTGTATTCTTTTGGGATTCTTTTGGGATTCAACTGGCAGGTTGGCAATGGAGGGCTTTCTCAGGCCGGGGTCTGCGGTTTAGGGCGTGGCTGGAAGTCTCTGTACCTTATAGAGACAAACAGTAAACGCTGGGTTCCTCCCTGGAGATGTGTTTTGAAAATGATTTCATAGTTCTTTGCAAAGATCATTATACAGTTGGATGCTAAGTGATGCTTTTTTCTTGTTTGGTCACCAGTAAGTAAAATTTATCCCTCCTCCCTTCCAGGAAAGAAGCCAAAAACATAGGAGGACAGCAAGATCACAAATATGCTGAGTGTGAACTTCTTATAGCAACATAAGCAAAAACTCTGTGTGCTTTTTCTTTGCACTTGGAAAAAATTCTTTAAATACATGGTGCATAGATTAATAGATCTAATTCCTGTGTACTTAACACCCAGAAAGAAAACTTCACATATTAACATGTGGTCATATTCATTTCAAATCCTTTTTTTTTAATAACACAAGTAAAATATTATAAAGTTGACGTGCTTTTCCCTTTCCTGATCTCATCTCCATATTTCTTCCTCTCCTTAGAGGTAACCACTACTGTAAGTTTGGTAAATACCAGCAGTCCACATTTTTATACTTCTATAAAATATGCACTTCTCCAAAAGCACTACAAAAATTTGGTTTGTACTTTCTTAATTTGCATGAATCTCATATTCTGTACATAGTTCTCCAATTTGCTTCTGTCACTCAGTGTTATATTTCTTTCTTTTTTTTTTAATATTTATTTAATTTATTTATTTGGTTGCACCGGGTCTTAGTTGTGGCAGGCAGGCTCCTTAGTTGCAGCACATGTGCTTCTTAGTTGCGGCTCGTGGGCTCCTTCGTTTTGGCATGCGAACTCTTAGTTGCGGCATGCATGTGGGATCTAGTTCCCTGACCAGGGATCGAACCCGGGTCCCTTGCATTGGGAGCATGGAGTCTTAACCACTGAGCCACCAGGGAAGTCCCATCAATGTTATATTTCTGAGTTTAATTTGTATCGGTAAATAGATATGACATGTAATTGCATATATTATATAAATATATAATATTTAGTTCACTTTAGTTGCTACAATTTATTTTAGAATAATAATTGTGGTTGACACATGCATAGCACTCTCCATGTGCCAAGCACTGTTCTAGCATTTTCTATAATGAATTCACGTAATCCTCACACCTATGAGATAGCTGCTATTATTATTCTCATTATCCAGATAAGAAAACTGAGGCATACAGGGTTAAGTAATTAGCCCAAGGTCACTTTCTCTGTTGACGGTTATGTAGATTTTTTCCCTTTTTTCACCACTATAAACAGTGATACAGTGAACACCTTTGTACCCCTTCTTCTTGTATACCAGTCATTTTTCTGTGTACAAGAGTTTCTATCAAGTAGATACCCAGAAGAATTGCTGGGACTTGTACACTGCTGACTTCACGAAACATTTTCAGTGTCACATTTGCATATGTGACCTTGGGCAGCCTTTGCTTTACTGAGCCTCAGTTTCTTCCTTTGTAAAAAGGGGACATAAGAGCTAACTTGTAGGGACTTCCCTGGTGGTCCATTGGTTAAGACTTGGCCTTCCAATGCGGGGGTGGTGCAGGTTCAATCCCTGATCGGGGAGCTAAGATCCCACATGCCTCCTGGCCAAAAAACCAAAACATAAAACAGAAGCAGTATTGTAACAAATTCAATAAAGGCTTTAAAAATGGTCCACATCAAAAAAAATCTTTAAAAAAAAAAAAAAGAGCTAGCTTGTAAAAGTTGAGGTGGGGATTAAAAGAGCTATACACGTGGTAAACACTCAGTAGCTAGTAACCATGATAGTAGTAAGAATATTACTGCTGCATTAGACTATGGCATTGTTGGCCAGACTCTAATCAAGGATACACTTTCCAAAAAAAAAAAAAAAGATACACTTTCCAAAGTTAAGTGATCTCTAGGCCCAAACTGGACAATTCTTCTTAGCTGTTATCATTTTATAGGCTTGAAAATAAGCAATAGGAATTTCTGTTAAATTTATATATGAAACCACACCAAACAACCCAGAGTGGGCAAAATGAAGCAGAGCCTTGAAATACAGAACTGGGCCATTCTGGGCCACATGATGACTGCTGTGTGACCCTAGGCAGATCACTCGACCTTTCTGGGCGTCTAGTTCTCCAGATCTCAAGGAAAAAATAATTTTACTTTTTAGCCTTGCAACCTAAGGTTGCTATGAAGAAACATAGACAGATGGATGGAGGTGATTCCTTTTGAATTATTGAAAATAAAAGATCTGATGTATAAAGGTATTATTTTCTGTACCTTATATTTGGCTGGACATCCAGAAACCATTTTTCTGTTGCATACATATCCAAAACATTTCAGAAAAAAAAATCTTAACTTTTGAAATTGGTTTTCCTGAGGAGATAAAAGGAGCACATTATAATGGTGTGTCAGGGAATTTTTCTCGTTACTGTGCCAATTTCTGGTTTGCGAAAATGTTAAGACTTTGTTTTTCTACTTAAACTAATTTAGGTAGTAAAGAGATGAGACCGAGAGGAAAATACACAGATGCAACTCAATCCAACCGTTGTTTTGCAAACAATTGGTTACTTGATGGAATTTAATTAGTTGTTTTCACAACGTCTTGCCTGACCAAATTCATTCTTTCCTTTGCCTCTCTGCCCCACGGCCAAGATGTTATAACTCCAACTAGTTGTGTTTGAAATTTCTTCAATCAGTTGTCAGCTAAATTCAGGTTATTTTTATATCAAGATAGCTCACTGGTAGCTTAAGTCAAACCAACTGGCTTCTCTTCAAAGTGGTTTGTCTGAGGCTTGAGGCCACCGGAAATGCTCCGGCCTTACTCCTAGCTGAGACCCCACTGATGTCAGTTGGAGTTGGGCCATTTTCATTTGCTAATAAAGCCCCAGAATCCATGGTGAAGAACTGATGAAAGGTGCTGGCTACTGCTGGTTGCAGGGAAACAATGCAACATCTCCTCGGGGGAAGGGAGAAAATCAGAAGTAAACGTAACCAATGGTCCAAACCTACTGTTTCAGCCAAGTCCTTAATGGTATACTGGTTGGCTTAGTTTTCCTAAGATGATGTGGGGGATAATAGGGTTGGGGAGAGAGCGAGAGAGAGAGATAGAGAGAGAGAGGGAGAGAGAGAGAGCGAGAGCAAGGGAGAGGGAGAAGGAGAGAGAGGAAGAGAGAAAGAAAAAGAGAGAGATTGAAAGCAAGGTCAATGATGAAGTAGATGTTTTTTACTTGTGTAAATTAGCTAGGAGAAGAAAGGAGACTGGGCATTACTCAAAGACAGAAAAGGGAGTTTGTATCCCCTGGTGGGGTAAGAGTTAGCATGCTGTCAACGGTATGTGGGGTAGTTGTATCATGTCAGGCAGAAGTACTACTTTGTTGATGTCGTTATTTGGGGATTAAATACAGTTTAATGAGATGTGTGGGTGTCAAGCTGACAAGGAGTGGTGTGGGGACTTGGTACTGCGTTTGTGTGCATTTATATATTACAAAAGTCATTCCTTCCTCCAATCTAGTCCTTATCGAGCTCACCTCATGATTTTTGCCATATCCAAGCACTCTCTATTCTATTTTCTTTTTATTCACTTTTCTAGACCTGAATATCTACTTTGGGCTCATTCTGAGCCCATGAGTTTGGTGGGTTAGTTTTTTTAAAAAATAATATGCATGAAAATGAATATATAAATATTAACCTTTCTTTTTTCCTAAAGTTTATCTGGTTACACTTCAAAGCACCTTGAGAATGGCCAAAGTATGGGCCACTTGAGGGTGATGGTTAAAAACATAAGATTTAGTGTCAGACCTGATTGAAATCCCAGCTTGAACATTTAGCAGCTGTGTAACTGCATTCAAGTTACTTAAGCATTTTGAGCCTCAGTTTTCTCATCAGCAAAATGGGGATGATTGTGTCATCTTTATGGGGTTATTGTGAGAATTAAGTATGATGAGGCATGTAAAGTATCTGCACAGTGCCTGGCACCTCCTACGGTCCTCAACAGGTAAGTAAAAGTGTGTTATAGGCTGAATTGTGTCCTTTAAAAATTCTTATGTTGAATTTCTAAACTCTGGTCCCTCAGAATGTGACTGTATTTGGAGACAAGTCTTTTTTTTTTTTTAATTTATTTTATTTATTTAGGCCACGTTGGGTCTTCATTACTGCGTGCAGGCTTTCTCTCGTTGCAGTGAGCAGGGGCTACTCTTCGTCGCGGTGTACATGCTTCTCTTTGTGGTGGCTTCCCGTGTTGCGGAGCACAGGCTCTAGGCGCGCAGGCTTCAGTAGTTGTGGCACACGGGCTCAGTAGTTGTAGCTTGCGGGCTCTAGAGCACAGGCTCAGTAGTTGTGGCACACGGGCTTAGTTGCTCCGCAGCATGTGGGATCTTCCTGGACCAGGGATCGAACACATGTCCCCTGCACTGGCGGGCAGATTCTTAACCACTGCGCCACCAGGGAAGACCCTGGAGACATTTTTTTTTTTTTTTAGAAATTCACGTTCTTTTATTTATTTATTTATTTATTTAGGACTGTGTTGAGTCTTCATTTCTGTGCGAGGGCCCTCTCTAGTTGCGGCAAGCGGGGACCAGTCTTCATCGCGGTGCGCGGGCCTCACACTATCGCGGCCTCTCTTGTTGCGGAGCACAGGCTCCAGACGCGTAGGCTCAGTAATTGTGGCTCACGGGCCCAGTTGCTCCGTGGCATGTGGGATCTTCCCAGACCAGGGCTCGAACCCGCGTCCCCTGCATTGGCAGGCAGATTCTCAACCACTGCGCCACCAGGGAAGCCCGAGACAAGTCTTTTAAGGAGGTAACTAAGGTAAAATGAGGTCATACAGGTGGGCCCTAGTCCATTATGACTGGTGTCCCCACAGAAGGAGAGATTAGGACACACAAAAACACAGACAGAAGAAAAACCATGTGAAGACACAGGGAGAAAGGTGGCCATCTATAAGCCAAGGAGAGGACTCAGAAGAAACCAGACCCACCAACACCTTGATCTCAGACTTCCAGCCTCCAGAATGGTGAGGAAATCAATTTCTGCTGTTTAAGCCACCCCCCCCCACCCCTCAGTCTGTGGTACTTTGCTATGGCAGCCTGAGCAAACTAATATAAAGCATCTAGAATATCTATTCACGGAAGTCTCTACTTTATAGTCCTGGTGATTAGCCACATACAGACATGGATTTAGGCTCTATTTAGATCCAAGATGATGACACACAAACCACAAAAAAATAATAGTGGAAACTGGCTTGAAGTACTGCCTTCTTGTTGCCTTCTTGGCAAATTCACAGAAATGTTGTCATCCAGAAATGTGGTTATCACACGAGAAGGGTGACTAATCCCCAGTGATTCTAACTCATCATAATTTTTAGGTAAAGATTTTTGGATTCGGTGAAATGCAGTCATTTTTAATCAGGCTGAAATGTTCTAAAGAGCTTCTGGCCCAGCTTCATGGTTCAAGATGCAGTTCATGTTGTCAGATGTTTCTGATGGTTTCTCAGGCCTGAGAAATTCATGTTCATCTAAGAATCTTTTTTCAGCTACTCTCTCTTGGCACATGTCATTAACCCCCCCCCCGTCACTACCACATGCCCTTCCAATCACCAACTAGACTATTTATATGATTTAATGAATTCCAAAACAGTTCTTAATTGTGATTACAAACCAGTCTCTATACACTTTATTCCCATGAGCGATGAACAGATTTGGCAAGGTAGGGCTTGCAGTGTCATGCACCATGGATGTTTGATGGTTTGAGCTTTCTGTAAACAGTGGTCAATGAAGGCTCATGAAGGAGAGTGCTTGGGCAGGCCCTTCCAGGCCAGAATGAGATGAGAATTTGGATAGGCAGAAAAAAAGAGGAGAGGCTATTTCAAGCAGAGAGGAGAGGTTGAGAAAAATCAGATGCCATCATATTGTAATCGTTTGTTATAGGTCCATCTCCTTATTAGACCATGGTGAGGCCATTGAGAGTAGGGACTGGATCTTATTCGTTTTCATACACCGGTTGCCAAGCAGAGTGTCGGCAACCTAGTGGCCATATAGCATAGCAGTAATTGTCAGGACCCATGGAGTTCTCAACTCAGTCCACTCAATGGACAGAAACACAGTTCAAAGTGGCTGAAGTGAGAAAAGAAATCAAAAGGAGAGGATTTTATTGCCTCATTAAATTGGGAAGTCTAAGGGCATGTCGGCTTCAGGCATATTTGCATCAAGGACCTCAACAATGCCTCTTCATCTTTTGGCTCTGTTTCCTTCTCTGTTGGATTCATCATCAGATAAGGTCTTTCCACATAGTAGTTACTGGATGCTCTGGGTTTATAGACAACCAGTACTCACTTTCTCTCTCTCTCTCTCTCTCCATATATATATATGGATACCTTTATGTACACATGTAGATACGCACACGTAATTTTTAATGAACCATCTAAGTTAGAGACATTGTTCCTTTTATTCTCAATGCAACAGCAACCATTTACTAAACACAAGGAGGTTCTCTTATGCAATCACAGCACAGCTACCAAAATCAGAAAATACAATATTGATTCAATACTATTACCAAATCCACACTTCATTTCCATCAGTTGCCCCAGTAATGGTCTTTGTAGTCATCCCGTCTCCTCTGCCCCAACCAGTTCAAAATCCAACCCAGGATCATGCATTGTATTTAGTTGACATGTGCTGCTCTCTTTCAATCTGGAAGAATTTCTTAGCTTTTCTTTGTCTTTCTTGACCATGACATTTTTTTTTTTAATAAATTTATTTATTTATTTATTTTTGGCTGTGTTGGGTCTTCGTTTCTGTGCGAGGGCTTTCGCTAGTTGCGGCAAGCGGGGGCCACTCTTCATCGCCATGCGTGGCCTCTCACTATCGCGGCCTCTCCCGTTGCGGAGCACAGGCTCCAGACGCGCAGGCTCAGTAGTTGTGGCTCACGGGCTTAGTTGCTCCGCGGCATGTGGGATCTTTCCAGACCAGGGCTCGAACCCGTGTCCCCTGCATTGGCAGGCAGATTCTCAACCACTGCGCTACCAGGGAAGCCCGACCATGACATTTTTGAAGAGTACAGAGCAGTTGTTTTGGAAAATGTCCCTCCATTTGGGTTCGTCTGATGCTTCCATGTATATTTTTGTGAACATAATGTTTCTTTTTTTTTTCTTTCTTCCTTTCTCTCCCACCATCCCCGGCACTGCGATGGTGGGAGGGAAATTATCCTTTGGATAGCGATGGCTTTTTCACTAGAGATCTAATATGGCATTACCCCAGACCTTTGGCTCCTGTGAACTCCATGGAAGTGGGCTGTGAAGGAAGCCCGTCAAAGATTCCTGTGTTACTGGCTCACGGTTTCTTGAGGCTCGTTGGCCAAACTTTTATGGGTGCTGGGTTTTCAAAGACCATGTGACATTTTGGAACTACCTTAAGCCCACAGGCCATTTTAGGTCATCTTCATCTAGGTGTGTCTGCTTACAGGTTTGGGTCACTCTTAAGATTTGTTCAGGAAGGCAGCCTTCCTGTAAAAAACATAAAGGTCTTTGGTTTCCTTTATTGAATCATTTACACTCAGACCATTTCCATTGCTCCGTATTCCAACTTGTCTGAATTGACTTCGTACCCTCTAATCCATTCCCATAATTGAGGTTTTACTCACAGGCTGCCCTTATACCAATTATGGTGGAGCTCTGAAGCGATTCTTTATTAAATCACATCACTTTTATTCTCTGAGCCTCAAGTGTTCTTATCCATAAACAGGAGACAATAACAGTATCTATTTCATAGGTTGCTGTGAGGATTAAATTTGAGTTAAAGCAAGTGCCACATTTAATAAAATGCCTGATACAATGCCCATATCAAATCCTTTTCTGTAGCTCGAGCTATGTATTTGTATGTGTATCTGTATCTCTATTTACCTCTCCATATGTGTAGATTCCACCCTTTACTTTGCAAGTAAAAATCCACGTGATCCTTTCCAGAATTGCACTGGAGAGAAAACCAGGAAGAATGCAATTGATACAGAGTGGTCCAAGCCCCTTATTCATTTGTGGTTGAGCAGCATGACATTAGAATATGAGCTTCTTGAGCACAGAGATGTTTACTGATTTTGGTCACTGTTGCAACTTCAGCACAAAGAATAGTTCTGGGCACATAATAGACACTACCAATATTTATTTAAATTGCAAGCCCCTCCTTGGTAACCTTGGAGGTTGGAATAAGATGGGGTTAGAGTATTAAATGAATTCCAGGTATAGCTCAGATCTCTTCCAGCTGGTCTGGAGAAAGGGGTGGAAAAGATGCTCTCAGCCTTAGACCTGTGAAACATTAACTAAGTGCCAGTATTTGAGCTGAAGAGGGGTGTAAAGGGAACAGCAGTGAACTAAAGCTCAGTAAACGCAGTCTCATGGGTGTCTTGATCTGATTCACCACTTAGGATTGAAATTATACTCGATTTCCTGCCATTGTGCTTCTGCACTGTGCCAGGCATGCCACAAGCCTTCCTTATAATCCTCAAAATCTCTCTGCAAGGTGGGTGTTCACAGTCTCAAGGCTTCAGATAAATCGTGAGGCAGAGAAACAATCTACTCAGGATTGGCTTTTTTTCCTCCTGTTAAAAGGCCTGAACGCTTTGTTGTGGGTTAAAGGAAACAAGCTTTCTCAGTTCTACACATTCTACACATGGACCACAGAGAGGAAGAAGGATGATATTATCACATCTGGTGGCCCTCTGTCAGTGGCGTGTTAAGTGATAAACATGAATATCTTACTTAATCCTCTTAGCAATCCTAGAAGAGAGGTACAAGTATGTCCATTTTGTAGAAGAGGAAATGAGACTCAGGGAAGTTTAGTAACTCACCCATAGTCACCCAAGTCCACTAATGCCCTTCACAGGGGATCCAGCTACTGAGCTCCACTAGAAACGTGCTTTATGTCATCCATGGGTGGTACGTGAATGAAGGCAACTGCCCAGGGCTACTGAGATGCAAAAACTGGGCAGTGGCTGGTACGAGTGACCGCTAGCTCGACCCTCTGGCCATCCAGATCCAAACAGACGGTAATGACTTTCAGCCAGAATGTGGACAGAGAGATGAAAGGCCTTAGTTCAGATTTCCCAATCCTTAAGCCAGCCACCTTGACTTTAGAACCATTTTTTGAACCGTCTTCAAAATCCAGCGTGAGAGGAGCTATAAGTCAGCTCCCAGCAAGACCATCCCCTATTATTGCTTAATAACTTCCTGGGCGTCTCTCGGTATATTGCTTCCCCCAGTGGTCTTTTCCTTTTTAGGGGTGTGAAAGGGGAAATAAGGCTTTGATATAAATAAATGGAGACTAATATTCTTGGGAAAAGAGGATGTTGTCCTTGTGACCCACATGGGCTGTGCAAACATCTTCCTTCATTGAAATGTAAGTTGTTCCAGGTCAGTGACTGAGGTCTCCTGGCAGATGGGTCAACACACATTCATTCAATGTCTCTTTATGTAAATTGAGTCATGACTACTTGATGAGCTACAGGGGTGGGTGTGGGTGTGTGGTGGGAAAACTGGACCGCAACAGCCTGTAGCTGTGTTGTCATAAAATGGTGCCTAGATATCTCCAGGTGTTTGAACCAACACCCTTGCTTTTGGGTGTTGAGGTGCTGAAGACACTTTGCAATCTTAGCTTCATTCACTGCCACATTGCAGACGCTTCCTTGGGAACGCAGCATGAGCCGATGTCTCGCCTGGAAGTTTCCTCTTTCCAAGGAAGTGTGCCCCACCTTTCCCTAGAGATTTGAGTCAAGTGAGCTGAGGCAGAAATTTTGGGTGATGTACCTTGCTTGACAAGTCTCAGCTCCAAGACTGGCCTCCAGAACTGTGAGATAATATATTTCTGTTGTTTAAGCCCCTCAGTCCCTGATACTTTGTTACAGCAGCCCTAGGAAATTAACACAGCCCGAGAGGAGAGGGAGACAGTGAGGATGGCCCTGAGAATAAATGTAACCCAAACTCAACTGACCCTCTGCACACAGTACCTTCTGTGGTGGCCACATCTGTGCCTCTGGTGACCGGGGAGAGTTCAGGGTGGCTCATTTCAAACCTCCCCTCACTAGAGCAAGTCAAAGGACATGCCTGATTAAGATTAGGATTTTCTTTGCTTAGAAAGACCAGCTTGGAATTTTACTAGCTCATCTGGAAGTATATGCCATACAATATGTTTGCCGGCATCCATGTACACATGGAAAGCATCATTATATGGATCTGTTTATTTTTAGTTACAAGTTAAATATCAGATACAGATCTAGGCCGATGGTTATACCGAATTCATCACAATAGCTAACACTTACGGATCACTCGCCTGGTAGCTTTTCATGTATTATCTCATTCAAACCCTCCTAATAATTCTAAGAGGGGACACAATTATTATCTCTTCTTACATGTGGGAATACTAAGTCCTAGGGATGTCAGGCGCGTGTCCTTTTGGGCAGCTCTCCCTTGGTGGAGCAAGATGGTTATCAGCAACACTAGACTTTCCATCCTTAAAACTCTAAGCCCAGTAGACAGAGACCTTCTTTTTTTTTTTTAATTGAAGTATAGTTGATTTACAATGTTTCAGGTGTACAGCAGATTGATTCAGGTATACATATATAATATATATAAATTCTTTTTCAGATTCTTTTCCATTATAGGTTATTATAAGACACTGAATATATCTGTGCTATATAGACAGAGATCTTCTTTTTCCAGTATTTCTGGCAAAAGTCCCACAATAGCCTCTGATTGGATAGGATTTGGACACATGCTCATTGTTGAACCAATCACTGTAGCTGGGGGATGGAATATGCTAATTAGCTGTCTCTTGGGTAATTGAAGAATGGGTTGTTTCCCAGGGAGTATCAGGGTGCTGTATCCAGAGGAAGAAATGGACGTTGTCTACTCTGGCCTGATAATGTGTTCTACAGAAAAACCTGCTGTAGTGTTTCTCAGAAAGCACTCACTCATCCTGTCTCACTAAACCCAGATCTATGCATTTCAGATTAACCAGGAAATTGTTTCAATGTAGACCTGACTTTATAGGAACTCTCCCCGACTCCTTGTCTCCTCCAGTTTCCATGGTTTGAAGTCAGAAGCACCAATCTATTTCTCATGCTTTAAATAACCAACCCTTGAAATTAAAGCCTGAGAATTTGCAGCTGGAACCTTAAAACGTCTTTCCTTAAAAACTGGAATGTGGGGATAGTCAGGGCTGGATTTGGCACAAGACCTTGTATCAGCTACCTACTGCCATGATAGTGCTGCATAACAAATAATCACTACCACCAGTGGCTTACAACAATAACGTTCATTTTTGCTTATGAGTCTATGGGTTAGCTGCAAATGTCTGCCAATTGGTGCTTACTCAGATGCTTGTGGTCACCTTCAGTCAACAGGTGGTTTTCCTGATCTTGGCTGGTCTTTCTTATGTATCTATGGCTTTGGCTGGGACAACTGGGCTGGCTCAGCTCTGAGTCTCATGCTCCAGCAAGCTAGCCCCGGCTTCACACGGAGAAGACAGAGGGACAGGATAGCAGAAATGTACAAGGTGTTTAGTCATCCCATTGGCCAAAGCATGTCACAGAGGCCAAGTTCAGTGTCAGTGTGGGAAAGGGTTACCCAAGGGTATGGGTATCAGGTGGTGGGCAATGTTTGGACCACTACCAGGAAGTGACAGGGTCAGGATTTGATCCTGTGGCAATGCCTGGGAGCTGAGCCAGCCCACGCACCCAGCTTCCTCTCCAGGTGTTTTCTACCCCAGATATTTGCTCTCTCCTCAGTTCCTGGTCACACTTTGGGTCCAGATCTCTCTAAATATAATAGAATACAAGAAATAGAAATATAATACAAGAGTGCCCTCCTCTGTGAACCCAAGAGAGAGAAGTGGAGAGATTAGTCTAGAAAAATCAGTTTGGGAAAAGCCCAGCAAATGTTCCTTTTAAGCTGACTCTTCACTCAGCTCCCTAAATCTCCCCTCTCACCAGGAGCCCCGTTGTCCTCCTCCCTGGCCACTGGGAGCCTCCACCCAGGGAAAAACAGGAGGTCAGGGAGCGGGCGACAGGCCAGCAAGATCAGCGAGAAACAGCTCTTTTTTTTTTTCTGCCGGCGACGGGTCCACACCCAGGGTGCATAAATCCTTTCTTTTATTTTTATTATTATTACAGCTCAGGGTCTAGCATGGGCCATAAATGGATTTAAGAGGCTGCAAGAGTATAGAATTTAATACAGTTGGCACCATTAAATAGTGGCATAGCAAACCCACTTGGAGAAGTGCGAACCCTCCCTCACCACCACCCGCCCCCTTCCCCATCGCCTCTCATCTCCCTTCTGATCCCGAAAATCCTTCTGGCAAAGGTTTTCCCCCCCCCCCGTCAGAGGGGGAAGGGAAGAGGGGAATGGGGCAGACACAAGGACAGAGGCAAGCGGGGAGAGTGTCTGCAGCCCCAGTGGAGAGGGCATTGGGCAAATGGCCAATTAGGGACATTGGGGAGATGGGACAGAGCTTTCTAGATAAGCATGGTTTTTTATCAGCCTATAAAAATACCACTTTCACTTATCTGCTGGCTCCTTGTCCAGGCTCCTGGGAACAGATGGAAGGGGGCACAAAAGAAAGGCCCAGAGGACATGGGAGGGACAGTCCAGGGTAGGGGGCATTTGGGGCAGGGAGAGAGGAAGCGGCTCCGAAAGCCAAAAATATGCTGCAGGGACGTTTTCTTCCCTCCAAACTTACCAGTATTCAGACTTCTATTCTTATTTCATTGCATGGAGCAGGGAGAGTCCTACAGTCTTGTGCGTCCTGTGCATTTTATTGATTCCGTATATATGCTTTGTCTGTGTCTCCACATCGTTGGGTCTGAGTCCATCTGTTACAATACCTTCATATATTCTAGTCAACTGATATTTATCTAGCGCCATGTAGAAGGGACAGATGCGGTGTTGAATAAGACAGTCACGATCTCTGTCCTAGGCAGTTTAGAGCCTATGGTGGAGGCAGATAATAAACAAGCACATAACAAAGATGATAGAAGGAGGCGGCCATGAGGAGAGCTGGGAGCAGCGGCAGTGGCACATGCAAAGGTCCTGGGGTGGGAACAAGGGTTGGTGCAAATGCGGAACAGAGAAGGAAGTGGATGGAATGTGGAGGCACAAAGGGGGCGGGAGATGACGTGGAAGGGGCAGGGAGGGGACAGCTCATGCAAGGCCTTAAAGATACAGAAAGGAGTTGGTTGGTGTTTTTATTTTTGGTTGTGCCGTGCAGCTTGTGGGATCTTATCAATAGTTCCCCGACCAGGGATCGAACCCGGGCCTTTGGCAGTGAGAGCATGGAGTCCTAACCACTGGACCACCAGGGAATTCCTAAAGAACCATTGACTTTTTTTTTTTTTTTTTTGGCCGTGGCACAGCTTGCAGGATCTTTGTTCCCTGACCAGGGATTGAACCCACACCCCCTGCAGTGGAATTGCGGAGTCTTAAACCACTGGACCGCCAGGGAAGTCCAGGAGTTGGGATTTTATCGTAAGCTCTTTGAGCTGCCCTTTGGAGGGTTGTAAGCAGGAATGAGATATGGTCTGATGACTCACTTTTGCTTATGGGCGGGTCGCTCAGGCATCCTTGGGCCAGTAGGTGGAAGGGTGGTGATGGCAGTGGTGGGTGGCGTGTCCAGTGATCTTGCAGTGTGGTCTGCATGAGGGGCAGAAGATGGGGGCCCCAGCCCTAGCTCTGCTCCAGAATCCTTGGGAATTGTGTCTGTTTCCTTCCCGGTCTTTAGACCTGTGAACTGTGCCTCTAGACCTCAGTTTCCCCAGATGTAAAATCACAGAGTTGGACTAGTTATTGCTGAGGGCTCCGTTGGGCCCCACTCCCTAGATGAGTCTATGTCAGAGCCCCGGGACCCCTGTGGGGGGTTGACAGGCAGCTAGGGAAGAGGCGGGTTGCAGGGCTGAGGGCAGAGCTGGAGAGAGGCTTCTCCCTCGCCTGCTGCAAAAACCCATGTGTCCTTCCTCCTCCTGAACTGGAGCTTTCCTGCCTGGGTGGGGGAGTTAAATCAAGGGGTTCTCTCCAGAGGAACCCCCCCCGTGCCTTGGTAACGATCCCTGATCGTGCCCACCCAATAACTGCCAGGCTGGGCAGGCAGCCCGACTCTAATGGCACCGTGTGCAGGCTGCAGGAGAGGAGAAGTGAGTGTCCAGGGTAGGGGTGGACACAGTGACTGAGTGTGAACCATGGATGAATGGATGTGAATATGACTGTGTGTGATCGTGTGTGTGTGTGTGTGTGTGTGTGCGACTCAGGGTGAAGGATTGTAATTGTGTGTGTGGCTTTCTGTGCGTGACTGTGGGCCAGTGTGACCGCTTGTGATTGTGACTGGGTTAACGTTCACATATGTGCAGGTGTGAGCCTGCGGTGTGTGTGACCATGGTTGTGTGTCTGTGTGTGTCTGACTCTGTGAATGTGGGCCGGTCTTTGTGTGACGACGAGCCTGAGAGTGTGTGTGTGACTGAACAGGTGTGTATTTGCCTGTGGGAGCTTGTGTGAGACCGAGTACGGGAGGGTGTCTGTGTATTTGTGTGACAGAATCAGTGTGTGTGTGTGTGTGTGTGTGTGTGTAGCAGAACTGCTGCCCCTGTACAGGCAGTGGGTGGCCGTGCATGGCTGTGTGTGCTCCAAGTGACTCCCAAGTGGCTGAGTCTGGGGTATCTTGTTGCTTGATCCCTTGGGGACAGAGGGCCGGGACAGTGGCATCAGCGAGGGGCCAGGACACGGCGCTCAGGCAAGCCAGCTCCCTCCCAGCACCGTGGGGCAGAAGGGGCTGGAAACCTCACTGCTTTCCGTGCAGGGGTGATGGAAGCACGGGCTCAGTAACCCAGATGAGCGCTGTGCCCCAACCTGGACCCCAGAAGGACTGGCTGCAAGTGGCTGTGGCCCTGGATGGATAGGGCTCCAGGAGCAGATCCACCCAGGAGCAGATCCACCCTGGAGCGAGCCCATCAGGCCCATGGCCTTGGGGGACAAGGTAAAGGCCACTTGGACGGGGAGGCGGGTCAGGCACTTGCTGCAGGGGCAGCCAAACTGCAGCACGTGATCCCTTGGAACCAACTTCTAAGAAGGAAACATGGTTAGGACGTAGCGTCACCTCCTCTTCCTTCTGGGACTGGGGAGAGCCCTGGAGGTGTGTGCAGGGCGCATGTGCACACTTGGGTGTGGGCGAATGCTCTGGGCCAGGGGCTGGGGCGTGCTTGTGTATCAGCTGCCCCCACTCCTGAACTCCTGCCTGCAGAGGAAGTAACTGCCCTGCCTACTGTCCAGGTGTGTGGCCAGCACATTTATCGCACTTGACATTTTCAACCTGCCAGGAGTGTGGGCCCTAAGCCCCCGGGTGGCGGGCTTGAGAGGGGACTTCATTTACAACACTGACCCTTCTACTCCCAGGCATCTACCAGCCAGTCCCCAGGAAGTGACTGTGGAATTTGTTTCCAAATATAGACTCTGGTGGCCCGGGCTGCCTGTACACGGCCCCTTTGGCCTCCTGGCTGAACGGCTGGGCTGTGACTGCCTTTCAGGAGACGCAGGCGCTCAGACCTCCGCTTGGCGCTGTTGGTAAAAATAATAATCATACAAGTGGCCCATAAAAAAGGAGGGTAGCTGAACACTGGGTTATGAGCCCAGGACACCAGTTGCCCCGCGATGATCTTTGGGTGATGGCGACCCTGCAGGCTATACACAGACACAAGGCATTCCACAAGGACACACGGACCCACACCAGCCTGTACCACACACACTCGGGGCCCCGACACCGTGGACTCATGAGTGTTTTCCCATAAGGAGACGCACAGAAAAAACATATATGTATTTTCAGTGCTCTGTCTCAAGGAGGGACACACAACAACACACACACGAACACAACAGCAGAGAGACACACAAAGTTCCTCCTCAAATGACACACAGTCATCAGAGAGACTTAAGGATAACGTCATCTCCTTAAGGAGGAGACACACAGCCCACCTCTCCAGGTGGCTAGTAGAATCTCCGGCTTTGTTACAAGATGGGAACTGGGGAAGAGGTTGGGGAGTGAGCTAGAGCCAGCCCTTGCCTGTAGTCAGATTCAGGTGTTGTGGAGTCAGGCACCCACTCCTGGGTCCTGGGCACTCCCTAGGATGTACCAGGAGCCAGTCCTCCTTGGGGCAGCTGTTGTTGGAGAAGGACTGGCATGGGAGAGGTCGGTGATAAAACCCCAAGAACCCAGCTGGTGTCTGTCCCCCAGGGTCCTGGAAGTGGGAGGTGCGCAGGTGGTGCCGGAGATCCTGGAGATGGGGCAGCCCAACGGAGCGCGCATTTTGCATGGAGGAGGGAAGCATTGGTCCCTGAAGGCCATGGGGTCCGGCAGGTCCCGGGAGGAAGCTGGAGTGAGGAGCACTTGCGCCTCCCTTTGGGGCGCTGTCCTGGGGTTTGGATCTCAGAGTTCCTCACTTTCTAAAGGAGTCCCTCCCTTCCTAACTTGGATTTGCGGCAGCCGGTGCTGCGCCAGGAGCCGGTGTGGCAGAGGTGTGCTCCTGGGCAAAGGGGTGGCAGGAAGAAGCGTCTAGAAGCGGGAAGGCGAGGCAGGCGAGGCAGGCGCGGCTGGGGAGGCTGCAGGACTGGTGGCAGGCGCAGACTCCTTCGGATCCCAGGTCCGGAGCCCCTAAGAGGTCTGGGACTTCCCTGAGACCCACGCCACTGGCGCACTCTCTCCACCCCGAGCATGGAGTGTCTGGGAACTGCAGGCTGGCTCCGCTCCACGCCTTCAGCAGGCTGAGCCTACAGGCCCCGCACACTCCCAAGCGGCTAGGGTCCCCTTTCAGGCTCCTCCTGAAGGCGCAAAGCCTAGGGATGGGCACAGAGCTGGGTGAATTTCCAGCAGAGGCTGTGTGACTCTGCCCACCCTCTCTGAGCTTAATTATTTGTTTCAAGCAAAGGAGCCAGGCACATCTCCTCTCGCCCTCTATCCTACCCACCCTATTTCTCTCCCTCCAGGGGACAGCGTGTACTGGCTTGAAGCTGTGATAAATCCGGGCCAGGGTTTGGGAACAGAACACTGAGGTTTGGAGAGGAGGACTCAGCATCTCCCCATCTTCTGTCCCATCCTGCAAAGTGCTGTGGATCTGGGGCTTTGTGTCCACAGGCCCTCTTTTGGGTCCCTCTGCCTCCTCGGTGAGAGTGGGGAGAGGAGATGGGGACATGAAAAGAGATCTAAGCCTTTATCCCACGACTGAAGGAACAACTGACCTCAGCTTCAGACTGTGCTTTTAGGTGCTTACAAAGTGCCCTTCGCACCCCCCCCCACCCCGCAATCCAAGAGACCTCTTCCCATTCCTTCCCTTTCCCCGGCCTTGTCTTGTAAAAGAGGAGCTCCTGGCTTCTGCAGTCAGAGCGCCTGGGTTCCGGTCCCACCAGCATGTGACTGGCCGGGAGCCACCTTCTCATGGAGCTATTTACAACTAGCTGAGCCGAGTGAAACCATGTTACAAGAGCTCCTGGCCTGCCATAAATGTTAGCTCTGATGGCACCTCGAAAGCTAGTGGGCATTTGAGCCTCTCTCCTTGTGGCTGTGTGGACACAAGCAGGACTCTTCTGCAAATACGAATGCAAAATGCTGGGGAGGAAAGAAATGGGAGCTTGAGTGTGCTAAGGGAACCCCTGCAGGTTGTCTTCCAGACTCAGACGGAAAAAGCGGGTAGCAACACTGCAAGGCCAGCCCAGAGTTTTTGCAGACATTGGATGCCCCACTGGAAGTAGAGGGAGAGAAGTTTTGTCCTTCCTGACCAGCTGGGAGATGAATGAGGTCCACAGCAGAGAGTGAAACGAGGGGGAGATGGACCCACAACAGGAATTGCTCTTTTGGCTCCCTCCATTCCGCCAAACCCGGCCGTCCAAGCTGGTCAGCAACCTGTTTCTTTCTGAGAGCTTACTGCCTCCAAAATGGGAACAGAAAAGTTGTCCTGTATTGTCCAGTGGCCACCCCGCAGAGGGGCATTTCCCCGTGCAGGTTCAAGAAGAAAGCAATGCAACCCCCAAGTATTATTTAATGCTCTTTATAGTACGCCCACAATCCAACATTTTTCTCTCTTAAAGGAAAAGGAGTATAATTTATTTTTTCTCTCAATAAGATCTGGCAGACATTAATGCCATGAGTTTTAGCTCCTGACTTTTCTCCTCCCACTTTGGAGACTTTTTCCAGGCAGGAGAAAGGGTTGCCTGGACGGACACGGGGAGCCTCAGGTGCCGATGGGGGTGGGCAGTATGCGTGAAGAGACCCCCTGGGATTCCTCAAGTCCCAGGTCCCTAGCTGAGATGTGCCCGATGCGGGCTTGGATGAAAGTATCCCACCCGCTGCGTAAGCGCACGTCTCCGAGGTCATCATTCGCCATTCAAAGTGGGGGCTTTTGCTGGAGACCCGAACTTACCCAGCAGAAGTTCTACTAAATCTCGATTTTCTCCCCCAGTTTAAAAAAAAGAGGGGAGTTTTTCAATCCCTGCCGTGTTGAACCCACTGAAGAGGCTCCGGGAAGCCAAGAGCGAAGGACGGAAGCGCCTTGCAGGCCTCAGGGCCCACGGCAAAAGTGCGCGGCGATTGTCCTCCGGGCGCCCGGTGGTTGAGAGAGGTCGAGGGGACTCCAGGGTTGCCATGGCGACCAGGAAACCCAGGGCCCTTGTGGAAACAATTGCCGGGAACTTTCCCACCCTGAACCTCTGTCAGTTGCACCCCACGGCCAGCCTCTGTTGGTTTCACCCCAGTGTTTTCCGGGTGTGATTGCGGCTGTGTCGGAGGAGCAAGGTGTTTGGGGTCCCCGCTTCCGGACCCTTCTGTCGCTGTTGAGGCTGCCCCCAAAGGCCAGAAACCCAGTACAAGGAGCCCAGAGGAGACCCGCTGGGGCGCTCTCGGCCCGAGCTGAAAGAGAAGAAAAATTAGAGGTCTCGACCAAGCAATCGTTTTGGTGACGGATCCTTCCAGTTTGGGGTTTGGCCGCCCTCGTCATCCACGCCCCCACCCATCTCCCTTCACCTCCTCAAGGTCATTACTAGAGTTTTCACTCGCAGCTCCAGGCGGGGTGGCCTCCTCCATCCTCCACCCCTGCACCGGTGCAGAACTCCTTTCCGGCAAGTTTCTCCCAGAAAGAAAAGAGGAAGGAATGTGAGGTTTAGCCCTGCAGATGAATCTGCCTATTCCCGCGTCTATAAAACAGCCTCTAAGTTTCTCTTAAAACAGGCCCAAAGCCTGATCAGACCTTAGGGTTTTCCAAAATCACTGGCCTGGCTCACTCTGGCCACAGGGTGAATGTTCCCTACCTAAATCACTGGGTTGATTGGGAGATAGCAAGCTGAGCTTTCTTAAAGGAGGTAAATCTTCTCACAACTGCCATCTCCTGTGTTTTCTTTGCTGTTATGTGTTCTGCCTCTCCGCAGGTAGACGGACAGAAACCATGTCCCTTCCCCCTTAAATAAAACGCTTTATGAAACATCGGATCGAATTGTCTCCGGTGGGGATGCCACGCTCCGTGAGATCCGGGCTGGCTGGAAAGAGGCCCGCGGGCAGCCAGAACTGGAAGAGTCAGAGTTTCGTCTCCGTTTTGAATTCTGCCCTTGGAGCAAGCTTAACACGTGTGGATTTAATTTCCCTTTCTTTCTTGCTTTCTTCCCCCCAGCCCGCCGCCCCACCTTGTGAGGAAACAAGAAAAATAGTCTGCCGTGTCGACAGCGCGACACCGTTCCCTTTGCCAAAGAAAATTTGTCTTTCCAGAGCCCCGGAGAGCTGCAGGCTCCCAAGTTTCCATCGCACCCTCCAGTTGAGGGAGGGAGTATCCACACAGCCACCTCCGCCCCCCATCCCGCCTGCATCCCAGACCTGGAGGTATTAGCCTAAATCTCTATCTTTCCAGGGTCAGAGCCCTGGAATGTAGTCTCTTCCCCACCCCCCACTCCTTTCGGGGCTGTGGGGACATTGTGACCCTGCAGACATGGTGACTAAATGAGGAGGCCTTTCTACGGGTTCTAGGCTGCGGGTACAACTGGAGTTCTCAGGCTCAGAGCAGCCTACGCAATGGGGGGGTGTGCTCCAGGTTTTCTCAGCTCAAGACCCTCACCCTTCTCTTCCACTGGGGACTTGCCAAAGTGGAGGGAAGCAAGAACAGGGACTCCTCTGCATCCAGGTGTGGTACTGCCTTCTCTGTTCTTCTGCAGATCTCCAGCGCTGATATTCTTCCAGGCTGAGCCTCTCGAATGAAGTTCCCGTAGCCATTTATTTCATTAACCTGACTGGGGTGGTGGTGGCCGTGGGGAAATCTCGTCCACCAAACTTGGGGGAGTGGAGAAGAGTATTTCCAAAGCACAGGGAACAACATCAACATGTCTAATCAGTAAAGTAAGTAACAAAACTAATTCTTGGTGGAAATATTGGAGAATATTGGATATTGAAATAATAATAACCGCCAGTATTCCCGGATACTTCTGGTCAAAAGGGAGGAAACCAGGAACCGAATAAAACATTGGGAAGGAGGATACTGCAGTCCTGGAAAAAAATACAACAGAGCCATAATTAACCAGGCAGCAGGGAAAGTGACCGCCTGAGAAACGAGGGAATTTCCCACCCTCAGTCTGACCCTCTCTTCTGCAAAACGAGTTGGTCAAAGTTTGCTTTCGCCATCATTTCTACTGTTGTTATAATTCTTATTAATTTTCCCAGTCCTATCTGCACTTCTACCTATTTTTCTGCCTTCGATAGAGATCCGAGTCAGGCGGGGACACATCGCGGAGAGAAACGGAAATGGGGTGAATTCTTAAGCGAGTTCTCTTTTGGGAGGAAAGAAATACGGTGGTTTGGAAGGCGACTTTCTTAAAAGCAGAAGGCAAGAGTGAAGGAAAAAGATCAACAGCGGTCGCCCTTGCTTTTATTGTTTTCGATTTTTAACATAGGAACCTCTGCTTCCCTATCCATTGCAATATTAAAATCAAGGCAGGAATTTTGCAAAATGAGGAAAATACATTTCGGGAGAAAACCGAGCGTGGGTGGGGGTGGGGATGGGGATGGGGGTAGGGATGGGGGTGGCAGTTCGGGGAAAGCATCGGTCCTCCGAAAGAAGGAAGGGAGGTTGCAGATCGAAGCCTCTCTTTCAAGTTAACTGTCCAATGACTGGGGAAAGAATGGAGATTCTCAAACCTAGTTGCGGTCTTCAGTTTATTCTACCAGTGGTGCGGCCTCCGGACCCTCTGGGACAGCGGGTCCGGAAGCTGAGCATACGGAATCCTTTGTGAGTCGGTCCGGGTCGTTGCGGGGCTCGCGCCAGGGATGCGAGAGAAAGGAGCCAAACGGAAAAGAGCTCGCCCCGCTCGGAGTTTCGCTTTCCCCTTCCAGTCTCGGCGGGGCCCAGGCCTCCGTTTCCGGCCCACCTCGGCCCAGAGGTCAAATAGAAACCCATCTCCAGGTTCTGGGTGAAGGATTTGGGGTTGCGCTCTTGGGCATCTGGGAACAAACGCTGCACCCAAAGGGCCTCGGAGTGGGTAAAAGATAATTATTAATAATTTGGGAAATGAAAGCGAATCTCGGGAAAGTCACTGCGGCCTGGCCGAGAGGAGAGACAGGGGTTCTGCTTGCTGGAAGCAGCAGAGTCTGCGGCCGGACTGGCCCGGGCGCCCGCGTCCGGCGCTGGAAACCACTGCCAGGTCTCCCCGCGGGCCCGACCTTACCTCCTGAGGCTGCTCGGTCGACTGCGTTCCTGCACTTTCTGTTGCTGCTCCAGCCCCAGACCGACGGGGCCTGGAGCCAAGCCGTGCTTCGGAAAGCCCGGGGGGGTGGGGTGGGGTGGGGCTGGGGGCACGCGCGCAACCCAGGCTCGAACCCCGAAGCCGCGGGCAAGTCCAGAGTCCGATGTCCGGCTCCTTCGGGGCCCCTAGGAGGGGAACTTACCCTTTCCAGAAGGCCGGGCGCTCGCTCGCTCGCTCGCTCCGTGCTGGGTAGGCCTAGCTCTCCTTTCAGCGCCGCCCGGGGCGTCTATGCGGTACGTTTCGCAACTGAACCTAGTGGGTTTCCAGCTGCGCGCAAAAGCTTGTGCGCATCCGCCACGCGGCTGCTTAGAAGTTATGCCCCCTGACGAGACTAATATTAATAATAATAATCGTCATTACAAAACAAAGTGGAGCGCCTCGTCCCTCTGCAGGACCCGGCACTACAATTTTTCTCTGCACAAGTCACCCTCCCGCATCCCGCCCCCGCCGGGCCACGCTGGGACCAGTTGCATCCCCCGACCTAGCTAAAGGAGGATTCGCAGAATGGACTTTTTCTCAGCGAGAAACGATGCGGGCGACTCTGTCTTCCTCCAAACGTCTCTGTCTCTTTTCCCCTCCGCGATTAACCCAGTAATTACTTCTATGCACGCCTGCAAGCGGGCAGTGAGTTATCGCGTCCCAAACTTAATCAGCTAGAGAAGGCGCCTCAATAGTCATATGCTGAGAGCTCCTCCTGGGAAAAAATTGTTTTAAAATAATGAGAAGACTCTTGCCTCCTGAGAGAGACCTCGATTCCAAACCCCCCCCCCGCCCCCGCCAACTCGGTTTTTTTCCAATCTATGGACTGATGTGGGCTCCCACCTCCCTTCGCCAAAAGACCCCCTCCCCCTCCCTAAGAAAATCGATCTTGGCTTTATTTGTGGCTGATGTCCGCCACCCCCATTTCCCCAGAGAGCGCTGGATTTGTTTATTTCTTTATTTATTCCCGTGGCCCAGGCGTCTGAGACTTGTGGCTGCGCAGACCCGGGCGGGAGTGATAGGCGAAGACGGAGAGGACTCAACCTCCCGCCGCTGCCCCCCAGTCGAGCGTGACAGCGCGCGGGCCTGTTGCGTGACTCGTGACGTCTCCAAGTCCTATAGGTGCAGCGGCTGGTGAGATAGTCGGTATCGCCTGATTGCCTCTTTATTTTATTGGGGTATGCCTGGTAATAAACAGTAATATTTAATTTGTCGAAGACCACGAACCAACTTCGAGCTGGGAGGTACACACTACTCTTGAAAGACGCTGGAAGAAGGCTTGGCCTACAAGGGGTCTCTTTTGGGGGGTCCTTTCCAAACTCTTCATCTGAACCCCTCCCAGCGAGCCGTTACTCTCTCGGCATCTGCGCTGGAAAGAAGAGGTGGGAGTTTTGGAGGTGAGTGTCGCCCTGGAGAGCTCTGGGGTTGGGGGTAGAGGATTCTCTTAGCACTGGCCTGCCCACGGCCCCTTGGCTTCCCTCCCCACCTCGGCCCTGCTGAATCCACTCCACTCCCAGCCTTGCTCCTTTTTTTTCCACCGTGGAAATAAGAATGCACTCTCTTGCTCACAAGAGTGTCACCTGGCAAGAATAGATTCGCCCTTGAGATTTCAAAATCCCAATTTAACTTGGTGACCCGCAGAATCTGCACTTCACAAACTAAGTGAATCTGGGCCAATTACTTGGGGGAGTACGGATTCTCCCTCTCGGGAGGGGCCTGCAGATTATTTATGGGAATTTATTTTATCCGCAAATCTCTGAGAATTTAAAGGGATTGGAGAGCTCTTTCTGGATTTCCCCTTCCTTTTTGCCAGAGATGCAGGCTCTTCCTGAAGCCATGTCTGTTTTCCGTCGTTGGCCGGGGGTCGCCCCCTGAGCGAGCCCAAAGTCCTCTGAGCTGACATTTTGGAAGAGTGAGGGTGTTTTCACAAATAAATAAACTGTCTCAGCAAAAGGCTGTTTGAAAGCAAACCTGGAAGGTGGAGTGAGAACTCTAGAGAATGCTTGGGTTGGTTTTCTCTCTAGTTGCCCCACTTTTAGGGTTGGACAATCCACTTTGGAATTTTGCAGCGATGCTTCAGGCCTGCCCTGGGATTTTAGTTCCCGGGGCCATAGAGGATGGCACTGAGGCGGCCTCAGATCTCCCTGGCGCTTCTCCTCCCTCCATCCCTCTCCCCAGACCTTGGCCTGCAGGCCTGAATCTCTAGACAGAGGCTGAGAAAAGAACAGGGTGACAGAGACATGGGTGAGAAACAAAAACGGGGACCCTGACGTTTGTTCCAAGCACTAATTCTTGACTTTCCAAGCTGGGTCTGCTCAGGCTAAGACCTACTGACTGTGTTTACGCTTCTATTGACCTCTTCAACTCGACCCTCAAAATAATACATTTCAGATAGGGGGAGGGCAGGGAGAGGAGCCGAGTGGAGATGAAAACCCCAGCCAGCCCCCAGTGACTGTTTGATTATTTTAATAAAACTGGGCACTGCCTTGTGTACACCTCCATCACGGGAGGTCTGGTGGCCCTGAGGGGGTGGGAGCGCAGGGCGGTTTCTGGGCATCTTTGATCTCGGCCCCTATCCCCACGCACCTTCACCCTGCCTTCACCCCGGAGTCTCTCGGAGTCGGGGTGATGAGTGGGGATGGGGGGAGATATCAGGGCGGCTAGCGGCGGCAGGCTGGGCCAGGCGGGGTCAGGCAGTTCTCCGTCTTGAGGTCAGCGGTGGAGAGAGAACGCGGGCAAGGCTGCAGAGGAGGCTCCCAGCGTGTGTGTGCACGCCTCGTGCGTTCGTACTCCGTTCTCCGCACAGCCGCGTCACCGAGAGTACTTCCCGGGCAGAAGCCGAGCGGGTTTGCGATGATTTGTGCAGGATTTTTTGCAGCCACCGAGCCGCGCTCAGAGAAGCAGAGATGGATGGAGGTTGGAGAGCGGGTGGAGAGGAGGGGGTGATCTCGAGGTCTGGGTTTGAGAGTCTTGTTGTGATTTGAGTGTTCGGGAAATCTAATGGAAAAGGTGGTTGGGGGAGGGAGTGGGAAGGGAGAGGGAGGAGGGAGGAAGGGAGGAAGGGAGGGAGAGAGAGAGAGACAGACAGAGGCAGGCGGCGTGCAGTGGGAGCTAGTTGGATAGGCAATTTCAGTACTTTGTAAGCATCAAGGCAGCCCAACGTCACCGAGCTCAGCTGAGTCGGCTTGTATTTCTGAGAGAGAGACAGAGAGAGAGAGACAGAGAGAGAGAGAGACAGAGAGAGAGAGACAGAGAAAGAGACAGAGAGACAGAGAGAGAGAGGGAGAGAGACCAACTCTTACCTCGGATTCCGGAACTTTAACCCTGAAAGCTGCGCTCAGAAAGGACGTCTACCATTCGCAGGCTCCCTCTTGTCTCCCAATTTTCCCTCCCTGTGGGTACAAGGGAGAAGGAGGGCACTGAGATTATATTATTGGAGGTGCTCCCGGAGGCTGCTGTTTTGCTTTCTTCGGAGCCCTTCTGGCGCCTGACAACTTGGAAGTCTTTAGGGAGCGCGAGCGCAAGCGGGGGAGGTGTGTGAGTTGAATTGTGGGCAGTCACTGCCGAGGCTCCCGCGGTGGGTCCTCCTTTGTAGGCAGCGGTAGCCGCTGGTCTGGGGAAGCAGTCCCCCCCATAGACCCCGGAGCCACCATGCCCGCGCCCCCGCCTCGCCGCCGGCTTCCCTGCTAGGAGCCAGAAGGGATGCAGTGAATGCACCGGCTTCACCGAGCGAGGTAACAGTTCCGCAGATGGCCCGGGAGGCTGGGGAGGGAGCCCGCCGGCCGAGCCGGCTCAGGGAGGCGCGGAACGCGGCACTCGAAGCCTGGCCTCGGATTTTGCAGGGCCCGGCTCGCGGAGATTTTACGCGGCCCGGAGCTGCCCGGCGCGTGGAGCCGAGGAGGCGGCCGGGGCTGGGGGAGAGGCGTTGAGGTTTGCAGCACGCGCGGCCCGGTTCTGTCAAGCCGCATCTCGTTCGGCCCCGCCAGCCCCGAGCTCCCCGGGACCCCGGCCAGGGCTCGCGGTGGGACTGTCCCCGCGGCCGGCGGTGAAATGGGAGCGCACGTGGGGCACGCCAGCCCCACTTTCTTTTGTTATGAGCAGGCTTCGGGGCTCCCATCACCGCCTACCCCAAACCCCAAGGGCGTGGTGAAAGAGGCGGCTTGGGCGGGAGTCGGGCCTCAGAAGCTGATCTTCTCCTCGGCACCATTTCTGGGTCTCCTGCCACTGCAGACCCGGGGTGGGATCCAGCCTTTTGCCCAAGCGGCTGCTAAGATTTGGGGGAGGGGGGAGGCATTTCTTGCGCCTCCTTCCCAGTCTTCCCGGGTTTTGAGGGAGGAAATCCCTACTTGGGAACGTAGAGGATGTTGGAAGGAGATCAGAGCAGGAGGCAGGCTCCTCCGGGCTTGAACCGTTCTGCAGCTGTTATTTTGCGTGTTCCAACCTCACATGCTTGTAACCCCGGGCCATTTTGCAAGTTGTGTCGGACCTCAGTGGCCGGTTCAACGCCGGAAGCCCAGGATTTATCCGGGCACCACTTTGGCGTCGCCGACCCCGAGCTTGGGCCTGCAGTTCCAGCGAGCCAGACCCGACGGAAGCTCGGAGAAGCTCCCCTCGGCCAGGCCGCTCGACAAAATGCCCGTCTCGGGCTGGAGAGCCGAGAAAACGAGGAGAACGCGCCCCCAGCGCTGGCCTCCGGCACCCAGCCGCGCACCGCCCTCCGAACCGCTGCGCCGCCGCTTTCCTGCCCTGTTTGGCTCCTTTTTATTTTTCATGTTGCTTACAGTTGGGGGAAAGGGGAGGACTCAATGTTAAAGGACTTTTAATTTCAAGGCCTGTGACCGATAGAAGATGAACGTGAATTCTCAAGACCTGGTTTCTCGATCAGCAGATCTTTCCTGTGTTTTTGGTTTTTGCGAGAGGCGGGTTATTTCAGGCATTTTGCCTGCTGCAGAAAAATATTCCTCTTGTGAGTTTTCATAAACAGGGCTCTGCTGGCCTCTTGTAATTTGACGAAGAAAAAAAAAAATCTCAGGAGGGCACCAGGTTTGTGTTTTGTTTTGTTTTTGGTTCGTACCCAATGGCTTCCAAAAATACCCAGGCCTTATCTTTATTGGCTCTTCCAGAAGTCCAGACAAATTTGACGGGCAGCTCGCTTATCGCGGGGGAGCCTGCGAAGGGGAGATGCGGGCCTCGCCTCCTCCCGCTGTGACGCGGGTCTTTCGCAAGAGGTTGTGCGTGGTCTTAAAGTAATAGTAATGATAATCATAACGGGACCTTCTGCAGCCTCCTTCAGCTGGGGACGGAGGTGCTGGTAGCTGGAAACTGCGGCTGGCAGCCTACTCACTGTTCCCTCCTGTCACCAGAACTGTGCTTCCAACCTTCTCTTTTTCTTCCTCTGCGCCCACCCCGTCCCCCGCCATCTGTCTTTCTCTTTCCTTCCCGTCCTCAGAGCAGGACCCCGAGCGGTCACAGGGCCCCGGGCTCACCATGGCCGACGCAGACGAGGGCTTTGGCCTGGCTCACACACCCCTGGAACCAGACTCCAAGGATCTACCCTGTGACTCAAAACCCGAGAGCGCGCTAGGGGCCCCCAGCAAGTCCCCGTCGTCCCCGCAGGCCGCCTTCACCCAGCAGGTAAGAAGGGCCTTGGGGACCTTTGCAGAAACCAAAGCCCCTCTTTCGAGTGTTTGGGCAAGGGGGGCGGGCAGTGCCCATGATTTGCCCCTTTTCTTTTTATCCTTGCGCAATTCCACCCTTCTCTGCCGTGCCTCCCTGAATGCCAGTATAGTGCCATCCACTTTATTGTGACGATTATCTTTATGGCCAGAGGATTTTTGAAATACATTGAAGTTGTTAGGGGAGCCTCAAAGATCCGGCTCTTTGGGGCCAGCGAACAATGGCCCAGATCATTTCTTTCCTGCTGCACTAGGTGTAAACCCGGCTTGAACGCCTCATTAAGGGTCGGGTCAGCGGCCGCTTCAGGCGGGCATGAGCGATGGCTTGACCCCTCTTCAGATCTTTCGTAGCCTTCGCCTCCTCCCGCCTCCTCCGCGTCACCGCGCAGCCGCGCGCGCTGCACCGTTTGTCTGGCGGCCGGGGCCTGGTGGGCTGGCTCCGCGGGGCCGGCGGCGGGGAGCGCGCGCGGCTGGGCCGGGAGGGCGCGGGGAGCCCGGGCTCGCCTGGCTGGAAGCTGGGCCCGAGCCGAGCGTGAAGCCTCCCCTCTCGCTCTGTGCCCTTCACCCCCGGCGCCCTGGGCGCTCAAGGCGTCGTCCGCAGACCTTGATGGTTTTGGAATAGGGTGTCAGAGGGCCGGAAGCGGGGTGTCTTGACAAGAAAAGATGTTTGCACACAGCTAAAACCCTTCTTTGGGATTTCGATGTCCTTCCTGGCTTTTTCATTGTCTCTCTCCTTTGCCCTTCACATCTCAGGAAGATGCGCGTATATTTGTATTGAGACAGTGGGCACGCATTTTCAGAAACTTAAAGAGGTTTTCTTTCAGGGAAAAACAAATCTACTTGTTAGACGTTTACAAATTATTGCAAAACGAAGACTTTGTATGTAATTTTTTTGTATGGGTTTTGTAAAATAACTTGTAGTTGAAAGTAGAAATGTTAAATCGCTTCGCCCATAACCCAAACAGCTTGAAATGAACGAAGCTGGATGTGAGGAGGGCCTAGGAGGTATGTTAATATAGACATTTGAGAATTAATTTTTGTTTGGGATTGTGGAAACCTATTATATAAATATTTAAAATTTTATATTTCACCTATGTCTACATATGCACTGCCATGGTGAGAATAAACACGCATGTATACAGTGCACATCTGTCTATTTTCGTGTGGACATCTGGGTGTCTACATAAGAATATCCTGGGTGGGTTTTTCAAGATTGAGGTTTTTTTTTTTTTTTTTCCTTTTAGCTGCCCCTTGGCTAAAGCGGATTGGGATTGGTCCCATTTTTTTCTCAGCCCCCCTCCTCCCCATGCACATTCTGGAACACCCTGATGGCTGGGGTTTTTTCTCTAGCCTTGTGTTGGTGGCATTAGAAGGAGACAGCTCTGCACTGTGGGATTAAGACCTGCCCGGGAGAGAGCATTCACAGGGATTCCTGGGCAGGGGCTGCTCCAGAGCCCAGACACTGCTGCAGTGGGCTGGGGGCAGATTTCAGCCTACGAGCCCACTGCCTCAAGGGGGAAGGAAGAGAAAGCTCTGTGTTTTGGGGGAGTTTGGGGAGGCAAGCCTCACTGACTTTTCTCTCCTTCTTATAGGGCATGGAAGGGATCAAGGTGTTTCTCCATGAAAGAGAACTGTGGCTGAAATTCCACGAAGTGGGCACGGAAATGATCATAACCAAGGCTGGCAGGTGAGATGGTCACCTCTGTGGAGGAGGTACAGGGAACTTGTGGGAGAGACTAAGAAAGGTGTGGGAGACCAGAAAAAGGGGAGAATAGAAACAGAGAGGGAGGGAGAGAGAGAGCGAGAGCGAGAGAATATGAATATATCTTATTTGACTCTATTCTGGTTAAAGAGGAGAACGGTGAATTCCTCCAGTGATCTCCACCGGTGTGACGGGAAATACCTGAAAGATTCAACTCAGGGAACTGGGTGTTTCTTCCACCTCGTATATAAGAAGAAGCAAGAGCTTGGGAGGCTGTGCTATCTGGATGGATTAGTAATAAGAGAAGGAGGGATGAGGTGGGAGAGCCAACGGGAGAACAGAGAGTTGCAGAGACACACAGAGATGAGACGGGGTTTGGGTTTCATGGGATCTCAGACTTGATTCCTGGCCCAGACCCTCCTTCCCACCCTCCCTGACCTTGGAGCGGTTCCAGAGTCCCACCCGATCGCCAAACTCGGAATCGTTGAATGTATTCGCTACCTCTTTCATTGTTTATAGAAAGCAGGCGAAGCCTTTGAAAGTGAACCGGGGCTCGGCAGGTCTCTATATACAGACACCGATAAACACGGCCGTTTCATCAAGACACTCACCCCGGAGTTCCTCTTAAAAGCTCACAGTTTTAGCTAGAAATGCGAGACTTCTGGGGGAGGGGGTAGGAGGGCCGTGCAACTCGGTATCTCAGCGTCTGAGTGCGCCCGGGTGCGGGGACAACCCCGCCACGTCCCTACCGGCGCTGGACTGGCCCTCCGCGTCCCTGAGGGCAGAAAGTCCCAGTCTGCGCACAGCAGGCGTGTGAAGCCGAGGATCCGGTAGGCCGAAGCCACCGAGTGTGTGAAAGGGGCGGGTGGAGCCGCCTCGCCAGACGCCCACCGCTTGTGCAGCCCAAGCCTCCCGCAATAAACTGACAACAGTGACATTTATTATTATTTGAAATTAAACAATGTGTGCTCCCCCGCTCGGCCCGAGCGAGCAGGAGGCGCGTTCTGTTTATACCAAAGAACTCAGGTCCTCTTCCCATTCCGCCGAGGAAGGAAAGGGCGGCCGGGGCCTCCTTTTTCCCTCCCAAGCCTGAGCCAACGGGGTTTAACTATAAAAGGCCTGCGAAGCCTCCGGCGCCTCCGCCTCCAGGCGCGCTCGCTCGGGCAGATAAACACCGCGAGGCGAGGCTCCAAGGCCAGAGGGAGAGGTCTCCACTCACCCCTTCCCGCCATCCTTGAGCGAGCCACGTTCCAGCAACTGGTCCTTGCGCCCCGGGCGGCCTTGGGAAGGCTTGCTTTCCGGGGCGCCCTCCTCCCGAGGCCGGATGGAGATGGGGAGCGCGCCCGGCACACGCGGGGCGGCGAAACCTCCTTGCAACCACCCAATCCTCGCGCAGGGCCCGGTTCCGTCCGAAACTAAATTTCTTTGAGGAGGGCCAAAGCGTTTGGACTCTCTAAGGAGGAGTGCCAGGCGCCTCGGAGATGTGGTGGGGACATTTAGGAAGAAACGCCTGCGCGACACTCGTGTCAGAGGTCACGCACCGAGCTGTACCCTGGGGGCGGAGTGAAGCCAGGACGTGCCGTGGGTATCCACGCGCGGGCAGCCCCAGGGAGCACCCACCTGGGTGCCCACGTGACGCGCAGCGCTGCTCAGAGCGGCCAAAGCACCTGGCTGGGCGGAGGAAGCCAACTTTTTTCTTTTTCTTTTCCTTTTTTTTTTTTAACAAGCCTTTTCCTGCCCCCAAATAAGAAAGTAGGTGTCTGGTTCTGAAAAGAGTCTTTAGCAAGAGTTGAAATGAGGGGTCCCTTTCAGGGCTTCCTCGAAACCGGTCTCTTGAAGTCCTCGCCGTCTGCTTTCTATTTCCTCCTATAGATAGGTATAGTCCCAGCCTGCTTTCTCATCTCTTGGCCTTTCTCCTCCCCATAACTTGGAGGGAAACCTGGGATGGATCTTGGCAAGAGCGGAGCAGGGGCCGCGTTTCTCGTCCACGTTTCTTAAAAGATCGATTCTTCCATCAAAATTTGTGGACGCGCTCTTCAGAATATTTGCATTAATTCTCTCTGCCTTTGTGTCTCCTCCTCCTCCCCGTATCTCCTAGGCGGATGTTTCCCAGTTACAAAGTGAAGGTGACCGGCCTTAATCCCAAAACGAAGTACATTCTCCTTATGGACATCGTTCCCGCCGATGACCACAGATACAAGTTCGCAGATAATAAATGGTAGGCACCGTAGCGGCTGGCGGGGAGGGCGGGGAGGACCGTGCAAACCAAACTTCCCTCTCCCCACTGAACCAATAAACATTGTTTTGAGCTCCTACTGTGTGCTAGAGGTTTTTGCTGCCCCTTCTGCTGCATCCTCCTGACCTCACCCTGAGAAAAAGAAAGAGCAGCCATTAGCCCCCATTTTATAAACGAGAAAACTGCGGCTCAGAGGAAGTAAAGTGTCGATGTCTGTTGCTGCATCGGAGGGTTGTGGATTTTTAAAAAGGGTATTGTTACCAAGCGTTGGAGCTATTTCTGGGGGCATAAACCATTAACAGTTATTTTTTATGAGTTACCTGCTTTGAACATGCCTTTTTTATGAAATTGCAAAATCAGTCCGGGGTATTTGAGTTAAACAGGCAAGAGAGGAGAGGCCCATTCCTTGGGTACATTGCTCCGGCGGCTGCCAAGAGTGCAGAGGCTTGAAGACGAAGGCCCTTTGGAAAGCCCTCAAGGAGTCTTCCCGAGACTTTTTTGCACATCCAGGCTTCCAGAACCCGCCAGTTGTTCATGGGCAGAGAGACGCTTCGAGGCTCCCCACGGCACCCTTGGTGCTGGGGGAGTAATTAGGTGGAAGGAGAAAGAGCCGGGCGGCGGCGGTGGTGGTGGGAGCGCTCGCCTGGACACCAGCTCCAGGCTTTCTGCGCATCTGGCATTGCAGATGCCCAAGCAAGACCTGAGGGTCAGGCCATTTCCAGATCATTCTCATATTCAGCAGCCATTGCTTTGCTCAAGAACCATACGGCACCACGGTGCACTAAGTCTAGGGGGGTGGCGCCTCTCCTTGGTCTAGGTCTGTGACGGGCAAAGCGGAGCCCGCCATGCCGGGCCGCCTCTACGTGCACCCGGACTCGCCGGCCACTGGGGCGCATTGGATGCGGCAGCTCGTCTCCTTCCAGAAACTCAAGCTCACCAACAACCACCTGGACCCATTTGGGCATGTGAGTACCTCGTGCAGATCTTCCTTGTATCTTCAGGTTCACACCTTCTCTTCCTCACCTGACTCTCCTCTCCCTCTTCTCCAGGACTTTCTCTCTCTTCTTGGCTCCTCACGCCACCCACCCACGCTTCTTTCTTTGCTCCATTTCACCTGCCTTGGTTTTTTACTCTCTCTCCCTTCTTGACCTGGCCTTCCTTTCTCTCCCCCTTTCTCTTCTCTCCTCTTTCTCATCTCTCTTTTCTTTTCTCTTATTTCTCACACCTTCTAATTCTTCCTGGCTGTGTCCACCTCTCTCCTACCCAGACATCTGCCCCTTGCCGTCCACCCCGTGGTCCACTAGTTCACGGTCTGGGTGTGTCTTTCCTGGGTGGCTGGCGATCGAGCCCCCTAGGTCTCCTGGCCTGGGGCTCTCACCCTGCATCCCTGCTGCCAGCACCCAACCCACCTGCCTTTGCTGAGGGACAGGGGTCATGGGGTGACTAAGGCAGTTCACTCTGGGCCTGGAATTCCTGTTCGTTCAGCCCCATCTGTGATGAGGGGTGGGGAGCGGTGTTTGAGTCCTGCCGAAAACATGGGCCCTCTAGCTCGGCAGGTACTCAGCACAGACTGCAGAGGCTGGACCACGATGGGAGCTGTATACCTTACCTGCTTCCTTCCAAATCCTGCCATATTATGGGGATGTTCCGGCTGAAAGGGAGACCTTAGGCCCCCTGCTTCCTCTTTTACAGATGGGGAAACCAACCCACCAGAGGCGAACTCCCGTACTCGTGCCCCTTTTAGCTCGACACTCTTGGGTTTATCTGTTTTTTTCCCAACTTCCAGCTTTCCCCCCTCCTCCCACCATGCCCAGAGTGGGCAAACCAAGATCAGGGCCCTACACCTGGAATCTGGATTGGCCCCGAGACAGAGGAGCCTGATGAACTCCCTGAAATGGCAGGATATTGAGCGTGCAGTCTCCCACCCTCCAAGAGAATGTGTAGCTTCTAGTAGATTCTCTATAGGGTATCATCCTCTCTTCCCGCAAAGAAAAACAAATGAACAGAACACTGATTTGAGGGAAAACATCCCTAAATCTCTTCATTGGAAATAATCACCAGGACAGAACGCAGTCTCTGAATTCAGAGTTTACAACCCTTAGTTTGATGATTCCACCAAACAAGTAGGCTGGTTCGTCTTAGGGCATTTGATCCTCATAGCAGCCTAGAGAGGAGAATGGAAATACACAGCCTTTATATGGAGTCCAGGGGAGGGGAGGTTACCTGCCTGAGGTCACACAGCTTGTATTTGGGAACAGGGATCTGAGGCCAGGTCTCTCTAATTCCAGAAGTGACCTGCATCCTGCCACTTTGGAGAATCAACACACAGGGTTCCCAGTTTGGGGACATGAGGGGATGGGGTATGAATGCATTTGATCCGGAGGGAGGACAGTTTGTGAAGGTCCAAATGAGAAATCTGTTCTTGTGGGGCCTTAGGGCTGAAGCACTGAGTCTGTGTTGGGAAGGGGACCAGGGCCCTCCACTGATGTGCTCAATGCCACTGTACACGTGGTTGGTGTGAGAGCGGACTGTTGACCACTGGAGACGAGAGAAGGAAGGCCTATTCCCCTTCTACGCTGTAGGAAGGGAGAGGAAAGGGGCGGGGGGGGGGGCGTTTCTAGGCAAAATGCCGGGTCTCCTTTGCGTTTAAACCAGGGTGTTTTGCCTGCAGCGTCCAGCTTGTGGTGCATCCCAGCGCAGACGTGACCTCCACCTTGCGTGGGTGTTGGCTGGCTGACGGTGTACTTGCTGTCCCTGCGGATGCTGAACGGATGCTTTAGGTTAAGCGCTGGGGAGAGAAGGGACCATTTTGTAAAGGTCCTGCGTGCATCTCCCAGGACCGCGTCCTTCTGGAGGCTGGGCCTCCGTGGCACCTTGCTCTGGGCTCCTTAGCTTTCCCTCTGCGGCCCCGGGTGTGCCTTTGGGGTGGCCCCCCGGGGAAGGCGCGCGCACTGTCCCGAGCCCTGGGCGCCCGTGTGAGTTTCAAGTCCTTACAATTCCGCGGAGGAGGGCGCGGTGCTCTGGGCCGCTTCGGACTCCCCAGTTGCCACGTATTCCCACCCCAAACTCCGGACTTTGAGTCCAGAGCCGCCCTAATGAAATTAAGGGCCATTTAGATCGCCCTCACGCTGATGTCTCCACACTGTCCCCAGCCGTCAAAGCAATTTGGCTAAGCCGGGACGGTGGCCGCGCCGGCCCGCAGGGCCCCGCTGCGTCTCTCTGTCGCCACGCCGCCCCGGCCGGCGTCGCTATCGGCCAGGGAGGCGGCCGGGCCGCGGCGGCCGGAGATTAGAGCCGCGCGGCTCGGGGTCGGGGAGCCGCGGGGTCCCGAGCTTTTCGCCCCTCCCCCGGCCGAGTCGGGCCGCGCTCCCCTCCCCCTCCTCCAGGTCGGTTTCAAGGGTTGGCCCGAGAACCCTGCCCCAGGGTCATCCAATCAAAGACGCTGAGACTACCTCCGCCGCTCAGTTTGCGGTCCTGGGGAAAAAGCAGGCCAGATTTTTCAGCTCGTGAAACGCGGCAGTTCGCCCATTCGGTGGGTATAGATCAGAACGTTTTGAGCTACCAGCTTCCCGGGAGCATCGAAAGCACGGCGCCATCAGAACAACAAACTCAGTTTTTTTTTAGTAAAGATGCTCATCTTTTCTGGATAGTTCCGCTCCAGCAAGAGTGTGGTGACTGCAGACCCCCTCCTAATATTCACAGTGGTGGTTGTAATAAGAGCTGCAACAGTGAGACCCCCCACTAGTCCCTGGGACCCCCTCCCCAAGACATGGAGAAGATAGAAAGGAAGGAGAAAAATATTCCCCCCAAAGCAGATGCCACAGTGCTGTCTGGGGCCAGGTCTGGGGATAATTCCGGTGGCAGATCCTGAAATATTGTGAAGTTGGAGACAGGGAATCTCAAGGGCAACCAAACCCCTGTTTGATGTTAGGGGTGGGGCGGGTGCTTCCCTCCCGCCCAACTCACATCCTTAGAGTCTCCCCCTCCCCACCATTTTCCTCTCTTTTTCCTGCGCTATTTCTTCCAGTTCTGCAAATGCTTGGTCTCTTCCTTTGCATCTCTTTGAGCCTTTTTTTCTTGGGGGGGGTAGTTATATATATATATATATATATATATATATGTTTGTTTATTTGTTTCTGCTGTCCTTTCATTCCAAAATTGTTGCCCAGGCTTCCTTGAGGGGGGCACCAATTCCTTGCCCCAAACTTGCTTCACTCCCACTGGGGGGGACATGCCTTACACAGGGAGTTAATTTATTAAACTAACTTTATTAAGCATTCTGATTTACTGCTGTGTGTGCTTTGGGTAGATTCCTGGAATATTACCCTGGCTTTTTCATATGGAAATTGTCATTTTTGAAATGTTTCTTTTTAATGAAATCACTGGCTTCTTTTCAAAAACAGGAGAAAAGAAATGGGACCTTTTTTCCAAGAACCTATATAAGGAACATAATTTTGGGGTGGAGAGTGGGGTTTTATGGAAACAAAGGGGTTTGATTTTTCTTACAATCTCATTTTCTTTATTATTTTTAGATTATTCTAAATTCCATGCACAAATACCAGCCAAGATTACACATCGTGAAAGCGGACGAAAATAATGGATTTGGCTCAAAAAATACTGCGTTCTGTACCCACGTCTTTCCTGAGACTGCGTTTATTGCGGTGACTTCCTACCAGAACCACAAGGTAAGCCCAGTACCCAGGAACCGGCGGGCCTGGGGCTGCCCGCTTGTTTGCATGAATCGCAGTGTTCTCCTGCTAAAAACCTTTAGCTTTATGGGCACCAACTTCTACTTCAGTGGGCTGGGGCAGGGACAGAGCTGCAGCCTAAGGATCACAGCTGTTTGTACTACATTCATGTGGTTGGCACGAAAGTCACACATACACACACACACAGCCCAGATAGAAACGAAATTATCAAACCATAGATGACCACGTGGTATCAATGCTCGGTACTCAAACATAACAAGGAGGCATCTCGCTGCAGTCGTGAAGTGATCAGTGAGAAGAAAGGTCCCCGTATTGGCTGGCTCCGTGCTCTTGGGTGGGGACCTGGTGCCACCCTTCCTGGGACCACCTTTTCTGTGGGGGGTCAGTCTCCTTCCCTCCTCCACTCTGCCTTTTGGATGCATTTCAGTTCCAATCGGGGCAGGTGGCAAAGTTGCCGGAAACCTTGAGCTTGGGTTTTCCCAGATGCTTCCTTAATTGTTTCAGCGATTACTGACCCTGGACCACATACTAAAGCGAGGTTGGCATTGCTAAAACAAAAGCAAAAACTGAGCAACCTGTGTCACCAGCTGCCTGGATCAAAGCTCTGGGGACTTAAATATGATCCTGCAAAAACACAGCTTGGTGAGGGGAGGCATGCACGCGACCAATGCATCATTTGGTGGCCGTAGTGTGGTATAGAGGTGGGATGTCGCAGGTGGATTGTGTCCCTGTCAGACCCCCACGCTGTTCGAAATCCAGGCCCCGATTTGGGCCATTCAAGGCTTGACCGTGATGTTGGAACAGGGTGCCCCATAACCGCAGGTTGGGGGGAGTATCTTCTATTCTTGCTCAAGAGAAAGGGCTTGTCTTGACTCGTCATGGTTCATGTCTGTTCTTTAGAAACCTGAGTGCATGTGGATTCACTTTATTGGGAGGGAGGGCAGGACTGAATGATTCCTAAGCCTCGTTATGGAAAGATCTGGAATCGGGAAAGGCAAGATATAGGGTTGGCGAGAGGCAGCTGCTGCTGTGGGACTGTAGACTGTTGGGAGTATTAGGAAGTGATTTGGGGTTAGAGGGCTGTGGGAGGGGAAAGTAGGGGGTCCATATGGGATCAGTGAGGGCGGGTCATGTGGACGACTTACCGAGATGGACATGGGGATGGGGCGCCCCTCCGCCTCTACAGCTCCTATCCCTCCTCAACCTGCAAGGGAAGAGTGGGGTGGAGGGAAGGTATAGGGACTGTGGAGCCAAGCAGGAGAGGCCAGGGTAGGGTGAGAGATGGGCTTAGCACCCTAAAGCCTCCAGTCACCCCTTGAAGGTCATTTCATGCAGGCTGTGTGTTGGTTAATCGCCCCCCACCCCCTGCCCCCATGAAACCAGGGCAGTAACGAAATACTGCGGGTAATCTCCAAATTCAGGTTGTCAATGACCAAGGCAAGCTGTGACGGATGGTCACTTCCAGGCCACATGGCCTGTCTGGGATCCCAGGCCTTGAGAGAGCTTCCTTTCAGCAGAAAACTCACTCCCCCCACCACCCCCATGCAATTACTTTTTAAAGGGAATGAAGGATTCTTTTTTTTTTTTTTAAGTTCTTCCCACTTGTTGAACCAATAAGAGCGAAAAAGTAAGGTCAAGTGCCCTGAAAGTTCCAGCACTGTTTCAGGCTTATTTGAGACTGGCTGCTAGAAACGTGTTTCCTGGATGGCTGCTGTAAACCTATGTTTAACTTTGTGGTGATGGCCACAGGGCAAAAAAAAAAAAAAAAAAAAAAAGGAAAAAATAGCAGCCAGGATGCTCAGTTCCCCATATATATGTATGCTTAGAGCCTCCTAGTTCTGACAGAGGATCCAAAAATATGTTGGATTTTTTTTTTTTTTTCTGCCAAGGAAACCCATGTTCATCCACAGAGGAAAGGAAGTGATAGACACATGAAAGTGATCTGTTAAAGAAACACGTGGGTGTTCAGGTCTTTTGGGGGAAATTCCTAAGTTCTGTGTAGTAAAGATCTTAGGGGTCCATCAGGAGTGGGTAGGTCTGGGGGACCACGCATTCTTTCTCTGTTTATAGCTTTATTGAGACATAACTCTCATACAGTAAACTGCACTATTTGAAGTATTCAATTCGCTAAGCTTGACATATGTGTATACCCATGAAACTATCACTGTAGCCACTTAGGGACATACTCAACACCCCCTAGATTTCTATTTAAAAAAAAAAAAAGTCTTCTCCAATGAATATATTTGGTGATCTGTGTGAGTGGAGTGCCTGTCCAATGGCGTGTGTATGTGTGAGTTTTGAACACAATCTAGGAGATTGTGTATCTAAACGCTCATGGGTCTCAAAACGTGGGTCTCCAAGTATGCATTTGGATATATGTATTTTTTTTGTTTTTGTTTTTTCTTCCAGTTTTATTGGGATATAATTGACATACGTACTGTTTGAGTTTCAGGTATACAGCATCATGCTTTGACTTACCTACATCATGAAATGATGACCATGATCAGTTGAGTGATGGATATAGGTGTATTTGAGGATCACACAGGAATTACTGATTTTCTTCATTGGTTGGGCCAGGGAGCCCGGTTGTGCTGTCCATATAGGTCTTTTTAGCCAGCCTGACATCCAGAAGAGGGATTTCATAGGAGACCACTTTCAATCACTCTCCCCCGTATGAGGTTTTCCCCAGTATTTAGTTACTGAGTACCAAAGACACCTATTTTCTTTGTCAGGAGGAAGTCTAAAGCAATGGATTTTTCCAGTAGAATCCAGGCCCTTGCAGACATTCCCCGCATGGATATATGATGTGTGACTTAAATAAGCGGGTCAGGTTGAGTGTGATTTGTGGACTCTGTTTTGTTACTTTATTGTCCCACCTGGACGGGATGTTCAGACTCCTGACTTCATGGGTAGAAGCCACCTGAGCTGTTCCTCACCCTCCTGTAGGGTTAGGGTGAGAGTCTGCAGGCAGACTGCCTGGGTTCAAACCCATTTGACTTGGGCAGATTATTTAACTCAGTTTTCCCCATCTGTAAAATGGGGATAAGAAGAGAATTTTTTGGTTGTTGTTGTTATTGTCTTTGTGGGGATTAAAATGAGATAATCCGTGGAATGTGTTTTGTGCAGAACCTGGTACAGAATCAGCACAGTGTTAGTGATGATTCCATTGATCGACTACTTAACTGATCAGTTTATTAACAGGGCAACTCCATCCAAAACGCGCGTGTTGGAAAACTCTTTGCCTATCCTATTTTAGAATCTGAAAGACTGAGATTTTTAAATAAGTTCTCATTACTGTGGTTGAAACACAACTACAAATGTTAATGTTTGTGGTTTAGTTGCTTCATTCCGTGGTTGCATTGTCAATCCAAGGACTGTTTGCCCAGCGTTATGCTTTGGATAAGTGCGCAGGGAAAGAAAAGCAGTCTATGAGATTAAATTGCCAGGACAATTTGGAAAAATGCAAGCCACCAATTTTGGGTCCAAAGGGCTTAGTGCCTCCAGACTGATTTGGAGGCAGGTACCAGGTACCAGGTGGAGGCAGGTACATGGCCGGGTTCTTTTTTTACGCTGCTGTCACACACCTGTATACCACGGGGTTCCAATGACACGACATATTTCCTGATCCCAGCTGTGATCCCACGCTGGATTTGGGAGTTATTTCCCCAGATGGTTGACAGCTTGAGAAAGACATTTAAACGCTCGACTCTTCCCCAGCGACGTTTACTCTGTGAAACATGTTTTTGTAAGTTTTGCGCTGCAGTTGTCAGCAGCTCCCAGAGCAATCCCTAGAAATATTTAGGTGTTAAAAAAAGGTCACATGGGCATTCCATTTCCCTGCTTCTGCAACAGTGGCTTTGTATGCAAGCATGTCTCTCCCCCGATATTAACTTACTTTGCCATTAAAAGGCATTTTCCTCCTGCTTAAATCATTGTGTATGGAGCCTGTATTTATGAGGTATGAGCTTTCTGCTTGGGACCAGGAAATGAACCCCTAATAGAGAGACATAATTAAGACTTCTGGCCTTCGCGAGGGTTTTGTGTTTTTTTTTTTCAAAAGTGAGAATTCACAACAATTATTCTCATTAATTTTTACAACCTCTGTCTCACTGGTTGGAGCTGGCATTTATATTTGTTTTTCCCCCCCACCCGTGCCCCTCCTCCGGATATCCGGTTTTATGCTTATTTTGGAGGGAGTATATTTGTATGACGAATGGAAGTCAATTTTAGTGGAGCCTTTGGGTAGAACTCAGACATCCAGGTGTATCGGTTTATGTGCCCGTGAGTGACTAGCTCTGTGTTAGGAAGGGAATATCAGAGACAGGGTTATGGTAAGTGAGGGGCCAAGTATGAAATAGTATGAAATCAGATGGACATTTTTACCTGCACCTAAGCTTGCATGTTAACATTTCTCATGGGTAATTCTTATGTCCAATAGGCATCTGCACCAAGACATAGGTAAGATCCACACACCTAAGTGTACATCTAGCAAACTGTGCGTGTTTTTGGAAGCTATGGTGATAAGAGCAAGAATTAGGTAGTAGTTAATCTGTTCGAGGTGCAAAGAATGGGTTTGAGCAAAAAAATTTTGTTGATAAAATACCAAAGCCACCCTTTTCTTTTTTTTCTCAGGGTAATTTTTTTTATCCTGAGCTCTTGGTGAAAGAGTGACGTCATGGAATAGGCATTAATTCAGCCCTGATGCCACACCCTCATTGTCTTACTGTCCTCAGTATATTCAGGGGCTGCCTTCCGTCACGGGGTGGGTGGGAGGTACAGAAAGCGGGGTAAGGATTCCCTCCACCCCTTTAAAAAATGATCTAATTTTTACTTAACTTTTTGAGAAGTCCCCTCTCCCCCTTTAAAAAATGAGTTATGGTCAATTGGGCAGCATTTTATTGTCATAAAACCGGAGTGAGAAAGAAAACCCCACTAGGTGATGGGCTTTTGGACTCAGAACTGGCTTGAGGAGTACACATGTTCAAGACTGTTTTCCAAAGAGATTTTTTATTTTTTATTTTTTATTGCAGTATCGTTGATCTACAGTATGTGCCAATCTCTGCTGTTTTCCAAAGAGCTTTTACAGACGTTTCTACTCATTCTGAAGAGTTAATTCAAAATCAGAAAGTTGCAGGAATGAGTACAGTTAAAAAAATGAAGGAGGAGGGAATGTGTATACATAGAAATATCCAGACATATTTTAAAAGTTTTAAAATTGATTTTATTTTTTGGAGCAGTTTAAGGTTCATAGTAAAGTTGAGTGGAAAGTACAGAGAGTTCCTGTATACCCTCTGTCCCCCTACATGTACAGCCTCCCCTGCTCCCAGCCTCCCCCCCGCCCAGAGTGGGACATTTATTACTGTTGATGAACCTACATTGACACACCATCACCCAGAGTTCGTAGTTTGCGTCAGGGTTCACTCTTGGAGTTGTAGACTCTGTGGGTTGTTTTTTTTTTTTTTTTTGGCTGTGCCATGCAGCTTGTGGGATCTTAGTTCCCCGACCAGGGATGGAACCCGTGCCCCCTGCAGTGGAAGCGTGGTGCAGTGGAAGCGTGGAGTCCTAAGCACTGGACTGCCAGGGAAGTCCCAAGACTCTGTGGGTTTAGATAAATGCATAATGACACGTCTTCACCACGATGTATCCTATAGAATCGTTTCACTGCCCTAAAAATCCTCTGCGCTTCTCTCGTTCATCCTTTCCTTCCTCCTAACCCCTGGCAACCACTGATCTTTATGCTGTTTCCACAGTTTTGCCTTTTCCAAGATGTCATACGGTTGGAATCACATAACATTTAAAAAATGTTAATTTTACATACATATTTTATTGTGAACACACACACACATATGTAGTAATTTTATGTTCATGGTAGAGCCTTGGAGTTAGAAGGAAACTTTATAAAACCACCTCTTCCAGAAAACTGAACAGACCAGAATGCTTGCCCCCAAATGGACAAATTATGGGTGCGTTCATTAATTACGCCTAGTTTCTCAAAGCAGCTACTTGGTTTCTCAAAGTCTATAACGATACTACTGGGGGTAGAGGAGATGGTTTTGTGGGTACTTGAAGATGATGGAATCACAGAAAAAATGGTTCTTGTTCCAATTATCTTTCTATTCATTTATCAGAGAGGAGTCTTACTTCAATACCAGTGTATCATAAATACTTCTCTAAAAGTGTCGAACTTCCCCTTGCAACAAAGAGAAGGCAGGCCTTAGGTTTGGAACTTTCCGTGGGTACCAGGAGAGGGAATTTTTTTAAAAATTTAATTAATTAATTAAGTTTTGGCTGCATCGGGTCTTAGTTGTGGCATGTGGGATCTTTCGTTGCAGTGCGCAGGCTCTCTAGTTGTGGTGTGCGGGCTTAGTCGCCCCGTGGCATGTGGGATCTTAGTTCCTCAACCAACGATCGAGATAGTTCCCCAGTCAGGGATCGAACCCGTGTCCCCTGCATTGGAAGGTGGATTCTTAACCACTGGACCACCAGGGAAGTCCCAGTAGAGGGAATTTGATATACTTATTTTCTTTTTATTGACTAGCAAGTGATTCCACTTTGACATATAGAGAAGTGATATAATTATTTTTATAATATAAATTTAAATCAAAAGTGGTTTGATTTAAATAAAAGTATTAAGCAGACCAGTGAACAGGGACTATATAGATACGATAATGATGGTGAAGGTGACCTTTGAATGACTGGCCTCTGATGAATGCTGCCCTGGTTTCCATAAAGTGATTTGATATATAAAAATTCAGTTCACACACAGCTTTTAGGAAATACTTTTGGCAAACTCCATAGGGATGCACTCTTTTACTTAGACCTGCTACTTGTATGCTCACGCTAACAGAATATGTGTTGATGGTTTCCATGAAGGTTCTGGACCTTGAACCAAAGACCCTGTTCTATCACTAAGTTTTGTATAGTGCAACAAAAATTTCCAAGAAGAGGGCTCTCTCTTCCTTACTTAGACAATTTTTTTTTTTTGCCCTACCGTGGGGCATGCAGGATCTTAGTTCCCCGACCAGGGATCGAACCCCACTGCCCCCTGCAGTGGAAGCACGGAGTCTTAACCACTGGACCGCCGGGGAAGTCCCCTTACCTAGCCAATTAAAGAGGTTTGAAGCTGTTTGGTAGCTATCGTATATGTTATAATTTTATTTGTTGGTCTTTATTTAATTAGACACCATTTTCCACCTGAGCTAGCTTCACTATCTGTGAAGCTATGAAATGAACATGAAATGAGGCATAGTAGGATTTTGAGAGCAATAATCAAGACCTTCCCAATGGAGATTGCCACGCTGCAGGAAGTTGACACCGTGTCAGCATGGTACAATCTTCCAAGGAGCAGGGGGTGTACCAAGTGTTGAGGCCAAGATTGTGTTTGAAACACAAAATGCTACGATTTAGAAAAAAAAAAAAAAAGCCACTCCAGCTGGAATGATGCAGAGTAGGACTCCAATTAATGGGCAAACTGAAACCAGGTTTTCTTCCCCTTTTAAATACAATCTGATCTAGGACATTTTTCAAAGCCTCCTTTCGAATGACATGGTGGGTCCCGTTGATGTGACTGGCTTAACTTGCTTCTTTGGGTTGCCAGAGGTTGCGTTTCCGTGACACTTATTATTAGCCGGGTCCCGAGGTAGTCTTGTAACAATCAAGTGAAAACGGAACTCTCTCTCTCTCTCTTCCCCCTTCCTTCAGATCACCCAGTTAAAGATTGAAAATAATCCCTTTGCCAAAGGATTCCGGGGCAGCGATGACATGGAGCTGCACAGAATGTCGAGAATGCAAAGGTAAGAATCGGCTCCCCGTCTCTGCACTCCGCACCCCCACTGATAACCCAGGTGAGCCAGCAGCACCAGCAGAGCAGACACAGAGGAATGGGGCCCTCTTTGCCATCAAGAAAAAGGAGAAAGAGCCTCTTCAATCCCACTTTCTGGTAACCCTCCGGGTGGTTTCCTCTATCAGGCAACGTGGAGTTGCGTAGCTTTAGGGGAGAGCACGTCGGAGGGAATGTGATGGTCTCCATCTGCCTCGGGAACAAAAGCTACAATCTTGTCCTCTTTCTCTGTTGTCTCTCTCCCTCAAGTGAAGTCCGCTCTCTCTTTCTTCCCGTAAGTCACAGCCGATGAATGATGTTCTTTTTGGCAACAGCTCTTGATAAATGAAAGGGAAGTTAATGGCTTGAGTGCCTGGGGGTGATATACAGACAAAGTTGACACCACGTGGTGTCCCAGGCATGGGGGGATTGGAAGCTGGTGATAAAAATTGCTTGGTGTTTTTACATATCCTGTGGTCACGGTCGCTGATATGATGAATAGAAGGGGCTGTGGAGAATGGGAATTTGGTCTGATTTGAAAGGATTGTACAAGCGTTGCCAATTTTGTTAAATATTCTCTCTACCTCTTGGTAGAGTTCCAAAATAACTTACCATATGGCAAGAGAATTAGAAATACATCTTGATCCCTTTGACCAAGAAAGTTTTTTTCTTCCCTTTTTGGTGGGTTTAGTATTTCAAAATAAAATGAGGTCATTTAGGAAGCTTTTCCTTATCCCTTCTGGAAGACACGAAAAGGGAGAGTTGGGCAAATGGACAGATGTAGTCATTCAAAGGAGGACAGGAGACCTAAGAAAGAGAAAGAGAGAAAGGCCGCAGCTTTGTGGTTTGAACATTGGGTTTAGAAATACATGCCATGGAAATTGTTTTCAGATAGCGGGCTTACCAGATCTAATTTTGCATGCTCTTAAAAAATAAATATGCCATTATCTTCAGATGGTACACGTACACCACACTCATATGAATTCCTGCATTCATAACTGGTTTCCTTCACAATTGTGGATTTGTAAAGATGCTTTTTGTGGTGAAAATAATCAAGTTCTTACATGATTATTTAGAAACATTTTTGGCTTTACATGTCTACATTTGGGAACTGGAGTTGGGTTTAATCTATGGCCGTTGGAAAAGTTGACAACAAATACCACTTAAAGGTGAAAGAGGCCAAACTATTTTCAGCCGTAGGCTCGGGATGCCAAGTTTTTATTTCTATGGTGTCTAAACCCCCATCCTATCCTGATGGTCGTCTGTCATCACAGCAGCTTCGCCGTTGATGGACAGTGTCATCTTGGTCCTCCTGCAGGTAGGGGCTGGTTCCAGCCTGCAACTGAAGACCTTCTTCCCTCCCCCACTTCTTCCCTACTTCCCACAAGGTCAAGAGCAGGTGGGATCATGGGTTTAAGGTGTTGCGAGTCGCCCCCTCAATCTTACCCAGTCACCAGGTCCTGTTGATGCTACCTTCTTATCATATCTCTCAAGTCGCCTCCTTTCTCCATCCAGGCTGCCTATTCCAGCCACCGCCAACCTCGCCTGCTGCAGCCTCCTAACCTCTTTAGACCTGACGTCAGCTCTGTTCCCCTCCCGGACGTGCTCCAGGCAGCTGCCCAAGACATCTTTGTACAACGCAAATCAGACACGCTTACTGCACAGCCTAGAACACTCCCAGGCCTCCTGTTGCTCTCAGTGTCAGGTCCAGACTCCTTGGTGTAGTCGACCACGCCCTTCCCATCCAGCCTTGCCACGCCCCCTAGCTTTGTTGCTCACCAGCGTCCCCTCTCCCTTTCAATCATGCTGAAGGAGCTGCTCCAAGTCTGTCTTCTTTCCATTATTTTTGGCCCTTTGAACACCACAGTTGGTCTGCCTCTGTCTTTCTCCCCTCCTCTTCCACCTCCTGCCCATCACTAAAGCCTCCTTGTAGCTATTTCTTCCTCCAAGAAGCTTCCCCTGGCCACAGACTGCGTAGTCAGGGTGTGTCTATTCCCAAGAGCCCTCACTGCTTTCCTTTGTCAGGCCGGGGCCCTGTGCTCTGGAAGCTGGTTGGACAGATGATGGACATCAAAGGAAAGGCAGGTGGGGAAGGACAGGTGTTTGAGAGCTCACACGTCAGCGATCCTGGGGACTCTCTATTACAGCTCTGAACAACACGGCTGGTTAGATGTTTAGGCAGCTGACTGTACTTTGGTCTGAACGGGCTGCCCTAACCATCCCCTAGTTACTGCAGATTGGCTGAGGGGTCCTTTCCGGGTAGGCCCTTGGAGATGGAAGGAAGGCAAGGTGGTTGGTCCTCAGGAGTCAGTGATTGACGTGTTGGATCGAAACTCTCAGCCTCCGAGCCACGTGTGTCTTTGTGGCCGCGTTAGGAGTTGTGCTGGGGAACAGGGAGTGGACAGGGTCATGCACGCAGTTCTCTAGAGATGGCCCCTGGGGAGGAGAGGGAGCAAAGGAGAGAGGCTCCAATAGGCTTTGGAGTCAGACAAACCTGGGTTCAATCCTTGCTCTGCGTTTATCGGCATGTGACCTCAGGCAAGCAATTTCACCCCACGGAGCCTCAGTATCCTCATCTGTAAAATGGGCATAAATAAATATAGCTTCCCCTTTCTGGGGTTCTTGTAAGAATTATATGAGAAAATACCTGAAGAGTGCTTGGTTCCTAGACCACGCTCCAAAAAATGATCCAAGCTGGGGAAAACTCCTCATGACTCCCAGTTTTGCCCTTGTTCAGAATTTATTCTGGGCTGTGGTCCCAACTCCCAGCTCGCAGTAGGTAGTGACAAGTGGGGAAGATGGCTCTCCGGAGACGGCTGTGATAACAGCCTGGCTGGAACGGCAGGCTCACTGTTGATCTTGTAATCCTGTTTCCTGTCCCCCACACACCCGGTGACAGCTGGCTCAGGCAGCAAAGCGGGAGGAATGAAATTTCCTCTAATTCCAACAATCGGACGAAGGGAGAAGGGTGGGGTTAAGGAGGGTTGAGCCTTCACTCGCAGTGATCCCACATAAATAACGTTTGGATTAGCTTGGCCAATGTCTGGGCACTCACCGCCCCCTCCTCTCTCTTCACCCAGCAGTCTGGGTTTGGAACATGCAGAGGGTGTCTTAGTTTTCCAACATCGATGTACGGTTTCTAGTTACAGAAGTAGTAACTGCTTGTTCTGAAAATGGGGGCACGAAGGGAAAGCACAAAGAAGAAAATAAAATCATTCCACAAATCCTGCCTCCAGCCGGCTGATTAAAATACATGCCAAGGTTATTTTGAAAGGTTAGTCTGTGGCTTAAAAACATCTTATCCCTAAAAACCAATATTTCCCAAATTGCAGTGTCCCCTCCCCTGGTGAGAGATGAGATGATTTTAGAGGGTGCCCACAGACACACAGTTGCATCAGGCTGATTTCATAGACAGTATTGCTTAGAATGCGACTAAGTTCATTTTTTTTTTTTTTTGGCCACGCCGTGCGGCATGTAGGATCTTAGTTCCCCGATCAGAGATTGAATCTGCGCCCACTAAGCGCAGAGTCTTAACCACTTGACCGCCAGGGAAGTTCCCGAGACTAAGTTCTAAGGAAGGAAGGGAAGAAGGAAAGGAAAGAGGGAGGGAGGGAGGGAGGAAGGATGGAAAGTTAAGGCTGATTATTTAAGGAAAATATTAACTAAATGGCAGGACAGCTGGTGAACATTGTCAAGGTGATATGCACATCGCAGAAATCTGGGAGTTGCACCTAAATAAATGCTCACCTTAATGAGAAAGTGTGGGAGCTTCACTGTCAAAGGTGAACAGGAACTTCCTTGGCTTATGGGGCCAAGGCCAGGGCCCTGGGGTTGGGGAGGGCACCTTTATGGAGAGGATGGGATCCAGGCATTGCCCCAGCAATGGGATTTGAAACTGTTGGGAGGAAGGGTTTTCTGGGTTGGATCAGGGAAGGAATGGACCGGGAGCTACCTGTCTTGGGCTCTGGAGGAGGCGTCAGACTCTAAAGATCTCTGAAAGCCGGCTGGCGTGGCACTATGGCAGGGAACACCGTTCCTTACAAGCGTGGGGTTCTAGAGGTAGAAGGGATCCCGGGAGGTGGCATCTGGTCCCAACTTCTTCCTTTTGTGGAAGGGGAAACTGCGGCCCAGCCACTCTTTTATTCAGTTTTTGATCTGTTGCTTGCTTCTCCAGCTAACACACATTCATTCAGGGCTTACTCTATGCCAGGTCCCGGGGAAGCAAAGGTGAATCCATGCATCGAGGGGCAGGGTCCACTGATGGTAAAGCAGGCTCTGGAGCTGGGGTCCAGGCTATCACGCTGATTAGCCCCGGGGCTCCCCTACTCCATGGAGCTTCTATCTCCTCATCTGTAAAATGGGAGATAATTATAGAACCTACCTCCAGAGCTGTTGCAAGGATGAGATGAGGTAAAGCGGGTGTCCTAATTACTATTGCTACGAAACAAATTACTGCTCAATTTCACATGGACGGGCTGCGAAGTCCTGCGCTCTGAGCTGTGCCGTCAGCTGTGTGTGTGTGACACTAAATCCGGGACAGCCAGAGCTCTAGCACTTAGCTTCCGACGCCTCCACAGACCACTCAAGGGGGAGGAGGTACAGGCAGCCTCGGTCCTTCCATGGGGAGCTCAGAGGCCGTCACAGTGCACCAGATTTCATCCACTTGCAACCCGCTAGCCCTCGGGAATGCTCCCTCAGTGCTACTTATGGTGGAAAGACCAGGCATCGCTTGCTGTCACTATGCATGAGGTGAAGCAGGAAGTCCCAGGGAAACACTTTGGTTTAGTTCAGGATTTGTGGGTCGGGAATTTGGGAAGGGTGCCTCTGGGCAGTTGTTGCTCGCCGTCTGGTGTTGGTGGGGACGGGGCAGGTATCTGAAGGCCAGACAAGGCTGGACGTCTAAGCTGGCACACCCCAAGACCCGCAATTGACTCTGGCTTTTGGCTGGGAGCCCATCTGGGTTGTCCACTGGAGCGTGTGCAAGTGACCTGTCCAGCATGGTGCACTCAGGGGAATCAGACTCCCCCCGTGGTGTCAGGCTGCCCCTGGAGAACCACAGGGCCTTTGCTCACTAGACCTCGGGAAGCTGTAGTGTCTTTTCTGCTGCGTTCTGTTGGTTGAACGGGACTCACCGAGGCGGACCCAGATTCCAGGAGGAGGGCAGGGATCCTTCCTCTAGATAGAAGGAGGGTCAAGGAGTGTGCCCACATGTTTTAACACTGCCCCAGGGTGCCCAGGAGTGCCTGGCGCGGTCCCTGGCCTGGAGTGACCCTGGATCACGTTAGGTGCTGAGATGGGATCCTTCCCCTCGTGAAGCCAGAGGCCAGGTTGACTGCCAGTTAAGGCGCAGAGGCCTGGCTGTGAGCTTTGTTTCTTTTGGATGGAGAGAATCCCCCCTCCGCCCCGCCAGGCCGCCACTGGTCTTTTTGGAATGACAAACCCCAGAATCTGAACAAACAGCAGCAAAGTGCTTCCTTGGGCACTTCTTGCTTTAATGCACACAGAGTGGCCGTGAGCAATGCCTGGTCTCTGGGGCATACACAGCATTTACTGAGTATTATTGGGAGGCTAGCAGAGTGCAGCGGTGGGGGCTTCAGAGCTCTTCGTGGGAGAATTGCGGTTGCCTCTCCTTCCTCAGTTTTTACTGGACTGCCGATACCTTGGCAGGAAGTCATCTCCAGAGCTGGGGTACTTGGAGTCTCTGTTTGGCTGGCCTGGTTTTTGAGCCCCTCAACCAGAGAGCAGATAGAAAAGCTTAGAACCCAGGATGTCCCAGGTAGAGCCAATAGGTTGGTTTTGTCAGCCCCAGGCCGTGGACGTCTCTGCCCACCCACGTGAGAAACCCACTATTGTCCCCCACCTTTGCGGTGCATGTCACCTCCTCCTCTTCTACCTTTAGGGCGGGGCTTCTTAATCAGAATCTAAGATCCTGTTGGAAAATCTGATTAAAGCAAGGAACGCTGAAAAACTCAAAATATATAAATAGAAAAAAATGTCAAAGAATTTCAAGGGATTCATGGGGTCCGGGACCCTTCAAAGTTTAAAAGCTTCTGTTGGAGCTGTCCCTCCTTTTCCAGCCCTTCCTTCCTGATTTCAAATGAATGTTCAGCTCCCTAACCTCAGATGGCCTTTTTCAAATGAAAGGCTCAGCGCTCTTGTATTCTCATGCTTGTGGTTAAAGGTGATGGGGAAGTCCAATTAATGAGGTGTGATTTCCAAGACAGTGTTCTGGAGATGGCGTTAAATCCCCACTTCTTGCTGTACTAGGCACGTGGCTTCTCTCAGGAAATTGTGAAGTTATGTAAAACAAGAGGGGGGTTATGTTTGGGAGGCCAAGCCAGCCTAACTTGTGAATGGAGGTTTGTCCCAAGGGGTCCCATCCTGAGTCCTGGTTGTCCATCATGTCTACCATCGTTTAAGGTTTCCCGTTCATCTGCAACATTGTACCCACCCCTGCCCTCCCCAGCCCCTGCCCCAGTGAACCTTCTCTTCAGGGGTAGTGTCTAAGGGCAAACCACATGAAAGCAGTGCTTCTCAAACTTTTGGCAGACATGACATTAGCTGGGGGTGGGGAGGCTCGTGAAAAAAGCAGATTTCTGGGTCTCACCTCAGAGGTTCTGAATCAGTGGCTCTAGGGAAGGGGTCCGAAACTGCCCTTTAACAAGTTATCTGATGGAAGGGTCCCCTGGTCACACCTGGATAATTTGTTTTGGCCCTACAGAATGAGCAAAGACATGCAGGTAATGTGTGATCTTATTTTCTGGAAATAGAGCTCTTGTGCTGGGCTGTTTTATAAAAAAGAACCCTTTTCTCTACTTGGTGGTCAACTTTGGCTGAACATTAGGAGTTCCTGGAGTGTGTCCCAGTGTTGCATTATGAAGAATGTAAGACATATAGAAAACATGGAAGAATTGTATGGTGACCACCCATATGCCCACTGATTAGGGTCTGCAATTAACGTTTTGCTATATGTTTGCTCCGTCACACATCCATCCACCAATCTGTCCGTCTGTCCATCCATCCATACACCTACCAATCTATCCATTTATCTCTCCATCTATCAATTCATACATACATTTATTCTTCCACCAGTCTATCCATTCACCAATCCATCCATCCATCCATCCATCCATATTATTTTTTTTTGGATGCATTTCAAACTCAGTTGCAGACATGAGTACCTTCCATCCTTGTATACTTCAGCATGCATACCATTAACTAGGATTCAGTTTTTGTTCGTGATTCTCTATTTCAGGTAAAATTTACATACTGTGAAATGCACAACTAAGTGCACCATTCACTTCCTGACAAATGCCCATACCCGTGAAGCCCAAGCCCGTATCATGATATAGAGCATTCCTTCACCCCAGAAAGTTCCCTCACGCCCCTTCCCAGTTAATTCCTCCTCCACTTCCCCACCAGAAACAGTCAATATTCTGATTTTTTCAAACTGTAGGTTAGGTTTGTCTGTTATAGAATTTTATATAAAAGGAATCATACAGTGTTTACCCTTTTGCTTAAGGCTTTTTCCTCCTGGGCAGCTTTAAAAACTCCCAATGTCCAGGCTGCACCGCAGAACAACGGCATCAGTATTTACATTCCCCAGGGGACTGCAGGATGCAGCCAAGTTTGAAACTCACTTCTCTGGAGAGACTTCCCTATCCCTACCCATCCCCACCTTAAGCCCTGTCTCTCAACTGTCCCGTCATCGCGGTTAACGTTCTCACATTAGGAAATTGTTTTCCTAGAGACCCATCCTCCCATAGGTGTTTTTTGGTTGGTTGGTCTTTTTTTACGGGGGAGAGGCAGACTTGTATATTAGTCCACAGAACATTTAGTATTCCTGCAGAAGTGGCTGCTTTGGGGTGACTTTGTCAAGGTCATCATTTCACTGACGGTCATTCTGCATATGACCAAGGGGCCCCCGTGCTTCCTTTCGGAACACAGGAGGCCACACAACCCCTTGAGTACAGGAAGCAGTTTCAGAAAGGTCCCTGTCCCAGGTTAGTCCCGGTCCCTCTGCACTCTGGCTTCCAGAAGGACCGAGGCCCAGCCTCAGAAGGCATCCCTCTACCTTCTCATCCTCCCTCCAAAATCATTAAAAACAAAACAAAACAAAACTAAACTAAAACTAAAATCAGTAAAGTATTGAGCTCTTTAATTTAGTACTAGATACCTGGGAATACTATCTGATGTACTATTACTAAGAGCCCGCCACAGGTTTAGTTTGCTTTGATCTTTCATGACTGTAGCTTCACATCCAGCTTTTACCTTGGGGCTCACAACTCAACTGTGACGGGGGCCTTGTTATCCCCATCTGCAAAGGGAGAAACTGAGACGGAGGGAGATATCCTGAATCATCCACATAACTGGTCCAGGACTTTTCTCTCTCTTTTTTTTTTTTAAATTAATTTATTTATTTTTGGCTGTGTTGGGTCTTCATTGCTGTGCGTGGGCTCTCTCTAGGCATGCAGGCTTCCGTAGTTGTGGTTCACAGGCTCAATAGCTGTGGCACACGGGCCCAGCCGCTCCACGGCATGTGGGATCTTCCCGGACCAGGGCTCGAACCCGTGTCCCCTGCATTGGCAGGCAGATTCTCAACCACTGCGCCACCAGGGAAGCCCCAGGACTTTTCTCTTGATTCTGGAGCTGCTTCTGTAGTGTTACTCAAAACCTTTTTGTGAATCTCAGGCCCCTTCAGAGTAACCGATGCAAGTGTGGACCTCTCCCTAGAAAAACTGACAAGCTCTACTCATCTGATATTAGGGGTTGCGGGGCGGGGGAGGCAATTCATAGATCAGTTGAAGCCCTTACAAGGTAAGAACTTCTGCTTTAAAACATAATTGTGTGGTTTATAAGCTCGTGTCTATTGAGCAGTGTGTCCCAAATATATGCTAAGCCTTTCCAAACACCGTATCATTTGACCATCCTGAGAGGCGGTGAATCTGATATTCCCATTTTACAGACAAGAGACTTGAGGCTCAGAGAAAGGAAGAACTTAGCCAGCCCCACAGTGGCCAAGTTGGTGACTGGGTACCAAAGGAAGGCACATCCACACACCCTGACTTCAGAGCTGCAACTTGAAATGACCACCCTGGTATGAACTTATATAGAGATTTAAGAGGTTGCCAACCAAAGTTGTCATAAATGGTGGGTGCTCATGGCTAGAGAGGGCAGTGTCTTTGAGTTTCTTTTTTCTTTTTTCTTTTCTTGGCGCGGCATGCGGCATGCAGGATCTTAGTGCCCCCTGCAGTGGAAGCTCAGAGTCTTAACCACTGGACCGCCAGGGAAGTCCCAGTCTTTGAGTTTCTTGCTGTCCCTTACATCAGACAGCCCTGGTTGAATCAATGGTGGGAAATTCACGTTACTTCTTTGTGTCCCCCTGGCCTCGCCAGCGAGGTGGAACAGCCAGCGTTCACCGTGCTTTTCTCCAGCTCACTGGTGTGGTGAGATCTGAGTCATAAAACGGTCGAGAAGCACTTTGTAGACAAGGAGGAGGGAGCGATTCATTATTTGCAGAGCAAAAACCCACTTGGGGTGAGCTGCCTCCTGTCCCTTGAGTGTCCACACACGTTAGATCAGAATCGCTTCCCCAAGCGTATCAGAAAGTTAATAAACCGGGAAGGCTCTCATGGGATTTTGGGGCCCCCCCTTTTCATTTTAATAGCAGATTGAAGTGCTAGTGAGAGGAGGAATTTGCTCTTGGAGAACAGAGATCTTACAGTCCCCAGCTTTGCCCCAGTGCGCGGCTTTAGTCGTTTGAGAAAGGCTGCCAGAAACTGAGTAAGCCTCGCCAGGGGAAAACAACAACTGAAACCTCCCAGCACCCCAGAACCTCTGCCACCTGCTCCCGTGAAAAGGCCAATTCAGTCGGCTGCAGTGGAAAACATTCTCGGGGCCGTTCGTTAGCAGGCTGCGACGCCGTTTGGCCGTGGATTTCAATATTCCCTTGTAACGTTTTACAACCCAGACCCGGCGACAATGGTGTCATTCATTGCATCCGCTCACGTGGAACAGAATGTGAGAGGGAGGCGGAGCTGGGGAGAAGCTGGTCTGCAGTCCTGACACCCAGGGCGAGCTGAGGTACTCAGGACCCTGGTTAGTGTCCAGACTGGGCAGAGCGCGTCCGTGTCTGCAGGAGACAGCGGAGAGCGGTGGGATTTGACATTTGGTAAAGCAGGATTGATTGACAGTTTGACCGGTAAAGGTTGATGGTGCCTGGTGTAGCCAATATCTAACTCTGGCATCATAGAGGAGGATGTCATATGTAACAGAATGGTTGTGTCGTCTCAGCAGCGATGGGAAGGCAACAATTCCCTATTATCAAGTATAAGTTGGCAAGAGCTTTGGAATAACCCTGACCTGGAGTGCAGCTCAGCTTTACCTCTTCTTAGCTGGGTGATCCGGGGCAAGTTGCTTAACCTTTCTGAGCCTCATTTTCTCTATCTCTAAAGTAAATCTAATCATACTGATGAAATGGGATTCTTGCCAGGATCAGGTGAGGGAAAGCGTGTAAGTCAACCAGTACAGTGGCTGGGACATTAGGACGTACAGAGAGAACAACGTGGATGATGAAGAGGAAGATGAGGATGAGGATGGTGGAAAAACAGTCCCCAGTTGCTGCCCTCTTCCCAGACACACGAGGGCTTTTCAACTTTCACTTTAATTCTCTGGTGTCCTGGATTCTTCAATGATGCTCTCCAACTGTGGAGGAAAATAGTCTATCTTCTCATCACAGGGACTTTAGAGGCTTTTGCTGTGTTGCTACTCACTGAGTTCCTTTGATTGGTCCATTGATGAGCCCAGGAAAAACAATCCCGGGAATTCCCTGGCGGTCCAGTGGTTAGGACTTGGCGCTTTCAATGCCAAGGGCATGGGTTCGATTCCTGGTCAGGGAACTGAGATCCCGAAAGCACTGTGGCCAAAAAAAAAGATGCCAGTGTTGTTTGTTGGTACCGTTTTCTTCTCTTTGCCTCTGTAACCCCATCCTGATTGAGAAGTCACTCTACTCTTCCATGCCTCAATTTTGACACCTGTCAGATGGATTTGGGGATGTTGCATTTCAGGCATCAAGAAAGATGTGCGTGATTGATGGTGGGAATGATGTTTCAAGTTCTTCAGAGAGGAACAAACTGAGAGGGACAAGTGGTTATTGGGATAATATGCCTTTCCCACTTCTGTGAGTGTTAGTAATCAAAAGCAGAATTTGGCCTTTCCAGAGAGTAATTTTGCAATTTGGCAGTGCTGGAAGGGAGAATTCCACAGAGTCCATTGATACATTCTCTTGTAAATTCCCTCAGCCAACATTTTTTAAGAGTTATTTTCTTTAATTAAAAAAATAACGGTCCCCATTAAGAATATCAAACTAAAAGAGATTCCCCCCTTCCTGTTGGATCTCTGACAGTCCAGTACTTGAACTAAGCAAGACCTAAATAGAATTGCCAGTGAGATTTGACAACTTCTTTGTTTTTTTATTATTATAATTTTTCTTCCTCTTCTTCTTCTTCTTTTTTTTTTTCCATTACGTAGCTTCAGCAGCCAAGGGAGAACTATAAAGCTAATTTCATTCCTTTCAGCCTCCTGGCCCCAGAAGGAGAGTCTGAGCAGTGGAGCTGCTCAGGATGGCTCCAGCTTTAGTTCTGAGATGACACAGGCCACGGGAAAGCTGGGCTAGGAGACCCCTGGGTGTCGTGAGGGTGTCTGTAGCCTCATGGAAACTTGGCAGACACTCCATTGTCCCCTGCCTGGTTACTCTGACGTACTTTCAGATGACAAAGGCAGGGGCCCAGGGTGGAGATGGTCATCCCCCTGAGGGATGGGAGAAGTGAGAGAGGAGTCTTGGGCCCCAAACACCCGCACCCCCAAAAGCATATTATGTTTTAAAATTGAAAGAAGTCAGTAAGAGATTGGCTAGAAGTAATTCGGGGACAGTTGGGTTAGAAATCTGGTGGTGTCTCTTTGTAGCTCTGTGATCCTGGGCAAGTTATTTAATCTGCCTGGGCCTCGGTTTTCTAATCTGTAAAATGGGAACTAAAGCAGTACCCACTTCATAGGGTCATGGAGAGGATGAAGTGGGCGGATGCAGCGTTCTTCAAAATGTGCTAGGTGTAGTGCTCTTTGAATGTAAGATAATTTCAGGTCTACCTTTTGATTTTAATAGGTATTTACTTTAAATTGCATTAGAATAACTATAACTAGTACCACAAACCCCTAATTTCATAGATATTACTACTCAGAGTGAGGCAAAACATATTTAGATAAAGAATTCATTTTAAAAATGGAATAAGTTAAAGAACAGTTGGTTCATGGCAAAAATCACAGCTAAGTTCGGGATCTCCGGATACATATTTCTTCTAGAGAGGCGTTCTTACTCTGTTTAAGGCCATGGGCCTCTCTGGCAGTCTGGTGAAGCTTAGGGATCACTTCTTAGAATAATCTGATTAAATGTGTAAAATAAGATGCATCGATTGCCAAGGAAGCCAGTTATATTAAAACACAGTTGTCAAAATCTTTTCTAAATGGTGATATAGTAGTATGCGCACTTTATGAACGTCTTAAGTAACAGGATCTAGTGGCAGGTCAAAAACGACTGTATTTTTGTAGTCATCATGAGCATAAATGGTGTCTGGAGACACATACAGCTGCAACGGGATGTGCAGCTATTTTGTTTCTGTTGATGACAGTCGCTAGGGCTGCTAACCGAACCGTGGCTTGTTGCCGACACCCAAACAGAAAGAAATACTAAATTCCAATTCAAGATGAGTGAAAACAAAGACATCATTTTGAAAATCTAAGTTTACACCCCTAAGTTTTTCCCCAAAGTTAAGATCTCCAAGTTAAGGAGACAGGTTTATGGCAGTGCTCCCTCCCGAGAAATTTTATGGGCTGAAAGCACGAGTCATTTTGTAACGGCAGTCACGATAGTTTCTACTATGTGCCAGACATTTTCTAGAGTGTACTGTTGGGTAATTTCAACAATCTTGAGAGGTAACTGACGCTCAGAGAGATTGTGTCTTGTCCAAGATCACACAGCTGTTAGATGGTACGTCTGGTATAGAACATATATTTTCCTGAATCTAACACCTTTATTCTTCCCACTATACCCTGATGCTTAGATACTCAAGTAAAAATCACAGCCCAGTGGGTTATCAGGGAAGGGAAGGTGTCCGGGGGACTCAGGGCTGACTGCTGTGGTTTCTCCAAACTATCTCTGTATTTCTCCCATTTTGCAGATGAGGAAACTGAGGCTTAGCTAGGTCACCTGCCAACTCTATGACCTTTAGCTGAGCTCTGTGCTACAGACTTGGTGGATTGGAGAACCCATTTCTGTGGGTTGCGTGAAGAAGGGACATTTCCTGAGGGGTATCGCTAGCAGCTTTGCTGGACCCACAGATGACCGGAGATCGGATTCAAATCCTGCTCTGCCCCTCTCACTTCTAGGGACCCATCTTGGGGGAAATGTGGGGGAAACTTGGAGTATCTTCAACTTCATTTTCATTTTGCTTTCCAGCCAAGCAGGTCCTCCCCTGGGAGTTTCAGCTCTGTTTCCATTGCGTTTTGCCAGGCGCGGTGGTGCGGTGGGTGGGGATGGGGGGAGTATGGATGGAGAGCCTGGAGGGTCATACGTCGCTCCGGGAGGCTGTACGCGCTTCCTTTATTTGTGTATTCCTCCTAAACTAGTCCTCCCGCTCCACTGTAATAATAATTATTATATTAATAATTCATATAATAATTCTGTTAATAACTGGTAATAGTAATTATTGTTTTCAACATGGAAGTATTCATCTAAACTTCGTAAGCGCTCACTGTAGAAAGAGCCAAGCCGTGCAGACGTGCAGAAAGTAATAAGTTGATCTAAAAGGTCTCCTGTAACCCCAACTTCTGGAGGGAACCTCTGGGATTCATTTCATAATCCAGACCATGTTGTTTCCTCCTTCTTTAACTTAATTCAGCTCACACAGATTTCTGAATTTGTGCATATCCAGCCTTCTCATCCTTTTCAAGGCTGCATAATATTCCATCGTTTAGCTCTATCAAAGTTGACGCTACCATTAATGAGGACATTTAGGTTATTTCTGTTTTTTTCCCTTGTTACAGACAGTGCTGCAGAGAAAATCCTTATACTTACGTCTTTGGGTACTGACCTGATGGCTTCTTGGGAAAATCCTTCGTAATGGGATTGCTTGCTCCATGTTATTGTATATTATTATTATTATTATTGTTTTGGCCATGCCTTGTGGCAAATGGGATCTTAGTTTCTTGACCAGGGATGGAACCCGTGCCCCCTGCATTGGGAGCGTGGAGTTTTAACCACTGGACCACCAGGGAAGTCCATGTATATTTTTAAAAATGGATGCTCTCGGGAATTCCCTGGTGGTCCAGTGGTTAGGACTTGGGGAATTTCACCACCGTGATCCCAGGTTCAATGCCTGGTCGGGGAACTAAGATCCTGCAAGCCATGTGGCGTGGCCAAAAAAAAAAAAAAAAAAAAAAGGGTGATATCATATTGCCTTCCAGAAAAGATGGGCAAATCACCCTTCCATCAGCATACACACTGTACTAGTTACTCTCCTGAACAAGATTTCCTTTCCCCATCCCAAACGTTGACAGCCCCCTCCTCTTTGTGCATGTGGGAATATTATGAGTTGGGCTGTTCTCTTCTTATCCCCCCCGGATGTTTCTCTCAATTCTCCCTGTTATCTTTGAGCTGTCCCTCCTCTCAGCTCCTTTGCAAACTCTCACTCTGATCCCTCCCCCACCCACCTGGCTTCCTTTGGGACTCTTGTGATGCTCAGCACCACTTTCTTCCTTTCCAGGAGAGGTTTCTGTTGAATTTCTCAAACTCTTAGGAGGAAAAAAATGGTCTGAAAACTGAAGGGAAGGGAATGTGGAGGACGTATCATAAGAGTGTGAGGGACCAGATTTTGAGCACTTTGGAGGAGGCTTTACCTATGGCATCATAAGCTGAGGCTCAGAAAGGTTGTGGTCCAGAAGTCTGTAAGTGGTGGAGATGGGACCTGAATTTGCATCTGCCTGGTCTTAGTTTCCATGCTCTTTTCTCTATCTCCTTTGTCCTCCTTTTTCTTCTCCTTTTCCTTCCCTCTCTCTCTCTCCCTTTACTCTGCCTCCAAAACTGTGACAGTCGTGCTGATGGCTACCATTTGTTGTGCCAAACACCGTTTTAAGCCTTTCACGTGTATTAACTAATTTCCTCTCTCAATAACCCTTTGAACCTGGGGGGTTTTATTATCCCTTTTTTACAGATGGGAAAACCAAGGCACGGAGAAGTTAAGTGTTATGTCATTGGCGACAAGTACAGCAACTCAAAAGGAAAGTCTAAGGCACAAGGAGCAAACTATTCAGATTAGGGTAACCTAGGTTCTTACGTGACTACCCCAGGTGGTCAGCTACCATTCTTTACTAATGTTGGCCAAAGGCCGCAGCCCCATGTTAAAGATGGAGACCCAGAAGTTAAGTCTCAGTGAGCTCTCAGCTCTTTAGCTTTTGAATTAGGGAATTCAAAGACGTCTAGAATAGGTTAAAATATTTCAACTGCCATGTGTGCTTATTGATTGTTGAGAGGGGTTCTCAACTGGGGGTGCTCATTTACCTTTCTGCATATGTATAGAACTGTTCATAAATCTACTTGCCTAATGTATAAGACATGAAAATGTGGTGACTAAATATATACGTATAGGATAGGATGCATTGGATGCACTTGAGTATAACTGGATCTATTCATTCATCAAAGATCCCTTTGTTTCTTATTCTGTGAGTTTTCTGGTAGAGTCTTTGACCCTGTGGTTCAGCCAGTGGAAGAATCTCTATCAGGCCACTGACCAGTGTTAATTCGCATCTTCTCTCTTTCAGTAAAGAATATCCCGTGGTTCCCAGGAGCACAGTGAGACAGAAAGTGGCCTCCAACCACAGTCCTTTCAGCAGTGAGCCTCGAGCTCTCTCCGCCTCGTCCAACTTGGGGTCCCAGTACCAGTGTGAGAATGGTGTGTCTGGCCCCTCCCAGGACCTCCTGCCCCCACCCAACCCGTACCCGCTGCCCCAGGAGCACGGCCAAATTTACCACTGCACCAAGAGGAAAGGTGAGTGTGACAGCCCTGCCCTCCTGGCCACTGTCTGTACTTCTTCCTTCTTTTCCTTGAAAAAAAAAGTACACATAACTACGTGTATTTATTTTTAAAATGTAAGCAATACAAAACTACATGGAGATTGTAAGAAATTCAAACCATTCAAGTAGAGCTAAAGATTCCTTTGACATGTCCCCCCCCCTTCCTTGGGGAAAACTTATTTGAAATGTTCAGACCCATTTATTTATTTACACTTGCACACACCCACAAATACAAAGAGTTTTGCTTTTAGTTTTAACAGTTGCTATCATACTGCATCTATTTTGCAATTTGCATTTTTTTAAACTTTAGAATGCATCGTAGATATGTTTTCATGAACTTAGAGTGGCCTCATTCTTTTTAGCTGCTGAAGAGAAAGTATTGCCCCAAAAGAATAAAGCTGAGTTTATGTTGCCACTAGTGGTCAGGGGGTGTGCTTCCAGGGAACCTCCTTGGAATTGGATGTGCCCTTTAGTTCACGTGCAGGGTGTCTCCCAGGTGGATTCTGAGCTCTTCTTTCCTTTCCAGATTAAATCGATACCGAAAAAGGCAGGGAGGGAGAGAACAAAATCACAATAGATTTTTCTCTCCTGTGCATCCCTTCTTTAAATCTACTAGACTGCTGTCTGAGACACAACCTCGTTTTCTTTGCCAAATGAGAAATGGATGATTTTTCCCTAAGGTATCTGAGTCCAGAGGGTAGGTTAAGGAAGGAAATTTCTGGTGGCAGTTTTTCAAGGCAGAATCAAAGGCGTTGATGCGGGCAGTGGGACCAGAGAAACAGATTTGAGTCTCAACTCTGCCACCAGCTTCCTGTGTGACCTCAGGCAGGCGTCCTAGCCCTGCTGTGTGTCAGTTTCTCGCTTTGTAAATGATGCTAAGTTCCCTAGAGCAGTAGGTGCTTGGTAAGCTGGGTGACAGCTATGAAGGAATAAGTGGCAGGTATCCCTCCAGAAAGTGAGTTCTGGGAGGAAATAAAGAGAAGGCTGCTCATCTAGGTGAAGGTTTGGGATAACAGACACAAGGGGAGGGGGCCACGTAGCCTCGTGCTTACGCCCGTGGTCTTCAGAGTCAGAAAAGCAAGATGAATCCTACCTTTGCCATTTTCAGATGTTTATGATTAGGGGCGAGTTACTTAGCAAACATCACTAAAAGTTACTCTAAACATCACTAGAAGTCATCTATAGGTTCGGGCCCGTGATTGGACCTGTCTCATAGACTTGGTGTGAAGATGTCATGAAATCATGCTTGTCCTGTGTTCAGCACAGGGTTGACTTAATAAACCGGTCCTGTTTCGGTCCGGCAGGCCCACGGCTCCGTCTTTAGAGTGGCCTGTTGGACCTCACAGCCTAGCAGCCAACACGACGCCTGTCAAAGCCCAGTGCCTGGTGCCTGGACCCTTTTTTGGGGTTGTGCTCGTGGCATGCGGAACCTTACTTCCCCAGCCAGGGATCGAACCCGCACACCCTGCAGTGGAAGCACGGAGTCTTAACCACTGGACCGCCAGGGCAGTCCCCCATGGGCTTTCTTTAAAAAAACAAACAAACAAAACCCAACAACTCACTAACCAGAACCGATGGAAAAGGATGCTTTGGCAGCTTTCTCTGGAACAGGGGTGACATGAGGAAAGGAACACGGTTTGGTGATTTGACATTTACCAAAGTCACGTTTTGAAAGAGGGAAGAGCTATCATGGGTCCAAGCCTGGGGCTGGGGAGCTGACTTGGGTGAGACTGAGCTTTCCAGACTTACCTGAAGCCCATCCAAGCTCCTTAGATCTGGAAGTCCTGAGCAATATCACCCCATCAGGCCCCCTGGCCCAACTCCCAGCACGACCGCTGCCAGATGGGCTGGAGACCAGATGCCTGCAAACATGCCTCTTCAGGCACAAGCAGGGGTTAAGAATGTCCCATGAAACACAGGTCCCTGCACAGAGATTCTGTTTTATATTATATTTAAGGGTGCCCTGCCTAGGTTCCAGACCACAGCCTTTTCAAGAACGTTAGTAAGTAGGGACTCATATTAACCCACTTTACAAACGGGGAAACTGAGGCCCACAGAGGGAAAATTGTGAGCTAATGGTTCTTGAAGGCAGCATTTGAACCCAAGCCTGGTCTGCAGACTCTGCCTGGGCCCTGAACCACCGCCCTATCTGCCTCCATTACCTTTGCTTATGGGCTACGGTCTCCAAATTTCATCGTCCACCAGAGATCTGCTCTTGAGGCTGGGTCAGACATGCTGATTAAGAGCTCACCAGGTTTGAATTAAAGAGTTCTTTCGATTAAATTAATGCCAGACCAGCAGAAGAGGAGGAAGTTACAGAGAATCAGGGCGCTGTTTTGAGTTCAGTATTTACAGCAGCGTCCTTGTAAGTCCGCTCCTGGAGGATGCAGGGTGCAGGCTTTGAATGCAAGCCTGATGAACCTCTTTGGGTGATGTGAGCACTTGGTTTGCGTGGGGTGTTGTCCTCGAGTGAACTTGGGATCAACTCGAGGTGGCCCCTGGGGAAGCTCGAGTCAGTGGCTGGTCCGTTGCCGTATGTTCCAGCAGCTGACACTTTCCAGCAGTGTGACCATGGGTCAGTTGCTTCAGCTTTCTCAACTACCTTTTCTGCAGAATGGGGATGACAGTAGCACCTACCCTGCAGGGTTGTTAGGAGATGAAATGAGATAATCCAGGTAGAGCACCTAAAACAGTGCCTGGTACCTGTTAAGTCCTCTATGGAACGTGAGCTAGCGCTGCCCTTGGGAAACTCACACGGTTGCAGGCAGCTCACACATGAAACGACTCACTATAGATTTGTTTGATGACAGTGGTGATCGAATGCTGGAATGCTATCACGGAGATACGGAAAGTGTTAACAAAAAGCAAAGTGGGGTATCGATTGGACTAGGGTAGGGCGTCAGGGAAGAATTTCAGCTGAGGTCTGCGGAGAGTGGGAGTTGGATAGGAGATTGGGGAGTCGAGTGGGTGTCCAGGTGTTGAGAAGAGCATGCGTGCAGCCCCTCGGAAGATGGGGAGCCCGCTCCCACTGGGGCAGGGGACAGAAGGCCAGGGTGGTTGGAGCACAGAGCAGGGGAAGGTGATGGGAGGGAAGGCTGCCGAGGAAGGCAGGGACTAGCACGGCAGCGGCCCTCGTGAGCCATTTTGGGGGGTTCGGATTTTAGCCTAACACCGATGGGCGGCCATTGGAGGGGTTTGAACCCCCGAGTGGCAGGATTCAGGTTGTGTTTTGAGGCGGTCACTTTGCTGTGATGGAACTGATGCCAGGGCCCCGTTCAGAGGCTGTTGCAGGCTCTGAGGTGTGAGATGACGGTGGCTCAGGCCAGGGTGTGCGGAGAAGAGCTGGCGATGTCGGGAGAGTCAGGACCTCGTGACTGGTTGAAGATAACAAGGTGAAGAATTGCCCCTCATTCACGGATGCGGGCACTGAGGCTCAGAGAGATTGAGAAACTTGCCCAGAGTCACCTAGCTAGTGAGCCGCTCTGCCCCAAATTCATACATACTGAGGTCTGTGCACTTGGGGTGCAGGGCTCTGTTCACCTCTGCAGAAACCTCTGCCCTTCTCACCTCCCTCCACCCCGCAAAAGGGAGCTCCCAGGGACAGAGAACATTCCAGCCAAGCTCGGTCTGTCCTGCCTGCCTGCCTGCCTCGGAGACGACAAAAAGCAATTCATCATCAGCCTCCATTGTAAAGTGATAAGGAATCAGCCGAGGTTTCCTTCCAGTTTGGGACTCCCGTTAAGTGATAACTCCATGGGTGGCTTCCCCCGACCCCGGCCCCTGACTGCCCCACTATCTGACTTCCCCTCATTGTCTGTCTCCTTTCCAACCAGCCCAGGAGGCAGCCCCAATGAAATGTCAAAGGGCCAGGCCGGCCAGAGGGCCCCTTGTGTTTGGACCCAGCTGTCTCCAAACTATCTCTCCCGATGGTTGGAGCCAAAAAAGCTGGGAAGGTCTTTTATCAATGCCACTCAATCAAATCCAGGACCCCAGGGCCTGGGAGAGCACTTGTCTGTCTTTCTTTCCCCCACCCACCCTGACTACCCTCCCCACAATTAGAAACCAAAGGCAACCCAAATAAAAGATTTTAGCAAAGCCATTTTCTGCATTGGTACGGAGAGGGAATTGGATATAGTAAAGGGTTTTTGCATCCTCTCAGTCTCCGTAGTTTGTAGAGCGATTCTACCTCCTTTTCTTCACTGGATCCTCACTGCAATCTTTGAGCCGTGGGAGATGCCCTCCCATCCCCATTTTGCAGGGGGGAAAACAGAGGACTAGGAGCTTGGATTGCCAAGGTTATGTGGCTGGTGAGTGGCCAATCTGGGATGCGTTCATCAAGTAAATGTTAACGGTACACTTACTTTGTACTGGGCACTGTGCTGTGTGCTGAGGACAAGGGGAGAGCAAGATGGAAAAGGTCTCTGATCCCAGGAAACTTGTATTCTCACTGGGGAGACAGGTAGTAAGCAAGTCAGTACATTTTCATGGCTTCAGATAGCGGCTGAGATCTGAACTGGAGTCCTCTGATTCCCAATCTAGGATCTTCCCACAATACCATCCCAGTTCTTTTCACTTCAAAGCTAAGAGCTAACAGCGTGGGGACAAACACACACACAAATCCATCCATCCATCTGTCCATCATCCATCCATCCATCCATCCATCCAAAGTGTCAAGGTTACCACCTTGTCTTACTCTCTGAACACAGTGGGTTGCATGAAGGCTGAAAGGTTGGGGCCGTCTAGCAGAAGGAGCACTGTTTAAGGAGTCCAAAGGCCTGAATTAGAGTCCTACTTCTGACTTGCTGAAGGTCACTCAGCTAAGGAGTGGGTGCTCACTGCTCTACCTCCAGGGTCTCTGTCTGTGAAGACTCCACCACGGTCTTTCATCTGAATGAACTCCATCAGCAAGGGAAGTGACCCATTTGGGAATGGTGACAATATTTACTCAATGGCATCAGTGATTTGAAAGCAGCTCTGTGAGTTTTCTAGCTCTGGAATCCACCCAAACACCTTCAAGTATTGGATGACCTTCACAGAGCCATCTCTCCAATCTTCCAAGAGGGAAAACAGAGTCGACCCACATTACTTGGGCAGATAGGATTTGAATACTTACTTTAGGTACAAGGAAGATAGAAACTAGATTGCACTGTTATTATCTCAATTCCTACGTGAAATTTAGGTCTTATCCCCACGTACAAACAAGAACTGAGACTGGAATGGTCCAGTGGTTCACCCAAGGTCACGTAGCCAGTGAGTCAGAGACATAACTGTGCCCTGAGATCTGTGTCCTGGATTCATCATTAAAGTCACTTTATCCAGAATCGACAGCATCTGGGAACACGCAAGGCATCAGGGGTTTTCACACTGCTATGCGGTGATCAGTGGTCAGAATCAGGAAGAGGTTTACTATTGTCCAAGAGGCTCCTCTGGGTTCTGGACATTACATCAATATAATTGACCACCCTTACGCAACTTTCTGAAACCAAGCCGTGGACTCATCTGATTGAGGACTTGACCCTTGACTACAGCCCATTCCCCAACCGTGGAAGAGAAACAGGACTCAGCTGGGACAGAGGTCTTTGCTGTTGATCAGCTATCAGGCTCCCAATAAAAAGATAGAAACCAAACCATCACGAAAATAAACACGGAGATTACATCCCAAGCATTTATCACGACCGACGTGAAATTTGGATCCTGGCTTTGGAATTTCTTTACAGTGTGATGCGGACCAAGAGGCACTGGAGAATGCTCACGTCCTGTTTCCATCAATAAGCCAGCATTGAGTTTTTCTTAGGACTCTGCATCAGATCTTTGGGGTATTAAGGATTGGAATGTGTAATTTTACGATTTTCCAAAATGTGCTCTGGCCTTTTTCATATTATTCTTCCTTTTTTACTTGTAGTCAGTCTGGAAGGGGATCAGAAACTCGGGAATGGTTAGTTTGCCGTGTTTTTTTTTTTTTTTTTTCCTCTTGCCAAGGGTACCCTGCAGCTGTACTTTCTATTATTGAAAAGGGGAACGCCCTGGTTAAATGGAAAACCCAAAGGTTATGATTCCAGCAACAATGGGAACATTCAGATTTATGGATCTTGGGGGGCGGGTGGAAGGAAGAATGGAGGGAAGGAATCAAGGGAGGAGGTGGCCAGGACAAAAAAAAAGAAATAAGTCGAGAGAAGCAGTGTCTTTAAGACGCCCCCAAAACGCCCGGTTGAAAAGTGAAAGAATGTGGACACTTGCTCATCTGGATGTCTTCAAACATCTGGGTGGTTGGCATCATGTAGCTAGAACACCTGGAAGAGTGATGACTGCATTTTTCACTTTTTTTTTTTTGGACCAATGTTTGGGCATCCTATGGGTCCCAGATGTGTCCCAGAAAGAGTCTAGCTAAAAATAAGTTAGGTGGGTACAACCTTCATGTAGATATGTGTTATTTGGGGAGATTTTTGACTTACCTGGGGGTATCACTCGGAGAATGATGCCAGTAGAGGTGTTTGGTGGAACCCACACCTGTTGGTTTATAGTCCAGTGTGAAGCCATAGGGCTTCCTGTGGGGAGGATGACTGACTTGGAGCTTTACATCCAAGGACCACCTGCTCTTCACACAGTGTCAGCCTCCTGCCCTTACAGGTCCTGCCCCTGTGCGGGGGAGGATGGAGAGGGGCCAAGGATGTGTGCGTGCCGAGCAGGACCGCAACTACCAGTTGACCAGCACCTGGCACTTCGTAGGGGCTCAGTCAGTATCTGTTGGGTGACTTGAGTGAGTGGCGTTGCGTAGTAGAAATTGAGAGAGCTTGGAGGCAAGGTGTGGTCGGCAAGGTGAAGCAGACCCAGCTTTGATTCCAGCCCCTGCTCCTTCCCAGCTGCATGGCCTTGAGCAAGTCACTTCCTGCGTCCTGCCCACATGCCATCAACCATCACAGTGGTGACAGTTGTGGGATTGTCCCAGTGTTTCATTTTTCTTCATACTTGCCAAACTCAGGCATATTTCTTTTCTTTTTTTTAAAAAATAAATTTATTTATTTTAGGCTGCATTGGGTCTTCATTGCTGCACACGAGCTTTCTCTAGTTGCGGCGAGCGGGGGCTACTCTTCGTTGCGGTGCACAGGCTTCTCATTGTGGTGGCTTCTCTTGTTGTGGAGCATGGGCTCTAGGCACGTGGGCTTCAGTAGTTGTGGCACAAGGGCTTCAGTAGTTGTGGCTCGTGGGCTCTATAGCGCAGGCTCAGTAGTTGTGGCGCACGGGCTGAGTTGCTCTGCGGCATGTGGGATTTTCCCGGACTAGGGCTCGAACCCGTGTCCCCTGCATTGGCAGGCGGATTCTTAACCACTGTGCCACCAGGGAAGACCAGGCATATTTCTTAACGTTATTCATTAGAAAGAGATTGGAAGTGAGGAAAGAAAAATCTCCAGTTTGGGGAGTAAAATTCCAGCCAAGGAATGAATCTGTGTGAGGTTTACATCTTGGTAGAAACTCCCAAGTATTGCTTCCCTTGAAGGAAACACCTGGAGGTGTGTTATTACAGACGAGGTCTGCCATGACACAGGTGGTGTTACCCTGGTAACAAGAGCTGCCCTTGGTGATGGATATCAGGACATTTACATGCTCGATTTTATTCCTTAGCTGCCCAGTGAGGTAAGTATTGCTAACTCTGATTCAAAGGTGATAAAAATGAGTCCCAGAGATGGCAGATGCCTTGCTAGTGTCACACCGACATTAAGTAAAAGAGCAGGATTCAGACTCATGCATGTCTAAGTTTCTTAACCTGAGGTCTGCATTTTAGGGAGTCCTTGAGCCCCCTGAAGTTGTGTGCATCGCTTTGGTCTATACATACACTTCTCAAAACATCGTGTTTCAGTTTATTTTTCTAGGAGAGAAAAGAACCCAGCTCTTTTGTTAGTCCCCAGAGGGGTCAGTGACCTCAAAGTGGTTAAGGAAGACCCTCTTTCAGAGACAGAACTCTCTCTACTGCTCTCCACTAGGGATTAATGAGTGCTTACAGAAGGGAAGTGACTTGTTCAGCGATGAAACAGCGACACATTAATTGGTACCAACTCAACAGATCGTAACTGGGTCCTTGTTCACATAAGGCATCAGGAAAGGACTTGGGGATTCATTCGGGCTCCCATCCATTTATCCACTTGCCCATCCACTGTTCCATCCATTGCACAAGTATTTGCTGCGTGTCTTTCTGTCTAGCCTGGCATGGAAGAACAGGAATTTTGTCACGAGATTCCTAGGATTCTAACCTTAGCTCCACTGTTTATCAGCCATATAAGACCTTGGGCACGTCTCTTGACCTCTGTGTGTCTCCTTTCATCTGTAAAATGAGGATACTGAGAGAACCCACCTCATGGGGTTGTTGAGAAGATTAAACGGGTGACCTCATGGAGAGTACTCAGAACAGTGCCAGGCAGAGTAAATGCCGTATGTGTTTTTACTGTTATTGTTGATGCTGTTTTATTATTTTTGTTACTAGGTACGTCCCAGGTTCTGGGAATACAGTGATGGGTAATCCAGACCATGTCTTGCCTTCATGAAGTTCACATGCTGGGGAGGATGGAAGATAATAATAATAATTGTGATTTATTGAGTGTTCCCTTGTACCAAGCTCTGGACTAAGTATTTAATCTATATTTTCCCATTTCATTGTCAACACTTCCCTTTCTAGAAGGTGCTGTCATGACCCTTTCCATTTTACAGATGAAGAAACTGAGCTCAATTTCCCCAGGTTACTAGAAACTATACAAAGCATTCTTTCTAATGATTGCATTAATGTTCTATTGAGGGCATATACTGAATATTATTTAAAAAAAAAAAAAGAAAAGGAAACTGAGCTTGGAAAGGTCAAACTGTTTGCTTAGAACTCCGTAGCCCAAAGTCTTAGCCGTGACAGTCCACCCCCTTTTTATCAGAATGGAGGTTGGAGCTAACCATCTTCCGGACTTAATTCTTCCGCCCTTGGGCCAAATGGCTGTCTCTGCCTTGAGCTATGGGGTGGCTGATCCTGGCCTCACGGGTGTCTGTCCTCCTGTCTCAGCAGATGAAGAATGTTCCACCACAGACCATCCCTATAAGAAGCCCTACATGGAGACGTCGCCCAGTGAAGAGGACCCGTTCTACCGCTCCGGCTACCCCCAGCAGCAGGGCCTGGGTGCCTCCTATAGGACAGAGTCAGCCCAGCGGCAGGCCTGCATGTATGCCAGCTCCGTGCCGCCCAGCGAGCCCGTGCCCAGCCTGGAGGACATTAGCTGCAACGCCTGGCCCAGCATGTCCTCATACAGCAGCTGCACGGTCACCACCGTGCAGCCCATGGACAGGCTACCCTATCAACACTTCTCTGCCCACTTCACCTCGGGGCCCCTGGTCCCCCGGCTGGCTGGCATGGCGAACCACGGCTCCCCGCAGCTCGGAGAGGGAATGTTCCAGCACCAGACCTCCATGGCCCACCAGCCTGTGGTCAGGCAGTGTGGGCCTCAGACTGGCCTCCAGTCCCCCGGCAGCCTTCAGGCGTCGGAGTTCCTGTACTCTCACGGCGTGCCAAGGACCCTGTCCCCGCATCAGTACCACTCGGCCGTGCACGGAGTTGGCATGGTTCCAGAGTGGAATGACAGCAGCTAAGGCGAGGCCTACTCCTTCACTGCCATTTCCAGAGGGAGGGGAGAGAGGGAGAGGGACAGTCGCAGTGAGAACCCCACGGACGAGATGTCTCATTTCACCCCATGTTCACGTCTGCACTTGAGAACCCCCCACCCTGCCCCAACACTGATGTAATCAGTCGCTTGAAACCACAATTCAAAAAATGTGACTTTGTTTTGTCTCAAAACTTAAAAAACCGACAAGAGGAGATGAGTCTCCGCCCGCCCCCCCCACCACACTCATCAACCGGCCACATTCACACCACCTCCAGATGCCCTCCTTGATTTCTTTTCTTTTGGTCTCCAGAAAGTCCTGCCTCCTGGAGTGTTTGATCCTCATGCATAGTTAAGAGTCCTTCCCTGTCTTGGTGTTAATGTTGACGTTGTTATATAATAAATAATAATATATTTTTTTTTCTTTCCATTTTCTTAACGGGACCCAGTCCCTTATTGTGGGGGAGGTCTGAGGCAAGTATGTTTCAAAATATGTATTTGTGGGGTTGCCCTCAAATACTCCTCCACCCCCAAACCTAAATCCGCAACCCTCCGCCTTGACTAAGAAATTACCTACCTCTGCCATGTGGTGTCTCCGATTTTATCCTCCCTTCCCCATCCTCACGAAGTCCAGTTTCGCCTGCTACCAACCAGTGGAGTCAGGGTAACGCCAGACTCCATCTGGCATCCTACCTTACTCGGCCCTCCCTGTCTTCCCGGCTCCGTGTTTTTCCCGCCTGCTAAAACGTGGCCTATAGCTTCCCGACCGGAAAGCTTGCTTTGAAAAACTTAAAAAGCCCCGGTTTACATGCGGGCAGAACTGCGATAAGCAAGGCGCAAGCTCTGTGCTGACAAGAGTTGTGAAAAAGCCAAAATAAATATTCGTCCTGATAAAAAAACAAAGCCAGCCCCCAGCTTCCAAACCTCCATCACTGCCGACCCAATCTGGATACAAAGGCAAAAGCCACCATCCTAAAGAAGCAGCCAGACGTGCTTACTGAGGAGCCTTCTCCAGAGACATCACACCAGCACCAAATGCAGGCCAAAACTGTGGTTATTGAAAGCAGAAAACAGTATTAAAAAAAGTGTGTAAGTAAAATGTTATTGCAGGGTTCTTCAGATGTAATATTTTACTGGTACTATTTATTTATAAATAGGAGTTCTAATTAAGTAATAACCTGAAATGAAATCCAGCATGGGAGCTGGCCAAAAGCTTTTAATTTTATTGATACTCAAAACCAAGTTTGCGTTTTTTGTTTTTTTTTTTTTTCTTTCAAATGTGCTTTGCTTTCTTGATTAAAAAAGTTTTGTTTTGTTTTGTTTTTAACTGACCCTAATAAAGAGAACAGGGTAATATGTGAGACTGCGTATGTTCAAGTACGTGAGGGCGTGTGTCTGTCATGTGAGTGTCTATTCGATTATGTCTTTTTATGTTGCTAAGGCGGGGGGGGGGTGAGAATTAAGTACTCGTTTCGTATATTTGTGTGCCAGTTAATGCCTAATAAATACCATGTGCTTACAAAAGTACAGGGACTTGAACACCCATTTTTTCTCCCCTGTTCTTTCGACGGACTGATTTGAGAGGAAATTTGGTGGAGGAAACTGCTTTCTCTGGTTGTTCTCAGGGGTATTTGGAATCCTGTACTTGAGTGTAATGGAGCTGAGTACGTTTACCCACTGGTTTAGGTCTCTGGAATGGAGATATTTGTTTTAACTGAATTTGGGTCGGCATCGGAAAGGAAAAATCATCAGGAATCCCAGCTGATCAAAAAATGATATCGGCCATACTATATGTAACACCTAATCCTTGGTTTCCTGAAGGATCTCCTTCTTTGAGTTAATTTACTGCAATCAAGGGTTTTGGAGGTCCCAATATAGGCAACTTTACAGACCTTCAATGGATATTTACTTAAAACCCACGAATTTAGGATGTGTGAGTTTGTCCCATCTAACACGTGTAGGGCAGAACAGAGCAGCAAATTGGTAAGTAAATCAGTGCTGCAATTTTTTTCCTATTTTTATAATTTCAGCTCCCACACCTTTCAAATGATCTAGAACCATTGAATATGTCACATCCCCTTAAAACAGGAACAACTGGCTTGTTAATTCCAAATTGTTCACTTCATCAGGTCCCCCTGGACTTTTCCTAGGCAAAGAACTCCCAGGAAGTGTGAATTAATTATACAGAAATGACAATTCAGCTTCTTTCAAGTACAATGGAGAAACTAGGTCAATGGCCTTCCTGTCCCCACAGAGAATGAATGAGGAAAGTTTCACTGGATGAGTTCTGACTATACTCTAAACAGATACATACTTTGATGGGTTAAAAAAAATCTTCGAAAAAATTAACTTCTAAACTAATTTACCAACTCTACAAGATAGGCAGTCTTACTCTTTCTCAAGAGCATCGTAAGAATACAGAATTCACGTCCCCATCCCCAGCACTCAAACAATTGCCTCATAGGAAAAATCATTAAAAGCATGTCCACAGCAAGTTTCATAAATCAAAAAAGGGACACTGTCCTTCCATAACAGATGCAGGTTGACCTCTTTGTGTTCCAGACAGTGGTAATAAAGGAGCTTTTCAGGGAATTGGTAGGTTTAAGGATGTCATATCCAAAGATTCATGTGGTTTTTTCGTCGTTTTGATGTCAAAAGGCACAACACAAATTACTGTATTTCTATAATATGTTTAGTGGATGTTTGCTCTGGACTGGACATGTGATAATTACTGAGGACACAGTGATAGAGGTTGTGTCCTCCTGGAGCTTATGGTTTACTGAGAAAAACAGCCCTTAGGTAATCATCTGCGTAATTAAAGGATTGCAAAGGCGGGGAGAACTATGAAAGCAGCATTCATGATGTCATGAAGAGATAAGACAGGGAGTCCTAACGTGGGTTAGAGGAGCTGAGTCCTGAGTGATGAGTAGGAATTAGCCAGGTGAAAAGTTGGGAGGGAAACATCTCAGGCAGAGGGAACAGCTTGTGCAAAGGTCCTGAGGCAGAAATGGTGATGGAGAAATGAGATAACAGATTCATGAATGGGTAGTAATCACTGAGTCTGCATTCATTCATTTGTTCAACAAGCATGTGTTGGAGTCCAAGCCTGTGTGACAGATAGACACCCTTACTTGTTGAGGACCTACTAATGGTGTTGAGATCTTTCCCAGTTTGTTCCCACAGCTGCATATGGCAGACTGGATTTGTGAGCCAGTAGGCTTCTTTGTATAATACTTGGGAGAGGAGTGTTATAGCATTCTTTTGGCTGCCTTGCCCAACACTGAGTACGCAAGTGTGGGACTCAAAATTGTGGGGCAGAGGATCACCAGAGCCATCAGAGACTCTGATCATTAGTATTCTTGAGCTCAGAGAGGTTGGGAACACCCATAACATCACACAGCTGGTGTGTGGCAGAGCTCAGCATGGAACCTAAGTTTGTCCAAGCCTTAGCTTCCTTGGTCACTAAAAGGAGCTATTTCACCTGCTTCAAAGGACTGTTATGAGGTTTAAATGAGATAATATCTCTGGAAATGTCCAGTTAAGTACCTAACACAGTACGTGCTCAATAAACACTTAAAAAGAAAGACATTGATCCATGAAATGCAAGTTACATAAAACTTTTTATTCATTGATTCAGCAAATCCATATTTAAAAAATAATAATACAGGGAATTCCCTGGTGGTCCAGTGATTAGGACATGGAGCTTTCACTGCCGAGGGCCCGGGTTCAATCCCTGGTCGGGGAACTAGGATCCCACAAGCTGCCTGGCATGGCCAAAAAAAATAAGAATAATACATGTTGCTAATGAGGAAATAGGAAATTTCATAAACTCCTGGCTGGAATGAAGATAGATAAACTCTTTGGGAGGAGACTTTAGTAAAACAGATCAAAAGCCTTAAAAAGGTGCCAATCATTTAATTGGACTATTCTGCTTTAAGGAATCGGTCCTAAGGTCATAATCTGGGGTGTGCATAAATATTTATTTTCTGGGATGTTCATCATGATTGGTTTTTTTATCGTGTTTTTTTAATCATACAAAACTGGAGACAGCCTTATTATACAATATGGAGTTGGGGTAAATAAATTAACGTCTGCCCAGACAGTGCAATATCACTTTGCCATTAAAAACCACATTTGTGAAGACGATTTGAAGAAGATTTCAAGATCCATTATGAGTGAAAGAACGGGTTACAAGAAGCATGCCCACCAGCATCTCAGTTTTACTAAATAACAACAGCATTCATTCATGCTCAGAGGGAAAAAAAACCAGGATGTGTAACACAATAATAATAGTGGTGGGAATTGTGAGCGTTTAAAATTTCTTTGTGTATTTGAATATTTTCCATCTTCTTGTGATGAAGATGAATTCTCTTTATAATTAGGAATAGAATTAGTAAAATAAAATCTAGTTTATTTTTTGGTTGTTGACCAAATCGAGTTTGTGAGGAAGGTGAGGCACTGGTGTCTGCTTTGAGGATGAAAGGTTGGAGATTCCATCAGGGGTGATATTGGCCTCGGCAGTGACAGAGCTGGGTACCAGTACCAGTCGGCTGCCTGCTCAGCGTGGAATGTTCTCCTTGGCAGAAACAAGGAGGCATCTGAATGTATCTCTGGCTCCGTTTTCTGGGATTGATTTTTTGCAGGCTTGGTCCTCTTATTGGGTTAAACTGTTGTCCTGGGAAAACTGTCCTTCTCTTGTTAACAAATACACACCCACACATACACACAAACACACAAGCACACACATACATACATACACACACAAGCACACACACACACACGCGTATGTTGAATGAGGCAGTTGTAAGAATCTCACCTTTGTTCTCTACCTGACCCGGCTTATAAAATTCACCTTACCACTTAGTGCTTCTGTGACCTTGGGCAAGTCACTTAACCTCTTTGACCCTCCATTTGATCATCTGTGAATCGACGACAATAAGAGTACTTACCTAAAAGAGTTGTTCTTGTAAGAATTCAATGAGACAGGAGTGTAAAGTGCTGAGAACCGTGCCTGGTGTAGAGGAAATACGCAATAACTTTTAGCTAATAAGAGTATTAATTATTATTATTATTATCATCATCGTTGTTAGGAGTCCTTCTCCTCCTCCCCTTCTTCCTCCTCTTGCTGGGAAATCTACCCCTATGTTCTTCTTCTATTTTTATAGTAGACTTAAGCTCACTAGGGGGTTAGGAAGGCATCACCACCACCATCAGCATCATCACCATCATCACCTTCAACAATAATTAAAGCATAGCTTTCCCGAGTAGGCTCCACATTGAAGACTATTTAAATAGCTGGCTTTGTAAGTGGCTTATCAACCCTGAATTTTCTATGGCAACAAAGAAGGAACAGAAGTTTCTACATCTTAGAAGGCTGACAAGCCAGCACCTTTTCTGACCTCAGAATGCATTCTTATACCTCTTCAAAAAGCAGTCAGGCATGTTAATCCTACCGAAGATATGAATTTAAGAATGCTTGGTCCCTGTTCCTGGAACTGTAAGGGCTGAGGGTGAGAGACAGCCTGGAGAGTAGATTGAGGGTTATTCCTGACAGGATTTTAATATCTGACAGACAACCCTGCTACGGTTGATATTAGTACCAGTGATAGTAAGAGTGGCTTTCATTTATTGACCATATACTATGTGCCAGTCCCTGTACCAAGCAGCATACCTATATGGTCCCATAACTGGGATTGTAGGGGCCAATCTGATTCCTGTTTTACAGGTGAGAAAGCCCCTTAGCAGAGACTTTAGGTGACATGTCCAAGGTCACTCCACTTACGAGTGACCATTGCATGCTGCCAGACTCCCTTATGTGATGGTTGGATCCAAGCCACCTCTGCAGGACCTTCAGGAACAGGAGAAGATGGGCAGCTGGAGTGTGCCAGGGCGTGTGTGCCTTCAGGTGGCGTGTCCTTGGAGACTTCAACCTCAGGGAAAGTAAAGGAGGTTTTGTGACTTGGTGGTTTCCTGGTCTCAGATGCCCAGCTAACCCTCTGGTGTGTGAGCAAGTTGTACTCACTTCCCCAAGCCTCAGTCTACACCTCTGTAAAATGGGGGCAATCAGATCTTCCTCCAGGCTTGGGGTAGGGGTTAAATGAGAGAGTTTAATGTGTTTGTAGGAGAGACACACTAAGAGAGACTTCTTTCTTTAACTTTCATCACAGTTTACCCTTCTTCCTTCGTTCACTGCAGGCTTTCTCTCCTGGGGTCAGGAGAGCTTTGTGAGGGCAGGAATATTCCAGTCTCGTCTGATTGTATTTTCATTTAGAAGGTGTTCGCCGTCTATGTCCTGAGTGAATTAATGAATGACTCAACAGATGTGCATCTCGGAGGACAGCAAGTCAAGGACTCTGTGGCTGGTGATTCTCGTGCCCGCTTTTGCATCCTCTCCGCCCACCTCAAATTTCCGATGCAGTGAAGGGGGACAGTTAAGTGCACGCTGACAGCATGCCACCTCAAACATCCCCTGAGATCTTTAGCCACAATCAAGGCAGCAGGACAATCAACCACAAAACCTCAGAGGCATGTGTGGAAAAACATTTATTTTTGCTCACGAACTAAGTGAGCAACTGAGTTGTTCTGTTGAATCAGCTGAGCGGTTCTGTGGATCATGGCCAAGTTCCACTAGTCTTGGCTGGGCTTGTGTGCCGTGATCAGCCGATGGCTCGGCGGAGGGCAGGTTGGTCTAGGACGTCCTTGGATGGGTGACTCGGTTCTGCTCCACGTGACTTCTCATCCTCACATTTACGTTCAAAACCAGGAGTGTGTATACTGTGCCTATAAGTCATTTACAGGTCTTCCCTTAATAGTTCTATAGCCGGGCTTCAACCAGAGAAGCAGAACCAGTAAGAGATGTACAGATATGTATTAAGAACGTTATTGAATTGGCTTACGTTTGTGGGAGCTGGTAGGTAAGTCTGAAATCCATAGGGCAGGCCATTAGGAAGGGCAGTGTATTAGTCTTCTCAGGCTGTTGTAACTGAGTGGCTTAAATGACAGAAATTTATTTTCTCATGCTTCTGGTGGCTGGGAAGTCCAAGAACATGGTGTGCTTTATATTATAACCCCAGCTCACTACCCGGAGAACCCCATTTTAAAAAATCTTATTTATTTATTTTTAATTGAAGTAGAGTTGGTTTACAATGTTGTGTTAGTTTCAGGTGTACAGCAAAGTGATTCTATATATACAGACTATATATTCTCTCTATATAATCATATATATATATATAGTATTTTTCATATTCTTTTCCAGAGGAGCCCCATTTTTTTTTAAACATCTTTTCTGGAGTATAATTGCTTTACCATGGTGTGTTTGTTAGTTTCTGCTGTACAACAAAGTGAATCAGCTATACATATACACATATCCCCATATCTCCTCCCTCTTGCATCTCCCTCCCACCCTCCCTATCCCACCCCTCTAGGTGGTCACAAAACACTGAGATGATCTCCCTGTGCTATGCGGCTGCTTCCCACTAGCTATCTATTTTACGTTTGGTAGTGTATATATGTCCATGCCACTCTCTCACTTCGTCCCAGCTTACCCTTCCCTCTCCCTGTGTCCTCAAGTCCATTCTCTATGTCTGTGTCTTTATTCCGGCCCTGCCCCAAGGTTCTTCAGAACCATTTTTTTAAAAAACATCTTTATTGGTGTATAATTGCTTTACAATGGTCTGTTAGTTTCTGCTGTATAACAAAGTGAATCAACCATACATATACATATATCCCCATATCTCCTCCCTCTTGCATCTCCCTCCCACCCTCCCTATCCCACCCCCTCTAGGTGGTCACAAAGCACCGAGGAGCCCCATTTTTACCCTGAGTTTTAGGGTTCTGGAAATGTCAGATATTAATACTCTACAGACCTTTAGAGAAGAGGAAAGTGAGGCCTTGTAACTCCAAAGTGGAGGCGGATGTCTAAACTATGGGCATGAGATAGTTGAAACACCATTCAGGTATTCTTCCGGCTAAAGTTTGTCTCTAAAACAAGAGTCCAGAGGAGAAAGAACCAGGTATCACAAGGGAAACTGGGGATAGAAGATTTGACTTTGCTTTCCCAATACCAACTGTATTCAGGGAGTGAGCCTTATTTCTGTTACTTTCATGAAGTTGAAATAACCAGCCCGAAGCCCAGCTATTGCCAGCAGCCTTTCCCAACTCTGTCTGGTATCTGCTTCCTTTCTCTGGAAAAAACATTTGAAGGAAAAGAAGGGGAGAGAGAGAGAATGACAGAGAGACAGAGAGACAGACAGAGACAGAGAGAGGTAAAGGAACCTGAGAAAAGATTTTACATAACTCTAATTTCTGAAACATAAAAACTATTCTTTTAGAGTAAATCCATTTTTTTTCCCTGTGGCATTGAGGATAGAGAAATTCCTGGGAAAATAATTTGTCAAGTCCTGACCGATCAAAGATACATATGAAAGGAGCTCACCTTTTTTCCTTCCCAAGGAAAAAACCAGCCCCATCTAAGCTCAGAATGAATTGGCAATTCATTTACTGACTGTCAGATAAAGTAGCACAATCTCCATCACATCTTTAACTGGGACAGGACCAGAAGGAAGCAATTCTGTGCCCACCGAATGTACAAGCTGGGGGTATGTTAGTGATTAAGGACTCCTGGCCTAGGGGGAGGCAGAGAGATATGACTCAGATTCGAAAATGCACCATAAATCTCTCTCTTTTATTCAAAATGTGTGTTTTATAGTCGTTTCCTGGCCAATTGCTGCCTTGAATAAATATATAACATATCTGGATTTAGCTTTTAGGCCCAGAGCTGGGGTTTGTCTTGAGGGCCAAGTATTCTTGATATTTCCAAGAACTTAGCAAAGAGCAAATAATGAAGCTCTCCTTTCTTTCAGCCACATCCTACACGGAAAATAAAAATAAGAGGTCGGTGCTAATTGGGCAGAGACAGATAAAGCAACACCTGGTCAGCTGAGCTAATTTCTTGTATTCTCCAAACAGGCTGCCACTTTACCCTCTTGACACTCCTCAACCAGGTACACCCCAATGAAGTTGCCAGCTCCGAGCCATTGACAGCATTTGGTTAGATCGATACATACTAACTCTGACATTTGGTCAAGAACTTTGGTTTGGAGGATTAAGGTTTATAAAAAGGTTTTCAGGAGATTTCCATTTGATTTCATCCATTCTCTTTTTCCCTCTTGCTATCAACTTCGGTTGAGTTTGGAGTTCAAGCCCCAGAGTGCTTTACAGTCCCGATTATTGAGGGTCCATTGTATGCTAAGCATTTTATATGATTATCATGCATAGGCTCCAAACTTGCTATTGAGTGTTTTAGAAGTCAAGGCCAAAAGGGAGACCTACTCAGTTACAAGATTCCCAATATAGCCCTGGGAGGTGTGCAGGGACCATTCTTAGCCCCATTTTACAGGTGAGCAAATAGAGGCTCAGAGGGGCTGTCACTCGCCCAAGTTTTCATAGCTGGACTAGACAAACACTTCTACTTCCTCCAGCCCTGACGCCAGGCACTTGCAGTGTACCTACTGCAAAGCCCAAATGGCACAGTCCCTGCCCTACAAGAGATCTCAGTCGAGTGTGACATTAAATGTCTTGTGCCTAGATTCCTGAGAGTTAGCTCAGAGCCTGGCAAGAAGTGGGTGCTTAGACTTCCTGCCAAATTCCCCAATTCCCGACAGCCTGGCTGATCTAACTTGGAGAGAATGTTAATCTTGATATATATGCAGAAGTCACTGAATACTCTCTTATTTCTCAGAGAAAGCTGCACTTGAGAACGCTCGGTGGTCAGAGGAGACATTTGAGGGAGGACAGAGCTGAATCTTGTAGAGCCTTCATGTTACAATACCATGTCAGGATCTTGTTGTGGAATGAGGTTCAAAAGGTTGAGAATAGAGGCACGTGGGGTGACTCTACCTGCGACAGCTGAGTCAGACTGCCCGGAATGGAACCCCACCTCTGCCACTTCTCCACGATGCCAGATCTGGTAAACCTCTTTAATTTCCTGCGCTCTGGTTTCTCTACTTGTAAAATATTGATAAGAGGATTGTTTGTGAATTAAAGCAGTGAAGGCATAAGGAAGGATCTATTTACACGGCTCTCAGCATAGAACAAACACTCAGAAAACGGCATTGATGACAGGCACTGTCTATCTCCTGCCTATTTCCATCAAGAATCTTTGACTGCAAAAGTGCAAAAAATGCATGCAATCCACAGGTGGCAAATAATAAAATAATGAGGCCAAGAGTGATTAGTATATGTCCGTGAATTCCATTTGGTCACGTGTGATAGGCTATATTTTCCAAAAGTGGCCACCACAATATTTTTGTCCCACGCTGTCTTCCAGGGCCATGATGCTTCTCCCATCAAGAGATGGAGTCTGGGCTGATTCATTTTGTTGCGCAGTGGAGACTAACACACATTTGAAAGCAACCATACTCCAATAAAAATTAATTAAAAAAAAAAAAAAAGAGATGGAGTCTGATTCTCCCCTTGACTTTGGGCTGGACTTACTTCTGGCAAATAGAATGTGATGGTGGTGGGGTAATGCTCCCCAGCACTAAGGACTGAGCTAAACACAGGCCAGGCCCAGGGTAGGCGACAGGTGGTGACCCCTTCAGTTGGAAGACCTCCCAAGGCTAGGTCATAAAAGGTGATACAATTTCTGCCTAACTTGCCCCTGCGCTGGGATACTCACTCTTGAAACCCAGCTGCCATGCTGTGAGGAAGCCCAAATGAGCTTACCGGGAGAGCCCATGAGGAGCAGCCCGTGTGGAGAAGAGCTGAAGCCTCAAGCCCACAGCTAGCACCCAGCCCCAGATGTGCGAGAGAACAGCCTTCAGATCATTCTGCCCTCAGCTCCCAACATCGCGGTACAGAGACTGCCCCGTGCCATGCCCTGTCTGAATCACTGACCCGCGGGATCCAGGAACGTAAGAAAAGGTTGTTTTACATCACTAAGTTTTAGGATATGTCGCTTCTCAGCCTTCGGAACTGGAACATCCTGTGTAGTTAATAGAAATATATTTGGGGCTTCCCTGGTGGCGCAGTGCTTGAGAATCTGCCTGCCAGTGCATGGGACACGGGTTCGAGCCCTGGTCTGGGAAGATCCCACATGCCGCGGAGCAACTGGGCCCGTGAGCCACAGCTACTGAGCCTGCGCATCTGGAGCCTGTGCTCCGCAACAAGAGAGGCCACGACAGTGAGAGGCCCGCGCACCGCGATGAAGAGTGGCCCCCGCTCGCCGCAACTAGAGAAAAGCCCTCGCACAGAAACGAAGACCCAACACAGCCAAAAATAAACAAATAAATAAAGGAGTTCCTCCAAAAAAATAAAAAATAAAAATTAAAGAAATATATTTGGCTCTGAGTTTTCGAGCTGCCAAAACGAGGAGAGAATTATAGTTAGTTACAAGAGCCCTAAGAGTTCATAAAAGACAAATACATCGAGATGTTTGCTAAACACCTGGAGGGAGATTGTCCTTGGGTTCTTATAAGGATGATGTAGTGCTGTGTAGTGTTTTGGTGATTTTCTTGAGCGTACCATCGTGTTAATGAAGCCCAATAGCAAATATTACAGGACTGTCTCTCTTGGGTTCCCTGGATGTGCTACCACCCTAAGTCACAGTTGGACAAAATCAAGTGGCACAGAGGCCAAAATGATAAAATCCGGTTCTTAAGTTCTCTGCAGGTCTGGCTTAACGTAGGGCATATGTTGCAGAGATCAGTAAGCAGTTGGGGTCAACTCTTTATTGTCAGTACCCAGAGCAGAATCTGGCACCAAGGCGATAAAAGTATTTGTTGAATGAATACAGAACAAATCCTTCATCCAGAGGAGTTGCAAGAAAATACCCTGGTTAAAGAGGTAAGAAGTCAGTTCTGGAGCTGAGAGAAATCCACGTTCAAATTCCCCCGACACCTCTGATTGGCGGTGTGGCCCTCGGTGAGTTACTTAATGTCTCTGAGCCTGGCTTCCTTATCTCTGAGACAGGGAGAATCAGAGCCCCCGTTTCACAGGGTAGTAAGAGCCACAGCTGGTTGTTAAAGGATCATGGGGCCGGATGGCTGAGGTCCGTTTGAACAGCAGCAGAAAGCGTTTCTCTTTTGCTCACTCTCTCTTTCCTGCGTTTCACACTCTCCCCCAGCCACTTGAGAAAGACAAGTTTCAGTTTCAAGTGGTTCCCCTGGGAACGGGGCCCAGGTAGGGAGCCAGTGCTGAGCTAAAAACAGGCCTGGCCTAGGGTGGGGTGACCTTCCCCCTCTGCAAGCTGTGTCTTGCTCTTGGGGGAAGCTGGCCGCCAGGGTGCCTGGTCCTAAATGCCTCACTCACTTCCTCCCCTCCCCCAGCATCGCCTGGTTAGGACTCCTCTCCAGGAGGGGCTGTAAGTACTTTAGACAACAGGCTGATAGTGTCCAAGAGATGGATGGGGCCGCCGCTTATCTTGCTTAAAGAGACACAGCTGGCTGGGTCTGTTGCTTCTTCCCCTCCTCTTCCTTCCCAGCCTGTGAATTTAATTTTCTTTCACACACACACACACACACACACACACACACACACACACACACAGACACACGCACACACAGGCAAGCACACGCAAGCGCACATGCACACAGCCTCTGGGAATCTTCTTTCTGTTTCTTAGGACCACTAACCTCGCCTTCCTCCCTCTTGTCCATCCTTTTCATGAGCTATAAAACTCAGAGAGCCACTGGGACACAGACTGTGATCTTAAAAAGCCGGAAAAGTATAGGCTGGAAATTTGAGGTGGGGACGTGGATGAGCGAAGTATCCTCCCCTCCCCTCAGCAGAACTACCTTAAAAGAGAAAAGGAGAAAGAAGGAGGGAAGGAAGGAGGGAGGGAGGGAGGGGGGAAGGAAGGAATGGAGGGAAGGAGGGAAGGAAGGAGGAAAGGAGGGAGGGAAGGAGGGAGGGAGGAAAGAAGGAAGGAAGGAAGGGAGGGGGAGGGAAGGAGGGAAGGAGGGAAGGAAGGAGGGAGGGAGGGAGGGAGGGGGGAAGGAAGGAAAGAAAGAGGAAGGAAGGAAGGAAGGGAGGGAAGGAGGGGGTAAGGAAGGAAGGAAGGAAGGGAGGGAAGGAGGGAAGGAAGGAGGGAAGGAGGGAGGGAAGGAGGGAGGGAGGAAGGAAGGAAGGAAGGGAGGGGGAGGGAAGGAGGGAGGGAAGGAGGGAGGGAGGAAGGAAGGAGGGAAGGGAGGGAGGGAGGAAGGGAGGGAGGGAGGGAGGGAAGGAGGAAGGAAGGAAAGAAGGGAGGGAGGAAGGAAGGAAGGAAGGAAGGAGGTAGGGAGGGAGGAAGGAAGGAGGGAAGGAAGAAGGAAGAAGGAAGGAAAGATATAAAGAAAATAAAGAAATCGGTTCCTTCTCACCCTTATTTGATAGTCCCTTCTACTCCAGACCTTTGGGCTCATATTCTAGATTCTAGAATTGTGTTCCAAACATGATAGGATTCCTGGGCTTCGGGGCTGCAGGAGGTATTTGAAGGGAGAGATGCTCAGGGTTCAAGCCCAAATTCTAAGTCCAGACTCACAGAGACAAAGGGACAGGCTGTTGGCTCAGGATATTCCTGGAAAATTAGACATTGTGAATTAGTGCAGGAACTTTAGAGCCATGTGGACTCCAAGAAAAAGTATATATCCTCTGTAACCCTTCCCTTCTGGGTTCCCACCCCAGAGAAGTTGTTCTCAGCCGGGGGCGATCTGGCTCCCCAAGGGATATTTAGCAGTATCTGGAGACGATTTTGATCGGCGTGATTTCCCGGTGTCTAGGGGGTGGGGGCCAGGGATACTGCTCAACATCCTACAGTACACAGGACAGCATCCCACCCCAACCAAGAATTACCCAGCCCAAATGTCAACCGTGCAGAGGCTGAGAAACCCTGCCCTGGAAAAATACCAGCACAGATGCGTAAGAGGCTGTACAAAGAAGTGCCCAGCAGGCTTTTTTTTTTTTTTTTTTTAAATCAGCAAGGACTTGGAAATAGCTTAAATATGCATGAATAGGGGACTAGCTAAATGAATCAATCTTGACTTTGGTTGCAAGTTAAAATCGCTGGAATTGTAACATTCTGATACCTAGCTCCTGCCTTCACATCTCATTCAATTTGTCTGGGGAGGGGCCCCAGCATTCATATTGTAAAAGACTCCCCCCCACACACACACCTTGGTATTTCAACATGCAGCTAGCGTTGAATAAACTAGGTTCTCTCCACCTTCAGGAGTACTATGCAGCAGTGAAAAAGAATGAGGTTGATGTGTATGCAGCTCTATGGCAAGATTCCCAGGCACGTCACTAAATGAAAAAAAAACCAGTTAGAGAATCGTAGATTCAACGTGGTGCCTTTCAGAAAAAAACAAAACACAGCAAATCAACACACCCCACTGGAAAAGTCTACATACCAGTAATATATACACATGCAAAATAAGGCTACCTATTGTATGGCGTACAGGGTATAACAAGCATCAAATGGGTTCTAGAAAGATACATACATCCTGAAATGCGGTCCAAGGTTACTTCCTGGGAGATGCTGAATGGACCAAGATGAGGGTGAGGTCCATGTGACCTGATCTGCAAGGTTAATTTTTTTAACAAGGAGAACGTATTCATGATTGTGTAAGTAAAACTTCATTATAAGAGGAAATCAGAGGAGAAAATTAGGTTTATAGTCACTTAAGACCATCGAAATCCAGAGAGGTCCGATATTGCCAAGGACATCGGACCTTTCTCAGTTGTGGCCTGGGCCTATTTATGTATTTAATATCTGGAGACAGTGGCTTCTCCCCAGCTCCCCTTCCTCTACCCCCAGCTTTGCGGCTGCCCCGAGCCTCCGCATCTGCCCCAAGCAACGGACAGCTGATTGGAGCAGAGGCTGAGAGTCGCTCGTTTTATTAATAAGTGTCATGTCCAGGGAGCTTAAATTGCCGGATTTCTCTCTCTCTCTCTCTCTCTCTCTCTCTCTTCCTAGAAGGCTCCTGTCAGTGATCAAAGCTGTTCTTCGTCTCTGGGCAAAGTGGGAAAGATCAGAGGGGGCTGGGGAGGCTGCCCTACCACAAGGTGCGGAAGAGCTCCACCTGGATTCGAGAAGGAAGAAGGGAAGGGCTTGAGGCGGCAGTGGCAGGCAGTGGGGATGACTAGGAATTTCTTGCACACCTACTAAGTGCCAGGTCCCGTGCAGAGTGATGAAGATTAAAAAAATAAAAAGGCATATAATCATCTCTGCCTTTTGGGAGATGAATAAACATTCATTTCTCTCCTTAACAAGTATTTGTTGTGCACCTACTATGTGCCAGCCTTTGCTAGGTACTAGGGATCCACATTCCCATTACTCTAATAGCAATACTTATATAACACAATACTTAATACATAATATGCCAGGCACTGTGCTCAGCTTTTAATATATGTTATCATTTAATCTTTAAGACAAACTTATGAAGCAGATTTTATTCTTATCCTTATATACATGAAGAAAAGGAGGCACAGAGAGGTTAAGGAACTTGCTCAAGGTCACACAGCTGATATGTGGGATAGCTGAGATTTAAATCCATGTAGCTTGGCTCCTCACTCCATTATGATTTTGGTAAGGAATGTGGACACCATCCCTCACCCTCTTGGAGCTAAAAGACAAGTGTATGTGTGCTGGGAAGTGGGAAAGTTAGACAGACTCAGATTAACCACCTGGAAAAAAGGTTAATTTATGTCATGGTGTGGGGACCGGAGCAAAGGCTGCTCTGAGGAAGTTTGTTCAGCTGCAATCTGAAAGGTAAGTAGGAGTTAACTAGCAAAATAGGGGGACAATTGTTCTCTAGGCAGAGGGAACAACAGCATGTGCAAAGGTCCTGAGGTGGGACTGAGCTTAATCAATTCTTAGAAGAGAAAGAAAAAGTCAGTGCAGCTGGAGTACAGGGGGCCTGGAGGCAGTGGGTAGAGAATCCCAGGGGATTGGCAGGGGCCAGGTCACAGGGGACTTTGGAGATGGGGGTAAGGAATTTGGTCTTTACTCTTCAGAACATGGAGAAACATGGCAGGGTTTCCAGCAAGGGAGCTTTGTGAAAAGCTCACTCTGGCTCTAGTGAGGAGGGCATGGGGCATTTCAGTACAGTAAATGAGAAGGTGGCTACAGAAGGAGGGGACCCTTCACCCATCGGGGTCTCCTTTCTCTTCCTGCTCCTTCCTTTCCAGCTGCCACCTCTGACTCCCCCCCATTCCCCAAATGCTGCTGGAATATCTACACCCACTCAGCACTCAGGTGTTCTGTTTTTGCCCTGTTTACTGATATGTGCCCACATGTGGCCTCAAATTGTTTCATGCATGGCAGCCTTGTCTCTCTGAGTAGACTGGGGTATGGATGACCGGATACCCACCTTTGAGGCCTCTCAGGCAAACACTGTCATTCCTTGCCTTTTTTTTTTTACCCTGATCAAGGCAGCAATATGCCCATGGCAATCCCCTTCTTTTTTTGCTCAAGTACTAGCTTTCCCAGCTTCCCTTGCAGCAAGAAGTGGCCATGTGATTCGGTCCTGGCCAAAAAATCATGGAGGAATCCTGTTGGGGGTGCTTCTAGGGAAAAATTTCCTTCTTTTTAAAAGGAAACACCTTGCTGTTGGCCCGTTCCTCTCTGAGTCAGACACTGGAGTGAAGTGTGATATTTGGTGCTCTGGCAGCTATCATGTGACCACGAGACAACAAGGATGAGATTGAAAGCCAACATGTTAAACACGGTGAAGAGAAAGGATTGAAAAAGTCTGTAGCTTTGTAAAATTATTGAGCAGCTGCAACAGCTCTGGAAAATTTTACCTTCAGATTTCTTGTTAAGTGACATTGTAATATACAATATATTTTAATGCTGTTATGGTTTATTTGTCTGTTACTTGCAGCTGAACATATCCCAAATGACAGAGCATGATAGGAAGGATAGGAGCCTCAGAGACCATCTCATTCAATTCTCATCTTGGGCACAGGGGAAAACTAAGGTTCAGAGAGGGGGAGGGGCTGGTACAGGTCACATAGCAAATCAATGGCAGAGCTGAAGGCCAGAACTTCTGCCTCACTGGTCCAAACGGAAACCTAAGATATCCCAGCCTGGCACTCTTGTTTGTGATTCCATGGGAAGGTCTCAGTGGATGACAGGAACACTCAGGAAATGTACATTCTCACTCCATTTCCCATTTACAGAGACGTCGGGTACATTAGGGAAGAAGCCAGAGATGTCTCAGGTTTCTTGCTGTCCTTGACACAGGGGAAATAAAAAGTCTTTAAAACAACCATGCATATTAGCTTAAGCCTATGGGCCAGGGTTTGAGAAACATCAGATCTGGGTGTAAAGACATCAGGCAGTAAGGAAGGAAGTGTTGTCAGTCATCCATCTAAGTAGATACACATTCATCCATGCCTCCAGTGACATTCTGAGAAAGGTTCAGCAAAGTCAGTGGGGAGTCTGTGAATGAAAGCCATTCATCAGAGGAATCCCACATCTCCCAGGAACACCTCTGCCTTAGTATCTCTGCTGTGCTCAGTCCTTGGAGAAGCAGCTCAAGGGAAGTGTCGCTTTGGTGCAAATCTGGTGATGGATTTCAAAGTGCAGCAGCTGGAACCCTTGGTCAATTACTCCCCCTGTAGTTTGGGGGTATGTGAGGTATATTCTCATGGCATCATTTCATTCAGTTCTCCAATCTCCCCCGTGAAGTGGCAACCTAAACTGATTTAGTCAGAATGCATTAGGCTGTCCTAAAGAAAACGTGTCCCATAGCAGTCTCAAGGCAGGGCAGCACCGGGGTCGATTAACTCAGTGATGTCAAGCCAATGAAGGATCCATTGTCTTGCTCTGCTCTCCTGAGCCTTCTGACCAGCTCTTTGCGTGGGTGCCAGCTGACTTCAGCAGTTACAGTTTCTACGGTGAGTTAACAACGTCCAGGGTAAGCAGAGCAGGAGCCGCCCCTCCTGTGTGTATTTCCTAGAAGCCCTGACACACACCTCAAATCTCACTGGTCAGAATTGGCTCAGGGGTCTCTTCCTAAAAGGATCACTGGCAAGAAGAGGATTTTCATAATAGGCTTAGTCTAAGCAGGATGCAGCCCAGGGGCTGAGATCTGTCTCCCCGTTAGCATAGGGTCCCTTGGAGGAGGATCAAGTCAACAAAATCAGGGTTTTGTCAACAAAGTGGAAAAGGGAACGCATGGGTATTGGATGGATGTCACAGGTTGGATTCCCAGAAGCAGGCCCTGAGATGGCGTTTAGTGTGCAAGAAGTTTATCAGGGAGGGCTCTTGGGATGGACTATTGTGGAAAGGAAGGAGAGGAAGCAGGACGAGCAGAAGGAGGAAGTGGGAGCTTCCCTGGTGGCGCAGTGGTTGAGAATCCGCCTGCCAGTGCAGGGGACACGGGTTCGAGCCCTGGTCTGGGAAGATCCCACATACCGCAGAGCAACTAGGCCCGTGAGCCACAACTACTGAGCCTGCCCGTCTGGAGCCTGTGCTCCGCAACAGGAGAGGCCGCGATAGTGAGAGGCCCACACACCGCGATGAAGGGTGGCCCCCGCTCGCCGCAACTAGAGAAAGCCCTCGCACAGAAACGAAGACCCAGCACAACCAAAAATAAATAAATAAATATATTTAAAAAAAAAAAAAGAAAAAAGAAGGAGGAGTTGGGCTGTGGTGCTGTCTTAATGAAAGTTTTAGCTGACCCTACAGAGAACCTCGTATTAGTTATAAACTTAGCAGCTTAGAGTAGCTCACTTTAGTATCTCACCATTTCCGTGGGTCAGGAGTCCAAACACAGCTTCACTTGTCCTCTGATTCGACGTCTCTTGCATGGTCATAATCAAGATGCTGGATAGGGTTGGGGTCTCATCTCAAGGCTCAACTGGGGAAGGATCTACTTCTAAGGTCACGTGGCTGTTGGCAGAATTCGATTTCTTGCAGGTTGTAGGACTGAGGGCCTCAGTTTCTCATTGGCTGTTGGCAGGAGGACACCTTTGGTTCTTTGTCGTGTGGACCACCCCCCCACCCCACCCCACCATGGCCATTTGCTTCATCAAAGCCAACAAGGGAGAGAGTCTGCTAGCAAAACAGATATTGCAATCTTATGTGAGGTAATTGAACAAGTGATATTATGTCACCTTTGCTACGTTCTATTGTTAGAAGCAAGTTATGGGTTCTACCCATGCTCATGGAGAGGGGATTGTACAAGAACGTGAGGACCCAGAGGCAGGAATGATGGGAAAACCATCTCAGAGTCTGTCCACCACAAACTCTGAAGCTGGGATGGCCCTTCAGAGTTGTCCAGAGTTGGGTCAAGGGAGTCAGGTCTTTCTGTTTCCCCACGGACCTGTCATTGGATGTGGGCTGTCCCAGGAAAGGGTCGTGACCTTGGATGAGATGGTTTTCTGCTGACGAGGCAATTTCTGACAGCTGAGGGCTATCAGCTGGCAATCTTTCCAGAGCGGAGTCCTGAAGGGGGCATGGAGAAGACACAGCAACCACGACAGCACACAGCCAGCAGGATGTGCTGCAGACATTATCACTATTTACAAGTGAGGAAGTGAAAGTTAAGACTTGACTAGGTCCACACGTTAGCATGTAATTAAACCACATTCTAACTCAAGTCTGCCTGCCTTGAGAGCCCATATGCTAACCCGTTTTATGGTTTATTCCCTGATGGAATTTAAAATCTAGTTGTGGAGCAAACTGATAGCCTGATTTGCAATTACCTAGGTATAATCCCAATAGTTGATGTCCCTTGCCACCAGGTATAGTGTACTGCTAATCACAGCATCTGTGGCATTTACAAGTAAAAGTGAGCTAGGGAAGGTGATACATAAGTGGGTTGCAGTTATATTTCGAAAGCTAATAGACTTTTCTGAATCTAATTGCATTAGTCAGGGTAGGCTAAGTAATGCTGCAGTAACAAACTCTCCAAACTCAGTGGCTTAATACCCTCACCTGCATCAGAGTCTAGTATGGGTTGAGCATTTTTGGCTGTTCTCCTCCAAGTGGTCTTTCAGGGATCCAGGTTCCTTCCATCTTAAATACATAGTCTCCTAGGTGACCAAAGAAAGAGCAGAAGGTTATAGATGTGCAGGAAGTGTCGTGGCTGAACCTGGAAGCAGTAGGTATACATCTACCTCCCTCCCATTGGTCTGGACCTAGTCACATGTCTTTAACCTAACAAGGGATCCCGGGAAATAAAAGATTGAAATGGCATTTTCTGAATACATAGCATTATCCCTGCCACACCCATCTATGTGTCCAAAAAGGAGGCAGACAACGTGAAATGTGAACTCTCTAAAACTAACTAATATTTACAATTGTGTTTGGAAGGCCCATCCCTTTAAGCCTCAAGCTCCAGCTTTGGACTTTAGATTCCCCATATGGAATATTTGCTGGTGGAAAAAAATCAAATGGCCTATATTTACCAAGCCTTTGGGCACTGATAAAGACCATCGTCTCAGGCCTTCTGAGTCGGTTTGACCCTCTCCCGGGTTTCTTGACGCTCTCTGCAGTCTGTGGATCCTGAGGGCCTCAGGTCGGAACCAAGAGACCCCGGGGAGGAAGAGAAGCTACCTGGCTTTAAACTATTTCCAGACGAAGGGGCTCTCAGCACCTAAGCCTCGAGGGGAGAGACACTCGCCTTGAGAGACTGTCTGAACCAACACCTGGAAGAGATTGATTGAGAGACAGTTACCACGGCTGCATGATTTATGAGGAGAAGACATTGTAGCCAAGGTGCGCGGGCAGGGGGCTGGGCAGGGTGAGCACAAGGGATGTTGGGTACTTACTGCTGGGTCAGGAAACGCTTGCTAGTGTTCCACAGTGGGAGTGGGGCTCGTGGCTGAGGGAGGGGGAAGGGCCAGACAGCTGGCTCCAAAGCCAAGTGCGGAGGGGGCTGTGGGATGCACTTCTCCCAGGGATGCTGGTTTCGGTGGGACCCAGGGCTCAGCCTTGCTGCCTCAACACTCATCATGTGGATGAATGGTCCCGCGTGAAATAGCACATCTGTCACGAGCCCTCCGCACTTGCTGGCATCCATCGCTCCAGCTCCAGCTCACGTCCATCCAATGTCTACTTAGTGCCAAGTACTCATTCACACAGTGTCTGAAACCACACATCTCCGGGAGAAGGAGTGTTCCTCCGACTTGCTGCCCTCTGAACCTCGCTCTCTTTTTCTGAATTCGTAAGAGTGTTGTCTTCCAGGAGCTTAGCTGATCCCTGTGGCCTTTGGACGAATTGGTGACTTCTTGTGAATTTCCTAGTAATTGTCCACCTTGAGTTCCCATCTGGAAAGTGGGGAGGAGTGAGTCTTCTTTGCTTGCCTCACTTGCAAGAATATAAGCATAATATCAGTTTAATGCTTAAGGGCAAGGGTTTTAGACATGAGTTGGAGTGCTGGCTCCACTACCTGCTAGCTGTGTAGCCCTGAGAAAGTTACTTGACCCCTCTGAGAGAGTCTCAGCTTACTCGCCTATGAAATAAGTGATAGCTACCTCTTAATGTCCTACAGAATTAATACGATGATATAGGTAAGTTGCTTACCTCAGGAGCTGGTCCACAGCATGAAGTCAACAAATGAGACATCAAATAATGACTACTGATAATATTAATATTAAGGATGGCTAAAGGGCATGCACAAGAAAGTGTTTACAAACACATTGTTACCGTTGATTACACACCCAAGGATCGTGCCCAGCTCTGTCAAAGAGGTAAGTTCTAGGATCTCTGCAAACGTTTGTATGGCTTCCTTTAGCAGGTTTCACACATTTCGGCCAAACTCCTATCAGCCAGTTGGAGAACTGAGCCTGAATAAATCCATATTGAATTTCTATTGTCTAGAGCATAGTCTTCGGGAAAGTTCCATTATATATGTCTTTATAGGTCAGTGGAGGAGAGGTTTAAATAAAAAAATGAACAAAAATATAGTCTGATAAGGGCTCCTCATGGACTCAGTACAATGAGGAATGGAGGTAACCCTGAAAAGAGTGATCAGTGAGTCATTTTCTGGAATGATCCAGGAAAAAATTCCAGAAGGTTGTGACATTAGAGCTGGGTTTGCAAGGATAATAGGAGCTTGCCAGGCACTTTTTTGTTTTTAGGTTTCTGCTTATTGAATCTTTTCTGTCAGTGGATGAATAGGATGCCTTTAAAATCTCTTGGCTGATAGCATCATTTATACCTTCAGGGAAGACGAAAGGGTCCCCAGAGAAGCCCAAGTTCTGGCAAGCATGGGTGATGGAAAGAAGGTAACTAAATTACTAAAGTTGTGAGCTGGACATTTTTTGTACGATCTCTTTGTAGTAGCTCTCTTATGGTTTCTGCTGTCCCACATTCCTTCTGTCTTTTTCTGGCAGAATCATCATCTCCCTTTCCCTTTGTAGAACCACTTATCCTCTGATCCCATTGTGACTGAGGAGGAGTTGATCGTGTTCTCTGGTTCCCAGGGTGTAGACATGTCCCAACCCTGAGCAGTCAGAGAACTCCATTCCTAACAGTGATTGGTTTAGGGATGGTCATGTGACTTTTAGCCAGGCCAATAAGAGTCAGCCTTGGCACCTTTGTTGATACTGTTGGGAAATCGAGGCTCTCTGTTTCTGCAGGTCTGGAACTTGGGTGGATGTCAGCCTGGAGTTCTAGGAGGCCACTCTGGGAAGAAGGTTGGACTGGGAAGAAAGCTAATAGGGAAGAGAACAGAGCTGAGCAAAGGAGTGAGAGACCAAGTTCTGACGGCATCAACATGCTTTGGCTTTTTGGATACTTGAGTTATACGTCTCTTATGTTGTTTTGGCCAGTTTGAATGGGGTTTCTGTTGCTTGCAATCACAGCAATCCTAATACATCATTTATTCTGCAACTATTGATTGACCTTGACTACATGCTAGGCACTGCATGATTACTATGATTTTTAAAATAGCTAAATAATAACACATCTAAAACATTTATATAACACTTATACCTACTAAAACACTTAGTGATAATAATTATTATTATAATTACTGAGCTTGGTCTAGACTATACATAGCTGTCTCATTTACTCCTCACATTGATTCTACAAGGAAAGTTCTACTCTGATCCTCGTTTACTGATGAGGACGCTGAGCTTTAGAGAGCACGAGTCAATGGTCAAATACCTTACTTGCTTATCCTAGGCTAGAAAGTCAGGGCATCCAAGGCATGAGGAAGTGGGATTTAAATCCAGAAAGTCTGTGGCTCCAGCTCTGCTCTTACCCCACGAGGTGCCCGGCCCAGTTCTGGCACTGGGGATAAAAGCCAAAGGGATTAACATATACACACTACTGATATGTGTATATGTATAATTGATTCACTTTGCTGTATACCTGAAACTAACACAACACTGTAAATCAACTATATTCCAATAAAAAATTTTTTTAAAAAGCTATATTTGGAAAAAGTTCAAAGAGAAAAAAAAAGACATATACACACTACTATGTATAAAATAGATAACCAACAAGGACCTACTGTATCGCACAGGGAACTACACTCAATATTTTGTGATAACTTATAAGGGAGAAGAATCTGAAAAAAATAGATATATATGTATGTATAACTGAATCACTTTGCTGTTCACCTGAAACTAACACAACATTGTAAATCAACTATACTTCAATAAAAAAAAAAAAAATATATTCCTTTTAAAAAAAGCCAGGGGGGGCTTCCCTGGTGGCGCAGTGGTTGAGAATCTGCCTGCCAATGCAGGGGACACAGGTTCGAGCCCTGGTCTGGGAGGATCCCACATGCCGCGGAGCAACTAGGCCCGTGAGCCACAACTACTGAGCCTGCACGTCTGGAGCCTGTGCTCCGCAACAAGAGAGGCCGCGATAGTGAGAGGCCCGCGCACCGCAATGAAGAGTGGTCCCCGCTTGCCACAACTAGAGGAAGCCCTCACACAGAAACGAAGACCCAACACAGCCATAAATAAATAAAATTTAAAAAAATAAAAAAATAAAAATAAAAAAAGCCAGAGGAAACAATGGCTCTTGTTTACAGAAGCTCTGCGTCTGCAGGACTGACTGCCCCATAGAGACAGAGAAAAGGGCCAGATGGTATGTAAAGAAGCAAGGAAGGTTCTGGAAGCTCGCAAGACTGCTGGCCTGTCTATTTTGCTTTGCCTTCACCAGCCCAATGGCAGCAGGTACTCATCTCCCATCTCTCATTTAGGCAGTTTTTCATTTGTTGAATTCATTCATTCAACAAATCTTGTTTACAAGCCAAGCGTTGTTCTAGATTCTGGAACCACAGAAGTCAATGAGACTGAAAAGGAATCTGCCCTCTTGTGGCTTTTATTCTAGTGGGGGGACACTGGCAATAAGCCAGCAAACAACTAAACAAAGAAGGTAATTTCTCATGGTGAAAAGGAAATAAACTGGTTGATGTAATAGAGCATACCTGGGGACAGCCTCCTTTAGGTCGGATGGTCAGGGACGGCTTCTCAGAGGAGGTGACAACTGGGTTGAGATTTGATGGTTGAGAAGGAGGCACCTGTGTGAAGGTCTGGTGGAGCCTTCTGGCTGCAAGACCACCCATTTGCCATGTCTTCCTTGCGGGAGGGAAAGATGAAAGAATCGTGCTCCTAGCTTCAAGCTGAGCACACTAAGGGGAGAGACTTTATTGACTAGCCCAAGAGCACAGGGAATTGGATCTGCCTAGTTGGGACCCCAGGGAGCTCTTTCCAGCTGGGCATTTGAACCTCTGTCCACTGGTTCTTCCAGAGGTCAGTCTATAGATGCTCAGAGGACCTTGGGGGACATGCCAGCCCTGGAGCCAAGGCTGGAGGCGGCCCATGCCCACCCTCCACTGGCCTTAAGAGAATTCACTTGTCAGTCACCCATCCCGGAGTCTTTCACAGAGGAACAGCCAAACCAGGCTGGATCCCAAGGGGGTTACCGTAAGCTTTTCCTCGCCTCCATATAATAAAGACAGCTGCTTTAAAACCAATTTGGCTTCTGTGTTTTTATAGAGGAATGAGCTTGCTCATAGCTGCAAGGGATTAGAATGTCATGGAAAGGCACAGATGCTGTATTATTAGTTCTTGGGTGAGGCTGATGATAATACACACTGACCCCTGGTTACCGCCTGTTTGGGCTGCGGGGGCTGGTAGTTACTAGGGTAATCTAATCTTATAATAAAAATAATAGAAGGAAAGGACAAACCCCATCCAGCCCAATGGTACTGTTCATGCTCTATGGGTTTTTTAAATTGGATCCTTGGTCACTATGGCAACAGCTCTGCATGGTGGTTTGTTGTAGTGATTAAGGTTTTGAGTCCCATTGACTTAGGTTCAAGTCCTGGCTCCAGCTCTTACTACTATATAACCTTGATTAGGTTTATGCAACCTGTCTGAACCTCAGTTTCTTCATCTGAGAAATGGGGATGTTAATGATGCCCTGCATCTCAGAGGGTTGTTGGAGGTGGATGAAGCAAAGCGCTTGGAACGTAATAACTGAGATTTGTTACTCTTACTATAATTATTAATGGTTATAATTGTCTTATCATTAGTACTCAGAATTAGTAACAGTAGGCTATGTCATATTTCCCCATGAGGAAACTGAGGCACTGAGTGATATGGTAACTTGTTTTAGTCAAACCTTCCCATCTTTCATGTCAATAATGGACTTTACAGACCCGAAGAGTAGGATTTTAAAAGTCTTCCCCATAAATAAACTGGAAAAAAGCAATCTCTTGGCCCTGGAGACAACTTTCTAGCCTAGGATAAGCAACTAAGATATTTACAACACAGCCTCAATAGAGGGGGTATTGTTCTGGGTGGGTCAGAGGGCACATCTAAAACTCTTCCACTTTTTTTTTTTTTTGCTGAGGTTGTCTTTTTACTAAAGAAAGATCTTATTGCCTCACATAGGGGCCACTGGGATAATTCCAGGTGGTAGCTCTGGGGAAATCCCAGGAGAATATTCAAGCGAGGAAGGATTTGGGAGGGGAGCAAGATGAATTACCTACTCTGGTTTGCAAGGAAAGGAGAGGAAAACATAAAAATGGAATTAAGCTTAGTAAGGGAAATCAGCCAAGGGCCTTTTGGGGAGCTATTAATAACAGGAACAGCAATAAAGTTTGGAAATTATGAAGCACCTACTGTGTGCTCTGCCGTCATTGGCCCTTGATTTTCATTTTCTCATTTGGTCCTTCAAAACATCAGGCAAGAAAGATAGTAATTTCCTATTCTACGGATGATCAAAGTGAGTCCTAGAGAAGTTATTTTCTACTGAGCCCTAGATTCCAGTTTAATCCTGGTTAGCTGCTTTCAAAGCCCACTCCCACTCCTCATCCCTGCAGCAGCTATCAAATTGCCAAGCCAGGATGAAGAATGCAGACCGTCAAGATCTATCCTAAGGAAAGGGAGGCCCAGCCCCGTGGGGGGCAGGTGGTGCGTACTTGACTTATCCTGATGTCTTGGCTCCCTTGCTGGATGGAGGAATTCTGGCCTCTGCAATAACCCTCCTCTCTCGCCAAGAGGCCACAGGCTGCAGCCTTGCTTCTTCTCCCTCCTCCTGCCACCCACATACCCACGAGTCACGTCCAAGGGTGGAGAAGCCTTGTTAAGTCAGTGGTGGCGCTGTGGAAGGTGAGAGCGTTGGGGAACCGTGGAAGAGGTGAACACGGGGCCAGCAGATAAGCAACCTAAACAACCACGAGCGCCCTCCCAGTCTCAGAATGAGGAATTTCCCACAGCGGGTCCTCGCCTGGGTTTTGCTTAGTCTAGTTTTTAGAGCTATGAGGGGTGATGTTCCCAAACACAGCTGAGCCAGAAACGGAAGGCAGCATGGGCTCAGCAGTTGTCGAGGAGCTTTCCTCAGGGCTAGAGCTCTGGTTTGCTTGTCCCCGTGGCTGACTCGCCATGGCTTCCTCTCTCTCTGTCTCCACGTTGAGTAAATCAACCTGGGGCCCACAGAGTCCTGGAAGGTGCAATTTATGTGAACATACATTTCTCTCTTGAGAGTATCCAGAGCTTGCATCAGAGCCTCAGTGATCCCTTTCTGGAAAAGGTAACAATTTTTTGGAATAGATGAATGAAAAAATGTAAGCTGTTAGCAAGTTGGTGGAGAATGCAAACTATATTTTTGTTAATAACATTCTTCTATTGTCTTAGGTGGAGATGCCCCAGAAGTAGACCCCGAGATAAGGATCTGAGTGCCCGCAATTTTTGTTTTGCTTTTGGAGGTGATCCCCGTAAACACCAGTAAGGGTGTAGAGAAGTTTGAAGGAAAGCGGTCAATACAGAATGTATTCATGAGCAGGTTACTGCTGTGGGAAACTGAGGTTCAGTCCTGCTGGGGACCTCTGAGAAATAATGCAGAACTTGCCTTATCGGGGGGGAAAAGAAGCTGGCACGTATAACTTCCAACTCCAGCCTGTCCTTGTCTGAGGGCTACTCCTAGACTTCTGGTCTACTCTGTGAGCTAAGGCCAGGGGATACTGTCAGGTGGAGAGTTGCAAATTCTTGCTCTAGGAAGCCATCAGCTTGCATAGGAAGGGTGTGGGCTGAGAGCATGTGGGTGAACTCCCCACGGGCATCTACTACATCCATAAATTCACATTTACTTGTTTCATTGCTTAGTGCAATTTTCTACTTGGGGGAGATACAGCTCTGAAGATGACGAGCTTGGATTTTGTAGTAAATTAGGAACGGGGCTCATGTAATATTAATGATATAAGTATTTACATAAATGCTGTGGGCTTATAGGTGAGCCTCTGGGATGAAGCATCATAAAACATTTCTTTGCGTGGAAAATAAATATGTGCAAATGTGGCAGAAGACCTAAAGGAAATGTGAAATTAAGGAACCATAAAGTCTTATGAGGTTTCTATAGCTACCCTAAAAGTTAAGAGTCTGGGTTCAGGATTCAGATGGTTCAAGTTCTAGGTCTGACACCTAGGACTGTGTGACTTCCAATAAGTTACTTAACCTCTGAGATTCAGTTTTTGTCTTTTTTTTTTTTAACCTGTCAAATGAATACTGGTTTTATCTTTTTTTAAAATTTAACCTGTCAAATGATATGAATATTGATCACATACAGCTGTCATGAAAATTAAGGGAGTTAGTGCCTACAGACAATAGTTATAGGTTATATTATTTGTTTAGTATTCTTTCTTTTTTCCCCACCCTTGCCATGGTTTACTGTGTCAGGGGTATACTTCCTGTCCCATTGACTTAAGACTTGGCCATATGGCCTTCTTTGGCAAACAGATGTGAGCAGTGGTAACATATGTTCCATCTGAGTGGAGACTTTAAATGTGCTTATATAGTCTTGATTTACTCTTTTGTATTCCTGCCTGGAACCATGAGAAGATCATGCCTTAGGTCATTAATGAAGCTTTAACTTGGATTCTAGAACTATAGACACATAGAGCAGAATTGAACTCAATCTACAGCCTGAGGCACACCAACTAATCACAGACCAATGAGTGAAAAAGAATATTATTCATGTAAGCCATTGAGATTTTTGTGGTTGTTTGTTATGCAACATTATCACAATAATAGCTGACTGTTATACAATGTAAATCATTTGGGACAAGGCCTTGTCATGTACTAAGAATTTTACACATACCATCTCATTTCATTCTCCCTTCAATGCCACAAGGCAAGTGCTTTGTTAGCCCCACTTTATAGAGGGGGAAAGTGAGATTTGGAGAAACTGAATGGACTTGCTAAAGGCTACCCAGTTAATAAGGATGGCACCATCACGCAAACACAAATCTGTCCGATGCTAGTTGGCTGTAAGCATTAAGCTCTACTGCCTGTTGACGTAGAGAAGAGACTGGAAGGTGAACAATTCATTTTGCATTCTTTTATCCCTGCCACACCAAGGGAAGCGGGTGATAGTGGAACTAAACCATCCAGGCATATGCCAGGATGGAGAAGTAGTCAGGCAAGAGGTAGATCAGCATAAGAAAGGAAGCTGTCTTGGGAACCAGAGAATCAACAGATTATCTGTGATGATCAGTGTCTTGCCCAAGGTCACCTAGCCAAGTAGAGTCAAAGTGGAGATGAGAACCTGGGCCTTCTGACTCCCAATTTAGTACTTATTTGAAGCAGAGCCAATAACCATGCTTCCTTTTTCTCTTTAATAAAAGTCCCTTATGTTGTTGGAAGCAGCATTATGCCAAGATAAAAAGAAATTATAGCTTGAAGAACCCCTTGCAGATAGGGGTGGTAAATGAGATAGATTTTAGCAGAAGTTATTGACTGGAGTTTCCAGAGAATTCTCGGACTTTCTTCTTTCCTTCCTCTTCCCAATATGATGGCTTGGAGCTCCAGCAGCAGCTGTGATTATGAGGCAACTTTAATGATGAAAGCCAGTGCTAAGCATGGTAGGGCAGAGAGACACAAGTAACCTGAGATACTGATGACATCATGGAGTCACTAACAGCCCTGGTTGCTTAACCCCAGTGGGTGCCATTCGCTGTTTATGCTGTGAGTGATGGTCCCTGGAGTTATGCAACATGGTGACCTTAGCTTCCTATGGTTTTTTTTTTTTTTTTTTTTTTTTTTTACATGAGAGAAGATAAATCTCTGTCTTGCTTATTCCATATCTCTTTGACTAGCAGCTGAATGCATTTCAGATTGATATGTCGTTCCACCAGGTTCATATGCCAGGTATCTTCCTGTATAGACCCCACCAATGGACTCCTTGTCTCTGGCTTCCAACTGGATTCAGATAATGGGAGGTACCAGCAGGAGATGCAAGGGATGGAGGACAGTGAAGATGCAGTCTTGATTCCCCTGCCTCCTTCCCTGCCATGGCATCTAGGGCTGGCAGTTTCTTGGCCAAAGTGTCTCAGCTTTCATCAGAAGCCTCTCTTTGCTCTTTGTCTCTGGATTCTGATGACATTCCCTCCTTTTGCTCCTTCAGGACTGGTGATATTAACAGCTTCCCAATGTCACTAGACTCTGGGTGCTTCCCATCCGTTGCAGGTTTCCTTAATTCTGCCCACATCTTAATAAATATCACCTCTATTCAACTCTCCCAGTTACCCCATTTGAGTGGGCCACCTGTTTCCTGCCAGGGAATGTCACTGGAACCCTGACTGGTACAGTTTCCTAGCCCATCTTGGCTGGGACGTCCCTTTCAATTCTCTGTTGCAGCTTGTCTCTCCAGCTAGACATCCCTGAGCCTCTACTCTTCCCTCTCTTACGATCCTAGCACCTTTTCTACTCTTACATGTGCCCAGGTTTATTATTATTATCGTAAAAATCATCATGCAAGGAGCACTCACTACATTCCAGCCACCTCCATAGGGCACTTTATGTATACTGTCTTGTTTAATCCCCACAACAACGCAGTGAAGTAGGTCTTATGCCAATTCTATGCCCAGGGGAAGTGACCTACCCAAGGCCACACAGCTCGGGGAGTGGTGGACCTGGGACTTGAACCCAGGGTCATCCAACTCTAATGCTAGTGTTCACGCCAAGGACGATGCTGTCTTGCCTCTGGCTTGAATATAGAGATAACCACGACTGTGGTTGTCATGATTAGCTCAGCGTCTATTAGGATATTCTCAGATGTTCTAGTGCCCACAGGAGACCAGTGGCATCTCCTAAGTGTTCACAAGAGATCTGGCGTCTCTTTTACCCCAAATTGTGAATACTAACCCTTCAACACACTCACATTTAAACACAAACATGCACACACACTCAATATGTTCACAGTCGCACACTGTCTCACAAACACACTCAGACATGTTCACACGCTGTCACATACACACTCACACACACTTATATTCACACACACTCACACCTCTACACGTCTTGAGTGACACCAGGAGACTTCTGGGCACCCTTGGCAAATGAAGGCAACTAAACTCGATTCTACAGCAGGTGAGAACATCTCTGCTCAAGGCTCTTTTTGACTTATGACTTAAAAATAACCCCACCAGCTTTAGGCACCTTGGGTTTGCTGGTCTCCCCAAACTTCACACCATGATGGGTTCCAAAGAAGACTTCACCAGGGCCCAGGGAAGACAGAACATCTGCTTTGTCACCTGCAGGGAAGATGGAGACATGCTCTGTGTGTTTCACCAGAACCGCTGTGTCTGAGGCCTTGGCTGGCACCTGCCTGACCCAGGTAAGCAGAGTTGAGGTGTGACAGGTTCTTTCTCTTTCCTCAAACCTGGATGGGTGTCAGAGTAACGAACCCATTAATATCAACATTTTCGTGTGGGGCCAGCAAAGGGCTGAAAATCCAGTGGGCGAGACAGACCCCGAGTTGCTTCAAAACCTGGCCTTTGGAATCAGATCCTCCTAGAATCAACATTGGCACTAAAGTTGGGTAGCCTTGGCATGGCACTTACCCTGTTAAAGCTTCAATCTCCTGATCAATTTATAACAATAGTAATAGAAGTTTCTTAGAGTTTCTTTGAGCATAATTGAGGCAATGAACATAAAAACTTGAGTCCAGTGTCTGTCCCAGAGTTAGTTCTGAGGGAAAAGGGGGAGTTTATTTCTAAAAGAAATTAGGCAAGAAGAAGAAGAACTCAAAGTTCCGAGTACAGAATGCATATGACTTTAATCTCTCTCAGGCCTTGAAAAATGAGAAAGTGTGCAAATCTCAGCGTATGGCTGCTTTTTGCATTCTGGGTATTTGCCTCTGAGAAGCTGCCATAGGTGTGTAAAAGACAAGTCATACCACCTGTTTAATCAGAATGATACAGGAAAGCAGGTAAAAGCTCAGACACCACAATGCCGGATGTCCTAGCACCCTTTTTTAGTAATGACGAATTGGGAACCACGGCATATTTCCTTAGCTCATATTTTCTCTGTTTGAATCCAACGTAAGTCAGATGCTCTACTGGTAGTCAGATGAGGGAACTTAGGTAAGTTCCTTTCCCTATCTGTGCCTCAGTTTCTTCATCTGTGAGATGGGTGTCACACTATTTACCTCACAGAGTAAAAGAGCAAAATACCCAGCACATAATAGGTGCTCAATGATTAGTTCCCATTCATATAAAGGTGGCTTGGGACTAGAGGAAAAACTAATGGTCAGCTTGGAGAAGGGGTTTCTACATTATAAAGATTTCCTCCAAATGTTCAAAGAAGTCCACTCTTTGTGGACTTGGCCAGAAGTCTCCAAACTTTTAAAATTAAAAAAGAAAAAAAAAGAGGATGGATTATATCCATACTTATCCATATACCATATATCCATGTAATGTTAGCATATTATAAATATTATAACTATATGCAAAAATTAGAAATGAGAGGGATGAGCTAAAAAATGAATATAAATAGATGTTCTGATATTTCCCCCCAAATCCCAAAGTATTACTCTATGCACCCTACTTCGTATACCACAGTCTAGGTCCTTGCTATTTAAAGTGGAGTTCCTGGTCCAACAGGATCAACATCACCTGGGAGCTGGTTAGAGATGCAGAATGTCAGACCTCATCACAGACCGGCTGTATCCGAATCTGCATTTTAACAGGATTCCCAGGGGATTGAGTGCACACTGAAGTTGGGGAACCACTGCTTCCCTCAATTTCAGTTTCCTTATCAGTCTTGGACCTTCTCCTTATTACCTGAGGTTGAATGAGTTCTTCTCATTGTCTTCAGTCCAACTGGCATCTAGGCAATTCACTGGCCCCCTGTGACATGGCACCAAGTTCTGTAAACCTTAGAATAGATTGTCCCAAGCCAAGCCTGCTGAATGTGTCTCATTTAGCCTATATTTAGTGATGCCAGCCAATTTGGAGACATCCTCAAAGAAAGGGCTGCTGGTCTCCATCGTATGAAACATGACTGCCGAGCGATTCCATAAATCTGCTTGGGAAAGGCCTGGCAGTATTTTTGGAGGTAAAAAAGCTAACAAAACTAATCCCTCGCTGTTCTTGAAGTGGACTCAGATGGAAATAAAATCTTTCCACAAAATGAGCTTTGGCCTCACTTCCTCATTTCGGGTCCAAGAATGACTTTCAGAGAGCATGTTAGCAAGAGCTCTGGCTGCAACACAGAAAGGCAGGCCTGCGGCAGAGAGGCAGAGGGGCCCCGTCACCAGAGAAGCACGCTAATGGGCCGGGCTGCACAAACATTATTTTTTCATTCTGAGGGTAGAAGCAACTGTTGGAGAGTTCATCAAACTCTAGACAGGGAAAGGGCTTGGTTTCTGCTACCCTGGCACTTCCCCGAGCTCGGAGTGGAGTTGAGTCACCTCTAGTCGTGGGGACACAGCCAAAGCCAGGTCTTTGGTTACCAGCCGGCCCAGTGGACTTTACGGGAGTGGAAGGGGGCGTGGTGACCAGGCCAATGGCTCAGGATGAAGACTGTGAAAGGGACTACAGCGTGACTGTCTGGTGGAGGGCAGGATTGCACGGCCCAGTGGCAGAATGTGATTGTTTCTTTCTCCATCTGATTTTGCTCCTTTGGCTGCCATGTTGGAAGCCAACAGGGTGTTAAGATGGCCAGTAGATGGCTGGTGAAAACTACAATTCCAAGTGTCCTTTGCTTCTGGTTAGGTTCAGCCAATGGGAACATCCAGTGGCGGGATGGCGGGTTGGTGGATGGGATGATGGGAGATGCTAAGGTCATTCTCCCACACTCCATGCTCCCTCTGATTTGAGGGTCCTCTCTGGGCTTAGTGGTGACTCTAGCAGTGGCTGTGTTTCTCTATGTCCCTCCACGGTCCCAACTTACTGCACGGTAGCAACAGCTCCCAGGTTCTGGCGACGCCCCCTCCTCCCTTGGTCCCTCCTGTCCCAGATGTTAGTGACTTACTGCTTCTTGCTAATCTGAGTCGTCTCCCATGCCCTGTTTGCCATTTTAGCTCTTCCAACACCTTTGCCACTAGTGACCTATATTGAATCCTTTCTCTTGAACTGCCTGATGGGGTGGCTTCGTCTTCCAGACTAGAGACTACCAAAAAACGTGGAGACTCGGCAGCAGCAACTTGAATGCTGTCAAATGAGTAAGTATTCAGAGACTACTCCCGGACTCGATGACTCAGGCTAACCTAAACAATGTATGACAAGGACACAGGTTCTTCCTGTGATTTGAAAACAAAACAGAACAAGAGACCCACAACGAATAGAAAGCATGAAGTTTCCAATCTCTAGGGAGCAGGAACTAATAGGACAGTCTCCTTAGGATACAACCTTTGAGATAAATCAGCTCCAACTGCTTTCCTGGCACTCATGATTCATTTCTTGGAAGAGAGAGGCCCTCATGGCCTTAGCTTGGGTCCCATGGCCACTGGTTGACCAGAAAGCCCAGGGCACTGTGACTGACAGTCCCAGCAAAACTGCAAACAACTGGGAGAGGAACTTATATTCACTGGGGAACCATGTGATCTTGTGGGGGACACAAACGTTCAGTCTGAAGCAGTTTCCTTCCTTCCTTAATTTAATAGTAAGGGTGCCCTACATGAAACTACAAACCCAGAGTACCTTGAACATAGTAGGTGCTTTTAGTGGACTGTGTTGATCTGTATGTTCACCATCTCCTTCAGATAGCAGCACCTCGATTTTTCTTTGAATAACGTCTGTGGTCAGACTGCTGGTTCCCCCCCCCCAGTATCTGTTCTCTCCCTCTTCCACAGCAAGGAAACAAATATGTCCATAAGAAATCTGTAGTTATAGAGAATAGAGAGAAGAGCAGGGTAAGGAAATAAAGAGTGGCAGGGTGCAGTCAAGGGCAGTCTGTCTAGAAAGGTGAATTTCAGCAAAGACGGGAATGATTTAAGTGAATGAGCCATGGGCAGAGCATACCAGGCCGAGCAAACAGCAGGTGCAAAGGCCCTGGGGTAGGAACATGATTTACATGCTGGAGGAAGAGCAGAGGCCAGTGTTCCTGGAGTGGATTGAATGGTGGGAGCCAAGGTGGGAGCAGGTGTTGTAGAGGCTGAGGATCATGGTTGGGACTCTGGATTTTACTCTGAGTGAGCTGAGAGCCATTGAAGGTTTTGAGTAGAAGAGAGATGGGATAGGATATATTTTATCACCCCCATCAGCCAGAGGATGAGCAAATGTGAGAAGATAAAAGAAAGAACGGATATTGAAAGTTAAAAAAAAGAGATTTAAGTAAGAGTTCCAGACAAGACTGGAAGGGTCACTGCAGGCCCGTGCATGAGTCGTTGCCAAATGCAGGGAGTAGACAGGATTTACTCTGGGAAATCTGAGGTGGGAGCAAACACTTCAACCTGTGGAGAGAAGAAAAGGTGTTATGAAGGAGGTGGGGTTTGAGCACAGCTTGAAAGATGAGGTGGACAAACTCTAGTCCTTGCCACCACAGGAATTCACGAGCAGAGGAAAAGCTTGGGCCACGTGGGTCTACCAGTTATTTTCTGGCCAACCAGGATTATTAATCCATCCAGCTGTCATGGGTGGGAGAGTGATGGATGGCTCTTGACTCTCTTAGCATTTCCTGGGTCTCTGTCTCTTCCTCTAAAGGCTCTGAATTCAGCCTCTCTGGCTGGCAGAGTCTGGGCTTCTAAATGGAAGATGAGTGGGTGAGGTAGAGGGGTCTACAAGGATGAATAAAACACACAAGCCCCCTCCTCAGGGAGCTTATAGACAAGTAGAGGATTGCAATGTTAAGTAAGTAAAAAGGAGAACTATTTCATTACAAATATTGGTGAATGTGATGAGGGAACACATCAGAGTTGGGGAGAGGAGGGGCAGAGGGAAGTCTTCTCCAGGGAAAGGGACATTTGTGTTGAACCTGAAGGAGTCTCAGCTTTCGTGCGAAACTGGAAGGAATAGCATCGGTGGCAGAGGGAACAGTGGGTGCTAAGAGTTCAGGGCAAGAGCGAGCTTCCTGGAATCAAGGAAATGTACGAAAGTGAGCATGGTGGGGACAGAGTGTACAAAAGGAGTCGTACAAGATGAAGATTCTCCAGCTATTCTTTACTTTCCATTTATTGGGAGGAAAGGCAGAGAAGGATGTACAGGCAACAGCATGGGGTTCCGGGGGTATTTTATTGCAAAGAATGATTTCTTGTATCTGGAATAATGCCAGATGGGGGTGTGAGTTGCTGATCATTGATGACAGTCGTCACTGTACTGATTTCCAGTGCTCTCATCAAGAAGTAATCTCTTCCCAGACTGACTAAGGCATGAAAACCCACTTTAAAACTTTATTTGGCCAAGCACAGAGTTTTGTCTTCCTGGCTCAACGATTTGACTTGCTCCATCGGAGAGTACTTTATCCCCAAGGCTTCAGTGGTCTAGACTGTTTTGTTTTGTTGCCACTGAATGTCAGTTAAGGAGGAGTCTTTCTCAGATGCAGTGGGGCTGCCCTATGGCTTATTCCAGGTTGCCAAAAACAAAGACAAAAACAAAAGCAAAACAAACAAAAGCAGTCCCAGCTACTTACTGAAAAGTGCCTGCGGTCAGCTCTGGAACAGACCTTAAAGTTTAACAAACCATTTGTTTCCAGGACCCAGCCAATACTGCAGCTGAGTCCTTTTTCATTCCAAAGCCATTTCGTGTTCCAGGGGATTTTAATTTGTGTGATTCCGATTCATTCGCACGCAACTCATCAGAACAGATTTGTTTGGTTTCAAAAGCCGGGCAGCATCCTTAGATACCCAAGAAACCCCACCATCTCCGCAGCCTCAGCAGCCAGCGGTGTCCTGCCCGTTCTCAACCGGCTCCAGAATGAATTTGGAGCCCTGGAGTCCGGAGCCTTGTCAATTGTTGGCAGCTGTCGTCTTTGTTTTTTTATTTTGTTTCCAATTTGGGAAGAGGATGGGTCCCTGGACAGTATTGTAAAGAGGTTCTCCCAACCTCTCCGTTCTCTGTGACGAGGATGATCGCTCATTCATCCACCAAGCCTTTAACAAGTGCTTGCTGTGTTCCAGGCACTGAGCTAGAACTGGGGAAACAATACGCAGCATGGCTATGACTCATGCCCTGCCCTGAAAGGAATTCCTAAATGGAATTTGCAGCAAACGTTAAACCATTAATGACTCATAAAGTAGTGTTTTTTTTTTTTTAATCTATTTATTTATTTTTGGCTGCATTGGGTCTTTGTTGCTGCGTGTGGGCTTTGTCTAGTTTCGGTGAGCAGTAACTACTCTTTGTCGCGGTGCGCGGGCTTCTCTTGTTGCAGAGCACGGGCTCTAGGCGCGCGGGCTTCAGTAGTTGTGGCACGTGGGCTCGGTAGTTGTGGCTCGCGGGCTCTAGAGCACAGACTCAGTAGTTGTGGCACACGGGCTTAGTTGCTCCGGGGCATGTGGGATCTTCCCAGACCAGGGCTCGAACCCGTGTCCCCTGAATCGGCAGGAGGATTCCTAACCACTGCGCCACCAAGGAAGTCCCTCATAAAGTAGTTTAATTGCAAACGCAATTTTTCAACCATCAACAAATGTCTGTAGCGTATCTCTGCATGCTAGATACCATTCGGCACTGGAGATACAGCAGTGAACAAAACAGACACAGCCAAAATGGGGATATTAGTAGTACTGAGGTTGAAATGAGATCAGGCACTGTTATTATGAGTTTACCTACCTGGTTTTAAATCTTCAATGACTCCCCAGGGCTTAGAGGGCAATAATGTTCCATCTCTTTTGGCTACGAACAGCTGGGCTTTTCTTCTTTACCAAATCAGTCCAATCCTGGTTTCACCACTTAGTAGCTGTGCAACTGTGCGGAAGTCACATGTACTTCTCAGAGCCTCAGTTTCCTCTTCTGTAGAATGGGGGTAATGGAATCTATCTCAAAGGATGGTTGTCAGGATTCAGAGACAAGAGTAAACACTCAATGAATGTTAGCTATTGTTATTGAAATTATTGTTTTTAAAACTATTGCTACTTGTGGCAGAGAGTCTTAATTATTTGATTTCTCCATTTCATGATAGTAATAGAATCTTTAGCTGGACACACGGCTACTCAGCATAAAAATACATTTCCCAGACTCCTTTGCAGTTAAATGTGGCCATGTGACTTAAGTCCTGGCTAATGGGGTGTGAGCAGAAGTAATTTGTGTAATTATCTCTTTGTGCCCTTAAAGGGGATGGATACACCCTAATTTGGCACCTACTGGGTGCTAGGTGCTGTTTTGGGTTCTTTGGATCCAAAAGAGAAGAGTAGATGGTCTCTGTTTTCAAGGAGCTCTCAATCCTCCATCCATTGTTTCATTCAACAAATACTTTATGGCCCCTATGTGTCAGGGACAGGACTAGGCTCTGGGATTCAATGGTGAACAAAACAGAGAGGTCCCTGCCCTCATGGAACTTAAGTTCCAGAACATCCACTTATGTTCTGGTTGAGGGGCGGGGCAGAGCACAAGCACATAAATAAAAAGGCAAGGCAACTCCACGATAGAATAATATGATACAAAGTGAAGATGGGAATGCAAGTCTAGAAATGATCATCAGAGGAGGCTTCTCTGAGCAGCTGACACTGGAGCTAAGGCATAAATGATGGGAGGAACCATTCATGGGAAGGTCTGGGGAGAAGCACGTCCCAGGCAGAGGAAGAGCAAGTGCAAAGGCCCTGGGGTAGGAATGAACTTGGTGTGTTTTGAGTCATGGCAAGAAAGGCAGCAGATTGGAGCAAGGCTGAGAGGGCAGGAGATGATGTTGGACAGGTGGGCAGAGACCCGACCACAGGGGGCATCCCTGTGGCCAGAGTAAGGAGTTTAGATATTCTTAATGCAAAGGGAAGCCATTGGGATTTAAGTAGAGGAGTGATATAATGAGATTTGTACATTTAACCTGATTGTGGATCATAGTGGGGAAAGAGGAGGGTCTGGGAAACCACTTAGGAGCCTATTGTAGTCATCCAGGCAAGAGAGGAGAGAGTGGCTCAGGTCATAGAAATGCAGAGAAGTAGAGGGATAAGGGATATATTACAGAGAGAGAACTGACAGCACATTGCAAAGATACCTAGGGCTCATCTGCTGGTCTCAAGCAGCTCACAATCCTGTGAGGGAGACAGATACCTAAACAGATAAATATAATACAATATATTGCCCGTGATGAGAAAGCTTCACTTTCAGACCTATTTCATAACTGAAATTGCCCTTGACCTTGTCACAAACTGAGCTCTCATTTCCCATATAAAGTTAAAGTTCCTTGATTCCTCTTTGCGTCCCTGACAGCTCTTGGTCCACGGCACTGCATGTGGGGATTGCACCACAGGTATTTGTTGGATGCCTTGAGGGTTAAATCAACCTACACCATTTATCATTCATATCAATAGAATGATAGTTAATATTAATAAGGACGAAGATCACAGACCAGGCTCTGCGCTTGGTGCTTCACATTTATCATCTCAAATCATCCTTACAATGACCCTTAGGGTAGATTTTATTGTTTCCCCCATTTTGCAGCAGAGGCAGTTGAGGTTCAGAGAGGGGAGGCAATGTGTTCCTGATCACAGCTTGTCCATAAATGGTGGCATCGGGATTCACACCCAGTTCTGCATGACTCCAGAACCCAGGCTCTTAGCTGCAAAATTGTATTTGTTCCTCCTTTATGGATAACCGGGCCTCAACTCCGTCTTTTGTAGGAGTAGATGGGTGTGCCCTGGTCTGTTTCTACGTGGGCTCTGTCACGTACTCCCACTTGAGTTAGAGAATCTGTAAAATTTGCTGGGTTGGGGTGAAGAGATGGGCCCACGTCACAGGGGCCTGATCATTTATGTTCCTCTGCAGGCCTGGAGTATGACGGATGGAGACTCTAGTTGAGGTCAGATGGGTCAGCTCTGCCGCTCATTGGCTGTGTGGCCTTGGGCAAGTTACTTTACCTCTCTGAGCTTCATCTGTAAAATGGGAACGATAGTGACAGACCTCCTTCAGTGGGTTTCTAGAAGGATTCAATGTGCCCATAGCAAGCACCCAAAGCATGCTGGTTGCTATCATTGCCATCCTAGAGGTGCAGGTTCAAGGTCAACAAGACGGAGGAGGAGTTACTTCAAGGACCTCTTTCTAAAGTCACAGAAGGAGGGAATTCCCTGGCAGTCCAGTGGTTAGGACTCGGCGCTCTCATTGCCAGTGCCAGGGTTCGATCCCTGGTCAGGGAACTAAGATCCCCGCAAGCCACGCAGCAGGCCCCCAAAAATAAAAAAAATTAAAAACATAAAGTTACAGAAAGATGTAACTGAATTCCTTGCAGCATGAATTATTTGCAAGTCCAGTGTCCTCTTGACCTGCCCCTCCCTTCCAGGGCTCCCCTCCCTTCCTCTCTTGTGTTTTGAGGATTCTGAACCCAGGGATTTGGGCCTGGGAGCCAGAAGCCCAGCAGCGCTTTGGAACTATAAGAGTTAAGCATCCGTCCAGCTCACAAACGCAGAAAAACTCCACTAAGACGCGGGGGAAATATTTCCATCTCTGATAAGGAGTAAAAACTGAGCAACTCATTCCATATGGGCCGGTGAGAGGGGCGGGCAGGGGCGGGTGGGGTCCGTAGTGTGCAGGGCTGCGCGGGTCTGATGAATGACCCACCAGCTGGGACAGGCAGACTGGCCTCCACTTTGGAGGGACCAGGAGAGAGCGGGGACAGAGGGAGAGGAGCTGAGTCCTGGACGACTAGGGGGTGGGCGTCACGGGAGTCATCCCCATTTTTCTTGTGCGTGGCAGCAAGAATGTGTGTCAACATCAGTCATTTCGAAAGAAATGGCGGCTTTAACTAGAGAGGGGTGTGGGGAGGGCAGCATTCGGAGTTATTCAGCTTTGAGTACATCTGGGTTAAGATCTGGATGGATTTTAGAGAAAAATCACCCAGGATGTCTTGGTGGGCTGTTTGGCAAGACCAAAGAATGTCATTTTCCTTCAAGTGGGTACCTAAAAAATAAATACTGCTTGAGGTGAGTTTTGGTTAACGGGCTATTTGGCTGGATGCAGCTGATGATGTGGGTTACAGTCTGCGCGGTTCTGTTTTTGTCTTCTGGGCCATTACCCAGGCTGCGTCCTCTGCCTAGGGTGCTGTTTCTCCTCATTTTTTTTACCTGGAAATTTACTAACAATTACCTCATACTGTGTCCTGGCCAGGCGTTTTCTAAGTGCTCTCTAAAATATTAATGTCCTTCTAAAACATCAACTTCTTTAATTCTTCCAATAAAGCTATCCGGTCGGTACTATGATTATGCCAGTTATGCTAAAGGGGAAGCTGAAATAACCAACCCACTCCACTCAGTTCATAGGTGGCAGAGCCAGGATTTGAACCAGGCAAGTGTAGCTCCAAATGCTATGCACTTAACTGCTAAGCTACAGAATTCTTATACTTCTGTTGTACCTTCAGATCTCTACTTAGATTTTCCTGACCAGAGATGCTCTCAGCCTCAAATGCCAGATGACTTGATTCTCTTCTGATCTCTTTAGTACCACTTAATTGCCCTCATTAGGGTGTGAGAGAGCCACAGGGTGCCAGGTTCAGATTTCCTTTTCCAAAGAGCTCCCTGTTCCAAGGCACGAAGCATGCTAGCCCACAGCCTCCAACTGCGGCATCTTCAGGATCCACCTTGGCTCTCAGCTGAGGCCACATCTGCAGCCCCAGCATATGACTGTGACAGAGGTCCTGGGGCCTGGCCACTTTTGTCCAGCAGTCTCTGCTCTGGAGCACCCCCTGTGTTGACCGGGACTGTCGGATTTGAGTCGCATTTGGAACGCCCACCCTGCCCCCACCACTCTGCTTCTTTCTGTATTCTTTTTCCCTGGCCTCATGAGGGTGAGGCCTGGTCCACGTGCCTGCTGTGTTTCTAATCCCAAGTTCTCTGTGCCTGGTAAGATGCTCTATACTTGTGGTGGGGGAATATTTTTAAAACGCGAAGTGAAATTTTTTTTGTTATTTTGCTATTTAATGTTATGCTTCAGATTGTGACTGCTCTCCCCGTTTGGCCACTCCCTACCCCCAGTTTGAGCAAGGTTCTGGGTACCCATTGCCTCGGGGAAAAGTTGAAACAGCAGAAAACAAAATTGAGTCTCATCCTGGCTTTTGAAATTCAAAATCCTACACCCTATGACTCAGGTCATAGGCTGTATATTTGGTATTTATTATGAATAATAGTATGCTTTCATCTCCCTGAGTTAGAAAAGGATGCCCAGGCTGGGAGGGAGGGGAAAAGATGGAGAAGATTTGAGGAGGGAAAGAGAGAAGGGGGCTGAGAGGAGAATACCCAGCTTGAAGAGGTTGAACAGATACAAGGGGCTGGATCAGCCTCCTCCTGAAGGTGGCTCCACAAACCAGGTAGGATCTGAGCAGTATGAAATTGTCCAGTCTCTGCTCCAGTGAATGCTGGGGACCACATGGGTGTTCTTCCTGGTGATGTCTGGCTAGGACCTCCTCTCAACCACAGCCAGCAGGCCCCGTGTTGAACATCTGTCCACAAGGCCCTGAGACTTTGCCAGATCACAGTGTGACTTTCTCCTCTGAACAACCTCTCCTTCCATTGTCCCAGACAATAGAGGGTGATGGAGGTGGAGGTTGGGGCCCTGAACATCACCGAGATGGGTGGTCATCCAGAGGACCAGAAAGCCACCTACAAGCTGTGCCCAGGTGGGGCTGAACAGGACCAGCTCAAGTTGGTCACTGAGCTGCGGCAGTTGTAAAAGATTCTCCTGGTCTCTGAGCTTCTAGCTTTATTTAGGTCTTGGCTCAAATGTCACTCTTCAGAAAGGTCTTCCCTGACTTTGGATCAAAGGCTCAATTATTCTCCTACTTGCGAATCTATTTCCTCCCTTTTATCACCATCAGAAACTGTCTTCCTTGTTTATATACTAGTTTAGCATCTCTGTCCTTCCTGGAAGGTGAACCCCACAACTGTAGAACCAGGTGGGCTTGTTCATGGTCCCATACCCAGTGCTTAGTCCAGGGCCAGGCCCACCTCCATTCTGTACAAGGTACTCAATGCTCTGGAGAGAACAGACAAACTCCGCCTTGTCTTCGGAATAAAGTCTGGGATGCGGTGTGTTACTGCAGACCTCTTATTGGCAAATGGATGAATGGAACCATTTAGAGGAATATGAAATGGAAGAGTGGGAATAACCCCTGAAATTATTGGCTGGGGTCATACCAGTCACGGGAACGGGGAGAAGACCATCTCAGCCGGAGCCAGGGGCTGCGTGGGTGAACTCGAGAGATGGCAACGGTCCACGTGGATATCTCTTGCTTGAGGTACAGGAGGATGCCAATCTACTGTGAGGTGGACCTAGGCCAAGTCTGAAGGTAGAGCTTCCTTCCCCCTGACGTTCATTTCAATCAGATGAAATTCCTGATCGCTTGGTTTATGGTCTTTGAAAAGCTTCTCGGCCAGAGCCACAAATCTTTCAAGGGCCAGCCCAAATGGGGAACGCCATTGGCCTGCTTTCTGCTTGGGCCCTTGGTGGGCAGTAATTCATTCTCCTCGGTTCCCTCCGCCCTTGGAGCCAAAGATAGGAGCTGCTTGCCAGAGTTAGTCAACAAGCCAGGGGTGCTCTGGAGAGGTGGATCCCCTCCTCAGAAAGTGGAGGGGGTGCTTAGGGTACGCTGAGGGAGATCTGTGCTCTCTATTTGGTTTAAGGACACGGGGCTCTCTCCAATCCCCAGGACTTGGTCAAGGGAAGGAGGAGAGGCCGGTCAGGACCTGGGGGCTGGTCTGCCCTGGCAAATTAGGGAAAGACAAAGAGTCTAAGAACAGTAAAGGCGAGCATCGTTAATGAGAATTCAGGGGGACTTAATGAAAGTATATTTGGAACCCTATATATTCCTGAAGTAATCCATATTTTTAGAATAACAATAGAAGGGCACAGACAAGCCCAAAGAAACAAAAAATATATATATATGGATAATCCCTCTACTTAGACATAACATCACTAATAAGTTGTGGTTTAGCTTTCCAATAATTTCATGCATAAATATATATGCTTTTTATTAAAATGAAGTTATACGATACATACTCTTGGATGACCTGTCTCTCTCACTCAGCGTTAAGTTAGGACATATTTCCTTGAAAATAATGTAGAGCTACCTCATCGTTTTTGATTGTTACCTAAGATTTCAATGATGGGTGGCCTGTGATTAAAGAGTAGTTTAACTGGGACTTCCCTGGTGGCGCAGTGGTTAAGAATCCGCCTGCCAATGCAGGGGACACGGGTTCAAGCCCTGGTTCGGGAAGATCCCACATGCCGCAGAGCAACTAAGCCTGTATGCCACAGAGCAGCTAAGCCCATGCGCCACAACTATTGAGCCTGCACTCTAGAGCTCGTGAGCCACAACTGCTGAGCCCACGTGCCACAGCTACTGAAGCCCGTGAGCCTAGAGCCCGTGCTCCGCAACAAGAGAAGCCACCGCAATGAGAAGCCCACGCACTGCAATGAAGAGTAGCCCCTGCTCACCGCAACTAGAGAAAGCCCGCGTGCAGCAACAAAGACCCAATGCAGCCAAAAAAAAATAGAGTAGTTTAACCAAATTACTATTGTTGACGTTCAGGCCGTTTCTAATTTTTTGCACCTTGAATAACAGTGCAGTGACCAGCAACCTTTCATGTCCCTCTTTTCACATGCTGCATATTTCTTTAGAATAAATTAATTTAACTGGAATTGCTAGGTCAAGGACACGCACATTTTAAATGATTTTTTGGTATATGCTGCCAGGAAGACTTTCTAAAAATGTGTATCAATTAAATTCTCATGAGAAGTATTTATGAGAAGATGCCTTGATAGAAATAACTTTTAAAGCAATATATGCTTGTAAAAAAATACAGAAATGTAAACTGAAAGCTGCTTCTTTAATTCTCCTTCCTAGAAAAGATCATATTTTTACTGCACTGTTATCAGATCCCAATTTCCATTCAATCTTGATCCTGCCAGACTAACTCCACCCTTCTTCATAAGATTTGCTTCTGGACTCTTAAGTTCTGGGAGGGCCGAGGCTATATTTGTTTTGTTCACTTTTGCATGCTAGTGCCTATTTCAGGGGCTTGGCACACAGTGGATGTTTATTGTATTAGTTATCAATTGCTGTGTAACAAATTACCCCCAAACTTAGCAGTTTAAAGCAATAAACATTTATTATGTCACACAGTCTCTATGGGTCAGAAATCTGGGAGGTGCTTAACTGGGTGGGTCTGGCTCAGGGTCCCTCCTGAGAATGTGGTTAGGATGTTGTCTGGGGCTGAGGACTCATCTGAAGACTTGCCTGGACCTGGAGGATCCACTTCCAAGGTGCTTCACTCACATGGCTGGCAAGGCAAGCTTGCTGTTAGCAGGAGGCCTCAGTTCCTTGCCATGTGGATTTTCCACAAGGTTGCTTGAGTGTCCTCACAACATGGTGGCTGGCTTCCCCCAGAGAAGTGATCCAAAAGAGGGGGCGAGGTGGAAGTTGTAGTATCTTTTATGACCTAGCCTGAGAAGTCACATGTTGTTATTTCTCATCAAATTTTATTTCTGTTATTAATTCAGCAATACAGACAGACCTCAGAGATACTGTGGGTGGGGTTCCAGACCACCACAATAAAGCGAATATTGCAATAAGCAAGTCACAGGAATTTTTTTGTTTCCCAGGGCATATAATAGTTATGTTTACATGATACTGTAGTCTATTAAGCGCGCAATAGCACGATATCTAAAAAAAAATACACACACCTTAATTAAAAAGCACTCCAGGGACTTCCCTGGAGGTCCCGTGGTTAACACTCCACACTTCCAATGCAGGGGGCGTGGGTTTGATCCCTGGTCGGGGAACCAGGATCCCACATGCCGCATGGCACGGCCAAATATTTAAATTAAAAAAAAAAAGGTACTCCATTGCTAAAAAATTGCTAATCTTTATCTGAGCCTTCAGTGAGTCTTAGTAGTAACATCAAAGATCAGTGATCACAGATAACTATAACAAATATGAGAATAATGAAAAAGTTTGAAATAATGCAAGAATTACCCAGCTGTGACACAGAGACGTGAAGTGAACAGATGCTGTTGGAAAAATGGCACCGATAGACTTGCTTGACTCAGGGTTGCCACAAGCCTTCAATTTGTAAAAAAAAGAAATATCTACAGAGTGCAATGAAACAAGGTATGCCTGCATTTTACTGGTTACCAAGGTCGGCTCTATTTCGTGTGGGAGGGTCCTACAGAAGGGCATTAGTTCCAGGCAGCAGGGATCACTGGGGACCGTGTTGGATGCAGGCCATCACATTTATTAAAATAAGCTGAAAACATGATTAAGAAAATGAATAATTGCCTTGGATTAGAAGAGGCTAATGGCCTTTTCCTTGCTTTCCAGACTGTACTGTGTCAGCGATGGGATAATTATCAAAGAACTGAGTTCAGACTAAGCTGTGTATTTGCTGTAGAAGCTGCTGGTCTGAACTTTGTCTTGAGTCAGGATAGGCAAATGAGGGCCTACAACTCCCAAAGACAGCTGGGAACTTCCCAGAGGGTTGAGGCCCTGAGGTTCAGACCACAGGCCCAGAGGAAGGCTCGTTCTTGCAGCTCTAAGGAATGTCAGGCCTGCTTGTCAATCAAGGCAGGGTGGGTCATTTGGCCAAAGGGAGGTCACACTCATCATTGAAATACTCAGTAGTTTATGACCTCCATAAAGCTATTAGCCCCGGGAGATGAGGGGAAAGTGGTTACCAGCACCCTTTGCCTCTCTTGGGTCCATTAACATTAGGGTTGTAAACTCGGTCTTAGGCCATGGGTGACTGGTTTTATTATCAATCAATTACTGTGCTTGTCAGCAAGTCCCAAGCACCCTGCCAGCACAGAATCTGGCCCAGATAACTATGGGCAACGCTGGGCAATTCACCTCTACTCTTTGTGCCTCAGTTTCCCCATCTGTAAAGAGTTGGACTAGATCAGAGGTTCCCACACTTCTCACTACCAAAGTCTACTTCCTTTATTTTACTTCGATTGTGTTTATCTCATGTTTCAAAACGATTTCCCCAGCAATTGGTATTCCTTAAACACCTATTTCTCTTCCCCATTAGTATTATTAAAGACAATTATCTTTATATAAAAAGGAATACACAGGGAATTCCCTGGCTGTCCAGTGGTCTAGTTCAATCCCTGGTTGGGGAACTAAGATCCCGCAAGCTGCGAGGCACGAGCAAAAATAAATAAATAAAAAGGAATACACAACTGGAGATTAAAAATTCTGAACACCCCAGGTAGGGCTGCACCCAGAGTATATGGGGCCCTGGGCAAATATTTTTTTTGCAGGGCCCTGTCTGTATAAACAATTTGAGTTACCTGAAATCAACATGTCAGGACCATTCTGGTGGCACGATTCCATGAAAGAAATACCACGCAGGCCTGTGGGAGTGATCTGTACTCCAGGCTGCCCTCCTAGAATGGGAACCAGCCATGGGGCCCTGTGACAACCCCAGAGGTGCAAGTTCTGGGGTTCCTCAAGGTATCTGCTTGACCCCACGCATGGGTTCAAGGATCAGAGAGAGTCACAAAGGGGAGTGTCAGGGACCAGGACCCATGTGGGTCCCATCCAGACTCAGAGTGTTCTGCTCAGACAGCAGAGCCAGCCCTGGCTGGTCCCACGCACCAGAGGGGACTTAGAATATTTCAAGGAAGGTGGTCCAAAGTGGGGGGCCTGGGTTAGGGTTCCCTCTTGATTAGAACTAAGAACCATACTGATCATGGGATCATCAATGTTTCTGTGATGAGTTGTAAATATTCTGTCCCAAATGGAAATAAACACATTTCTGTTAATCTGTGAAGCCAAATCACTGGTAAATGAACAATTCTGTTCTTCTATTGGAAACATGGAACAAAAGTTGAGGCTCAGTCTTGGTACCTTCTTAGACTTACAGAGGACAAAGACTCCGGTCATTATACTCACTTATTATACTCATTTATTGAGCAGCTAGTTTGCCCAAGACCCTTTACACATACTATTTCCATAATCTTTATAAGAATCCTGTAAGGAGTCCCTCTATACAGATGCATAAACTGAGATTCACAACACCTTCTTCTGGCTGAGAACTGTAGGAGTAATCCGTCTCCAAGAAATATTCTCTAATAATTTCATCCAGCACTTATTAAAGGTGTTCTATGTACCAGGCATTGCTTGAGCATTTCAATCCTCAGAGCTATACTTTGAGGTAAGAACTGCCATCACCCCCCGTTTTACAGGTGAGTAGATGGGGCTCAGGGAGGTTACATCACAGGCCAGTGTCGCAGAGCTTAGACATGATGACCGTGGTATTGGGACTGAGGCTGTCTAGCACCAGGGCTGAGTTCTTAGCCATACTGCCTTTCTCCGACCTCACTTTCCCAAGATTCTACCTGAAGGAACATCTGTTGAGCAGGTCTTCTGGAAGAAATGTGCTCGGGCAGCCAAGTTTGGAAGTAGAAAACTAACCTTTGAATCCTTGAGGATAACTCATTCCACCTCTCTGAGCCTCAGTTTCTTCCTCGGTAGGATGGGGATAATCTCATCTTGCTGGAGGCTGCTATGGAGATAAAATAAGATCAGGTGTGCAAGGTGCTGGGTTAACAAGGACTTGCTAGTGTTTCTATTCTTAGCCCAAACTACCCAAGGAAGTAATGCCTGACTTATGACAATGGTGATCTTTCTGGCACGTGCAAGGTGGAATTACGCTCCCGGGTAAATGGGAGCGTACTCATGTCAAAGGAAATACGGGTACCTCGCTTGGCAGGAGTGGGGTAGGTTGGAGATTGGAAGAACTTAAGCATCTGTGTCTCAGGTTGGGTATTCTGGAAGCAGACACCTGAGTGGCCTGTATCAGGCCACACTGGCCAGGCATTTATAATTTTCATCTCGCTCAGTCGCCACTGTAGGCTGCCCCTAGAAGGACGTGGCCTTGGGCGAGGCGGCAGCTGAGAGAGACCTGGGGGGGGGGGCTGGCCGCTGGGGGGTCATCTGTTGACCACATTCCCTACAGCTGGACAGCAAGTCCTTCCTTGAAGAAGGATCTGGAAGGCGCATCTCCTTGTCTACCAAGCCTGCTAGGCTGGTGGCGCCAAGGGCATTGGGAGGGGGGCGATGAGGTCATTGGGCTGAGCAGACAAACCGCATGTTTAGACGACTTCTGCTCCCCTCTGACTCCCCCTACACTGTGTCTCGTTGTCCAAGTCCTACGTGACCACCAAGAACGCTCCACGACGCCTCCCCAGGTGACTGCCAATGTGTTCTCATCTCCATGGAAACCCTGATGCTGGTGAAACAGTCATCACGGAGCCAAATTGGAAATTCCGAGAGTCCTCGACTCGCCTCCTCATGGCCCAGAGGCTTGAAATGGAAGCTTCTGAGGCTATTTGTCCTTCAGTCCTCAACATCTGAGCACATAAGAGGCCAACCCATGGCTGAACAAGGCTTGCAAAGCACGCTGTTTCTGGGGAGCCACAGAATAGGAAGGGCTGAACCCAAGGACTTCAGGGACACCTACAGGAACTCAGGCTGCTGGCTGATGGAGAAGTCAGCTGAGGTCCTGCTAAGTTCTGCCTGTCCGTTTCCTCAGGCTGTTGAAGGACATCAGCATACTTGGCAGACTCAATGGATTTCTGGAACATCTTAAGAAAAACCACTCAGCCTTGGAACCCAGAAAATAAACTGGCGATGGAGGCAGATTCAAAACTGAGAATGGCAGAAACTGTGGGGACAGCCATCATGTGAGCTGGAATTGTATGATTCAAGAGTGTGACTGATAATTACGCTGTACCCATATGTAAATCAATGAACAATTTATTATTGCAATCAAGTTTTTCTGTAATTAAACAGTTGCATAAGTATATATATAGCAATTCATTATTATTATGGTTGATATTCGTTGAACACTGCTGGGTGCATTGTCTGTATTATTTCATTTCATCTCCCAATAACCCCATAAGGAAGATGCTATTATCATTCCCATTGTACAGATGGGGAAATTTAGTCTCAGAAAAATTAACTCACTTGCCAAGTTCATGTCAATAATAAACTGTGGAGCCAGTTGGAGCAAGTAGTAGGCTTACCTAGAACAGCATGGCTGGCTTGGCTTTTAAGGATACAAACTCTAGAGCCAGATTGGGGTTTGATTCCTAGCTGTACCACCTATTAGCTGTGTGACCCTGGACAAATTACTTAGCCTCTCTGTTCCTTGGTTTCTCATTTGTAAAAAAGGGTTGATAATAAATACCATGGAGAGGTGTGGAGAGGACTAAATGAGTCAGCACAGGTGACGTTCTTAGAACAGGACTGGCACGCAGTAGGTATTTCATAACTGACAGCCTTGATTGTTGTTTTGTACAAATGTCTTCATACAATGGATCCCAAAGCTCCCACCCATTTGAATCTCACCGTGGTGATGACAATCGTGGTATCCTTTGGCCACTGAACACAGGACAGAACAGTCTGTACAAGTGTCATAAATAGTGACTTAGCATTAACTTAGAGGTTTACAACAGCCATTTACTGAGCTTGTGATGTTGCAAGTCGGAAGGGCTCAGCCAGCCAGAGGTTTTCTGGCCTCTCTCGTGCATCCACTGTGAGCTACAGGTTGATTGGGGGCTGATGGGTCTAGGATGACTTCCCACTGGGAACAGTAGTCTCTCCTCCAGCCAGCTAGCCTGGGATTGGTCTCAGAGCAGCTGGGCAGCTTCTCAGAGGAGGAGAAGAGGCTGCAAGGCATCTTGAGGCCCTGGCTCAGAACAAACATAGCATTGCCTCCGCCACATGCTATTGGTTAAAGCAAGTCACATGACCAGCTCCTATTCAAGGGGTGGAGACTAGGTTCTGCCTTTTCACTGGGGGAGCTGAAAAGTCACATTGCAAAGGAGGGGATAAAAGCATCCACGTTTGCAAAGAATCTACCAGTTACTATACAGCCTACATTTGGGGTTGGTCCCCGTTTCAAATATTCTGCTCCACTGTCAGCATAGACCGCTGACGTGGTCTAGAAATGCCAACCCTTTGGCATTCACCTTTATCCATCTGTCCCTTGTCCTCTGCAGTGAAACAAAACTCTTTTTCATTTTATGGGGCCCAAACTACAGCTAGGAATGTAGAACTGTCAGTGGAGTATTTAACTCGCAACTTGGGGGTCTAAGACCTGGATTCAAATCCAGGCTCTGCCAGGTATTTGCTGTGTGACCATGGGCGAGCCACTTCCCCTCTCTGAACCTCCGTTACCTCCTCTGTAAAGCAGGGCTCATAATAGCTTCTATGTCACAGGGCTATTGTAAGAATGAAGGGAGACAGCAGTTGTCACCTGGCCTGGTACCCGGCTCCATGAGTGCTGGCTTCCTTAACTAATATTATCCTTATTCTTACTCCCCCACTATGACCATAGAAACGATTTTTTTTCCTTCCCAGCTCTGCAAATTATAGAGGCAAGGAGTGAGAGTGCTGCACTGCAACCTGTAATCCACGTAATAAGCCATAAACAGCCATTTCCAACCCCCTTTCCTCCTGCCGGGAGGATAAACTACGACACTTACCTTCTCAAAGCCAGAAAAACAAGACAAAATAGATAATAACCAAGTGCGGTATTTAACCTCACGATGCCCCTGAGAGGGGAGACCGGCAAGAAGGATTAGACAGCAGTTCAGAAATCTGGAGTATACTGTCTACAGCCAACTTCTTTGGCCAGCTTTTTTCTTTTTCTTCCCCCACGCAGACCTCAGCAGTGAGAGAGCCAGACCGGAGGGTCTTAAAGTACCACAGCCACATTTGAGGGTTTGCTGAGGATTAAAGAAAGGCTGATCTGGCCGGAGAAGCTTATGCCTGAAGGCCTCCCAGCCCAGCTCTGTGGCTCTGACATGTGAGGATATGATTCTGATCAACACTCCGGCTTGGAGTCATGTAGCTCAGCTCTGGATCGGGGCGTGCTGATCATGGGGCCTGACAGGTGCTTGGATTTGGGGGGAGATGGGGGGGAGACTGGGATGTGGATTTCTACTGGTCAAGACTCTTTGGCTCAGTTTGGAAAATGTGCCAATTCTCAAGATCCTTCCCGAAATTCCTGATCTTTCCCAATTTGTTCTCTGCTGTCTGAAGCCTGGGGCGTAGCACGAACTTCCCTTCTTGGACAGGACCAAGGCCAGTACCTTTGGGGCAGGGGAGTGGATGGAAAGAATTTGGCCTTCTGAGTTGGCGGCGCAGGCTCTGTGGCTGGCTGGTTGTGTGCGCTGAACCCCTCTGAACCGCATCTGATCCTTTCCACTCAGACAGGTGGGTGGAACCAGTTTTATTCTTTCCTGTTGCCAGATGGGAGCACGGAAATCATGATGACGGCGCTGGTAATAACTAATGTTTGCTGAGCATTTTCTACGTGCGGGGCGACATGCTAAGTGCTTCAGATGCTTTGTCTCCTTCAAGCCCATTCATTTTTTCACATTTTACTAATGAGCTCACTGAAGCCCAGCAAAGTAAATCCACATGCTCAAGGCCACACAGCTGGTAAACAGCACAACGAATGTGCTACGCTATTATTCATAATCGCGAGCATTCTTTTTAAACCTACGGCACTAGAGGTTCTGATTACTCAGTGAGAACACGATCCCTCCCTCCAATTGCACACCCACGTGGCTTAGACTAGCAAGGTCTCCAAATGCTTTTTTTTCTTTTAAATAAACTGTGCCAGTGATCTGCTGTTGTCTAAAAAAACTACCCCCCATCTTACTCAAGTAAAACAACCATTTTCTTATTCTCATGATTTTGTGGGTCAGAAATTCAGTCGTGGCAGAGTAAGGAGGGCTCACTCATGTTCCAAAACAACTGAGGTCTTAGCTGAGGTGACTCAGATCCCAAAATGGCTGGGATCATTTGCCTGGAGCCATATGTCTGGGGCTTTGGTTCTGGCTGTCATCTTGGTTCCTTGTTTCTTCTCTCCATACGGCATCTATTGGGGCTGGAAAATCGGAGATGGTTTCTTCATGTCACGTTGTCTAGGCTAGTGTGTCTGGAACAGTTGAGGCTGTTGCCCACACATCTCTCTCTCCCTCCATGTGCCTCTGCACGTGGCTAACTTGGGCTTCCCCACAGCATGGTGATCTCAGGGTAGCCAGACTTCTTACACGGAAGCTCAGGTCTCCAAGAGCCCTTGTTCCAAGAGGCCCAGGCAGAAACTACAAGGATTCTTATGACCTGGCCTTGGAAATCCCAGGAGGTCAGCCAAGGTCCTCAGCATAGCAGCCAAGAGATGTGCCACTTGGAACTCCCTTCAAGGAAGAATTTGTCCTTCTGCTGGAAGCAGTATCGCCCACGGCAGCCTCCAGCTGCAGAGCATAAAGGACCTACTGCAGCATTCCAGCCAAGGGGGTGTCCTGCCAATGACTGAGCAGGGCTGGGGTTCTAGGGCCTGGCCATTTTCAGGCAAAACCAGACTCTTCTAACAGGTGATCTTTGCCCCGGGACTCCACGTTGAGTCGCTCAAGACATTATCAGATCAGGTGCAAGGGATGAGGAATTAGAGCCCACGGCTCAGTGGCAGGAGTAGCAAAGCCTGTGCAGCTCTCTTTCATCTACTACATCAACTCTCTTTATCAGTGCTCAACGGTACGTATATATATAAAGAAACGTTCACATGGCACAAATGTATACCTCAACGAACTATCACAAAGTAGACTCACCCAAGTATTTACCATCCAGATGAAGAAAGAAAACTTTACTAGCACCTCGGATGCTCTGCCAGTTTCCACCCACCTTCCTGCCCAAAGCTAACCATTATCCCAACTTCTAACACTAGAATTTCATTTGGCCTGTTTTTGTACGTTATATAAGTGGAATCATAGAGCATACACTGTTTTGTGTCTGGCCTTTTTTACCTTATATTATCTTTGAGATTCATCCACGTTGTTGAGTGTGACAGTATTTATTAATTTTCATAGTATTCTATTGTATGAATATATTGCAATTCATCCATTCTATTATTGATATTTCCACTTTTTGATCGTGCACCTTATCATTAAGAAATCTTTGAACATGCCCTATATAGAATATATATTATGTATATAACAGTATATGCACTGCTGTAGTAGTAAACTTTGTATACATTGAAAAACATATAGAAGTAGGTAGTAATTTTGAAAGATGAGCTAATCTAGAAGTTTTAATGTTTTCTTTCTGCATCCTAGTGGATCACGCACGCCCCACCCCCTACTTTGTTGGCTCCTGGCTTGAGGGACAGAATTCTCATAACATATATATACACTTAAATAAGAGGTCATGTGACATAGGGGGACGATCATAGGCTTGAAATCAGATCTGGATTTGCCTGTGTTTACTAGCTGAGTGATTCTAAATAAACGATGCCATGTCCTTGTTTATGGAGGGTGGTGTCTCTGCCTTGCATTCATCCAGGAAATATTTCATGTGCACGTATTATGTGCCAGGCACAGTTCTAGGCACTGGGAAGACGGCAGAGACCTGCAAAACCACATAGCAAAGGGCATCGCTATGTAATTCTGATTCTGGGAGAGAGTGGAGAATTGGACGTGATGATCCTCTTGCCTGGACAGGCCAAAGGGACCAGGGTGTTTTGGTAATTCTTGGAGAAGCCCTGTGTGGGAAGCAGACAGCATAGCCTGCCCTTCTCTGATTTTCCCTGCACTGGTCCCTCCGGTGCGGTGTTCTCTCCACTCGAGGCCTCTCCCCTCGGCCCCGCCCCCCAGCCTCCCCTCCATTGTGTGGTAGGAGGGGGCTGTCCCTGGTGGCAGTGGGAGGGAGTCAGAGGGGAGAGGGGAGGCAGGGATGGAAGGGCAAAGGGCAGAGCGGTGGAGATTTCAGAGACCCCGCGGTTCCATCAAACACCCCCTCCACACGCCCACCTAATACTGCCCTGCCCCTCCCTCCCTCTTCCCGGCTTATCTGGACGGGGTGTCTAATTGAAATTGAAGACCTGTTTAGCTGTGCGCCTACACAGTCTGCTCTCAAATGTGGGCTACCACAAAGTATGCACTGGTGTTTCATGTTCTCAGGAATCTGACAAAGTGATGGATACCCAGCGAAGCTATTTCTTCAGAGGTCTGGAGGCCATCTCTTGTGTAAGCTGGGCAATTGAAGATTCATCCAAAACACCAGTCTTGTGCTAATGAACCCAATACGACTGAAGAGAAACGGGTGACCGGACAGCCCTGAGAAACACCTAAAGGCTTGGATCTGGGCTGTAAGGCTGCCTTGCAAAGAAGCCCTGAGATTTTTACCAGCCCGGGGAAAACTGCAAGAGACCTGAAACTTGCTTGGGAACGATTGTAGGCAAACACCTCCTTGTGCACGTGATCAGGGTAGGTCCAAATTGGGGGACCACTGTCTCAAAAGAGAAGGGATCTTTTTTTTTCTTTCATCACAAATCCCTTGGAAAATCTGATAAAAGGTATGGATCCTTTAACCAGGAAAAAATGCACCCACATGGATGCATAAAATTGCACATATCATTTTAGCAATGAAAATAAATAAAACATAAAACAGCAGAGGTACTGTTCTACGCTCTTAAGTTTACTCATTCAATCCTTATTAAACCTCATAGGTAAATACGATTTATTACCGTGCCTGTTTACCCAAGGTCACCCAGGTGCTCAGTGGGGCAGCTAGGACATGAACCTGCAAGTCTGAGGTCAGTGGTCATGTTTCTTGTCATTACCTCACACTGCCGTGCAGGGACTCTGGAGGGAGTGACCTGATGATAATTCATTGTGAGAGTAATGATAACATCTTACACTTGATAGAAAAAAATTCACATTTTACACATTCAGGTGGATGGACACCTGTTGGTTTTGCCTGTCTGATGTCTTTTCTTTGGTGGACCACCTCCCTAACCTTCCCCCACCCCCATTTCAGTCCTGGTTGTTCACATAGGGTCAGCTGCAACCACTGTCTCCCAGGATGGGAAGGTGTGTGTCCCGGACCTGGCTAATGAGAGCCAACATTCCCCTGCACATGGAGATTGGTTTCAGAGGTTAGTCCATGAATTTTTGATGGAGCTACCAGGAAAGAGAAGGTCTCTTTTCTGCTGATGTTTCTAAGAGGTAAGCATTAACATTTTGGAGTAATCAAAGGAATGAGCCTGCTTGAGAAGGAAACTAAAACAAAGGAAAACAGAGGCTAGAGATAAAGAGAGTTCTCCATAGATGAATGGATAAGGAAGATGTGGTATATTTATATAATGGAATACTACTCAACTATAAAAAAGAATGAAATAATGCCATTTGCAGCAACATGGATAGACCTAGAGATTATCATAGTAAGTGAAGTAAGTCAGACAGAGAAAGACAAATATCATATGATATTGCTTATACATGGAATCTAAAAACAGTGATACATATGAACTTATATATAAAACAGGAATAGACCCACAGACACAGAAAACAAACTTATAGTTACCAAAGGGGAAAGCAGGGAGGGTTAAATTGGGGAGCTTGGAATTAACATATACACACTACTATATATATAAAATAGATAACCAACAAGGACCTACTGTATAGCACAGGGAACTATACTCAATATTTTATAATAACCTATAAGGGAAAAGAATCTGAAAAAAATAGATATATATGTATGTATAACTGAATCACTTTGCTGTACACCTGAAACTAACACAAAATTGTAGATCAACTATACTTCAATTAAAAAAAAAAGAGAGAGTTAGAATCTAGATGATCACAGTTCAGTGATCAGATGATCACCTTGATCCATCCATGCCTGATTTCTTCTTGTATGGAAATAATATTGTATAAGACAATATTATTTTTGAGGGGAGGGGTGGTGGATTCCTGTTATGTGCAACTGAAAGGGTTGTGATAAATATACAGACATTTTATCATCTTCCCCCTCTTTCCATCTCCAAAGACAGTTTCTCTCCATGATACAGATGACAACAGAGTATAGCGCTGTGGTTCAGTGGTGACCACATAGCTTCATATCTTGCTCACTGGCTATGAAGACTGGAGATGCCTGGCCCCCTCAGTTATATTTCAGACCCTTGGAGTAGGTGTTAAGTCTCAAATACCTCTTCCCTACATACTCAGCATGCACAGATTCTTAAATAGTAGGTGCTCCATAATTGCTTACCAGTGTAATGGGATTATAAGTAAGGATTTCTCTATCTTGGAATTTGAGCTGAACTTCAGAGCTGAAAACAGTAATGGCTGTTGAGTGCTCACACATTCTAAAGAAAGGAGTTGGACCCTACTGACAGGATGTGCAACAGGAGGCCTAAAACTGGTTCTTGTCACCCACAACAGAAGGTGATGAACACGGAGGGAAAACAAGAGTGTAAGAATTTCCTTAAAGAAGGTTGTTAATTAACAATTGTATCTTTCTCCTCATGCTGTTCCCTCTTCCAGGATTACACTCACCCCTTTAAATGAGAGATGAATTCCAGCTATCCTTTAAAATTCAGCTTAAGTGTTGCCTCCTCTAGGAAGCCCTGCATGGTTTCTATAGCTAGAGCTGTTGCTCCTGTCCTCTGACCTTCATCCCAGAGCCCGTAATAGTTACTTAGGTTCTAGTACTTGAAAGTACACACTAATAGTGTAATAGTGTGACATGGGTCATCTCTCTGTTAGCCCAAGAGTGCCAGCCTGGCACAGATCTGTACTATTATTCATCTCCTTACCCTTGAAAGGGGGGAACAGGGTTGACTGTATGTGACTCTAGCAGCCATCCTGCTAAATTAAAGGCTTTTTGTCTTGCTTAGAACTTTCCCAACTTTGGATATGCAGAAATGGAGCTGGATCTGAATATGGGAGTAAAGCTAGAGAGAATGGGATCTTCTGTGAAATGGAGTATGCAGAATTTGGAGCTCCAGGAGGTGGAGCCTAGAGGTGGGGTGGGGTAGGGATGAGAAGAAGAGATGGAAGGGGAAACAGAGGGAGGAGCTGGGGGAAGGCCGTGAGGAGAGGCTGCCACATACAGTGGAGGGCCAGGGAAGCAATCTCCCAGCGCGGGGGTGGTCAGAGACTTTGGACAACGGGGATGTCTAGTATTAATTTGAAATGTTTTACATGTTTGCAGTGTAAATCCCCTTGGTATCTTTTAGTCTTAGATAAAAGCTTGAACATAACCAGAAATCTTATGAGATTATTTTTGTTTTTATTTTGCTTGATCTGAAATAAGGAAAAGGGCAAAATTCATAAATGGGTGGACAGTATGAAAAAAAAAACCATAGTGATTAACAAACAGAGCAAGTTAAACAATCCCTGACATTCAAGGTGAACGGTTGCAATGAGATCATAAGTCCCCTGGAAGTGGCAGACATTCTGGGTAGGGCTTTGGGTTTCTATAAGGCACGGAATGGGGACTTTGAGCCAGTCTTGTATAGAACTTATGGAGCAAGCAGATGCCAGGTGACACTGTTTTCCACGCTCCTGGCACAGTTGTTCTCAAAGTATGGTTTGCAGCTGCACCTGGGAATTTGTTAGAAATGCAAATTCTTGGGCCCCACCCCAAACCCACTGAGTCAGAAACTCTGACAGTCGGGCCCAGCAACCTGCAATTGACAAACCCTCCCTGTGATTCTGATGCGTGATAAATTTGCAAATGTCATGTTAAGCCCTCAGTAGCTTTGTGTGAAATTAACGAATAAAAAACTTATGGAAACACAGTGCCCTCATGGTAAACCTCTGTTTTTATGTCTTTAGAAAAATTTTTAACTCTGTGCTGAATCACAATTCATCAACAGCCAGGCGTCGAGCTGTGCTTGACTGGCTTTCTCTCTAACAACCTCCCATCAGACCACCTCGCATCCCAGGGTATAGGTTGAGTGCGGCTGCCTTTGGGTCATGCAATGAAAGTGGATATTCTGAGGCTCCCTGGGCCCACAGCCCGATGGCAGACTGCCCACTGGACCCCCAAACTGGTTTTCTGTTCTTTGATGGGTAAGGAGAGGATAAACATGTCCAGGGACTTAAAAAAAAAAAATCATCCACCCTGGCAGATTCTCCCAAAGAGGTACAGTTCTTTGCCTGTCAAGCTAGGATATTAAATTAAGCAATTTTCATCAGATAACACATCTTCTGGTTCATGTAAACGTCCCACAAATCGCTGAGCTCATAACTCAGCCTGATTGAAAGGGAGCCACTAATCCATTTCCCTTTGTAGATGGGTTGTGAGCTAGCTGGGGGCTTGTCCCTTGACCAAGAGCCTTGTGACAACCATGCTGAGTCACCCTCCCCCTTCCCCCTTTCTCTGTCTGACTAGGCATCCAGTCTCCCTGGCCTCAGACCACGTGAACACAGGAGACCTGCTCCCTGACCTCGTAGAGGATAAAGTGCCCAGTGCCCACTTCAGGACATGCTCGAAGTTTTGTTGTGATGTGGATGACATTTGCCATGATGTCCTCCACCTCCCTTCTTCCAGTCTTCCTAAGGTCAAGTCCGGTGGCCTGATTCTTAATAGTCCAGCCCCTCAAATGTAGGCATGATGGTGGAAATGAAAATGGTGTGTGTGTGTGTGAGTGTGTGAGTGTGTGTGTGTGTGTGTCCAGAGGGGAAATGCATTCCCTGGTATTGTCTCTCTCCTTCTTTCTGAATGTACAGGGAAGAATGGGACAGTGGGAGCCCCCCAATATGATGGGGGCACAAGCACGTCCTGAAAGGTTGACTAGAGCCCGAAGTGGTCAAGTTCACCTAAACACACCAACTGCCCTATTTGTCACATCCATGCTCCCACCTCAGCAGCCATCACTGTGCCCAGTGCAGAGTAGGTGGTCCACAAGGTTGGTTGACTGAATGAATGGGCAAGAGGTTAAGAGCCCTAATTGCAAAAGAAATCCAACTTTCCCAGGTGGAGCTACATACTCAACTGATTAAACCCAGCCTCCACCCACCTTTGTGACGTAAAAAAAAAATGGGAAGGAATCAAAATCAATCTGAGCGCCCACCTGGGAGTCATCTTCCCAGACCAGATGGCATGTGCCCACCCCCATAGTGTCACCAGGTAAGAAATGGGATGTACAGTCAAATTTGAATGTTAAATAACCAACATTTTTCTTAGCATAAGCAGATCCCAAATATTGCATGGGACATACTCGCCTAAAATATTCTTTGAAAACCATATACATCTCATATATATTTTGGCTACTAAATAAACCTTTACAATGATGTAAAAACATGACACAAGTGTATTTCTTCTGTTAGGATCACTCCATTATATTGTCACTAAGATATCTGTAATCACATAGCCAACTTCTATGGATTTTATTAGTCTCCTTTTGCTCCAACAGAATATTAATACATTTTTTACAAATGGAAAAAAAATTCATTGATCTTAAATTCAATTAACTGGGGATCTTATATTTTTATTTGCTAAATCTGGTAACCCTATCCTCTATTAATCTGGAAAGACTATGATCTGACCTTTAAAGAATCCCTAGCTCCCTCATTTCCCTCTTCTCAGGCCAATCATAATTAATGCTTGGTGACACTATAATGCTATAGCACAATTAATTTAATCTGGCATGCAAATATATTTCCCCATTCCTGTTAGATGAAACTATAAATTGTAAAGTCAAAGTTTTTTTCCCCCAAACAAGCTTACTGCAGAAAATCTAAAAGCATGAAGACAAATGTGAAGTAAATCACAGTTCAACTATCTAAGGGATAATCTCAGTTAATCCAATTGCCTTATTTTTTTCTCTGTGGACACTTTTTTGTTTTGAGAAAAAAACCATACTTTTGTACCACGATTTTTGACTTAGCATTATACCATAGGTATTTTCTATGTCATTAAAAACTCTGACATTGCCTTTTAAAATGATTGAATAATATTCCATTGCATGGATGTACATGGGGCTTTAAATTTTTTGGTTATATAACTGGCCCAGAGATGAACATTTTTATGCACGAAGTTGCTTTCAGACTTCGGATTATTTTCTTAGAATGGGTTCAGAGGTGTTAACCTTGAACAATAAAATAGGTAGTTATTTTTACCAGCAAAATGGGTTTATTTGGGAGTAGGAAACAATTGCAGTTTGGGACATACAGCTATGGAGAACCACATGCAAGCTCGATTCTCAAAGGAGGGGAAGCTCTTTTACAGAGGAGAAGGGGAAATTGGGAGGGGCTGTTATAAACAAAGAATCCATTGGAGGAAACTGGGAGCTGGAAGTATACTGGCTTTTCATTGGCTGAGCTGTTGCCAGGCAAGGGGAAAATCTTACTTCCTCCTGCTGGCAGGAGGAAAGTAGTGTCACTTCCTGTTGGATTCTGCCAGAGATGCAAGTCCAGTCCATTCCTGTTGGGATCTGTATTGACCTGAGTGGTATGTGAGAGCTCCCCCTTCTGGCTTCCTAACTTCATTTTAGCAAGATTTCTCTTTATTGATTTTCACAGAGGTGAATAGCGACTATCTATTTATCTATCTACACATTGTTTTTTTTTCCTCCTGATTGTGAAAGAAATTCATGTTCTATGGGTAAATTTTGGTGTATACAGAGAAAGTGTAAAGACGACAATAAAACTTCATTTGTAACCCTACCATCAGTAGGTCATTTGGCCATGCAAAGAGCATTGCTCTAAAATGAGATTTCCTAAAATGCGTTCCGCTGAACTAGTTTGGTGGGATGCTAATATTTGCCATGTGCACATTTCATAGAAAATGCTGGGTTAAACAAAGGGCCACCAGTATCTTTTTGTTCTGCAGGACTTCTCAGAGCCTTTATTACGCTAATGTACTTTGTGAGTTTCCAGAAGGGTAAAGATAATGCAGCATTTCTCAAACTCATTTGACCACAGCACATTCTTTTTCCTGTTTTTTATCATTATTATTATTATTATTTTTTTTTGCAAAACGTTACATCAAGTTGGAAACATCCTTTGGTTCTGTGTTTTATCATTCCTCTTAACCCACAGATATTAACACACGATGAAATTAAAGATGTTCACCAATCTATAAACCTAAGGGTGAGAGGGAAAAAAGAACCCCCAGGAATTCCTGCATAGATGCTTGGCCTAAAGATTTATGCCTGACTCTTAAGAGGCCACCTAAGTGAGTAGTTATAAGACTAAAGGTTAGACTTACTGTTTTGTGATTAGTTTCCTCATCTAGACAGGGTTTAATTGTGACATTTACACTTTGCGGTCACTTCCTGTCATCAATTGGACAAACTGACTAGAGAGAAACAGCCATTCTATGGTGCCTCTTTCCTTTCCGGGATAAAAACCCATTGGGTGTTGCATTTTGGAAAATGTAAACGAAGGCTGCTGCCTGACCCTTCCTTGGAACTTTGAAACTCTCTCAGATGGGTTTTGTGCAAGAAATCCTCGCGGAAGTTCTAACCCTGCCTCTTTGGGCAATAAATTAAGAGAAGGCGCAGGGACTTTCTCCTGCTCGGCTGCAGAGAACTGCTCAGAGGCTGTTGGTGAGAATAAAAGGCACACATGTGAGTTGGGGTCGCTGCAAGTTCCTACTGGATGTGAATGAATCTTTCTGGAAGTTCTCCACTGGGTCCCCAGGGGCTGTGCCTCTAACTTTGATCTCTGAGACCAGAGCTTCACAGAAAAGCAGAAAATCTTGACATCATTGGGTCTGGAGCAGGATCATTTTTGGAATTTATTGCTGGAATGGATAAGGAAGGGACTGAAAACAGGGTTTGCAATCCCCCCAGCCCCACTCCCAGAGGCACTTCCTAACCGAGTGTGCTGTTGCCCTGGAAGCATGGAATCAGAGGGCTTGCCTGTCACTGCTGCTGCTCTTATAAACCAAGACTTTGCAGTTTGTCCCAGGTTGTTGAAGAATTGATGGTGGGATTCAATTTGGAGAAAGGGTTCAAGAGGCAGGGAGTAGAATTAAGAAGGGAGAGGCAGGATGAACAGGCGGTTGGCGAAAAACGAGTGTGAGCTCCGACCCAGCCAAGTATCTGCTTTGTAACCCTGTAGAGTCTTCCCATCTGCAAAATGGGTATAATACTCAGATCTACCCCTCCAAAGTCACTGGGAGAATAAAATCAGATTACCCAGGCGGTGCTCTTAGAACAGGGCCTGCCATTCGGTATCCTGGGATTGGCAAACTATGGCTCACTGACCAAATTTGCCCCCCACCTGTTCTTGTAAACAACATTTTATGGGAACGCAGTCACAGCCGTTTGTTTATGCTTTGTCTATGGCCGCTTTTCTATGGCAAGGGATGAATTGAGTAGTCGGGACAGAGACCCTAATGCCCGCAAAGCCAAAAAGATTTACCATCTGGCCCTTTCCAGAAAATGTTCGCTAATCCTTACTGTAGAAGATTAGCCATTATCATCTACATTCCTCATACCAATTCCACAAGGATATTATAAGAATAAAATGAGGATAAATATGCCAAAGAATTTTAAACATGTTTTAAATGAGCCTATGTTTGACAGAAAGGGATGGTTTATTAAACCAGTTATCTATACAATAGAATTTTATGTAGGATTTTAAAATTGATATGGAAAAAGATAACTTAATTACATGGAAATGCGAACACAGCACATACACACATATATAATATTCACTATGTGCTGGGCATTTGCTAGGTATTATGTTAGTTCCTATTTTTATCATCATTTTAGAGATGAGGAGATTGAAGCTCAGTGTTTAAGTGATGTCTCCAAATTTACATAGGTGCTAGAAGGCAGGACATCCGTCTGTCTACTGGTGTTAAAAAAAAAAGGATAAAACAAACAAGTCAGTTGGCAAAGCAGTACATGTGATAATACCTAATTTTGGTAAGAATAAGTGTGTGTGTGTGTGTGTGTGTGTGTGTGCCCACGCGCACGTGCACTTGAATATGACAAGAAAGACATATGTTAAAATGGTAAAAGTTCTTTTGGGGTCGTAAGGTAATAGGCAATATAGTAAAATTTTCTTCTTTATAGCTAGTAGTATATTCTCTTGAACATGTGTAATACAGAAGGAAAAAAGATTTAGAAGAAGAAAACGGTTTAGGTATTAAGTGTCAGGTATTATTTGCCAGTCCTCACACTCCAGAGCTAGTCACCAGCCAGGTGACTAAGGTTCAAAGGCAAATGTTAACTCTGGTAGCACGTGGTTCCAGGGGAAAAGTTGGTGGTACCCGGAAGTGAGTGCATCTGTGCTTCCCAATTTCCCTCCGTGGCTCAGACCTGACACCTTTTCCCATCCCCTTCTTGCCGGAGGTTGCAAAGCAACCTTGTTCTCCCTCCCTTTCTTGGAGGTCTGTGATTGCCTCCCAACCTTGAAGAGCCCTGCTGCTTTTTATAAATATTTTGGAAGCATCTCAAGCCTTTAAAAAAAGAGCCACTTAGAAGAGATACATCTTGACAAATGGTGGAGTCCATGAGCTCATCGTCCAGGTTTTTATTGTATTTCCCTTTACTCCAGAAAGTGGGAAGACATCCAAACCAGAATGTGGACTGCCCTGTTATATTTCTGGGAGAATAAAAGGAATCTGGCCATGTCCTGCGAAGCATCCGACATTCACATATTTTTCTGGCTGAGACGTTTTGCCAAATGTCAGCGTTACTTGCAGAATGTGGCTGTTTTTATTTTAATCTGCAAATATCACTCCTGTGAATTATGACCTTTCCCTGGTTTGGGTATTAGAGCAAGAATTGGGGAAGCAGTGAAAGGTGATCCAGGCAAGGGAACGAGGTTTGGAAAATGCAAACTTAAGCGGTGCTTGTCAAAACATTCTTTGTTAAAAATGTTTTTCCCCCTTTGCTCATTTTTAGAAACCTTGTTTTTAGAGGCTTGGAACCGTCAAGCCTCTTCCCCTTGGGGTTTTGTTTTTACGACAATAACTTCATACAGGTGGGACTAGACATGTATATTAATTGAGCAAACAACTTAGGACAAACACAGCTGGGTGCTGGATATACGTAAATGGGTTCCTGTTGTTATGGATATTATAAGTGAGTGTGAAATACAGACAATTAACGATGTTAAGGGTACGAAGTGTTTTGGAGGATGTAATGGGTGATATGGGAGCTTATAAGGGTTTTACGTGGACTGAGGGGTCAGGGGAAGCTTCTGAGAAATGGTGATGATCTGACTGAGTTACCTGAAGGCTGAGGGGATGGAGATGGTGTTTGGGATGGATAAGGTATCCTGGGCAGAGGGAACAGCCTACATGAGTGCCTGGGGCTGGGAGAGAGCGTGGCCCATCCAAGAAACCAGTTTCTTACTGTAGGCTTGTAGGTAAGTGAAGAGTAGTAATGAATAATGATTTTTTAAGAGTCCTATGGTCCTTAAGTACCTACATTGTGGGAAACTGTGCATATCACTATAGAAGTCATAGCCCAGAATATATTCTGTTTAAAATCCAAGCAGGGGAGTTGAGCATCTTCCTGAATTTGGATTCATTTGTAGTTCTGTTCCCAATGCTAATGAAATAACAAGACATTAGAAAATCAAAGCCATAAGATTTTTCTTTTCTGTTTTTCCAAGAGGAAGTATGCACTACACACACACCCCATGTGTTTTTTCTGTTACTCCAGGAACTGAGGGGATCCCTGTGAACGGCAGAAAAAGGCACATGGGCATTTTTGCTTGGGGAAGGTCAACCCTCCTTCTTCCCCCCAGCTCCATAAATTCTAAAAGATCCGACTCCCCACCCCCAGACTTTGGCCTCAAGGTAGTATTTGGGATGGAAATCAGAAACACTTTTAATAAATGTCTTCACTGAAAGTCTGATCGCAGCTCTCCTCCCATTGGAGGAAGGGAGTATATGTGGAAATAAGCATTTATTGATGGCCCTGCTTTTCTGCCCTTCCTAGTCTGCATGCCCTTGGCCATGTGACTTCCTTTGTAGATTTTCTCACTAAAGACGAAAAGTCTATCTCCCCATGTCTTCCAACTGGCCTGGCCATGGTCTCCTTAGACCTGTGGATTGTGGTAGGAATGAGGGTGAGCTGAGCCTTGGCATCAAGAGTCCTCGTGTGTTTCTTCTCTCTCCCTTTCTCCCCCACCCCACCTCTGCGGTCACCATGAGAACAACCCAAGCTTGCCCACTGGCGGAGGACAGGCAAGTGGAGTGGAGCCAAACCACCCCAGATGCCCCAGCTAACTGCCAGCCCACCACAGTCATGTGATCAGTCCCAGCTGAGATTGACAGAGTTGCCTAGCTGCTCATTCAGACACACAAGCGATGACTGTTGATTCTTATACGCTGCTGAAGCTTTGTGTTATTTATTACAGAGCATTATGTTGCCATAGATAACCGAGAAGTATCTGATAGCTATAGTCTTAGAGTTCTATCTGAGAATTCCATATCGTCGTAAAGATTGCTCCAAAACACTATTGAATCTCGAACTAAAAAAAAAAAAAATCACTCATCTCCTCCCTCCAGTCCTTCTTTCTGATGCTAAAAAAAAGACAAAAAAAAAAAAAATCCTCTTGGTATCTCACCTCTTTTAACCATGTGTCATGATAAAATAGATTTCACAGAGTGTTCTCTATGTAACGCTATTCCCTTGAAATGCTCCATGAGGTGAGATGTCCAAGGTCATACATGTTTAGAGGATGTTTCCTGAGGCCAGGACTAAGGGGAGGTGAATGGGGCATTTGCCGAGGGTGCAAAATCTAAAGGGGTGCCCCAAATCTCAGTAATCAAGATGAATACTATTTTAATAAAATAGTTTTAAAACTAAAAATGCAAAGCTCCATGGTGAGCAAAATATTACAAACTTTTGGTACATCATTTTTGGTAAGACTATAACATAAGTGCCCTATCAAGCTGCACTAGAGCCTGAGGAAAAAGGGAAAATCAATATTATTGCTTGTTTGATACATCATCTTCCCACCACTATTTATAATGCCTATGACTATAACAAAGGCTCTAAGAAGGCCTGCAGAGAAGGGATCTGTTGAGTTTTGTTGCCTTTCTTAAAAGCATGTGGCCATGGGGAGAGGAGAAACACAGAGTGCTGGGGAAGCTGGTGGGTGTGCACCCAATTCATTGCTATACTGTCTCTGGAAGAGTGTCATCCTAGAATTGCTCCCAACTTGCCGTGAGATCTTGAGCAAATGTCATTTTCTCTCCAGCTTCTATTTCTCCAAGTGCAAAATGAGAGGAATAGATCTTGGAAACCTGTCCAGGCATAAAATTTAGTTTGTATTATGTAAGTTCCAGAATTATTATACGGCTCCAGGTCCTTAGACCCTCAGAGAGATGGGTGCCCTATGAAGAGGGGAATTCTCTACTCTGCGTGAAGAGTGACTTGTTCTTGGATTTCCTTCTAATATGATGGTTCTCAAGACATGGTTCCTGGGTCAACAGGATTGGCATCGCCTGGGAACTAGTTAGAAATGCAAATTCTCGGACTCCACATCAGACCCTGGGAATCAGAAACTCTGGGGTTGGAGTCCATCGACCTGTGTTATGATTGTTTTATATATATGTTGCCCTCCAGGAGCCCTCCTGGTGATTCTGATGCACATTCAAGTATGGGGACCACTGCTCTAAGGCACCTGGAACATGTTGCCAAGAGGTCATTGTCAACCATCATTAATTACCAATATCACTGCCCACTGACCATGAGCCAGGCATGTGCTGAAAGCTTTATCAGTGTGTCTTGATGAATCCCCATAAAACCTGTGAAGTGGGTGCTGTGATATTCATTCCCATTTTCCTGATGCAGAGAGCCGTTCACTTGCCCAATGTCACACAGCGATTAAATGGCAGAGCTGGGACTTGAACCTGGATCTGTCTGTTCCAAAGCATGTCATAGACTTGGCTCTCTTGGAGAGATTCACTTGTCAGCCCCAAAGCACAAGGGAAGGGGAAAGAACTGGATGTAGCAAGGTCAGGAAACCTTAGTCGCTGAAACCCACCTTTGTTTAAGCATCAGTATGACCTGGGGAGTTTTTTTAAACTTCCTAATACTCAGGCATCACCATCTCTGGGCAGTGGGACCTCAACACTTTTAATGCTCACCTGGTGATCCAAATGTGCCCTTAAATGGAAAACCACTGCTTTAAAGAGTTTCCGTCCCTAGACAACAAGAACCTACTGTATAGCACAGGGAACTATACTCAGTTAATCTTGTATTAACCGATAGTGGAAAAGAATCTGAAAAAGAATATATATATATATATATATATATATATATATATATATATATATATATATATATATATATATATATATATATATATATATATATATAAATGAATCATTTTGCTGCATGCTTGAAACTAACACAACATTGTAAATTAACTATACTTCAGTAAAAAAATAAAGAGAATTTCCTTCTCAGTTTGGAGACTGGCTCCCACCTCCCGCCTTTATTTCTGCTCCATGATGTGCCCACCACCAGCTTGGAGGGTGCTTCCTCTGATATCCATAGGAAGAAACCACAGAACAAGATGTGGATCCTCAATGGATCCTCTGTGGTTAACAGAATTCGGAACGTAGAGCTCACAGTCATTTTACCAAGGGAGAAACCGAGGCTCAGAGGGGGCCTGTGAACTTCCCCAGGTCACCCAGCGAGCCCTGGTAGGGGAGGGTCCCTCAACACCCCCCTCCCCAGAAAGTGCTCCCCCCCTACCCCCAGACTAAGCAGTCCGAAGCCTTAAACCCTTTCACTTTGAGAGAAGCCCTCAAGTCCTCTTGCGGTTTTGATTCCTCTTCTGCAAACGGCACTTTGCATTTTCTCCTAAATTCCTTCCAGCTGTCAGATAGGAGCACCCCTGATAAGGGTTTTCCCAGTGTGGGAGAGAAACATTTACCAGAGGTAACTGAGCGCACCAGGCTCCCTCCCTGACCGTTTCCAAGCATATGGAATATATTGTGGTTGGAGGGAAATATATTTTAAGAATTTCTCCTGCATCTTTTCAGATACATTCCACCCAGGATTACTACAGGTGTCATGAAAAGTGGGCTTTTGCTCTTTCCCCCCGAAGAGAGGGCAGGCTCTGACGGCGTAATCAGCTCCAGGGGTGTGAAAGCCAGAACGAGCCTCTGCCCACGACTGGAGAAAAAGCCTGGGACCCAAACGCTCCAGGGTCCCAAGGTTTGGTTGCTTTTCAGTTTTCCCTGGAGGGTGTGTTCAGGGTGGGATGTTAGTGAGAATAATAAATATTTATTGAGTGCTATCCTCGACTGCCTCCCCTTACCATATCTGGTACTAACCTATTACTCGTTCATCTGGATCCTTCTTTGTTTGTGATCTGTTTTCCTCATGGGGACAGCAACTTTCCCTGTGTGGTACCCCAGCTTCTAGAATATGGCCTTTCCCAGAGTTGGTACTCAATACATACTTGATGAACGAGTGGGCTGATCTTTTCACATTTATTCTGTGACTTCATCTTCACAACCACCTGATTAGGGTAGGAACTGTTATTAACCCCCATTTCATAGGTGAGAGGAATGAAGCACAGAGAGGTTAAGTAACTTGACCCAGGTCACACAGCTTTGTATGTGGGAGATCTTAAGACGCACACGCAGGTCTATGTCATTCCGATAACAATCCATGGGAGAAACAAGGAAAGTGCTTCAGGAGGCCAAGTCTTTGGGTGGATACCCTAGCGCCCAGTGTATGTCAAACCCTAGGCTGGGTGCCGGAGCTATAGTGGTGAATAGGACACAGTTGCTGCCTACAAAGAATTTATTGTCTGCTGATGGAGAGAGATGAATCAAAAGCAATGACAATGCTGTATATGTGTCATGATAAGGAGATGCTCGAGGACCATGAGAGCACTGAGGATATGTCTTTGCTGGGACCAGGGAAAGCTTCCCAGAAGAGGGGACATGTCACAACCATCTCCACTAGCTTCTTCATCTTCACCATCGTCATTGTCCTCAAAATTGTGATTTACTGAGATCTTTCTTTGTCCCACATATGATGCCGAATTCTACATATTTAAAAAGTGTAATTCTCAAAGAAACCATCAAGAGATTATTAGACTCATTTTTTTTTTTTTTTTTTTGGCCATGCTGCACAGCAGGTGGGGTCTTAGTTCCCCAACCAGGGATAGAACCCTGCAGTGGAAGCCCGGAGTCTTAACCTCTGGACTGCCAGGGAAGTCCCTAGACTCATTTTATTTTATAGGTAAATAAACTGAGGCTCAGTGAGGTTACATAACTCGCCCAAGTCCCAGGGTAAGAGGCTGCATAGGTAGTGGATCTCAGTTCTTTCTGGTACTAGAGTCATTGCCCTTCGTTTGAGAAGCGAAGGATGTGTGTGCGTGCGTGTGTGTGTGTGTGTGTGTGTGTGTGTGTGTGTTGGGGAGATGGGCCATCCAGATAAAGGGGAGGAAATGTGTTCTCCATAGAGGGAATATCATGGGCAAAAGTTGGGAGTGAGGAGAGGTAGATCTATAAGGGAGAGGTACGCAAAGGTTTTTCGAAGTGCTACCCCAAGGCCCATGTTAGCAACTCAGTGACTTGACCAAAGACATAACAGGATCCAGACACATGCCTGGGCCCCTAGGTCTAAACGACAGAAGTCAGGAGGCTAGCATCACGTGGTACAAAATGTGGTTTGTCAGGCAAGAGGAGTTACGAGCAGGGCTACTGCCTGTGGCCAGGGTGGGCAGAGGTGGGCGATGGTAATGCAACACTCAGGCCAGCTGACTTCCCAAGACCCATCCACCAGGTTGGTCCCAGAGATGGCACTGTAATCCCAGCCGTGGTTCCCAGACCCTATGGGTCTCCCTGGTCTTTCCTTCCACTGGATAGATGGATCTTCCCACTGGAATGATCAAGGGGTCCAGATGCTCAGATGGAGCTGTCCCTTCCTTTTCCTCACTGAACCTTGCGGGGCCAATTATCTATCCCCTTCCTCTCTGTCTGTCGAACACTGTGTCCCAGTCCCTTACTGAAACAGTGTCTCTATGACAGCTAGTCTATCCACCTCTTCCAATGTATTCAGATGCTGAACCCATACCCCCTTCTGGAAGAATCCCATCCACAGTTAGTCTAAGTGGCAATGAACCATGTGGTGTCTTTCTGATGGACCAGCTGATTTAATTATGCCAAGCTGGTTGTATCATGCGATCCGTCTAAAGCCCCAGCTGATCATTTAAAGGCCAACACAGCCCTTTGTCTGAAAAGATACCAATGACCTGTGACGACCGGCACACAAGGTGAGCTCTCTCCTCTGTTACTACCTTCTTTCGTGTTAAATACATATTTTTTAGTCGGCCACTTTAATCCCTCTGTTGATATTTTTACTATATTTATTTTCTCAGTGGTGGCTCTCAGGGTTACAATATGCATATTTTCAAAAGAATATTTATCTATTTTTTTAATTGTGGCTGCGCTGGGTCTTAGTTGCGGAACGTGGACTTTTCATTGCAGCATGTGGGATCTAGTTCCCTGACCAGGATTCAAACCTGGGCCCCCTGCACTGGGAACATGGAGTCTTAGCCCCTGGACCACTAGGGAAGTCCCCATATGCATCTTGATTTATCACCGTCTCCTTCAGATCCATACTAGTTTAATTCTGGTAAAATGTAAAAACTTTACTCCAATATAGCTCCGTTGTCTCCTCCTCTTCGCCCTTGAGTCTTTGAAATCTGCTTGTTATAGACGGCAACATATATATAAAACAATCATAAGATTGTTAAAGTATATCGAGCATTTCTGTGAACGAGGGCTGACTGCCAAGCCCTTCTCATGGACTTTATCACTTCACCTTAAAACCAAGCCAAACCATAAGGTAGTGCTATAATTATCTCCATCTTAGAGACAGGAAAAATAAAGCCTGAGAGTGTTTTGAGTCGTTTGCTCGTGGACATATTGCTGGCGAGTGGTAGAAATGGGATTCTAACCCACGCAGTGTGGTCCTGAAACAACCTTGGTGATGAACGAAACGATTTCAGGCCAGATTAAAAGGGGATGAATCCACACTACATAAAATACATAAACAACAAGGACCTACTGTATAGCACAGGGAACTCTGTTCAATATCTTGTAATAATCTATAATGGAAAAGAATCCGAAAAAGAATGTACATAACCGAATCACTTCGATGTACACCTGAAACTAACACAGCATTGTAAATCAACACTTCAATTAAAAAAAAAAAGGTGGTGAATCCAGATTCACTTTGTGGCTAAGAGATGGGAAGTTCAAGGTTGGGTTCTGGAGTCTGAGCTGTAACGTGGCTAAGAATTGTTAGCCCCTTCCTTCCTCAGCAGCATTCCATTCAAGATTTGATCCATACTAAGCGAGGGTCCACTGTGTCACCAGGACTGGGGAGAGCGATTTCACAGATGCATCTGTCAGAAGCTCACTTGTGCCTGGACCACCTCTCACTTAGCACCCTCTATTCCAAACCCCTCCTCCACACATTCGTTTGGAAGATGTTGGATAGTCCTCTAGTAAGGGAACATTAAAAATGCAGCCAAGTGCAACTTGCATATTTTCCACCTTCTCAGTGAGCCCAAACTAATGGGTCAGCCCAAAGTGGCTCAGAGGAAATCAATAGTTTCCCCCTGGTCCCTGAGCTCCACAATGAGCCTGACTCAATTGCCTCCTCCTATTTAACCCTTCCCTGTAATCTTGGCAAGAAAGCATCTATGATGACTCACTAAACGTTCTTTTTTCTCCTGGGGGAGAAACTTCCTCTGTGTTTATTCTCCCCAGAGCTCTAGTTGAGACCACTTTCCCCTCTCTCCTGCCATCTCCCAGACATATCTGCTTTGAATCATTGCATGAGCATATCCAGGAAGCAAAGATTCCCCTTTAACAAAAGGCAGAACTTGACTTCAGGGCTGATTCAAATCCTGGAATAATTCCATCCCTCCTTACTCACTTGAATCTAGTGGAAGTCAATAAATAGAATACTGAGGAAGGTGTTGATGGCTCTGACCACCCCTCCGAGGACTCTTCACACACCCGATCATCTTTTCCCAGGAGACAGATCTATGTCATTTAACCTGCTTTCAGAATTTGAAAGCACTTTCTTTTGGTTCTCAAACCATTTTTTCAATTATGATCAAACAGATCTCACTAATCTCCTTTAAAAGCTAGTACGTGACTTGAGCCAGGATTCGAACACAAGTTGTCTGACTCAAGTTGTGTCTTGCTGGTACCCATTACAGCCCATCATGGGCGCTAATGCCTGCTCATGGTGTTGATGACTGCTGTGATAAGCCCACACTGACAACAGGAAGATCACTGCGCTTTACAGGAGGAGAGAGTGAGGTGCAAAAGGGAAGGGAGTCTGAGCCAAAGGATCCCCAAGATGGAACAGACAGGGATGGAAGTTCATGTGCCCTCTTCCCATGCTCACCACACCCTCCACACACAGACGCTTTGAGAACTTTCTCTTTCTCAGCACAGACATCCTGACTTAGTCTGACACCTGAATTAATCAAGATGTAGGTGCAATCACTGATACAAAGACCCAAACTGATAGTAACTTAAATAAGATAGTTTATTTCTCCCTCTCATATCAGTCCAAGTATAAGCCATCCAGGGCTGAACTGGCAGCTCTATGCTGTCATGTGCTCAGTCTTGTTCTATCTGTTCACATCCCACTGGTCTGAACGTAGTCACATGACCATAACTAACTGCAAAGGAGGCTGGGAAATGTAGTCTTTAGCTGGATGACCATATACCTAGCTAAAATTTGAGGGCATCCCTTACTAAAGGAAGAAGGAGAGAATGGATAGTGGGAGACAAATAACAATGTCACAAGTATTCAAATAACTGACACTGACAAACATTTTATACACATACATACATAATTATGTGTGTTTAAATATCCTATATATTCACTATCACACAGATAATCACAGATGATATTTTGGTGTGAATTTTTTTCTAGATATTTTGTATCAGTCAGGTCCTGGTAAAACAGACATGGCACATTGAAACAAGTAATTGAGGAGAGTTTAATAAATGAACTACTTAAATGATGTGGGCAGGGTGTAATACCACAGGGCTAGTAATAGAAGTGCCTCAATCCCGTTCACTCAGGAAAGTGGAATCACACGAACTTTGTAACATGTCTGTCTATCTATCTATCTACCTATCTATTATCTATCTATCTCTTATTTTTCTATCTGTATATATATGTATATATATATATATATGTATAAAATATAAGAAAAATATGTGCTTCTTGTTTAAGTGATGTCATTGTTATTTTTTGTTTCTTTCTCCTCAGGCCAAATTTCTTTTTGGAGGGGTTCTGAGATAGATTGCTTTGAAACTGAAGACAGGTGTCCAGTCTTTCTACTACTACTTGTTAGTTTTGTGATCTTGGAATAGCCACTGACCCTCTCTGAGGTGCGCCATGCTTATTTGTCACCTGGGGTTACTACCACCTGCCCTGGTTTCTTCTGAGAGCTCTGATGGGAAAGGAATGATGAGAAAGGGTGGCAATGTTTTCTCAGGGTATAGAACACTCTATAAAGTGGACAGACGTATTAGTGGAAACCTCATCAGGAATTTATAATCCAACACCCTTTAGCTCTTTCCTCTTCAAAGTCACAGCAACTTCTGCAGAGTCGGCTTAGCCAGGGCAAACTACTCATTTGTTCCTGCTCAGAGGTCAGAGTGATACAAAGCCCCTTACTCTCCTCTTCGAGGCCCTGTGTAATCGAATCCTTGCCTACTTCTCAGCTCCCTCTCTCGTAGCTCTGCCCTGACTTTCTTTCTGTTTCTTATTCAAACTGTGTTCATTCCCACCTCTGGCCTAGAGCTCTGAAGGTTTCCTCTGTCTCCCGTGTCTTCACGCGGCTGGCTCTTTTATACGATGCAGGTCTCTACTTTAATGTCCCCTCCTCAGAGAGGCCTTCCAGGACTACTCAGTCTAAAATCCTCCCTGTGACACTCACTCCTGCATCTACATCACCTTGTTCCATTATTTGGACAGCGTTCATCACTCTTTGAAAATCTTATTCATTTATTTGTTTACCTTTATCATCCACCCACTAGAATGTGCACTCAATGAGAGGAAGGACTTTGCTACAAGAATAGCATCCAGGATGTGTTAGGCACTCAAAATTTATTCAATAAATGAATCAAAAGTGTCTGCCTGGCGACTGAGGAAATCGAGATCTGAATTATTGGTTGGTGGGGATGACGAATACATATAAAAGATACCCTCAGGGGGGCTTCCCTGGTGGCGCAGTGGTTGAGAATCTGCCTGCCAATGCAGGGGACACGGGTTCGAGCCCTGGTCTGGGAGGATCCCACATGCCGCGGAGCAGCTGGGCCCGTGAGCCACAATTACTGAGCCTGCGCGTCTGGAGCCTGTGCTCCGCAACAAGAGAGGCCGCAATAGTGAGAGGCCCGCGCACCGCGATGAAGAGTGGCCCCCACTTGCCACAACTGGAGAAAGCCCTCACACAGAAACGAAGACCCAACACAGCCATAAAAAAAAAAAAAAAAAGATACCCTCAGTTGACTACCATGGCAGAGACTGTTAAATATCTCTCATTGCCCCTCTTCCCTTCCTTTAGTAATAGAGCTTCCCAATTTTAGCTAGATACTTGGCTAACTAGAATAAAGGTTACATGTCCCAGCCAGGCTTGCAGCTACGTGTGGTAATGGGATTGAGTCAAAGCAGAGGTGATGTGTGCTTTTTAAGGTAACACCTTGGAAAGAAGAAGTGTACCCTCACCTTTCTGCTTCAACCTTCTCAGAAAGAAGGTTGGAATGCAGACTTGATGTCAGGAGCTGGGGCAGCCACCTTGGATCACAAGATGGATGTCACATGTTAGAGATGGCAGAGTCACAAGATGGAAGGAAGCTGAGTCTCTGACATGGGTGAGCCCCCAAACCCTTGACCACCTATCCAGATTTCTACTTTAATGAAAAACAAACTTTCATCATGTTCTAGCCACTGTATTTAGAGGTCTCTTTGTTAACATGGCTTAATCTATATCTTAACCAATGAATCTACTTTCCCTCTAGCTTCATAGTCTAATCGTTTGATGTGGCTGTAAAATATTTCACACTGGTTTCTCCAATCTCTTCGGCCACTGTCCTAACAACAGTTGAAAAGGCTTCGCTTTGGGATGATGTATTCGAGAGACTTGACCATTCCCCCTCAACATCTCGCTAAGCTTCTGACATAGATAAATGTTTCTTGACGTTTGGTTCTTCCTGGGATTTTGAAACACACAGTTGAGACACATTCTCTCCTCCCAGGTATCTGAGATCCCCTCTTTGAAGCAAGTGTATTGGTTTCTGGTTTGCTACCTTTCCAGGAATAATTTATCCTCTCTGTGAAATTCAGGAAATGGAATCGTGCATGCTTTCTAATCCAAGAGGGAGAACTTGATTTTTCCTTTTGACTTTCAAACACCATCAGAACAAAATAGCATCTAAATTTAAACTGGAACTTGAATACTCTGTGCCTCTGGGCAGCAGGGGACGTTGATGACTCTGGCGAAGGCTTTGTTGGAAGAAGGTTCAAGTTTTTTTCTCTAGTAAAATTATTTATTTGGCTTATTAAGTTTTTTGTCTTTAAAAATGGACACATATATATTTTCCACAGGGACTCCTGGAAGCCAAAGCAGAATCACTTTCTCTGCATAACCCCAATTTTGTTACCAAGTGTGGGCTGTTCAGATTTAATTTCTTTAGGAAAACAGGGCCTGCCCTGGGACGATTTGCTATTCCAGGGTGGGGCATAATGCAGTCGCAAAGGAGTCTGGGAGTCTTGGGCTCCTATATCCATCCTTTAGTGAGAACATACCACGTGCTAGGCACTGTGGCACACAAGTAGGTTTACCAGATGCTAAACTTCAAGGCCCCTCACTCCCATAAGCTCCTTCCCCTGCTAGGAAGGGCCCAGCAGTGTGTGTACATGGTCATAAGCTTTACAAAATTTGCAAAAGGAAAGGTTAAGGCCCTTTTCTCTTTCTATTCCAACTTCTTCTCCATTACACTTTCCCTCATGTCATTTGTGGCCTCAGGCATTTTGGGGATCCATCTAAGGGGAAGTTGAATTGGTAGTATGCTTAGTTTTGGTTTAATGGTATATTTTATTGTGGTTTGCAGTTATTCTATGCATAGTTATTGCTAGGCTGTGCTAGTGGCTTCTGGGAATATGCCTAGTACCCAGGTTGTGGTGTGAACATGTCCTACGTCACCTGTCCCCGGAAATATGTGGGACATATACTTCCCACATATATGGAAAGATAGAATTATCTAGAGTGAATAATGTTAAAAAAAATAACTGTTTATATGAAGAGGCGGAATATGCAGTGCTCCACCGCCCCCAAATGTAGGGGAAATGTTATACAGCACATCAGGCAATTGATTACTACAAATATTGTGTTATCTTAATGGATTTTGTGCCATTTCTGATATTTGTCAGCTTTCAAAACTTTGCTGTCATCTCTTTTCTCATGCTAAATAAATATTCACTTTCATACTGAATTGTGCATCCATAATTTTATTTTATTTTCCTTAAATAGGCCCCCTGAATAATATAAACCTCAGGGCCCACAAACCCTGAATCTGCCCCAGTTAAGGGGAGGGCTCACTGGTATATGAAGAGAAGACAGTGGGGCACATTCTCAAGCATTGTATTGACTGGAGTTTTCATTTTACAACAAAATGGACTGATATTTAAAGAATCCTCTATACCAGGAATTGGTAAACTACAGCCTGTGGACCAATGTGGCCTGCTGTCTGTTTTTATAAATAAAGTTTTATTGGAACCCAGCTCTGTTCACTTGTTTGCATATTGTCTATGGTTGCTGTGTACTTTGATAGCAGCACTGAGTTGAGTAGTTGCAACCAAAACCATCTGGTATGCAAAGCTTAAAATATTGACTATCTGGCCCTTTACTAAGAAAGTTGACCTCTGCTCTATCCCATAGACTCCTCAAAGAGGGCTAATGGCAGTCCACACCCATAAGAGGTTTGATCAATGTCTTTTCCAAACAGCTGTCAGGAGGAGTCGTGAGGTTCTCTGACAGACCACACCCAAACCAGGAAATGACCCATTAAAATCACACTTTTCCACTCATGCCTTGATTATGTCCGCCTTCTCCTGCTTGAACACTTCTGATGGCTCCCCAGTGCCCACAGGACTTTTTAGCCGGGCATCCGTGCTCTTCTGTGATTAGGCTCCATCCCATCGCTCCAAAATCCTCCCGCTCCTCTCCTACACATTCTCTTTTCTGGCCTTCAGGGTTATGTGGATTTTTCTGCTTCAGTATTCACTGACCACGGGAAGAAAGCTGGGGAGCTGGAAGTCAAACCCTGGACTGCCTGCCTCTAAAATCTGCACTTTTAATCACTGTGTTAGACTGTTCACTGGCAAAGAATTATTTACGGACTCCCAAGTGGTAGCTGGGGACATGGTCACTCAGATAAAGACTACATTTCCCAGCCTCCCTTGCAGCTGTCCGTGGCCATGTGACTAAATTCTCACATCACATGTGATGCGAGAAGGAGTGACATGTACAACTACCTGGCTATGCCATCAAAGGGCAGGGGTGTGTCCTCTGCTTCCTCTCTCCCCATCCCCACTGGCTGAGTGAGCGGCAGCCTTCTTGGACCATGGTGGGGAAGCGTCCTGATGACTATGGCAGAGAAACCCAATGTGAAAAGCCTGGGTCTCTCACTCTGTGAAGCTGCCACACCAGCCCTGGACCACTTACGCTCAGACTATTACCACGGAGAGAAATAAACTTGTATCTTGCGGAAGCCCCATTTATTTTGGCCTGTGCTATAGTGGCTAAAGCTCTATTCTGACTAGTAAATTAACCTCCCATCACCATCAATCCTATCAATTTTTATGTTGTTTTTTTTTCCTGCGGCGTATGTAGCGAGAGGCTGGTGGAATGATTCTGTGGGCTGGTAAGCCCTTGGAAGTCACTTGCAAGGCAAGCAGACAGACACCCCAAACTGTCCCAGTGCTATCAGGATTCACGGAGTAGCCAAAGTCACATTCTCAGATCCCAGATCCAGGTCTCATAGCAGCTGCCTTTGGAACACAGCTTTTTGTCAGGGCTCGTTCCTCTGACCAGGGCTATATTACAGGCAAAATAAACAGGGTTGACTGTTTCCATCACAACTTCACACTTTGCAGGAAGGAAGTTGGAACTTGGACAAGGGACAGGTTTTCCCGGAGGAGAAAAGCACGGGCCATTTTGGACCCTTCTCGGAGTGGATTTGGTTGGCTCCTTCTCAGCTGGGATGAGTAAGTGTCATGCTTCGGAACAAATAGGCTGAGGACTTCTCCATCCACTTTTGCTTGGCTGTTCCGGGGCCCTCCTTCCTCAGGGGTATCAGGCAGGCGGGTGCAGGAGTAGGTGGTACTACGCAGGGAGGCTGTAGCACCACAAGATGCTTTTCCAATCCAGGGATTACACTGCCTGACATCCCACCATCAAGAAATGAATAACTTTGGCTTAAGCATCACCTTCTTCCCCCCCAGTCCTCATTTATGGGGAAAGAACAGCTGGTCTCATGAAAATAATTGGAGCTACAATTTATGTTGACTGGATTTCAACTTCTAAATTCTGCACAGAGCTCGGTGGAGAAAGCCAAGAACAGGACCACCCCTGTTTCCCTCGGAAGAGTTTGGGAATGGAAATGCCTTTGAAAGAAACAGCATGTGGGTGGCTCATTAGCATTTCGGTGTGAAATGAACTTTCAGGTCCTGTCTTCCCAGGTGGGCGAACCCACTCTTTGTGTTCAAGCCCAGGGATTTGGGCACCATCTTTGCTGTCACCTTGAAGGGCTGAGTTGATTCCAGCTCACAAAGATGATCAGCACATGGTTTGGCTCACAGCATGGGCTCAGTGAAGTTTGTTGAATGAAAAATAGTCTAAAATAAATAAGCTCCAAGGATATATTGAACAACATGGGGAATATAACTATTTTATAATAACTATAAATGAAGTCTAACCTTTAAAAATTGTGAATCACTTTGCTGTACACATGTAACTTGTATAATATTGTACATCAACTGTACTTCAATGAAAAAGGGGGGGGGGAAGAAACGTAAAATAATATGTCAGCTGGGGTCCCAGAAGGAAAAGCTGGTGACACAAAAATTGAAGGGGTAATTTGAAGGGAGTTGAATAAGGAGACTATTCATAAGGGTGTGGGCAGGATGCAAGGATGCTGTAAGGGCAAGGGAATGTTTTGTGAATTGTAATGACAAATCTGGGGTGGGGGGTTCCTAGGTTTAAAGGGATGAAGGGAAGTAGCAGTTATTGGAATTGGAAGGAGAAACTCACATGGAGACAGCTACCTTGAGCTGAGCTGTGACTCTAGGTTGAAGTCATATCCAAGGTCCTTATGACACTGAGACAGGGCTCTTGCACCACTTTCCTTAGACTAAGGTGCAACAGAGTCACACCAAGCATCACGTGTGTCAGCTGCAGGCAGACCCCAACCATGATTCCATGGGGCAAGCTCTTCTGCAAGCTCATTCCCCAGCTCGGCAGCCACTGAGGGTTTATTCCCAATTCTGGCTGACATGGGAGACCGTGGGTGCACTGCTCCAGGGTTCATCCTCTCTATCCTCTTTGCCTCCTTGGGATGTTATTGACTGCGTTGAGTCCTGGAGTATTCTAGAACAACTTTTACAAACCCATCACCGGTTACCTGCCACTTTTCTCCCTTTGTTGGACCAGTCTAGCAGTCTCTTCTAATGCAGAGGGGACCTTCTCAAGTCAGGATGATTCAGGAAGATTCCTCATAAAGTGCCACTTCGGTGATGAATATACTATCTCCTGATATATTTCCCCTTCCTCCTCACACTTTTTGCTTAGGAAGAACACTAAACTATGGGGGTAATTAGCACATTGTATTGTAGTAGTCATCACTGTACTCTAAAACAGTCTTCTCTGTAATTTTTTTTTTTTTTTTTTTTGACCATGCGGCTGGTGGATTCTCAGTTCCCCGACCAGGAACTGAACCCAGGCCACATCAGTGAAAGCCCGGAATCCTAACTACTAGACCACCAGGGAACTCCCTTGTTTTCAAAAATCTTAGGTCTAAAGTCATACTCACTCCATCCCCAAATATTGGAAGATCCAAAAAGAAAAAAAATGAAAGAAATCACCAATCGTCTCACAATCCTTAGACTAGTAACATGGGGGAGAGGGAGAGATACTTTTTTCTTTTTTCTCATATATGATATTCTTTTATTTATTTAATTTATTTATTTTTGTTTCGAATGGTCAGTTGTGTGTTTTTTTTTAAATTGAAGTATAGTTGACATGAGATATTATGTTAGTGTCCAGGTGTACAACATAATAATTTGAAAATCAAACACGTTACGGAATGATCACCATAAGTCTAGTAACCATCTGTTATCGTATAAAATTATTACAGTATTATTGATTATATTCCTTTTACTCTATATTTTAAAATAACTGAAAAGTTTCTACCTCTTAATCCCCTTCACCTGTTTCACCCAACCACCCCACCCCTTTGTCTGGCAACCACCAGTTTGCTCTCTGTATCCATGAGTCTGTTTCTCTTTTGTTTGTTCATTTGTTTTGAGTTTTTGTTTCCACATAGAAGTGAGATCCTACAGTAGTTGTCTTTATCTGACTTATTTCACTTAGCATAATACCCTCTAGGTTCATCCATGTTGTCGCAAATGGCAGGATTTCACTCTTTTTAAATGGCTGATTAATATTCCATTGTATATATACCACATCTCCCTTATCCGTTCCTCTTTATTCATCATCGATGGACACAGGCTGCTTCCTTATCTTGGCTACCGTAAATAATGCTGCAATGAACACTGGGGGGCACATATCTTTTCAAATTAGTGTTTTTGTTTTCTTTGGAAAAAATACCCAGAAGGAGAATTGCTGGATTGTATGGTAGCTCTATTTTTAATTTTTTGAAGCACCTCCATACTGTTTTCCATAGTGGCTGCACCAATTTACATTCCCACCAGCAGTGTACAAGGGTTCCCTTTTCTCCACATCCTCACCAACGCTTGTTATTCATTGTCATTTTGATGATGGCCATTCTGACAGGTGGGAGGTGATATCTCTTGTGGTTTTGACTTGCATTTCCTTGATGATTAGTGATTTGGAGCATCTTTTCATGTGTCTGTTGGCCATCTGTAAGTCTTCTTTGGAGAACATCCTCTGCCCATTTTTAAACTGGATTGTTGTTGTGTTTTAATTGAGTTGTACGATTTCTTTGTGAGATTTGGATACTAACCCCTTACTGGATGTATTATTTGCAAATATTTTCTATCATTCTGTAGGTTGCCTTTTAATTTTGGTGATGGTTTTCTTTGCTGTGCAAAAGCTTTTGAGTTTGATGTAGTCCCATTTGTTTATTTTTGCTTCTGTTGCCCTTGCCTGAGGAGACAGATCCAAAAAAATACTTCTAAGATTGATCTGAAAGAGTATACTGCCTATGTCTTCGTCTAGGAATTATATTGTTTTAGGTCTTACATTTAAGTCTTTAATCCATTTGGAGTTTATTTTTCTATATGGTGTAAGAAAAAGGTCCAGTTTCATTCTTTTACATGTAGCTGTCCAGCTTTCCCAACAGCATTTATTAAAGAGACTGTCCTTTCCCCATTATATATTCTTGCCTCCTTTGTTAAAGATTAACTGACCACTTAAGTGTGGGTTTATTGCTGGGCTCTCTATTCTGTTCTCTGGATCTATGTGTCCATTTTTTTGTGCCAGTACCATGATGTTTTGATTAGTATAGCTTTACAGTATATTATATTCCTGTATAATATACTATAATTATATTATATTATATATAATATAATTATAGTATATTATATTTATATAATATATAAAATTATAATAATATAATTATATATTATAATACTAATATATATATATTAGTATATTAGTATACTAGTATATACTAGTATATTAGTATATACTAGTATACTAATTAGTATATATATACTAATTATAATAATATAATTATATTATAAAATATTATATTATTATTATTTATTTTATTATTATTATTTTTTTATATTCCAATTTTATTCACCTTTTCTGAAGAGTCACAACATTAATCTACTGGGGATAATCTAGTTAATATATTTGAAATTCCATTTATTTTTTTCTATTGATATGCCTGTATTACACTTGAATATAATACAGAATTTCCAGTGTTGTTTTAAGGGACATAGTTTAAAAAATGAGAGGCATGATCTATAATTTCAAACCTAGGACAAGTTCATAATTTCCAAAATAATGTAGTTTTCCACTTTGTCCCAAAGAAATTAATGATATTATTACCGATGCAGAAACTCCAGCACAACTGTTACTCTTTTCTTTATGAATTCAGACAGTCTTGAACCATTGCAAAATTCACTCAGAGCCATCTAGTTGTATATGCATAATTAAAATGGAAGGAGAAAGTCATTCCATTCCCTGGACTTATGGGGCAGTATACTTTACTTTAGTTCAATATCAAAAGCATACTTTACAAATTTAATGTTTAACAAATTTTACGCTTTTAGTCATTCTGCCGAGAAAAGATTCTGGGTGATGTATTGGTCTTTGAAAGTTGTTACCAACTTAGCCTGGAGATCTTTGGTCTGTATGTCAACCTCCATCATTTAAATCAACATATACCTAATTGGCCATGTCAGTGAGTTTTTAAAAAACAAAAGATGTCCACACCTTCTCTAAAATAATGGAACTTCTAATAGGACAATTTCTGAAGTATCTTCCTAGTTTGAAATCAGGGAGCGTGATACCTCCAACTTTGTTCTTTTTTTCCCAATATTGCTTTAGCTGTTGGGATCTTTTGTGGTTCCATACACATTTTAGGATTATTTGTTCTAGCTCTGTGAAAGATGCCATGGGGATTTTGATAGGGACTGCACTGAACCTGTAGATTTCTTTTGGTAGTATCCCTCTGTCTTCTGTTTACTTCTCTTGTGCCTTTAGTTGGCCCAGAGCCTTGCAGGGACAAGCCTGTGACCTCCCTCTGAGGTCACTGATTTCCAGGAGTTCAGGATCTCCCTAGACTAGAGCAAGGGCTCCCAAACTTCCAATCAGCAGGACCACTCAGGCAGCTTGTTAAAATGCAGATTGCTGGCCCCCACACCCAGAGTTTCTGACTTGGCAGTTCTGGGGAGGGGCCCAGGAATGTGCGTTTCTAACAAGTGCTGTCACTGCTGCTCTGGAGACCGCACTTTGGGAATCATTGGCCTAGAGTATAGCTCCTCTTGGCTGACCAGAGGCCTGGCAGGTGAGGAGCAAAGGAGGCCCAGCCTCTGAAGCCAAACGGCAACCATCTTGGTAGTTTGCCTTGGGCATTTGGGCTCTTTTCTCCTATCGGAGGCAACAGTGAGAGTATCCCCATCAGAATGCCTGTAAGGACACCATTTGAAAGTGCATTTGGCAAGTGGCTGGCACATTAATGGCACTCACCACGTATCGTGATGTCTTAGTCTGTTTGGGCTGCTGTAACAAAACACCATAAACTGGGTGGCTTACAAACAAAATTTGTTTCTCACAGTTCTGGAGGCTGGCAGTCCAAGATCATGGCGCCAGCAGATTTGGTGTCCGGTGAGAGGCCCTTCCTAGACTCACATTTTTTATGGAGGCTTCAGCCTTTATCCAGAAACCACGGGATTTTTCAGAGCTTGAATGAGAACAGCCTAAGAGGACCACCTCCAAAGATGGCGGGAAAGGGGGTTCGGTGGAGCCAGATGCCAGAGGGGTGGCCCCAGCCTGGCTGGCTCTCATCGCTGGGGGCCATCCCCCCTTCCTCGAGGCAGACAGCAGCACTGAGCATGGGGAGAGAGGTTGAAAGTATAGAGATAAATGCTAATCTCTAGTGTAAACATTTCTCAGGGCTGGACACTCTCTGAATGTGCCCCAGTCCCCCACTGGGGAGGGGAGGAGATAGCTTGGGAGGCCAAGGCTGGTGTGGGGTAGAGGAAAGGGAGATTGGGTAAAGATGGGGAGAGGCAGGGGCCAAGGAAATCCATCATTTATGTGCCTGACAACCCTGGGAGCAGCCCAACTGGAGACAGAGGGAATCCTCAAATGGGAAAAGGGGTAGAAAGGAAGGACTGGTCAGGGTGAGGCACACGGGGGCTTTGGGGACACTCCCCCCACATATCACAGGAGGTCTGTCTAGGTACTGTTCAAAGGTGATGTGTAATCCATGAACTGATTGGTAGTTTGAGCCAGGGGACCTTGAGTGTGACCTTGACAAGTTGCTTTCTCTCTCTGAGGCTTGGTTTTCGCATCTTTTAAATGGGGGCGGGGGGGAATAGTCTCTGCTTTATCTATGAAAGTCAAAATGAGGCTCTTAACCTCAATGCATTTTGATGCAATCAGGCCAGAGAGGAAGAGCAGGACCATTTTTTTTTAGCTGTCCGTTTTATTTTATTTATTTTTTGGCCACACCACATGGCTTCTGGGATGGTAGTTCCCTGACCAGGGATCGAACCCAGGCTCTTGGCGTGGGTTCAAATCTCAGCTCCTCTGCTTGCTAAGGACACCATTGGGTGACTAGATGGGTGACTCTGGGCAAGTACGTTGCCCTCTCTGAGCTGCAGTTTTCTCCACTGTTATAGGAACATAAAGACAGTAGCGGAGAGGCAGAGAATGTTGTGAGAATGCCGTGGGATTGTGTGTACAAACTGCTGAGCACAATGCCTGACACCTAATAAATTCTTAGTAAACACTGGGTATTACGTCCATCCTCGGTACAGTGGCGGTGCCTGCAGGCCACGGTTGATGGTATTTTCCAAACACGCCTGCGATAATATCTCCTGTCCATCAAGCTCTTCTGCAATGTTACCTCGCTAGTCTCCCACCAAGCGCTGGAATCTGATTCCCTTCCCTTTAAATCTGGATGGCCACATTTAGTGATAGTGATCCATTTGGAATGTGGTATCCGTGATGCTGCCTGATTCCCGGGCCAAGGCCAACAAGGTCATGGAGGCTGCACCTCATTCTCTTGGAATGTTTCTCCTCTAAATGTTCCTTCTTGGAACCCAGCCGCCACGCTGGGCGGAGCCCAAGCTACATGGGGCGGCCACATGTTGGTGCTCTGGTTGACGGTCCCAGCTGAGCCTAGCACTCCACTCATCCCAATCCAAGGACTGGCCATGTTTAAGAAGCTTCCAGATGATTCCAGCTGTTCAAGTCATTGCTACCCATTTGTCTTCCAAGCTGAAGCTGCAGATATCATGAAGCCGAGATAAGTCATCCCCACTGTGCCTTGTCTGAATTCCTGACCCATAGAATCTGTGAGCCTAATAAAACGATCGTTGCTTTACACCCTTAATGTTGGGACGATTTGTTCTGTGGCAACAGATAACTGGAAGGTGGGCTAATGACGTTCGGGTCCCATATAGCACAAACTGGTCGTGGACTTCTAACCCCTCTGGTTGCCTTGCTGCAATTCCAGAAGCATAAACAGCCCCCAAAGTGTGTTGAAGGCTATCCAAGCTCACAGACCCACCGTGCAGATACTAGAGGTCCTGCCAAGGGACTGGGCATTTGGGCAGTTTGCCTGGCAGGGTACTGTCTCTTCCCCCTCCCTTTTCAGCTGCTTTGGACCAGAGTCCTCATGCCTGTCCTCGGTGTAACAATAATACCGAAGACAAGAAATACCACAAGTATTACAAATTACAAAGTTGCATGGATAATATCATCTTAGAAGGACAGATCCCCAAGGGCAGCATCTGAGAAAGATGTTTTATGTAATGGTTACCAAAACAGGCTCTTCTGACAAGTGATCTTTTTTTTTTTTTAATTGGAGTATAATTGTTTACAATATTGTGTTAGTTTCTGCTGTACAACGAACTGAATCAGCTGTATGTACACATATATTCCCTCCCTCTTGGATCTCCCTCCCAAATAATGGCAATCGTAATTGTATCAGAATTTTCCACTGCAAGTGGTAGAAAACCTAAAACTGGCTTAAGTCCCAGAGGCCATTAATTGGCTACCGTGGCTGAAAAATCCAATGGATCAAGGAATGGCTTGAACCAGGGACTAGGTTTTTTTCTCTCTCTCCCTTTGTGTTCAGTCTCCCTCTACCTTGGCTTTCCCCAAGTAGTGGCTGATGGCAACTCTAGGCTTCCGTGCTCACCTGTGACATATTGCAAGAGCATGCTTTTCCCTGAAAAGACCCAGCGACAGTGTATGACGTATCTGTCCCCTTGGCTCTAATATGGTCAAGTGGCATCTGCAACTCAATCCCTTAGGCAGGAAGGGGCTATGATTGGTCAGCCTGAGTCACGTGGCCATGACTGTGGCTGGGGGTGGAGTCCACGGCACCTAAGCCACAAGGACTGAAAGAGAGGGGAGGGCAGTTCCCAGAGGAAAATCACAAAGTGCCGTTTTTAGAAAAAGGGGCTTCCCTGCAGAGTGGCAAAAGCTTGCACGTGTGGGCAATGCCAACCACCTACTGAGTGCCTGCGTCATGCCAGGCACCTACCCTGTGTTGTTATCATGTAATCCTGTCAAGTAATTATTTATCCCCATGGAGAAACTGAGAAATGGAGTTGCAAATGGAGAAACTGAGATTCAAAGAGGTCAAGCCACTTGCTTAACGTCCACAGTGACAGAACTGGGAATGGAACACTGGTCACGTGACAACAAAATTCATGTCTTGTCCCGCTATGCCAGGAACTCCTCCACTCCTTTTTTTCAATAGAAAAAACAAACAAACAAACAGAAAAACAAAGCCCCCAAACATTTGTAATGAATGACATTCTTACACACAACATACACTGTGAGGTTACGCTCAGGTCGTGCCATGAGATATTTATTCTACTCTTTTCTCCCTGTCTTCAGTAAGCATTCTAGAACTCCGGAGAATAGAAATAAGTTCATTAGAAGATCAGCCTTAAGCTTTTTCTTTGTTAGTGTGGAAACTTTCCAACATTCACAGTCAACAGAGTAGCATGATGTACCCCACCTAACTGTCACCAGCTTCAACAATTATCAACATTTGTAATGTGGTTTCACCTCTTTCTCCAGCCCTCCTCACCTCCAATCTGATGACGATGTTCACAATGGTTTCCATAGATTAAAAAAAAAACCTACTTGAATCTTTTTTTTTTTAAGTACAAGGAGTTACATTTTATGGGGAAGTTAAGTTCTAAAGTCCATGAGAAGGGCAAGAACCACACAAAATACCCCTTTACTCACCATCATCCTGCAGGGATGGGAAGAATTTGGTATTTTTTCTATTTTAAGTGACCAGAGGAAGTGGTGGGCTGGGTACCTGTTATACAAAACGCTTTCATCTTCATCCCTGGGATCACATTCAGCACCCAGGAACCCAGGAGACCTCGTTCATACCTGACACCTTATACCTACATTGGAGCAAGTGTTTATTAAGTGGAGTGGTGGGCAGATGGAGAAAATGAGACTAAAAGAGGTCGCCCCACTATTTAAATTCTTTTCTTCTCTCTAGTTTGTTTCCTAGTTCACAGAAACGTGTGATACCACTTCACTGCCTAGGTCTTCCGAATTATGGTCTTTGAATTCCTCCCAATGCCAATAGCTTGTGACGTGGGCTCTGGGCTCAGGCCAAATCTGCATCATGCTGTGAGTGCCCCATGGGCATTTTAGCTGTGACAGCCCGGGGGAGAGGTGAGGTCAGAGGGAACAGGCTACAGCTCCCGCGACAGGGTACACCCCGTGCCCGTGTCCTGCAGCATCCCAGGTTCCTTCTGGCTGATGCCCGCCTGATGGTCCTCCCTTGTGGAACATCCTTCCCGTGGACAGTGGGCCAGGGAGGAAAGCGGTGAGTTCACCTCCCACAGCCTGCCTTCTGGGGCAGGCTGACTTGCTGGGCCATTAACCAGCAAAGCCACAGCAGTCATAAAATTAATTTCCTTCCTAATATATACAAGACTTTCTCTAGGAGAATTATGGGCCGATTTGATCAAAGTGTGTAAGTGGTGTGCTTATGCTATCAGTTTCAACCCCTTAATGCCCTCCTGTCAAAACAAAATCCTCAAGAAAGGCTTTGAGGGGAATCACATGGGCATAATGGCTTTCCAAAAGAGAGCCCTAAGTACTTGGTAACATATACAGAGCCGACTATTAGATCGGCTGGTGTAATTGTCCTTATATTTTAATGTAAACACGCTTATGTTAGCCGGGCACTTCATCCCTCGGCAGACACGGAGGAGCAGGGCCGGCGGGGGAAGGGAAGATGGCTTTAGTGGGAACATCAACCAGGGGAGGAGGCCGGCCAGGCAGAGCCGTGGAGGGGTCAGGGGGCGTGAGAGGGGAGGGGCACGCTGAGGCAAATGGAGGAGACCTATCTGGCTTTTATTAATAACACTAATGCCTGGCTCCTGGGTGGCACTTTGAACTTTTGTTTTCCCCGAGGATTTTCCCATCCAGTGTCTGCTTTGCCCCCGAGGCAACCTCTGCAAGGTGGACTCGGCAGGAGAGATCCCATTTCGCGGATGGGGAAACTGAGGTCCAGAGAAGGGTTTGACATCCTGGCAGGAAACAGATGCACAGTCAGAAGGGGTCAAGGAGAGTTGAATGAGGGGTTGTTTGCAAAGGTGAAGGCCGGGTTAAGGGAACTCAGAGGGGTGGCGGAGAGCCCTGAGGCTGGCGAGGGTGGGGAAATCGTCGCCACCTTCAGACCCAGTGGGCCTAGTGACGTAGAGGTTTCCAGAACCTGGTGAGAGCAAGAGCTTACGAGAGCACCACCTGGAAGAAGCTGCAGACTTTGGTAGAGGAATGCAGCCACTGCCAAACCCATATCGGGCTGGCACGGGAAGGGGACCCAGGGGAAGAAATACCTCCACCTGTCTCCCCTCCTTACCACTTCTATTGGTCTTTTCTTGGCAAAATCCAAGAGGAAGCCAGAGGACAGAGGAGCACAGACTCTCAGAGCACTGACAGGGCGAAGGAAGGTAGAGGGCGAAGGAAGACATTTCCAGCCCGAGGTTCAGAGAGACCCTTGGGAGGCACCCTCGGTTTCCTGCAACCCAGGCTTTTCCTTCTCATATGGTGGCAGCGGCTGATGGAGGCGTCCGCCCATCCTTCTCAAAGGCAAGCCTCGGAAGTCTGGGGAAAGGCTAGATTTCGGTTGAGTGACACCCAGTGGGTCGGATGGCAGGATTTGGACACTTTTTGAAATTTCAGACTGGCTTCGTTTTCCAAACCCACCAGTACCGTGTGCCGAGGTTTCTCCTAGGGCAGAAAGCATAGTTTTGCCGAGTGAGTAGAGATAAGAGGTTGGCTGCCTGAAGCCTGGGTAATAATAGAACGACAGCTGATGACTCACCCGTGTCCTTCACAGCCAGTTGATAGGACAGCCTTCCCCCTTGGCTCGTTCAGAACCTCTGCCCTCCATGATGGGGATGCCTGTGGAAAAGGAACTGGGGACGTCCTGAGTGCCAGGTGCCATGCCAAATGATCCCTTGGTTTAATTCATTTATTCTTTATATCCTCACCACCACCCTGGGAGATGCAGAATCACATCTGCATTGTATAGGCAGAGACTGAGGCACCAATCAGCAAAATAGAGGGGCAGGGTGGGGCAGTGGTTAGCACAGAGAGCCAAGCCAGAGGGACTGAGTTCAAATCCCAGCCCTGCCACTTACCAGCTCGGGGATCTTGGACAAGTCGCATGGTCTCTCTGTGCCTCAGTCTCCCCATCTGTCTACCTTCTAGGGTTCTTACAAAGAGCAAATCCGGGACTTTGAAGAGAGCCTGACTTATCGTGAATTCTGTCTGAGCATTAGCTCAGAAAACGTCCTCTTGTTAAACGAAATAAGTTGCCCAGGGTCACAGAGCCAGAAAGTGGCAGTGCCTGGGTTCAAACCCACATCCCGAAGGGGGGCCCGGAACCAGTGTTGTGTTGGACTGGTTTGTACCACCTTGCAATCGCCAGCTGTTCAATTTTTAGGACTTTTATGAACTCATTGTTAAACATGGCCATTATGAAACATTAAGTGATATAAGTTCACCGTGAAATAAAATATGTTCAAAACAAAGGCAATAGATACTCAAAACGTATTGCTTCCTATCTTCTTGAGGTCATTTATACCCGTGGAACTCCCATACAATGGGTGCGACGTGGCAACTCTTCCCACTGTATTCAGTGATGCCAGCCTCGCTGGGAGTATTTACACCATGGAAACCAGCAAATCGGGGCTTCCCTCCACGCAAGACAGGTCGTTGCTCAACATTTACCGGTCCATCATGACCCGGACTCCAAGCCCCTAGCCTCCTCGTCTGAGTCTTTCCCGACCTCTCTGCAGGGAATGATGGGCGAGTGGAAAGTAATTCTTATTTTCCAGACACAAGGCCATTTTGGTTTGGAGGGTGGGTGCATCAGCCCCTGATGTCAACTCATGCCACACCAAAGGACACTGGAATCGGTGAGGGAAAACCAGCAGTGGGCCAGTTCCCTGTCTCCAATGCCATCTGGCTATTAGGACTAGATTTTTAAACCCTTCTTGTAGGGACAAGAGTCATGGGTGGGGCTGAGGAGATAGTTCATTTCTGGGCACTGCCACTCTCCTTCACTCAGTATCCTGCCCCCGCTTCGGGCAAATTCCTCGCCTGATGATAAGCGTGGCTCCATCTCAGAATTTTCCCATCGTGCTGACAGTTTTAAACCAATAGATTTATGAACTTTTAAGTAATAGAAATATTTAAGGCAGACCTATTTGTCTTATCTGAGAAGCCCGGAACACTCCTCGTCAGAGGGGGGAAAAGTAAACTCATAAAAGGGAACGATGCTGTTGACTCTGGCCCCTGGAGATGAGAGGCAGGGTCCCTCTGCCTGGTTGGTTACCACCCTTTGCTGCCGTCTGTCTCCTGGGCTGGACTCACCAGCCTTCCTGCCGATTCTAGATGTTGCTAGAAATTCTCCCAATAATTCCCCCCTTTTTTTTAACCCGTGTTAGCTGGAGCCAGTTTCTCTTGCTTGCCTCCAAATGCCCTGATGACTGGTGGTGGAGATAATGACCATCATGTGATCAACAGTTATTGAGCCTCTAGTCTATGCCAAGCACCGTGCTAAGAGCCTTAGACACACGATTCGGCTCGATTCCCGGGAAACCCTAAAAGGTAGACAGGTGGGTCACGGAGAACAAGGGGAAGGAGACCCAGATTTTATGGGACCTGAAGCTTATTCAAGTAGGGTATCCTCTTTAAGAAAAAAAAAAAGAAATGACCATTTTTGCAAAACTGTATGACCCTGTGAAAACATCTCCAGGGCCCCTCCCAGAGGCTTGAAGGAGACTGTGCGAATGAGGAGCCCTGACGCTTAATGTTCATGTGAGGTCTCCATTTTACGAGGAAACTGAGACCCAAGGTTGGGGAGTGACTCGTTCAAGGTCAAATGGTTCAGGGAAGGGACAGCTTGGGGAGGGTTGGAACATTAGGGGTTTATTTTTAGGAGAAGAAAGAGATAGGGTGGGGAAGAGGGAGAGGAATCTGAATGGCACCCGGGGAATGGATAGGATTTGCAAGGGCGCACAGCAAGAATAACAATGGCCAGTCGTCTGGGCAGGGAAATGGCTCCAACAAAGACAGGAGAGAGGTGAGCCCAATTCCTGGCCCAAAGACTGGCTGTTGGAGAACAATGGGAGATGCCAGCTGGTGGTGAAGGGGAAGGTCACGGAGGCTCTAAGAAGTCAAAAGAAGTCATGGTTAAGAGCAAAGCCTCTGGAGTCAGACCTGGTTTCCCATCCTGCCTCCTTGTCACTATCTGACATATTCATTTGTTTATTTCCTGTTTCCCTGACCAGAAGTTCCAGGACTTTGGTTATCTTGCCCATCACCAGATACCCAGCCCCAAAATGGTGCCTGGCACACAACAAGCACTCAGGAAACAGACTGTTATCTTCACGATTTGGTTGGCAGGGAGCATGGACAGGGGTGGTGGTTGATTAGGGGGGCGGGTTGTGGAGGAGGCATCCTGGTTCCTGAGTGGGTACCAGGAGGAGAGTGACGGGCTCCACTTGGGATGTTTGGAGTCTTAGATATTTGCAGGATGGTCAAGGAGAGATAGTGACCAGATTCAAGGCTGAAGATGTGAGGTCTGAGCTGGAACTCCAGACTTGGGTCTTGTCCTCAAGTTGATGGAGTGTCAGGCAGAGCCTAGGGAGGAACCAGATACACATCCAAACTGGGCAGCTGGGGAGAGTTTAATGAAGGGACTGTTTATAAGAATGTGAACAGGTTTTGTAATAAGGGTAAGTGGAAAGTAACCTTTAAAAATTGTCTAAAAGCACTCAATATTTTGTAATAACCTATGATGGAAAATAATCTGAAAAAAAGATATATATGTACGTAGAACTGAAGCACTTTGCTGTACACCTGAAACTAACACAACATTGTAAATCAACTATACTTCAAATAAAAAAACTGTATAAAAATTTTAAAAAATTTTTTTAATAAATTAAGAAAAGAATGTAAGCAGGAAGGGAAACTCACAGAGAAGTGGAGAAGGGGAGCTGGCAACAGTGGGAGCCTTTACCATCTGCATCAGAAAGCCTTCTCCAGGGAAACAGAACCAATAGGTGATACAGCTATACATATACATATAATATGTGTAAATATGTATGTATACATATATGTGCATATACATATATATTTAAAAATTTAAAAATGTTCAATTTCAAGGAATTGGCTTACGCTGTTGGGGGCTGCTAAGTCTGAAATCTGTTGGCCAGGCTGGAGACTCGTGGGTAGGCACTGATGTTGCAGCCTTGGGGCAGAATTTCTTCATTTTCAGGGAAATCTCAGTTTTTGCTCTTAAAGCCCTTCAACTGATTGGACAAGGCCCACCCACATTACGGAGGGTGGTCTCCTTTACTCAAAGCAGACTGATTTTAATGTTAAACTCACCTACAAAATACCTTCTCAGCCACACCTACATGAGAGTGCGACTGAGTTACAGAGCACTACAGCCTAGCCAAGCTGACACATCAGACTGACCATCCCACCACAGGGCGGGGGGGTAAGGGGAGGGGACTGGTTACCAGAATCTGTGAGAGCGGTGGCCAAGGAAGAGAGGCTGCCTGTCAGAGCCTTTGGAAGAGGTGTGCATTCCGCCAGTGGCCCAGCAGGAAGTAAACAGCCCAACCTCCCTGTCTTATCCCCATCCAGTCTCCTGCTGGTGCCTTCAAGCCTGAAGCCAGGGGACAAGGGAGCCCACTGACACGTCCGTGCCGGCCAGCTTCCTGGGCAGAGAGCCCTGGGTGGAGACTGGATCTGGAGGGACGGATGGAAGGTCTCCAGCACAGATGGTGAGGAGCATGGTGGGAATGGTCCAGGCCCAATATGCACAATGAGAAGGCGAGCAGGGTCGAGAGAGACGCCTGAAGAGCATCCGCAGCCGAGGAATGGGCAGAGGAAAGCAACCTACACAGCAGATAGGGAAGGAATGGCCAGATGCTGGGAGGAAGTCCGGAGAACCCAGAAGGGCATTGACAGAAGCCACGGGGGTCCCAGCCCCAAACCCAGGAGTGGAGCTGGGTCCCGGACTTGGGACCGGGTGGTTCCTAACCATATTCAGATTAAGGACAGACAGAACACGTCAGCCAAGTCTTGAGGGGTTGTGGGGACTTATGTCATACAATTTGTCCTCAAGTGCATGGGGTAAACTTAGAGTCCAAAATAGGAAATCATGGGGGTCAGGACCACAGAAACAGGAACAAAGGTGGAGAAGAGGAGAGGATGTATGTATGGATGGGTATATAGATGGATGGATGGATGGATGGATGGATGGTTGGATAGGTAAGTGGATGGGTGGGTGGGTGGCTGGGAGGAAGGAAGGAAGGAAGGGAGGGAGGGAAGGAGGGAGGAAGGAAGGGACCATATTCCAGGCACAATCCTCACACTTTTATATGTTCTGTTCTTCGATCCTTATAAGACTCCTGTGAGGTTGGATTGATTTGTTCCCATTGTACGGATGAGAAAACCGAGGCACAGAGAGTTTCAGCAGACTGTCAGAGGTCACACATCCAGTCGATAGTGCAGCTGGGACATGCACAGGCCTTGCTGATTTTGCAGCTTGTTTTGACAGTGCTTTTTCCTGGTTTAGAGGCAGACTGTCCAGTACATCAGCCAATTCCCCAATGACAGCAGCAGGGAACAGCTTCTTGGCTGCCTGGGTTTGGATCTCGGTTCCGTCACTGAGGAAGTAGATGATCCCGAGCCAGTACCTCACCTTTCCTGTGCCTCCATTTCTTCAGAGAGACAATGAGGACAATGGTAGCACAGATGTCAGAGCTGATGAGAAGTTGAGGTGACTCTATGTGTATAAAGTGCTTAGAAAACGCCTGGCGTGACAAGTGCTGGGGAATGTTAGTAATTAATATCAATCTATAAGATCTGTGTGCACCCGGATGCTTAACTCTCTGTGCTTCACGTTGGGCCAACGTTCCATCCCCTCCCCTCCTAAAATACACACAAAAAATCATTTGGCTTCTCCTTGAGAGAGCTGACAACCACATCAGGGCTTGGGATGGTTTTCAAAAATCCAGGAAAGACATAACTTACAGTTCCTAGGCGACACGGCTTCAGGTCAGTAATCAAGACAGTGTGAGTGTGAGGAAATACCTCCTACCAGACACCTTGATGCTGCCCATATTTATTAAAAATGTGTCCCCATTATCACCGTTCTACTAACATAAAAGTGCTGTCTGCACTTCAACAGGGCTTCCAACACGGAGGCTGCTGCATGATGTATGGGCTTCCTGCCCGTTTGTGGTTTCTTTGTTTGGGGTTCTTTGTTCCCTGCCTTCTGGGTACCTGTGGCCTAGGCAGGAGGTAATAGACGTTGGATCACAGCATTAGGGATCTCAAAGCTAGAAGGCACCTCCGGGGATGAGGTCAGTGGCACGTTGTAGAGAAAGAACACGATATTTAGAGCCAGATGATGATCTAGTTCATATTTGTGTTTTTAGCATTTATTAAGTCATTAATATAGTCATTTATTCACTCATGTATTCATTCAGTTAATTATTCAACAGACATCTGTTGGCACTGTGGCAGACAGACCCAAGGGTGGCCCCCATGATTCCTGAGCCCTGGTGTTCATTTAATCCCCTCCTCTTGAATGTAGGTGTAACCCTATGACTTACTTCTGGCCAGCAGACTATGGCAAAGATGAAGGGATTTTGCAGATTACAGCGCTAAACTCATGTATTATTGAGTTAATACAAAGGGAGAGAGGTTCCTGGTGGGCCTAGCTTAATCAGGTGAAAGCCTTTGAAACAGGGACTGGGCCCGCCCTGAGTCAGACTCTCTCCTGCTAGCCTTTATGAAGCACGCTGCCATACAACCACAGGAAATGAATTCCTCCAACAACTGGAATGAACTTGGAAGCAGATTCTTCCCCAGTCAAGACTCCAGATGAGAACACAGCCCAGCAGATACCTTGACTGCAGCTTTGTGAGGTTTGGGTAGAGGACCCAGCTAAGCAGGGCACAGACTTCTGGCCCAAGGAAACCACGAAATAATAAATGTGCATTGCTTAAAGATTGTAAGTGTGTGGTAATTTGTTATGCAGAATAGAAAACTAATATAAGCAACTATTATGTGCCAGATGCTGTCAAAGATGCCAAGGATAAAATAATACACAAAATAATCTCTATGCCCTGTTCTCAATAGGCTTGCAGTCTAGTACCTTGCCAGGCACAGAGTAGATGCTCAATAAAGGTACGGAGTGTAGACCTATTTTCAGCTCATTTCCTTTCTATGGGACCTTAAGCAAGTCAGGTGACTTCTCTGAGCCTCAGTTTTCTCAGGTGAAAAATGTAGACAACAAAAATCTCCCTTAGGTGACCATTGTGAGTGTGCTCTGAAAATCTAAAATCATTGAGCAAATATAAGTTATTACAGTATTTTAATTGATTGTTTTCCTCTGGCCTTGCACACTGTTTTAGAGCACATTAAATACTGTCATCCCTTGTTTACAAATGAAATATAGGAGCGACTGCATGTTGTCCACCCCCAATACCTGTTTCCTTTCTCTTCCTTTATAATAAAGACTCTAATTTTTAGCAGGGCACATGGCCATCCAGAATAAATACTACATTTCCCCTGAAGAGAGATTGGCCACCTGATGAGGTTTTCACCAAGAAATATATATGGAAATGTTATGTGGTACTTTGGAGAAATGTCCTTAAGGGATAGGGCTGCCAGATAAAATAGGAACTAGGTGGTACTTCCCTGTCGGCCTAGTGGTTAAGATTCCGTGCTTCCACTGCAAGGGGCGTGGGTTGTATCCCTGGTCGGGAAACTAAGACCCCACATGCTGTGTGGAACGGCCCAAAAAAAAACAGAAAAAAAAAAAAATAGGAACTAGGTGATAGGATACCCAGTTAGTTTGAATTTTAAATAAACAACTAAAAATCATTTATTTATTCCAAATTCAAATTTTACCTGTATTTAATTTTATTAGATATCCTATAGTTTTATTTGCTAAATCTGGAAACCCTATTAAGAGATAAAGTAACCCCTTCTTCCCCCTTTCTCTATACTGCTGTTTGCAGTGTGATGGCTGGAACTCCAGCAGCCATCCTGGGCCGTGAATGAGGCCACACTCTAGGGATGGTGGAACATTGAGCTGGGAGAAGTCTGGGTTCTTTAGAGTGTCATGAGTAGAGTGGCCATATCAGCCCTGCACTGACCATCTCTGGGCTTATTTTACATGAACGAAATACATGTCTATCTTGTTTAGACTATTTTTGTTTGGGGGATTTCTGTTTCATGTAGCAGAACCTAATTCAAATTATTACATGGACCCTCCAACAGTTAAAAACTAAACTAGGTATTGTTCCTATTTATTAAGTAGCAAGTACTTTCATCTACTGTTTATGAATCCCAGGCACATATTTATGAATCCCTTTGCAAATATTGTCTCTAAACAGTATAGGTATACCTCAGAGATATTGTGGGTTCAGTTCCAGACCACAATAAAGCAAATATCGCAATAAAGTGAGTCACATGAATTGTTTGGTTTCCCAGTGCATATAAAAGTTATGCTTACACTATACTTCAGTCTATTACGTGTGCAATAGCATTTTGTCTAAAAAACAATGACATACCTTAAAAAATACTTTATTGCTAAAAAATGCCAAAACAGTTACAATAGCAACATCAAAGATCACTGATCACAGATCACCAAAACAAGTATAATAATAATGAAAAGGTTTGAAATATTGCGAGAATTACCAAAATGTGACACAGAGACACAAAGTGAGCAAATGCTATTGGAAAAATGGCGCCGATAGTCTTGCTCGATGCAGGGTTGCCACCAACCTTCACTTTGTAAAACTCACAGTATCTGTGAAGTGCAACAAACTGAAGCGCAATAAAATGAGTTATGCCTGTACAATAAATTCAGGAGGAAGTTATTTTTATCTCTGTTTTGCAGATAAGTAAACTGAGGCACAGAGAGGTACAGTAATTTTCCCAAAGACACACAGCCAGTAAGTAGCAAAGATAAGATTTAAGCCCAGGTCTAAGTGACTTCAAAAGTTCTTCCCCCCAACTTTAAAAATTAGATATTTTATTTCCAAACTGCTTTTTGCTACCTACTTTCGAATCTTCATTTTCTTTAAGTCAGGATCCAACGGAGACAGATGACGTATCTCCTCAGTCTGAGTCCTGTCGTCACTGAGTTTCATTACAAACTTTCAAAAGTCAGAAAATAATCCTCCCAAGATGGCATTGTTAGTCCACACCTGAAAAGGGCTGTGATTGTCAGTGAGTTTTGCTCTCAGAAGGACAAGAGTTGTCCATCAACAGTGTGCCTTTGTTTTATGGATGAGGTACCTGAGATGGAGAGAGATAGTAAGGAGTCTGCCTAACTTAGGATTCTGTCTAAGTGACAAACAGGGGCACAAACCCAGGAGTCCTGACCTGACCCCCACCCCACCCAGGGCCTTCTTACCACACAGAGCTGCCTCCTGGGGCGGGGTGGGGGGGGAACTAAGAAGACAGGGGACGTCTGTGACTGTGGAGGGGCCAGCACATCAAAGGGAAGGGGGTAACCTTACACCCACTCACTCGTTCCCTCTGACATCAGACTCTTCCCCTTGGCAGAACCAAAGCTGATGCTCTCGCTGGAGCAGGAGAGGGACCCCCAGGAGGCTGGGGACCCGTGTGTGCTGTACCTGCAACCCTTGGGTGGTTTTACCAAAGCCCTTGGGTTGGAAATGAGACACACGTCTTGAGTCAGAATCCTTGAAGGGGAAAGATCTTGTTTTGTTTTCTGCAGTACTGCCAGCGCCCAGATGGTCCTGGCACATCATAGGCGCTAAAAAAAAACCAACCTGTTGCATGACTAAATGAATGAAATATCCAAAATCCATTCTATGGTCTCTAATCAAGCACCCAAAACTTCCTGCTACACATGATAGAACTGAGGTCAAGGGGGTGGGAGGAGAGAGAGAGAGAGAGAGAGAGAGAGAGACCTATCAGTAATAACTATAAAAATACTGACAACAATAATAGTAATAAAGTGACCAAGATCCCGCCCCTACTGTGTGTCGGTCACCGTGCTCAGCACCTGCCACACATCTTATTTAACTCACAGCACGCGCACGACGTGGAGGGGCAGTCAGTGGTCCGGAGGTGCACAGCGAGGAGGTGCTGGATGTGGACTCCGGCTGAATCTAAGGCCCTGGACTTAGTTTTCATCATCAGTTGCCTCTGTGTCTCGCTGGTGACCTTTTCCGTAACTAAGGTCTGCGCTTCTGCTTTGGAGACATCTCTGACTACCAGGCTTCTGCCGGGTGCTGCGGTTACCTTACGCCCCAGGAGCCCCAGAGAGACAACGATGATAAAAATGGCATCCCTCCAAGGAAGGGATGCTGGGGGCTTTCATTGCCCTGTCTCTAGAATCTCCGGCCTCCTGCATCTAAGAGGAGGCAGTTTCCTGTTCTACCTCTCGACAACGTTCAGTGACTGTCCCACCCTAGCTCGGATTAGGTGGCGTCTCAGGCATTACAGACCCTGGGCATCCCTCACGTGAGGTCAGGGGTCAAGCCTTGCTGCCCTGATACCCCACACATTGCCAGCTTCCCACAGTAGGTGCGCTGTACACGTTTGCTGACGGACCGCTGATTGATCTGATGCTGTAAAGTGCTTCGCTCGGCCACATGGGCCCAGAGAGGCTTAATAAAGGCTTTTTGAAGATGATAAGAAACAGAGCTGCCTTGTTAAGATTCCGGGGGCCTCGGATTCTTCTTCAGCGGCAATATCTTTCTTTCTTTCTTTCTTTCTTTCTTTCTTTCTTTCTTTTTTTTTTTTTTCTTTTTTAAGTGCTGGCAGATAAAGCCTGCCGACTGTCCAGTGGGTAACACTGGAGAAAGAGCTTTGGGGCTTTTTGATTTTTAAAGGAATACATGAAAAGCAGCTCACGACATTAAAATCTTCTGGGTCCTAGCCGGGATTGCCAGTGGATTGGCAGATATGCCTCCATTCCCGCTTAATAAAAGCATCGTCAGGGTAAGTCTGGGTGAGACGGGCTTTAGAAAGGTGGAAACAGCGCTGGGCTGGCATTCGGGAGGCTGGGGTCTCACCCAGCACTGCCACCACCCACTGTAGGTGCTTCTTCCCATCCCTGAGCCTCTGTTTCCCCAGCTGCAAAGCCAAGGCTGAAAAAGGAAAGAATCCCCATGTTTGGAGATTTCCCATAGAGGGAGATTAGGCTTCTCATTGCTCAAGGGCGAGATGGGAGGAGAGAGAGCCAGGGAGTGGGTGCCGTTCCCACGGCTGGACATGGATAAAGCCGCCCGGGTGTCCAGCTAGGCTGCTGGCCAGAAGAGCAGCCAATAGATGTGTCTTCCCCAGCCTTAACCCTTACCCTGGCAGCCGCAGTCCCTAACCGAAGACACTCTCCAGGGGGCGCTCTCCTCCCCAGAGCCCACCTCACCTCCTCCCTGCATCACCATATTGCATCTGTGTGCAACGAGCCCCTTCCAGATGAGAGGCAAGAGAGGGAGGGGAGAGAGGAGCGGGGAGAAGGGAGAGAGGCAGAGAGAGGAGGTGAGTGGCAGCGGCTTTTAATTTTTTTCTATTTATGAGTTCCTTTGAGAAGCTGAAAAAGGCTATGGACCCGCTCCTTGGGAAAAACACACATATGCGCAAAATTTTGCATTTGATTTTCGGGGGTTTATGGGCCCCACTGATCCCAGGTTAGGAATTCCTAAAATAAAGAATGTCTAGGCGTCATCCTTACGGAAGAAGGTGGGGAGCAGAGAGGAAGGAGAAAGAGAAGAAGGAGGAGAAAGGAGGGAGGAAGGAGTGTTAAGAACATTATTCTAAGTCTTCTGGTTTAGAACATGGTTCTAGAATCTTAAAGACAGGATTTGAACCCCGGCTCTGCTCCTTTCCACCTGTGTAACCTTGGACACGTGACTTGAACTTTCTCAGCTTCGGTTTCGAGGTTTTTCCAACAGGGTAATTATCTCCTTTGCGTTATACTGTTCTGGGGTCCCCTAAGGGAGGATGGTGCTGTCTACCCTAGGAAGATCTTTTGCTTCAAGAACGTCTCCCCTTGGGCCCCACCCTGACCTGGAGGATCAGCATCTACATATTAATACACTTCCCAGGTGGTTCACACATGCCTGCAAATGTGAATTCCTTGAGAGCCAGACAAGAATTTGACGACATGCCCCAACCCTATGGATTAGCGTAATCAGAACTGATGAACTGGGCGATTGGGATTGACATGTATACACTGATGTGTATAAAATTGATGACTAATAAGAACCTGCTGTATAAAAAAATCAATTAAATAAAATTCAAAAATTCAAAAACAAAAAAAGAACTGTGTGGAACCCGGGAAGCAAGGGAACCACTACGGCCCCTTTCTCTTCTCTTCCCGTGTCTCCGTCTTCTTGGGACTAAGGTTTCAGCACTCAGCTCTTCCCAAACAGCCTCCTTCATGCCAACTCTGTCGCCCCTCCCTAAATCCCCAGCAGCCAGGTTAAAGTTGTCACCAGGTACGTATAAAGCCAGCAATCACTCGGCACGCCTGTAATAGGAAGAAGCTGCCGGCCAAGATCCCAGGGCAACATGCTTGGAAAAGACCAGATCTCAGCATGGGGTGCGGGTGGGCTATTTGTCACAAAATCCCTCTGCCTGGAACATAAAACGTGAGTTGAACACAGGAAAAATCAATAGCAGCTACAACAATTATCACTTTCTAAGTCTTCCCATGTGTGGGACACCACACGGAGGCTTGGACTGCATTATCTAATTTAATCTACACAATGCCCCTGCAGGGCAAGTTATTAGTGTTCTATTTCATGGCTAAGGAGACCAAGCACAGAGAGGTTAAGTAACTTACCTGAGGTCACACAGCGGGTAGGTAGAAAAAGCACAGATCAGATAGACCTTAGCTCAGATGTCACACATGGGGGCCATGGGCAGAGCTGACCTGCATAATGTTCTTGGAACTGACATTTTAAAATTTCCCCTACAATCTGGATTTCTGGATTATTTTGAAACTCAGAATGCTTTTTGTATTGCAGGACCGCTGGCGGGACATGCATTGTCCAGGTTAAGAAGTCCCCATCACTCACCATTTATGATATCAACTGACCCTGTGATAATTTCAAGTTGAACATTCTAACAATACTGATAATGATAATAATAACAGCTAACGTTCATTGAGTGCTCACTACATACTAAGCACAATGCTGAAAGATGAAAAGCAGGGTAGATCGTGCCCTTGCGTGCTAAGGAATCCACTCCACAACAGGCGTTCCTCAGTGCTAACCCAGCATCAGCTTAAATTCCTCCAGCCACGAGGCGCTCACTACCTAGTGAAGCTGTCCTTTCCGTGACACCACTGGATGTCTTTAAAATCCTTCTTTCTTTAGAACCCAGATCTGCCCACTCTATTTCCCCCAGGGGACTGGGCCACCCAGAATCAGCCCACGGCGTCGCCCATGTGGCAGCCCCTCTGGAGATTTGAGGCCATCAGGCTTCAACTTGAGCTCCGTGTGCTGGTGCCCAGAGGCAGATGGAGAAGACTCCTGGGGCCACGTTGGGTTCTGAGGTGGGGCAGGGATGGAGGGGCTCCTTGCTGGCCTGTGGTTACTCCCCACCTGGCTTTCTCCTATCAGGTTCCCGGGGACCCCTCATCCCAGATCAGCTGGACCTTGTGTCCCACTCACCACCCTGGCAGGAGAGGCTCACAGAGGGAAGATCCCAGGTCCTGGGTCTCTTACTTTCTTTCTTTCTTTTTTTTTTTAATTGAAGTATAGTTGATTTACAATGTTGTGTTAGTTTCTGATGTACAGCAAAGTGATTCAGATACATATATATGTCCTTTTTCATATTCTTGTCCATTATGGTTTATCACAGGATACTTCATATTATTCCCTGTGCTATACAGTAGGACCTTGTTGTTTATCTATTTTATGTATAGTAGTTTGTATCTGCTAATCCTAAACTCCTAATTGATCCCTCCCCTACACCCTTTCCCCTTTGGTAACCATAAGTTTGCTTTCTATGTCTGTGAACCTGTTTCTGTTTTGTAGATAAGTTCATTTGGTCATATTTTAGATCCACATATAAGTGATATCATAGGGTATTTGTCTTTCTCTTTCTGATTTACTTTACTTAGTATGATGGTCTCTAGGTCCAGCCATGTTGCTGCAAATGTCATTATTTCATTCTTTTTTTTATCACTGAGTAATATTCCATTGTATATATGTACCACATCTTCTTTATCCATTCATCTGTTGATGGACACTTAGGTTGTTTCCACGTCTTGGCTATTGTAATAGTGCTGCTACAAACAATGGGGTGCACGTATCTTTTTGAATTATAGTTTTCTCCGGATATATGCCCAGGAGTGGGATTACTGGATCATATGGTAGCTCTATTTTTAGTTTTTTAAGGAACCCCCATACTGTTTTCCATAGTGGCTGCACCAATTTACATTCCCACCAACAGTGGAGGAGGGTTCCCTTTTCTCCACACCCTCTCCAGCATTTGCTATTCTCTTACTTTCTTTTAGATTCTCCACTTTCCCTTTCTTGACCTTGCTCCTTTTTCATAAAACTCTATCTCCTCACCCCTTTCTTTTTCCTCTTTCACCTCTCCAGTTCTCCTTTTCTGCTACAATCCCCTGTCCTGCTCCTTCTCCCTTCCATGGATACTGACCCATCCACGTCCGCAGGTTCCCTTTAAGTCATGTTTTCACTGAAATCCTTGCCCGGCTCATCTCTGCTTTTCTTTTGTCCCCACTGCGTGGTCTGCATAGATTTCCCTACACACATCCAGCTAGTAGACCAGAGCATCTGCTTAGCAATTTCTCTTTGAGAAGTTCCCCCTTTTTAATGGACCTACGGACTTTTTTTTTTTAATGACGTTTTGTTAAAAACCTTCCCTGGGGGTGCCTCCGGCCTTGTCCTTCCCACTCAGCACAACGCCTCCTGGGCGAGCTCATTCCCTCGTGTTTCCAAACACCATGCGAACGTGCCACCTCTTCCATGGATCTCTCCAGCCCGCACCTGTCCCCAAGGTCGCAGATCTGAACAGCCCATCTGGCCCCAAATTGGACTCACTGTCTCTCCCCAAACTCTTCACCCCCTCCTTTACCTCTAGCTCAGTGCATGACACCAGCAACCCCCGCCCCACATCTGTTTGAACCAGAGACTCAGGACCATACCTTCCTCTTCCTTGTTCCCCCGTGTCCCGTTATTCATGAGGTTCAGCTACCTTCTCCTTTAGACATGTCTCAAACAAATCCCACGTCCGCTGATAACACGCTGAATGATGGTGGAACGAATGAATTCTGACCCGACTCATCAAGGTGTTCAGCATCTCTTTCGGGTACCACTTAAAAGGTCTCCGACGAAGTCTCCCAGCCTCCTCCCCAGCTTTTGCAATCTAGCCTCTATGCTGGGATCACAGCCATCTTGTAAAAGTGTAGATTCGACCGCATCCCTTCCCAGCTCAAATAATTTCAATGGCTTCTCACTACCTCCAGGCTACCGTCCAGGCTGCTAGAGGTGACCATCGGGACTCCAAGCTCTGCCCTCCGTCCCTTCTCCGACCTCAGCATGCCCTCCTCCCTGCCTGGAGCTTGAGTTCCAAGAGCACTGAATTACTTGCCCTTTTCCACTCACCTCTCTGTTTTGCTTATGTTATCCCACCTGGCTGGAATATCTTTCCTTCTTCCCTTTGTCCAGTTAATTCCAACACATTCCAAAGAATTTCCTGGAGTACCTATAATTCATCTTCTCTTACATGACAAATAGAGCTCATTCTCTTGCCCTTTCCTGTGGATATCACACAGCCTTAATATCCATCAGTGTTCGTGCTGGCATTTAAGTAGAGAAACCATCATTGAACGAACACTTTTGCTATTATTATTCTGGTAGGTTGTTTTCCTTTTTGCTCTGTGATCAACGGTGCTGAATATTTCCAGGTGTAAATATGCATTGCTCCACCCTTAGAGTTATTTCCTTGGGCTCGATCCTTGAGAGCAGGACTGTTGTGAATTAGCATGTCTCCGATTTGATATTTTGCCAAATTACTTTTCCAAACAGGCAGGCCCACCTGCGCTGTAAGCAAGTATATGGTCGGTTCTAGCCTTCCACCTGGGTCTCCCTGGGGTGGAGAGAGAAGAGTGAAATGTGATGTTGGCGGCAGAACGGAATTGCTATTTGGAAATAACAAACCCATTGGAAGGAGGAATTGGATCTCCATTTACAGTGAGTCGAAATGGTTTAAAAATGGAACCCGAGGAACACTGAGGCATTAAATGAGAGGGAAGATGTCTAAAGACCTCAGTGAGTGACTGCTTGAATCCATAATGGTTGGGAAAATAAGATCGATTTCATTGCATGAAATGGATGCTTTAGGTGACAGCAGGAGACCTGATTTGTTGAGTGTCGAATTTCCTTCAGGTTCCTGGTTTGGGGTTTCCAGCAGTCCCCGCCCCGCCACAGCTTCATATCATTTGAATTCACTTACCCAGAGCGCGATCCAGCTGAAAGTAAAAAGAGACTTTAAAAAGCTTATTTTTAAAATCCTCATAAGGTGTTTTGGACATCAAATACCTCTTAAAAACCACGGCAGTCCTTTCATGATTTAAGTGTAAATGATTCTGAAACATATGGATTACATTTCCCTCAAATTCCTCCTGGTTTTAAAAGTGAAAGGCAGAGGAAGGGGAGAAATTGTAGATTGCTCGGCCCCATTTGGAGATTTGATTCGTAGGCAAACACTGAACCGTGGGGCGGCTGGGAAGCAAACGTTGCCGGGTTTCTGAAGAGGGTAATGTTAGGGAGTGCTCAAAAAAAGGACCGTTTTGTTTAAATCCTCAAGTCAGCTTTGGTTTTGGGTTCCTATCCAGGCATAACAAAGACCTAAAGAAGCCATTTCCAGGCTCTGATTAGTGGGTCAAAATTTCCTAAATAGCTAGTTGGAAATACAGATTCCAAGGCGACACCCCAGCCCTTCTGAATCAAGATCTCTACCTTGGGGACCATGGATTCTGTATTTTTAACAGCTCCCCCTCCCCCCACCGGCCCCCACCCAGCCATCATGTTGTTGGGTTAATTGCTATTTTACAAGAGGGTTTCTCACCCTTGGCTCTCGGTATTTGGGGAGCACCTAACTTTTCATTGTAGGGGGCTGCCCTGTGCATAGGAGGATGCTGGTAGCATCCTTGGCCTCTACCCACTAGATGCCAATAGCACTCCCCACCCAAGTCATCAGCCAAAACTATCTCCGGAGATTGCCAAATGTCCCCTGGTTGGGGGTGGGGGTGGGGGACGGGAGGGGAGGCAAAATATCCCCGGTGCAGATGACTTTAAAGTGGCCAACCAATCAGAGGGAGTACAATCATTTGCTGGGGTGCGTGCCTGTGTGTGTGTGTGTTTCCATTGGGTGTGAGTTGTGGAGACCCCCCAGAGACTGGGAAGTTAGGAAGGCAGGGGTAATGCCACGTGTTTTGTGTTTTTGCGCCTCCCACCTCACCTAATTATTTCTTACTTGTTCTCCTATGGTACGTGTGTAGATTGGTTAGTCCCCATTCTTCACTCCCTCAGTGCTATAGAATTGTACTTCCCCACCCTCCCCCAGGTGTCATGACGGTGGGATAAATGTCTTGACCACGTGACTTGCTTCGGCCAATGGGATGCTAGGGGATGTGGGGGGAGCAAAGGCTTTAGATGGGTCCTTTGGTTGGGTTCCTTTCCCTAGGCTCCACCCATGAGAAGCCATGTGCCAAGTCACCGCTGCCCCTTCAGCGTGAGCCCGGGTAGAAAAACCCTGACCCCAACAAGAAGCCTTGAGCCCAGCCTGACCCAGCCAAGCCACAGACAACCTACGGACCCGCAAGTATGATGATAAATGTTTGTTGTTGTGCGCCCCTGGGATTTTGAGGTTGTTTACTACAAAGAAAAATACAACAACCCCGATTGATGCAATACGTGGAAACACTCCAGAGTTTACATTAGAAAGTTTGGTACAGCAACTAAGAGCTCAAGAACGGAAGCCGGAAAGACCAAGTTTCAATTCAAGCTCCAGCCCTGCCCTGTTACTTGACCACTGTGTTACTGCCCTGTTACTTAACTGCTCAGAGCTCCACTCGAGTCCTCATCCTTTAAAAGAGCATACAAAATAACCCGCCAGTCTCAGCTTCCTCGTCTGTTAAATGGGCTGCTGTAATAGTACGTGCTTGGTAGATTGGTGAGGATTAAATGTGATCTGTGGAAATTGTAGAGCCGTCAGTGTCTGGCCCATGGGAAGCACATGATAAAAGTGAAATTTTATTACGCTCAAGGACATAGAATGTATGTGCATCTTTTTTCCTCCCTCCCTTCCTTCCTTTCTTCTCTCTTCCTTCTTGTCCTCCTTTTCTCCCTTCCTCCTTCCTTTCCTCCTTCTCTACCACAAGTATTTATTGGATACCTGCTCTATACCAAACCCTGTGCTTGGTTGAGCCGGATCTAGAGCCCAGTGTGTGTGGAAACCAGACACCTCTGGGCTGGGGCTCGAGATCCCACAAAGAGTTAATCCCCAGGTAACCAGGAGCCAAATAAATTCTGCCCCGCCAAACATGCCCCAATCATCATTAGTCACGGCTTGTTGGACGCGAGGCTCCTCCCTGGCGCTTATCTCCCCGGCTTCTGTCCTCGGCCAGGCGGCCATATTTCACCTTCTGAAAACAGATGACCTCAGGGTCAGGGAAATGAAAGCCCCATTCAACAGGTCTGCCTGGGACTCGGCGGGGAAGGAGGGCGCGGGTCAGTGCGGCAGCTCCATCCTTGCCAGGACAGGCCCAGAGCACGTGCTCTAGGGGCCCGGGGCGTGAGTCTTGCTGTCCAGTGCCCTGGGGTCAGGTCCGAGGGACAGGATCAGGGTGACAATGAGCCCAAGGCTTTGCCGCCCCCCACCCCCATAAAGCAGTCAGGCTGGGGGCGGGGCCTGGAGGCCGTATTTGCATAGAGTCTCCCAGGATGCCTCACTGCAATCCTGTCCAAGGAGGAATTCCCATGGAGTACAATTCCAGGTCTGGGGGTGGGTGCTTGCCACCAGGAGCCACGCTGGGAGAGCGGCAGATGTGATTCCTGTCCTCATGAGGCTTACATCCCAGGGAGGGCAAACTTACCCAGTAGGCATAATGTTTTAAATTCTTTACAATCAGAAGAAAAAAAAATAGGGTTATAGAAATGTTTTAATTTTTCTCCCCATATCAGAAAAAAATTTTTTAAATAATTAATTTTTTATTGAAGTATAGTTGACTTACAATGTTGTGTTAATTTCTGCTGTGTAGCAAAGTGATTCAGTTATACATACATATGCATTCTTTTTTAATATTCTTTTCCACTATGGTTTATCACAGGATAGTGAATATAGTTCCCTGTGCTGTACAGTAGGACCTTGTTGTTTATATGTAGAATCTAAAATACGACACAAATGAACCTATCTATGAAACAGAAACAGACTCACAGACATAGAGAACAGACTTGTGGTTGCCAAGGGGGAGGGTGGGTAGGAGAGGGACAGACTGGGAGTTTGGAGGTAGCAGATGCAGGAAAAAAAAAAAAAAAGAAATCTTTAGGCCAAGAAAATTGATTAAGTTTTGCCTACACAGAAAGAAAAATAAGTTGTTTAGGTATCTAAAATTACATCAAAGACACATTTCAATGTTGATATTATTATGGTGGAAGGGAGAGGCCCACAAAGGCAAAAATGCATCAGGCCCAGGAAATTGATCCTTCAGAAGCCCTGAGTCAGTGAATTAAGCCATCCACATGGGAACAAATGAATGGATGAGATGCATTCAGATCCAGAGGTGCTATGAAGGTGATCAAGAAGGGTGATAGAAAATACACCAAAGGAGAGAAAAATAACTTGAGGGAAAAATTACTTTTGTGGGGGGCTGGGGAGATTAGAGGTAAATGATAATAATGGTAAGACAATAGCAGCTACATTTATTGAATGCATAGTAAATGAGTTAAAATGTGTAAAGGACCTGGGCTTTAAGAAATACTCTCTAACTGTGAGCTATTACTACTACTACTACTACTGCTACTACTATTATTATTAGACATGCCAGGCATTGTGTTAAATAGTTTATATAGTTTATACATGTCATTTATCTTAGTGTGTGTTTCCCCCAAGGCAAATCTTGACACAGGGACATAGGTGTAGATGGTTTACCTGGGAGGTGATTCTGGGAAGCAGAAATGTAGGAGAGAAAAAAGCAGGGAGGAAGACAATTAGAGGTGTGTGACGGACTGAATGTTTGTGCCCCCCCAGAATTCATAGCTTGAAACCCTAACCCCCGATATGATGGCATAGGAGGTGGGCCTTTGGGAGGTAGGCAGGTTTTGATGAGGTCATGAAGGGGGAGCTCCGCATGGTGGGATTATATGCGCGGACACTGCAAGAAGGCAGCCTCCTGCAAGTCAGGAAGAGAGCCCTCACCAGACGCTGAATCTGCTGGCACCTTGATCTTGGACTTCCAGCCTCCAGAACTGTGAGAAATAAAAGTGTCTTATTTAAGCCACCCCATCTCTGGTATTCTGCTATAGCAGCCTGAACAGACCAGACAGTATGTTAATGAGCAGGTCTCCTTGGAGCCCCTCTGAGGAGCCATGTAGAATGCAACTCCAAACTGCCCCAAAGAGGGCCAGGAAAGCTGGGCACACTGCAGTGGGGTGGGAGAATGCCCTTAGGCAGAAAAGAGGGGTACCAAAAAAAAAAAAAAAAGAAAAGAGGGGTACCACCAGCAAGCCCAGGAATCCTGCACTGCAGCTGGGGGTGAACTGAGGGGTGGCTGAGGGCTTGTGGAGCAAGGAATCTGCCTTTGCCTCATTCATGAAATCATGGTTACGAAACTGTGTGGTGGATACTGTTAGGATCCCCCTTTTGTGGAGTGGAAACCAAGGCACAGATAGGTCAAGTGACTTGCCCAGGATCACACAGCTAGAATGAGAGCCAGAATCCAAGTCTCTCCATTTCCTACAGCCCGGACTTTGAGATACACTGCAGTGCAATGGCTAGCAGCAGAGGTTTTGGAGCCAGACCCTCTGGATTCAAATCATGAATCTGCCAGGTGTAAGTAGTGTGACTTGAAGACTTTTTTTTAAAGTTATTCATTTTAAATTATTTATTTATTTATTTTTTTGGCCACACTGCGGGGCTTGCAGGATCTTAATTCCCTGACCAGGGATTGACCCTGTGAAAGTGCAGAGTCCTACCCACTGGACTGCCAGGGAATTCCTTTGAAGTCTTTTTCTTAGCCTCTCTGTACCTCAGTTTCCATGTTTAGTTGTGGTGATGTTTAAAAGATTTGATATTTGCAAACAGCTTAAAACAGTTTGGGGTATATAATAAATTCTCAATAAGTGCAAGTTATTATTTCAACCCAGTGGTTTTCAGACTGTGGTCCCCAGACCAGCAGTATCAGCGTCACTTGAAATTCACATTCTCAAGCCCCTCCCCAGACCTGCTGAGTCAGAAACTCTGTGGGTGGGGCCCAGCAATCTGTGTTTTAATAACCCACTACCTGGGTGATTCTGCTGCACGTTCAACTTTGTGAGACCCTCTTTTCACCACTCCACCAGCTCTTACTCCCCAGAATGTAGTCTGACATTTTCTTGCAAGTGGCTGCAGCAACTCCTGCCCCTGAAGCATATTCTAAAGGTATCAGAAAAAGCTTCTGCCTATGGCTCTCTCTCCTGTAAAGCTTCACTTCTTTGTGTTAAGAGTTGGCTTCTGGTTCAAATGCAGAGATTCCCGGAAGGGGTAAAGAGGAAAGCCTTTTGTGGCTCACACTTTGGTAAAAATTAGCTAATGGGGTGACGTTTAGCTGAGAACAGGTTACATTTGAGGAGAAACTGGAAGAGCGTCAGAATTTAGGCACTATTGGAGAAGATGAGGCATTCAGGGGAGTGGAAGATGGTGGTGGTAAGAAGGTAGAATAATGATAAACTTTATCTACATCATACTTTCCCCCCAGTTTTTTTTTTTTTTTTTTTTTTAAATTTATTTATTTATTTTTATTTTTTTTTGGCTGTGTTGGGTCTTCGTTTCTGTGCGAGGGCTTTCTCTAGTTGCGGCAAGCGGGGGCCACTCCTCATCGCGGTGCGCGGGCCTTTCACCGTCGCGGCCTCTCTTGTTGCGGAGCACAGGCTCCAGACGCGCAGGCTCAGTAGTTGTGGCTCACGGGCCTAGTTGCTCCGCGGCATGTGGGATCTTCCCAGACCAGGGCTCGAACCCGTGTCCCCTGCATTGGCAGGCAGATTCTCAACCACTGCGGCACCAGGGAAACCCTCCCCCCAGTTTTAATGAGATATAATGGCATGTAACACTGTATTAGTTTAAGATGTATAACATGATGATACAATGTATGTATATATTTACATTATAATTTTTAAGAATTGGGTCAATGAGACCATCCACACCAGTCAGGATCTGGCCAAGAAAAGAAAACGAAACAAAGCAAAACACCCTAGGATTTCCAAGCAAAGGGAATTTAATACAGGGACTTGGTTACACCATAGATAGAGGAGTTGATAGAAGCCAAACAAGGAATGGTGACGTTACCTAGAGACTAGCAACACCAAGAAGCTGCGGCTGATCCTAAGGCTGGAGAAACAAAAGGAGGAGGTGGTATTATCAGAACTCAGAACCATCTAGAATGAGTTGGAACCGCAGCCAGGGCTGCTTGGAAGGAGCTGGGACCGTGGAGGAGGAGGATGTCTGATGCGAGCTGGAGTCACAGAGGAGACCCAGTCACGGACAGAGACAGAGGTAGAAACACCCTGGATTCTCCTTTCCTCCTGCCCTCTAATTTCCTGTTGTGGCCTCCCATTGGCCTAACCTACCCAGAAGAGCAAAGGAGCTTGGGAAATGTAGTTTTCGGAGATACAGAGCCAGCTAAGGAGCGTGAATGAATCTGAAATCCTTCTTTCCTTCCTTTTCTTTTCTACATTCCTTCCTTTCTCCCTTCTTTCATTTTTCTCCCTCCCTCCCTCCTTCTTTTTCCTTCCATGTTGCCATCCACCATGGTAAACAAGAGAATACTGGTAAACAAAACGGCAAACCAGGAGGTTCATACACTTTAGTCTGGATCTGAGGGGACACCCTCTTTGAACCATCAGAGAAACAGGACGTTTGAAAGGATGTCAGTTGTCTGTGCTTCAGGCCCCAAAGATGAAGGGCTGGTTAAAAGGGCAGCCTGATTCTCGAGATGAGAGCTTCCCTCTGAGGTCCTGCAGAGCTCCCTTGCTCAGGCCAGCCTGGCTTTTCTCAAAGGACACAGGTTTCTCTGATCTCTAAAGACGAATGAAGCCAGTTGGGGATTGGCAAGATTTGTCCTACTTCAGACAGATTATTCCACGTGGGAGAAAGAGGCGGTTCAGGGTTCATCTCTAACAAGTTTCCTGACAAGCATCTCTTCTACTGTGTGAGTGTTTAGAATATGAAGTAATCATTAAAACCAGGACCTACTCTATAGCACAGGGAACTATACTCAACATCTGTGATAACCTATAATGGAAAAGAATCTGTAAAAGAATATATGTGTGTGTGTGTGTGTGTGTGTGTATAACTGAATCACTTTGCTGTACACTTGAAACTAATACAACATTGTAAGTTAACTATACTTCAATAAAAAAAAATACATAAAAATAAAAAAGAATACAAAGTAATCAATAAACTGGAAAACACAATTTCTGATACTTGGTTATCTATATTATTATTATTATTATTATTACAGTCATAATAATTAGCATTGCATACAGTGAAAAAAAATCTACTGTGTGTACAGCATAGTAACACACAGCTGTGTGCCTGCGTGTGTGTGTTTTAATTGAGGGCGCCTGACCTTTTTTGTTCACGATCAGCAGTTGCAAACAGCTGCTATAAATTATTTTGATTGTCCAGCAACTTGCTGATTTGAGTCTGGCTTACACGCTGAAACAGTGCTTCCCAGTGATGACTAGCTCAGCTTTTGTGAGTTTGGACCAACCATTTATTCATTCTCTCAAACAAATATTTATTGAGCACCTATGTGGGGCACCGTCCGAAGCGCTGGACATTAACAGCTGTGAACCAGGGAGCCCTGAACGCCTGCCCTCGTGCCACTGGAAGTTAAGGGCAGTTTCTTTTCTTTCTGGTTGTGGCGACAAAACACACTCGGAGCTGTGGGGAGAGATCTTGACTTCAGAAAGCTCCGCAGGAAGAGTAATTCTATAACCGAGAGTCTGCAACTCTGGAATCACTAGCGCAAGGATATTTATAATCTATTTTTGAAAATGCACTCGGAAACACGAAGAGCTAATGGCAGCAGAAGGGACTCAATTCCTTCTTCGTGGTTCGTTAGACTATGTACGGTCCGTTGTCATCTGCCGTCGTCCTCCTGTGTGGAAGGATCTTGCCCCAGCACAGGATCTGTTCCCCTGCCCATCCTCCTGGGATCTCTCGCTGCTGTACACGGACTCTCTGCTTTGTGCTTCCCCTCCTGAGTCTCTGTAAGCAGGCTGCCCTCACCTGCCAAAACCTTACTTTGCCTGAATTCCCAGCTGGCTGAAGCGCTTGGAAACTTCCATCTCCAAGGGGGTGGGGGAGAGCAGTCCGGGGTGGGACCTGAGAGTCTGCATTTCAGCCCCCAGGGGATGCCAATGCTGTTGGTTTGAGGACCACATTTTGAGCAGCAAGACTTTAAGCTTAGCCCAGGGTCCGCCCTCTAGCAGGTGCTCAATAATTATAGCCCCTATTATGATTGTTGTTATTGCTGTTGCTTTCTAACATATTTCTAGCTGTAATTGTCCCTAAGTGACTGTTACGAGGCATGTCCCTGGCAGGGTGCGGGAAACAAGAATTACAAGGTGAGAATCAGGGAGCCAAGAGTGGATGACACCCACCCTAACCCGCGTCTCCCAGTGGATGACGATAACAATAGCTAATATTTATTGAACAAAATCCATGCTAGGCCTTCTGCTTTGTTTTATCTCCGTGGATCCTCATATTAACCCTAGGAGGTAGGCAGTATCATTGATCTCCTTTTACATAGGTGGAGACAGAGGCTAGGAGAGGGGAGGCCATTTGGCCGTTGTCCTCCATTAAGAAAAAGCAGAGTTGGGGTTTTGAACTCAGGCAATCTGATGGACAAGTGCAGACACATAGCCATTTCTTCATGCTGCCAGGAAAGAGGTGTGACAAGGAGCAGAGACTTAGGGCAAAGTCAGCGTACTTGTGGTGTCCTAGGCGAGCCTGACACATGCTAGGGGCTCAGTAAGTATCTGAGGAATAAATGAGTGAGTAATGCAGTAAACCTGCCCCAGGAATTCCTGGCCGTGCACCGTGGTCAGCCCTCCTTCACTGGTGCTCCGGGCTTCCCCGCTCATACCTTGGGCTGCAGGAGAAGAAATTCTGCTCGTCCGTCCAGTTGCCTCTGGAGCATCAATGTCCCCTTCTCCCTAAGCCTGGATCTTACCTCTTTACATCCAAGGGGAATGCTGCCTGCAGAGGAACCTCCAAGCTTAGGCAGAAAAATTTCACCCTAGGGTAGGGACGATCAGAGCCACCTCTGGGTCCCAGCACCCAATGTATGTCTGAACTTCATTCCAGTTGCACACATGCAGAGTGGACACTGGGCATTCGCTTTGGCTGCTCAGCCTCCAAATCTCCTTCCCGTGTCTAGGGAGCCCCCGACTTGATAATCCCAGGGGAGGCAGAGACCACCCCCCTCCCTTCTACAGAAGCCGAATGTCAGGTTCTTCCTTTCCACGATTCTCTTGCCAGCAGGATGCTGACAGGTGACCCAGGTGTTACAATTCATGCTCCATGAGGCAAGAGGTCTTGTCCATTGTGTTGGCTGACATAACCAGAGTTGCTAGAACAGTTTTTGGCACACAGGATGCACTCAATTAATAATTGTGGAACCAACACACTCATTTAATCTCTCTTCACCTCAGTTTCTTGGCCAAGAAACCGTGATTTTAATACTGACCTGCCAAAGTTGGCGTGAAAGTGAAGTCAAAGCCATGACGAGTGTGAGCTTGGGCAAGCTACTTACTGTTGCTATTCCCATCTGTAAAATGGGGATAATAGTGTCTGGCTCTTAGGGTTGTTGCAAGAAAATCAAGTGATTCAACACATGTTAAGAGCACGTGGTAAATAATCAGTGTTGGCCCTTTCTTCTCTCTCCCCCTTATTCATCATCACCATTACCACCACCACCACCACTGATATCATGCTTATTCTGGTTTTGGGCAATTCTTGGATATTCAGCGGCATATGATAAACCACCATTTGAATCTGAATCTTATCAACAAAGAAATTGCCTCTTCCATCTTTCCCTCAAGAGAAACTGAGACCAATTGTCCAGGTGCATCCTGCAAGCTTTCCCTTAAGAACTGTCAAAAGTGTGCCCCAGTGACCCTAATATCTGGCTGGGTCCCTTAGGGCCAGGATTGAGGATTATGCTGTCGGTCTCTGCCAGCTCTGACAGGTTGATTTGGGTTTGGATGGGCGGGAGCTGGAGAGAGAGAAAACTGGGGGGGGGGGGGGGGTCAACAGACCCTCTCCCTGGCCCCCATCAGCTCTGTAAGCAGAGATGGAGTCTGGAAGGGAACTGGTAAGTGGCGAATCCTAAATACTCTTCTGCAAAGAACATGATGTAGCTTCGCTCAGCCCAGTAAATGTAGGCCTTGGGAGCCAGACTTTTTACAGTGAGATACTTTGAGAGGTGGGACATAACTGGGCTGGCTCCAAATGTTCCCTCTGGGAGAATTCTGCTAGAAAACCATCCTGCCCGGGGCTTGTTCAGCAAACCCTTATTTACGGTAACATGCATTGCAGGAAATTTTTATATAAGGCATTAACGTGCAGACAATTTAGGACATTTGATCGTCTTACCTCTCCTGCTTCCTAACCTCCCTCCCCCCCCACCCCCCGCCCCACCACGCAGCGTCCTCCATCATTCTTTGGTCTTTGAATTTCAGCTGGATGCGAAGGCTGATAATAGCTAAATAACATTGCAAACAGGTGCGGGCCTCTTCCGCTCTGGACAGCTGCCACGGTTATGTGATTCCTCAGCTGGGGGCGTGCTGTTTGCCTGGCCTGTAAGGTTGGGGGTGGAGCTGAGGGTACTTGTCTCCTCTGTATCTCTCAACCCCCCTGGCCCCCCCTCACTCAAGCCATGCTGGGCCCTCGGGAGGTGTATACAGATCTCTCACCAGGCAGGCAGAATTCCCTCTGCTTTCTTTGTTCTGTGCTCCAATATAGGTAACTGTTTCACCCATCCTATTAGGGGGGCATTGGTTACTTGGGGCAGTTGGGCATGATACTAAGAATAACAGTAATAATGACATAAACAACCACCATCAACGCAGTCCCTGCTACCATTGGCTGAGTGTTTGCAAAGCTCTCGCTTCATCCATTTGCATCATCTCTGTAGTCATAGCTGTTAAGACCACCCCAGGGCTTGGCAGTTCAAGTTCTGACTTGGCCACTTAGCAGCTGTGAGACTTTGGGCAAATGCCGAAAGCACTCTGTGCCTCAGTTTCATTGTCTGTAGAATGGAGATGATAAGATGTCCCTCTTCATGGGGTTGTGGGCATTTAGAATGGTACATATCACTATATTTATTTATTTTTTTAAATATTTATTTACTTATTTATTTGGCTGCTCCGGGTCTTAGTTGTGGCACGGGGTTTTTTTTTTTTTAGTTGCGGCATGCGGGATCTAGTTCCATGACCAGGGATGGAACCCGGTCCCCCTGCACTGGGAGCGAGGTGTCTTAACCCCTGGAGCACCAGGGAAGTCCCCCTATTTTTATGTTTCTTTTATTCTTACAAAAACGTGAAGGCTATTACAATGATCCCCGTTTTACAGGTAAGGGAATTGCAGAGAGAGTTTGAGTCAGAAGATAGAGAGTGGATTTTATTCACTGCTTGATCTTGTATACATCAAGGCTGTTCATTCACATATGCGAGGATTTTTTTTTTTTCTTTTTTGAGTGCCATGTGTCAGGCACTGTGCTAGGGCTGGCCTGGAGTGGAGCAAGGGAAGCAGATGTGGGTCAGGCATGAGAGGGAAATGAAAGCAGGGAGTTCCATGGGAGGAACTCAGAGCCAGAGGTGACTGTGAGAATGTCTCTTCCAAGTCTGCAGAGAAAGTCTGACCATGGCTTCCAAGTCCTTACTGCATCTGGGAACTCAGCTCCCATCACTCTCCCCATCACTCATGGCCACAGCTGTCTCTTTGCTGTACCTAGAACGTGAGCAAGACCTTTGCACTTGTAGTCTCCTCTCTCTGCTGGAATTCCCTCCCTCCAGATAGCCTCTCTCTCTCTCTCTCTCTCTCTCTCTCATAAGCCTGCTTTTTCCTCCTCTCTTCTTTGTAGCATCAATAACCACCTGACATATTTCTGTGTTTTGTTTTCTGTCTCCTACTTCTAGAATGCAAGCTCCATAAAAACAGAGACTTTGTCTCTGCTGTTCCTTGCCATATGCCAATGCCCCGAGGAGTCCCTGGCATGTAGAAGGTACTCGATAGATATCTATTGAATGGAGGAACATAGGAAAATCATTGTTTGAAATTTAGATTTCTCATAGACAAAGTTTGGGCTATGAAGGAAAATGAATAAGCAGGTTGGATTAGTTTAATCTCTTCCAAAGCATTCTCTGTGCAGGAGAACATAGCCCTGCATGTGTTAGAAGGATGGACCCTGGGACTATCTATCAGGTAGGAATACTTACGGTGAGAGGTAGTGGCTTAAACCAAAAGAATATTTATTGTTAACTCAAATAAGACCCAAGGTATGCAGTCTAAGATGGTTACAGCAGCTTATGAATAGCATTAAAGTCCTAGTCTCAGCCATTCTTATCCTATTGGCTTTCATTCACCATGCTTTTCCTCTCACAGTCTCAAAGTGGCTGCTACAGTTCCAGATATCACAAAAGTATCCCAAAAGAATAAGGATACAAAATGTTCCTTGAAAAGCTCTGTTTTCTTATCCTTCTCAGAAAGGGGTTGCATAGTAATTCCCAGTTGCAAGGGAGGCAATGAAAGACAGTATCTGGCACACCAGAATGGGCTAGCAGTGATTTGCCTAGAGTGAGAATGTTTTGTCAATTGAGACTGGGATTATTGGCGCCCCAGACCAAATTGCCATATTGTTAACAAGGATGATGGGACAATGGGTGTTGAGTAAACAATGCTTGCTACAGATGCATTTCCAAGGGTGTTTGAAAGAGCTCCAACTTCATCTTCTACACATCAGACTCCCAGGGCCTTTGTAAAAAAAAATTTGGCTCAGTTAACTGGTCAACCTGCTCTATACCAGCCTTGCCCCTTTTCACTTAAAAAGGAACTGGCTAGAAGCACAGGCTTGGAATTCAGACTAACTTGAATCCCATTTGAGGCAAGTGACTTCATTCAAATACAGCCAGAATTGGAGGAGAGTGAATTTTACTACCAGGAAGTTCTGAGAGCATAATGGCCAATTGCCCTTTAAGTATTACAGTTTGTGATAAAAATTACTCTGATATGGTCAATATGGCAAAACAGACCCCTGCCAATTTACTTATATGCGTGTGGCAAAACATCTCCCTTTCCTAGCTCCTTCAGTAACATTGAACCTCTAGGAAAATTCATTCTATTTAACACATGGTTCTAATTAAATACCTGCTGTCAGACCCAAGGACCCCAGGGTAAGAAATTCACGTTGAAAATGAAAGACTTTCCAAGTCTTTGCCAACTTCACTAAAACAGGATAATAAAACATATGTCACTGGGTTGGGTGGGGATGGATTGGAAGAGACCATATGTATGAAGTGCCAAGTATAGACTTAAAGGGGCAAAAAAAAGGGAAGACATCCTTTTATTAGATACTTAGGTTAGTACCTCTCGAAAGACAAAGCCCCACTGCTCTTAGTTCTCTTTTAAATAAAGTTTAATGCCATTCTTAGCACATTTAATTCATACCTGATGGAATTTTTTAAAGCAAAGGTGTCAACTGCCTACTATGGGCTAGGAGTCTAGAAATTTTAAGGGAGCAAGATCTCTGACCTTGAGGAACTCCTGGATGAGGTCAGGGGATCTCAAAGTGTGATCTCTGAACAAGCAACATCAACATCACCTGGAATCTTGTTAGAAAAGCAAATTCTTGTCCCCATCCTGAGCTGCTGAATCAGAAATATGTGAAGGAAGGGCCCAGCACTCTGTGTTGAACAAGCCCTCCAGGGAAGTCCGATGCAGGCTCAAGTTTGAGAACACTGGCCTAATGGGAGAGAGGCGAGTCAAAAGACAAGTACAATTTATTGTGGTGAGCATTATGGTCCAGGTAAATCCAAGGAGCTATGGGAATGCAGAGAGGAGCAGTTAACTCAACTTGAGGGCTTTGTAGAGGTGTTAGAACATGAACTGAATCATAAAGGATAAATAATGAAAAGGCCCCTTTCCTGGAACCAGGAGGATGAATTTAATGATCTCCCAGTTTAATGATCTCTTAAGTTTAAGACAAGAAGAGTTATAGTGATTGGTGGGGAGAATGGGCATGAACATCTGGTCTACCCTAGGTTGTGTCATTATGAGGGTGTTTCATAGGGTCACCCCTATTGAGAGGCTTAGAAAAGTCCAGCTTAAAGGAGCAGTGCCTCATGCTACATAGACCATTTGGAGTCTTGGGTTTTGTAGGGAGGCCCTCTCAAGGGCCTGAGTTTTATTAAAGTTGTGACAGACTAGGGCTTCTCAGACGGTTGAAGGTTTGGAGGCATCTAGAAGATAGTGTCCTAAGAGTGAGAATGTTGATGGTGTAAATGAAGAACAGCTTTGCCTGTGCGTGTGGAGAGAGAAAATAAGGATTCAGGGCAGAGCAAGTTTTTTAAAAAGGCTGTTGATTTCACATATTGAGAGAACACTTTCCAGTGGGAAAATGGGCTGGTAAAGGGTCGGTTCTTATTTACAAGGCTTAGACACAGCCTGAAACATTCCTGAAGCAGCACGGTACTCTCTAGTTTCCAATGAACTATAAATCCAGGAGGGGGAGAAGAGTACCACATGCTGTCAAATCTAAGAGAAAATGCAGTTTCCTTTGTTAGCCTAAGACAAAAGAAATAAGACCTCTCCCAATTTAAACTATCATGCACCGTTGATTGTAAGATACATCCTGATTTCAGAAATAAAAGGAAGTGAAAAATGTGCACCTGTGAGTAGATGAACTACTGTGCTCCTAAAAGAGAGATCAGGCAAATATACCTTTGGGTCTGACTTGATCCCAGTTTAGAATTATAGGCTTTTGGAGTTGAAAAGAGGTTCAAGTGGTTTCTCAGTCTCGGGACAATTGACATTTGGGGCTGGATGATTCTTCACGGTGGGGTCTGTCCTGTGCCTTGCAGGGTGTTTAGCGGCATCCCTGGCCCCCGCCCACTTGATGCCAACAGCACAGCCCCCTCTTCCACTTGTAACAACCAAAAACAACGTCTCTAAACGTTGACAAATATACTCTGGGGGGAAACTCCGCCCCTGGTGAGAGCTACTTGATTAACGTTCTCCTAGGTCAGCTCTCCCCAAATGCCCAGCTTCAACCTTGGTGATTTTATAGGTGGAGAAACTGAGGTCCAGATAGGGGTAGTAAATTGCCCTGAGGGACTTCTGGGAGCCCAACCAGAGACCAAGGAGCTGTTTTCACGGGAGGTTTTCTTTACATGCATGCATTCGTGTATTCATTCAGTCATTCACTCAAGCAATACTTTTGTGGAGTGGCTTACTATGCACTGGCATCGTGTTAGGTCCTAAGGAAATGATGCTGTTTTAGTTGAGTTTCCCAGAAACCAAGGGTTTGTGTACAAGTCAAGTACAAGCACCGGGTTTGAGAGACATGCTTGAGGGCAAGTGGGCTGTACAGGAAGTGACGGAAGTATGCACAGGGAAAGGGGGAAGTGAGCCGAAGAAGGGAAGGCAGACGATCAAGAGTGGATTATTCAGGCGAGTTACTGCATGGAAACATGGAGCTTAATCCCACTGCGGCAATTCAGGGAACCAGCATCAGGCACGTACCCCAAGTTATCCACCCAAGGGGTCAGGAGCTGGGTGTGCCTATGCCATCTCCCACCATTCATTGGTTGAGGCTGCTCCTGGTTAATTACCAAATACTCTGGCCTTCTGCATGGACAGACATAGACTTTAGTACCAGAGTAAACCCTGAGATACCTAAACCTAAACCCTAAAAACCCTAAGATAAAAAAAATTAGTGCCTGGCAGTAGGAAGTAGGTCCCGCTTGACTGGAGTGGTAAGAGGATTCGAGTGGGCACCAACATCGAATCAGATATGGTCCCTGTTCTCATGAAGCTCATCCTTCAGAGGGGTGACAGATGTCAATCCCTCCATTAAATGTAAAGCCACGCAAATTTCAGCACTATGAAGAACGGGTGCGTGGTTTCTATGTGTGTAAGTAACTGGGGAACTTGAATGAGTCCATGTTGCCATAGGAGGTTGCCTTGGGGAAGTAACATTTGAGCGGGAATTAAAGTCCAAGGGGAGAGGGCAGAGGGAGAGCACGTGCAAAGTCCCTGTGGCAGTAGAGAGCACAGCATATTACAGGAAATTTACAGAAGCCAGATGGGGAGGGAGGAGAACAGTGGCTGTAAAGCAGGGGCAAGAGTGGCTGCAGCTGTGGTTGTGGCTGGAGAGGTCTGCAGTGGCCAAACCTTGCATGCTATGTTAAGAAGTCAAGAGCCATAGGGAGCCATTGAGGGTTTCAGGAAGGGGGGCGGGGATATGTTAGGATCTGCACTTTGAGATGAATACTTTGGCTATTGTAAACAATGGATGGAGGCGGGGGCAATCAGGGATACCACCCAGGTGCCCCACATCCCAGATGGGACCTGACAAAGGCAGCCAGCAGGTATTAAAACGATCCTTGGCACTAAGAGCTTTACCCGGGATAATTCATGTCATTCTCACAAACTAAGAGGTTGGTGCTCTTTTTACTAACCATTTCAAGGGGGGAAAATGGAGTCTCAAGGTCACCTAGGAAGTGGCAGAGCCAAGACACAGCTGGCCCTGGATCCTGCACTCTGAAACCCTGGGCTGCTCTGTCTCTCTGGCTTGGATTAGGGCGGTGGTAAAGGAGATGGGAGGGAGGGAATGCTTTGGCGATGACTTTGGTACAGCGCTTATTAGCTCATCTATTTATTCACTCATTCAACCTAAGCTTGTTCAATGCCAACCCCATGCCAGGCATTGGTCCTAAGGCTCGTGCACGCTGAAACACTGCTTACCCAATCTTCTGGACAATACTGTGAGGTGGGTCTTGTTGTTGTCCCATTTTACAGAGGAGAAAACTGAAGCTCAGAGAGATGAAATCACCTGACCCCAGACACTTAACTAGCAAGAGGGTAGAGTTGGGACTTGGACTCAGGTTGGTCTGATTTCAAAACTCATATTCATTCTTTGACCAAATCCATAGCCCTTGGAGACCCAGACCAGCCTAGGGAGTAACAGACTGTAGGCTGAAGTAGGGACTGGGGAGGCTGGGTAGGCCTGGGAGCTCTCAAGCACTGACACAGGGCCTCTAACAGGTATGGTATATAGTTTTAATTAAGGCCATAGGGGTGAAATCAGAGAACTCGGATATGGGTGGCCAGGGGCTTCCCCTCAGGGTGGGTCTTTTGGGTCTTGGCAGCCTTCCTGATGCATGTCCAAGGGACAAGTACCTGGCCAAGTCATAGAATGTTCCAGAATCAGGACTCCAAGATATGATCTGGCTTTTAAGAGTAGGTGAATATGGACTCCATGAAACCACGAGGGAAGACAGGGAGAGAGGAAAGTGGCCAATAGCTCGTCCCACTGCTTCCTTCATTAAATATATTCTTTTGGGGTTGCATGTGAGTTTTCCAGGTGCAGGGTTATTGGTCCCCAGAGTGACGGCAAGACCTGGTTCTTAGGAACTGCCCTCGGATATCTGGACACCATCTGGGGTCTCATTGAAAGAGCCCTGGGCTGAGGAACAGAGGCTGGACAGAAGCCCAACTTTGCCCCTAAGTGTCTTGGGGTGACTTTGCCTAGTTCTTTCCCCTTTGCTCCTTCCGGGGCTTTCCATGCTGTTATTTGGAAGGCACCTTGCCTCACCATTTGGGACACCTCATTACTACTGAGTTTCCAGTACACCCCATCCCAGCCACTGTCCTGGGATTCCATACCCCCGATCCCTCCTACCTGTGCTCATGATTACCCCTGGGATTTGGGGGTGCAGGACTAGCACGGGGTAGAGGAGCTGGGCTGATGAGGGAGGGGGGAAGTGGGGAGGGGGTCCCAGAAGCCCTGGGAAGGGATGGCCACCGTTCCTGAAAGTGAAATACAGAGCCCCCAGCCAGAGCCCACCCTTGCGTTTCCTGGGGACGTGAGTTAGATTGAGCGACTGCCCATTTTCCATCTGGATTGAGCGACTGCCCATTTTCCATCTGGGGTCTGTTTTCAGACCTCAACCTGACAGTCTGGACAAGGAAAAAAGGAGATATGGGTCGGAATAGGAACAAGCAGAAGAACAAGTCAACACTGATGGGGCGCGGACAACAGCATTTTAACAAACATGTAGAGCTGAATTCTGAAACTCGAAGAAACCCCCAGGTTCAGGGCCAGAGGTATAATTTGTGGAGCCCATTGAAAAATGAAATTGCAGGTCCTTGTCCTAAAAAGCAGGAGGAAAGTCCAGTAAAGGTACTGAATTATAAGCTTTTTCCTTTCTCCTGTGGTTTCTTTCTTAACCTGTTGTGGTGGTTTTTATTTGCCCTTTAATGTGGTTCAAAGTTAAACATAAATAGATAAAGATTTAAACCATGAGCATGAACTGTACCCTTCTTCATGTTGTGCCAAATTTAAATGCACATGTAAGAACCTTTATCTCATATGTGGAATCCCTGAAACTGCACAATTTGTATCTTGCAGCTTTCAGCCTGGTGGTTGGCTTGATGTTGGATTTCCCAGCCTCCAGAACTGTGAGAAATAAATTTTCTGTTACTTATAAAATAATAATAATAATAATAATATGAGTAGCAAAAGATATAATAGGATTTCTTGATTGACCTCATTTTAACTTGATGATCTCTGTAAGCCCCTGTCTCTACACAATGCCATATTCATAGAGACCAGAAGATAGGACTTCAACATAGGAACTGTGGAGTCGGGACACAATTCAGCCTATAACAATCAGCACGATGCGATTTCTGAATACAAACAATGTTGTTTTATTTGTTTTCTTTAGATATACATGCATGTTCACAGACCAATAAAACCTGGAAGATGCGTAACTGTGAATAGTGTTTACTCTTGTGGTGAGATGGAGGGAACAGGGCTTGTTATTTTATTTTGTTTTTTAAACATATCGTTTTTTTTTTTTTTTTTTTTTTTTTTTTTTTTTTTTTTTTGGCTGCACTGCGTGGCATGCAGGATCTTAGTTCCCTGACCAGAGATTGAACCCAGGCCCCCTGCAGTGGAAGCACAGAGTTTTAACCACTGGACCGCAGGGAAGTCCAAGGGCTGTTATTAAGTCATCTGTGACTTGAGTCTCATCGGGAATGTTGCCAGTTTCATGAGGATGATTTATTTGTATGTGGGTGTAGATGCTGTTGGTACCTGGTGTAGATTCTTCTACTGGGTTGGTGCACCCACCTCCCAGCTGCTGGGGGTGTTGCCTGCTAAACAGCTCACAGCTACCCCCCTTCCCTGAAGAATTGCCCTCCTGCTAATTATGTACTCCCCCCCCCCCCCGCCCTTGGGGCAGGCCACTTGAATGACTGACTAATTACAGGGTACAAAAGGCCGCATCTGGCCTCGAGGGGGCAGGGAAACAGTTCTGTGAGCCGTCCCTGAGCTCCCCTCGGGATCAGGCTAAGGCCAGACTTCAGCTGAACCACAAAATCCGTGGCTTCTGAAACCGCCCTCCCCTTGCTTCCCTCACCTCCTTCCTGGCTTTTCTCTGGAGAGTTCTTCCTCAATAACTCACTTGAACAAAAGTCTCCAGCCCAGTCTCCACCCCTAGGGAGCCTGCTTTAGTCTGAATGTTTGTATCCCCTCCAAATTCATATGATGAAATCCTAATGCCCAATGTGATGGTGTTAGAAGGTGGGGCTTTTGGGAGGTGAGTGCGTATTTCCATTCACTAATCAAGAATGGGATTAGTGCTCTTATAAAAGAGACCCCAGAGAGATCCCTAGTCCCTTCTGACATGTGAGGACACAAGGAAAAGTCTGTGACCCCAGAAAGGGCCCTCACCTTACCATGGTGGCACCCTGATCTTGGACTTCCAGGCTCCAGAATGATGAGAAATAAAATCTGTTGTTTATAAGTCACCCAGCCTGTGGTATTTTGTTGCAGCAGCACAAGGGGACTAAGGCAGAGCCCGATCAAAGATATGTTACATGTATAATTTTTCAAAATGTTGATATGGCTAATGTGTATGAAATTTCTCATTCGATAAGGCTTTATTTGAATGTATTATCATTTTAGGTGCCTTGGACCACTGGCACCTGCAAGATATGGGGTCAGGGACAGTCTATTTGCCACTGTCAGACTTAGGAGGCCAAGTTCCCTGGCTCCAAAGGCATCCTAGGACAGTCCTTAATGTCCAGAAGGGTCAGCGATGGCTGGACAGAGACGGTAGCTCATTGGACAATTGAATTCCAATTGCCTTCAGAGGGAAGAGGGCAAACTTGTTTTGACGTTCCCTGGGGCAGATCAAAGGGGTTATTAGTGACCATTGTTAGGCTATGCTCCTAACCAAATCTTTTCCAATTAGGGAAAACGAAATCTCTGCTCATTTGGTGAACCAAAGCAGAACGAGAGTCCCTAATGACTCCTTTGAAAGGCCACAGTGAGGCAATTAAATTGGTATAAACTATCTGAAATTTGGGATTTGCCCGTTACAACAAGAGCCATAAAACTGTCGTATTTGATGAAAAAATTTGACAGCCATGAACTTATCCTAAGAAAATTATCAAGGATGTTAGCATGTGAAAGATGTTCATGGTAGCATTATTTATAACGGTGTGAAGGAAAATAACTAATGTCTAATGTAAGGCATTGACTAACTCACGATACTTTATAAGATGAAGATAAAGCAGTTATTTAAAGATGTTGTAGAATGATAATGAATGACCAACACATTTTAATGACATGTTATTAAATCAAAAATAGGTTTCAAAATAGATTGGATTGTAATTTTTCTTAAAAGTATGATCACTTAGGAACATTATGGAGTTCTATACACCATGATGTTAAAAGTTGTCTGCATTAAAGAGTTGATTATATTTAATTTTGGCTTTCTGCCTTCCTTTATGCTTTCTGCACTCGTAAAGAGTCTATGTGTTTCAAAGGAATAAGCCATCTGATTGCTTTTGTTGTAGTATGAAAATGACTAGATTTATCATCACAGCACTGCAAAAAATCCTTGCCTAGAATGAAGCACTTTTTTGGAAAAATGTCTTCCTGTTTCATGAATGGGGGGATTTTTAAAACCAGAGGTATAATCTATTTTCCCCAAATCACACATCAAACCTACAAAAGGGAGGGAGAATTGGAAAATCCAGTCCACGTTCATAAAATAGCAACTGCTACTGTGATGTGGTATATCATTCAGAATTGTTTTTTCCAGTTAAAACAAAATGAAGTTTAGATTTCTGTGACTGTAAGATTCTAACTTCATGGAAAACCATTCAGAAGATTCTTGCTTTTCTTCTCTTGTTCTCCATGTCTCCCCTTCTCTCTTTCCACCCTCACTTTGTTCCAAAAATATTTTAGGAAGCTTACCTTTTCTTTCTTGCAGTCCTTGCCGAAAAAAAAAAAGCAACTTGTCCAAGGTTAGCCGGCTAGAGAGAATCAAGGTTCATATTCTCTCTCTCTTTCCCATCCTGTCCTTTTCTTCCCACTGTCTCTTTCATTTTTATTTAGTTTTTTTGACAAATTATATTGTTCATATCCGGAAAATAGAGAGTAAAAGTTACCTCTTATTCTTGCCTTTTGTCTGCCCAATTCCCACCTCCACCCTCATAAGTCACCTCTGTTCTTAGTTAATTTCATATTCTTCTAAAGTTTCCTTATGCGTGTACAAGTAAATATGCATATAAACTCTGATTCCCCTCCCTTTTACACAAAAGTAGTAAATTTTACATTCTTCTGCACACTGTTTTTTCCACTTAAATTATCTTGCGTATCTTCCCACGTCAGGACATAAAGAACTTCCCAGTTCTTTTTCGCAGCAGTACAGTATTCCATTTATGGATATACCAGTGACCCACTGATGGACATTTGGGTTATTTCTAATCCCTGACACATATCACTTCATGTGTGTGCAAGTAAATCTTCAGGATAAATTTCTGATGGTGCAGTCACTGAGTCCACGGGTATATGCATTTGTAATATTGATAAGTCATTCCAAATGGCCAGTGGGCGTATACATTGGTCCAAGCACTACGGAGGACACATGAGTCTTTGGATTCTAGAATTCCACACACGATATAGTAAGATAACATGCAACAAAAAGGGAAGAAAAGGTGGTACATTGGAAATAAGAGTGGGCAAGGGCAAAAGTGAGGTTGAACAAACGGTATACCTTTTGAGATCCACACATTTGGGACTGAGCATCTTTCTTGCAGCCCACAAAGAAGATATAATTAGAGGTTGCAGTCTTAGAATTGCTTCTCAAGGGCGTAGTTCTCCTGCTTTCCACACCAGAGCAAAATGCCTCCCGTGGAAAGAGTGACCTTCTTGCAGCGCTGAGTCCTCAGCAGCACTTGAATGGGTCTGGAGATGCCTTCTCTTCTATCTTGAGGCCTTGAGGACATGGGACGCCGGGCCCCAGGTATGTACCTCCCTCTGCCATCACAAGGCAGAAGCCTCAGGCTGCCCCCCTGACAGCACGCAGGAGATTGGCTTTTGCTCAAATCAGGAGGAAAACCCAAGTCCTCAACATGGGTAGACTGCTGCTTCTCTGCTCCCTGAAGTGTGACAAATGAATGAGTTCCCTTTCCGTGGAGACTGACATTTTTCTGGCATCTTTAATTGGACCTTAAATCAATAACAATTAAATGAATTATAATTTTTGCATTTATGAGGGGCACCCTTACCTCCCTGCCCCTTCTCACTCTTGCTCCTATAAATGTATGGCTGTGAAAAGCATTCAGTGCTTCTGACGATACCAGCAGAATCTCTCCGAAAACATTTTTTTTAAACCAAATTTTAATTTGGGGATAGTATTAGATTTATAGAAAAGTTGCAAAGACAGTGAGGAGGGTCACCATAGACCCCTCACCTGGTTTCAGTTTCCCCTAATGTTATCATCTTACATCTGACACTTGTCACAACTAAGACTCCCACATTGGTCTGTTACTATTAACCAAACTCCACGCTTGATTCATCTTTCACCTGTTTCTCCACTAATGTCCCTCTTCTGTTCCAGCATCAAACCCAGAATCCCACAATGCACTTGGACATCATATCTCCTTCATCTCCTCCAACCTTCAACTATTCCTCAGTCCTGTCTCATTTGTTGTTTCATGGCCTTGACTGGTTTGAGGCATACTGATCCGCATTTTATCGAAATGTCCTTGAATTGGGGTTTGTCTGATGATTCTCGCTATTAGGCTGTATTATGGGTTTGGTGAAATGTCTTTGGTCACATCATATCAGGGGATGCCTGCCATGGAAAGCTTCTGAGCTGTCATCAAGCAGAATGTTTTTCTTAGCCTTCCTGCCAGACAGACCTGGATCCAAATCCCAAACCCAAGTAGATACAATTATAAAATAGTTAACATTCATCCATGTGTTGGACAACATGCCAAGTGCTTCCCTGGATTATCTCATTAAAAACTGAGGCTCCTCTGAGGTAGGTGCTATTCTTGTCTCCATTTTACATATGAGAAAACGGAGGCTCAGAGAGGTCAGGTCACATACCTGGGGTCACACAGCTGATAGGTAGAAAAGCCGAGATTTAGACCCTGGGAAGTGTGGCCCCCAGATCCACCACGCTGTGCTGCCTCTGCTTATATGTATGTGAGGTGTTTGCACAGTGGCTGACACAGACTGAGAACTTAAAAACTAGTGGTGACAACATCATTTCAGAATCTGACATTTACCGTGTTATCGTAGGCAAGTGATTATTCTCTGAGCCAAATGCAAACAATCGCCTAAAATAGCCTGCCAAACCTAAAATATTTACTACATGGGCCTTTGCAGAGAAGAAATTGCAGATTCCGGGACTGCTTCGTTGAAGATACAGAGTAAGGGTTATTTATGTTCTCTCTTCTTACTGCTGCGTTTGGGTTTTAACTTTTATTTATGTTCTCTCTTCTTACTGTGGTGTTTGGTTTTTAACTTTTTTCCGTCCTCCTCAAATACAGTGGATAACAATGATATTTCCATACAGGACTAATTTGTATGGTTGCTGTACAGTGTGAATTCTATATGGATTAAATTTCCCCCAAGTGAATATCAGAGGACTGAAGAGCTTATTGTCAGGAGAAAGACCACGGACCACAGGTTAATTCCTACAAAATGAGAAATCTCTATGCAACAGATTCTTTGAATTCTCTGTGTTGCTCTGATTACATGATGAAAAACCCAGCCCTATTCTTTTATTAAGCTAAATAGATTTTCTTTAAGTATATTATAACAAAATAGGTGAAATTGTTTCCCTAGTATCTTAACAACCAGAAATTTTGAATAGCCAGAATTTGGATGTACTATACTTTAGTAGAGTGGTTAAAATTAGGTTTTGGAGTCAGTTCTCTTCAGATTCAAATCCTGCCTTGGCCACTGGCTGGCTGTGTGGCCTTAGTCAAGTGACTTAACTTCTCTGGGCCTTTGTTACCTATAGAGATGAAAGCCTCTACCTCATGAGGTAATCGTGAGAATTAAGCGGATAATGTACATGAAACATTTAGCCCAACGCCCGAGCCTTGGTAAGAACTCAGAAATGTTTGCTATTTATTGATTTATTATTATTGGCAGAAATTACGTATTCTGAGAAATAGCACCCAGCCTCTTGCCGTTAGTTGATGCAAATATCAAACAATCCCAGCCAGAGGGTGAGGGTTCTGGTTCTCTGTCAATGAGCTGTTTGTTGTAATGCCCTCAGAGCAGTCTTTCTCTGAACTTTTTGTGCCAGTGCCTGCCCCCAGGGCTGGGCTGGCACTTAGGAAACCCTCAGGAAGGCTTCTTGACCTGACCGAACCGGGGCACTGAGATCATTCAGACGAACAAGACATGACCAGACAGGGGCTAGAAACATCTCCCCGTCCCTGGCTTCTCCCTGATCGTCCAGAAGGTCCGAGCGTGTGTAAATGGATGCTCCCTGCTGAGTCCCAGCTGCATGACACCAGGGCCCTCCTGCCTGGACCCCGATACCTCCTGCTCAGGGAACACCTGCGTCAGGTCCCCCAGGAGCTGGCTTTTTGCCGGAGAATCAGTGAATCTGCGTGTTTGTAGCCTGAAAACATTGATTTCAGGCCTCTGTTGAACCACCCCTCCTTCCCACTCTCCTCCCTCTGTCATCCCCCCTCATCATGGTACACTGAGCATTCTCTAGAAGGTTCAGACTTTTAATTTGGGCAGGAGCTGGGGCCCTCAGTGGTGGTGGGCGTGGGTGGGTGTATGGGGCGAAGAGGTGATGGAAGAAAATAACTTCCCCTTCACAGGACAATCAGAGGAAGACAGTCCAAAACAATGGCCAGACCATCCTCGCAGGTCATGATGACAGCCATTTCGGACTTATCACACCCCGCCACTATATTAAGGGCCTGAGATTCCAGTGTGGTTCATTAGAGGAACATCTGTTGGAAATCAGCACGGAGGAGCCAGATATGACTGCTAAAAAAGCAGCCTCGGGGGAGGCAGGGGGGAGACTACTTCCCTGCAGAGGAAAACAGCCAAGAGGCACCAGCTTTTTGGTTTTTAGGTGGCTCGCCTTCCTCCTCTGCCATAAAACCAAGGATTCTAATCTAAGCAGGGTCAGGAACGTACATCAGGAAGCAGGATGCATTTTCAAGATCCAGAAGTCAATCGAAGTAATGCGAATAGGAAGAGTGCCCACCAATTAGTACTTCCTGTGAGCTAAGCACTGTGGTACGTATTCCACGCGTAATATCCCATTTAATCCCCATGGCAACCCCATGAGGTACACAATATTGTTGTCCCATTTACAGCTAAGGGCACTCAGGCTCGGAGAAGTCGGGGGACTTGCATGATGAACGGATACGGTGATCAACAGCCTGTTTTATCCAGAGGGCTTTCCTGGGACACAGGATTTTCAAAGCTAAACCTGGGATAGTCTCAGGCCAAGCAGAATGGAGCTAGAGTTTCAGTTCACATGTGTCTGATGTCAAATCTTATGTGCTTACCCATTCTGTTACACTGTTTCCTTCATTGTCTGCTCATTCGTTCAGTCACACACTCATCATCATTACAGAAGTGTTTCCTGAGCACCTATTATGTGCCAGGCATTGTTGTTGGCACCAGGGACACAGAGGTGAAGGAAATAGACAAAACCCCCTGCCATCACGGAGCTGACATTGTAGTGGCTCCCTTGTTATAATTATTGTGTATCCTAATAGGCTTTATATTTTCCCAAGCCTGGTGGAATTTGTTTGATTATTATTAATAACAGCAATTGAATGATCCCTCTTTATGATTTTCTGTCCCACATCCTTCTTAAAAGGATCTGGAATACCCTCAATAAGGGTGCATACACAGAAGCCTCATTAACTGTGTCACGTCGCCTCTTCAGTCTAGAAATAGGATGGCTAAAGGGGCCTGTGATCAAAGTCCGCACAATCAGGAGGTTATAAATAGGGGAAAGTTGGACTTCAGCAAATTCCTGTGTGCCAAAACTAGGAGATGCCCTTGCAATGTGAGAGTTTTAAGTCGAGCAGAAATAAAATACATGCTCGGTGGTGTAGTTAGAGTGTGGGATTTGGAACCGGCTAGACCCAAATTCAAATCCAAACCTGCTGCTTTGTTTTTTTTAATTGAAATATAGTTGGTTTACAATGTTGTGTTAGTTTCAGGTGTACAGCAAAGTGATTCAGTTACACATATATATCTATTCTTTTTCAGATTCTTTTCCCTTACAGGTTATTACAAAATATTGAGTACAGTTCCCTGTGCTATACATTAGGTCATTGTTGGTTATCTATTTTATATACAGTAGTGTGTACCTGTCCATCCCAAACTACTCCTAATTTATCCCTTCCCCGACCCCCACTATACCCTTTGGTAACCATAAGTTTGTTTTCTAAGTCTGTGGGTCTATTTCTGTTTTGTATATAAGTTCATACGTATCATTGTTTTTAGATTACACATATAAGCGATACCTTATGATGTTTGTCTTTCTCTGTGTGGCTTACTTAGTATGATAATCTCTAGGTTCATCCATATTTCTGCAAATGGCATTATTTCATTTTTTTTTAAATCAAACCTGCCACTTTCTTATTAGGTAATCTTTTTTTAAAAAATTTTTGGCTGGGTTGGGTCTTCGTTGCTGCACGCCGCTTTCTCTAGTTGTGGCGAGCGGGGCTACTCTTCGTTGTGGTGTGCGGCTTCTCACTGCGGTGGCTTCTCTTGTTGCAGAGCATGGGCTCTAGGCAAGCGGGCTTCAGTAGTTGTGGCGCACGGGCTTAGTTGCTCCACGGCATGTGGGATCTTCCTGGACCAGGGCTCGATCCCGTGTCCCCTGCATTGTCAGGCGGATTCTTAGCCACTGCGCCACCAGGGAAGTCCCCTTATTAGGTAATCTTGAGTACATCTTTTAACCTCTCTTTTTTTTTCTGCAAAGTGGGGATGTGGGTAACAGTAATTTCTCCAAGGTGTAATGCTGGAAGGGAATTAAAGCACATCATAAGCCAGCTCATAGACAAAACTTAAATATCAGTTCTGTTTCTTTTCTCCTTCCTCTTATTCTTAATTAACAGACACTTTTACAGCACTTATTGTAGCCCATGCTCTGTTCTGAAGACTTACAGATATTAACCCATTTCATCCTCATGACATCCCTAGGTTGTGAGGATCACCCCCATTTTCAGAGGGGGAAATGGAGGCAAAGGAAGGAAAATGAACTCACCCGGACTCCACAGCTAGTCGGTTGGCAGAGCTGGAATTTGGACTCAGGGTGGTATGGATTCAAGTATCAATACAAATAGTTTAAAGAGGACTTAAACAAAACCACAGATGAAAATCTCTCATCCAGCTCTCAAGAGAACATCCTAAATTCAAGGAACTGTCTAGCTAAGATGGGGGCTGGTTATGTTAGGCGTAATCTGGCCAAACTTCGGGAAGCTGAGTTCACGGCCACAGCTCATTCACAGGAGCTGGAGAAATCGCCATGATGCTTTCCTAACACCTCCTTCTCCCCTTGCAGATGGTTTTGTCCTTGATGATCACCTCCTGGTGGGGAGACTTTCCGCAGGCTCAGGTTGGGTATAGAAGGACACACATCTTCCTTTAGAAAGAGCGTCCCTTACTGTCAAAACAGAGAACACGCTTGACAGTGGAAGGCAGCACTGTTAATAATTACCCCAAGACGGTGGGCATAAACTGGGAGCTTCTGGTCGCTCTCCTAATAAGCATCACCTGGAATTAAATACTTCCATGAGCCACTCGTGGGCCCAGGTGAAAGGCATTTGGGAGGAAAGCAACCAGCCAATGGGCAGTGAGGACGGCACCACAGGAAGAGTTAAAAGGACCACCTCGGCCCCTTCTTTAAGTCTTTTCTCTGGGGTCTGCCATCTTGCTTTCCTTTTCGGGGAAGGGGTGGGGGGGGTCGAAGGAGGGTGGGTTGGAAGGTGCTTTCTTTCATTCTAAGCCAAGGAAGCCTTATTTGCCAGGGTGGGGTGGTGGTGAGTGCTAGTTAGGCTTTCTTTCTATTTCTTAACATGTTCTAGATTTTAGGAAAATTCAGGAGTAGCCTCAAAGTTTTTTGACCTAGAGGAGGAGGAAAGAGCAGCGGTGAAGGTGCTTAGAGACGAGAAGAATGCTGGAACTGGGGCCTCCAGAGCTGTGGGGAGATCTGTCCTTCTGCCTTGAAGCTTTCTGAGGTTCTGGCTCCACTGCAAGCCTTGCCTCTCCTCCAGGGGCTGCCAACGGTGGGGGGGCTGAAGAGGGAATTGAAAGAGGAAAGAGTCGAGCTGTCTGTCCGGGAGCCCGATCAGCTAGCCTCCTTCTTCCTCTTCCTGGAAGCTTTCAAAAGTAAACTACTTTTCTACCTCTTGGAGCTCTCTCTGAGGTCCTACCCACAGGCAGGACCCCAATCTCTGAGCTGTCTGTGGGTTCTACGTGGGGTGTGTCAACTATAACAGGGAGGGAAACGGGATGACAAAAACGGGGTTCCCATTAGCTGGGCTGTCTGGCCAAAAAAGGTGGTGTGCTCTGTGACCCTGCAGGCACCCCAGCTCCCCCAGTGTGGTGGTCCATGCTGGCTGCCATGTAACCTTGCAAGGACGCTGGGCTCTGAAAGCCTACCTTCCAAAGCGTGGAAGGAGCTAGGCAAGAATGCTAATTGCAGCTCAATTTTGCCAGCTGGGAGCAGCTCCTGGCATGGGCTAAAAGCTGTCTGGGTTTTTCCCTTGATGGGGGCGGGGGCCGGGGAAAGGCTTTGGTTACTACAACCTCACAATGTTCGACTTTGATAGGCATTTCTCAATTCCTTCTCCCAAATTCCTTCTACAACTGAGCGAGGCAAGTCAACGCTGACCTGGGAAGTGGCAGGAGGGTTGCACGGAGTAGGGTTGAAACCCACTGAGTTTTCTCACAGAGTCCGTGCAATGTGTGGGTGTTGGGAGCCGAGGCTCTGAAGCCAGTCTGCCCCAGCTGGAATCTTAGCCCAGCTAGCTCCTGTGGACCTTGGGCAAGTCACTTAGCCTTTGTACTTCTGTTTCCTCACTGTTAAATTGGGGGGATATATAGTACGTCTTCATGGGGTGATACCAATTAAATGGGTACATCGTTCAAATGATCAGCTCTGTATTAGTACAAGGTACAGGTTAGAAAAAGCTGACAGTTAATCTGGGGGAAACAATTAGAGTTGAGCCTCGAATCAAAAAGTGGTTATTTCATCCCCTTCCAAACTTCTGCAAGCAGGAAGAGCTCCCTGGTAAGGCAGCCTCAGCTAGTTCAGGCAAGGGTCCCAAGCATCTCCATGGTCATGCTTCCACTGCCTCTTTTCTGAATTCAGCTCCTTATGTACCGGGAAGGGAGGAAGGGGGGTGGCCTAGTGGCTCAGACCTCCTTATTACAGCTGCCTGTTCTTCCCGAGGTTCCCTGCAGACCACGTGGACACCGAGAGCTTGTGCCATGTGGCGGGAGCGTCTCTACTGCTAAGGAAAAGGGCTACTTTGAGAACACCCCTGAAAAGGACCAACGTTCCCATCCCCTGGGCCCGCCTTTCTGCATAGCTGTGACTCGCTAAGTCCAGGTACCTGGGAGTAGAGTCGTGCCCCGTGGGTCCTCCTGCTTGATTAACCTCAAGTGTGAGGCTTACCCTGTGCTCTTAAGGTCTCGGCTGCTTTGGGAGCATTACATTCGCACTAGGGTGAGATCTTCACAAGCTAATGAGTCAGTCATCAAGCCTCAACTAACTCTACCTGAAGTCAAGTTCTCAATCCTACTCAAGCATTGTTGGGCCCCCTCTCGGCTTATTCTCTCCTGTCCTCCTGTCTCACTCCCTCTCTGCACCCATTCCCCATAGCCAAACACTCCATAATATCCTATGAATTGGGTCCTTACAATTTGCCACTGCATGTTTTTGCATATTATTAACACGTGGAGGTGGTGTAGTGCCCCGGCAACCTCGTGGCTTTCATCTGGGGCTCATTCACGTTGCTGGGTGAATGCATCCAGCTCCTTGCTTCTATCTGCTGTGTGGGATTCCTTGTGGTGCCCACCACATCTTACCTGTTCATCCCCCACTGATGGACAGTCTTCCTGCAACTGTGCTGCCATGATGTGAAATGTAGGAAGAAGAGGGGGGCGGTCATTGTGGACAAGCCCTTAGCTCAAGCTTTGAAGGGCATGTGGGGCTGAGCTGGCCCCGGAAGGCTCAGTCGGGGTTTGGGGTGATGGCAGGGAAGTCATGCCTTCCCCTCGGAGTTACAGGGAAGGTTGGGTGGCTGAAAGGTACCCATGAGTGGTGGGCATGGAGCATGAGTTTCTGCTGTCGTTCTCTCAACTTCATTCTCTTCAAAAATGAGTGAGTTGTCTTGAAGCTCTAGCCCTTATTTAACAAAAGACAAAGCTGAGGCAAAGGGAGGTGAACTATGGTCTGGGGACTTGCTCATGTTTTTATAAAAGGAGGCTGATTCTGAGTGAGGAATTCTTTGAGAATGAGAGCTGGTTGGGATCCTCTAGAGACACTGTTTACAATGTAACCCCATGATTATTGGAGGACGGTTTATTCCAATGGGTGTGTTGAGTCTTCTCTAATGTACCCCCAGAATTGTGTCTGACACAGCATGCGTGCGACTTCTGACTGTGCTAATCTTAGATTTCTCTCCCCAATCCCAATGCTCTGATCTCAGCAAGGTTGATCTCCTCCCTACGGGAGAATTTAGCCTATTAATCTTGAATGAACATGGTGCTACTTCATAAGAGAAGATGCCCTTGCTTGCTAGTTAGAAAGTCTGTTCACACAGGAGGTCACCTGTAACCTCCCAAGCCATGAGAAGTGCTCCTACCATGCAAAATCATGCTTGCCCTTGACTGGGGTTTTGGCTCTTTATAAGGCTTTTCATCTTTGCTTTGCAGGTACCCCGCTGATTTTTTCCCCTTGTTGATTCATTTTAATTTGGATTCCTTTGAAAGTAGTCTGAGCCCCCAAGGTGTTGAGGGACAGGAGAGGCTAGAATAAAAGGAAACAAGGCCTGTATTGAGGTGGCTTGAGAGCCACTGGGGCCACCTGAGAAGTGTACAAATGCCTTGGAGAATTTTCCAAGGTTACGGGAGGCGGTCCCCATCTTCCGGTTAGGTGAGGATGGAATCTGGGCTCAGACTTGGCTACACTTGTAAATTGCACACGTGCATCCGTGGTGAGATGAACCTATGAGCAGAAAGCAAGGCTGTGCTTTTGAGGCAAGATGCTGTCCCTGCTGAGACAGGCGGTCCTAGGCCATAACTGAACATGGGGGAAGCGAAGTGTAAGCACGCGGACCCCACGTGTCTGCTGTAGATGCTGACTTGGCCTCTAACAGTCCTTCTCCCCCACTAGGCTGCGAGCTTCCTAAGATCAGGAGCAGCCCTGCTAGTTGGGGTAAACTGTGCACATGGCTGGCACTTGGAAAAAGTCATATCAGCCAAAGGGCAGCCCTGAGGATGTTAGGTCTCAGGCCCAAAATCAGAGGTCAGTGACCCATAAATGGGGGAGTCAAAACCAAGGGTTTCAGTGCCTTTGCCCCTCTTCCTATGACAAAGCAGATCCGAACTTCCGTCCTGTCCTCTCTGGCCCTCAGGAGGGTCTCTACTCTGTGATCCCTCAAGTGAAATTCATCTAAGCGCTCCCTAGACTCGGGGTTTGGCGCTCTAAGCCCTGGTGTATCTTGGCCCTGGTGGTGGTTTTAGATGTGCAATCATTACCCAGCCCTGGCTTTTAAGGACTGAGCTGGGGACCATGGCGTGTGTCACATGCCCCTGGCCACAACCGACTGGACTGGTTTAGACTCATGACCCGGACACAGCTGAGGCCATGCTAACAGACGGCATGGCTTGGTGTGAATAGAGTAACTTGGCTAAGTGGTTCCTTCTCTTTCAGCTCTGAACTGCAGATCACCTAGCATGAGTTCCACAACACTTAGAGTTGAAAGATCAACACTTAGAGCTGAAAGATCACGTAGACAGTAAAACTGTGGTGGGCGAATTGGGCTGCACTTATGGGGGAACTTTCTACTTCTTGGAGAGGGAACAAATGCACACGCAGGGAACCAGATGGTACCCAGGAATGCGTGGCCCCTAAAACTGCATCAATCCCTGGGCTCAACTCTAGACCACGTCGTCCTTAAAGGGACCCTAACCTTGGAAATGAAAACTGACTCGTTCTGGGTTAAAATGGGCATAAAGCAGAGAGGTGAGGACAGACGGGTGGCCTGGGCTCTCTTTGCCAACCATCACCTGCATCCTCTCTGATCTGACCCACCTGGATATAAACTAGAGGGTGCACAGTTCATAGGACCCCGTTGGGTGTCAGCCCCAATACATGAACTTTTCAGTGGTAACATAACAAGTACTTCATGGCTCTGGGACGATTTTTTCTCTCCTGACTGGATTGCCAATAACAGCTGCCACGTGATAAGCATTTAGCATGTACTGAGTACTGATCTGCCTCTGAATCGGCAGATTTACCCTAAAGCTGAAGCTTAGACTGGGTTCCGTACTCCAAATTCATAATACCGCATCTTAGAGACTTCAAAACTAGCTCAGACTCTACAAAACCTAGATCTGCCCCGTTAGGGGTACATTCTCAATGGATCCGCATAACCCAACCAACTAGGTACTATCATCACCTTTGTTAAATGAGAAAGTTTGGGGATGAAACCACATGCACTGTGTCCCATGACTCGCAGAGTCTGAACTTAGTTTAGCTCAGCTTGTTGGATTCGTCAGAACTATCTCCTTGGCATCCTTTCAAATCCCGCATGTCCATTAATCTCTAGGCAAATGGTAACTACCAACAGTTTGGCGTTCATCATGCCTCAACGATTTTGTATGTGGCATAAGCACTGGTTCCTCTTGTGAGCTCCTCTTTGTGCCCCTAGAGATCCTGATGTGGGGATTGGCTGCCTCTATGTTCTTACCTACTCAGTTACCCCCCCCTTCTCTCGCTACCTCCGATGCCCCGTTCCTCCCCCAAATAACCTCTCGGACTGAAGTCACAAGATCTCGTTCCACCCACTTCCCACGGGTGTGACCTTGCGCCCAGCACCTCGTAACCAGGACAACCTCATATTGTTGGGTTCCCAGCAGTTTAATGGCTTTGATTGCCCTCCAAGACCCTACAGGAATAGGAGAGAGGTGGGCCAGTTTTGTGATGCTGTCACAGCCCCTGAAGGCCGTTGCCCATCACTTCGTGCAGCAAATGGGGGCTCTGGGGAGAAAGTCCAAGTCATGGATGAGGGAACGTCATGGGAAGTTGGTGTGCCAGTGGTTTAGGAATGGTTGACTTTCCTAGACACCCACTAGGATGCCGGTGAAAGACTGGACACTAAACCTCTCAGTCTCTTCGAGAGCAAAGACTGGGCTGGAGGGACAGTAGCCCTGATGTCTAAACGCAACTGTTCTTGCTCTTAGATCTGAAGTGCTTTGCTACTAAGCACGTCTCACCTGAGATCCAAGCCAAAAAAACCCATTGGCATCTAGGGTCAAATAAAGGGACAGAAAGAAACTCTGAGCACCTGCTTACACGTCAGACACCAAACCAAGAGCAAGAATAAGGAATGATCTAGCTTTTCTGTAAACCTGGACTTGCATTCTGAGATCTATCTAGCCTCTGACATTTGCATCTGACTTACGAGGACATTACCTTTTGAGGTGTGAGGACCAGAACTCATTTTTGGGGGCCAACTCCATTTGATCTAATTTCCTTAATAAGTCTAAATATCTAAGAGTGCTTCTATTAGGAAAAGCATCTAACTGTTCCTGAAACGTGCTCTCTGCCTAGGTTTGTTTCTTTTGAAAGATTCCCCAAAGGATCCCTCCCTAACTCAAGGCTGTCATCTGCCTGAGGCTTTCTTAATCCTTCTGGGATAAAGCACTTAAAATAAATTCGGAGAATTCCATACCCCAGGGCAGTAATACTTCAACTATCCAGTATAACTCAGGCCTCCTGTGCCTGAATCTAGTACGGGATTCACTGGCTAGTTTAGATTCAGTAACTAATTCAGAGTCCTCGGCTGAGAATTAATGGATGCGTGAGTTACTGAAGTCTGTGCAGAAACCTCGAACGTCCGAAGTGGAACAGCCAGTGCAAAGGTCCTGAGGTAGGAATGAGTTTGGGACGAAGAACAAAAGGACAATGACTGGAGCACGATGGGCATATGGGGGTGGTGGCAGCAGCTAAAGATGAGGGGACAGATGGGCCGGAGCCCTGTTCTGTGGGATCTCTTCGAACTTTATTCCAGAGATGATGTGAAGACATCAATCAAAACTTGAGCGTGTGCTTTGTCGATCACTGGCAGCTATCTAATTTATAAGCAGCAAGAAATAGGGATAGCAGGGGAGATACTCCAGTTATCCACGTGAAGTATGGGACTGGGATCCAAGCTGTGGCAATGAGAGTGGCAAGATGAAAATGGATTGGGGATTGAAGTGGTAATAGGACTTGATTTTAAAAAGAAACAACAACAACAACTGGCTTTTGGGTATGAAGGGGAGAGAGCCATCAAGGCTAGAGCTCCCAGTTGTGTGGGCTAAGTAGATAGTAGCAGCGCTCCCTGAGACAGGGAAGCCCAGGGGGGAATATAAGTGATGTGAAGGGCAAGCTATGGGACGTCCAAGATGTTAGGAGGGCTGAGCCCCTCACTGTACTCTAACTAGCTCTGATACAAGTTGGGGACCTCAAGAAATACCCTCCTGTAGGGGGACCCTACGTGCCCGGTGTCTCCCTAGGTAGCATGAGGTTCCAATAGCACAGTGGTCCATGGGAATAAGCAAGGGCCTCACCAGGGAAGAGCTGGAAAAAAGCGACGACCGACAACCCAGAGCCCTCATTCCTTGAGTACAGACGTTTCAGGCACAAAGACTTGTTAACGGCAAAACTAAACCCAAATGTCTATTAGGCGTATAGTCATGGCTGGAGTCCAACTCATGGAAGCAAATCATCAGACCCATTAAACAGTTCTAAGAAGGTACAAAACCAAGCCCTTAAAACTTGGGGGAAATGTAATGCTAAATCCTCCCTATTCTCTACTTTCCAAACTGTCTTTATGAGCCAGGATTAGTTATAACATACTAAAAATGAGATCAACCCTTACCCTAGGCAGAAACATCTAAGAGGCCATGCCCGTCATGGAAAGCATGGTCCAGACTCAGCTGCCCCTGGGTATGTGAGTCATCGTTTATGTTGTAAAAATAATGGCTTTTCCAAAACTCAACTTCTGAAGGCGCCTGAGCTAGTTAAACTAGTTTCAACTGCTTTGAACATTTCTAGCTGGTCCTGGGAACAGTCCCTGGAAACTTCAAGTCTCTTAATTAAAAAGATGAGTGCTGGAAGTGTCCTAAGACGATTTAGCCTCACTGCCCCTTTATACAGATGAGGGAAACTGAGGCCCATCTGGAGAAAGACTTGTTTAGGGTCTGAGCTAAGGCTGCAGCTCAGATCCTGGCTCGGGTCAACACTGGTTGCCCTGAATCTTCAGGCCCTTCCCTTCTCATCCTCCCTCCCCTGTTGAATCTGCCCCCTACCTATTGATTGAGGAAGGTCCTGATGACACATCTGCATCCATTGATTCATTGATGCCTTGAGTAACTCTACTCCCATTAGAGATAAATAATGCATGCCCCGACGCGGAGTTCTGGCTTGGCATTGATTGAGAACTGGGGGAGGATGGGGCAGCTGTCAGTACAATGTGAAGTGAAGTCTAGGAATTGAGATGATTCTTCAATAGACAAGACTAAAAGCACGTGCACCTGGGTTTCGGCAAAGGCAATCCGCAGGAGCAGCAGGGTCCAACCCAACTTTGTGAGCCTCCACTCCTGGCCCTTCATCTGAGCCTTGCTCTAGAATCACTGTGGACTTCTGTAAAGCAGCACCTGTTTTCATATCCCTCAGAACTTCCCAAGAACATGCCACATGCCAGCTGCTGGGGTAGAGTCCAGCCTGATCTAATTGGGGGTATAGGGGGTGGTTAGAGGGATAAACAGACTGTTACCTTTCAGGCATCAGTGGATCCCTTTTGTGTGTGTGTGTGTGTGACCTCCTAGGTAGTCTCCTGCGGGCTCCCGCATTGCACTAGCCCAATCCCTAAGAGTCAGGTGAGTTTGGAAGTCTAAGTTGAGGGAAGGGCCTTTGCACAGACCTGGGGACCAGACGGAACAGAGCCTGAGGTGAGGAAAAGCAGATGATGTGAGCTGGAGACGAGAGCAGGGGGCGGATTCCACAGGGTCTTGCAAAAGTGTTTAGGAGGCCGTACCCTACATAGGATGACAACTCCCCTGCCTGCCTCGCCACGGACTAGACTTTGAGGGTAGATCACACACTGGCTTTGTGCACGTGGACTGAACGCTGAAAGCTGGTCTTGAATTCTCAGAATTGAGCACGGAGAAGGAACACGTGGATGGAAGCAAGGACGGTGGCAAGCACAAAATCCTGAAGCGTTTCTAGAATGGAAAGGAGATGCCCAGAGGTACTGAGCCTTCAGGCAAGGCGAGACCGTACCTCAGCTTCCCTACAGAAATGGAAGGAATCTTCTCGGATGGCATGGACCCTTAAGGTCACATGCATCCATGGCGTTAGTTTTGGAGTCACTTTTGTATTAGTTCCGAATCCAGTCCCAGCAGTGTCAGAGGAAGAAAATTTCCTCTGCCCCTCTAGGCTCTTCTGGCTGCTCTAAGAACTAAATTGACACGAGACAGATGAACAGGAGAGAAACAAAAGGTTAAGACGTATACATGGGAGCAGCCCAAGAAAACTTGGGGTAGCTCACCAAAATGGTCAAAGCCCTCACCTTTTTTACAGATCGCCTCCAGGTAGACAAAAGAAGGTGTTGGATAGTTTGGGACGTCAAAGAGGAGGAAGGCAATTCACATGGAGATGGACATTCAAATGTCTGGTCACTGGGCCACGCAGAGACAATGGGGTCACAGAGCGGACTCGGGTCTCTAGACCCTGCTGACCCTGCAGCCACATCTAGCCCATCTTCTCTGTAGATACCTCTGGTTGCTTTTTTTCAGGGATCAGCCCATCTAAGTTCTTTCAGGCAGTTAAGGGAAAGGTAACAAAGCTTCCTGTGTCTTCTGTTTCCCAAAAATCAGCATAAATTAATCCTCATGGCAAATTTTGCTCCCATATAGCAGGCTTAGCTGGTCTTAGAGTTTAGGCTGAAGATAGCCCTAGAAATATCAAACCAGGTTCGATATTGACTTGCCGATGACCTGTTCCATGCAGATGGTGTTGGTTTCTTTCCCAAAGGTACTTCCTGCCCCAGTGCTCAGCTTGTGAGGTCTATCTGCTTGCGTCCCACCCCCGACAAGAGGCCCTTCCAAGATTTAAGGGACCAAAGATGAGATGCAATGTGAAGCTTAACAGACCCCATTCCTTCCTTGGAATCTTTCCGCATCTTCGGAAAGAGCATACCCTTTCCAAGAAGTAGACGGACTCGAAGTTCCTGGCCTAGAGTAGGCACTCAAATGCAGATCTTCAGGGACTAGATTCTCTTCCCATGTTACCCTATGAGACAGTCCCTTTTGGGGGGACCAGTTTTAAAGATTGAGGCTCGAGTTCACGTTTAATGGGAGGAACTGGCATCAGTGGGGTGAGCATGGCTCAGGCCTGGGAGATATCAACTATTCATGTCTCCTAAGAAGCCCTCTACATGGTCCGAGTGGCTTAGGTCTTCATTAACAGATAACAGCACAACAAAGTGGGTATGCTGGTTGACGGAGGCCTTCTTAACCGAGGTCTGACCATTTCTGACGTCAGTTGAACCGACTCAACTCAATCCTGGTCTAGTGAGCCTCGTTAAGCATTTTAAGCCTCTGGTGATGGCTTGACCATCTTAATAGAGAACAGCAGAGACGGAGTCTGTATATCATCCCTGGATTATTATCTGAAAGGGGATGCCCCAAATCCCCACAGCTAAGCTTTTGTTCCCCTGTAATGAGCGCGTATCTATGCTTTTTCTTCAGAGCGCACGTGGCAATCGTGGCCACACAGGGAGTCTGTGTTAGCATTCTATTGCTGCAGAGCAAAAACTTGGCAGCTTTAAAAATAAGTCCACTATTTCACTGTTCTGTAGGCACTGACCAGGCTCAGGGTGGCTGGGTTCTCTGCTCAGGTGTCCCAAGGCTAAAATCATGGTGTCAGCTGGGTTGAAGCCTCATCTGGAGACTAGGAGTCAAATCGGCTTCAAGCTCATTCTTGTTGGTCTAATTCAGTTCTTCGCGGTGTAAGGCTGAGGTCACTTGCCGGCTGGCAGCCGAAGGCCACTCAGCTCCTATAGGCCCTCCTCCCTCCCTTGCCGTGTGCCCGCCTCCATCTTCAAGCTGCCAACCACGTATCATGATTCTTTCTTGTGCTTTGATTTGCTGGCTTTCCATGTCTGACTTCTAGACACAAATTTAAAGGGCTCATGTGATTAGCTAGGGCTCATCCAGAATATTGAGAATAACTCGACTTAAACGTCCCGTATAAGGGAACGAGCCAAGGGTTTTCCTCTCGCAGTGGCTTTAGTACTTTCTCTCCCTAAGTTGGGTGAGTGCTGCCCCCTTTGGGTCACGGGGAGTAGTTCTTGTGCCGGCCTTGTGTTCACATCCGTGTAAAGTGTCAGGAAAGCCAAGTGCCAATACATCACTCTCTTCGTTCCTCCCTCCTCAGGGGAAGTCACTCGGAGGTTGTTGCTGCCTTCAAAAAAAAAAATTTTTTTTTTTGCAAGGCGCTACCTACTTTCCCCTTTATGTTCTTAGGGGATGAGTCTGAAGGCCCAGGGCAGTGCTGCATGAAAGGCAGGGGAATCGGCTCTAACTTTAGTCCTGAGCCCTACTTTCCCTGTGTAAACGAGTTGCCAAGTGATGCACAACGGCAAACCTGCCGCCCTTCCTCCCTGGGTCACTGCTAATCATGGCAGTGCTTGGTCCACAGTGAGCGACTGTATGAATGTGAAATCCTTCTCGACACAGCGTCCTAGGGCAGCGCTGCAGGCTAGTGTCTGGTATTCCCGAAGTAGGCAAGAGTATGGCCTGTAATAAGCATCAATCCTCAATTCCCTGTCCAGGCATCATGGCTCTGCTGGGTCGGCCTGGGGGCTTCGTGTGCAATCTCCCTCTTGAAATCTCCAGTGGGAGTAAAAGGGGGCCAGGTTGTAACTTCCTATCCTCTTACCCAAGTTCAACACGCATAAGAGCCTGGAGAGTGATCTCAGGACAAAGGCAAGGTTGACTCAAGTTCATGGGTCAAGGTTTTGGGAAAGTCTAAGCTGTGCATCTGGCCTGAGGTTGAGGTCTTCCTAGTCCTCCAGAGCAATGGTGCTTTTGGGAGGAGACCTAGCCTGACCCTCAGACACGAGTTCCAGTCTGAGTTTTAACAGCTGTGTGTCTTGGCCTGAGTCACTTAATCTCTTGGGGCTTGCTTTCCAATAAAAAGGAGTGTCTACCTGCAGGCCTCTGGAGATCATTGTGGGTGGCAGTGGTTCTCTGCCAGGTAAATGGGCGGACCTAACTTTCTCCCCTTAAGGCCGAAGAGCCTTAATTTCTCCCATGGGGACTCAGTCTTCTCCCTTGCGGTGTTGCTATGCGTATGGGTCCTCCAACCTTTTGGAGGCACTGCTCTTCCAATGCTCTGAAGGCCACCACGTCCCACTGGGAGGTGGTGACTCTGGGTGGCCATGTAGATGCTTAGGAGATGAGGGCATCAAGGCACATGATCCCATGTTCTTTCAAGGCCTCCAGAGATTGTGAAAGCTGCTGCCAAGAATAATGACTAAGCCTGGTCCTTTGGGCACTGCATGTTCAGGTCTTTGCTTCCAAAGTGTCTGTTCAGGATGCTCTGGACCGTGTTCTTAGATCTAAGTTTGCATTTCAATCTGGGATTACATAGTCCCTGAAGTGGAAAATTACCAAACCAAGGTTGGCATCAAATCAACAACAAATTTACTGAAGCCTAACTTTTCTCTAAGCCTTTGAGATGTGAAATGTTATTTTGATAAAGACAACATTGTTACAGAGCAGAAAGCAAAAATGTGGTCCCAGGTCTCCTTGAATGGAAGTCTGGGCGTGTTACAGTGGAGTAATCCAAGTAAAAAACGGAATGCCTGTTATACTCTGGACACTACCATAGGTGCTGAATATTCAGTGGAGGAGAGAGTGCCTGCCTGCGTGGTATATTCTAGATGGATGTGCAGAATAAATCGAGTAGTGATAGGGCCTATGAAGAAAAATTGAAGCAGGAAAAAAGATAAGGAACATAGGTCTGTCCTGGGTCTGTAGGCCACCAGGATCCTGGGTAAACAGCTTACTCATGCCTATTCTCAACTTCTTGATCTGCAAAACAATCCTCAATTTTGTCTTTCAGAGTAGAATCCTAGAACTGACCTTTTCCTGCAACATGATAACAGGTTCAGACTCCAAATGAGTTTGAGGGAAGTCTGCACCTCAAGCTTCGCAGAGGTTCACATCCATGTGGGCATATTCAAAGCTCTGATATGTTCTGCAAAGGAATGTTTAATGCTGCATAAACCCGCGTCTCCGACTTAGGAACCACAAACTTCTGGGGTAATGGTGGACCCAGGGTCCTGTGGACTAACTTGGGAGATGCTCACCTAACCTATGAAAGGAGAAAAGGTTAAGCACCCGGGATGAGGGAGGAATGCAAAGTTAACTCAAGTTCTGTTTGGGTCCTTTGCCAACAGCAGTCTTCTTCCAATCAGATGACTACGTTTAAAGCTGTGCCTGACTCAGGACCACATGTGAAGATGAAGGGTCATCGTGTGTTCCAGTGACTTTTTCATCCCAGGGTCTTCCTAAACTGTTTCAGCTGACCACTTCAGAACAAGAAAGCACAATTCCCTTTAAAAGAAACTCAGATGGTAGAACTGGCCAACTAATCCTACATGGAAGAATCATGGTATATGAAAGGCCAACTTAATAGGAAGTTCTTGTAAGACTGAACTAGAAGACCATCCTCGGATCTTGGCAAAATGTGTTTCCTCACTTGAGCAGGCTTACTAGAAATTCTCATTAAGAGAATGGAGAAATATTATAAACGTATCAAATGAAGATGGCGAATAACGATTTAGGGAAAGTGGGATCTCTAGTGCTGGTTCCCCCCAAAAAAACTCTGGGGGAGCTGCCTCAGTAGGAGGACGAAACGTGGAGTTTAACTGACGCTTTGGAGGATTTTTTGCTTTGGGTTGAAGGAGGCTGTCCTGCTGGGCTTCTAGTCTGAAATAAGCATTGTTGTCTGTCAGGCTGCACCTCACAGGCCTGCAAACCTTGGAAATGCCCAGCCGCCAGACCAAAGAAAGAGCCTGGAGACAGCACCAGACATCAGTGACTTATTGGATAGGGAATCTTAGACGTCCGAAACCAAGTCCTGGAGCAGCAACCCGTCGTGTACAGCAGACAACAGGCAGGACGCAGAAGCAGTCCTTTGTACTTGGAAGAGGTTACCAGGTAAAAGGAGGAATTGACTTTGGGCTGGCTCTTCAGTTACTAAGGAAACCAGAAGGAGCACATCCTATATAGTCGCTGGGGTTAATGACCATCACAAGGGCAGATGCTTCCCTTCGATAAACTAAGCAGGAAGGGCCATCCGGGTCTAAGGATTAGAACAGTTACTGGCTGGGGCAAGGAGCCAAGAACACAGGCAGCTACTGATGAAGAGGAAAGCTCAGTCATGTGAGTTGGGTGTAGGTGAGGCAGGAACTGGTCGAGCAGGGGACGCACAGAGAGCGAGAGAACAGCCATCTCGAGGGGGCTGACCATACCTTGGCTCTGGCTTTTTGGAACTGTTTCTAGACACAGGTTCACAGATCTGGAAGCAGAGATTCCATCTGGCCTCAGCAATGCTTGTTGGGTTAATGCTTGATTTAGCTCCTGATGCCACTTGGTGTTTGGGGGCAATAACTCATGTCTGTTTGTTCATGGAATTTCCAGTCCTCAAGCAAGTCCTGCAGTACGGATCCTGGGTCATAACTCAGAGACAAACAATCGCAACATGAAAGTACACAGACTATTTAAAAAATAAAAAATAAAAACAATGTGAAGTGCCCATAGTGTGTCTATGTGGAAAAGATTAAAAAACCAGAAACCTGTGCAAGTTAACGAGGACAGATGGTCGGCACAGTGGATAGGAGAATAAGTCCGGTCCTTCCCTGAACTGCCTGGGACTCCGGGCTAACCTGAGTCTCCTGGCTGCTCTCCCCAACCCCTCGCTGTTCTTTTCACCTCTGAGATGAGCTGGAGAGGAAATGGAACAGTTCTCAAACTGACAAGGAAGCTCACCTTGGCGGCCCAGCCCCGGGATGGAGGGATAAGACGCACAGGATCATCTTGGATAAAGGGAATTAGCAAATTACAAAAATAGCTTCGCTGTGCGTCACTCTTGCTTACAAAACCCAAACTTGCTGCTTCACAGGTCAAAATAGGTGGCTCCTGAAAGCTCACCTTGATTTGCGGGTGGAATTGGCTTTAGGTGGAAGCACTGGATTTTGCTAGCAAGTTGTTTGCTTTTGGAGAAGCAGAAAGAAGCGGGGAATTGCCACGCTTCAGCCTCAGTGTGCCCTTCCTTTGGAACACCTGGTAGCAGAGCTGTTTAGACTGTTAACCCGGATAAGGAGCAATAAGTTAGCCTTTCCGCTGTAACGTGGTTCTCCCACCTGGGAGATCCTAGCACCTCTTGCCTCTGGTCCTCGGGCAACATGGCGCTGTGGAGCAAGTGTTTCTTTCAGAACCTTCTCTCCACCCATCCCCGGAGCAGAGAGTCTTTCCCTTCCAGTTAGGGCCTTGGTGCCCCGCATGGAATCACTCCTCAACCTCTCCTTCCTTCCCGTGGGGAAATAGAGGCCAGCAAACAAGCCCACCGTAATCCCAAGTCTCAGCCCCCCTTTGAGGTGGGATTCAAGGGGTTCCTGGAGTCGGGTGGGGCGTCCTGCATGCAGGGCTGGAGGCTTCATGGAGTAGAACTCTCACTTTCAAGTAGGCTAGGTTGATGGATTCAGGTTCAATAGCATGTGAACTTTGACCTGGGGGGTACTTGCGCTTCCGTAACATTCTTTGTCTAAAAAAAAAAAGAAAAAAGAAAAGAAAAAGCAGTGCTTATCTTACGGGCGTGAAGTATAGAGACTAAATGCTGCCACTCGCTGAGACAGAGGAGACTGGAGAGGGGAGTGGGGGAGGAATCAAGGCCCATTTGAGATGCTCTGAACCCCATTTGAAACTTACCTTTCCATTGCAAAGGCACTAACGGATGTTATGCACCATGAAAACGCTCCTCCATGAACGTCGATGCTACAAACTGTAATCATTGCAGCCAGACGTGAAGACTGAGCTTGGTGTTACAGGGCCACTACGTAGGTGACACTAGTTCCTTACCTAGGAAAGCCTCGTGTATCCCAGTGACTTAACAGTCGAATCTGTATGTGTGACTGCCTCTAACTAGACTGAGTTCTGCAAGGGTAGGGACTCCCGGCTGTTCCCCTGACCCCACGTGGACCAGTGGTTGGCACAGAGCAGGTGTTAGACATCGTCTGAAGTGCCTAGATGGTGCATTCCTCCCCAGTTCTCCCTCCAAGGGGGAAATCTTAGGTTTGAGCCTTAAAGTTGTGCGAGGTCTTCTCAATCTTGAAAGTGCTGTTCTGGGGAACCCTCAGCTGAAATAACCTCGATTAATGCTCATAGAGGAAACAAACCTAACTCAGACCTCACAATTACTCCTGCAGCATGGGGCTCACATCCTCAAGTGTTGGAGGTCACTGTCAAAGTGTATTTGTGGCTTGGGATACAATCTCTAGCTACAGCATTGTTTTAAAAAAAAAAAGACATCTTGTTCTTTAGATGGAAGTAAAGATGTACCCTGGATAACCAAGTAACTGAGAGGCTCTAGTTACAATAACCACCTTTTGAAGAAAGATATATAAAAGTTCTCCAACCTAGTGTATAGAGGAAGAGGGTTTCCTAAACATACTAAGACTTCAAGTGTGGGGGGCTTCCCTGGCGGTCCAGTGGTTAAGACTCTGCGCTTCCACTCGCAGGGGGTGTGGGTTCGATCCCTGGTCAGGGGGAACTAGATCCTGCATGCCATGCGGCGCGGCCAAAAAAAAAAAACTTCACGTATAGCTTAACGTTAGAGGTATCAATACATACCTCAAATCATAACATCTTTATTGGAGTATAATTGCTTTACAATGGTGTTAGTTTCTGCTTTATAACAAAGTGACTCAGCTATACATACACATATATCCCCATATCTCCTCCCTCTTGCGTCTCCCTCCCACTCTCCCTACCCCACCCCTCTAGGTGGTCGCAAAACACCGAGCTGATCTCCCTGTGCCATGCAGCTGCTTCCCACTAGCTATTTTACATTTGGTAGTCATACCTCAAATCTTGATCATCCTTTTTTGCCCCAGTGAGATGGAGTCTTTAGTCATCTGGTTGTTTCTGAAAGGTCAAATCTCCAAATAACACTGACTCAGCAGAATATCCTGCTGCCCATACAAAGGTCATTCTTTGAGGCTTTTGCCCATCAAAGCCCCACTTTAAAAAGGGAGCTGCATAGTTTATCAGGTCACATTCCTGATACCCTATAGCTTCCTGGAACGTAACTCATGCTATAAATACCAACATTTATTTCAGATTTCTCAAACCCAAGTGCACTCACAGGGACCAGACAGGTAAGGGACATGAAACTGGGAGAGCTGGGGCTTGGCCAGGAGTGAATCCGTCCTAGACCAGAGCTGGGCTCTCTAGATAACTCTGAGGTCATGTGAGAATGCAGACCCAGAGTTGCCAGTTCATCCCTCATTTTCAAAGGGAGCTAGAAATCGATTTTGTGCACTCCAACTTTAAATGTCAAGTTAATTCAGGTCTCTGAAACCTTACAGATACCTCTTCTGCAGGTTGGATGTGTTCCATTGGGGCAAGCTCTCAACATTGCTTAGCTACTAGCATTCGCAGGAGTATAGGGTGGTGTCCTTTATTTCTCCACCTGTGAAGCAGGACGAGTTGTACAACTTAAATATAATTATGTGTGTGAATTGCCCATAGGATGGACACGCAGTGGGGCAACTAAAAGTACATACTTCCTTTGGACCTAGGCTTTGAGGGACAATCTTAAAGGTCAGTTTGTCTTAATTCATTGTGTGCTGCCCCATTTACTTTACAACTACGTTGGTTCATTGGCTTGACTTTCTGCCAATACATCCTTAAATGGGTAATCTCTAGATTTAAGTGGGTTGAAGACCTATCCATGCCCTGTAGAAGCAGACACTCGATTAGTATATATTTGAGCCCTTACATGCAGAGCGCTGTAGTGGTCATTGGTGGGGCACACTGAGACAAGATGCTGTTCACACGTAAGGAGCTGCTATGGCCTGTAGGGGAGCAGAATAAGATAATGTGATAGCCTATAAACGGCCCAAGGTTTTATGGAAGTTCACATCATAAACACTCAGATGTCTTGCGCTGTTAGGTACTTCATATGAATTCTCTGTCTCCATAGCCCTAAGGTCTTAACTACATGCCCATTTTAAAGATGAAGAACTAAGGCTCAGAAGTTATGTAAGCAGAGTCACAAATTACCCCATGCTTGTCTTAAAGCCAGTAAATGGCAGTGTCAGCACGAGGGAGGTGCTTAGTCTGGGGAGGTACTTAAGTTCTGTCCCAGTGTGGACTTCTAAATCACTGCAGAAACCCAACTTGTTTGCCCATTAATCACACGTGAGATTCCTTCTCCATCCTCTTTGCCCTTACAATGTACAACATGCCTTACTATGTCTTGGCCCACAGGGTAGAAGGCAGCTATATATTCTGTGCTCCCAACATGGTGGCTTTCGAGGAGCCAACAGACCCTGGTCCTCGGTGGCTTACATGTAAGGGAAATAAATGCCTACTGACTTCAAAATGGTTACAGGGGGGTTGAATCCAGCTGTCAACCCTGGATGTATGAACCCAGGAGTGTGTAGTGTTCCCTGCCCTTCTGTGGGCCTCCCTCAAGGAATCCCAGGCAGAAGGGATCACGTGTTGAAAAGGCACAGGTGGGCATTTGGATTACAAAATATAGCGGCTTGAAGACCTGGCTTCTTGGAGCCTTCTAGGCTTCAAGTCTCACCTTAATTCTATATCTAAACAACCTTTTGGCATGTGTCCCTCTTGCCGATGGCTTATTTCATCTTCGTTTCAAATATGCCTACGGTTTAACCCAGCCCCTCCTTTTATACCTCGGTCCCAGGAGTCAGTAGCCAGCCAATAGGCAAGCTGCTCCAGGGTCAGGTGGCTACCTTAGGCCAATCAGCTGAGCCCCCGGAAAGCAAAGTCACATGGTACAAAAACATGGCCTCCTGGTTGGGGGGGGGGCTGGGATCTGAGCAGTTTCAGTTCTCAGGGGCTGTGGGTAGGCAGGGTGACTAATACCAGGTATCCCGTAAAAGGACAGTGTAGGGGGGAGGGTCTAGAAAAAGCTACTGTCTTTCTAGTACCTAACGAAAGAGTGAGTGACTCCAGAGCAAATCTCCAGCCTCCTAACGGGGAAAATCTGCCTGCCCCATTCCTCAAACTCAGGAGGCAATGGCTTGACCTTCTCATGTCTGACCCCTGACTTAGGTCTTTACATATGGAGAACCCAAAAGTGGAACACTTACAGATGCTCTACATGCACATGCAATCCTAGGTCAGTGTCCTCTCTGAGGGCTTATGCTAGAAGGTAGGCACCCACTTATTTTCATGTTCATTATACATACAACCAAAAAAGCACATGCCCTACCATCGATAGGGGGGGGATCTGTCACTTCTCTGGGCCTGGCTTTTCCATAGCCTAGAATGTGGTCTATTTTGGTGAATGTTCCACGTGAACTGGGAGGAAAGTATTAGTGCTGTTGAACATTTATAGAGTACTTTTTCCTTTAGATGTGGTGGACTGGTGCTAGTTAGTTCAACTGTCTTTACTGACTTTCCTGCTCTGCTGGGCCTGTCAGTCACTGAGAGAGGGCCGTTGAAGTCACCAACTAGAAAGAACTGCAAAGAGAAATGGATAACTCACTGTGCTTCGCATTTTGACGTTATATGTACACACAGATCGTTAGAGTTGACCCCTTAATATTGTTGTGCTCTTCTTTATCCTTTAACTTGCTCAGAATCTTTCTCTTTGAAAGAGCTGCTCCGCCTTTCTTAGTGTCAGCATGGCATAGCTTCATCCCATTACTTTTCATCTTAATATGAAAAGTGAGTTTCTTGTAGACAACATGGTTGAGTGGCTTTCCTAATACATGTTTGAAAAATCTAAGTCCAGGGACTCTGGCTCAGTCCCTTCAGTAGTGCATAATAGGCCATAACTAACTCACCCATTCACCAAACTAGGGAGTTCCTTTCCTGCTTTTGGGGTCCCTAAATAATGCTGAATAAACATCGTCGCATGTCTGTCTTTGTGAACCGGTGCTTTACTTATTACTACGGGATGGAATCCCAAAAGTGGGATTGCTAGAATGTGTTGTACATAAGTAAGTCTTACTAGCTGTTGCCAAATTGCCTTCCAAAAAGGACAATATACATCCCACTGCAAATATACTCTCTTCATTGGAGCCAAGGGCAGACCAACTGGGCAATTGTCCAGGAAGTTGGAATCCTTTTGATAAGGTATCTGGAACATTCAAACCAATACTGTCATCTTATGGCAAGCTCTTAAAATTTCAGTTAATTGTTCCAGCACAATCCCTTCTGCCCTGCCTATTGATGCATCCTGAGCCAATGACTAAATTCTCCCTAAATCACATATATGCGAATATGCCAAGTCTATTTCTAAGCAGAATTCCTTGCAAGATAATGTTTGGATGAGGCTTATTTTACGTTAGGAGAAAAACTTGAATTTGGTTTAATATTTAGACTCCTTTTACCCAAGTAAGTTAGTTCATTCAGGTGATGGTTAAAGATTCTGTGAGTTCCACAAATGGTTAATCCTTGTTCCCTCTAGCTCATCCTATACCCTCTAAATAGATGGGCATCTAGAAACTGCAACCTAATAGGGAAGCTCTTTGGATGGGATATAACCAGGGCGTTAAACCAAATTGTCTGTGGCTTTGGAATGTGGGGCAGGGTTTGCACAACGGCTTTATCTCTATCCCTGCTCACCACTAATAGGTCATTAACTTATCTGCGCTATGAATGCATCCCCATCGCGTATGTCTATCAAACCATAAACCCACAGCCAACCCGGCAGACTGCACATGCAGTGCTGTGGAGGCCTCTGTCTTGGAGCCAAGTGCTTTATATAACTCCACTGTGGTGGCCCCAACCAACTTGCTTTTCAACAGCTCTCTGTGTGGCACCGTTGCCTGTCTCTCAGTGACAAGCCAGGACCTTCTTCAGGCATTTTCTCAGCAGGTTAATCAAATGGCATCAGTGGGAATGTTTACAGCTTGCTGCCACTTAGGGAGCTTTATCAGAGCCCTTTTAATATCGGCCCCCAACCCAAGGCTGATAACAGAACAGGAGGGGGGCAGGGGATGGACAGCTTCAGGAGAACCGGTGAAACCAAAAAACAAGATGTCAATCTAATCTGAAAGACCTCCCCTAGGGTCCCTGCTGTGGGGTAGCAGTTCGGTCTGGAAATTCTTTTCGGGGGGTGACATATCTCTAGTCCCAGACAGACACTTGGCATCTAGCACTGTTCTGTTCAACACAAGAGCACCAACCACATACCAGGCCGTGTTTCTATGGTGATAAGATGCTGCTCTTTCTCTACCTGTTCATAAATGTTGAGCTAAGATTTAAGCCTGAGTACTACAATTCCTGTCTCTGTATGACTTTGAACAATTTCCTTTCTTGGCCATCCCTGACCCCTTTTACAGGTGGTGTCTTCTGAATACTGTGTGTATTTATGATCTGTTGTGAAGGGCTGGAGAGCAGTTTGACCCTACCATCACAAGGAATTGTGATTGACCCAGACTTGTAATATATCTGAGCTTTACCAGACACCTATGGGAAGAACGGGATAAAAGCATTAAAACAAGAAACATAAAGGCAAAGATACTTGAGGGGCTCCAGTGAAAGAAAGAAGGGGGCCCCTTTCTGCAAGTCCACACTTACTGCACTCTCACTGAAAAATAGACCCTTTGTACCTTTCAAAAGGTAACACCTACCAACCTATTATAGATATTCACCTACCAACTTATGGATATTCAGTGTCAGAGGCATTTTGTGCTAAAATAGGCAACATGCAATTATCTGACTATGGATGAACCACAATTTTAATCCCAGGCAGATCTCCTGGCTTCACGAGCAGACTTCAGTGTCACTGGGGTGCACCACCACTGTTGCGAAGTGCCACACCACTTGGTACCTTAAGCAAACTCAACATTGTTGCCTTTGGCCCTCTAGAACTGCGTTATGCGTTGAAATTTAGCGAGTGTTCTGAAGTCTTGTGTTAGAGCATCTGTCAATGAGCCTATAGTCAGTGTCAGATCTAGGCTAGACACATGTGAGGGTGAAATACAAAAAAACATGTTAGTCACTCAAGTAGGCAACTCTCACCCTGTGCACTTAAGTAATTTTCTGCAATGATCCACTGGATGTCCATGACGATCTCCAGGTGCTTTACACTATGAGTTCATCTGCCTCAGTCTCCAGGTAGGTGGTGGAAATCCTCATTGTACAAATGAAGTTCACAAGGTCAACCCGCAAGTAAGAAAGTGAAATTCAAATTCAGGTTTACGAAGGCTGTGCTTCTATGTACAAGATACCTCCAGCTCTCGTAGGCGGCATCTATGTAGTCCAAATGGGGTGAAGAGCTGACAATTAGATCGAGGAAGCAGACTAACCAGGTGGTGGAGATTAAAGCATAACCTGGAAGAGGGTTCTGGGAGCAAGGAGAGAGTCCCTCGGTTTAAGATTTTAGCTTCTTGCTTCTGCATCGAGCTCTTCACCTTGTCTTGAGTTCTAGCACCTGGCTGAAACTCCATCTAGAGAATAGACTTAATCTTCATTGGGTACAGGTCTCTGTGGTGGAGGTAGAGGACTGAGTATATGGCCGAGTCTGTGACTATAGAGCAGTTATTCTGTCCCACCTTCCCAGGAGCGGGGGCTGCAGGCCCTACTGAGTGGATCAGTCCATCTCGTACGTCTCTTTGCAGACATTAGTTTTGGCTTTTCCCACTCTTCAAGGTGGGTATGCCATTCCTTCATCTCCTTTTCTGGAAATTTCCCATTCTCCACTGACTTTCTCATCCTTATGAGCCTAGTAATACCTCTGAAATTCTTTGGGGATTTGGGGAAGGAAAAGAGAAACAACCAAAAGATTGGAGGGGATGGAGACATGACAATGAGATGCAACATGGTACCCTGGATTGGATCCCGGAAACATAAAAGAACATTAGTGAAGCATCATGACTGTGGATCACGAGCCAGCTAGTTGGCTCTGAGGACGGTAGACAAGAGGTGCTCATGCTGGAACATGAAGAACTCTCCTTTAATAAGGAAAAGTATGAGGATGTTTCCAGTGTGACAGTAAGCAACTTACAGAGGCCGAGCTAGGATGGCCCCAAGCAAGCTTCTTGTTGAATACTCTGAATTCTGCAGCTGGAAAAACCAGGCTCCAAGGGCAAGACCAGGTCAGAAGCACCACCACTTGGAGTCTTCCTTCCACACACGTGACTTTCTTCCTCCGGTTAGTACCCTTTGGTCTCCCTAGTCATCCCACTGTATGAAGCTTTACCTTCTTTCAAGGCGGGAGTCCTAAGGCCAGTCTTGCCCTTGGTTCGCCTTTACTCGGCTCTCAAGCTCCTTCGCAGACATTCATCTCATTCCCAGCCCTCCCTCCTTGGTGAGTGAAGATCTGTGGGATATTAAACCTCCCAGGAAAGAAGATCTTGGATTCCATCTTTCCCTGTGCAAGCCGTTTGCATTCGCTCATTCTTTGCTCTCAAAATAAGGATCAGATCACAGACTGAATAAGAACAGTAGTCACTGTGGTCTAAAGTGAGTTTAAGGAAAATACCATTCAGTGCTCCAACTCAGCGTTGGATTTGTGTACTGAAGCTATCGAGTCCTGGCGCTTCTTGTATTGCTTTGCCTTATATCACCTGTTCGGGGCACCTAACTTCCTTTGAGCCCTTGTGGGAGGAGTGGGTAGGGTAGATGGCAGTATCTATTCCTACGTCCCTGGTCTAATGACATGAGGTTTTACATGCTGCCATCGCAGACTCTGCAGAGTTAGGAAATTGAAGCCTAGGCATCAGTAACCCACCTGGAACCCAAAGTTATATAGAAAGACACTCATTTCTATCACCCTACAGGGACTCTCCTGGTTTAAAAAAAAAAACTTAATGGCAGCCTTGAGACTAGAACTTGAGTCTTCTGACATTTGCATAATAATCATTCGTTCAATTTGGGCATCAGTGTATGCTCACTGGGTCGTGGATATTTGCCTTCTCAGCACCTACATATTAGTGGGAAACGGACAGATCCCAAGCTCTAACTATGATAAGTGTGTGAAGGATAGGTCTGTAGTGCTAAGGGGCCTATGAGCAGGGGATCTGACCTATGAGAATTCACTGAACTATGGGAGGTACCCTTGAGCTGCCATGGAAGGATGCGAAGGGCTTAACCAGCAGATGGTGGGGAGGGAGGACTTTAGACAGAGCAGGCAGGGCTGGAAGGAGGCCCGTCTGAAGTGGAGAGTGAGTGGGAGAGCCCACACGAAGAGGCCAGACAAACAGATGACAGCGGTGGTGGTAGCAGCAGTGGGGTGTAGAAAGCAAACAGCATCTGGGGGTGAGTCACAGAACCGACTCGGGGGCAGTGAAGTTCTCTGAAATCGACAGTTCCTCAAATAGGAAGGTCTGGCCAATGAGAACTTCTTGAGTGATGTCCAGATCTTAGGCTAAGGACTGGATCATTGACCACCCTCCCACGTCCACCCCACCCCTACTCAAGTTCCAAGTCAACCTGGCTCAAGAGTTTGGTCTGCACTTTGAACTGTTCTTAATTCCCTGATGGATGGCTATGAACCCCCATGACAGGTAGGGATGTCTTAGTTAATACTTCACCTCTTAATGAATAAGGCTAATGGTTTGAACACACCACCTGACTTAATTCTAAGCACCACTGTGAATGTCTTAAAGCAGAATAAGAGTTGGGAGAGGCCGATCAGGTTACTGGGGCCCTGCCCACCGCCCCACCCCCCCTGCTCCCAGGGCCCAGCGTGAACTTCCACGATGTTCTCTAGGCTGCTCGTTTTAAAACAACTCCAACAATGTGGTTTCTATTTCTCTCCTAATAGACCATTTTCTGCAGTCTTTCACATCTGTGTCTGAGATGTTTTTCCAGCTTGTTTTCTTGTGTTAAATCTCTCCAGTCAAGTTGGGTAGACCAACCTTTTCCATTTGTGTTCCTTACTGGGAACCCTTACCCAAGGGTCTGCTGGTACAGTTCTTGGTACAGACTGGACTGTCTTAGCTCTTAAAACGTTACCTCCTCTGAGATTCATGATAACCTTAGGGTGGGGTGTTTAGTGATATTTTTATAGATGTAAACATGCTCAGAAGCTAAACCACTCAACCAGAGACATGCATGATAGGAGTTCATCTCGTGTCTGTGGACTTCTGGTTGGATTCTCTTTCTACCTACAGGCTCTGAAACTTAACCAGTTTGATAGTGTCAGCTCAGGATGGGCTGGATCTACTTTTCTAGTAATCAACTGTTCTACCAGACCTTCTGTCTGTTGAGCATTGGGTTTCCAAACATTCAGCATGTTTCCTTTCTTATAAATCCAAACTCAGATATATTTTTATGGCTTGTGAAACTACAGAAAGCTATGAAAACACACATGCCAGGCTGTAACCAGTGACCAAACCTGTAGGGGATTGGAAATGGTGAGGTGTGGGAGATGGCCAGCTATTTCTTCATACTTTGGCAAGCGCTTCCAGTGCATCGATGCACTCTTGCTCTGCTCGAAAAACATTCAAAATAAGTGTGTGGAGTAAAGGTAAAACACACTAAAGCTGGGGTAAGTGAAGCACGCATAAATGGTCCTGTAGACACCTTCAGCAAAGGCTACAAACTTGGTCCCAAGCTTCCTGTTGGCCAAAAGCGAAGCATAGTCTACAGAGACTGATACTAGTTATAAGTTAAACTCAAGCCCACTCAGAAGGAACAAGATCATCCTGATGCCAGGAGCCAAGACCCACAAGCTATCCCGATGTTGGTAATAACCACTACTATTACATGGTATGCATTGAGCTGGTGTCTTGTCTCTGTAATCCAGAAGACATGAGGTGGGTTTTAATATCTCCATTTTACAGTGGAGAAAACCAGCGTGTGGTCTTGAGCTCAGGGAGGAAATGGCAGAACCAGCACGGAGTTCCAGGTCCACTGGATTCCAAGCCCGTGCTCTTATTTGATGCTGCCTGACTTGTGTTTGTTATGAGTTGGGTTCTTGTAAGTGACAGTAAGTGGTCTTCTCAACACAAGACCAAGAACTTCTGGAAAGAGTCCTCCTGGGAAGTGAAATGAGTCCGAGGATGTAGCCCACTGGTCTAGAGTGAGCAAGTGGCCAAGTCCCAGACTTTAGGAAAGTGGATGAAACTCCTCCAAGCAGCCCTTGAGTTTCTCGAGCACAGGTCTTGGATCACAAGGTAGAATTTAAGGTTGTGATCCCAAGTCTGAGACCTGAGTTTGTGACCGGTATCTTAAAGGGTGGGGTTTCATTGTGCTTCCTTTAAAAAAAACAAAACAAAACAAAACAAAAAACACCTTATTTATACAACTCATGTATTCCAGACTGTTCAATTCATAACATGGAAAGCTGGTCTCAGAGAATCCTCATTCTTGAGACAACCACTGCTAAAAGCTGAAAATCCATAACGGCTTTCTACTTAGAGTTCCTATTAGCATGAAGCAAAAACTGGGATTCTGCTATAACTACTAATGTGCAGCTTATTCTTTGCAATTTTGATACATGTCAATCTTACAGAAAAGCTGTAAGAACATAACAAAGAATTCACATGTACCCTTTACCCTGATTCACAAACTGTTTATATTTTGCCCCACTTGCTTTATATTCTCTGAAGTTTTTTTCTCGGAGCCATCAGAGGAAACTGGAGCCCTATATGTCCATTTACTCTAAAATATCCTTGTGTGCAATTCCTAAAAATAAGTATAATCTCTTCTGCCACAATACAATGGTCAAAATGAGGAAATTTATCTACAATCTCTAATAAATTTCATAAACTATATATCAAGTTAACTAATCTTGTCAGAGGTCTAATCTGTTAAATGCTATAGCCATGGATGTACCATAACCGAGGGACATTTAGGAATATTCTGACTTTTTATCCAAGTGCGAAGTATACTTCACTCACTCAACAGCCCCCCATCTTGGGGTTAGTTCATAGCCATGTACAATGTTCATCCGAGGTCCTGGGCTTCTGATGGTGACTAAAGGAGACTGAGGTGAAGAGCTAGAACATGTAGGGATGCTACAGATTCTATTCTAGCTTTCCCTTGTAAGTTACCTATCTTCTTACCTATGCAGTACATGTCCAGTAAGGGACCAGGATGCCTGCCCTTGAAATATTCATTCTTCCATCTTCATCCTGACCCCTCTTTCCCCTTCTCTCAAGTCTCCAGATCACACGCAGCGTGACCGATCATCCCTGTTGTGACTCACCCAGTTTTGACTGTCCACATCTCAGGCAAGCGGAAATGATTGGTCACCCTACACACTGCTCATACCTGGCTATAACTGATGGCCGCTTTAGCCATTCGCCATCATGCCTTTCCTAAATTCTTCTAGAGCGCTAACATCCCACAAAATTGGGAGCCAACATTGCTATTCCTAGCACGGCAATGAGTTATATTAAAAGTAAAATCGAAACACTTCTGTCCTACCACTTTAGGCATGAATGCTATCTATAGATCTGCAGATGCCATAAAGCCCAAACGAGAAGTCACCTGATGCAAGAACACGTGAAACTAATGTTACATCAGTGCACTGAGGGGCCAGCTAAGAGCGGGGAGTGGATGGAGTAATTGCTGAGAGCAGGGACTTTAGGTGAACCAGTGTTTAAGTCTTAGCTCTGCCCTGACTAGCTATATGATGCAATATGAATATCGCGACCTTCTGAGTCATACTGCCCCCTCACCCCCTTTTAAAAAGTAGGACTGATCTATCCTTCACAGAGCTGTTGGAAATAAGTATGAATCTATGCTTCGCAGAGCTGTTAGAAATTAAGTAGGTATGCAAGGAAGCTAGTATGCTGCTTATACAAGTGGTAGCTATAGTAATAAGAATAGATGCGCTCTCCCTAGGGCCTTTGGGAGTTGGAGAAGCCCAAGCTTGTGCGTTGCTAAGTAACACATCTCCATCTGAGGATCTTAGTTGCCAAGGGCTCTCAGAGCTGGACCAATCCAATGTCCTGCTGATAGAGGGCAGAAGCAGCTGCCTTGCAACTGGGCAGGGGCTGTGCAGAGAGGAAGTGGGGGGTGGGAGGCCTGGTGCCTGGAGCTGCAGCTGTGTGCCATTACCCACGACACTTCTGGGTAAGAACAGGCCTAATGCTGGCCACTTGTCCATATAGTTTTATTGCTTTAATCCCACCATACTGGCCAAGGCCAGGTCATGATAATATATTTAAGTAATGAGGCATGACAGCCGGGGCCTGCTGTGATGATTAGAACACACCTAGCAGGGTGTGAGAAGGTCCAAAGGTGAGAGTCCTAATCCCTTGGAAACGGCTGCAACTGTGAGATGGCAAATGAACACAGGATGTTTAGACCCAGAGCAGGGCCAATAGCCGGTTGGAAACCCCCCTCAAGCCCAGGTAAATGTGCATCCCAAAGCATGAGAATGGAGGGCTCTTTCAGTGTCAGGCGGGTGATGGGTTTTGGTCGACTCTGGCCAGTATTAGACACTCGGCAATTACACACTTGGATATACTTGAAGGTTGAATTGCCCAAATACATCCAAGTATTTATTCGGAAAAAGTTTAATTCCTTAAACCCAGTCAAGGTAATAGACACGCATGGTAAAATTCCAAAAGCAGTGTTGCATAATGAAATTCTTCTCCTAGCCTGCGCTGCTGAGATAGAAATATCCTGAAATCTTCCTTGTACAGGAAGATCCCTTCCTACATATAAGTAGGAGCAAGATACAAATTACAACTGTACATTGGTCTCTTCACTTAATTATTTCTGGTGATCATCCTACATTGCTGCATAGATGTATCTTGCTTCTTTCTAAGTGGAATCTTGTTTGGACTTTCAATAGCGGGGGTGGAGGAAAGATAGTCATGCAGGCTATGATTTTTTAACATGCAATGAGATGCAATGTTTTAGTTACACTTCTGGAACACAAGAGGGGGGAAAACCCACTAAACTTTAGATCTTTCTAGTTCAAACCCCTTGTTTCTGACCCTGAAACTTGGACCTTCTGTACAAGCTAAAAAAGATCCACAGTTGCATCTGTGGCCATGAAAAATCTATGGCGGTCCATCCACATCTCTACAAATGACCCAATTTCGTTCCTTTTTATGGCTGAGTAATATTCCATTGTATATATTTACCACATCTTTATTCATCTGTCGATGGACATTTAGGTTGTTTGCATATCCTGGCTATTGTAAATAGTGCTGCAGTGGACATTGGGGTACATGTGTCTTTTTGAATTACACAGAGTGAAGTGGGTCAAAGAGAAAAACAAATATTGTACATTAACGCATATATGTGGAATCTAGAAAAATGGTACATATTAACCTATTTGCAGGGCAGGAATAGAGATGAGGACGTAGAGAACGGACATGTGGACATGGGGGGAAGGGGAGGGTGGGACAAATTGGGAGATTAGAATTAACATATATACACTACCATGTGTAAAATAGATAGCTGGTGGAAACCTGCTGTATAGCACAGGGAGCTCAGCTCGGTGCTCCGTGATGACCTAGATGGGTGGGATGGAGGGGGGAGTGGGAGGGAGGTCCAAGAGGGAGGGGATATATGTATACGTATAGCTGATTCACTTCATTGTACAGCAGAAACTAACAACATTGTAAAGCAACTATACTCCAATTAAAAAAAGCATGGAGGCAGAAATCCGGGCTGTGCATTATTTTCTCTACGCGCTATTCCCTAGTTTCATAATAGGCGGGTGAATATAGGCTGACGGCCACCAAACAGATTCTTAAAGAAACATTTGCCTCACTGGGCAGGCTGGTTTCAGAACACACCTGAGAATCCAGTCAAAAAGTGAACGGTGACCTTTGTAGGCGATTCCCTTAAGTTATCACTCTTGGTAAACAAAATGAGAGTGCCCTAGAAGTCTAGAAGTTGACTTGCTAGTTTCCCAATACCCAGGAGACTGAGAAATCTTGTCAGTTGTATTGTTATAGTGTTCGGTTTTAAGTAAAACTAAAAGACATTTCTCATTTTCACAAAGAACTTTATTGAACAACAAATTCACTAACTGAACGAACTTTTTGGCCAGCCCAATAGCAAAGACTTTTGCCTGGATGGTTTTGGGCAAAATCATAATTTCTCTGACTAGAACAACTAAAATCCACAGGCTCTAGAGTCTGCAACTCTAGGTTCAACTATCGTTTTGCTGTGTGACCTTGGGCAAACATCTAACCTCTCTGAGCCTTTTACACCTCTTCTAAAATGGACATAAGTTCTCGTGTTAATCTAGGTCCTCTGAGAAAGAGACGCTAGTGCAGGATTAGACTTGCAAGGGATTTTTTTTTTTAGGAGAGGCACCTGTGAGGGGAAATAGGGAGAGCTGGGGGAACCTCAGATGTCGATAAGAGTCTGACCCTCAGGCCCGCCCCACCGCAGTGATAAAAGGGAGTGGAAATCAACTGCTGGGCAACCTAAGAGTTCAGCAAGGCCAGGGGGGAGTCCTTGAGCCATAGTCACCTGTGACTCTCCAGAAAAGGCTCACCTGAGTGTCCCTGCAGTACAATCACGGGCGGGAGCTGCAGGCCAGCTCACAGGGAGCCTGGCCTTGGTTCAAATGCAGTAATGGCTCTTCGACTTCAGCAGGTGTGGCCGTCCGCCAGCTAAGTTTCCAGTAGATACAAATTTGAAAGTCATGGTTTCAAAGCTGCCACAATACTATCATCTGAGATGTGAAGATTAGAAGTGCATGAAATCTTAGCTCAAAGTGGCATGTAATTGCAGTTAAACACTCTCTTTTAAAAGATAATTTGCTATTTATTTTATTTTTAATTTTTATTGGAATATAGTTGATTTACAATGTTGTGTTAGTTTCAGGTATACAGCAAAGTGAATCAGTTATACATATATACACTCGTTTTTAGATTCTTTTCCCATAGGAAAAGAATGTAATGTAGGCCATTACAGAATATTGAGTAGAATTCCCTGTGCTATACAGTAGGTCCTTATTAGTTATCTATCTTATATATAGTAGCGTGTATATGTCAGTCCCAATCTTCCAATTTATCCCTCCCCCCCTTACCCCCTGGTAACCATAAGTTTTAAATAAACACTCTTATTGGGGATCCATTCAAAGGTCATGGCTCACTTCCACTGCCTGTGTGAACTTAGGTACACAGATGGGAAGTGATGTGCCTTAGTTTTCCCATCTCTGAAATGGAGTTACCCATTTAGTTTAGACAAACTTGGAAGGCATTTAATTGTTCAGCATAGTGCAGGGCAGATGCTGAGCGAGAGCTCGCATCTTGGATTCTCATCAGCTGTTACTGCCAACGTCTTCACGGCCAGTGGCTTTGGCAGATGTTCCTCTTGTGACAGGAGCACAGCAGGATCTGTGTCTCCAACCCCTCTTGAACTAGGAGCCCACTGCTGATCTCCCCCACGCTTGCTGTCCTACCTGGGCAAGTGGCATCCTCTAGTTGTTCTCCTCTTAGTCAAGGAGGCACAGCTGCATGTCAAGTAGGTAAATCTGCTGAAAAGCCATGGTGGGGCCTTTAACCGTCCCTCCCTGCAGCCTGTGTAGCCTTGGCGTGGCAGGGAAAATCCCTCCTGTTTAAGCAGATGAGCGCACACAACCTTGGGAGCCCCAAAGCACCCGATGCTTAGAGCCCTGTCCTCATATTAACACTTGACGTTGGAAGACTTGAAATTCTTTTTATATAAATTATTTATTTTTGGCTGCATTGGGTCTTCGTTGCTGTGCACGGGCTTTCTCTAGTTGCGTCTAGCAGGGCTACTCTTCGTTGTGGTGTACAGGCTTCTCATTGCGGTGGCTTCTCTTGTTGTGGAGCATGGGCTCTAGGCATGCGGGCTTCAGTAGTTGTGGCTCGCGGGCTCTAGAGCGCAGGCTCAGTAGTTGTGGCGCACGGGCTTAGTTGCTCCGTGGCATGTGGGATCTTCCCGGACCAGGGCTCGAACCCGTGTCCCCTGCATTGGCAGGCTGATTCTTAACCACTGCGCCACCAGGGAAGTCCCCTGAAATTCTTAATGTTGGCACAAGAGGCCCACGTGTTTGCTTTGCACCAGGCCAGGCAAATGATGTAGCCAGTCCTGAGTAGGTGTGTCACTTCGGATCCTGGCAAGAAGCAGCTGGTACATCCAAAGGGTTTCATTGAAGACAATTTAATGAACAGATCATGTGGAGAGGCGTGAGCGGAGTTAAGGGCGCTAACAAGGAAAAGCAGAGCGCTCAGACGAACAGCGGGAGCTGCTGCCCGCCCTGGGCGTCCACTCCAGCCACGGCTGTAACTGTAGAAGTGAGACAGCCTGGGACCTGGGACCCTTCGCTGCAGTGCTGCAATTCTTGCACCTGGACACACCTCTCCTTGAGCAACAAAATACAAAGAAACTATATGGGACTAAAAATAACTGCGTGCATGTGCAGTTGGGGCAAATTCTTGACCCAAAAGTTACAAAGAGACCAAAAAACCCAACTGCCACTTTTTTTTTTTTTTTTTGTAATTTATATTTGGCTGTGTTGGGTCTTCGTTGCTGTGCGAGGGCTTTCTCTAGTTGCGGTGAGCGGGGGCCACTCTTCATCGCGGTGCGCGGGCTTCTCACTGTCGCGGCCTCTCTTGTCGCGGAGCACACGCTCCAGATGCGCAGGCTCAGTAGTTGTGGCTCACGGGCCTAGTTGCTCTGCGGCATGTGGGATCCTCCCGGACCGGGACAGGAACCCGTGTCCGCTGCATTGGCAGGCAGATTCTCAACCACTGCGCCACCAGGGAAGCCCCCCAACTGCCACTTTTGAAGAGCCTGGAGCAAAAACAGGGTGTCAGAAGCAAAAGCAGGGTACTGCGCATGCACCCCGCACACAAGACCACTTAACGGGTGGGCAAACCGCCTAAGCCATCCCTCCGGCCTGACCCCTGGACACACCCCTACCCTCACCCCACATGAGGAACATTGCCCCCGCCTAGGGGAGCTAGCGAGCAAGGGAACCTCTTTGTTCTCGCTCCCCGCTGCTGCAGCAGGGGCCCCAATAAAGCCTTGCCTGAATTTCTGGTCTGGCCTCTGATCAATTTCTATTGACTGGGGAAGGCCAACAGCCCTGGTCAGTAACGTATTAGCCGCCCAACAGGAGCTGGGGACTCAGAATTGGCTTCTCCTAAAACTGAGGCCTAGAAAGAGGAATTGGACAAATAAGTTCCAGATTTTGCTCTCTCTTCTGCCCATCTCCTTCAGATGCCTTTGATTTGCTGCTAAGACAAGCAGAGGGCTAGGAGCTTGGGAGAGGCGGCCGTGAAAGCTGTCCTCCTGGGACATGGTGTAACTCTTGGAAGGGTGGAGACTCCATCTGAAGAAGCATTAACCATGAGGCGGGTCAACATGACAGCTTCTACTGATGGTCACTTATTTAAAGAAATCTGAGTCTTTAGGGCCCAGCAGTCTAAACCCAAACTAAGTCGCCCGTAAATAGAATGCCAAATCTATACTTCCCCACGAGCAATGTCAGTGGAGCCCTGAGGATTCAGATCTGCTCTGTTGAGGGAGGAGAAAACTCGTTTATTAGCTAGAGGTTTACTTCTGAAATACTCCTTTGTTAGCTAAAACGTTAAAGCTGTCTTAAATCAATTGACGTAACTGAATTTTTCAGACCAGTTTTACCTAAGCCTTAAGATTTAATGTTCAATATTCTGCTGGATAAACAAGGAGGGTGGGTAACATTACTGAAACAGATACATGAGTGTACTTGGATTCAGCTGCAAATGCAGACCTGAAAACGTGAATTATAGACCTTATTTTTGTAAGTCGTCTTGCCAATGTCCTTATGAAAACTCATGTTTTCAGGACGATACATCTAGGGATGAGTACAAAATTGGCGATTCTAGGAGTGATTCTTGGAGTTAGAAATGCTGCGGGAAACCTTCCAACAAGCACACTAATATCATTGACGGGAAGTGATCTTGGGACCATCTTTTAGCTGTTAGATGCTCCACAGTTGCCTGATTCTTCACGGAGCAGAGTTCCCCATAAACGAACACGGTTAATGGATGGATCTTATGATGTAGGACCACCTCTAATTCCATTCTGCCTTCTAGTATCTGTATGCTTTGAGTGAGTTAACTTCTGGATCTGGTTCACCTGTAAACAGGAAAACGACCTACCTCAAAGTCGGCCAGGCTGAAATGCAGGCCTTTACAGTTCCTGGTAACCGGTACTCACATCAGCAACTGAGCAGCCACTGTGCCATTCCCACCACCAAGTGCAATCTACAGGGAGATGGATCAATGTGAATAGTCAAATGCTTTGGGGGTCAAGAACAGAATGACATGGGAACTCAGAAGATCTTCCTGGTCCCTGAAACTCAACGGCAGGATGACAGCAAGTTTCCTGGGGCAAGCAATAACTAAACAAAACTTGCAGCGTGTAGGACTTGGACTGGAGAAGGAAAGGAGATTTTGAAAGGAGACCTATTGTCTGGGCCCAGTGACAGCTGACTGGATCACTTCAAATGGCTTAAGCCGTTTGGAAGCATCACTGGACAAAAGACTAAACTTTGGGATGAATTGTCTCCCCATCCCGTCCCCCTCACCCCCCGCCCCTAACACCCTGTGAGACCCAACGTATGCAGGAGCGGAAGTGATAAAGGAAACAAGCAAACTTGGATGGTGTAGGAAGTCCTAGCCGAGAGGTGTGCAATTATCCAGCTCTCCGCACGCCCTCGGGGCAGAGGGACGGCTACAAATTGGGCGGAGCTATCCCTCCTCCAGTGCACACATCCAGCTCCCAGCCCTTACTGCCCTGCTTTATAAAGCAGAGGGGCACAGGGGAGGTCCACCAGACTTCCCCTCCACTTTCTGGCCCCCTCACTTCCCCTTTCATCATCCTCAGAAACCCTAGACAACGCCTAGCGTATCAGCTGGGTGATCACATTCTCCCAGGTTTGCTGGTGGGGTTCCCCGCGAAAGAACCAGCGCCGGAGTGCGGGGAGAGAACACGTGCATCTCCCTGACAGCCGTGCGCAGGAAATACATTCATTTCCAACCTGTTGGCAACGCACTGACAGTCAGAGGAGCCACAGCTGTGGGTGTGGAAAGGCTGCTGGGGAGAAATAATTTCCCAGCCCCGAGCTGCTGTGGAAGGAGAAATTGAACACTTACTTGTAATTTCCCCCCCGAGGCCTGTCGGGGTCTAATCTAAGTAGGCACTTGGGCTGAAAGGGCAGGCCCTGGAAGCCGAGACTTTTTCCAGTGGCCATGTTCCAGCCCATCCCCCATGCCAGCACTCCCATAGCCCTATTTCTGAGGATGCTAAAGTCTTGAATACCTTCTGGGGGCTGAACCCCCTCTTCGATAGAGTTCTTCATTTTTTTTCGGAAAAGTCAAAGCTTGAATCTGGGTTTGACTTGCCATGTGACCTCGGGCCAGGTCTTAACTGCTTTAAACGTCAGTCTCCTATAGCATTGTTGCAAAGATAAAATGAGAATGTATATGCAGGACACGGGCCAGACCTGGCATACGTCTCCCGATAGTTTGTGTACCTGTTCCTGCCTCTGTCACTTGGGGTTTGCAGTGTACCTTCCTCCTCCTGGGATGCCCTGGAGATGGGGAAGTAGCATCCATCCGAGCTGGTTGCTCAAAGGCCTGACACAGCCATGGGGTGTGTGCCTGTGTTTTGGGAGAGAGGTTGGGTGTTAGCCACTAGAATTAGAAGTTGGTCTAAGTTCTGACAGGGCTGACAGGCCCACAGGTGGCTCCAGGGAAATGCTGACTTCGTGACATAACCTATTTGAGAGCACTTGGCGTGGTATCTGATACACCCTTGACCTTCTGAGCTACATGACCTCTTTAGTTTTGTCATTAGATTCAGACCATGGAGACGTGGAACCAGAAACTCCAGGAGCTTGACTTCTGACTTAGCTCTGTGTGTGGGTTTGTTTTGGCTACATCGCACGGCTTGCGGGATCTTAGTTCCCCGACCAGGGATCGAACCCATGCCCCCTGCAGTGGAACCTCGGAGTCCTAACCACTGGACCTCCAGGGAATTCCCTTGGCTGTGTTCTTTGTAAAGCAGCACTCTGTCCTATGTTGTCCCCCTAAGTGAAAGCTTACAGCCAAGAAAACTTCTGAGCCTCAATTTCACACCCTCTTTCCCAAAACCTTGCCTCCCTTGACAGAAGGACTTCCGAAAAAGTACACCCCAAAGTGTTGTTCCCGTGTAGGACTCGGACACGTAGAAGGAATGGACTTACCCACTGGAGACAAGAGAATGTTGTCGATAATGGGGTGGGTGAGCCTGGGGTTGCTCTTAGCTACGCTTTTAGCCACAGGCTGTACCTTAGGGGTCAAGTGTAGTTGTTGAAAGCCTGGCTCTACCATGAGCTGGATGACCTTAGGCAAGGTGACAGCTTTCCCTGAGCCTCAGGTTCACCTGGAAGGAACACCTGCCTCACAGGACTTCTGTAAGTCTAGACGAGATGGAAGTGCTTGACACCAAAGCTGTCTGTTTTTGAGCACGTTAAGAACTGTCAAGACCCCAACCAGCTTCTAAAAGATATAAAAACTCAGGAGTTGAGTCTGACCTTTTTTAACTTGGCTAGAGAGAGATTAAGCCATAACCTAGACTTGATGGTTACACTGTTTCCTTTCAAATCCTTTCCACGTGCTCAGAACTGTTGCTAAGATCCATTCGTGACCTCCTGCTGGAAGCCTCTCCACCAAGCATCATGGAAGGTGGCTGGCCAGGGGCACAAAGGAAACCTACCCACCAGGTACTCTTTGCTTTTTGCCGGTGCATGTGAGAGGGAGGGTGTATGTTACTTTGTACTTGGTTCGTCTAGTAATGACTGCTAAACCTAAAAGAACAGTGGCTTAACCAAATAGGTTTTTCCTCCATTAAAATCTAGAGGCAGCCCATCTAGGGGCTGGCATGACGTAGGGACCCAGCCTCCTTCATTCTTATTACTCTGTTCAAGGCATATGTTCCTAGAGTCACCTCACATTACAAGGTGGCTGCTGGGGCGCCAGTCACTATCGGGATTCCAGCCAGTAGGAAGGTGAAGGTGCCTCCTTTAAGAACATAGCCTAGAACCTGAGCTCACCAATTCCACCTATATCCCATTTGCTAGAACTTTAGTGACGTCGCCACACCTGGCTGCAAGAAGATCTTGCCCTGTTTGGGGTAATCATGTCTATGCAACTAACAATGGGAAAGTCTCTTGCTAGTAAAAGACAGGAAATGATATTTGGGGCTAAATAGAAGTCTGTTTAGAATGCCAAAGCCCTTGACCAACCAGTACTGGCATTGGCCATGTGCCCTCAGGCAAACTAGCATGCCCATTTTACAGATGTGAAGGTAGCTATCAACTTCATAGTGTTGAGGATTGACCTCCACGATAGGAGTGTTTCTCTAGTTCCCAGGACCCAGCTGCTACTAGGATCTCTCCCCTAGGAGCTGTGCATCCTGGCTTGCACATTCTACTGCATATACCTTAGTGAAAAACCTAGTTCTCCAGAAAGTCTTCACGGAGAAATGTGAGTTGCATGTAGACATCTGGGCCTGATTTAGGAAGTCTTTGAGAGACGCACTGTTCTCTACGAGGCATCCCTTTTGTCAGAGGCCGCCAGCATTGCAAGGACACTTAACGGCTAAGTACAAACAGCTGTCCCACATCTGCAGGATCCATTTTCAACAACTGTATACAGTAGATCCTGCTGATAATGAACTTGGGTCCAGCAGGGCTCAGTTCATCGAGGGCACTGCTGGGGTTGCAAGGTGCAAATGACGATTCCAGATAGGGAGGAGGCCCCGAGAGGCTGTTCTGCCTTCAGACTCCGTTTCTTAGCGGAGTAACGTGAGACCTGGGGCTGTTTTTCTCCAGAATTTTCTTGGTTTGTAAAATAGGGTGGCACTGCGTGATGGCTGCCCAGTGAATTGGAAAGCAACCCCTCCCTTGCCCCAGAGAACTTTGATACAACCAAGATTGCTATTGTGAAACGTTAGAGCCGGGAGAATCTATAAACCCACCTGATCTGTTGCCCTGTCTCGGCAGGAAGATGCTTTTAGAAGTTTGACAAATATACATCCATCTTGTGGAGGATCCCATTTTGGTATCTGTTCTTGTCCTATTTATGACCCCAATAATAGAAAGTGCTTCTTAAGGTCTCAGGTGACAGAGATGCTGGGTTGCTTCAAGGTTGAATTGAGGGCTTCTGGGAGCTGCTTTCAGCACCACCCCCTCCCCCCCGCCCCCCCCCCACCCCGCCCCGGGCAGCCACGCCTACCACAGTGGTCTCTACTTAGAAAGTGAGCTCAACTTTCTCTTTCAAAGCTGCATAGAAGCTCCCCCCTGCAAGCGAGGACACATCCTCCTTTATCAAGAACTTGAATGGTTGTCCTCACAAAGGTAAATCGGAACCTTAGCTTTAAGAAACGCATTTAACATGAAAGGAATAAATCCATAGTGTTAAAATGATTTTCCAATTGTTAAGCAACGAAGACTTCTGCATTTTGACATATATTGGCATTTATGACCTACTTGAACATCCGTGATAGAGGTGGTAGGATCAAGTGTTGCAATTAGACTGGGTCCAGACTGAGTGAGCATCCTGCCTGACCACTGACCTGCTGTGTGACTTTCGACAAGTTACTTAACACCTCTGTGCCTCAGCCGCCTTAGGTGTAGATGAGATTAAAAAAAAAAAAAATAGCGTAATTCCCTTAGTGCTCAAAACACCTTGAAGTAAAAGTGCTTAGAACCATGCCCAGTAGGTAGTAAGCTGAGTATTTTTTTATATAATTTTTTTATACAAACTTGTTTATAAAAGCTGGGGCTGGGACTTCCCTGGCAGTCCAGTGGTTAAGACTCTGCACTTCCAATGCAGGGGTCACGGGTTCGATCCCTGGACGGGGCACTAAGATCCCACATGCCACGCGGCCAAAAAATCCCCCAGAAATCAAACTACCCGGTCTGCTCCGTAAGGCATTGCTATGAGGAGTTAATTTTGAAGCCTACCTGCACAGATGATATGAACAGGGAGTTGTAGGGGTGCAACTTGTGACCCCAAAATGTCTCTTTGGTATAAGGATAATTTTAGGCTGGTAATTAAACAGCAGACATGGAAGAAATGGAAAACCGAGTAGAAATTACCCTTTGTAAAAGATACTTATTTGTAATCTTAGATTACACTGAGATTTGGAATTTCCCTCTGTAGGGCGTCTCCCTCCTGTACCAGGAAGAAAAGGATGACCTTATTTCTAGAAATTCTTACCAAGGCAGAAGGCAACAACTTAAATCTGCATAACAGCTTTACTCTTATTTACTGTGCTTTTCCTGGTCACCTCCCATAACTGGCTCCCCCTACCCCCAACATCTTTTGTCTTTAGCTGAAGATGATACCTCAGGTGGTGGTTGCCCCATCTCCCCCTCAGCTCTGCCCTCAAAGAAGAGGGCATGGACGGAATTCCCAGCGACAGTCCTGAACTTCGCTCTGGTTGGGGAATGCCAGGAGCTGATTGCTGATTACCTTGGGCCCAGATTACGTGAACCCGTCACTGGCTAAGGGGATGTGACTCCTCTGACTGGTCCAAGGCGATCGGGACGCATCTCTAGACTGGAGGAAGGGTACACGCCACTCAACAGCAAGTTGGCACAAACTCAACGTCACTTACTTGCAGGATGACACGGTTCAGCCTGGGGACGCTCTTGGCTCTGAAGTCCTTCCTCTGGCTGCTCTGTCAGTCTGGTCTTTTCCCTTTGAATGTATCCAGTGTACGTCTAGGGAGGGAGGTGGAAAATTGCTTACAAGTAAGAAGTTGTCCTCCCATTGGTTATTCAAGCTTGTCCAGAACGAAGCTTCAGTGAACACAGCTACCTGTGTCTGTATCCTCAGGACGTCTCTGCTCAGGTGTATCTGAGCCCCCTGCTTCTTCATGGGATGCATGTTCAGAAAGTGGCATTAGTATGATTGAAGGTAGAGAGTTTGGCCCTCTGCTGTCAAAAGGTCATCCGCGGGACACTCACGCAGGCCCAGTTGAATGGTTGGTGGTCTCGACCAGTTTGAGCTGGGCAAGAACTAGCTCCAAGTTCCTGAAAAACAACTTGGGCAACTGTTGCTATTGTGACCCATGTCAGATGTTACCTATAGGGGGCGGTTAAAGGGTCTTGTGATAAGCTATGTGAAGCCTGGAGGGTGTGCAATTCACAAGAACAGCTAAAGCAAGCTTGATCAGTGTGGGCAGGTTACAGTTTACTTAGACAAGCAAGTTATAGCTGAATGGATCTAGTCCTCAGTTTCAAAGCCAGAGGCTCCTGGAGTCAAGATCCCAGTGGGGGCAGGAAGAGAAACCTTCCTGCTGTTGGAAACTGCCTCCCCTGAGGTTCTCCTGCCCTGGCCCTGGGGCTAGAGGAGTCATGGCAACTATACTAGCCTCTTTTTTTTTTTTCTTTTTTTTAAAAAATTATTTATTTATTTAATTTTATTTTTGGCTGTGTTGGGTCTTCGTTTCTGTGCGAGGGCCCTCTCCAGTTGCGGCGAGCGGGGGCCACTCTTCATCGCGCTGCGCGGGCCTCTCACTATCGTGGCCTGTCTTGTTGTGGAGCACAGGCTCCAGACGCGCAGGCTCAGTAGTTGTGGCTCACGGGCCCAGTTGCTCCGTGGCATGTGGGATCTTCCCAGACCAGGGCTCGAACCCATGTCCCCTGCATTGGCAGGCAGATTCTCAACCACTGCGCCACCAGGGAAGCCCTATACTAGCCTCTTGGAGTACGCCAGCCCCTTCAACCTGCCTCTTTTTGGTTTCTGGAGAGAGCTGACATCTTGGCCAGCATCGTGCCTTTCTCTGACCCTCATTTCCTTGGATTCTCCTGTGGCTGAATTCCCTTGAAAGGGAAATAATCATTTGTAGAGACTCCCAGAGACTTCACTTTGGGGGCCATATGTGATCCTATTGGAATGTTTTATGGAACTCGTGACCCCACCAGATGAAGATCTAGCGTGATCTGGAGACAACGGAAGGTAAGAGGCACTGTGCTTCCTGAGATATTTGGAAAAATTAAGTCAAAACACGTTCATGTTGAACCTTGACTATGGCTGCCCAGCTCGTGGGGCTCGTGCATTCGGTTCATCATGAAGTTCCTTTGGAATCTGCTGCTTTTGGAAAATGAGTTTATTGGTTTCCTTACCTACCTTCTTGGGTCCCCTTTCCTGGCCACTGTGCTACTGGGACCACACCCTTCATTTTATTTTTTTATAAATTATTTACTTATTTTTGGCTGTGTTGGGTCTTCGTTGCTGCGCACGGGCTTTCTCTAGTTGCGGCGAGCGGGGTCTACTCTTCATTGCGGTGCGCGGGCTTCTCATTGCGGTGGCTTCTCTTGTTGCGGAGCATGGGCTCTAGGCGCACGGGCTTCAGTAGTTGTGGCACGTGGGCTCAGTATTTGTGGCACGCGGGCTCTAGAGCGCAGGCTCAGTAGTTGTGCCGCACGGGCTTAGTTGCTCCGCGGCATGTGGGATCTTCCCGGACCAGGGCTCGAACCCGTGTCCCCTGCATTGGCAGGCGGATTCTTAATCACTGCGCCACCAGGGAAGTCCTGGGACCACACCCCTTAAACATCAGTTTACTTTCAGCTAACAAAATATGTTAATATTTGGTCTTGAATAACCAGCTTATCTAAATGACCAGGCTAACTAGATGCTCAAACTTTTCCAAGCTAGTTGCAACTGGGTTGACCAGGCCATCTGCCTTGAATGGGTTCACGCCCAAAATGATGTATTTCAAGAGAAACCACTTTGGGGAAACTCAAACTTAGTTTTGCATGCCACTTACTATTTTTATTCTTATAGTGTCTCTGCATTCACCAACATGGAGCCTCCAGACTCGGGATCAATTAGTTTCTGGGCCATGACAAGGGATTTGAACAAAGCAGGTTATAATTGCTCAGTGCAGGGGGCCAAGTAGCATCTCCTGGATCTGGTCTTAATGAGCCTGAATACTTGGGCCAGAGCGCCCCCTCCCACTCTGACTCCCCGTGGAGGTGATTACCCCATCGTTGCCATTTCAAGAATGGAAGCAAGGACGATCGGCTCCTCTAATGAAAGCTGACAGTGGCTCCAGCCTCTGGCTTCAGGAATGAGGGGGAGGCCAGGGGCTCAGGAGCATGCCATCCCTTAAGTGTCTCCTTCCTGACCCGGGAGAACAGAAGTCTGTTTCCCTGCTGCTCGGGGGGGGGGGGCACGGGTGGGCTCTCTATCTCTAAAGAAGAAAGCAAGCATGGTTTTTGTTTTGCATCAGCTTAGCAAAGGAGGGATTAAACTCAAATGCCAAAGCAATCAGACCCAGAGAGGTGCAGAGATCAGGGCGGCATCCTCTCTGAGGCTGATCTGAGAAGACAGGTTGCCTCGAAGCTTCCAAGCCTGCTGCCCGCTCTCGGGGGACTGGCTACCTGAGGAACAGGTGCTGGTGGGAGTCATAGCACCCTTGCCTGGCACCTTTTCTCACCCTTTCCCATTTAACATCAGGCATCTCAGTAGCCCTGGATGCCCACAGTGGAGAAGGACGCCCCCAGAGAGCAGCACTTGGCCTGCCAGTTGCTTCGTACTCTTCCCCCCCAAATACATACTTTGGGAGAGCGAAGGGCACTCAGGCTGTCTCTTTCCTTGCTTTCTGGTGCTTTATCTTCTTAGATACTGGAAAAGTTAAGGTCTATCATGAGCTTGTTTTGACTTGCTTGGTTCTGACTTGGTTCTTTCTGCCCAGCTGGTGGGGCTGGTGAATTTGATTCACTGTGAACCTCCACTCTGGCATCTTTTGCTTTTAGAGAACGAGCTTTCGTTCCTATTCATACTTAACTCTAGATTTCTATTTGTTTCTGAAGCTTGATGCCAGATCCATCTATGGACTTATTTTTCTCCCAGATACATAAGTTACAAGCTCTTCTGTATCTTCTTGTTCCCCTGCCGTTCTGCGTACCCATTCAAGGTCAGCAGGAGGCATGTATGGACCTCTTCACTCAGAGACCCACTGGGTTCATTTTGTGGCTCCATCTCCTAGAACCTTGGGGTCCTCTGCTGGAGGAACAAAAGGGTGGGACCAGAGTGCTACTTCTTTCTCATGAGCTATAAGTGCCAACTGGCAGCTGAAACTTCTTACTGCCTAGAACACCCTTGACTTTGAGGCAGAGCTCACCTCCCATTTAGAGGATGAAGTATCTTTAAGAGAAATGTACCCAGTGGTATAGTAGACCCATGAACAGTGTTCATGTTCCGCCACCTCACCTCAGTCTAGGACTAAGTCTTTGAGGCCAAAATGATTCTCTGATCAACTGTGGAGCTGAAGAATCCAAAGCTTCGGAATGTGCTAAAAAAATCTCCATTTGTGTCCCCTGCCCCGATTCACTCCGCATCCCTCCTTCCCCAGGCTGGGCCGCGTCGCCAAGAGGGTGGGTCTCTGCTTTCTTGCTCAGTAACTTCTAGGCTGCTCTGGTTACTGGTGGAGTGTCTGACCACTGCCAGCTACCATCCAGCCGGTGAGGAATGGGGGAAATGCTTTCTCCTACGGAGAGAAAGGGCTGCGACCAGTGTGCCCGCTGGGTGCTAGTAGCCATGGCCTCTAAGTCTCCTCCAAGATAAGTGTAGTCCCAGAGCCACTGGCCCCTACTAGTTTGAGGACCCAACTAGATTAAAAGCTACCCATCCCATGCTGACAAAGTTTCCTTAAAGGCTTTTCATAACTTCACACAAACAACTTACTTATGCTGATCTTGGCTGAAGCTAGCAGTACCTTCTTTTCCTCCTGGAATCTTATTTTCCCCCAGATCTATGCCACGAACAAATATGGAGTCAGTTCTGTTGGCCAGGGACTTTGAGGTCTTCACTAACGTTTGCGGTTTCAGACCATATAAAGCATCAGTGGAATAGCCCCCAGGTCTAGGGACAGGTTGGTGAGAGAAGTTTCTAAGGATTCCCTTCAGTACTGTCTGTTCTGCAGAGCAATGATCAATACATAGCACTAGGAAGAAAAAATAGAAAGCGCTATTGCTGGAGGGTTTGATTGTTGAAAGGGACAATTTGGGGCATGTAGCTCCATTTGGGGTGGAAAGTCTACAAAGCAAGCTGGGCTTCACCTGCTGTCACACCCTTCTCCAAAGACTCTCCTGCTAGACAGCCGATGCCCTGAGCTGTTCGCTCGTGGAGGGATGTGGTATCAACAGAGTGTCCTTGGCCAATCCTGGTGCCAATGGGGTGATGAACGTGAATGGGGACCTTAATGTTGCTGAGGCCAGGAGAGAAGAGCAGGTCGTGTGCACGCAGGGTCCTCAGGACGACTCCTATGGTGGCTCTAAAGCAAGGTACACTGAGCAAATAGCAAGTGACAATGCACGGGAAAGAGTCCCCGTTTTCCTGGTGCAAAGGGCCTCTGCCCTGGGGGCCTCCCCTGCTTTTCTGCATTTACTCTCAGGGAAAACAGAATGTGAAGGCCAAAGACATGTTTGCCCCACCGCGCCCTCTGGAGCTTTCCTTGTAGCTAAACTGTACCTGGTCTAAGCTGATCTTTCTCTTGATGGGTGCATATGTTTAATTCCATGGAAATTCCTGGGAGTAGGGTTCCCTTCCCAGAGAGGCTCAGAAATTGACTATCATGAATGCCGAAACTCCAAACTACTCAGACTTGGACCACTTGACTTTCCCCCATGTGGCCTCTAGATGGCTGAACTTCCTTAATTTATTTTGGGGGAGGGGATCCTATCACGAGAGAGAGTTGCTAACTGCATTAATCAAAGATCTCTTTCTGGATGAAAACTCCTGAGGCAATCTGCAGTCAGGCCCCTGCCCTCACAGGTGGGTATCTTTAAGTGACAGGATCTGTCTATTCATGTGTTTATGAAAACATCTGTATAGCTAACACTCCAGACAGAACTATAAACACTTCCATGATGGCTTCAAGGTCTACCTGTTTCTCCTCCCAGCAATCATTCAGAAAGCAGGATTCATTATTCCAGGAAGTTGATTAGGTCTGGCAGTTTGTACTCACCGGTCAGGAATGGATGGTACTTCCAACATTGCTTTGGTTCTGGTAAAAGTGTTGATCAAGTGGTATTTAGAACATTAAAGCTGATCCTTTGTGCTATAATATGGTAGCAGACATGTGACTGTTTCCTTAACTAATGTGATTTCCCAATAGAGTTTGATAACCCATGTTGAGAGGATCGATGTGACTCAATCTTTCCAGCATTTCCTGAACCAATGCAATTTGATAGAGTACTATGTTCATGGATGCCATTTATTTAGCCAGTCTCAGTGTCCCAATATCACCGGGGGTCTATATTAGCAACGAAGCTTATATGGAGGTAGGCCTTCTGAACTATGTAATTTGGGTGAGTACAGACCATGCTGCAGATTGTGGTAAATTAAGTACAAAAATATGGATAGACAACTGGAGGACATGGTTATTTTCAGGTCCAGAACTTGGACATAGAGATGAAATTTCCCTCTTACTGTGGTTTAGAAGGGGTTGAATAATATCTGCTTAAAAACAGGAGACTGTTTGCTACGGCATGTGTGCTAGATAACCCTACCTGTGAATAGGGGAAATCCTTCAGTGATTCCAAGCTTATTCTGTCAAGAGATGGTCAGTGGGTGCTTCTCTAGAAGAATGCCTTAGATGACTCCTGATGTTTCTGGCAAGGTCATGTTAGAGCATCTTGATTCATCTTCCAAAACATGGCCAGCAATGATTTTTATCCCAGCGGTTGAGGTAGAACATAAAGGCTGAGGGAGAAGTGCCTTTGATTGGTTTTCTAGGCACATCTCCAGATGAGTATGCAAGTCAAAACATGGCTATGTGAGATCCTGAGACTTTTCTTAGCTCCACTGGGAACAAGCCCTGCAGCCTTGAGTTCCAGCACTGGAGAGCGAGGTCTGCCCACCCCCTCAGCATCTGCTGCTCGGGAAGAAGCAAGGACACCTTCTTCCCATGGTCTTGCGTCAAGCCCTGTGCTCCTGATCTCCATGACTATATGTAGTAACTTGAGCTGAGATCCGAAGAACCGTGAGAAACCAGCTACTTGAACTTCTGGGTAAAACAGGGTTAGAGCTGGAATGAGGAAGCTGGAAAGGAAGAGACTGAATGAGGTGGTGACGGGTATCCAAGACGCTCTAGATATAGCTCCAGCCTGGTTTGCCTCACGATGCCTGGCACCTCACCAAGCAGAGCTTAATGTCCCAGGAGCTATTCGGCAAGGTTGTTACCATTCCTTCCCAATTCCTTTGTGTGTGGGGTAGGGGGAGAGGGTGGCTCAAATGCTCTGGGACAAGTAGGTGACAGCCATGTCAACGGTGGCACACCTGTAGAATGCTATTAGCACCCGTATCTCAGCAGGCTGCTGAGAAGCTTGGGTAGCTGCCTTTGAGATAGCAGGGCACAAGCTTCTAGAAGTAGCCCTGCTTACTGAATTGGGAAAACAACTCAAGAAAATCCATGGGGGATGTATTGCATCTTGAGGCTGACCCGCTTGCTTCCCGGCTTACAGTTGTGTGTAGATCTGATCTGCTTTGAATGTAACAGACAGCACCTGGATGCATTGCAGCTCTGGCTTTCCGAGGTGCCCTGAGGCTGCTGCCTGGTACTTGCCCGGAGAGGTCTTTCGTGGCAGAAGGTGCCAAGATCCTTGGTTCTCTTGTTCAGCCTCTTAGATGCTGGCTTTGTGTTGAAGAGGCTTTCTCAAGTGGAGGCCCTGATGCTTTCTTCCCTCTTATGTGTCTTGCCTGTCTTGCTGTCCAGAGTGTTCTTGGGATTAATACCTGTGGAAGCCAAGAAGGAAACAGGATTGGGTAGGTAGAGGAGTTGAACTGTCTACCTCTCTTTTGGTCCAGCAAGCGGTTTTAAAGAGGAAGATTCTTTAAAGCTGTCCTGAGTAGGGGCAAGAGCATCGGACCTCTCTATCCTGTATTGATTAGTCACTGGCAGGGGCAATGTCAGGAAATGGGCATGTAACCTAGGCGAAGGCAGTTCTTTGGCTGAAATAATCCCCCCAGGGAGCTGACTGCTAAGGGCTGTCTGCTAGCAAGTGAAGTCATCAAAATAAAGTGTGTCAGGGGAGCTGAGTGGCATGTCACAGCATATTGCTCGACAAGCATAAGTTTCCCAGAGATGGCATCTCTTCCTCACTCAGTTTGCTTTATCCCAGTCTCCCATGTTGTGAGTGATGGGATCAAGCCACTTTTTCTACTTTTTTTTTTTTTTTTTTTTTTTAAGCAAGTGAAGCTTGTAAAACTAGAGACTGCAGCAAGGTAGGTAAAGCATGGTGATGGCCAAAGGGATGCTATCCCATTGCAACTTCAATTCAAAGGAGTACCTTTGTCTTTGAAATCAAGGTCCACTTGGGCTTATTCCTGAGCTCAGAGCAGACAGTCAATCTAGCGAGGCTTGCGGGTAGTGCCAGGTTCTACCCAATTGGCTGGAGGGGTCTAGTTTTGTCACTTCTGTGTCACCAACCCTGAGTCAGTGGATGATGGAGCCACGGCAAGTGTGTCCCATCTGCCCCATGGAGCCCTCAAATCCAAAACTGTCATTCAAGGGTTTCCTGCCATACATTCTAAGGTTCAGACCCCTGTGGAATAGACAATGTCTGACTTCAACTGGAATTGTCACTCTGGTCACCTCTGAGTATTTCTACCACATGTCCAGAAGGTCAGACACTAGAGAAGATCTACACCAGGCCCACTCACTGTGAGCTTTCCAAGTCTCAGGATGGGCTCATCCAGAATGTCAGATAATCTGCAAGACAAATAACTTGGTCTCTTAAATGACAAGAGATAATTCACTTTAACCCTGATCATGGGATTCTTGCTGTTGGTTCCTTCTGGAGGTGGTGGGTATTTCTTATGGCCTCATGTCTGGGAGGCACGTACCAGGACGGCCCACCTTTAGGGATGCTGAGATTTCTCGCTCAAACACCTTTTCATTGTAAAGGTTCCTCTCCCCACTTTGATTCATGTGTGAAAAATGTGAGATCCCTAAATGTTTTCCATTTATTTTACTCAATTCCTGCCCTATCGATTGATGGCGCTTGTAACCTCGCAATCTTCTAATCTTATCATTCAGTCTATACCTATTAGTGAACAATTATTATCAAAAAGCAAAACACAACAATGCAAAAAGCACGTTCAGAGTTCTGCCCAAGGGAATATCTCATATAGAAAAAACTTAGAGCTGCCACGCTAATTCTTTGAACTAACCAATAGAAAGACTAAGTTCAGGGGTTATGGGAAAGATAAAAATATTTTGGAGGGGCTTATGCAAAGACAGTAGCTCTACCCTCATGTCGTTATTCAAAAATTATCTCATGGTAAGTCTTATCTATAATCTATCCACTTCCTGTTCTGTATTTTGAAGCAAACATCATCAGTTTGTATGCATTTCTTAAAAAAAAAAAAAAAAAAAAAGACATGCAGAGGTGCCCTTCCAGCATGACAGCATAAAGAGTTCTGGGGTGGACCTGTTCCCTGGGGAAAATATTAACCATTTAAAGTCTCTGGAAATGGCCCAAAGGTCCTACAGCAAATGAATATACATTTAATCAAGAAAATCTACAATTTAGAACTGCAGAGTCTTTGGTTTTTGAACCAAGACCTGCAGACTCCCTTCTCCCACCTAGCTCAGTGAGAGGTTAAACTTCACTCCAGCATGGAACAGTGAAGGACCCAGGGCCCCCTTTCCCCTCAGCTCCCAGCTTTTTTTTCAGGGAGGTGCATTCCTCATGCTGCTCCAGCGACTTGTTGCTGAGACTAAGTCCTGTATGCGTACGGCTGAGATGCAAGGACCCCCCTCCTTCCACCAGACCACCACCCTTGGGACCGAGGTTCTACCTTGGGTTCTGTGCTGCTGAAAATACTGGGACTCATGGGGCAGGGGTTTCATGGTGAGAAGCAAGCCGAGGAGACCTGGAGTTGCTGGCCCCATCCACCAAGGGCTCCCCTTCTAAAGTGAGGGTAAAGGAGACGCTCACAATTTCCCCCACCACTAGCACTGGAGCTGTGGCTCATATTCTGCTCTCTGGATTGAAAGCCGTAGAACAGAGCTCCAAATCTCTCCGCATGGAACTGACTTCAAACACAAGAATATGGAGACCTCCAGGCCAAAGGGCACTCTTAAACATGGTAGAAGTTAGGGTAAAAAGCAATTGGGACGTTGACAGCCTCATGGGAGATACAGGCTAAACTACAGGCTGGCTAGTTTACCGGTAAATGGGGGGAAGAGCACCTCAGCTGGGAGGGGCCCTTCTGGGGGCAAGACAAATCTTAAATGCTGCCCGTGGGCATCCGGAAGAGAAGGAATGACCTCCTTTGAGGTTGGATGGATTTGGGTACCTGATCAAGCTTCAGATAAGCCCAACCAGTTGAATCTCCAAGGAGACATGCACCATGTAACAGACACCTTGATTTAGAGATTTCTCAAGTCAAGAACTCAGAATGGGGTAGAATAAATGAGTCCGTTGGTTATTTTTTAACAGAATTACTCATGTTCTTTAAAGATAATTTGTCTTATTCAAAAAACTTGTCTTCTGGATGTGTCTTTAGCAATAGATGAGGTATCTAGGTTGCAAGCTGAAATTAACGTGTTTGTCTCTCTAGGGGACATTGTGAAGAGATTGTTCTACCAAGATGTGGTTATTTTTAATGGAAGATAATAGGTCTTTGCAATACTGGAGTATCTCTCCTTTTATCAGTTCTGGGTCAAAACAGGCAGGAGCCAAGTGCATTGGGTCTCCTGTGAATATCTCAATGGGTGACAGTTCATGAGTTCCAAAAGGGGTGGGTCTGAGGTTTAGAAGGACCAACAGTAATGCTTTTGGCCAAGGTATTTGGAGGGCCTGTACAAATTTTGCCAACTGAGTCTTCATGTCCTTAGTGTGTTCGACTAAACCAGAGGATTGAGACTAGTAATGGCAGTGAAAGTGTTGTCAAACCAGCCAAGTAGTGCAGACTTGAAGTACTTGACCAGTAAAATGGGCTGCTCAATCATTGAAATTCAAGAGGAGTTCCCCAGGTAGGTATGGTCTTTTTCCAAAAGGACTTTAGCCATGGAAGAGGCAGTAGCCTGTCTGCAAGGAAAGGCTTTGGTGCAGTGTGAAAACATAGACCATGACTAAAATATATTTATATCCATGGGATCGAGGAAGTCGTATGAAATACATTCGCCGATCTCAAATGGTCCATTAGGCAGTTTAAAATGTCTGGGAGCAGCACGAAAGGACTTCCCCGGGTTGTATTTTGGACAAGTGAGGTAGGCACTCTTTTTCAGTCTTGTTAACGTTTCCCCATCTATATTCACGCATGTTGTCAGTAGCCAGTGGTTTAATACAGGCACAGTGGTGAGGGGTGGGAATTTTGAGTCTCTGGAATCTTGGGTTTGGACTAAACAACTCAGTTTTATCTCTTTTGCCAATCCACCAGTGGAATGGTTGCGTTTCCGATCTTTTTTCCTTTCTGAGGTTGATGGTTGGGCTTCTCTAGCCAGTTTTTCTAACTTATCACTTGGGGAAATCTCCCTTTTGGACTGTGACAGAGGGCTGACTGCTGTTGATTCCTTTTAAGGGTAGCATTCCTTGTGGAAATGTGAGCAAAGCGATTTCCCTTAGCTTCCAGAGAGTCAAGTTTAGGATGCTCCAGAATCTTAATCGCTAAAGCAACAGGTAAAGGTACTGCATCCAATAATTCCTAAACGTAGGGACCATTTTAAATTATTTCCACTGGAAGTAAGGAAGTCACATTGCTTCCACGACATTCCAAAATCATGAGCTATTCAGAAAGCATGTCTACTACCAGTGCCCTTGGCCAAAGTACAAGCCCATGCAAGAGAGTATAATTCAGCCTATTGGACAGACATAGCCATAGGTAAAGGTGCTTTCTCAGCCTTAACCAAATGGGCAGCGGAAGTAATGGCTCTAAGGCAAGGGGGATCATCTGGATCACAGGGTCCCCTTGCTGCCTATAATATCCTGTGGGTTGATGGTGGTCCCTGTCTCTTTGGATGAGTACCCCAAGGGCATTCCCTTTTCATACACAAAAAGGAAAAAAGAATCTTGACAATTGGGATACCCAAGAGTCTGTGGGTTCATCAAACCTATGTCATCCAGCTCTTTCCCATAAAATTCTGTAAGGGTGGTGATTCTTTAGTAAAACATAGAGGTTTGGTCATAAGAGAAGTTTGGAATGCAGTTTCAGCAATAACCAACTAACCTGAAAAAAACTTGCAGTTGACGCTTAGTTTTGGGTTTGGGGGAACTTAGATGCAGACAGACTTCATGGCACCCTAAGTGCAGCTCTTGTTCTGATATCAGATGCCCTAAATGGCAAACTGCAATTCCAGTGACACCGCCCCTGTTCCAAAAGGAATCAGGCTGAAGGCTAGTGCAGTTCCAGTTGGAACACTGTGATTTCAAGAGTCAGGTCGAAGTGCTAAATGAGTACTTGGAGATACAGAAAGCCTTAACCAGAAAGGATGAAGCCTTAAAATAGCTCCTGAATAAAACCTGGAGAGCTTCAAAATGCAAAGAGGGTGGAAGTTTGGATCCAGGAGAAAGACCTACCCTTAAACCCCAGGGTCAGCGAGAAAAGCAGCGAGCATCAATTGGGTTATTATGGGAACTGCACCTGTTCGCTCACCTGCCTCAGCGCCATCAAGGGTCTTCTCTGGATCCCTATATGGACCATCAAAATGTTAACCTTAAATACACTGCCAGGTATCTCTCCAGAAAAATTGGGTCTACTCGGGATTGGCATAGAAGTGCCATTCAGGGTCTGCATCCCTGGCAAGCCACATGTAAGTCCCGTGCAACAAGGAAAGAACTCTTTTGTTGAGGGGAAAAGGAAGTTAGGAGGGCTATAATAAACAGTCCATTGGAGGAATTGAGTGTCTTTTCATTGGCTGAGTTATGACAGTCTCTCATTGACTGAGTTCTTGCCATACAAAAAGCGTTCTTCCTGTTGGGTTCGAGTATCATTGTAGGTCATGAGATTGCTCTTCTGGCCTCCCAATTCTAATTGAGTTTTTTTGTTGTTGTTGTTTTTGTTTTGTATTTACCAGTAGGAAGGGTCTAATTTTTCACATTATGGTCAGCAGCTTGGAGAGTCTGCAAGGTAGAGCTTTGCTTCTGGCCACCTGACAGAACTCCTGCATCAAAACATCACCACTAAAGACCACACACACCCTGTGGGTTTGCCTCTCTATATATGTTCTCACTGTCACCTCCACATGGAGGTGGTCTTTACCTTGGTCACCTCCAAGCACTCCATGTGTCTGGAAGGTAGGACATAGAAGGTAGGCCTTAGATCTACTCCCAGCCCTTCTTACCATGGTTTTGTCAAGGTTATGACATTCTAATCCAGAACGTAAAGGGAAAAACTTGACCCTTCTACTCAGTACTCTACTACAATAAGGTGACCCTTGTATATATTTATATGGATTTGATCTATGCAGGTCCACTTATGCTTTTTTTAATGGTAAATAAATTGATACTACACGATCAATGGTTGGTTGTATCTGCAGATACCAAACCACTAATACAGAGGGGCCAAGTAGATGGAGAGCCAACTATAAGTTATACGCGGATTTTCTTTCAACTGCATGTAGGGTCAGTGCCCCTAACCCCTGAGTTGTTCAAGGGTCAATTGCTCTACTTCACCCAGATGTGTGGTTTTTCCACACATAAAGCAATTCTGCATCACCGTCTGGGTGTTCTATCGTTTAACTCAATTCTGACACCATCTACCTGGAGATAAGTATCAGATCCCCCATGGGTTCGGGTCTCAGTCCCACAGGACTGTTCACCTCCCACTTCAGACACCAAATCACAATTCCAGGTTGTTACCTGTGCTTCTGATCGACTGGCTATTAATCGGTGGTTCCCGTGACCTCCTCCTTGGGGTCAATAAACTTGCTAGAGCAGCTCACAGAACCCAGAAAAACACTTACTAGCTGACGAATTTATTATAAAAGGATATAACTCAAATCTCCAGATGGAAGAGAGATATAGGGCACGGTGTGTGGGGAAGGGGCAGAGAGCTTCCATGCCATCTCCAGGAGCACCATCCTTCCAGCACATCCATGTGTTTACTGACACGGAAATTTCAGCCAGCCCTACCCATCACCTCCACCTCCAGGGAGGGGAAAGGGGCTGGAGATGATTGATTATATCATTGGTTATTAGTGATCAGGTCAATCATGCCTACATAACGAAGCCTCTATAAAAACCCAAAAGGATAGGGTTTGGAGACTTCCAACTCCCTAATCCTAAGGTTGGCTCCCCTGGCAACCAGCCCCCATCTTAAGGGCTCTCCAAAAGTGACACCGTTAGCATAACAGTGTGGTTGAAAGGGGCTTGTTATGAATAACAAGACACCCATTTTACCTCTATAGCTCTAGAACTATTTCAGGAACTGGGAACAAAACTAAATACTGTAACAAGATGCTCCGATGGCTCTTGTGATTTCCTATAGAAAGGTTTCAGGAGCTATGTGCCAGGCTGAGGACTAAGACCAAATGCATATTTATATTACAATATCACAGGGGATAATCTGCAAGATAACCAATATAGACTCTTCAAAAAGTCATTGGCCCTTCCTTCCACAAAGGGTTCAGCCACAATCCTTATAAAGAGAGACCCACATATCAGAGGCTGCGATGCCCTGTTGTACATTCTAGGCTTTGTCTTGGAAGAGCTTCTTGTTTTTGCTGTTGCTACTTTGTCCTTTACTGGCATCTCCCTCTTTCTCCAGCTCATCTGGCTCCATGGAGAAGCCTGGAGAGACCTCATGAGAAGAGCCAAGGATTAGCTTTTTCAGGCCAAGCAAAGTCTTCCCTTAGGTTAGTGGGAATCAGGATTGGGGGCATCTCAAGCTGGAAACCAGAGAAGGTAAAGTTGGTGATTCTCTCATGTCTGTGATAAGGGGCCAACTCTGAACGGGTGAGGATTTGACTGCAGTGACAACTGAATCCTGTCGTAGCCTCACCTGTGTGCCCTTCTGGCTATTTGTACCTGGTTCTCTCCTTTATATCGTAGTTTTATCATTAAATCTGGTTTCTGAACACAAAGAACATGCTATACTGTCCTCTTAGTCTGAGGGTGGGGGATTGCATGTGGGTAACCTCTTCTAGAACAATCTATTTCCCTTGATGCTGGATTGGTCTAGTTACCTGATAATCAAGTTTTAGGTGAACTCAGCCATCGGTGTCTTCTGCAAAGGTCTGTATCATAACACATACCATCTTGGTCCAAATTCTTAAGTTAAAAACTCAGAAGGGGTAATAAATCTCACTGAGGCCACTGCTGTTAGGGTGTTTCGATCTTTCTCTTCTTAAAGGCAATGTCTTCAACGACTTTGGATTAAAGGGTTCACCTCAACTCTAGAAGCCTGGTGGGAAGAAGGGCTCTAGTAAGAGCTTTTGTTGCTGTTGTTCTAAGCCTTTCCAGAGGCATTGCCAAACTGCTCACCATTAAGGCTCTCCCTGAATGTGACTTTCTTGCCCATTGCTTATGCGGGAATTGCTCTGGGGGAGGGATGAGTGTATAGTCTCCACATAATGTCTCTATTTGATTCTATTAATCAAACAAAATTTCAAACACCACTTCCCTAGCTATTGAACATTTAATGAGCTACTTAATGTGTATATGTGGGCAGTACACAGCTGTGCAAGGGACTGAGTCCGTTATGAATTGTGACTTCCTTCTGTACTGCAATAAAAATACTGCAGATAAACAACGTGATAGTGCAAATAACGCACATTTCAAAGTGAAACTATGGGCTTAACAGGAAGCAGAATGGAGTCTATCATCAGGATTTCTGTGCAGGTAGGTGAAGAACAAATGAATAGTCCATGACCAAGAGTCAACCATGCCTGAAGCCAAGGAACAAAGGGACAGTGCTGTGGCCCAGAAGCAGATGAATGTGACCCACCATCTGAAGCCATAGATGTAGCAATAGGATGAAAAATTCAGAGGATGCCTATTTTGTCCTCTCTTTGCTTGCAGTTGAAAAGTTAAGAGACCCCATGTGCCCTTGCAAGTGAGTGACGATGACAAGAGCAGAGACATGGCATTCAACCTGCAATCACTTGGCAGGTTTTAAAAACTTGGCCTTGAGTATCTGGCCTCTTTAATAATGAGTGTCGAGTTGAGTGAGCTCCTCGTTGGCGATTTCTTGGCTGTTGCTGAGGCGACTAGATTGAGTTAAATGTTGAATAGTCAGCACCACTTGGAATTCTGCAGTCTTGGGAGTTCTTGTAGGGATGGCGGGATTTGCCAGAAGCAGAGGGACAGACCGCACTTAAAGAATGATAAGCTTTGACGTCTTGTTTTAATGGAGGAGATGGAGGAACAGAAGTGAGATAAACTTAGAAGGTACAAGGACTTCAGATTCTGGCTGTTCCTGCATGAACGCAGTAGAGCAAGTTCTGCTGGAATATTCCGAGACCATAGACCCAAGTTCCCAGCAGTGGGGCCTTGCTAGGGATGCCTTGACTTCAGAAGTGAGGTCAGGCTCCTTGGCAGAACCTAGGGAATCTCCTGTCCTATCCTGTGGGGTCCAGGATGGTCCTAAATGGGCTTGAAAATGGACTCTGCTCTAAGTAAAGTACTCCTCTGGCTCTCTTCCTGGGGGCCTTCCCAGCGTGAATCAGGAGGATCAACTTGCCCTTGCAAAGGGACCTGAACTGGAACTCCTCACCAGAGAGTCACCTCCCCCTAAAGAGGGTAAGTCCCTTCTTAAGGGGATTCCTGCACTTCTTCAATGGATGGAATTCTTTCTCTTTGGGGAATCTCAGATTTCTGAACAATGCTTCTGTGTACCAAAGCTTTCATCCTGATTAATCTGGAAGAAGGACCCTTTGAGTTTTCCAGTTTCTTCATGAAGTTATGCCCTGTTCTTCATCAAAAAGTCTGCTGGTCTATGAGCTGACCCAGTCGTTGTAGGAATCAGGTCGCGTTGTGTGCGTCTCTTATCAGCCTGCACACTACTACATGCCTTGAATCCTGAAAACTAAATGCCCTTCTTCTCCATGAGGGTCCCAACTGGAGATAGACTCCGTGTCGGATGACTACTCATAGGCATGGGCGGGGTTGAGGGAACCAATGAGAGATGGCATCCCTCTGCTAGCGTCTCAGGGATTCATCACACCACTTCCCTTCCCAGAACTGAAAAGGCAGGGGAAATATCCAGGGCTCACGGGGCCCGATTGTGAGCTGGAGCCATGGAAGCTGAAGTCCGAAAGAAAGGCAGCCACTGGTTGGAAGAAGGGGACTAAATACCCCAACCTCTCTCCTCTTGTCTATCATCTGCTGGTAACTCTCACTGGGTCCATCAACTGGTTCTTTTGCCCTCTGTCTTCCAGATGCATGTAAACAAATGATCCTCCCTCTCAGAGCACAGAACCAGGGGCAGAATGCTAGAAAGAGTGGATCTTTGGAGGCAAACGAAATCAGGCTGACAGCAGGATGTGAGTGGGTGTGCTATTTCTTGGTTTATGCTCAACTACGAGGATTGACAGTTTCTGGTATATAGAGCAATGTATGGTTCTCTGCCACTGGGGTCCTCTGCACTGACCTGGCTCCTGTAGATCTGGAGCCTTTTAACCTTTTTAGTATAGTTCTCCTGCCTGACCCAGTCATAAGGAGATTCTCTCCAGGCTGCTCCCAATACACTGCCCTTTCTGCTCTATCTGCCACTGTCGCCGTCACAGCTACCCTTCCCGCTCCTACTCGTGCTTCTCTCAGGTTCCCACTGACACAGATCTCGTTGCTGTGCCATCGGTGCCACACCTGCTGTCCCTGACAACAATGGAGATTAGAAATCAAGTGCCTAGTACGTTTTGCAGTAAAATTATCCCTGGTTCTTAGTTTTCACCAGAACATCGTTCTTTGGCTGTGGTTCTCAGCACAATGAAAGCCACATGTAAGAGGGTGAGACTAATCCATGGCTCAGAAGGCTGGCAAGGGTACAGGGATCTGGACTCTCAACCCCGAAATGATCTCTTCATGAACGGTAACAGGAATTATCTAGCATCTCGGAAATGTCTACAGTCTCTGTCGCATGTCCTAGTGTGGGTGGGGGGAGGCAGATGCCCCGTGCAGTCTCTCTCCTGGCATCTCTTTGCCATTTTCGTGCCCAGTGGCTCCTGAAGCATTTCTAACAGCCAACCACTGGCATCTTATTGTTTGAGGCCGGAACTCAAGGTGTGGTCAGTATAGACGTGAAGTATAAATACCTTAACCAATGACTGGTAGCTGCAGGGGTATAAATACTCCAGCTCCCTCACTGCCATGAGGCCAACTTGGGATGATTTATGTGGTCTCCCGAGCTCGCCTGTAGACCTGAACGCGTTACCCTCCATGGGATCAGGCTTGATACTAAGGCCTCAATGTTTTCTTGCCTTCCTGGTCCCATTTCCTTGCTCCCTGACTGATGGTTCCGGAGGCCACTTCCTAATAAGGTCCCCTCCGAGATTCAGTCCAAAGTTAAGGCGGTAAGCTACCTAGGTTTCTCATGTGGTTTTCTTTGCTTGGAGTGTAGCACTTTGGAAATTGTCAGGAGCGAGTGTAACTGTTAAACTCAGTTTCCTGAATTTTAATATGGGCCTAACACCTTTAAGACAGAGGCAGAGATGGGCTTTAAACTTGGAATTCTCCAGATCCTGGCATCAAACAACAAGTGTGACAGGGTTGAGAGGAAAACAGAAGTGAAGACAGTAAGAGAAGATGGCAAAATTGCCGACTAGAATACCAAATAATCCTAATTCCAAGGGAGCCCAGGCTGTGACTGACTCTGGCTCCTTATGCTGGGGTCATCCCCCCACCAGGTAGCTAAAAAGCCTGTAAAGTAAGTTGAATAAACCGGGCGAGATTTTCTGCATGTAGGAAGGAAGCCTATGGTAAATTCTACTGGAAAGCAGGTCTTTAAAAAGAACACTAGAAAACAAACAAATAAAACCACTCATCTCAGCATCTGAGGATGACTTGCTTAATTACGGCCATACACAAGTGCATGCACTCTGAAAATTCATCAAGCTCTGTACTTATGATTTGTGCACTTTTCTGTATGTATGGGATAAAAATGTACTGTAAAGAAAAAACATAGACATAAAAATACTGACTTGGGAATTCTGCCCACAATCCTACTGCTGCTAAAAAGAAAAAAATAGGGTCCAGGATTCAATCATGGAGAAGGGAGTAAGACCTCACGTGCGTCCTTCTCATGCCACTGGCCCATGCTTTGCCATGGCTTTCCCTCTCTGTCCCCCTTTTCCAAGGTCAATCGACTTAGGATAGAAATAAGGGGGATGCAGAAAAGACTTGTTTCTGCCTTAAATAGATAGCTCGGCCTCTGTCCTTTCCCAGACACCAGCAAAGACTTCAACTTCGAAATCTCCTCCTTGATGACAAAGCCTGTGGTCCCCCGGCCATTGGGGGAGGCTGCCATTTCTTTCTCCTGAAGCGCCCTCCTCCCTGGTAACCAGCCGCAGTGGCTGAGAACTAGCCGGGCATCTGTTCATGAGGCCATAAATCAGGAGGCCTCAGATGGGGTCAGGCCTGGTCAGATTGCTGATGGCATTAGGGTAACGAATGGGGAGTGGGGTGTTTATATTAGTTTTGGCTCTCGAGTTGAGGGGAAAATGCCAGCGTTTAGCTTCCTGATAAACTCAGCCCCAACACATCCTGGGTCAGCAATTTATGTTTTAAAGATCCCTCGGGAGGAGCCGGGGCGGAAGCTCCCTGGGAAATCATGGCCACCTGAGCAGGCCTGCCCTGATGTGGGAGGTGGACGAGGCGAGACACGGATGGAGGGAGGGGGGCTGGACAGGGGACTGGAGCGGAGACTGGGCAAAGGTGCTTGTAGGGAGGGTGGGGGATGCCTGTGTGAAATAAAGGGAGAAGAAGCAGAAACAGGCGGGGAGAGCCTCAGATCCCAGTGCAGATAAGGGCTCAACTCCATAGGGCCTCCCGGGAAAAAACTGCCCATTCGGGAAGCTCCACGGGGATAGCAATGGCCAGGCCCTTGGACCACCCCCCGCCCAACTCTACTCAACCATCAGCTGGGGTGACCTGGGAAGACCATGGAGACAGCATGGGTGCCGTGATGGGTTGCAAAAGCACTGCTGCTATGCGCTCTCCTACGACTGAACAGCAAGTTCTTTCTTGAAGGGGGATGGACATCCGTGGTTGCCACATGGAGATCTCCTTACTCGCACTTCCCCTTCCAAGAATTCAAGTTCTTTGGAGAGTCTGGTTGATGCATGCAGAAAAAGTGCCCATTTTAATGTGACCCTTGTAGAACACGTGGTACCTGTAGCTCTTTTACAACCGTATCTGCAAACCTAATGGCAGGTGTAATTTGAGAGGTACCTTAATCACGTCAAACAGCTGCAACCCCCTTATAACTCTTTGAAAAGCCAAAACTCAAAGGGGCTGAGGTTATGTATTTAGTAAACCTTAGTGTCTCCAAGTGTCTGCTTTGTCGACCCAAAAAGCATAAGAGGGGGGATGGGAAAGAGCCAGTAAGGTTACCTGTTGGTTGAGGTTGCCCTCAGAAGTGTCAAATCCCCAGGGCTTTCAGGCTGGTGCTGAGCGCTGGCTTAGCCCAAAGCCAAGCAAGGCGGAGAAAGGTAACAGGCAAAGAGGCAGAGACTCCAATGCTCGTTGTGGCCAGCTGAACTGAACCCAAGACAGAGTGACAGATTGCATTTTCCAAAAATGATCACAATATTTCCTGTCCACTTTGCCAAGCCCACTCAATAGCTGGGATCTACATCCTCCCCCCTGGAGCCTAAACCAGGCTTTGCGGCTGCCTCGACTGATCAAATATGGCAGAAACGACCGTGTGTCTTCCAAGACTACATCACAAAAGAGGACACAGCTTCCATCAGGCACTCTTTTAGGATGCTTGTTCTTGGAAACTGCAGCCATGCTGTGAGGGAGCCCAAGCATCCCTGAGGAGAGGCCCATCTGGTAAGGAACCAATACCCAGCACCAACTCACCAGCCATTTGGGGTAGGGGGAAAGAATCCGCTTCCAAGAGTGCTCAGTCAAGTTGTCCCAACTGATGACACGGGGAACTGTTGTCCCCACCCCCATCCCATGTCCAAACAGATCCATGGACAAAATCAATGGCTTCTGTTTGGTTATGGCATTCAGTCTGGGCAGAAGATACAAAGAGCATCCCAGCTCTGAAACACCAATTGTGAGGTCTGGGAAAAGACTACCTAATTTTATAGATGAATAAAGGTTCAGAGAGGTGAAGTCATATGCCTGAAGTCACAGGACTAGTAAGAGAACAAATATTCAAGCCCAGATCTGCCTGACCCTAAACCCTGTACTTCCCTATGCTACTAACTAATCTGATCATTGACTGTCTTCATGAGCTTTCCAAACAGAGGTCAGTCAACCCCACATTCAGTACACAAAGTACTTTCTGGCCTCTCGAGCAAGGATTCTTAGGACATACAAGATATGAAAGACACTCTCCCTCTCTGCAGACTTCACATTACGGAGAGGGGGCACCACCATCTCTAGTTGCTCAGTCTCAGAGTTAGACACGGGGTTGCTGAGAAAAGCGTGTGTGCTTCATAGAACTGTAAATCAGAGGCACTTACTCTTCATGACAGAAGATAAGCAATGCCTGCCCATCTCCTAGCTGAGCCTTCATTTTCTTGGCTGTCAAATGGGGATAAGGAACTTGCCCAAGTCTACACATCCTGGAAGGACTAGTGGTTCGAATCCTGACCCCCTAATCCATTGCTCTCCCTACCACATCCGAGCTGCCCCCAACACCAGGTAGAAAGTATATGCCAATAATCTGAAACTTATTTCTACCCTGAGCCCCAAAAGATCTCAGCCTATAGCTTGCTAGCAAATCCTGTGGACCCTTGTTGCTGGCTCAGACCCCAGAGCTGGTCCCCTTCTAACATACATCCCCTTCTATCATACATTCCCCTTCTATCATACATTCCCTACAAGCACAGGCACCTTGGTATCGTCAAGATGGAAGCTAGCCCACCCGAATGCTGTGTGATGGTGAACAAGACACACTCCTTCTCTGGGATCCTGTAGTCTTTACAGATGAAGGTGTGTTCGTTCATCAAGGGGCAGGACCTTTGCTGGTAACAGACGGTGGTTATGGGCTCTGCACTGAGAAGCACGGAAAGGAAACATAATCCACAAGCCAGGAAAACTCATAAGGATGGGACATGGGATGGTACCAAGGAAACTAGGTAATGGCTGATGACACGCTGGTAGTGTCCATCCCAGGCTCACAGGTACCTTGGAGAGAAGCAGACCCAACTCTTGGGGGCCATGTAAGTGGGAGGCCAGGTCAGTGACCCATCCTGGGATCAGGAATGAGACAGAGATAGGCCAGCCAAGAAATAGGGAGCTGTGTTGATTAGTGCCTTAGGCCACAGGTTTGGTGTCAGACCCTAGCTTGCCTCTTATCTGCTAGGAGACCTTGGGTGAGCTACTTGAGTCCTTTTCCCCCCAATCTATAAAATGGGGATAAGGTTACCCAACTCTGAGCACTTGATGAGAATCTGTGTAATCACACCAAGTCCTTATTAGTGCCTAGCATGCTGAATGCTGAATAAACTCTCTTGATAAGACTGCAACCGTCTGCTTGTTCATGGCTGCTACTACAATAGACTGTGACAAGGGCCCCTGGAAGGTCACAGGCTGAGTTTCCTAGGAAATGGACTGAAGTGAAGTTTACAGGGTGACCTTGGGATCAACCCCTGTGGAAAGGGGGAGAATTGATCTCCAGTGTGAACCCAATGACAGTGTTGGCCAATCCCATGGGAGCCCTGGAATGACCCTTCTGAGGTATCCTAGGATGGTTTGGCCAGGTCTTTATACCCCTGCACAAGCATGTCACTGGTTGTGGGCTACACAGGGAAGAGCATGACCTTGGGTTAAGCAGCTCTCTGCAACTGATGTGATCTATGAAAGGGGATCTGCCTGGTACCTCCCAGATATTTGGAGGTGGGGTGGAGCAGGGAAGGCTTCCTGGAGGAGGTGGCATCTGAGCTGAACTCTTAAAAGTTCTGTGAATAGGAGTTGGCCAGGTGAAAGATCTTGGAGGGAGAGTCTAGACAAAGACATCACAAGTGAAGAGTAGATGGAAGGTGGGGGAAGAAAGCAGATACCAGTCCCACTGATGTCCTTGGACATACAAAGCGTGTTCCTATTTCAAGCCTCTGCCCTGGGAACACACTTCTCCTAGACACCTGCGTGGCTCACTTCCTGTCCACATCCAGGAAGACTTCCTAAGGAGGCTGACGGCTCCCTAAAACGGCCCCTGCTGCACTCCAACCCTTACCCTGCTGGACTTCCCAGCTCTCATTGTTCCCTGATAGGGAGGTAGTTCTGTCTTCTGTGATGCTCGTTTCTCCCCCCAGAATAGGAAACTTCCCAGGGACACTGCCTTGGGCACCCACTTTGTGTTTTCAGCATCCCCAGCACACACACTTGGCTGCAGTCAAGGCTTTGCCCGAGTGAGGGAAGAGATTGGAGAAAAGCAAGGGCCAGGTGGTAAGATGAGATGAAGTCATGTGCGGGGAACTTGGCGTGGAGGATCTTGTTTAGAAAACACAGTTCAATACGATGCATCGCCAGGTGCGTTGACAACTGGAATGGATGTCCTGGGGAGGACAGAGTGGCCTTCCTCCCGGAGTCCTGGAGGGACAGGGACTTGCGCTGCAGCTGACGGAGGTCCATCTGCCTGTCTCCGGGCCAGATGGCACCTTAAGCCATCCCAGGTGTGGACCGTGCCAGACTCCCCAGAGAAGGCCCTTTCAGAGGTCTCTCATCAGCTTGCCTTGAAGTCTCACACCTTCCCGGGCAGGATGTTCCTTTATTGCAAACTCCCCAACTGATTGTTCTCAGGACCAAGCCCTTTGATGGTTTTATTGTCCCTAAATTCACACCAGGCCCCAATAACTTCAGAGCAGGTAGAGAATGCAGAGCAGGGAGGGTGCGGGAAGTGAAGGGCCCAGGATCAAGGCAGGAGATTGCAACCTATAAATCTGGGGGTACAGACTTGCCTCTGAAGGCTTCCACGTGTGGGGCGGGGCAGCTCCTGCAATCTCCGGCCCAGGATGCCAGGGCTAAGTGGATCAAGGTGGTCCTGCTCCTTCCAGGGCTCCTGTGCGCACCTGCTTCGGCTGCACGGGAAACGGTTGGTCCATGCAGCCAACTGCTGCTCTGCCCAGCAATGACCAGCTCTAGAACCGAGTGTCACTGGAGACTTGAATCGGCGAGGCTTCATATTGGGTCCCACACACCCAGCTCGTGCTGGGACCAGCTTAGCCGACTTGCTGACTCAGGGTCTGTCTGAGGGATCCCAGACTGAGAGAAGAATTTGGGTACAATCACGTTTGCTAATTTTCCTCCCTTCTCTGTCACATTTCCCGACTCCGTTATGCTTTCTGGAGTGACCGCCCATTAAAGGGGCCTGTTAATAACGTGACCGCCTTTGACATTAAGGTTTATCCTATTGGGAACCTCTCAAGAAACTGCTTAGACCAAACCTCAGGATTGTTCTCTAAGAAGGAAGCTGGGGGTTATTTAACCACTAACCCGGGTCTTTCATCGACTGGGAGGATCACTCTGGGCGTTAACTTATCAACACTTCTGGATCATTCACGATTATTGTGGCCAGAGAAAGTCCTCAGGCAGAGGTGCAGGAGCTTTAGAAGTTGGGGGGCAGGCATCAGCACGAAGGCCACAGGACGAGAGCGGTCCACTGATGTTGTAGGTAAATTTCATGGTGGGCCAAGAGGGTGTAGGGAACGTGTTCTGCATTCAGAAACTTGGGTTGATGAGGTCTTGCGTAGGGGTCCAGCTCCATGAACTCCAGCTTGGGCTTGGAGTTTAGCAGCCTTCATTTATTCAGCCAACAAATATTGAAGCAACTGCTATGTTCCGGCACTGTTCAAGGTACTGAGATTGTAGACCTAAAGAATATAGGTGCTATCTCCTATCTTCAAGAAATAGCCCTAATTTTCCTCACCCAATAGTATATAGTCACGCTTCATCATATCGCCCTGCTTGGCCTCCACAGATACTCAGACAAACAGGAAAATATCAAAGGTGGCCTGCAGCTGATTAGGCTGAGATCTGAAGAAGAGGAAGCCAGATAAGTCAACAGCAGGGGTGAAGAACATTCCAGGTCAAGGGAGCAAAGAGGAGGGGAGGGTAAGATGCCACTGGGTTTGGCATCAAACTGCAGGAAAGCCAAATCTGGCTGGTGGAGGGTGGGTAGGAGATGCCTTTGGAAAGGACAAAGGGAGCTGGATTGTACAGGACTTTGTAGGTTAGAGAAGGGAGTTTAGCTTTTATTTTTAGGCCAGTGGGAAACTAGTAGAAGCAGTAAGATGAGATTTTAAAACGTTATCACCATAGATGAAGCCACCTGGCCTTCCTCCATTCTCTCTAGAATAGTCAACAGGAAGGAAGCAGGCAGATTCAGGGTATATTTGAGAGTCTGTGACTTGCTGATGGATGGGATATGGGAAGAGAACTTTGTAAGCTAGAATTCTCAAATCTGTTCGTTTGGTCTTTCAGAAAGTAAGGGAGAGACGGAGTTAAAAGGGAAAGTGTCTTATTTAGGGCAATTCCCAGTGCTAAGCTGGGGCTGACATCACTTCTCAACTCTACGTTCAGTGATACCCAATGGATAGGCTGAAACTGGTTGGGCGTGGAAGTAGTTACACCAAAGAATTTGGCAAATGCCGTAAATCAGGGCCAGTTGTTCACCGCTTTCCAGAACACCACGGATATGCCTCTGAAAGACGAGGGTGGGAAGAAGAATTGGCAGGGAGAGCCTCAGCCTCCGAAGCAGAGCTGATGAAGTATTAGTTAACCCAATAGGGAGCTCGAGCAAAGATTGTGAGACCCTTCTAGTAGCCAGAAAGGGCGAGACCCCAGTCCCCCTGCCTTGCTCTGTCATTGCCAATGAGCGGCCCAGGAAGAGCACGATCTCAGCTTGATCCCAAATCTGTCAGCTAAACCACGTTTCTGCAGCTGAACAAAAATCTCTTTTTTTTAAAAGAGATCTGGGAGGTACATCTCCATGGCGGGTCTGCTCTGCATATGTGGGAGGGGGAATAGGTTTCTGTCAAGCGAGATGCACACGTACACAGACCTACTCACTAGGTCCTGCCTGCTACTAGACAAATGGGTATCAATTCCCACTTCCGTATCTCCACGTCCTATCTGGACCAGACCTATTTCATTTCCTTTCTGCGCCAGTTACACTCTGTTCTTTTGGATCCTACGGAGTTCAGCCAGTGGAGGCAGGAGCAGGAGATCAGAATGTGACAGAGGTGGGGTCACTGATGGATGCCAACAGCAGAACTTTCGTACCTACTATTCCCTCTGCGGAGGTGTTTGCCCCAGATATTAGCATAGTTTATGCTTACTTCAAGTCTTTACGCATGAGACCTTTCCTAGCATATCTTAAATTGCCACCCTACCTGCATGCCCCTGCTCCGCCTCTACCCATGTTCCTGCTTTATTTTTCTTCATAGCTCTTATCACCAACTGAAATTGTATATGTTTGGCTTAATTGTCTCCCCCAGTACGGGGAGTAGGAGCTTGGAAGGTGAACACGGCAAGGATGAGATTTCATTGTGTTCACTGCTGCGTCTCCAGCACCCGGAGCAATACCTGACGCAGAGCTCTGGCACTGAATAGGTCAAAGCAGGCACTACGTGAGAGGTGCCCTGGATGTGTGCCTTCTACACCTGTATGGCCCAATAGGGTGGCCCCATCAGCAAGGCCCCAGGCAGGGGGGAAATGCCAGGGAATTTAATACAGAGAATCCCTTTCAAAGCCCCTAAATTGTTGCTGGAGCACACAGGGTAAGGCGAGACAACCCAGGGATGACCAATAGCTGGGGGGCCCCTGCTGCGGAGGATGGAGGGCAGGAGAGGTGGCCTTAACCTCTTCCTTTGGTTGGAGCCATTGGGCTGAATCTGCAAAGGCACTGGATTTCCCCAGCGGTGGCTGGTGGCCAGGGAGGGATGGAGCTGGCGTCAGGACCTGGAAATAAGAACAAGGCAGCACCTGAGGAAGAGAGGGAGGGATAGAAATAGCCTGGTTCTCCTTCTCTCCTCTGCTCCCATTGGATGGACCCAAACCAAAGCCAGCTGCCAAGGAGCCTAGGGAAGTCTGCAGCTGTCTTTACAGGCTGAGCAGAGGGAAGGGTGAGAAACTGGTGGAAAGGCAAACAGGTAATGACCAGCAAAGCTGTGCTGGCCTCGCACACAGTAGGTATTCAGGTATTTGAAGACTGGCACTTTCTATCCTCTCAGGGAGGAACAGAACGGAGCAGACCTCTAGGGATGGAGGGGAGAGGCCATGAGGGCACAGGGAGATGGAAAGTAGACTCTGTTACTGACAGTCTTCTGACTCCTAGCAAGCCCAGACATCTCATTTCTTGTCCCTAGATTTTGAGATCCACACCCTTTAAAAAAACAACAACAACAAAAAAAACCCTCTCTCCCCTCTACTTTTATTTATTTTTTTATATAAATTTATTTTATTTTATTTTTATTTTTGGCTGTGTTGGGTCTTCGTTGCTGCACGCAGGCTTTCTCTAGTTGCAGTGAGCGGGGGCTACTCTTCGTTGCGGTGCGTGGGCTTCCCATTGCAGTGGCTTCTCTTGTTGTGGAGCACAGGCTCTAGGTGTACGGGCTTCAGTAGTTGCAGCACGCAGGCTCAGTAGTTGCGGCACGTGGGCTCTAGAGCACAGGCTCAGTAGTTGTTGCGCACGGGCTCAGTTGCTCCGCGGCATGTGGGATCTTCCCGGACCAGGGCTTGAACCCGTGTCCCCTGCATTGGCAGGCGGATTCTTAACCACTACGCCACCAGGGAAGCCCTCCCCTCTACTTTTAAAAACTGTGAGCTGGCTTGAGTGAATGTTTCTAGTGCCCAGAAAAGTCTTGATTGGAACGGTTTCTGATTCCAGAAAGGCAGCGCTTGGGCGGGGATACCCTCTTGCTCAGTAACCTTCTATGTCTCACCACTACCTTCAGGATCAAGTCCATTCTTTTTCCTGAAAGGCCTCCAATATGGCCTGTAGAGGGTCAACTCAGTGGTCTAAGATAAGCGTGTATGATTGCTACTGGGATTCGTCTAGGTGTGTATTTCGGTGTCAGCTGGGCTCGCTCATGCATCTCTCATCAGCTGGGGTTACGTAGGCAGCTCTGGGCTTTCTCATGTATTTGAGGATCAACTGGCTATAGGTTGACCTTGGCTGGGACAGCTGGTCCTCACGGTCACTCTCTAGCTTTAGGTTCATTCACATGGTGGTAGCATGTCTACTCCTTAGACTCCAGCTAAAGTAGTAGATGCCTTAGTGTGCCACTCAGATCACCTCCCTCAGGACTGAAACAATCCCCCCAGGTGCTGTGAGTTTGGGCTGCTAATGGCTCACAAATCCATTGTCCTCTGGGAACTGGCTTCTGGCCATAGAGAGCCACTTCCCCCCAACATCTGCTACCTTCTCAGGGGCAACCTACATTCAATGCCTAGTCTGCGAAGGGCACAAAGCTCATCTCTTCTCCACTTTGAAACTGGAATGGCCTTTCAGACTTGTCCCAAGGCTCCGCATGGGGCCCACTGAGGCCTCTGCAGCAGCATGTCAGTTCAGTTTCTCCCAGAAGAAGCCCACCCCTTCTTCCCTGGCTTCCACAGGTGCTACTGCTAAACGTTCTCCCCAGGAAACCCACCTGCATGCGAATCCCAGGAAACTCAGCCTACAGCACGTGATTTTCTTACTAACAGGTCGAAGAGTTTGACACCCGTCCTTAACACTGACCAGACTACCACTAGTTACATGTAAACAAACACCTCTCTGGGGGAAAAGTTCTGATTTGCCAATTTCCAATTTCCATGGTGTAAATACTCCCACCATGCCCAACTTCAAATTATCATCCTGAAGTCACCGAATGTGGAACTGGGACGAGAGGGGCAAGATGGGCTTATAGGTCAGTAGGGAGTCAGCCCCAGGACCCTGCATCCCCACACACATGTGCGTATGTAATTAAACAAGTATCTTGGAGCAATACCTGCCCTTACTATACGGAGTGATGCTGATTTTTCTATCCTTTCACTTTTTATTTTAAAGCACGTCTCAAGTCACGGATTTAAGGCCTCTGATGGGTCTTGGCCGCGGTCTGAAATGCGTGCGTTAGGAGTGTGTCCTGCTTGGCAGAGCGAACGGCAGCTAAAGGCTGGAGGGAGGGAGTGTTTGGGGACCGGAATCTTCCTGCCCCTCTAGGGTGATCCAAGAGTTCTTAATTCAGGAGGTGGGGAGGGTAGGTTGGGCGGAGAGTTAGTTTGTTTTGTTTTGTTTTCAAACATTGAAACGCTTACAAAGCCTCCTTACTTTTCTTGGTATAAGCCCCACTACAGAACTGGTTCCCGCTGGACAACCTAATTCTCCCCACTTGCAGACACACTTCTCAGGGCTTTATAAGACTGAAATGCAGATTTAGTTCCCAAAAAGTACTCAAGACTCTCTCTCATCCAGTACCTCCCCCTCCCCCAGCTTCATAGAACTCTTGGGTTCTTCCAACACCACGGGTTAGGCCATCAAGCCAGGAGTTTGTTGGATAAATAAAGCCATATTCCGCCATGAATACCCTGGCGTTGATTGAAGTCACCTCCCTCATGATGGTGTAAGGCTTTCGGTACCTCCAACAACTGGCCAGCTGGCTATAGCAGGGCTCAGTTCAGCTGGAGGCGTGTCAATTGGCTTGTGCAAACTGGAGAAACTGGACACCAACCTGGAGATGGGCTTCTTGTGAGCAAAGTCTGGCAAGACTGGGTCCAGCTCTTGCCTGGCCACGACCTAATGGCCTTAAACTGGAACCCTCTGCCCTGAAAACCAGGGTCCCAAGAGGGAGCAAGAGTTTGAGACCCCAAAAGAACAGGGGTGAACATTTGGGCATTACAGCCCTGGGGTCGATTGGAAACCAGCGCCTTTCCACGGCACGTGGTTGGATCTGAGCGCAACACCCAAGGGGCAATAGCTGACCTGAGCTAGCTAGGTAGGAATATAACTCGTTCCCAGCCCAAGGCAGTCCACCAACTACAGCCCTCACTTTAGCTGTTTGCAGTTGGTTAGAAATGGTGCGGTCCCGGGGAAGTTTCTCTCTTCCCGGGCAGCTGAGCCTCCTCTGTCTCTTTGAAGATTATGGGGCTTTAGCCTGCCTTTAAAGTGAATTTTTCCCCCTGTGTTTTATTATAATTAATGACCAGAAAACTCTTCTCTCTTTTCCCCCTCCTTTATCTCTTAAATATGTTGCTTTCCTCTTTAAAAACGCAATATTTCTTTTAACCCAGGATATGGATGAACTTGTCCCTAGCAGGGCAGGCCAGGCTTCATCTGTCAACTTGATTATGCAAAGCCTCTGTCTTCAGCTGGCATCTGAGGTGGATTTCAAAGCCATGACTCATGTGCGCTTCCAGGCTTAGGACTGGAGAGCGACCTCCACAATGAGCTCTCCACACAGGTTTCCCTTCTTGAGAGGTTTCCTCCAAGGCCCCGGGTGGCTAAATGATTCAGAAGACTCTGAGTACACACGCGTGTAGACACACAACCACACAGCGTACAGTTCTGCCGCCCTGAGCTGTTTTTCTGTCAGTGGTGTTTCAGAGCCATCTCTCTTGGCTACAAGAGACACATCTGCAACAGCTCAGACGACTCGGGGATTCAGTGGATAAATGTGCAAAGATGTAGGTAATAAGCACTAGATTATTTCCAGTTTTCTAAAATGCTCTATGGGACGTGCATTCATCAGAACAATAGACAGATGTCCTCAATATTAAGTGCAAAATAGCAGAATTCAGAAGAGTAACAACATGCATGCCCACGTTTATGTGCACAGAATAGATCTAAAACAAAGTTTCCCAGTCTCAGCAGTAGAGGTATTGGGGGCTGGATAAATCTTTTTGGGGTGCTGTCCTGTATGTACAGTATAGGATATTTCACAGCATCCCTGACCACTATCCGCTGACGTCAGTAGCAACCTTCAGGTGTATCTCCAGGCACTGCTGAATGTAGGATAGGATAGTGGTTCTTAGCGGGGGTGATTTTTGCCCTGGAGACAAATATACATACCAAGATATCAATAGTGAATTCTTCCGGGTAGCGGAATTGGGGGAAGAGGCTATTTTACTAATTGACTTTTTAAAGTTGTGTTGCTTTGGTTTGGGGAGGGGGGAGATGCTGAGACAAAGTTTACATACCCAATTTAATAAATATAATTTAAAAACTAAAGCCCAGGTATTTAAAGTTCAGAAAGCCCGTGTACTTAAAGGTTCTTGCTGACACTATTAGTACCCAAGTGTATATATTACTTTGATTTAGGAACATGATTTACATACTGAGCCCTGTGCATAGATAGGGCCCGTGAAGTTTTTACTTAGGGCATAAGTGTTCTGAACATGAGGCAAAGTGAGTGTGCACGTCCTTCGTTAGTCATACTGTGCACTTGACAAAAGCTTAATTTGGGTGGAGGAGCATTTGCAACGTTGAATCTTTTACATAGTCTCTACAAAGTACCATCATTTCATCTTCATTGTTTGTTCCGTAGGTGGGGTGCGGTTTCCCATCAATACAGTGAAGAAAGTGACGTGTTTGCTGTGTCTCCAGCAGGACCCCTGAGTGCGAGGAGAGGTACAGGAATAAAACCAGGCAGAGGCCCCGTCCACACAGCACACCCAAGGTATCTTTAAGGAGGCCTCTCTTCCCAAACCACTCCTTGAAAGGATTCCTGTAATCTCGGGAAATATATCCAGGATCATGCCTCAAACTGGCTTTGATCCATGATTTGAGAGATTGTAAAAATCCAGAGGCCAGAGCCCCACTCCTGGGGACGATGATTTCACTGGGTCTGGAGCGGGGCCCAGGCCTCTGGACGCTTTGAAAGCATCCTGGGGGATTCTAATGTAACCATACCCGATTTCTTGTGGACCATTTTCTGCCCGAGCCCGTGGTTAGAGGCCCTCTGTGATAAATGAGGGGTGGAATTGAAACCACAATAAAATATTCTTCCACTATGACAAGCCACGTTGAGGATGCCCGGGTTGGAAGTTTTACAGGTGGGCCCCATGGCCTTTGGCCATCTCGGAAGATGGATCTAGGTTGAGGGGCCGACCCACGCATGCTGTGCAGTCAGCAACAGCAAACGTGCTTCTGGAGGGTTTGCAGACCCCGTATCTGAGCCATGTGGACGAATTGCCAGCTGAATTTGATCAAAAGCACAGAGATCTAGAGGTCCAAACCTTCCAGGCCCAGGGTTTCTCAGTTATTGAGTACTAAGCTTCTCTGGGCCTAAAACTGTGCTCCCTGGGAGGGAGGGCTGTGACAGATGGAGACACAGGAGGTCTCCGCTCAAAGCCAGTGATGAATCCCATGCCCTGCCCCCCACCATCCTGCCCATTCCTTAAGGCCCAATTCTAATCTCATCATTAGAATTAATGCTGAGCACATTATGAGCACATGATTACATCAGCCGTTGAGAATACAAGTGCAAGATCTCTCAGCAAGGTCACGTCACCGTCTGGCTTTGGACAGGCCTGGGTTGGTAAACAGAGTTCCCTGAGGCTCCTCCTCACCCATCCTTTGTGAAATGGAGCAAATACCTACAGACAGGAGTCTGATCCGTGGTAGGCAGTGACAAGGACAAGAGGGGAAACACTGCCGAGATCCAAATAGTCGGGGTTTCAGTTAATGGTAATAGACCAGTGCTAACGTCTAGCTTTTGTAAGTGCCCTGGTGACGTAAGACATTAACACTAGGGGAGGCTGGGTGAAGGGTATATGTATTTCTGTGCTATTTTTGCATGCTCGGTCACAGGGGAGGCACAGGTGGCTGGCATGGGTTAGGACCACGGGGTTCGTGTCCCAACTCTGCCACTGACAGCCGGGATTTTTTTTTTTTTTTTTTTTTTTGCAGAAACAGAATGGGGAGGTTCCCTAAACCTTCACCTCAGTTTCTCCATCTGTAAAATGGTGATAATAGAACCTACCTAGTGGAATCGCTTTGGATTAAATGGCATTACGTAAAGGGTTTGCACACTGCTGCCACACAACTGCTTTTTTAGAACCAACTACTGCTATTTCTTACTGTGTAATTGGTATTTGCCAATCAAACCATGTAATTCAGATCCTCAGATACTGGTTGGATGCCGTTTTCTAGTCTGGGTATCACAATGCTTTACCTGTGAGCGGCCAGATGGTGTCTCTGGCTCAAGCCTCTCAACAGTGGCCTGAGACACACCTGACCTCTGGGCAGCCCCTGGCATCCTGCCCACACTGAGGCATGACTGAGTTTCTCTCCCGTGTCCATCTCACTGAGGGGTCATTGGCCTGAAACACAGTTCTAATGGTGCAGAACTCTTCTGGGGAAGTATCTCTTATTAGCTAAGGTCACTCTACTCTGAATTAAGTCAATTTAGAGTGCTCTTAGAAAGAATAAGGGATGTTCCTTGTAGCCTTTGTTATAATAGGTTGTTCCCAATTTCCTCCTAAGTGCCCACGAAGAGGAGATGACTTATATGATGTTAATCCTCACTATGGGCCCCCATTTGCTGCCACCAAAATGAGGCAGATTAAATGTACACACTACTGTATATAAAACAGATAACCAACAAAGACCTACTGTACAGCACAGGGAACTCTATCAATATCTTGTAATAAACGATAATGGAAAGGAATCTAAAAAAGAATAGATATCTATGTATAACTCAATCACTTTGCTGTACACCTGAAACTAACACAGCACCATAAGTCAACTATATTTCAAAAAAATAAATTTTAAAAATGTACCGATGTGGAGTGATGGCTAAAACACATTAGGTAAAAATGTGATGTACTATGCAGCCTACAATCTTTATGTCAAAAATTAAAGGCATGTATTTAAGCATATATTTGTAGGAAGACACATAGAAAAAGATCCAGGACAGTGCTATATAATAGAAATTTAGATAATAATAGAAATCTATATATACCTCTGCTGCCTGGTGCCACAGCCACTAGTAACAAACACCGTTGAGCACTTGAAATGTGGCCAGTGTGGTTGAGGAATTAAGTAGAAATAACATTGAAATGGAAATTGCCTCATTGGCTACTGGGTACCATATTGGATGGCAGAGGTCTAGGAGGTAGAGAGCAAACTTAATAATGGCATTGGGGCAGGAGAATAGGAGTCACAGGGCTTTCCCTCTTTTTATTTGGCTTATTTAGGAAATATACTACTGTACTACATTACATAAATGAACATTCTTCTACATGTAGTGTGGTGCCCTGGATTGGATCCTGGGATAAAAGAAAGGACAGCAGTGGAAACACTGAAAATTTGAATAAAGCCTGGAGTGAGTTACTATTAACGGACTCTTTTTTTAGTTCTGACGGATGTTCCATTGTAAAACATTAGGGGAAGCTAGGGGAAGCGTGTATGGGCTATGATTCTCTGGACTACCTTTGTAACATTTCTGTAATCCTAAAACTATCCCAAAATAAAGCTTATTTTAAATAATACTGCTAAGTTTGGTGCTCAGTCTTTCCTAGACGTTAAAAACTCAGACACTTGCAACTTCTCTGATCAAGGAAAAGAACACACACTTGAACCCTTGTTGGTTCTGGGCTCAGGACATTTTGGAACCCTTGACTAATAGGGGGTAAGCTGTTCGGCTGCTCAGAAGCACAATGGGAAGTGTGATACCTGCCTCTGCCTGGTGGCTGGTCTTACGCCCCTGCAGTGGCTACCCAGAGATGAGGGTGAGAACCCAAGACACATCTGTCCTGATGGCCACACCTCCATGAAAAGGTACCACCAATGCTGGTGCTGCTTTGAGGTCCCTTTCAGCTCATTCTGAATGTACCTCAAATTATGAAAAAGCCTTGGACATAGCACTCCGCATTCATCACCTGTGTTCTTGACAGCGCCACCTACTGGTAGATGCAAAGCAGTTTCACTGTTCCATTTTAATGAAGAAATTGAACTAAACTCCCATCACCTCTCTGAGCTTCCAGATCCCAGGCCTGAGCTCTCCTGGGCCCGACACTGTTCTACAGTGTGGAAGACAGGCAAGGTCCCTGCCCTCGTGGAGTTACAGAATCGAGATTTGTTGGATCCCAGGATGCACCTTCCGCAGGGATGTAAAGATTTGGGGTGAACCTGCCTCATGAGCTTCTGGGAGCCTCCGTTTTCTCGTATAATGTGAATGACGACACTCACGGCCACTGGGATAAGAATTTACTGTGCTTGAAGTTAAAGCATCAATTTTAAAGACCTGATACATCATGACAGCTACCATTTCCGACATCCACCATATTCCCCTAAGTGGAAGGAGTCTTGAACCACATACTCTTCTGGAAAGTTCCCTGGTTGAGCTGGGAATAGGGGAGGAAAAAGGCTGTAACTCTTGATGACTTAATTTCTGGCTTGATCCTCAATAACGTAGCAATAATAAACCCAAGCCTGGAAAAGTCTGGAATCTGTTTTAGGTCCCAGTTTTGTCTTTTGGTAAAAGGTCCATAAGCATTCTGAGTGGGCTCTCCAGTCTGAAAGGCTAGAGATCAGTATTTTCCTGAGAGGAATAAGGACATCTTGTGATAAGTGTCTGTTTCAGTAGGGGCATTGCAGGGATTTCATGAGGCCTTCCAGCCATGTCGGGATCATCGCACAAAGTGGGGGCAACATAAGGGCATCGTGACTTTCTGGGTTGGCAGGGCTGCTGGCTCCCAACCCAGCCTGTGGGTCACGTGACATCTGCCTTCCCCAGCATTGTTCCTGATGTGAGTAAATGATGATTGTTTAATCAAAACCAGACCCTGCCTCTCACCCGGCGAGCACCTCACCAGCACCAGCCTTCCCCCTCCGCCTGTGAGCTTTTGTGCCGAGGGTCTTTGTCCTTCAGGGAGTTGCTTCTCTCTCATTTCCTCTTAGCACAAGCCAGCCAGGCTGAGGGCAAGACCGGGGAGGCAAGTTCCTGAGGGTCATCTGCCCGTCCCTGTTTCACAAAGTGGTCTACTGGCCACCCCTGGCCCTGCTTCTTCTGCAAGGATGATCCCAAGGCTGGATTAGATGATACAGGATGTGAGCAAGGAAGTTTGAGATGCATTTGCTCCCACGCCTCCTGGAATACCCTTAATGGCAGAGGAGATCGAAGGCATACCCTTCTGTTCAAAAATAGTATCATTGATTGCATGATGCTAAAATCCGCTGGCTTGATGCCAGTGGGTCCTGTTGTCCTGTTATTGGTGGCAGGGCTTGTAGGGGCAGCTGGGATGGGGTGAAGCAGGTCCCAACTCTAGGCCACTCAAACCAGAAATGCCAACAACCCCTCTAGCTCTGGGAAACCCCTTGCCCCACTCCCAGGAGGTCCTGTAGAGTCTCTGGGAGCTGCTGGACCACTTTCCCTGCTGCCCCTGAGAGCCAAGAGCCCAGCAGTAGACTTGCTTCTCCCCCAAGGAGCAGCCTGGCCTCGCCTGTGTGTTCCCAGGGGAGCCCCACTTTCTCCTGGCTCTTGTGGGCCCCTGAGGTCCAACAGTCAGAATCTGGCTGGTCCACAACCCTTCCAGCGGGACTTTGGTCCCTGCCGCTGCAGGAGAGGTAAAGTGGACAGCCTGGGTCACCTCTTCGCTGAGACTTGAGAATTTCCAACCCTCACCTCCCCGTCTGCAGTCTCCGGCCGAGGGCCTTGGCATCCTCCTACGCCTCTTCCAGAAGAGTCGTCTCTCTGCCTGTTTGTGCGCCAAAGTGCCCTGCCCAAGGGGTTATAGCATGAAGCAGCACACGTATTGCAATTCTGAACCATTCTTGAAGACACGAACATGAGAAATCTTAAGTATCCAACCTCTGTGTGGGCCCCTCTTGTGTGTCCTTGGCAGTGTCATTCTGTGTAACCTTATTCATTTCTGAGCCTCAATTTCCTCATTTGTAAAATGAGGATAATAGCGCCCATCTCAGAGGCTTGTTCTTTTTTTTTTTAATTAATTTTTATTGGAGTATAGTTGCTTTACAATGTTGTGTTAGTGTCTACTGTACACAGCAAAATGAATCAGCTGTGCATATACATATATCCCCCGTTTTTGGATTTCCTTCCCATTTAGGTCACCACAGTGCCTTAAGTAGAGTTGCCCGTGCTATACAGTATGTTCTCATTAGTTGTCTATTTTATACATAGTATCCATACTGTATCTGTGTCAATCCCAATCTCCCAATTCCTCCCACCCGCCGTTTCCCCCTTGGTGTCCGTACATTTGTTCTCTACGTCTGTGTCTCTATTTCTGCTTTGCAAACAAAGATCATCTAGACCAGAGGCTTTTTCTAAGGATTAAATAAGCAAATATTTTATCAAGCAGTGAGGACAGTGCCTGGCACATCATGTTATATAAATGTTATTTAATGAAGAAAATCCCCGAGTCTTCCCAGAAACCTCACGGAGGAAGGGACGAGGGTCTCCCTCTTACCAATGAGGAAACCGTAAGCTGGGGTGTCTGTGCCTCCCGGGTCCCACAGCCGGCCCACGGCAGCCTCCAAATTTTGCAGCTCGGCGGTCTGACTCTAGTCTTTGCCTCAACCCCCAGCTTCATATTGCAGTTAACTGATTTGGTGACTAGACGCCAGATGGTTTTTCTCCTTGAACGTGGGCATTGTGCATTCTGTAGCCTCAGTGTCCGTCAGCTTCAACACTATCCGTTCAAACTACTGACGTTTTAAGCCCGCAACTTCTCAGACTATTGTCCTATTAACACAGACTATGAAATCATGTCTTCAGCTGTCTACCAGTTAACTAAAACATGGGGGGGCGTCGGGGTGGAGAGAGCTGATGTTTAAGAGGAGCCACGGGAACCCCGTGTAGCCCTTAGCCAACGGCTGGTTTTCAAATAACATTTATATTGGCCTTACTAGGTACTGAGCACTCATCTAAGTTCTCTGCATATGTTAGCTTCTTTGAAGCGCAGTTTCTCCATCTGTAATGTGGGGAAGGAGAGCTGCTTTGAGGATTAGGTGAGTTCTTTTGCCCGTGATGGTTGCAAAAGCTAGTAAGAGAACTAGCATTGGAAGCCCATGGTTCTGGTGCTGGTCTGTGCTCATAACCGGCCCTCTTGAAAATGAGGGGGCCAAGAGGATGCTGAGCTGGGCCCAAGGCTTCTCTGAAAGCCAAGTGCACCACGGGGCCCGGGCGGGATGGGCGTGCCTGGCAGCAGGCGGCGTGTGTGTTATTCCTGCCCCACGTTCTGGAACCGAGGGCATTTGGTCTGTAGAGGACGTTGAGTAATAACCAGAGAAAGGGCCACTCTGGTTCCCAAATAAACAGCCTCATGAATGATGAGGGGACCCCCTCCCCGCCCCTAACCACCCCCCCCCCACCCCGTCCCCCGCCAGGGCAGCTGCCGCCGCCAGCACTGTGCACACGTTTCCTACACGAAGGCGAGTAAACACCACCAGGATCCACTTCAAAAGGCTCCGTGGGCAGCCGCGGCTGATGGAACCGACGTGCCTTTGGGGGGCTGGGGTGGCCTCCAGTAACAGACAGCCCCAAGATGTCCAAATACATCAGCGTGGAGGCCTCAAAGGCCCGGAGCCTGAGAGCAGGAAAAATAAATAATTTCGTTATCTCTGATGAATTTTTGCCTTTGATCTCACACCCCCCTCACCTCCTTCCATCTCTCTTTCTCCCCACCCCCTCCCCTGATTTTTCTCTCCCCCCTACCTTTTTTTTTTAAAAAAAAAAAAAAAAAAACCTTTCCTCCTCGTGGTTTGATTTATGCCCCAAACAGCTCCGAGAGGCTGACGTCCCCTGATGAATTGATAGGGTTGTTCTGTTCCGAGACCCCGAGCAGGCGGCTGGGAGGGGGCAGGGGAAAGAGTTGGAGGGTTCGTTTCAAACAGGGAAAGACCTGGCTCCAGTGAGGGGTTGCTGTGTAGACACACGTGGACACGCGTGTAGACCCATGTTCCATGGCACATCTGGGTACCTCGAGCTGAGGCAGTCTCTGCTCTCCCTTGTCTACTGGGTTTGAGCCAGCCTAGGGGTGGGGAGAAGGATGCTTTCCTGCCTTCCCTTCCTCACTTGAGGGCTATTCATTCAAAAACCATTAAGTGCTTACTGCATGCAAAGCCCTAGGAATCAAGGGCTCAAGCAGGGCAAGACGGTGCCCACATCTCAGGCTCTGGAGCCAGACTGCCCAGGTTCAAGTTCTCGCTCTGAGATTCACTAGCTGTGTGACATTAAGAAAACTACTCCACCTCTCTGTGCCCTAGTTTCCTCACATGTAAAATAAGTAATAGGGTCCACATCATAGGATTAAACGAGTTAATACTGAAACCACTGAACAGCAGCTACTGGGTGCCGAGCACATTTCTATGCCCTGTTAGTGGGGGAAACAGCAGAAAAAGTGAATGATGTCAACCTGGTTTCCAAAACAGTCTGGACACTCCTACTCACGGTTCATGAGAACCGCTGACCCACACCTCTGCCAATGCTCATCTGTTTGGAAGCGACCCGTTACTCTATCTCAGCAGGTCCTACACTTTTGATACCCCTCCCGCATACCCCTGTACCTACCTTCCTTTCATGGTCTTCGTTTTATCCCCAAACCGATCCTCTAATGGAGGACTTAGTAGAATCCCTGTGTCAAGAACAAGCAAACTGAGGAGGAACCCAAGTCGCACTGATGGGAAGGGAGCAGATCCAGATCTCATTTCCACCTCGCACTTAGTAACAAGCATGACCTTCAAGAAATCACAGCTCCTCAACCGTAGAAGGGCATCCTCTGTACCCCCTGGAGTGTATAGCTCAACGGTCCCTTCCCCAGGTAGGCAATACCTTGCACGGTAGGAACTTAACTCCATTCTAAGAGCTGGTGGTGGCATGGTGTTGTGGCTTCGGTGATTCCAGACCATCACAAGGCTAGTCCCACACTTCGGGCTATTGGGCGGGCATCCAGAGGCTGTGAGAAACTCACCCTTTAGAATGAGACCGGGTGGGTAAGGGCTGCCCTCCATTAATGAGAGCCACGTGACCTTGGGCCAGTTCCTCAGCCTTGCTGAGCCTCCCATCTCCATCTGAAAATGGATAGACCACCTTGCTGCTAGAGCCACGGTGCAGCTTAGATACAACCTTGGTACGTTTGCAAACGTCAGACATTTCACTTGGGACCTTGGGAACGGGCAGTATACGCCACCACCACTTTAAAGAAAAGAGGGAAAAAAGCATATGTTTGAGAAAGTAACCTAATTCCAGCAGTTAAAGTATAAATGCTGAGGAAGCTGTCTTCTTGATAACGCAGATCCCACAGCATTTTGAAGTGTGTGTGTGTGTGTTTGGTGAGTTACTAAGAGCTGCTGGAGGGGGCAACTGGGGGGCCACCTTGATTAGAGTGTAGACTCTCCTTGCAGTGGTCACCTTATATCCACACTTCCTGCCTGCTACTCCATCAACTAAGAATACAATTCTAAATGGATAACATTCCAAACAAAGGATAAAATCAACCCAATTAAAGAGGTGGATAAAAGTAGAAGAGGTTAGAATAACAGAATTAGTGTAAAATAACTCCCTTGAGTAGGTTAAGACCCCTGGCTGTCGGTCCTCAAAGCACCCGCACTCCCCTGGCTAGAAGGCCTCACAGTCACAAAGGACATATATTTGCTGGCAACCCACACCCAGAAGAATGCCCGGGAGAGGGGCAACGTAGGGACAGTGGCTGCCGCCTTCAACGTTGTATCCCACACACGTAGATGCTCACTAGGCATTTTCCCCTTTCTCCTGCCTGCAGTTTTATTCAGTGAGCCCCCCTGGACCCAAAAATCTCCAATGAAAGGATAAGATAAAGCTTAGAAACTGACATAAGGCGTAAGCTAAGATGATAAATGATGTAATCATGGTCTGAAATAAGGAGAAAATAGGTGAAACAATTCTAAAGTCAAGTTAAGAAGCCAAGAACTTAATCGGCTAAAAGGAAGCGTGGTGTCAGTCCTGAACTCATTTTCCTTTGTGTGTTTAAGCTCCCAGGTCACCCTCTAGGTTCCGATGCCTGGATGTCTTCAGACCGAGGTAGCTTGACTCCAGAAGGGAGATACTTTTGCTCACCTGTCTTCCCAGGATTGGAGTTGTCAGCAAGAGGCCATGGAAGCGCTGTCTCCTAACCTCTGGCTGAGCAGGGCCCTACGCCACCCTCACCTCGTGCCCCGGCGTGAGCCTGGGTGTCAAACTCTCAGGCTTGGCTTCTCCTGGCAAATCTCCCTCCATCAAAAAAATGAAAAAACGGGTGTGTGCCCATAATTCCCAAGCATGGCTTCCTTCCTGCAGCTTCCCTTCTAGAAAATCTCTTGTCCTCCCTTCCTGACTTAGGTGATGTAGCCTGCTACAGTTATTCCTTCTTTAAGGGATGTTTTCCCACTCAAACCAGTTTGCACCAGCCTCAAAATGTCCCTGCGGTTTCTAGGGGCATGTGTAGGGGTGTCTGGATGGGTCCGAGCAGAAAGGAAAAGGAAGGTAAGTTGGCATGTGATCCCATAGGGTCTGCTGCAGCTGGACATCCGGAATTGCTCATCCATGAGCACCAGGTGACCCCACTGGAGAAAGACCTTGATGTTGGGGTCCTGCTGACCAGGGTCTGCATAGGAAGGAGAAGAGTGTGACAGTCACGGATGACACAGGCTTACAGTGTCAGGTGGCTCTGATTTCAACCTGTTTTTACCACCCACCAGCAGTTTGCTCTTGGGCATACTTTATATCCCTGAGCCTTCTTTTTCTCTCCTGTAAAACAGCAATAATAGTACCATGAAATACTGTTTCTTTTTTTTAAATTTTATTTATTTTATTTATATTTATTTTTTGCTGCATTGGGTCCTCGTTGCTGCACGCGGGCTTTCTCTAGTTGCAGCGAGCGGGGGCTACTCTTCGTTGTGGTGCACGGGCTTCTCATTGTGGTGGCTTCTCTTGTTGTGGAGCACGGGCTCCAGGACCGTGGGCTTCAGTAGTTGCAGCACGCAGGCTCAGTAGTTGTGACTCAGGGGCTCTAGAGCGCAGGCTCAGTATTGTGGTGCACGGGCTTAGTTGCTCTGCGGCATGTGGGATCTTCCCGGACCAGGGCTTGAACCCGTGTCCCCTGCATTGGCAGGCAGGTTCTTAACCACTGCGCCACCAGGGAAGCCCATGAAATAGTATTTCATGTGGCTGTTGGAATTAAATAAATCCATAGGTGGTAAAGGGTTTTGAACCCCCCGTGCCAGACACTGTTTAGTATTGTTATACTATTATTCCTCCTGTGCTTGACGTTTGCTGACTGTGTGACTTGAAAAATGAAAGTCACATCCTGAAAATCATATAAAATGGGTGAGGGTCCATTCCTTCCCCGAGGCTACTGTGAGGATGAGGTAAAGTTTACTCAGACCTGCCTCATGCACAGACCTCGGAGTCTGTGGCGCTGTGTTTGGACCCTGGACCCTCCACACTACATGTAGCTTTGGGCAATGACTCTGCCTCTGTTTCTGCACCTGTAAAATGGGGATAACAGAACCCCAATGTGCGGCAGTAAGGATTAGCGGAGACATTGTGCGCTTGGTGCGTGAGAAAAGCTCTGCAAACATAAGCTACAGTTAAGTGCCGGGAAGACCTTTTTCTGAAAGTGCAGTAATGAAGGTTTTCATGATGATGCATCCAGCATTATAATCATTAAATGTGTGTTTGGCTTTTTCCTCTCTTCTCTAGGGAGCTCTCCGCCACCCCATCCTATCCTATCATTGTCTTTCCTTTCTCTCCATTCCTTTCCGTTGAGAAAAAAAGGACACCGTCTGAGAAGCTCCCAGCCCATCTGTTTCAAAATTCAGGGAAAGATGCCAAGCAGCCCTCCCAGCTGGGGACTGGCTCGCCTCTGATAAGGATGGAGAGAGGTGAATTCTGAAAATTAAACAAATCCTGGTGTCTTTGAAAGGTCACCCGGCTCTGAGGTTGACCATCCTGTCGGTGACAGACTGCAGGGCCGGCCAGCCGGAAGTGGGCATCCTCGGGAGCAGATGAAACCAAAGTCTGGGGCGGCCACAGAGAGAGGAGGTCCCAGGATGTCCCCCTCCATAGGTGAGCCGCCCAGAGGATGGAGGGACCTTCCACGATTTGCCAGCGCATGCGGAGCGCCTGCACACAGGCACGGAGAGTGCAGGAATGACTCCATCCCCACCCCGCCCCCCTCCTGGAAGGACTCACTTTCTGGCAGAAAGTCAGTGCTTTTCCACTGCCCGGTAGCAGACAAGAGTGCCACGTCCAGAGGTGGGCTTTGGATCTCTCAACAGCAACACAGAGGATGGCGCAGGGCCTTCCACTGAGCCCGCTGTGCCTGCCCCTTTTCCCAGGAACCTGCACGAGACTCACGATGCCCATTGCTTCCCTGGCATTGGACGTGGCAGTGGGGATGTGCTACGTTTCCCGGCAGCCTTGCCCCTGGGCACAGGATAGAGGGTCGGCTCTGAGGGACATGCTGTGCTCAGGGGGTGAGAATGGAGGATGGGCACCACACGGGCAAAGGAGGGAGCCCAGCTCTTGGCTACAAAGTATTGAAAACTTCCCATACCCATAAGGAGGTGGCTAGAGCCACACATTTCCTTCAAGAACTTTTCCTGTGTAGTCACAACTTGGCCAACTGTCAGGCCAAAAGCTAGGCATCTTGTGCCAGTCTTGGCTTTGGACGTGCCTTCCTCACTAAGCTAATAATTGTTCCTTGCTTTCGATTTAAAGTGAGAGACGTGCAACTCTACCTTTCACTTGAACACGTAGAGGCCACTGTATTAATTGGCCTAATTTCAATATTGTTGTTATCTCGGGGAATAGGGAGGTCCAAGGATGCGGAGAGAGACTGGGAACGGCCGGTCGGTGGAGCAGTCAGAACACACAGAACATTCATCGATTCAGTTCCCCGTCTTATATGGGCGCGGATCACGGTGCCCCAAAACAAGTACAGTAGGAGTATCAGAGATCACTGATCTCGGATCACCATAACAAATAGAATAATAACATAAAAGTCTGAAATATTGTGAGGATTACCAAAATGTGACACAGAGACAGGAAAATGAGTAGAAGGCTTTGGAAAAATGGTGCTGATGGGCTTTCTTGATATAGAGTTGCCACAAACCTTCAATTTGTAAAAAATGCACTCATCGGTGAAGTGCAGTAAAACAAAGTATGTGTATTATATACATATGTATGTTATGTGTATGTATTATGTATGTTATAGTCATGTATGCATATAATGTTATACACAATATAAAATATATGTGAATGTATATCCATACATTCATATAGATGCATATATATGCATGCATATATGCATGTATATATGAATACATGTATCTATTCACTTATGTGTATATTATACATATGGACACATGTATTCATACATATATGTATATATATGAATGGATGAATGAGTGATATAGATTGTTTTCATCACATGGGATGCCATGATGTTTTCTATCTTCCAGCGGTTCCTGGATCAGTGTAATGGTACCTTGTACAAGGTAAAGACATAATATGTGGTTTTGCCATCAGGAAATATTCAGTGGAGCTGGGGAGATAAAATTATACAAGTGTTTTATACACCTTTGTGGCCCACCATCTTATTTTCGTGTTTGTATTTAATAGGAAAGAAGGCAAATAAATGATACTGTGTATCACCTGCTGTTTCTATCATGGGGGACTCACAGGGCCAAGGAGAACAGGACATCACTGGGGGAAGGGCCTGGGTCATCCCAGGGTTAGAATCCCAACTTGGCCATGGTGTGACCTTGGATAAATCACTTCACTTCCCTCAGCGTCTATAAAAGGATCATGAGGATAATGGCCATGTCACAGGTTGTCCTGAAGTTTTGAGATAAGGTACTTAGCAGGCAGACTGTCAGCTTTTATATTGTCTGCTGTGTGGCGTGGTGGTGAGACGGGACTGCCAGAGCTGGGTGGGCAGGGCACCTACTCAGTTCTGTCACTTGCTAGCTGTGGAGGACAGAGAGGTGAAGGGACCTGCCCCAAGGTCAGTGTCCTCAACGGTAAAGACGGATGACAGGGTCTACTTCACAGGATGGCTGCGAGGTTTCAATTAGTTGGACCACAGAACAGTGCCTGGTACATAACAAGTGTTGGCAGGCAATTCTTCATGGGCATCTCATGGTTCTGCCTGTCTTGTGCATGAGGCACTCACTGCGCTTTCATTCTGGGCTAACTTTTCAAGGATGTTTATAAAGCACACTGCCTTGGAAGAGAGAATTCGCATCTCGCTCCAGAGCAGGGAATAGTTTTGTTTGGTGTCCAATGTAATAAAGGTAATGTTTCATCTGGGGCAATCTCAGACAGGTTTGCTTGTAGCCTGTTATAAAAGAGTCAGGCTCCCTAAACTTGGGGCTTCTCAACTGGGATGCAAACTCACCGAGTATGCAGTGTTCACCTGGATCACTCCTTGAGGGACGACGGGGACACCATGATCGTGTTGCTTTCAGTGCTGTGACCCAGGAGTCTCATGACCTCTTGACAATAAGTGTTCAAAGTATAGCTTTAAAATAGCCACTGTAATAACTACCATTTGCTTCCCATTGCAGATAAGGCCAACCTGGGATAATTTTCATCCACAGAGATGGACAGGTGAAGTTTAATTCATCCATCCCTTGTGGATTTCCTCTGTCTCAAAGGATGTTTTGAACCTACATGCTTCCAATTATCTGTCATCTGCCAAGAATCAAACTTATGCCTGTAAAATGGTGGCAAAGGGATTGTGTTAAGGTGGGGACAAAATTCTGTCCCTCTAGCTACTTGGGTCAATTGGTGGAAAAGGAAGACTTCAACAATCAAGTCATAGATCTGCATCTGGAATATTAACACCAAAAGGGCTGTGAAGTCATGCCCTGTTACCAAACCCTAGCCCCACAACTAACTAGCTCTGTAACCTAAGTCATTTCACCTCCCTCAGCCTCAGTTTCCTCATGTGTATCATGGTTATAACACTTACATCATTTAATACTCGAAGCTAAACAATCATATAAACTTAGATATGCGTCATCATAAAATATCCTTCCTACCACCACCTAAAAGTATACCCGTACCTCAGCTGTGAGCAGCATTTCACTCATCCTCCAGACTGTTTTCCCTCTTTACTGTGTTTAATGTTCATTGCTGAGTGTATCACTATCTGAAGTTACGTGTCGGGAAAGATAGTCTCCAAAATTGGTCACCAACAACTCCGTCTCCCCCCCGCACTGATGTATGCACCTGCCACTCCTCATAGTAAGAGATGGAGTTCTTTTCTCCTCTTCTTGAGTGTGGACTGGCCTTGGGACTTGCTTTAATCAGTAGAGAGTGGTGGAAGTGATGTTCTGGGACTCCTGAGATTCTAAGAGGACTTGAGCAGCTGCTTTCCCTTCTTGAAGCCCAGCTTCCATGTTGTGAGGAAGTACAAGCTGGACCATTCAGTGATGAGAGGCCCCATGCAGAGAGACCCTGGAGGATGAGAGGTCATCTTGGTTTCCCATCCGAACCACCAGGTAAATGCAAACACACAGATGACTCCAGCTGACATCACATAGGGCAGAAGAATCACCCAACTGAGCCCTGCCCAAATGCCAGACCCATAAAATAATGAGCAATCAGTGTTTTTTGAAGCTATTAAGTTTGGGGATGTTTGTTACTCAACAATCATGATTCCCCTCACCAAGATGTGAGCCAAAATGCTAGGATTTTGTCTTGTTTCTACTGTATCCCCGAGTCTAGCATGGTACTTGGTACTGGATAATTACTCGTTTTAATAGGTGGTTAAAGTCCTTCAAGTAGGTGCAGTGTCTTGTTCACCACTGTATCTCCAGTTCCTGAGCAAAAAAGTTCCTGCCCTCTTATTGATTAGAGATGACTTGTGTACATTCTTTATCTGGAGTTACCTATTCCTGTTTAGTAAGGGCAGACAGACCATAGTGGTATAAGGCAGACCCATGAGGCAGGACAATCTGGGAGTATCTTCACATTTAACCCAGGCTGCCAGCACCTCACATGTCCCCTTTCCAAAGGGTATACTTCTCCCTAACATCTGATCCCAATTCTTTTAGTTGGTGGACTGAACCCCCTTTCTTCCTCTACCTTATAACAGAAAGGGACCCTTCTGCTTCCAATCCATGCTGAGGAGGTGTGCCCTCCATCTCAGCTCCCATGGCACTGGTTTTCACTAGAAAGAGGGTGTCTGAGTCTGTATTTCTCACTGGTTCATCACCTCTGGGTCCTAAGAATAGGAAGATCTGAAGAGAGGTGGTTTCGCTCACCCTGCCCCTCATCTTCCAGCCCATGAGTGCTTTGGAGAAAGGCTGTAGACAAGAGGTGAGCAAGGGAAAGAGATGCCCAGCTTACTGTGGCAGCTGCCTCTCCCTTATCTGTCCCCCAGCATCAGATCACTGCTTCAGCTCCCCGAGCTGAGTCTGACAAGCTTGTACGTTAGCACATTTCAAAAGCAGTGTCCACTTTGGGAACAGTGCTGGGGCCCAAGAGCAGTCACTTCCTTTGACAAATGCCAGTGCTGACAGCTGGACGGTGTTTTACATACCCTGGACTCCTGCTGCAACCCGGGTGGTGCCGGGTAGAACAGGAAGGAGCTCAGAGGCAAGTCATTCACCAAGGGCAGTGACACTTGAAAGGACATCCACTTGGTGGAAATATGTGCACACAGAGGAGGGGCAGTTAGCTCCGATGCCTGACAGTCCTCAGGCTGCCAGTTTCCTAGATGTGTCCCTTGGGCAAATTAGCTCACGTCTCTGAACCTTACTGTCCTCACCTGTAAGACAGAGGCAGTCATCTTGCTGTGTAGTTATCTATTGCTGCTTACCAGATTATATCAAACCCAGCTTAAAATAGCACATGTTTATTCTCTCAGTTTCTGTGGGGAATTGGTACACTGCTTGGCTGAGTCTTCTGAGACAAGGTCTCTAGTGAGACCACAAAAAAGTGTCAGCCAAGGCTGGGGTCTCAACTGAAGGCTCAACTGGGGAAGGATCGGCGCCCAAGCTCCTTTGTTGTTGACAGGACCCCGTTTCTTGCAGGTTGTAGGATTGATGGCATCCGTCCCTTGCTGGGTGCTGGCGGGAGGCTGCCCTTGGTTCTTTGCCACGTGGGCCTTCCCAGCGTGGCCATTTGCTTTATCAGAGCCGGCAAGGGAGAAAGTCTGCTAGCAAGATGGAAGTTACAATCCATGTAACATATCACAGATGTGGCATCTCATCCCCTTTGCCATGTGCTGTTGCTTAGAAACAAGTCCCAGGTCTTATTTACACTCAAGGGGGTCGGGGTGGTAGTTTTACAAGGGCATAAATACCAGGAGGTAGGGATCATTGGGGACCATCTTAGAGCATGTCTGCCAGGCTTACCTCACTCACAGTGGGGCAATGAAAGAGCTGATGTATGTGAAGAACTTAGTGTAGGGCCTGGATTGTCTTTTTAATTCTCCTATTATTCAGGGTCCCAGCAGGACATGGATGGCACGTTCAAATGATTAAACTTTCCCCCTAAAGGGGTGGAAAGGGAGCATAGAAAAAAAAGGGGGGATGTGAAGTACCCTGGGGCTAGTAACAGCAGACACTGTTAATGCCCCTATACCTGAAGAGTATATACTTGTAGACTGAATATTTATATCCCCCCAAAATTCATGTGTTGAAACATAACCCCCAAGGTGATCGTATTAGGAAGTGGGCCCTTTGGGAAGTGATGAGGCCATGAAGTGGAGCCCTCATGAATGGGATCAGTGCCCTTATAAAAGGGACCCCAGAGAGCTCCCTCACCCCCTCTGTCATGTGAGGACACAGGGAGCAGGTGGTAGCTGTGAACCAGGAAGGGGCTGGTTCCTGACACTGAAACTGCCAGCACCTTGATCTTGGACTTCCAGCTTCCAGAACAGTGAGAAACAAATGTCTGTTGTCTAAGCCCCCAGTCTGTGGTATTTTTGTTATAGCAGCCAGAACTGTCTAGGAGGGAGGGTGCAGTTCCTGGAACTGGAAGAAAAGAGCCGTATGGAGAAGGCTGCCTGATGAGAGTTGTAGCCTTTGGTGAGGTAGCAGTGGATGGCCAACCGGTGACCCAGCAGGGAGGGAGCCAGGGGGAAATATGCTGCCCTCTCTCCTCCTCTTCCTGATACCCTGCTTCACCTTCCAAAGCAGAGCCCCACTGGAAGTCAGAGGGTAAGTGAGCCCAAGTGATCAGTGCTCCCTGGTCAGCCTCTCCAAAGAGGTGTAGGGAGGATCTGGGGGTCAACAGAACATCCCCTGCAGTCGTTCACACCAGCCCATTTCCAAGGCAACTAGCGAATGGAAGGAGAATGCGTGTTTCCTGTTTCCAAAGATTGGAACATCTGCTTGGTTTGAGGATCATGGAGATCCAAAGACCAATACAGCCTAGCTCATGGTCTAGTGCAAGGTCAGCATACTACACCTTGTGGTCCAAATCTGGCCCACCGTGTGTTTCTGTAAATAAAGTTTTATTGGAACCCAGCTGTGCTCATTCATTAACGTACAATGGCAACACTGAGTAGTTGTAATACAGAATGTACGGCCCTCAAAGTCTAAAATATTTACCATCCGGCCCTTCACAGAAGAAAAATTGCCAACCTCCGGTCTAGTGGAAAAAAACATATTATGGTTAGTAAAATAAGTTTAAGCTGTTTAGAGGACAGGGTAGGAAGAAGTTAAACGTAATCCCTGTTTTTAAAGGTAAGTATGTGGTTGACGATTAATGGCGTCTGGTGTCTGAATTAGCTGGAACACATCATGAAAGCCTCCAAGTGACACTGCCTTTTATGGGAAAGAGTTCACATGCATTTCAGAGGTTTCTATTTTATTTTTATTTTCATTTTATGGCCGTGCGTCGCAGCTTCCAGGATCTTAGTTCCCTGACCAGGGATTGCACCCAGGCTCCGGCAGTGAAAGCGTTGAGTCCTAACCACTGGACCGCCAGGGAATTCTGCGATTTCTATTTCAAAAGGTAAACATGAAATGGCTTCATTCAAGGCACACTGAATCCTGGCATCTAGGTGGCACATGTGTACATATAGCCCTGAGTGATCAGCGACAAACATGGGAGACCCAGCAAAATCCAAGAAAGCCTTCTGAATTCGCCGTGAACTTGATTTTACTAAAGCGACCACATTTCTATTACCCAAGCTTCCTTGAATAGATTCCCCATCTTGTCTTAGCAAACTCATTCTTATTGATCGTTAAAAAGGGAAAGAAAATAGTCCACAGTTTATTTACTCAACAAATATCTCAGCATCTTTTATATGGCGGGTACCAAGACAGGTGCTGGGGAGATTTGGAAGCTACAGTCATTCATTCCTCTGAGAGACCTTGATCTCAGAGATGATCCCCCCACCTCCACATGTCCCCTCAGTCCTGTTCCTTTCTTTTCCAGCCCACCTTCATGGCTGGTGGGTCAGAATGTTCCACAGCAGAGTCAGGATGGTCTCCTGGTCTCCCTAACTCTATTGAGTGTGCCATTGACTTACTAGGTGAGAGATCCAGGCTCAGTGATTCACCCCAACCCTCAGTTTCCTCATCTCTACAATGGGACTAACATCTCCTGCTCCTTCTGGTTCAGAAGGCAGTCGTGAAGATGGAAAGAGATCCTGGAAGACAGATGCTGTGTGATTCCACTCATATGAGCTTCCTAGAGGGTCAAACTCAGGGACAAAAAGTAGAATGGTGGTTGCCAGGGGCTGGGGAGAGGGGAGAATGGGGAGTCATTGTTTAGTGGGTACAGAGTTCCAGCTTTGCAAGATGAAAAAGTTCTGGAGGTGAATGATGGTGATGATTGCACTACAGTGTGAAGGTATTGAATGCCACCCAACTGTACACTTAAAAAAAATTTTTTTTAAAGAGAGATAATGGCGTAGTTAAGCTTTTGTGAACACTGCTGCAGGAAGAGAGGAGTGCCTACTCTCTCATGGCTGTTGGGCTTTGCTGCCACCCACAGTGGACTCTTGAACCCTGAGCCCTTTGCTCCTTGCAGCTGTCAAGCAGCCTTCCCCACACCAGCTCATCCATCACTGGGTCCTTGCTCTCATCTGTCTCCTCAAGGCCATCCCAGACACCACACGCTCATCTATCAGTGATGCTGATACCATCCGCCCCTCGCCCACCTTCCCCAGCCCACCAGCCCTCCTCCAACCTCAGGCTTGTCCCTGAGCCATCTTTCTGCTCCACCTGCCTCTCCCGCCTTACCTCCGTGACCCTCACTTCTGCCCTTCCTAATCGTCCTCCAACTGAGCAAGATGCAGCCAGAACTACAGCAGGTGCGGCATTGATAGAGATGGGACCACCCCCTGCTTGGAGTTGATCTCCCTGCCCCGTTTCCGGAGACCCTGGGATCTTCTCAAATGATGGACCTGTGCCCCAGTCACCTTGGGGGTGACTTGTTAAAATGCAGAGTCTGAATCAGGCAGTCTCGGTGGGGCCTGAGTCTCTGCACGTCTGACCAGCTCCCAGGTGATGCTGGTCCAGGGGCCACAGCTGGAGAAGCCGCATCTAAGATGCTACCCAATTCCCCCGCTGATGCCTGACCCCGGGAGGATTTCAGAGAACTCTGAGAAGGAGCTCAGGGGATACTGGGGATCTTGCTTGAGAACTTTTGGGGAAGCTCCAGTCAATCAAATTGAATGAAATTGGAGTGCGGGGTGGAGATCTTCAATTCATCAAGCATGCTGTTATCCATCTTGGAGGAAGATAGGTATTTTAGTAGAATTTGAGAAATTCTCTTTTTACAAAAGTGATTGATGAGGGAAGTGGGACAAACCTTCATTACAGGAGAAACCAAAGAGTAATAAGTAAATGCCTACATGTCCAGGAGGCGGGGCTTAACCCCTTCCCCTCGTCCCCCCACTCCCCACAAATAAGAGAATGTGGAAAGGAGGAAAATGCTAGCTTTACAGTGAAGAAACCGGCAGACATCACCTTGACCACGTGGTCAAAGTTACCACCACCTGTGAGGGCAGGTGAGCAACGGGGTTTGCACGTCTGTGGTCTTCTTTCCAGTAACCCATCAACCCAGTCTCATCATGAGAACAACATCAGTGAAACCCCAGTTCAGGGACATTCTACAAAACGCCTGACCAGTAGTATTCCTCAAATCAGTCAACGTCACGAACAACGAGAAAAGACTGAGAAATTGTCATAGATCGGAGGAAACAAGATGAGTAATTACAATGTGGGATTCTGGATGAGACATTGGAACAAAGAAAAAGAAATACGATTGTGTAAAAGGTGGTGAGATCTGAATAAAGTCTGAATAACATTTAGATAATTGTTATGTACTGAAGTTGGTTTCTCACTTTTTTAAAAAAAATAATTTTAATTTTTTTTTCAGCCGTGCGGCATGTGGGATCTTATTTCCCTGACCAGGGATCGAACCCGCACCCCCTGCAGTGGAAGCGCGGAGTGTAAACCACTGGACCACCAGGGAAGTCCCAGCTTTCTCAGTTTCGATGAACGTTCTATGATGTTGGAAGATGCCAGCACAAGGGGCGAGGGGATTACGGGAATTCTCTGTATTATCTGTGCAGTTGTGACATCAATCTAAAATTATTCCAACACTTTAAAAGTTGTTTTTAAAGAAAGTAATTAACCTCTTACATTGTAGGCAGAAATATAACTTGGAACCAGTATCGTACTGGGAGGGGTGGTATGTGCAACAGCAGAAAGGAATTATTTTTATCGTTGGTATTGTTTTCAGTTTTACTGTCTCCTGCCAATTCTCCAAAATACTTCTGTGCCAATCACTGGAACACTGTGGGGGGCTTAAGGGAGGGGCACAGTGAAGTGGCTGCCCCAGGCAATAAGAAGACACATTCATCTGTAAAGAAAAACAACAATAAAACGGACTAACAGTCGGTCTGCTTTTTATTATTGCTTGCTATATGCTGGCAGTTCTAAGCAGTCATACTTTTGACCCAAAAATTTACCTTGCAGGCCTTGAAAATTGAAACAAACATCAATTTCTGTTCCTGCGTGAAACAATGCTGAGGCCAAGCAGAAACCAGCTGCTGGTTTTAGGACATACTTGCCCCTTGAAGACAAGACTAGACAACTTACCAAGACAATTTGCTCATCAAGATTCACCCTAAAGCCTAGCCTCGCTGTGTCCACCCATCCAGAGCCATCATGTCATAAGCTCTGCCAAATTCGAAACCGTTCCCTGCCCTGCGAGACCCACTTTAGAATCATCCAGCCCAACTTTTAATACCCTGTCAATACTCTGCCCTACTTCCCTTTTGAGACACGGCTACTACTGTCCCTTACTGCAGTCAGTCTAATAATCTTAGCCTTCTTGGTTATCTATTTTAAACCAACAAGGACCTACTGTAGAGCACAAAACAAAAGCACAGACCTAGAGAACGAACTTATGGTTACCAGGAGGAAAGGGGGGCGGGGATAGATTGGGAGTTTGGGATTGACATGTACACATTACTATATTTAAAATAGATAACCAACAAGGACCTACTGTATAGCACAGGGAACTCTGCTCAATATTCTGTAATAACCTAAGTGGGAAAAGAATTTGAAAAAGAATAGATACATGTATATGTATAACTGAATCACTTTGCTGTACACCTGAAACTAACACAACATTGTTAATCAACTATACTCCAATGTAAAATAAATATTAAAAAAAAAAACTTAACTTTCTTGACCTACGGTTTTCTCTGCGGGGTCTTTAGTGGGAGTCAACAGGTGTATCATATAGAAATACTACCACAGGTGCACAAAGATAAACAAGCACAAGATGTTCATGTGCAGAATGACTTCCAAAGGAGAAAGTAGGTAGTCACCTAGGTGTTCATCAAAGGGGGAATCGTTAAATGAATGCTAACTACCGAATGGTATTTCATAGGGCGAAATGCTAACGGAGCCATAGATATTGATGCTGAAATGTTCTACCCCATTCTGAGATGCATTACGTAAAAATCACTAACTTGCAAAATAGGTAGAATACGGTCCTCTTTTTCAAAATACATACTTTCCAGACTATCTAGATGTACATTTATGTTTGAAATATAAAAAAATTCATTGAAAGAAAGACTGGAGAGCTTCCCAAACTAGTTACAGTGGTAACGTCTGGCGAGGGTCAACAGAGGTTTTTGTTTTCCTATATTTATTCGTTTGGCTTTCTTTTCTCTTTCATTAAAACTCTGCCGAGTTTTTTCATAGATCGTCTGTTTTTCTCTCCTGGTCCTACATCTGGTATGTCACTAGGTTGCCCTCCTGTGCCCAGGTGATCATAAGTATGAGTTATGAGAGAGCTGGGAACTTAACTCCGTGCAAGGCCATGGTCATGACCTTCCACTTAAAGCTCATGACAGTCCTAATGAGAGAAGTAGTTGTTTCTAGTCATAGAGGGGAAAACTGAGACTCAGATGTTATCACATGGAGAGTGAGTGGTGGGGTAACCATCTGACCCCACGTTTTCTTTCTGCTGAAACAAGTACTGTAGAGACAAGCGTGAACCCCCAGCCCAGACTACAGCTGAGCGCAAGCCTGGGAAAGCCCCAAGGTCATTCCAAGGTTACCCCAGTCATATCCCCCACCCAGACTCTTCCGACATAAACCCCTGTCTGACCAGTTATGACTCCAGCATCTTGTAGATTCGTTAGAAATGCGGTAAAACATCTCCTGGAACCCAGGCGGCGGTCTCAATCAGCACTCAGCCTCTGACCTTATAGTTGCTCAGGGCCAGGCAAGGGGGCTGCCAAGTTCAGTGTACTGCTGAGCAGAGGTCCTGACCAGGGCTCTAGGGATGACATAACCTGCTCCAGGACCCACTTCAAGCATTACTTGAAGTGGCAGCCTAGGAGGGCTTGGTTTTAAGCCAGCCAACAAGATCTCAGGTGAAAATCTAGTTCCAGCTCTAGAATGATCCAGGCCTAGGAGAGAGGGTCTGAGTCTAATAACTTCTCCCCCAGGGCCCACCACGGCTGTCTCCTGTGTCAGCCTAGCTGACCGTGAAGCGCTGCAACTTGGCCAGGTGTGTTCCAGACCCTGAGCCCCAAAGCCCTTGTGGGTTCCATTCAGGGACTCCTAGCGGCAAGCTTGGAGCCTCAGACCTGGAGCCGAAGGCCTTTCCAGTGTCCTGGGCTAGGTCATTACATCCCCAAGATTCAGGTCACATAGTTCATCAGCTTCAGAATCAGAGACTTGGTCCCAAGCCCTGGAATTTTCATCCCCACGGTCATTAGTCCAGCACGTGGATGAGTAAGGTTTCATGGATTGGAGGACCAGTGCATTCTATAGTATGTGCTCCCAAAATGAAAGTTTTAAAGCTATCAGTGTCATTAATGATTAAGAGCATGGACTCTAGAGCCAGTCTTCCAGGGTTCAAATCCCAGATCTGCCTCTTGCCAGCTGGGTGACCTGGAGCAAGTTGCTGAATCTCTCTGTGCCTCCTTTTCCCCTTTGAAATGAGGATGACGACAGTAGTTACCTCACAGAGTTGTTGCAAAGATGAAATGATTGAATATTTCTAAAGAACTTAGAACACTTACCATGGGCCGGGCCCTGTGTCATCACCTGGGTAACCCCTGCTGACACTGGGTTTTTACACTTTCTGATGGTCTTTTTATTTTTAAGACTGTCAGTACAAAAGGGAAGGAAATCCAAAGGAAAAGTCCTCCCTCTCTAATCACCACCACCCACCTCTCCTGTTTCCCCAAAATAACCAATGCTAAGAGTCCTTTATATTCTTCCAAAAAAAAAATTCTACTTAATAATATGCCATCATATTATTATGATGGCATTTAATAAGAAATTGCCATGACAGTTGATTAATCCCTGAGTTTGGGAAACATAAATGCCCACCATGCTGTGAGCAGGATATACAACGGCATTTATTGAGCATTTACTCTTTACTCAGGCCCTGGGATGTAAGCGATGAAATGCATTACCTTATTTAATTCTCACCGGCTCATGATATAGGCACTATTACTGTTCCATTTCACTGATGAGGAAACTGAGGGTTATAGAGAATGAGCAAATTGTACAAGGTTACCCAGTTGGCAAATGGTGGAGTGAGTGACAGCTCTTTTTTCAGGCTGCTTTCTTAGACGTAGAATGACGAGTGCAAGAAGGATACAGTCTTTAGGCTTCCTGGTTCACACCGTCACACTCGCTTTGGGAGGTTGACTTTACCTGCTCTGCAGCAGCGTGTGGGAGTTTGACGTCTGGAGTTTGGATGACGGCTGAATGAAGACAATGCTCCCAACAGAGGGCTTCGCGGTATTGCCAGCGTTCCGGTGCCTCAGGTCTGCACAGCCCGAGACAAGACTTGTGTGCAAGGTATTTATTAATGGGTTGTCCCCAGGAGAAACCTGTAAGGCAGAGGGAGAGGCAGGAGAGGGGTCCAGCAAGGATGCGATTTCGGGCAAAGTCTCAACCTGATCCCACAGGGCACTCCGGAGTGTGAACTATACCTCTGAATTTGTCCCAACTCAGGCGAGGGACCTGGGCTTCTCTACCACCCACCAATCCATCACAGCCTAAGGGCCGCCCCTGGAAAACACGGAGTCCTAGATTCTTCAATCCGCCTGGCAACGAGGGCAGAGCAACTCCAGTGCCCCGGGGGCCATCTCCCTGAGTGAGGTCTCGATTCGGGCCAATAGAGGCACAAGGGCACAGATGCTGGCGGTGATGGGGACTCAGGCAGAGTAAATGGCACCCCAGGGACCTGGGGGGCAAGCCAGTGGGGTCTTCTCCACCTGAAGATTCTCACTCCTTCCATCCTGGGCACTTCATCCCGCCCTTTGGATCGTCGAGTTGACGGCAACGTGCACCTGAGTCCCCACCTCCACCCCCATCCCAGGCTGCGTCCCTTCTTCTGGACACCACTGTCCTAGTCGCAGGGCCAGGCCATTCCCTTTCAGATCGCAATCTCCTTTGTGAAACAAGGCTGTAGTGTGACTAGAATACTATGATTTTTATTTTCTTCTCCCTTTAAAAATGGCAGAAGAACATTTGCTTTCAAAGGCATATGACATACAAGTCTTAAATATAATTTTGTTTTCAGTTTTCATCTACCAGATTCATTGATCCTTGATATCCTCTCTCTCTCTCTCTCTCTCTCTCACACACACACACACACACACACACACAGAGGGATAACACTCAGGCTGTATAGAAACAAACACTTCAGCGGACCAAGTGTAAATTGCCAGAGCCCTTTAGGCAAGCAGTCTGATAAAAATCGACTACAATTCAAAAATTCTGGGGCCTCTGACGCACTTCTGGAGCTCTAGAAGTAGCAGTAAGGGCTGAAGGAACACGGGCAAGGGTTTTGATCGTAGCACGTTTTATAACATGAAGAAAAGCTGGCGTGACCTTCCTGCCCATCAGCAGGGAAACGGCTGAGTGATGACCCAGCCACAGTGTGGAATATTACGCAACGCCTAAAAAAGAACGAGGCAGACCCATGAATTTTAACTTGAAAAATGTCCGGGATCTATCAGTGAAAAAGGCATGCCACAGAATAACAGTTTGATGTGATCTAATTTTTGCAAAAGGGGGGAAATCCTATGTGTCTATAGGTTTCTTATCTGGAGGAGGAAGAAGTTTGGGAAGGTCACACGTCCAGCAATTCTTGTTGTTTAGCTCAGGGTGATAGGATGATACACCCCCTCTGCATTTCACATTTTTCCTTAAAGAGAGATCATGAGCGCTATTCACGGTTACAAAATGAAGTACTAAAACCTTGAAGAGCGGCTGGTCGAAGAGGGAGCGTTGGGGAGGCGGCAACAATGGCCTCCCGCCTGCCCCTCTGCCCTCAGTCTGCTGTCCCAGGCTGGATGGTGGATTGCAGGCCACGGTCCCCCCACCTCTCTGCCGCCCCCTGGGCCCTCCCCAGCGGTCCTCCTGGGATGTCTCACGTTGACAGGCTCCATGCTGCCCAGCCCTCCAGCCCTCAGCAGGCCTGCTGCCCCGGCCCTGACCCCAGCCCTCCCAGAGGTTGAAAGGCCACAGTGAGATAACCCAGCTCCACGCCCCCACCCCGCAGAAGGTCAGTTAAAAAGCATCAGCCTGGAGGAACCCCCTCTGCTGCCTCTCTGGGCTCTTCAGAGCCTCCTAGGAAAACAGCCAGCAGGCACTGAGCCCTTTAACGCTCAGTGCCGGGCACTGCACGGACCCCTTTAATGCTTTACCGTGTCACAGCCTCCTCAGCAGAGGGCACAGTTAAGAGCATGGACTCTGAAGACAGGCACCTGATATCTCTGGGACTTTGTTTGCTCATCTGTGAAATGGGGATGAGGATAATAGTACCTTCCGCGGCGGGTTGTTGAGAGGATCAAGAGATGGTGTGTGTGGGTGTAAGATTATGTGTGTACATGTATGTATTCATATATTCTCTCATCTAACCTCTTAGCTATATCCTCATAGATATAGATGTACATATATATTTATATATATTCTCTTGTCTATGTTTATGTACATATATATGTTTTATACATATTATATATTATAACATATAATATTGGCTCTGTTCTTATCTATAATAAGAACAGAGCCAATATTTATAAAGTGCTTACTCTTTCCAGTAACTTCTCTCTCAAATAGTAGTTAAGAGCTCTGGTGTCGAACTCAGACTGGACCTGGTTTCAAACCCCGTCTCCATAGATAACTAAGTCTCCCCAGACGATTGCCAGGGAGAGGCTGGGAAAGCATCCCCCATTGCTACCGCTTGGAGAGTTGGTGTCAGGTGGGAAGTGTCCCTGCAAAATGAGGGGCCACTTGGATGAATTTCCCCAACGAGAGAAGACAGTGTGGGCAGGACTGTTGAAGGGGCTTCTGTGCTGCAGGGTGGGTACTTGGTCTTCTGGGGAGACGGGCGAGGAGCTGGGTCATTTTGCTGCACAGCTGCGGGGGAGGGTGCCACTTATACTTCACGCTGGGGGGTCTCTCTGTGACCTTGGGGCAGCTGCTGCTCTTGGGGTAGCCAACACGGCAGTACTATCAGGACATTTTTAGTAGATGCCCCTGGGCAGTGAGCAGAGGATGAGGGGGGGAAGGGGGATCAACTCCTAGGCCCCCAGAAAGCTCACTGCCCCTTCTGACCTCCTGTCGAAGGCTCCTTTCTTCTTCTGTAAATGGGGACAGCAGCAGACAAGGACCTTACAATAATAAAAACCACAAAATTATTTATTAATGGTTAAAAAGTTAACAATTCAATCAACTGAAACTCTTGGCTTGGCACATTACGTGTACTATCTCATTTAATCCTGCCCACGACCCCCATGATCTGGGGACCCTTCTAATTCCCATTTTCCAGGAATTGAGTAGCAGAACTGAGCACATTATAAGAAGCTGTCACTTACCCAGTGCCCGCCATGCACCGGGCACCACGCCAAACGCTTTCCCTGCAAGGTGGCTATGATGCTTAGATAATGTGGTTAAAGGGAGTGTTCTCCCCGGTCCTCAGACAGGAAAACTGAGATGCATAGAGGTCGAATCCCTTGTCCAAAGCCTCGGAGAGAGCGAGTGTCAGAGCTGAGCTGCAAACCAGAGTTTCTCAGGCACCAAATCCCTTTCTACTCGGAACAAAGGGTTGCTTCCGCCTAAAGAGTATGAAGGACCCCTTGTGGCAAAATTTCGCCTCACTTGAAAACAACTCCAACAGAAAAGGGCACGATTGATGGGGAAGAGGAGGAGAGAGGAGTAGGAGGGATTTTTTTTTCCCCCTGTGTGGAGAGAGAAAAGAGAGACTCCCATGAATGCAACTCAGCTATTCCTTCCCAGCATCTATAAGAAGGTGAAAAATTAAAACAACATAAATGTGCCACAACAAGAGATTGGTTAAATTGATTCATTTATCTGATGCAATTCAAGAGGCCATTCAACCTGATGTCACAGCTCTTTGAAGGATTTGGAAAGAGTCCGTTGAAAAGGTTCGTGAAAAATTGGGCGGGAAACAATCATGTACCACTGATCCATCTTTAATAGACACAATCTACATGTTACGTCCTTTGAGTCATATATTAAATCAATGTTGCATGGTTATACCTGAATGGTAAGATGAATTATAGGCAATTTTTAATATCCTTCTTATTTGCATTTTCCACATTTGATAAGCCTAAATGCTTTATTTTTCCTCTGGAGAAAAACACTGTCCTACAAAAAGATTAAAAATTCTTTTTATCATACTATTACAGAAGAAAGCCTCCCCTGGGGGACCTCAGTCTACTCACCTATAAAATGAGGTTGGACTAGATGAGCTTCAAATGACTCAGTTGTGTCCGACAGAAGGCGAGTCACTGAACTCTGGTTCCTCAAAGTCCATTCATGACCTGCAGCTAAATATCCTCAAAAGTGGGGACTTTGCAGCCCCCGCTGGAAGTGGAAGGGCAAGACCGTCTGGGGACACCTTTCCAGGGGTTGGGTCAGTTCTCTGATCTGGGTCAGCGGCTGCCAACGTGACAAGGATTTCAATCTTGTACACACAACATGCCTCGATGTTGCTTTCTGTTAAATGGGGCAACAACTTGCCTCTTGAATCCTACCCACTGGAGGTGAAGGGAACAGGCAAAAATTACACTGTATGTGGCTCATCCAGGGACCTGTTCTTCCTCTAAGCCTGTCCTCAGCATCTGTGTGGAATGCGGTGAGGGTGAAATCTGGAGAAGGGGTGGGAAGTTTGAAAGCCCCTAGGGGAAACACCCGTATGCATTTTAGAATGCCCCCCACATGGGATGCTGTCACACCCACTGCCTGACACTTGGTAGGTGCCCTGCAGGTGTTTCAAGAAATCCAGCCCTGCCTCACACTCCGTCAGCAGCCCCATCCTCAGGCAAGCGGCTAGCCACTTGCTCTAGCCAGCAAGCCCCGCCCACTCTGGCCTCTTCCTCCTTCCAGACCATTAGGTAGGCTTTCTACTAATCTAGCCTGCCACCTCTCCCTGCAGGAGCATTGTTAAACTTAGGTAGGCTTTCTACTAATCTAGCCTGCCACCTCTCCCTGCAGGAGCATTGTTAAACCCATCCAACAATCAACTGACTGATATTTCATAGGACAGTAGGAACCTACCTACAGATCTGGTAACAGTTGTGTATGGGTGTTAGAAGGCTGGCCCTCACCCTGGCTCTGCCCTTGCTACTTGTGAGACCTTGGGCACTTCCTTTCCCCTATCTTACCTGGGAAGACACTGAGGTTAGGAGAGAGGCAGTGATTCCACCAAAGTTCACACAGCTGCTAAGCGGAGGACTGAGGGTTTGAAGCCAGGTCTGTCTGGGTTCAAAGCCTGCTCTCCTCCCGTTCTGCCACCTCTGCCCTGCATCCTAACACAGGACCACGCCTTCAGTGTAAAAAGAGGGCATTCCAGGTTAGAGTAGGCCATCTGGGTGGCAGGACCCTGGCATAATTTGAGAGATACAGGGGTGTCCTGGTCCTACCGCCTCCCCAGTCTCTCTGCCAACAGTCACCCACTGGAAGCTAGTCCTGAATTTGAGATGCTGCCCCAGCCCTTGGTCGCAAAGGCTGGTGTGTGGACCATGCAGCAGAGTCCTCGGTCTCAGTCCAGCCCTCCTGAATCCAAATCCTGGTGAGAACAAGATGTCAGGGGATCTCGCGTGCTGCCCTAGACACCCCGTGCAATGCAGGTGTAATTATTTTTACCTCCCCACCCCACTGATGTTTGTTATAAGCCCCTTGACTTCTCCATGGAGGAGGGAGGCGTGCCATGAGGCATCCTAAAATTAAACCAGGTGTTACTTTTTGAGCCAAGCACTCACCTTATTTATTGAGCACTTACTACATAGTACGAGGCACTGTGCTTGAGGCTGCACATGATTCACATCAAACTCTCCAGCCTGATAACGAAAGAGAGGCACAGTGAGCTAAATAGCTCTACCCCAAATCCACGCCGCAATCGGCAAAGCCAGGACTCAAACTCCCACACTTTTTCTAGAGTCTATTCCTCTGGGGCTGTTGTGCGCCTTCTGTGAATACTTGGGCCCCTGAGCCCTCATGCCCCCAGTCGTGGGCCCTAGACGCCCCTTCCAAGGAAGAAAGATAAATTGAACCGCTTTTGCCCACACTTAGCCAAAAAGCAACAAGTTCTTCCCAATCAGCGTCTATCTGTCTCTGTCTCTTAGACAGACAGACGATGGATGGATGGATGGATGGATGGATGGATGGATGGGCAGGTGGATAGATGGCTAGACGGCTATCTCTTCTCTCCCTCTCCCTATCTTTCCCTCTTTCTCTCTCTCTCCCTCCCTTCCTCCCTCCCCCATCCATCCATCTCTCTCTCTCTCTCCGTGCTCCCCACATACACATAAATCTTAGCCTTCAATTCTTCAACTGTACAGTGGAGGTACTAAAACGCCATGCCTCATAGGTGTGTTCTGAGGATTAAAGGAGCTGATACAAGTAAAGCACTTAGAAGGCATTCATCCATCATCATAAGCACTTAAAGCCCCTCATCACCATCACTATTATCCTTAAGCACTCAACAATGATGCTGGCGGACTAAGCCAGAGCCAGTCCTCAAACCCAAACCCTCTGGTCCCAAGTATAAAGCTCCTCCCTGTCACTGGATTCCCTGATTCTTTATGACTTAGTTTCTGATGGAGGGGTATCAGCACACAGGTGGGCTAACATGCTGGAGAGATTTGGGAGGGGGATGAAAAGAGCTTCCCAGAGGCCTCTGAAGCCCCTTGGGGAGATGACCACAGCCCCCTGCCCTCAGCACCCTCCAGCTTCCGTGTACTCATCTCCGTCCTTTCTCGGCTGCTGAAGGTTTCTGCTTCCCTGATTCCGGGGTCCTGTTTCTGCCTGAGCAGCCCAGATCTCTATGCTTGCCTTCCTGGCTGCCTGAGAGAAGACCAGGAGGGCATAGAGAGCTTTTACTTCTGAGAATAACTCAGAAGTGACAGCAAGGGCAAGAGGAAAATGAGGAGGCTTCCAATAAGACACGATGCCCAGCTCCCACTCTGTTCCCCCAAGACTCCTAAGGAAGAGTCTCACCATCGGGAAAAGATGGGGGAGGGAGGAGAGCCCAGACTGCTCTCTGCCTAGCCAGCCAGGAGTTTAAACCGTAAACTCCACCCATGAGGGGTTTGCTGCCTAAATTGGGGCTACACCGAGGACACCCATGTGCAAGGCTGAATTTAAATGCTACAAGATTCATGGAACACAGAGAAGTGGAATACAGAGTGTGAGCTCAGAATGGACTTAGAGAACATGACACCTGTGTGATGGTTTAAGGATGGCTGCTGCCTGGAGAGATGGAGTCTTATACTCCTCGCCTTGAATCTGGGCTGGCCTTAGGGACTAATTTGATCAGGATAGTCAAAGCTATCATAAGAGGTCACAAGAGGCCTTGCACCTGCCCCCTGGGTCTCCAGAACACTTGCTACAAGTCGCTGCCCCCATGCTGTGAGGAAGCCCAAGCTACACGGGGAGGCCCTGGAGAATAAGACAGCACATGGAGAGCGGGGGAGGCCACAGAGCTCTGAGGCTCCAGATACGAACAAAGAGCCGTCCTGCTGTCCCAGCCACCCCAGCAGACCCAAGTGAATCAAAGAGAAAATGCCCAGCTCCTCCCTTCCTGAATCTCTGACCCAAAAAACCGTGAGCAAAATAAAATGGTGTTCTAAGCCACCAAATTTGGGAGTAGATTGTTATACAGCTGTAGATAAAACAAACTGTCATTTGTCTACCATTTTAATAATTTTGTCACGCCAAATTATTTACGTATGATTTTCCTCCTTTAAATGGACTGACCTCTTTTTTTAATTTTTTTGCCACGCCGCGTGGCATGTGGGATCTTATTTTCCCGACAAGGGATTGAACCCATGCCCCTTGCATTGGAAGCGCAGAGTCTTAACCACTGGACCGCCAGGGAAGTCCCTACTTTATTTTTTAAATACTTAATTTTGGGAATTCCCTGGCAGTCCAGTGGTTAGGACGCCATGCTTTCACTGCCGAGGGCACAGGTTCAATCCCTGGCCGGGGAACTAAGATCCCGCAAGCTGCGCTGTGCAGCCAAAAAAATAAATAAATAATAAATACTTAATTTTTTATCAGTACAATAAAATGGAAAACCAGTATTATTAGTCACAAACAGAAGGTAAAAATGAAACCTTTTTCCTTTGTTGTATTTTTATTATGCCTCCAGTGGTAAGTATACCACACTTTGGGAAAAACTATGTATTCTCATCTCTCCCTTGGGCTGTCTGGGAGATCTGAAAATCATAATTACACATGTGATACTCCCTTTGTCTGCACTGTCCCTTCTCTTCTTTGTCTGTGAGTATTTTGCATTTGTCCTCCAAGATTTCTCTTCAATGTCACCACCTCTGTGAAGCCTTCCAGGGTTCCCCTTTCCAAACATCTGGCAATGGCTTCTGTCTCCAAGCCCCCATACTATGTTGTACCAATTTCTGCTTTACACTCAGACCCCTGTCATACAATGACATTTCAGCACCCTGGTCCAGGAGATGTGTCCCCACATGGAACCGTGTCTAATCCAACTCAGAATCTATTCCTTGTGCACAAAATGGGGTCCATTTGCCCCAACGGGTGGAATCTTGACACAGAGGTGGTCGGTGAGGATGGGAGCCACTGGGCATCATATAACTACAAGCTTCCATGGCGGATGGCCCCATGCTACATACGCACACGTTACATAGTCTATACAGGTGTGTGAGTCTCGTGTAAATCCCAACAGCACACTTGAACATAATCAGGTGTAAGAACAATTTCCTGTAGAGACTCAATGTCAAAATGCTTTCCATCAATGAATTCATTTGAACATCACAACAACACGGTGAGGTTTATCCCATCCAAACTCCATCATTGTCTTTTTCCTATTTCATCTTAATATATGCACACAACCATTATTATTAATCGTCACTAGAAAGGTATGTGATGATAGTTAGACTTTTATTCAATAGTACACCAGATTATCTCTGATTTGATTGTGCAAAAAAAAAAAAAAGAAAAAAGTCTTTGCAAAAAGTGTTGGCTTTTAATCGCTGTCCTGCCCATGTATATATCGAGTCTCTATCCTGAGCTGGGATCGAAGTCCAGGTGCCCCTCCCCTCAGCTTCCACAACATTGCATAGGATTCCCCGGTTGCTCCAGGTTATCCATCCCACCAGGCACCTGGGAAGAGTTTGCTTATGTTCTTCTTCTAGAACAGAAGTTCTTAACCTGAGCCTGTGGACCCCAAGGGGCTTCCCTGAACCCCCCGAAACTGAATGCAAAGTCTACATGTGTACACATGCCTATGAGATGCTAATCCGGGCAGAAGCTTCTAACTTTCATTCAATTCCCAATGGGACCTGTGACTCCCTCCACCCCCAGCCAATCTTTATAATCCCTAAACTTCTCAACTTTGAAACTATGGACATTTGGGGCTGGAGTAGTTCTCTCTTTTTTTTGGCCAGGTGATCATTCATTAATTCATATATTCACTTGTTCTGCAAGCACTTATTTATCACACACTGTGTATTGAAAGAAAACTAACAATCACTGAATATTTACCACGTGCCAAATAATTGACTAGGTCATTTGAGAAGCATCATCACATTCAATACTCACCCTAGCCCTCTGTGGGATACATTATTCCCGTTTTCAATTGAGAAAACCGTGGCTTAGTGGGCATGAATAATGTGTGCACTGTCCAGAAGCTAATAGCTGAGCCAGTGGCTGAGATGGGCTTTGAGTCCAGGACTGAATGACTCCAGGAATGGGACTGTAATGTGTGGGGCGGGGGGTTGATCCAAGCACTGGGGAAGGGGACAGGAGTCCCAGGAAAGGGTAACAACAGAGTTTGGGACCACAGAGAGCTTTACTATCTGGTTAAAGAGACACGAAAACAACAAATATCAGTCTCATAATAAAGAGAATGTGGTACACATCATAACTGAGATGCAATATCTAGGTCTTCAAAGGAGGGAGAGATTACTTCCAGCTATGATAATTAAAGAAGGTTTCTGGGGAAAAAAAGTAAAGATCTGAAGAATACCATGTAAACTAAACCCCATGATCACGTGTTCATACAGCAGGGGCTGGAGAAGTCTTGGTGATGGGGGCCGTCCCAGGCATTGGAGGAGGGGTAGTAGTGTCCCTGGCTTCTGGATGCCAGTTGTATTCATTCTCTATTGCTGCTGTAACAAATCACCACCAACACAGCAGCTTAAACCGCACACATTTATTATCTCACAGTTGTTTAGATCAGATGTCCGACGCGGGTCTGACTGGGTGAAGGTCAAGGTGTCAGCGGGGCTGCATTCCTTTCTGGAAGCTCGAGGGGAGCATCCATTGTCTTGCCTCTTCCTGCTCTGAGAGGCCACCCACATTCCTTGGCTCTGCCTTCAAACCAGTGACGGCGCGTATCTCTGACTTCTGGCCCATGGTCACATTTCCTCTGACTCTCTTCTGCTGCCTCTCTTCCCCATTTAAGGACCCTTGTGATTCCATTTGCCCATCCAGATAATCCAAAATAATCTCTCTATTTTAAGATCAGCCAACTGGCAACCTTAATGGCATCTGGAACCCTTCATTCCCCTTTGCCATGTAACATATTCACAGGTTTCTAGGGATTAATAGATGGACATCTTTGGGGCAGGGCGGAGGGGCATTATTCTGCCTACCACCCTTGTAGCTACCCCACCCCGAGTTGTGACAACCAAATACGGCTCCAGACGTTGTCAGATGTCCCCAGGTCACCAGGGGCAGGGGTGGGGGTGGATCACCCCAAGCTGAGAACCACTGATTCAGAAGATTCTCAAACATCTTAAAGCCCTGTTTCTGAGAGTCATGTTCTTTTTCAGTGAGTTCATAAGACTTTCAGAGTCCGAGGGAGAAAAGCATGTGTCCAGCAAATAGTAAGTCTCAAATCCTGGAAACTTCCCAAGACCCCCGTGAGGTTATTGACACCAAATGAGCAAGTGACTTACCCCTTCTGAACCGCCACTTCCTCATCTGTACCGAGGGGAAAATAAGAACTACCTTAGTATCATGGAGAAAACGAAAGGCTCCCACAGTGCCTGAGAACAGAAAGCCTCAACGATCAGACGCTGAGGAAGACTGTGAAATAGATGAACAGTATGAACTGTCTTACTGGAGGTGCCCTCAAGTCAGAGCCCAAGATGAAGGTTATTTTGGGGAGTGATCCCAGGTAGTTGGAGCAGGGGGTGGTCTGGGGAGGGACCGGATGGGTGAAATAGGGATGAGGAAAAGCCAACTCAAAGGTGCATTATTGAGCTGGGTGCCCTAAAGACACCTGGGCTCAGTTCCACCTGGGCCCCCTCTGAGGAACCCCGTAGAACACACCTCAAATATTTCCACCCAAGTCACAGGAGGAGGGTACGGGGAGTATTAATTCACCCGCTTTTGATCCCATGAGTCAAGGGTTTTCCCAGAGAATGTTAAGTCCTGCATTTTCCAAGTATGTGTAGGTGTCCACATGGTAGAAGGATTTCTTGCTGTGGGCAGAGAAGCCCAGAGAAGAAAGCAAAAGATGAGAAAGACAGATGAGGTGAGTTTCTGTCTGGCTACGGCTGCATGCAGCTGGTTTCCATGGCAATGGGACGCTGGAGCAGAAAGGGAGATGGAAAGGAAAAGAGGTGGGGCTAAGAAGTTGCATTCTGTACAGCATAAGTTAGTGAGTCACCGTGCCATAGGAAGGCCTAGGTTCAAACCACAGCTTCGCCTCTGGATGGCCATGTCACCTTGAGTAAGACACATCACCTCCTTCTGCCTCATCTGTTAAATGGGGATGCTGATGGTGCCAATTTCATGAAGTTGTTGCAAAGATGAGATGGCATCGTGTATATTAAGTGCCTAGCAGCATGCGTTGAATGAAAAGAAGTTCATGATACGGAAGCAACTCGAATACGCATATTGAACCCAGTATCTGGAAAAGGGCTTCCACTTGCTCTTCTTTTTGGAAATATCTGCAGAATGGATCTGAGTCTCCTTCTCTGTAAAATGGAGATAATAACAAAACTTACCTTCTAGGGTTATAGAGAGGAGCAAGTGGGATAAAGCACGGACACATTCAAATGGGTACCCAGCACATGACAAGTGCCAAGCCTTGGCACTAGGTAATTACACTAAGGATCAGCTTCAGGGAGCTAAGGTACTGGGGCTGGGTTTTGTGTGTGAACCCAAAATAAGCCAAAAGCAGAGAAAGGCTCTGCCCCAGACTCTGAGGTGAGGGGGACATGTTGGAGGGGGCCAGCACGGAGCTGATGCCCTCTCATCTCACATCTCCAGGGGAAGCTGGAACCCCAGGCAGTACCTGCAGTAGGGTTCAGCTGCGTATAGAAAGGAAATATGGGGGACCCACAGGGATGCCTCTGTCACTGAAAGACCAGAGCCCCAGTCCCTGCTCTGCCCCGCCCTCATTGTGTGACCGTGGGGGAGTCCCATGCCCTCTCTGGTTCAGCATTCCCATCTGAACAGTGAGACTGCAGAACAGCCCAGGATCCTCCAACCAGACACTTCAGGATCTGTTTTCTTCTCTCTCTTCCCTGTCATCCATCTCTCCTTCTTCCCTGGATGCTAGTCTGATCCTGGGTGGTCTCGGACACTGGGAACCTCTGGACTATCAGGTCCCTGGCTGGGTTTGCCCGTTTTGTGACTGTCACCTGGCCACCTAGTCTTCTCCACCTGTCTGTCTGATTGGACGTGGTGCTCCTTGGTCATCTGTGTCTTGATTTCCTTCCTTTCCCTTTCCCCGGCCCTTGGCTGGTTCTGGTCTCTGGGGAACAAGTGCCACCTGGGGACATTAGCAACTCCATGACCACTTTTACGATAGGTGGAATTTAACCAGACCTCCACCTGGCCTGGGAGGAGGTCACCCTGCCTTCCCTGTTCCTCTCTGCAAGGTTGCTGCAGGACAGGTGTATTAATCACATTTTTTCATTTGCTATATTTTCTGATGTTTTGATGTTGGGAAGCCATACTTATTCTGGAGAGACCACTCCGCCCAGGGCTAGCTGATTCCTAGAGACAGTAAAGGACTTGCCTGCAAGTGTATCTATGCAAACCAACCAATCCAGAGCTCACACCCCAACCTTCTCCTTTACTGGGCTCTCACACCCCAGGTGACTATCCCCCTGCCCTAATCACCCCCAGGGCCAGGTACCAGGCAACTAGGGACAGTCCCTACGCCCCAGAACCTGCTGAAATTACTCAAACTAACCCATCTTGAGCCTGCTTACTGTGCCTTGTCTTGCCTTGCCTTTCCCGAAGAAATCACAAGAAAGGCTCTTGCCCACATTTTCCGCTCACTGACTCCGCCTCCTGGCAGACCCGGGTGCATACCCATGGCCCCGCAGTGCCATGCCATGCCTCCTGCTTCTCGGAAGTTCTGAGTAGAAATGTTTTCCTTCATGGTAGTCATGGCTGTGTCTGCGTGTCTTATGAGACCTGATTAAACCAAAACCCAGGTACATTTTAAACTATATGTGCATCGTCTCCCACGGGGGATTCAGGAAGGGATATGTTGCATGGGCACAGCATCAAATAACATTGGGAAAGTCAATTCCACGTTCACTAACTCACTCATTTATTCCCATTCCATCTTTTGGATTATGTGGACGGGAGAGTCTCAGCTTGGTGCTGGTGTGCCATGAACACCTCTTGATCACCTGTTCATCTCTGGTTAAACACACAAATAAGCTTCAAGACTTTGGCTGAAGAGCATACGGTTAAAAACATATCACATTATTTTCATGGCTTTTATGAAGGAGGAAACTTCAGTCATCCCAAGACAACCTCCCAGGGAGGGATCCACACAAGTCAATACCCCGATTTCATTCTCCCTTTTTTTTTCTCCTGGCAAGACTCCATTATGGCCAGAATCAGCCAAAAGCCAAATGTAGGGGGACCCCTTGATGGTTCATATAGGTCAGCCTTGCAGGACACAGAACAGAATGGAGAAAGATGGCGAGACGGTGTGGAGAGGTGGAGAGTTGGGGGAACAGAGAGATCATATAGAGAAGCAGAGGGAGGGGGCAATGGGACCAACTTACACGGAAACCAAATTACTGCTGGTGCCTGAGTAGAGGGCAAAGAATCCCTCCCCACCCTGGGAATAAAACCCCCAAAATCCCTTAAGGAAGAGTCATTTGCATTATATATGAATTATCACAGAGTCTCTTTATGACGGGAGCCTTCTCAATTCTTTTACTTTGAACCACAAAGTATTATTGGGGGACACATTAGCCTAAAAAAAGGTGTTTCTCAAGCTTTGGCAGTACACTGGAATCACCTGGGAAGCTTTGAAAAATTCTGATGCCCGGGTCCCACCTGCAGGGAATCTGATGTAATTGGTCAGGGGTGGAGCCTGGGCACTGGGATTATTCAGAGCTCCTCCCATGACCCTTACGTGCATCTGAGTCTGAGAGCTATGGATTTATGACAATATCAGTCCCTGCAGACGATGCTCGTGGAAGCCACCTGGCATTTGTTCCTCCTCGTTCACCTAAACCCCTAATTCCAACAGGGATTCAGTAACTATTCGCAGGATTATGGCCTCAGCATGGCATATGTTGGATGTCACAGACCAGAAGTCTCTTTTTAAAAATTTTTTTATTGGAGTATAGTTGATTTACAATGTTGTGTTACTTTCTGCTGTACAGCAAAGTGAATTGGTTATACATATATCCACTCTTTTTTCAATTCTTTTCCCATATAGGTCATTAGAGTATTGAGGAGAGTTCCCTGTACTATACAGTAGGTCAAGTCTCTTAATGAAATACAGTAAATGGCTGCATTGTAGAGGATAAATACACCCCCAGGGATGAACTGGAAACTCAACCATCCTAATATTGGGTAAAAGGGCTCCTACGGTTTGCAATACAATTGCCAGTGTCAACATCTGTTATGGGTGGAATTGTGTCCCCTCGAAATTTATATGTTAAGCTCCCAACCCCCAGGACCTCAGAATGCTCTGGCATTTGGAGACAGGGTCTTTAAAGAGGTAATTAAGTAAAAGGAGGTCATTAGGGTGGGCTCTAATCCAATATGACTGGTATCCTCATAAGAAAAGGAAATTTAGACAGACATACACAGAGGGCAGCTGATATGAAGACACAAAGAGAAGACGGCCGTCTGCAAGCCAAGGAGAGAGGCCTCAGAAGAATCCAACCTGTCGAGACCTTGATCTTAGACTTCCAGAAATGCGAGAAAATTCTTTTCTGTTTAAGGACTTTGTTATGGCAGCTGGAGCAAACTAATCATGTCATACACGTATTCAAACAACGCTGCATTTCAGACAACTTAGTTTTGTTTTTAAGCACAGGGCTGCCCAGTCACCAAACCGAGGCTTTTCTCACTGGGAAAGGAGAGTGAAAGACAGGGATTCTGGAGCCTCAGGCCTGATTCCATCTCTGACCAGTTGCATCTTCCCCATCTCAATGCCCTCCCCTCTGCCCAGGGCTTCCTGGCGTCACCTCCCAAACATACTTTCACTTGATTCCTTGGCTCAGGGTCTGCTTCTGGGGGCATCCAGCCCAAGACACCTCCTAGCCCAGGAATTTGAGTCTTTGGTCTGTCCTGACCAGGGGCTGAGGTCACTTTTATGTGTGTGATGCACTTGGCCAGGTTGCCTCAGCCACAGCAGCTAATATTAGGAGAGGACGGTTTCCCAGGTGGCATGTGGAGCTGCTCAATTTCACCACTTTCCTCTGCAGCAGAAGGCAGCCTCCCCCGCTCCTGTCTCATCTCACACAGGCAAAGCGCCTGCAGTTCTGGACATCACAGACTCAGGTGTAGGCTCTCAGCCTTCACACCTCACCCATCCTCAACATGCTACATTTGCTGTGACAGGTTCCTACTCAAATTCCATTCAAAAGGGAGGGACCATAAGCCGACAGAGTCTTACGGAGGAGAGGGGATAAACTGGGATATTCCCAGGATCTACAGACCTGGCGATCACTAAAGTGACAGAGAAAGACAAATATCATATGATATCGCTTATATGTGGAATCTTAAAAAAAATGATACCAGTGAACTCATTTACAAAACAGAAACAGACTCAAAGACATAGAAGACACACTTACGGTTACCAAAGGGGAAGGGGGAGGGGAGGGATAAATTAGGAGTTTGGGATAAACAGAGACTACTATATATAAAGTAGATAACCAACAAGGACCTACTGTATAGCACAGGGAACTATATTCAATTATCTTGTAATAATCCATAATAGAAAAGAATCTGAAAACAAATAGATTTATATATATATGTATGTAAAACTGAATCACTTTGCTGTAAACCTGAAACTAACACAACATTGTAAATCAACTATACTTTAATGAAAGAAAGAAAGAAAGAAAGGAGAAATAAAAACTTCCCTAAAAGTTGAGAACGGAAAACCAAGTTGCTGTCAACTTTCTCAAAACACCAGGCAGAGGGGACTATCACATTTAGAATGGATAAACAGCAAGGTCCTACTGTAGAGCACAGGGAACTATATCTAATCTCCTGCGATAAACCATAACGGAAAGGAATATTTTTTAAAAAGAATGTATATATGTGTAAAACGGAGTCACTGTGCTGTACAGCAGAGATTGACACAACATTGTAAATCAACTACACTTCAATTAGAAAAAAAAAAAAAAAAACACTAGGCAGAAGGGAGAAAAAAAATCTCTCTTTATCAGCTTGCCCATGCATGGGCGGTCCCCAACCAAGATGCACTTCCTTTGGCTGTGAGGGTGTTTTAGTGGGCTCTTTTTGGAAAAGAAGTCAAATAAGGTTTTTGAAAATTGTCATCAGGTGCTTCCAAGAAAACTCAGAACTCTGACCAGAGTGGGAGGTAGTGTGGCCTCTCCTGGGCGGGAGCCACCCAGGAGCATGGGAGAGTCAGGCCAGCTTTGGCCGGAGCTAGCTGAGCCCAGGGCAGAGGAGGTCACGCTCTTGGATGTGCCAATGGACCACCCCGGGCAGGGCTGCCCTGTAGGACTCACAAGTGGCTCATTCTCTCCGAGACAGCGGGGCACCAGGCTCGGGAGGAAAGGTGGAGACTGTGTATCTTGGCAAAGCAGGGAAGAGGGTCTGGGAGACAGTTCACAAGACGGGCATTTGCATCTCCTGTCTATGTAGAAGGAGCTGATTCAAGGCTGGAGCCACTGGTGGGGCAGAAATTTGAAACCTTCAGGATCTAAGTCGGTCAGTCTCTCTTTTTAGAGAGAGAGAGAGAGATTCTGGGGTAAAAAAAAAAAGGGGATATGTGGGAAATCTGAATTCCAGGATCCCTCTAACTTCCAGACTGCAGTTAGAGAGCAGATGCATGAGGAGGGGCCTTTCACTCGTGGGCCATGTGACTTGGGCACTGGAGGCCTTAGGACTTCGTAAATATCTCCCCACCTTCAAAACAGGGGCTTGAATTAACCACCACCAAACTACCATCTTCTGATGTCTTTAGGAGGAAATTTAGGTCATGTCTGGAAAATGCTTCCCGCTGGTCGGTTTATCACCACGTAAATACTAGAAATAGACTTTGTAAAGGCATGTCACCTGCATGCAGTCTGTAGGTAAAGCATATTTTATTATAATCCTATGTATTAGGTGCCTTGTCACTTTTCACTAATAGGGTGACTACTGCCTGGGACTCTCCTGGTCAGCACTGAAAGTCCTACATCCTGGGAAACCCCTCAGTCTTGGGAAAAGCAGTTGGGTTGGTTAGTCAACCCAAACACCCACACTCCTAGGCCACCCCTGATCTTTTCAAGGATTTTGGCGGTTCACTTGCAAAAACTAGTCCCACACCCCCTTTGGATCTGTTGGGCACCACATGGAGCCCTATGTACATTCCATAAACGTGATAGATGGAGCTGAAGCCCCGCCCACATCCCCTTTATCCCTGATGCACCTGCCCCTGACCTTCTCCGAGTGCTTCAGGAGACTCACAACCGTGCAACCTTCCCTGGGAAATTGACCTGGACTGAATCGAGCCACTTCGCCCAGAGATGGACACCCCTGGGAGGCTGTGCCCCGCCTACTGGGAGCAGCTGATAATTGACTGAACTGGGGGGCAACTCTGTAATGCAAGTTATGCTCCAGAGTCCCCCGAGCGTGAGGTCGAGGCCAGACTTCACCTGAGGCCACACCCTGACTGGGCCCCCATCCCTGTCCCTTCCTGCTTGCCTCACTCCCTCTCCCTGACCCAGCAGTCTCCAGCAATCAATCAAGTTTTCCTGAATCCCTTCCTCAGACTCTGCTTCTAGAAATCCTGAGCTAGGACAATGCATATGGCCGGGTGCACTCCCTTCGGTGTCACCTTTCCCACCACTGTGTCTCTTGAAGATCTACCCTTCTTTCTACGGCCACCACCAGCATTGAGGCCACCAGCATCCCTCACCCGGAGGACCCCACGGCCTGCTCCCTGACCTCCCTGCCTCCACTCCTGCCTCCTGCAGGCCACTCTCCTCTAAACGGCCAGTGGGGGCTTTTCAAAGTAAAGGTCAGCTCAAGGCACTCCTGTGCAAATCCTTCTGGAATTGAACACTTTTGTGAGGAAAAAGAAAAAAGCAAACTTCCTCAACCTGATTACAAGAAACCCTCAGCAAGCAACAGGCTTAATGATGAAAGACTAATTAAAAGCATTCCCCACTCTCCCTAAGATCAGGAGCAAGACAAGGATGGCCACTCCTGCTGTGTTTATTCAACACTGTGCTGGAGGTTGCAGCCAGGGAATTCGGCAAAAAAGAAAGAAGGAAGGAAGGAAGGAAGGGAGGGAGGGAGGGAGGGAAAAAGAAAAGAAAAGAAGAAAAGAAAAGAAAAGGCAACCAGATTAGAAAGGAAGATGTAAAACTGTTTCTGGTTGCAGATAACATGGTCTCGTGGGGCACATGGTGGGTGAAGTCCTGATTTGCAATATTTACTGATTTCTGTGGCTGATTTCAAAACATCAGTATGACGTTCCTGAGTCTGGAGCTGGGAATGACAATTTCACATACGGAGGTGACCTCACCACTCATTGTGATTCTTCCTCTGAAAGCCCTCCTCTGACTTTCACTTACACGGTGTCTGGCATGGAGTAGACATTCAATAATTATACATCGAATTAGGGGGAAACACTTCTGTGGCTTCCCATTGCTTTTAAGTTAAAATCAAGTCTTTGGGGCTTCCCTGGTGGTGCAGTGGTTGAGAATCTGCCTGCCAATGCAGGGGACACGGGTTCGAGCCCTGGTCTGGGAAGATCCCACATGCCGCGGAGCAACTAAGCCCATGCTCCACAACTACTGAGCCTGCGCTCTAGAGCCTGTGAGCCACAACTACTGAGCCTGCGCGTCTGGAGCTTGTGCTCCGCAACAGGAGAGGCCGCGACAGTGAGAGGCCCGCGCACCGTGATGAAGAGTGGCCCCCGCTCGCCGCAACTAGAGAAAGCCCTCGCACAGAAACGAAGACTCAACACAGCCAAAAATAAATAAATAAATAAAATTTGAAAAAAAGCAAGTTGCCAATCTGTTTAAAAAAAAAAAAAATCTGAAGTCTTTGCCGCTCAAGCCCCTGCGTGATCTGGCCCCTGACCCCCTTCCCAGCTTCATCTTGGACCATCTCCCCCCTCACTCACTGCTCTCAGCCACATTAACCTCCCTTCTCTTCTCAATGATCCGAGTTCTTCCCACCTCAGGGACTTCGCACAGGCTGTTTCCTCTACGCAGGACGCTGCTTTCATTGACCTAAGTCTTACTCAGCGCTCAGGTCTTGGTTGAATGCAGTGGTTCTCAACTGGAGGGCATCTGCCAATGTTTGGTGGTCACAGCTGGTCACTAACATCTGGTGAGAAGAGGCCAAGGATGCAGCTCAACATCCTCCAACGCCCAGGACAGCCTCCTGCCGCAAAGGATCACCCAAGCCCAAGTGTTCATAGTGCCCAGATGGAGAAACTCTGACTTATTGTCAGACCTCTTGCCTTGATCACCTTAGAATGGAAGGAAGTTTTCCCTAATAATAAAAGTTTTCTTATAATAATATCTCCTGTTATTCTTTCTCCTCTTATCACTTAAGCGCAATCTGGGTCAGGCCCACAGGAGACAGTCCAGGATATCTGAGAAGATATTTGGAATCCTCTGAACGGACTAAACCGTCCCGCTTATGTCAGACTCGCAGAAGCAGGAACGGACACTAGGAGTCTTCTGCATGTGATATATGAAGGAAATGCTCCAGGAGGAAGCAATAGGTGATGGGGGAAGCAGAAGGGGGACAGGGAAGAAGCCAAGCCAGGGTGAGGTTTCCACGAAGCCTCAGATTAGCCTGATCCTGTGGGGAGCTTGGGAGCGTAAATGATACCTCAGAGCTCCTCTCAACTCATCGAGGCAAAGAAGCCGAGCTTTCATGCTCCTGGACCAGTCTGTCATCAGCTAAGGGCGGTGCCCGGGGTGTAGTCTATCTCCTGGCACCTCAGCCCTCTGGGTTTGCAGGCAGGGCAGTCGGTAGCCTGGGAGCAGACCTCCAAAGACAGCTCCAGGTGCAGATGCGAGGAGCAAAAGTTCACGGAAGCTAGAGGATGTCCGCACAGATATGCAAAAAAATAAAAAAGCGGGGGTGGAGGGGGGAGGGAATCTGGATAGAGCACTGATGGTGCAAATCTGCTGAAAATCTGGGTACTCTGGTTAAAATGAACAGCTCCATGTAACTTTTTCTGGTCTGCAAGTGCCAGATCCTGCTTAAATGTTTCCCTTTCCTGGGGGCCAGCAGAAAGGGACCAGCATTGGTGGGCCCCTCCTGGGAGCCGGAAGCTGTGACATGACTCAAGGGGCATTATCTGTGCCAACCCCTTACCCACAGTTCTTGCCGTTCACACTCCTTCCATCATGAAAGGTTTTGGGCTTCTCTCCCTTCTCATGATTTATGTTTCAACAAAGGTTGTTCATACAAAGAACATCTGTATATCAAATCCACTTGACTTAATCAGCCCAGAGATGCTTCCTCATGTCTGCCTGAAACTGCTCTGAGCAGTTACATGTCTCCAGAATGTCTTTTAAGACATGGATGGGTTTGAGGATATTTGAGGACTGCCCAAAGTTGTTTCCAAAATCCTACGTGCACATGAGATCTTTGTAGAGAGGGTCTGTTGTTTTGTTTGATGATGCGGGTGGCCCATGACCCAAAACACAACTGAGGAGAAGCTCCTCTCCTTGGCAGCACTGAATTTTTCTATTTTAGGATGTTTATTAGTTTGCTAAGGCTGCTTTAACCAAGTACCACAAACAGGGTGGCTGACACAATAGAAATTTATTCTCACAGTTCTGGAGGCTGGAAGTCCAAGATCAAGGTGTCGGCAAGGGTGGTCCCTTCTGAGGCTATGAGGGAGGATCCGTTTGTTCCTTGCCTCTCCCCTAGCTTCTGGTGGGTTGATTGGCAATCTTCAACATTCCTTGGCTTGTACCTGTTTCACCTGGATCGCTGCCTTCATCTTCATGTGATGTTCGCCCTGCGAACATCTGTGCATGTCTGTGTCCAAATTTACCCTTTGTAGAAGGAAAACAGTCATGTTGGATTGGGGGCCCACACTACTCCAGCATGACCTCATCTTAACTAATTATATCTGCAATGACCCTATTTCCAAATAAGGTCACATTCTGAGGCACTAGGGGTTAGAACTTCAACATGAGAATATTTGGGATCCACAGTTTAAGGATGTCCTAAAGTCAGGCAGGTACCACGCTGTGTTGTCAGAGGCGGTACGGAGGGAGTATGCTCACTAGGGTAGAGGATGGGAGGGGGAAGGACTGATACGAGTGGGGTTGACCAGTTGGCTATGGAGAGCATGAGCCAGCCCCAGCCCATGGACTCTGGGAAGAGTGGCATCCAGGGTTTCAGACCTTCTGTGCACCTCTTCTATCTACTCAATCCCCCCTCTTGCCCCTGCCACTGATGTGGGGACCGGTTCACCAAGGTACAACCTAGAAGTGGGTGGCAGTTAACAGTCATGAGGTCACTTTGACCAATGCGGGATAGGAGCCGATGGAGAAATGCTTCCCTTCTTTATGCCATGGGCGGAGGCTTCTGAGATGCATTTCATGAGGCTTCCTAGGTCCTGCAGAATCCACACCGGTTGCCTGTAGTCATGGCCAAATCAGTAACACATGCCCACACTGGCTCTCCTTCCTTCCCTGTCCCTCATTCCTGCTCCTTGGGATCAATTCCCAAGTCAAATGCCTGCACATGAACCCTTGCCTCAGGCTCTGTTTTCAGACCCAGGCTAAGGTATTCTGTAGGCTAAAACTACAGGGAAAGGGGAGTGGGCTTCTCCCTGGTGCATCTGCATATCCCCTCTGTGAACTGATGAAGCTCTTGGAGGAAAAAATTGGTGAGAGGAGAGAGGTCCAGGGGCTGCGTCCAGTCCCCAAGAGCAAGCCACTGGCCACGGCTTACTGGGAACACAGGAGCATCCATAAAAGCCCACAGGGCCACTGAACGGCTCTGTTTCCTAAAAGCCCCGATGCGTCCCACAACTATTGTATGTAAGCTTGCTTCTTCCCTAACACCCCCTCTCCCCCCAAAAATTAAAAACGCTCTCCCTACTGACCCACTTCCAAGAGGCATCATCCGTATAACAGCAAGAGCTCACAGCCCTACAGCCAGGGCTTAAAGTTTTGAAGCCTCACTGACCAGTGTGTGACCTTGGGCAATTTCGTTAGACTCTTTGTGCCTCTGTCTTCTCATCTGTGAAATAGGGGTTTTTAACAGGGCTGGCCTCAGAGTGTTATTGCAAGGTTTAGGTGAGGCCAATGCCTGCCAGGCCATTTCCTGTCCCTCTTAGTTCCTGGTGAGCATGCAATCCATAAAAACAACTTAAGCAGTTTCCACGGAGAGGGTAGTGACCGGAAGGGCTCAGAGGGAGTTTCGGGAGTTGGGGAAGGGGGCAGCTGGGAATGTTCTGCTTCTCCATTTGGCCGCTGGTTCCATGGGTGTGTTTGGTTTGGGACAATTCATTGTGGTGATATGTGCATTCCCCTGTGTGTATGTTATACTTTAATAAGAAATCAAAAGCCTAAAATAAAATAAAATAAAATTATAACCTGCTGCTGTTGGTAGTAATGTTATTGAACCCAGCCTGTAGGAGATAATGGGAGAATTCTTGGCTTGAGCAAAAAAACCAGTGACTCAGCATTGGGCCCCCCAAGCAGCAGCCTAACCCTCCAATTAGGGCCAGCTCCCAGGTGGTGGAACACTGGGCTGGTTTCTTGTTGCATGACTTCCCAACTCGAGACCTCGGTATCTCCATGAGTCAAATGGAAAGCAATAATCCTTACTGAATTCCAACATCTTGTGTGGTTTTCCATTTTACTGATGGGGAAACTGAGGCTCAAAATAGATCATTACAAATTAGTAGGCACTACAGCTTTGGGGACTATGCAGACTCTATCATTCCCTCCCAGACCTGGCTCTAGGAATAAGAAGAGCCCTAATAGCACGGCAACAACAGCTGGCATTTATGATCTCAAACTGGGATCCAGTCTTCTGTTCTAAGTGCTCTTTCTTTTTTGAACTCATTTTGTCCTCATGTTATTATCCCCATTTTGCAGAGGAGGAAACTGAGGCACCGCGAGTCAAGGTCAAGAAGCAAAGCCCATGCTCCTAACTGCCCCCGCCGCCAAGCCCCTGCGGTTGGGTGGGTTGCTCCTCGCTCCCGCCCCCTAACTCCCTCTGTCCTTCCTTCCCCTCCCCCACCAGTGCATTTAGCCGGGCTGGGTCCTTGCCAAGTCTCCGCTGTCACAGCGTTCCCATCTTTGATCACCAGTCAGCGTTCTTGAAGTGCCGAGTCTCCCAGATGTTGGGCTGATCAAAGGCAGCTGCTGCCCGGACCCTCCCCAGAGCACAAGATTATAGACGCACGTAGGGTAGAGGCGGGAGGGTGGAAGGGACGCACACGTGACCGATTGAGCAGGGCAGCCCTGGGGGCGGGGCTCGGCGGGGCGATGGGGGACCCCCCGCCCCGCCCGGCAGGGGTGCTGGTCCTGTCGGTGCAGGTCTCAGAAGGACCGGGGTCCACCGGCGCTGCGCAGAGCAGCTGATGCGGGGGCAGATATGCAACAAGCTTAACTTTGAAGACGCAGAAGCTTCAGGGGCCCGAACCTCAAAAGGAGATCAGAGGCAAAATCTCAGAGATTAATGCAGAGGTTGCCAGTAGCTTTTATAATGACAATAATTCCCTGCAGTTACATGATTCGCCCCATTGACTCCATCTTTTCTTGCAGGTCGTCAAGAGCTGAATTTTATGTTTACAATTAATTAAATAAAAAGCAGAGCATGAAACAGCATGTACGAGATAATCGTGGGAGTTTTGGTTTTGGATTTTTTTGTGTGTGTGTTTGTTTGCTTTTAATACAGTTATGGGAACAGAGTAGAGGCGCATACACCAGAAAACCTACAGTAGTCGTATCTGGGCTGAGAGAAAACATTTACTTTTCATCTTCTTTCATCAATTCAACAAAACGTATGGGCATGTTCTCAAATAATAGTACCTAAGTTTAGTAAATGTTTGCTGGATTCCAGAACTGGCTTATCTCTATTTTGCAGACTTAGTATATGCTATTTTTGTAATAAGAATTTTGAAATTTAGGCAAAATATAAAATGGTGTAGATACTTGGATATCAATTTTCTAGAAGATGATATAACTATATAAATGATAGGTAGATAGATGATAGATAGATAGATAGATACATAGATAGATAGACAAGATATAAGGCTGGAAAAATTGAGCTGAAGTACACAAGGAGCCCCCAGCACCTGTCATCTGACTGGCAGTGGCAAACCCATCTCCCTGCCTTGTTCCAGTTTCTGTTTCCCATGGGAGAAATGGAAACATATGCTGTGCTAGAAAAGCTGTGCCCCCATCCTCAGAAACCCCAAGGCCACAAACTCTAGCTGAACCTCAGATAATGACAGCTCCCATTTTTAAGTGTCTGTTCTGTGCCACGCCCTGTGCATACATTTTCTCTAACCCTCACAACTACTGTCATCAGTGGTATCATCCTGGTTTTACCAGCTGCAGAAAGTAACACACTGAAGGGCCAGTGACAGAGGTGAGCTTGAGCTGGCCACGCCCACCCTTGAGAGCTGATTGTTCCATTTTCAGGAACTTTTGTGAGTTGTTAAACACGGCCATCATTCAAAATTAAATTCTAGAAACTTACAATTAAATAAACTATGTTCCAAACACAGGCAATTACTCCAAACTCATCCCTTCCTAATTGTCTTACGACATTTTGCCATTATCTTTGTTCTTGTGGTTACTTCTGGCTGGTAGAAATTTTATACAGTGGGGCGTTACTGTGTATCTCTTCCCAACTCCACATTCAGTGACATGGGTAGAAATCAGCCACAATAGAAGTATTTACACCATGATAACTGGCAAATGCTACATGTCAGGATTTTGTTTTTTCCAGAGAACCATTATGGAACATTTACCAGCACATACTATAGGCAGTGGTAGAGTCAGGATTTGAAATATCAATATATAAGCGCAGAACCCGTGCTCTTAATGCCTGCACTAAATTGCAGTCACCCCAGCCCCGATCAGAGTTCCACACTGTCCTCTAAGCCTGGCCTCAGAGCCACCAGGATGCCTCATCTTCCAGGTACATAAAGAAATAAAATGCAAGTTTCATGTAAGCAGAGAGAAATCATTCTATGGGGAATAAAAAGTACATGATTTGAATCCTGTTCTATTGATGCTACAAGCTTTAAACGAAGGTCTCAGCCCCGACTCCAGCCCTGATGGGGGGGATGGATGGTGACCTCACTGGGCAGATGGCTGAGAACTACCCAATGTTGATGAGAATCATGGCTCCCTTTATTGAGCACTGACTGTATGTCAGTGTGTGTGCAGAGCCCTTTAAGGGAATTATCTCATAGATTCTCCAGGACACATGTTTTTCCATTCAAATATGTTTAGGAAAACCCAGCCACTTCATTTTTCTTTCCCCTGATCAAGGCCCAAACATCACAGGAATCCTGAGCCTTGGCAATAGAAGGGCGAGCTGAAGCACACACCCTAATTGTGATTCCTCACTAGGTGCTGTATCTGCCTTCAGTCCCCAAATTTTTCCTAAGACACGAGTAGTGGTAGAGAAGTCACTGCTGTATAGTTTGGAACCCAAGAACCACGTCCTGGCGCAAGGAGCTGACTTCACATGGTGCTGGGAACCGTACACGGTCAAGGGGGTTGAAATGAGCTCTACCATACCACTCCCCTGCCCCAAATTTTGATGGGGTAACCCAGAGCTCTTTGGTGAATGTCCAAACGCCCTAGCAAGGTCAAGGTCCACTCTGGACCTGCATCTATGTGTACAGTGTGATCTTTCAAGCACACCAAGCATCTCAGGCCCTCGAATGCCTCCTCCTTCCACACCTCTGCTCTGCACACACGGGTTGTTCACCCTCCCTCAAGGTTTATCTTCACTGAGCAGCTTGGAGAGGTAAGGGCCTCCTCTGTGCCCTCCAAGCATTCATAGAAACCACCAAGAGTGAGTGATATTCGAAATATCTGACCAACTGGTCAGAATGGCCATCACCAGTCTACAAATAGCAAATGCTGGAGAGAGTATGGAGAAGAGGGAACCCTCCTCCACTGTTGGTAGGAATGTAAATTGGTCCAATCACTATGGAAAACAGTATGGAGGTTCCTCAAAAAACTAAAAATAGAATTACCATATGACCCAGCAATCCCACTCCTGGTTATATATCTGGAGAAAACTCTGCATGCACCCCAGTGTTCATTGCAGCACTATTTACAATAGCCAAGACATGGAAGCACCCTAAATGTCCATCAACAGAGGAATGGATAAAGAAGATGTGATATATATACACACACACACACACACACAATGAGATACTACTCAGCCATAAAAAAGAACGAAATAATGCCATTTGCAGCAACACGGATGGACCTAGAGATTATCATATGAAGTGAAGTAAGTCAGATAAAGACAAATATCATGATATCACTTATATGTGTAATCTAAAAAAATGATACAAATGAACTTCTTTATCAAACTGAAATAGACTCACGAACATAGAAAACAAACTTATGGTTACCAAAGGGGAAAGGGGAGGGGAGAGATAATTTTGGAATTTGGGATTAACAGATATACACTATAAAACAGATAAACCACAAGGACCTACTGTGTAGCACAGGGAACTATATTCAATATCTTGTGATAATCTGTAATGGAAAAGAGTCTGAAAAAGAATAGATATATATATGTATAACTGAATCACTTTGCCGTACACCTGAAACATTTTAAATCAACAATACTTCATAAAAAATTAAAATTAAAAAAAAAATCTAAACAGCAAGCCTGGGATAAAAACCCATAAAAACTGACTTTGACTCAATCAGAAGGGAGTATTTCTAGTATAAACAACTGGTCTACCCATACTGAGCATCCTTTCTGCCTAGCCCTGTCTGAATACTCATCACGCTGGATCACAGGGTCTCTTTCTCTTTCTGTCGCCCCCTGAAGAATGTGAACAACTGGAGGAAAGGAACTGTGTCCCGCAATCTTGCTCAATCAATATTCGCTGAGTGCTAAGTGGAATCCAGCCTCACTGGTTAATAGCTGTGTGCTCTTAGCCTCATCTGTAAAATGGGTCAATAAAGATACATGCCTTGTGATTTGGCTTAAATGCATTTAAAGTGCTTAGTGTGATTAGCGTAATCCGTCAGTAAATGGTAGTTTTTCATTATTATTTTGTGAGTGTTGGCTTTATGGGCTTGTCGGCTGAAAGGGGAGTTTTCTAGAGGCTGGAGAAAGTGTGACGGTACCAGCTTGGTAGCCCACCGCTCTGCCTCGATGCTCCAGAGCTGGAGTCTGCCCACCCCTCCATCCTGGCCCCTGAGAGCATGAGACCAAAGAGGGAGCTGATCAATCACCAGGACTTGAAAGGCCAGTCGGCTTTCATACACTGTGTCCTCCCAGTGTTTCTCTTAGCTACATGCTAACACCCGTTTGTTTAGAACTCGCAGCAAATACATCTCGGAGAGGACTTTGATCCCTGGCAGCTGTGTGAGTGAGGCTGGGTCCCAGGGGCAGACAGAGTCTGGAAAGGAGGCTGGACTTGCCTCTCTCATGCCCTCTGGGCTTGGCACTTAATTTCCCAAGCCCTGCCCCAGTGTGCTGTCCTTGTAGACAGAATCAAAAGCAAAAGCCCAAGCTCCAAAGTCAGAGGGTCTCCGGTTCACATTCAGCTCTACCACTTTCCAGCTGCATGACTGTGGGAAAGTCACTCTACCTCTCTGGGCATCACTTTCTTCATGTGTAAAATGGGCATAATAATAGTTCTTGAAGCCAGTAGTTCACACAGCAATAAGTAAGATCGCACATGGAAAGCACTTGGGATGAGCTAGGAACTTAACAAGTATTTGAATGGGCAAATACTTTGCCTCTGCTTGTGAGAAAGGCAGTACAACATTGTAATTAAAAGCACAGGGTCAAGTGCCAGATGGCACCACCACTGTCTAGCTGTGTGACCTCAGGCAAGTCACTTCCCCTTTTCATCCATAAAGTGGAAATCACAATAGTACCTCCCTTATAGGGAAGGTTAATATGAAAATGAACCAAGGCATCACCTTAAAGCACTGCGAAGAGTCCTCAGCACATTATACTCAATAAACATGACTATTATCTTCATGATGTGCAGTAGTAGTGTCATGTGATGCTGTGTGACCACAGGCATTGTTCCCACCTCTCTGAGCCGATTCCTATCACAAAACGATGATAATAATAACAAAAACAATAATAATAATAACAAAGAACTCACAGAGCTGGGGAGGGCACTGCATTAAGGCAATCCCATGAGAACAGATGGTGTGATGAGTCATGGGGTCATTTAGGGTTAATTTCTTTTAAAATCAGGAGAAAAAAATGAAGATAATAATAATGAATATAAAGTAGTGAATCCAGCCTGGATTATATTTATCTTTATATCAACGCAGTCATAAAATGGGTATATGACTACTGCAATAGTTATATGACTATAATGTTACACATCCTATATGTATAACATATATATGTTATGTAGTATATACACATATATGTTATATAGCATGTGTTATACTTGTGTATATATAAAAATATTGCTATATGTATCTATGAATATATGTGAACTTATATTTATATATATAGATACATAATGTATGTATAACATAGTTATACATACGTGCACAAAATATATGTATCTTTTATTATGCACAGGACATACACATACATGTATACACACATATATAGCAACACATGTATATATACACACAAACACACACGTACTTATATATATAATTTTACGAATGGGGGAAGAAGTCCTCCAAATGTGTCCAGGGCCCAGAGGAGTCATGAGTCCCGACGTGGTCCTGGTGCTGCTGTGGACAGTGGTGGCTCAGCCCGGCTGGAAGTGTCTGGGAGACTACATAGATCACACCTCAGAGATGTCCCCTCTCACCGAGGGCAGGGAATCTGGGACATTTATCCATCCACTTCAGCAGGTGAGAATGATCGCAAGAGCCTGCCTGGTGCAAGGTTGTGTAGGGCCTGCACTTGTAGAAAGCCCTCCGAGGGGAGACACAGGGCTGCAGAAGTAAGCTGTTGGGATGTCAGTGCCGAGGGAGTGTGGACGCCCTCTGTTATAAATGTCACCGTTGCCAGTTTCTTAGGTATCTTCCCAGAAGTAGTCTATGCATAGAGAAGCATAAATGTGTGCATTTGATATATTTTTACACAAGTGGTCCCCTCATAAAAAAAATGGATACATTTGTGAAGTCATCATCAAGACACTTGTTACAGTAAAAATAAAAGTGTACTGCACTGTCTTGAAACCAAAATGGAATTACACTGTACATAATGTTTGGAATACTGCTCTCTTCCTCCAATTAATATGTGTCAAACATCTCTTCATGGCATTCCTTTCAGGAGTTTGGTGAATTTCACTGTGTAGTCTAACCAGAGTTTTAAAATTTCTTCTTAAAGTATTAAACAGTTCTTGATGGTTGGACATTTCTAGAGCTTTGATTTTTCACTATTGTGTACAACACATACTCAAAGCTTTCATGCATGGGTTAAATAACTTCCTAAAATAAACTCCAAGAAATGCAACTGTTGTGAAAAAGTCTCCTATGTGGTTTTCAAATCATGTTCCCCCCAAAATGTAACAATTTCACACAACTCTTTTCAGAATATTACAGAATGTCCATTTCCCAACACCATCACCGATACTGATTATTATATTCTTTTTTTATTTTTACCAAATCAGAAATGATAAGTTAATCATTAAAGATAACTTCAAGAAAGTGTTCCAGAAGCATCGCAGTGTGAGGTATATACGTTGTCCTGTGAAAGAAAGGAAAATCCACCAAAATATGGGGCTGTCCTGGGAATGGGAGATCTTCGCTGCGAACACAGAGCTGGCGCGCTCGTTATGGTCCATTGACCCCCCCAGGCCCCACCCTTATCCATCCTTCACCCGCCTGTCGGGCTCAGCCAATGGGAGGCACCATCAGGCAATCGGAGGCGGGAGAAAAGGCAGTTCGATCCTGCCCACGCCCAGCCTGGACCTTGTCTTGAGACAGTGGCTGAGTCTCGCTGTGCCCATAGCTCCTCTCTAAGTAGCCCCCGGTCGCCCCACTCCCTCCCTCCCTCTACCTCTTCAGTCCTGGAGTAGCAATGTCTCTGTATTAGTCTCTTGTGACTGCTGTAACAGATCACCACAAACTTGAGGGTTTAAAACAGTACGCACTTATTCTCTCAGTTCTGGAGGCCGGAAGTCCGAAATCCAGTTCACTGGACAGACACTGAGGTGTCAGTGCGGCCAAGCTGCCTCTGGAGGCTCTGGGGAGACTCCGCCCCTTCCCTCCTCCAGCCTCGCGTGTCTGCCAACATTCTCTGGCTTGTGGCTGCATCGCTCCCATCTTCAAGGCTGCGCCTTGAAATCTCCCTCTTCCCCATCTCGCATCGCTCGTCTTCTCTGTGGGACTCAAATCTCCGTCTGCCTCCGTCTTCTAGGTACACACAGAAATCTCAAAATAATCACATCTGCAAAGACACTTTTTTTCCCCTGTTCTTTTTTTTTCTTTCTTTTCTTTTCTTTTTTGCCACATAAGGTAGTATTCTCAGTTTGCAGGGATTAGGGCGTGGCTATCTCGTGGAGGGCCATTTCTCAGCCTGTCGCAGATCCGTGCCTTTGATCCTTGGCATCTCCTAACCCTGCCCATGACTCTGTAGATGGTCCCTACATCAAACTATCTTCAAGACCTCCATGGCCTTTTCCCTGCTTGCTACCCGGACCAGCAGTGTCCTTGCCTTCCTTCCCAGACAGAACTCTCCCTCTTGCTGTCTGCAGTTAGACAGCTTTCTTGCACTTCCTCTGGGTTCAAATCCACTTGTTTATCCAGAAATATTTACTGACAAACTCTAACCAGGCGCTCCGTTGAGCAGGGTTCTGCTGGCAAGGATGCAGGGTTCTGTCTCCCTAATGGGGTGAAATCAGGAATAAGCCCCATCCATTGTGACCAGGTTAGGCCCGTATGCCTGGGGGTCCTACCGCCCAGTGGACAGTGTCCTTGAAACCTCCCGCTCTGTGGATTCAGGTTCACAAGGATTTTCCCCTTGTTTCCTCTGCTCTGAACGTGTTTATACATGATCCTCTGGCGCTATCTGCTGGCCAGTCTCTAGAACTGCAGACAGGCTTTCTAAATGGGCGGCGCGAAGACCCATTGAGTAAAGAAGCCTCTCACCCAATAAGGAAAAGCAGGAAAGGGAGTGGGGGGTGGTGGGATATGATGGACATTAACAAGAGCACTGATATTGGGAAGGGAAGGAAGTAGGAGTGCGCAGAAGGAGAAGTCAGGCTGTGCTGCGGTGTCACAAGAGGCTTCGGCTGACCTTCCAGAGAATTCTGAAGATAGGCTGAGACTTCAGGGTTGCCCCTAGTTGGACAAGGAGGCTGGGCCTCTATAACCGCTCCGCCACACACATCAATCAGTCGCTGGACCAGGACCACGCAGGACGGGGTGAGGCAGCCTCCTACCGCTGAGGAGGAGTCCTACAAACCATCCTGAATTCATGGAAGCGGAGCTGGGCGGCCCTTCACATCACCCACCCGAGCGAGCAGAGGCAGAGGCAACCCCTGCCCAGTGAGGCTTCCGTCTGGGGGCAACAGGCATCAAAAATGTGGTCAAGCGAATATCTATGGGATGACAAATGGCTGAGGGAGGTGGAGGGTGGTTTCAGAGGCCAAATCAGTGTGGCCCTGACGTAGACTGTGGTGTCCTCTCTGAGGATGGGGCATTTAAGCTGAGGCCCCAGGGATGAGCTGGACTTGGGCAGATGAAGAGTTGAAGGGGGAGGCCAGGATATGCAAAGGCCCTGGGGTGATGTGTCTGTCTCCGAGGGCTGCTGTAACAAATCACCACGATCTGGGTGGCTTAGAACAACAGAAATGTATCCTCTCACGGTTCTGGAGACTCTACAAGTCTGAAATCAAGGTGTGGGCAGGTCATGCTCCTGCTGAGGCTCTGAGGGAGAATCTATTCCTGGCCTCTTCTACTCTGATGGTTGCTGGCAATTCTCATCTTGTGGCTGTATGACCCAGGCTCTGCCTCTGTCACCATGCAGAACTCTCCCTGTGTGTCTGTGTTTCCACGTGGGCTCCTTGTAAGGACACCGGCCATTGGAATGAGGGCCCACCCTAAATCTAAAATGACCTCAAATGACCTCATCTCCAGATCCTTCACTTAATTACATCTACAAAGACCTCATTTCCAAATAAGGTCACATTTACAGGTTCCAAGGACTTCAATATATCTTTGGGGGGGGGGGGGGGACACAATTCAACCCATGGCAGGTGGGAACAAGGTTTGCACATCTGAGAAGCAGAAGTGGCCGGTATGGCCAGAGCTGAGTGGAAGGGGAGCAGAGGTCAGCAGATGGACCTCGTAGGACCTTGAGGCTGAAGTCAAGAAATGAACTGTCTTTTCAAACCAGATCCTCTTTGGTAATCGGGTAGCTGTCACCGGGGGCAGTGGAGTGACCAGGCCATGTGTCTCTCTTCCTGCAGGTTGACCTGGCCTTGTCCTCAGGGTGCGTGGGGCTCCCAGAGAGCGTGGCAGCACACGGGCCCCGCGTCGTCAAGGCTCAGATGTGGTCCCGCTGCTTCTGCCTCATTCTGTTGCTTAGTACCACTCTCCCAGCGGGTCCTGATGCAAGAAGGGGAAACGGGCTCTCTCCCAATGGGAAGAACTCTGAGGCTCCACGCCGAGGATGTGGAGAAAGGGAGGGAATAACGGAGGTCATCCTAGCACTCGCTCCATCAGAGCTGGATTGGAATCATGGCTGTGTGACTTCTGAGCTGTGACATTTACACTTCCCTTTACTCCTCTCAACAAACAAACGTGGGTAATAGCTAGTTTACAACACCGTTGCCACGTGGATCAGGGACAAAATGTGGAGTCCCAACTCTTCCTCCCCAACTTAATCACATCATTGCCTTAAGCCCCTTCTCCACATAACCCTCCAAACACGTCAATTGCCAGCTTTCAAGGCTCACCACCTCCAGGAAGCCTTCCCTGATAGCATGCCAACCCACCATGACCAGAGCGCTACCTTTGGAAAGCCCTTCTAAACAGTCAAATAAGTGATGCCTAAAATGCTTTGTGGCGTTGCCTTTTCTACTTAAAATGTCTCAAGCCCCCAACCCATGCACCCCAAAGAGCCCAGCTTCTGCATTTGGTAAATGAATTAGATTTTTTAAAAAATAGATCAAACACTCACCCCTTCCCCCAGCCATCCTGTTTGCCTTCCTAGAGGAAATCACTGTTACCAATTTCTCATCTATTCCCCCAGAGATAGCCAAGCACGGGATCAGCAAACATTTTCTATAAAGAGCCAGGCAGTCAATAGATTCGGTTTTGCAGGCATATGGCCTTGGTCGCAATGACTCACCTCTGCTGTCTCCAAAAGCAGCCACAGACAAGACGTAAGTGAACACGTGTGACTTGGTTCCAATAAAATTTTATTGATGGACAGGGAAATGAGAATTTCATATCATTTTCACGAGTCATGCAACGTGATTCTTCTTTTGATATTGTTTTCAACCACTTAAAAATGTGCAAACCCTTCTCAGCTATGAGGCCATGACAAAAACGGCGACAGGCCACATCCGGCCCAGGACATGGTTTGCTGCCCAGCGTACAGAATCAGGCGTGCAGAGAGACCCCCGTGCCTTTCTGTTCTACACCAAAGGGAATATCCTTGTGCACCGTGCTTTTTGCCCTTTTATAATATGCCTTGGCAATTATTCCACCTCTGTAAATACTGACCTCCTTCATCCTTCTCTTTTAATCTTCAAAATGTCTCTTTAAAGAGATAGTTAATAAACTCTTTATTTTAGAATCTCTTTCAATGTACAGAAAAGTTGTGAGGATACTCGAGTTCCCACGCACCCTGCAGCCAGTTTCTCCTACTGTGAACATTGCTCTGGTACGTTTGTCACAAGGAACGAACCCATATTGATATGTTATTACTAATGGAAGTTCGTGCTTTGTTTGGATTTCCTCAGTTTTCCCCTGATGTCCTTTTTCTTTTCCAGAATCTCATCTGGGATCCCACATTCCACTGGGTCCTCCTGTGTCGTGAGGCTGCTCCTGGCTGTGGCAATTTCCCAGACGTCTCTGGTTTTGGATGACCTCCACAATTTTGAAGAGTTCCGGTCAGGGATTTTTGTAAGATGTCTCCCCTCCTACCCTATTGGAGTTTGTCTGACATTTTTTCATAATTAGATGCCTCATGTGGAGGAAATCAAGGGTCCAACTTTCTCTCCTCTCTCCATCCTCCAACCTTTCCAAGATCTCTCCCCACGGCTGGCCTTTCCCTGGTGGGACATTAATTACTACAGAGCCTAGACAGACTTCTCATTGCCTGAGTACATTTGTGAAGCCAGCCGTGATTGATTGGAGCTAGTTTAGATTTTAGATTTACCTGCTTTTTTTTTTTATTTTTTAAATCCCCGTGTCTAATCAGAGAGCCCAGCCTGGTGGGGGCCAGGTGCCCCTGGATAATATTTGATGGGAGAGAAAAGGAGGCCGGAGACAAAACGGGAAGGCAGGAAAGCAGGAAGGCTAATAATAATGTTACAACCTAGCTGTTTATTAAAAGCCCAGGGATATACAGCCCAGGAACGGTTCTTCCTTTCCCTGACATGTGGGGACCATATTTTCTTGGCCCAGAGCTGGGTCGTGCGATTAGCCGAGAGCATTCCATTTTCTTTTAATACCTTTGAAAGGCCTTCTGATTTGTGAATTTCTTTAGGGAAGGCTACGTTTAGTTGCACATTTTAATAAAAGCAGTTCCTGAAAATAATAAAAAGAAAAGTACATGAAACCAGGCCTGGCTGGGCAACCCACACTTGCCCTCTCATAAAAGGCTAAGATCTCAGCGCTGCCTCGTAAAGCCTGCTCCGGCCTGTTCTGACCAGGGTTGTGGTGTGCAGAAAACAACCCCCTAATTGTCATTTAATTAAAGAGCACTTTCATACGTATCAATAAATAGCTGTTGAATAAATGAATGACTTGGAAACACAGTGACCCCTTGTCACCTACTCTAGGCTTGAGGGTACATTTTTACATGGGTGTGTGTGTTTTCTTTGAATAGACAGTCTACGTAAGATGTGGACAGGGCGAAGTCTGACCTTCAGAGTAACCTACTACCAAGCAAGTAAATCCTCAAGTAATAGGTTGAAGAGGCACGCCAACATCCTTCCCCCGGAAACTGTGAACATGACCTTACTTGGAAAAGGGTCTTTAGAGACATCAAGTTAGGGATCTTGAGATGAGACCATCCTGGATTTAAGATGGGCCCTACACCCAATAGCAGGTGTCCTAATGAGAGAACAGAGAGGGAGATAGATTGATTCAGACACCAGAGGAGAGAAGACCACAGGAAGACGGAAGCAGAGATTGGCGTGATGCAGGCACAAAGCCAAGGGTCCCCTGGAGCCACCAGAAGCTATGAGACTAAGGAAGGGTCCTCCCTCAGAGACTCCGGGGGCAGCTCAGCCCTGCTGACACTTTGATTTTGGATTTCTGGCCTCCAGAACTGTGAGAGAATACATTTCTGTTGTTTTAAGCCACTAAGTCTCTGGAAACTTGTAGTAAGTGGTAGGGAACCAATACACCCCATAATCCTATGTCGACTGAAAAAAAAAAAATGCACAATCTAAAAATTGAGAATTGTGTTTTATTCGGCAGACTTACTGAGGACTTCAGCCCAGGAGGATACAGCTTCTCAGATAGCTCTGAGGGACTGTTCCAAAGAGGTAAGGGAGATGACAGGATATATGACTTTTTCCGCTTGGGGGAAAAAAAAAATGTAGTTGAATATCAAAAGATTACTGCTAATCACAAAAACAGACACCTCGAGTTAATGATTTTAGCACTTTTAGTATGGGAAGATGCAAGAGCCTAGGCTCATTGAAATTATTCCTTTGATATGCATCTTAACTATCTTGGGCCAGGATCCCGTTTAAATACAGGAAGTGGCTAAAACGATTTCCGAGCCTAAGCAGAGCTAAAAGGCTGTTCTGCCTACGGGCAATCCCCCGCCAATGTTAGGGACCAGCGCCCCCTGGCGGCCTGGCCACTACGTTGGTCTCTCCAGGCGCCGCCGAACAGCCTGCGCCTGCGCAGAATGCAAGCGCTCAGGCCCACCCCTTGGAGGGTGTAACTTCCTTGGGTTGCTCTCTTTGGCCACGCCTACTTCCGGAGGGGCGGGCTACGCCTGGAGCACGTGACTCGGTTCCGGCTTGCGGAAGATGGCGGCGCCCAGAGCGGTAGCGTGAAACTTGGTGGTGGTGGTAGTCGCAGGCCATTCGTGCTGGAATCAAAACAGTGGGACCGTGCGCCATGTCGCGACTGATCGTGAAGAACCTCCCAGCTGGGGTGAGTACAGAGCCTGGACTTGAGAATCTGAAATTGGGACCAGCTAGGAGCTGGAGGTTGGGAGGGAGGTGCCTGAGGAGAACTGAGGGGCTTTCGATCTCGGGCAGGATTCCCGGAGGATTCAGAGCCCGAAAGGGGCAGGCTTCTCGGCACATTCCCAGTTGACATTTGGGAGAGAGGGACAGTGCCTGCTCGGGGTTTCACAGCCGGCCCGATGGTACGTGATCCCAGCCGGACACCTCCTTCCCCGGGACGTGCCAGCCCCCACGCTGTGTCGAATGCCTTGCTCCCACAGCCCTCTTGTCAGTCGCTGTTTTGGGTTGACTCGTGACTGGGTCAGACACTGCGCCTGTATCCCTCTCCCACTCGGGACACCGTCTGGGAGGAAAGTGGGGAGCAATAGACTGAAGACCTGCGTTCCAGTTCCCACTCCCGCCTTTAGGGAAAGTAGGAATAAATAGTCTAAGAAAACTGAGTGAGTGTGCAGGGCTTTAAACCACTTATCGAGTAAGTGGGGAGGGGTGACCCAGTCATACTTTTCTCCGCCTAGAGTCTGCACAGAACCTGGCACGTGGTAGGTATCCAGTAAATACATGCTGAATAAATGAGTGAAGAAATAGTTGAATGTGTGGTGTCAGACGGTTAGTGCTTTGTGCCCAAGTGGATCATCCGTACATATTTCACTATGACTTTTCTTGGATAGAGAGGCCCCTACACGACTGGTGTGGCCAGTAAACTCATTCCCAAAATACAAAATGTGCCGTTTGGATGGCATGAGAGATCTTGTGTACTCCTTAGAAAGAGTGAGAACATAAAACCATTTCTGTTTCATTGTTGTGGTTTTTTTAACTTTACCTTTCCCCCCCCCCCCGGCGGATGGGGGGGCACCTATCATACGATTTTTTAAATTCAGTATAAAACGAAAAGCACAGTGTTTTGTTCCATCCTATCCTCCATCTCTCTCCAGGAGTAACCATCTTTACGGTTTGCATCTCTTGACAAGTTCCTCATCTCAAAACCCTTAATGTAATTACATAGTAAGCTCTCAGAGCATTAGCTACTACTACTACTGTTATTAACTCTTTCATTCCTCAAACAAGACATGCAATGGTAAGAGACACAGTCATACTGAGAAGCAAAATGAGACGGTAGTTGAGAGGGGAAGGAAGGGTAGCCATGCTAAAATCCTCATCCATCAGAGTGAGGCATCAAGAGACGCTATCTAAAGCTGATGAATGGATCAATGATAGATATTTTTTAAGTGTACTATTTAGGATAAATGATGGAAGAATTAAAAACAATAAATAACAGGGTGGAGGGAAGGGATAGTTAGGGAGTTTAGGGTTGACATGTACACACTGCTATATTTAAAACGGATGACCAACAAGGACCTACCGTATAGCCCCGGGAACTCTGCTTAGTGTTATGTGGCAGCCTGGATGGGAGGGGAGTTTGGGGGAGAATGGATACATGCATATGTATGGCTGAGTCGTTTTGCTGTGCACCTGAGACTATCACAACATTGTTAATCGGCTATACTCCAATATAAAATAAAAAGTTTAAAAAAAACCAATAAATAACAGAGACTGGAAGGGAGGAATAGATGATGTAGGTTTCTTATCTTTCATAGTGGGAGTCAGCAGATAGTCATTGGGTAAATAAGCCAAGAAATGAAAGTGAGAGCTCAGTATAGGAACATAGAGCCATGCTTATGAGGAGTCCTAAAAGCAAGCCATAAAGATGGATACTCCTTTCTACCACAATTAGCAGGCACTGTGTAGTTTACCATTTCCTTAGTTCACACATCATTGTGACAGGCATTTATTAGGCATCTACTATGCAGCAGCCGTGATGCTGGGCTGCTTGTACGATAGGTCTCCTTAGCCTCCTAGCAGCCCACAGGATAGGAAGATTTCAGTGCAGTCATTCTGAGTCTTGATTTCCTCATCAATGAAGTGGGGAAGGGCCTTGCTCAAGGTCACACAGCGAGTAAGTGTTGGAGCCAGAGCTGGAACTGGGTCCACCTGCAAAGCATGCTCTGCCACCACCCCTTCTAAGGTCACCTCCAGGGAATCCCAGGGCCTCAGGTTCCCAGCCCTTTTTGTCCCCTTGGCTCTGAGGGTTCCCCGGCTCCCCCCCCCCCCCACCATCGTCCCCTTTCCATCCTAGATGAAGGAGGAGCGTTTCCGGCAGCTGTTCACCGCCTTCGGCACGCTGACGGACTGCAGCCTCAAGTTCACCAAAGACGGCAAGTTCCGCAAGTTCGGCTTCATCGGCTTCAAGTCTGAGGAAGAGGCCCAAACAGCGCTGAACCATTTCAACAAGAGTTTTATCGACATGTCCCGGATCACGGTGAGTGGGTGTGAATCTCGCCCTCTCCTGCCTGTCAACAGTGACCCACTGACTCTTTCTCTCCACGCTCAAGTCCAAAGCCTGTCCCCTTCCGGACCGTGACATCTTTGGTCTTCCTCACTGTTCTCAAGCTCCCATGCTTGTGAATCCCCTGCAGCGTTTGCGGAAACAGTTTCCCCAGAGCTTCTGATTCCGTATGCTGGGGGAGGGGATGCAAGGATTTGCAGGTCTCGCAGGCTTACAGGTGATGGGGATGCTGCTGGTCCCAGGGTGAGCGGCACTGGTCTACATTATTCATCCACTCGCCCAGTCAGTGGCTGAATGGCCTGTGCCGGGCGTGGTGGCAGCTGTCATCATCCCCCTCTCTGTCCCTCGCAGGTGGAGTTCTGCAAGTCGTTTGGGGACCCGACAAAGCCCCGAGCCTGGAGCAAGCATGCCCAGAAAACAAGCCAGTCCAAGCCACCTCCGAAAGACAAAGACTCCATCTCCCCAGAAACTAAGAAGGTGCACGCATGGTCACTCCTGGCCGCATCCGGGTGTCAGCAGGGTGGTCACCCCGGGAAGGCAGGGGAGGGGGAGGAACCTGAGAATCCCTCTCGGATGGTTCCCGAAAGCAGCCCTCCCAGGGCGGTGCGTTTCCATCTCCTTTCATCGTGACCCTCACCACCTGTGCCTTCTGTTTTTAGGATGACAAGAAGAAAAAGGTAGCGGGCGAACTGGAGAAGGTGAGTCTGTCCTGGTGACAAGCGGAGGGCGGGCAGTGAGGGCGGGCCTGGCAGGCAGCGCCTTGCCGTGGCTGTGGCTCCTTCGTCTTTCTGTCTGATGAAGAGTCCACGCCGCCCTCCCTGGGACTGACCCAGCTGGCCCCAGGGGTCCTCTAGAGACTGGGGGAAATGGCCTCGGAAGATGGGCTTACCCTCCGAAGAGTTAGCAAGGGTGAGCCCTGCCTGAGCCTTCTCTGCCTGTTCTGCCTTCTTCCCGCTTCCCTGCCGCCCGGCGCCTGCAGCTGAGGGAAGATAACGAGTTCCAGGAGTTCCTGTCGGTTCACCAGAAGCGGGCGCAGGCGGCCACCTGGGCGAACGATGCCCTGGACGTTGAGCCCTCGAAAGGGAAGAACAACTTAGCCAACGACTACCTGAACTTCGACTCCGACTCAGGGCAGGAGAGCGAGGAGGAGGGAGCCGGGGAGGCCCCGGAAGGTAAGGGTGTGCCCCCAGCCCGAGTGCGCGCCCTGCAGCGCCCGGGCCTGTGCACACGTGACCTGAGGCCCCTCCGCGCCGGGCCCAGGAGACAGCGAGTCAGACGCTGCCCCGTGGAGCAGTGATTATCCCGCGTACGGGTACGTCGGCTTTGACCGATCCTGGTTCCTTATTTAGTCAGTTGATGACTCACTCAAATATTGATTGAGCACCAACTGTATGCCAGGCGCTGCTTCAGGCATTGGGGATATAGGAGTGAGCAAAAGACAGGGAAGCCTGCCCCCGTGGAGGTGTCGCCCTGGTGGGGGAGAGAAACAATAAAGACATTGGTCTCCTGTTTAGTATATGATATGAACGCGAGTGCTGTGGGGAGAAAGCAGGAAAGGGAGGAAAGTAGGAAAGGGGGACGGGAGAGTCACCGGGGAAGGCCTCCGAGGAGGTGGCCCTTGAGCAAAGGAGGTGAGGGAGTGAATCTCTGTCCTCAGAAAGGGGTCACGGTGTCATGGGGGGGCCGTATGGACCTGTGAGCGACTGTAGCTCAGAATGGTGAGTGCCGTGGTCGTGGGGCGGGAATCGACTTTGGTTAAAAGGTGAGGGAATGAATTTAACGTGAGTTTTATGGCTGGTAAAGTCTCTGTGCAAAGCTGGGATCCGAAGGACTCACTGGGAGTTGGTGGGACTCAGAAGGGATGGGGGGAGAGAAGGGGTTCCAGGCAGAGGGAACAGCATGGCAAAGGCGCAGAGGGAAGGAAAAACAGGAACTTGGAGGGGGGCTTCCACATGGCTCAGGGCAGCTGCAGCAGTGGGAGCCGGCGGAGAGGCCAGTGAGCTCACCGGGCCCGACGAGGAGTTTGGGTTTTTCACCCTGAGAGCATCTGGGAGCCCCTGGTGTGTTTTGATCAAGGAGTGAGAGTCCTCTCTGTAGGCTCAAAAAAGTCACGCAGCCTCGCAGTTGGCGAGGCTGGTGAGGGAACCCCGAAGTTCTCAGTGTGTAGCACGGAAACTGTCAAAACTACATCAGTTTCTCCCCATTTGACGGTATTTATTCAAGGACCTACTGGGGACTGGCTGCTTGGCACGGGGCCCCTGGTCACCTCAGGCTTGGCACCTTACGTGCCACCCATCGGTCACACCCCCATGCTGTCTGCCCTCCAGCCCTCTAGTTTGCTCACACCCATCACCGGCTCCCGACCTCTCCGGTTTTCCAGAGGAGGACAGCGGCCTCGAACCCAAGGCAGCCGTACGGAAGGAGCTGTCGGACATGGATTACCTGAAATCCAAGGTGGTGGAGGCCGAGTCGCCATCCTCAGGGGAGAGTGAAGACGAAGCCGTGAACTGCGAGGAGGGGAGCGACGCCGAGGAAGAGGGTTCCTGCACCACCCCCGCCCAGCAGGACCTGGAGGCGGCCCAAGCCGAGGTGCGTGTGGATCGGGGTGAGCTTGGGAGCCTGGGGAGGGAGGAGGTCTGCTTGGCCCTCGCCCACGTTCCCTGCAGCCCCTTTGTCGGGGCCTGTAACGTTGGGGAAAGACAGCTCAGCGGCCCAGAGACCTGCCTTCAGGTCTCGGTACTGCTGCTTGCTTGCTGTGTGACCCTGGGGAAGCATGTTCCCTCTCTGAATTTATTTCCTGTCGCTAACGCAGAGGCTGCCCGCCCCTCTTGACTTGGGGGGGAGGGGGGCATAAATGAGCTGAAAAAGTATCCCAAGCATATTGTACTGTGTAGTTACTAGCAAGGTAGACAGGTGTGAGCCCGTAATCAACAATAACGGATGAAATCAATTGAGCACTTACTACATGTGAGGTTCAGTACCTGGCGTGTCATTTATCATTGAATCTCATGGGAATCTTGGGGGATGGGGATTCTTGTCCCCTTTTACAGGTGAGGAAACTGAGGCCCAGAGAAAGGAAGTGACTTGCTCAAGGTTTCGGCTGGGAAGTGGTGGGGTCAGCACCCAGACCCAGGTCTGCTGGGCTCTAGAGTCTAGATCATAAACATGGGTGCTTCCTCTGGGGATGGCCGCCCCGTCTTCCACCCGGGGGTCCTCTCTGCTTAGGGCAGCTTCACACATCCTTTGGGTCCTCATTCCTTCATCTCCCTCCTCCTCTTTCTCCTTCCCCCTCTCCCTCCGTTCATTCTCTTTCCCTTCTAATTGCCACCTCCTGTCCTTTTCTCCTAGAGATGTACATTCTAAAGAGGTAGTCGAGTGTGGCTAAGTCAGGGAGCCGTGGGTTCAAATCCCAGCGCTGATGTGGAATAGCCATGGGATGGGGTGAGGTGCTTCTCTTCGGGCCTCTGATCTTCATCTAAGGTGATGTGCAGCAGAGCACGGGTCTCTGTGTCCAGTTTCCAAAACCCCTGCACCTGGGTGCACACTGGAAATCACAAGTTCCAGATTTCAGGGCCATACCCCATAACTTGTCCAGGGCAGCACCCCGTAAAAGCACATGACTATTTCTGCAGTGAAGCTAGAAATGATTACTCATCTACTTGGGATAGACGTAAACCCTAAATTGTGACGTAACAGCTCAGAGCGGGCTTTGCCGGCAAATGAGTCCAAGTCAGGGCAGGTTTTGTTACCAAACGAATTAACCAGAAGATTAGGTTTTTCAGAGCTGTTTCGATTCTAAAACTACAGAAGACATCCCAAACCCTGTAAGATTGTTTCAAAGATTCGAGAGGACAGCTGTGTCTGCAAAGTGCTTTGCACAACATCTGGCGCAGAATAAGCCCTAAATAAGTGGTAGCACGTGTCACCGTACCTCAGGGCTCCTTCCCGGGAGGTCTGCTCCTTCTGCGAGCAGGCCCCCAGCGAGCCGGCCTGTGGTTCCGGCCCTCATCTCAGGGGCACATGGAGGCTTGGCACCTCCTACCGCAGGCTCTGGCCAGACTCCACGTCCGTGGCAGGTACGATGCTTCCGGCATTGCCAGCTGGCCCTGGCGCCAGGGGCCTTGGAGCGTTCACTGCGACGCCCAGGTCGGCACCTCCTGCAGCTGCACCAGGGAGCTCACTGTGGCCGTTTCTGTTCTTTGCCGTCACTCAGACCGAGAAACCAGCCAACCAGAAGGAACCCACCATCACCCACACCGTGAAGCTGCGGGGAGCCCCGTTCAACGTCACAGAGGTACGCGCCAGTAACGGGACGGGGTGAGGAGCCCCCGGGGAGCGGGAGACAAGGGCGAGGGTCCCAGGAGGCTCTGCCGCACGGGAGCTTCAGGATCAGTTGGGGACTTCAGCTGGAGGGAACTGGGGGCCAGAGAGACTCATACATAGGACCTTGGGCATCGTCAAGGTCAGGAAACAGGGCCGGCTATATTGAGACCGAGAAGGAGTGGTCTCACTCACCAGTCATCTATGCTAGGGGTGGGTAAACTTTTTCTGCTAAAAAATTTAAAAAGGACCAGCTAGTAAATACTCAAGGCTTTGTGATCAGTATGGTCTCTGTTACGACTACTCAACCCTGCTGTCGTAGCACAGAGGCAGCCCGAGGCGAGAGGTGGCCAAATAGGCCTGGCTGGGTGCCAATAAAACTTTATTTACAGAAGCAGGCAGTGGGCCACGTTTGGCCTGCGTACTGTAGTCTGCTGACTCTGGGTCTCCACAGGAGAGAACACTTTGTCAATTTCCCTCCTCATGGAAGTAGTAGAAGTTCAGCATAGGAAATGTTTTTTAATGTAGCTAAATAACAAGAAGTAAAAATTACCTATCATTCTATAAATTGCCAACCAAACTGTGTTGAGAGGGAAGTGCTAACCAGACAGGGTACCAGGCTGCAGAGCTAATTACCTACAGGTCTGATTACTATAGGAGTAAAGACTGTCCCAGGCAAACCGGAGCAAGCTCCCCTCAGTTCCCCACGTCTATATCCCATACACTGACAACCACTAATAAATTCTGAGTATATCTCCTTAGACATCTTTTTCTTTGTATAGAAACGTTGACCTGTGTTTTTCTTTTTTTTTTTTAATTAATTAATTTATTTTTGGTTGCATTGGGTCTTCGTTGCCGCGCCTGGGCTTTCTCTAGTTGCGGCGAGCGGGGTCTACTCTTCGTTGTGATGCGCGGGCTTCTCCTTGAGGTGGCTTCTCTTGTTGTGGAGCACGGGCTTTAGGCGCGTGGACTTCAGTAGTTGTGGCACACGGGCTCAGTAGTCGTGGCTCGCGGGCTCAGTAGTTGTGGCTCGCAGGCTATAGAGCGCAGGCTCAGTAGTTGTAGCGCACAGGCTTAGTTGCTCCGCGGCATGTGGGATCTTCCCAGACCAGGGCTCAAACCCATGTCCCCTACGTTGGCAGGCAGATTCTTAATCACTGCACCACCAGGGAAGTCCTGTGTCTTTTCTTTTTAAAAAGCAATCCTACAATAGGAACTATTTTGAAACTCTTTTCCTCCCTCATCACATTATGTCATAAATATCTTTGAATATTGAATATTCTGCTACAGCATCATTTTTCACATTGCGTGCTATTCTTTACTCTGGACACACTGTGTTACACTCACCCAACCTCCTCAGTTGAGACATAGGGATTGTTTCCAGTCTTCTGCTGATTTGAATAATAATGCAGTCAGCGCATTTCTTGAGATCAGAGGTCAACAGATGTTTTTCTATCAACATCATTTAGTGCATATTTTAGGCTTTGTGAGCTATATGGTCTCCTTTGCACTTTTTTTTTTTTTTTTTTTTGATGATCCTTAGAAAATGTAAAAACCATCCTTAGCTTGCAGGCCGTGGGCAGTATTTGGCCTGTGGGCTATCGTTTGCCAACCCTTGCTCCAGATAAGTACTGTACACAAGCACATGCATGCATTCAGTACATTTTTAAGGCTTTGATACAGAGTGCCAGTTGCCCTCTGGAAGCCTGGCCAGTTTATACTCCCTTAGCAGAGAATGAGAGTGCCCATTTTTGTGAACCCTGGGTATTAATCTTTATCAACTTGACAGGTCAAAATGGCATTTTATTTTGATTTATATTTTAAATTATTAGTGAGATCATTCTTTCACGTTTGTCTATCATGTGTGTATCCTCTTTTGGAAAGTGCCTGATTATATTTTATGCCCTTTTTTTCTCAAAGTACTCACCTTTTTTGAGCCTGTATATTTGCTAATTACTTTTTTAAGTAAAACTTAATCAGATTTCGGAATAACAAGCATTTGGGTTCTACTGGACTATCTGAATTGTCTGCTAATTTAGAGTCAGAGTTCTTTCAGTACCAACCATGCAGAAAATCATGTGCTTCAGTGGGGACAGGGGACATTAGATGGACTTTTGCAAATAAATACACAAAAAATGGTCACTTCTTTCCTCTCCACAAATGGTAACAGAAAATGTAATGGAAAAAAAGATTACTTTTATGAAAGAGAAAGAAAAGAAGGAAGGAAGGAAAGGAAGGGAAGGAAGAAAAGAAAAGGCAGTCTACTTCTAGATATTCTAATGAAAATTATGTATTGGGGGCTTTATAGGTATTCTAATAAAGGTTTTATAGGTTCTATATAAAGAAAGTGTTCAATTCCACTGAGGGATTTAAAAGAATGCTTACATAAATGTAAAGCCATACATTCTTAGAAAGTAAAAATGCCAATTCCTCCCTAATTAGTGAATGAATGAATAAATTCAGTGGGTTCACAGAGTTTCGTCAGGATTGGGGGGGTGGGGGTGGGATCACGGAGAGCAGCTGGGAACATCCTGTGGGAATAGACCCTTCCCCTGCAAAATGTTGAAACATGTTTTGAAGCTACAGTAATTAAAACAGTTTGGTTCAGGTGAAGTTGTTGACAGGTTAATGGAATAGAATCGAATTCAGAAATAGACTCACATGTATAAGCATCTAGTTTAGGATAGGGTGTCTCATATCAATGAAGAGAAGAGAGATTTTTCTATAAATAGTAATGGGACAACCAGTTAACTTTTGTGAAGAAAAAAAAAAAAGGTGGAGCCCAGCCTTACTCCTCATAGCAAGCTAAATTTCAAAGGCATCAAGGATTTAAGTTAAAAAACTGAGACAATAAAAGTTCTAGGAGAAAGCATTGAATTTACTTGTAATCTTGGAATGAAGAATGCCTTTCTGTATTCAGTATCCTGTAATAAACCGTAATGGAAAAGTATATGTGTACATACACATATATACATGTATGTACACACATATATGCATATACACATACATATATATACACACACATAACTGAATTGCTTTTCTGTACACCAGAAACTAACATAACATTGTAAATCAACTATACTTCAAATAAAAAAAAAAAAGAATGCCTTTCTAAGCAGTTTGCAGAACTTGGTAGTCATAAGAAAAAGATGGATTAATTGACTAGATAACATTTAAAACTTCTCTAAGGCAACTTTTTGTCATAAAGTCAAAAGACAAACAACAGACATGTATAACACAAACAACAGACAAAACCTGCTTCTTTAATTTACAAATAGGTAAGTAGATATTGGGACCTACGTATGACCCAATAGAAAAGTGGACAAAAGATAAGAGGTATTCTAAGAGAAAGAATTCAAATGGCTGGGAAATATGCCTGAGTTCACTCATAATTAAAGAAATACAGATCAAAACAGGAAGGTTACATTTTTGCAGAAATTTTTTAAGTTCAGTAATAAATTGTTTCACGCACTATTGGGGGAAGTGTGCGGTGAAGCCTTTTGGAAGGCAATCTGGAAGCATCAGTCAGAATTTAAAATATACGTACGTACCTTTGACCTAGCAATTACCTTGCTGGGAATTTGCACTACAGGCGAATCAGCCAGGTACACCAAGAGGTCAGTGCAAGAATGTTCATTGCCGTATTTTCTAATTCTTATTTTATTTATAAACTAATGTATTAATTTGTGTCATTTTATTTGTAAAAACAAAAAACTGGAAACAACCTCTACGCTATATCACTAGAGAAGTGGTTAAATTAGTGGGTCTCAGCTGGGGACAGTCCCCCCCCCCCCCACCCTCAGGGAACACTTGGCCCTGTCTGGGTGCCAACAAGAGTGATCTGGGCCTTGCAGTTACGACCATTTTTGTTTTCTTCTTGGGACTTTTCAGTCTTTGCTAAATTTTGTACTCTGTGTGTTTGCACATTTTTTAAAAAGAGTTTAAATCACCCTCACGTCCAAAAAATAGAGAAGTAGTTAAGAAAATTGGGAACCACGTACAACAGTATTCTATGTGTATCATCCCCATGAAGTAACGTGGACAAATAATCATGCTTTGATGAGACGTGAAAAAAGCTGGATTTAACCCCAATTAAGTAAAAAGGTACTTAGGAAAAAAAAGATCAGAAGCAATACCTTACAATACTAATGGTGCCATTACTGTTCTATATTTATATTCCTTGTTTCTCCTCCAACTTAAAAACAAATTTCTTTTCCAAGGCGGTTTTAATTTACGACGGAGAAGATGTGTATAATTTAGAGGAAAGAGACTACAAAAGATGAAACACTTCGGTGTCCTTTCTCAATTCAGAAATTTGACCCATGTTTCTTTATTCGGTTTGCACTTTTGGGAAAAAACTTTTCTTCTCCTCACAGAAAAATGTCATGGAATTCCTGGCACCCCTGAAACCGGTGGCCATTCGAATAGTGAGAAACGCCCATGGAAACAAAACAGGTGAGGTCTGGGCTGTTCCGAGGGGGCTGGAGAGGCAGATGCTGGAGCTGGAAGGTTGGGGCAGTTGAACCGTGGAGATGTTTGGAGGGCAGCTACTTTTTTCCTATTTGTGGTCCCCACTTCTGTGGATGTGGTGAAAGTGCTCAGGACAGGGGTCTGCCTCTTGTCCCCTGCCGCTGGCAGCCTAGTAGGAGGTTTTCACCTGTGCAGGCAGGGCCCGGCCCCCAGGCCTGGGGGCTCAGGACTGACTGCGGCCTTCAGCCCAGACGCAGGGGCCCACCGGGGGCTCAAAGCAAGGGGAGGCCGTGATCGGATTCAGGATGGTCCCCTGGCTGGTGAGGGAAGGGTCCAGGGGCAGGTGGGCTGGGTGGGGGCTTTTGCAGTCCCCCAGGGGAGGGTCTTGTGATAGAGACCAAAACCCATGGGCTTTGGCGCAGGTTACGGCACTGCCACGCGTTAGCTGTGTGTCTGTGCGCACGTCACTTGACTCCTCTACGAAAGTGGGGAGGCGAGGCCTCTCGTGTTTAGGGAAGACTCCACGTGCTCGTCTGTGCAAGTCAGGGCCGCGGGCACTGACGGGCAGTCACCGTGGAGGTGGCCCCTTGGTGCCAAGCTGGGTTGCAGCACTGCAACCACAGGCATTTGTCCAGAGAAGGTCACGGAGCAGGCGCTGGTCAGGACAGGGTGAGGCTGGGAGGGAGGCCAAGGCCCTCCCGTTTCGGAATGCTTCCTACAAAGAGAAATTTACCTGGGGGGCATCAGGGAGTGTCTGTATTTTGGAGATTGGGCGGAAAGTACAGGTTTTCCTCCCACTTTCTGCTCAGATTCCCCCAAACACCTAGCGCAGTGTGGGTGTTCCTCCGTGACTCCCACGATTGTCTGCAGGGCCTGCAGACCTTACCTTTGTCGTGGTCCTTTCACAGGGTACGTCTTTGTGGATTTCAGCAGTGAAGAGGAAGTGAGGAAAGCTCTGAAATGCAACAGGGAATACATGGGTAAGGATGCCGGGCGGTCCCACGCCGCGTGGTGGCAGGGGTTCGTTCATTCAGTTACTCTGTAAGGTTATATTGAGGGCCTGCTGTGTGCCTGCCGGGCGCTGCCCTGGGCACGGAGGATACAGCCGTGAGCAGAACAGACCAAAGCCCCCGCCCTCCTGGGGCAGAGATTAGGCTAAGTTTCCTGTAGAGGAAACTTGGAGAGGGGAGAGACAGGTGGTAACCAGAGGGGCTGTGCTCTGGACAAATGCAGGAGAGGGTCGGGATTGGAGGAGGCGCATTTTACACAGGATCGTGTCAGCTTGGGCCACGCTAAGCTGGCGACACTGGAACAAAAGCCAGAGGGGTAGAGGGAGCCAGCTCTGGCTTTGTGGGGCGGGGCCGTTCCAGTACAGGGAACAGCAAGTACAGGGAACAGCAAGTACAGGGTCTGGAGTTGGGAGGTCACCTGAACAAGATATCCAAGGACGTGCTCTTTGGCCTGTCCCTGGTGTGGACAGGTGATTCAGGTCCAGCCATTGACCCCTTGTGAAGACACAAGTTCTGTTAGGGAAGAGGAGAAACCTAAGCAGTCTTGCTAGCAAGTCAGGTGGTAGGTATTTATTGAGCGCCTACTGTGTGCATGTGGAGGTGATGGTGGGGGTCGTGGTCTAATCAGGTGCCCGGGGCAACGCATGGACACAGTTCAGCGGCAGCACAAGGTGGCTCTTCAGGGTTGGGCTGTCACATGAGATGATTCCCAGGGCAGTGCCAGGGGCTGTGCCCTGGAATTGGGAGGATGCAGCCTCATGGACCAGGAGGGCCCAGGCAGGCTCCCCCCCTGGGCTGAAGCCGAGCTCACAGGATGAGTGAGATTGAGGCCCGGCACTGGCTGGGGCCGCCACCCTGGTTAACAGAGCCTGGTGTCTGGCGCTGTCACCAGCCACCTTCGCCATGGCTTCCAGAAGGCAGCAACAAAGTCTGGAAGCTGGCAGGTTCCAGGCCTCCCCCGGGGCCCTGACTGCCTCTCCTTGTGCAGGTGGACGCTACATCGAGGTGTTTAGGGAAAAGAACGTTCCCGCAGCCAAGGCGCCCCCAGAGAATAGCGCCAAACCCTGGCAAGGCCGGACACTCGGGGAGCATGAAGAGGAAGAGGACCTGGCCGACTCTGGGAGGCTCTTTGTGCGAAACCTGCCCTACACCAGCTCCGAGGAAGACCTGGAGAAGCTCTTCTCCAAATACGGTAGGGACGTGGCCTCCGGCTCACCACAGGCACCTGCGGCGGGTGGTCTGAGTCCCCATCTGCCTCCTGCAGCTCTTGACCTTGGGCTAATGACGTCCCCCTCTGGCCTCAGTTTTCTCATCCATAAAATGGGCCTCGCCATCTCTGAGCTGCTGTGAAGATTCAGACAGTGTGTAGACAGCGGAACTCGAAGTCCCAGATGGCATCACAGGCACCTTTCGTGGTCTGAACCCAGACTCCCTTAGCTCTCACTCGCTAAACTCAGAACTGACGGGGTTTGGGTGCAGTTTTCTGAGATGTCCCTGGTATCTGAACCCTTGCTCTGGTCTTGGAAGCCCACTCACTGTGTGTGTTGATATGAAGTGCTCCCCAGTCTGAACTCTGCTGTCTAAATAATCTTGCTCTCCAGATCCAAATGCGTTTGCTAGTGAGGGCCATTTTCATTGTTGTTGTGGTTGCTAGCATTATTTTGCAGGACACGGACTTGAAGGCCTGTAGTTCAGCTTGGCACACGGGGCTGTGCTTGTTTGTAAGGTCGTGGTTGTTGAAGAGAAGGAAGTTAGGGCTCAGAATGGCGGGGCGAGGTCTAGATGCTTTTAAGATCCCCCGGAGCATCTCCCCGCTTCTCTTCGGAGACCAGCTGTGGGTTGCAGGGGATCCAAGCTCGGTCGAGTGCTTGTCTTCCGGACAAGGAGGCCCTGAGTAGGATTCCGCGATCAGGCAAATTGGTGTCACCTCCTGGCCTGCTGTCCTGCTGCCAGATCCTCCCGCACAGGCTGGTGCCCTGGTTTACGTGGCAGGGCTGGGCAGCACTGGAAAGGGGGTCGTCAATAGACTCGAAGTATCCATCCGGGAAGATAAAGCCCGGGAAGGAGGACTTGGTCACACCCTGGTGTTCAGAGTGGAAGGTGTGTACTTTAATGTGAGCATCATGATAATATCCCAGCAGACACTTCTGTGGCCCTACGTCACCAGCAGGTACTGTTTAGGACATGACACGTATTAGTGCGTTTAACCCTCCCCGCCGTCCTCCGAGCTGGGTATTCTTAACGATACCATTTTACAGGTGAGAAGCCTGAGGCCCGTAAAGCCCTGTGGCTTGCCCGAGGCCACACGTATAGTATGTGGTGAAGGCAGAGTCCAGCCCAGACACCTCTGCTCTCAGAATAGACACACGAAGGGTTGTGGAAGGACACCCTGACCCATGAGGGGGTCTCAGGGCAGCCCCTTGCCACCTTCTGTCCTGGGCCAAGCGGCAGCAGCAGCTCCACGCTCTCCCTGGTTAAAACCCATCGCTTGACTAGTGCCCAGAATTTTCTCACCCCGCTCTGGCCTGCAGGACACTGACACCCTTCCTACCCTCAGGTCCCCTGTCTGAGCTGCATTACCCCATCGACAGCCTGACCAAGAAGCCCAAGGGCTTTGCCTTCGTCACCTTCATGTTCCCGGAGCACGCCGTGAAGGCCTACGCGGAGGTGGATGGGCAGGTGTTCCAGGTGATGGCCCGCGGGGTGGCGGGCGGCTGCGGGGCCCGGGTGATGGGGAGAGGCTGTGGGCGTGTGCGCGTGCGCGCAGGCAGGAAAGCGCACCCACGCTTCCAGGGAAGCACAGCTGATGCACGTGAAGCCGCCTCCTGATGCGAGCTGCCTCCACGGGGCAGGGTCTGCTCTGTCCTCTTCACCGACCTACCGATAGCCCCTAGAGGAGCACCTGGCCCACAGTGGGCCCTTAAAAAGTGCCTGTGGATTAAATGAACTTGCTCTCTCAAAATACCACTTGGAAGAGGAAGGAGTAAGCAAAGAAAGAGTTTTGACCCAGTCATTGAAATGGCCACAGCAGAATGTAAGAAACGCCTCTTTCTTCCAAATAACATGCTTAGCACACAAGCCGAAGCCCCAGGCTGCCTCGCCTCCCTTTCCTGTTCATTCGTTCATTCGTTCATTCATTCATGATTTATTGATCCCCTGTGGCTGCAGGCTGAACCCGGCTCCTGCCCGCGTGGAGCTCACACTCTCACAGGGGCAGAGTCGGGTGGGGAGCCCTGCAGGTGTTACTTACAAACCGATCAGCGTCCTCTGTGAAGCTTTGTCAAGTGGCCCCCGTCACAGAGTCAGGCCCCTGTGCCACACGGCCAGGCCCCCGTTCTGGGTTCAGGGCGGCCTCGTGGGCATCCTGCCCGAGGCCCCCGTCTCGCGACAAGGGTCTCAGTGCTGGGTCCAGCCCCCTCGTGGAGAGGCCGACGTACCCGGGGCAGGATGTAGAAGCGCCTGCCCCCTTCCTGTCTTTACCCCCTTCCCCTCGTCCTCCTCCAGGGCAGGATGCTCCACGTGTTACCATCCACCATCAAGAAGGAGGCCAGCGAGGACGCAGACGCCCCAGGATCATCGTCTTACAAGAAGAAGAAAGAGTCAAAAGACAAAGCCAACAGCTCCAGGTCCATACCTGCCTCTGACCCAGGCTTTGGCTGCCCTCGCCCCTCCTTTCCTAGCCGCCAGGGTACCCTGACTCCTCATGGTGGCTTTAGCCCCTCATCCGTAACTTTGCTGAGCCTCAGTTTCCTCATCTGCAAAATGGGAAGGATCAGTGGTGCCTCACTTTTGTGGTGTCGTAAGGATTGAGTCAATGTAAGCAAAGTGCTTGGTCCCTGGTGCCGAGTAAGCGCTTGACAGACGTTAGGGCTTATTAGTATCATCGTGGCTCTTGTTGTCTTCAGGCCCTGGTACTTGGCCCACGCCAAGTAAGATGGGGGAGGAGGAGGCTTCGGGGACTTAGGAAGGCAGGCCCACAAGCTCATTTCTTACAGGCTTTGCATCTGAAAAAAATTGCCCCCATTCAGCCATGGTCTGACCTCTCTGTTCTACCTCTGACTCAGCTCTCACAACTGGAACACGCTGTTCATGGGCCCGAATGCAGTGGCCGACGCCATCGCCCAGAAGTACAGCGCCACCAAGAGTCAAGTGTTTGACCACGTGAGTGGGCACCCTGTCTGATGTGCCCCCGGCTCTGGGCAGGGGAGGGGGCGGGATCGGGCTGGGGTTGTCCACCAGCTTGTCCTCTGGGGCCTCCCCCATGGAAGCGTCCACCCTGCCCTGGCTTCTCGTGGGCGAGCGTGGAGCCACATGGAGAAAGTAACTGATGATGAGCACTTAGCCTGCGGTGCTCCTCTCGCCCCATTTCCCAGATGAAGAAATCGAGGCCCAGGGACACAAAGGCGCTTGCCCAGGGTCACACACCTGGAAAGAGGGGGAGGTGGGGTGACCCCAGGTCAACCTGAATCCACTGCCCTCTCTGAACCACTCCTCAAAGGTGGTCCCACCCACCTCCTGGGCCCAGCCAGCCCAGGTCTTTGAGACGAGCACAGGGTAGGTCGTAGGTCTCTGACCCTCCCCCTCTCCCAAGTCTAACCTTGTTCCTTCCGACCTTCCCCCTCCGTCCATTTGGCTTCTCCAGATCACATACCTTCTTTTAAATGCTGGGTCTCCAGTTAGACCGTGGCCAAGTTCATCTTTGGCAAAACCTGGGAGTGTGTTTTTCAGCCAGCAGGCAAAGGATATCCATAGATTTGATCCATAAACTCACTGGCCATCGTCATTTACTGCCCCTGCCCCTTCCCCATGCTGAAGGTCAGCGCTGTCCCCCAGAAATAGAATGCGAGCCCCACACAGAATTGTAAATGTCCAAGTGGCCACATTTTTAAAAAGCAAAAAGGAACAGGCAAAGTTAATTTTCAAAGTTAATTTTTCAGAATAGAATCTATTCTATTAATTCCATACGGCCAAGATATTATTATTTCATTATTCACAATATAAAAAAATGACAAGCTGTCTTGCATTGCTTTTTTGTCCTCACTGAGTGTTTAAAATTCAGTGCGTGTCTTACACTGGGTTCAGACGCGCCGCGTCTCAGTGCCCAGTTGGCTGAGCTCGTGGGCACCGTGTTGGCCGCACAGCGCCGGACCTCAGCCAGTCGGGAGCGGCTGCAGCTGGTTCAGATCCCACCAGCGCCCTGAGCACTGGGAAGAGAGCAGGGCCCTAAAGGGAAACAGTCCTGCTCTTCTAGAGCCTTCCAGCAGAGGAAGACACTAGCTCATCAGCAAAGGTGCCGCATGTTGGTGTGATGGCTTGAAGAAGGCTTAAGCTGAGTGAGGGGACAGGGTGAGAGCGAGGCAGGCTGCTCAGGGGTGCGACATTCTAGCAGAAATTGAATGGAGGGCAGAGGTGAGCGCACAGAAGCCCTCAGGTGGGAATGAACTTGGCATGAGACCCTTACATACGACTGGAGGGGAGGGAGCAGGCGGGAGAGGGGGGAGGGGAAGCTGGAGGTGAGGCGTGGGGCTCTTGATTCACCCTGACAGACGCGGAACCCAGAGCCGTCAAGCCGGAGTGGGTATCCACGGGGGGAGCATCCGCGGGGGGCATCCACGGGGTCCGGCTCCGTGCAAGCCTCCTCCTCAGGCTGTTGGGAGATGGGACAGCTGACCCGTCACCTGCCCGACAGCCGACAGGGCATCTTCCCTTTCCCTCCCGCAGGAGACCAAGGGCAGCGTGGCCGTGCGCGTGGCCCTGGGAGAGACCCAGCTCATCCAAGAGGTGCGGCGCTTCCTCCTCGACAATGGGGTCAGTCTGGACTCCTTCAGCCAGGTGAGTGCCCACTGCCCAGCCCAGCAAGCCGCTCAGCGCTTGGGCCGCCCCGACCCTGGAGAGCTGGGGGCGGAGTCTCACATCAGCGGACGTGTGGATGGGTGGGAGGGTCAGGCCTTTCAAAGATGATTATCATTAACTTTGCAACTGTCGCTTAAGAAAGAAAGGTCATCAGCTCAGACTCATGGCCCATCGGAATGGTGTCCCTCGGGGGACGTAAGCAAGAGTTTCTCTACACAGGACGGGGTGGGGGGGGCCCTAAGCATCCTGTTCCCCGACCTAGCACCTTACTAAGAGCACCTGTTATCTGTTTCGGGATTGAGACCTTTCTTGAATCACATAGGGGAAGGTTCCTCCACGTGCTTATTCCTTACGAGGTAGAAGTTCTTAGGTGTCTGGATGATGAAGTCTTGGAGGGCCCGCTGAGAACACCTGACATCCTCTCCTTCGTTTTACAGACTGGGAACCTGAGGCCCAGAGAGTGGGGAAGGGACTTAAAGATCAGACAGTGAGTCTGCGGCAGGAGCCTGGACTCAATCTCAGGGCTTCTGACCCCCAAACCACTGTTTCCTCAGCCTCACCAAATCTTAAGAGTTTCACCTTAAAAGAACGGTTAGGATACATGCACCCCAATGTTCATTGCAGCACTATTTACAATAGCCAGGACGTGGAAGCAACCTAAGTGTCCATCGACAGAGGAATGGATAAAGAAAATGTAGTACATATTTACAGTGGAATATTACTCAGCCATAAAAAAAGAATGAAATAATGCCATTTGCAGCAATAGGGATGGACCTAGAGATTATCATACTAAGTGAAGTAAGTCAGATAGAGAAAGACAAATATCATATGATATCACTTATATGTGGAATCTAAAAAAAAAACAAAACTTATTTACAAAACAGAAGCAGACTCACAGACTTTGAAAACAAACATGGTTACCAAAGGTTAAATGTGAGGGAGAGGGATAAATTAGGAGTTTGGGATTAACAAATACACATCACTATATATAAAATAGATAATCAGCAAGGACCTACTGTATAGCACAGGGAACTCCACTCAATATCCTGTAATAACCTATATGGGAAAAGAATGTGAAAAAGAATGGATATATGTATATGTATAAATGAATCACTGCTGAACACCTGAAACTAACACAACATTGTAAATTAACAATACTCCAACGTAAAATAAAACTAAAAAAAATAAAGAAATAAAACTGAGGCCCAGAGGGAAAGCACTTGACCCAAGGTTTCAAATTAGATTGGTGGCCAGGTTGAGACTCGTACCCAGATATGCCCTATGCCTGGAATTCTCCCGTTAATTTTTTTTGGCTCTTTTATGCTCCATCCAACATGCTTTAATAATAAAATAATTGCTAATGTTAGCAATTGCTAAGCAGCGTGCTTATGTCAACCCCTTTGATTGACTCCTTTCCTGGGACGACCCTTGAAATAGGTGCCGTGTCCTCATGTCAGGTGAGGGGGCTGAATACATTTCAAGTGCATTTCTCAAGGCCATATATCTGGTGTCTTGGTTTGGGTTCTTCCAAAAGCTGACTGAGACAAAGATTCAAGCCAAGTAGTTCACTGGACAGAAAACACGCGAGAAGGGACGAGGGGCGGGGGGAGACCAGCACAGGACATGCTCGTCCCAGTGCCACTGGTAGAGCAGTGGGCTGGCACTTTCCCTGGGGGACACCGCCCAACTCGGAGTTGTCCCACCCAAAGGACAGGGGACACGCCAACTCCTGAGAGCCACGGGCAGCTCCCACGGGGTGTTAATATCTCACGTGTGGCGTCAGGCGTTCTGCAGATCCGGGAAAAGACCCCTAGCACAGAGATGCAGATCCCGGCCCTGGGCTGGAGTGTCCTGGAAGGTCCAGCGAGGGCTGTGGTTGGGCGCTGTCAGAATTTGCCTCGGCTCAGTAGTGGAGGGGCCGGGATTTGACCTGGGGGGTCCAGCTCCAGAGCCCTCTCCCTCATCCACTCCTCGGGGCCGCCTCTCATCCACAGGGTGGCGCGCCCGAGAGGGTGGGGTCTCCTGGACCTGCTTCCTAAGGGCCTGGTACCCGGGGTCCCACGTGGCCGCCTGGTCCAGAGTCACCCACCAATCAGTACTGGCGTTGGGGGTCAGTGACCCTCCTTTCCATCGTCCCACGTGAGCTGTCCCCTCCCTGCAGGCCGCCGCTGAGCGAAGCAAGACCGTGATCCTGGTGAAGAACCTCCCGGCCGGCACCCTGGCGGCCGAGTTGCAGGAGACCTTTGGCCGCTTCGGCAGCCTGGGCCGCGTGCTGCTGCCAGAGGGTGGCGTCACAGCCATCGTGGAGTTCCTGGAGCCGCTGGAGGCCCGCAAGGCCTTCCGACACCTGGCATACTCCAAGGTAGGGCCGCCCGAGCCCCGCTTCAGGGAGAGGACGGAGGGAGCTGACAGGCGGACAGTCTTGGCATAGACCTGGCACATGCGAGCACTGGCTGGAAACCACCCATGTCTGTCGGGATTGTGAATGTCACCCCTCCCCTGGGAGCACCTCTGGACGGGGGAGTGTGAGGGGCAGGCTCAAGACATCCTCCGGAAAGCCTGCCTCGGTTCCCTGCCGATTCTGGCTTTCCTCAGCTTTCCATTCCCCCGTGACTTTGAACCATCATCCTTGGCGCTTTGGATATCTTATACCTACAATTAGTTGAAAGTCAATTCTGTAGGTGGGCTACCTCCTGATTCTTGGTCATAAGGAAGAAAAAGTTATATGTTTTAGTGTATTCCTTTCTGTGGCTGCCATAACAAGTTACTACCAATTTAGTGGCTTAAAAGAAGAGAAATGTATTCTCTCACTGTTCTGGGGGTCTGAAGTCTAAAATCAAGGTGTCCAAGGGCCATTCTCCCTTCGAAGGCTCTTGGGGGTGGGGGGAGGGATCTTTCCTTGCCTCTTCCGGTGCCTGGTGGCTCCAGGCGTCCCTTGGCTTGTGGCCACATCACTCCAGTCTCTGCCTCTGTCCACATGGCCTTCTTTTCTCCATCTCAAATCTTCCCTCTGCTTTTCTCTTACATGGACGCTTGTCACTGGATTTAGGGCCCACCCAGATAATCCAGAATGATCTCATCTCAGGATCTTTTATTTAATGACATTTGCAGAGGCCTTTTTTCCAAATAAGGCCACATTCACAGCTTCTGGGAGTTGGGACGTGGACATATCATTTGAAGGGCCACCATGCAACCCACTGCAAGTAGCTTCTCTTTATCAAGGACTTTAATGCTTTGCTGACTGTTTGTCAGTGTCTTGTTTATCCTTCTTTTAAAAAAAACCTCTCTGCACGTACGTATGTGTATACTCACTGCCTGTGAGTGTACGTATGCGGAGGGAGAGAAAGCACGGTTGGTGTCCGGCGGCCCCGTTGCACTTCCTCCAGGAGGGCTGCCCTGTATCAGTGATTCTGCTTCCCCGTCCCATGCCCTGTCCACACTCTTGATTAGAGAAAGCACAGGGGGATGCAGACGTATTCAGTGACAGCAGATGCTCCAGCTTCTCACCTGAACCCTGAGCTGCAGCAAGGGGAGCAGGCAGCGCCTAGAGTTCTGTACTCTGAGCCTCAGGCTCTTGGTCTGTGTCGTGGACTGAGTCCCTCCCCCGCCCCTGTCTCTGCAGTTCCACCACGTCCCCCTGTATCTGGAGTGGGCTCCAGTGGGCATCTTTTCCAGCCCAGCCCCACAGAAGAAAGAACCCCGAGATGCACCAGCAGAGCCGGCCGGAAAGGACAGGATGGAGCCAGAAACAGGTTTGAGCTGGGTCTGAGATCAGGATGTCCTGGGGCAGCAGGCAGGGGAAGGACGGAGCGCTAGGGGGCAGCACTAAATTGTTTATCAGGTGTTTCTTTCAAAGTTCTGTATTCATCCTGAGACTGGTGGGTCCCCGTCTCTTGGATTTTATAGGCATGTAAAATGTCCTCAAAAAAAAAATAGAGCATGAAAATTCTGGATACAGCGTAAGGTAGCCGACTATCTTGGCTTATCAAGTATAGGTTGTGAAAGGAAAAATTAAAAAACCCACTAGAATCTATTAATAGGGATTCGGAACAGAGCAAGAGAAAATAGCCTTCTGGTTCGTATTGATACATCCGCCAGGATGGATGAGCAGGGCTGTTGGAGATGTTTATTCTCCGGGGTCCCAGGGATGGTATGGCGCCCTCTGGTGTCCAGTGACTGCAAAGGCAGGAAAAGGAAGGGAGGCGGGGACCCAACCCTCAACTGATGCTTCACCCTCGGGTGAGGAGGGGGCGCTCCTGGCACTCAGGGCAGCGCAGTTCTGCCCTGTCGGGACTGTTCTGCAAATTGTAAGACATTTTGCAGACCCTGCCCACTGAATTTACAGGAGTGCCCCTGTAATTGTGACAGTCTAAAACACCCCTTCCCTGTATGCCAGATGCCCTCTAGGGGGCAGTGCAGCCCTCGACTGAGAACCACTTAGGGGACCATGACTCCATCCTAGAAGCGAAGACCTTTAGAAAAGCTTTGAAGAACACCCTTACCCAGACACTGAGATCTTGCCCATCAGTAATATCCCTCCTCCGTACCTCCATCTCACCATAGGGTTGCCGGTTGATTTAAATAAGGATTAAAAGAAATACATCTCCCGTATACCCTCTCCATTGTCCTCATAAAAGAATGGGGGTGGGGATGCGGAATTCTCAGATTTAAAGAACAGTCCTTTAATTGAATAGACCTCACTGTCCATAAACCTCCCTAGGCTGGCTGCATTTCCCAGTTCATCTTGGATCGGTAAAACCTCCTTCAGGACTGGCCCAAGTCACTACAAGACATTTGGGACCCCCTGGTCTAGAAGCCTTGCTTCAGTCAGGAAGGAACATTCTTCAGTCTCTGCTTTCTGAGGCCCCCGAAAGCATCCCTTAGCCATTGGGGTTACCTACTGACCATTGATATAAATCTTTCAAAAGCCCCTCACTAGCCCCTGTTGATGAGTTATTTTTGTCCACAGATTGGATTAGCATTCTCTTCCAACATGCTTATGCTTCCATCAAAAAGAATTCTCTTTATATAGTCACGGTTTCTTCTTAACTAGCCATCACCCCCAAATTATCAACGACCTTGGTTTCAACTTCAGTTACTAAACTTGGACATGACTAATGTTTTTTGGCCAAAAGCAAGTCCTCCTTTAAAGCACAGATTTGCCAGGAGCAAGGGCCCTGGAAACAGATCCAGCAGAGGCCTCTCCTAGCTTTGGCGGGACCACTAAGTATGGCACCTCCGCGGGGGGCCGCTGCCGTGTGGCCACACTCTTTTGCAGGTGTCCCGGTGCTTCCCTCCCTTCGCTCTGTTGTTTTCTTCTGTGACACTCGTCACAGTTTGTATTTATCCTGTTTATTCATTTGTTTTACTTGTTTAACATCCATCGCTGCCAGACAGTGAACCGCGAGGGCAGGGAGTGGCCGTCTCGCTCACTGCTGGGCGCAAGCATCCCATGGGGCCCCGGGCACGGGGTAGCTCAGGAATGTGAGTCGAGGGAGTGAAGGAATGCAGGAAGAAGGGTTTCTGTGCCTCTCTGTCTCTCTTTACCTTTGAAGAGTAGGGGTTGGGCCATCCTCGTCCTTGTGTCCCAAGCCCCGGCACATAGTAGAGCTTGGTGACGTTGGCAGGTTTGTTCTCCATCGTTAGTTAAGCATCAGAATGTGGCGCCATCCATCACATAATCGCCGTGGCTCCCTTCATGGGTACTGATTTATACCCACCCCCTCCCCTCACCCTTAAACTTTGTTTCAAAGGCTTATTGCTTCTCAGAAGAGTGTCATTATGGGTTCCCTTCCTCAGTGTCTGTCTGTCTGACTCCCTCACTAGACGTCCATCCCGCAGGCCGGGTACCTCGTCTGCTTGTGCACTGCCGTGCCCGGGCACCCAGGAAGATGCCCGGCGTCTGGTGGGAGAGCAGTCAGTAGGTGCTGAGCGAATCCACAGGCAAAAGCAGCATTTCCTCCATGCCAGGCCCTGCACTAAGCACTTTGGGTCCTCCGTACGTGAGGCTTACAGCTCCTGGGGAAGTCCTCTCCTAGCCCTGTGACTGGGCAAGCCACCAGCCTTCTCCGAGGCTGTTTCTGCATCTGTAAAATAGGCAGAAGGCCTTTGTGAGAGTTCAGTGAGAAGCCGCCCGAGTCACCATTACTCTGACCCTCGTCCTAATTCAGCAGCGTGAGGTGAAGTGGACGGTCTCTAACTCAGCCCCGAGCACCAGCTGGATGCCAGCAATCGAGCTGGGGCGACCAAGACGGGCCCAACACATACCGCTTCCCCAGAAGCTCCCGGGCCGCTAGGAGGACAGGTGGGCCTGTTTGGGGTTAGCCGAGATGTCACAGTAATAGAAGTGGGCCCTGGGTGCAGAATGTTCTGGAGCACAGCGAGGGGAGGCTTTGCAGAGATAGCGTGCCCTGGTCGGAAGGTAGAGGGCTGCCCCCGCCTGCCCCCAGTGTCCCCTGGGTGCCCGGGCCTAGGTTCCGGTGTTGAGAGCATCCCAGACAGACTGTCCCCAACAGGCCCTGCCGCTTAGGGGGCTGCTGTCCAGGGTCCTGCTGTCACTCACACAAAGGAGGCCTCGGAGCTGGGAGGAGGGAGCCAGTAGTTATAGCAAATAGCTCGGATTGGGGGCCAAGAAGTTGTGCACGCCCGTGCTGATTTCAAACCCCGCTGAGTCCTGTGTCGTCAGGCGGATCCCCACAGAGCTCATCTCGCGAGCCTCCTTTTGCCCTTTTTTGTTCCTTTTCTTACCTGTATCACATACACGGTTCCCCTCCCTGGTCCCCGAGCTGTTCCTTTTCACCTGCTCCCCCCGACGCCTGCCCCTCTGCACACGGTTCCTGAAGCTTCCCCAGCCCCTCATCCCCATTGCCCGGGGACTCAGCCAGCCCCCAAGCCCTGGATTTTCTCAGGCTCCGCAGGAAGGCGAGCAGGAGGGGAGTGGACGGAGGGGGTTTTTTTGTTCACCAGCGCCCCCCCTTTCTTTTCGGCAAAGCCCTCCGTTCTCTGTACCGTTCTCGAGGGAGGGGGACAGTGTGTCTTATCTCCCCACAACCAAGACCCTCACCTCCAGATAAAGGGCTCCAAGTCGGGGGAGGTCCTGAAAAGCTGCTTGCAACTGATAACAGTCTCTGCTGTCAGCCTTCCGAGCAGAGAGCCGGAAAGGGGAGGGAGCGACCGTAAATTCTGCGGCCTGATTATAATAAAGCCCCATGTGGTGATGCGTGACTGGATTTTATTGTGCCAACTACAGATGGACGCGTATTCCCCCCTGCCTCTCCCAGCCCCCTCCAGCCCACCTTGCTTTGAGAGCCTTCCTCGCACCCTCACCCCGTCCCCTGCGCCCCCGCCCCCGTCCCTGCCCCCGTCCTGCTCTTCTTCCCACTTTTCCTGGTTCCTGGTGATGTCGTTGGCAAACATCTGTTCGTTTTGTGATGCCTCCTTTTTCCTTCCTAGTCTTCCTGTCGTCACCCCGCTTGAGGCCAGGGACAGAAGTGCTTTTCTTTCTTTTTTTTTTTTTAATTTATTTATTTTCTTTATTTTATTTTTGGCTGCATTGGGTCTTCGTTGGTGCGCGCGGGCTTTCTTTAGTTGTGGCGAGCGGAGGCTACTCTTCATGGCGGTGCGCGGGCTTCTCATTGCGGTGGCTTCTCTTGTTGCAGAGCACGGGCTCTAGGCGTGCAGGCTTCAGTAGTTGTGGCATGTGGGCTCAGTAGTCGTGGCTCACGGGCTCAGTAGTCATGGCTCGCGGGCTCAGTAGTCGTGGCTCGCGGGCTCTAGAGCGCAGGCTCAGTAGTTGTGGCGCACGGGCTTAGTTGCTCCGCAGCATGTGGGATCTTCCCGGACCAGGGCTCGAACCCGTGTCCCCTGCATTGGCAGGCGGATTCTTAACCACTGTGCCACCAGGGAAGCCTGGCAGAAAAGCACTTTTAACAGTGAGCTTTGGCTTCGTCCTTGGCCCTTGGCCGTTTCCACACCTCTCTGGACATGGGCATGGGTCATAGCAGGGCCTGGCCACTTGAGCGGGGCAGAAGCTCTTCCCAGGGATGTGGCCGGCAGAGACACAGTCCCCGGCACTCAGACCTGCAGCGCTGGCGGTTCTTCTCAAAAGCCTGCAGCCAGCCGGCCTGCCTCTTCCGTCAATGGGCCTGCGGAGGTAGGGATTCCTGACATTTTCCCCTGGCCCAGACACTGTTTTAACTGGGTTTCTGTGCGTTAATTCTCATAATTGTCTTGCAAGTGGACCTTGTAATTGTCTTTCTCCTTTTTGGAATGGAAAGAAGGAAGCATAGGGAGGTTGAGTGACTTACGCAGAGTCACACATCTGGAAAGAGCTGGGCTGTGCCCAGAGCCACCAGCTCCCAGGTCTGTGCTCTTAGCTGTGACCCCGCAGCTTCTGTCGGTCACACTAAGTGCCATTTGTGTAGCAAATCATCATCCACCAATATTTTTGGAGCATCTGCTCTGGGCCCAGTGCTGGGGATGCAGAGGTTACTGAGTCCGATGTGGCCCCATCCTCAGAGAGCTCCCCTTGCAGTTGGGGGACACAGAGAAGTGAACCTATAAGGTGATTTCAGAAAGGGGTAAGGGCTGTGAAGGAAAGGTACCCAGGGGACTCTGATGGCAAGTGGCCAGGCCTGTGCTGGGAACAACTTCACAGGAGGAGCTCGGAGGGGAGGACGTTTGAGCTGAGACCTGACAAGAAGCCAGGCCTGGGAAAACGGCATGAGCAGGACAGGCAGAGGAGACAGGTGGCAAGTGCAAAGGCCCTGTGGCAGGGATGGGTTTTGGCAGGCTCAGAGGTCAGAATAGAGGCTGGTGCAGCTGGAATGGAGAAGGCGAGGAGACAGGATGGGAGAAGCTGGCAGGCCAGGGACGGGTGCCGACGGGAGACCAGGGAGGAGAACACTTGGTCATCCAGACAAGAGGCAACGGTGCCCTGGACCAGGGACCCAGTGTGCGGATGGAGTAGCAGACATTCGAATTTCCAAAGAAGCCAGCAGAGAAAAGGGGAGTGTGTGTGTGTGTGTGTGTGTGTGTGTGTGTGCGCGCGCGCGCGTGTGTGTGTGTGTGTCCGTGTGTGTGTGTGTGTCCGTGTGTGTGTGTCTGTGTGTGCGTGTGTGTCTGTGTGTGTGTGTGTGTCCGTGTGTGTGTGTCTGTGTCCGTGTGTGTCTGTGTGTCTGTGTGTGTCTATGTGTGTAGCCCCATTTCCCAGGTGACAATGCTAAGGCAGCGTGGGTAAGCCAGTCACCCAGGGCACACAGCCAGTGAGTGGTGTCACCGGGACCCTGACCCAGACCACTCTCATTTCTAAGGCCGTGCGCTTTCACAGCTCTGCGCTGCCTCCTGACTGCGGTCTGTGGGCCCCCTTCTCGTTTTCTTCAGGCCCCCTTTTTTCAACAGATCTCGAGACTGGGATGCCCTTGTCTTGTTAGCTCTTCCAGCCTCCCAGGGGGAATCGCAGACTGGGGGAGGCGGTGGCTGGGTACACAGAGGTTTGGAGAAACAACGGACGTCTCTGTGCTGTTGGAGCAAAGCCAGGCTGCGTTTAATCGTGTCTTTTATTTCAAGCTGGATGTTCTCCCGGATGTTGGGGGTCAGGGGCGTTGGCTGACTTAACAGAAGTGGGAGGAGCCAGGCCAGCTGCACACCCGGGTGGGTGATAGGTCCTGGCCGTCCTCGCAGTCTCCTCTTGGTCCCCCTGGGCTGGGACTGAGGGCAGCTCACCCACCGGGGAAGGGATCTGTCTGTTCCTGAGGTGCCAACCCTGACTGCAAGCTCGTCTCAGCTCTGTCACGAAACCCAAACATCACACTTCCTGGGCAGGGGCCTGTGACCTTTGAAATAAGTGCTTTGAAGCAGACCAGCCCTTGCTCCTGGGGCGGGGAGGCAGGAAGGAGTGTACTCTGGCCCTGCTCACAGCCCCTGGGCTCCCCGGAGCTGTCGTCCTTGTGAGGCTTCACATCCCTGGGGTGCCACGCTGGGAACTGGCTGGATTCCAGGCCCCTGGGAGAGGCAGAGGGAAGGGTCGTTGGGCTTTGCCAGGCTGGAAGTGGGGAACAGAGCACAAAGGCCCATAAGCTGGTTTAAATCAGTCTGTTGACCACTGCCTAGTACAGAAGCCACATGCCACTGAGTTAGTTGCCAAGAGTTTTAAAATGTGGGTTTTCCCATAAAAAGCTGGATTTTCAGCTTCTCGTGAAAGCTCTGAACACCTGACCACACTCGGGTTGATGTGCCCCCGGCACTTGGCCGGTGCTGCGCACCGGCTGCCCCTTAAGGTGGCACCGCGCCCTCCCGGTCAGCGTCATCCCCACCATTCTTTTCTCTACAAAAAACATGTTTGCAGTCTCCCATGAACCTCTCTCCCAACCTGAAGATGCCTGAGGTTTAGAGGTCAGAGGCAGCGGACTCCAGCACTTGCCGTGGACCCCCGGTTTACTGTGACGCGGCTGCCGTGGTCGGCGGTGAGATAGCATCCTTGCAGGCCTAGCCCGGTCCCCGCACGCAGTGGGGCATCTGATTGGCATCCCTTCCTCTCTCCTTTTATCTCCGAGACGTCAGACGTGAGGCGAGCCGGTGGGGTGGGTGCCTTTTGCAGCTGAGGGGCTTGGTCTTCCTTTCCATCGAAGTTCTCATTCAGAACCTGCAGTCTTGGCCTGTTTGCTTAGCTTTGCTTCCCCATCATTAGTAATACTTTTTCTACCCTGCTTTGCTTTGAAAGTTGGGTTTTGAGGACAGATGGCCACACCACGGAGTCCCTTGTTGGGTAAATTGCGTTAGTTTCTTGGGTGGGGGAAGGAGCCTTTATGTAGATTCCTTCTTTTTTGTCCTGGAGCGAGAGTCTGGATTCTGGGTTCACCTCCGAGGGAGTGTGAAGGGCGAAGGCTGCCCGTTCAGCTGATGTGAAACGGGCAACATCCTCACTGTCGCTCTTTCCAATAGGGCTTGAAAGGGTTGTTTTATGACAAAGCGGTTGAAGTTCAGTTAGGACTGGCCAGCAGTAGGCTTGCATCAGAGAGGGCCGGGGCGATGGAGGTGGCTCTTGTGCTCGGCGTGAGAGCGTGGGGGACGGGTTTGAAGCCCCAGAAGCTCCCTTGGCCTTGGACTACTTGCATGCAAGTGGGCACGAGAGAATGGAGCGTCCCCGTCCGCTCCAGGTCGGCGCGTGCAGGGCTCAGACCTGAGGGGAGGGACGGGGCCACATGTTCGGAACCATGAGGGTGGGAGCGGGCGGGCATCTTGGAGAATGGCTGAGATGGGGTTTGATTTCCCCGGGGGGTACGGGAGGAGCTTCCGGAGCTTGAACGTGGAGGAAAAGATGATTGTCCCCAGGCCCCGATCATGTGAAAAACTGGGGAGGTTGACCCAGACGGAACACATGTTTCCAGCAGCGGAACTTCTTAGGAGGTCACGACGCCACCTGCAACCTTGTGAGGCTTCCGGCACCCTCGGGTGACATCCACGTTCTCCACCAGGGCTGACCGGCTGGCGGCCTGAGCTGCAGCCACATCCCCACCCTGCTAACTCCCAACCTCACGATTGCCCTTCCCTCCTCATGCAGTGCTGTTCCTTCGGAGTAGGCGTGTCACAGGGCTGGGAGTGACAGGATAGAGCCCTTTGTAATCACAGTCTCCAGAAATAACCAGGAGCACGTGATTTTCTCTTGTTGCGTATGTGTCTCGTAAGCTCTGGGTACAGAACGTGATTGGGGTCACGTCGTATGTTGTTTTGCACCTTCAGTTTTCTCTTAATTTTTCTGTCACGAGCATCGTTCCACATCTTTAAACATTCTTCGGAAACATCATCTTTAACTACATATTAGTCTAGCCTTTGGTGGCAGTATAACTCTCCAGATCTCGTTTATGAATATAGTGGGTTTTTGTCTTTTTTTCAGTTTTTCGCTGTTATGTGTAACTCTGAATCGAATATATTTTGTGTAGATGAAAATGTACTCTTATGTGTATGCTTCCTGAAGTTATGTATATTGGGGATTTTAAATGAACGTAACATCCCTTAGGTTCCAGGGGTATTTAGAACGTTCTGAGTTTTGCTCCCATTCTGTAATTTTTGCAGTTTTAAGTTGCATTTTATTTTGAAAGTTCGCTAAGTGCTGGTTTTTGAGGAAAAAGAACATGTCGCTTACGTTTGCAGCTCACAGTAATTTATTTTGAAGTTCAAATTATATGGGTTATATAATGTGGGTCAGTCTAAGTTAAGGCTCCGGGTTTTGGTCTGTGCTTCATACTCTTTTCTCTTTAAAACAGAGACAGGAAACACGGTGGTCTCTCCCCTCCCTCAGCCTACCCCCCAAGAGTTGCTAAAACCTAGCACAAGCTGTCCCTTCCTGACGCTGCCCACTCAGAGACAGAACCCCTGGGTCTGGCAGGTTCTGTGCTTTAGGTCCCGGGGCTTAGGCAGATAAGGCATCATTTAACAGATTTGTTTTGGTTGGGGGGGTTGGCCCATGCAGACGGCGAGACCCCAGAAGGTGAAAGGCCGACGGAGGGAACAGCACACGACACTTCAGCAAAGATGGAGGAGGAAGAGGAGGAGGAGGAGGAGGAGGAAGAGGAGAGCCTTCCCGGGTGCACTCTGTTTATCAAAAATCTCCACTTCGACACAACCGAGGAGACGCTGAAGGGAGTGAGTGACTGCTCGGCCCGGAGGGAGCGGGCGGGGCGGGAGACCCCGTCTGCTGATGTGGTCCCTGTGTTTATCCTGCCTGGACGTGTGACTCGTGGCAGCGTGTAGATTAACAGCCAAGAGCCACCCCATTGACACCTCCACCGAGCTGTCCAGTAGACATCTCACCCGGAGATCGGAGATCGGAGCCCTGGCCAGACCAGTCTGGGGGCTGGGAGGGGCGCCCGCGTGCACTTGAAGGGGACCTGTTGGGATGCGGTGTGAGAGCTGTAGTCAGAAAACAAAGCCCCTCCCCAGATGGTGTCTGCGAGGGTAACCACCCAAAAGTAAACGCCAGCACACCCTCCTGGCCTGGTGGGAACGTGCAGAAGACACAGCACTGGGTGAACCTTGGAGGAGGGCCAGTCCTGCCTGGAATCCCTGATGGGCCGAGAGTTTTGCATTCATAGGAGGGGGGCGGAGGGGAAAAGGATGGGGAACTCCAAGTACGTGTTTGGAAAATGCCAAATGATAGGCGCCGGGGGGCTTCTAGAAGGAATTGGGCCAGAGATCTGGAAATGGGGATTCTAGTGCCAAAGGACTGGGGTCTGCGAGCTCCCCCACTGGACTGAGAACTGTCCATGGGGAGAGTCTCCATTTCTGTAAACTGGGTTTGGCACAGAATAAATGCTCGATGCCTTTTTTTTTTTTTTTAATGCATGAATTGGTGATTAGCAGCCTGACAGCCATGAACTGGCTCTGGAAAGGAAGAAGGCTGTAAGGATTGAACTGATTGGTTTCTGCAAATTCTTTTGAGCTCTGAAATCCTAGAGCTGGATTCAAGAGGGGAGATGGGGTCCACTGAGTCCCAGAGGCAGGAAGGCGGTGGATGGGTGGCAAGGAGGCCAGCCTGCATTGGGCGGGAAAGCCCAGGGTGTCAAGGTGAAGCAGGAGGTCAGAGTCTGCACGCTGGGACCCTCTGGCTAAATCTCTGATGTGACTGTCACTTGCCAGTTAGAAAAGCCACCACAGCAGCAGAGGTGCCTGGCAAAAGCAGCAGCATTTTAAGGGCAGAGGTTCGCCCTCTGGGGCAATGGGAAACCCACCCTTGGACTTTTCCTGGGCTACTTCCTGAATCCGTTTTGGCCTGGTTTGAGTTTGCTTTTACAAACAGGCACACACTAGTAGTGTCCAAAGGCTAGATAGCTTTGAAGAGGTCAAACCAGCTTGCGGAGGGTTTGTTTTTTATTTCTGCTGTGCTGGCCCGCCTGCATCTGGTATGGGGATGTCAACAACAGGAACCATTTTTTTTCTGGAAGATGTGCCCAAGCTTCAGCCTAAGAGCATCCTTGGAATTAAAGAACTCTGGAGCTGGAAGGTACAGCCAAAATGATGTAGTCCAGGTTCTTCATATTACAGATGTGGAGACTGAGGTTCAGAGAGGTCAGTTCACTGACCTAGGGTCACACAGCCCGTTCGAGGCACCGTGGCGAGCAGCGTCCGGCTCACAGGGCTCCTGTTAACAGCATCCTGAGTGGAGAGTTGTGCTTAAGGGTCAGTCTGCCTGGACTTGGGTCCCAGCCTCACTCCTTGCTAACAGTGTGACCCTGGGCTGGTCCTTTAGCCTTTCTGTGCCTCAGTTTCCCCATTTGTAAAATGGGGGTGTTAATAGAATCTTCTGTGGAGCTGTTTGGAAGATCTGATTAGAATGAATGAGATAATTCAACTGTTTGACAGTCGGAATAAGAGAGCCAGTGAATGTCAGCTGCGTCCGGATCCCCCCTCCCCTCTGCTTCCCCCTCACTCAGTCGGTGAACGGTGACCGGCACCTGCCTCTCCCTGGGCCCTGTGTGTGCTGTGGAAGACACCACAGTGAACCACAAGGACAGGAATTCGCGCTGGTCAGTTCTCAAGTTCTAGCAAGAGAGACAAAAAAAGTAAAGGGAAAAATAGAGCAGAATGTGATTTTTGAAAGTTTTAAACATTAATTGGCATTAGGTGCAGGGGCAGTGAGAGGGTCAGGACTGGGTCAGTGGACTCCAAGCTTCTAAATGTAGGCCCAGCTTCCCCACTGCGTGACCCTCGGTGATCCCCTGGACTGTTCAGTGTCGCAGGTCCTTCTTGGACACTGGGAGCCAGGACCCAGCCCAGCGGCCCTTACGGGGAACCGTAAGGGACCGTCCAAGCTACTTAAAGTAGGCCATGATCCAGTGCCTCCAGATATTTTGGGGACCCCCGAGATGATATTAGGGCAAATTTGGGGAGCCTAGTGTCTGACCAGGACCCCCACCTGCACGGTGTTTAGAACCTGGGCTCTGGAGCCTGGATCCAAATCTCAGGTCCGGGGCTTCCCAGCTCTGTGATCCTGGGTGCATCTCTAACCCCTTGGAGCCTCAGTTTTGTCATCTGAAAAATGGGGGTAGTAACCCCTACCTGGTAGAATCACTGCAAGGGCTGGATGAGTTCATGCAGGCGGAGGGCTCGGGCCAGGGCCCGGCCACGGAAGCACGTCCAGGGGTTAGCTCTGCTCTTACTCTTGCCCTCTCCATGCCTGCAGTTGCCTGGTCCCCTCTGTCTTTCAAGACACGCCCACACCAGGTTTCGGGATTAGCCCAGAACTTCTGATAATACATGTCGACATTCTCTTCCAGGTGTTTTCCAAAGTGGGTGTGGTGAAGAGGTGCTCCATTTCCAAGAAGAAGAACAAAGCAGGTATTTCACAGGCGCTCTCAGTCAGAAAGGAGCAATTCTGAAAGAAGCAGTGTCGCTCTGGGTAGGGGTAAGGGTAAGAGAGAGCAACCTCTCTCTTGCTTATTCTGAGGGTCTTCTTTCATTCTGAAGCATTGGCAGCCCCACACTCTCTCGTTTGGCTCATCTAAAATGGTCCTTCTTTCTGGGTCCCTGGAGACTCCTGGTTTCCAGTGGGGGCAGCCATGCGTGTCAGATTCTTCTGAATCTAGACCCTTTGCCACCCTGGACTGTCGGGTGGTTTCAGAGCAGTGCGATTAGAGGGCTGGCAGGGTCGACACTGTTCAGTGGCAGAGCCTCTCCCTGATCCCAGCATCTCTGTGCTCTGGAAATCTCCCAGGGAAGAGCAAGAACAGACCCGTCGTGGGCTTTCCCTCTTCCCTGCCAAGGGAAATGACCCAGATGTAGAACATCTGGAACACTCCGCTGAGTCATCAGTGACCACGCACGTCACTGGCCCCTGGGTGCCTGGGACACGCAGACCCCACCCTCATCTCTCCCGTCAGCCTCAGGCGTTGCCACGAGTCCCATGGCGTCTCGTCTGTTTCTTCTCCAGCCCTGGCTTCCTGCAGGTGATAGGCCATTGTTCCTTGCTTTCTCACAGCTGTGCGGTCCCCATCCCTTCAATTTGGCGGGATTTGTAGGGATGCCACGTGGGCCGGCCCACGGCTGTGTCCTAAGAGACTAATGAGCTAGTGGTTACAGCACAGAGCAACAAGGGGTCTGGTAGAGGGGGCCCTGGCTGGACAGGAGCCCAGGCCAGGGGTCTCCACGTCAGACCGAGACTTGGAGGGTAGGGAGGCAGAGCAGTCAGCTGGTGGGAGCGGGGTGTGGGTGAAGGAGGCAGGAGAGGGTGTAGTAGCAGGTCGGGAATGTATTGAAGAGGCAGAAGATGCACCTAGAAAGGTAGGCTGATTCCAGATCACAGAATGGCTTTCTGCCAGGCAGAGGAGTCTGGGCTTTTTGCCAGAGGAGCCTTGGAGGGTCTGAAGCAGACGGGTGCCATAGAATTTGGGGAGTTCCTTGTATTTGTTTGCTAGGGGTGCCATAATAAAGCACCACAAACTAGGTGGCTTCCACCACAGAAGTTTATTACCGCACAGTTTTGGAAGCCAGAAGTCCAGGATCAAGGTGTGGGCAGGGGTGGTTCGTTCTGAGTGCTTGTGAGGAAGGATCTGTTGCAGCCTCTCTCCTCGGCCTGTAAGTGATTGTCTTCATGTTCACATGGCATTCTCCTGTGTACACCTGTCCTGCGTTCAGAGTCCACCACCACCCCTTTTCGTTTTTATAAGGACACTGATCATATTGGATTAGCGCTTAACCTCAGGACCTCATTTTTACCTTGATTACCTCTGTAAAGGATCTGTCTCCAAATACGTTCACATTCTGAGATGTGAGGGTTAGGACTTTAATGCACACTGGGGGGCTGGGCACAGTTCAAACCGTAACATCCCTGTTCACCAGGAACCGCAGATGTAGTTTGGGCTACAAGGAAAGGCAGCTAAGCACCGAGTGAACGACCTGAAGGCTCAGTTTGGGGGTGCTGGGGACGGAGTTCAGGAAAAGAGGTGACCCCTGAAGTCTGGGGGGTGAGACAGGCTGGCAGAGGGGTCGCCAGCTCCATCCGGGGCTGTCCCTGCAGGTTGTAGTGTCACTGTGCCCGTCTCTGCAGTCAGACGCTCTGCGGAGCCTGCCTCTCGGCCCTCGGGAGCACTCTTCGGCGTGCTTTAGAACAGTTACCTGATCTTTCAGTGTCATGAGCAGCTCTTGAAAGCTACACTGTCTTTTTTAAGAGCCTGTATTTGAGAGCCCTGCTCTCTGGGGCTCATCCATCACAGCTTGGGGGGAATCTAGACGGTGTCTGTTATCAGCGAGGGTCTCAGCAGGAACCAGAAAGCACGCTCAGCTGGGGTTGTCAAGGAGATGTTTGTAGTGAAGGGGCCAAGTGCCCAGGTGTGGGCTGGGCTGAGGGGACCCACAGGGGAATGTCGAGGCAGTGGATCATGTGGGAGAATGCCCCTCCCCTGCGGAGCCCAGAGGCTGTGGGGAGGGAGTGGTGTGACCAGAGCCACAGAAGAAGGGCCACCAACAGAGCCAAGGGTGTGGGTTGGACACTGGCGTTGCCAGAACCACGCCAAAGCAGGGAGGCGATGGGGTGTGTGGAAAGAACCGGGGCCCCAACTGTCTCTCCTCCACCCGCCTATGTCAAATCGGAGCTTTCCATTGGGTAAACCAAACAGGAAACCAGAAGGCCGGTGAGCCCAAGTTGTGCTCTCTATGGACATCAACGTTCCAGGGCAGGAGAAGGGCAGAATGGATCTGCACAGCGTCAGTGAATCGGCAATGAACTTGACTCTCTGTAGTTGCCTTTAACACCATCTTAATGAGCTTTTAAAATATCCTACGGGCACAGACCCTCCAGCCTTGACCCTCAGAACAGAGTTTTCTCGTATCCACTGGAAAACAAATACTGAAAGTCACCACGGGGTGGCGCTGCCCATCAGCCAGCAGTTCTGTCTGAACCTCCCTCCTGTCGCCCGCAGAACCGTGTCTGGGCTGTTTGTGGAATTTCTTCCTGCTTTGGGCCCTCGTTTTATAACACGTGGTTGTGAGTGGAAATGCAAACACGCAGGGGCACAGCCTCACAAACAATACAGACAAAGATGAGGACTGCTGGGTCAACAGTGGTGACCTCTGAGCCTCATTTGGGCCCATCAGCCTTGAGCAGACCCTCTTGGAGTTCAACAGTGAAAAAAATAGAGAGTAAAATTAGTAAATCAGCATGAACCGCGGGGGCGGAGGCATGCATCACATTTCGTGTCAAAGAGCAAGGTGTAATTAGAGACCTTATTCTTGTGTGCCCTCAGTTATACATATTTACATTCAGGAAGCAAGGTTCTCTATAAATTTTGGAGATACCCCTGGCTATCTGAACTCATGCTACTCACGACCCAGCAATAGGGAACCAGAGGAGTTCTAATAAGGTGGTGACAACCTCCCTCTCCCAATCGTATGTCTGAAAGCCAGGAACCAGGTGTAACTGGGTGGTCAGAAATACTTTGTGAAGAGTAAGCCTTCGGCGCACTTGACCTTGATGCATGTGTTCGTTTTATGCATTATGTATGGAAGCGGGGGACTGCCTGGGTAGAGGTTTTGCCGCTTGTCGTGGCGATGGTCATCCCTCCCTCCCAAAGGCGGGATTCTATTATGAAGTTAATTATCACGTCGATCATCTGTTAATTAAGAGTCAGCTGGGCCTCAGGTGGCGGCTATGTAACCTCGTTGGCTGATTCTTCAAGACGACTGGTAATAAATGCCAAGCCGGGAGCTGGGATCTTTTTGGGAACAAAGAGGGGCATGAAGAAATGAGAATGTCGAGGGGCCGTCCAGGGGCCCCTTGGAGCCCTTGAACTTGGTCTGGTGCACCTTCTTTGTTTTCCCCCCTGCCTGGCGCCCCAGTACGATTCCCACCTCTCTCTCTTACAGGCGCGCTGCTGTCCATGGGGTTTGGATTCGTGGAATACAGGAAACCGGAGCAGGCCCAGAAAGCTCTCAAACAGCTCCAGGTAAGTGGGGATTCTCAGCCGAGGTCCACGGGGGCGCGAGGCAGGCGGTGCGGTATCCCGTCAGTCTTCTGAAATTGAGTGGGAATGCAGATCAGTCCTCATCTTCCCAGGCCCATTGCTTTCTCCAGTTCCCTAGGGGACTGTGGCCCACGGCCTTGAACCTTGCTTAGCTCCCCACAGTCACTGCAATGCATTCCTTCAGTCTGCAACCCTTGATCAAGAGCCTGGTTTGTGCCAGACCTCAGGGAGATGGGTGAAGCAGACCTCTGAAGAAATACGCCAAGACCGGGTCCTGAGAAGTGCTCGGATGCAGGCACTGTGGTGAGGGGAAGGCTACCTTAGATCGCGTGGTCAGGAGAGGCCCTCTCTGAGGACGTGACAGTTGAGCTGACACCTAATTGACAAGAAGGAGTCAGCTGCACAGAGCTCTTGGAACAGCACGTGCAAAGGGTCTGGGGCAGGGACTCTGAGGCAGGAGTGAGCTTACTATGTTTGAGGAGCAGAAAGAGGCCAGTGTGGCAGGGACAGGGTACACAGTGGGAGGTGTGTGCAGCTGGATCTTGCAGACCTTTTATGGACTGTGGAATTCAACAGAGGCAGTGCGATCCCATCAGAGGGCTTGGAGCACTTTGGGGAAGGATCTGATTTCTGCTGCAGAACAGTCTCTCCAGCTGCTGTATGGAGGGTGCATCATAGGAGGGCAGGTGGGAGACCGCTGAGTCCTCCAGGCACAGGTCAGGGTGGATGCAGTGAAAGTGGGGAGAAGGGGGGTGAACGCAGAGGTGTTTGGGACACAGACTCATGTCCTACTGAGAAAGGAGTGATGCCCTCCTGCTAGGTCAAAGTGCAGGGACAGGTCAGGGCCCTGGATGGCAGGAAGGGAGCTGAGGTTACAGGGAGCAGAACAGAGCCCCAAAGTGGGCCAGGCCTCAGCTTAAGACATGTCTTCAGCACCTTCCCTGACACCCCACGTCCCCAGGCCCTTCGGTGGCAGGAAGGGGACAAGGAACAGTGCTTTCTCACGAGCGTCTTTCTTTCTGGAGGCCCGCTTGCTCCAGGGGGTCCAGGATCCTTTTTAAACCCTATTCAGAATGTCACGTGTCTGTATAGGCCATCCAGGCAGCGGCAGCATTAGATGGAGTTGACCAGGGCCAAGTTTACAAGCGAGCGCGTAGCAAGCTGCACGCCCTCCCAGCTCCCATTCTCTCTGAGACGTGGGCTTGGGCCTGCACAGCTGGGCTGGATACCGGGTGAAAAGGGCACCCATACCGGCCCACCTCCCTGTGGAGCCTGGGTTTATAGGGACCTTCCAGGTGATGCAGTCTGTCCCAGTAGAGCTTGCTAGTCAAGCGAAAGGCCTTGGGGGTTATAGGAAATGTAACTGGGCACTTAGCCGATATGATCATTTCTGTAGAATTTTGATGACCCTCCCTTTGGCCCAAAGCAACTCCAGGGAGGGCTGAATTGGGCTTGGGTGGGGTGATGGGGCGGGATGGCCTCTGGGGCCTCTGCTCGCACTTGGAAAGGCTCTCTGCTCTCCACCTCACATGCCCACGGGCCCAGGCTAGCTGTGTAAGCTAGCGACGGGGCCGGCATCACCCAGAACAGAACCTGGGCACCCGTGCCCCTTCTAACGGGGCAGCCACCTCTTGGCCTCAGCCAGTTACTGCCTGATGGGCAGGTGGGCCCCAGCCATACCAGATCTTCTCTGGTTTTTTGTTTTGTTTGTCGTTTTTTCAAGAGACACTAGAAATCCAACTTTTTTTTTTTTTAAACATCTTTATTGGAGTATAATTGCTTTACAATGGTGTGTTAGTTTCTGCTTTATAACAAAGTGAATCAGTTATACATATACATATGTTCCCATATCTCTTCCCTCTTGCATCTCCCTCCCTCCCACCCTCCCTATCCCACCCCTCTAGGTGTTCACAAAGCACCGAGCTGATCTCCCTGTGCTATGCGGCTGCTTCCCACTAGCTATCTATTTTACATTTGGTAGTGTATATATGTCCATACCACTCTCTCACCCTGTCACATCTTACCCCTCCCCCTCCCCATATCCTCAAGTCCATTCTCTAGTAGGTCTGTGTCTTTATTCCCGTCTTGCCACTAGGTTCTTCATGACCTTTTTTTTTTTCCTTAGATTCCATATATATGTGTTAGCATACTGTATTTGTTTTTCTCTTTCTGACTTACTTCACTCTGTATGACAGACTCTAACTCCATCCACCTCACTACAAATACCTCCATTTCATTTCTTTTTATGGCTGAGTAATATTCCATTGTATATATGTGCCACATCTTCTTTATCCATTCATCCGATGATGGACACTTAGGTTGAAATCCAACTTTGTCATTAGATGTTGTGTACTCATTTAACTGGATTTCAGCTCTGCACGCCCAGTGGTCTGTCTTTCTCTTCCGTGTAATTCAGGAGCCTGTCAGATTCTACCTTGCACACATTAGAGTTATGTTCTGTGCCTCTCTGTGTGCTACATACGGGCATATTACCACAAAGAACTGTTTATACGAAGCTACGTGTGCTGTATTTTATGGGAGACTTAAAGGATTTTCAAGGGTAATTTTGCTAATACACCAGTTTTGCCTTAAGGGACCCATGTTAAGAGCCTAGCTTTAGATGCATCTCTGCTGTGATTTAGAATTTTTTTTTAACAGCATACAATCCAAACCAAACTCTCTCTCTGCAAGCCAGACCAAAGGGGCTTACTTTGCCTGAAAATGCTTATAAACAATGGAAAATTCTGTGCCCCTTGAATGGCTTAAAGGTCAAGGCCCACTCATGGCTCCAGAGGACTTGGAGGGCTGGGTCTCCGTAACCACCAGCTGCTGCCAGGGCTCAGCGGGAACCACTTCCAGGAAAAGCCCTTCTCTGTCCTTGACTCCAGCGGGCTTGTCTCCTGGGAACAGTCAATGCCCCCTCGAAGTTCTCTCTCCCCTCACTCAGCCGAAGCCCACTCCGGTGAAGGACAGGGCTACGGGTGAGTGCTTCTAAGAGGACAGAGGGACAGGCTGTGTTGTCTCATCTCTCAGGGTCACGTCATGGACGGCCACAAGCTGGAAGTGAGGATCTCAGAACGAGCCACCAAGTGAGTCTACACTGCCCCCTCTTCCTTGGATTGAGTCCGTCCCTTTTGTGTTGGTGCCGGTGCCCTGGAGGGTGTCTCATGGTCTTTGAACATCCTACCCCACCCAACCCCCCCTCACCCTGGGACCCCTTCCTAATTAAGGAGGTGTCCCGCGTGCCAGCTCCGATACCCATTTCCCTGGTAAACTGGGACCAGGCCAGTCCCCGGAGTAAACGTGTTAGTACACATCTATTATAACAAAAGGAACACGGGCGGGAGAAGCAAGCAAAACCCACTTATCTTGGCCCTATAAATAAACCCAGGGAGACTTGCAAGTTGCTGGAGTCTTGGACGAACCAGAAGCAGTGATAAAACCTAGACGTCTCGCATCATGGGGCTTTCTTTCTTGGAGCTGGACAGCGGTTCCCAGAGACAGCCTCCACTTAATTTGAAAGAGATTCAGTAGATGTTAGAGACGGAGACAGGCCACTGGACCCAATGACCAGTTTCCTAAGGTAGTGGCGGTCTCTTGGGAGTTTTAGTTTTGCCCCTACATCTTCACCCTTGCAAGTTCTAATTGAACTAATACACTGGAGGTGCTTTGAACAGTGCCCGGCATGTAACGCGTGCCTGGGGTCAGCCTTTATCATTGTTGTCATTGTCAATCCCATCTGTCCGCCTCAGGTGATGAAGTGACCACCTCTAACAATCCTTGGGCTGGTTTAAGATATTTATTTGATGGTTTTCAGCAAATCAGTCATTTGTTGTGGTCGTTGAGCAGACTAGCTGCCAGTGAACTGACCTGAAGCTGCCGCTATCTCTTCCTTCTCTCTCTGTTTTTTAATGCTACCTGTGAAGCCAGCCTCGGCCACCTCTGGTGGTGTCCACCCATCCCAGGCCATTCCATGCTGAGTATCCTTAGCCAGAAGAAGCTTGGTGTGGGAGCCCCCAGAAGCTAACGTGAATTAAGAGTGGTTGGGGGGGGGGGGCGGTCCAAGTTTTGTGCCCTGCAGCTTTGGGTTCTAATCCAGGGGCTGTGTGATCTTGGGCGGGTGATTTTGCCCATAAAGTAAAATGTGAAAACTGGAGGCTGTGCATGAAGCATCTAGCATGAAGCATCTAGCACATGCCCAGCACGTGATCACTCAGCCAGTGGTGCCCGGTCTTTCTTCTCAGTCCCCTGACTCCAGGGAGTCAGGCTGAAGTCACCTTGCAGGCTCTCAATTCCTAGGCAGTGTTCATTTAGTCTTTCTTTTATTCAACAAAAAATTACAGAAAGCCTACTGGGCACCAGGCACTCTTCCCAGGATCTGGGGAGGGAGATTCCTCGTGGGGTTTACATTCTAGGGCAGTGCTATTTGATTGAAGTTTCTGCGGTGATGAAAACATCCTATAATGTTCTACATCTGCACTGCCCAGCATGGTAGCCACTTGCCACACATGGCATTTGAGCTCTTGAAACGTGGCAACTACCACTGTGTTAATTATCTATCATTACATAACCAAGTATCCCAAAACTTAACAGCTTAAAACAGCAAACATTTATTATGTCACAGTTCCTGAGGGTCAGGAATTCAGGAGCAGCTTAGCTGGGAAGTTCCATCTTGGCATCTCTTACGAGGTTGCAGTCAAGACGTTGGCCAGGGCTGCAGTCTCATCTGAAGGCGCAACTGGGGTTGATGGATTCACTTGCAAAATGGCACATTCACATGGCTGTTGGCAGGAGGCCTCAGTTCCTCACCACGTTGGCCTCTCCCTAGGCTTGCACAAGTGTCCTTACAGCCTGGCAGCTGGTTTCCCCCAGAACGAGTGATCCAAGAGAGAATAGGGAGGAAGCAGCAATGTCTTTTATGACCTAGTCTCAGAGCAGGAGAGGAGTACACAAGGGTCATGAATACCAAGAGACAGAGACCATTGGGAACCATCTTGGAGGCTGGCTAGCCCAGCAACCGAGGAGTTGAATTTTTAATTTTGTGTCATTTTAATATCGATTTAACTGTTAGCCACGTGCAGCTGGTGGCTGCCGCGTTGGACGGCACAGCCCTAGAGGACAGACCGTAAAGAGAAACGTGACTGAATATGTAATATGCTCTTGGATAGTGATGAGTGCCAGGAAAATCGAGCCAGGGGTGGGAGTGGGAGTGGGCTGCTATTTTAGTGGAGACGGTTAGGGAGGAGGTGACCTGGAGCAGACTTAAAGGAAGTGAGTCATAACCGTCCTCATAATCACGGCTGCCGTTTATGGAACGCTTACCCTGTGCTAGGCACAGTGCAAAGTGTTATGACGTGTCTTTCATTAAATCCTCAAACAATCCGATGAGGTTGGCACTATTATTAGGCCTGTTATACAGTTGAGAGGCCCAGAGAGGCCAAGTAATAACTTGTTCAAGATCACACAGATCCTAAGTGGCCGACGGGGCATTCACACCCAGATTGTCAACTCACAGCTGTGCTCGTGACTCTCCCCTGCTTCCATGGAGTGGAGGGTTTCCCTGGAAGAGCAGGGGCACAGGTTTGGGATGGCCTTGAACCTCAGGTGGAGAGAGTTTCGTCTCGCAGCCCTGACCCACCTCCGTGGTTAGAAACTGCTCCAGGCCCCTGGATGCTGCGCTTCAGGTTCGTGAGGAAATGTCTCCAACAAGACCTTGGGACCAGCCGGCATCTTTCTGGGCACCTGCAAAGAAAGAGACAGAGGAGACTGGGTTTAAGGAGAAGAAAGAGACAGGAGACTGGGTTTAGGGAGAAGAAAGAGACAGAGGAGACTGGGTTTAGGGAGAGACTGCCCCCACCCCCATCAGAGTTCTGTCCTCAAGTCCCTGCTAGCCCCTGAGGGTCTCAGATGAAGGGCAGCAGGCACCCCAGGGTAGGATGTGCCGACTGGACATCCACAGCTGCTGGGGGGGAAGATAATTAGGCTGCGTGCCACCCAGGGGAGCCCGCCTCCTTCCCCTTTCCTCTCAGCCGCGTCCACGCAGAGTCCCCGAGTCCCTCACCTGAGCAGAGGACCAGAGCATCGGTGCTGGGGCGGGAGGGGGCCGGTGGAGTCAGCAGAGGGCAGCAGCTGCCGAGGCCCCGAATGACCTGAAGCCTTTCCCCCGACCCTCCAGGCCAGCCCTGACATCCGCTCGGAAGAAACAAGTGCCCAGAAAGCAGACAACCTCCAAGATCCTGGTGCGGAACATCCCCTTCCAGGCTGACAGCCGCGAGATCCGCGAGCTCTTCAGGTGAGAGGCGCTGGTCCGGTCCGCGGGGCCGTCGTGTCGGGGGGAGCCTGCTGGGCCTTCGGGTCCTCGATGGTCTGCCGAAGGCCAGCGCGGTGGCCTCTCAAAGGTCGTCTTCTGGCTGCCTTTGATGTGTCTCCCTTAATCCCAGACATTGCTCTCCAGACCGCTGGGCAGAAACATGTCCAAACAGGGTAATCAGTCTTCTTCATCCCCACCAGCGACCTGCAGGAGGGACAGGGACCCAGGCGGCTGACGCCCAGCTCTGCCCATGATCTGCCTGAAATCCTGCCGCCCAAGTCATGCTTTGGTTTAAGCCAGTGGCCCAATACCTTCTCTGCACATTTGAATCACCTGGTGACTTTTATAAATACACCTTTGCTCAGGCTCCGCCCCCAGAAAGTTGCAATCGGTTGGTCAGGGGTGGAGCCCAGATGCTGGTATTTGGATCAGAGCGCCCCAGGGGATTCTGATATCCAGCCAGGGTCGGGCAGCACTGGTCTGCACTGCTGTCTATGGAAAGCGCGCTTTGAGATGAGGGAGGATCGCCTGCCGAAATAATGCAGTCCACCAGCAGCTGCTACAGCACAGGAGTCAAAACTCAGAGGTCTCTTGGGGGCCAGGCAGCAAACAGCCTGGCAGAGCAGACTGGGTGGGAACTGGCCGACTGGAGGGCCAGCGGAGATGCTGGGCAGGGACGCAGATGTCGTAGGACCAGTCCTTCCCGCGTTTTGAAAGAGAAACTGGCAATCTGGATTCTTGAGTTGGCAACTAATGCAGTTTCTAAAAACACTCTGTGTGGGACAAAGTCTACCTGAGGGCCGGATACAACCCAGGGGCCACGAGTTTGCAACCCCTGTGCCGGTACATTACACTGTTTGATTTTTCAGATAAGTTAGGTATCACGCAGCACCAAGCCTTGGATGAAACGTCTTTAGAGAGAGGGCATAAGGGGGAAACGTTTATAAAGCCAGGGCACTCTCCAGGTGTGTGCTGTGTGGCACAGAGAACAGACCCTTCTAGCTCTCAGAACCTAAGGCAGATGACATTGGCCCCAACCAAGCAGATCATGGAAGCTCGGCTGCAATCTAGGAGTGTTCTGGGGACCGACAGCCCTGTGGCCTGCATAGGGGTGAACATTTAGGATTCCGTGTACTAGACCTTGTTTGTTTAACCTGCATTTGTCCGGTTCTGGCGTGAACATCAGGAGAGCTAAATCCCGATTAGGATTACCAATTAGCATCTGGCCAGGTCAGCTGTGGTTGCAAAATAGAAGTCCTAGATTTTGGAGACTGGAAAGTATGTGTTATCTTTGTGTGAAATCTACCCTCTTTGCTCCTACTCCGTGGTGTAAAGAATGGGGAACCACTTGAAGGGTCTGCTTTAAAAATCCCTGTCGTCCTCCCCCCCATTCTAAATCATACACTGGCACACAATTCATTAACAGACATCAGCCCAGTGCTGATGCAAAGACGGGGACCCTGTCGATTTCTTAGTAGCAGGGTCTTAGCTATGATCCCAGGGTCCCCTGTGTGGTAGTAACAGCCTGGTAAGGTGGGGTCACCATCTGCAGGAGGCTGTTTTCCATCTCCCAGCCTCTGGGGAGGCGAGTCAAGAGGAGTGGGTCGCCGTCACGAGAAGGTATGTATCCCGAGCCTCGCACGGCCGCTGGTTTCAGCCATGCTCCTGCTTTTTAAAGAGTCCAATTTAAGAACTGCCAGATCAAAACGGGATTGCTCTGAGCAGCACGTGTTGATCAGGAAACAGCATCCTGCCGAAATGACAGTTTTGCTTGGTTCCGCAGTCTGTTGAGGGTGACACTTATCCAGGGAAACAAAAGACCGCAACGGGAAGGGAAAAGCGCTTTGTCTGATCTCACGTTTTATGTTTATTTTGAGAAGACAGGGAATTAGTGTCCCCCGAACATCATTACATGTGGTGTCTCGTCTTCCTGCCATTGTTCTGGTGGTAGTTTTCATCAACCCCTGGAAATCCAGAGCCTGCTTGGAGCCTGGCTTTGTTGTGCGTTCTGGCTGGGGGTTTGAGGCCGTTCCGAGCGCGGGCAGCAGGGGTCGCTGTGAGCCTTCTCTGGGAGACAAGCTCCACCAGGAAAGCACAGACCCAGTTTCAGACAAAGCCAGTGTCCGGCAAAGGTCAGAGCCAGGGGAAGATGTCAGGGTTTAGGGGAACCAGTCCGGTCTATTTTGCCAGGCAGTTTTCATGGAGTTATCCTACCGGGCATAATCAAAATCACCAGCTCGCTGTGTGTTGGGCTCTGCTACACGACTTCCTATGCTGTATCTTTTATTAAGCAGCAGAGCAGCGCTGCAGAGGAGGAATGCTGTTATCCCTTAGTGGAACCACCATCCCGCACGTGTGTCATCTGCACCAGGCACTGTGCTAGGCGCCCGGCACGTAGCCATTTCAGGAGACACAGGCTCCTTTCTCGAGGAATTCACTCTTTGTGAAGGACCAGGAAGGAAAGCGACAGTGACAGTCGCACAGTGACACACCCGGTGTGTGAGGGCATGAGTGCAGCGCTGTGGGAGGGCACGGTCTGGTTCTTGAGACAGCCCACTGGGGGACAGCAGCTCACCCGCTGCTCGCCTGCCGCTGGGGGCCCTGCCCGTGCACTGGGGGCGGCGGTTTCTCAGCCGGGACGGTGTTTGCCTGGGCCTTTCCTGGAGGCCACCAGCCTTCCATCTGGGCCTCACTGCACCACACCCCAGCCCCTTAAACCCAGCCCGTTGGGTGCCAAGAGGCCCTGCAGATACATGCCTCTGCGGGATCGTCCTCTGGGACAATTGGAGGCTCGCCCTTTAGGAAAGTCAGAGAGTAGACACAGCAGTGAATTAGGAGACGGCAGTTCTCTCTCTGCCACCCCCTTTCTGGGCCTCAGTTTCCCCTGGCATAAAACAGTACTCATAATACTGGTGATAACATGTGCTACGAATTGTGATAATGATGCTAGCGTTTATCATTATCATGAAGTAGATTTTTCGAGCGCGACCTCTGTGCCGGGCTCCGTGGGCTGAAGCGCTTTGCCTGATTACAGCCCCGCGGAGTGCTTGTCATCGGCTCCATTTCCCAGTGAAGAAACCAGCTCCAGAGCCCAAATCCCTACCCACTGCGTTGTCAGATGGCTCGGGCTGGCACCCAGCTCCCTCACCATGTGGCTGCCTCAAGGGCTGTTAAAAGGATTAAGTGAGATTATGCATGTGGGGCACTTAATACAGCACCTGGTATGGAGTGGGTAGTTAGCTAGCATGAGCTGTGGTTATTAAACAGCACAAAGCCAGCGGCTCCAGGCTCTGAACCCAGGGCAGGTCTGACTCTAGACAGAGCCCGTGTCACAGTAGTGCTGAATCCTTGGAAGTTCTCTGCAACATATCCTTTTTTTGTTGTTTTTTCCTCTTTTCCCTAATTATCTCCCTCCCTCCCAGCTCCCCGCGCCCTCCACTGTAGTCCTCTCCCCCTCCAGCTAGGTTCTGGGGCAGAGAGGGTCAGCAAGGAAAGTGAGACACAGGGCGAGGCCGAGCTGGTCCTCCTCAAGCCCTGAAAGGAAATGTGGAGGACAAACCGGGGTTCCCCAGACCGTGCAAGGGTACACATGGATGCAGGGAGCCAAAGCCTCAGCCCACAACCAGAGCAAGGATGGCAGTGGTCCTCGGCTCACCCAGCAGGTGCCCACAGTCTTAAGTCAGTATCGATTCCAGAAGAAGAAAGATGTAACGTGGGCATCCCCCTGCTCTCCGGGTTGACTGTGGGGTAGGTGTGTGTGCGCATGTGCATGCCTGTGCTAAGTTGTTTTGCTAAGTTGTTTTTTGTTTCACATCTTTATTGGAGTACAGTTGCTTTACATCGTTGTGTTAGTTTCTGCTGTACAACAAAGTGAATCAGCTATACGTATACACATATCCCCGTATTCCCTCCCTCTTGAGCCTCCCTCCCACCCTCCCTAAGCTAAGTTGTTTTTTTATTCTTTTCCTGCCTCCATCCGAAAGCCTGGACTTGAAAGACCCCAGGGCAGAAGTGTGGTTCAGAGAACAGCCCCTCGGATGCTTCCATGGAGCCAAAGTCCGTTCGCTCAGTGGAAGCCTCTGCATTCAGGGCCTCCCGTCCTGACGCACAAGCGCGTGTGTGCAGAGCCAAAGCATTTGATGGAAGGGTCTCATTCCCACCCACGTTTCAAGTGATGGCGCTGAGATAGCAAAGACCCCTTGGGAACCAGGTGGCTAGTGCCCGCGAGCGCCTAGGAGGCCTCGGACACTGAGCTGACCACATCCTGGGCACTCATGGTATCAGTGTATCTTCAGAACAGCCCGGCCTGGTGGAACTATTGTGTCCATTTTCTAGATGAGGAAACTGAGGCACAGAGAGGTCAAGGGGCTGTTGCTAGAAGGACCCTCAGCTTGCCCATTTCTTTTGTACTCCAGGGGCAGCCTTGATTTGAGGCACCTGGTTTCTGGAAGGCAGTGATCTTCCAAGAAAGAGGCTCTCCAGACAGGGCCAGCCTCGTGAACATCTGACCTGTGTAGTCCCTCAAGGCCTCACACTTGGTTTCATGCTCTCCTGTCGCCATCTTGAAATTCTTAATTTTCCAACAAGGGGCCCTAAATTCTCATTTTACACCGGGCCCAGCAAACTATGTAGCCAATCCTGCCCGAAAACCAATGGAAAGATCAGGCGATTCGGAGCCAGAGTGTAGTTTGGCAGTCGGCCAGCCTCAGTTTCCTCATCTGCAGGAGGGGATTGACAATCATGCCCACTTCTCCTCCCTCCCCAGGCAGTGAAAGGCTCACCTGAGAAGCAGGTGCCACCGTTGATTCAGTGCCTCTCTCCTCACTGCCTCTCTCCTTATAGCAAAGGTTGCAAATTAGCAGGGTAGGTGCGGCCCCGGGTGTGGCTTACTTGGGCCCACACAGTGTTGGGGTCAGGGTGGTGGGGACGAGTTGGTGTCCCGTATTTGCCGAGCATGGGGTTTCACATCCAACCCTGGTTTCTGACCTGGGGAAAAAAATCGACAGATCCGACTCCGTCAGGCCCGGGTTCCTATGTGGCCTTGGCCGTTGCTCTTCGTAGTGGCTGCTCACACCTGCTCTTGAACTTCCCACCCGGCCCACTTCGCTCTTTCTTACCCACCAGCCTGGTAGACACAGAGTTCATGATTCCTGGCTGAGCGTCACAGCGGATATGGGGACCAGACAGCCCCTTTCTGGCCCCTCCCCCTCCTCCGACTTCACTTACAAGCGCCCCGAGTAATGTATCGCGTTCAGCGATCCTGCCCCTTAAAGGCTGGCCTCGATTTGAAAAATGTCCACAGCACAGAGGCATCCTTCTTAGGTGATGATGATGGTATAGCTGAAGTCTACGGTGCAGTCAGATAAGGACATGCAGCTTGGGTCCAGCCCGCCTGGGTTCATGTCCCACCTCCACCACTTCCTAGCTGTGTGACCTTGGGCAAGTCACTTACCCTCTCTGTGTCTGTTTCCTCATCTGGAAAATGGGCATAGACCTCCAAATGACATATAACCTCAGCAGGCAGTTATAAGGATTGGTTTTGGGAACAGTGCCTGGCACAGAGCAAGCAGAGTTAGCTGGAATTCTTGCTGTTGAAAATGAGGCCTTCAGCTCACCCTTCCGCTGGCTCACTCCCGACCCCCCCAGCCAGGGTAGCTTGGCCTGTCCTCTTCTCCCGCGGCCCCCATTCCCGTTCCACCCAGCCCGCCTCACAGCTCCCCTTGGAGTGCTGTCCATGCGGCTGTTTCATGTCCCTCACTCCCCACCCCCAGACACGCTGTCTGGTTTGCTGCAGTGGCCACAGGCCCCTGGTACGTAGATGGTTCTCAGTAAATGTTTGCTGATCACATAGATTTAACTACAAAGCCTTGCCCTATGGAATCGGATAAAGATAGGGCGTGTGAGACACAGAGAGGTTAAGGAGTTTGCCCAAGGTCACACAGCTCTGAAGCGGCACAGCCAGGTCTTTCTCACTCTGGAGCCCCCTCACCCCCACCCCTGGGGTACTGTCCCCGGAGGTCAGGGATGTCAGGTGGGAGCCGCTGGCAGAAACGCCGCCATCTCTGGCAGGCTAGGCCTTCGGCTGCAGGCTACAGATGGAGAGGTTTTCATCTGAGCCTTTTTTTTCCCCCTTCCTCAGAGGTGTGAACCACCTGCCAGGGGTGTGAATGGGTGAGCTCACAACAGGTGTCTGGAGGCCTTAATTACTGGGCTTGCATCTCCTGTCCCCGGTGCACCTGTTGTGCCCACTTTGTGGGCAGCGTCCGTCCGTCCCAGGCCTCCTTTCCTCCTCATTTCCTCTCGCAGTGACCATGACCGTGGAGGAAGGGCTGAAGACAGCTTGCCTGCCGAGTTCCTCTCACGCGCTCCCCCCTTGTCCCCCGCCCAGTGGCAGGGTCACTGCCTGTTTAACTCCTGGTGGTCAGCAGCACTTTTCCAAAAGCTGCAAGCCCTGTAACCTGCTCTCCGCAGGGACCTGGGACGCATGGGGCCACTTCCCGTTCACTAGGGAGAAGCTCTGCAAAAAACAGGCTCGGGCAGTTCACAAGAGCCAGCCTGGACCATTCCAGAAGGGGGGTTGGGGGTGGGGGAGGTGGCGGAGAAAACCCTCAGCCAGGTTCTGAAAGGGGGGTGGGGTAAGGAGGGCGCAGCTGTCCCCAGGTGTCTCCCCACCCCCGCTCATCTCCCACCAAGTGTACCCCCGCAGAGCGACCCTAAAAAGAAGGCACTGCATCCACTGATCAGACCCAGCCGTGCTCATTCATTGTCTTGTTGTCTCTGGCTGCTTTTAGGCTGCAGCAGCAGAGTTGGGTAGTTATGACAAAGACCAGAGGATCCACAAGGTTATAAAATACTCTCTGGCCCTTTATGGGGGAAAGTTTGCTGACCCCTGGACTAAACTAAACCCAGGGCCTGCAGGGAGATGGGGCATGCCCTAAGGGGTTTTGGTTCTGTCTTCTAGGTTTAATTACACACATACGGTATTTTTTTCTTCCCCCTTTTATGAGACATACAAACATTACAGGTAAAGCTATAGCCCCACTGACCCTGCTGAAGATAAAGTCTCAGCTCAGAGAATTGCTGTGTTCATTTCTGCAAACCACGTCCCCACTCTGACCCGCTTTTCTCATCAGAGGTATCCCTGCTCCTCTGACTTTGCTGGGGTTTTTTTTTTTTTGGTTTGTTTTGTTGTAGGACTGTTTTTTACAAGCAGTTTTAGGTTTACAGCAAAATTGAGAGGAAGGTATAGAGATTTCCCACATGCCTCCTTGCCCCCGTGTGTACGTAGCCTCCCTGACTATCAATCAGCGTCCCCGCCAGAGTGGGACATTTGGACTCAGTGAATGTGTAGTTTGCAGCATTTTGTCTTTTTTGAATAACACATGCTCCTGGGAACATTCTTGTGTATGTCTGTTGGTGGCCATGTGCATGCTCTTCTATAGGTTGTACCTGTAGGAGTGGAATTGCTGGGTCATGGGGTGTGCGTATTTCAGCTTCAGTAAATATTGCCAAGCAGGTTTCCAAAGTAGTTGTATCAGTTTGCCCTTCCTCCATGAGTGTTCTGGTTGCCCCTTGTCCTCGCCAGCGCTTGGTAGTGTATGTCTTTCTCTTTCTAGGCGTGTCTGGTGAGTATACAATGGCATCGTCATGTAATATTAATTTGTGCTTCCCTGATGGCTAAGGAAATCAAATGCTTTTTCATACATTTATCATGATTTGGCTATACTCTTTTGTAGAATGCCTATTCAAGTCTTTTGCCCATTTTTAAAAATTGGATTGTCTTTTTTTCTTATTAATTTTCTTAATTACTTTTTATATAATTTTATATATTCTGGGTTCAAGCCCTTTGGTGGATATATGATTGCATCCCCTCCCTCTCCCATTCTGTGGGTAGCTTAGTGGTGTCCCTGGATGAACTGAGTCTCTTAATTTTAAATATTGTCAAGTTGTCATTTTTTCGCTTCCTGGTTAGAACCTTTTGTGTCCTATTTAAGAAATCTTTGCCTCCTCCAAGCTCATGAAGATAGTCTCCTATGTTTTCCTCTAAAATCTTTGACCTTTCACAGGTAGGTATGTAATCCATCTAGAATTGATTTTTGTGTATGGCGTGAGGTAGAGATCAAGGGACATTTTTTTTTCCCACATGGAGATTCAGTTGGTCCAACATCATTTATTGCAAAGAACATTCTTTCCCCTCTGCTCTGCAGTATTGATTTTGTCATAAATCAGGTGACTGTGTATGCGAGGGTCTGTTTCTGGACTCTCTAATCTGTTCCACGGGTCTGTTTGTCTACCCTTGTGCTAATACGCACTGTCTTAATTACTGTGGGTTTGTAATAGCTTGCTCTGTGGTGTCTTTGTTCTTTTTTTTTTTTTTTTTAATTTTTATTTATTTATTTATTTATTTATGGCTGTGTTGGGTCTTCATTTCTGTGCGAGGGCTTTCTCTAGTTGTGGCAAGCGGGGTCCACTCTTCATCGCGGTGCGCGGGCCCCTCACTGTCGCGGCCTCTCTTGTTGCGGAGCACAGGCTCCAGACGCGCAGGCTCAGTAATTGTGGCTCACGGGCCCAGCCGCTCTGCAGCATGTGGGATCTTCCCAGACCAGGGCTCGAACCCGCGTCCCCTGCATTGGCAGGCAGACTCTCAACCACTGCGCCACCAGGGAAGCCCGGTGTCTTTGTTCTTCAAGACTGCCTTGGCTGTTCTTGGCCCTGTGCTCTTCAGGTCTTTGGGTTTTATTCCTCAGCAGCTGGAGGTTCTGAGTGGAGGGAGTGGTGGGATCTGACTTCCATCTGTGAAATATCTCGTGAGGAGACCCGAAGGGAGGTTTTCGCAGTCCCCTGGGCCAGAGGTGATCGTGGCTTGGACCAGGTGTCAGCCGTGGAAGTGGGGTGCCAGATCGGTGCCGGGGGGTGCATTTTCAGAATCCTGCTGATGGCTTTAATGAGGACCGTGATGCAAACAGGACTCAAGAATGACCCCTATATTTAGGTCCTAAGCAACGAGCTGGACGATCTGGGGTCAGGGCAGTCCGAGGGAGGCGTCAGCTCCACTCCGCACGCCCACCTTTTCCTCACCCTCGATGCATCACACATAACAGGGGCCACGGCGTGGTGCCAGAGTTGCACTTCTCAGTTGATGTGTCCACGTGTGTGCATGTGTTTGGGGGTTCGGCAACACCTCCGGCTCAGGACCGCCTGTTAGCTGCGTGGACGTCAGCTGTAGCAGCGGCATCGCTCTGTCAGTATCCCTCATGGGCGTGTTCTCTGCCGTGAGAGGGAGGACTGTTGACAGTACTCCGGATGTTTGCACAGCCCTTACCAGCGGGCCCTGCCGGGGCCTGCAGTGCCTTTGTGCTCATGATTTCATTTGTTTCTTCCCGCACAAGCCTGGGGAACAGCCGCTGATGAGGCAGATGGCTGCACAGCCATAAAACCCCGAGCAAGTGGCAGAGTCGGAGCCATGCTCCCAGTCACTCCCTTTCTCTGCTCCTGTTCCCGTGGCACATTCAAGGGATAGAGACGTGCCTCTTCTCACCTATCCATGTGGCTCATATCTATTAAGTCCTTGGAATATGCCTGTGATTTTCCATGTCTGTGATGCTTATCAAGACCAATCTATAAATACGTAACATGTGCTCACTGTGAGCTAAGTACTGTGCCCGTTTCAAAGTGCCCGCTTCTGCCTCTGGGATCACTACATTCTAAGAAAATGAGGGGCCCACCTGGGAAGATGATTATAGTTACAAGGCAGAAACAAAAAAATGCGGAGGAATCAATTCTTCCATTAAGGGACTGTCCCGAAGACAGAATGCAGGAGTCCTTGCCTAACCTCTTTTTATTTGGGGAAAAGATCTGGGGTTCTGAATGGACTCCAGGGTTCACACGAGCCAGCTGTAGAATGCAGCTCAAAGGACTTACATGGTCCAAATCCCAGAGGTCCCATCCCCACCCTGTGGTGTGACCACATCTTGGATCCAGCTTTTAATGTGGGGGTCCCTTGGTTTAGAGGGGAGAGGTGTGAAGTAACCAGGCTATAGCAGATTAGAGGAGCCTGCAGGGCGGAGACGGACAGCAGATGTTACTGGGAATCAGATTTCTGCTCAGAGGAAAAACAGGCAGATACACTCCTGTCAGAATAGCTAAAAGAAAAAAAACAAGAGTAACACAAAATGCCGGCGAGGGTGCAGAGAAACTGGATCCCTCGCGCATTGCTGGTGGGAACGTAAAGTGGTGCAGCTACCCTGGAAAAGAGTGTGGGCAGTTTCGGACAGACAAGACAGGCACTTAGCACGTGACCCAGCAGTTGCCCTCTTGGGCGTCTATTCCAGAGAAATGGAAATCTGTGTTCATACAGAAACCGATACACGGGAATCCCCTGGCGGTCCAGTGGTGAGGATTCCACGCTTTCACTGCCCAAGGGCCCGAGTTCAATCCCTGGTTGGGGAACTAAAATCCCAAAAGCTGTGCAGCCTGGCCAAAAAAAAACCCTATACACATGTCCAACCACTGATGAGTGGGTAAACCAAATGTGGTCTATCCATACACTGAAATGTTATTCTGCCATAAATAGGAATGAAGTACTGATAGCTGCTACACCATGGGTGAACCTCGAAAACGTTAAGTGAAAGAAGCCAGATACAAAAGACCACATATTATATGATTTTATTTATGTGCAACATCCAGAATAGACAAATATAGAATGAAAGAAAGTAAATTAATGGTTGTTTAGGGATGGGGCAGGGGTTGGGGGTGATGGCTAAAGGATATGAAGGCTGATGAAATTTTCTAAAATGGCTATGGTGATGATTGTACAACTCTGTGAATACACCGAAAGCTGTGGAATTGTGCACTTTGGGCGAATTGTATGGTATATGAATTGCAGCTCAGTAAAGCTGTTGGAAGGAAGGAAGCGGCACACAAATGTTCATAGCAGCTTTATTCATAACGTCCTTCCGTGGGCATGTAGTTAAACTGTGATGCACCCATACAATGGAATATGACTCAGCAATAAAGAGGAAGAAACCATTGATACGTGCAACAACGTGGGTAAATCTCTAGGGAATTATGCTGAGTGGACAAAGCTAATCCCCAGAGGTTACATACTGCATGATTCCATTTATATAGCATTCTTCAAATGACAGAATCACAGAGATGGAGAGCAGATTAGTGGCTGCCTGGGATTATGTAGGCAAGAAGGGAGGGAGGTGTGGCCATAAAAGGGTAGCACAAGGGATCCTGTGATGAAACCATTCTGTGTCTTGACTGTCGTGGTCACATGAGTGTACATGTGATAAAATTGCACAAACTAAATATGCACACACATGAATACATGCAAAACTGGTGACATCTGAGTAAGGTCAGTGATAGTATTACTGTCAGTTTTCTGGTTGTGATCTGTACTGTGGTTTTACAAGATGTTACCATTAGGGGAAACTGGGTGAAGGGTATATAGGATGTCTCTGATTATTTCTTACAACTGCATGTGAGTCTGTAATTATCTTAAAATAAAAAGTTTTTTGAAAACGAATATCCCAATCCATAACGGATAAAAAAAGGCCACTTCTTGAATTAGCGAATTGCCCGTTACAAGGCGTAAGCAAATGAAGGCTAAGGTGACTGTTTGTTAAGGATGCTATGAAAGGGATTTCTGATGGAATGGGAGGCCAGACTCACTCCCTCTGAGACACTTCCACCCTTAAGTATGTCAGCAGTAGAGTCCGTTCTGCCAGAGAAAGGAAAATCCTCTGGGCTGTGGTGTCTGCGGAAGGTGCTCTGACTCTGTGGTCAGAAGGAAATGAACGCTCGGCAGCCTCACAGTTAATAGCCAGGGTGGAAGGGAAATGGGACACGAGAAATCATCCCAACTTGTATAAAGATTATATCCTCCTTACAACTTAAATCTAGGCTAATTGAACCCCAGGAGATGAAAAGACTGGTCTAGTAAGTATATTTCACCTCCTAGGATCTCTTTTCATTTCGTAGGTTTAGGCACGAACCTGGCTATAGAAAAATATTAAGCTTCAGTTGTTTGCCGTGTGAGGCTGAAGTGTTTCTGCACCCTTTTCAGAGGGCCAGGGAACCCAGGGAACCCCCCGGGCTCTTGTCCGACTGGGCGCCCCCAGGTTCTCTGTCCTGCAGGCTGAGCACAGAGCCCTGTCTCTCAGAGCAGGTCTCCCCCCATTTAACATCCTGGGAACGCAGTCCCGAGGAATCTGGTAGAGATGTGTTCTGGGTGGTATTTGCTTCATTTCGGAGGCCTGCTTTGCAGAAAACCCCACGCCAAACTCTTTGCTTCCCTCTTTGAATGATCCTGCTCCCTGCCTACCAGTATGTCCACCCAGCGCTGGTCAGAGGATGTAAAAGTGACTGCAGCACAAACCAGGACAAAGCAGCGCTTGCCCAGGTGAGGTACTCAGGTTACCTGAGTTCTCCTTTTCCATGCTGTCTTGTCCCCCGGTCATCAGAAGTTGGCTGTCAGCTTGGAAAGGAGCCAGTGTGATTTTCCAAGTGAGACCACCTGGCGAGGGAGTCAGGAGACCTGAATTCTGGCCCAGCTCTGCCTGGCACCCGCTACATAACCTTGGGCACTTGGTGACTTCTCAGAGCCTCTGTTTGTTGAGTGAATCGGTGATGGGGTTGGGCGAGGCCAGCCAGAGCTATCTGCCAGAGCAGATAGCTTCCCCCTCGCAAGCCGGCGTAAACCCATTGGTCGTGGCTGCTGGAGTTCTGTCTTGGAGGATTGTGAGGCTGCCTGGGCTCCGCAGGAAATGGCACTGTAATTGATTAGCGATGTCTGCCAGGGACACGGGTGCAGCGTCTGTGATAGGCAAGCAGCTGCAGGTATTCGCCGAAGATTCTGGTATTTATCGCATGTCGCTAGAGCTTTTACGTTTCTGTCTGCCAGACTGACTGGTAGAGCAGTCCCAAACCACAGCCCACGTGGAAGTGGACTTAGCTTTCCTCTTTAAAAAAATAAAAATAAACTGAAAGTCGAGAGGATATTTCTTTCGTTGTTTTCTTCCTTCCTTTGCAATTCCATAGATTTGGTCTTCCATCACAGCTGACATTTCCTTTCGCCCCACGCCTAGACTGATTGCAGAGTAGTTGACAAAGCCCAGACGGTGGAAAGGGGCACCCTGGGGAGAACGTGCGGTTCCCAGGGGAGGGTGGGTGGGGGAACGGGAAGGGTGCTTTGTGCCTGATTCCCACCACAGCCGCCTGCTCTCACTTCCTCTCTCTGCACTCAGTGCCTTTTCAGTTACAAGGTCTCCGCGCTTTGTCTGGGCTTGTTGGGAGGGTGGCAGTCAGCTCATTGTTGCCACCCATAATTGTGCTGTGTGTCACCAGCACCCTGGTGCTGAAAGGCGGCGGGGAGGGAGCCCCAGGAAATCTTGGGAGGCTTCTGAGTAAGAACAGGTTCTGAATCCTCTCCTGTCTCAGAGCTTTCCATGGAAAAGGGGTCTTGCCACACTGCTTTTTAGTTAAGAAATAACCCGTGGGTTTAGCAAATATTTACGAAGCATCTCTAATGAGACAGGGGCTTTGCCAGGTGCTGGGTTACAGAAACAAACGTGAACTCCCAGAAGGGAAGGGACTGTCTTGGTTTAAGGAGAAGTGGATACAAGGTTCACTCCATTAAAACCCTCACAGCAGAGGCCAGGTCATACACGTCGTTGGTCTGGTGACAACTTCGCCAGGACTCAGTGTTCGTCTTTGTAGAATGGCAAGATTAACAACTGTATCCAGTTTGCCGTAAGGACAAGGTCAACGATATTGGTAAAGTGCTTGGCCCTTCTGCGGTCCAGAGGATGTTGTGTCTGGTACCCAGAACTCCTAGAATACACTAGGAGGGCACCGCTTACTCCCAGCCCTGCTACTAACTAGCCGAATGCTCTTAGGAAGCTTACCTTATCTTTCTGGTCCTCCCCAAGGACACTCTGAAGTGATGGAGCTTAACGACAGGAAGGTCTCTGGAAGGGTTTTATTTTCAAGGAGCATTTCATAAAATCATGGGCCATGACCGTATTTCTCAAACTTGAGAAATGTATAAAGAGCCCTCCATTTAAAGAAAAAGAAAAATCTCGTGGTCCTTCCCCACACAGCGATGATGTAAATATTTTTATTATTATGTTACTTAACTATGTACAAATGTAAAACCCAGAATAAACAGACAACTTATGCTCATGGTTCTCTTAGGACCATAAAACCAAAACACATTTTCAAATTAAATACAAACAAAATTTAAAATCAATAAAATTCAAATTAACAACATTATTTTAGTGTGATGGCTGATGTTGTTTTGCGGAAACCAAATTCAGAATGTGGGTTTTAATATTAGAAAGTTGTAGCCTCAGGTCCAGATCTGTAATCGGTTTCGCTACTTTTACGTCAGTCATACTAATGCAGAGGGTGCTTATTTGCATAAGTCAGTACGTGCAGGACGGGAACACCGGTTTGAAGGCTTTATTTGCCAGTTCAGCATAATCAGACCTCTCACTTGTCTAAATCTCAGCCAGTCATCAGACACCCCTTTTCGGGCAGTGTCGCTGAGTGGTTCTGTAAAGTCATCTTGATCACTTAAAAATAAAAGTTAGCATTATAGTGTCATTGAAAATATCAATGAATGGATAACCAATTTCTTGTAGACTTGAGGACAGAAAAGTGTTTCATTGTTCATGCTGGCTAATCGATCTCTTGTTGCAGGTCGGTACGTGTAAACATCAGTTCTGCACAATATAGCATCTGCTCTTACCCTGAGTGCTATCTACTCCAGTTACAGGTCTTTTGAGGTCAGCGTACTTATACCAAGACTCTTAACAGCCCTGTTACAATACACACATATATGCACATATATTAAAAATTACATTATCTAAATGCAAACAGAAAATTTTAAGATTATCCTACAAAAGTAGCTAATCCTCTCCACATCCCTGCCCCTACCTTCATACACATACCCAAATCGATCTGAGAGGCAGTAGACCTCACGATGAGAAACTCTGTTCTATTAAGGAGGCTCTTACCATAGTACAAGTTTTGAGTCCGAGGTACTTGTGGGGTCCACTTAGACCTGTAGATCTTTTTCCCTGCCAAGCCTACTTATGGTTGAAATGCCACTGGTTTTTATGCAGTTCATGCTTGTAGGAGTCACTCATTTGGCTTTGGTCACCCAAAGTTAAATGAAGCTTTTGGAGCTCTTTAGCTTGCCCTCCCCATCTGAATTTGCTGGGGAAAGGATGGGGGCCGAGGTGATCATAGAAGGCAAAACAAAAGGCTGCTCAGTGCGGGGGTTTTGTGCTAAATCCAGCACCACCCGTTAGCTTCATGATTCAGAGCACCAGCACTGTAGTCTGTGACCCCCTCCAGAATTGTTCAGTATTCAACCTGTACAGCTGAATGTGGTGCCCCTGGGAGTCCATCAGATCGGTGTTTCAATGTTGGCTCCTCCATCACCCGCTATCAGAGTTGGACAAGTCATTTAAATACCCCACATCTCAGTATCTGCGTCTGTAAAATGGGGACCATAGTACATACCTGTCAGGGTTATTGGGAGAATTCAATGAGGGGATGAAAGTAAAGCCGTTAGCCCAGTGAAGTGGTTCCCAAACTGTGCACCGAGGCACCTTGGGGTGCCTCAGTGAACACACAGGTGCACTGCGGGCTATTTTAGATTTTCAAGAAAAACACAGCAGCAGCAGCAGCCATGGTGCCAACCACTACTAATTAGTTGTTTAGACCTATTAATGGTTTAGACTATCAAGCTGTTATAACCAAACCGTTAGGTGTTTCTTTTGGCCTAGGAATGCCGTGAGAAAATTACTGAGGCATCAGGGCACCGTGCATGAACCAAGAAAGTTTGGGAACCTGTGGCCTAGTGTTTGGTACCAATCACAGCTCGATAAAGAGTAGAGATTGTTTTATAACAATATAACCAGAAAGGCTGTGCTGGCCGCAGGATTCCGTTTCAGCTCTGCAGACGTCGCACTTGTGGGATTGGTACCCAAGATGACTAGCCTGCGCCTCCTGCCTCCCCTCGTTTCACTTCTGTTCGCTGGTAAAACGCATTTCACAACATTGATTTCCCAGCTCAGATTTTGGAACAACCCCAGGCTGCCCGCAGTCATCTCAAAGGGGTGTCGTGAAGCATCCAAAACATAAAAGTCTTAGAAGGAAATTAATTCACTTGAGTATCCATGCCTCACAGAGTTCCTGGCAAGGGCCAGCACCCGCAGTCTGGACCCCGGCATGGGGAAGGGGGGCGGCCTTGACCGCCTGATTTCTGCAGAGGACAGCCTTGACCGCCCTAAGCCTTTGAAGTGTACACGGCCCCCAGCTGAGAAATCCCTCTGAGCTCTCACAACATCATATGTGATGGGCTGCGGCCCGGGAGGATTTGCCCGGCTTTCCCTGCACTGGCGAACAAAGCACATTGCAGGGAAGATATGTGAGCCCAGGGCCCAGGGTTTTATGTGTGTGGTTTGGTGTGGTTTGTTTTAATTCCCTTCCTCCTTCTAGCCGCCTCTGGCCTCTGGCGGGATTGGGGGGTACGCCTTAGCCTGCATATATTAGGTTAAACTGTATGAGCATGCCAGTATGTGGTCAACTTTGACCTGCAAAACAACACTTTTACTTAGTTCAACCTAATGGTAATTGTTCATCCTTAATTGAATCCCTTCCATGCAACCGTCAGTTCCTCGTGTGTGCGCTCTCTCTCTTTATTAATCTTTTTCTTTAAAAAAAATAAAATTTAGTTGCATAACTAAAACAGGAATATGTTTTTCTTGTTGAAAGAAAGAATGAAGGCCAAAACCCTCGTTCATCAACTGCCACGCCTGGTCGGTGCCACCCTCCTCCCCAGAAAAACTTACATTATCAGTTTGGCAACCTTCCTTCTAAATCCTTCCCTGTGAACCTGAGGACAACATACACAATTGCGTTGGGTCCATTTAGACCAAAATGGTGCCCTGTTTCATGCATCGTTGAGCGTTTTTCCCTCCTCTGAAATGTATCTTGGCGATCTTTCCGATTTAGTCCCCGTAGCTCTACCTGGTTCTTAATGTCCTACGTTATCTCTTTGCTCCGAGGGAATCATGCAGCCCATTTTACAGATGAGGAAAGTGGAGTTCAGAGTGGGGAAAGTCACAGGGCTGGGAGGTGGCAAAGCCACTTCTGAGCCCCAGCCCAGGCTGAATTTTCTCCCGCCAGCAACCTTCCCCTGTTCCCGAGTCTCCAGCAGCCTGCTCCGTCATCCTTTACAGACTGACGTATTATAACTCCCGCCAACCCAAACCAAGTTGAGGGATGGGGCTTCCTGGCAGACCCACCATTCAGGTTAATGGAGAGTTACCATCGATACCATGGATGGCCAATCCAATTTCCAAGGAATTAGAATAGAGTAGAATCTACTTAACGTTGGAACTCGGTGGAGTGTAATTGAATGTTTGACGATCAGGGCCTGCAGGGCCCCGGGTCATCATTACGAATATCAGTTACCACTGCGCAAGCCGGGCAGAAGCCTTGGTTAATGGGGCGTCCTGGCTGCTGGCCTGAGCGACTCTCATTGCGTATGGCGTCCCCTGCGACAGGCCTTGTCCTCTGGCCGGAAAAGCAGGCTTAGAGAAAGGGGCAGCCCTTATCCAGTATCGGAAAGCTCAGGGACATCTAGGGGTGCATCGCGTGACTTTAACATCGTCCCACTAGGTGCATCCCACGTGAGCTTCTGCAAAACACTTTTGGCCAGAGTTTGGACTCTGCAGTCAGGCAGCACTGGCCTGAGTCATAGCCCAGACCTTCCCTTGTTTGAAGGAATAGGTGTACAGTTTCTTCCCTTTTCAGGAAAAGGAACCTCTGAGAACTGAAGGAACTTCAAGGTGCCAGCAACTTGCCTAGGAATCTGTATAGGAACCTTGTCTTTTTACCTCTACTTGCAAGTAGATTCTTCACCTACTTTCAGAAGGAACAAGACCTCAATTCAGTCAGTATAGAAGTTTAAGAAAAACGTCAGTTGGAAGAAAATTATATTACAACTCCCAGGCTGAGGAGTCCTTCAGTAAAGCGGTACTTAAGTCTGAGCTCCCTAGCAACCAAAGCAAGAAGGGGAAAAAAGCACCAGCGCCTGCTAATTCTTAAGCTACCACCCAGCCCTCTAAAGAGATTCTGCTCCCGTGGAGGGCTCCCAGGGGACTAACAGGATGATTTTTTTTTTAATGTTTTTGCACAAATTTACAGCCCTGTTGTGGAACAGAATGCAAAGTTTACACGAAACGTTAAAATGAGTATGAGATAAGTTTGCCTTATACTCACTGAGTCTTTAGAAGTGGGCATTTATTCTCATCTGCCCTTTGGGATAAGGAGCATCTCTGAGAAGTTTTGAGAAGTCTTAAGTCATACGTGGAAAGAAGGGAATAGAAGGGGGGGGGGTGAAAGAAAGAAGATGGTGCCAGGTCAGGAAAAGGTGGAAGACCCGGTGCCGGTCACGAGTGCCAAGCTTGTGCTACAGCGCTACCCCCTCGCTGTGAGTGTGTAGTGCATGCCAAGGGCAGCACAGTCCCATAGAACTCTCTGCAACAATGGAAACGTGTCCAATATGGCAGCCATTAACCCGTGTGGCCATTGAGCACTTGCAGCATGGCTTGTGCAGCTGAGGAACTGAATTTCAGTGTTGTTTCATTGAACCTTAAATAGCAAATTCAGTGTTTTTCCTTTTAATTTGAAGCAGTCACGCACAGTGGTGGCTGCCATATTGGACAGCACTGTATGACAGTGTTCATACCTTTTGATCTAGTGATTCTGTCTCTAGAGTTTTACCCTAAAGAAATGATTGGACATATCAACAGGCTTGCTGTGCGGGGATCTTCCATGAAGGGTTGTTTATGGCGGGGAAAAATTGGAAATGTTACTATTCAACAGTGAGAGAGGATGGGTTAAGTAAATCATGAACGGAATGCCAGAAAGTCATCAACAGCGTTCATAAAGAGCATCACTGAGAGGGGAAATGCTTTTGTCCGGCAATTAGGTGAAGGAAGCAGGAAATCCAAATAGGGTACCATGTGATCTCCGAGTAAACACACGTAGAAAAAAGACTGGAAGGAAATGCCCCAAAATAACAATCGCTGTTGGTAAATTGAATGGCACTTCTTACTTCCTTCTCTGTATTACTGTGCATTTGGCAGATCGCCTACGTGAGCATGGAGATTGCTTTAGATTCAGAAGGAAAAGTACTTCTTCAAAATAAGACAGCTGTCTGTTGCTCTATCACAGTTACAGGGACCAGGGGGTAGTGGTGCATGGAGGGTATTTCCTGAAATATTCTGGTCAAACTCCAGACCCAGTTCACTTGTAATAAACCCTCTGAGTGGTTCTTAGCTTTCTCTCTGCCCCATCTCTGTTCCATACTGCCCTTGAACTCCAAAGCCAACCCTTTAAAAAATCTAATTGCATTGAACGGAGACAGGACAATATACCACTTTAGTGGGGTTCTTTTGCTCAGCACTTTATAGAATTTCAAAACTCTGTCATATACAGAACTCTCTTGAATCTTTCTCTGTTATTAGCAAGGCAGAGTTTTACTCTTTTTAAAATTCTCTCTTCCGATTAGAAAAGTAACCTCATTCCAGAGTCTTTGGGAAATGGAGCACAAGCCAGAGAAAACCGCCCATCTCCCCACCACGAGACACAGCAATCCCCTTTGTGGGTGCCTTCCCTCATCCTCTTTCATATGCCTCTGCAGGCAGGGCAGGTATTAATATCACCATTTCACAGATGAGGAGACAGCAGGTCAGAGAGGTTAAGTGCCTCGCCTGAGGTCTCGTGGCTGGTTAAGTGGCAGAACCGAGGCCCGAGCCTGAGTTCTAGTCTGCGTTGTTTCCCCGGCTCTATAGGTGAGGTTTGACGTAACCCCCAAATAGGCTCCTCACCTATTCATGGGATGCTGAGAGCCTCTTGTCCTTCCGAGTGTAGCACTTAAAAGCCTTCTATAATGGCTCAGCTCACAGAGTAAGTTACACTGGGCTGATCCTTTCTTTATGGGAGTTTACTCTTTAAAGTAGGCATGGGTGACGCAGGCGGGGTTATTCAAGATGTGCATTGTCGCACACAAAACGGAGTAAGCTAAATGTTTACCCGACACATGGACGGAGGAATAAAGGCTTTCTGCGGGGAAATGAGTGGGAAGAAAGAGTCATGTGGAAGAGGTTTTAATCCAGGCGGCATGATTGCACTTCCCTGGGACAATTATCCTCTGCCTACCTTGAATTTAAATAAAGTCCCTTTAATGGCTTGTTCGCAAAAGCGCTCTTTTTCACCCGAGCCTGAGCCATTACCTCGGCTTCTCTGAATACAGCCGAGCTCAACCCAGAAGGGTTTAAAAAAAAAAAAAAAAAAAACAGTGTATTTCTACGGGCCTCCTGAGTATGGCATGTACTCTGGAATTTTCAGAGGCATTCTATATCCTCAAGTAAATGAATGTTAACAGCCCCTGCCTCCTCTCCCACCTGGATGATCCTAGCCCTGCCTTAGATCCCAGGCAAGGGCTGGCCCTGGCAAAACGAGAAGGAAGTTTCAGATCCTCCTGCCCCTCTGCTGCCCTAAGCCCCCTCCATCCTAGGAAACACGGAGAAGTGCTGACCACACGCTTTGTATTCCCTGGGGCTTATTTGTGCTTTTCTAAACAAGTTGTGCTAATGTTGGCTTCCCCAGGGGAGTAACAGCCCAAGTTTGAAGGAAAAAGTTGGCTTGATAATAAAAACACAGCCCAGAGGCCCGGCTGTGTACAGCGGGGAAAGGGGGGCAGGGCGGGGAGTGAGGGATCCTGGGAAGGAGCCCGCGGTTCTCTCCCTGGGGCTCCTGATACAGCCTCCCTGGGTGGGTGGACGGAAAAGACCCCCGGGGGTTGTTTCCACTCAAAAGATTCCATCAGCACATCCAGCTGCATCTCGGAGTGTGTAGCACCCCTTCAGGGAAGGATGTCGGACCCATTTTAAAGGCCTGTGGGATCCCCTTTAAGGGGAATGGAATGGGGACAGTCTTCCATGTCTAGCTGGCTTGGGGGCTTTTTCCTAACCCATCTCTCCCCCACCGTGGCCAGTACTCACCCCTAGCGTCTCCGAGCGTTCCCCGCCATGCTCGGAAGCCGGCGGGGTGGGGGAGGACGACGGCTCGTCCCCACTCACGAAGTCACTCATTTGTCTCTCATTTTCGAGTTATTATCGAGCCGCCAGTCGTGAGGGTGTTTTGACAGCAGCTGTCAGCAAGGTGCAGGCGGCTGCTATCGCCTCCGATTGGCTGAAGACACCTATGGCAGTGTGTCGAGTAACATCCCAGCCTGCCCCGCCCCCTCCCCAGCCAGGAGCAGGGGGGACCAGGGCACCAAGGGAGAAAAAGCAAACAGAAGAGCGGAGAAGGCAGACCACCCCAGCCACTCCAGGCCCCAGGGCAGCCCCGGCTCAGCCCGGCAGCCTCCGGAATCCTTAGCATTTTTCTGACTCCCGCTAGAGCAGGCGGCTGTAAAAGACTCAGATTGTGTCTCGTGTTTTGTTTAATTTATTTTATTTGAGGTTTTGGGCAGCGAGGGAGGGGGGATGAGAGAGGATCCATCCCCCTAAACAACCATTTAGGCTTGTCAGAGTTCATTTATTGAATTAGCGAGGTTACCACTCCCGGGGGCCCAGCTGCCAGCCAGCAAAGCCGGGGTTGGATGCAGCCCCTGAGCCGGGAGCCGGGGAGGGGGGCGCCGAGCAGAGAACCAGGCGCTCTAAGCTCTGATCAATTATGGTTACTTTTTTTCTCCCTCTGCTCGACTGAAGTGCAGAGGAATGCGTGTGTTTTCCCTTCTCCCTTGAAGAGCCTCCTCTCTTCATAATATCAGTCATTCCACGTGTTTCTTTCTAAGCGTTGTGCATCCAGGCAGGGGAATAAATAATACTTTGTATTCACTGCCTTTTACCTAAGCCATTTAAAATTCATTCTTTTCTCTTCTTTTTCTTTTTTTTTTTTTAAGTATGGGGGAAAAAATGTCAGTGACACCAGAAAGCAGATGTTTTGTGATCAGGAAGCGAGCACACTTCTGCCTTAAATTGAAGGCCTGCGGGGCTAATCTCAAAGGCACAGTGACTGCAGGAGAATGTAACCTTCGTGTACCCGACAAGGGAGACCATGTGTCATTCTTGTTTCCTACCCATAAAATTCCCAGATCAACTCAGACTTCCACAGTGGGGGTCTCTCACTTTGGGTTTCGGCCGCTGCGGTCAGACTTGGGGCTAAGATGGTTTGCGTGTTATAGACGTGCATCCACCTCATCCCTACTGATTTCCCTTGCCCGTTGGTACCAGAGAGCTGAAAAGAGCTACATCCTCCTGATGCATCTATTTATCTATAGCAGGAGTGTTCAACCCGGGGCATTTGTGCCCATCAGGGGACACTCGGCAATGTGTCTGGAGTTACTTTTGGTTGTCACAACGTGGAGGGTGCTAGTGGCCTCTAGTGGGTAGGCGCCAGGGATGCTGCCACACATCCTACAGGGCACAGCAACAAATTATCCCGCCCAAGATGTCAGTGGTGCAGAGGTGGAGAAACCCTGGACTGTAGGGAAAGGGACCTTTTGCAGAGGAAACAGCAGAGGAGCTTTGAGTGTCCCAGAGTTTCTAAATAGGGGTGCTGTTGGCATGCGAAGTGGGGTGGCCATCTCATGCCTAAAGAGTGTTTCACCTCTATAGCTGCCACTTGGTCAATGCCAGTGATGTCTCCCTTCATTGTGACAACCAAAAGCAGCCCCCACAGATCCCTCGGGGGGGAGGGTGCCCCTTCCCTTAAAAATCCCTGCCTTTAATTTTGTGTTCAGTGATGACCACGTGCCCAGTGCCAATGTAAGTTCTCGCACATCCCTCTTCATATTTAATCTTCACAGCAGTCCCAGGAGGTCAATGTTTTTACCTCCATTTTAAAGATAAGGAAGAGAACTGAAGCTTAGAGAGGTGACATCCCTTACTTGCAGCTAAGAACCAGGGAAGACAAGAGTTAAAACCCAAACCTGTCAGAGGCCAAACCACTCAACCACTCTGCTCACTGATCCTCTTGGAGCCTCAGTTTCCTAATCTGTTAAATGGGGGGAAATGATAACTGTCCTCCCACCTCAGATGTTTTTCTTGAGACTCTTGAGAGAGAATGCACGTAAAGGGCCTTTGAAAAAGTACAGAATACAAATGTAAGGAAATTTCAGTGATTGTTGTACCTGCCAAGAATCTAAAACCACATGAATAGTGAAAAGCGTTCTTCATGAACCCGTTTCGTCAGCTGAGTCAGTGACCATTGGAATGTGGACTTAGAAGAAGGTCAGGTTTAAAGCCAGACTAGGTTGGGGCCAAAATGTGCAAAGTGGCTGCAAAGCAAATACCCTTTGGGTGATGTGCTGTTGGTTTCTTGAGGATTGTTTACATGCTATGTCATTAAACAGACTGGTTATATAATGGCATTTCAAAGGGAATGTTTTTAAAGCATTGAGTTTTTACAAAAAGCATCACAGGCCTAGTAGTAAAGTCCCCCAGCTCAGAATCTCAGTAGAGCAACATTCTGTGCCGTCTCTCTCTCCCCAGCTTGGATGGGTGACGGGGCGGTGGGCTGCAAGTCGGGGGGACCAACCGCAGATCTGGCTGCACACCCAGATCACCTTGGGAGCTGTAGGGAAGCCTGAGCCCCACCCCAGACCAATTAAAGCGGAACCTCTGGGTACTGGCTTTTTTTTTTTTTTTTAACACCTAAATATTTAATAGTGTATTTCTTCAAAAACAAGGTTCTTTTTATCATTGTGGTGCAGTTCTCAAAATCAGGAAATTAACTTAGATACAGCCGTCTTATCTAATCTGCAGACCTTATTCAGATTTTGTCAATTGTCCGAATAATGTCCTTTGTAGAAAAAAAAAGTCTGATTCAAGATCCATCCTGGGATCACATATTGCATTTCGTTTTCGCTTGTCTTTAGTTTCCTCTAATTTTGGAAGCATTACCTGGCATTTCTTTTGTCCTTCGTGCCCCTGACAATATTGAAGTCTACTGGCCAGTTGTTTTGGGTTGGGTCCCCCAGTTGGGTTTGTGGGATTAGATTGGATTAGATTAGATTGGATTGCGGCTCTTTGGTGGCGACACCGCAAGTGGCGTCCTCCACAGTGCCTAGTGTCAGGAGGCACATCCAATTCGTCCCACTGCTGGCGATGTTATCTTTGATCACTTGGGTAAAGTAGTTTCTGCCAGCTTTCGCCACTGTTAACCTGTTTCTGTTCCCTTTGCAATTAATAAATATCTTGGGGGATGCTTTGTGGCTCTACAAATATCCTGTGTCTGGGCTCACTGTACTGCTTTTAGCATCCACTGACGGTGCGTGCCTGAATTATTCATTACCAAGCTGACTACCAAATGGTGATTTTGTAATTCATTCATTCCTCATGTTTATTAGTTGATATTCTCCTCCTGGGAAGGGCTTTTCTACCCGTTCCTCCCGCCCTGTATTTATTTATTTATTTATTTGATTTTTATCAGTATGGACTCGGGTTATTCAATGAGTCATAACCTATGATTATCATTATTTATTGTGTTATTGAAATTGTCCCCAGTTAGACCAGTGGGAACCCCTTCAAGCATGGTTGTATCCTCTTGACATGTCCCTATCTTTTTTTTCTTTTTTTGTTTTTTGAGTACTTCCTTATTTTCTGGCCTAGCAAGATATTGCAGACTCATCTTGTACTCTCTCAGCTCCAGCCCTGGAATCAGCCATTTCTCCAAGGAGCCCTATTTCTCCTCAGTGGGTGGTGGTATTTAGATACCAAGATCTGGGTGCCAGGTGTGCTCAGGGGTCTCATGGCTGCTGGGGGTTTAGCACAGGGTTTTAGCACATTTGGGGCTGGATAATTTTCTGTGATAGAGGCTGTCCTGCACATTGTGGGAAATTTAGCAACATCCCTGCCCTTTACCTGCTAGATGTCAGAATCTTAGTGTCTGGAAGCAGTGGGGGCTCCAGAATTTCTTCAGTGGGGGAGGTAGGGTGTTTGCAGGCACTAGTCTGGGAGCTGCATTCACATGGTAATGAAGCACATGTCTTACTTAGAGAATAGGTGGTTGACCAGTGGAAGTCCTGAAGGCTAAGGTACCCCCAAGGCCACTCCTTGGAGCCGTCCCTGGTCTTGGTCCCGCTCCCCTCCCCATAACTCTCTGAGCCCTCCCTCTCCCTCTGCCTAGAGCTCTCATTTAAAATTCACCCCAGCTCCAGAGCCTTCTCTCATTCCTCCTGGTACTAAGCAGGCTTTGTCTTGCAACTCTTTTTAGTACGACCTTAGAGCGCTTTTAAAGTAAAATATGCTGGTCCTTTACCCCGGAGGGGGAAGAGTATTGCTAGAACACAGAATTATGGCGGATTGGGATAAGGCTTTACAGTTTGCAGAGCCCTTCCGTGAACCCCTGTGGAGGTGACCCAGCCTTGGAGGCCAGTTCACACATGGGGTCAGTGACTTGTTCCAGGTCCCAGAGCCCCACGGGCCAGGTTGCCTATGTCTCTAAACGACTGGTTAAAACGCAGAGAGCCAGGCAGCCTGTTAATCTGTCCATTCCAAGATGAGTGAGGTTTTCTTTTCACCTGGAGCCAGGGGACCCGGCAGTGCCTCTCCTGTATAACTGCCGTTCAGTGTCTGGCACCCCGACTTCCAGCATTTTCTCACCTGAGAGGGGAGGACACATCCGCAGACAGGTCCAAGCTGGACCTCCCAGAGAACAGAGGCCGCCAGGACCCTGCCTGCTAATGGGGCCTGGAGGTTTCATGGCGGATTTTTGAGTATGAGAGGGTCAGCGACCCCGGGTGCTGGCCGGGTGCACAGTCAGTAAGGTGCAGTCCTGGACACACCCCCGGGGGGCGCAGGGTGCGTGCATCACCTGTGTGATGGGGTGGGGTTGGCTTCCATCCAGAGGGGTAATTGGCCACCTGCAGAGCCATTCCCCGTCCCCTGTTATCTCAAGAGTCAGTGGTGTAAGGAAGCAACAGTGGTTTGTAGAATGAAGGGTTTTCTCCAGCTCCTAGAAGCCACCTCCTCTCAAGTCAGGGAGACAGGAGGTCACGGGGCCACAAATGTGGCTCCATTTCTTGTCCACACCCACCGTCCAAACTGCTGCTTAGCACAGCATCTTGCCCTCCTGTCCTCTCCCGTTCCCAGCTTCCTCTTCCTCCATGCCACGGGCCCCTGAAGGAGGGAGGAAGCCACTCAGAGGCTTTGACAAGCAGTGGCTTTAAGGAAAGACCCTCCAGGCTCTGGATATAAAAGGAACGTAACTGGAGGCCAGAGGAAGGCACAGTTAGGAGTAGATGCCCCTACGATTTTTCTAATTCACTAGTTTCTCTCCTGCAAAGATAGATAGGTAAGGCATGCCCACCTGGGTCCTTGTAAGGAATGTTCTCACCCTCCCATCTTTCCAACCGGGGACCTTCTCTGGCTGCGGGAACTTCGATTATTTTTTGGAGGCGGGGACGTCAGGCCGCACGACACTCATCCTCCGTCCTCCCTTCCCGTGACAGATCGTTAAATGATTCCGAGGGAGCCAGAGCCCAGGCTAAATGACCGCGACGACCGTATTATGGCAACTGTACCTGCCTCTGGTTCTATCACTTTCTTTCACCGAGAAACTTGGTCGAGAAGAGTCATTATCAGGGCCAGGCAGAGAATCCAAGACAATAAGTGTTTGAAAGCTCCCTCCCATGTCCACACACCCATTAGGTTGCCTGTGTAACAAAGCAAATTGGGGGGATGGGGCATTTGGGGGGTGACTCGTAGGTGTCTAAGTTGACAGGCCAAAAACTAAAGGGCGTTTGCAGGCTAAGTGAAATTTGATGACAGCAGTGTTTTCAGGAAGAGGGGGAGGCAGAGAGGGTCCCTTTCTTTTTGCAGTTCTGATCTTTACCCTCATTCATTGGTTTCTCGAAATATGGAGTGCATGGTAGGGCCAGGGGGGGTACATCGGTGGCCAAGACCAGTGGGATCCCCGCCCTGGCAGAGCTGATGTACACGTGGGGAAGGGGACATCAGACAGTGATACACGCAAGGCTGACTCGTTTTGGGGTGATGGGGTTGGTCGTGCCTTGGAGCATAGCTCATGTGGTTGAGGAAAGCGTCCTTGAAGAGGTGACTGTGACCTGAGACTCGAAGGATGAGAAAAACCTAACCTTACAGAGACGGAGGCAGGAGAGCTCCAGGCCTGAGTCAGCGCAGCTGTAACTCAGAGTCTAACCAGGCGTGGCCGCTACGTCATCCTGCGCCCAAAGAATTTGAAGCCACTTGAAAGAGGACCCTCGTTCAGACAGGGCTAACAGAACAAGAGCCTTCTTATCTGCCAGGGTGCCAACTGGGAACGGAACTCATGCCTCTGCTTTAAGTACTCCAGTGAACGCATTCCGTACAGGTGTGGGCAGGATTCTGGAACCCACAAGGAACCGGTGGGGGGTGAGGGAGGAGGCACCCAAAGATCAACAGCAGAAATCTGTCGCACAGAGGTGTCAGAGGTAGCAAGTGAAAGTACAGGATCCCCAGTGTCATTTGAGTTTCAGATTAAAAAAAATTTTTTTAATAAGGTGGGTCTTTTAAAGTGTAAGTATGTTGCATGCAGTGTTGGGGACCTGCTTATCCCAAACAGTTATTTGTTCTTTATCTGAAATTCTTGTTTAACCGAGTGTCCAGTGTTTTATCTGGCAGCCCTCATCACTACCCCTAGGATGGGGAGCCAGTCTGTGGTCCAGCGTGGAGGAGGGGCTGCCTGGGGGGGCTGTCGTTGTATCAGAACTGCTGCCAGAGAAGGGCCTGCAAAGCACAAGCACGCTGGGAAGAAATGCTCTAACCCCTCCCTCCAACCTGCCCGCAGGGGAGTTAGGTGATGCCCTCCATAGCGCATCTGAGAGGGGCAAAGGGAGGAGTCTGTGCAAGTGAGGGCAGTATTGGGGCCAGAAAACCTTGGCCTCTGGAGGGTTCCTGCAGTGGAATATTGGATGTCGCCTGAGCTCCCTGGCAGCCTAGGGAATAAGGGAAACAAGTGGTCCCACTAGGCTTCTTGAATACCTGGATCAAAGGGAGAACATTATTTTCTTAGCACTAAACTCTCAAGAGGAAGAAATGAAGTAGCAATCCAAGTATGGTTGAAGGGATCAGTATTTGAGGTGTCAGTGGGTCTCCTTTCTCCCCTTTAGAAAAATATATACAAGGAATTCCCTGGCAGTCCAGTGGTTAGGACTCCACGCTTCCACTGCAAGGGGCACAGGTTCAATCCCTGGTCAGGGAACTAAGATTCACAAGCCACGTGACGTGGCCCAAAATATATATGTATATATGTGTATATATATGCGTATGTGTGAGCATATGTATATATATGTGTGTATATACACATAAATTGTATACATGTATATATAATTGTATATATTGGGTGTATTACATATAATATGGTATATATAAATATGTATTATATTTATACGTATGTGTAATTATTTTTATAGAACATGCACATAGTATAACAGCTATAAAAAGGGATAGAATAAATGGCAAGTATGTATCTTCATTTGGTTCTCCCCGCGCCAGAAGCTTGGAGAAGGATTTAGGGACAGAGAGTGTATTGGCAGGTGACCCGGGGAGCAGTGAGGGGAGGTCGGGGAAAAAGCAGCCATACACAGGGGTACCACTGCTCTGAGTCCCAGGGCCTGGTCCCACGGAGACTCCTGAGAACAGTACAGGAGGCCTTTCCAGAGCAGTCCGCCTGAGAGCCTGTGTCCTGCCAGCTGAGCACTGCCCCCCGGGGCTGGGGCTGCCCTGCACTTGGGATTGAGCAAGCGCCTGGGGCAGATTGGGGGCCGCTGGAGGTGGGGCACTGGCAGGGAGGGGGAACCTGAGCACTCACGAGGACCGGCCACCATAGCTTCAGCCAAACGCCAGCGTGGCGCGGGGCAGGTGACACAGGGTCTGGTCCCTCGTGCTGCTCCCCACAGGCAGCCGCTGCAGCTGACGTCTTACGTTTCTCTCCAGAAGTAATACTGTGTGCACATACACGCACCTGTGTACTGCCTTCTTCCCGCCACTTTGTGTTTTAACTCTCTGGCACCTGTTGTTTTTTTGTCTTGTCTTGTTTTGTTTTGTTTTCCACTTGATCACCTATCTTGGCGAGGGTCTAGTTTGGGGAGCAGTTTTCCAACATTAGAAATAGATGACCCCGGACTGCCTTCCTACCGCCTGGGAGGTCACTGTCCGTGGCGCGCTGGCTGGGTGAAGGTCAGGCTGAGGGTGTTCGCGTGGCAGGGAGGCGGGGGGAGCACCCGGATCTTCCGAGCACCGCATCTCGTCGCTCCCGGGGCAGAGTGACCGGCCGGGTCTTCCCTTCTCCTGGTCCTGTGGAGAAAAGCTGGGTGCGGGGCTGCCGGGGTGACACCAGGCCCAGCCGTCTGCGATGGCAGGCTCCCCGGAAACCGTCCCTCATTAGACCCCCTTGGACAAACGATGCCTTGGGAGGGCCAGGCGGAGAGACCTAGGGATGCTTTCTGCAAACCTCACTAATTACCAGCTGCCTTGGATTTTCCCAGTGCCTCTAATAGCGCCCCATGAGCATACAGGCAGACCTCGGAGATATTGCGGGTTGAGTTCCAGACCACCTCAATAAACAGCATCACAATAAAGCGAGTCACACACATTTTTTGGTTTCCCAGCGCATGTAAAAGTTATGCTTTCACTCTGTTGTAGTCTATTAGGTGTGCAATGGCACTGTGTCTAAAACAACAGTGTACCTACCTTAATTAAAAAGTACCTTATTGGGGGCTTCCCTGGTGGCGCAGTGGTTGAGAGTCTGCCTGCTAGTGCAGGGGACACGGGTTCGGGCCCTGGTCTGGGAAGATCCCACATGCCACGGAGCAGCTGGGCCCGTGAGCCACAACTGCTGAGCCTGCGCGTCTGGAACCTGTGCCCCGCGACGGGAGGGGCCGCGATAGTGAAAGGCCCGCGCACCGCGATGAAGAGCGGTCCCCGCACCGCGATGAAGAGTGGCCCCCGCTTGCCGTAACTAGAGAAAGCCCTCGCACGAACCGAAGACCCAACACAGCCAAAAATTAAAAAAATAAATAAATAAATAAATAAATAAATAAACAAATATATCAATTCTATTAAAAAAAAAAAAAAAAAAGTACCTTATTGGGACTTCCCTGGTGGTCCAGTGGGTAGGACTCGGCACGTTCACTGCCGAGGGCCCGGGTTCAACCCCTGGTCGGGGAACTAAGATCCCACAAGCCCCGCGGTGCAACCTAAATAAATAAAGCAATAAATAAAAAGTGCCGTATTGCTTAAAAATGCCAAAATGGTTACAATCATCACATCAAAGATCACACTGATCACAGATCACCATGACAAATATAACAATGATGCAGAAGTTTGAAATATGACGAGAATTACCAAAATGTGACACAGAGACACAAAGTGAGCAAATACTGTTGGAAAAATGGCACCGATAGACTTGCTCAATGCAGGGTTGCCACAAACCGTCAATTTGCTAAAAAAAACAAAAACAAAAAAACGCAGTATCTGCAAAGCGTAGGAAAACGAGGTCTGCCTGTAAATACCTGATCAGGGAAAACAGGTAACCCAGGAGCCAGGAGGTAAAGACACCTGGTTTTCAGGGTGACGTGAGGGGGATGTGGCCATGCCGGGGGGGATGCCCTGAGGTGGGGGACAGTGATGGCGTGATGACGGAGTGGAGTGGCGTTGGGCCGGGGGGTGAGATTGGTCTGGAACTGCGGTTGTCAAACTTCTATGAAGAGCCTGTGATACTTAATTTTAAGGGTCAACTTGACAGGGCCACCCGGTGCCCAGAGAGCTGATAAAACATCATTTCTGTCTATGAGGTCTCTGAGCACCTTTCTGGAAGAGATTAGCCTTTGAATTGGTGAACTGAGTAAAGCAGACGACCCTCACCAGTGGGGGCGGGCACCATCCAAGACCTTCCATCCGAGACCCTATTAGGACAAAAAAGTGCAGGAAGTGTGAATTTGCTCTCTGCCGAAGCTGGGACACCCATCTTCCACCCTCGAACATTGCTACTACTTGTTTTCAGGCCTTGGAACTCAGACCAGACTTACACCAGAGGCCCCCGGTTCTTGGCCCTTTGGCCTGGGACTTACATCATTGGCTCCCCTAGTTCTCAGACCCTTGGACTTGGACCGGAACTAGCTTTCCTGGGCCCCCAGCTTGCAGGTAGCAGATTGTGGGGCTTCTCAGCCTCCATAATCGTGTGAGCCAGTCCCTCTTAGGAAATCTCTTTCTGTGTAACTATATATAACCTATTGGTTCTGTTTCTCTGGAGAACCCTGATACAGAGCCAGAGGGTAAATATTTTCAGCTTTGTGGGCTGCGTGGTCTCCATCACAGGTACTCAGCTCTGTGCAGCTCGGAAGCACCCCTAGGTAAGACGTAAGCAAATGGGCATAGCTGTGCTCCAGCACAACCTATTGACCCAAACAGGTAATAGGGCAGATTTGGCTCGTGAGCCGTAGATTGCCAACTCCTGGTTTAAAAGAACCAGTCGCTTTTTCCTCATTGTCATTGAAAATCGGAATAGCCATGGATATCGGAGAGAAAGTGACGTCTCTGCCACAGTAACTGACCTCCTCCCCGCCCATCCACCTTCAGTCAGTGACCCTGGAACACAGCAGTGGTGCTGGTGGAGAGGAGGGGGTTCTCCCCACAAAGGAAATCGCTCCCCCAGAATCCTGAAGTGCAAACCATACCTTCACGGAGCTTCCCAGTTTCGAGTTGGAGAGGATGAGACGGAGCAGCTCCATGGCCCCGGGGCAGCCCATTGGGTGAATAGGGCATCAGTCGGTGGGTTCCAGTTCCTTCTCTGCCACTTGGCCTTTTAAAGGGAGGCAGGGCCAGGGACCTTCGCCTTTCCTCATCTGTGACGTGGGAGCCCAGTTCTGGCCCAGGACCCCTCACCGCTGGCTCAGGACAGGAGAGAACACAAATACCAGAACACTTCCCCGGGAGGATTATCCTTACCGGCCTCACTTGATCCCCTTTATTGACTCTGTCGTTCACCCCTGCATTTGTTCCTTCTGCTTCTTAGTGAGCGCGCACTAGGAGCCCAGCTCTGTGTGAAACGCTTCAGGTATAATGTCTCCTCTAAGCCCTACCACAGCTCTATTGGGTGGGGGAGGGGGTTATCCCCATTTTACAGATGAGCAAGCCAAGGCAGAGAGTGGGGGAGTCAGCTTGACCCCCAGGCTTGTGCTCATAACCCCTGTGTATCCCTTATAGCACCATCTATGCCTTCTGACCTCTGACCTCTCCCTGTTTGAGTGGGGGCCGTCCCGAATGTGGGGTGCTTTATCTCCCGGCTGCCTCTCTGTGTGCAGGAGAGGGGCTGGGGGTGTGAATCTCGGCTGTGCCTCCCTCACCTCCCCCGCTCCCCCGGAAGACACGGAAATGTGGCTGCAGCTTCTTCTGAGGCAGCAGGCCTGTGGCAACGCACAAAGCCATTGACAGGATAACTTACTCTTCCCTCCTCTTGAACTTTGCAAATGATGCCCTTTAACTCACTGGTGAGATAAACAGTGCTTGTTGCAGAGGGGACCTTTCCCTACTGACTGCTGATTTTTCTCCTCTTTCTCCTCACCTCTGCCTGGGGCTCCTTGGTTTTCTTACACCCCAAATCCTGTCTGGCCCTGATTGGGTTTCTTATCACAGAAAGAACCCCACATACACACCTGCACACACCAAGATATGCCCCACGGAGGGACCCATCGTGGCTCTCACGTCCACACACCTCAGACTCAGTCCCTCTCCTCCCGGGGCCGCTGGAACCAGCCCTCCGGAGCCCATTTCTCTCTGTCCCAGACTCCAGACCATGCAGAGCCCAAGTCAGGCTCCTTTGGCTCTTGGCTCCTGATGTCCCATCAGATTCTTTTTTTTCTTTAAACATCTTTATTGGAGTATAATTGCTTTACAATGGTGTGTTAGTTTCTGCTGTATAACAAAGTGAATCGGCTATACATATACATATATCCCCATATCCCCTCCCTCTTGCGTCTCCCTCCCACCCTCCCTATCCCACCCCTCTAGGTGGTCACAAAGCACCGAGCTGATTGATGTGGCCCATCAGATTCTAAACTTCCTCTTCCCTCCTGTAATTGAATCGAGCTCCACATTGGTTTATTTGGCCCCAAACAAATGGTTCTCCCTCACAAATCCATTTCCACCTCTCCCTGTCTCTGAAAACTCGCCAGCCAGCCTGAGCTCCGGTTGTTTTATTGTTGTTTTCTTTCCCAGGCTTTTAAAACTCATATCTGTCCCAGCCGGAGTGAGCGCCTCCCCTCCCCCTCGGCGCCGGCAGGCTCACCAGCGTGAATCACTGTCCTCCACTCCGTCTCCCACAGGCCCCTGGAAGGGCCTCCAAGGCCTTCCATCGAAGGCCCACGCTGTGGATTTACCTCTCGCATCTCCTGCAAGGGTGTGTCAGCTGTCATCCCCTGGTGACGACCGGCTGGCTTTCTTCGCAGGCTCCGATGCCGAGGCTGGTTATCTGAGGCACACTCCAGCCTGAGCCCCGCTGGACCAGAAAAGTGGTCCCCTCCCAACTGTGACTTGCCGGTCTGGGGCCTCGGGGGGAGACACGGTGACTGCGCTCTCTGCCTCTTTCCAGCCATGAGTAGGGCTAGGTGGATGCTCGGGACTCTGCCAAGGGGGTGGAGAGCTTTCTCATGCTGTGGGGGTCTGGAGTGTTCTTCCTAACGGCAGGTGTCAGAAGCTCCTAGAATGCTGAGCTCTTCAGAAGCTGCCTTCCGTATCTGTCAACATCTCCTTGGCCTCTTTTTCTGTTTCCTCCATCATTTGCCTGACGGCTTCCCAGTGGCTGGCGGGCCCCAGGGAGAACCTGAGGAGTGGGCTGGGGGGCAGAAGTGGGTTACTCCGCGCGGCGTGGGGACATAGCACAGCAGAGGAGGAAGTCGGGGAACTCCACGTCCGTGGTCAGACAGCCCTGGATGCAGCCCTTTGAGCTCAGACAGACGCCCCCTCGGTGTCACATGCCCCCTGGGAGCGCGGCCGCCCCGGGCCTTGCTCTGAGCAGTGAGTTAGAGCATCCGACAAGGCATCAGGTACCTGGTCCCCTCCCCGCTCTCTGTTTCCTGTTTCTGATATTGAGGACCTGGGTCATAAGAGGGAGCACATGCGGTTTGTGCTGAGCACCTACTGCACGCCAGGCACCGTTAGCCCCACCCTGGGCGCTGGCCACTCAGCAGTCCAGCAAGGAAGGAGGACCATACGCAAACAGAGAACAAAATGCACAGTAGGATGTCACGTCGATGACATCCAGGAAGAGGAGTGAGTCAGGTGATGGCAAATGCAAGGCCGGTACAGGTCGGCAGACCAGGTGGGAAGCCTTCGGCGTCCTCCACCCCGGCGGTCTGTCCCTCTGCCCCTTTGCGGGGCAGCGACCGGGCTTATGGGTCTGTGTGTTTGCCTCGGCGATGCTGAGCCCAGGCCGCGCTGCACGGGGCAGATCGGGGCTGCGTAGGTGCGTCTGCTGTTTGCCCTGCACCTGGTAGCCCCGGGCTGCTGTGCTCGTCCAGTCATTTTAATAGCACGTTTGGGTTTTTTGGACTAATGTAGGGGTCGGCAAACCAAGGCTCACACGCCAGCCCTGTCTTTGTAAATGAAGTGTCATTGGCATGCAGCCACGCCCGCTCGTTTGCGTGTTGTCTCCACGCTGCAGTGGCAGAGCTGAGTAGTTGCAAAGCCAAAAATATTTACTCTCTGACCCTTTACAGAGGAAGCGCGCGTGGCCCTGGTCTAATCTGTGACCGTCAGCCCTCCCTTCTTGAGGCCTTTTAGGAACCTGCCCCTATTAACCCCTTTGCCCTTCTCAGCTGCTCTGGGACAAGAAATTAAACAAGTTGGTAAAGTAAAAGTTAAATAGGCTTTCAGTGGGAGGGGGCAGGGTCAAGGGCTTTCCCATGGGTGACAGGCAGAAGCTTAGTGCATGGGCTTCCTGGCGTCATTCTGTTTTGCCCGGGGGGTTCTTTCCTTCCTTCTGGATCCTCTGTAGAACGAATGCGCACAGCTTCTCCTTGTTCAGGCCGCAGGCGCTGCATGGCGTTGCTGACGTGTGACTTGCTGTGCTCTGAGCCCCCTGCTCCCCGAGTCTCTGTCCTCGGCCCCTGAGTGGTGGCATTGGCTCGCATCCCACTCGTGCTCTGGTTCCTGAAACCATACAGGGGCCTGCTGCCACCATCCCGCCCCTTTTCCTAGAGATGCTGTCGGGACACCAGAGACTCGTCTGGATGTTCAGTTGCCACCTTGTGCTTCTCCAGAGAGATGGGAAGAGACGGGGCCCTGGGGCCGTGATGCAGGCGTGCGCGTTGGTGCACCCTGCCAGCCCCGAGCCGCTCTGTGGTCCATCTCCAACCTCCCGGGGACGGCTTCCCCTTGGTGGATCGGAAGTGGAAGGCAGTGTTGGTGGCTGTGGGCCGCTGCTTGGCACTTAGAACAGGGGGACCGTCAGTGGAGAGCTTCTAAACCCCCGGCGACGAGAACTTTCTGCCTATCCACATGTGCCCCTTAAGATCCCTTGAGAACCTTACAAGCTCAGTGGAAGTTCTCCCCGTATTTGTAAGACCTGGCGTCTCCTTTTCCCTTCATGTCCTCGTGCTCGTCCACCTGCCCTCCACAGTCTCCAGTTAGGGCCACTTAGATCACTGAAAGACTTGTGCCCTTAGCTTGAGATGTTAGAACAGGCCATGGTAGTTTGGGAGAATGGTGTGGGCCTGATGGGAATCAACCGGAGATAATCTGGGTTCATGACATGCAGTCCTCCTTAGAGTTCTGAGCGGTAAAATGGATCCAAAAGAAATGACACTGAGGGACTTCCCTGGCGATCCAGTGGTTAAGACTCGGCGCTTCCAATGCAGGGGACACGGGTTCGATCCCTGGTTGGGGAACTAAGATCCCACATGCCATGCGGCGTGGCAAAAAAAAAGAAAAAAGAAAAAAGAAATGACATTGAAGGGGCCCTTTCTGTGTATGCGTAGATGTGGCAGAGGAGGGGGCAGCCGCTGATGGAGGTGGTGAGGGCTGAGAAGTAGAGGGGCCACCCTTCATTCAGCCTTCTCAGGAGGCCTGGCCGTGACCTGGCAGCGGGCGGCATGAGGGGTGTGGACCAGTGGCAAGGGGTATCTCCCTGCCCAGCACCCCGCGCCCACCCTGGAAAGGGGGTCTAGCTACCTGCCCCGTTTTGCACGGGAGCTAACCCCACCCTCTCCTGCCTCATAGAGACCTCAGGGATGTACAATCTAATCCAGTATCAGAGGGTTCCGAGTGTGGTGCTTAGGTGGAGGCCCGGGAGTGGCCCTTCTCTGAGTGGCAGCAGCAATGGACAGAGCAAAAGGTATCAAGTTATAGACAAGCTTAACCCTGCCTGCGGACTTCCTGGATTCTCTCCACCTTCTCTCATATTTTCTGGAGTTACTATGGCGATATTGGGCACCACGGAGATAATTGCAAGAAGCAAGATATGTGGCAGATTAATTCTTTAATCAGATTTAAGCCCACCAGAAAGAGGCTAGGTTTGGGAGAGTTTGGTTTTTTTTTTTTTTCTTTCTAATTTTTTTTCCTTCCTCTCAAACATTTCCTGTACTGAGAATAACGACACCAAAGGGTGTTAAATTGGTTCTGAAGGTCCACCTCTGGCTGGCCACATTCTTGTAACGATTTCATTAGCCTGAATTATCCACTTTATTTTCTTGTAACGGGATTAGCTGTACTTGAGACCAGAGAGGGAGAAGGTGGCGGAGAGCATCCACTGTGTATTCAATTAACTTACCCCGGCGGAGGCGTGGAGCTGACCAGAATGCACGCCCCAGGCCAGAGGTTGCGTCTTGATGCTCTCCTTCCGAAAGGAAGAGGGAACATGAGCTGTTCCACTGGGCTCGCTCGGCCCGAGGGAAGACACAGGGGCCTGGGTCTGGCTGACCGATGCCTCCTTGGGGACGATTTCTTCTAATTATCTTGCAACACTAGTAGGACACATGGATAAGACGGAGAACTGCTTCTTTTCTCGGGGCTCCAGGAATCACAACATCACATCTGGCCCTCTTACCAGATCTCTTTGCTGGAAACCCCTGGGGAGCCCCCAGGAGAGACCAGCCCAGCCTGCTTCTTCTCAGCTTCGACTTGACACATCGTAAGGGCTCGGGAGGTGTCACTCGCTTGGCGCCAGTACAGATCCGTGTAAAGGACAAGGGCATTCCTGATAACAACTTCCCTTTCTTCTTTCCCAGTACGTGCCAGGAACCATGGCATCAGCAGCCTTGTACGGTGGGCTGATTATTCCCATTTTACAGGTGACAGAACTGAGCCTCAGAAAGGTGACGTCAGGTGCAGGGCTGGGATCTGAACTCACATCTGACTCCAAACTTAGGTTCTTTCAGTAATGTGTGACTCGACCCCTCACTGTCAAAACTAGACTCCTGCAGCATTTCCCCACTCTGCGTGGTCCCTGGCGAATTCGAGGTTTCACCTGAGTGTTCAAGGCAAAGGCCTTTCACCTTGAGGTGTGTGACTGTCTTACTTCTTTTTCTCTTCCAAATTGTATTTTCCAACTGTGTTCCGTGGAATAACAGTGTCTTAGGAGGTGCTGATAGGTTTTCTTGTTTGAGGGGAGGAAGGGTTCAATGGCTGGATGAGTTTGAGAAATGCTGTGTCTTCTCTCTCGCTCTTCCAGATAAATCCTCCCTGCATCAAATACCTTAAAGGGACTGATAAGGTCTGCAGCGGAGAAGCTTACTGAAATCTGTTTAGGCAGATCTCTCCCAAATGTATTTAATTTCAGAATGCTTTTTACCCAGAATACTGAATAACAACTTTCAGGACAAGTTTGAGAAATGTTGTTTTTTAAAAATTACCTCTGATTTCAGAAATTTTTTTTCTGACATGATCTGCCTAAGGAGTATACTCAGATTCAGCAGGCAGTGTTCAGCCTGCAGCTCTTCTGAAGCCCTGCAGCCGTGCACAGATGGCCCCCTTCTATTGCAGAGCAACAGATAAGAGCACAGGCTTTAGAATTTCTTCAGGCCTAGGTTTGACTTTTGGCCAATCCCTTAAGCAGCTGGAGCCTCAGTTTCCCCGTATGTAAATGGGTGCATGATCCACGCCTCACAGGACTGCTGAGGACGGCATGAGGTCACACGTGAAATATACTTAGGACAATGCCTGATCCGTTGTGTGCCTTCAAAGGGTGGGACTCTAAAAAGTGCCTATGACTGTCAGTTGGGGAAGCAGTAGGAAATCATGAAATTTCCATTTCTATTTCTGTTTTATCTCATTCTTTTAAATGTTTTAAATATCTAAGGATGCACGTATACAGTGAAACAGCAGTACATGTGCACGTCACTTATAAATTAAAAGTGTACATATATTGGAGATGAACGCTCAAAAGTGTTTTACTGAGGATGTGCACCAACCCTAAGGGGTTGAAAAATGAAAACCACCGGCTTATAATCAACAAGAAAGAGGCTGTGCCCCATAGAGGCCCGGGCACGTCTGGCCCCCCGTTCTGTCCCAGCACAGAGCGCAGTGCCCGCACGTGGGGCATGCTCAGGAAATAGTCGCCAAGTGAATGCAGGATCCATTATACCCGAATGACGAGGCACATTAAAATTCCTACCGTGCTTCATGCCTGGGGCTGGGTCCTGGAGAATGGTGAGGAGCAATTCATTCAGTGCACGTGTAGCCAGCCACGAAGGTGTCCACGCCTGGTTAGATGCTGCGGGGCAAATGTGATGGGCAAACCCTCTCTGTCCTCACGGAGCTTAGAATCCCACATTACGTGAACATAGACGACCAAGGGGGCCGACAGGCTGCAGGGGGCCAGGAGGGAGAGGGCAGGGCCCCAATCTGAGGTAATAAGGAGGGGAGGAAATTCCATCACTTTGGAAGTAGACCAGCCCTTCTGATCTCTTAGAATTGAATCAGAACGGAACTTGCATGTGCAGATGCTAAAAACGAGGCATCTGGTATCTTTGGCAACACAGTGTTGAAAATGTTTTGACTTTGATACCAATATTTAAAATCCCGTTTCTTAAAAGAATCTGGATTGCAGAGCTTTCTTTAGAAGAAAGATCTGCCAGTCCTGGGCCTAGCTGGCTGTTCAAGCTGGGGCTGAGGGGTCCCTGCCTGCTCTGGTGGAACAGTGGTCTTCAACCTGGGGCAGGATCACCCTCACCTGTTACAGGTGAGCTTGTTACCACCTGGACTGCTGGGTCTCCCCCAGAGCTTCCGATTCAGAAAGAGGGGAGTGGGCTGAGACTTTGCATTTCTGACAAGCTCCTGGATGACACTCTTGCTACAGGTCTGAGAATCACCCAGAGCTGGGGGCCTTTCTGCCGATTTGCCCCCAGCTCTCTTGGCTCCCTCCCGTCATCTGTCTGGCCCCAGAGGTCTTTGCTTGGGGACCAGTGTTCTGTCCCCTGCATTATCCTGGCTCTGGCACGTCTCAAGATGTTTTTATACAGCTTCCTCCCCCTCTCTCTCTCTCTTTCTTGATTATCAGTCCAGCCTGGAAACGAGTCAGCCAGGGTCACACGGCAGGTGAAGGCAGAGCCACAACAGGAAGCCTCTATTTTCCAGTGCCAGGTCCCCTCCACCAGAGCCTCTCAGGCGAGTCCGGGCTCTGCCTGGAACTCGGGCCCAGACTCTGATTCAGAGATACCATTTAACTGTTCATCCCCAGGACTCCTCATCTAGAAAACGAGAGGGTCACGCTTGCCTGCAGAGCACCCTGTGAAAGGCTGTTGAGAAAAGCTAAGCACTGTCCTCCACACCTCCTCTCTCCCTTCCGTGGAAACCAGGCCATTCTTCAGCCTCCAAGAGGCAAAAATGAGAGGAATAGTGCGCCAGTGGTGATAAGGTAACCTTTCTACCTCCAGTTCTCACCGTGATGAGCAGTGAGTAATTGGAAAAGTTCAATCTGGTAGGTACTCTTTAAAAAGCGAGAGAGAACAAAAGAGGAAGAAACTCTGAGCTTACATATACCTCCATGAAATGGCTCCCAAAGCCACTGCCCCCTCCCCACGCCCCCCCCCCCCCCGAGTGGAGTAGAGGCGCGATCCGGGGTCAATACACACCTCACCCGCGTAACCTGCTGGGGGAGCAGCTGCCGCAGGTGAAGCCTCGCTGAGACTCCCCACTCCTGTCTGCAGCTCAGCCAGGGCTGTGTGGAGGGAACAATGTCTTTTCTCTCCTACGCAGCAGGGCAGGATTCCGAACCCCGTTGTCTCGGCACTAGTTCCTTGGTGAGTAACCCAGCCGGCCCCCTTTCTGCTGGCTGTTACTCACTGCCTGCAATTGAAGGAATCGATGCAGGTACTTTGGAAGGAGCCCCTGGGGGCCGAACACTCCTTGTAATAACGTGTGGTTGTAGAACATGAGAGAGTGTCCTGAGGACGGAAGGACTGGGTGTTCGGGCCCCGGACGTGCCGGTGCCATCGCGATAGCGTATGCATTGTGTGAGATGATTTGGGTGAAGGACGGAGACCCGGCGCTTAGGGAGGACTCGGTCAATGTCAAGTGCGTGTTTTCATGAATGTTTATAGAGTGTTTTCTGTGGGCTAGGCACAGGCCTAGGTTCTGCAGACACAACAGAGACTAGACTCTGCCGTCTTAGAGTGTTCTTTGTGTCTCTAGAACAGGGAGGGAAAGACAGATAAGTAAAAAAGCCGTTCCAGACGGTGCTCAGATGTGACAGCGTGGCTGGTGGCGTGGGGAAGCGACGTTAAATAAGGTGGCAGTGGAAAGCCTCCTTGAGAAGGTGACATTCGAGCTGAGATTGAATGACAAGAGGGTCTGTGGTGGGAACGGCTAGGCATGGAGAGTTCTGGATTATGGGAAGAGCAAGGTCATAGGTCCTGGCCTAAGTTTGGTGGCTTCAGGGGCAGGAAGAAAGCCAGTGTGGTTGGATTAGCCTCCGTTTCCCCATCTGTGAGGCCGCAGGATTGGACGAGGCAGCCTTGACCAAAGCCTTTGTAGACATTCCAGGAGCGGAAGGTTTGGATGATGGGTCCTGTTGCCCAGCCTCCCTCCGCTGCAGAAACCACCTGTCGTCGACGGAGGGGTGGGTTTGTCTCTAGATGTCCATTCAGCCTGTCTGTCCCTCCACCCTGCTTCAGCTGGGGCCCTTAGCCACACGGCAACTCAGTTAAGGAAAGAGGAACACGAGACGGGACACCGGGCAGAGCGGCTGCCAACCTGCCACGTTCATTCACCCCGTGGGAACTACTCTGAGTTCATGGTGGACCCTTCTTTAGGATGCGGGCGCGGAAGAGAGAGCAGTGAGCGGGGACCAGAAGCCCCAGGCTGTGGACCCTAAGCAGTTGAGATGGGGGGGTTGATCCCAGAGTCCTCTTTGGTCTGTGGGGCAACAGGGGGCTCACTGCCTGCCTGTAGCTCTTCCCTACCAGCCAAGGGTCCCTAAAGACAAAGCTGATGTCTGGCCCACCATTGCCTCCCCCAAGCACCTTGCACACAGATCCCTTTGGCCAATTATTAATAGACAAGACAGACCACACAAACTTCCAGTGAGCAAAGCACAAGTTCAGGGACAAACTGCCCACTTGGAGTCCAGCTTGGCTCATTACCACCTGTGGGGCCTTGGACAAGTCACTTCACCCCCGTCGTAGGTAATGACTCAGGGGGTGACCTTGGAGAAATCACATAACTTCTTTGAGCCTCAGTTTTCTCCATCTATAAAATGGGAATAGCAGTGCCTAGGTCATAAGGCTGTTGTGAGATCATGTATAGCTGATATTTAACACACCGCGGGGCACATGGCACTGAGAAGGACAGGCGGAATAATGGATATTACGTGTGTGTGTGTGTGTGTGTGTGTGTGTGTGTGTTAGAAAATTGGTGGTGGTATATTGGAAAGGCTTTTTGATGCCAAGAGATTTAGCCCTTTTCTCTTACTACAGAAGGAACAGAAAGAGGCCTGCAGTTTATTCTTATCACAAAACCACCCCTTTATCTCATTGTTGTTCACACCACACTTGTGGCAGCTGATTTTTTTTTTTTTTTCCCCCTCAGCAGTGCCTTGAGTGCAGGTGTAGAGAAGTCAGGCCAACAGACTTCCCCACGTGACTCAGCACTTCTGCTGGGACTCTGGTTCCTCCAGCAGATCCAAATAGGAGAGTGATAAGGACTTGTGTCCAGGGAGCAGGGGGGCCTAGGCTCCTTGGGGTGTGCCCGACCCCTACTTGGTGTCAGCGTGCGGGCTAGAAGGTTAGGCCGGCCTCCCAGCCTGCCCATTAAACCCCCAAACCCAGGCATCAGCACAGCTGCAAAATCATCAGGTTCGGCATCTCTGGAGGGCTCTCTCTGTCTCCCCCTCACTTCCTTGTCCCCACCGCACCCCACCCCATCCCATCACTTCAGTCAAGGAGGAGAGAGACGATGGTTCATCCCTTTCAGTAGCAGAGCCAACCCCCCACCCCCCGCCCCGAGCAGCTGCCACCCAGGGCTGTGGCAGGTCCAGTCAGAGGGCGCCAGGGGAGGGGATCCCCTCACACACGCGAGACACACACACACGTATTGTGTCTGCGATCAGGCCTGTGTGCCAACACGATTTGCATGCCTGGACTTGTTTACGAGGCCCAGGCATAATTGGCTTGCCTCGCTCCACACCTTGGTGCGCCCTCCCCACCTCCGCCTCCTCTTCCCCCTCCCACCCCCACTGCACCTCGAAAGAAATTAAAAACGTGACAACAAACTCCAGTTGTCAAAAACCCACAGATCCCCACCAGTCACGTGCTCCTGGCGTGGCGGAGCGGGGCGGGGCTGCGGCGTGGAGGAGTAATTGGTGAACCCGAGGTGAATGAAATAATTGGAAAAGTGAGGTGTGAGTTTGTTACTGAAGTGTGAGCATAGTGGGGGAGGGATGGAGGGCCATGTTTAAAAGCCCCGTATGTCCTCTTTATTCACAGCTTCTGATACAGTAATTGCTATTTTGTGGTTTCTATTATCTACACAGTGGGGAGCATCCGTGTCTGCTTCCCAAGTGGTAGAGTCTGGGCTGGCGGGGGGGGGGGGCTGGTTCCTGGGTGCCCCGTCATCTTCCTCCCTCTCTGGTCCCTGGTGGCCCTGCCCAGCCACGCCCAGGCCTCTGCTCCCAGGAGACACGCAGAACTTCCTGCAAAAGCCGCTCTTAAAAATGGCTCCGTGGGCTTTGCTGTCAGATAAGAACTTTAATAATGGCTGGTATTTATATATCGCTTATCTCCAAGGAGCTAAAGGTACTTCATCGATTCCCCCGCCCCAACCTTTTTTTTTTCTTTTTAATTCTCTTTTGATATCTCTCTGAGATCATTAGTATCGGCCTTATTTTCTCCCACACAGTAGTTACACAAGCAGCCGAAGCCATCCTTCCTGAGCCGGAAGGGAAAGCTCGCCTGAGTTTCGAGTCCCGGGCCGTGGGGCTTGGGCAGGTCACTTGGCCTCTTTGGCCCTTGGTTTTCTCATCTGTAAAAATAGGAGGCGGTGACTCTTACCCCGCAATTGTTGTACCTAGAAACGGTATATTTAAAAGGCCTAGCACGCCACAGACACTCTGTCATTGGTCACTGGGGTGACAGCCGCAATGACGGTGTCTTGAAGCTCCCGCCATTCATTCCGGGGCTTCACGGGAATCGGGAAGTTCTTTCTAAGGTCTAACCCTAATCTTCCAGCTGCTCTGGAAGCCCTCGCTCTCTCGTGTCGTGAAGAATGGTGGGATTTTTTAAGCTCCTAGGCTCTTGGGACACAGCATTTCCTTGGCCATGCAGATGTCTGTCTGGACACCCCAGACGGGCACTGACCTCCCCCACGGCCCCCCAGCTCCCTGGTCCCCACCCTCACTCCCTCGTGGATCGAGGATGCCCCTCCGTCCCGGCTTTTCCCTGCCAAGCTCCCGAATGCCGCTTCTCCAGGCCACGTGAGCATGGCTCCTTCGGCTTCTCTCATCAGCTTTTTTTCTCCACCTTTTAATTATTTTCCTCGCCTTTCTCCGGACCCTCAGCTGCTTACCATGCATAGAGCGTCCACCGCTTGCAGTGTGCTGCAGAGAGGGAGGAATTAACCTCACCGGTCTCTCCCTCTCTCGGTCTCTCATGCGCACACACACGGGCGAGGTCCCCAGAAATGAGCCACGGCTAAGAAGAACTGGGCAGGGGCCGTTGAGACCATCAGGGGACGGCAAGTTAGAGCCCCTGTGGGCAGAGGCAGGGGCTTTGCACCCAGTGCAGGCAGGAGGAACTGGGTCTGAGTCGGCCTCGCTTGCCCTGGGATCTTGGGCAAGTCACTGGACCCCCCTGCACAGCGCAATCCTCGCCACCCCCGTACACGGCCTTCCTTCTTCGTGCCAGACGGGGCCAAGCCTCAGAATGAAGGCCCCGCTCCTGAAAGTGGCTGGTCGCCCCCAGATAACTGAAGAGGGTGAAACGTCGTGCAGCGGAGAGAGCTCCTCCGGCTTCCTCAGACACTCCCAGGTTCACACCCCGGCCCTGCCACCTACTCGCACGAACCGCACTCCCAGGTTCACACCCCGGCCCTGCCACCTACTCGCACGAACCGCTACCTCCCTGAGCCTCAGTTTCCTCATCTGAAAATGGGGGCGTGAGACCAATACTAGTTAACATTTGTGCTCTTCGTATGTAGCCCGTGGCCTGGTTCGTGGAATCCTCATCACCACCCTCTGAGCGTAGGTGTGACATCCCAATGGTCGTGTCCCCTCTTCCAGGGCTGCTGTTTCTTCGTTCCAAAACTACCGCCAGGCGTCCACTCTGAGCCAGGCCTGGGGCACCTTGCTGCAGATCCCGTGATGGGCAAGATAGGTGTGGTTTCCACTCTCGCAGAGCTGAATTCCAGCCCCAGGGGAAGGCAGAGCGTTACCCAGGCGTCCACACCGAAGCGCCCTGAAGCACAGTGGGCCCTGACCGCTGGGGGGACATCCATCCCCACCCAGAGCAGATCAGCCAAGGCTGCTCACGGAAGCCGAGGCCTGAGAGCCCAGAGGCTGGGGCAGGGGCGGAGAGTCAGGCGGAGACACCGGCACACCCCATAGGTTGTCTGTGGCCGTGTCTGTCCAGCACCCAGCATGACCCAGACACACAGCGGGCGCTCGGCAAGGCCTCCCTGTGCCCTTCAGCCTTCTCAGACCAGGTCTGAATCCATCAGATACACCGTCCCCAGAGTCCCCGTGGCTCTCTGAAGAACTTGGTGCCAAAGCGCCATTTATGTTTACCCAAAGGAGCCTGCAAGAAAATATGTGTGTCCCCTGCCCTCCGTGTCCAAGGCCAGCCTTGACAGAGGCTTCGGGGCTTCGCTGGAAAAAGAGGCAGCGTGTCTGTCGTGGGGCGTGTCGGCCTTTAGGTGGCAGAATAAAGCAGGGTTTGTGGGCAGGACTCCGCTGGGTTCTCCCGCCTCACCTTCGGGCTAGTCCCCACCTGCCCAGCCTCTGGGCCGCTCCAGGTGGGCCACGAGCCTCAGCCGGCGGCTGCGATGACTGACAGGCCTCCACTGCCCATCGTCTGCAGCCCCTCCGCTCCCCGGGAGGCTGGCCCAGGAGGCTGGCCGTGGCGCCAGCAGCCCAGCTTCTGTGTCTTGCTCAGAGAGGCGCCGGGAGGGGGAGCGGAGCTGCCGGGGAGAGTGCCGAGGAGACGTGCAGATTCATTTTGAGGCTTCATAATGCCGCATTTACACACCGTCCTGCCTCCAGAAATTGGGCTGGCAGATGCCTGGTCATGCTGGCAGGGCTGCGGGTTAACTCCACAGATTTAGCTTAGATCGTTTCACGAGAGCTCACGGCCTTTACTGCGTCTTTCGCCCAATCAGTCTCTGGTCCCGAGGCATCCTGCACCATCGTGTGTAGGTGCGTGTGCCCGGGCGCCCGCAAGTGTGTGTAGATTTTCAAATAAAATAATACCTCTTTTCAGATGCCGCGCACATTAAATATTTATCAGCAGCAATTTGTGCGTATATGTTTGATAAATGGACCTGAGGATGGGCTGGGGGCGGGGGAGTGAGACAGGAAAGCAAGGGAGGCCCAATCCTTTTGTCCAGGAATTTCTCAAAGGTTTATCCGGGGGAGAGGGGGCGTTGGGGAGGTGGTTGGAGGCCGTGTTTACCTGTTTGATCCCTGTTGGCTGGTGAGGGGGACACCTGACTTTTCTCCTCCAAAGTCAGCTTTGCCTGACTTTGGCTTAGCAGATATCAAAACCCTGAGGCAGGAGGAGTGGGGTTTAGAGGGCGTGGCTGTGTGGCATTCAAGCGCCAAGCGCTGAAGAACCATCCCAGGTCCCAGCTCTGGGAGAAGGGACTCGCCCTGCTTACTCAGATTCGTGGGGGTCCGTGGGGAGTCCGTCGTAACCCCGAGTCCGGGGCCCTGACCTGGCCAGTGCCTCCCCAGCCCAGCCATGCATGCTCGGGGCTGGATCCCCCTTGCTGGATATTCACCCCACCCTCTCACCCCTGCTCCCCCAGGCAAGGGGAGGACCGGTGTGCCTGCCCGCCCGACAGAGAGGAACGGAAAATTCTCCATCCCCAGAGGAACGGCATACCCAGTCTGATGGTTCCCTCCCTGCCGGCGTGATGGCCAGGCCGGAGGGAGAAGGCCACCCACGCACGCCCCCAGGACACGTGCTGGCCAGTGGGGAGCTTACACTGACACGAGTGTTCGTGCACTTGGCTGTGCACACGTACCCCCCGTGTGCATCTGCGGGCACTCCTTTCTTCTAACTGGAAAGGGTTAGCGGGTGAGAATCGGTCCTGCCTCCCCCCCGCCCCCTTTGCAGGCCTCGATTCTGAAACTCCCGTGTTTTTATTCCCAGCACCTTCGGGGAGCTGAAGACCGTCCGCCTGCCGAAGAAGATGACGGGGATGGGCAGGCACAGAGGGTTCGGCTTCGTCGACTTCCTCACCAAGCAGGACGCCAAGGTGAGACCAGGGCCCCTCCCTCCCGGCCTCTCCTTTCTGGGTCCTTTGTGGGAGAAGCAGCAAGGCCTCTTCACAGATGTGGGCGCGTCCCCTGCTCCCCATTCGGGTTTTCTCTCCCCTCCTCTCCCCAGCCCTGCTAATTTGCACAACGTCCTTGGAAGAAAAGACCATGGGCCTTGTGTTTGGAGGAAGGGGCAGTTCTGTGTCCCGGGCCGCTCCAGGTCAGACAGAAAGCGTGGGAGAGGCTGTGCAGAGCGTGGAGGGGAACCAGGGGACAGCGCTCGGAGAGGAGGCCGCCAGGCACCCCAGTGGGAACCCGCGGGGACAGCTCTTCCCCCTTTTCTTCCTGCTGGTGCCTGCGGCTTCTGTTTCGTGCTGATTTCAGGTGCGCTCAGGCCAGGCAAGTGCTGCTGTGTGTAAGCACGTGTACGGAATTCCTTGGAGACAGAACCACCTTTTATTTTTGAAGCAAGGCAGCCTCTCCGGGTGTGGGCTTGGTGCAGTAGGTCCTGGGTCCTCGTCCTCCGCGGCAGCAGACAAGGGGCAGAGGCTGTGTGACTGGGGTTCTGGCTGCGTCCGTGGTTGTTGCTCTCACAGCCCCAGGTCAGGATCCTGGGGGGAGGGGCCATGGCGCTGGCTTCGTGGGCTCCCTGCGAGAGCCTGTGCCACAGGCAGCCTTGCCCTGTCCTGGCCTGTCTTCCCTTGAGGGTGCAGCACAGCACAGGGCACGTGTCACTAATGGCTGGGATCCCCTCCGCCTCTGAGGAGGCATCTTCAGAAAAGCAGAGTATTTGTTGGAATCACACTCTTGGCCTGCAGCAAATTGGCGTTGCCAGAGGCCCTGTGGGTGGAGCTGAAGGTGTCATCTCAGGGACACAGCTGCGGCCTTTGTGGGCCCTGGGAACACGCACAGGCAGAGAGGGTGCCCGAGGACTTCAGCAGGCCTGCCAGCCACCTTTGTCTCAGCGTCTTGAACTCAAGTGCATGCTTTGTTGACACGTGGCCATGTTTGTCCGGACATCTGCGCCTCTTTCTTCTCGGCTGGCAGTCTTCCCCTCGCCTCCTGTCATGACAGGAGGGACCGCAACCCCTGCGTGCAGCCGGCCCACGGCCTTGACGCTCACCAGCAAGGCAGGCACCTGCGGGGTCCCCCCACCACTGGCTCAGAGAGAAGCCAGGGAACAGCCGTCCAGAGCACTGCACTTACTGCTGGCTGCTTGGCTTTCCCAGCCCTGCCCTGTGCCTCGGTCTCCTCATCTGTAAAATGGGAATGATGACAGGTCCCACGCCCACAGGGTGAAGGCAGATGGTGACACGGGTCCTGGCACATGGTGCTCGAGATGAGTGAGCTGTTTCCTCCTCGTTCCCACCAGCCCAGGTCCCTTCAGAGCCACCAGCCCTCCGTCTGTGGACAGAGAAGAGAGGGGTGCAGGCAGCGCTTTCTCCACTGCGTCCGTCTAGCCCTGAGCTTCTGTGAGTGTGTAGGACCGTTGTCATCTGTTTTGTGTCAGGGTTCCTGCGTGAGACTGCGATTAGGGGAGAAGTGAAAGGGGATTCACTCCCTGCCCCAAGAAACATCTCTTATTAAGGGCCAGTGCAAGGGCTAGCTGTTAGAGCACAGACTCTGCAGCCAGAATCCTAGCACTTACCTGCTCTGTGACCTTGGGCAGGTGACTTACTTTCTACGTGCCTCAGTTTCCCCCTTATAGAACGGTAATAGAATTTCCCTCACCGAATCGTTGTGAGGCTGGGATGAGATGATAGTCTTAGAACGGGATCTGGCCTCCGTGAGCTCCGTCTGTTAGCTGTGACGAGGAGGAGGATGGTGATGGTGGTGATCTAAGAAGAAGGGAAGGAGCAGAGAGAAAAGTTGTCCACACCCCTCCAACTAGAAGCTTCTTCCACGCGGCAGCCTCCCTCCAGAGCTTGAAGTCAGAATTAACGTGGCTCTCGGGGCCCAGAGGGTTGGACCAGGCATGGACTCCCAGCCTTGAAATTCCACGCTCCCATCGCCAGGATGCAGTCAGTATAGCTTTGTTCCCTGGGGGTCATTGGAACGGGGCGGGGGGGGGGGGGAGATTCTCAGGTAGCAGGGCAGTGCCAGTGCCCGCTTGGCTAGTGCCTGGCACCGGAAGCCAGGCTGCAAATGTTCTTTGCAAAGCCTAGCGCAGCCTTCTGCTGACTTCTGGAGGTGGCTCCTCTCCCTCTGTGCCTTCCGTCCTGGGCTCCAGGAAGAGAAAGGGCAGCCGAGGACAACGAGGGCTCAACCCACAGCCCCTCCAGGACTGGCTCTTGCGGCCCCTCACCTCCGACAGGCGGCAGCCTGCCTCCAGAGCTGTCCCGGCCCCGCCGTCCCCGCCTCTCACTGCACCAGGACTCGGGCCCTTTGTGCCGCCGCTGAGCGAGCTGGTCTCCCATGAAGTCTGAGCCCACCGGGAGCGCACCTCTCCTGCAAAGATCCCTTTGCTCTTTTTGCTTCCCGGAGAAGCTGCCGTGACTTTTCCCTCTCCTTCTCCCCGTCTGTCTGAAGAACTTTATTGTCTCCCGAGTGGAACATTTCGCGCTCTCCACTGAGCCATAGAGCCGTGTGCGCTGCACATTGGTGAATAGACTTCTGAATATTGTAAATATCTGGTTAGCTCGAGGGCGGGCGTGAGTTTGAAGAGGGAAAGCAATGCTGGAAGGAGACATTGAGTTAGAAACCCCCGGAGACCTTTTTTTCATCTCAAAAGAAGGAACTCGTGGGAATCCCAGGGCTGGTAGGGGAAACTCCAGGACCCCCAGTTTCTCGGGACAAGCGCCGCCCACCACCCCACTCCCACCCCCAGCGGTTCTCCCTTTGAAGCGCTTCAGGGAAGAAGACCTGCTTTAGAAATCCTTCCCGGGGCTTGGCTGAACCCTGACCACTCGGCTCTCTCACTGAGGGCTTCAGCCCCGTTTCCTGCCGTGGGGCGTCCTCCAGGAAGATAGCGGTCAGTAACTCTTGTGGCATCAGCAGCGCTGGAACCTGGAGGTGTAAGCCTCCTGTGCCCCGGGGCCCCAGGCGGTCCTCAGAGGGGAGAAGAGGAGACAGGGAGGAAAAGATGAGGGGAGTGGACACATATTAGGGGGAGGAGGAGGGGAGGGAGCAGAGGCTGATTGTAGAACCTTGGGTCTGGAAAGCAGTGGCGAAACTAGCAGTTTCCAGGCTGGGCTGTGAACCCGGGTAGGCGACTCACAGCACAGTACTCTTTCCTGGGCACCAACCAGTCCACTTTGCCAGCTGGCTGAGGAGAGAATCAGGCACCCTGGTTGGTCCCTGGAGGCATCCGCTCAGCACCCCCATCTCTCTTTGGGCCCCAAGCACGGGTCATCTGCGTCCTCCCCGCCCCCAGGGATTCTGAGTCTTCCGACCTTGCTCCATGACCCCATGTTCCACCCCGCACGTTCTCGGGAACTCCGTCATCCGTCAGGCCCCTCTGGGTCGAGCACACGCCCCAAACAGGGAAGAGAATCCTAGCGCAAGGCTCCACGAAGAGCTCAGGGTAACCAGGCAACTGATGACAATAGCCAGAGGCTCCCGCGACAGGCCGAGCTGGCTTTGTGTGTGACATGTACACCGTATACCCATTGTCTCGTCCCAACCTGCAGCAGCCCCGGGATCAGCTGGAGATTTGCATAACTCCCTCCCCGGTTTCTCCAGGCGCTTGTTAAGCTCCGTGTGTGCAGGGTCCTAGGGCGTTTCATCAGCCCCCAATGTCCCAGGCATGAATGTCGGTCCCCCTGAAAGGGCTGCTGTTATTATTATCTAAACCTCCCAGTGTGATGAGCCCACATTTCTCAAAGAACCTTCTCCCACGTGCTGGAGGGAAGCAGGGACAAAGGTCGATGAGGGCAGACAGGAAGTCCCAAATGCGGTGGTCTTCCCCGGTGGCCTGGGTCTGCTCTTGTGTGTAGGGATGTTTGTAGTGTCTCGGGCGCCACGTGGTTCTCTGGGCCCTGATGATGTTTCTGGAAGGACAGCCTCTTGGCGTCAGTAAAAAACCATCAGCTTTTAAAAGCCCGTCTTTGGCAGGGACGGTGCTGGGCATTTGTACACATCAGTGGTAGGAAGCCATTTGACAGATGGGTAAACTGAGGTTCGAAGGGATGGCGCCACTTGCCAGAGCTGGGAAACCCCACGTGTCGATCTGATTCCAAAGTCCACGGATTAGCACTTCCTCCCTTCATTCACGTAGTCACTTAAATTGAGTGCCAGCTGTGGCCAAACCGTGCGCCAGCCCCCTCCTCTCTACACCACACCCCTCACCTCTCACCCATCCCCAGCAACTCACCAGTTAGATATTTTGGAGGAAGGCCAAGAGGTTGGCCCTTAAAACATCTCTTGGGAACAAGCCCAGGATGAAATCAGCTCCTCCGGGGCCCCCAGAGGAGGAGTGGGCATTCCTTTAGGGGCCTCCAGAGCCGCACACCGTCTCCTGCCAACCCTCCCAAGCCTTGGAGGCAGCAGCTTTCTACCTGGGCAGGTGACCTGGGATTCCCAGCCAGCTGTGCCCATTGGCCAACAGGCCACCAGTAGTCATTGGGGTTCCATTTAGAAGCCGCCACCTCCTCTGTCCTCACTTGGACCGGCTGGTCACGGAGGAAGAAGGGAAAGAAGGCGAAGAACGGACTTGCAGCCCAGAAACCAGAACATTCCTTTTTTTTTTTTTTTCCCGCATGCACGCGCCTTTAATTTCTCCCTTCCCCGAGCCCACCGAGCCTTTGTACTTTTGCAGTTGCAGCTGTTTTTATTTGCTGCCGCTGCTGTTGTTTTAAAAGGTCTATTTTCACATGGAATGTTATCCAATTAGCAGAGCAATGTGTTGGCTTAAATAAACACTTGGGGGGAGCCGGCAGTAGGGAGTTGGGATGGCGGTCGGCGTTGGCAGGCAGCGCTCTTCTCTTCTCACTGGTAAACAACCGCAGCTTTAATTGGGGAGTCGCGCCAGTTAACGTCTCCGTTCTCGCGTCTCACTTTTGTATGGTGCCCGGGGAGAGGGGGGCGCGGACACAGCCCCAGGCCCACCCCCGTTGGGGTGATGCTGAGAGTTTCGTAGGGGGGTCCCATCAGGCCTCTCCGCACCCATGGCCTTCGCCTTGCAGATTCCGCTGAAGCAAGACCAGTGGTGGGAAGAGGTGACGATGAGCAAGACAGAGCTTCTTAAGGCAGGGACAGCCGCCTTCTCGCTGGGTGCCCAGCCGCGGTGCAGGGCCATAAACGGCGATCGCCATCAGACGCGCGATGGATGGCGTGCACGCCACACACAGACACACACACACGTTTGCTTACCTGAGTGCAAGGAGGGCATAGAGTACAGCCTCCCCGGGGGCCCCGAGGGTGTGCAGCCAGGGTCTGAAGGGGACATGGCCCCATGGAAATGAAGACTCCGTGGGCTGTGTCCTCCCTAGACAGCCCATGTTCTAGAAAGGCAGGGCGGCACGGTGGTTAGCAGCATGGCCCGTGGAGTCAGAGCTGCCTCCTTCCATCTGCGTGAACGTGGGCAAGGGGCTTCATGTCCCCGCACCCCAGGCTGCTCATGCCGCAACCGGAAATGATCTGCGCCTGAGGCAGCCGTGAAGATTAAGTGGAAAGCTGCGTGCCAAGCACTCACCACAGGCCACGGCACAGGGCACCAAAGGAGCAGAGGCAGCGGAGTGTCCCGGGCCCCGCGGGGCAGAGGCGCTGTGCTTTGAAGCCGAGGTATCAGTTGCTTTTTGTCTCCTGAAGTGTTAACTAGACACAAATCCAGGAATTGGGGTGCTATCCCCACTTGTCTGTGTTAGGTGTGTGCACTCGCGCTTGTGTTTTAATTGCAGGTTTTGCCTAGTTCCTACCATCAGGGCCCAGGGGTAAAGGAAAACGTGTTTGAATCCTGAGCCTTGCATTTCAAGGCATGGATTCGGGCTCAGCCAACACATTTATGGGCTGAGAACCCGGGATCAGGACAAGCCACCCTCCTCCGGCTAGCAGATGTGCATCCCTCATCGCTGGGGTATGAGCCGCCCCGCAGTGTGCCCATCTGCTGGTTGCATCCCTCTGTCCCTCCGTGTGCCCTGAGGCCTGCCCAGCCCCTGTGGGGTCAGAGTGGGAGGCCACGGAGCTCCACTGCTCTGAGAAGGCCTCAGGTTCAGATGTCCTCGTTTCAGATTTATTCAGCGATCAGGACCAGTTCCCCAGGAAAGGTAACCAGCCCGGCTGAGCTGGACAGCCTTCCTCCCTCCCAGCAGCACTAAGTAATCATCATTTTAAAACTTAACTACTGGGAATTCCCTGGCGGTCCAGTGGTTAGATCGCCACGCTTTCACTGCCAAGGGCCCGGGTTCAATCCCTGGTCAGGGAACTAAGATCCCACAAGACATGCAGTGCGGCCAAAAAAATAAATGCATAAACTAAACTACCAAGGGCAACATCACAGGTCCCAGGAATCAGGCCCTGCCCGCGTGCCGGGCGCTGGGTTAAATGAATGGCCATTATCTTCTGTATTCTCAGCACCAAGAAGGTTGAAGCACCTCCACTTTGTAGTTGAGAAAGTGAATACTCAAAAGTTTCTCGCCAGATCAAAGCCAGAAAGCACAAGACCATGCTTTGCGACCCCCCTGTGGAGCCCAAGGCCATTACCGGGCCCCACGGCCTCGTTGCCTCGTCACTTCTGGCCCTTGGCTACCTGGCTTGGCCCTCTTTTCCTAGTGGCTCTTTTCTCTGTCCCCGAGGTCAGAGGTGGTGCGTCACCTTCCTGTTTAGTCCCCTCATTTTGGCCCATAGTAGGTCCTCCAGGGATGTTGAGTTGAATTGGATTGAGGTGAGTGGATGGATGGGTGCAAGGAAAAGACATCTATTCATCTGAAAGATTTTAGACGCCACAGCCCGGAAAACAAGTCCGTGGGTGTTTCTCTTAGAAACTTGCCCTCAGCTCCACGGCATCGTAAGTCGGAGTGGCCCAAGGTGCTGAGTGGAGGCCCACAGCTGAAGTTACCAGTATTGTGCAAAGAGCCCCACTTTTTCTGGGGACCAGCTCTTCCCCAGTGGAGGCCAGAGGTAGCTGGAAGGTTTGCTGGGAGCTCGCTCACAGGCGTCCGGGAGCGTTGGCACAGGGACAAGAGTGATCTCTCCCTCAGCGCACAGGATGCTGTCCGCAAGGAGACTATACAAAACATCCCAGGGCAGCAGACTGTCCTCCCAGCAATCAGAGGCCCCTGTTTTTCAAGCCCCTCGGCAGAGAGGGAGCCGAGCCCCCAGCAGGCCCAGCTGGGCCGGTGCTCCCATTCCCTGGGCTTCGCTGCTGTGCTCTGGGCCACGTGGTCATTCTTGGCCACGCTTCCTCCAGGATTTAGGGGCACAGATGGTTTAGGACAGGTTGGCGTCGTCCGTGTTCAGGTGGATTTGGCATCTGCCGAGAGATGCAGCCCTCCCGCTCGGCGAGAGACAGCAGAGGGGCTGAGAGATACCCTGGACGTCTCAGGACAGGAGGCCTGGCCTCAGCCCGGCCCGGGAGCCATGGCCCTTGGGACGGGAGTCCTGCCAAGGGCATCGAATGGGCTTTTGTTGCCAGGAGGCAGAAGCCCGTCTTCCAGGGAGAGCTGCAGAAAGGTCAGGCCCGGCACTGAGCTGGCAGCCTTCCAGCGCCTTCCCTGTTCTGGAAAGGTGGCTGCCAGGCCTGGTCACAGTCTAGCCGGCACTGGAGGCCAGGGCTCTCGGTGCCCACAGTTGGTGGCTTAGGTCAGAGGAGATGAAAGAGGTGTGTTTCCAAGACAGCTGAGGCAGAGAACCGGGTGATGGGGCAGCTCCGGACTCCGGCTAGACCTGCTCAGAGCAGCCCTTGTCGGGCCTCGCATTGTCTAAGAGCTGCTCTCTGAAGGGGGCAGTCCATCTGCCCCGGGTCAAGGCAGAGGGACTTCAGGCGACCATCTGTGTCAGCAAACAGAACCTAACCCCAGATGGTTCAAGTGAAGAGAGATACATGGAGGGGTAAGAAGGGCTCGGGGGGGCTCGCCAGGGATGTGACCCACCCCCACCAGGGCCAGTGGCAGTGGGAGCTGTCGCCACCTTAGGCTAAGGGACCTTAAAGGGACAGGTGAGAGCCTGAGCTGTCAAGGAGGGGCCACCGGCAGGAGCTGTGGTCCTGGAGGGAGGGATCGAGGGAGAAAGTCCTCCGACCTCTCTGCCCCTCCCTCCAACCTCTCACCGGTGCCTCCCATTTGCTCGTCCTAAATGGAACCCAAGGCCAGCGAGCCCTGGTTATGCCCTCCAGGGGAGTCAGCTCTGAACGCCCGGAGAAGGGGTGCAGGGGAGGATCAGGAATAACCAGCACAGGCCCATTGGATGATGAAGGAAGTGGCCCCGAAGTGGCTGGCGGGGGCCTCGTCTTCTACAGCATTCTCCTCTTTGCCAAACCAGTGCCCCCTTAGAGTTCCGTTCTAGACCTTCACGCTTCGGCACTGACCCAGCCGGGTGATCGGGTGTTAGTGGCACAGGCGACTCTTCCCATCCCAAGGTCCCAAAGTCACGCGTGTTGGGAGCGGGGACTCCTGTCCATCTCTGTGCCGCACCCAGGACTGTGTATGTGTCAGCTCTCGTCCTAACCAAAGGCAGAGCCTCCCACTTGTACAGGACAGGACAGTCGTGGGCGAGACGTGCTCCTTTCCCTGCTGCCCTCGTGGGCTGAATCTCAGGGGTTGGAGGAGCCAGGGCAGGACTTCGAAACCAGCCCTCCGTCTCCAGCCAGGACCAACCTCAGCGTCCCTCCCAGTCTGGAGACGTGCTTTCATGACCCTCGGTGAAGGTCTTGCTCCACGGTTCGCCCTGCAGATGTTTACTGAGCATGCTCTGTCCCGAGCTCTGTGCCAAGGGTAACCAGGATAGAGGCCTGCCTCCGAGGTTCAGGGTTGAGCCAGGGAGCCCGGCACACAAACAGGCATTAACGGGGCAGGTGTTCTTAAGGAGGCTGGGGGCGCAGGGCACGCAGAGGGCACCTGGCTGCAGTCTGTACGAGGGGAGCCCTTCCGAGGCTGAGAGGGATGTTACGAAGGCCCAGGGATGGAGCAGTAGAGGCTGAAAGGAAAAGTAAGAAGGAACTTGACCTGCATACCAACCTTGGCCTCAGTTTTCCTTTCCTTGAAATGGGAGAATGATGTCTGTTCTCATGAGTAGGTTGAGGTCAAGTGCTTAGAGTTCTCTGGAACCCAGGAGATCTCTAATCCGTGGTACGAAGGCCCGTGGATGGCAAGGGAGGAACACGGGCAACAGATGTAGGATTCGGAGAGAAGCAAAGGGCTGAGAACAGCTAACTTTCCACTTCCTCCATTGCGGCGCCCAGCACTCCGCGGAACCCCGGGCACCCCGAGATGACTGCAGCCCTAGAGCTGGGGTTCGGGAAGTCTCTGTCTGGGGAGAAGGTGGCGTGGGTTTCGGTGGAGTCTGGTGTAGGCACAGAGACCTGGGAGGAAGCTGCTAGACGAGGGCAGGCCAGAGAGGCCGGGGCTGTGCCTGGAAGCTTCCCCTGCACTGGCCCGAAAGCGCCAAGGCCCTGGGGCTGTGTCTCCCCGTCACCCTCCCCGGGTCTCACATATAGCAGGCTCTTTGCATGAAGCACAATTACTCGGGATTATCCAAGGCCAATTTTAGCCGGGAATCACTGTGCTTCTGCCTGCGACAGTTTGGGGCCACCACATTCCAACCACTAGGGCTGGAAACACAACCTGATTTCCTATTAACCTGAGGGGACTAGAACTGAGAAGGGTAATTCTGCTATTTTTGGAGACTCACACATTGTGCTCTAACCTCAAATACAAAAGAGCTTTTGTACCCTACTTACCATTCTTCCTGCTCTTTAGCGTGATAATGGGACGTCGAGGGCATACATCATAATAATAACAACAGCCAACGTTTAGGTGAGAATTACCATGGGCCAGGCAGTGTGGTGTCAGACTTAATAGTTCACTGAATCTGCGCATCCATTCTTTGCTGCTGCCTCTCATTTTACACATGGGGAATCTCAAGCTCAGAGAGGTAAAGCAGCTTGCCCAAGATCACACAGCTTGTAAGTGCTGAAGCAGGGATTTGAACCATAGTAGCCCAGGTCCAGAGCCCCCAGTCTTAATTGCCGTGCCCCCTCACTTCTTAGAGTGAAAAGCCCTTCCAAAGAGGAGATGAGAATTTGCAAGGGGTGATGTCAGAGAGAGGCTGGGAGAGGGAATTTTTAGCAACTCCTGTAATGAACAGAGACCGCTCCAGGCTTTGCATGGCACAGGAATGGAAAGTAGATTTCCAAGGGTAAGAAAGAAACACAGATGTGACGGCTGGAGTTGGGGCATCTCGCCTGGGCTCACCTGCCAGGCTCCAGTACCCCCTTGTTCTGACTCTGACTTAGTTCCTACCAGATGCCGCCTCTTGGCCGCCCCCATCCGACCGTGTCCCCGGGACCGCAGCTCCTCAGGGACCCTGGCACCAGGATGGAGTACCCGCCACGCCAGACTCCCAACCAATTTCACTCCCCCCTCTTAAAACCCCAGCTCTCCCAGTCAGGCTGTTTCTTTGCCTCACCAGCTGAGAACGCATGTGTTTTAAAGCTCTGAATGGGCCATTTCAGCTTCGAGTCCAGATGCATTTTTATATCCGCATGGAAAAAAAAAAAAATGCAGAGGCTCTGCTGGCAGTCAGAAAGAGTTTTTTAAGTTAACGTTTAAAAAAAAAACAAAGGAAAGAAAAAGTTTCCTGCACCTGGCCCTTCTCAGAAAAGCACGAAGGAGAACAAAAGCATTTCTTTAATTTGGCCCCATGTCTAATTTTTAAAAGATGCATGTCCCACCCACCTCGCACCGGTGCTTTTCAGATGCAGCCGTCTATCGAATACCTACTCTCTGCCACCCTCGGGGCTGATGGTGTGTAAGTCTCACAGTTAGCCCCATTTTACAGGTGAGGAAACTGAAGCTCATGGGAGGGCAGTTGGCTTACCCGAGGTCACTGTTGCCTTCCTAGGCTGCTGTAAGAGACTGGGTGGCTTAAAACAACAGAAATGTCTTCTCTCACAGTTCCAGAGGCCAAAAGTCCAAGCTCAGCTTGTCAGCAGTGTTGGTTCCTTCTCAGGGAAAATCTATTCCATGCCTTCTCCTAGCTTCCGGTGACAGCCTGCATTCCCTGGCTGTGGGCATCACTCCAGCCTCCTTCGTCACGTGCGTTCACCCTGTCTGTGTCTTCACGTGGCCATCTCTTGTAAGGACACCAGTCACACTGGATCAGGGGCCCGCCGTACTCCAGGATGTCCTCGTCTTAATTTAACTGCATCTGCAAAGACCCTGTTTGCAGATAAGGTCACAACCTGGGGTGCCAGGTTAGGATTTCCACATCTCTTCTTTTGGGGGAGCCAGTCCAACCTCTAACAGCCACAGTGCAGATGAGACCAGAGAGGGACTGGTTCCAATCCAGACCCCTGGTTATACACTGCCTCTTCACAGCATCAAAGAAGCAAGAGGGACAAACCCCACGGCACCTCTTCTCATAGCAGATGGCGCTGCCTGCAACCCAGAAGCAGAGACCAAGACGCCACCACCAGCCACTGCTGCTCCCTGGTGCTGACAGCGCCTGGGAGCCCACCCCTTCAACCTAGCGCTAACCCGAGGCCTCTGTGCCGAGAGAAGTTGCAAATGTCTGTGGTGGCAACACCACCTTCACAAGAACTAGCATCTATTGAGCACTTACTGTGTGCCCCCAGAGTGTTCTGGGCACTTTGCATGTTAACTCTTTGTCTTCTTCTGTAGAACCCTAGAGGATAGTGCCATTAACATTCCCATTTTACAGATGAGGAAACTGAGGCCAGGGAGATTCATTTAACTTGCCCAAGGCCTTGAAGCTAGGAAGTGCAGGACCCGCCCTGCCCAGGCAGGGTGGCCTCAGAGCCCAAGCTCCTGACTACCAAGTGCAGTGGCCTCTGTGTACCTCAGGGGTGTTTTGGGAAGAGCCCCAGCGCAGAGCCAATTTAGCTCTAGACCTGGTGATGTTTAAGAGGGAACTGACTGATGCCATATGAATCCATTTGTATGAAGTGTCCAGAATAGGCAAATCCACAGAGACAGAAAGTAGACTGGTGCTTGCTGGGGGGGCAGGGGAAATAGGGAGTGGCTGCAAATGGGTACAGGGTTTCTTTTGCAGTGATGATGCTGAAAATGTTCTAAAATAGGTGTGGTGGTGGTCACACGACTCTATGAATAGACTAAAAGCCATTGAATTGTAGACAGGTGACTTGTATGATAGTGACTTGTATGTATGGTGAGTTCTATCCCAGTAAAGCTGTTACAAAACAAAAGTCAAAAAGAGGGAAGTAGGCAGAGTGTGGGGGGAGGTCAGGAAGAGCGAAGGGCAGGAGGGAAGAACATGTGCAGGTCCCAGGCCGCTGAGCCCGGGGCGGAAGCCAGTGGCTGGGGGGGCCACGGCAGCGCGGCGGCCAAGGGAGCCGCAGCAGAGGGCAGCAGAGAGAGATGGGGGACAGAATGCCCAGGACCGGCGGAGGACGGTGCCGCCCAGTGACGGTGAAGGGCCCGCGTGGTTGTCATCGAGGGGCCGGATGGGCTCAGCTTCCTCGAGGCACTGCCCCTGGCAGCCGGGTGGGAGGCCAGCCGCCTGATGGGGTCGCCGTCCCCAGATGGTATGGAACACGGGAGGGAAGCCGGCTGCCCGGCCCAGGCCCCAGTCACATCCCGGACGGCGGGTGTATTGAGCGCACGGCCACTTGCAGCACTGTCCCTGGGCACGTAACCCACTAATGGAACGGAAGTGCCCATCAGTTCCCTACACCCGCACCAGGAAGCAGGTGTCGCGGGGCCAGAGCTGGCCTTTCGGTTTGCGGTGCTGGCGGGTAGGAGACCAGGCTGCAGCGTCTGCCGGTGGGTCTTTGCTCACGCTCTCTGTTTCGTTCCAGAGGGCCTTCAACGCCCTGTGTCACAGCACCCACTTGTACGGCCGGAGGCTGGTGCTGGAGTGGGCCGACCCCGAGGTGAGCCTGCAGACCCTGCGGCGGAAGACGGCCGAGCACTTCCACGGTAAGAGAACTGCCGTCCACGGGCCGGGCTGCGGGGGCCAGGTTCCTGGTCCTCCCTCCGTCCCCTTCAGATCTACCCTCCGCCATCCATACGCTTCTCTGTGCCAGTGGGAGGTGCTGACCCGAGTGGGTGGCAGTGGTGGCCTGCGTGCCCTTTTGGTTTCCCAGTCAAGTCAGGTCACTGGGAGGCCTGGCAGGAAATCGGGGAGAGGAATAGCCTGGGTCAGGGTGGCTATCCAACCCCCCCGCCACTTCCTGCCTGATTGCCGCCGGCTGGCTATCACTGCCACCAGAGGCCACAGCTCACATCCAGTGGCTCTCTGCACCAGCACTCTCTGTCCCCGGTCCGGTGGCTGACCCAGGGACCACGTGCCCCGATTTCCCTGCGCCTGCTACCTGTTTACTGGACCCTCCTCAGTTATCCAGTTTGAGCGCCTTCCGCTTCCTGCCCGGGCCCCGATGGTCACAGGACCTAGCTCCACCTCTTATACACCTTGATGGTGTCACACAGCCTCGCCAGTAATGCAGCCCATCCCCAGAAAATGCTTAGCCCCTGCCATGTCCCATTGCGAGGAGTGCAGCGGTGACCTCGGGGGGCTTTGGGTCCAGGTGGAAGGGGCTAGGTCCAGAAAGGCCTCCCCGCAGAGGTGACATTTGTGCCCACAGGAGGGTTGCCCAGGGTTGGCCTGAGTGTGACACATCGAGAAACGGGGCAGCCAGTGCGGCTGGAGAGGGCAGCCAGAGGCCTCACACGGGCCTCACCTTCTCTAGCACATTGTCTAGAAAGAGCATGGAAGCCCTTTGACTCTAGCTCCACCTGCCAAACCCTTCAGAACACACCCCCGTGCCCACCCCAGTGGCCTTTGCTGCCTAATCCTTCCCCACCACACCTCCCGTGGCGGTCACTGTCTCCAAACGCCAGGCAGGACTCTGTGTCTTTGCATGTGCCGTTTCCTCTGCTCAGAATGCCTTGCCTCTCAGTTTTGTTTTTCTTTTTTTTTCCAACCTGGCAAGTGCCTATCCAGCCTCTAAGGCCCAGCTCAAATGACACCTCCTCCAAGAAGCCTTCCCTTTCCTCACCCCCCACCCCCAGGTATCAGTAATGGCTCCGTCCTCTGCTCTCCCACCTGTGTTCCTAAACCTCCTTGCCACGTCGTCATGTATTTCTTCTTTTTTTTTTTTAATTTTATTTATTTATTTGGTTGCACCAGGTCTTAGTTGTGGCAGGCGGGCTCCTTAGTTGCAGCATGCACGTGGGATCTAGTTCCCTGACCAGGGATCGAACCTGGGCCCCCTGTATTGGGAGCGTGGAGTCTGAACCACTGCGCCACCAGGGAAGTCCCCGTCCTGTATTTCTTAACGATTCTTCTCCTCGCTGGACTGGCGCCTCCCCCAGGGTGGAGAGCGTGCCGTCGTGTGCCGTCATGTCAACTCTGTCACTGGTTGGTTCATCTCCGGGCCCCCGTGCCAGCCTGGGCCAGTCCGAGGCTGGGGAATACATAAGCAAAGGCAAACGAGAAAGCAGAGCCATCAGGGCTAAGTACACAGTCGCAAGCACACAACTCAATAAGTCCCCAAATCCTGCCGTGCAGGAGGAGAGCCTATTCTTATCGACAGCCATTGACCGGCCTAAATGCACCCATCGGCAAATGTTTGTGTAAGGGACTCTCCTGTCCCCCTGCCCCCCACCCACCCACCCCGCGGGGGAGTGCAGGCTCAGCAGTCCTGCCCTGCATTGGAGAGCAGCCCCCTTCAATAAACTGAGCTCCAAAGACAGCATTTACTGCCTTTCCCCAGCAGAAAGCCTCGGCTGGAGGCGTTTCTGTGGGATTGGCTATCTTCCCCTATCAGCTGCAGGCCGAGGCCCAGACAGGGGCAGATACAATAATAATATCAGGAAAGACAGCAGGTTATTTGCATACATCTTCCCATTAATGCCCCAACAGCCCCGTGAGGTGGGCCTGATTAGCCCCGTTTTGCGGATGACAGAACTGAGACCAGCCGAGCATTAAAGGGACTCGTGAAAGCTACTGTTTATTAAGGGCTTCCTCTGTGCCGGGCCGTCCTCTGTATGTGACACGCGTTGTCTCTTTCATCCTCACGGCAACCCTTCCAGCCATGGGCACGGCTGTCTACATTTAACAGACAGAGAAAGAGGTTCAGCCGTGTGCCCAAGACATGAGAAAGCCTAGAAAGTGCACAGCTGAGATTTGAACTCTAGACCAGCTCTAGAGCCCTCCGCCCCACCCTGCCACAACCCCACGCATGGCATTATACTAGCAGATGTCACTTGTAAAAGCCTTGGGCCTTCGTTAGATCTAGGGTGTGTGTGTTTACTGCACGGCTTCCTTCCTCCTGACTCATCCAGCCCCTGAACCCAGAATGTGCAGGGTCCCTTCCAGAAATGGAGGGAATGGATACTAAATCATAATGAGAAACATAGGGGGCCCTTTAGAACTGACACCCTGCGATGTGCGTGTTACCTTGTCCCCATTTACAGATGAGGAAACCGAGGTGCAGAGGTGAGAAAAGGCCCCACCAAGGCCAGCGCTGGGTGTCAGAGCCCAGCCATGTGTTTGTACTTCTTTTGAGTCCCCTTGAGGGGACATTCCCCCCCTCCCCGAGGTTCTGGAAGGGGCCCCTGGCTCTGAGCTAACCAAGTGTGCAGAAAGGGAGCCCTGAGAGACCCTCCCCAGCACCGCGGGTGGATGTCAGGGTCCCAGCAGGGAACAGAACTCACCCCAAGCCTGCCATGCAGAGGTGGGGGCAGGGTGCAGAGGTGAAGGGGCAGCAGGAGGAAGTGATGGCCCTGGGGTCCAGGGAGAGCAGAGGGCTTGGGGATGGCCAGCTGGTCCCCAAGTTTGGAGGGATGCAGCCAGTGCCAGGGCCCTGAACCAAAGCAAGGAGGGAGCCAGGGAAGATATGCCTGCAGCCCCCTCGCCCCCCTCTCTGCTCTGCTCTCCTCCCGGGTCTCGTGTTGGCCCATCCGTCAGCCAGAGGGCCAGGCTCCCCAGTGACTCCTTCCAGGGGATGGAGTAGGACAGGGGAGGGACTGGCGGCACCAAACAGAATATCCAGCATCTGTGGTGACCCACAAAGGTCAGGGCATAGGGCGGAGGTGGGGGGCTGTTTTCTGGGGGGCAGGACCAGCAGTGCCTGGCTTGGCGGGGATGTGTTCCGTCCAGAAGGATCACTGGCAAACATGGCCAAGTGTCAGACCTCTAGCTGGCCTCACCTGTCTGGGGCGTGAAAAGGCAGCAAAGAGGTAGCCTGAAAGTTTGGGACCCAAAGAGTCTGAAACAATTACCTATCATATTTATACAGCACTCTTTCCAAACAAATACATGATAATCCTTAGGAAACAAAAGGACACTATCCAGAGCACAGCAAGATATGACACAGGGATTTTTAACCCAGAATCCATGAAACCTTGTCTTCATGGGCCCTAGTCTAGGGCTGGCCTCAGAGGGGCTGTGAACACCCAGAAACGTTATTATCTGGTATGTGTATGTATGTGTGTGTTTACCTCTCTGGCAAGAGGATCTTTGTTGTCATCAGATTTTCTATCAGGTCATGGTCCCCAAAAAGTTAGTTTTAGGAGGAAGAGCATCAACTTTGGAATCACCAAGTCCTGGATTCTGTAGCCTCCCAGCTGAGTGTCCCAGGACAAGTCACTGTGCCCCTGGGGCTTCTGTTTCCCATTTTATAAATGGGGATACAAGGGTACTGCTTTATGGAGTACTGGTGAAGATGATCAGGGCAATAACAAGAGCAGCACGAGCTGCCCTTTTTTTTTTTTTTTTACCCACACAACACCCTTAGGAGGTAGATGCCCTTAATCACCCCATTTTACAGATGAAGGGACTGAGGCACGCAGAGATGAAGTAGCTTACCCAGGATCACACAGGCAGTAAGTGGTAGAAGCAGGGACTGAACTCGGACAGTGTGGCTACAGCGTGCCATCCTTGGGGTGACTGCTCCCTACATCCTTCCCAAGGAAGCAGGACGCCGCGGGGGGAGCAGGGTAGACGAGTCGGCTGAGAACAGGTGCTCTGGAAGTGTCAGCCCTCCCACCCAGCCACCCCACTGTCTGTTTGATGTCTTTGGAAACGGGGTGCCCACGGCAGCCCTGACTACTCAGAATAGGGCTGCTGGCCTCCTGCCCTCCTGACTGGACCCTTTTCCCTGCTCTGCCCCTTCCCTGTGGTGAAAAATGCCCAGCTTGTTTGTGTTGAAATCCGCATTGTTCAGAGCTTCCAGGGCCCTGGCAGACTCCGAGGGCAGGTGGGATCCATGCCCAGTTCCCTCCCCCGGCCCTGATCTGTGCCAGGAAGGCACTCAGAGCTCAGGTGGAGGCCCCGAGCCCCATTTGCCCAGCCTGAGCACCGAGGCCACGACAAAGGGCTCCCTGTGGAAGGTGGGCCTCGGAATGAAAGGCAGGCGTCTTAACCATTGGGCGGGACCCAGCAGGAAGCTTGCTGGCGACACCGTGGCCTCTGAGCTGCCCTTGGGGACAGAGGGGGATGGCCAGAGAAGTAGAGAGCAGCTTTGGCCCTACTGTGGCCCGTACAATCAGAGTTCACCTCTGCCTCTGGGATCCAGCTCCCCTGGGGGAGGCTGTGGGGGTGGGGTGCTGGTGGGCCGAGAGCTGCCCAGGCCCTGTGACCAGCCCTTCTCGCCTCCATTGGTCCCTGACAAGCCTAGGTCAAGACACACAGCTCCATGTGCAGTTCAGGCCAGGTAATACTAATTACTATTATTATTACCATGACAACTTTTCATCTGTTAAGCCTCACTCCATGCCAGGTACTATCTATGGGCTTTCACAGGTATTAATCCTGTGGAATCCTGGGAGGTAAATACCGTCATTATCCTCAGTTTCACAGATGAGAAAATTGAGGCACAGAGAGGGCAGATGATTTCCCCAGGGGCGCCCAGCTACTAGTGGCCGAGTCAGGAGTCAGACCTGGGCTTTTAGCCACCCTGCTGGCTTCATATGAGCAGCTGTGCACCGCTACCCCTTAACGTTTCACCCCAGTGTGCGTCCTCGTGTCCATTCTGTTTCCTCAGGTAAGTCACTCGGCCTCAGCTTTGTCATCTGTACTGTGGGACTAGGGTGCCTACCTCATAGGGGAATTGGGGGGCTCACAGGAGATGAGGCCTCCAAAGCTCTCGGTGCACAGTGAGAAAGCAGCAAGTATTACTTATCTTCCCCTCCCCTGCAAGGCGCTAATGCTTCTTCCTTCTCCGGGCCACCAAGAACACTCCCTGTTTTTCTTGCATTCCGGTGGAGCCAGGCCAAGGGAGGGCGCTCTCTGGGTGGAGGAATGAGACATAAAGAAGAACCCCAGTTTTTAGGAGCCCTGACGATAAGGAACGTGTGAGAGAGGGAGGGAGGGAGGGAGAATGAATGAGAATGAATAGCCCATCACCTGGGCAGCGCTCAGGACGGTACGTTTGCATCTGTAGATGCCACCTGTCCCCATGCCTGGCACGTGGCAGGCTCTGATTAGCACACAGTAACAGCAAGGAGGAGGAGAGGATTCCTCGCCGGTAAAAGTGCGTGATGTCTTGCTTTCCTATGCAGTCGTGGGAACTAAACACACCCAGCACCCAGTCTGGACATCGCCACTTATCTAGGCTCCCTATCCGCAGCCAGAAAAGCTCTTTTCAAACCTCCCCCCCACCCACCGGCACCCCCTCCCCAAGCAGGAGGGTCTTCATTTCACCCACTGTCCCTGTATCGTGGCAGGGCATTAGATATTCCCTCGCAAGTTGATGCTTACGAAATACCCATCAAATGAAACAGCCGAGGGCAGCTCTTTGAAAGTTGTTCAAAAAGCTGCCCTGGGTAGGCAAAGCCCTTGACCCCAGACAGCGGTGCTTGGGCCAAGGGAAGAGCAAGACGGCCCTCTTCCTCAGAGCCGCCCTCCCCTCTCCCCTGTCCTCTCCCTGCCTTCCTTCCCGGCCCCCGGAATCAGCCTTCTCAGCTGCAGCTCGGCAGCCCCCGGCAGGTGAAGTGCCATTCTTCAGTGCCTCACGTGCGGGCGGGTGAAAAGAGAGAGCGCAGAGGGAAGAAAGAGGAAAGCCGGCCACTGGCTGTGTCCTTTTCTTCCCGAGCGTGTTACAAACCAGCAGGGTCGCGGCATCGAGAAGCTTTCAGGGCCCCGGCAGGCCGCAGTACCTGCGAGCACCACCGAAAGAATATAATGGTACGGAAGCAATCCGCCCGCACAGCCCTCTGTTTTCGAGCGGGCACAGCCAGGGAGGCCTAGGCAAACAGGCTTTTATTGGGCCGGGAGCGTGGCTCTGCTTCCTGGCGTTGTCTCATTCCAGCTGGGAGGACTGATGGGCTGTGGTTAGCGGCTGCACCTTTCACCTCCGGAGCTGGGAGCGCAGACATGACCGGCATGGCAAGTGGCTGGCAGCGCCGCCGTCGCCCGCCTGCCCGCCCGCCCCCACCCTCGGCCGAACCAGGCCAGCTTGGGATGCGAGATCTGCCGTCTTCAGGCCCAGACGATGGGCACCTGTCCCATCGGTCACTGGCCTCCAGCACGGTGGCCCTCCTAGCCAGGAAGGAGGGAGCCCGACTCCTGGGGCCCTTGCCCCATCGGCCTGGCCCCCAGCCCCCCATGATTCAGATCTCAGCCAAAGTGTCAGAGATTCTACTTTTCCCCGAAAGTTCCCTTGTGGCACCGCATACCTCGTCGCCCTTGAACTTTGTGTTCACATGTGTGGTGGTTTCACCTCCCTACTCCCCGAGAGGCTTTGTCCTCCAGGGGACAAGGCCCTCTCCATGTCCGCTGCCTTGGCCTTGCATCTAGCACAGAGTAGGTGCTCACTAACAATCGGTGGGGTGAATAAACGAACAGAGATAAAAGCCCTGATCATCAGAAGGGCCCGTTCTAATGGAGCGTCTAATGTGTACTGGGCACTGCAAGAGGAGCCCTGCGTGGTGTGCAGCCAGGTGGCCCTAACCTTGTCCCTCTAAACACCACTGGTCTGAAAGAGGCAATTGTGTGCCTTCTTTTTAAAGATGAAGTCAGGAGAAAAAGAAAACAGGAGAGAGCTTGGTCGAGGACGTACTGTGTGCAGGAGACATTGCCAGGTGGTTTCATACGCTCTAATTTTAGCCTTGCAGCTCCTTAGAAGAGGTGTTGTTCCCATTTTTCTGAGGTGCAAACTGAGCCCCAGAGGGGTCTAGTAACTTGCCTGAGGGCACACAGCTTTGCACACCGCAGAACAGCTCACTGTATTTCGCCACTCCCTACATCCCCAGCAGTTCCTAAATTTCAAATTATCCCCCCTTTTAATGGATCTGGGCTCCACAGTCCAGGTAGGGCCGTGGTTACAAACTACAGCCCCACAGCCAGATTCAGCCTGGAGCCTACTTTTGTAAATAAAGCTTTCGGGGGGAACACAGCCATGCCCATTTTTCACGTAGCGTCTCTAGCTGTGTCTTCGCACTGTGAGGACAGGGTTGAGTAGTTGTGACAGAGACCCTGTGGCCTGCAGAGCCCTAAAATATTTACTATCTCCCCTTTTACAGAAAAAGTTTACAGCCCCTAGGGCTTGTGAGATGGCTGCGCTTCTTTTGTCTAAAGCCACGGGTGGCTAATTCCTCCCACATAACCCCCCTTTCTCAGAGAACTACAATTCTAGAGGCATCATAACCCCACCCACATCCTCCCGGCTAGAGCCCTCTGCTTAAGAATCCCCAGCTCGGGCTTCCCTGGTGGCGCAGTGGTTAAGAATCCGCCTGTCAATGCAGGGGACACGGGTTCGAGCCCTAGTCCGGGAAGATCCCACATGCCGCGGAGCAACTAAGCCCGTGCGGCACAACTACTGAGCCTGTGCTCTAGAGCCCGCGAGCCACAACTACTGAAGCCCACGTGCCACAACTACTGAAGCCCACGCGCCTAGAGCCCATGCCCTGCAACAAGAGAAGCCACCACAACGAGAAGCCCATGCACCGCAACGAAGAGTAGCCCCCGCTTGCCACAACTAGAGAAAGCCCATGCGCAGCAACGAAGACCCAACGCAGCCAAAAATAAATAAATACATTTATTTAAAAAAAAAGAAGAATCCCCAGCTCTTCCTGGAACAGAGGCCGCAGTGCCTTGCTTCCCACTTCATTCATTCACTCACTCAATTCTCCATTGATCATCTAATTATCCAGCCTTACTCAGTACTGAGGACAAAGCAGCAAACAGAAGAGAAGGTGCCTGCCCTCATGGAGCTAGTATTTGAGTGGGAGAGATAAATGATTTAAAAAAAAAAAAAAAGGTAATAATGAGAAAGTTATGATGGTCGCAAGCCCTGTGGAGGAAATGCAAAAAGATAATATCATACACTCGGGGGTGTGAAGAGGGAGGAGAGATTCCAAATGTGGTGGTTGGAAAAAGTCTTTCCGAGGAGTCAGTGTTTTTGTGTGATTCAAAGAAGCCAGCCAGCCCATGATCTGGGGGGAAATCATTCCAAGCAGAGGGAGCCGCAGGTGGAAAGGCCCTGGGACAGAAGCATGCTCATGACAGGCCACTGTGACTAGAGAATGAGTCCAAGGTGGAGAGTGGTTGGAAACAAAGCTGCAGAGGCCAGAAGGGCTTCCTGGTGGGGTCTTGTGGGGTGGGGCAGGGAGCCTGGCGTTTATTCAAGATACAGTGGGAAATCCCTCGAGGATTTAAAAAGAGGAGCGCCATGGCCTGATTTACACTCCATACCTCATCCTCGCTGCTACATGGGGCGTGCATTGTAGGGGAGCAAGAATACAGAGTAAGAGTCCCACTATAGTCGTCCCAGCAAGCCAAGGCGGTAGTCTGAGCAGGGACGGAGACAGGAGGGGTGGAAAGAAGCCAGTGGATTGAGCATATGTGGTAAAAGTAGAGCTGGCCAGACTTCTGGGAGGCAGGAGGGAAGTTAAGGCCAGTACACAGATCTTTGCTCAGAGCGAGCCACTCGAAGGATGGTGGTGCTGCGTGATGATGAGGCCCTGGAAGCTGGGAAGAGCGGGTGGGGGTGGGAGTGATCCGGCCGCATGGGGTTTGAGGCACCTATTAGGACTCCCCATGGGATGTCAAGCAGATAGATCTATGAGTTGGGAGCTCAGGAGTGAAGTCTGGGCTGAGATATAAATTTGGAAGTCATCAGCATACAGATGATATTTAAAGCCTGCAACAGTTCGCCAACGCGCCCCCCCCCCACCATAACTTACTCATTCACAGGACGGCACATTTTCAAAAGACTGGGGACCAGGAGAGCCCATTATCCCCGTGCCAGCCCTTACAAATATGCCTCATTGATCTTGGCCCTGAAAACATAATCATCGGGCTTTAAAAATCACAGTCAGGAAAGTTCAAGCAAGTATGTCAAGTCACAGAGTTTATTATTCAAAATATCCCTCTACCATGGATCTTTCCAGCTACCTGGAGACAGAAGGTTCCTATAGGCTGCCCTCGCCTCGTTTTTATTCCTCCATTTGGGTGCCTCGCATTCCCTCCTTAAGGCTTTGCTGTGGCAGCCCTTCCTCCAGAGGTGTCAGAGGCTCCAGCAGAAGGCAGGTGAGGGAGGACTGTCCCGGATTGCCACGAAGGGTCCTGACAGAGGAAAGGTCACTATGGGCACCCAGGGCCACCCAGGAGGTGTTGCGCCCGCGCCCCCTTGGAAGTGGATGCCCGCCCCTGTCCAGGGTGCTGAATTTGTTCTTCCTCCTGCTCCCAGCCCTGTTGGTGGGCAGCAGCAGGAGAGAGGTTGAAACTGGCCGGGAGGCGCACCCTTTCTCACATGCCCCAGGCCACCCCAGCTGATGCAGGCAGAATCGAGAGAAGGAAAATCAGGAGGCAGGAGTCAAGGTGGCTCCTTGGTGGCAACTGCTAGCAACGGTGCAAATGGCTGAGCTGTGGCCAGGGAGCCAGTAGCAACGGTGCAAATGGCTGAGCTGTGGCCGGGGAGCCAGGTTCAGAGAGCCGACTGTTTCTCCCTGCAGAGGTGCTAGGGGGGCTGGGGGGCCCTGGAGCAAGCTGGAGCAGATGTCCTTGTCCTCCAGGTCACCCCCTCCCCCTCCTCCCTCCTTCCACCCCCCACTCCCCGAGCCTCTTTGAGTGGTGTTTTGGAAATATTTCCAAGCGCTTCGGCAATATCCTGCACACTCTCTCCCCCTTCCCCCGGGAGCGGCTGTCCGTGCGGGGAAGGTACTTGCTCCCAATCCAGCTAAATTGTTATTGACTTGTGTTCTCTGCGTTCTGCAAACATTTCACTCGGCTGTCGCCAGTGAGGCCAGGAATCCCTGCTAGGGCTAACGGGGAAACCAGCTGTGCCGGGCCATTTCTCCTGCTCTTCCTCATCGATCATGGAATTAAACTGACAGAAGGAGAATTTCAGAGCAACTTGGGAGGGGAAGGGGCTGGGCCCGGATTGGATGAGGGTTCGGGGACCTGGGGACCAGAGTGCTGGAAACAGGGTCAGGAGGAGGGTGGACTTGCCTCCAGGGTTGTGGCTGGTGACAGGGGGTGGCCGGGTTTGTTTCTGAACTGTAGGCTGGCCCAGGCCTGAGAAGCCCAAGGAAAACACACAGACGAGGAGGTTTTTATTACTCCTTCATGACCACAAGTGAAACCAGTGGGGTTTTGTAGCCAGAGAGGAGAGAGAAAGTAAATCAGAGGCTGCACTGGTGAGCTGTCGGCTGAGATCACAGATCTTTATTTTGCCTAGAAGATAAGGGGGAGAAAAAGTGTTGTGGTGTTTTTTTTTAATTAATTGTCACTATTTTGCTATCAGAGGATTTGACCTGAAAGTCAAGATTCTGGCCTCTCTTGAAAAATCAGGTCTGACCACCCCAGGTCCTACATTCACATAGAGTAGCTGGGGTCGAGTTACATGGGCTTTTTTTTAAAATTCTTCTTCTTTTGCCGCAGTCTGCAGCCCTCCCTATAGTCACCCACCCAGACCGTTTAACTCCATCACATTCGCACTTATCCTAGCACAGACAGCATCCCACCTTGGCCCCTCGAGACGATGTTACTGATTCTTTCCTTTTAGCCTCTACTCCCAACCCAGGGCCTTTGCCAAGAGGAAAGGGACAGACAGGTAGTTAATGTCGACCAACCTCCTAGAAATAGGAAGATCCCTCCAGGCCCGAGACAGGAGAGTCGGGGGTGGGGGGAGCGGTGGGGGGCACCTTCCAGCCTCTCCTGGTTTCTTTTTCTTTTGTCCTCTGCAATGAATCACCTTCCCCGGGACACTCCCCTGCCTCCCCGGCCCGCACAGGCCGCTCCAGCACCTGTAACTAATGCAAACACATGTAGGACCAAGCCCCAGAGCCCCCAGGCTTGGTGGCCCCACAGCCCTACCGGGGCTGAATCCACAATAATCCAGGCCGGGCACCTTCACCAGCCCTGGTGGACGGAGAGCCGCCAGCCCGGCTGCCTGGAACTCCTGTGAGCCCTGGATGCCCAGAGCACAGAGCAAGATCAACCCGCCGGGCGGCACCGGGGCTTCCCACTTCACAGGAGCCAGAGTCCTTAGCGCTGTGATTCACAACGGCTGTAGTCACGGCCGTCTCAGTAGCCAGTGCCCACCCCAGGCCATTTGCATCAGAACCTCTGGGGGTAGGGTCCAGGTATCTGAGGTTTTCCAGATGATTCTGTCAGGCCGTGGGTTGGGAACCAATAGCTTCTTGAAAACATGGCTGATGCAGGCACTGGGCCGCTGCCATGCGGCCTGAGTCTGTTTCACGCCTTCCCTGTTGAGAAGTTCCTTCTGAGGAGTCTGGGCTGGCGTCTCCCCCTGCAGGGCGGGCAGCTGAGCCACGGGACCACAGGCGTCGCTGTGGGGTGACGGGAAGACCCTGGGACCAGCCTGATCTGCGCTCAAGGCCCCATTCGGGGGAGTCTTCCCCAAGCCCTAGAACAGCTGCTTATGCATCTGGAAAACGGGGCAGTAATATCACCCGGCTCGTGGGAGACCTGAGTCCACACCCAGCCCATGCCTGGAGCCCAAAGAAGCTGGGCTCAAAGCCCGAGGACGCAGGGTTCTCTGCCTTCGTGTACGGTCGGCCCCGGCTCAGCCTGCTAGGTTCCCAGTTTCCTGCGTACCGCCCGCTCTCTGGGTGTCCTTGGACGATACCTGCGTTGTTACTTTTAACATGACTCAACGCCTCTGTGTGCCTGGCACTGGGCTGTGTGCATCCAAGCCTTATCTGTTGACTCTTCTTGTGGCGGGCACTACTGCCATGCCCTTTCTACAGATAGCAACTCGAGTAGATCCGACGGCCTGGGGCCAGTGAGTGACAGAGCTCAGAGCCCAGCTCTGCCCGCCCTGGGACCCCAGCATGGCCTCCGAGGCTGGTGGTTCAGTTTCTCCTTTGGCGGCTGTATCCCCAGCACCAGGCCTGGCACAGAGTATATATTCAATGACTGTTTGCTGTGAATGACTGAAGGCTGGAACCCTCAAGGCCTGAGATCAGGAGAGCAGGCACTGTCCCCAGTTAACAAACAGGAACACTGAGGAATGGAGTTAAGAGGCTCCCTTAAATCCTTGAGGTGGCAGAGGTGGGCCTGGGGCCCAGTCTCCCGTCTGCCAGCCCCGAGCAGGGGCTTTCGGATCACACCTGGTTGTTGGGGGACCAGCTATGTTCTGAAAAGGCACATCCATGAAACAGCCTCCTGGTACCGAGAAAGGGCCACTCGTTTGGTCTTAGGAGCCGGGCTGATCCTCTCTCTAAAGAGTGCCCTTTATTCTGTGATCATCTAGTGTGCGCCTGCTGTAAACAGAACCCTGGGAGGCAGACCCATCAGGGTATCTGAGGGTTTTGCCCATGGGGGCTGCCAGTCTGGAGCCTGGGAAGCAGGGGGACCCAGGAGCAGGCAGCCTCACACGCCAGGCCAGCCCTCAGGGTGCCGGCCCCTCGCAAGACCCACATCCTGTGTCTCCAGCACCGTCATGTCCCCAAGGGTGGGGACTGCAGGTTGCTTGTGCCCCCCGATGGCCTGGGGCAGCAGGCCACTGAGTCCGAAGGCTGTGGTGACTTGTCCCAACCTGGAATCCCGCCCTCCGCTCTCAACCCTAACCTCCTTCCTCTCCTCCCCTCGAGGGACAGACGGGAGAGAGGGGCACACCTGCTCCCCCTCCCCCCTCCCCCCCAGCCTGTTGGAGTCGCCTCAGGTACGGTTTTAACAGGGGAAACCTGCTACACGGGCCTGTACTTTACAGTTTGCCAAGGCCTCGCCTGCCTTTTGTCTCGGGGAGTAGCAAGCTCGGGACCTCCAGGAACAGGCAGAAAACACCCAACTAAACGAGACCTCCCATCTCCAGGGGCAACTGGCACACACCCCATCTGTTATCCTTAGGTGGGGACATGGGCCCAGTGTGGCCAGATCGGCCAGTTTCAAGAGAAACTAGAAATGGAGATTCTTGTGTAGCCTCTCTTGTGTTTACATATTAGCAACTAAGGTTTTTTTTTAACGTTCCGTGATGTCAGCAAATCCAGATGCCCTTCAGTGGGCCTGCCGAATGAGGCCCTGCTTCATCCCATTTGGTCACCTGTAGACAATGGTGTCTTAGCTTGGGTTCCCTGGAAGCAGCCCCTGACCAGCTAGGTAGGAGAGGAGCCAGTTTGGGGGATGCAGTGAGCAGGCCCCACTGTACAGCCCACAGGGACCCCTGAGAGCCGTGTGGCACCTGCCTCAGAACTGTCCCCCGGAGTCGAGGGAGCTGGGACATTTCTCCAGGGGGCTTAAATCCCCAACACTTCCCGCCTACCCTGTGCCAGGGCCACGCGTGCCCTTGTGGCCAGAGAAAGCTCCCAGCCCTCCAGGCGGGGAGCTATGAATATGTCCCAGAGCTGCCCGCTAACGCTGCAGGTGACCGTCAGGAGGGGGCACCCACCACGGCCGCTGCATCTGTCAAGGGCTGGTACCGCCATCCCCATTTTATGGAGGAGGGAAGTGACCTGCCCACGCGCTCTCAGTAACAGTACCCATTAACGACAGTAAGGGCGTCACCTTCCCCCGTGTCTCCTGCGTGCCGGGCGCTGTCGTAAAGGCCTTCAGCGTCTGTGCCCTTCTGAGGCTCTTCAGTACCCCAGGAGCTCGGTGCTCTTTAGTACCCCAGGAGCTGGGCGCTCTTCAGTACCCCAGGAGCTCGGTGCTCTTCAGTACCCCAGGAGCTGGGCGCTCTTCAGTACCCCAGGAGCTGGGCGCTCTTCAGTAACTGCCGAGACTGAGCACAGAGAGGGGAGGCCTCGGCCCCAGGTGGCTCAGCCGGGGGACAGCAGGCTTCCCTCCGATCCGGGCAGCCTGGCTACGGCCGGCAACGCCATCAACTCCGAGCCCGGCCGCCCCGGCCGGTCACACCTGCCTCCTCTCAGGGTTCCTTTCAGGATCCCCTCCTCCCCGACCAGCCCTGAAGCTTTGCCCTGTCCTCCCGACAGCCGCCCCCCCTCCACCTGCCTGCCCGTGCCTTGCGCGCAGGGCGACAGCGCCAGCCAGGGATGGGAGAGAGACGCGGGCTGGCGTTCTGTCAAGGAATTAATTGAAAAATAAAATCATTAGATGGGAACTCCAGAAATGCAAAATGGTGGCTGGAGAGTGGGGAGGGGGGCGGGGGCAGGACTGGGGGGTTGCTGGGGGACGGCTGAGCTTTTTGTCAAGTTAATTTCTTGGGTGTTGATGTTTGGTGACATTCACTTGTTGTTTATCTCCGGGTGCAGCTGTAATACTGAAAGAGAACGCACAGCTTGTTTCGTTTATTTATTTTACACCTTTCTCCGGTTCTGCATTATGTTTGTTCGGTGAAAACCCACTGAGGCTTTTGATGTCGGGGAAATGGGATTTCAGCAGCTGTTCCCGGCAAGCAGGGCGCTCCGCGTGCGGGAGGGGCCGGCGGGGGGTGCTGGGTGTTGTCTGGTGGGAACTCGGGGCCCGACGTGTCCTCTGGGGGGTGGAGCGGCGCTGGGGGCCCAGCCTGAGCCAGATACACCAGGCCCCAGGATACCAAGCCCTTGGGGCGCCAGGCTCCGTGCGTGAACTCGCTGATCCTCGCCGCCGCCCCAGGAGGTCGCGTCTCCACCCTTAATGTACAGACAGGCAGCCGAGACCCAGAGAGTACAAGTGACCTGCCCAAGGTCACTGAGCGTTAAGTGGCAGAGCCGGGACCTCAGATTGTCTGACTTCCGGGGGTCGTGGAGTCAGCTGGTCGCTAACGACTTGCCTGCCCCTCACCCCACAGCCGTCAGTGGAGACCCCTGTGCCTCTCTGGTTTCCAGCTGGAGGAGGGGGGATCGTACCTGCTTTGGCCTTGACCAACCAAATCACTTCATTCATTTACTGGACAACCATTTATTGATCACCTACTGTGTACCGGCCTTCCTGTGACAGCCCCTGCCCTGCTGGTGCTCCCTGGCCTAATGGCAGAGGACACATTAAATCAACACCTCTGACGTGAACAACAGTAACAAAGATGGTGGTCTCAGCACCGTCCTGGAGCCCTAACCACGTGCTGGCGTTGCTTCTCTCTCCTCAGTGCTCACCACAGCCCCAGGAGGTAGGCATTCCTAGTGGCCCCATATTACAGATAAGGAAACTGAGGCCCAGAAGGGCTAAGTCTGCTGCTCGCAGCCTCACAGCCAGTCCATGCTTGGGCTGTGGGGTCAGTGCCCACTGTTCCTGAGCACTGTTACGATAGGTGCTGGGGACAAGTCAGGGGGCTCTGAAGGGCTTTTGCAGGAAGAAGGAGCCCTCACCTCCCGGAGAGTCAGGACGGTAGCAGAAGGCAGCCACAGAGAAGGGAGGGTGGCGGAACAGCCCCGTCCCCCCACGTTATACATGAGGGGTTGAATCTCGGACGGGGCACATGCCCTGCCCAAGGTCACCCAGCTCGGGAACGGTCAAAGCCAGACGCGGTGGCCACACGCCCTGTCACCACAGGGTCCTGCGTGATCTTGGCCCTGCCCCCAGGCAGGGCCCCTTGGGAGATGCCACAGAGCACAACACAGAGCATGCATGGGTTGCAGACTGGACCGTCTGAGGTGGAATCCGGGGGCTGCCACGTGTTAGCTCGGGGTGGGGGGGCGCCTCGGGTGTGTACGCTTCTCTGCACCTCCGTTTTCCCACCCGTGAAATGGGGGTGATGACACCAGCCTCCGGAGGGTTTATGAAACTAAGGTGAGACACCACTTGTGAAGTGCCCGTCCTGTGTGTGTTTCCTCTTCCAGCTATGTTCCCCCCCCCTCCCTCTGGGCCTCAGTTTCCCCAGTCTCAGTGCCTCTCTTCCCACCACTCCATTTGTTTGTTTGCTATCCCGACAACTGCAGTTTTACTTTTTACAAGTTACCCACATTGGTGCCCCTTTTTATTCATTCACTCAGTCATTCATTCATCCATTCTTATGTTCAACAAATGATGACAGAGCACCTACTGTGTGCCGCGCCCTGGGACGGTATCTCCCAGTCTGGCTCACAGTCTGGTGGAGCCAGGCCAGCGCGCGGTGCTCGGGATGTTCAGATGGCAGAGAGGCCCTCGGAGGTGGCCAAGCCCCTAGTGACCCTGGGCCGTGCTTCTCTGAAAGGTTCCCCAGGTGGGCTGGTGCCCGAGGGGTGCCCTGTGCTGGCCACTGGGGGCACCGGGAGTTCAAGCCCCAGTCACCGCCTGCAGGGTGCTCCTGGGCCAGCTGGGTAAAAAACACCCGTGTGCCTGGCACCTGCCCCCTTGCCAGTCTCAGAGTCATGGTCAAGCCGTGGGAAAGAACACAAATTCTGCCAAGGTGAAAGCGGCAGCTGCCACCGTAGTGGCTCCTGCTCCACTGGCCACCCCCTCGGGCCCCAGGCCGTCCCAGGAGAACAGGGACCCGCCATCCCAGGAGCTCAGACCTATCCCCATCGTCAGCCTCTGGGAGGGGGGCGTCAGTGACAGGCCCGCAGGTCCTATTTTGCTGCCCTTCTATTTCCCGGCTCCTACTAGCTGCCCAAAGATTCAATTTCCAGAGACCGTTGCGCACCTCCGGCAATTATTTGGAAACCCAGAGGGGGCAGCGGGGGCGAAGGAAGCAGGTGTCCGCCCCAGCCCGTCTTGTCCCCCCTCCCTCCTCATGACTAACGACGTGGTGATGATGGCCTGAGGCTCCGGCCAGGCGGGCCTCCCACCCCTTCCTCACCCTCCCCGAGGGGCCAGCCCCTCCGCGTCCCCCCTTTCTGCCCCATTCGCTCATCCCCTCGTTCAACAGCTGCTCACGGGCACCCACTAGGTGCCAGGCAGTGTGCTAAGGCAGGGGACACGGCCGTGAACGGGATAGCTCTGTCCCCAAACGAAGAAGCGCCCGCCGTGTGGTGAGAAGCACTGTGGAGTGAGGAGGGGTTGGAGAGTGGGGACCTGTAGACGGTGGCCAGGGGAGTCCTCTCTGAGGAGGGGGCGTGGGAGCAGGGCTGTCTGGGTGGGCGCACACTTCGCGGGCCTGGGAGGGGCCGGCCCAGGCAGTGCCTCGAGAGTACCACGCAGAGCTCCCGGAGCAGAGCAGGAACGCCTGTCCTGGAAGGATCCCTCGGGCTGCTGTCGTGGGGGGGAATAGGTGGCCCTGAGGGTGAGGGCGGAAGCAGAGTCCGCTGAGAAGGTGGGAGTGCTCGGGTCAGGCAGGTAGCCGTGGAGAAGAGGACAAGGGTCAGTGTCCGGGTCAGGTTCTTAGGAATGAGATGGAGAAATAGCCTCAAAGAGGCCAAGTCACTTGTCCAAGACCACCTGGCAGAGACCCAAGATGCTCCATCTTGAGGGCGAGCATTGGGCTGGGCTCTGGGGAGATCCGCTGCCTGCAGGAGCCCCAGACCCAGTGGGGAGATGGCAGCTAAGGATCACGGTGGCAATGTGTCCCACCCGGAGGACTTCACAGAGGAGGTGTTGTTTGAACCAGGGAAGGAGAGGCTATTGGGACAGCATCCAACAGCTGCCTCAAAACAAGGCCAGCGTTATCTGGGGGTGAGGCTGACCATGAATGAGTGGTTAGACTAGCAGAGGGACTGACAGAGTCAATCTAAGCCCAGAGCCTACCCCCTCCCACCCCCCACCCCATTCCCTTCCTGGAGGGCCAAGGGGACCAGCACACCTCCCCCCTCCCCCCTTTGTCTCCCTGGCGGTCTCTGGGCAGCACCTGCGACGTTTATGAAAAGAGGAAAGACGGTGGGCTTTGGTGTGTCTTGGGTCCTGGTTTCACCACTTCCTAGCTGAGTGACCTTAGACTTACGTGTCTATGCTTCAGTGCTCTCACCTGTGAGAGGAAATAATAATACCTACCCATGGGATTGTTGAGAAGATAAGAGCCATAGCACGGAGCAGATAATCAATAGTGTTTGGCACCCAAGGGACATATATTTTGCCGAACCCACCATGCCCTTTCACACTGTGCATCTACATCCCCTTCCCCGTCTCCTCACAGAGAACTCCTCTGCATTCTTCAAAGCCCAGGTCAAATAGCCCCTCTTCTGTAAAGCCACCTCTAATTGTTCTTCCCTCCATGCCTCCTCTGGAGTCCTTGAGCATCTAGTCACCCAGCATTTACTAAACACCTACTGTATGCCAGCCACCTACTATACCATTAAGAGTCTGCGACTCCAAGAGAACAGGAACTTGTTTCCCAAGCCCTGCCCTCGCTTGACTTGACCTCTGGAGGTTTTGGCTCCCCCTACATCAGGCAGAGATTCGCTAACCTCTGACCTGCCGGGAAGGGCCTTCTTCCCTGCTTTCCTCGGTGGGTGGAAGATGGGCAGGGGTGGCCAACAGGGCTGGGAGAGAGGCTGCCCCCTGGTGAAGTAGAGACTGACCCTCCGTGTTTCTCTGTCTCCCGCTCTGCGCTGTCTTCCCCTTTCTCATACCTCCTTTGATCCTCCTTCCCTCCATTTCTTGTCTTTGCTTATTTCTTCTGTCTCGTCTCTCTCCCCCCACCCGTGTCTGTACCTGCTCTCCCACCTCCCACCCCTTCCCTCTGTTCTGTTCCTGAATCCCCTCCCCCCCACTCCCTTTTTGCTCTTCCCTTCCCTCTCCCTCTCTGTCATCTCTCTCTTCCTGCCTCCCAACCCTCTCGGCTGTTCTTTTCTCCTCTCTTGCCATCTGGGCTCCCACAGAACCCCCGAAGAAAAAGCAGTCTGTGGTGTTGGACGAGATCCTGGAGCAGCTGGAAGACAGTGAGAACGACGGCGAGGAGCAGACCCTTCAGCTGTGAGCTGGCACCGAGGGTACGTGGCTCCAGAGCCCTGGGGACGGGGCACAGCCGCTCCAGCTCTGCGCCCCCTCCCACGGCGGCTGGGAGGGCCGCACCGCCCTCCACCGGTCCAAGGTCGGAGGGGACGATGGCCTCAGCCCCCTGCCCGGGCATCCCGGGCCCCAGACACTGACTGCGCCTGCTCTGTGCCCGGCACTGCAGGGCCAGAGAACAGGCGCAGGATGCCACTGTGCCGGGCAGTCCCTCGTGGCAGTACAAGGATCTGGAAGTGGCAGAAACCACCGAGCCCTGCGTCCAGCCCAGCCATTGGCGGTTCCCACACAAGTTCCCCCTCTTGCTCCTCCTCCCAGCAACCCTGAGATGCAGGCAGGGCCCCACCGTGCCGGTGCGAAGGTCGGGGTGCAGAGGGACTTGAGGGCTTTCACCGGGGTGCGCAGCTACATGGGCGCAAGGACCCTCGGGCCCCACTGCCCACGAGCCCGGAATACTCACCAGGCTGAAGGCAGCTCTCCGGAGTTGGGCTGTTTGGGCATGAAGCCCCGCTCCACCCGGCACAGACTGGGGACCCCTGCCAAGTCAGCTCACCTCCCTGGGCCCAGCCTCCTCCTCACTAACTGGTTCCCACCTCAGAGGGCTTTAGCGAGAAAGAAATGTAATGATCGTGAAGAACGCCAGGAACAGTGCTGAGCGTGTAAGGCGGGCTCCAGAAGCTTCTGCTCTTGCTCCCCCCTCCAGGGCTGCGAAGCTGGAGTTCCCGCCTCCGTCTCTCCACGGGACTGCTCACAGCCTGGGACGTGACCTCTGTCCTGCCCCTTCCTCGCCCCTTGGGACCATGAGCCCTGGTTTAGTCACCAGAGCATCTTCCGTCCGCGCTGACCATGGGGCCACTCCCGAAGCACCAAGCTCCAAACCCAGACACTGGCTCATTGGTTGAGCCCGGCTGCGTCACTAACGGCAGACGCCCTCTACCCACAGGCTGCGGACCCTGTGAAATGCAAACAGGTCCCCAGCCCTGGCAAGCAGTGTCCCAAGGCTCATCCCAGACTTGGGGTGCCCACACCTACTCCCGCCTGGAGATTCACACCCAGCGCACACCAGGAGGGGGATGGTAGAGAGGAAAGAGCTATAACCTGTCTACCCTGGGTCTGAATCCCAGCCCAGCCATCCCCAGCTGTGTGACTGCACCAGCGAGTTCCCCTCTGACCCTCAGCTTCTCTTTCTATAAAATGGGGGTGATCTTGTACCTACCTCAGGGACGGTGCTTGGACTACATCAGTCAATCCAAGTAAAGCCCAGAGCAAGCACCCGTCAGCGTTTTTGTTTCCTTCTTCATTTGGGGCAGCTGGGGGCCCTGAGTGAGAGCCCAGGGATCTTCTGACTTGCTGTGTAAGATTCGGTCTGTGTATTTTTCTGGGAGGAGGCTTCGGTCCACATTAAGCCGTTTTCGGAGTGGCCTGGAATCCAAGCAAGACCACACAGCGCTGACAGCCCTGCGAGGCTGAGCGTGTCCCCAGTTCCCTGGGGGGCAGGTGCTTCCTAATCCATCCTAGGTCATCCCTGGGACATAATGGAAGCAAAAGACACAGACCCGGCGTGGCTCCTTCCCAGCTTTTATAGTGAGGCATCTCCCCGACATCAGACCACAGAGCCTGCGTGGGGGCCCTCGGGTGACCAGGCTCCCAAGTTTCCGTGGGTCCCAGGGATGACAGGGCTGGGGTCCACCCCCTCCCTCCCCACTGCTTGTCCCGTTAAGGGCCATGTGGATTCTTCTGGTTAAATAAGATTGCAGACCCGTGGGCCTGGCACGGGGGGAGGCGACCTTGGCACCGACTTCACTGAAGGTACTAGAATGTCCCCAGATCGGAATTCACCACCTCCTGGTGTTGCCATGCCAGCTCGGGCTCTGCGTTCAGACCATTCTGGGTCCCTGGTAACATCCACCACTCACCAGCCTTGTGAGCGTGGGCCAGTGACTTAACCTTCGATTCCTCAGTCTCCTCATCTTTAAAATGGGTTGGTGCTAACGGCGCCTCCATATAGCAGGGGTATTGTGAGGCCCAGAGAGCTTCAGGCACCTGCAGGATGTGAATCTGACCCCAGGGCCTCGGGTCTTTCTTGACCTTCATGCTTTACTGTCTTCCCTGTGTCCAAAAGAAAAAGCAAGCAAGCCGCGGCCTGAGCCCAGAGAAAGCTCGGGACCAGCAGAGGAGCGAGGGGGTCGTGAAGCTGACGGCCTGAGGGAGCGGCAGGAGGGAAAACCACCAGCCACTCAGCCAGCTGCGCTCAGGGAGACTGTGGCCCCTTCCCTCCTGCCTGCCCGTCCCAGCCGGGCGTCTGTACCCCCAACCCTGGGGGCTTACTGTCTGGGATGGTAGGGCCCCCCCAGAAGCAAATAGAAGCAGTCGCTTCAACTCCCCTAGAGATCTCGGGGGGGTACCCCGTCCCCCCACCTTCGTGCCACACCTGGCTCTCACCAACACCCACGGCAGACTCCACGCTCCCCCAGGAGCACTGCATTCTCCACGTGCAGCCATGAGCTGGATCATGGGGGGTGGTAGTTTAAATCCCTTCAGCCCTGCCCCCATGTGCACACTTGGAGTAAAGCCACACTCTTCACCAGGACGAGCAAGAAGGTCCTGCCTCCCCTGCCCCTGCCCCTCACTTGCTGTGCTCCGGCCTCTACAGCAAGTCCCACCCCAGGGCCTTTGCGCTTGCTCTTTCCTCTGCCTGGGACACCCTGCCCCCGCTTTCTTCCTGTTTCCTTCCCCCACCTCCACCAGCCACTCTGAGATCTTAGTTTAAGCTTCCCTCCGTTCCTCAGAGAGACAGCCCCGACCACCTTATGGAAAGTAGCCACATTCCGTTCCTCTCCTTGCCCAGCCCCTGCCCCCATGTCCCTCCTCAGCCGATCCTGTCCCTGGTCCTTTCAGGCACAGCACCTGGCGCAGGGGATGGCCTGGAGGTTGAACAAGTGTCTCAGTAATCCTGAGCCCTGTCCCCACCCCTTTGAAGGTAACTCTTTAAACAGGAACTACTAAAGCTCTCATCATTTTTATTATCATAATCATCATCGTCATCATTATTGGTATTCTGGAATAAAAAGTATAGCTAGGTAATAATAAAATAAAGCCAGGTCTTTAGCCTGGCCCAGAGGAGGGCCCGTCTTTCCCCCTCTGAGGGAGAGGGACGGCGTGAAAGCGTTTCAGAAGAAAAGCATCCACCCAGCGTGTGCTGGGTGAACTGGGGAGACTCCGGGCCTTGGAGCCAAGGCCCTGGGTGATTGACGGTCACTGTTGTCACCAGAGCAGTGGGGCACGGGGGGAGCTTTCAGGGAGGGGGCTTCAGGTGAGTTTGAATGATGATGGGACATCAGAGGTCCCAAGCCACCAGAAGACGTAGGAGAGAAATTCCAGAAATAAAGCACGGAGGTCGCACCTGAGGAAGGATGAGCATTCTGAGGTGGGTCGTAGTGGAAAGGGGCCCGTGTATCCAGGAAGGCAGCCTGGAGGGGGTGACCTCTGCCCAGCAGCCCCCGAGCAGGCCAAGCAGAGACGTGGTTTACCCAGTTGCTCCTCATACAAAGCCAAAGCCAGACTCAGGATGGGCCCACGGTTGCCATGGTACAGTTGGGAAATAAGTGAGCCCCTCCCCCAGAAACGACCGGTGTTGCTGTGCTTATTCCTAACCCTTTCCATCCTGGGGTTACCCGTGGGCACAGTAGGCTGGAAGCCAGGCTCGGGCCCTTGTGTCAGCGCTTGTAGGCCGTTCCACAGACCCTCAGCCATGGCGTGATCCCCGGGTGTGAGGTCTGCCCCCTTCCTCCTGGGAGACGCGAGTTGGCATCCTCCGGCCGGTTTGCACGCTCTGCAGGGGCTGGTGTGGAGGATCCCAGGACTGGAGTGAGCCCAGGTCCCAGCGGAAGCACCTTGACCCTGGGAGGGCGCCAGGCATCTTGCAGTGTCTCGGAAAGGAAAGCGGGGGAACGGCACAGGCCAGAGGCAGAGGGTGGCGGAGTTAAGTCCTCAAAGCCAGCGGCTAATCCTCACCCCCAGTCATTCATTCATTCGTCCGTCGAACACTAGGCATCCCTCTGCACTTGGCACTGTGCTGGGTGCCAGGAATGCAGCCACAGAAACCCTGGATCCACACGGGACTTTGTCTCCTGGGCTTGAAGACCCGAGAATCAGGCAGAAGGCAAGTTCGAGCGGCCTTTGCCCCCGTGTTTTTCCTCCTTTCCTTTTACCGCCTCCTTGGGCTCTTTTGTCTTTTGTGGCAGGGCCCGTCCCTCCCAGCACCCGTCTGTGCTCTGCAGCAGCTAGGAAAGGATTAGTGCAAGCCGAGCATGCAGGCTTTGGTGAACAGAGCCGAGTTTGGTTTCAACATCTAATTCAATTTGTTCTGCCGAGATTGAAATATGAAATGGTTGCCAGTCAAACGTTCAAAGGACGGCGAAGGGAGAGTGAGCGCCTGCTGAAATTTGAATTTTAATGAAAATGACTTTAACCCTTTGGTACACCTTGCAGAAATGGAACGTGCGCTCCCCTCCCACGAAAAAGCCTCTCTGGTTCTCTTTGCCGAGCTTCACTAATAATATGCGATCATTTTTTTCAGCAGTATTAATAATAACACATTAGTAGAACCCTGGCTTAATAATAAATTTGTTCTCCCATCTTGCCCCAGCCGCTGAAATAGGCACCTTCCCCTAGCTGACTTTTCCAAACCCTACGCCAGACAAGCCAGGCCCCCCCCGGTTGGATGCCCTCGTAACACCTAAGCGCGTCCCTGGCCCCTGTCACAGCTGTAAATGGTTGTCTGTGTCGTGGTTTCGTGTCTGTCCTCCCTCCTGGGGTTGTCAGCTCCGGGAGGGCAGGGTCCGTGCCTCTTCCGTGTGCACCGCATCTCCTGTGCCTCTCGGGTAGGAAGTGCTTGGTAAATATGTGATGAAGGAACGAACGCCACTTTGTCCTCCCAGCAGCTGTGGGAGGTAAGTTTACGAGATGTACAGAAGTGGAGCCTCCAAGGGACAGGCGACGTTCCCAGGTGACACGGCACAAGGGGCTGCCCCAGGGACTTGTGCCCAGCTCCAGGTAGCGGGAAGCCCGAGTTCCAACCCGCCCCGAGCACTCCTGCCCAGGGCGGCGGGGCAGCACGTGCTCGCAGGGGAGCCTGGCCCCACTCGGGGCCTTAATGCACACCCTCCTCTCCTCACCCCTGCGCCGCGGGCTGCGCTGCTGTCCCCATTTTACAGATGAGGAGCTTGAGGCTCAGGAAGGAAGGCCGGCGTGTGCCGGAACTCAAAATCTAACCTCAGGGCGGCTTGAATGAAAGGCATCCAGTCATTTTTCCCCTGATGAGGCTTTTCCTGCTCAGCACCTACTTACCATGAACTCCTAACATGCTGTTTGGTTTTGTTTTTAATACCATCGAATGCCGTCAATCCCCAGTGCATGGGCGCATGTTGGGGCTCAGTGGAGCTGTGGAGGGCACCAGGGTAGAGTGTGGGGGTGATGAGGTACCCCCGAGACCCCCAGAGGACGGTCACCTCCCGAAGGCAGAGCCCGTGGCCTCATCCCCGGGGGCTCCTGTTGCTGCAGAGCCCGAGGAGAGGTCTGAACCCGAAACACCTGGGCACGTGCATCCCAAGATGTTCGCTCAGGCTGCTGTGCACCAGGCCCAGCCCTGGGTGCTGGGAGGGACACTCCTGGGTCCCCAGGAGCTGACAGTGGGATGTGGGGAGACAGATAGCAAGCAGATGTTTTCTCCTCTGGTGCTACTGAGGCTGCTTTCTGTACGGGGTGTCTGGAGGGACTGAGGGAGGACTCCCCAAGGAGGAGGCGTGAGAGCAGAGCGGGAAGGAAGGGACGGAGGGGCAGCGGGAGCGAGGGCCCTGGACTGGGAAGACCACTGCGCAGGCTCAGCTTGGCTGCCGAGCCCAGGGCCCGGGGAGGAGGGCAGAGCCCCTGCCGTAATCCAGGGGAGGTGTGGCGGCTTCAACCAGCGGAGGCGGTGACAGGCAGCCGGGTCCCAGATGTTTTGAAGGTGGAGCCCAGGGGACAGACTAGAGGTCTGGCTCTGGGCTGCGCGGCACCATGGTTTGGGGCCTTAGCCCCGGGGAGACAGCAGTCAGCATGTGCTGAGACAGGCCACGTGCAGGAGCTGGCCCAGAGGGGAACCAGGAGTTGGGTTTTTAACGCGTTCATTTGGAGAGAACCGTCAGGTGGTGATGGAGAGCTTCCCAGAGGATGTGTGTCTCCAGTTCAGGAGAGAGGGCTGGACCAAAGGTGTAACAGGAAATCATCTGTTTTTCTTTAGGAAATCTAAGAAGCAGCGTGGAGGCTCACAGCCCCGTGCAAGCAGAGCTGGGATGTCCTCGCTCAAAGCTCACCAGTTCTCAGTTCATTTTGAAGCCACTTTTAGGTGGTTCCAAACTCTCTTGACCACAGGACCCCTTTTTCCAAGCAAAAGTCTTATGCAGAACCCCAATGTAGAAAACAGAGAAAGTAGAACCACTCTATTCAAATTCAGGGTGTAAGGCCCCCCCCCAACGTGTTCATCCTCCCCGTCAGGAGTTGGTTGGAAAACCACTGATGTAAACATGTCTCATGAAGCATGGAGTGCAGGCTTCCGTGGTACACAAGATGATTTTAGGCAGCCCATAAACTTTATTTTTTTTAATTTTTAACTTATGGGTTTATTTTCACATGTATGTTACAATTGGAAATATACAGCTAGCTCATCAAGCCAATGGTTTTGCCAAGCCCTAAGGAGGAGGTAAAAAAGTAGTGAATTTGTATAAAGAAAATTATTAAGAACATGAATGTGATACAAAGAAGTGGTAAAGGGAATTCCCTAGCTGTCCAGTGGTTAGGACCCCACGCTTTCACTGCCAAGGGCCTGAGTTCAATCCCTGGTCAGGGAACTAAGATCCTGCAAGCCACGCAACTTAGCCAAAAAAAAAAAAAAAAAGTGGTAAAGAAGGGACATGAGTGATGTAAACTGGGGGTTGGTAGGCTGCGGGCCTGTGGACCAGGTCCAGCTGCTGCCTGTTTGTATAAATAAAGTTTTATTGGCACACAGCCATGCCCATTGGTTTCCAGATGGTCTAGGCTGCCCTCCTGTTGCAGCAGCAGAGCTGAGTAGTTAAAACAGAGACTGTATGGCCTGCAGAGCCCAAAATATTTACCGTCTGGCCCTTAACATCAAGTTTGCCAATCCCTGATCTAAAGCAAGCCCCTCTAATCTTATAGCTCAGAAAGCCAGAGCCAGAGAGGGCGGGTGGCTTCCCCAAGGTCACACCGTGGCATTGCTCCCCATTCTGTGCCCTTCCCATCCTGCCACCTCTGCCCAGACCCAGCCAGGCTCCCTGGGCCAGAATCCCAGCTCTGCCACTTACCTGCAGCATGACCTTGAGCTTGCCGCTCGACCTCTCTGTGCCTGGGTGTCCTCATCTGTGAACTGAGAACAACAGCCATATGACTCCTGGAGTTGTGAGGATCAAGTCAGTACAGTATGGTCCCTGCCATGCAGCAAGCAACGTACAAGCGTTCGCCGTAGTTACCCCATTCCCCAGCATAAGGCGTGCCCCCTGGGCCCCAGCAGGCTCTCGCCATCACCCACCACCCAGCACGAGCCCTGAGCCCAGGGCCTTCTGGCTCAGCAGCAAAATAAGAGGGGCCCTGCAATCTAATTAGAGCATCGCCAGAAGCCAGGGCTGCGTCCCCTCCAGCTTCTTTAATAGACCCCACTTCCCCTTAATTGCAGCTTTCATGAAAACGATCCACTGGGGCTGCAGTGCCCCATCCTTGGGCTCAGGCCAACAGCAAACATTTCTCTGTAGTCGTGCAGATTTCTGGATGGCAGCTGCTCCTGCCTTCCCTCGGGACTGTCAGGAGCCCTCCCTTCTCCTGGACCCCCAAAAAAGATGCCAGGCGATAATATCACCGCCCCCTCGCATGTCTGTGTGTTGCCCCGCAGTTTACAAGGCGCTCTCGCAGGGTTGAGTCTCGGCTGCAACAAGGCAGAGGCTGTCGCTCTCGTTGCCCAGGTGAGGAAACTGAGGCTTGAGGACTGAAGTGAGCCGTGCACGGCTAATACTCCAGGAAGGTGCTGGAACAAGGCAGGCCCCCTTGCCTCCAGGCATCCTCACTGGCCATCGCCCCACAGTCAAAGTTTTGGCTGCTTGGGAGAAGGAAGGACGCTTGAGGAGTGGTGGGCCACATAAGACATAGCCTAAAACACTGGTTCCTTTAATGATTCTCGAACTGTATTTCCCAGAGGAGCTGGCATGTGGGTCCAGAACCCCACAGCTCTCCCCCTCCAGTATTTCTGTTCTTGGGTTCAGTTGCCCAGCCCTCAGAGAATAAGCATTTCTGACCGCAACAGTTTTGAGCTGGGAGATCTTTTGTCGACTCCGAAATGCTAGCCAGCTTCTTTACCTGGTGCTCAACCAAAGAACAGCAGCAAGCTAGAGATACAGCCAGCTGTGGTGGCCTTGCAGACAGACGGTGTGTTAGAGTGTGTTTCCCCTGCTGTGACAGACCCCAAAATCAGTGGTTTCAAGAGGATGGAGGCTGACTTCTCTCACGTGACACTGGGAAGGTGAGCAGCCTTGCCCTGACAGGGCACTGCACGGTGGCAGGGACCCGGCTGCCTCTGAATCACACGGCCAGGAGGGCTCTGTCTGTGCAGTACCTGGCCAGCAGGAGGACACAGCCTGGGCCGTCTCATGTCACTTCTGCCCACATCTCTTTGGCCAGGACAGAGTCACATGGTCAAACCTGCCTTCAAGGAACACTGGGAAATAGTCTCTCTCCTGGGAGGCCGTCGGCCCATTGAGACACGGGGGTCCTCGTGCTGCAGGAAGCAGGAGAGGGAGTGTGGGAATCAGCCAGGCTCCTGGCCGGCGTCTTCATGGGGCGTTGTCAAGATCAATTTCACTGGCCCTGATTTTCACCTTTTGAGCTGACTTTAGAACTCAACCCCACATGAGCACCCTTCAAAGATCCAAAAACATGATGCTTCCATGGATTCTTTTTTTTAATTTTTATTGGAGTACAGTTGCTTTACAACCTGGTGTTAGTTTCTACTGTACAGCAAAGTGAATCAGCTATACATACACATATGTGCCCTCTTTTTTGGATTTCCTTCCCATTTAGGTCACAGAGCACTGAGTAGAGTTCCCTGTGCTATACGGTAGGTTCTCATTAGTTATCTATTTTATACAAAGTATCAATAGTATATGTATGTCAATCCCAATCTCCCAATTCATCCCACCCTCCCCCTTTCCCCCTTGGTATCCATACGTTTGTTCTCTACGTCTGTCTCTATTTCTGCTTTGTAAATAAGATCGTCTATACCAATTTTTTCAGATTCCATATATATGCGTTAATATACAATATTTGTTTTTCTGACTGACTTCACTCTGTATGACAGTCTCTAGGTCCCTCCACGTCTCTACAAACGACCCAATTTTGTTCCTTTTTGTGGCTCAGTAATATTCCATTGCACACACATACCACATCTTTCCATGGATTCTTAACCCAAGAATTTGGATAACGGGTTTAAGACCCAAGCACTAGGTGTCAATGAAAAACCCCAGAGAAGCGTGTGGCTCTTGTTGCTTACACACAGCTTACACGCGAAGACAGGTTTGCTTACTGCCCCGTTGGCCAAAGCAAGTCACATGGTGGAGCTCAAAGTCAGCAAGGGCGGGGATTAGCAAAATGCATGGACGTGGTGGTGGAGGGGGTGAAAAGCGGGCCGTGAGTGCAGTCGGGATCCCGCACACAACATACCCAGCACCCATCCCTTCCCTTGGGGACCATCTTAGTGCCAGCGCCCATCTGTGGCCTGGGTGACCGGGACACCTCGTCTCCCACTTCCCCCACCGTTTCCCGCCTTCTCATCCTTCGTGTCTCGACACCACTGGCTCTGAGCAGTGCCCCCTGGCCACCCAAGACTCGGGTGCCCTCCCTCTGAGCCTCTCAGGGTTGTCGCTGCCACGGTGCTTCCTCATGGCACAGAGTGTGTGTGCTCTGTCCCCAGAGGAAGCCTTCGAGGGCTTGTCCACAAGTGGGGGGGGGGAGGGGCGCCCACTAAGCGTTTGCTGGAACCCAGGTCGCCCCTAGTCCGACCTCGGGAGAAGCAGGCCATCCAGAGGCTCTTTACTGCCAAACCCAGGAAAGTTCTAGCCAGGCAGGTGAGCCCAGACTCCGAGATGAATGCTCTCTCTTCCGGAGCGTTCGCGCTGCCAAGGGACCCAGATGGCGCTCATCAAGCCCCCGGGTGTCACTGGGCCAGCGAGTTAATATCCTCCTGCTGGAAGTTTCTGTGCTCTTTGCCCTCTGATCGTCACAGCCAGGTGCGCCCCAGAGCTGCCCAGGGGTCACTGACAGATTCCCTCCGGCCGGGCAGCCTCCACCCCAATCCTCCTCGAGGAAGGGGAGCCGGCCCCTCCGCACAGTGCCCCGAGCACCCAGTACGTGGGACGTGGTTCCCATCCCCGCCCCACCCCCCTTTTTATTTATTTATTTTTTTAATTTTTTTAAAGTTTGTTTTTTTTATAGCTACTTTATTTATTTATTTATTTATGGCTGTGTTGGGTCTTCGTTTCTGTGCAAGGGCTTTCTCCAGTTGCGGCAAGTGGGGGCCACTCTTCATCGCGGTGTGCGGGCCTCTCGCTATTGCGGCCTCTCGTTGCGGAGCACAGGCTCCAGACGCGCAGGCTCAGTAGTTGTGGCTCACGGGCCCAGTTGCTCCGTGGCATGTGGGATCCTCCCAGACCAGGGCTCAAACCCGCGTCCCCTGCATTAGCAGGCAGATTCTCAACCACTGCGCCACCAGGGAAACCCACCCCTTTTTAAAAAAAGCCCTCGGGTTTCAAAACAAAAAACAAAAAAAACGTTCATTCTGGTTCCCAAGACTCAGTCCATCCAAACCTTGTTTTCTCTGGGAAACGTTTGAATTTCGAAATCGGAGTTTGGATTTAGCCTCATTTCTCTGCATACTGACCCCTCTCCAATCCCTAGGCCTCCCTGCCCTGGCCTTCGAAGCCAGGAATCAGGGACGGGCACACCACCTCGTCTCATTTTGCAGGGGTGGGCTTGTAAAGCAGCTGCTGCTTGTTCCTGCTTGGAGAGGCCAGACTTGAACTTCCAAGCGTCTGGAAAGCAGTCCCAGGTTCCGCATCTCTCTTCTGTTCAGCTGGGTATCTGATCTGCGAAGAAGCATATAGACAGATCTATGCTTTCAGCCCCCACTCAGCAAAGCGGTTTTTCAGAACGGAGAGGGGTTTGCATGTTCTCTGAGCTGATCGTCAATATTTACTTACACAGCATCTTGCCTGGAGCAAAAGCCCCCGGACCCTCAAGACACGGTACTTGCCAGAAACCCAAGCCCTTGGGGGTGAGAGGTTAAGTTCCTCCCTTTAACCCTGAAGCACAGGCTTGAGAATCACACCAGCCTGGGTTCTGCTTCCCAGGTTCCTGAATCTCTGCATCTGCTCTCTCTGCAAACGGAGAATACTCTGTCCCTCCCAGGGGGTTTCAAGCCCAGGGGAGATGTGGGCTGAGCCACAGCCCGGGGCCTAGTCCGGGGGAAGCACTTTACCATGCATCCCACCAAGTTTTACTGAACACTACCCTGTGCCAGGCGCCAGATGGTGAGCCAGGGGTACAAGACTAGGTCCCCATGGAACTCAACCCCAAACACCAGAAAACAAGATTGCAGACCGGAATGCCCCTGCAGTGTGTGTGCGCGCGGGCATAGTGCAGTGCACCAGGAGGATAATGCTGGGGGGCCTGACTCAGATGGGGGTGCTGGGGAGGCACCTCTCAGAAGTGATGTCCCAGCTGCGGGGGGAGGGGGTAGCTAGGCGGAGAGGAAGAGGAGGTCCAGGTGGGGGGAAAGGCCGTGCAAGGGTGGAGCAGTGGGAACTGGGGCGGCCGGCTGCTGGCCTCCCTCCGCCCCAGCCCCCGGCCCCTCCTCCCCGCCACCATCCGGGCTGGAAAACCCTGCTGGCACCTCCCGGTCCCGGCCACAGCTGGGCATGGACGGCCGTCAGCCGGGGACCGCCGCCGTGTGCCGGGGCCACTCAGGTCCCCGCGTCCTCAGAGCAGCCGCCTCCCCCAGGCAGAGTCACGTGGCAGCTGACTGAGGTTTCAGATGTATCCACTCATGAATATCAATCAGGCCTGGTAATTCACAGTAAGTGGGCTCCAGACTGACTAATAAGCAAGGCTTTCACCCCAAACCAGGGCCGGGGAAGGAGAGTGGCAATGGCATGCGGCGGCGGGCAGGTGTGGGCACGATGTGACCGGAATTGGGAAACCTGAAGGCAGGGCTGCAGATGGCAAGGTGGCCCGTGGCCACTCGCTCCCACAAGGGGCTGCCAGACGGCTTGGGGAGCAGGCGTCCCCTCACAGCAGCCAGCGCCCTCGGGGGAGCTGGGGACAGGCTCTGGGCCCGGGACACAGAGCACACGGAAGGGGCTGGGAGAGGGGGTGCAGCCTTTCAGGGATGCTGGCGCCCACCCTGGCATCTGGCTGGCATTGAGGGTTTGGGACCCCAAACCCGGCCACTCTGAGGGAGAGGAGGTTAGCCTCTCCCTCAGGGATCTCCTGACCACAGTTACTGGTCCAGCCAGAGACCCCAGGAGGGACCGGTTGCCTGGGGCAGACCATCCCAGGAGGACCAACCCCCTCGTCACCAAGTGAGGAAGAGCTGGTCCTGGGAGTTGCAGGCACTTCCCGTGGGTGACAAGCTCACTAACCCTCCCCGCAGCCTGAGGTCAGGGAATCTGAATCATGCACAGCTGGGTGGGAAAAGCCAGACTGCTGGGTAGAAATCCCGGCTCCACCGCTTACAACAAGCTCTGTGACCTCAGGACCAAGTGGCCTGGCTTTCTGTGCCTCGGTCTCCTCTTCTGTAAAATGGGAATGACAGGAACGCCCACCTCAGAGGATTCAGTGAGCGGGCCTGGGTGGGTGATCACCCGCTGTGTGACTCAGGCTAGACACTGCACCTCTCGGAGCCAGGGCCCCATCCATAGGCTGAAAGAGACATAAAGCCCCTGGCACACAGTGGGCCTTGAGGGAGGGTCCTTCCTTCCTTCTCTTGGCCTCCCCCATTGTGGGCTTGGTTCATCCACCATCCTAAGTGACCATAATCACCACTGCTCTAACCACAGATTAACTTACTTAATCCTTCACCTCCCCACGAGATGGGCACCATTATCACCATCCTCATCTCCACTGAGGAAGCAGAAACCCAGAGAGGTTAGGTGCTTTGCCCAAGACCACACAGCTCCAGGGTCAGCCAGGGTCAGAAGCAGGCGGCCAACTCGGGGCTGTGCTCTTCACCTCCACGCTGCGTCCCCACTACTCCCCACCCCGTCCTGACCCTCCGTGTCTGCCTCTGCCTGGAAACACAGCCCCACCCATTTGAGGAAGCCTGGCAAGGCTCTGAACCACCCTTTCTGCCCATTCCTGTGAGCTGGAAGCTCCCCTCCAGCCAGGCTGCTGGCAGCTGGAGCCTGTCCCTTTTCCTCTCGCACCTGGAGGAGCGTTTGGACTCTTAACCAGAGCTCGTGGGGCGTCTGCAGAGATTACATCCTACTGCATCCTTGACTTTCCTGGTGTGGTGCCGCCTTGGTGCCTCAGTCCCTAATTATTAGGACGAAACCCGTTCCGAGAAGCAGCATCCGCCCCCCGACCCCGTCCTCCCCGTGGGTGCAGCATCCGTGTTCAGACGCCCAGCGAGGACCCGCGCTGTGTCTCCAAAGGCAGTCCGTTCTGTCAGGGATGGAGGTCGACCCAGAGCAAGGACTTGAGTAATCGGGGGCCCACATTAGAAGACGTTGAGCCCTCCAAGCACACCTGCGACAGTCTCAGGGCTGGGGTCTGCGTCCTCATGACTCAGCCATCTTTCTCTGAGAGCTAAGTTCTGGCCCTGGGGATTCAACGATAAAATGAAGTCCAGAGATCCATGGCTGAATACTCACCACAGCCCTGCAACCCACGGGCACTGCTCTTTCCCCCCATTTTTCAGTTGGGGAAACTGAGGCTCGAGGCTATGCCGGGGACAGCCCCAGAGTCTCCCAGCTCCGAAGAGGCTGGGGTGTTCCTGCTGGGTCTCCCTGACGTTCATCCCCAAGCCCCAGACCGCCAGCCGAGGCCTTTGAGAGAGAGTGCGCGCGTTTATTCATTCAGCAGAATGTTGACTGGCACCTTCCCTGGGCCGGGTCCCGGCGTCCATGGGGAAGAGGGCAGACACAGCCCCTGCCCCTCGGGGCCCGCAGGCTGGGCAGGAGCAGACAGTTCAGGCTGTGGCAGCCTGAGACTGCTGAGATGGGGGGGGACGCTCCAGGGGCACTGGGGAGGTTCCCAGCTCTGATGAGGCATGCGTGTCTGTGTGTCCTTTGTGCAAAGGACAGGGAAGCCATGCACTTGCAGTTCTGGGTCGTCCGGAGCTTAGCCTCGGCTTCAGAAGGCTATGCGGCCAGCGCAAGCCACCGCCTCTTTTGCCCAGACAGCAGCAAAGACACGCATTCAGGATCCTCCAGGCCCCTCCCCACTACACCGGCTCTTTCTCTGATTCAGGGCAACAAACAGGTAGTTTAAAAACCACAGCCTCTGTGACCCAGGGAGGCAAAGAGGTCGGCTGCCTTCATCACAAACAAAGCCTGGGTCCATCCTCGAAGTGCCTGTAATATAATGTCAGGCAGAGAGAAGGGCTGGAAATCACAGCACGGAGATGGCACTGGAAGTGGGGGGGGGGACACCTTCACATGGGCTCAGGGACGGTCCCACTGATGAGGGGACAGTCACCTACCATCCCTGGGTCCTCGTGAGGATCAGCTGAGCCGAAGCTCACCAGGGGCCTCAGCTTAACGCCTGGCATGTAGTAAGTGCTCAATAAACGGCAGCTCCGTGGGGGTGATCAGCGTTGTTTGCCTTACGATTCTCCGTCCCACTGATTCTTAAGCAGATGCCGGGTCAGCTCCAAACTCCCCAGTCGAAACTACAAAGATGGGTGATATTAACGAGGGGCCGTGGGGAATAGTTGAGCCAACCTGCTGCTGCTGCTAATTTTCATCTGCATCTCAAGTGGGCCTCCGGGCCTCCGAGCTGCAGGGGAGTCTGGCGTGGATTTGGTGGGTGCCGCAGGCACCTGCGTCCTGGTCCAGGGGCTTGCAGTTATCCCTGCTCCGTGGAGTGGTGAGGGTTGGCCATCGGAGCTCGGGAAGCCCAGCCCACTGCCTCCCATGAAACACTGGGTAGTTTCTCATTTTCCCCTTGAGCAGTTTCACAGCCCAGTTAAACCTGCAGCAAAGGCTCGCTGGGATGGAGACCCAGACCCAGGAAAGGAGGTGGGTGAGAGGAATAAATACACCCTGCATGGCGCCCTGCCCCTGCCAACAACAAATGAGAAATAACCATGAAGAGCTCAAGGGAGAAAGTGATTTACAGATCCCAGCCCTGGCCCCTCCCTGGACCCAATATGAGCCAAATACATAAATATCCCCAGCATATAGATTCCACTTTGGACATTTATTTTGCAAACCAGGCTGCAGGCTATACAAAGACACCCTGTTTCAGCTCTTTTAAAGCAGAGGTTTGCCCCCTAGCTTATACCCCTAAAGTGTGGTTCAGCCGCAGAAATCTTTTGCTAATTGGGATACTCTTTAAGCGGCCAGCCAGAGTCTGACCATCTTTTGTTTATCAGGGCTATGTTGGAGTTGGAAGTGCTTCTGTTGAGAACCTCCCCTGAGCCAGATTCTTACGAATAACACCTGTCTGTACCGTGTGAGTGGGGCTCATGTGCCCATTGTCCAGATGCGGAAACAGAGGTCCAGAGAGATGGAGTACCTTCTCCAGGGTTACACAGCTCAGAAACAGCAGAGTCAGCCTTCAGGGCTCAGAATCTGTCTGGTTCCAAAGCCAGTGCTCTTTCCAAAAAATACCCTGATGGGCAGGAGCAGTGAGGGAGAGAGGGGTCGCTCTGCACCCATCATCTCGAAAAGGGTCTCCTTTTCAGGCTGGTCTGGGGTCCAGGCAGTTCCAGGCCAGCCGCCATCCTGATAGCGTCATTTTACCTTCCGGCTCACTGGTCCCCTTTGTAGCTCACTTTCAATCAGCGCGAGCAGCTGAAATGAGATCCCCCGGCAAGTGTCGGCCCGGGCCCACAGGCAGGCCGGACGCCACATATGGGCATCTCCAGGTGCTTTCCCTCCCCTTAGGACCCAAATCAGATTTGAGCAGGGACTGTCCAGTCTGGGCTGCACCAAGCCCAGCTTCGTGGGGCCCCAAAGCATCCAAGGCTTCGGGGGCCCAGCCCCGCCGTATCCCTGCCTACCTTCGTCCCAGTCTCCAGGCTCGTGATAATTCTCAGAACAGAATCGTCCAGCTCGGGCCTCGGGGCTTGGCCTTGCAGGCCCTCTGTTGAGCATTCCATGCCCTCGTTTCCTCCAAGAGGCCTTTCCTTCCATCACCGTATAAAGTAGGGTCCCCAGACACGCTCTAATCCTCCTAACTCTGTTTCATTTTCTTCCTAGCACTTAACAGCCTCTGACGTGCTTTCTGTTGATTTGTTTATTATCCGTTCCTCCTCCCCATCAACTAGAATGTTCCCTGGGGGCAGGTGTGTCCTCTTGGTCACTGCCCAGTCCTCAGAGCCCAGCACAGCTCCTGGGACAAAGGCGGACAGATACCGAGCGAAGGAATCGGTTTGGCAGATACAGAGTGGGTTCTTCCTCCTTCAGTAAGGACGGCCCTGCCAGGCGAGTCTCAGCCCCACTTCACAGATGAGAAGACTAGGCCCCGGGGCCTGTCCAGGTGCAGAGAGTCGCCGTTTCAACCTTCAGTGGTGGCCGGCCACAGGACGCTTACCCTCCATGAAGGAGGGATGTCCAACTCTTGGCAAGCTGCTGCTGCTTTCTGAAAGTGACAAAGGGGAATAAAATCAGTCAAGAAGTTGGAAAGTTGGGTCGGCCGACGTGGCCCTGAGCCCCGGGCGGGGCTGCAGCTGCTGTCTGCGCGGAGCCGAGCGCCGCGGGGTCTTGGGGTTTGCTGCAGACGGCCGGCTGAAGGCTCGCGCCTCGACTTAGTTAGAATGCAGCCGTTAGATCGCTCCCTCCTCTCTGATGGCAGCGAGTGATTGACACTTACAAATTACCCAGCCGAAAGTGTCGAGTCTTTGACCCCTGAGTAACATCTTTGGCAAGCCTGAGATTTGCCAGCATTTTGTCATCTAATTACTACAAATCCCTTGAAAATTCACTGGCTGGTGAATTTTTAATGCGGGGCAATTTCAATGTGATGCATTGCCCAGATGGGTTCTTGCGTTTCTCACCTCTCTCTCTCTCTCTCTCTCTCTCTCTGTCTCTCTCTCTCTCTCTCTCTCTCTCGGTCTTTCCTCTTCTCTCTCTCTCGTGCTTACGCTCCATCCCTCTTTGCTTAACTTTAATAATCTCACAAACTTCTGAATGAGCTTGTAGCAAGACCCCAGCCTGAGTCTGGGCAGAGCTGTTGGAGGATGTGCTGTGTGCCCATCTGAGCATGTCTGTGCTCTGTTCTTTGGAAATGGGCATAAGACTGATCATCAGAAGACCATTTCAGGGCTTCCCTGGTGGTGCAGCGGTTGAGAATCCGCCTGCCAATGCAGGGGACACGGGTTCGAGCCCTGGTCTGGGAAGATCCCACATGCCGCGGAGCAACTGGGCCTGTGAGCCACAACTACTGAGCCTGTGCGTCTGGAGCCCGTGCTCCGCAACAAGAGAGGCCGCGATAGTGAGAGGCCCGCGCACCGCGATGAAGAGTGGCCCCCGCTTGCTCCAACTAGAGAAAGCCCTCGCACAGAAACGAAGACCCAACACAGCCAAAAATAAATAAATTTATTTATTTATTTATTTATTTAAAAAGAGTGACTTAAAAAAAAAAAAGAACATTTCATCCTTGCCTCCCAGCCAGCCTGTGGGTCTCTGCCTTCTCCCCCTCAATTTCCCCAACTAGCACAAAAGACTAAGCTGCACAAATAAACCAGCCTCCTTTATGACACGCCGTGCAAGTGGTTACTTTCCCCGCACAAACGGGTTGGTGATTGTTCGCAGGGTTGGTTACTTTCACACTAAATCCTTGGGCAAAGCAAGTATTTCAGCACATTATTTTATTTCGTTTTTTCCCCTCGTTCTTTAGATCCTCGGAGGATGGCACTCAGTGAGGCAGGGTAGAGATGCTGCCTTTTCGGAGCAGAGGAGAGGTTGTACCTTCCACTCCGGGTACCTGGACGGCCTCCTGCCTCCTCCGACCCCGAGGGGAAGCCCTACTTTCTCCATCCAAGCACCACACTGACCCGCCCATGCTGCACAATGAACTTGGAACTTCAGCCGCCAGGATGCCAGCACTTAGGGCTTGCTCCCCACAGGAGCAAAACTGTCCTCAAACCACAAGTGAGAAATGGCCGCTGAATGGGAAATCCAGCTCCGTTCCCTCTCGGAGAGTCGCGCTCCCATTCCTGCTCAGTTTTTAAATATTTCTTATTCTTTGTTTTTTCTTCACCTTTTCTCTGCATATCAGATTCTTATTTTTAATACAAAAACAAGAGGCCTTTTAAACTTCATCCCCAGAGCAGCCCTCGGTGTTAGGTTTTCCGAGTTGACAACACGGAGGGTGAAAACCGCGGTCGCATCTGTGTTCTGGCTGCTGACCTCGTGGAGATAAGTCCCTTCCAGCCACCCCACCCGCCCTCCTTCCCCCTATTCAGGGAAACGAGGTTTTGCTTTTCAGCCCCATTTCTGGTTACATATGTACACGGCTGATAAAATATTCCACTTCACCCCTTCTCCCCATGGGACCTGCCGTCTTACGGGAAGAGGGTTTGTATGACAGCGACCGCGACAGCCCGCGTGTCGCCTGGAAACCGCAGTTGGGGCGGGGAGGCAGCTCTCTCCCTGCAGCTCCTCTTTATTCAGATTCCCTCTTCTGGTTCTGAGAATGGCTGTCGCTGGAGAAAAAAAGCCCTGAGCCTCCTCCATGGGCTCCGGACAAGGCCCAGACGGTCACCCTCCCGTCCTTGAAAGGGGAGATATTGCCCAAGTCCCACCCGTTTGCTGCCACCTTCCCTGGACATCCCCTGGCGCCACCCAGACACGCAGAGAGGTCGGCTCTGCCCCGGCTATGTCTGCTCAGGTCTTCATCTCCCCTTCGCTGAATACCCTCGAAAGTTGGGGCCAGAGCAGAATCCGGGTGGCAACAGGTCCCGAAGAAGCAAACTTGGCTGGACGGAGGGGACCCAGCAACGGGAGAAGGGGCTGGGCATTGTGCACGGGGACGGGGATGTCACGGCCAGCAGAGGTCGTCCAGGAAGGAAGGAGATGAAGAATGGTCTGGGCGTCCTCCCCAGAGGGCTCTGGATGGGATGTGACACCGCACTGAAGACACTGATCCCTGCTCCTCTCTCCGCTCGCTGGGTTCTCTCACGTCTCCCTTCACCTGTAACTCATGTTCTCAAATCCAGAGGCCAAAGCAGGGGCTGAGGGAGACATCCCCAAGCTTCTTTCTAACCTCCTTTTTCAAAAAGCATCAGCTCCCTTTGCTCTGCGTACACGGGAGAGGGGACTTTGCACCCAGCGTTCTGAAAGCTGCCCCCGCAGGTCTGTGTCTGCAGAGCTCCTGCAGGCTGGATGCCGAGGGGGCAGAGCCACAGATCCTGTGTAAAAAAAGAGCTTCGAATAGGGTGTGGGGTTACTGGAGGGGCAGAGTCTTCCAAAAGATTGGAAGAAGGTGGGGTTCCAATAAGAACGCAACCAGCATTTAATAAGCACCCACTCGGCGCCAGGCAGCATGGTGGCAAAGATGAGAGACGTGGTCTTGGCGTCGACAGGCTAAAGTTTAGTGGGAAAGACCTTTGCATGCAGATTATCTCTTAGAAGGGGAGCATCAAGGTGGGAGGTTGCCAGAGTGAAGGCAGGGCAGCTACAGTGGCCTTCATGGGCGAGGAACCACTCGCGCCTTGAGACCCCTCTAAGGGGGGCTTGGCAATTTTCAGGCACAAAGGTGCCCACTTGCATTTTGTGTGAAATACAGCCCGGTGCCAATGCCGTGGTTCGATTACCACAAACTAGCAACACTGGGGCCACATAAAAAGAAACGCGTTGGGGCTTAAAAATAAGAGAGCACTGCAAATGATTAATTCTGTTAATCTGCCCACTGTTGCAACCTGTCGTCCCCTTCGTGGTCCTCAAGATAGGAATGAAGCAAAAAGGCTGATGGGAAGTATGAGGGTGTCTTTATTATGCCTCAAAATTCCTCTACTTTTTTCTTCTTGTTTTGTTTTATTTTGAAGTCTGTGTGTGGACCCACGTGGATGTGTTTGCATACACACATTTTACTCCTAACAAAACTGCTGTTATTTAAAGGTCTGGTTTTATTTGAACCACAGTCTCCACTTGACAGTATCTGCCAACAATTCTGAGACTATCGACTTTTTTCCCCTCCTTTTCACTTATTCATTCAACAAATATTTCTTGGGAGCCTGGCACTGTGGTTTGCACAGTGACATACTGCTAGGACAGGAAGTTCCGACGTCCCTAAGTCTCATGGGGAAACAGATGATAAAGGCAAATTGTACAAATACATGTATAATTTCACGTAGGGATAAGGGCTAGTGTAAGGGCCGACTTTGGTCTGGGAAGGCCACTCCGAGGAAGTGACATTTAAGCCAAGACTTGAATATTGAAAAGAAACCACCCATGCATGATGGAAATGGAGGTGGGAGAGGCAGTATGTCAGGCAGAGAGACAAGTGAGTCCAAAGAAGCAGGGGCACCTTTCTTTGAGGACAGAAAGTTGGCCAGCATTCCTGGAACATAGTGGATGATGTCAAGAATGGACTTGAGAGATATTTAGAGGCAACTGTCGAGGACTCACCATTCATTCAAACAGGAAAGACATAAATGTTCCAACAGTGAAGCGTGGGAGGTGGGGTAGAAACAGGATGCAGCAGATGCTGTGGGATAAACGGTTGTTTCCAATCTCCTTCACCTGTGCTGCCCGCCACTTGCTTTCCCAACTCCCCCTGGCAGCTAGAGGCGTCTAAGAGACAGTTCTAAGCAATCAGACTTAAGCAGAAATCTGCTAGAAGCTTTGCAGGAAAGTTTTTGTTTTCCGGATAAAGAGTGAAACTGCAGCACCTGTCTTTTTGCCTTTAACTTGGATGTGATGCTTGGCACTGCAGCAGCCATTTTTCAACCTTGAGGGAAAGGCCAAGAGAATCACAAAGACAGGCAAGCCATTGAATCCACACTTCCCTCTAGATTTTTTCATTATATGAGAAGAATCGCCCCCATTCATTTAAGATATAGTTAGTTGGATTTTCTGTTATGTGTTGTCAAAAGCATCCCTGGGCTGGTACATGGAGTAAGGAATTGGGGCTGAAGAGAAGTGAATAACAATACGGGTGAGTCTGAGTTCAAAAGCAGCAGCCTTGAGATTCTAACATGGAGCACCAGGTGTGGAAGAGCCATGTTTGATGGTAAAATGAACCTACTGTTTCCTTGAGTATCTCTACCTCAAATTCCATATTTATTGTGAAGGGCTAAGGGGAAATGAATCAAGATTGACACAGATCCTTTTTCTTTAAACATGTGATCCTTATTTTAGCTAAAAGCAAGTTTGGTGGACAGACGTCACCATTTGAGAAAGACTGCTTTCTGGGGTTTAATTCATGTGTTCATTGAACTTTGATGGAGAAAGAGCCAAAGGTGATAAAGAGTGAGCAAGGGGCTTCCTGGTGGCGCAGTGGTTGGGAATCTGCCTGCCAATGCAGGGGACACGGGTTCGAGCCGTGGCCTGGGAAGATCCCACATGCCACGGAGCAACTGGGCCCGTGAGCCACAACTACTGAGCCTGCGCGTCTGGAGCCTGTGCTCCGCAACAAGAGAGGCCGCGACAGTGAGAGGCCCGCGCACCGCGATGAAGAGTGGCCCCCGCTTGCCGCAACTGGAGAAAGCCCTCGCACAGAAACGAAGACCCAACACAGCCAAAAATAAATAAATAAATAAATAAAAATTTTTTAAAAAAGAGTGAGATAAAGAAGATTTTTCTGCACAAGCCCTGCAGAGGTCCTCGTGCTATTCCCTGAGTTTCTGGGTTTGAGGTACATTGTGACAATAAATGTGTGGAACAAGAAAGAAAAATTATGAGAATGGGCAAATTCTTTATACAATGTTAGAAGAAGAAAAAAAAAAAACAACATTTATTCAGTGTTTTGTGTTCTCCCAAGAGGCCCACATAAATCCTTGTTAAGCGAAGGTATGCACTGAAATTGAAATCATACAGTAGCCACAAACTTCAGATTTCCTAGAGTTGAGGCCTCAGAAGTGCAATGGTTGAAAACACAGATGACACAGATGGGATGAATGTGGAGCCCTGGTTCCTAGAATCTGGCATCAGGGCCATCCTGATTCTACTCCCTTAATCAGGTCCCAGCTGAGGTTAAGGTCCAACTGGACCAAGAGAAGCCGTCGTGCCCCAGGGGGAGGAGCCAGTGCTGCAGCTCAGATGCTGAACTCACAGCTCTCTGCCTAAGCTTGTGGCACGTTGACATTCAATCAACAAACATGTGTTGAAGACCTACTATGTCCATACTGTCTTGGGTGCTGAAATTATCTGGGAGCAAAGGATTATGAACATAAAAGGTGGATGTCGAGGTAGCTGCCGGAACTGAGAATCAAGAACATCGTAAAGGCCACGTTCTCTGCTAGGAAGTGTGCTTTTAGCTGCCTCTCAACCAGGATGTGATCATTCCACGCCTGAAGTGGCATGAATGCTGAAAATCATTTTAAGATACAGCAGTTTGGAGGAAGTATCCCAGGGCCTTGGTGTTATTGAAAATACAAAGATTTCAGGGAAGAAGCTAGGAGACGTGCAGAAACCCCACGTACCTTGGACTCAGTTCTGTTTTCTGCCCTGCTCTGCTGCAGCTCTGTCCTTTCTCCTGTTGCAGGGATGTGGCCACATAGTATTCTAAGTTCCTTTTCTGAGCACAAATGAACTGTTGGTTTACGAACATTTACCATCAAAAATTAGATTTGGGGGTGTAAGGTGAAGGAAGAAAGGAATAAGATACCATTTAAATCAGGACATAGACACAAAAAACATCTGTATAAGAATGCTCAGAGCAGCTTTGATTGCAGTAGCTAAAGACTGGAAACAACCCAAATGTCGATCAACAGTACAATGGGTAAATAAACTGTGGCATGTTCACACAACTGAATACTTGTCAGCAGTGAAAAAGAAACAAATGATGTACCCAACAGCACAGATAGTGTTTCACTGAGTGAAAGAGGCCAGACACAAAACGGCTGTTACTCCATTGGTCCAGAGTTCAAGGAGAGGCCAAACTAAGGGCTACTGATAGAAATCAGAACAGTGGCTCCCCTGGGGAGAGGGCGAGTGATGGAGGGACCCGAGGGAGGCTGCCATGGGCTGGAGATGTTCGATATCTTGATCTGGGTGGTGGTTACATGGGTGTTTACCTGGGTAAAAATTCATGGAAATGTGCATTTTAAGTTATATGTGCATTTTAATTTTTTTAGAAAAGGAAGACCATAGATTCACATGTGTGTCATCCAGTTATAAAGCCTGTTATGTGATTCATCCTGCACTTGCTTGCATATTAAGATTCCCTGGGGAGTTTCTTAAAAACACATGCCTTGACCCCACCCCCAGGGATTCTGAAATAACTCATCTGGGGCATTGGTGATGTTTCAAAGCTCCCCAGGTAATTTTGATGAGCAACCAGGGTTGAGAACTGCTGCTCTGGTGAGCCAATCCACAGCCACACATGGAGCTTCCAGCCTGGCCCTGGGACTTCCGTCTCAAGAACAGCCCTAGCCTCCCTCCGTCCAGATGTTTTCCATCTGTTCCAAGAGATAAGATATCAGAAATGATTGAAAGTTGGGATTGTCTCTAGTTCCAAAATATCTCAAGCAAGAGGTTGGCACAGACCTCATGGAAGAAAAGGCTTTGTGGAAAAGATGGATCTCAAGTTAGATGGGTCAAAAAAAGCAGATGGATAGTGGAAGGATAAGCATTCCAGAGTGGAATGGCATGAACGGAGGCACAGAGGCAGACCAGCCTCAGTGTGAAGAGCACTACCCAACTCTCAGGGCCTAGTCCAGCTGGGAATCCTCTCCCTAGACTCTCCTCTGCCTTCTCCTCCCCTCACATGACCTCTGTACCTCCCTCGACTCACCTCCCTGCAGGGTGACTGTCCATTTTGCAAGCCTAACTCCTTCTTAAGCCACAAGCTCCCCAAATACCATGATTGACATATCCACTTTTGAACCACACACTTTCTGACCCAATTTCTTGGACAGAGAGGGAGAGAGGGATAAAGTTTCCAACAGGGAGCTGGGAAGTCAGGCTGAAAATGGTGTCAAATGGATCTGACCCAAAATCGCTCAGCTTGTAAGTGGTAGAAATTAACTCAGGATCAGATGCTGGACACCATCCGTTTGCCCAGATCTACTTTCCTCTGTTCTCCACCTGCTGTGTGCGTGGGAGGCTGGCATCAATGGACCCCCTTTAAGGCTCCCAGGTGTGTGTGGCCAGCAGGAGGCCCCGGAAGAAGATGAGAGGCAGAAGGAGAAAGAGATTGGGGTACAGATTCGCCAGCCCCCCTGCTGTGGGGTCACCATGACTGTCTCCCTCTGCCAGAGGCCACAGCTCCTGACCCGCACTTCTCTCCATCAGCTACAGCAAGGTTTCTCAGCGTTTGTTTTTCATCATCCTTCTCAGGAGACTTATTAGACATTTTTTCCCCCTATTCACTTCCCTTCCTCCCCCACGAGACTGTAATACCACAGATACACTGTAGGTCTGTTTCTATGTGCTGTGTGTGTATTTGTGCTTCATAAATCGAGTAAGATTCTCTCCATAAGAAGAGTAATAATAATACCCCCATAGAGTCCCAGAGCTCCATGTACATAATTTGAAAACTGAAATAATAGCTAATGTTTATGGAACACATCCTAAATGCATGGCACTATTCTAAGCACATGACATTTATTGATTCATTAAATTTTCCCTGCCATGTACAATCCAAAACTGTGCCCATTTTACAGATGAACAAACAAATTCAGAGAGGTTAGGTAACTTACCTAAGGCCACACAGTAAGTGGCAGTGCTAGGTGAAGAACTCAGGGGGTTCTCTGCACGTGTGTGTGCATGTATCTGTGTGTCTGTGTGTGTCTGTGTCTGTGTACATTCTTATAATCATGATGTTTGAATGGAAAAGTCTGGAAAAATGGGCACTAAACCATAGGCAGTGGTTACTTACAGGCCTGAGAAAACAGATGGACCTTTACTTGTAATGCTTGAAATTTTCAATCAAAAAACAAATAGAGATTTTGAAAAACAAAGTCAATAATACTTTTCTTGCTGACCCGTGAGCAGGCCCTGAGTATGTGACCTTGTGTGTGCCTATGCATGTGTGTGTGTTGGGGCGGGGAGAGAAACTTCCAGAAAGCCACAAGCTGGGGGGAAAGTTGCCCAGGTCCCCGGCACCATGACACTGGATTGCTAGGTGATGCCGTGGTGCTCACAGGTGACCAAGGGCCATGCTGTGTCCCCCTGACTTCCTCAAGGTCTGCACCCACATGGGGGGTGGGCACTGGGGTGCCCCCAGAAAAACCTGCACCTGCCTCAAGCCACTGGAACTTGCCGGAGCCATGGGCCTCACTCTCCGGGGTGCCCACAATCACCCTGCGAGTGTGAACACCCCCCCAAGTCCCCCAGAGCTCACAAGGCAGGAAATTCTCATTTTCACCCAGGAGACAGCCTGTCTGTCGGTTAGCTAGGAGCCTCCTTCTATTTTTTTTTTTTCCTGAATGATAATTTCCCCCCTTTTTTTGTAGCTAAAAATCACCCAGGCTTGTCCAGACGAGAGGGCAGAAAATTATGCAGTGAAAGAGAAGGGAAGATAATTTCTCTGGGTCACAGGTATTCTCACTTGTCATCCGTCTGCAGGAGGAGAAGTGGAGGGTGGGGGAGCCAGCCGGGATGCGAGGCCAGAGGATGAAAATGAAGGCTGGTCCAAATCCATCACTGTCTTCCTCAGCGCTCCCTCAGGGGATGAGCCGGGGGAGGGCGCAAGGGAGGGGCGGGGGCTTTGGGCTCTGATCAAGGGGTCGGGAAGAGGGGGGGAAGGCTGCAGAGGGTGGGAGGGAGGGTAGCCTTGCTGTCCAAGCTGGACGGGCCCCCCCTTCCCCTCCTCAGGCCTCAGTTTCCCCATCGAGAAAAGAGGGCTAAGAACTCCCTACTCCACTCACCACCTGCACCCCTCACCCACACCGGAGATAACAGATGGGAACATTGTGGAGAAGCTGGACCATAAAAACACAAGATATGGGAGGTAACAGCATTGATGTTCACCAAAGGCAGATGAAGCCTGCAGGCTGGGGGTGCGAGGGAGTGGGTTCAAATCCCAGGGCCGTCCCAAGGAGGGCTTGGGCAAATCGCTCCCCTGTCTGAGCCTCAGTTTCCTCATCTGTAAACTGGGGATAAGAACACGAGCCATCTCATACGGTTATTGAGAGGATGAAGTGAGACATATATAATGTGTCTGGCATATTGTAATCTCTCAATCATAATAACAACAGAAACGATAGAAAATTACAAGGGAACCACAAACAGTCGCCCACATTAACAATGGGTAATGCCTCAGAGTCTCGATTTCTCATGCATTAAAAAAAAAAATGTCGGGCTTCCCTGGTGGCGCAGTGGTTGAGAATCTGCCTGCCAATGCAGGGGACATGGGTTCGAGCCCTGGTCCTGGAAGATCACACATGCCACGGAGCAACTAGGCCCATGAGCCACAACTACTGAGCCTGCGCGTCTGGAGCCTGTGCTCCGCAACAGGAGAGGCCGCGACAGTGAGAGGCCAGCACACTGCGATGAAGAGTGGCCCCTGCTCGCCGCAACTGGAGAAAGCCCTCGCACAGAAACGAAGACCCAACACAGCCAAAAATAAATAAATAAACAATAATTAAAAAAAAAAAAAAAGTCTCCGAAGCTTTTAAAGAGAAATACAGAATCTACAGTCAGACAAACTGGTTTTAGTTTTAGCTGTACCACCCACCGTGTGGCCCTGGGCAAGTCACTTTACTTCCATGGGCCTCAGTTTCCCCGTCTGCAAAGAGCAGGTTGTGATACCTCTCAGGGTCACCGGGAAGATTAGAAATACTCAGGGGGATGTGCCTAGTATAATCACAACCACGGGTCTACAAAAGTGCTGGCTCTCCGTCATTTCACATCATTTCCTCTCCTCCCCCTCCTCTCCCCACTCCTCCTCTTTGATTTAAAAAAATCAAAACCCCCCGACTCTGACTTCTCTTCAAATCTTCAAGGTTATCATGTTCCTCCTGTCTCAGGGTTTTGGCATCTGCTGATTCCCCTGCCTAAAATGATCTTCCATGCCCTCTTCACCTAATCAATGCCTCCTTATCCTTCAGACCTCAGCTCAGATGTCAGAAAACCTTTCTGGACAGCCTGCGTCTCCTGCCCTGATATTCTCCCTCATAGCATGTAGGGTTTGTGATTTGGTATCATCAACTCCTCCACTGGGTGGTAAGCCCCATGTTCATTTGTTGATTCATTCATACTATAGATATTGATTGAGGACCTACCATATGCCAGATTGAAATGGTTGGGAGGACCAGGAAGCAGGAAAAAGCTAGATTCTTACAAGGAAATAAGTGCAAGAAGGCAAACATGGCTGGATCGAAGTGAGGGAGGGAAGGAAAGAGCAGGAAGAGATGAGGTGCAGGGGGAGGTTGGATTTAATACAAAAGGCAAGGAGAAGCTGTATCAGTCAGCTACTGCTATAATAATGCTGCCAAACAAATCACCCCAACATTCAGTGGCTTGAAACAATAAGCATTAAGTATTGCTTCAGGAGTCTATGGGTCACGGTTCTGGCTTTCTCTGGGCTCTCTCATGCTTCTGTGGTCTGTGGTGGGTGCTGATGGAGGCTGGCCTCTCTTACATGTTTGAGGCTCAGCTGAGCTAGAATGGCTTCTGCTGGGAGGACCTGGCTCTCCCCCATATAGTCACTCCAGTAGCAGGTTAGCCTAGGCTCAGTCTCCAGGTGGTGGAGTCAGGGCTACGAGAGAGAGCTGAAGCTGCAAGGTCTCTTGAGGTCTAGGCTTGGAGCTGGTGTAGTGTAACTTCTGCAATAATCTCTTGGCCAGACCAAGCGTGGAAGCCAGTTTGGTCCACCATTTCTCTATCCCTGCAATAGCACAGTGCCAGGCATAGGTGAGGATCTCAGTCAATATTTGTGGGATGGACGGACAGGTGGAAGGATGATGGATGGATGCTCTTGGCCTTTGGCTGGGTCAGAATTAATGATGGGGGTGGGGTAGGGTGGTAAAATCCCTCAGCCTGGACAATTAGGAGCCCCAGCTCCCCTTCCCCAGGGCTGCAAAGAGGAGAGGCGACAGCGTTCTTCCTCCCCAAGTTTAATTAAGTGATCTGCCTCCATGGGGCTAATCCTGTTATCACTGCCCAGAGCTGACCACAGGGGCGGTGTAAAATGTCAGCTGTCTGGAGGGCCTGGTGGGACGCTGAAAGCCACTGGAATTTGGGGAGAGGCAGGGGGTGGAGCGGAAGCCAGAGCCCCCACGGGGGCAGAACGTCCGCTTTCCAGACACACACAAAGGGGCTAAGCTCACTTTCAATCCCATCCCAGGAGGAGGCTCAGAGGAGGAGGAGGGAGTTGGCTAAGAAGCTTCTGACTTGGGTGGACTTTGCTGTGGCCGCTGCCTATCCCAGGCGCCACATTCCAGAGGGGAAGCTTCCGGCCTCATCCCATCCTCTCCTAAAGAAGTGGGCACTCCCCTGTCTTGGACACACAGTTCTGGACAAGATGAGCTTAGGTTTGGATTCTATGTCAACCATTTCCTGTGTGGTCTTGGGCAAATTGCTTAACCTCTCTGAGCCTCCATTTTCTCATCTGTACAATGGGTGTGGTAATATCCATCTTCCAGGGTTAGTGAGAAGATTCAACGAAACGCCTAGAACAGTGTCTTGCATGTAGTAGGTGCTCAGAAAATGCTGTGCAGAGGCTTCCTCCCACTGTTATGATCACACTTAACATGATGAATGGTTGTCTTTTGTCTCCCCTACCTATCCATGGGCTCCTCAGGAGCAAAGACTGTGTCTTAGACATACGGCCACCACCCTACTCCTTCAAGGCCACCTATCACCTCACGGCTTGTGACCAGCACCCCCTGGATGTGTGCAAAGCACAGGCTAAGTGATCTTACCAGGCAGCTCTGCTCATCACCCAACCCCAGCCCCTAGCCCAGGGCTTCACTCGCGTTGCCCCAGCTTTTCACACGTGACTCATTCATTCATTCATTCATTCATCAACAGATATTGGTTGATGCCATTTCCCTGTCTATAAAATGGAGCATGGGAACGGAGGGAGGGTCATTGGACAAGACAGTTCCTTCTTGCTCTAACATGCGATGGTTTTGGGGGGACTTAGGACCCCTCCTTTTCCCTGAAAGTGATTCCCTAATCTAGTGCCTAGTATTCCCCCCAAAGGCAGAAGTCTTCCTGGTCCCCAGTCATGAGGACTCAGGACACCTGCCGAGGTGGGAGCGATTAAGAGCAGTTGCTATTTGGGAGAGAGGAGCAAAGCTCCAGGGATGCAAGTGGGGAGGAGAAAGCAGAGCCTGGGGCAGTGAGGACCTTCACTAGTGTCCCAAAGTGACCCTGGAGTCACCTTTATAATAATCACCAGCTTGTCCCCAGAGCTTTCCACTCGTCATATGCTGTCCTAAGCACTTAAATTTCATCCTCCAACCAACCTAGGAGGCAGGTACTGTTTTTACCTCCATCTTTTAGCCCCATCTTTCCTCAGATGAGGAAACTGAGGCTCAGAGAGGTGGCCAGAGTCACACAGCTTGTACGTGGGGAGCTAGGCTACCAACGCTCTTGGAATCTGTTTTCTCATCTGCAAAATGGGGATGAGTCACTGTGCCGGCCTCCTGGGGTGCTTGGGGGATGGCAGAGCTGTGTGTGTGCCTGGCACAGAGAGAGCGGGCCAGGGAGGCCCCCCCAGCACGTGGCCACGATCTGGCCGGAGTCCCCGGGAGTCACCGGCCGTAGATGAGGGAAAAGGTACATCTGCCTCCTGCCACCGTGGTCTCCAGAAGTCACACAGAACTGGCGGCCCCAAAGAACTCCATAAAATCCAAGTGGTAGTTACGTTGGACTCCTGAATGAACAGGAGTAATTAGTGCACTTCACACAGAGAGTGAAACCCAAATGTCAGACAATGCCAGGGCCATTAAAGCCGGCCTCTGCTGCAGCTCCTGCCTGCCGCTGGCTGGGTCTCCACCTGGCCGCTGACCTTCTTGAAGGCTGCGGACAGCACGGCAGGAGGTTAGCCAGGCCTGGGGACTGGAGTGTGGGACACGAGGTGGGCTCTGCAATCTGCTCAGCTCTGGGTACCAACAGAGCCTCATCTTCTTCATCTGTTAAGTGGGCTGTTTCTGCCTCATAGGGTTGTAGGGAGAACTAGATTCAATCATGGGTCCCGAATGTTAGTCACATGACAGCCACTCTCCAAGAAGTGGGTAAATACCATGAGGGCAAATAGTGCCTGATACCTCGTAGGTGTAGCAGATGCCACTGGTAACCCACCCAGATCACCTTTCCCCAGCACCCATCCCAAACTCTTGAAGTGGCTGCTAAAGGCTTTCAGCTCCTTCCGTTTCCGGAGACACGCCCTCTGCCAATGGGAGCTGCCGCTGAGTAGTGGGTTTTGTCACCCTGTCCCCCAGCGCAGCCCACAGCCAATGCCTGGTTGATACAGGAATACAAAAGGTCAACCACTTGCTTCAGGAGCTGGGGCAACGCTGTGGGACCATTCACCCTCCCGAGCTCCCCATGGGACTCTAGCTAAAACCACATCTTCACCCAGCTCCTTCCCCTGCTCTGTCCTGCTCCCCTCACCTCTCACAGATTTCTCCTGCAAATGCTCCTTCAGTAAAACACTTCCTGTGAATCCCCGTCCCAGGCTCTGCCTAGCAAGGGAGTCACTTAAGATCATAGGTGTTCAGTAAAGACTTGTCGAATCAAGGTATTGTCTGTTATTCTAAAAACACAGGACCAGGATTAGGGTGAGGCAAGTGAGGTGCCTAGGGTGTAAAATTTAAGGAAGCACTCACTCTTAGAGTCATGCAAATGCCTAGTGCTGCTAAAAAATTGGAAACCAATTATGCATTGATCGATCAAGAACCAGCTATGTAAATCATGGGACATCCTGAAAGAGGGCAGAAGATCATGGTTATGAAATTGATCCTTGAGTCAGAGGTAGATAGACCTGGGTTCAAATCCTGGTTGTGCTACATTGTAACTGTGACCTTGGGCAAGTCACCTTGCCTCTCTGAGCTTCCTTTTCCTCATCCCTAAAATGTACATGATAATATCTCTTTCACAGGGCTGTTGGATGGTTTGATGAGATTACGTTAATGGACTTTGCACATAGCGGGTGCTCAAGAAAGAGTAGCCATTGATCACAATGAGAATGTGATCAATGGCTGTCTTTGAGAGCACTTAGAGCAACTTTGTGAAGGTGTCAGAGGTGGGATGTCTCCTTCCCACATCTGCCCTGTGGTTCCCTCCCAGATTGCTCTTGGGCTTCTCAGTTCTGATTCTCATGTACTGCATCGTAGACTAAATTATTAATTTTTAATGTTGCATACATTCCCTCTGCTGACCAATGGGCAGCTGGATCGATGTCTAAGGAATCTTTCAATCATAATTATGATAAAATGAGGTATGCGTAAGTGCACCTCATTCCATGAATTGACCCCAGCAGCTAAAAGGAAGACCACAGCAAATGACACAGAAGCACCCTTCCAGAGGCGAGATGACAAAGCACAGGCTCTGAAGAACCACATCTGGCCGTGTCTGGTTCCATTACTCACTGTGTGGCCTAAAGCAAGCTGTGTTTCCTTTCTCTGCCTCAGTTTCTGTGTCTGCAAAACAGGCATCATAAAGCTCATACTGTTAGCTAACAGTGACAGAGCGCTAACTATGGACCCATGCACTGGGCTAAATTAATTTATTTACATGACCTCTAAAGTTTGTAACGTTGGTATTATAATGATCTCCAGTTTCCAGATGAGATGGATAAACTATCCAGGGGGAGATTGGCAGCTTCCGATGGTGGTGGGCATCTTAAATTCCAAGAGAAGCCGGCATGAAGCAGGGTGCAGGAAAGAATGGGAGACTAAACCACAAAAGCCTGGGAGATGATAGGATCTGTGAAGGTCTGTGATCCTGCCTGATGAGCCATCATGAAGGTGCATATTAAATCATCTTTTTGAGTGTTCCCTGTGTAAAGTAAAACCCAGCTTGATTTTAAGGGGTGATGAAGGTCTTTTCTATTTTGCTTCCTTTGGGGATCCAGCCATGGATTTTTTGCCTTTCAGGCATTCCCTCTTCTTCCGTAAATGCATCACCACTTTCTGCAACTCTAGGTCCACAGAGCTTGGGTGAGGCTGACCCACCTTCAGGTCTAGGGGTGATCACATGACTCAGGACTGGTCAAAATATTTCATCTCTCCTGGCCTCATTCATTGGTCTGGGATGGGCATGTGACCCAGATTTGACCAATCAGAATATTTCAGTCCCCTAGCTACTGATTGGTTCAGGGATGGGCACGTGAGCAAGTTGGTCCAATTGGAGCTAGTCCAGGAATGTTTTTCTGGAGTGGCTGAGAAAGAGGAGTCTCTCATTATTCCAGAACTGCAAACAGTGGGGAAGGCTGAGCAGGGGACTACTAGGGGCTATCATGTGGAGCCTAAGAATGAAGCCAACACCCAGGAAGTAGAAACAGGGAAGAAGAGGGACACACACATCAAGCCCTGATGATTGTTTGAGCCTCTGGATCCAGCTGAGCCTGAAGCCATCTATTCCTGGATTTTTGCTACATAAGACAAAAATTTTTGTCTTAAGTCAGTTTGAGTTGGGTTTTCACCATAGGAACCCAAAAAGCTGTTTGCATTATTTTTTCCCAGGGAAAGCTTTCCTCCCACCATCACATGATGTCGTTTCTAAGCAACAGTGTGGAACGGCAGAGACAGCATCAAATTTGGCATCAGACACACCTGGCTTAAGATCAGAGCCCTGCACTTAGGCAAGACTCCCATTGTTCTAAGCCTCAGGTGTTCCTCTATAAGATGGAGATATTAATATTCCCATCACAGTATAGATTTGATGGGAAAATGTATGTTAAACTTTTACATGAGCTATTCCTTCTACCCAGAATGCCCTTCCTTTCCCTCCTTGTGGATTTACCCTCTACTCATCTTTCAGATTCTCAGCTCAAGGCTCCTTTTGTCAGGGTTACCTCCCCTAATCCTGCTGGCCAAGTCCAGTTGGTCCATGAAATTGTCCTACGCTTGGTAGCTCTTGTCACAGGTTCAGTGTGTCATTACAGGCATGGTTATTTGATTAATGTCCACTCCTCCACTAGAATGTAAGTTGTAGGTGGGCGGGGAAGTGTTGGATTCTGTTCACCACTATGTGCCCAGTGCCCGGCACATAGCAGACCCTCGAGAAATGTTAGTTGTATTAACTGCTATTGAACCCAGTTTCCAATCATTTGAGGCAAGGGGTGTTTCTGAGCACTCAGCCTACCTAAAGTGAGTGTCTGACAGGTACCAGGATGCCATGATTTCGGCAACTGTCCACATGGGTCCGTCTGTCCTGAAACCAAGGGAGATGGGTGTTGGGGTCTCTACGTGGTCAGTCTGAGCCATGTAGATGGCAGATCTGCATCCATTAGTCAATTAAATTTCACTACCCCTTTAGGACCAGGAAGGCAGGAACAGTGGCCACAAAAGTGGCCTTCAAAAAATCTATGGAGAGGATGAGCTTAAAAATAAGGAGACACCATGCTATGGCAGGCTCCGGAGGAGTCATACTTCTGGACGGTTCGTAACTCAGCTCTGCCACTGACCGGCTAGCTGTGTGGATTTGGACAACCGTGAACCCTCTCTGATCCTCACTTCCCCCATCAATAAAAGGGAGATGGTCATCCCTGCCTCCCAGTGTTGGGAGGAGGCAAACTGACTGGGTCCAAGTCCCTGTCCTCCACTCAAGCTGTGCGACCCTGGACCCCTGATGTATCCATTTTGTGCCTCAGTTTCCTTGGCTGTAGCAAAAAAACCTAACTTACAAGGAGGTTGGAAAAATGAGACAATTTAATTAAGTGCCAGGAACCAAGCCTGAATTTAATAGGCATTCAATGTATGTGGCTACTGCTATTTTCTGCTACTTCTGTATTAGGATTATTAGTAGGAATATTAATATAATGTCAAGCACCCTACACAGTGCCTGGGGGACCATCGGTCCCTTTCTTTTCTCCAGATGTGCATCCTGGCTGTGTCCACTGGCTGACCCACCCCAATTAGGTGACTCTCGTGTTAATATTGACACACAAAGGAGCCAGCTGGTGACCTCTGAACTCAGCTCATTTGGGATCACAGGCTGAGTTCGGCCCCAGCCCTCAGCTCTGAGAGCAGGACTCGTAATCTTCTTTGACGTCAAAAGGAGCTGGCCTCGCCCTGACCTTTGCTCCCCAGCTCCCTGATTCCTGGCGTTCCCAGGGCCTGACGGGAGTTGCACTGCCCATAGCACAGATTTGGCCTGGACCAAGTGAGGGGAGGGCTGCAAGAGCCAGTGTTTCCTGCTTGAAGAAGGGAGAACCTTCAACTCAAGAAAGCTTAGCTGGTTTCTGGGTAGAACGTGGATATGTGGGGGCAGATTGCCAGCCAAGGAGCCAGTTAGGAGATCTTTGCCGTCATCCAGGAGGGAGATGCTGATGGCTGAATTTGGGTGCTAGTGGGAAATAAAGCATGGATAGGACAGAAACTGGGAAGGTGGATCTTAGGGCTCACTGAGGGGTACTGGGAGGGATGCTCTAGGAGGGAGGTCCCTTCCCAAGTGTACACACACAGGTTTGGGGTTTTTTTTTAATATTTATTTATTTATTTTGGCTGCACCAGGTCTTTGTTGAGGCACGCAGGATCTTCGTTGCGGCGTGCGGACTTCTTAGTTGCGACAGGCATGTGGGATCTAGTTCCCTGACCAGGGATCGAACCTGGGCCCCCTGCATTGGAAGCGCAACGTCTTACCCACTGGACCACAAGGGAAGTCCCACACACAGGTTTTTTTTCCTCACAAGGGAGGAGTCCAGGCACCTCACCCACTGCCCTTGTCCCTGCCATGAGTGACTAGAACTTGATAGTTAGAAATTACCGAGCGTTAGAAATGGCCTTGTGTCTCTACCCTGCTGTCTCCACCCAAAACCAGCACTAGACTCGGCCCTGCCTAGTCCCAACACGGAGCCCATGAAACAGACCCAGAACCTGGTGATGCCCGGGAGGAGTTGCCATGGCAACAGGCGTGTCCGCACGGCAAGATGGGGAATTTTACTGACCCATACCCAGCCCACTGGCTGCCCTGTAGACAGAAGGCATGAACCATCAACTCTCCTTGGAGCTGGCACTGGGGAACTTGGCTCTGGACGTCCCATCAAAGGAGAGGTTTGCCCATGGATGTGACTAGACGAAGAGCACCAGGCCAGCCTGATGATGGAGCTCTCTGGGTCCTTCCAGGTCTTCCCTGGTGGTCCAGTGGTTAAGACTCCACACTTCCACCGCAGGAGGTGGGGGTTCGATCCCTGGTTGAGTAACTAAGATCCCGCATGCTGCACGGTGCGGCAAAAAAAACAAAACAAACAAAAAAAAAACCCAAAAAAAGGCTCTGGGTCCTTCCAGATCTTTCTGTGATGCCTTTGATTATGGTCCCTTCTGGAAGACAGTCTGCTTCCATTTTCTCCTGGCAGCTCTCCCCTCCTGTGTTGATGGGAGCTGATGCCCCAAGCCCTGGATTGACTGACATTCAGCTAAAACTCCTCTCTGTGACGGGCTTGGAGCACACAGGGGTGGAAGAGGATGAAAGAAGGGTCAAAAGAGTTAAGATTAAGGGTGTGGCCTCGGGAGCTAGACTGTGTGGGTTTGACTCTGGCTCTGTCACTCACTAGCTGTGTGACCTTGGGCCGGTAACTCAACATCTCTGGGCCTCATTTTCTCATCAGCAAACTGGGAGTGATCACTCCAGCACTCACTTTATTGGATTTCAGTGAAGATTAAGTGAGATGATACTGGACAGTGCCTGGCACAGTAAGTGTGTTCAATTCTCATCATGCTTTCCTTCTCTGAAATCACTTATTCTCGGGAGGAGGGGAACACATTTCTGGCCACAGAGCCACGAAGATGCAGAGGGTTAAATAAAATTGTAAAAGCGTGAACAAGTCAGAACTGGATGTACTGAGAATTAAAAAGAAGGATGCTTTTAAAATATTATCTGAAAAAAATAAAATATTATCTGCACTAGACTGTAAGCTTCCAGGAGGTAGCAAGCAGGTCTGTCTGATTTATTCCAGTCCTCCCAACACCCAGCACAGGGCACAAACTCTTATTTTCAGAGTCTGAAAATTCCATCAATTGTAAGAGGCACCATCCATTTAATTACAGTGTTTCCCAAAAATAGATGTAGGTATTATGTATGTAATACAGCTCAATTTCAACATGTTAAAAAGAAAAAAAGAAATTGATCTTAAAATTGGAGAAATAAAGGAATAGGTCATCAATAAATGGAAACTGCCTATGTGAATGAATGAACAGTTGCACAAACAATACAAAGGAGTGTGGTTAAATACCGTGTGCCGCCAATACTGGAAGATTTAGGAAGGGGATGCACCATCACAAGCAGAGCATAGCTGGGAAGGCTTCCTGGAAGAGGTGGACCATGAGTGGGAATAAGCAAGAACTTATCTGACTTAGGAAGAGGAAGAAACAGTGGGGGAGGGACATCTTGATAAATCAGGAAACCAAGTGACCATCATCCCCACCCCCCTGCCCACCCCCCCCGCCCCGTTAGGCAATGGAAGATGGCAGAATTATCCAGGGAAGTGACTTCTATGTCAGCTCAGAGGAGTCAGGACCAAACCAGACATGAGTCCCAGGATATGGGCCTGCATCAGGCTAAAACTACATGGGACTTAAGATATGGGCACTGGAGGCAAAGAAGCCTGGGTTCATATCCCGGCTCTGCTTGCTCCTTAGCTGGGCAACCCCAGGAGGATGACTTGGTCTCTCTGAGCATCGAGCCCCTCACCCAGGAACTGGGGAGACCAATAGGATTCTGAGGTCAGACATGCACAGAATCAGGCATGTAGAAAGTGCCTCATAAACATTCATTTGAGAATAAATAGGATATGTTTTCTTTTGGGGGGAAAGTTTTGAAAGTGAAAGGCCACCAGCGAGGAGGCACTCCTGTTGGATTCTCCTTCCAGCCCTGGAATTTGAGAGTCCCAAGCTCCTCAGATGACTTACTACCCCTCAAGCCACCAAGATTGTTGGCCTATTGATGGGTATAGGCAGAACCGGGTATTTTGCAGGGCCCAGTGCAAAATGAAAACGTGGGGTCCCTTGTTCAAAAATTATTAAGAATTTCAAAATGGGGACAACAGAGCATGAAACCAAGCGTGGGGCCCTTCTAAGCGCCGGGCTCTGTGCAATTACAGGATGCAAAGCCATGACGTGGGCGCTGGGCAGAGAAATGTGCCCTCCGAGCTGCTTCTTCGGGCCTCTCAGCGGTCACCCAGCCTCCAGCCATAATCCTGGCAAACACTCGGGAAGGAACATTCTACAGGCCCCAGCACGGACTGGAACACAATTTGAACGCAGCCTTGTGAAGTAGGTAATATTGTTATCCCATGTTACAGATGAGGGAACTGAGGCACACAGGCAATGACCACCAGGTAGGCCACCAAAGGGCACACAGCTGGGTGGTGGCTTAAAGCCAGGTCTTTGGGAACCTGCACCCGCGGGATCTGGAGGCCTGTCTCTCCCACTAGCTCACTCCTTCTAGAAGCTGAAATACACATTCCCTCCAATGCTGGCAGCCTCTGATGAGGTTTAACCCAAATGTGGGAGGCCACACGGCCAGAGGTTTAATCCCAGCCTCCGTGGGCACCTGCTGTCCATCGCACCCCCCCTCCTCCGGCAGGACAGAGTCCGGCGTCCGCCAACTTGCTCCCCGGGCCGAGGCCAAGAGTTAACGTCGGAAGGGAGCCGGGAGAGTGTGAGAGCGGAAGGACATGTCAAATCAATCATATTTAAACAAAAGCCTCTCCCGCCCAAGGGCCCTTTTAAAAGCTGCTTATTTAATTAAAAGTCCCATTTTCCATATTTATGGCCCTTATTCAGTTAAATATTAACCGCTGGGGCCAGGGCTGGTGTGTGCTTTGCGAGCGGCGTGTGGGGAGGTTCATTACCGAGTCCGGGATTTCTCCGATGGCCGCGCGGCCACGGGATCAATGCGGTTCCTTGGACAAACACCCGCTCCTGCCGGCTCGGCCCGCTGCCCCGCTGCTCTCGGTCTCCCTCACTCCCACACGCTGTCTCTGCCCGGAGACAGAGACCAGGGGCAGTGAGAGACAGTGAGGGACCCAGAGAGACAAGGAGAGACCCGCAGAGACAGAGAAATCCGAGAGACAGTGAGGGACCCAGAGAGACAAGGAGAGACTCGGAGAGAGACCCAGAGAGATAGTGAAAGATCCAGAGAGACAGAGAGAGACCCAGAGAGACTCAGAGAAACAGAGAGAGACCCAGGGAGACAGTGAGAGATCCAGAGAGGCAGAGAGAGACCCAGAGACAGAGATACAATGAGAGACCCAGAGAGTCAGTGAGACATAGAGACCCACAGACACAGTGAGGGCCCGGAGAGACAATGCATTGTTTTTCTCTGCGTCCACCTGTGTGTCAGTCAGGACTACGTGTCAATACATACTTTGTGGAGCCCAGTGAAAAATGAAAACGTCAAAAATCAAGACTCAAGACGGCCCTGCATGACGGCACAGGGGGCGCGCCCCGGTCTCTGCCAGGATTGAAGTGTGTGCTGGGTCCAGGGTGGCAGAGGTGCCAGGCACAGGGGGTGGGTAGGAAAGGCCCACGCCAACCCCACTCACTGCTATTCCCGGTCCCCACTTCACTGGGAGATTGGCCAGAAGAAGAGAAGGGGAAAACTGGCATGTCTTAAGGGTTTGATCCCCAAAAGCTCAGGGATAGGAGATCTCAGTTTCTGGAACTCCTGCGGGGGGACGGTACCTGGCCAAACGCAGCCATTAAAAAGAAACGAACCATCGGGTGAGGAAGGTGTCTGGATCCCAGGAGGGTGCTCATGGCTGCAGAAACATCATCACACAGAAAACCTTAACCAGGCTTCCCACGGGCCTGGCACCACCCCGGTGCTGTCCAAGGATTGACTCATGGAATTCTCACTTCCACCCTATAAGTTATTCCCACTTTACAGATGGGGAAACAGAGGCTTGGGAAGGTTAGGTAAGGAGCCCAGTGTCACAGAGCCAGTGAGGGGCAGAGCTGGGAATAGACCCTTGTCCTCTGACTCCTAACCACACGATAGAAATCACCAGAGTCACTAAGACCAGGCTGAGGGCCACCGCTGCCCTTTATAAGCCTTGGGACCTCACACAATTTCCTGACCACTCCTGCCTCAGTTTCCCCATCTGGGAAATGGAGGAGGAAGATTCTTGGGGCCATTTTGCATCTGATTTTTGGTTGCTGTAGCCCGGGTCCTACTCTCCATGCTACAGCTCCTGGTCACTGCAGTTGGCGGACACACTCAGCTATGTCCAGAAACCACTGTCCTCCTCCCCACCTCTTCTAAGCCCCGCCTGTCCCTCCAGCTCTGGTTCTGCCCCGTGACATGACCCTCTGGATGTTCGGGACAAAGCCGGGGTGCTCCATCATCACGTACTCAGTGCTCAAAGGGACAGGGCTTTCTCTGCACCCCCCCGCCAACCACCACCACAGGAAACAGCAGGGTGAATGGAAAAGGTGCGCTTTGGGGCCACAGAGTCCTAGGTTTGAATCCCACCTCTGCCAACTCGGGCTGTCTCACATCACCTCTCTGAGCCTCAGTTTCCCCATCTGCAAAATGGGGAATAATAATAGTACCTCCTGTTAGTTGTTACAAGGATTAAAGGACATGATTCTTGTAGAGGGCTTGGTAGAGCCTGGCACCCAGGGAGCATCGCTGCAGGGCCTGGTGGGGCTGCTGGCCTGGCCCCCTCCTGAGAGCCATGGTTCCGAAGGACAGTGGGGCTCCAGTTCCCACCTACACTTTGCCCGTCTCCCAGGGTCCCGACAGGGCAAGGCTCGGGCTGCAGTGCCACCTCTGGCCCTACCGGGACCTCAGTCCTTAATCACGGCACTGCTCCTTCTGGGGCCTCATTGTACCCATCTGTGGAATGGGGATTGTTGGGTGTAGAAAAATCTCTCTGGGCCGTTTGCAGGGCTACTGCGTCTTGACAGCAGACAGGGTAATGATGAACTTGACCTGAATATGAGAAACTTGGTAAAATGTGCCCATTTATGTTCTAAAAGGACCATGTGAAAACAAGCAGTGCCCAGACCCTCAGAGGTGTTAGGTGCCAAAGCCAGACTGTGAAGGGTGCCTTCTACATCACAGACACACGCAGGCATACACACGGACACACATGCACACAGCACGTGCACCCACACACCACACCTTTTGCCCCATACTCTACCCCTCTGTTTGCATCCTGTTAGGAGCTTGGTTCCTTCCACTGCTATCCCCTCCCCCCAAAAGAAAAAAAAAATTCTGAAAAGCCAGATTAGAACTTCACACACACATCGCCGGGAAAAATCTATGTCTCATTTTCATATCTAGCAAAATAAAATGACACCAGAGCACTCCAGCAAACCCCTAGAGGGGGCAGCGTGTCTGCCAAAGATGAGGGGTGGGGGAGACACCTTTCCCAAAGGGGGGAGGCCCCGGGGCCAGAGACGCGGGAGGGGGCGTCGGGCCTGGTGAGAGGCTGGGGATGAAATCGATCAGGCCATTTTCTCCTGGGGCCAGAGGAAGGCTGGGGGTCCTGGGAAGAGCCTGGGGGTGGGGGGTTGAATAGAGGGTAGGGAGAGGGAGAGAGAGAGGAGGAATAAAATCCCGGGGATGGTGGTGTGAGTGAGGGAGCGGGAGAGAGAGACACTAGGTTATCAGAGAAGTGTGAAGACAATAATACAATCTGACATTTCTGAAACAAGACCCCCCGGTTGCCATGGCAACGTCTCATGTGGGAGCAGCTCCCAGGAGACGGCTCCGAGATGTACTATAAATGATGTTTGATTAGAATTTAAATCATTTAGGCAGAGAGAAGATAGGCCTTTTGTCAGCAAGGGGACCTGGGGGTGGAGAGGGAGGGGGGCGGGAGTGGTGGCGGGGGAGGGGGCACAGCCAGAGACCGCGGGGCTTCGGCGCCGCCAGCCTGGGTGTGGGGAGCGGGATCGGAGGTCAGTCTGGGGGTTGATTACTTTTGCCCTCGGCTTCATTCCCGTTTACAGTAACCTTTCCATGGTGGCCAGAGGGACTTGGAGGGCAGGAGAGGAGAGGCCTGGGGGGACGGGGGGCTGTGGGAGGGGAGTAAGTGAGAGTGGCAGAGATGGGGAGAGACAGAGATCATGGAAGAGCAGAGAGAGACGGATGGGGAGAGAAACAGGAAGAGACAGAGAGAGAGAGACAGACACACAGACATGTAAAGGGGCAGAGATTATGAGAGACAGAAAGAATACAGACCAAGAAATAGGCTGAGAGACATGGAAAGAAGGGACAGAGGGAGATGAAAGATACTGGGGGGAAACAAAGAGAGACAGAAAGACCAAGAAATAGAGAAGAAGAGATGCAGAGAGAGACAGAAGGGGTCCAAGCCAGAGCATTTGTTGCTAAAAGAGACGGAGACAGAGACAGAAAGAAACACTGAGACACAGAGGCAGAGAGACAAGAGACCAAAGTGAAAAAGAGGATTGCTGGATCCATGCACTGGGAATCACTCTCCAGCCTCTATAAACTGCATCAGGAATGTTGGAGCCCCAGACGAGCCCTGCACTTAGAAAAAGCTCCTCCTCCACCTCCCACTCTGGTTTCCCCCACCCACAGGGAAGTTTCCTGGGCCTGGAATTCCTGGGCTGGGGTTAGTGACCCAGAGAAGAGGCACTGCCTGCTTTCTGGTCTCAGGAAAATGGGTCAGGCTGACCCTTCCCATGAAATCTTAGGCAAATCACTTCTCCACTCTGACCCTCAGTTTCCTCATCTATAAAATGAGACGTGTGAGTCAGTGGACAATGAGTTTTGTCTGCCTCATTCAGTTTTGATTTTTAGTTGCGTTTGTTGCCAACATTTAAAAATTGGGAGACCTCATATAAATATTTGGATTTCCGGGGTCTTAAAAAAAAAACAGGAAAGTCTATCCCAGCTGGGCCTGCGCTTCTGCATGGCAGCCGCTTGCTGGAAATGAGTAGCAGTCACCACTTTTAGGCAGAGCCTCAGTCTCCAGTTTGCCGCAGTCCTCACCACTCCCTGTTTTGTCTTATACCCAGCTGCAGTTTACTCATTTCCAGGTCCAGAGGAAAGAATAATCCACTTCTGTTTCTGTTTCCACATCTTACTATTCCTGGATATTTTTACTACTGGGAGGTTAGACTGTGATTAGACGTGGGCACCTGAAGGGTGACTCCTGGAAAAGCCAAGAGGCAGGCAGAGCTGACAACCTGTGAGGCAGGGAGAGGTCATTTGATCATTTCTGAGAGTAGGTGGGTCATTCAACATTGCCGTGCCAGTGAGCTGCACACCAAGAGGGGACCCTTGAACTGGAACCCCCATTAGATGAGAGGTCCTTGGGGGCCCAGGGGATTTGCATATCCTTTTGACTTGAATAGAGGCATGATCGAGATATTGCATGTGGCACACTTAGCACAGTGGCTGGCCCATGGGGACTGCTTGTGGCATCTGCCTCTGGTTCCTCCTGCCACATCCCCTCGGCCCACCTCTAATTAAGTGCAGGTCTGTGCAAGCAAGCTGAGATTCACATCTTTGTTGACACCATCCTTTCTTAAGCGTATCTTTGTGTGTCTTTCCTCCCGTCCCAGGTCTTGTCTGATGCCATGGGAACCCACTCAACTATACACAGTGTAGCCTGGACATTTAAGTTATGGCTTGTATTCGTTTCCTGTGACTGTTGTATCAAATTCCCATGCTGCTTTCAGGGGAACCCAAACTCAGACAGTGCTCAATAAATATTAGCTATTGCAGTGGTTGAGCTGGAGGTGATAGATACAACCATAGTGGCTGGAAACGACACACACTTATATCTTACAGTCTGGAGGTCAGAGGTCCAACATGAGTCTCACCGGGCCAAAATCAAGTGCTGCATTCCTTCTGGAGGCTCGGGGAGAATCGCTTCCTTGCCTTTTCCAGCTCCTGGAAGCTGCCCCACATTCCTTGGCTCGTGGCCCCTTCCTCCATCTTCAAACTCAGCAACATTAGGCTGAGTCCTTCTCCCACTGTCATCTCTCTGGTTGTCCATCTTTTGCCTCCCTCTTCCACTTACAAGAACTCTCGCAATTACACTGGGTCTACCAGGATGATCCAGGATCATCTCCCTATTTTAAGGTCAGCTGATTAGCAACCTTAATGCCATCTGCAACCTTCATTCCCCTTTGCCATGTAGCTCAACATTTCACAGGTTCTGGGGTTCAGGACGTGGACAGCTTTAGGGGCTATTATTCTGCCTATCACATCTCTCTTGGGGTCAGCCCTTCAGTGGAGGACAGAAGCCAGTGCATAATGCTTCAACTTCCTGCTGTTCAATAGATAATTCTGTAAGGCATTCTCTACACTCCTCAGGATGTCGGAGAGAAATTGAGTCCCAGTTGTCTGCACTAGCAAGCTCAGTAATGCACCGTTATATTCACTCTCCTTCTTCCCTGAATCACTCTCCATTGTCCCTCACTCCTGTTCCAGAGATCACCTGCCAAATAAATCATCTGCACTCAAGTCCTCATCTCAAGTTCTACTTTTAGGGGAACCCAAACTAAGACAGGGCTCAATAAATGTTAGTTATTGCATTGATTGAGCTGGGGGGTGATAGACACCCAGTTTATTACTATTATTTTTTGTTTTTCTGGTTTTTGGCTGTGCCATGTGGCACGCGGGATCTTAGTTCCCCGACCAGGGATCATACCCGTGCCCCCTACAGTGGAAGCATGGAGTCTTAACCACTGGACCGCCAGGGAAGTCCCAGATAGACACCCAGTTTAAAGTGGCTTAAGCAAAAACAATTTATTTTTCTCATTGACTGAAAAGTTTATAGTTATATCTACGACTTCAGGTACAGCTGGATCTAGGTCCTGAAACAATGTCATCAAGAATTTGTCTCTTTTTCATTCTGAAAGTTGTGCTTTCCTCTGAGTTGGCTTCATCCTCAGGCAGCCTCTCCTCACAGCTTGGCAAAGATGGCCCCCAGCTGCTCCAGGCACCAAACACAGCAAAAATGAGAGCGACTTTTACCCAAGAGCACCAGCAAACACCAGGTATCCCTGTTCCTTAGCTCTGATTGGCTCATCTTGGGTCATGTGCCTCTGCCTGAACCAATCACTATGGGGAAAGGGGATGTGGTACTCTCATTGGCCTGCCTGGGGTCACCTGCCTAGCCCAGGACCTGGGGGTAGGGTCAGCCCTATAAAGGCCACCTGGCCTGAGAGCAAGCAAGCTGAGTCTCCCCTAAGAAAATTGGGGTGCTTTTAACATTAGAAGACATAAAGGGAAAAGCACAGACGTCCTCTACTAGTAAGATCATCACATACTGTTAATTTTAGGTAAACCTCTGCTGAGGATGGGAGACGAGATACTGCCCTGCAGGTGGGGGCCTGAAGCTGGGAGGAAGGGAAGCCAGGCATGGTGCCAGTCAGTGGTGCCAACCCGTCCTGGCTGGAGGGAATTCTCAGGATCAGAAATCTGCAATCTGAGAACTTGTCTATATTTTTGCAATTTCTATTTTCTTCACTACAAAGCTGAGGGAAAGCCAAAAGGAAATAAAGTTCCTTTCAGAAATGCCAGCCTATTTGTGCCGCACGAAATGGCATATGAAGAGAGAAAGCACCTTTTGTGGAGGCTTGGGGAGAAAGAAAAGGGGGTCGGGGCCAGTGGTGGCAAGGGAAATGTATGGGAGGCCCCACCCCGTGGGGAAGAGGCAAGCAGGGGTGGGGAGGAAGAAAAGGGTTCTTTCTGCACAAGCTGAGTCCAGGGGAAGTTTGAGTGCATTGATTGTTGGGAATCATACAGACCTGGATGTGAATCCCAACCCTACCACTGCCTAGTGGTATGACTTTGGGCTTCAGTTTTCCCATCTGTGAAATGGGGATGATTATAGTACCTCCTATGCCTTTTGTGAAGATTAAATGAAATGATACATATGAAGCCATTAGCCTGATGTGCTTGAATCCATGATACACAAAATAACACAAGTGTTAAATAAATACAGGATCTGACTGTACTTTCTTTTATTTTTTAAAATTTTTGGCTGTGTTGGGTCTTCGTTGCTGTGCACAGGCTTTCTCTAGTTGTGGCGAGTGGAGCTACTCTTCGTTGCAGTGCACGGGCTTCTCATTGCAGTGGCTTCTCTTGCTGCGGAGCACAGGCTCTACGTGTGCAGGCTTCAGTAGTTGTGGCACGCGGGCTCAGTAGTTGTGGCTCACGGGCTCTAGAGCGCAGGCTCAGTAGTTGTGGCGCAAGGGCCTACTCGCTCCGCGGCATGTGGGATCCTCCCGGACCAGGGCTCGAACCCGTGTCCCCTGCATGGGCAGGCGGATTCTTAACCACTGTGCCACCAGGGAAGCCCTGACTGCACTTTTTTTGCCTCACCCTAATCCTGACCTGTTTGCGATTAGGCTGTGGGCCAGGGGCTGGCTGTCTCTGGGCCACCTCATGTGGGCACAGAACTGTCCAGAGTCTAAGAATGCAAGACTCAAAGCTGGCCTTCCGGTTTGTTATGATGGCATATTTGTCCAGGCAGGAGGATAGAACATATTTTATTTAAGAGTTTGTTTGCTCGATTTATAACTTTTAGATCTCAGACATATGGTATGTGGGCTTCCCTCTGTCTTCTCACCTCTGGGTTTGCTGGGGTTAGCAGCCAGCTGCCCTCTTCTGAGTCAGACGTATCCTGTGCTGTGAGCAGGACCCAGTTCCATGCAGGCTAAAGGGGCAGAGACATCATGAGGGGAGATGCAGGGGCAAGAGCTGGGAGAGGAGAGGCAAGGAAAGGGAAGTAGAGAGTCTGCCAAGAAGAGACAGGGAGTGTGCAGGGTTGAATTGTAGCCCCTCAAATTCGTGTCCATCCGGAACCTCAGAATGTAACCTTATTCGGAAAAGGGTCTTTGCAGATGTACTTAGTTAAGGATCTCAAGACGAGGGTGGGCCCTCCGTCCAATGCCTGGTGTCTTCATGAAAAAAAATAAAATAAAAGGAAGGAGAGTTGAAACAGACACACAGAAGGGAATGCAACATGAAGACGGAGGCAGAGATTGGAGTGAAGCATCTACAAGCCAAGGTACACCAAGGATCGTCAGCTGCCCTCAGAAGCTAGAGAGGGATGTAGAACAGACGTTCCCTCAGAACCTCTAGAAGGAACCACCCTGGCCAACACCTTGATTTCAGACTTCTAGCCTCTAGATCTGCGCAAGGAAAAAATTCAGTTGTTCTAAGCCACCCAGTTTGTTGCCATTTGTTGCGGCAACCCCAGGAAACTAACACAGGGAAAAGAGGCACGCGGGGCAGGGGACAAGCCAGGATAAAGGCTTGGAGGTGCCAGGATGCTTCTTCTGCCTTCAACGAGGCTGGACATTCCCATCAGAGCTACCCAGACGCACGTGCCTTTGTTTTATATGGTTACAGCACTAAGACCGTGTTGGTTTCCTAATATGTCACAATATTAGACTGTAAACCTTGGGAGGACGGGGAAGTCATATTCTTTAATGATTCCAATGCAAGCTTTGGGTTAACGGAAACCTATATTAATTACTAATAGCATATTGCATGCCCACTAAGCAACAAGCCCGGGTCAAGCATTTTATATGCAGGATCTCTTTGAATCCTCACCTCTAAGGTAGGTACTGTTATTATCCCCACTTCCCAGGTAAAAACTCAAGCTCCCAAAGAATCGCTGCATTGAGGAAAATAAAACCAACAGCTCCCATGCAATAAAAACAACGGCACTTCCACAGCACTCAGACGTGCCCCATAGCGGTCTAAGAGTTTTGCATATGTGTCAACCCGTTTCACCCTGACGGTAACCTGATAAGGGACTTACTATGATTCACCCCATTTTACAGATGAGGAAACAGAGGTTAGGAGACATTCAGAGCTTGCTCAAGGTGGGGCTGGAATTTTCACCCAGACAGCACCCCTCCAGCGAAACTACTTCTCATTTATTGAAGGCCTGCCATGTGCCAGGCAGTATGCTGGACATTCTACATGGTGAGTCCTCCCAACCACCCCTGGGTAAGTGCAGAAATAGCGATGACCATTTCATATGGAGTATTTGAATAATAAGCAGATGACAGCAGAATGCAAAGAGACTGTGACGTTGTGCTGCCTTCGGTCCTTGTTTTTCTACCCATCCCCTATCCTTCCCACAATACTCCCAGATGGCATGGAACATTGATCCTTGGATCCCAGGTACATGGCACAGTGCCTGGCACATAGTAGGCATGCATGTTTCCTGAGCTGCCCACCACCTACAGGCCCCACTGCATCTGGCATGGCCCAGAGAAGGGCAGGAGGCTAGTGAAGCTATTTGGCTGAATTTATGCCCTCCCTCCCTCGCTCCCCAGGGGCCAGTGAGGAGGAGGAGGAGGGGAAGTCAGGATCCACTCCAGTGCCGCCTTGATGGGCCTATATATTACCCAGTATAAATGGATCCACTCTGAAACGTATCAAGCAGAGTGAGGCAGATGTGAGGGTAGAAGTCCTGCTCACCCGTGAGAGCTGCTACCGCTGCTGCCCCAGGGTGAGGCCACGACGGGGGCCCTCACAGGTGCTCCATCAGGGCCCCCTGCCCCTAGTTGTCCGCGTGGCAGATGGGTGGGGGGCGACTATCGTTTAGGGATAAGCGTCCTCTCGTGGCCCCAGCTGTCCCGGACCCAAGCTGGAGAGGTGGTGGATAGATAGAAGGTGACAGCAGGACATTTACAGTTCCGATGGGCTGATAGGGAGCTGGGGCAGAGAAAGGTCAGTGCAGTCGATGATACTTACGGCCAATAAGATCTAGATGTGTGAATTTCAGATAGATAACAAATCAAAATTTTTTAGTATAAGTATGTCCCAAATTTTGCATGGGATATACTTTTACCAAAAAATTTATTTGTTGTCTACCTGAAATTTTAATTTTACTGGCCATCTTGAGTTTGTATTTGCTAAATCTGGCACCCATATGCCCAGAGGATTCTGATGCCCAGGGAGATAGGAAAGCACTGGGGTAGATGACTTCCTGTCAACGTGAAAAATCCAAAGATCTAAGTCTCATGGTACCAAGGGCTGGGGCTTCAGCATCCACGCTGTGGTTTGGGTTGATTTTCTCACCACTTTTATGGGTGTATCAAGGCATGGTGGGCTCAGAGACACCCAGGACAAGGGGGATCTGGGACCTGAACCTGACTGCCAACGTCCTGGCTTTGGTACACTGATTAGAGGCTCTTTGCAATGGTCGTGCTGCACGCTACATTCCTCTCCTAAATATCATGTACTGCAATGCGCTATAAGCATAACCAGTCTTATTACAATTTGTAGGAGTTTAACTTATTTGCTTTTGGTCTAAATTCCACCAGCCCAGTGAGCAGGCCTGTCTTGTCCTCTGTGGTATCAACGCAACGCCTGGGCGATGAGAAATACCCAATACCAATGGCCAAGATAAATAAATGACGAAGTTCTGGGGTAGCGGCAGATCAATTTCCTGGTTTGTGTCCCTTCAATATATCAGTCAGTATATCTTTGCTACTCCCAGTGTGATCCAAGGACCAGCCCCATTGGCATCACCTGGGAGCTTGTTAGAAATGCAGAGTCTCAGGCCCTACCCTGGACCTCCTGCATCCGCTGAATCTAGTTTACCACTCGCTTGTGGATCATTTCCTCCAAGTCTCCAGGTCACAGTTTCCTCAGCTGCAATATAAAAGATAATAAGGTCCTTTACTGCCGCCTTCTTACCCTGTCGCCTATATCAGATGAGAGAATGCACCGGAAGGTGCAAAGTTGAATATGCTTCTTGCAAGGTGGCATTCTTATCATGAGTGGCTGGAAGATTATAAAAGAGCCCCGTACGTCCCCATTTCCTTCCTAGCTCATCTCTCCCTCTCCCGTCCCCAGTCCCTAAATAAAACCCAGCTTCCCCTTCCCGCTTCTCCCCGCCCCTCCTCTCTGAGTTCCTAACCACAGGCAGAATCGTCCAGGTGCTTGTCAGTTTGCGTGGCTTGAAACAAGCATTCGCACGCGTCTATCTGAAGGAGGTCAGGGTTGGGGGTGGCTCGGTTGTGAGCGGGACCAAGTCAAACACGATCTAGTCCCCTACACTCTGTTTTGTCTTGTTGCAAACGTGCTGTTTGATGCGGGCCTGATCAAACACGTCCCCAAACTGGGGGATGTGGGGAATGGCGGGAGGAATTAACATTTTTCTCTCTGAGGAGCCTGCCAGCATTCCACCCCGTCCTACATTTGGGCCCCATGGGGATCGCATCCAATTATACATGGACCTCCAAGTCCAGCGACCACCTTCACATCCCGCACCAGTGCGGGAGGTTTACAAAGGAGTGAGCTAACATCTATTAATGGTTTCAACGTGCCGGGCTGTGTGCTGGGTGCTTTACAAACATTTTTATGGCGTTACTGGGGGGATAAAATGAAACACAGGGTTAATGCATTTCCTGAAATCGAAAATTCCATCCACTGTAGCTTTGCCCCCTTGATTTAATAACAACCACATTAAATGTATAAGGCGACCACTTCCTGGCTACTCAGAAGGTGGTCCATGGGCTGGCAGCATCCGCTGTCACCTGAGAACTCGGTAAAAATGCAGCATCTTGGTCCCACCCCAGACCTACTGAACCAAAATCTGCAATTTAACAAGATCCTCCAGGGAAACTGTGTGCATTCCAAAACCTATCTTGCTTTCAGAATCATTAAAATATGGGGGAAAAGACACATTTTAGAAGCAAGGATATAGGGAGATGTCCATTTCAGATGAGGAAATTGAGGCTCAGAGAGGCAAAGTTACTTGTCCAAGGTCACACAGCTTATAGATGACAGAGTCAGAATTTATAGCTTGGATCTCAAGGGCCATGTTGTCAGCAGCTTGAAATCAGGGGATTAGAAGTGGCAGCAGCAGGGGAAGAGATGGGGGATCCAGCCCCGTGATCTTCCCACCTCACTGCACTCTACCCCACCCCCCAAAATGGAGAATGTCATTGTCATCAGTGATAATCAATACATTGTTCTTTTTTTTTAAAGATGATTTAAGCATTATTTTTTTATTTTTTAAATTTATTTTAATTTATTATTTATTTATTTTTGGCTGTGTTGGGTCTTCGTTTCTGTAAGAGGGCTTTCTCTAGTTGTGGCAAGCGGGGGCCACTCTTCATCGCGGTGCGCGGGCCTCTCACTATCGCGGCCTCTCTTGTTGCGGAGCACAGGCTCCAGACGCGCAGGCTCAGTAGTTGTGGCTCACGGGCCTAGTTGCTCCACGGCATGTGGGATCTTCCCAGACCAGGGCTCGAACCCGTGTCCCCTGCATTGGCAGGCAGATTCTCAACCACTGCGCCACCAGGGAAGCCCCAGTACATGGTTTTTGATGTCAGCTCAAGATAGTTACCAAAGACCAGGTGTGTTTTTCCTGTCTCTTTGAGAGACCGACCTTGTCAACCACTCTGGGCCTGGCTCTGAATATTTCCAGGGTAAAAAAAAAAAAAGTTCTGCAGGGTTTAATGTTGACGATGTTGATGGTCGTATTGTAATGATCAAATAGTGAGTGATTAGCCGCATGGAAGAGCTCTCTGCTTGCCATCTAGGTCTCATGTATGTGTCACCCGCCCAGAGAGGCCATCCTTGACCACGTGGTCTAAGTTAGGCCTCCATCCCTTTCTAGCACATTGAAATGTCCTAATTCTAAGTGTGGCCCTTGTCATTGATGAGATGATCTTGCTTATTTATTGACTTGTTTATGATCTGTCTTTTCCCCAATGGAATATCAGCCCCATAAGGGCAGAGATCCCATTTGCATAGTTTATCACTGGATCTCCATTGCCTAGAGAGGGCCTGGCACGTGGTAGGTGCTCAATGGATATCTAAGTTGAGGAATGAATGAATGAATGAATGCATTTTTAGGTGGATGGATTATTGTTTGGATGGACAAATGGGTGGATGGTTGGGTGAATGGGGGTGTAGATGGGTGGATGGATGGATAAGAGGGCGGATGGATAAGTGAATGGATGGAGAGAGGAATTTTAGACAGCCAGAGGATTTGAGAAGGGTTCAACTTTCCATTTCAGACTTTGAACTGTCAAAGGAAAGTCACCAGTGAAAACCACTTTAAAACATTATTCCCATCAGGAGTGAAAGAAGGTAAGTTTCATTATGAAAGAAGAAAATTTTAAAAAAATAAATAAAGGGACTTCCCTGGCATTCCAGTGGTTAGGACTCCACGCTTCCACTGCAGGGGGCGTGGGATCGTTCCCTGGTAGGAGAACTAGGGTCCCACGTGCCGCGCCATGCAGGGGGGAAAAAAGTATTTACCTGGCCCGATGGCTCTCATCTTCAAGCCGCTGAGGATATTTAGAAAGTCAAAACAAAATGATAACCTTCCCCCTCCCCATTTTCTTCCTTCTCATTTCTCTCCCCTATAATTCAGTGGGACTGAAACTAAGCCTTCTCCTTCTAGACTCTTGATAGCTTGCGGGCAGCTCCTGTGGGTCACCAGGTTCTCACTGCCTCTGAACCAGGACCTTCGCAAGCCCATATGGCACCTTGGTGAAAACTAGAAAAAGACTTCCCTTCTTCCAGATGGGCATGGCTCTGGGCCATGGAAAATGGTTTGGTGAGCATCTTCTTGGCTTGGGACTTTTGTGCAGGGACCAGTCTGCCCAACTCTGCACGGTGGGCTTGTCTGACCCCCAGGACTGGTTTGTTTCAGGCCCACAGGCTCTGAGCTGCCAGTGACCTTCCCGCATCTGCTGAGTCCCAGCCTGATCTCCTTAGGTTATTCTTTGGTCATTTCCTAAGCATAAGCCCACAGGGTGGGGAAGTCTGTTCTTAGTCCCCATACGGCCGACAGAGGAATCTTTCACAGGGCTCTCTCGGCCCAGAAAGTTCTCTCTCTCTCTCCCTCCTGTCTCCCCTGTTTTCCTCTGCAATTAATCGCTGTAGTCTTCAGTAATAACAGCATCCCCAAACTCCCAGCGGTGTGGGCTCCACCAGGTGGCGGTCTGAATGACGAGATTCAGCCCCCTTCCCTCAGCTTTGAGGACAGCTGTGGATGGAGGGGCCGGCCCACGTCCCTGCTCACGTGAGGATTGTTCTGAGTCCCATGGCAAGAATCCAGACCTTCCGGGACAGGGCGGAGACTGTGACTTAGCAGTGAGGGCCACAAACACAGGAATTAGAAAGAATTGGATTCAGGTCTGCCACATCTGCTTAGTAGATGTGAGTTCAGGCAAGCGACTTGACCTCCTGGAACCTCTGTTTCTTCTTCTGTGAAACAGGTATAAAGATCCCATGTTGCAGGGCTGTGACGATGAGACGTAAATGGCTAGGGTTGCTATTCAGGTGGGTTGCTATTCTGGTCGGGGGAGGGGTGCAGGGAGATAGCCTCATCCAGTAACCCGGACCTGTCGTCCCAAGTGCCAGGAGCCCGAGGATACTAGGAGAGAGGGAGGCATGGGGAGATGGGCCCACCCGGGGCTGGGGCATTTTTCCCATCAGTGGGCGGCAGGCTTGGTCCTCAGAGGTTGGAGGAACCTTTGGGCAATGTCTTGTCCTCTGTGGTTCCCTGGTCAGAAAGAGCTGGGAATTCGGATAGAGATTCGTGTGTTCTAGTCAAGGCCAGCTCACTGGGGCCTTTGGGCTGCTTACTGTAGACTCAGTCTCCTCAGCTGCTGAAGGCTGATGCAGAGGCTCCTTAAAGGACGGCTGATGAAAGGTGATGAGGGTGAGAACACTCTGCAAAGTCCTTTAAACGGGGAAGTGCTTCAAAATGTGGGCAGGTACTTTATAAACTGTAGATTGCTTTACAAATTGAAAGGTACATTGTAAAATTAAAACCTATCAGCTCCAGTCCCTGCCTGGTCCAAGTCACCTGAAAAATCTCCTATTGGGGTGATGTGGATTGCTCTGAGGCTGGGGTACGCAATGGGTGGGGATCTTGGCAATGGGAGACCCGATGGCCGTAAGGGCAGGGAAAGAACCTTGACCAAGAAACCGCTGGCTGGGGAGCTCCAGCCCTCACACTGGGGTGCATCTCAGCCTCGACCCTGGGTCCTGTGCGTCCTTCTGTCCTGCCCCGCCCCGAATCTTCCTCTCCTTCTGAATTGGTGTCACCTTCAGGGTTTGTTTGTTTGTTTTTTTCTGATATGCAGATTCCTGGCCCTTCCCTGAATCACATCCACTGAATCATCATCTCTGTGGGCTGGGCCCAGGAATCTGCATGTTAACAAGATCCCTGAGGGATCCTGGTGCTCTGTGATGGCTAAGCAACACCAGGTGAGCCCCTGATCCCCTGTCCGTGGTGTTCCTAACACAGTGTCTGGTGCATAGCAGGCACCCAGCATATGCTTGTTGAATGGACGCCTGAATAAATCAAACCTTTACAGGCCTCAGTGTCTTCATCTGTGAAATGGGAGGGATAATCATCCCTGCCTTGCCCACTGTCCTTTGAGGCATTTCAACAAACAGCAGTTCTTCCGAGGATGCAGTGAGGCAAGTGCAAGTTAAAGGTTAAGAAATGCAGTCCTAGATAATCCTTGAAGACCAGAGTGTCCTCCTTTTATTTTTCTTATATTCCAGGAGAGCATTTTCATGGTCCATGGCAAATGCTAAAAATATAAAGCAAATAATAAATGCCTCTGGGTCAGAGACTGATTCCGTGTGGCTGAAGTAGAGGCTGTCTGCTTAGCCACCAACCAGATAAGTGTGCGCACCTGGACGTGGCAGGCAGGGACTCTACATGCGGACGTGGTCACATTATTGGACATCTATTGAGCACCGATACTATGCGATGCATCGCACTGGGCATAGATTTGTGAGTCTGCTGGGCAGTGACCCGAATTCAGTGCTGGGTAGAGTGCCGGGTGCATTGGGGGAGATCAATAAGCAATTATAATTATTATTACCATTAATAATAAATGCTACATGGTCCGGACAAAGAAGCTACGATGAAGTGGGTGCCTTGGAGCCCAGGCTTTGCATGTGTCGGCGAGCCGGCCCGATGTTGCCTCTGCTTTCAGCTCTGTGCAATTATAGAGCGCCGCTCTGCAAGGGGGAGGCTGGGAGGGGACGGTTCTTATAGTCTCTGCCCCCATGGCGTGCTTATTCACCACTTCCCTGGGAGGGTAGGAAAGAGTCAGGGCTCCACAAGGAAAGCAGGCAGGTCAGGAGAGATCCCTAGGGGTTGGCTGTTTATGAAGGGAGTCCAGAAGATTCTGTTGGGTGGTCCGGCTCAATGGACCTCACTCCCACCCTCCCACCCATTGCTCACTCTCCCACCCATAGTCCTTCACACACCCTCTCAGAGAGCACTGCTCACTTTGAATGCATGTGATAGCAAGGTGAAAGTGTTCCCCAATGGTTAGGCACACAAGCTCAACAGCTGGACCTCTTGAGTTCTAATTTAGGCTTCACCACCTATGAGCTGTGTGTCCTCAGACAAGTCACTTACCCTCTCTGGGTCTCAGTTCACTCCTTTGTAAAATGGTGATAACAATAGTGCCCATCTCATGGGGCTTTTGAGAGGATATAAATAACAAGTATAAAGTGCCTTGCACACAGTGACCACGCCAATGGTCATTGTCGGTATTTACCGTCCTGTGTCTTGTTCATCACTAAAAGCCTGGTATCCGGCACAGAGAAGGGGCTTGGTGCATGTGGGTAAGTCACTGGCTCTATGAATAATCACAGCCAGCATTTACTATCTGCTCACTCTTGCCAAGCATTATTCTAAGCATCTGTTTGCATCTGTTAACTAGTTCATCTTTGCACCAATTCTTAGAGGGAAGAACTTCTACTGTTTCCATTGAACAGATGCATTACTTACCTTGCCCCGCATCATTCACTTAGTAAGGGATGAGCTAGAGTTTGAACAGCCAGTCTGGACCCAGAGCCCATGCTCCTAATCACTGCACTGGACGGCCTCTTGAAGTAAGGAAGGAAGAAGGATGGAAGGAAGGAAGGATGGGGAGAGGGAGAGATACATGAGATCACTAGATGGATAGTCAATAAATAAACTCATGGAGAGGTGAAAGAGTGGGAATTGACCTTAGAGAGTTACTATGAAGATTAAAATGAGTAAAGGCACTGGCCCTGGAACATAGTAAGTGCTCAATAAACGTCAGCAACGATGATGCTGTGACAATGATGACGAAGGTAAGTGGACAAATAATGGATGATAGTGAATGGGAACAGTGGGTCGGCATTTGGAGCCTCTGACCAGCCAGATCTCTCGAGGAGCTAGCAAGAGAGACACACAGAAGCTTGGATTTCTCTTCCCATTCCCCGGATGGGTAATTTGAGGCACTAAAAGTGGGAGGACCCTCCCAGGGTCACACTACTGATACTGGAGTCAGGATTCCACTCCAGAGTAACCCCTGGGCACAGCCTCTGTCCTTTAGGGGTCCTGAACTGCCATCCGACTGTGTCAGAATGACGAGAATTTTCTAGAGGACTGAGGCAGAAGGAGAGGGAAAAGCTCATATTTTTCAGTTCACCAGGCATTTATTGAGTGCCTACCGTGGGCCTGGCCCCCTGTGAGGGGTTTTCTCATATGCCAATCCATGTTCTGTTCACCTGGCCCCGGCTTCTGGGCCCTGGGACCCTTCTGTAGGGCGAAATCTTGGTGACTAGGGGTGGGCAGGATCCAGAGTGCCTGCCTTCAGAGGAGAAGAGGTTTCTGGTTGTATCGGTCAGGTGACACTATGATCCCCACTGATGATCACTGCACAGACCACAGGGAGGAGGAGGGGCCTGTGGCTGCGGCTGTGAGCTCTTCATTTGCTCCGTGTGTGCACGAGAGAGACTGTGAGATGCAGGCCAGGGGGAGGAGCCATGTAAGGCTTGGGGTGGGGCTCAGTCTATGGTTGGGATCAGGGCTCAGTCTGGGACCAGTGTTAGGGTTCAGTCTGGGTCTAGAGTTGGGGTTTAGTCTGGGATTGAGGTCAGCAGTCCATCTTTGGGCAGGATCAAAGCTCTGTTTGTGACTGGGGTCGGGAACAATCTGTGACTGTGTTCAGGGCTCAGGCTATAAAAAGAGCTCAGGCTGTGGCTGGGATCAGGGCTCAGTCTGTGAGTAGGATCAGGGCTCAGTCTGTGGCTGGGATCAGGGCTCAGTTTACAACCAGGATCAGGACTCAGTCTGGAGCAAGAGTCAGGGCTTAACCTGGGGCCAGGATGAGGGTCCAGCGCTTGACTAGGGTCAGAATTGCCCTGCGGTCATCTGTATCCATGGATGTGCCAAAGCTGGAGTCTCACACCCCAGAACCACAGACCAGAGCATCAGTCTGAGCCCAATCCCCACACCCCAGTCCCCTTGCCCTGCCTCCACTTCCGCAGGATGAGTGCCCCCGAGTGGGGCTCCCCTCCCTCCCTTGCCCCAGCCTCAGGCCAGCCCGGCGTGGCCTCGTCCCTGCCCAGCCTCCGTGTGCCTCCCTGCCGCCTCCCTCCCTCTGCCACCAGCTGCCGACTCCGTCTGCTTGCTCTCTCCCCGTCTCCCCTTCTCTGCCTTAGAGACAGCTATAAGTCTCCCGTGAAATATATACAGTGTAAATATATAAAAAGCTTGTGCCTGCCTGCTGCTTATGTATTCATGAAATAGTAAATAAATTTTATGGGATAATTTGAAGGCTGCCAGGAAGCCGGGAGATGAAAACGAGGGCCTAATGAGATGGAGTATCAGGGCGGCGCACGCACAATCGATCTGCAGCCGCCTGGGCCCAAGCGGGGCGAGTCCATCTCCTGTGGCCCAGGGCCTCGCCGCCAAGACACTTCGCAGGGGCCTCTGGGGGTCATAAACCACGGCTGGCTGCAGCCGGGGAGGCCCGGGCTTGGAGAAGTGGTGATGGGTGGTTGACACCCACCTTCTGGGAAACCCAGGGAGGGGGAGAGGTGGGCTGGGTCCTTTTCCTAGCTCTGCCTGGGACGTGCTGTGTGACCTTCAGCCAGTCACCTCCGCTCCAGGTACCTTAGTTTCTCCATGTGGGTGATGAGTACCTTGAAGGAGAAGGTCCCCAGGCTGGGGCATGTGGCCATGACAGTCTCTCTCAGCGTCTTCCTGCTGTGTACAGCACTGCATTATTTTATGCTTATTGGATGAATATCTGTCTCTCCGCTACACTTCCGCTCCATTTGGACAGGGGTCTGGGTCTGTTTTGCTTAATGTTTAGTATCCCGAGCGTCTGGCACAGAGGGGGATCTTCACAAATATTTATTATAAATAATGGAATAAATGAGTGAATGAATGAGCGTGTGACTGAAACATCGAGAACAGACCCAATCCCACCCACCACCCTTCACTGCAACCCCTGTGGTCCAAGCCACCACCATCTCATGCTTGGACTAGTGCAATAGCCTTCTGTCCAGTCTCCCTGCATCCACCCTGCCTTCCTACGGTCTGTTCTCCCCACGGCCACCAGAGGTATCCTGCTAAACCTAATAAGTCAGATCGTGTCCCTCCTCTGCTCAAAACCCTCTGTGGCTCTCATCTCACTTGGAGAAACACCCAAGGTCCTCCCCATGGCCCACAAGGGGATGTGTGACCTGCCTTTGGCCCCTCTGGCCACCCTCACCCCCTACTACCCACTTCTCCTTCCCTCCCTCACTCCACTCCAGCCACTGGCTGACTCTGCTCCTGGATCCCACCTCAGGGCCTTTGCACTGTCTGTTTCCCTGTGCCTGGAACGTTCTTTCCCTGGAGAGCCTCATAGCAAACTCTCACCTTTTTCAAGTCTTTGCTGCAATCCTATTCCTTCTCTGAGGCCACCTGACCACCTTTCATAAAAGTGCATCCCAGCCTTCCCCTGGCTCTCCCTGCCCCCCGATCCTGCTCCAGCCACCATCCCCCACCTCCCCTTGGTCTGGGCATCAAGAGTGTCCTGAGGGGTGGGCAGTGTCCTGAGAGAGGGAGGAGAGAGAAGGGAACAGGGAAGAAAGAGACCCATGCTGGCTTGGATGGGCATAGAGAGATGTGTGGCCTCAGGGGAGGGGACCAAGGAGGGGACAGGCCAGCCTGGAGCCTGGGCGGCCTAGGAGGAAAGCAGGACCCTGATGGAGCTCTGTTATAGGCTGAACTGTGTCCCCCCCGCCCCCAAGTCATATGTTGGAGTCCTAACACCCAGAACCTCCGAGTGTGACCTTACTTGGAAATAGGGTTGTTGTAGAGGTAATTAGTCAAGATGAGGTCACTAGGATGGGTGCTAGTCCAATATGACTGGTGTCCTTATAAAAAGGGAAAGTTGGGGTGTAGCCACGCACACAGGGAGAATGCCGTGCGGACACAAAGACAGAGATCAAGGTGATGTGCCTAGAAGCCAAGGACACCAAAGGTTGCCAGCAAACCACCAGAAGCCAGGAGACGGACAAGGAACAGATTCTGCCTCATAGCCTCAGAAGGGCTGGCTCTGCCGACACCTTGATCTTGGACGTCCAGCCTCCAGAACTGTAAGACAGTACATCTGTGTTGTTTTAAGTCAATGAATTTGTGGCATTTGGCTACAGCAGTCCTGGCGAACTAATCCAAGCTCTGAGAAGCAGAGGGAGACTCATGGTCCTCTAAGTTCAATCCAGGCTGGAAGTGACTTCAAGAGGTCATGGGGGCCACCCCTCTGCCTCCAAGCAAGGACAGAGAGGAAAGTCTGATTCTTTCAGGGATACCTCTGAAACTCCCCTCGGGCCCATGAGATTGTCAGGAAGTCCTTTCTAAAGCTGACTTAAATTCTGCATGCTGTAGTTTATATCTACCTCTTGTTCTCAAGAACCTACCCAGCCATCCTCCCACGTCTGGATGTGACACTTGACTAATTGCACTAGAGTCAGACAGACCTGGGTTCCAGCACTGGCTCTGCCACTTACAGGCTGGGCGGCCTTGGGCAAGTCAGCTCATCCCTGAACCTCCGTTTTCTCATCTGCAAAATGGGAACAACAAAGCTCGCTGATACCTCGTGGAATTATTGTAAGGATTAAATGAAGTCAGTCACAGGAAGCAACTAGTACAGTGCCAGGTAGGCAGCAAGAATGAACTGGATGCCAGACGTTCTTATTACTATGGGTTTGTTGTCAGGATTAAGTGAGATATGACGCGTTAGGTGCTGAGGGGCTGCTCCAGCCAACACACGTGCCAACTTGAGCTTCCTCAGCAGATAGAGGGACAGATCCATATACCTCAGACATATGAGAAACACAAGAGCCCGCAAATCGTGGGCTTCCCTGGTGGCACAGTGGTTAAGAATCTGCCTGCCAATGCAGGGGACACAAGTTTGATCCCTGGCCCGGGAAGATCCTACATGCCGCCGAGCAGCTGAGTCCGCGAGCCACAACTACTGAAGCCCGCGCACGCCTAGAGCCCGTGCTCCGCAACAAGAGAAGCCACCGCAATGAGAAGTCCGCGCACCACATTGAAGAGTGGCCCCCGCTCGCCGCAACTGGGGAAAGTCGGCGCGCAGCAACGAAGACCCAAAGCAGCCAAAAATAAATAAATTAAAAAAAAAAAAAAGAGCCCACAAACACCTAAATAAACAGAAGGCGTTAGTTTTTGAAAATAAAGCGCCAAGCATATAGTAAGCACTCAATTCGCTGAGGCAAGAACGATTGTATCTTATAAGAATACGGACATGACCTCTGCCGTCTCTGTCCTCAGTCTGTGCATCTGTAAAAGGAAGTTGCAGGTCACACCTGCGGTTTCTAACTCGGTGTCCCTGGGCCACAAGGTGCGGTGGGGTCTTTGAGGAGTGTATAAATGTCGCTTGACATTTATACGATAGTCTCTGCGTGTGTACATTGTCTGTCCTTCCCGGAATGGGTGCGCTTGGGAAATCCAGCATCTGCCATTGACAGGCTTTCTCCAGCAAGCGGAGAAGTGCCCTGTCTCCCCTTGCCCCCTCCCCCCTCCTCCCCTCCCCCTTCTCCTTGTCTTTCCCTTCCTGCTCCTCCTCCCCCTCCCTCTCTTTCCCCCATCTCTCCCTCAATCTCTTGCCTTTCTCCTCCCTCTCCTCCCCCAGCCTCCAGCTCCTTTCCCACCTCCTCCCTCCTCCAGTGAGCATGTGAGGACCTTGGCCCTCCGAGGGGCTCTTGTTATCCTGGCAAAACTTTTCCCAGCAAGACCTTAATCCGTTTCCTCCCACTAACCCGGAGAAGGCAGAAATAGCAGCAGCCAGGGTCGGCAAGGTCTGTGGGCCAGACCTCGGGCTCCTCTCCCCTCCCCCCTCTCCCCTACCCCGCTTCTGGGGATGCTGGAGGAGGGAGGGGGGCTGGGAAGGCTGGAGGGGAGGACCCCCGGGTCTCTGCTGTCCTGGTCTAACCCCCTGCAGACGGAACCAGAGATCAAACAGAGAGGGCGAGCCACTTCTCCATGTCCTCCCGTGTATGCTGGTGGGAGGGTCAGGATTTGAACCCATGGCCCAAGGGTCTACTGCTCAGACAATTATGCAAACTCCACACTAATAGTCATTGTTGTTATTATGATCATTTTCTCATCCTCAACATTTCACACTACTTGTCGAGACCTGTGTGCCCAGCCCCAAGCTAAAGAATTTATGAGCATCGCCTCATATAACCCTCTCAGTGGCCGGTTGAGGTGGGCAGAGGTGATCAAGGGGGATTTACCGAGGCACTTCTGAAGCCTAATCTTCAGGGCTTCTTACTTGCACGGGCTCCTTTTAAAAAAATATTCACTTCTGTAGCTAATTTTTTATTCATAATTAAATGTTTTCTTAATTAGATCCTCCAAAATTGTATAAGCTTCAGGCCCCTCCAAACTTGGATCCACCCTGGAAGGGGGTACTCTTATTATGCCCATTCTGCAGAAGAGGGCTACGGGCCTCAGAGAAGGTTCTTCATTTGGCCAAGGGCACACAGCCTGGAAGAGGCAGGGTGGGGACTTGACTCCAGAGTCGCTGCCCTTGGCCACCACATCATGCAGGCTTCCTGTGGAAAAGAAAAGTTCCCATCCCATCCGGCCTCCAAATCTTCTGCCCCTCCAATGACAGGGCTGCTGGCACCAGGGCACTCAGTGGAATCACCCGGGCATTATAGGGTAGATGTAAGTTCAAGAAGCAAGGAACAAGCAGGAGAAAATGGTGGCTCGGGTGGAAAGACATGGTGGCCTGGAAAGAAGCTTGTGTGGACAGCTGTCAAGTTCTAAGAAAGATGAGGTCAAAGCTGCAGAAGAAAGTGGAATAGGAGGTCCTAACCTCTTGGAATTTTCCAGCCACAAGTTATTATGTTTCTTTTCCTAAGATGTTTTAAGCAAAGAGAATGAGTTCTAAATGAAAGAGTTTGGGGGTGAATTCACGAATGAGAGTCCACACCGTCCACTGCTACATCCCTAGTCAAGCCACCAACACAACCACCTCCTAATTAACTTGCCTCCCTGCTTCTGCCCTTGCCACTCTCTTCGTCCAACAGCATGGAAGCCACTGTGCAATTCCCTGGCCAAGGTCTTCCAATGGCTTCCCATCTCAATCAGAAAATATCAACCATTAGAGTGGTTTCACACACACACCCCCACCTTACCTCTCTGACCTCACCTCCCACTCACTTTCCCCTTGTTCACTCACTCCAACAATGCAGCCCCCTCTATATTCTTCAAACTCTCCAAGTATATTCCTACCTCAGGGACTTTGCACTGGCTGTTCCATCTTCCTGGCACATTCCTTCTCCAGATAAGCACATGGTTTGCTCCTTCATCAAATGTCAATATACAGGGCACCTCCCCGGTGGTCCAGTGGTAAAGAATCCACCTCCAATGCAGGGGACGCGGGTTTGATCCCTGGTCAGGGAACTAAGATCCTACATGCCGCGGGGCAACTGAGCCCATGCACCACAACTACTGAGCTTATGTGCCTCAACGAGAGAGCCCACGTGCTGCAAACTACAAAGCCCACGTGCCCTGGAGCCTGCGTGCCACAACTAGAGGGAGAAAACCCGCACACCGCAACTAGAGAGAAGCCCACACACCGCGACGAAGAGCCCAGGCACCGCAACAAAAAAGATCCTGCGTGCCTCAACAAAGATCCTGCGTGCCGCAACTACGACCCAACGCAGCCAAAAAAATAAAGAAAAAAAAATGTCAGTATATAATATTGCAACCCTGCACCCACCGTCTCTTATCCTGTCCCTGATTTGTTTTTCTCCTTGACATTTACAACCATAACACATTACACGTTTTATTTATCTTGTTCATTATCTGTCTCCTTCCCTAGAGCGTCAGTTCCATGAAAGCAGAGATTTTTGTCCGTCTTGACCGCTATCTCCCCAGCATCCAGACACTGGTGTCAGACACTGGCAGACCTGTTGAGTGACGTGGCGTCTTCCTGCCTGCGATAAATACTCTGAGCAGAGAAAATGTGGTCTGGGGGGAACTTTCAGGGTGTCCGGAGCTGAGCATCTCTATGAATGAAGCCTGGGAAAGGGAATCTATACAAATGGCTCAAGGAGCCGAGCACGAGGCAGGAATGCAGAGATCAGTGCACGCTGTTTGTGACACTGCTGGTCAGCCCCTCCACCTGTCCTTTCTGGGACTGCCTCCTCGATGAAGTAGAGAAGGGCTTTTCTTCTTTTCCTTTCCTCCAAAGCCAATCTATATTGATTTCTCCACCTCTGGCCACAGTCAACAGGCATTGAGAGGGGCTGAGTGTGTTGGTTTTACTTAAGAGTCAGCATAGCCTCCAGCTGCCACATCAGCCTGCGGGGACCCTGGCTGCCTGGCACAGACACCCCTGGGGCTCTGGAGAGACACAGCCAGCACCCAGTCGTGGGCAGGCTGGGTCAGTCATTTATGTCCTAAGCATTGTCTGGGCACCTCGTGTGTGCCAGGCTCGATGCCTAAGTTTGAATCACTGGGTGATTCATTCAGCTAACATTTAGTGGGCACCTACTATGCCAGCACTGTCCTAGGTCCTGGGATACAGCTGTGAGCCCCAGAGATGAAGATCCCCTTTCCTTGAGAGTGTGGAGGAAAGGGAACCCTCCTACACTGTTGGTGGGAATGTAAATTGGTGCAGTCACTATGGAGAACAGTATAGAGGTTCCTCAAAAAAATTAAAAAGAGAGCTACCATATGACCCAGCAATCCTACTCCTGTGTGTATATCTGGAAAAGATGAAAACTCTAGTTTGAAAAGATACATGCACCCCAATGTTCATAGCAACACTATTTACAATAGCCAAGACATGGAAACAATCCAAGTGCCCATCAACAGACTATTGGTTTTAGAAGATGTGAAATACACACACACACACACACACACACACACACACACACACACACACACACAAAATGGACTATTACTCAGCCATGAAAAAGAATGAAATATTGTCTTTTGCAGCAACATGGATGGACCTAGACAATATCATACTAAGTGAAGTAAGTCAGATAAAGACAAATATTATGCGATACCTCTTATATGTGGAATCTAAAAATAATACAAATAAATCTATATACAAAACAGAAACAGACTCACAGACTTAGAAAACAAACATATGGTTACCAAGGAGGAAGGCGGAGGGGATAAATTAGGAGTATGGGATTAACAGTATGGGTTGCAATATTATATAGACTTTTTTTCTTTATTAACAGATACAGGGAACTATAGTCAATGTCTTATAATAACCTATAATGGAAAATAATCTGAATATATATATTATATCTGAAAAAAAATTCCTCTCCTTGTAGAGCAGGAAACAAGGGAAAAATAAGAAAACTATCGAATATGTCAGATGGTGATAAATGCTCTGGAAAAAATAATGTGGGTGTTCACTGAAAAATTCTTTCACCTTTAGGTTTGAAACTTCATAATGAAATGTTGGAGACAGGGACTTCCCTGGTGGCACAGTGGGTAAGACTCTGTGCTCGCAATGCAGGGGGCCCAGGTTCGATCCCTGATCGGGGAACTAGATTCCACACGCATGCCGCAACTAAGAGTTCACATGCCGCAACTAAGAGTTCACGTGCCGCAACTAAGGAGCTCGCGTGCCGCAACTAAGGAGCCTGCCTGCTGCAACTAAGACCCAGTGCAAACAAATAAATAATTAATTTTTTAAAAATGCCTCAGCTTATAAAAAAAAAAATGTTGGAGACAAAGGGGTTAATAAGACCTGTCTCACCAGGTTGATGTAAGCACCAAGCAGGATGAAATCTGCATAGTGACCAGTCCAGAGAGGACACGATACAAGATAACAATTATTACCATAAATAGAGATGCTGCGTGGAGCACAGCGAAGTGTTTGGAAAGGAGAGTGAGAGTGTGTGAGGTCTACAAGACCCAAGTTGGTAAATCTTTCCTACTATTACAATTTTAATTTTTTATCTGTTTGAATTGGTAGTACTTGCACATGGTACAAAATTCCAAAGCCACAAAAGTGTATAAAGAATGAAAACTTTTCCTCTTTCCCTTGTTCCCCAGCTACCCAATCTTGTCCCCAGAGGCAATCAATGATACCAGTTTCTTACAATTCTTTCCAGGGATACTCTCTCTATATACATAATTGCATATATATAGTTTCTTTTTGTCATAGTAGCATGCTATACACTGTCCTAACCTTTTTTTTTTACTTAATATGTCCTGGCAATACTTCCATATCAATATATATAATCCATCCTTATTCTTTTATATGACTGCATAGTACTCCATTGGATGGATAGACCATGGTTTATTTCTTTGATCCCAACAACAATGGTTGTTGCCATTGTTCGTTAAACCTTTTGAATGGTACCATTGTTTTAAAGACTTTGAAACTGAATCTCGCATCTCTCAATAAATCGAAGAATTAGGGGGTTTCTCTGATCAAAACCCATAGCGCGTGACTAAGTCCTTGGGTTTCTTCACTCCAGCTTTTATTAAATTATCCCAATTTATCCTTTCAAATAGATGTCTTTTCTTAAGTAGTGATTTACCACAATTAAGCCCCCCAAAATTAAATTAAATGAATTACGTCTCTTACGTTGGGTGTCTGCAAGAACCAAGGTTGGGCGCAGTAATGGTCCAGATGCTATTAAAAGCAAAGGCAGGAGGATGTGCGCTGGGTTAGAAGGGAAAATTCATAGCTCCACTGATACGCCATGATAAATAATTATGAGTTATTAATTTTAAATTACATCTTTAATGCGTTGCATGATTTTAATTCCCCCTACAGTATTAATATCGGACTGGCTTTGATTAATTTAAAGCAGAACAGAAAGGTGCCAATTAAGGGAACTAGCTGGGAACTTTGAGGTGTTTATATCTGTCTCTTGATAGCCCCCATGGTGGGGGGCAAGGTCATTGCTCAAGGGAAGCTAGTGATTATCCAGGAGAACACAGGGTGGGATGTGTCAAGAAGAGTGGGAGACGGATGTTAACCCTTTTCGTGTCTTTGAGCGCCAGGGAGGAGAAAGATAAGGATGGGAAAGCAGGGGGGCTGTACAGTGCTTTGAATGAGCCCAAAGCAGGTCAGAATAAGGCTGGGGATCCCGTGGCCACAGGGAGGGCTCCAAGGACCAGGACTCCTGAGTTCCGGGGTTTGCCATGTCACTCCAGACCAGAGCTTTGGCCTTCCTATGCCTTTATAGATCTCAAGACTTGGAAAAAGGGGGTCACACTCAGTAAATAGGAAGTCATAACTCAAAGAGTTTCCTAATTAGCTAAATGGAAACAGAGTAATGCATGGAACAGCAGCTCACTGTTAGTAAATGGCATACTTAGAGACACTTTGGGGTGGCCGATGGGCAAACATTTTATTTTATTTTACAGCTAAGTGTTCACTTTCATGTATGCGAGAAAGAAATACATAACCAGCCCACTGAATTCATGATTTCATAAATAATGTTACTTAGGTTGAGGCTAAATTTAAGGGGGGGAGAATAAAGAACGATCCAAAACAAAATGAGTAATAGTTGTATTTGGCATGTGGCTATGGCAAAAAAAGAATAATAATGATGATTATGATGGTGATACACAAGTAACTGAAGTTAGCACCATCAAATTAATGTCGTTACAGCCACATAGGACAGCAAGCCCTAGGCTTGGGGAAAGGAGATAGCACTTAATAAATATAAAGCAATGAATCAAAGGGCTTTCTACTTAGGTGAATGGTGAGAGGGTAATGCCTGGTATTAGATACTGTTAGGATATGGCACCCACGAGGATGCTCTTTTTTGGGGGATGGGGGTGGATATTATGTCACTTAATAACAAAGTGTTTAGTTGAATGTGTGCCAGCCCATCAAACTTTTGGTTTCATGAACAGTATCACTTAGGTTAAGGTTATATTTAAATTTTTTAAAAATGTGGGATTCAGAACAAAATATGATATAAAGCATCATTTTATGGGGTATTTGACTATGGCAAATCATAACAATTATGATGGTGATACACAAGTAACTGAGGTTGGTGAATATCAATGTCCCTACAGCCCCATATGATAGCAATCCTAGTCAGGGCTCTAAATTAATGACCCTAGATGTGAGTGAGCTGAAAAAGAAGTCACCACAAGCCACCGTGTGAATTTATGACCCCTTCTTTTCCATGACAGATCAGCCTTGACATTGCAAAGCTCTTTCCCATTTGGTACATTTGATTCTTAAAATAATTCTAGAGATGTACCGTGCCAAGGAAAGTGCCTGAGTCACGGTGGATGCCCAGTTTATGATTGTGGAGGGAGGGAAGGAGACAGGAGGAAGAGAAACCAGGACAGATTGGAGGAAAAAGATAATAGCAGGAGTTCATCAACACTAACATGATTATCCCATGCCAAGTGTCATCCCGTTTAATGCTCGCAACAACCCCATAAAGCGGGCGTTAGGTGTTCTCTTTGATCCTGATTCACAAAGGAGGTCACTGAGGCTCAGAGAGGTGAGGCGACTTGCTTGAGGTCATCCAGCTGGGAGGCCACAGAGCCAGGTTTTATGTCTATCAATATTTTATGGTCTCAGAACCTGCACAGAGAGATTAAGCAACCGGCCCAAGGGCACACAGACGTTAAATGATGGAAAACCTGACAGTTCAGACCCAGAGCGTCAGCTCTCCAACACAGAACTAACGACATGCCTTAAAAAAGAGATACACGATTTACAGATGGGGAAAACTGAGACCTAGCGTGTGCTAGTCCTAAGGGCACCAACTCAGTGTAGGATTGAACCTAGGCATCGGGACTCCCTGCCCCAAGTTCTGGTCATCAAAGGCGACTATGTCTACATGACCCCGTTAACACTGAGGAAGGGTCTCTTCATGGCGGGTCCTGCCAAGCACATAGGAGGTGCTCCTTCGTGACCTCCTCCACCCTGGCTCTGCTCCCTCCAGGCTCAGTTCCTTGGCCTGCTGGTCTCCCGTAAGCATCCCCTGGGGCCTCCCCCCCTCCCCCTCTCCCTCCCCTCCCCCTCCCCCCCACCCCCCACCCCCCCCCCCTCTCCCTCCCCTCCCCCTCCCCCCCCACCCCCCCCCCCCCCCCCAGCTCTAGGGGCAGCTGGAAGCCCAGCCCGAAGCCCCAGGCTGAGGCTTCTCAGCAGAGCTGCAGAAGCGAGACAATCACATTAGGTCCCTGGAGCAAATTTGGAAGACTCGTCTCGCCCTTGAAAGACCAGGATTGGCCGCTGGACAGCGGGAGCAGCCGGAAATGGTTCCTGTTCAAAGCTCCTTCCTCCAGTGGCATTAAAGATGGGTTAAAATTCAGAGGGTTAGAGAAGGGCCACTGAAGCTAGCCCTCGTCCCAGATAAGATGGCCACGCGGGTGGGAGCTTCCCGTCAAGGGGCAGCCGGGGTCCAGAGATAACAGCAACAGCCGCAATAGCAATAATCGTGAGCGCCTACCAGGGGCCAGTTCTGTGCTAAATGCTTTTGGTCATCTCGTTTTAACTCTCACGGTCCCCAAATGAGGAAACCAAGACACAGAGAGATCAGCTAACCAACCCAAGGCAACCCAGCCAGTTTCAGGGCTAAACTCAGACTCTGCCTTACGTCTGACACATTTCATGTTTTCACTAGCCTGTCCCCCAACTGTAACGAGTTAATTGAACAATTAGTTTAGCCTGTCCCCCAACTGCAACGAGTTAATTGTCTGAACAATTAGTTAAGTCCCTATCTTCCCTGCTGTTCCATACGATCAAGGCCAAGGTCCCTGTCTGTTTCTCTCCCACCATATCTCCAGAGTCAAGCAGAGTACCTGGCGTTGAATGGGTGCACAATGCATTTTTGTTGAATAAATTTTGGAAAGAGGGCTGGAGGGAGGGAGGAAGCATATCCCAGGCCCCCCCCACCCAGAATGCTTGACCTCAAATCTCCGCTTGTGCCCTCCGGAGGAAAGAGGACCCCAGGAGGAGGAGAGATGCTGAGCAAAGACACAGAAGGGGGAAATGTGGATACGTATAAGGACCTTCACACTGTGCAGTGTGTGATTGCTGAGCCCTGGACCCAGAATGCAGAGACTCCAAGCTCTAGTACCCACTCTGTGCTTGACTAGCCATGTGACCCCCAGTCAGGTCAGTTTAGTCATTAAAAGTGGTCCTCAGTTTTCCCCACGTCCCTGCCTCCCAGGACTATTCTGAGGATGAGACTGGAATACGTACTATTCACGCCCAGGCTGACCAATGAGAGCATTAGGCTCCCCTTCCAGCCGGCAAAGCAGATATAATAAAAGAAGGACAGTTTCCTGCAGCTTGGAGATGGGCTGCCCAACAGGGTGGGTGTGAGGAGCACAGCTGGGCAGCTGTGTGGTTGAATCTTAGCTCTGGGGTTTGCGTGCTGTGTGACCTTGAGCGACTGACTCCCTCTCTCTGGGCCTCAGTCTCCAAGCTATAACTTGTGGATAATGATAGGAGCACCTACCTTACAGGGTATAATGATGATTAAATGAGATGGCGTTCGTAGCGTGTTTAGTGCAGTGCCTGGCCGTGGTCAGCACTAACCGTACACTCACTGCTCTCTATAATAATACTATGTTTTAGAAGGATCAGCCTGGCAGCCATGCCGGGGGCTGTGGAGGTAAGGAGGGATTCCTGGAGAAAGTCGCGTTTAGAGGAACAGTCAAGTGAGTTTGATTCTGAGGCTTAAATACAAGCCTCAAAGTCAGAATGGAAAAGATACATTTGAGAGGAGCAGGAGAACCCTTATATTTCAGGGTCTCATATAGGGCAGGAACTATGTATAAATTTAAACTTTAAATTGTATTTTTTTCATCTCAGAAGAGGCAGTGCACCTCCATGTGTATCGGCTATCGATGACCACGATAATGCTGGGTAACAAATGATCACAAAACCTCAGTGCGGTGGTCAGTATCCAGGCAGCTCTGCTAATCTTGACTGGGCTCATCTACACGTCTGGGCCTCGGCTGGCTGTCAGCTGATCTGGGAATAAATAGTGACTCAGCTGTGCTCCACATGGCTCTCATCCTCCAGCAAGTTAGCCAGGGCCTGTCCTCATGGCTCTGGGCAAAATCAGAGTGAGCCCAATCGTGCAAGTGATTCTTAGGCTTCTGCTTGTGTCATATTTACTAACATCCCATTAGCCAAACAAGTTATGTGAATGAACCCAGAATCACAGTGGGCGAGGACTACAAAATCGCACGGCAGAAGGTGTGAATGGGGGGGATGGATGAACACAGAGGGGCCAGTTTTGTCATCTACCGCACCATGGTTCAACAGTCAACAAGTGTAAAATGTGCGTAGTAAAAATCTCCCTTTTACTTCCGACTCATGGCAGCCACTACTATTGGTCTCTTCTGTATCCATCCGGAGATATTTTCTGATCTTACAACATCTTTAATCATTTTTATGCCTCAGTTTTCCCAACCCATTCCTTACCATCCTTCTAAATTCAGCCCCTGCCGACAGTGTACAGGCTGTGATGTCAGTGCCACTTCGGATGGCTTCTGTGATGTCTCTACCACCTGCCGCCAGTGTGACCTTGGGCACATCATTTCCACTCTCTGAGCCTTATTTTCCTCCTCTGTGAAATGGGAATGATAGTGCGTCCCTTGCAGGGGTTATTATGAAGCACAAACAACATACATACGAGTGTTGGATATGGTAATTGCTAAATGCTTTGTCATTATTATCATTGTTATTGCTGTTGTTGTTAGCTCAGGAAGGCATGATTTGCCAGTGGTCTCAAGGCCTCTGGGATTCCTAATGGGAAAGGACTTTCCTTCCCACGTCTGGGCCCTGGGAGCCAGCTGACCATCTGCCAGGAGGGCTTTCTGTTTAACAAGCTCTTGTAATCTTTGCTGTGATCACGACTCCCTTCCCGGTCTGGGCTCTCCTCTGGGACCTTGCCGCCTCTTAGGCTAAGCCTCTGCTGAACCTCTGAAGATCTGAGCACCTGACACGCATTTCAATACTCCCAGCCTGTCCCTGAGCTTGTGTACTTCCTGGATATCTGCTCCAGGAAAGCGGTTGCACACTCTGTCCTTCCAGAAGCCCCCGCCTCCCCAGCACTAGAAACGTTGATTCATCCCGGTCTTTCACTCAATAAATATTTATTGAATCCTCCACTATCTGCCAGGCCCTGTCCTAGACCCCATAGCGATTGTCAGTAACATCTGACTGTTGTTTCTGAATCTCCAGTGTTGCCAGGGCTTCTTGAGAAGGAAGTTGAAATGCTTGGCCAAAAACAGGGTAATTAGACCCAATTTGTGGTTCAACGATCCATGAGTTTCCAAGAGTTTGTCTGAAGTCTCTGTCTTAGGGAACACTAGGCAGGTTCTCTAGAAGCAGACCTGTGATGGGGCTTCATAAGGAGCCAGTGATTGACTGAGAAAGCTCTCAGGTGAAACCTCGAGGGGACTGAGGGAGGAAGGACAGCGCATGGGGAGAAGCCAAGCAAAGGTGTGACATCTAGGCCCAACCTGATCCCCAGGGGAGCTCTGGATCGTAAACTGCACCGCAGAGTCTGTCCCACCTTGAGGCAAGGGGATGGGGCTTTTGTACCCACATGAGTCAGTCGTTCACTACAGGCTACCCCGGCTATCTTGGGGAGGCTGATGTGATTCCAAGGCACTTCCGGGAAGGCAGCTCCAATCATCCGGGGTGATCCTCCCGGGAAAGCTGCAGGAGTGAATGCAGGGTAGCAGCACCTGCAGCAGCTGAGGGATGGGCACACTGAACCGTAAAAGAAGTCCCGTGGAAGTGGACAGGGCCCCTCTCTGCCCCTTGGGATGAGATCAAGGCCGGGGGATGGGGGCAGGGGGGACACCCTGCCTGGGCTCCTTCCCCTGTCCTTTCCCGTTCAGGTTTTTGCATCACGTCCCTGACCCAGGCTCCACTTCTAGGCGCCCCGACCCAGGAAGATCCTCAAAACAACCCTACATCGTTGGTACCGTGACACTCCCCTTGACAGATGAGAAGCGAGGTCGCGTGCCCAGGGACATGCACGGCACAGGTGACCAAGCAGGATTTGGCCCTGGTGTGTCTTAGGAACACGCTCAGGCTTGGCTGGTCTCTGTGGAAGCCCATTGCAGCTGAACACCTGCCCAGGAGGTGGCAGACACGTGGGCGCTCCATCGGGGGTTGGGTGGACCTGGGTCACAGAGCCCTTCTCCAGCGAGGACACGGGACCTGCCCTTTGGGATGAGGCCACTGGGCAAGCAGGGAAACAAGAGATGGGATGGGGGACAGGGAAAGAAGGAGGACAGCTGCTGTGTCCATCAGGAAGGGGGGCAGTGGACCACCCATGCTCCAGATGGGCCAGGGTCCCAGGTGGCCGAGTTACCCAGCCCTGAGTCAGACAGGGCCATCTTCCGCCTCCACTTCAGGGGCACTCGGCATTCCAGCAGTAACTGAGGACACTGAGACCTGTCCTCGTCCCGGCTCGGGGCAGCTGTCGCTGAGATGGCGTAGCTGAGCCAAGGACGTCTGAAAATGGCCAAGAACGCCCCACATACTATCAGAGGCTGCTGGCTTTAAAGGTCACATCCAGAAAGAAAGGCTTTCCTGCATGGCCTCATCTCCCAAACACGGATGTTCTGGACTTGAAGAAGGAACGCCAAAGGCCATTCTCTCTATACCTGCCTCTTGATAGGGTCTGTGTCCCCAAACCCTGCATTAGGGAGCAGGCTTCGCGGACATTTACTCCCCACCCCTCCCAGACAAAGAATCCGGTCCTGGCTTGCTCTGCAGACTGGCAGATCAGTCCCCCTCATCACACTGTCTCCCAGTGTCTGAACACATCGTGTAATGGTTCTTCTTCTCCTTGCCTGGGTGTGTAATAAGGGAGATGTCAACTCATTCATTCCACGCAAATGAATTGAGCACCTACTGTGTGCCGGGCTCTGTGTGATACAGCGATGCATAAGGCGGACAGTTTAAGTGGGGGTGGAGGGATACAGACCACAAATAGTAAACACACAGCTAATGTGTGTCAGGCAGCTGATAACAGGATTAACCCTGCTGAGGCAGGGCACTTAATTAACTTTGGGGAGGAGAGGGGAAGGGAAGACAAGGTTCTTAAAGGGACAGGCCGATGGATCGCACCCCGGTCGGTGATCAGTCAGGACTCAACCAAGGGCATATAATCTCTCGTTCAACAAGTATTCACTGAGCATCTACTGTGTGCCCAGCACCGTGCTAGGCACTGGGTAGACAGGGATGGGTGAAACAGACCAAGATCCCTGCCCACATGGAGCTGGCACTCTTGTGGGGGAGATAGAAAACTGCTACAAATAAGTGCATGTTATTAATAACAGTTGCTGACATGTATTAAGGCTTCACCTGTGCCAGGAAGTGTTAGGTGCAGACACGCAGGAGGATGCAAAACAGGAAGGACCCCTGCCCTAAGCCAGCAACTAAATGTACAAGTTCAACGTGTCAGGGGAGATATCAGGCTGAGAGGGCATAGTAAGCCTCAGGCATCTCCTCTGGAAAATGGGGACAGCAGTGGAACCTCTCCCCTATGATAAGAATTAACCTGATATAATATGTGGAAAATGCTCAGAACAGTACCAGGGCCTTGTAAGAACTGGGTCACTCTAAGCTAGCATTATTATTTAAAATCAAGGGACTCAGTTCTACTCTGACAAGCCTCACAAACTCCATTTCCTCATGAGGAATGCCCCCTCCTCGTGTCTTCACATCTTCCTTCACACCCCAGAGCATCCCAGAGGCCATTTCCATAGCAACTGTGGAGCACCCCACCCCCAGGCCAACTTCACAGTCAACCAGTAGCCCACACCCACAACACCTGGCAAGACTGGGTTAACCACAGGCATTCCCATCAGTGTGTTCTCACCATCCTCACAATAGCTCAGGGCAGTTGGGTAGACTGTGCCCATTTTCTAGATGAGGAAACTGAGGCTCTCCTAGAGGGAATTAGTAATGGAACTAGACCTTGAACCTCCAAGGAAAGTCAAGAATTATCAGCCTCGTGACCTTTGTTCTTGCTCCATCTTCTCTGTCGAGAAGGCTTTTTCTTCCAGTTTTCACAGCTAGCTCCATCTCACCTTCCAGGTTCAAATGTCACCCCCTCCAAGAGAATCCTTCCCGGATAACCCCTAAACCAGCAACTTTCATGGACTTCTGCTTAATCATACTCGTAGCATCAATGACTCTGAAACAGTCTATCTCTCCCTGCAACTAGAATATCATTTCAATGAGGGCAGCAAACTTCCCTGTCCTAGTCCTGTCCAGGCATCTACTATTGAATAGAGTTCAATAAATAGTTGTTCAATGAATGAATGAGATCGGGGATATGAACTTGACACTTCCTCCCTTTGTCCTTAAAATAGCAAATACCTAGTTGCAATCAGCATGGGGAGTGCCAGTTTTGGTCATCTATTGTTGCATACCAAACATCTATTGGTTAAATGCAGTGGCTTGAAACAATGACAGCATTTACTTGGCTCACGAATCTGCAATTTGAGGACAGCTCATCTCCGTTGCACTCTGCATCAGCTAGAAGACTTGAAGGCTGGGGCTGGAATCCTCTGAAGGGTGCTGCCTTAGTCTATTGGGGCTGCTGTAACAGAATACCATAGATTGGGTAGTTCATAAACAATAGAAATTTACTTCTCACAGTTCTGGAGGCTAGGAAATCCAAAATCTGCTGGGAACCAGATTTCCTAATTCCTGATTCATAAATGGCTGTCTTCTCAATGTAACCTCACATGGCAGAAGGGGCAAGGGACCTCTCCTGGGGTCTCTTATAAGGGCACTAATCCCATTCATGAGGGATCCACCCTCACGACCTAATCACATCCCAGAGGCCCCACCTCCAAATACCATCACCTTGGGGGTGGGTTTCAACATACGAATTTGGGGAGGACACAAATATTCAATCCACAGCAGGTGGCTCACTCACCTGTCTGGAGGTTGATGCTGGCTGTTGGCTTGGGTTGTCAGCCAGAACACCTACACATGGTCTCTCCGTGTAGCCTGGGCTTCCTTACAACATGGCTTCTGGGTTCCCAGGGTGAGTGTCCTGAGAGAGAGAGTCAAGTGGAAACCGTATATGACATAGCCTTGGAAATCATACAGTGTCATTTTGGTCTCATTCTATTTGTTGAAGCTAACACAAACTCACACGGGTTGAAGGGCAGGAAAATAGACTCCACTTCTTGCTTGGGCGGTGGTGAGGTTCTCTGTGATAAGTGGGAACATGTGGGGTCAGAAATATGGCCATGGCCGTTTTTGGAAAATACACAGCACCCATCAGAGAAGGTTCCAGGAGGAGGTTAACACAGAGGGGTTTACAGTCTAGGGGACAGGGTCGGTTGGTAGTAGAGGGTCCTGCTCACTAATGTCCCCTCTTGAATGTCCTCTCCCTAACACCCCCCCCATCTCTTTCTGGGACACTCTGTGACACAGCAGCCTCAGACCCTCCTTGCCTTTCTTAGGGAGGACAGCATTCTCTGACTTAAAATAACACTCCAAGTTCAAGTCAACTCAGTTCTCTTCTGTCCTGTTTTTGTTCACAGGGAGAAATAGTGGTCATTATTTCTAAGCAGGATGAGAAAAGATGCTCGTTGACTAAAGACTCTACCCCTTGCCAGTTCCGGTGTTCCCCATGCCCAGAGACACTTCCCAGCCATTGCCTGATCCAACTAAGATTTAGACTTGATCTATCTTCCACCCCCTTCTTGCCAAGACATAAATACCTGAGTCCCTCTCGGACATCTCTTAGGTATCTGGTTCTGAGACTCTTTAGGTTGCAAATGGCAAAAACACAACTCAAACTTTCGTAAATAATAAAAAGGGGGAGCATTTAGTGACTCATCTAACCGAAAAGCCAGATGAAGCCAGGCAATTGAGAGGGCTGCCTCCAGGGCTCAGATAGTGTCAAGGACTCATCTCTTTCCCCTCAGTAGACTTCATTCTCAGGCTCAACCAGCCTAGCCCCGCACTTCCGGGTTTATATCCTCTTATGAGCTTCAAATCCTGTCAAAATCTCCTGGGAAGTCCAACAAAGTTCAGGGACTGCATCTCATTGGCCTAGCCCGGGTCACGTGATTTTCTTTGAGCCAATCAATGATCTGGGGATGGAATGTTTTAATTGGTCAAACCTGGGGCACATGACCAATCACAGAGACCAGGAGGGTGAGCCCCATTCAAGACATGTGACCTGAGCATGGGGGAGAGGAGAGTTCCATAAAGGAAGGTCAAGCAAGATACTATTTCTTTAGGGCAAGACAGATTCACACAAGTGGAGGTGACATTTTGTGCTGTGATGGATGAAAGGGGGCAGACTGACACAGCCTCTCTTATCAAGGATTTTACCCTTTGATTGGAGTCAAAAATGCTCAGGAAACAATTCAGGGACAGGGGAAAAAAGAGAATGGGCAGAGTTAAAGAGATATGGGTTAAAACTATACATCTGAAATGAGATCGTTCCTAAGTAGCACTCAGGGCTGAGATCACTGCCGTCCGATAGAAAGATGTGAACCACATATGTTATTCTGAATTTTCTACTGGCCTTATTAAAAAGAAAAAGTATAAAGAAACAGCTGAAATTAATTTTGAAAATATATTTTATTCAACCCAGTATGTCTAGGATATTATTTCAGCATACAATCAATTAAAAAGTATTAACGAGCTATTTTACATTTTTTTGCACTAAGTCTTTGAAGCCCACTGTGTGTTTTACACTTAGGGCACATCTCAATTTGGATCCACCACGTGTCAGGTGCTCCACAGCCACGTGTGGTTGGTGGCCACTGTGCTCGGCATCCAGCTCTAGACCCTTGCTCCTCAAAGTGTGGTCTGCAGACCTGCGGAGCTAGAAATGCAGAGTCCCGGGCTCCACCACAGACCTCCCGAAACTGAGTCTGCGTTTAACCCTGTTCATCCCACGTGATTCCTATGCAACGTTAAATGTGAGACATGCTGATCTAAACCAGCGCTGTCCAAAAGAGCTTTCTGCAATGATGAAAGTGTTTTATATCTGCGCTGCCTGACGTGGTAGCCACAAGCCTCATGTGGGTATTGAGTACTCGAAATGTGACTGTACGACAGGGAACCAAATTTTTCGTTTTATTTCATTTTAATTTAAACGGTCACAATGGTTATCTATTGGATAGCGCGGGCTTAAATCAATATAAGTGTTCCAAAATCTTAGCCATTATTATTATTGTTGTTGTTGTTATTGTTACCCTGTTACTTGGCCAAGGGGAAGGAAGGAATAAAATAAAAATATATTCAGCAACATGGGCTCATTGTTTTTGGGGTAGGTACGTAATTATCGTCATCGGGCAGATTTGGAAAGTGAGGTTCGGGACATAGTAAATAGTAATGATCATGCTAACGTACATCATTGATCAAGCCCACCTGTATGTCAGGAACTCTGTATACCTGGTTTTTAATCCCTGAACCAATGTGTAGATACTACCTACCATTTTACAAATAGGGAGGTTTGGGAGGCTCAGAGAGGTGAGGTGACTCGTCCAAGGTCACACAGCATTGGGGTGACAGAGTTGGGGTGTGGTCCCAGGCCTGTCTGTCTCCCCAGCTGGGGTTCCTCCCAAGGCAGTACCCATGATGTACTCCGAGTAGTTGGGGGGTCTTAGCCACGCTTGAGGGGATCTGCAGTCTGAGGCACACAGTGGCTACTCGGTATCTGGAAATGCTGCTCAGCAGTTGGGGAGGGGGCACCACAATGACCTCCGGAGGTCCCTCGCTGCCCTCCAGTGGGGCAGTGGCAGATGCCAGGCAAACACTGCAGCCCGCATGAACCTCCAGTCGCTGTCTGGAGCGGTGCTGAGTCAGCCCAGGCTGCGGGCAGCAGGCACCAGGGAACGTGAGCTGCTTCCTGAGTAGCCAGGCGGGCGGCTGTGGCCAGTGAGGTCCAAGGAAGCCGGCCGTCCGCCCACCTCAGCCTCTGCTGTTTGCTTGTATTTAACGCCTCGCTCCATTTCCAAGCGAGCGTGGGTGCTGTGTGTTTGTTTGTCTAGCGACAGAAGGCAGGCTCGCAGGGAAAGCCACCCCCTCCCTCCCTGGCGCCCCTCCACGCTCACACGCCCCCGCCTAATGCTGCGTGGCGGGAACAGGCAGATGATTAGAAAGTGGGCTGAGAGCATCCAGAAATGGCAGCCCCTCCTGCCGTCGCCTTCCCCAAAGGGGCTCATCTAGACACGTGAGCCCCTCCAAAATGTTAAAGGCCAGGCCATCCCCACATAGTGATGGGAGCCTGAGCTGGGAACTTGGAGATTATGGGTTCCAATTCCCAACAGGTGGAGAAATAATAATGATAACAACAATGAAAATAGCAGGTGCCATTAGTGGACATTTACTAAACACCACACACTTCTACATTAATCCATACAGTAGCCCTGTAAAGCAGGCTCTGCTATTATCCCCGCTCTACAGAGAGGCAACAGAGCCTCAGAAAGGTATTTGGCCAAGGTCACACAGCAAGTATGTGATAAAGGCAGGATTTGAATGCAGGTCAGCCTGGAAACCAGGAAGCCGATTAGAACTGTGATGTATAGGGGAAAGTGTGGGTTTGGGAGTTTGAGCTCCAGTTCTGCAATGTCTGTATTGCGTGCCCTTGGGAATCTAAGTGGCTTGACCTTCTGAGCCTCGGTTTCCTCATCTGTACAGTGGGCACGATAAGGCCAAATGTACATAAAGAGTGGGAGAATTAAATGAGATGAGACACACAATGTCCAGGAAGGAATCGGCGGGGGAAGGAATGTCTGTCACAAATGGAGCACAGTGCTGGTATACAATAGGCACTTAATAAATGGTGTGAGTCCACACCATAGAAGGAGAAGTCCATTCCCTTTTAAACCTCTGGGACCCACTGCCTGGAGCAACAAGGTCTTATCCGCAGGGAGAACTAAGCGTTTTGCTCACATTATCTCATTTAATCCTAACCACAACCCTCTGTGATTAACCCCATTTGATAGACCTGAAAACTGAGGCTTCAGAAAGTTTGATCATCTGATGGGGGGCTCAAAGCTGCTAAGCATTTGAGCTAGGAAAGCAGTCAGGCTCCAGCAGAGTCACAGTGCCAACCAAATGGCCTGTGGCAGACCAGAGCCAGGCCTCCAGCCGGGGCCGCCTCCAGGGCGAGCGCCGAGGGTGGTAACTGTGATGTCTGCCCCTCACAGATGGAAAGCCAGAGGGGAGCTGGTACAGACTCACACACAGCTGCTGCTGCTGCTGCTGCAACGTCCTTGCCCCACTACTGGGGACGGCCATCACCATGGCAACCGTCAAAGGCCAGCTGGCCTCAGGTGTGAGGAGGGGCTATGGCACCTTGAGCCCTGGCCCTGGGGCCCTCTGACCACTCTTGATGATGTGTCCAGTCTGGCAGCCTCCAGAAGTCACCAACTCTGACGGCTGGGTGGAGGGAGAGTCCCCGGAAATAGACCCCCACTGACCACACCCCAACCCCTGCATCCAGGGTCCTCCTCCAGCCCCAAGGACGCTGCTGCCCTGAGAATCTGGGGTTCTTGTCCTGAGAATCTGGGGTTCTTGTCCTGAGAATCTGGGGTTCTTGTCCTGAGAAGGGCCGAAGGTCCCGGCTCTGTGGGCGGGAGCAGCTTAGCAGTCACAGCTCTGTGCTGCAAATATTAATTATATCCTAACGACTCTCCAGGCAGTCATTATATCTCAGCTGCTGGCAGCTGTTCCTAAAAACCTACGCAAGGCATCTCTGGGCAGAAGGAAACTGCCCCGGTGGCTGGAGGGGTTAAACAGGCCCTGTAAGCATGTGGGGGCAGGACGAGGCTGAGGGACTCTGGGAGGGAAGGGAACCTGCTGTCCTTCAGGGAGGAGGAGAATTAGGGAGCAGTGAGACGGGAAGGGGTCTGGGTGAGAAGAGAAGACTCTGGAAAGACAAAATTTTAAGGGTGTAGAAATGCTCAGTCTTTGCTGAAAATCACTTGCATTTATTGAGCATTTGTAACGTACCAAGTGCTTTAATGGCTTGCTGCTCCGAGTGTGTCCGCAGACCTGCAGCCTCAGCAACACTTGGGAGCTGGTTAGAAATGCACAGTCTCAAGTCCACCCCAGGTCTAGCGAATCAGAAGCTGCATTTTTAGAAGTCCCCAGTGATCCATGCAGAGGTTGAAGTTTAAGTCCAGCTTTAAGGCATTATCACTTTTAAACCTCCCACAAGGTGATGGGGGAGGTACCATTATTATCGCCATTGTACAGAAGAGGGACTCAGGCTCAGCCAGGTGAGCAACTGGCCCAAGGTCACACAGCTTAGCGAGGGGCAGAGCCCTGACTCATGGCTTTCTCCAGCAGATTCTCTCTGAGCACCAACTACACACCAGATACTGTACTGGGTACAGGTCTGTCTTACTCCAATTCTCAAGGTCTTAACATGGCACCCGCTTTCTGCTGGTACAACTAAAACAGCGTCACCAACAGAACTCACAGCTGAACAGCACTTCACACTTTATGATGCTTCCCCACCCACAGCTCTCATTTGACCCTCACAATCAGCTGAGAAAGCTGCCACTATAATCCTCATTTTCCAGATAAGAAAACTGAGGCTTGGGAAGGGGCAGTAATGTCTATAAACCAAAGGGCACATAAAAGGTTTCCACCTGGAGGACAGGGCCCCGCTTCCTCTGGGTGTCCCCAAGATTGGAGACCTTGGGCAGAGGGCACAGGGATATTAGTTTCAACACAGCATAAGATTCTGCTCAAGCTGAGGACCCCAGACCTCCAGGATAGGAGCTCCCGGGGCAGAAGTAGACTCTGGATGCAGTGGCTGGGGTGTGGCCATTGGGGTCTGTTTCGGGAGGGGGTACTCTCCCTTCATCCAGCTGGAATTATTGGTGACCTCAACCTCCAGATGCCACCAGGCTGGACATATCATTAAGAGTGACTACAGAGGACACCAGGGCCAGGGCTCACTCAGTATCCAACTATGGAACAAGTCACCTGGAGTGGTAGTCTGCTTCCACCCCCCGACGTATGCACAGAGCCTGGATGACACCTTGGCAGGGCTCTTGTGGGGTGTCCAGGCTTCAGAGGAGAAGGGGTGACAAAAGCATTGAAGGTTCTGGACAGTTCAGATCTCAGCTCTGCCACTCAGTAACTGGGAGACTTGGGGCAAATTCTTTCATCTCATCGAGCCTCAGTTTCCTCATCTGTAAAATGGGGGCAATAATAATAATTGCCTTGAAAGGGCGTGTTCCCAATTAGATGAGATGAGGTGGGGAGAACATTCAGCCCAGGGCACAGGGTTATTCCTGTAAGATTGTTTCTAAAGTGTGGGGCAGGAACCATGTACTTATGCATAGTAATTTTAAGTGGTCCAGAGAAGGAACATTAACTAATATGAACAGCAGAATGAGAAAGGCATTCCTTTTTTTTTTTTTTAAGTTCAGAGGAGATTGCGCGCATAGAAAATCTTTTGCGAGTTTTTATAGATTTTTGTTCATTCCTTTTTAATTCTCTTGACCCTTCTCATGCCACTGAAGAGAAAGGCTCAGTTCGATGCTGCCTCATCTTTGACACCTTCTAGTTTTCCTCTTTTTCATATCTTTAAAAAAAATTTTTATTGGAGTATAGTTGATTGACAATGTTGTGTTAATTTTTTTCCTCTTTTTTAAAAATTGAGGTATAACCACTTCTCGCACACGTCCCTCTTAGATTTCTTTCATCACCTTATTAGCTCCTAGAGGCATCTGATTTTAAGAGCCCTGGCCTATGGGATTTATAAAGTCCCATCCAGGTTGGAGAATCTGAAAGAGGTGGTGAGACAAATTCTGATGGCTGCACAGCCATTAGATGGGAAACCGCCATACATCCCAGGACCCAAAGCAGGGAACGGATATTCAGTGTTAGGTCACTGGCAAAGCTCCAGCTTTGGTACCCAGAGACCTGGGTTTTATCCCATTCACTAGCTACGTGACCTTGAACTTGTCATTTCTCCTCCCCGTGCCTCATGTGCACAAGGAGATACATCATACAGACATGTACAGCCTCGTTTCTAATTCTTGCAATAGACCCTCTGAATGCAAGGCGCACAGTAGGCCTTCAGCACAAGCAAATAATCACCGTAGTCATTATTCCCCCCGGCTAGCCTAGCACGGAGTTGCCCCCGGCGGCCACCCAGACCTCTGTCTCTTTCATCAGAGAGCGGCTGGGAGGACGTGCCAATAAGTGGCTAGTTAAGTAAATAAATGAATGAGGCAGGTCTATGCTGATATAAATCTCTGGAAGGGAACATTTAGACACTCCGTATTCGAGCTGGATGTCATTTAAATTACCAGGCTGCCTCCTCGGCCCGTAGCCCCTTATTACCGTGTTTTTAAAGCTCAGAGCTTAATTGCACATTGCCACAGCCTTTACCCACGGCGCTTGCAGAAATTAGAGGCGCTTGCCTGCCCACTCATTTGTAGCCCATCACTCCCTGGCCAGCGCGTGACCTGGGGATTGGGCATTGGAGGGACATGTGTGTGGGAAGCAGGATCCAATGTAACCGGGTGGGAAGTGGATCAGGCAGGGGGCTCATCAATCACCTCCCTGTCTCTATCTTTGATGGGTCATTCTCCATACAGCAGCCAGGATGATCCTTAAATATAAATCCCATGATGTCACCCACCCCAGCTTCGACTTCCAGATCTTTGACTCCCTCAGATTAAAAGCCAAACTCCTCACTTTAGGCCCACATGCCCTGTGGGATCTGAACTCCCACAACCTCTCTGATCTCTACTCCTATCACCCCTCCCACACCGCCTTGCTTACTGTGTCCCAGGTATACCAGCCTCCTCACTACACCTCCAACAAGCCGCTCTGCCTCAGGCCCTTTGCACCTGCTGTCCATGCTACCTGGTTTGCTCTTCCTCTGACATTTGCATGGTGGGTCCCTCCACCTGCTTCAAGTCTCTGCTCCCAGAGGCCTTATTATCTAAAGTAGGTCCCCTCTCCCACACTGCCTCCACCTTCTGCTTCATTTTTCTTCATAAAATTCATCACTGCTTATATAAATATTTTGCAGCTCTTTGTGTATCTGGTTTGTTTGGACACTCTCCTCCACTGGAATGTCACGCCATGAGGGCAAAGGCTTTGGAGAAAGTGCAGGGAACAAAGATGGGCCCTTCATGGTGCCTCAATGGTAAAAACTCAACCAGTGACCATTAAGAGAATACGTGAATTATTATTCTTGGGCCACTTGTACCATTTCCAACCTCTAAGTTCCTACATCACGTTCTAGGGAATTGATGGGAAGGAGCAGGTAGCTTTGGACCATTTGATAAATGGGGAACTTGAAGTTCAGGGATGTGACGTGAGTTCCCAGAGATCGCACAGTAAGTTGGGGGGCACACGTCCCCCTCACTCTCTGACAAAAATGTACCATGTGCCTCCCACCACAGGGCCTTTGCCCAAGCTGCTCCTCCTGCCTGGGCAGCCCTTTACCCCGCCCCCTTGTAAACTCCTTCTCTTCCTTTAAGATCTCTGTTTGACGTCACCTCCATCCTGAGACTAGGGCCGACCTACTCTTTAGAAGTTCTCAGCATCCCTTGTATCTCTTCACAGTGCTGATCAGAGCTGTAATTGTAAAAACATTTTTTGTGGGGCTTCCCTGGTGGTGTAGTGGTTGAGAATCCGCCTGCCAATGCAGGGGACACGGGTTCGAGCCCTGGTCTGGGAAGATCCCACATGCCGCGGAGCAACTGGGCCCGTGAGCCACAACTACTGAGCCTGCGCGTCTGGAGCCTGTGCTCCGCAACAAGAGAGGCCGTGAAAGTGAGAGGCCTGCGCACCGCGATGAAGAGTGGCCCCCACTTGCCGCAACTAGAGAAAGCCCTCACACAGAAACAAAGACCCAACACAGCCAAAAATAAAAATAAATAAATTAAAAAACAACAACAACAACAACAAAAAACTGGGTCATCTTTAAAAAAAAAAAACAAAAACATTTTTTGTTAACTTAGGAGTCTCTGTGGAATGCAGATGTAAAACACTCTCCTAGGCTGGGTTCCTGCAAAGCAAATCCTGAGACAAAGATTGGGAGCAAGTAGTTTCTTTGAGAGATGATGCCAAAAAGCATAAAGGAGAGAGTGAGACGGTAAGACAGGGAAAAAAAGAAAACCAGTACAGGATGAATTCATGAGCTGCTGTGGGCCACGGGGGCTCAGTCCCACTGGAGATGTCTGGGAGGCCTCAGAGAACATGCCTCTGAGAGGCAAGGAAGCCGGGACTTTGTCCACTCATTCTCATCGGTCATTGATGGGGGTTGTTTCTGGGAGCGTTAACTTCCTGGCACTTCTGACCTACCGTTTGTGGGGCTGGAGCTCATCCCTGTAGCCCTAGGAAGCCCTCAGGCAGACAGAGGCAAGTGTTGGAGGTAAGACCCCATCAGCTTGTTTGAGAACTGTCCTCTGAAGCCCCGGGGTGGGGCTGAGTGACATGCGTGGCAGCCAACAGTATCTGCTACAGCTTCTTGCTGTAGTTAATATTCGCATATTTATCAAACAGTCACCCAACAAATATTCTATTTCCTAACCCTGACTGTGCATTCAGCCCTGAGCCTTGAGGATCACAGAGAAGCCCAAGACCTTTGCCCTGCCCACCTGGAGCAGAAAAGCTAGGTAAGGAGCCCAGACTCAAACACCCAGAACAGCTCAAAGAGGCAGGGATATTTCCCAAATGAGGTGCAGTGGTACAGAGAGGTGAAGTGACTTATCCAAGGTCATATAGCTAGAAGTGGCAGTGCTGGGGCTTGAACCCAGGGCCACACACTTACCCTCCATCTGCAAATCCCTGGCAGTGCACCATTAGTGGTAGCTGTTAATGTTATTCCTGCCAATGACCCTCCCATCATGTGAGTACAGTCCCTACATCTCCCCTAATCATCCCATTTTACAGGTGAGGAAATTGAGGACCAGCAAGCACATGATCACAGGGCAAGTGGGAGTCAATATCTGGACTCAGAGACCCAAGTCAGCTACCTTCCTGCGAGTCAGCCTCCATCACTGTCTGCTCTGTTAGCCCTGTGGAGACCAGCAAGCAGAAGACCTGGAAGTAATGACCACTGCCATTTAGTGAGCAACTACTACTTGCCAGGGCCTTTTACATAAACTAGCTCTAGCCCTTGAATCATCCTCCCTCTGAGGTGTTAGTGCACCCATTTCACAGCCAGGAAGACTGACAGGAGCAGATTTACTTTTCTTCTCCAAGCAAGGGGCAGAGCCAGGATTCAAATCCTGGTCAGTCTGGCCCCAGAATCAAATCCACCTTCCTGCTCAACAGAGGAATTTCTGTTAGGATGTCTGAGCTTGATTGCTTTCAGTTGATGGGGGGCTCCCTACCTTGCAAAGCATGCTGGTCCACTGCTGGGCAGCTCTAGCTGGGTTCTCCCTGGTTGCATATGAGGATTCCGAGCTTCAAGCCTGGGTTTCATTCAACTAAGAATCCTCAGAGCCCAGCATCGGGCCTGACCTTCGTGGACAGGATCATTTTGAGCTGCAGTCTCTTCCCTTGTAAACTTCACATCTTATCCATGTCTGTCCTGTGAGGCACGAAAATCTCCACCTAATCTCTCGAGGGAGAGGTGGAGAGACAAAGAAATAAGCTAAAATCACATAAAATGGCATATGTAAAGCCCAGCTCAGTGTCCCCAGCACATGGCACACACATAAAAAGAGGGAAACAGATATTATTATCATTATTATTATTTGTATTATTATTATTATTAGATTATTATTAGTAGCAGCAGCATTGGAGCTATTTAAGAAACTCGGGGCGGGGGGCCCTAAGCACGGTCACAATTGGAAGCCCACCCCACAGCGTATCCAATACATGAACATGCACCCACATCCCACATTAAAGACAATTTTCTGCGAAAAAATCATTTGGAAGGAATTTTGCAATTTTGCTTTGGATATTACCATCAATTTTGATTCTGAAAGTTCCTCTTCGTATAAGAGAGGTAAAATTTCTTTTCCTTCAAGTGTCAAGCACTCTTGTTTGAGGAACTGGATGGGAAAACCAAGGCCCAGGGAGATGAAGCTTCTTGCCCAATGAGACACACTTAGCAGTACCGACTGTGTTCAAACCCCACCGGCTCTGACTCCAGACCTGGACTTTCACTGCTCCGGGATGAAATAGAAGCAGCTGGTGGGAAGGGGTGAGTCGAGAGGGGGTGGAGGGGACTGCCCTTGGCTGGGGGATGAAGGGGGGTGGTGGGGAGCTGCGGCAAACCCCTGCCCCCTCACCCCTACCTGCTTAATTGCTCCCACTAACGGTTCAGGGCCAAAGCTTCGAAGCGGTCTTATCTTGGTCTTCACCATTTTTCTTTCTGGGCAGTGAAGTTAAAAATCCCTTTCCAGCGCTCCGATGGGGTTTTGTAAATGTAGCTTCCATATCACTATTTAACATGCACTGCTAAAAACTCGATAAATAGCGACCGTCATTTGCAGATTAGCTCTTCACATGACGAAATGATTTATTTAGAAGATTTCTCACTCCCTCCTTCTTTCTCTCTCTCTCTCTCTCTCATTCCTTGGCTAAGAACATATTAATCAGAAATTAAGGCCAAGGGAGGAATGGAGGTGAGACCGGTGGGGGATGGTGAGAGAAGGGGGTATGGAGGGAGATAAAGCGAGTGTGAGGAGATGCTGGGGCAGGTGGCAGAGGGAGGCTGGAGGGACCAGGATGCAGGGGGCTGAAAGGAGGCGAGGGGAGGGGGGAATAGAGGACTCTAGGGAGGGTCTGGAGAGAGGGAAATGCAGGGAAAGGCTGGTAGGGAGGGTGGGGAGGGAAAGAGAGAGGAATGGGCTAGGACAGAGGTGGGAGAGCTGGTAGAGACATAGGGAAAGAAACACAGGAGAGAGAAGGAGACAGAGACAGGAGAGACCAGAGAGAGAGGGGGCAGAGAAAAAACCAGAGAGGGAGAGAATGAGAGAGAAGGTGGAGGGAAGGGAGCTCTAGAGAGCTTTAGAAAACATAGAAAAGAAAAAGGATGACAAGAAGAGATACAGACGGCAATGAGGACAGGAAAACAGGGGAGAGAAAGCTGTGAACGTGGGAACCTCCTTGCCAGAGGGAGGCGGGTCTCCAGGGGAGCCGACCACTTGGGTGCTGGTCCCCTACCCCACTGACCAGTCCAGCCCCCTCCCCAGCCCTGCCAGCAGCCTCACCAACAGAGGCAGAGGAAGCACAGCACGCGGCAGTCTCTAGAACCTTCTCCACGCCTCCCGGGCCAGGCAGAGGGGCCAGCTGCCTGCAGCCGGGCTGCCTCACTGGGCAGAGAGAGAAAAGAGCTTAGCCTCTTGCTTGGTGCCTCCTTTTTATTATTTCATGCATATACATATATTTATAGAAATTTCTATCAAACATAAATATATATGTATAAATCTCTCACTTTTTCTCTCTTGCAAGCCTGCAAGATAACCAGGCCTGGAGCAGAGGCTACAACGATAAGAAGATTAGAGGGGATTGGTTCATTTGTTGTAAGATACTCTAGGAGGGATATTTCGCTCTCAGAAGACCAACCGGAAGGTTATCTAAATAGGCTAGGTCTGAACTCACCAGAGCTGCTCCCCACTGGGACATTAATGGTACAAAGAGCGAAAGACAGGAGGGGTGAAGATGAGTTATAATGATTATTTGATTATCTTGGGCTTTAACAAACCCAGCCAGTTCATCTGGGTGTGAAAAATTAGCTGTTCTCCCAGCGGCAAATTTCACAGCATTCGGCGTTATATATCTTTTTTCTCCAGAGAAGAGAGTCAGGCACTGCACTCTGGCTCTGGGGTGAGAAGGACACCACAATTCCTCCTGAAGGGGACCCGGTGGCCCCGTCCTCTGGACCAAGAAATCGCCTAACAATTCAGGGACAGTTCAAAGAGTGTCCTGGTTCAACTGCTTAAAAATATATATATATATATAATATATATACAATCTTTCTATAGAGATAGATATAGATATATTTTATTTTTAAAGAAAGCAAGCACAGCTATATACAGAGAGAGAGAAAGAGAGAACTATAAATATATATATATAGAGAGAGAGATCTATTATCTACCTGTCTATCTATCTATCATCTATCTATCTGTCTTATCTACAGAGAGAGAGGGAGATAGAGAGAAAGAGATCTATATATAGGGAGAGATACTGGCTACAGAATGGAGTGCAGTGTATCCTTTCTTAAAAAAATTAATTTTTTTAATATGTTAGTTTTATATGCCATTTTTATTAGGAGGAGATTTTGCTTTTTTTTTATTTTAAAGAATTTGTTTTTATTTATTTATTTATGGCTGTGTTGGGTCTTCGTTTCTGTGCAAGGGCTTTCCCCACTTGTGGCAAGCGGGGGCCACTCTTCATCGCGGTGCGCGGGCCTCTCACTATCACGGCCTCTCCTGTTGCGGAGCACAGGCTCCAGACGCGCAGGCTCAGTAATTGTGGCTCACGGGCCCAGCCACTCTGCGGCACGTGGGATCCTCCCAGACCAGGGCCCGAACCCGTGTCCCCTGCATTGGCAGGCAGACTCTCAACCACTGCGCCACCAGGGAAGCCCAAAAAAATGAAATTTTAAAAATCCCCAAACCACTTGGTTTACAGTCCAGTGCGAACACCATTTCCATCTAGAACTGCACTGCCCAGTATGGTAGCCACTGGCCAGATGTGGTGACTCAGTGTGTGACCTGTGGGGAGCCTGAATTGAGAAGTGCTGTTCATGCAAGCTACACGGTGGATTTTGAAGACTTAGTTGGGAAAAGAAAAAAAATGTAAAATGTCACAGTCAAGATATTTCTCTATTGATTGCAGATTGAAATGGAAATGCAATATTTGGGAAATACAATGTATTGAGTTAAATCAAGCATAGTAGTAAAATTCATGGCACCCATTTTCTTTTACTTTTAAAAATGGGGATACGGGACATTGGGAAGGATAACACGTGACTCCGATTCTATCATCGGTGCTGCTTTAGACTCTGGGTCCTGTACACAGTAGGCGCTTAGATCACATGGCACGTACTTGTTTGGTTAAAAGTACAGCAAAGGAGTGGAATTTGTTCCAACGTTTAAGAGCTGGCCTGGTGCAAAGTTATCTCGAAAGGCCAATGCGGGGAGGCCTGGATCTCAGGCCACCCCCATGCTCCACCCCCATGGTGGCTCTTCAGTGCAGACCATGCCCTTGAGCAGGCCAGGCTTCAGAGCTCCAAAGAGATGGGGTGAGGCTCCTGGGCCTTTCAGAAGAACTGAAAGGGCTGGGAATTTAGCTGGATTTTGCTGGTTAAACGCTCAGGAGAATGTATTCCTCCACCACACACGTCCCTGCCCCCGCCCTGCCACCATCTTTCTTTGGCTCAGACCTCACCAGGGATGTAGTGCTTGGTCCGGGGTAGGAAGGTTTTAGGCAACAGCACCAAAGAGGAGGGATTGTGGGTAAGGTCAGAAGACACCAGGGAAAGAGAGAAAGGCTGCCAGGAATATTTTCTGCTTCTGGGCTCCACTCTGAGCACATTATTCAAGTGGCCTTGTTCCTTTAGCCACACAGCTGCCCTGAGAGGTAGGGTCAGTTTCGTCCCCACATTGCTGCAGAGCTGACATTTATTGAGCACTTACTATGTGCCAGCTCTGCACTGACTCAGTGCTCACTCCCTCATCTCATCCCCACGGTCAAGGTCCACAGGATCATTACCCCCAATGGACAGATGAGGAAATTGAGGCTTAGAGAGGTGAAGGGATTCACCCGAGGTCACCCTGCTCATGGGATTCACGTCCCTAAGTCACCATAGGGCAGGTGCTCTATTCCACCTCCTGCAAACCCAGAGACCTGCAGGCTGGACAGGGCATGGGGGACACATGGGGAAAGGAGACATCATCCCTGCCATCCAGAAGCTCACCGTCCTTCTCCAGGGTCAGAGGTCTCTCAGGTATGGACAAGCCCAAGAGGAAGCAGAGGGATCTGGGAAGGCTTCCTGGAGGAAGGGACATCCTGCCAGGCCTTGAAGAAGGAGGAGGGGTGCGCCGCAGGGCAGGACCTTCTAGGCACAGAAAACAGCATGGGCACATGCAGGTCTGGGCTTGACTCATTCCTTCAGTTTGGGGGTGCCGGTGTCCAGTTCCCCACCTGTTCCACGGAGCTGCTGATAGCTGCCCTCGCTCAGTCACAGGCAGCTGTCAACTTCCACTGAGATACTAGCCAGGAAGTGGTTTGAAAAGTGAAAGTGATCGGCAGATATATGATTGTCACTGTTGTCACCATCATCACCCCATCCTTGCCCTCACTCCACGCCTCCTGCATGCTTGCTTCTCCCTCCGTAAAACCCCAAATCCATTTTCTTGCCCCACCCCAGCCCAGCCCTGAATTTTAAGATGATGGCCTCACTCGAAGCCTCTCTGAGTGAAGAAAGAGAAAACCAGCAGGGATCTGGACCACGCTGTATTTATGAGAATGGACTTCAGCCTGGGACAGTCCTGGGTGTGAGTGCCGCCTCTGCTGTGTGGCCTTGGGCAGTACACTCCAACTCTCTGAGCCTCGGTCGCCCCATCTGCCAAACGGATGATCATGGTGCCTCTTTTCTAGCTGAGGCCTTCCATCAGCTACTCTAGGTCAAGATACACAATACCTGCTCAATAAATGCTCACTAGGAGGCCCCTGTGGTGGAGACAGCTAATTGCCTACCCACCATCATGTCCCTACCTCCCTTGCTAAAGAGTCTGGATTTTATTCCCGGCAGTTTTGGGCCAGTGGAGAGAATGTATCTTCTGGCTTTCCTTGTGGTTAGGCCGGCCCATGAGATATCAACCGAAGTCACTGAGTAGAGATCTGCAGGGCTCTTTAAGAGGAGCTATACCCCAAAGGAAAAAATAATAATAATAATAATGAAACAAAACAAAAAGGAGCTACCCTAGCTGGATCAGTGTCCCTTTACATCCTCACCCTGCTCCAGCCTTCCGCCTTCTTTGAGCCTAGAATAAGGATGGGGGGCTGGAAACCGGACCTCCTAACTAGGGAGGAACCTCGTGGCCCGGATCCCACCCCTTCCTGAGCCCCAGGCAAGCGGCCGGAGCACTGCTATTGCTGAGTGAGGACAAGGAGGAAATTGATGGGCTCAGTCTACTCCTCTGGGGCCCTTTCCACAGACAGCACCGAGAACCTGCGGCACAGTACCCTCACTATGATTATCACCCCCGTTACCGTCATTATTATTGGACAGAGCCAGCCCTCTGGTTTTCTGTCCTCAGCCTGAGCCCCAGCACCCTTCTCTCCCCGAGACACCTTGGCTTCCGTCCCTCCGTTCTCTCGCCTCACTCCCTCCTTCTCCCTTTTATGTTTTCTGCTCCCCACCGCAGTCTCCACTCCCTTTTCTCCTTCCTCTTTATTTTATCTCAACTGGCCACAAATCTGTTCCCCTACAAAGCAGCTGCCATCTTTGTTCTGAGCCATTATCTGTGGCAGCGCGGCCCGAGCGGGGCCGCCCGGCGGACAATCACCGGGTAATAGAGTGTCTGCGAGCTATTGTGGAGTGTGTCCGGGCCGATCCATCACCCGCCGCCTGACACCGCGTGGGCAGCAGACGGAAAGCCCTCCGGGGCCACTCTCGGAATCTCCACCCTGCCCCTCCACACATAGGACCAGGACCCTGCACGAGGTGACTGTGGACTCTCTCTCCAGCCGGAGGGCCATGGGCTGCTTCTGGTTCTTGTGATGTGCTAAGGAGCCTCGTGGCTCTAGCACATTTAATCTACGCTCCAGCTCTCTCAGGGAAAGGTGGCTTATTCTTCCCCAGGTCACAAATGTGCAACTGAGGCTCAGAGAGGGTAGGTCATCTGCCCAAGTTCACACAGCAGAGTCATAGCTGAGACTTGAACCCAGGTCTGTCTGCCCCAAAGCCTGTAGTCTTAAATAACCCGAGATGCTTTTTCCCAGAACGTGCTTTTGCAGGACGGCAAAGTGTTGTATGTGTTCAAGACACAGGATGGTCCCAGTATCTTCAGGACCATGTTCTAGACACTGAGAATGCAGTTATTAGAAGAGACGTACACCAGACATACCCTTCTACTCCATCCTGAAGCTGGTGGTCTAATGGGAAAACATGGGGGGCACAAAAAGGAATATTTATCATGGTAGGAAAGAGAGTGTCGTCGTGGACCCCTGGTTTGCCTTCTGGCCCTGCCACTCAAGCTGTGTGACTTTAGCCAAATAGCTTCACCTCTCTGTGCCTCAGTTTTCTCATCTGTTATAATGATAGTCCCTCTGTCGTGGGATTGCTAGGAGGATTCAATGCCTAATGCAAGGGTCTGGCACTTAGGAAATATTATGTTAGGTATTTCTATTCATTCTGGTCTTACTTGGGGCCTGATGTTTTATTTACTTTATGCCATATGCCCAATAAAAAAACCCATGTAAGGTAGGTCCATCCCATTTTACAGATGCAGAAATTGAGGTTCAGAACCTTGCCCGAGATCATCCAGCTAGCAAAATAACATTCTTCCTTGTGCATTCTTGAGGCATTACTTGAGCATCTACTGCATGCTAGGCTTTGTCCTAAGTGCTATAAGAGCCACAAAAGGATGCCTTTGTGCAGCCACTGGGTTTATCAGGAGCTCTTCTCTATGCTAAGCAGCTGAGCTTAGTTAATCCCCCAGCAATCCTCAGAGTAGGAGTCATTATCCCCATTTTACAGATTAGAACACCAAGGCACCAAGAGGTTAAGTAACTGGTGGAAGATCTCGGAGTCCATAACTAGGGCATCCAGGACCATGCCCTGGAAATCTTAATCCAGAAATGGAGGGACACAGATCTCCTCACCTGAGAACACTCTTTCCTGTCCTGAATTCGCAGGGGAAGGTCAGCTGTGGAGGCCCCTAATTAGGGTGTGAAGAATTAGCGCCACCCAGATGGAAAAGCCACCCCAACAGGCTTTGGCAGATAGAGGAGAACTCAAGTATGTGCTACTGAGGGGGTCAGGGAAGGTTTCCTAGAGGAGGAGGAAGAGGAGGGGCTGAATGCGGACCCCTGGAGATGATGCCTAAGTCCAGCAGGGGCTCTGGAGCAGCTTATGTAGCTAAAGACTCACGGAAAGAGAAAATCAAGACATTATGGCCATTAATCTGAGTTCATCATGGGGGCTCTGCAGGAGGTGGCCCAGAAATCTTGAAATGGTTCCCCAGGAATGAGTTACCCTGCTAGACATTTTTAAATTAAGCGCCTACTGTGTGCCAGACCCTTGCTGTGTGCTCCCTGACCTTATATTGCCCACAGTCAAGCAGGGATGGTTATGATGCAGAGTGACACGTGCTTGATGGAAAACATGGAGAACCACAGGCGCTCCCAAGAGGGCCTGGGACCCTCTTAACTTGGGGAGCCCAGAAGGCTTCCAAGGGGAGCCAGCTTCTAAGCTGGGACCCAGAGGATGGGATGGAGCAAACCAGAGAGAGGAGGGGGGATGGTGTTCCAGGCAGAGGCATCAGTATGTGCAAAGGCATCAGTATGTGCAAAGGCTGGGAAGGGGGCAAGGATGAAGCTGAGGGTGTCAGGCGGGGAGCGGAAGGAGGTGGGGTCTCAGCAATGGTTGGGGTTTGCAAATCAGCTTGACAAACAGGCCTGCGTCCATGAAAGGGAAGTTCCAGCTCTTCATAAATAAGTCAGCATGGAAATGCTCAAATGGGATATTGGGGAGGGGGGGATCAATATCAAACTTACAATACCCACCATTCTTCGCACACTTAGTGGTTGCAGACACTGTGCTTCATGCTTTACACACACCATCTCAATCAATCTCTTTCCATCATTCTTATTAGAGAGGTCCCATTATCACCCCCATTTTATAGATGAGGAAACTGAGGCTCAGAGAGGTAAAGTCACTTGCCAGGCATCTGACTTCAGAGCCCAAACTTTCAGCTGCTGCAAAAAGCAGAGGCCCTCCTTGCCTAGGGGGCTTCCCTGGGCGGCTGGGGCAGAGACTTCCCTCTCCAGCCATTGTGGAAGCTCCTCCCACCCTCCCAGTGGCCTCACTCTGTCCTGTCCTAGTCACACATATCAGTGAGGGTCCCTGCCTCCCTCTGCCAGTCAGCTCCTATTCATCCTGCAGGACCCAACTGAGATGTGCCCACCCCAGGATGCCTTCTTGGCCAAATTGATCCCCTCGGAGTCATTTCTCCCTGTGAAGGGCACCTTGTGCTTGGGGCCATTTTCCTGGGTTTCTCGATTAATAGTCTGATATTAGTTACCATTTATTAAGCACCTAGTACATTCCAGGCATTGTAACGTAGCAGAAATAGTAATAGTCATAGAGGTTTTAGACTAGTAACTATAACACTAACAGCCATGATAGTAATCACTGTCACTTTTTAAGCACCTGCTTGATGTCAGGCACTGTGGTAAGAAAGACTTCAGTTGTTACCATTAATTGAGCACTTCCTCTGTTCCAGACTCTGCCGCCTCTGCTTCCCCCATTCACTGAGTGTGCCTAACGTACCAGCCACTGGCCCTGGTTAATTGCTCACTTGATCTTCACAGCAATCCCCCCAGCTAGGTCCTGTCCTTGGCCCACTTCTCAGATGAGGCAAGTGGTGCTCAGATGGATGTAGGGGCCTGGGGAACCAGTGGCCAGCTGCACTCCAGCCTCTGGATCCAGCCCGAGCACTGCCTGGCCTGAACGGATGACATCGAGGTTCATCCACTGTGAAAGGCCAACCCCAAATGCCCAGGAGGCCACCCCAGCCCTCCCGTCCTCTCTTTGTTCCCTCTCTGTCTGCACCTCTCTGAACCTCCTGGAAGCTTTTTCCAGCGGTATTTTTATTTCTTTAGCCGTCTTCCCTTTTCTCTCCCGTTGTCCCCCAAAGACCCCCATTGCTCTTTCTTCTTCCCCCTTCCCAGGCACAAGAACCTTCCTGGTCCTAAGTTTGGTGATGGGGTGGGGCTAATGCGACGCTGTGCAGGGACCCCAGGAAGGCAGAGAGAGGGGAGGGGGACGGGAGGTACCACCTCTGAGATCCTGGACTCCCTGGGGGCAGGAGCTTTGCTGGGGGTCAGGAGGGGTAGCTGGGGAGGCCTCCAGCTCCAAGGGAGGCAAGAGGGGTCCACGGAGGTGCAGGGAACTTGGGAGACAGCAGGGGGGGCTGGCTGACCGGAGAAGCCCTCCAGGACACTCACCCATTGGGAGAATGCCAGGGTGGGGAAGGCCAGGGGCAGCATGGAAGGTGGGAGACCCTGCGGGGGTCATGAGAGAGGGGGCCCAGAGGCACTGTCAACTGGCATGACCCAAATCAGAGGTTTAATTGACCCGGGAGGGATTGAGGGGAGGTGTAGACTGTGTGATTGTGTGCGTTTGTAGCTAGGATGGAGACGGTGTGCATGTATGTGTACATAGGATGGAGATGTGGTGTGTGTGTGTATGTGTAAGGGGGTAAGCCGGGCTGGATTCCCCGTGTGTGTAAGTAAGGGAAGGAGATATAAGAAGACTACAAACAAGACTCCTCTTGCCTGCCCAATTATAAGAAACACACATGCATAAAAACCTGATTGCCCCAATGCTGCCTAAAAGCAAATGCAAAAGTATATATACACACATGTATTTTTTTCCTTTAAAATCAAGTGTTGCAGCAAATGTCAGGGAAGACCCCGCACCAGGACCCGACCTGGTAATTAACAAAGGAGCCTCGATTTCCCCGTGCCTTGTATTTACTGATCTGTGCATGCGCACACAAGGTGAGATAGGATGAATGGCTAATTTCCCAGCGGCTTTTGCTCCTGCTTGCTGCAAAGTTGTGAACAAAATGACTGGCCATGCATTGAACTGGCTTACACAGCTCTCCATATGGAAATTAAGATAATCCAGGGCCCAGCTTTGTGTCTCTGCGACGGCAGGGGACCAAGGAGGGAAGGGGAGGGGCTGGGGAGGCTCCGAAGAGACGGGGTGAGGCTCCTGGGCCTTTCAGAAGAACAGTTTACTGCGCGGGCTGGGAATTTAGCTGGATTTTGTTGGTCAAACACTCGGGAGAATGTATTCTTTCACCGCCCCACCCCCGCTCCCTGCCACCGTCTTTCTTCGGCTCAGACCTCACCAGGGATGTAACGCCGGGTCCCGGGTAGGAAGGTTTTAGGCAACGGCACAAAAGAGGAGGGATTATGGGTAAGGTCAGAGGGCGCCGGGGATTAGAGATATGATGTATTAAGAGGGCAAGGCCGCCAGGAATACTTTCCGTTTCTATGAAGCCTGTGTTAATTGATGGGAAAAATCTCTCCCCCTATGTATCCCATCCCACAACCTCTCCACGCTCCAAATTCGGCCTCTCTTTCTTGTGTCCTTGCCTCTCTCTCACTCCTTTCTATCTTTCTGATTCTACCCCCCCACCCCCAGGCCAATCTCTTCCTAGCCACAGCTTTTCTGGTGCGTTAGGGTTGCAGGTAAAGGCAGAATGGTCTAGGTGAGGTGGTCCTGCGTAAGGGGTGAAGTTTGGGAACCCACACCCCGTCCCCTGCAATGCACACACACACACAGACATACAGACACACACACACACACACACACACACACACACACACACACACTATATATGGGTGATTAGGAGAGTTCCTCAAGCTTGCTGAACCTCAATTATCTACTTTGTAAAATGGGAATCAAAATAGCAATGGTTACTTCATTCTTTTTTTTTTTCTAATTACCTGCTATGGGCCAAGCATTGTGCTGGTTGCTAGGGGTTGGACATAGGGACAAGCAAGCCCCCTCCCCTCTTGGAACTCACAGACTAGTAGGGGAGCTAGGCCACAGGCAGGGAAATCAACCAATAAAAGGAAACGGCGACAGATTGTGAGGTTGAGATAAGGGGCATCAACAAGGCGTGGTGATCGAGGCTAACAAGGAGACTGCAGAGGGAGGTCTGCAGTGTTGGAGGAATCAGGGCAGGCATCCCTGAGAAGGTGTCCCGGAAGGCTGAGAAGGAACCAGGCTTGTGAAGAGCCAGGCACAGGCAGGGTTCTCCAAAGCCCAGCAAGTGCAAAGACCCCAAGGAGGCAAGGAGCTGGTGTGAAGGAGCAGAGCTTCAGAGAGAAGCTGCAGGAGATCCGGTTGGAGAGCTGGTAGGAACTGGGAGAGGAGCTTTATTAAACCGGAAGCCCAGAAGTAGCCACTGGAGAGTTTCATGCAGGGAAGTGACATAAACGGGATCCATCTGCATTTTTACAAGATCACTTTGGCGCTGGGTGGAGAACAGTTCAGGAAAATGCCACAGAGGAGGCCAGAAGAAACCACGAGTTTGGCGTGGCCTCGCGAACACAGACTCTGGAGCCAGATGACCTGGGTTTGAAGACCCGACTTCTCTACTTGTCCCTTGGAAGACAGTCAATGAGCACATAACACAGAGAGACAGGGAGAACCCTGTGAATCCAATTCAGAGCTGTCCAAAGACGAGAGGAGTTGCCTTGGGAGGGAGTGATCTCCCCATCACTGGTGGCATGCAAGCAGAGATTTCATGATGAACATCTGATAGGGATGAAGTGTTATGGTGAGAACACTTAAGATCTATGCTCATAGCAACTTTCAAGTATACAATACAGAATTATTAACTCCAGTCATCCTGCTATTGAACTTTTTTTTTAACTTTTAAAATTTTAATTTAAGATGAAACTATGTCATGATCATAAATGGAAAACCAGTTTCTCTTGTCACAAATTGATAGTAACCATATAAATAAGTACAAATAACAACAACAACAAAATTATGCTATTAATTTAAGCCAAATGTTGTTCCCTGCTGAAGGTTCCAGGCTGTTCCAGGCTGTTTCTGCTCTTCCTTCATTAAAAAGAGAGGTGAGCAGTTGTTAGAAAGATGCTAAAGAGCCATCAGCACTAGTGGAGACTTTCTCCTCGCTGGAATCCCAAGGTTGGAGGAAGACAAGAGAAAAAGGGAACAATTTCTCACCCTGTAATTCAAGATTATTTAAAGTTCTGTGAACTACTTAAGGGCGTGTTCTGTTTTTAGGAATCGCTGTCCTAAAGCTGCATTAACCAATATGATAGCCATAGCTACATGTGGCTATTTACAATTAAATTAATTTAAATTTAATAACATGAAAAATTCAGCTCTTAAGTCTCACTAGCCATATTCCAAGTGCTCCATAGCCACAAGTGACTAATGGCTACCATACTGGATAGTGCAGAACATTTCCATCACTGCAGAAAGTTCTGTAGAACAACGCTCTTCTAAGGCATTTCCTTCTGATTCAGGGTTTTGGGGGGCTTACTGACACAAGCATGTTTCAAAACTCCTTTCTCTAAGTGCTGATGAAAGGGGTCAGGTCACGAGCCTCTGGAGACGGCAGGAAAACAGATGGGGCTGAGGCTGCAATGAGGCAGATGGGGCATCACCTCTGCCACTTGGTAGCTGTACAACCTTGGGCAAGTCACTTAACCTCTCTGAGCCTCAGCTGTTCTGCCTGTAAAATGGGGATTCATGGTAATATAGTGCTCACAGGATTAGGTGAAACAGCTTATGTAAAGTAGCTGGTATGTGGTTCATGGTAAAAGAAAATGTCAGTTCTTATTGTGAGCATTGGAAAGATTAAGCAAGATATTTGTGGACACCCTGTAGAGAATATAAAGAAGTACAAAAACAATAAGGATGGTGGTGGGAATGTTGCTACTGATAACTGAGAAATTTAATATTCTGGAGGAAGTTACTCTTGGGCACCCCATTTCCCAGACCTCCCCCCAAATCTCTGATCCCCAACATTCTAAGAACCATGTAGTAGACATCTTTAATATCCATCAATATCCAGGTCTCTAGTTCCAGGTTCAAGGGGGTTACAAGTTCTCCTTCCCTTGAAATTAGGTGTGATCATGTGACTGGCTTTGGCAAATTAAAAATGAGCAAAAGTAACTGCATTGCTTCCTGGCCAAAGCATTTATCTCCTGATGCTTAGCCCCCACTGTCCTCTTCCTCTGGTGCACAGATCTTGGAAGTGTATGTTGAGGTGTCAATGTCGTAAAATGGTGAGATCTCAGTGTCCTCCTGCTGGATCCCTGAGTGAATCCAATGAGCAGAGGTGCACCAGCTGACCTGCCCTGGGCAAGTGGAATGAATGAGAAATGAACCTTCATTGTTTTAAACCACGAGATCATCGGACTGTTTGTCGTGACAGCAAGACCTAGCCCATCCTGACTAATACAATGCAGTTAGCCCTTTCCCAAAGGCTGCATATTAGAAGCAGAATTTAGGTTTGCTCCTAAATTGGTGCTGCACCTCACACCATGGCTGAAGGAATGATCAGCTCCAGACCCACCAAGGCCATGAACCTTCCTGTGCCCCCAGAACTTGAACTCATACCCAGACGGTGATCTCACGCATGGTCCAGACATGGGACCCAGTTGGGAAACTAAGACTCAGGCCTCACCACCCAAGATTTACAGAAAGGATTCCAGCCTTTCACCAAACTTCCTCCTCCCTGCCTGTACCAAACGCCGCCTGCCAAACAGTATGTGATCTGGCTCAAGTCCAGAGACATATTAGTTGTGACACTTTTAAAAACCCACATCAACAAACACGACACCACAGAGAATTCATTCCCCTCTTTCCAAACAAGAAGAGCTATACTCCGCTTCCAAAGAGCCACATTGCTAATTATGCAAACACTCTCCTAGCTAGCAACAGCAGTGAGATCTCTGCAATACTGTTCGCATTTTTGGCTCGAAGAAAACGAAGAAAATAATTACAAGATTCTAAATTATCTGCTAAATGAAATTGTTCTTCAATAGACTGTTGAGTTCTTTTTTTTTTCTTGGCGGCTTCTAGTGTTGTTTGGGGGCTAAAACTACATTCTGAACTAATTGTGTAATTTGTATGACATTTGTCATTCCCTTATTTGAAACAATAGAGCAACAATAACAGCAAAACTAATAAGAAAATCCCTTGGTCTTTGGATTTCTCGGGATGCTATTGAGCCTATGAGGAAATTCCTTGTTGGTTTCTGTCTCCCTAGAATAGAGAATTTGAGAGGCTGGGGTGAGAATCTGGCCTTTGAATGAGATGACAGAGCGCTGGGAAGACTGCAGAAAGGTAAGTCTTGACCCCCGCCCTTGACCCGATTGCCAAAGGGATTATCAGCTCTGGACCTCCTCAAGGCCAGCCTTGCCCTCTACTCATCTGATCTCTGTGTGTTGTTTTAGAAATAATATTTTTGTTGGCTTTCCTTTTAAAACAAACACATAATGAGATTCATAAAAAATCATTCCTCAAACCATAATTCAAAAAGATACATGCACCACAATGTTCATTGCAACACTACTTACAATAGCCAGGACATGGAATCAACCTAAATGTCCATCAGCAGATGAATGGATAAAGACGATGTGGCACATATATACGATGGAATATTACTCAGCCATAAAAAAAGAATGAAACTGAGTTATTTGTAGCCATAAAAAAGAACGAAACTTAGGTGGATGGACCTAGAATCTGTCATACAGAGTGAAGTAAGTCAGAAAGAGAAAAACAAATACCGTATGCTAATGCATATATATGGAATTTTAAAAAGCGGTACTGATGAACCTAGTGGCAGGGCAGGAGTAAAGACGCAGACGTAGAGAATGGACTTGAGGACGCAGGGGGGTAAGGGGAAGCTGGGATGAAGTGAGAGAGTAGCATTGACATATATACGCTACCAAATGTAAAATAGATAGCTAGTGGGAAGCAGCCGCATAGCACAGGGAGATCAGCTCGGTGCTTTGTGACCACCTAGAGGGGTGGGATAGGGAGGGTGGGAGGGAGGCTCAAGAGGGAGGAGATATGGGGATATATATATATACCTACAGCTGATTCAATTTATTGTACAGCAGAAACTAACACAACATTGTAAAGCGTTTATACTCCAATAAAGATGTGAAAAAAAAAAATCATTCCCCATCCCTCCACCTGGTCCTTGCCATTGTTAACAGTTTGGTAAAGATCTGTTTAAAATTTAGAATGAATAGTAAAACATTCAAGTATGTTAACTGAGCACAGATACTACAGTTGCAATACTATCCCCCTGGGTTATTGTTGATTGAGCCACGCTGTCATTGTGATACCTGCAACTTACTGCCTTTCCTTATCCATAAAATGGGGATGGTAATAAGACGGTCCCACGGGGCTGTGGTGAGGGTTTAACAAGATAATGCTCATAGGATGCTGTGGCAGACAGACTCCAAGCTGACCCCCAATGATGCCAGCCTCCTGGGATTCACAACCTGTGGAGTCCCCTCCCCTAGAGGGTGGGCGGGGCCTTGACTTGCTTCTAAGCAAAAGAATACAGCAAAGGTGGTAGATGTCACTTCCCTGATGATATAATAACATAAGACTGTCACTTCCATCTTGCCAGCCGACCCTCTCTCTTGCTGATTTTGATGAAGCCAGTTACCAAGTTGTGAGCTGCCCTATGGAGAGGCCCATGTGGCGAGGGCCTGTGGGCAGCAACAGTCCATGAGGAATGGGATCCTGCCAGCGGCCAGGTACACGAGCTTGGAAGCAGATCTTTCCCCAGACGAGTCTCAAGATGAGACCCCAGCACCTTGATTTCAGGCTTGTGAGAGACTCTGACCCAGCTAAGCTGTGCTTGGAGCCCTCACCGTGCCCCCCAGAGATGTGAGATAATACATGTGTATTGATTAAAGCTACTAGGTTAATTTGTTATGGGGCAACGGATAACTGATACTCATATTAAGCCTGGTACATAGTGAGTGCTGACAAAGCACGGCTGAGGGTATTAACACTGAGACACCTCCATGTTGCCCTGACACTGGCATGGAAATCTAACTGCTGGCAGGATCTGAGCTCCCTCAGGGTGTGCGACACATCTGAAAGTTTTATTCAATTTTTAGCAATCATTCAGCAAACACAGAATAGCAGCTACGGGCCTGACTCTGTGCTGGGAGTAGAGATTCGACAGTAAGTCCAATATGGCTCCAGTGGGGAGACAGACATGAAATTAAAATGATATAAGTGATTATATAGTTACAAGTGTCTGCAGGATACAGAGGTTTGCAACTGTGTAGATAAAGCTATAACAACAGCTTCTTAGTACTGAACACCTTAGCACGTACAGGCACGGCCATATAAGCTACCTGTGCAGTTATCTCCATCTCCGGAGAAGTCTTTAGCACCAGTATCCTCACTTTATGGTTAGCGAAACTGGACCTGGGAAGTTAAATAACAAGGTTTCTCGAGCCAGGGTGCAAGCCCACTCTGTCTCCCAAATCCTTCCTTTCTCCATCATACTCACTACCTCTCTTCATTAATCTTTATTAATTGCTCAGATCCCCTACGTTTTCTTTGTTATCTAATTGATCCATCAAATCTGAGAGTGCTGTGTTAAGAGCCTCCCACTCCAATGGCATGGGTGAAAACCTAGCCTATGGATTTGCCCCTCTTTTGCATAGCACTCAGGAAACCTGCCTTGGCCCACCAAGAAAGGTACTCATTGGTCGCCATAAATGTGGCAGCTGGGGACCCTGAGGACCTTGGAAATCTTTAGATCAGTGGTTCCCAACTGGGGGGAGGGTTGGTTTTTGTCTCCCCAGGGAGCATTTGACAGTGTCTGGAGACATTTTTGGTTGTCACAACTAAGAAAGATGGCGCTACTGGCACCTAGTGGGTAGAGACCAGGGATGAGGCTAAATGTTCTACAATGCACAGGACATCCTGCCACAGCAAGGAATTATCTGGTCCAAGGTTGAGCAACCCTGTTTTAGATGAAGGACTATCCCCTATGGGATTGTGCACCAGGGGAGAGGGGGCAGAGAGAGTTTGGGAATGAAAAGGGACCAGTCTTTGGGTCCTTCCTCTGAATCACCAAAGGCAGTCATGTCCACTTTAATGAGAATCAGTCAGAGCTCTTTCTTCTGAGTTTAAGAGTCTAGCTCTTAGGTTACAAAAAAAAGTAGAGGCTTCACGAATGGGAACCATAATGTCCACAAGTTTTTTTTCTCTTTTTTTAAAATTTTTTAAATTGAAGTATAGTTGATCTACAGTATTATATCAGTTTCAGGTGGAGAGCATAGCAAATCGGTAGTTTTACAGATTATAATTCATTAAAAGTTATTAAAGGATAATAGCTATAACTCCCTGTGCTATACAATATATGCTTGTTGCTTATCCATTTTATACATAGTAGTTTGTCCACACGTTTTTGTTCTGTTTTTATTTTTGTTTTTTGGGGGGGGGGGTTGGCTGCATTTGGTCTTAGTTGTGGCACGCAAGATGTTCGTTGCGGCATGCAGGATCTTTCGTTGCAGCGCAAGGGCTCTCTAGTTGAGGCACGCAGACTAAGTAGTTGTGGCGCGCGGGCTTAGTTGCCCCGTGGCGTGTGGGATCTTAGTTCCCCAACCAGGGATCGAACCTGAGTCCCCTGCATTGGAAGGCGGATTCTTAACCACTGTACCACCAGGCAAGTCCCTGTCCACAAGTTTAAGTGTTTCATTTACACCGAAGTTGCCGAAGTCTCCACTCAATCTACCATTTGCAATAACGCCACCTCCCTCAGGCATAAATCCACCTCTGCTCCAGCAATGAGAGCAATGCACTGGGCCCAGCTTTGGTGTTGCAGCAAGATTTCTGGGAGCATGTTTCAGCTATGTCAGAAGAGGAATTGTCTTTAAGGAACGTAGCATTTTAATTGCTGATTAAATAGGCTCATTGGTGATAATACAGAAATTGGGCATTTGCTGAGTGCTTTGTACATGCCAGGCACTGCCCAAAGCACTTTGCCTCTCTTAAATTTTCATAACTACATTGTGAGATGGGAAGTGCCATCATGCCCATTATACAGATGGGTAAATGGAGGCACAGAGGGGTTCTGTAACCTGCTTGAGGTCACCCAGCCAGGAAGTGGTTGAACCTGGATTTGAACTTAGGCCACCTGCCTTCGGAGCCCACATCCCAAGGCACTGTACCTTATTACCTTGGCAATTGTTATTTCCCAGTGAATTTTATCTCTGCATTTAGAAATGCAAGGCCTTCATTGAGAATTTTATATGAAAGAAATGGATTTTTATTGATTGGGGGATATTTAGTTTTCAGACCTGCTACTCATTCAAACCCCTCTTTCCTCTCTCCATCCCTCCAAATTGGAGAGGAGTGATTGTTTATCTTCAGAGTATTTGCATTGGTATTCACCTGATGGTTGCTTTGATGAAATGAACTCTAAAGGGTTCCTGCTCTGACTCTCACATGTTCCTTTTTGATTCCATTTTTGTTCCTTATAATTTAGTTTCAAGATCGTGAGTATATCCAGCTTTTTCTTTATATATCTTGTACCAGCCATTGGCCCACAGCAATTTCATCCTCAATATTACTCCTGCTACAAACATTTCCGAAAAACAGCTTTTGTAGACCCAAAGCCCTGGGCAGGTGGCAGGATGTTCAGAATTTGTGGCCCATGGGCCTAAAATCCCCAGAAATCCCAAATCCACACGTAGCTTAGTGCCCAGGATTGAAGAGTTTTGATCCTTTGTCCCACTCAGTGAAAGAGACTTTGATTGGCAGAGCCAGAGGTAGGTTAAGTCGAAGGGAGTTCTTAAATCAGACTCTTCACGCCGGAGCGTGTGAATACATAATCTCCCGCATATGCCAGGATACACAATACATCATCGTCCATAATCATAATATGGCATCATATATCACCTGCTCATAATAAATAGCATATCATCTGCTCATAATATTTTATCATATAATATCATGACATCTGCTCACAACATCATATATTATGTGATCGACACTCAGCATTTCCTCCTAGAAGGAGCGCCCTCAGATATATTTGTTTAAAAAAAAAAGTGCTGCTGACTTTTGTTAGAAGGTGGGGTGTTTTCTACAAGTCCTGGAGGCTGACTTGAATGGACTTAGAAGGACCCTAACACAACATTGCAGGTAGCTCCTCAGCCAAGACATATAGTTTAGGCTGAACAAATAGAAAAGGCATTTGCCTTCGTGTGCTCAAATCCTGGGAAAATAAAACTGGTTTCACAGTATGTATATATCAGATACCTCAAGTGGACATTTTAACACATGGTCCCCAAATTCTTTGACAGCTCTCCACTGAGCGGAGGTCATCTATGTCCTGCCTCTTCGATCTGGGTGGACATGTGACTGTTTTGACCAATCAAATAGGGCAGAAGTGATGTGTGGCTTCCCAGACTGGGTCATAAAAGACCAACCAGCTGGCCACCACGTAAGAAGTCTGACTACCCTGAGGCCACCATGCTATGAGGAAGCCCAAGTCACACGAGGAGGCCATGTGTAGGTGTTTCAGTTGACAGACCTTTCCTCTGAGTCACTCCAGCCCAGTTTCCATCCAGACATGTGAGTGAAGATACTTCCAGACGATTCTAGCCCCCAGCAACTGTGTTATATCCAGCCTTCAAGGGTCCCCAGCCCAGGTCCCAGACAGCATGGAGCAGAGACAAACCATCACCACTGTGCCCTGTCTGAATTCCCACCCCATAAAGTCTGGGGTTGTTTTAAACCACTGTGTTTGGGATTTTTTAGTTAGGCAGCGATAGTAACTGGAAAATATGCATGGAGGCTAAGTAGAGATGTAAATGAGGATAGTAATCATAATGATAAAAATAATAATCACCAACATTTAGTGAGTGCTTAAACTACCCTATGAAATTAATGTGATTGTTATCATACCCATTTTACAGGTAAGAAAACTAAGGCACATGGATTCAGTCAATAAACAGGTATTAAGGGCCTGCATAAGGCAGATACTGTCTTAGGGGCTGGGGGTATAGCAATCAAACAAAACAGACAAAGGTCCCTGTCTGTGTGGAAATTACATTTTTACAGGGAGAAGCAGACAATAAATAATAAACACAAAAAATTAGTAATGCCCAAAGTAAGTCAAGATGCGGAAACTTGAGCCCAAGAAGTCTAACTCAAGTCATAATTGTCTGGCCCACCACCTGCTAGCAGTCAAGGACATCTTCCCTGCGTGGTCTCCTAGACATGCATGATTTAGAAATATTTACCTGCAAGTATTTTTACTACGCCCAGAGATAGACCAAAAGGTGACTTAAGATGTTAACCAACCTTGATGACAATAGTGCATCCTTTGACCTCACTAAGAAAGGTGTGGTCCTCCCAGAAGCCTGACTCACCTGGGAGCCAGTGAGAAATGCACAGTCTCAGGCCCAGCCCCAGACCTGCAGAATCAGACTGCATTTTGATAAGATCCTCAGGTGATCCATGAGCACATGACAGCTTAAGAAGTACTGTCGGACAGGATGCTCAGATTCAGGTGCTTCTAAGTATAGGGGAGAGGGTCCTCCAGGTCTGTATGCATGTCCGGCTCAAAACGGCGAACAAGCAAGAGGGATGCGTGACTCCACCCTCACGTGACAGGGGCACCCAAGTGCAGGCCGGGCCCTCTCACCTGCTCAGTCTCACATACACCTCCAGGAAAGAGTCTCAGAACCTCCAGAATTAGTTCCCCGCAAGTGCCATGCATTTCCACTCGGTTGACAACTGCTTGGCCAGGGGCTTATAGGCTGTGAGAATTTCTATCAGGCCAGTATTTTTAAAACAGATTTGTCCTTATTTTTGTAAATTTCCTAGGGGATCACCAAGGAGGTGGCATTACCTAAATAAATACAGATTTTTTTTTCTTGTATTTAGCATAGGATCTCTGGTTTCTTAATCCTGTCTTTTAAAAACTGTATGTACAGGGGCTTCCCTGGTGGCGCAGTGGTTGAGAGTCTGCCTGCCAATGCAGGGGACACGGGTTCAAGCCCTGGTCTGGGAAGATCCCACATGCCGCGGAGCAACTGGGCCCGTGAGCCACAACTACTGAGCCTGCGCGTCTGGAGCTTGCGCTCTGCAACAAGAGAGGCTGCGACAGTGAGAGGCCCACGCACCGCGATGAAGAGTGGCCCCCGCTCGCCACAACTAGAGAAAGCCCTCGCACAGAAACGAAGACCCAACACAGCCAAAAATAAATATAAATAAATAAATAAAAATTAAAAAAAAAAAAAACTGTATGTACAAACCCACATGTACTTCCTTGTCATTACTGCTAGAAATGAGAGACATATATTTATGGAGAGATACTTTTTTAAAATAAAATTTAAAAATAACTCTAGCCAGGATTTCTCAGCCTCAGCACTATGGAAATGTGGGCTGGATAATTCTCTGTGATGGGGTCCATCCTAGGCACTGGAGGATGTTTAGCGGCATCCCTGGCGTCTATCCATGAGACGCTAGCAGCATCTTCCCTCCCCAACCAAAAATGTCTGCAGACCTTGCCAGATGTCTCCTAGGGTCAAAATTGCCCGAGATTGAGAATCACTGCACTATCCTAAAAATCAGAGACCGCTAACACCCTGGTACAGAGACCCCACTCCTGTTCCCTCTTCCCAAGATGTTTTGAATCGTCAGCGGCTTGGGCGGATGGGACAGCTGTCAGTTAACTCCTTCCCCTTGTCGGGTCTGCTGGTGCCCCAGTGTGAACTCCTGGGCGAGTGTGTGTGTGTGTGGAGTATGTGTGCGTTATTCCAGTAAGTCTTTTATCTACTTCTCACACCCTGGGCATTATGAACATTCATCAAAATAATTGACGCGGATGAAATTAGCACTTTCTGCTATGTCGGGCAGATAAACTTTGCTGAATATTGATTTCGCACAAAGAAAATGACACGTGCTTAGACGTAACCCTTTATCTGGCCGGGCCAGGGCAATACAGCAGGAGGGGGACGGGGTTGGCCGCTGCCGGTGGAGAAGCGGCCGTAAGAATGACTTTTATCTCTTCTTCCACAAAAAGACAAGGGAAGATAAGGAGCCAGAGGGAGAGAAAGCACAGCCCTGGGCACTGGGGAAATCCGCAGAAGGCATGGGACAGGGCAGTCCTCCGGGGACCAGGGGCACTGGAGCTGATGGATTCAGAAGAGAAGGAGGAGCAGGATGGAAAATGCAGGATGGCGCTGGGGAGAGGGGGGCTGAGGGGGTCGGCTGGTCTTGGGTTCAAATTCCAGTCCAGTGGCTAAAAATCAGGGTGACCAACCATCCCAGTTTGCCCAGACTCAGGGGTTTCCTGGGATGCTGGAATTTCAGTGCTAAAAACAGACAGTCTCAGTCAAGAGAGGATGGCTGGGCATCCTATATTTTAGCTGCATGACATCAAATCAACTGGTCCTCAGTTTTCTCATCTGTAGGACTGCCCTACCTCTCTGGCCTGGGATGGGGAGGGAGGTGAAAGCCCCCTGGGGTTGTGCCATGTTAGCCCCCAATCCTAAGGGACGATTCTAGATCAAGGCCACCTCCTCCCAGAAGCCCTCCCTGACCACCCCAGCTCACGGAGACCTCTGAGTGCCATGAAGGCCCCCAGCTCCAACTGCCTGGCTTTTTCTTCTAAAACCGAGTAACACAGAAGAGGCAGTTTAAGAAATGCTCGTTTCCTTCCTTCACTTTGGCTTGGAAATCATGCACTTCCCATCTGTGCTACCAGCTGGGATTGGGCAAGTCTCTGAGATGCCTGGCTAAGTGGGAAATGTTCTCCCTGAGATTGCTAAGTTCACTTTGCTGAAGGCCTACTATGTGCCAGGTGCTGTGCCAGGAATGGTGGGAGGTATGACAGCTGACAGCTAACAGCTATTCCTTCCTTTTCACATGAGAATCCCTAAACAGCCTCAGCGTCTGGGCCCCCGCCTTAGAAAAATGCTTGGCCACACCCCACCCCAAAAAGGAAGCAGGCTGGCTTTGAGGTCAGACTCTAGGATGGAGTCCCTGGCACTCCTGAGAACCCAGGGTTATCATGACATGTGGGGAGCCCGACTGACATTCTTGTGCTGCCTGCTTATTCATGGGAGGACAGTGCATGGCAAGTGACCAGCAGAATGGAGAAAGAAAGGCACTGGGAAAAAAAAAAAAAAAAAAAGAAAGGCACTGGGAAAGCAGGCAGGGGAGTGTAGTGGTTAGGGTAGTTCTAGAACCATCTAGGCCTGGGTTGATTCCCAACAACACCTTTTGCCGTGTGACCAGGGAAAAAACCTTTCCTTGCTTTACTTTTCACCTCAATGAAAAGTGGGCTTATAATAGGAGCCACCTTGTAAGATTATTATAAGGAACAAATGAGCTAATAATATTTGTAAGGCGCATAGGACAGTGCCTGGCATGGGGCAAGTATTTGCCATCTTTATCAAAATTAGAGTCGCTGTGTTGTATGACATGGAACACAATGTGAAGGGTGTCCCCTGGGGTTGTGCAATATGGATTCTCCCAATCTTAAAGGGACAATTCTGGATCAAGGCCACCTCCTCCTGGAAGGCCTCCCTGACCACCTCAGCTCACTTCTGCATGCCATGATGGTTCATGGTCCCTCCTACCTGGCTCACTCCAGAAGCATTAGAGAGTGTTCATGTGAGGCCAGGGCTGTCTTGATTACCTCCACACCCACTCAAAGCCTGGTCTTGGGCAGAGGGGCCTGACTGCTGGGGAGGGTACGTTTGCAGGCAGGCAGTCCACCCACTGGACCCCACAGGATGCTTCCCCCTCTTCTCTCTTCTCCAGTTAAGCTTGATTGGGATGCAATAATAATAATAATAAAATATCTGTCATTCATTGAGCCCTTTCTGCTGCCATAATGCCTTATATTCTCATTTAATCCTAGAAACAACCCTAGGACATGGGTAGTAGTACCCTCAATTTTCAGATGAGGAAACTGAGTCTCAGAGAGCACAGTGACCTGGTGGAGATCACACAGCCAGAAAGTGGCAGAGCTGGGACTTGTACCAGGTGGGCCTTAATCACCACCCTCTTCTGCCTCCACTTAGGGGTCACCATAAGAGGCAGCTGTAATGACCTGGAGAGTCCAACAGGCCCGAGTTCAAGTCCTCCTCCTGCCACTTCCTGGGTGACCCTGCAAAAATCCCATAACCTCTCTGAACATCCACTTACCTGCAAATAGGGGTCATCTCCCTGCCTCCCTGTTAGGGAGGATTTATGATCAGAGGGGAAGCACCCAGCACAGTGCCGAGGACACAGAGGGGCACAGTGATTGCAAAGAGATGCTCCGGGTGCCATCCCTACAGAGGTAGGGATGTGCAATGGTTAGAGCGCTGGGATAGGAGGCCCATCCAGCACTCACTCTGCGAAGGGGGAGATCAGATCTGGTCATTCCTAACGCCCCTCTGTCATGGCTAGGTCTCGGCCTTGACAGTTTGGGAGCAAACTGCCCCTACTTCAGCTCCAGCCAGGCCCCACCAGGCTCAGAGAGAAGTCAGGTCTGAGATGTTCAAGTTCAGCCACCGCTGCATCGTCTCCCGGGGCACTGGGCGGTGGCCCCACCCCCTGGCCATTCCCCACGCGGTGCCCAAGTCTCACGTCCCAACGGGGGGCCGTGGGGCTGAGGCTAATTGCAAATCATTTCTCAGGGCTCCCCGCTGTTCAGCTAAATTCACTGGAACTAATGCGTCCCAAAACAAATTTCACAGAAGAGCCAGGGCAATTACATGATGCTTAGTTCCCCTCCCCCCACCCCCACCCCCCCAGCAGAGGCTCTGGGCTGGGGACAGAGAGGACAGGGCCGAGTGGGGCAGAGAACACCGATGCAGGATATCTCCTAGGAACCAAACCCCTTCTCCCTCCAGCCCTCCCAAATCTTATCCCCACTATCACACTGCCCAGCATCACCCCTCCTCTGTCCCTCCTCCCTCCCAACATCTCCATTATCTCCATTCCTGAGCTTAGGACACATCTTGACATAATGAAAAAAGCAAGCACTGGCTCTGAAACAGACGGACTTGGATTCAAATCCCAGCTTCAGCACTCATTAGCTGTGTGTCCTTAGAAAAGTCACTTAGCCTCTCTGAGCCTCTGTTTCCTAGTCCCTGAAATGAGGATACCTATACTTGGCTGGCATTGGCTACTGTGAAGATTAGAGAAAATGACATAATAAGATATTTTATGTGGGTCCAGAACATAGTAGGTCCTCAATAAATAGTGATCCCTTCCAGCACCTACTTTACATGATCATTTCAAGGTGATCAGGCAAATGTGTTCTGAGAGTCTCAGAATCAACTCAAAGCAAGAGAATCAGAAAGCAAAGATCCAGTCTTACCTCCCCAAACAAGGGACCCTGTATGCACTCTGTCTGCCTACCGTTTCCCCACCTCATCCCAGCCTCATCCCTCCAGACCCTCCACATTGGAATAACCCTCCCCTTTTCCCACAGACCTTCAGCATTTCCCATGAGCCTCTCTGAGAGCCTTTATTTCATTCTGCATCTCCAGTTTCTTGGTTGACTAAAGTCACTATAGAACTGTGTGGCCAAGCTGACTTGTGGGGACTGTCCAGGAAGGTTGCTGGTGACCATTTTTCCATCATGGGACTCATGGCGGGCAGGCCCAGATCCTGCAAAGGAAAACAATAATTTGCCGTCAAGATTGCCGGCGATGGGACCTCAGCGAATGTTTCCTGAGCTGTGGCAGAGTGGGCTGGGCTGAGGGTCACCTGTCACCTTGGGACTGTTTGGGAGCCCACTCCTTCGTCCTCCGCTCAAGACAGCACGGCAGCCTGCAAGCAGGTGCTCAAGGAGACTGTCCTGTGTGACTGGATTTGTGCCACATTTTGTTTTTCAGAAGTTAGGAAAACCTCTCACTTTCTTATGAATAACTAAAAATGCATCTAGAAGGAGTGTGTTGAAGCATTAAGGTTCAATGACTAATTTGACAAGTGCCCACTGAGCCCTACTATGCACCAGGCCCTGTATAAGGTGCTGGGATGCCTACTGAACAAGACAGATCCAGTCCCTGCCCTTGGCTGACAATCTGGTTGGAGGAACAGACACGAAACAAGCAAAGACGCGAGATAATATCAGATAGTGCCAAGTACAACTAAGATAATAAAGATAAGACAAAGAGGAGAGAATGAGTATTAAAGGTCTGCTAGATTGGGTGGTCATGAGATGATGACAGTTCAACTGGGAACTTAAGGACAAGAAAGAGCCAGGGTGGCTGGGGGTAAAGTGTCCCAGTAAGGACCAGCAAGTGCAAAGGTCCTGAGGTAGAAATGAGCTGGAGGGGATGGAGTTAGGTGGGCAAGGCAGGGAGTGGGAGGAGATGAGATGAGTTGGGTCAGCTCATGCAGAGCCTCAAAGGCCAAAATAAGGACTTGGTTCTGAAGACAAAGGGGAGCTTTTGAAGGTTTTAAGCAGAGGAGACTAATTCAGGTTTTTGGAAGATCTTTGTGGCTGTCATATGGAGAAGGGAGGGGACAGGGAGGAGGGGAGGGGAGGAAGCAGAGAGGTCAGTGGGGAGACGATTGTCCAGGGAAGTGGTGAAAGCGCCCTGGCCAAGGGTGAAGGTGAGACACTTGCAGACATGTGATCCAGTCCAATCATGCACGAGGGCAAACTAGACTCAGAGGGGAGCTGCCTGCCCCCGGCTGCCCAGCCGGTCAGTGGGGACCTGCAAACCCAGAGCTCCTATCTCAGGCCAGGCGCTGTTTCATTTCAGTGCCATCAACTGGTCCAGGCGGAGCCAGGCTGAGCAAGCTCCAGCTAACATTTCCACACTTCCAGTCTTCCTCACCACTTCAAAAATCCGTGTAGTGTATCCTCTTGTGATGAGAATAATCACCCCTAATTTATCTGCTTCGGAAGTTCGGTATCACTTTTAAGCACTGTGAACACATCTGTATTCCTGTCCAGAAATAAAATACTATTCAAAAAAACCTACCTTGGGGGAATTCCCTGGCGGTCCAGTGGTTAGGACTCGGCGCTTTCACTGCAGACGGCGCGGGTTCAGACCCGGTTGGGGAACTAAGATCCCGCCAGCTGTGCGGCATAGCAAAAAACCTCCAAAAAACAAAACAAAACAAAAAACCTAACGGGTTGCTAGGAGGGCCACTCTTTCGTGTCAGTGAGCACCTTTGGGGGCAGAGGCTGTATAAGTCGTCTCTGGGTGCCACTGGTTACAGCAAGCACACAGCAAGCGAGAAAAGTGATAATTTTTACGGGCAGTAATGATTCTACCTTCACTATGTACTCAGTGACGTACCAAGCACTTCCATTAATTTTTCACTTAATCCTCATAATACGAAAGAAAATGGGCTTTACTGTTGTCCTCATTTTACAGATGGGGACACTGAGGCTCAGAGAGGTGAAGCCACTTGCCCAAGGTCACACAGCCTGCAAAAGCCAGGACTCGAACCAGGTGACAATCAAACCCATGTTCTGAAATTTGAAGTCTATTTTGGGGAAGGAAAGAGGGAAGGGAGGAAGGAAGGAAAGAGAGGAGGAGAGGAAGGAAGGAAGGGAGGAAGGGAGGAAGGAAGGAAGGAAGGAAGGGAGGGAGGGAGAGGGGAAGGGAGGGAAGGAAGAGAGAAGGAAGGAATGAATATTTACAGATAAAACTCACTTCCTTTGTCATGTAGTGCCTCTTTAGACCTTAGAGGATTCTCCTTATCAAAGGGGTAGGGGGTGACCTGGGGGGATGGGTGGAGGTTCAACCATGGCTGCCTGAGAACTGGCCTCTGCCACCACATGGTTTCTGGCACTCAAAATCTCTCTTCTGCCCTGAACCGGTTGTCCCCAACCTCCCCTCCAGCCAGTTTCCTTATTCCCTCTTTCCCAATGTCCCCACTAGGGAGTGGGAGCTGGGGGACACAGAGAATATATACACATAAGAGTAAGTTGTCTCCTGCGACCCAACCTGCCCTTGGCTCAACGAATGCAGTGTCAGCCCAGATAATTCCAAAGCCATAAAGATGATATAAAAAAAATGGGGGAGTTGGTGCTGGGGAGGGGTAGTGGTGGAGGAGGAGATTACAAAAAAGGAGGGTGAGCAGTGTGGCTTTGCTCCTTATCTAACCCGCAGCAGGCCTGGCTGGGGGCTGTCTCTCCCCGGGGGGAAGAAGCAGCGCAGAAGCCACCCCAGCCAGCGTGCCCCCCTCCTCAGTCCCACCCCCTTACCCCACCCCCTTGGCAGTGCAGCAGGAGGCCCCAGAGAAGGACCCACCCCAGCAAGAGGGCAGGATCAGTCTGGGAAGCATTAACAGCTGAGTAGGGGATGCTGAGTTGGAGTCTTCAAGAGCTGTCTCCAAGGCTGGGGGCTGGGGACCTGGAAGCCTTCTTGCAGGGGAGACCCAAGGTATGGGCCCAGCTACGGAGGGAAAATGTCCCAGGATGCTAGAGGTCACTGTTGGACAACTTGGTTATTTTTCTGAATATTGACTCTGGAAAATAGGGCAGGGTGGGGCATGTAATCACTGTACGACCCCTCTGAGCCTCAGCTTCCCCATCTGTACAATGGGCTCCAAGAAGCCCCCAGCCATGCCCTTCTTTCTTGAGGTACCAACAGAACTATTTATGGGAGGAGGGGGGGAAGGGGGGGGCGGTGCGTAACCCGAGTGCAGGGCCTGAGAGTCCCCACCAGGGGCGTTGTTCTTTGTCCTGGAGAGAGACGGACAGACAGACACACATGCACAGAGACAGAGAATTAAAGCGGCAAAGAGAGACAGAGTAAGATTATCAGAAACAGAGAAAGAGACAGAGGGAGACAGAGAGAGATAATCAGAGAGGCAGGGAGATAGAGACAATAAGAAATACAGGGATAGACCCAGAGATGGAGAGAGTCAGAGATAGAGACACAGTCAAATAATCAGAGAGGCAGAGAGAAATAAAAAGGGATAAGGGAGAGGCAAAGAAATAGAGACACAAAGATCAAGATAGAAAGAGGGAGACGGAGAGATAGACAATCAAAAAGAGAGACAGGGAGGCAGAGACACAGGCAGAGGGAGAAAGAACAGAGAAAGAGAGGGAGGGAGGAAGAGAGAAAGAAAGAGAGAAGGAAGGAAGAAGGAAAGAAAGGAAGGAAGGAAGGAAGGAAGGAAGGAAGCTAATCCGAGACCCGAGACCCAAAGACAGGGGGTGGATAGGAAGGCAGTCAGGTCTGCGCCCCCGCCCGCATGCGGCCAGCCAGCTCCCTCCGCTCCAAGCACCCTCCATCCTGCCTGCCCAACCTGCTCTGCCCCCCTTTTTTCCCTTCCGTTCTCCTGCTCCAAGTACCCCTTCTTTCTTGCCTGTGCCCCACCCCTGCTCCAGGCTCCCCCATCCTGCTGCGCCCCCCAGCCCGCTTCCTTCTCCAGCTCCCTCCCCTGCCCCCCCCCCACCGTCCAGGCTGCCCTCCGCACCGCCTCGTCGGCTTGCTTCCCTCCCTCCCACCCCCTGCTCCAGGTCCTCTCCCCATCCTCCCTGCGCCCCCTCCCTACCTCGCATCCCGGCGGCTCCCTCCCACCCTCACCCCACCCCCACTCCCCACCCCCGTCCTTCCGAACACGGCAGGGTTTTCTGGCGCCTTTGTGGCCGGCCCCGAAGTGCGCGGCGACAATGGCGGGGGTGACGGGGGTTAATTCGCGCGCGGAGGTAGGACGCGCGGGCGCTGGGCGGAACAATGCCCGCGGCGCGCCTTTGAGGCGGGCCATTGTGCGCTGTGTGAAACGGGAAATCTGTTCCCTGCGCCCAGATGCGGGCCGGCCGCGGTGAAGGCGGCGGTCTGGGGGCGAGCCTGTGCTGGGGGCGGCCGGGACTGCTTTTCGCGTTTGAGTGGGTTTTAACCCCCGTTTGGTCCTCTCCGCATCCTTGAACTCTGAGCTGGGGAGGGCCAAGAGCGGCGGGAGGTCAAGGTTCTCCTCCCGCCCTGCCCCCATGTGCTGTGTGACCTGGGGCAAGTCCCTGTCCCTCTCTGAGCCTCACCTCCCCACCTGCAGACTCAGAGGGCAGAGGTCGCCGCCTGACTCAGTCTGGGAGGCTGAAACTAGGGACCGGAAGGGGTCGCACAGATGAGGCAGGGTGAGCAGGCCTGGAGCTCACACAGGCTTCCCAGCAGCATGTGGGCTCTGGGTCTGGTAGTGATGAGGTCAGGCTCTGACCGCCAACCTACCCCTTTCACCCACTTTGAAGAGTCCAGCTCCACCAACACTAGCTGTGTGACCTTGGGGCAGTCTCCTACCCTCTCTGTGCCTCCCTTTACTCTTCTGTGCGATGGGAAGCATTATACTACCTTCCTTAGGGAGCCATTGTGAGGACTAAAGGAAGTGATGAATGTCAGGCTCTTAGTGTCATCTGCTTTACATATACATAAAGCATAATAATAATTACATTTACTTAGTCCTCACTATGTGCCAGGAACTGTTCTAATTTGGCGATATATGTTTCATGGTATTTTACATACACACACATAATACATATATAACATATGCATGTTTATATGTATGTAAAACATTTACTGAACTCCATTTCTCACTAACGTTGTTACTTAATCTAATGCCTCTGTTTGCTCATCTATACAATGGGTACAATGGTTCCTACCCCATAGGGTAGCATGAACTCCCCAGGTCCTCTTTCAGAAGCCTCTGTGCCGGGCTCTGACAGGCATGGACCCCTTTCCTCTCTTTTCATGCCCCCATGCCCCTGGCGGGATGGTTCCCATCAAGACCCCCATGATATAGTCCATCTCCTTGGAGAAAGGACCTCCCTGGGGGAAATGACCCAGGCCAGGCTCCTCTCTCAGCACCTGGTGAAAAAACCCCTAGAGACTGAGATTCAGTGGGGCCCCCGATTCAGTGTCGGGGTGCTGGTTGGAGGGGGGAGAGGATGGGGGACCGATGGAAAGAACCTTCAGGGGAGTCTCATGCATTGCCCTGGGGAGCATCTATCTCTCTGCTGGTGTCCTTGCTCACATCGGCCCATGGTGTGAAGGACTGAGATGATTCTTCCAGAATCACGGACAAGGAAACTGAAATTCAGAGAAGCTAATCTGAAGACGCTTCACGTCCTCTGAGGTCGCACACAGCTTAAGAGCGTCTATGGATGCTCCAGATCCTCTTCCCAGAAAAAGCCTGTCTGTCCGCACGCAGAACATTTGCCTTGCAACTTCAGGGCCTCCACATTCACCCCGCAGCCGGCTGAGAACTTCCATGGTACCAAAGAGAATGCAAAGCTGGAATACGGGGCTGGGCTTTACCTGGCTCATGGTGTGGACCAAATCGGTGGTCTCCTTTAGCAGATGTGTAAGTCAGGCACTTACGCGTTCAGAATCAGGGTTTTAAAAGCACACACACCTGACCCCACACCCGAGTTTGATATCGCGTTGGTACACGCTCTATCTGGGTCAAACGTATGGTTGACCCACGGTCCCCCAGGTGATGCTGATACAGGTGGCCTGTGGGACATGTTTGGAGAAACCCTGATCCAGGATGCCCTGGCAGGCATACACCATCCTCACTTCCGGCTTCTCCCTTTCTCACCCTGCTTCGGCGCCCTGCCCTTCGTCATCCCTCACCTACTTTAAGTCCTCTGAAAACCCCCTTCCCAAGAGAAAGTCGAAGCCCGGTCTCTAAGCTCCCTGAACAGTGCTCCCTTTTCCACGAATAGAGTGGGTGGGGCTCTGAAAAGCCCCGGACTGTTGGGAGGCAGGGAGCAGCCGTGACCAGCAGGTGCCTACGGGGCCCTGGGTGCCAGGACGGGCACAGATGGAGTGGCTCTGGGCTGGGGGCAAGGGGCAGATGCAACCACCCCTGGAGCCTCAGCTGCCTTGTTATCTCTTCATTGTCTCCCTGTCACCCCAGCCCAACCCCCTCCCCAGCCGCCCTTCTGTCATCTCCACGTGCCCTCCCCCCCAAGCCAGCCAGCAGTCCAGCCCCAGAACTCCAGGGGGAGCCCCCAAGAGGGTCCCCGCAGGCTTCCCTGCTCTGGAGGTGAGCAGAAGGGTGGGGGCCATGGGTCGGTGGGAGGGAGAGGGCTTGGCTGGAGAGGCCAGGGATGGGGGGTGTCAGAGTCTATAAATCACGCCCCACTGAGCTCCTGTTTAACACACACTTCTCCTACGAGTTGTCAGTGAAACCGTTAATTAATTAGCTAATCCCGCAATGAAGTGGATTCTAAATGGTTCTCCCCCTCCCAGCCTCCCATTTAGATAATTGCTGCTGAGGGATCTTTTGTGAGAGTCATTTTTTCCAACAGGGATGGCCCTGGAACACTAAGGGAGATGAATTTAAAGAAGGGGTCAGCCACTGTCCCCCAAGCTACTAGCGGGGGAGACTCTCAGCCCAAGCAAAAGCTAGAAAAGGCAGTTGGTTATTGGGGGTGAGATGAGGGGTAGGCAGGGGGAACTGAGCTTTGGTGTTTGAGGGTTTATTCTTAATCACTATGATGCTTTGAGACTCTATGGGAATCTTCCTGGAGCAAGGTCCCGAGGCAGGTAATAATATTAATAATGAGGATGATGGTGATGATTGCCACCATGTATGGAATGCTAACTATGGGCCAGGCATCTAGCTACATGCTTTACATGCATGACCTCCTTTATCCTCCTCACAACAGCTCTAAGAGTAGGTAAGGTTATAGAGATTGGGGAAACTGAAGTTCCAAATGGGGAAGTGAATTGTCCAAGGTCGCAGAGCTGGGAAGCAGCAGAGCCTAGAATGAAACAAAGATTTCTGACCCCAGAGCCTACAGTGTTAACGATGATAGTGTTTCATGAAGGTCTGCACCCTTCCCAGAAGGGATACCGAGGTCTTTAAAAAGGGATGTGATGAACTTGGAATCACACAGAAAGAACAAGCAATATTTGATGAATGAATGAATGAATGAATGAATGAAACCCAAATCTTCTGACTCACGACTCAGGATTCAATAACTTGGCTGATCCTCTGTTGACACTCATTGGGAGTAATGGAGAAAGCACATGTCCATCCTAGAGTGGAAACAGGTGACTTTACCTGCCCAATATCCCTCCCTACTTGTGCTTGCCCCTACCCCCATGGTCTCCATCTATGTGGTTTCACTGGAGCTGACCCCACCTGCAGCTCCAGGGAAGGGACACTGCCCAAGCCTGGTCAATTAGAGTATATTTTTCACCACAAGTTCTGTTCCCAGCCAGAGTGGAGTAGCCAGAGATGGATGTATGATCCCAGTGCAGCTAGGAGAGAAGTGTTCTCCTGTCCTGGGTTTTCTAACCTGTTAGAACAGCAAAGTCAGCTTGCAGTTGCTAGAAGACATTTTGCCACCCGGCATGGAGCCACACAGAGTAACGGCAATATCGAACAACAGTCTTTGAGCACCTGGATCCAGCTGTGCCTGAAACCCATTTACACCTGGATTTTCTTTTTTTTTTAGTTACATAAGTTTTAATTTTTATGGCAGATGCTGCTGGTCACCTGTCAGTATCCATTTTTCCTCTCTTCCTTATCCACAAAATCCTGATTTTGTTTGAGACAGCAGTGCAGCTAACTGAAATATTTGCTCAGACCTTTTCGCAGCTCTAAGTGGCCCAGTGACCCAGTTCTAGGCAATGAGATGAGTGGCAGTCCTTGGCAGGCACATTCATTCTCAAGGAAAAAGCCAAGACCCTGGGAGCCTGGGAAGAAGGCTCTTTGCCCTTTCTCTCTGCCCTTCCACCTTTTTCCTGTCTGGATTACAAAAGCAATGTTTATCACTGGATTTCTTGTTACCTGTGAAAAAAATAACCCCCTTGCTTGTTTAAACTATTGTACTTGCATTTCTGTTACACACAGCCAAATACGATCCTAATTGGCAGAGTGGGGTTCTGTATTTGAAATTGAAAAAATCCCTGCCTGATACATCTTCTCCAAGAGCTGTAAGGAAAGTGAGAAGAAGAAACTGGAAGGATTGGGAGAAATAGCTTTGACATCCCCCCTTGCTCAAAATGATCACCCACTTTGCTCTCTCATCTCTATTACCCAGCGAAGATAGCAACCCGTAGGGACCATAAATCGTAAGTAGATGGGGAAGAAAATTGGCCTTTAGCAAGGACCGGCTCCAGGCAAAATTTCAAAATAGGAAAGGAGGAAAAGGCTCTGAAGAATGAGCTCTCCATCTACACCAGATTCGGGAGCCTGCCAGCTAAGAAACCTTCAACACAACTTACTGGTCCTGTGTTCTATTCTCTCGAGGACTTGTCATCTACCAGATGTTGGCCGCTCATTTAATTAAGCAGCTTCTCCATGCCTGTGACAGCTCATGGGTCCACGGGAACGAGCCCTCGGTGCATTTAAGGAGCCTCTCGCGTCTTGGCACAAGGATGTGGCGAAGCTGGACATCGAGAGCTGATGATCTTTGAGTTCTATTCCAGTGCCAGGTGCTGGATCCTGGTCTGAATCTAGAACTGGACTGGTCAGTTCCAGGAGAATCTGGGATGGAGCTGGTTGTACTGGGACCAAGGGCTGGGAAGGTGATTATTTGGCTTCAGAGATTATCTCTCCTGCTGCAGATTCTGCAAGAGGCCTAATCTCAAATCGTAGAATCTTGGAGTAAGAGAATTTTAGAATATTTGCTCAGGAGAAACTTACAACCACGTTATTTTAGAATTTTAGGAGATAAGACAATAGCATCTGAGAATTACAAGCTCTAAATATTAGACCAAGAGAATCTAAAAATTCTAGCTTTATAGGAACTCGGAACCATAGAATTTCAGAATTAGAGAAATCTTTGAAAATTGAACCCCTGAAGTCTCACAGCTCTTAATTTATAGAACCTAAGAATCATAAAACTTTAGAAAATGCAATGAGTAAGATCTCAGAATTCTTAAACTCTAGAATATTAACCTAATTAAGTTTATAAACTAGCTTTAAGGTGACTTGTATCCTTGAAGTTTTATTTTTTTTAATTAATTTTTATTGGAGTATAGTTGCTTTACAATGTTGTGTTAGTTTCTACTGTACAGCAAAGTGAATAAACTATACATATACATATATCCCCTCTTTTTTGGATTTCCTTCCCATTTAGATCACCACAGAGCATTGAGTAGTGTTCCCTGAGCTATACAGTAAGTTCTCATTAGTTATCTATTTTATACATAGTATCAATAGTGTAGATATGTCAATTCCAGTCTCCCAATTCATCCCACCACCCCCCTTCCCACCTTGGTGAGCATATGTTTCCTAGAAGTTTTAGAATTGCATAAGATCAGGGAAGAACAGAATTTTAGAATATTAAGCTAATAGAATATTAGGATAAAATATACAAAGTGTGAGAATTACTGAATTTTAAAATCTTAGAATTACTGACTTTTAGAACCCTAAGACATTAGAGTCACAGGGACTTTAGAGCTCATCCTATATAACTTTCCACCAAAGGTAGCTGTTACTTCTCCAGTAATCATGACAGGGAATCACCAACGTACAGTATCACTACAACTAGTCTTGGCATGGAATAGGAGTTCAATAGATGTAAGCAAATAAGAATTTTTTTTTTAATTTTTTTATTTATTTATTTTTGGCTGCGTTGGGTCTTCATTGCTACGCGAGGGCTTTTCTCTAGTTGCGGCAAGCAGGGGCTACTCTTCGTTGCAGTGCATGGGCTTCTCATTGCTGTGGCTTCTCTTGTTGCAGAGCACAGGCCCTAGGCGCATGGGCTTCAGTAGTTGTGGCACGCGGGCTCAGTAGTTGTGGCGCACGGGCTTAGTTGCTCCACGGCATGTGGGATCTTCCCGGACCAGGGCTCGAACCCATGTCCCCTGCATTGGCAGGCAGATTCTCAACCACTGCACCACCAGGGAAGCCCTAGAATTTTTTAAGTGAAATCACTAAAAGGAGAAAAATACAGTGATCAAGAGAATGAGAAGACAAGCCACAGACTGGGAGAAAATATTTGCAAAAGACACATCTGATAAAGGACTGTTATCCAAAAGATACAAAGAACCCTTAAAACTCAACAATAAGAAAACAAACAATTTGATTAAAAAATGAGCCAAAGACCTTAACAGATACACCTCACCAAAGACGATATATAGGTGGCAAATAAGTATATGAAAAGATACTCCACATCATATGTCATCAGGGAAATGCAAATTAAAACAATGAGATACCACTATACACCTGTTAGAATGGCCCAAAGTTGGAACACTGACAGCACCAAATGCTAGCAAAGATGTGGAGCAACAGGAATTCTCATCCATTGCTGGTGAGAATGCAAAGTGGTACGGCCAGTTTAGAAGACAGTTTGGCAGTCTCTATGAAGCTGAACATAGTCTTATGTCCACACAAAAGCTGCACATGAATGTTTATAACAGCTTTATTTGTACTTGCTAAAACTTGGAAGCAGCCAAGATGTCCTTCAGTAGTTGAATGGACAAACAGAAGTACATCTATATGATAGATTATTATTCAGTGACAAAAAGAAATCTATGAAGCTACAAAGAGACATGGAGGAAACTTAAATGCATATTACTAAGTAAAAGAGAAGTTAGTCTGAAAAGGCTACATACTGTACGATTCCATTGACCTAACATTCTGGAAAAGGCAAGACTTTAAAGATGCTAAAGAGATCCGTGGTTGCCGGGGGCTCAGAGCTGGTGGTGGTTAAATAGGTGAAGCACAGGGAATTTTTTAGGGCAGTGAAACTATTCTGTATGATCCTATAATGGTAGATACATGACATTGTGCATTTGTCAAAACCTACAGAACTTTACAGTTCTACAGCACAAAGAGTGAACTTTAAAGTATGAAAATTTTTAAAAATTATTTCGGAGATTGAGGATCCCAAGGTGGGATGCAGAATGTGACAAAATAGTCTAACTGCATTATAAATGTATAAAACAACCTCAGTGAAGGGGGGGCGAAGAAGGGCAGTGCTGACCTAAGTAAGTTACCTAGGAAATAAATAGAGTCTACAAGGCGAAAGGCAAAAGGAACTGTATATAAGTATGGCACTCTAGTTGATAAAGTTATTTCCCATGAGAGTTTGAGTTAACAATTCTGAAACCACCATACATGTATCCTGGAACTGAACAATTAATTAAATGGATAGCTGTTGATGGGAGCCAGATTTCTCACTGTTGGGGTGAGAGGTTTCAGATAAGCAAGGGGAAGAGGCGAGAACGATCCGTGTAGTGATCGAGTAGAGTTGGAGACATCAGTACGAACTCGTGTTCCCTTTAATATAGATACAGATGTTTATATATGAAATATACATGTAGATTTGTGTATTGAAAAGGGTTAGTATATATGCCATCATTTCTTTGCTCTGTCAGCCAAGAGGGAAGAGAAACAATGATACCCCAGTAGCTGTGAGCACACCTATGTGCCCAGATCTTGGTTTCTAATGCCATTCTCCAGTAAAAAGAACCAGACTTCTTGAAGAAATGGCTGGTTCTAGGATTAGGGAAGGAAATACACAAGATGAGCTGGAGCATTTTGTACTGCCAGAAAGTAAAGAAATGCTCAGACACACACACACACACACACACACACACACACAATAATGGGGGTATGTCAAAGGGACACCAGATCCAACTGAAAGAGCTCCCAATGGTCAAACGTGGAACGATTTGACCAAACAACAAAAAAAAAGAGTTTAATAATGTAGAATTGGATTATAACCCAAAGTATAAATATCCATGAGTCCATACTTGAATAAATAAATTAATAGGAGCGACTAGACCAATCTCCATGCAGAAGAATTCCAAATAATTTACGTACAGACTCTGTCCTCAAGGATGTGGAACATATTCCCCACTCCTTAGGTGTGGGCTGCACACAGGGCAATCCTTCCACAGAGTAGAGAATGGAAAGCGGGGGAAAGAATAACTTTACAGAGGAGACACCTGTGATCAAGGTTAAGCTCAAGGTTAAAATCAACCAGGTGATCAAGGTTAAGATCAACAGTGGTACCTCACATTGATCATTGATTTACCTTGGATATGATGTGATGAGAATGGTACTTTGCCTCTGTGGTCTTCCCCTCAAAGTGCATCACTCCAATCTAGTCACGAGAAAAACATCAGACAAACCTCAAATGAGGGACATCTTCAAAATACATACCTGCTGCTCTTCAAAACTGTCAAGGTCATCAAAAACAAGGAAAGTCTGAGAAACTCTCACATCCAAGAGAAGCCTAAGGAGTTAGGACAATTAAGTGTAATGTGGTATCATGGATGGGATCCTGGGACAGTAAAAGTATGATGAGTAAAACTGAGGAAATCTAAATAAAGGATAGACTCCAGTTAATAATAATGTATCAATATTGGTTCATTAAAAATGACAAATGTACCAGAGTAATGTAAGATGCTAAGAGTAGGAGAAACAGGGTGTGGGTGTATATGGGAACTCTCTGTACTAGCTTTGCAATTTTCCTGTAAATCAAAAACTATTCTAAAATTAAAAGTTTATTTAAAATAAAAGAGAGACAATGGATTTACAAACGTCCATCAACAGAGGAATCAATAAACACACTGTGGTCTATCCATACAATGGAATACTGCTCCTCAATAAAAAGGAATGAACTATTGATACACACAAACTACATGATGAACTTCCAAACGTTATGCTAAGTGCAAGAAGACAGACCAAAAAAGACTACATACTATATGAGTTCATTCATATTAAACTTTAGCAAATGCAAACTCATCTATAGTGAGAGAAAGCAGATCTGAAGCTGCCTGGGGATGGAAGGGTGGAAAGAGGTAAAAGCAAAGAGAAAACTTTTGCAAGTGATGGATATGTTTATTACCTTGACTGTGGTGATGGTTTTACAGGCATATGCTATATCAAAACTTATTGAGTCATACTTTAAATAGATGCAACTTATTGCATGCCAATTACACCACAATAAAGCTCTTTTAAAAAATGAGTATCAGGCTTCCCTGGTGGCACAGTGGTTAAGAATCTGCCTGCCAATGCAGGGGACACGGGTTCGAGCCCTGGTCTGGGAAGATCCCACATGCCACGGAGCAACTGGGCCCGTGAGCCACAATTACTGAGCCTATGCGTCTGGAGCCCACGAGCCACAACTACTGAGCCCATGTGCCACAACTACTGAAGCCCTCACGCCTAGAGCCCGAGCTCTGCAACAAGAGGAGCCACCGCAATGAGACGCCCACGCACCGCAATGAAGAGTAGCCCCCGCTCGCCACAAACAGAGAAAGCCTGCGTATAGAATTGAAGACCCAACACAGCCAAAAATAAGTAAATAATTAAAAAATTAAAAATGAGTATCAGTGGGACTTCCCTGGTGGTCCAGTGGGTAAGACTCCACACTCCCAATGCAGGGGGCCCGGGTTCGATCCCTGGTGGGGGAACTAGATCCTGCATGCCACAACTAAGACCCGGCACAGCCTAAATAAATAAATAAATAAATATTTTTTTAAAATACACTTATTTTAGGGACTTCCCTGGTGGCAGAGTTGTTAAGAATCTGCCTGCCAACACAGGTGACGCGGGTTCAAGCCCTGGTCTGGGAAGATCCCACATGCCGTGGAGCAACTAAGCCCATGTGCCACAGCTACTGAGCCTGCAGTCTAGAGCCCACGAGCCACAACTACTGAGCCTATGTGCCACAACTACTGAAGCCCGTGCGCCTAGAGCCCGTGCTCCGCAACAAGAGAAGCTCCCCCCAATGAGAAGCCTGCGCACCATAACGAAGAGTAGCCCCCGCTCGCCGCAGCTAGAGAAAGCCCGCGCGCAGCAACGAAGACCCAACGCAGCCAAAAATAAATAAATAAAAATGAATAAATTTAATTTTAAAAAATACACTTATTTAAAAAAAAAAAAAAGGAGTGTCGGGACTTCCCCAGTGGTCCAGTGGTTAAGACCCCGCGCTTCCACTGCAGGGGGCACAGGTTCAATCCCTGTTTGGGGGACAAAGTTCCAGCATGCCGCACAGTACAGCCAAAAAAAATTTTTAATTTTAAATAAATAAATAAAAATGTCCACAAAGAGACATATTAGGGGAATGATGGTATTTATGGCCTGAGTCTGGAGGGGGACAGTCAAGTTTGCCCCAAATGAGTGAGGCTGGGAACCCCCCCACCCTCCTTCCTTTCAGGGAATCAACTCCCTGCTCAGGGGACCTCTGGTGGTTAATTCTTTTTCCCTGGAGGGAGTCCTGGGAAACCAGGCCTCATTAGCTGAGGTCTTCGCCTCCTGGAACTTGTGTTTGTTAAAGATTAATGGGGTGTCTCCGGTGCGGGAACTGAGGGGTCTTCTGGCCTCGTTTCTTCCAAATCAGCCCCCTGCCATGACTCATCATCAGTCACGGGGGAGACGGCGCCGCCTGAGAGCCGAGGGAAGTGGGGACCGGGGAGAGCTAATGGGCCTCTTCCAGCCTTCCCTGCAGGCCTCCCGATTTCCTCTAAAGACCAGAGGGGGAGAGGCCACCGACTCAAGAGTCCTGGTTCTTTTCTAACATGACCCAGCACTCCACCATCCCAAGGGGGTGTTTCCCCTTCAAAGCAGTCACCTTGGGAGGCCATAGGCTTATTCCAAGGAGGCCGCCATATTGCAGGATGGTGGGGAGATAACTTCTGCATTGAAAGCATCTCCAGAGAGAGCAGAGTTTTCTTCGGCACGTCTCCCAGTTAGGTAATAGGTCTTCCTCTGACCGATGGATTCCATTTCTGGAAACACCTATAGGTCCATAGCAGCCAAAATGCCTGTGTCTTTTCCCTCATATCTGATCACATAGTAATTTCTTCTTTCATGTCTCTGAGCTCTGTGAAGTCTGGGATCTTGTCTAGCTATGTCCCCTCACTGTATTTCCAGCATCTAGCACTGCTTGGAATACAGTCGGTGCTCAGTAATTGCTGGATAAATGAATGGATCGTCTCTCTAGACATTCAGACTCTACCCAGTGATGACATCTCTCTCCATGGCTATTGCCTCCGCCACCCTGTTGCAGGCTACGTCGTGTCTCCCCTGGACGCCCTCGACAGTCCCCTCACAGGACCCTCTGCTTTTTGTTTTGTTGGCAGTCCCTTGCACTCAGCAGCCAATGAGCTTTTAAAAGTGAAACCAGAGGGTGTAAATGTACCAACTCAAAACCAACCAATGTCCTCCAACCCAGGTCCTCTGTGGTCCAGCCACTTCCCACTCCACCCCCACCACCCCTTCACCCCTGCCTAGTCTCACTGCATCTCCAAGTTCACTTGCTCCAGCCAATCTAAGCCCCTTGCAGCTCCTAAAAAGTCTCCCGCCTATTCCTGCCTCAGGGTGTTCCGCCTTGCTGTTCCCTCTGCCCGGAGCTCCCTCCCCACTGATGTCCCCTTTCAAGCTCATTTCCACCCCCAGGGCCCTCACACTCTCTTCCTTCTCTCCAGATCCCTCTTCCACTCCATCTGAGACTAGAGTGAGATGACTCAGTGCAAAATTTGGGACGGGGCTGCCAAAAAATTCAGTACCCAAGACATAAAATGTTGATGCAATACTTCAAAAAATCAAATTTAATACAAAAATCCATGATGATCTAAATGTCCATCAACAGATGAACGGATAAACAAAATGCGTTCTACCCATACAATTGAATATTACTCAGCCATAAAAAGGAATGAAGTTCTGACACGTGCTACAACATGGACGAACCTCCAAGACATTTTGACAAGTGAAAGGAGACACACACAAAAAGACCACATGTTGAATTTATGTGAATCCAGAGTAGGTCAGTCTTTAGAGATAGGCTAGTAGTTGCTGGGGGAGGGAGGTATGGGGAGTGAGTAGTTAATGGGTATGGGATTTATTTGGGGGTGATGAAAAATGGTCTGGAATTAAATAGCGATGATGGTTGCACAACACTGAATGTACTAAAAACCCTGAATCGTACGCTTTAAAATGATGAGTTTTGTGTTTTGTGAATTTTATTTCAATTTTGTAAATCTGTGGCAAACAAGTTGTCAACATTTCAAATAAAGATAGGATCTGTAACACTGTCATGCTGCGCCAGGTTGAACCTGAGGGAAGAGGAAAACTCAGCCATACTGACCTCTGTCCCACCACCTCCAAGTCTGAGCTCACATAGCCCCTCTTCAAGGGGGCCTTTGTGACCACCCTTCCTAGGAGGGCCCCCTGTATCACCCTGCTTTACTCTCTTCAGGTTCTCTGATGGCTTTGCTGATATTTACTAACTGTTTTATTAAATCAGCTCCAGGAGGGTAGGAAACTTTGCTGGTCAAGTTAGCTGTAGGCACTGCTGTGTCCCCAGCACCCAGCCCTGCCTGGCACACAGTGGGCATTCAAATAATACTTGCTGAAGGGATGAATGAATAAGAGCTGGAACAAGCTGGCTTCCTGGATCTTGGAGGATAAATGGAACAGAGACCAGAAGAAAGGAGAACTCACCAAACTCCGCCACCCCACATCCCAGGAATTCTGGTTAGAGATTTTGCCCAAGGCCTGGACACCCCAGCAAACCAGAGAAGCATTCTGTCTGCCCACACTTCTTGGGACCTGGGGCTGGGAGGAGGGTCCAGCTCTGCCCCCAGACCTCGCTGAGGGCCAGCAGGGGTGGGGGGTAGGGGGGAGGATGTGGAGCTGTCAGTGGGGCTGGTGAAGAACAGACTTTGTTCCAGGGGCCCGCAGCCCAGCCTGAGAAAGGGAAATTAGTGATGTTTGCTGAGCAAACATCGCCGAGTGGGAAGAAGCTGCCGGCAGAGTGTTTAACACACATCTTGTATTTACTGGCAAATATCCCCAGCCTGCCAGGCCCCTCCGATGGGGCTGCTGGTACAAAGAGGATGGGAGAGCTCAGGAGAAGGAGTGAAGGGTTCCCAGGAGAGGTTCCTGCAGGGATGGGGAGGGACGGAGGCAAGGGGGCTACACAAAGATTCACCCAGAGGCTGGGAGGACGCAGGCGCCTGATTTGAAGGCCCCCTGGAAAGAGTCCACTCCCTCGTCCCTGCCTCATCCGGACCAGCCTGGGATCCACATAGTCTTTAGGAATGAAGACAGATGAGGCCCTTCAAGGCCGAACTCTATCCATTTTCGTGCTGTGTGATGACGAGCAGGTTACGTGATATCTCTGAGCCTTGGACTCATATATAAATAATCAAACAGCTAATATTTCTAGAACATGTACTGCAGGTGCTAACTTCTCTGTGCCTCAGTTTCCCCATCTGTAAAATCGGGGCAATAATAATGCCACCCTCATATTTGTGTTTTTGCTTTTTATTTTAAAAATTTCGGGACTCCCCTGGTGGTCCAGTGGTTAAGACTCTGCACTCCCAATGCAGGGGGCATGGGTTCAATCCCTGGTCGGGGAACTAAAATCTCGCATGCTATATGGCACGGCCAAAATAAAATAAAATAAGATAATAAATTTTTTAAAAGAATAAAAAAGTTTCAAACCTATTGAAAAGTTGCAAGAATAATAAATCCATGAACATCTGTATACCTTTATCTATATTCCCTGTGTTAGTATTTTGATACCTTTGGTTTCTCTGTATCTGTCTCACTATCCATCTATCTATCTAGCTCTACTTTCTTTTCTTTGTTGGACCATTTGCCATTTCTCCCCTTAAAACTTCAGTGTGTATTTTCTAAGAGCCAGGACCACACATAGCCACCTCATAATTATCCAATTTCAGAACTTTGACATTGCCACAGTTCTACTGTCTAACACACACCTTGTACATCGTTCTGAGAAATAACCGAGTTAATGTTTTAAAGGACTCAGGAAAGTGCCAGGCACATGATTCAGTAACTGGTATCGATGTTTAAATTGGTGCTGTTACATTGATTGTTATTGTTGCCGGTGTCATTTTGAGCAGAGGGGTCATTGCCATCACCTTCTATGACCCAGGCTTTTTTCAGACCCCTTCCCCTCCAGACTCTTGGATGCCAGTCACAGTGAGGGCTCCAGGGAGCTGAGGGCAGGATGCCAGACCGGGCCAGCAGGTGGATTCCCAAACAGGAAATGAACTTTCAGGAGTCCAAGGTTTAACCTTTCTGGGACCATGGGGTCTCAGTTTACCCTGTCTTCCAAATGAACCCCTAGACCACTTACCACCATCGTGAAAAGGAAGGCACTCCATCCCAGGAAGGCACCAGTGCTGCCTGAAGACCAGGCACACACCAGGGATGCAGGATGCTGGTCCAACTCTGGGCTGAAGGTAGGCGGGGCATCTCACAGCGCTGGACCACAGGTTCCACTTCTGCACAATAGCAGGTGGGAAAGGCATGAACTGGGAACCCCAAGTTCTCACCCTCTCCTTCTAGGGTCCCCCAGCCTCTGCATGCCCAAGACATCAAATGCCCCTGGAACATTTGGGAACTCTGCAGTTCCACCGGAACCCCCACTAAATCTGCATCAGACCCACCTATGTTCTTGGGTCTCCTTATTCTCCTGCCAGCTTACCTGAATGGAAGGTCCACCCCAGGGCAGCACGTGCCTAGAATTGTCCCCACTGCCTGTCTTCAACATGTCCACCCCCATGCGTGTGCCCAGCTCCAAACGGAGAACCTGAACCCTCATGCTTCGAATACCCATTGCCTGGGGTTTCATTAAGCCTGTGACCCACTTTCTTTTACTCATTCATCCATTCACTCAAAAACAGAGTTCTTGAGCACCTACTATGCGCCAAGCACTGTGTCAGGCATGAGGATATAAGACAGATAATGTACCTACCCTCATGAAGTTGACATTCTAGTTGGGGGTGAGAGGAAAATAAATGATCAAATGCAGTAAGAGTGCTAGTAGCAATAATAGTAGTAATAATAATAATTGTTAACACTTCTATAGTGCTTGCTCTGTGCCAGGCAGTGTTCTAAACACTTCACAAATATCTCATTTAATCATCAATACAATTTTGTAAGATGGGTACTATTATCCCCACTTTACAGATGAGAAACATTGGGCACAGAGAAGTTAAGGAACTTGCTCAAGGTCACACAGCAAATAAGTGGGGCCTCACAGATAGTCCAGTGAGCTACAAAGAGAATTAAAAGGGTGATGCGCTAGGAAGTAGCTGTGGCTGGGGCTTCCTTTAGATTATCAGAGAAGGTTTCCCTGAGGAGGGGACATTTGAGCAGAGACCCACATTAATGTGAATAAAGACAGTGCTATGACCTGGGAGAACAGAGTTCCAGGCAGAGGGAGACACAGGGCAAAGGCTGCAAGTAGGTGGAAGCTTGGGGCATTCAAGGAACAGAAGGAAGGACATGCAGGGGGATGTTGTTAGGGAGGTACAGAGAGAAGAGAGATGCTCTGGGCAGCCCCAGCCAGCTTCCTAATTCCCCCCTCCTCCAGCCCCTCCTCACCCCATCCTGTGCTGACCAGCTTAGGAGACCAACTTCTTGCTCAGCTTCCCTCCCAAGGGGCTGCCACCAGCCACTGTGCAGGACTTGGTGTGATTGACAAGTAGCCGCGTTTTGCCTCCTTCATCACCAACACACTTCCTGGCTTGGCCAGAGTTTAATTCACAGCCTACCAGAGGGAACCTCAGAGAACCCATGCCCATCTGCAGAAGACAGCCTCAGACCCCACAGTGGGTCTGCCCCCTGCCACCGTAACTTCACGCAGAGATGTGGAGTTTTCAGGGGCCTCTGGACTCAGCCCTTTCCTGGGGAGGCAGCTTTGCCAACAGATGCTCCAGTCTGGATTTGGGGGCTGCAGCAGGTGCTTCCCAGCTCTCGAAAGGACAAGAGGGAGGGAAGTTTGGGGAAGATCTCAGGGAGCAGGCTCGGCAGTCTCTGATCCTGGAAGCTCATGGGACATCCAGGTGGCGGCAGGGAGTGACCTGGGAGCCAGGACAGCAGGTGTCAGTCTTGATCTCTGAACCTCACTTTCCGCAGCTGTCAATGTGAGGCAGGGCATGGGTCATACAAGTCCTGACCTCCTGTGGGTCTGTGATCTGTGTTTGCTCCCTGGCCCAACAAGCAGGCACTGGCTGAAGACTCCCTCCCACTATATCCTCTTCCACTCTCCACACCCCTCCCCCACTCTCCACACCCCTCCCCCACTCTCCACATCCCTCCCCCTCTCCCCATTTGCACGCTTGAGACTTTTCCCCAAAGCCTGGTTTTTTATGACTCTGTAGGAGGAACAAGACCATCACACATACTAATACAAAAATAACATTTGTTGAGCACCTGTGTAAAGCATTTTGCTTGCATTATCTCACTTAATCCTCCCAACAACGGAATGAGCAAAATTCTTCTCCTTCAATCCTTCTCGGACTCAACAAACATTTATGGGGCACCCACATTGTACCAGGCCCCATGCTCGGCAAGGAACGCGTCCAGATCTTGCCGCCACCAATCTACGGGTCAGTGGGAGAAGCAGCACCATAAACAGAATCATAACTAAATTTGACAAGTCAAGTGGAAGGCGGTGCCCAGTGGGCTCTGGGTTCAGGCAGACCTGGGCTCCCAGCAGACTCCCGTCCTGATGGTGTTGAGGAAAGCTGGGACCTGGGACCTGGGACCCTTTGCTGCAGTGCTTACATCTGGACACACGTCTCCTCAAGCAACAGAATACCAAAACAAACAAAAACTATAAGGGACTGAAAATAACTGCGTACATGTGCAGTTGGGGCAAATTATAAACAACAAGATCCAAAAAGACCAAAAACCCAACTGCCGCTTCTGAGGTGTGGAGAGCAAAAGCAGGGTACTGTGCATGAGCCCTGCACCCAGCACCAGCAAGGGGGTGGGCAGACCCCCTCCAGCAGGACCCATGGATCCACCCCTACCCTCACCCCATTTAAGGGACCAGCTCCCCGCCCCCCAACTCAGGGAGCAGCAAGGGAACCTGTTACTTGTTTTCACTCCCTCGTGCTGCAGCATGAGTCCCAGTAAAGCCTTGCCTGAATTTCTTGTCTGGCCTCTTATCAATTTCTATTGATTAAAGAGTCCCAGAACCCAGGTGTATAACAGTGTGACCTTGGGCCAGCAAGGATGCCTCTCTGAGCCTCAGTTTCTTTGTCTTCAAATTGGGGAGAGTAATACTATCCCCTTTCTTGGGGAGGAGAGTGATGATTCCATAACACAATAAATGTTATTATCATGGTTGCAAAGGGAGAATTAAAAGAATTCTCTCTCTTTCTCTCTCTCTCTCTCTCTCTCAATGGGTGGTCTCTATGCAGGAAACACAGACCCAGCAGGTAGGATAAGAGCAAAGAAAACCATCATCGTCCTCCCCTGCCCAACCTAGACCCTGCAAGGAGGAGAGGGAGGGTGTGGTCCACGTGACAGCGACGGGGAGAGGAACCTGTGCCATCAGCCAGCTGGTCCCCTAGGGGATTGGGCAGGCCTCACCTGGTCCTGAGAGGTGCAGCCTTTCAGGGGAGCTAAGTGTCAGGACAGCCGTAGCCCCAGGCTGCCCCAGAGAGGGTCCTTGGGCCCTTCCTTCCAGAGGCTGACCTGGCTATCAGGGGTTGAGTCAGACCTGCCCCCAACGAGCCTTTTAAAGTGGGCAGCTAGGGACTCCTCTGGCGGTCCAGTGGTTAGGACTCTGCGCTTCCACTGCCAGGGGCACAGGTTCGATCCCTGGTCGGAGAACTAAGATCCCGCAAAAAAAAATAAATAAATAAAGTGGGCGGCCAAAAGCCCATCACACTTTTCGAGTTTAAGTAGCATTATGTTACCATCTCCAGCCAAACTGCTACTTCCTTTTTTTTTTCAATCTGCATAAAGCCCTTTCTTCCTTCCCTTTCTTCCTCTCTCTCTTTCTCTTCCTTCCTTCTTCCTTTTCTCTTTCTTCCCCATTTACCCTCACTCCAAATTTCCTTCTCCCAGATACCATTTTAATGATTGTTTTCAATGTGTTCATGCAAAATGGCCAGTTATTTGCGTGCATGCATTTTTTACATATGTGGATTGTGCTGCCTTGAATATCTTATTTGCTCCCTCCTCCTCCCCTCCCCCCACTCGGCACTCTGCTTTTCCCATCCATCCATGCTGCCCTGTACACGTCTCATCGGTGGCTTCCCAGCACTGCATAACACTCCATGGTGTTTGCTTAGCTTGGGTCTCCCCAGCGCTCCACCACCACCACCACTTCCCCCTCCAAAAAAAAAAAAAAAAAAACAAAGTCTGAGACAAGCAGTTGTGTACAGGTAGTTCATTGGTTGGATGATCCCAGGAAGCAGGAGAGAGGATGTCAGGGAGAAAAAAGAAGGCAACACCACGCTGAGTTGCCATGGGTGCCTGGAGCTCAGTTTTGCTAGGACACCCCCGGAATGTACAGAATGCCTTCCAGGACGGTCCACTTGAATAATGGGGGAGGGGGGGAGGGCTGGTGCTTTTCTCCACCAGCTCCCGGACCCCATTGGCTGAGATTTCCCCAGGGGACATGAAATGCCTCCTTCTGGTATAAAGACCAAACATGCTCACATCAGAGAAGGGTATGGAAAGACACATAATGAATGGTCTCTTCCCAACTCTGTTTTGCCATGTCAGGTGGGAGTATTTACACCATGGAAATTGACAAGCTCACAAATCAGAGTGGGGGGAGGGGTGAGAGCCGGTGGTTAAACATTTACCAGCACACTACTGCCTAAAACCCTCATGGTGGCTTAAGACACGTGGTCATTTCCCTCTGCTTCTGTCTGGAAGCACAGAGAGGCAAAGATCCCTTGCTTTATTTGAGGACCAGCAGAAAACGACATGCCTTGCTCAGGTCTCATACCAACAAGGAGGGAGAAGCAATTCATACTGGTTCCCAAACCATCCATCCTTCCTCCTCCTCCCCCAGCCCAACCTCCGGGCTAAGACCAGACATTATCCCTGCTGAAATTTCCACATCTTCTAATCACTCTAACTGCCCCACACCTCGTTTCACAGACCGCAGTTTGCAGCAGAAGAATGAGACAGCGTTTTTCGCCCTGAGAATGACTCTCCATAATTGGGGCCCCTCCTTGCTATTTTTCTGCCTTCTATTTTGCCCGAAAAATGCCTGGCGGTAATTGCTCATCTTCTGGCATGGAGAGGAAGCCAGCCCTTCTGCCTCTTAGACTCCCAATTGGGCTATTACGGCCCCGGCCCACTTTCTCTTAAATGGCCCTGCGTCAATTTGTCGACATTTTGAAAAGGGTCTCATCTTTCTCATATCTCACACAGAAAGAAGAGGAGATAGGAAAGCTCACTTTATCTTTCAGCGAGATTGCTTCTCGCTCATACCCCCCATTTTTTTCCTCAGTGCAAAGCTGAGCTTAGCTGTTGTTCCCATTTCACAGATGGGGACAACAAGGCTGGTAACTGACAGCACAACGTAATTCCATCATGAAAGTGGGATTCGAGGCAGAACCATTTTCCAATAGGTAGGCACCCAGACACGCTTACCTTGAGGCCTCCTTCCCACATTATAAATCCTACTAAGAGTATGACAGAGACCTGGTTTTGCTGTCAAAAACTCTGAAAGGACTTTTCACATTGTCCTTTTGCAGTTTGGTCGTAAGGAACTCACTGAATTGATGGTTGGCTATGGTTGCCCAGCCATCCCCAGGCTAGCTTGGGAAGTTCTTGCAGAGTGAGAAAAATCTGAATTAAAACTAAAGGGAATATTGTTTGGGGAATATAAATAGGCGATTAAAAATATTTTTGAATGCATTTAGGGAGATGTTTACCTCTGTCAGGGAGGGAGGAGTTTGGAATCAGGATGGGTGCACCAAGACAGTGTAAGTCACGACACACCGTCAGTGCGATACAGTGTAAGTATATTACACTAAGTAACAGCAATGTTCCAGATTTGGGTTGGTCCACAGGTGTTCAGCAGGTGTTCATTTATATTATCGGAAAGGAAGGAGACAAGGAGGGAGAGAGGGAGGCAGGTCATGCACAGAAAGAAAAATAAAACCTGCCCCACAAGTTATTTTCATAAGCGATGAAATTTTTATGAATTGAAGTTAGGACAGCTGACCTAAGATACATTGGGCAGACTTTAAATTCTGCATTTATTCATGTTTGAGCTGAGGGTTTTCTTTTCCTGTTTTGCAGCCGGCCATTTTCCTCCAGGTCTCAAACATTTTCACGAGATGCTGTCCGGTCTTAGCCCGGAGTTCGGGAAGCCCAGGCTCAGCGTCTGGTCCCATCGATGCTCCACTGAGAGGTCTCAGGGATTCTGATGGAGGCGGAGGGGCCCATGTCCTCTCCCCGCATGGAGTTTCTCCCGGAAGCCTCTGGCTCCTTTCAGAAATGCTGACCAAGCCCACACCAGGCCTCAGATGTCTCTATTGCCCCTGTCATGATCACACGGGCACACGCTCGCACACACTCTTTCCTTCCCAACACACGTGCCGGCATCCACGCCTTTCCTTTGGATCCAAGGCACGGCAGGGACTAAAAAGGGTGCAGTCCTAAGCCGAGGGTCTCCCCAGCCCTGGTTTATGGTGGGGGGGGTCTCTTTCCTGAGAAGCCCCCTCTCCTCCTCCTTTTCCCTCTGCTCCCCTCCCCCTCGTCCAGATTCTCCCGCAGCCTCTCTTGATCGGTGAAAGAAATACTTTGCGAGGATGTTAGGTCTTTGTTGGGGCGGACGAGGATACAGCATAAAGGGTCTGAGAAAGTGAAATGGGGTGTGTGGGGTGGAGAAAGGGAGGGGGCAGCAAGGGGAAGAGGACGGATTCTCCGTATCTAAAAGGGAATTAAAGTGCTTTTACTGGAGTGAAGAAATCAGCTGAAGAATGGCCCGGGAACAAAAGCAGAAAGACTGTGGACAAGCCCTGCTGAATAGGGCCCCATCCCCTTAAGTTTGTAAGCCCCCCTCCCCCGCCCTGTAAGCCTTCCTTACTTACTTCTGCTGAGAACAAACGCCAAGGAGGAAAACGCGCCAGGGGGAGGGGACGGGGGGATGGCAAAACTAGGGGAGAAAAACCCTAAAATAAAAGGTAATCCCTCCAGTACTTTGCCCTCCTAGTGCCTACCAGGGATCTGATTAAAGGTCCCAGATGAAGCCATTCCGCTATTCACATGCAAGGAGCGGGATTTACAAGAAAAGAGAGAGGGAAGAATAGGCAAAGAGGAGAAAAGGGGCATTATTTGTGTCCCTTAATGCTTGTTAAGTACTCCTCTTTGCTGCACACCAGACAAGACAAGGCTCAGAACTCACAGAGAAATCTTGTGCAACCCACCCCCTGGCCCTGTGGCCTCCCTCCAACCTGAGGCCAAACTTCCCTCCATACAGGGACATACAGAAGCGCGTGCACGTGCACACACACAGACACACACACAGAGTTGTGAGCAGAGCTCCCTGGCCACGCCAGACTCACAAAGAGAATAGCAATTAACCTCCCGTCCTTCGCTGACAGTGATCTAATCAAACCAGCCCTCCCTGATTCTTGCTCTGTGCCCAGAGCTGGGTGGCCTAGGCTGGGAAAGTTTGGGGGGGTTAAGTGAGAACATTACTGGGTACAAGAGTCCTAAGGGTCCGTTGTGGCTTCCTAATGAGACTCAAGAAGCTGGTTGAAATTCCTGCCCATCCCTCCTGCTCCCCCAAACCTCTGGCTTCCCTCTAGTTGCTCAAAGATCCTGCCTCAGGACCTTTGCATGTACCGGGACCTCAGCCTGGGATGCAGTTCCCCAGCCTCTCGGCAGAGTTACCTTGCAGCTCCAATTGGGGAAGCCACCTCTAACTGATGCCATAAGCTCGGGCCCTGTGCACCGGTGCCGAATCGAATCTCAGACACAGAGTTTTGGGTGAAGTAGAAAAGAATAGCTTGATTGCTTTGTCAGGCAAATGGGGACACAGCAAGCTTGTGCCTCTCAAAACTGTGTGTCCCAACCCAGGAGGTGAGGAGTTTTATAGTGATAGTTCAAGGGTGGGGTTGCTCACAAGATTAGGGTGTGTGCAGGGCCTGCACTCCTTTAATCTGGCCTCAGGTGGTCTCCTGATCTCCCCTGAAGAATGATTCATCAAGCAGTTCCTTCTTCCATGTTCTGGGGGTTTTAGTTTTATAGAGAGCTTAAAGATATTGTTATGTGTATCCCTTGAGGCGGAACCAGGACCCTGCCGCAAGGCTGCACTATAGATTCTTGGCTGTTCCTCCCTTGTTTCTGCATCCCCTCCCTTCCCTGATTAGCAACTGTTCAAATCTGCCCTTTGGAACTCACGGAAGGTCACGGAGGCTGGAATCTGTTCCCTATAAACAAGGAACGGGGGACTTGGAAAGGCTTCCGTGCCGAGGAGCCCCACAGGACCCTGCTCGGTTTCTTAACTGACCCTCCCTCTCCCCCAGACCACCTCACATTTCCTTGTTCTTGCCTCTCAAAAGACCTTATAACCTGATAAGTACACATTTATCTCTGGGTGCATTTGTTCAATGTCCGTCTCTCCTGCTAGAACCTCAGTGATGTTGAGGCAGGGACAGTGGCTGCTTCTGCCCACCAGGGATTCCCCAGGGCCTGGCTCAGGCCTTGGCCCCCAGAAGCTGCTTTATAAGTTCTTGTTAAATGAATGAGTGAATGAATGAATGAATGCACAGGAGACTAGGTCAGCCCAGGGCTGCCTTTTCCACCAGGTACAGTAGACACAGTGCTTAGGGCTCATGATACTTCTAGGGACCCATCTTTTAATGTCTGTCTCTTTTAAAATCAAAAGGAAAAATGAATATAATAATAATGTACACATACCAATGGATCCAGCCTGGATTCTATTCATCTTTATACCAACACATTCAGAAAATATTATTTGTACCTTTTTATGGGAGAAGGAGCCCATGAAAGTCATAATGTGGCCCTGGGTCAGAGAGACCAATTGACCAAAGGCAAAGGGAGCTCTGGAATCCTTTTTCCTCCATGGTGAGAGTGGGCCATTCAGGATCCCATGGGTTTCTTTCATTCATTTATTCCTTCAACAACCATTTGGTGAGTATCTTCTATGTGCCAGGCACTGTCCTAGGCTCTGAGGACATAGCAGTGAGCAAAACAGACAAAATCCATGCCCTCTTAGAGCTCAGAGTCTAGTGGAAGGGGCAGATACTGGACGAATGAGCACAGCAAGAAAGATGCAGTCACTAGCTGGGGTAAGTGGGCTGAAAGTTCTGTGTCCTGTGAAAACCTCCAATAGGGAAGATGAGACTGACTCTGAGATGTGACATGGAGACTGAGACCCACAGGAGGCCCAGGGCTTTGCCAACTGAGGAGAGAAAGCAAGTTCGGTGGGGAGGAGATCACACCTGCAAAGGCCTAGGGATTGGAAGGAAGATGGCGCAGAGATGAGGCTGGAGCCAAGTAAGAGGCTAAGAAAAGGGACGTGGGCAGGGGCCAGAGTGGGCCACAGCAATTCTAGCCCAGTGACCTTCCGTGTACATGAAGGCCCCTCCCTCACTCAGCCAGCAAAGGCACACAAGGAGATGCCACCCTCTTCCGCCTTCTCTCCCAAGACTAGGAAGGTCAAACATATGCTCACATCTTTGGAAAACGTTGGCATCTTTGAAAGAAATATTCCATAGAAATAGCAGTTGGCTCTGGTTGTTCCTAGAATGTGCGTATGTGTTACTGGTGATGTATCGTTGACAGCTCTTAGCATTAAACTGGGTTTGTGTGTCTGTGTTATTAATTTGATCTTTTTGAGTGAAAGCAATACGGTTCCTATTAATTTTTTTCAGGGAGCATGGCATCGTTTTTTCAGAACCAAGTCAAGACAGAGCCACTAAAAAGTAGGATTCCATTTTAGACCCACTCAGTTTATGAGAAGGACAAGTTTATATGGTAATAAAATAGATGAGAGGAGAGAAGACTGGAAAAGGGGGCGCAGAAGAGGCCTTTTACAATTTATCAAGGTATCAGTACTAGTACCAGTTTTTGAAGTGTTGTATTTCTTACCACAAAAACCAAGTTGTGCCCATTATAGAAAATGGGAAAATCCAGGAAAAAATGGAAGTTTCTAAAAAGCTTTCTAAATCACACTACCCAGGGAACCTGACTATTATTAGCATTTTGGTATATTTCCTTCCAGTCTTTTTTTTCCATGCAGACATATCCATGTTTTACCACATTCTGTATGCAATCTCGTACCCTTCCTTCACTTCACATAAGAAATCTTTATGTAAAACTTATTTTTATTTTATTTCAAAAATCTTCTTAAACAATCTTTTTTAATTTATAGTAATTTTTTTTTACTGATTTTAAGTACAGAAAAGTACAAAACATTATTTATAATCCAGTGAATCATTAGTGACATTTTGGTGTATTACATGCCTGCCTTTTGCTTGTGCCTGTGTGTGGTGTGTGTGTGTACATTCTTACAAATCTGAATCCATATACGGACTTGGATACGTATGAAAGAGTGAAAGTTCTGTATCTTTCACTCTGTTACTTTCAACGCCTGTATAGCATTCTATCCTAACCAGTCCTCCAATGAAAATTATTTAGATCATTTCTGGTGCTTTAAGATCATGAATTTTAAAAAACGAAAATATTTCTGCATATGGTATTGTCTGCATTTCAGATTCTTTCCTTGGGGTAGATTCCTAAACAATAACAAAACAATTCACACCAAAAAAAAAAAAAAAAAAACAATCCACCTGGTAGTTAAGTGCATCGTAATGGGAGAGCTGATGTACATGTCAGCATGGGCTGGGTCATGCTGCAGTAACAAACAACCCCAGCAGTTTGCCTCTCACTCAGTCTCATTGCATTGTGGGTTAGCAAGGAAACTTTGATTGTTGTGGTAACTTGAGGTCCCAGCTTGATGGAGGCACCGTCTGGATCCAACCGTCTATGACTGCAAAAGTAAAGCTCATATAGACTCAGCCTAGATCTGACACTGTGATTTTATTTCTACCAGAAATCAGGGGGAGAGAGGTAACGTTGGCCAAAGCAAGTCATGATACTGACACCATGATATTGTGTCCCTATGTTACCATCTCTTGTAACTCCCTGTACTTTTCCCTCTTGCATTTTGTCACAGTCATAATTATATATACATATATATGTGAATATTTTATTAAATTTATCTCCCCCACTACATCATAAACTCCTGAAAGCAGAGTCCAGCTTTTTTGTTCCCTGCCATATCCCCAGAACTTCCTGTAGCTGCTCAAAAAATATTTGTGCAAAGCATGAATGAACAAATGCTTCGTTTTTTTCCCAAGCCTGGTGCTTAACCCTTTTCTAGCTATGATCTCAGCTAAGCTTCTTGCTGAGAGCACCATGCAGCTATTCTGGTCTCAATATCTGAATTTTATTTATTGGATTCAAAGCCCTCATTTTTTTTCATAGTCCCTATTTTTTTAATTTCCATCTGATTAAATGCCCAGTACAGGAAGGCAGGGAGGTGCCCTGGTAAGAATCCACACCTGGTACACTGGCCACTAGCATGAGGTCCCCAGGTATGTGACGTGTGACACCCCTCACCTCCATACAAGTCATAAGACTTCTCTGTGGGTCTCATTTTCTTCACCTGAAAAAATGAGGCCAAAAATTATTACCTTGCTCACTTGGAATAAATAAATGAGTTGGAGATTGCAAGGTAGAGAAGAGTGACAAAAGAGACCCTGAGCATTAGGAGTCCGACAGAGACCTAAGTTCAAATCCCAGCCCCATCACTTACCAGCTGTGTGACTTGGGGCAAGTGACTTCATGTCTCTGTGCCTCAGTTTTCCTTATCTGTAAAACAGGCCTACTAAGAGTGCCTGAGAATTAGCAATGATATATGCAAAGCACCACGTATATAGAGCAAGGGCTGGGTAAATGGTGCCAGACAGTGAATGTTAAAACATAATTTAGGGGGAGGAAATAGCCTCAGGAGGGCCCATCTGAGCTTGGAAATCACGATAAAAATAATAGGAGCTGTGTTTTATTCAGTGCTACCATGACCCATATACTACGCACTGTATGTTCGCATGCTATGCACTTTGCAAATATTCTCCTAGGGACATGCTTGAGTTAAATCAATTAATATTTAACGAGAACTAACCAGATACCAGGCACTGTTCTAGGTTCTGGGGATGCAGCAGTGAGCAAGACAGATGAGCATCCTTGCCCTTGTGAAATTCACAGACTGGCAATGCCCATATCTAGGAAGAAATTGAGCTTGGCCATTCCAGTGTACTGACCTTAGGTCACTACTCCCACCCTTAGCCCAATCCAAAAAAGTACCTCTGCACAGCGCTCAGTATGTTGGTTTTAAAATAAAAACTTTAAGGAAGGTGAGGTGGGGATAGGGATCCAGTGCTTAATACACTTCAGCTCTACTGCTCCCCAAGGTTTTTAGCAAAGAGGAAGGAAAAATGAAATGGGAGCTTTGGAAGAGATAGTTGGCGCATCAAATGGAAATAGGTGCCGTCCCCACAAACCAAGGAGACACACACACACACACACACACACACATACCCCTCAATTATACCTCAGGAAGCAGAGCTAATGGAAGCTAGATTGATTCAAAGATAACAATTAGAGAACAATTTTAATCCCTACTGTGATTGAGACACAGTTTATTTTTAATTTGTATCCATAATAAAAAATAATAATTAAAAACGCCGGCAAATTGCAGCTTTTGCCGAGAAATGAGATTTACGCTGCCCACCTTCACCCCATCATGAATGAGATCTCCTCTCCCACCGTCTGTCTCTTCTGCCAACGCGTCCCCATCATGACTTGCTCCCGTGCTGAAGCCACAGACCCCATTTTAAATATAGAGATTCATTAATTAAAGGAGATGGAAGAGAACTTTTTTTAGCATCTGCTATGTGTCAGGAATGGTGCTAAATACGTTCTCGTAGATTATTTCATTTAACCCTCACGATGGTCCTGTGAAAAGGGAACCCCGGTTTCCTCTCATTTTACAGAGTAACATTTGCAGCAGACTGGGAGCTACTTGCTGAAGGTCACACAGGTCGTATGGGACACGGCTGGGTCTGCTTGGCCTGACTCATTCCTCACATTGTCTTTCCAGGGGGTGGGTACTAAGCTTTTGTCCTCCTTAACAAAGGCGCTTCCTCACAAACAACAGAATTTGCCCCAACTTCTATTTCAACTCCAACCACTTACCAGCTTGTGCAGGTGACTTCACGTCTGCACCGAAAAGTCCTGACCTATGCTTGGTACATGAGGGGTGATGAGCAAAGGGCAGGTCCCTTTCTCCAGGCCACTTCCTCTCTATGTACCCCTCAGTCTGCCCCCCTCCTTTCCTTACGCCCACCCCTCTTAAACACCCTTCTTATTCATCCAATAGCCTAAAAACTAATGGCCTTCTCTCTCCCTCCTAATCATCATCTTTGGGGAGGAGTCATTTCATTGATTACCATCCCAGTGGATAGATTCATTTGAGCCATTAAATTGCCATTTTTGTAGGTCAAAACCAGTCAAATATAGGCAATTTCATATTACAACAGTAAAACAAATGCCCTGAGACGTCTCGCTCAGCATTTCTAGAAACAAGATGTAGATTCATATTTTTGGAAAGGCCATCTTAGCTAATTACCGGATGGGGGTTGGTGGTGGGGGGTAAAGAATCACCACCTTATATTAAACCTCACAATGAAATCTGCAGACAGCAAAAGCAAAAGCCACCCCCAGTGTCCATGTCCTCCAAGACAGGGCTGGCTACTCAGCCATTTATGAAGGGAAAAATATATATATATTCTTCTCACTCTTAGCAACAAATTGACTTAACTAATCTGCATCATCGTCTCTTGTCTTCTCAGCTAATCATGATGGTAAATGGTTGGGTTTCTTTTTCCCCTGTGGCCGCTGCTTAGGAGGAGGGAGATGATGGAAACAGGGTAGGGGACGGGGAAGAGGAAGATGTTTCGTGATAGATGACTGATTCAAGAATGCCTTTGATATTCTTGGTTAACTTCCTCGCAGACACAGGGAATTGGATTGGTCGGACAGCTCCCCCTGCGTGGCACAAACAAGAAACATTAATTAAAAATAATTGTCACCGCCCCCGCCCCCCCAGAATTAAGAGTGTGATGTTCAGATTCGTTTTAAGAAAGGTAATTTGATGCCAATAAATTACAATTATAAAAACTTCATTACAGTCAGGAGCAATCTATCGACCATTGTCCTAATTACACATTGTAGGAATAATGAATGCTAATGACTTAATGTACAGTAATTACCACGATTGAAAAATAAAATATAATAATCGCCATCATTATTGTTATCAATATTACGGATCTTTTGGCATGGCTGAGCTCCACTTGAGGCTGAGATAAAATTTCAGGGTTTTTTTTTTGTTCACAGTTAGAAACACCCCCTTCTCTCCCCACTCCACCCCAGCCACGTCTTTATTAAGACAAGAAATCCGCAGCACAGATGGAAATTTTCTGCTTCTCCTAAAAGGTCAGAGTTGAAGGCTTCAGTTCAAGTTTCTATCCCCTAGCCAATAGTCCTAACCACTGGACCACCAGGGAAGTCTCCTAAGTCTTTTAATGTTTCTATGCCTTGATTTCCTTCTTGTAAAATGGGGCTTCAAATAGTGCCTACCTCAGGGTTTCATGTGTGTTAATATATGTAAGGCATTTAAAACAGTGCCTGCAAGTAGTAACCGCTCCAAAGCTACAAACTTAGACGTTACCTGAGCTTGCTTCCGTCTACCATTCCAGGTCACTTCCCCACCACCCTCCATCATCTTACTCCCTATCAAGCCTCAATAGTCAACTCATCATTGTCTAAAGATGATCTGTACATTCCTCTCTCCACGTCTTTTCTCCTGCCATACCTTCCACAAAGAATGCTGTTCACCTTCCAGCCCAGTGATCACTCATCCTCCAGAATGCCTTCCCCACTGCTCTCAGACAATGCCACATTTCCTTCTGTGGCTTTCCACTTTTGTCACAGCATTCCTATCTCTGCCCATCTAATCTCTCTGTCTTTTCCATTCCGTTAAAATTCTTTATTTCTATGTTTTACCATTGCATATTCCCAAGTAAATTGTAATTGCTTTGAAAGCAAGAATCATACTTTTGCCGCATGTTTTTGCACAGGCATACCTTGGAGGTAGGGCAGGTTGGGGTTCATACCACCACCATCAAGCAACTGTGGCAATAAAGCAAGTCACACAATTTTTTTGGTTTCACGGTGCATACAAAATTATGTTTACACTATACTGTAGTCTGTTAAGTGTGCAGTAGCATTAAATCTTCAAAAAGAACGGTGTATATACCTTAATTTAAAATAATGCTGTTGAAGCTCATGCAGCTCAATATTAAAAAAACAAACAACCCAATCCAAAGATGCGCAGAACACCTAAATAGACATTTCCCCAAAGAAGACATACAGATGGCCAAGAAGCACATGAAAAGCTGCTCAACATCACTCATTATTAGAGAAATGCAAATCAAACCTACAATGAGGTATCACCTCACACCAGTTAGAATGGGCATCATCAGAAAATCTACAAACAACAAATGCTGGAGAGGGTGTGGAGAAAAGGGAACCCTCTTGCACTGTTGGTGGGAATGTAAATTGATACAGCCACTATGGAGAACAATATGGAGGTTCCTTAAAAAACTAAAACTAGAACTACCATATGACCCAGCAATCCCACTACTGGGCATAGACCCAGAGAAAACCATAATTCAAAAAGCCACATGCACCCCAATGTTCATTGCAGCACTATTTACAATAGCCAGGTCATGGAAGCAACCTAAATGCCCGTCGACAGACGAATGGATAAAGAAGAGGTGGTACATATATACAATGGAATATTACTCAGCCATAAAAAGGAATGAAATTGGGTCATTTATAGAGACATGGATGGATCTAGAGACTGTCATACAGAGTGAAGTAAGTCAGAAAGAGAAAAACAAATATCGTATATTAATGCATATATGTGGAACCTAGAAAATGGTACAGATGAACCGGTTTGCAGGGCAGAAATCGAGACACAGATGTAGAGAAAAAACACCGGGGGGGGGGGAAGCGGTGGCAGTTGGGGGTGGTGGTGGGATGAATTGGGAGATTGGGATTGACACGTATACACTGATGTGTATAAAACGGATGACTAATAAGAAAAATATATATATTCGATAGTGGAATGGACTTGGAATCTTTGATCACCTAAGACAGTTACTTGAACTTTGTAGGTGTCTAAAATAATATTCAATAATTCTTTGCCAACTGTTGATCTCAATGAACTAAATAAGGCTTTTGTCTTAGCTTTCTTAATAAGTTATAACACAGAGAAAAGTGCATAAGTCATAAGTTTAACTATAAACTTATGACTTATGTGAGTTATCTGAACTCCCACTAGTAGAGCCACTACTTAGATCAAGAAACAGAACTTTCCCAGTGCCTCGGAAGCCTTCCTTATACCATTTCCTGGTCATGACCCCTGCTTTCTGCCCCCAAAGTAACCATTACCTTCACCATAAATTTGTTTTGCCCAGCTTTGAATTTTTTAAAAAGAAACCATACAATGTATATCATTTTATGTCTGCCTTGTTTTGTTGAATATTGCTCCTGAGTTTTTTTTCTGTTGTTGCTTGTAGCAATGTTCACTTATTTTTATTGTCTTCTATATTTTATTATATAAATGCAAAATATATTCTAATGTTGATGAACAACAAAAACAAAAACCAAAAAAAATGTTAAATTAGTAGAGAATATTTATCTCCAGGCCAAAGTAAAAACAGATGTGAGTTTAATTTTGCAAAAAAAATAAAAATAAAATAAAATAATGCTGTTGAAAAATGGCTTCGATAGACTTGCTCGACGCAGGGTGGCCACAAACCTTCAGTTTGTAAAAAAATAAACAAACAAACAAAAAAACACAATATCTGCGAAGCTCAATAAAGCAAAGCACATTAAAACGAGGGATGCTTTTGTTTCTCCCATCTTCATCCCACACCCCTAATACAGTACTCCATGTGTAGAATGATGCTCTACATGTGTTTTTGAATTTCAGGAATGCAAAAGAAAGTCTTCTTTACAATGCTTTTTGTTTTATTTTTGATTCTACTTAATGCCTCCTTATGATAGAATAATTGAAAAAATAAAGAAAAGTATAAGGAAGAAAATTAATATGAATTGCATTCGCATAACCCGGAGATGACCGCTGTAAATGCTTGTGTATTTCTGTCTTATCTTTTACAGAGAATTTAAAACAGAACTGTCCTACTGTATATAGACTGGTAATAGCAAAGAATCTTAGCTAGCATTTTATCATGTGTTTGTCACATGCCACATGTTAAGAATTTTACTTGTGTTATTTTATTTAATCCTGGCAACAACCTATACAGTAGGTGTTATTGGCATCCCCATTGTACAGATGAGAAAATTAGGGTTAGAGAGACTAAAAATTTCCCAACATTGTACAGCTGGTGTGTGGCAAAGCCAGGATTCAACATAGGCATTTGGCCCCCAGAGCCTACATCCTACCCTTTGCCTTTCAGTGGGCATTATCATGAGTATTTTTCCACACCATCAAATTATTTTAATAATTTGCACAGCAATCTATCCTGTGCATAGACTATCATTTTTTTCATCCCACCTCTACAATTGGACATTTTGTTTGTATTTAATTTTTCACCATAATAAACAATTCTCTGAAGTTCATCCTCATATGTAAATCCTTGTCCACATTCTGAATATTTCCTTAGGATATCATCTTGGAAGTGGAATTATGCCCCATCTGCTTTACTGAGGGATCATGCACATACAGTAAGTCCCCTGCATATGAACCTTCAAGTTGCGAACTTTCAAAGATTCGAACGTGGGTTCCATCAACGTCAGGCGTGAGTGAAATTGCAGCTTGCCCTCTGTCTCCTGTTGCTGACGATCCTTCAGCTCTACCATCTCCCACCTCCTCTCCCTCCTCCAGTCAGTAACTCTTCTTGCCTGTTCACTCGCTGCCAGCCCCTGTATGCCAGCTGTTGCACTGTACTACTGTACTTTTCAAGGTACTGTACTGTTAAGATTAGAAATGTTTTCTTTATTTTCTGTGTTTGCTTTTGTATGTATTATTTGTGTGAAAAGTATGATAAACCTATTACGGTACAGTACTATATAGCCGACTGTGTTCGTCGGGTACCTAGGCTAACTTTGTTGGACTCACGAATAAATTGGACTTACGAACGCGCTCTCGGAATGGAACTCGTTCGTATGTAGGGGACTTACTGTACAATAAAATTCATGAATTCTAAGTGTGCAAGGCAATGAATTTTGACTAATTATGCACAACCACTACAATCAAGATATGGAAGATTGGGCTTCCCTGGTGGCGCAGTGGTTGAGAATCTGCCTGCCAATGCAGGGGACACAGGTTCGAGCCCTGGTCTGGGAAGATCCCACATGCCGCGGAGAAACTGGGCCCGTGAGCCACAATTACTGAGCCTGCGCGTCTGGAGCCTGTGCTCCGCAACAAGAGAGGCCACGATAGTGAGAGGCCCGCGCACTGCGATGAAGAGTGGCCCCCGCTTGCCACAACTAGAGAAAGCCCTCGCACAGAAACGAAGACCCAACACAGCCATAAATAAATAAAAATAAATTAAAAAAAAAAAAAGATATGGAAGATTTCCATCACCCAAAAAAGTGCTTCTTTGGAGTCATTCCCTCTCCACCCTTCCCCCAACCCTCATTCTGGCCCCAGGCAACCAAAGTTCAGCTTCCAGTCACTACAGTTTTGCCTTTTCTAGAATTTCATATCAATGAAATCATGCAGTATGTAATCTTTTGTTTCTGACTTCCTTCACTCAGCACTATGCTTTTGAGATTCATTCATGTTGTTGTATACTTCAGTAGTTCATTCCTTTGTATTATTGAGTAGTATTCTATTGTATGGATATACCACAATTTGACATCCATTCCCTAACTGATGGACGTTTGACAGTTTGGAGCTGTTATGAATGAAACTGCTATAAAAGTTGAAGCACAAGTCTTTGTGTGAACATAATTTTTTCGTTTCTCTTTGGTAAATACCTAGGATTGGGACTGCAGGGTCATATATAATCAGTGTATGTTTAAGTTTATAAGAAAAACAATTTAACTGCCAAATGGTTTTTCAAGAGGCGTTCTCATCAGCAATATAAAAGAGTTCCAGTCATTCCATATTCTCACCAAAACTTGGTATTGTCAGTCTATTTTATTTCAATCATTCTCATGAATGTGAGGTGATATCCCAGCCTGGGTGCAACTTGGATTGTCATTAATCGGGCATCATGATCCGTTTTCTCCAGTAAAGGCAGTTAGCGAAGGAAACACTGAGTTGGTTAGGAGAGTACTTCCCAAACTTTACTGTGCATAAAGATCCTATGGAGAGCTTGTTAAAACACAGATTCCTTGACCCTGACCCCAGAGATTCTGATTTAGAAGGTGTTGGGGTAGGGTCTGAGAATTTGCATTTCTTTTTATTTTTAATTAGTTTTTAAATTTTATTTTATTTATTTATTTTTGGTTGTGTTGGGTCTTTGTTGCTGCGCACTGGCTTTCTCTAGTTCTGGCGAGCAGGGGCTACTCTTTGTTGTGGTGCACGGGCTTCTCGTTGTGGTGGCTTCTCTTGTTGTGGAGCACGGGCTCTAGGCACACGGGCTTCAGTAGTTGTGGCTCACGGGCTCAGTAGTTGTGGCTCATGGGCTCTAGAGAGCGCAGGCTCAGTAGTTGTGGCTCACAGGCTCAGTAGTTGTGGCGCTCGGGCTTAGTTGCTCCGCGGCATGTGGGATCTTCTGGGACCAGGGATCGGACCCGTGTCCCCTGTATTGGCAGGCAGATTCTTAACCACTGCGCCACCAGGGAAGCCCGAGGATTTGCATTTCTGACAAGCTCCCCCGTGATGCTGCTGCTGCTTGTCAGAGTCACACTCTGAGAACCACTGAGCTATGGAAGGAGAAAGCACTGAAAGAGCAGACCCAAGATCCACCAATGACTGGGTGGGCTTAAGCAAGCTATTGCCCCAGTCATATCATCTCCAAGATGCCCTTGCACCAATGTTAGGGATCAACTCCGCTCGCACCTGACAACTCCTCCACCCCAAATCCTCATCTGCCTCCCCAACATCACCTCGTGTCCAAGCGTGCATCTGCAGCACCCACAAAGGGGCTCCTAAATCCTGGAACCCTCTGAGTACAGAAGAATCATCACCACCACCACCACCACCGTCATCATCACCATCATCCACAATCACCGCTCCCGCCGGGAGAGCAGACACTGTTTTGTTCATCTCTGTTATCTGCAGGGCCTTCTGGAGAGTTTGATCCATAGTAGGCACTCAGTAAACACTAAACGAATGAATGAACAATAGCTCACATTTTGACAGCACTTTGGGATCTTGTGCTTCGCAAGGCTTATCTCCTTTAAGCCTCACAATCCAGACGAATAGGCGCTATTTTTATTTCCACGTGACAGACGGGGAAACTGAGGTTCGCCCAGGGTGACACAGCTAGCGCCAGGCAGAGGCCAGGTTTGGCACTCAGGTCTGTCGGAGCACAGATACCCATGCGCCTGGGATCGGTTTGGGGTCTCATCGTCGAGATGAAGCGGGGTGAGGGGAGCGCATTAGTAGAAGCTACCCGAAGGGGCGGAAGCAAATAAAAATAGCCGGCGGGCTGCGCGCGGAGGCGCTGGACACCCCCAGCGCTCACGGGCGATCAGCGTCCTAATTTATGGCACCCGGAGAGCGGTTCAGGGGAAACAGCTCCGCGAGCGCCACTCGGAGGAGGGTTGAGCTGCAGGTGAGGACAATGTAATTAAGAAATTAAAAGGTAATTTCCACAGACGCTGCGTCTCGCCGGGCCCAGCGATCGCCTAATTGATGGTGCGGCGGGCAGAGCCCACGCAGCCGCGGTTCCCCTGCTCCTGGGAGAGCCGCGCCCTCCCCGCGCTTTGTGGTTTCTCCGACCTACCCGGGATGGGCTTCCGAGAATTCCAGAGAGGGAGGGGAGGACCAGAGGGCGGGACACTCACGACCCTCGCGCCAAAGCTTTCACCTGGCTTTCTCACCGTTCTCTCCGCCGCTGTAAGAAATGTGTGCCTTTCGATTCGTCTTTCTTCCATTTCTCCCCCGCCCTTTGTGTCTCCACTCCCTTTATCTATAACTTCTATTTCTTTCTCGTCCCCTTTTTAGTAGTTCACCAATCTCTCTCTGTTCCTCTCTCTTCTCCACCCACCGCCCCCAGGTTTCTGTCTCCATCTCCCATTTCCTTCAGTTCCCAAAATTCTTAGCGCTGGGCCTGGAAGAGTTTGTAGGGGATCTTTACACCCTGGAGGAGATCGAATTTAAGTTACTGCCACCACCACCATCCCCACCTCCCATTCCTGCAGGCCTCTGCATGTGGGTGGGTGGGTCATTGGAATGTCCCAGCATAAGCTCTGCAAGCCCGCTGCAATGGCTCCATTAGACCCACCTGGAGTCTGTGCCCAGGAATGATGGGTGGGTGGGTAGGTGGGTGGGTGAGTGGATTACTCAGAAGGTGGTCAGTTTGGGTATTTGGATGGATGGTTGATTGTTTGGTTAAAGAGATAGGTAGGTGGGTGGGTGGATAGTCTAGGGTGGGTTGGTAATTGGATGGATGTGTGGATGGCTGGATAAATGGGTAGGTGAATGGATAGGTAGATGGATGGTGGTGGGTGAATAAAGGAGTAGTTAATACAGGTGAATGGGTGGAATATGAATGAGTAGATGAGTGTGGGGTGATCAAATGGCTGGATAGATGAGTGGATATGAGGACAGATCAGTGTGTTGATGGATAAACTATTAAATGAGTGAGTGGGTAAGTGAGGATGGGTAATGGTAGGTGGGTGAATGGGTAGATTGGAGGGCATGTGGGAATTTGGATGGATGGGAGTATGCATTGGTGGGTATGTGGTGGATGAGTGGATGGTTGGTAAATGGATGAGTAGCTGAACGGGTAGGAGGGCACTGATAGATGAGTGTATGGATGGATGGGTAGATAGAAGATGGATAGATGGGTTGATGGGTAAATGAATGGGTGGATAGTGGGTAAATGAATGAATGGGTGAGGGTATTTGTGGGTGGAAAGGTGAGTAGATGGATGCGTGGGTAGGTGGATGAGGGGTGAATGGAGAGATGAGTGGATGTATAGGAATGGTGAATAGGTAGATGGATCGAGGGGTGGTTGGATGGGTGGCCAGGTAAATGATGGAACTCATAGGAACATAAGTATGTTCCTAATGGTGACATTAAGGAACAGCTGTTTGATGAAAGAGTCAAAACATAAGCAGGTGTAAACAAAACAGGAGTCTGCCATCTCTGAGGTATCTTTCAGCACTGGAGTTTTGAGGTCTCTCCCCCAAGTGTTTCCCTTTACAGGGAAGCAGGGACTGGGCCCCATGCAGACTTGGGATGAGTTGCCACTTTTTCCTGTTTCTTCCAAATGGGCATAATAACAACAGCCTCATTGGGATTGGGAGGCAAAGGTGAAGTCACAGGAGAGAAGGCACTTTGCCAACCGGAATGCCCCCTACCCGTGCACCAATATCAATACATGGAATCAATCACGGCCCATCACCACCCCAATCCCAACAGCTGTGGACCAGTCAGACTGCAAGGTCCAGCGGCCACGCTCTTTCTTAAGTCATGACTTGTCTTCCAAAAGGCCCCTCCCTGACATCTCTACTTCCCAAAACTCCACCCGTTCTTCGAGGCCCACTTCTCTGTCACACTCCTGCGAGTACAGGAAGCCTCCCTCACTTGAGGGAGGTGGATGGGTGGATAGCCTAGGGTGGGTTGGTAATTGGATGGATGTGTGGATGGCCCCTCACATGAAGGGGACCTTGAATGACATGCTAAGGAACATAGACTTCAGTTAGACAGGTGAGATGGAGCTATGGAAAGGTTTTTTTTTGTTTTTTTTTTTAAATTTATTTATTTATTTATTTTTGGCTGTGTTGGGTCTTCGTCTCTGTGCAAGGGCTTTCTCCAGCTGTGGCGAGCAGGGGCCACTCTTCATCGCCGTGCGCGGGCCTCTCACTGTCGCGGCCTCTCCCATTGCGGAGCACAGGCTCCAGACGCGCAGGCTCAGTACTTGTGGCTCATGGGCTTAGTTGCTCCGTGGCATGTGGGATCTTCCCAGACCAGGGCTCGAACCCGTGTCCCCTGCATTGGCAGGCAGATTCTTAACCACTGCGCCACCAGGGAAGCCCTGGAAAGGTTTTAAATCCTCCACCTGCCTTCTGGTACGATAAGGTTCGATCCAGGATTCTAGTGATCTCTATGGCTCTCTATGGTTCCCCGCCCACCTCTGCTTCTACCATGACTCCCCAAGATAGAGAGATGTCTTTTGTTCATCTCTGGGTTTCCAGTCCCTAGTAGAGAGCCTGGCACGCACTAGGTTCTCAGTAAACACTTGCTGAGATGGATAAGTGAAGAGGGTGATAAAACTTAACAACATGGGCAATACCGTTTTGCGTGGTGACCCTTCGGTAGTGTCTTCTGTTTCTCAGAAGAGGAAACTGAGGCCAGTAGAGGTTGCCCAACTGCACTCCCCATGACTCTGAAGTCTCTCCCAGCCCCCACGAAGCTATCAGGAACATGACCACCCATGAGTACAGAATGAAAAAGCGCCCTTTGTTCCAGGAGATGCGGAGAGGTAAGTGGGGGAGGGATCCGCTGGGGGATTAGGGAAGGGCCTGCAGGGAATTCCTTTCTCACTGGGGCTCAGTGGGGGTGGAGCTGGATTTTTCACCTGCTAAGAGCCCCTCCTGAGCTGCTTTCCACCTGCTGGGAACGCCCCAAGCCAGGGAAGCAGGGAGGCCCACCTGAAGTGGTCATTCTTAGGCCAGCACACCTGGGCAAGAGGAGGAAGAAGAGAGGGGGAGGGAGGATGGTGGGATACAGAGGGAGGTGAAAGAAAAGGAGAGAGGGAGGGAGACTCAGACACACCTGTTTAGAAGAGTGTAGACGCTTATATGCACACAATCATAAATACATATCCACTCGTACGCATTCAGATACACGTGAGTGTATGTGAATGAGGTATTACATAGATACATAAATATGTGTGCATCTGTCTCATCAATTCATTTATATTTCCATGCACAGAACTACACATGCACACAATCACATATACAAAGATATATATGCGTACATTCACACACACACACCCCCAAATGCACACACTCTTATCAGATGCTCTCAGAGACACATCTGTGCTCAGAGACCACATAGAAATTCACATGCACACTCACACGCATGCCTAGACCCAAGCATACACACACACACACACACACGTGGTCATTCACAGTCACACACACACACACGTGCATGTCCTCATATTCACATATATATGCACGGCTCTCCCCTCCCCTACTGCCGGCTGCGTTCTGTTAACTTGTTTATGGAGTTTATCAGTAAGGGCTATGGGAAAAAAGAATAATGGGAGGTGACTTTGGTCAGGGAAGTCCTCTCTGAGGAGGTGACCTTGGAGCTGAGAGCTCAACATAGGGGAGAAAACAGTCAAGCAAAGGTCTAAAACTAAGAGTATTCTGGGCAGAGGGAACAACAGGAGCAGAGGCCCCAAATCAGGAGATATTCTGGAATGTTCTGGGAGCAGAGTGAACAAAGGGGAGAGCCATAGGAGAAGAGGTTGGAAAGAGGCTATGGGAGAGGGGGTCTCACTACAGATCCTCAGTGTGAATCAGTCTTAGCCTGACTTTGGGGACCTTCCACTGATGACCCCACCTTCCCAGTTTCCCAGTCCTTACCGACCCCCAACGTCTACTGCAGGGGGGAGGCCGACCTGAGAAGAGAATGAACGTGCAAACCTGATTCACCCACAGGGCCATGTGCCGTGGCCACTGAAAGATGCTCCCTCAGGCACCTTCCCAGGTGGGAAATTGCTGCAGCCAGAGGAAGAGGAAGAATCCCAGTTCTGTAATTCCCTTAGAAGCAGAACCCTTAACCCCAAAAGACTTCTCTCTCAAGTCTTCTCAGCAGAGCCACAGCTAGCCCCAGTGGGTGTTGGTGGGTACGTGTTCCTGTTTATCTTTTTGGAATCAAAGGGCAACTTACCCACCTCCGTGCCTCTGAAACCTGTACCTCCAAGAACCTATTCTAGAGAGAGCCTCCACTTCTTCTTTCTCAGGGGAACAGGGAGATGGTGTGATGGAAGCTTGGACTTCCAAAATAGGCAGATCTCACCCCCACCACTTCATAGCTGTGTGCCCTTGGCCAAGGACTCAGCCTCTCTGAGCCTCCGTGTCTTCATGGAGCAAATGGCAAGATTGTTGAGAAATAACACATGTCTCATCCCTGGTACGCAGGCTCCATTCAACCTACGTCAATTTCCCCTTTCCTTGGGGACCAATTTTTCAAGCACGGGAAGCATACCTTGCCACTTCTGAGGAGGGGCAGTTTGAGCTGGCTGAGGGCTTGGTAACGTCTACCTAGCCTTGATCGGATGCCATGATGAAGTCTTTCCTCACCTTCCTTCTCCGGGGCATATCCTTCCAGGACCTTTCCCTTGTCTGGCGGGGTTCGAGGCTGCCCCTCCACACCTCTGAGTCACAGCTCCCTGACCCAGGCCAGGGCTGAGGGAGGGAGAGTGTGAGGATGACCTCAGGGCTGTCTTGGAGGGAGAGCTGGGGGTGGGGCTGTCGTGTGGTTCCCCAGCCCGCGTCTTCCCCTTCCTGTTTCTTCCTAGAGATGGAGTGAAGGGCTTTCACACTTGTCTGGGCTGACTCCAAGTGTGTGATCACTCTCCCCGGGTGTCAGCGCGCCTGGGAGATTTGTGATACCGCCTGCTTCCTAATTACTTCCCTCTCTGCACTCTCACCCCTCCCAGCTCTCCTCAGACCTGCTGCCACCACCTCCATCATCTCTACCTGCCAGTCTGCCTGACTCCATCTGCAGAGGAGAAACTCAGCTGGAAACTGAGGGAGGAGGCTTCACAGGGCCCCACTGCCTGGACCACTGATGCTAGATTAGACCAAGGCACCCCTTCATCATTTCTAGCAAAGTCTGTTTCCTACTTGGCAGCGGGGACTGCTCCTCTCTGGGCAACTGTGAGTCTCCTTCCTTCCAGGCAAAGCATCAGGTACCTTGGGTCACCTAGCTTGGCTGACCTCACCCATCTAGACCTCACCAGTCCCAGGCCCCGCAAAAACAAGACACATCGGACCACAAAGGGTTTCCCTTCTCTTACCCCAAAACACCTCTCGAAAATGGACCTTCTTAGTGAGAAAGATCTCTCTGTGCTGGCATGGGCAGATAAATTAAGCGAAGATAAATTAAGTGAAAAAATGGAAAATGCCACAACGCTGCTCAGTCCAACCCACTTTTTAAAAATATGCACGTTAAAAAAGAAAAAAGCTGCAGGAATATTAGCCAAAAGCATTCCCATTGGTTATGTCTGAGGGTGGGATAACAGCGAATGTTCTATACTACACGTTTCCATGATGTTTTCATTTAGGCATTGCTTTTTTTTTTTTTTTTTTTTAAATTTTTATTTATTTATTTATTTATGACTGTGTTGGGTCTTTGTTTCTGTGCGAGGGCTTCCTCCAGTTGCGGCGAGCGGGGGCCACTCTTCATCGCCGTGCGTGGGCCTCTCACTGTCGCGGCCTCTCTTGTTGCGGAGCACAGGCTCCAGACGCACAGGCTCAGTAGTTGTGGCTCACGGGCCTAGTTGCTCCGCAGCATGTGGGATCTTCCCAGACCAGGGCTCGAACCCGTGTCCCCTGCACTGGCAGGCGGATTCTCAACCACTGCGCCACCAGGGAAGCCCTAGGCATTGCTTTTATAGTCAGGAATAATAGAGTGTTTGAAAAGGGAAGGGAAAGGGGTTCTTTGGGTCTCTGCTATCATGAGAAGCCAGGTGCACTGGCAAGCAGGGTTCAAGAGTCAGACAGACCACCTTCCCCAGGTTGGGGAAATTCCAACCTTTGGTCCAGGACTGAATCATCCTGAAGCAGGAAGGAAAACTGAGTGATGCTAAAGAAATCACTGCATCATCTCTTTCCTTAAAAGTGTATGTCTGGGGCTTCCCTGGTGGCGTAGTGGTTGAGAATCTACCTGCCAATGCAGGCACACGGGTTCGAGCCCTGGTCTGGGAAGATCCCACATGCCGCGGAGCAACTAGGCCCGTGAGCCATAACTACTGAGCCTGCGCGTCTGGAGCCTGTGCTCCGCAACAAGAGAGGCCGCGACAGTGAGAGGCCCGCGCACTGCGATGAAGAGTGGCCCCCGCTCGCCGCAACTAAAGAAAGCCCTCGCACAGAAACGAAGACCCAACACAGCCAAAAATAAAAATAAATAAATTTTTTTAAAAAAGTGTATGTCTGTTTCTGAATTCCTAATTCATACACAAGAACAGGTGCTACCTCTTCTCTCCAGGAAGGGGAGCCAGGTGGCTGGGGATGGTGAGGACAGAGGTAGAGATTTCACTTTATACCTTTTTTTTTTTTGGTACCTTTTGAATTATAAACCATGTGAATGAATTATCTACTCAAAAAATAAAGAAAATTTAAACGTGAAAATAAAGCACTTTCCAAATAGCACTGTTAAATCAGTGTACAATATGTTAAATGTATATACACATGCATGGACAAACACAGCCGTTTGAAAACAATGAGTTAATTTTAAAATGCTCATTAAGAAACATTTGGAAGATACAGAAAAGGAGGAAGAAAATATATATGTTTTACCCAGAGTCCTGCCACTCAAAGACAGCCACTATTAATATTACAGCTTATTTCTTTCCAGTCTGTTTCCTACGCAAGGGCATTTTGTTTGGGTTTGGTTTTTTGTCATGTTGTAGTTTGAATCATTCTGTGTTAGAGTTTTAGAAATTGCTTTTTAAAGATCTAAACGTGGCCAAATGCTTACAATGTAATACCACGATAGAACTTTGAGCATCATTCTTAAAGGCTGGTCTGGTCTCGGTATTGGTGTTGGCTGGTATAGGGAAGCCCTGAGAAATCTCAGAGGAAACTTCTGCCTTCCACCCACCACTGCAACCTGGCGGGTGTGGCTGGAGGGGGCGGAGAGGAGGGTCAGATGAAGCGGGGTTTTTGTGTGCCTTCTGGGCTATTAACTAAGCTCTAAGCATGTCCTGGAATCATTTCCAGTCTCAGTTCTCCAAACACCTCCCTCCCCATCACGGAGACGCCCTGACGGATGCTGCTTGGGAGGGGTGACTGTTGGCTTTGGGGCCAGTGGAGGTGGAGATGGGGGAGGGCACCCAGGGGAGGCAGAGCGAGGCAGCTCTCAGCTCGCCTGAGCGAGAGTGATGGGGTGTGGGACTGGAGGAGGGAGCGGAAAAGAGGAAATGATGGATGGCAAGGAAGACAGCCCACGACAGGAAAGCTGTCAAGAAAGTGTGAGGGGGACCGTGGTGGACCAGGGGTATGTGTGTTTGCCTCTCCCTCCTCCACCCCGGGGGAGGGTGTGTTTCTTGGGGATAAATCCACACAGGACCGGGAAAGAGCCAGAGCAAAGACTCCTCAAACGACTCCTGAAGACCTACTGTGTGCTCTGCCCTGGGCTCGCAACTGGTCAAGGGGAAGCTTAATTATGCCCAAAGGAAGATGGGGCGGATCCTCAGGGGAGATGGCCAAGGTAGGGACCCGTGAGCTGTGGGTAGAGCGTGTGCGTTGGGGTCTGGGTGTGCAGGTGTGAGAGATGGTGTGCTGTTGGGGGTACTGGAGTATGACAGCCCCGGAGTGGCATCGGACACGTTCGTCTTATGGGGGAAGGGAGAGAAAGAGAGGAAGACATATGAAGCCTGAGAGGCATTGAGTTAGAGACAGAGAGACACAGAATCAGAGACAGGCAGATGCAGAGAGACACTGGGGAGAGAGCTCGGTAGAGACAGCAGAGTTGGGGAGACAGAGAGAGAAGAGACAGGGAGGAGGAGAGAGCTGGGCCAGTGAGGAAGGGGCAGACTGCCTGGTGGGGCAGGGGCCATGCAGGTGCTAGAACCCAGAGGGAAAATAACAGCGATTTAAAAAGACAGACAAAACTACAATGAGATATCACCTCACACCGGTCAGAATGGCCATCATCAAAAAATCTACAAACAATAAATGCTGGAGAGGGTGTGGAGAAAAGGGGACTCTCTTGCACTATTGGTGGGAATGTAAATTGATACAGCCACTAGGGAGAACAGTATGGAGATTCCTTAAAAAACTAAAAATAGAGCTACCGTATGATCCAGCAATCCCGCTCCTGGCCATATATCCAGAGAAAACCGTAATTCGAAAGGATACATGCACCCCAATGTTCATTGCAGCACTATTTACAATAGCCAAGACATGGATGCAACCTAAATGTCCATCGACGGAGGAATGGATAAAGAAGACGTGGTACATATATATATCATGGAATATTACTCAGCCATAAAAAAGAATGAAATAATGCCATTAGCAGCAACGTGGATGGACCTAGAGATTGTCATACTGAGTGAAGTAAGTCAGACAGAGAAAGACAAATATTATATGTTATCACTTATATGTGGAATCTAAAAAAATGGTACAGGGACTTCCCTGGTGGCACAGTGGTTAAGAATCCACCTGCCAATGCAGGGGACATGGGTTCGATCCCTGGCCCCCGAAGATCCCACATGCCGCAGAGCAACTAAGCCGGTGTGCCACAACTACTCAGCCTGTGCTCTAGAGCCCGCGAGCCACAACTGCTGAGCCCACATGCTGCAACTACTGAAGCCCACACTCCTAGAGCCCATGCTCCGCAACAAGAGAAGCCACCTCAATGAGAAGCCCACGTACCACAACGAAGAGTAGCTCCTGCTCGCTGCAACTAGGGAAAGCCCACGCGCACCGACAAAGACCCAACGCAGCCAGAAATAATAAATAAATTAAATAAATAATTTATTTTTTTAAATGGTACAAATGAACCTATTTACAAAGCAGAAATTGAGTCACAGACGTAGAAAACAAACTTATGGTTACCAAGGGGGAAAGGGGGGGATAAACTGGGAGATTGGGATTGACATATACACACTACCATATATAAAATAGATAACTAATAGGAACGTACTGTATAGCACAGGGAACTCTATTCAGTGCTCTGTAATGACCTATGTGGGAGTGGAGTCTGGAAGAGAGTGGAGATATGTATACGTATGGCTGAATCACTTTGCTGCACAGCAGAAACTAACACAACATTGTAAATCAACTATACTCCAATAAAAAAATTAATTTAAAAAGTTTTTTTAAAAATAAAATAAAAAGACAGATAGAATGGCATTGAAAGGGGCACAGGGAGTGACCGAAACAGAGAAACAGAGAGAGGGAGAATGGTGACAGTGGTGGCCGTGGGTACAGAGCACTGACAGGTATACAGGGCAGACCAAGAACAGTGACGGGGTCCATGTGAGACACCCCCGGCTCAACTTCGTGGCTCCTGGTAACCGGAGCCTCCCTGGACATGCTTCAACCTGCCCATCCTAACCTGCTCTGGCTCCCTATTGCCTCCCAAAGGGAGCTCACTGTTCTCCTATGGCAGTAAAGGCCCCCTTGGATCGCTTGCCCTGCCCCACCGCTGCCTCTCTAACCCCACACGCTCTCCCACCTCTCCCCTTGGCCCGGGCTCCCATTTGGGGCCACCAGGGCTCCTATCCCTCTTTTCCTGTGTCCAGACCATTATAGGTAGTGCTCAGACCCACGTGTTTTAATGCCCTTGAGTCACACAGGAAGAGAAATTGCTATGAGAAAACACGTTAACGAGCCCATCAAGGGGCTCTGGATTTCCACTCCCCACTGTATTATGCACAGATTTTTTTTCTAAATCCATTTGTTTAAGTACAAAGGATACGCTGATTTCAAGCACAATGTTAAGTAAACGTGGTCATGGGCAGGTGGGGTACAGACTCCAAAAGGCATACCTGACTGAAGTCTGGGAGTCAAGGTCTCATTTGAAACGGACTCCCCTCCTCTGGGAAGCCTTCCAGGATTTCCCCCACTCTCTTATTTTCCTCTGACTGCTCCCAAGGCTCAGAGGAACGAGGGATGGGAGGTGGTGGACAGCTTCAGAGAGGAGGTGTATTGGGGCTGGACCTTGAGGGTGAGTCCAGGTGGCCCAGGAAGGAAGGGAGGAGGAGGTCCCCGGCAGAGGGAACAGCGGAAGCCAAGACAGAGGTGGGAAGGGCAGGACTTGTCCCTTGGGCTCCCAGACGCAGGCCAGTTCAAGTTCCCGGTTCCCCCTTTCATCCTGAACCCACCTTCTTGTCTCCTCTCTGTTTCCTCTGTTGCAGACTTTGCCCTCATTTCCATTCCGGTGCGTGGAGAGCCATGGCCAGATTGCAACTGTGAAGTTGGGGTCACATTTTCTTTCCAGTCCCAGCCTTAGAATAGGAAATGTCACACCCGTTTTGTGACCCCGCCTCTCCCCACCCAAACCTCCTCTTCCCCTTTCTCATCCAGCCAGTAGCACAAGAGGTACTGGTACAAGGCATTCAATTAAACCCCTCATCCTGCAGGTGGGGGAAACTGAGGCCAGAGAGGGAGGACGCCCAGCCCAGGTCAAGGGCAGAGCCACCCTGGAACCCCAAGTTGCCGAGCCCCTGACCCCTTTCTCCTCCACTCTTTGGCCACCGGCTCGCCTTCCTTCCCCCTTCTTCATACCCCAAACCTCCGCCCTGTCCCCCTCGTTTCCCTTCTCCACTGGCTCCGCTCCTTCCTCCTCCTCCCTGTCTCCCTGCCCTGAGCAGAGCTGCTGGATTCTTAGTCTCCATCTTTCTGTGTGTGTCCATCTCTGTGGTTCTAAATGTCTCTCTCGCTCTGTCTCTGGATCCCTCTGCATCCCTCTCGCCCTCCCTGGGCCAACCTTTTGGGCTAGCGCTGTGCAGTCAACGTGTCTTCTCTCTTTCTTTCTGTGTGTATGTGTCTCTCACTCTGTCTTCCTGTTGTGTTTCTATTTTCTCTCTTTCTCCCTCCGATCCCCCGGTCCCCACCTCTCCCTTCTCTCCCCCTCTCATGCCCACACTCCTCATCCAGTTCCAGCTCTTTCCCCCACTCTCTCCTGCTCTCTTTTCTGAGACACGCCTCTCCCACTCAGATCCCCTCCACACACTCACACACATGCACACGCTCTCACGCTCACACACACACTCACGCGCACACTCGCCCACCCCACTCCGATCATCCATCAGCCCCAACGTCTTCCAATTAAGAGCTTTCTGGCTGCCCCCATCCCTGCCCCCCACAGGAAGGAGCGGGCACCAGGGCCAGGGTCTGCACCAGCCCTGCCAGCCTGGATTGGGAATAGGCACCTTCCAGAAGCTGGGAGGGGACAGGGACAAGACCGCCAGGGAGGAGCAGGAGGCGTCAGAAAGGAAAGCGAGGCGCTCCTCCAGCCTGGACCCCGAGCACCGAGCATGCGACCAGATATTATTCTAATAAACTCAGCACATCTTGCCCTCACGCCAGCTGCTGCACACCCGCTCTTATTCTGTGGATCTCATTTATTCCTTATTAGCAAAATCACCTGTTTGTCAAATAGGGACAGCTCGGTGAGACATTAAATTGCACTGAAGCCGAGGGGGTGGGGTGGGGACCACTGCGGGCAGCCAGGAGGGTAGTGGGAAGAAGGGGGAGGGAGGTGGAGGCAACTTAAGCTCCGACTTTGCTCTGGCCACAGGGGCAAGTCCCCAGGTGCTGGCAGCCCTGCCCCCACTCCAAGAGCTGACCCATATCCACAGCCGGCCGGTGTGCGGGGATGGGATGGGGCTGGCAACGCAGAGGTGGAGGACAATACAATCTTCCAGTGACACCAGCCAGGGAGGGTGTCAACCAAAGTTGTGGGGAGAGGAGCAGGAATCGGGCAACCCACTTCCACCCTTTGGAGATCTGGCATGGGAGAGAGTCCTGCACCAGTGGATTTTCATGCAACAATGCAGTTGCATTTCTCCGGCAAGGAAAAGTGGTTTCTCATCGCAGTTAAGCACACAAGACCCAGAGTCAGGCAGAGGTGGGTTCAAATCCACCTTTGGCTCCTCTCTGGCTGTGCAAGCTCAGGAAGGTCACTTCACCTCTCTGAGCCTCTCTCTTGCAGCTGTAAGATGGGGCTAATGCCAGTACCTACCTCGTGAGGTTGTCCAGGCAATTATTCAGTGAGTCAACACACAGACAACACTTAGCCCAATGCCTGGGCCAGAGGAAAAGATTAGATTCATCCTGTGAGCATATCAGCCTGTAGCCAGGTCGAGAAGGCAGCTGTAATATCACCACAGCTTCTGACTCCATTACTGCCCTACGCTTCCTCCTTGAAATCCCCTCTCCCTGGCTTTCAGGACCTCCCATAATCACCCTGTTCCATCCTAAAGCACCAGCTCCTTGAGGTCAGGGTCCATGGCTTCTTGGCTCACCTCTAACCCACAGTATATGTTCAGAAACTCTTTGTTGACTGACTGAGGAACCAATTGCCTCCTAGTTCTCTGGGACTTCTTGGATGCCATTTTCCTCCTATGCTGTAGCCCAGAGCTGTCCAGTAGAAATATAATGCAAGCCACAAATACGATTTTAAATTTTCTAAGAGCCTCATTTTTTAAAGCAAAAGGGAACAAGTGAAATTAAATGTATTCATCTAGTTTATTTAACCCAACATATCCAAAATACTATTTCAACATATAATAAATGTTTTAAATCACTGATAAAACATTTTACATTCTCTTTTCCACTCTAGGTCTTTGAAACCCAGTGTGTGTTTTACATTTATAGTGCATATCAATTCAGATTGGCCACATTTCAACTGCTCAATAGTCACCTATGACTAGTGGCCGCCATATTGAAGGGCTTAGTTCTAGAACTTGCTTAGTCATGGCCAGCAGCACCCCTTGAGAGTTTCTTAGAAGTGCAGAGTCTCCCAATTTACCCCACGCCTCCTGAATCAGAATCTGGGCTTTTAAAAAACGTAAAATTTTGAGATATGTGTAGATTCACATGCAGTTGTACAAGCAGTACAGAAAGATTCTGTGCACCCGTCACCCAGCTTCCCCCAATGGCAACATCTTGCATAACCGTAGTAAAAATCACAGCCAGGAAATTGATCCACACACCTTATTCAGATTTCACCAGTTTTACTTTCCCACTTTTCGTTTTCACTCATTCTCCTGCGTATTTAGTCCTGTGCAATTCTGTCACCACCATAGTCAAGACCCAGAACACCCATCACAAGGACCCCTTGTGCGACCACGTTAAACCCACAGCCGCCTTCCCCCACCCCACCCCCACCCCCGGCTCGTTTCCAGCCAGATCCCCTGGCGATTCGTGCGCATGTTAACTTCGAAAATCAAACACAGAGAGAGTTATCATCTCTTATATTTTCTTTCAATCCCTTGATTCCCTTGAGGGAGAAAGTCTTAGTGTGTAAACAATATTTCTTTAACACCTCTCTAACCCTTGCTAACCTGTGGGACCTTGAGCAAGTCACCGGGCCTCTTGGCATCTCAGGTTCCTCATTTGTGCAATGGGAACAAGAATCATATCCATCCGCGGTGCTGCTGTCGGGATTAAATGAGGTGATGCGGTGCTTGCGTCTTAAGGGCTAGCCAATGCAAAACCCTAGGAATCTGCCCCACCCCCCAGGCTTTCATTCTTAAACACAAGCTTCAGATACTCAGTGCAACATTCTGTACAATCGGGAGGTATGGAAACAGCCTTCACATTCAACCAGAGGAAAGGATTAGACCCATGACAGCACATACATGCCATGGAACATCTTGCGGTATTTAAAAATTCATGTTCTAGGTGTCTATTAACAATCAAAGAGGGATAGTCATGTCATTTTATTAGCTTTTAAAATGAAAAAGAAATATGTTATGTGGTCGATGTAAAAATTCAAACAGCTCAGATATGTATATATAATATACACTTATATTCCCCTATTCCCACTCCCATCACTCCAATCTCAGAGGAAATCACGGACTACAATTTTGTGTGTATCTTTCTGGACAGTTACAAAACACGCACATGTATGAGTGTGTGTGAGTGTGTGTGTGTGTGTGTGTATTTACACAAAGGGTGTCAGGTTCTATACACAGATCAGCAACTTGCTTTTCTCACTCCACCATATATGTGCTAGGTTGTTAAATGAGAAAAGCAAGTTACATAATGGCATCATCAGTTTGATCCTAATTTTGTAAATATATGCATAGAAGATCTGGAACTCCATATCCAAAAAATAAACAAGCAACAAATCCTCATAACTGGTTGGGGGAGTGGGAGAGGGTGGGGAGAAATATTGAAGACTGACATCTGATACCCAGTCCTATAAGGTACACAGCAGTCAGCTTCCTGAGCCTCAGTTTCCACATCTGTAAAATTGGAGAGAATCAGTGGTTCCCAACCAGGGGCAATTTCCCCTCTGCCCCCCAGGGGACATTTGGCAATTAAACATCCTCCAAGGCACCGGACAGCCCCTCACAGCAAAGAATTATTTGGACAAAAATGTCAGTGTGCCAAGGATGAAAAACTTCGATATATAACCCCTGGACACCTCCCAGGGCCACTGTGAGACTGCAGGAGGTGCCGATAACAGGACGCCGCTGTTATCGCCATCACCATTATTATTATCATTGCGGCGGTTGTCGTCGTCGGCAGCAGTGGCGAAGAGCTATTTTTTACACCCCAAAGCTGCTGTCCGTTGTCCAAGCCCCAGCCCACAGAAGCCACTGAGCTGATTCTCCGTTCAGGTGAGCACACAACTGTCTCAACATTTGCTCCGGGGACCAAGCCATAGGAGGACCCCTCCTTTCCCTGCTTGAGGCCAGAGGCAGCCGGGCACAAGGTGGACGCGTGGGCGGGCAGGCTGGCTGGGGCATCCTCAGGCCTGGCGTGAAGCCCCAGCTGGCAGCTGACCAGCTGGCCGAGCCCCTGAGTGGGGACCCAGCTGCCCAGCCCGGGCCCCGGCCCTCTCTCCCTTCTCCGGCTGCTCCCAGGGAGCAGGAATTAGCACGAAGGCGTCCTTTGCACCTCCGGAGCTCATTAGTTCCCCAGTCTCATTCTCCGCCGAAGCTGGCGTCCTGCTTGTGGCATCACGCTCTACTGCTGGGCCTGTGATTGTGGCCGCCGGCCTCCCCGCCATCCCACCCGGGGACCACTCCTTCCCATCTGCCTCCCTGCTCGGGATCCTTCCCCTTTGTCTTCTCCCCTCCGCCACCGCCCGCCGTCCCACCTGACTCCGCGGCCTCCTTGGTACCTCATTTTCCTGCTCTCCTTTCTCTCCTGGCAGCGGGCACCCGAGCCTCCGGCTCCTCACTGTTCCTGAGTCGAACCCTGAGCCTCCGAAGATGCATAGTCGTGGGACCTGAAAAACTGACCTTGATCGTGGCCATTCTATAGATGTGAAAACTGAGACCAGGAGAGGGTGAGACTCGCCGGAGGGCAAAGAGTGAGTCAGAGGTACTTCCCTGGCGGTCCAGTGGTTAAGACTCCGCGCTTCCAATGCAGGGGACGCGGGTTCCATCCCTGGTCGGGGAACAAAGATCCTACACGCAGCAGGGCGCAACCGAAAAAAAAAGAGTGAGTCGGAGAATCACCATGCATTCATTCGCTAAATATTTCTGAGTCATCTTTTTTTTTTTTAATAAATTTATTTATTTATTTATTTATTTATTTATTTATTTATTTATTTATTTATTTTTGGCTGTGTTGGGTCTTTGTTTCTGTGCGAGGGCTTTCTCTAGTTGCGGCAAGCGGGGGTCACTCTTCATTGCTGTGCACGGGCCTCTCACTATCGTGGCCTCTCTTGTTGCGGAGCACAGGCTCCAGACGCGCAGGCTCAGTAGTTGTGGCTCACGGGCCTAGTTGCTCCGCGGCATGTGGGATCTTCCCAGACCAGGGCTTGAACCCGTGTCCCCCGCATTGGCAGGCGGACTCTCAACGACTGCACCACCAGGGAAGCCCTCTGATTTCATCTTTGCAGGGTCAGTCACTGTGCTGCACCCCGAGAAGACAGCCGTGAGCAAGATAGCTGCTGGGGAGGAGGCAGGGAGAAGGCATTGAGCAGGAGGGCCTCTACCTGTGCGAAAGCGCAAGGCTTGCTCCTCAGCCGCCCGGGACTTCTAGCCCGCTCCCCCTCCCAGCCTACCTCGAGCCGCAGCCATAGTCCCTGCCCTTGTGGAGCTTTCTGTCTAGATCTGGGATTGGCAAAATTTCTGCAGGGCCAGATAGTCGATATTTTTGGCTTTGCAGGCATCATCTCTGTTGCAAGTCCTTGACTCTGCCATTGTAAGGGGAAGGATGCACACAAATGGGCATCGCTGTGTTCCAATAAAACTTTATTTACAAAGACAGACTGTGGGCTGAATTTGTCCTGAGGGCATTCATCATCTAACTCCTGGTTTAGGGGGTTCCTGATTCTTAAATTTCTCCTGGCCAGCAGCCCCACTGATTTCCTTTTGCTTAGTTACATGCGGTTGCATTTGGACAAAGGGAATTTCTACCTTTACATTCCCCACCCAAGGGCTGGCTGGGGGGCAAATGCTGATCAGAAGGTCCAACCCCCAGAGGGCAGTGGATAGAAACTTAAAGAGTTGGGCATGCTTGGTCATGGTGGCCAGCCTGGGTGCCTCCAGCCCAACTCTGCAAGTGAGTCCTGGTCATGTGTCCACATTCAGACTGTTGCCTACAGATCGGGTCTCCTGGCTCCAGGATGGACTTTTCCAGCCCTACGATGCAGCGTCCTGCAGTCTCGGAGCCCAGAGAGATGGCCTTAGGCTGGGAATTAATCTGCAGGCTTCTTTTCCTGGCTGGAGTCTCTGAATCAATGCCTTGGTTTCCCCATTATTAACACTGGGTGGGGGGGGGGGGTCCCTGATTTTCCTCAAGACTGGGACCCAAGATAATCAGAAAGCACAGTGTACATGTGTGCATGCACCCATACACAGATCATTCCCAGAATTATTCATTCACTCCCAAAGGGAGGTGGGAAATCCTACCTCTCACACCCACATAGCGCTATCCTATGAACACAAGTCAGCTACACTGGGGTGGGGTAGGTAGTGCCATGGTTAAGGAGGTGAGCTCTGAAGCCCAGCTGCACCCCTTCGTAGCTGAGAGGCCCCAGGCAAATGGTTTCATTGGAGCCTCCATTTCTCCTCTGCAAGATAGGAATCACTGTGGCTCCCATCTCCCAGGGTTGGCATGAGGCCAAGGTGTGATTGCATGGGAAGCCCTTAAGCACCACCTGGTAGGTAGCACACATGTCAATAACAATAGCCACTATTAGCATATCATCATCACGTCATCTGATCAAAATACTCTGGGCGGTCGGATGAGAAGAAATGTGTCATTATTCCCATTCTACAGATAAAGAGACTCGGGAGAAGTCATACACCCAGTGTAGTGGATGCTATGGTGTGCCACCCAGGCCCCAGACCGACACTCATTCCCCAGATGTTGGCAGTGGTGGCTTCTAATGGTTCCCAGCTGCAAGCCCTCCCCAGGACCTGCCAGGGGCTGAAGGCAGCCAACTCACTCAAGGTTCTGCTCCTCCCAGGGCAGCTCATATCCAATGACTGGTTGATGCAGGGAGTACAAAGGCCAAGCCCCCTTTGCCTGTATCTGGGGCACCTCCGAGAGATCAGCACAGCTCCAGAGCTCCCCTGAGACGGGCTGGGGCCACTGTTGCAACCAAATCACAGGCCAACTTCTCCCTCTGCCCACCCTGCTTCCCTCACTTCCTCACAGGTGCTAATCCCGAGAGCACTCCCCAACAAACCACCTGCATGCCCATCTCCACCTCAGGGTCTCTTTCCAGGGAACCTTTCCTGAGACACCTAGTTAGCAAGTGGTGGAGTCCAGACCAGACCTTGAGCCCTTCCTGCCTTTCCTTTGGAGGGACTAGAAATGTGAGCCAGCTGGTCGCAAGGACGCCCAGTTGTACTTTTCTTGTTGGCCGTGAGCTTCTTTAGCTGGATGGCAACATGAGGATAATATTAGTGACACCAGCAACAGAGGCGTTTCACCACTTCTGGGCAAGCCTCGTGCAGGAGCCCCCAAACTTGGGCGTGCACCCGGATGACCTGCAGTGGGGATGGTTGCTGAAACAGAGTGCTGGACCCCATCCTTGGAGTTTAGGATTCAGTAGGTCTGGGGTGGGACTTGAGAATTTGCATTTTTAAAGGTTTCCAGGTGGTGCTGATGCTGCCAGTCGAGGAAATACACTTTGAGAACCATGAGATGAGTGGATAAAGGCGTAAAGTCTAGATTCAAAGAGACCTGCATTTAGATCCTGACACCACCATTTGGGTGCTGTGTGATCTTGGACAAGTTACCTAACCTCTCTGAACCTCCATTTTATTATGGGGGAAATGGATGTGAGTGGAATCTACTCTGCAGAGTCAACTGGAAGATCCAAAAGATCTTGAACATAAAAACACCTTTCACAGGGCAAGTGCTCAGAACATGAAATCTGTAGTCATTATGTCCAAGCACTACGCTAGGGCAACTGCGTATGCATAAGCTCACTATTATTTTCATCAGTGGTAGCAGGTGGCCCCCTGTCTTCAACTCCCAAGGCTGCCTTGTCCTGTCTGCCTGCCTCTCACCTTACTGGCTGGTTCTCCCCATTTTTGAGAGGCGCAAACTGAGGCGGTGCCTTGCCCAAGGTCAGAGGCAAGGGACTCAACCGTTCTCACCGTCTTTCATCCCTGTCCCCTCTCGAGACCCGGGCTGGGCTCCTCTGGCGTGAAGTCTTCCCAAACGAGGAAAGAATAAAGAGCTTTCTGTCCACACCAGAAGAAAAACAAACCCCACTGCCCTCCATTCCTCACTAAGGAAATGATGGATTTCTGTTATTGTTGTTGTTGAAATCACTACCAGGGGAAATAGATCAAGGGACATTTTGCCGGTGAGAGAGCTAGCTGTGTCACCGAGGAGAAGAATACGCATCTCCGCCACACTTATTGCCTTCCCCTTGGCACGCTGCTTCTCCTCGCCACGAACCTCAGGGTGGGGGCAGGCCTGGAGTCAGAGGGGCCAGCAGCTGGTGTTCCTGCATGAAGGAGAGCTGACGAGGCCATGGCTGGGGGCGAGGGGTGGTCTTCTGCCTTATCCATCCCTTTTCCTCTTCTGCATCCCCACTTCCCTCCCTCCTACATGTATTTATTGAGGGGCATAAACCAGTTAAGTATCTAATCTGATTTTTCCCCTTGTATAGGTGGTGATGGGGAGGGAAAAGATGGTGGTCACAGATGGGGAGGACACAGAAAATATTGTCTACAGGGGACAACTCCTCTGGAAATACACTTGTGGTCTGTTTGAAAACCAACCACACATGCCACATATTCTGGGGCCATTTTGGTTTCAAATATTCTCCATTGCGGCCACCATAAGAGACACACAATCAGAGGTCTTATGTAGAGTATCTGGAGCTTTCAGTCTAGCAGAGGAGATTAAATGGGCGCATGCATGAGTATGTGCATGCATGCATCTGTGTGTCTGTGTTTCAGTGCCTTTATTCACTAGTTCTGCTCTAGTGTAGACAGATCTACAGTGTAGAAAGATCTGCTTTGCCTATCTGTCTTTTGGCAAACCTTCAATATTTCACCAAAATCTTGGGCTGAGACCATGTGGCTCTGACCTCTGTTAATATTCTCACCAGCTTCCCTTTCCTGTACCCTCAAGCCTCAAACCAAGAAGTGGAAAGAACAAGGGTTTTTCACTCTGTTTAAATGCCAGTCCACCGAAGTACCCACTGTGTGACCTCGGGAAAGTTTTTTAAAACTCTGCGAGCCTCAGTGTTTTCATCCGTAAAATTGGATCACTTGGTCTACCCCTAGGGGATTAAATTAGAGGATTAAATGAGAATAATCATGTATATTAAATGCTCAAAAAATAATAATAATAAACATATAGAGAACTGTGCCAGGCATTGTTCTAGGTGTTTTCAGACGGATTAACTCATTTAATCTTTGCAAGAACCTTATAGAGAAGGTACTACTATTATCTTCATTTTACAGGTGAGGAAACTGAGGTGCAGAAAAGTAAGGCAACTTGCTTAGATCAGGCAGCTAGAAGGATGCAGAACTGGGATTCAAACCCAGGCAGCCCTGCTCCAGATCCAATGCTCTCAAACATTCCACGATTCTGTGCAGTAGATACTACAAAAGTTGATTCATTCCCTCCCTCTCTTTTCTTTTTCCTCCTATTGCTCTCCATTCACTGCCTCCCTCCACCAAGGGACTGACCAAACCCCAGTCCTAAATCCAGATGTTCCTGGGACCCAAAGGTTTGACCTCACGCTGACCAGCACCCAGATAATTGACTGAGGTTATTTCTTCCCTGTTTCATCCGTCGAGTCATTTCTGGTCGTTGATATGGGACTGGCATGTTCAGATTCACCCTCAAAGATCACCGTGGTCCCCAAACTTCTAGGAATGATGACCCTGAAAACATCATGCATCAAGCTTACACATAGCCTATCCTGTTGCTCAAAGCATCTGGGAGAAGAGGTTCCAGGGTGTCTCCCTCATTCAAAACCTTTGCTTTGGGGAAACACTCCGTGCTCTGATCCTACTCTCTTCCTCAGGCTCTCAGCAGAGAGCTTTGCTGGCTCAGCACCCCCCATAACACCCAGAGTGAAATGGCCTCATTGTTAAACCTCAGCAATTTCTTCTCTGGGCAAAATCGTAATCCCCAATAAATCCCCAAGGCCCCACCTCCAGCTCAACCTCGGGCCTCCACATTCCCTGCCCTGCACCTCTTGGAGGGTCGGATGTGCATGTATTGGGTGTTTATTAATATCTACTATCCAGGGAAGAATGTGTGGGAACTCTGAACCACCTTTGAGGGGGGACTTGACCATGGAGAGCAGCTTGGCAGAAAAGGAGATGTGGGCAATAATCTGAGGGAGAAGGACACTCTTCGGGGGCAGGGACCAATCCAGCCAGAGCCTGGGGATGTGGGTGACGTGGCTAGATAGGTGTTCAGAGACCCTCGCAGGTCAGCCCAACGTGTTTGTACTTGACCTGATGGGCAGCAAGGAAGTGTTGAAGGGTCTGAACAGATGTAAAGGACTTGGCTTCCTGATGGTGAAAGAGTGTGGCATGTGCCTGTCTTGGTTTGGATATTGACCAGGGTTCTTGGCCTCCCCCAGTCAATAGAAATTGACTAGAGCCTAGACAAGAAATTCAGGCAAGGCTTTATTTGGGCCACTGCGGCTGCAGGAGGGAGCGAAACAAGTAACCCTTGTTTGCTCCCCAAGGGGGAGGTGAGCTGGTTCCTTATATGGGAGTCACATGGAAAATGCTATATACGCTATTCTCAATAGCCAAGACATAGTAAAGGCTCTGTTGAGTCCTGCAAGAAAGAAACTGATTTCCTTTGTTGTACCCATGGGTGCCAAAAGTATTTGACATATTTATCCTCCAAGGTTCAAATCCAGCCCAGCAAAACTGGGCCAAGCAGGTGACTGGAATCTCAACCCTTATGAGCTGGAGGAAGATCACACACAGCTCTGTCCAATCCAACTTTCTGCAGTGACGGAAGTGCTTTTTATCTGGGCTATCCAAAATGGTAGCCACATGGATCTCTTGGGCACTTAGAATGTGGCTAGTGCAATGGAGGAACTACATTGTTTTAATCTTAATTAATTTAACTTTAAACAACCACACGTGGCTAGTTATTTCCCTTATTGGGCAGCATAGCTTTACTACCTAATTTTTGCCCAATATCTGGGTTTTCTGTTGAGATTGGACCAACTGGGCATGGCGACTGGCATGAATGAGCCCTCCGTAAATCAGCATCTCCCTCCGTTTTGTGAGCACTTACTGTATGCCAGCACAACACCAATAGCTTGATTTAATCCTCCAACAACCCAGGGAGGTAGGTACTCTGGTTATTAAATCCATGTTCCAGATAACAAACGGAAACATGGGAGTATTAAGTGACATGTTCAAGCTCCCACAGCTAAAAAGAGATGGACCCAGGATGTGGGCCGGGGTCCGCCTGACTCTTAATCCCTGTAGGTGTTTTTATGCCCAGACTGGCTTCTAGAACAAGCCCAGAACCAGCCCCAAGATCCAGCAGTGAGACCCTTACACCTCTCCTTCCTCCAAGGGGCACATCCAGGCTAAGGAGACATTTGTCCCCCCGTTAAATGCCAGCTGGCCGTGTGGGGAGCAATGGACTGGACCCTGAGGAGGAGGGAGGTCAGGAGCTGCAGAAGTCAAGGGGGTCCCCGGGGGGAAGCTCCCCATCCATGGGGGGGGCAGCAGGCGAGTAAACAGCTCCCCACAACACGGCGAGATAAGAGCCCAGACGACAACCTCCTGGTCCCCCTTCCATCACCTCTGCTGGGCCTGGCCCAGCCCCCAGCCTCACAAAGCAGCCCCGGAGGCCCCGCCCGCCCGGTCCCCCCCCCCCCCCCCCAACGGCGGCTGGGGCGTGTTGTGCCCCGCAAGCCAGGGTACGTGATCTCATACCTTTCATCCCTTGCCGAGTTCAGATAAATCTCCCCCCTCCTCTCCCTCTACAGCTGAAAGTCGTCAGGTCTAGCTAGGGTTTCTCCCACTTATGCAGCTCATGAATATTTAACAGCATCTGCCGTGGAGGCGATAAAGCCCTACCAATCCTTGACAAATATGGCCTAATCTTTTCAATTTCGGGGTGCAAATATGCCTTCTGAGTCCTGTTTGTCACCTAGATTAATGGCCCAGGGTCCCATAATCCTTTGGTGCTAATTCAAGTGGTGGCTGGTTGGCGTGTGCCTGCCAGGGGGATGCTGGGATATACACACGCACGCACACACATACACGAAGGAGTGATTAGTCATGTGAGGATTACTTGTAGCATGTGTGTGAATGTGCCTCGTGTGTGTGGCTTGTCTGTGTATATATATGTACATATAGTCTATTGTCTTTGTGTATCACAACTCTGTTTACAAGTATTTGGGTGTATGTTTCCAGGGGGAGTTGTGTCTGTGCCTGAGTGTGTATTCTGTTTATATGAGTGTGTATGTGTGCGTGAGTATATGCAGGGGATACTGGATATATGCCTGTGTATCTGTGGGTGGGGAAATGTTGCACGTAAATCAGTTGAGCTTCTGATCTGATCTTTTTCCCCTTGTATGGGTGGTAATGGGGAGGGAATAGATGGTGGTCATGGGTGGGGAGGCCACAAGAAATTATTGTCTACAGGGGACAATATGTTTGTGGTCTGTTTGAAAAGCAACCACGCATGCCACATGTTCTGGGGCCATTTTGGTTGCAAATGTTCTCTATTGCTGCCCCCACAAAAGACACAAAATCAGATGTCTATATAGAGTATCTGGAGCTTACAGTCTAGCAGAAGAGATTAAATGGGCATGTGTGTGTGTGTTTCAGTGCCTTTATACACTAGTTCTTCTCTAGTGTAGACAGAAATCCACAGTGGATTATCTCCTTTGCTCTCTCCCTCTCTCTCTCTCTGTCTCTCTGTCTCTGTCTGTCTGTCTCTCTCTCTCTGCCAACCTTCAACATTTCAGCAAAAGGTTGAACTGAGTCCATATGGATCTGGCCTCTATTGATATTCTCATCATCTCAGTTTGCTTCTCTTCCAGGCCTCTTCTCAGCCCAGCAGGAGCTGGGGAAGGGAGAGGTGTGAGATCCCTCCCTATGACCCAGTTGAGCCACCAGGAAAGACCCAACTCCATCCTTTTCCCCTCTCCTCCCATCACTAGCAACTGCACTGCTCACCTGGGAGGGAACTGAGGCAGGGTAGTAGCAGCGTGGCAGGTGGAGAGAGGGAGCGTAGTCCAGGATGGGGCTGGGAAGGAGGGAGTGAAATGCAAGGAGCAAAGAGCTTGGACCAAAACTGGGGACCAATGCAGGATGTCCATCCTCACAGCGTGAGATGATGCCATCATGTCAACAAACCTGTGTTCAAACGTCAGACAAAACGCCTCCATCCCCCCAAGGAAGAAGCAGGTGTCTTCCGTTCATTCCTTGAACAAATATTTCTCTAACACCAACTACGTGTGCGTCTGTGTGCAACGCAGGTGGATATCCATGGTGTTTGGACCTGGCTTTGTTCTGCGCTGAGGACACTGACCTAGAGAATAGGGTCCATCGCCCTTGAATGGGGAAGAGAGCCCGGTACCCTGAGACCTGAAATACAGCGTGCTAAGCTGTGGCGAGAAAAGTGGGGAATAAGATGGGAGCTCCCAGCCTTTAGCAGCAATGGCAGACTGAGTATATATTTTTGCAAAAGAAGAGAGCTTCGTGGACAAAGCTCTCTTTATCAACCCCACCAAAAGGTACCCCAGAAGGAACGAGACATAGGAAGTATGTTCAGTGGTCAGCAGTGTTGGGGCTGGAGTCAGATGGGGCCACTTTGTTGGTGGTGGTTTTTAACATCTTTATTGGAGTATAATTGCTTTACAATGGTGTGTTAGTTGCTGCTGTATAACAAAGTGAATCAGCTATACATATACATATATCCCCATATCTCCTCCCTCTTGCATCTCCCTCCCACCCTCCCTATCCCACCCCTCTAGGTGATCACAAAGCACCGAGCTGATCTCCCTGTGCTATGCGCTACTTCCCACTAGCTATCTATTTTACATTTGGTAGCGTATATATGTCCATGCCACTCTCTCACTTCGTCCCAGCTTCCCCTTCCCCCTCCCCGTGTCCTCAAGTCCATTCTCCATGTCTGCGTCTTTATTCCTGTCCTGGATGGGGCCACTTTGAATCCTTTGCTCAGACACTCATAAGTTATGTGACCTTGAGCAAGTCATTGCTCTTTCTACAGATAAGTTTCCTCAGATGTAAACGGGGTTAATAAGTAGCACTGTTACTCTCTGGGGCATGTGGTGAGGATTACGCACCTGGCGCATGGTATGTGCTCATGAAAGTGTGTTGTTGTTGTTGTTATTATTATTATCTGCAGGCCCTGCTGTTGATGATCCCACCCCAACTTCACTCTCTCCTCCCTCGACCCTAGAAAAACTCCAAGAGTCAGTGCTGGCTTAAGGGGCTCGAGCCACAAACGTCCTTCCTGTGTCCTAGCCAGTAGGGAAAATAAACTATTTCAAGACCCTTCTCCCACTTGCAAGGAAAATTTGAATCGGGAAGTCCCCAAGCCTTTCCAGCCACCAGTATCTCCACCCTCTGGGGACTTGTATGTGCGGTGGCCCCTCTTGGATTACATGTATATCCATTAACACTTTTCCAGGACAGTGAATTCCTGATCTGAACCCTCAGCACATAGTAGGTGCTCAGAAACTATAGGTTTGGTTGATTTGTAGGGGACTTTACACTTTCCCAAACCCTTTCCTGCCTGTTTCCCCATTTGGTCATCACCAAAACTCAACGGGGGCAGAGAACAAGGAGAGAAGGCCTTACGGAGCTGATGAGGAATGTCAGTCAGGATCATAAAACAACTGAATGGCCAAACCAGGCCTGGGGTCTGGATTTGCCAACTCCCAGGCCACTGGCTGAAGGACATAAACAGATGATCCCAGCGAAGAATAAACAAATGACCTGGCATGTGGTCTGTGGGCAATGGTTTCTCAATCTTGGGACATCTGGGCCCAGCTAATTTTTTGTTGGGAAGGCTAGCCTGTGAATTGTAGGATGTCTAACAGCATCTCTGGGATCTACCCACTAGCTTCCAGTAGCCTCTTCATTTTGGAGGCAACCAAAAATGTCTCCAGACATTGTCAACCATCCCCTGGGTCCAAAATTGTCCCCGGCTGAGAACCACTGTGCAGCCTTACTAATCATCAAAGAAGGGCAAATTAAAACTTTGAAATGCCATTTACTACCCCTACACTACTTTTCAAAACCTCAACAGCCAATGCTTGCAGTGTTGCTGGTAAATGGTACAAGCATCCCAAGATGGTTCAAATTAAAAGATTTTAATGAAAGGACTGCTTATGGAGATGTAAGGAGAATTGAGAGAACCCATCAGAAAAGTTGAGGGACCCAGAGGCTAGCAACAGTGGGGAGCTGTCCCCCAGCCCTAGTGCTGAAGGGGGAGGAAACAGTGCTAGGAAAGCACATTGAGGGTTTGAGGAGGGACCATAGTAGTTGTAGTCTGGAGGGACAACAATGGTCCAAGACAGTGTAGAAGCCGGGAGGGAGCCAGGAAGAAATACCCCAACCTTTCTCTCCTCCCACTTCTGGTCTTCTGCTGGAGCCTTCCATTGGCCGAGCCCTATGTAAGCACAAAAAACAAGAGAGCCCGGGAAGTATATTCAGCTTCACAGGGTACAGAGCAGGGCAGAGGAAGATGGAGAATGAATGGGTCAACAGGGAACAACCAGCACCCTGCTCAGTGCATTAAACCCTTCCTTGCAAATTTATTCTAAGGGAAACAATTCCTTGGAAGCCAAAAGACGGATGTACGAAGATGTTCATGCAGTGTTATCTATAATTCTCCAAATGTGCTCCTAATCCAGTGTTCTTCCTACTACAAAATACCCTCCTGGGACATCCCTGCTCCAGAAAGAGGCTCCATCACTTGTCCCACCGGCTCCTAGGAATTCTGAGACCTGGAAGGGGAGTGGAGAGTTATTTAATTTTTATTGCAATGCTTTGCATCTGGGATGTTTTCCCAAGACTGCTGCATGGAGATGAAGGCCATTTGTGCTTTCAGAGGGCTGGAAAACTTTCCGAGGCATGATTTCCTGACCACAAGGGGCATACCACTTACAATAACTGAGTTGGTTCTTCAGGCCCACGTCGCATGCACTGTCTCTCTGTGCCTCATCCTGGCCTTGGGAGGCTTGTTATTATGCCTGCCTTGTGCATGAGGGAGTGAGGCTCAGACAGGTGAAGGCACAGCCCAAGGACACACAAGGATGGCCCAATCCTGGGGGGGCATCTGCTGGGAGCCTCCTGCTCCCCCACCTCACACGAGCACTTCCCTCCCACCACCGCCTTGATCTAGCATTTGCAGGGGGCCATCTAGTAGAGGTGGGACCAGCAGTGATCAAGAAAACAAAAAAATTAAGGAGCTGGCGGCTCTCAGCTTCCTTGCCTCCTGCCTCTCAGCCCCTCCCTCAAGCTCCCTCCTGCCTGTCTTCCCTGATGGAATTCTCCCCTGACAATCTTTAAGTTCCCTTGCATCCTTCCTGGTCTTCTTTCTCCCCTGTCCCGTCCTCACCCCTGCTCCGCTCTCCTGGTCCTCTTTGGGGCACTGGGGCACCTCTACCTTCTCTCTCACCCCTTCCTCCATCATCACACACCTCTGCCCCCCTTCCTCATTTCTTTCTCACTTCCTTTCTTCATCAGCCTCTCTCTCCCTGGGGCCCTGTCTTCCTTCTCTCTCCTCTTTTCTCCCCTTTTCCTCTCTGCCATCCTCCTCCTCCCTCTCTGCCCCCACCCCATCCATCTTCCCCTCTTCCTCTCCCCGCCAACCCTGGCCTCCCTTGCTTCCTGACAGAGAGCGGTTGGAGAAAGATGGATGGAAATGACACACTGGCTCTGGCGTGACTGCCACCCGGTGATGCATTGGGAGCCGTCGCCGGCTTTCTGCGGGAGTCATACAGATGAGACGGTGACCCCTTGCCGCGTGGGGTCAAGGACACAAGAAGGGCAGAGGACTGGAGCCTGAGAAGGGAAGCTGGGCCAGCGTGGGCTGGTGGGCTCTCTCCTCACTCTCTGGGCCTCCTCTTCCCAGGCCCCAGAAGGGCACAAAGGGCCCGGTCGGTCCGCTCTGTGGTCTGTGTCCCTAGGATGAGTACAACAGTATAGAGGGAAAGCCAGGGGCACGTGCGCTAGGCACAGCCTTAGGCAAGGAATCCAAACTTTCTGTGCCTCAGTTTCTTCATTTGTGAAATGGGAACAATAGCCACCCACCTCACCGGGTTGTTGGAAGGATTAAATGAGTTAATCCACGTGCAGAACTTAGCCCCGCATGCCTGGTACTAGGTGAGCAACCAGTGTGTGTAGTTATGAACCGAACCATTGTGACTGAATGTTGTCTGCAGACGGACAGCACGTGGCTGTACATTACATAAGAAGCGCACAGCTCAGTGCCCAGGACAGAGGGATAGTGAGCACTCCCATGGCCTGTGGGCTTGCACGTGCCAGGCCGTGTTCTACGCCCCCTCTGAGTACAGCCCAGGCAACCCCTTCAATGACCCTATGACATGAGTGCTCTTATTCCCATTATACAGAGAAGGCCACTGAGGCCCAGAGTAGTTCATTATGTTATGTGCTAATGAGACGACTCCTCCACAGGGGATATTTTAAGGCATAAAATGGGACAATTCTCTTCCCCAGTCATCTGCTGACACCAGCTCTGTGTGCAAAATCTGTGCCCCGAGATACACACTTCCATGAGTCACCTGTGGAATCTGGATAAAAAACATTTGTCGAATGTCTGGGATCTGGGCTGCTTTGGTCTCCTGGGTATCCTGTCTCATGACGTAGCCAAGCCCCCTGGCACCTGGCAAAGGGCTTGATTTAAAGAACTCAATCTATTGCCTGCCAGATACTCCTGAAAAGGGACCTGGGTAGACACAACTCGAGATTTCTTGGGGCAAACACAGTGAGGACAAAGAACCCAGCCAATGACATAGCCCAATCTCTGGGCCCCAAACTGTCTTCCTGGAAAAAGTAGCTGATGGCCTCTCAGAGTAGATCCCACCACAAAATAAGCATGCACAGGAACTCTGCCTGTGGACAAGACCCGATCTGAACTCTCAGAAAGTAATCAGGGTGTGGGATTATAGGGGAATATTTTTCTCTTGCCTTTTGCCTGCTGGCCCAGTTAATGTGCTGCTTGTGAAATTAGAGACCATTTGGAGTAAAGGGGAAAACCTTGGGCTTTGACGTCAGACAGACTGCCTTTTACTAGCCATGGAACTTGCTCAGTCACTGAAATCTCTGAGCCTCAGTTTCCTCATCTGCAAAATGCGGATAATAATAATACCTACCTGGTGAGGTGTGTGAGAATTTAATTCACTCATTCATTCATTCGTTCATTCATTCAGCAAATATTTATTGAGCATCTACTATGTGCCAGGCACTGTTCTAGGCACTGGGGATACAGCAATGAACAAATTGTCAGAAATCCCTGCCCTTCTGGAGCTAACAAGCTAATGGGAGGAGACAGACAAGAACGCGCACACACGCACGTGCATACACACACACACACACACACACACACACACACACACTGCCAGTTCATGTGGTTCCTTCCCCCGCCTCTGGCCCGGACTTTCCTAAGCCACCCAGAAAGAGTCAGCTAAGTTCCCAAAGGTTCCCAGGGAGGAGGAAGCCCACACCCCTACATGACCCCCTCACTCACCCTCCACTCTCCTCGGGTGCTCATCCCTCCTTATTAAGCACCTAGTGTATGCAAGGCACAGCACTACGTGAAAAACTTCATGAGGGTAAGATGGCTCCTGCTCTCTGGGAGGTTGCCTGCTCATTTCACTGCCCTGCTTCCCCTTTGAATTGAACGCATTTCCTTTCTCCTTTCTCCTTCCCATCTCTTGAGACCTAAAACTGGCCTCTTCCAAAAATCCCTGAGACCACCTCTTCTAAGCTCCTGTACCTTTAAGAATCAAACAAGGTGACGCTCATCTTTTTGAGGTCTCCTCTGAAGTGCTCTTATTTGCTACTATCAATATTCTCTTCGCATCCAGATTGTAGGTTTGTGGGCGGTTGTGGCTGATTACTTCATTGGCTCTAATTCTTCATACTGCCCTCTATCCACACTTTTGTCATTGGACTTTGCAGTTTCTCTCTCTAAAAAGGAGTCTGTATCTTTGTCCCCTGAACCTGGGCTCAGCCACGTGACTCGTGGTGGTTAACAGAAGGCAGCAGAAGTGATGGTGTGCCAGGTCTAAGCATGAACCTTAAGTAGACTTGCATGTTTCCACATGCTTTCTTGTAAGCCAGTCATCACCATGAGGAGGACGTGCCCACCGGTCCAAGGAAGAAGTTGAGAGACCTGTGGGCATGGCTGCTCTAGCTAAGGTGCCCCAGCCAAACCCAACCTAGTGTTGACCCTTTAAGTTAACCAACCCTTAGCAACATGAGCAAGCCCAGCTGGGATGAACTAAACGCAGCCAACCCTCAGGGGAGTGAAATGTAATAAGTGACTGTTACGAAGCCATTGCACTTTAGGGGACTTTGTTATGCAGCATCAGCTGACTGATACAGTGGTCCAGGAAAGGGTATGGGCTTTGGAGTCCTCAGACTCTAATTGAAGCCCTGCCACAGACTCACTCTGTGAACTTATGCAAATTACTTAACCTCTCTGGGTCTCATTGTCCTCATCTGTAAATTAGGCATAATAATACCTGCCTCATTGGGTTGTCATGACAACCGCATGGAGAGTAAATCTCCTGGATCTAAGTAGGTACCACTGGATGGTGGCTGTTATTATTATTATCATCAGAGTTATTTGTAAGGCCTAGGATGGGATTTGCTTTTCTCTCCAGATGACAAGGAGCTTTGCTTCTCCATGTTCAGTAAATATTCATTTGTCAGTTCAGAAGAGTTGCCCTTGTGCTAGGATCTATGACATGATGGAAAAGCAATTGGATCAAGTTAGAAACCTGGGTTTGAATCCCAGCTCTGCCACTTCAAAACTAGCCTCTTCCAAAAATCCTACCAGGTGACCCAGGCAAGGGACTTAACTTCTAAGAGCCTCAAATTCTCCATCTGTGAAATGGGAATGATTGGACCCACTGGGTTCCCTGGTGTCCCCTTGATGACCCTGTAAAGGACAGATTGCCTGGCACGGCCCACCACCAGCTAGATCTTCCCTTCCTTCTCCAGGAGCAGCAAAAGGCTTCAGGGCTGAAGCCTTTTAGGTACCACCGCCCCCAGTTTTGGAGAGCTGCTTCCTCTCCTCGCTGGGCTCTGGAGTCAGACTACCTGATTTAACCCACAGCTCCTCCCTGTGCATCCTTGAGCAAACAATTTTGAACACCTCTAAGATTCAGTTTTGCTGTCTGTAAAATGGAGACTATAAAATAAATCTGTAAGGTTTTTGTAAGGTTTGCTTTGATGTGCCAAACCCAAAAAGCACGCTGAATAAGGATGGACCGGGGGAGATAGAGAAGGAGGGAGGGAGGGATGGAGAGCAAGAGAAGAAGTAAAGCATAGGAGGGAGGGAGGAAGGAAGATTACACACCTCGGGGCCCCCCAGGATGCTTGTCCTCAAATTTCTGCTCTTTGGATGACAGACTTCTCCTCATCGTTCAGCTCTCAGCTCCATGTCATCTCCTCAGAGGGGCTGTCCTTTAGTCCCCTGATCTCAAGTAGCCCCTCAGACATTCTTTCCCATCTTCTGCTTTATATCCTTCAGAGAAACCATAACAATCAAAAAACTGACTTGTTCATTCATTTCATTGTTTCCTGAGTGTCTCCCCCACAAGACTCGATGCCCCGCGAGGAGAGGGACAGTGTCTGCCTTGCTCCCAGCTGTACCCGCTGCACCCAGCCCAGCACATGGCACACAGTAAGGGCTCAGTAAATATCTGTTGAGTGAATAATAAAAAGAACACACAGAGGCTGAGATGCCTGAGCCGCAAGTCTCCGCTCACAGCCCCGTCTATCCCGGGCTTCATTCCCATGTGCCTCCTTCCTAAGGCAGCACTGCCAAGCCCAGCTGCCTCTCGGAAGGGTCTCTGGCTGTCTTGTTTCCTAATCAGTCACCTCATCTCCCCTCCACACCGGTGTCACACTTGTTAGAAAAGCCAGGAGTCCCCACAGCCGTGTTTACCGCCGATTTGAAATTATCTATCACTCAGGCTGAACTCCTTCGCCTGCCCATCAATCTTATCACCTGTGGAAGGAGCTGGCCTGGGGGGGCCGCTCTCCCCGCTCTCTTTGTCTCCTGCAGGCATCAATTTTCCTCACTCCTGGCTCACAAACCCCTCCTGGACTGAGCTGCCTGCCCCCTTCCTCTGCATTGATGGATGTTTCTGGATGGATGGGCCCCCCCTGGCCTCCCGCCTTCCTTGCATCCCTACAGCAGTGGCCCCCATCACCTGCCCCCACCCCAGCTGGACCCAACCTGAGGGCAGGGTCCCCAGAGCGTCCCCCTGGAGATCAGGGATAGAGTGTGTCTGGTTTCAGGCTCAGGGGAACCTCACTGCAGGCAATCTCTCCCATCCCCTGCCTCCTGGGAGCAGTGGTTCTGGATTTCCTGTCTGCAGGAGAAGCCCTCGCCCCCCAAAAAAGGGGGAAGCTACACTTCCTGGGTGCCTACTGTGTTCCAAACACTTCAAATGCATTATCTGATTTCATTTTCACCACAGCCTTGTGAAGCAGGAGCTGTTATAATTACTTCCATTTTATAGCTGAGAACACTGAGGCTCAGAGGTAAACCGACCTGCCTATAAAGTAACCCAGCAAGAAGGTGGCGAGTAGGGCTCTGAATAAAGGTCTCGCTGACTCCCAGATCCACGTTGTCACCACTGTCTCAACAAGGAAGTTCTCTGTGTTAAAACCTCACACCTTCTGGCTGCATTCATATGCCCATTTCCCTTAGTTCTGAGTCAGAAAAGAATTTTTTTTTTAATCAGTAAAGACCAGTAGTTCCCAACCAGGGGTGATGTTGACCCTCCCAGGGGACATTTGACAATGTCAGGAGACATCTTTGGTCGCCAGTACTGGAGAGGGACGCTACAGGCATCCACTGTGCAGAGGTCAGATGCTGCCCCCACGACAAGGAATTATCCAACCTGAAATGTCGATAGTGCCAAAGTTGAGAAACTCTGCTCTAGACCGGCCTTGCCGATGACTTCTGTGATGATGGAAATGCTCTAGATCTGTGCTGTCCAAAAGGGCGGCCACTGAGCCCTCGAAGTGTCTAGGGCAACTAAGGAAACGGACTTTAAATTTTGTTTAATTTTAATTAATGTAAAAGTAAACAGCCACAGGTGGCTAGAGGCTTTACACCATTTTTTGCTAGATTGATCCTTTCTATCCTTAAAAATGCTTCTCAAGAGCTGGATTGAGAAGTGAAGGAAAAGAGAACACAGAACATGAGCCCCCTGAGAGCACAGATATGTCTGCCGGTGACTTGTCACTCCTGAGAAAGAAAGAGCGAGACAGAGAGAAAGGCAAGGAAGAGAGGACTGACAAAGGCGATGACATTAACCTACAGGCACACAATGGCACCTAGACGTCCAACCTTGCAAAAGTGCTTAGCTGTTCTGAGCCTCAGTGTGCCAGTCTGTAAAATGGGATAACTGTACCTAACTCATGGCTGTTCTGTGGTATATGGGTTGAACTTACAATAACAGTCCCTAGAATCTGTCATCTCATCTCATTGTCACCACAACCCTCTGAAGCAGAGGGGGCAGGGATTAGCCAACCCAACGGGGGCTGAGGCAACTGAGAGCCACAGACATGCAGCGGCTCGTCAAAGGGCACACAGCCCATGGGCTCTACTACATACAAGCTGTGTGACCTGGCCCGTCCCTGAGCCTCTCTGAGACCTCAATTTGCTTACCTGCAAATTGGGGATAATCAAAATGTCTACCTTGTGATAATTAAATGAAATAATACAACACAGGCAAAATGCCTGTCAGGGTGTAAGCACTCAAAATTAGCCGCTTTTATTTTTACTTAACAAGCACCTGTGTGGCACCTATTCTGTGCCAGGCACTTTTCAAAGTGCTCTACTCATTTTCCACACACTAACTCATCCGACCCCATAACAGCCCTATGAGACAGTATATCAGTCAGGATCTGACTAGGAAAACAGATACCACTTTAAGTATAAACCCAGAGGGAAGTTAAGGCAAGAAATTGATTACCAGCCAGTACTTGGCCTCCACTTAGGCTGGAGGGACAGAGGGAAGGAAGGGATGTTTCCAGAGCCCAGCGGCCAAGAGGCTCCTGACAGAAGCTGGACCCACAGCTGGGGGCCCAACGGGAAAGGCAGCTGCTAGCAGAGAAGCTCCCAAGGCAGGGAGAGAGAGGGAGAAATAACCTGGCTTCTGCCTTCGCCTCTGCTCCCATTGGCTGAAGCCAGCTGACACAGAGGAGCCTGGGCTGCCCCTGGGAATAACATGGAAGCGGGTGGTCAGGGAGATCAGGGATGGGACCTGAAGCCCAAGACCGGCACAGTAGGGACTATTACTGACCCCACTACACAAAAGAGGACCCTGAGATGCAGGAAGATTAACCAACTTGCCTGAGGTCACACAGGCTCCCCTTAACCCAATTCCAATCTGTGCCCAGAACCCCTACGCTATGGCACCTCCCATACGATGGTTCAAGAGTCGTTTAGGGTTTTTTTGTTTGTTTTATTTCTTCTTATTATTATTATTTATTTTGGGGGGGGGGGCTGCGTTGGGTATTCATTGCCGGGCACGGGCTTTCTCTAGTTGCGGTGAGCAGGGGCTACTCTTCGTTGCGGTGCACGGGCTTCTCATTGTGGTGGCTTCCCTTGTTGTGGAGCACGGACTTCAGGCACGCGGGCTTCAGTAGTTGTGGCTCGTGGGCTCTAGAGCGCAGGCTCAGTAGTTGTGGCGCACGGGCTTAGTTGCTCCGCGGCATGTGGGATCTTCCCGGACCGGGGGTCGAACCCACGTCCCCTGCATTGGCAGGCAGATTCTTAACCACTGCGCCACCAGGCAAGTCCCTAGGGTTTTTTTTTTTTAATGTGGTATATTGTACAGTTATACAATATTATATAAGTTCCAGGTGTACAACATAGTGATTCACAATTTTTTAATACTTGTGCAATTTATGATATGTGAATTAGAGCTCAGTTTTTTGTTTTTTGTTTTTTGTTTTTAATTTTTTATTTATTTATGGCTGTGTTGGGTCTTCGTTTCTGTGCAAGGGCTTTCTCCAGTTGTGGCAAACGGGGGCCACTCTTCATCGCGGTGCACGGGCCTCTCACTATCGCGGCCTCTCTTGTTGCGGAGCACAGGCTCCAGACGCGCAGGCTCAGTAATGGTGGCTCACGGGCCCAGTTGCTCCGCGGCATGTGGGATCTTCCCAGACCAGGGCTCGAACCCGTGTGCCCTGCATCGGCAGGCAGACTCTCAACCACTGCGCCACCAGGGAAGCCCTAGAGCTCAGTTTTTTAAAGATTCTTTCTCTTTTTAATTTTTTTAGATCCTTTCTCTTTTTACATTTTTAAAATTTTGGGACTCCCCTGGCGGTCCAGTGGTTGAGACTCTGCACTTCCATTGCAGGGGGCAAGGGTTCCATCCTTGGGTGAGGAACTAAGATCCCGCAGTCAGGGTGATGCGGCCAAAAAAAAACATTTTTACATTTTTATTGAAGTATAGTTGCTGTACAATATTATATAAGTTACAGACGTAAACATAGTGATTCACAATGTTTAAAGGTTATGTTCCATTTATCGTTATTATAAAATATTGGCTATATTCCCTGTACTGTACAATATATCCTTGTAGCCTATTTATTTTATACAGAGTAGTTTGTGCCTCTTCATCCTCTACCGTTATCTTGTCCCTCCCCCCAGCCTTCTCCCCACTGGGAACCACTGGTTTGTGGGTTTTTTTAAAGGTGCCATTCGTATGACACCAAAGTGACCAGACCCTGACTTCTGAGTGACAGGGTGGGATGCCCAGCTGGGGAGAGAAAACAGGCGCCGGGCCTGAAGGCAGGCAGAGGGGCTGGGGTTTGACCTGGAGGAGGGCGGCCCTGGAGCAGCCAGGAGAGGAGACAGCCGCCTTCTCCAGCCAGAACCGCATTAGCAGCGATTTCCTGAGGTGACGGGAACGGGAGTCGCCGGCACGAATGTTGCCCATTTGTAATCGCAAAGCAAGCATTTTTCCACCCCTTAATGGGGGACCCAACCAATCCGTGAGGCACCCTATTTCTCTTTGTCTTTCCCCTGCCAAGTCAGCAGGCTGACTGATCTCCCTCCGGTGATTAATTTTCCCCTTGACACCCTGGGGAATGAGACATTTGTCCCAAGGGTAGAGAGACAAAGAGGCCGGGCCCAAGTGCGGGCAGGCAGCAGAGCGTCACGGGCCTGGGCCACCGTCCCGGGCACCCGGCTCCTGGGAAGCCTGGGAGGAGGGCAGGCTGGCTGGAGAGCAGGGTTTACAGGGTTAGGGGGCTGCGGGGAAAGGTTGCCCAGCCTAGAGGTTAGCAAAAGGGAAGAGCCAAGGCAGAATGGAAGGCCTGGGAGTGCAGATCAGTGGACGCACAAAACCCACTGGGGGAGGAAATGGGATTCGCACTGGACCCAACTCAGACCAGGAGATAACAGCTCCACTGGCTATTCTACTTCCTGAATTGCTAAGACTCTGGATCAAACCAATTAGAAAAACAGTCTAGGGCTTCCCTGGTTGTGCAGTGGTTAAGAATCCGCCTGCCAATGCAGGGGACACGGGTTCGAGCCCTGGTCCAGGAAGATCCCACATGCCGCGGAGCAACGAAGCCCGTGCGCCACAACTACTGAGCCTGCACTCTAGAGCCTGCGAGCCACAACTACTGAAGCCCATGCACCTAGAGCCCGTGCTCCACAACAAAGAGAAGCCACCGCAATGAGAAGCCCGTGCACCGCAATGAAGAGTAGCCCCCGCTGGCCACAACCAGAGAGAAAGCCCGTGTGCAGCAACGAAGACCCAATGCAGCCAAAAGTAAAAAATAAAATAAAATAAATAAATTTATAAAAAAAAAAAAACAGTCTAAGTGTGGTCATGGGGCAGGGAATATGTAGAACATATATTATCTCTGGGTGTCACCTCTTCCTCTTTTGGAGCCTAGTGGTGGCAGGCACAGTCCTTAAGAGCCGGACTCCCTGGGCGCAAGCCCTGCCTTGGCCATTTGCTAGCTATGAGATTTGAAGCAAGTTGCTTAACCTCACTGAGCCTCAGTTTCCTCATCTGAGAAATGGGCTAATAGTTTTACTTACCTCATAGGGTTGTTGAGAAGTCCTTGGTCCTAAGGTCCATCTAAAACCTTAGAAACATGTCCAGCACATAGTGGGTGCTATATAAGTGTTAGCCATTTACTCTTTATCTTTATGAGGTCTTTACTCTTTACCGTGTGATATAGTGAGAATCTCTCAAGCTTGAATCCTTTCCAAATGCCCCAAGCATGACTCTTGTCAGACACGAGTAGCACTCCTAACATCATTTACTTCATATGTTTATTTAAATTAATTCCGTTTTTACCTAAATTTAGTTTAGAAGAAAACTTTTTATCCTGACCTTAGTGGGAAACCGCTTAAATGTCATAATCAGAAGCTCACCGGACAAATAAATACCTCAAGAAGGAAACATTATTATTAAATTCTAGCTAGTTCCTGCTATCTGCTGAAGGATCCGTGTCTGGGTCAACTCTCTCTTGTTAGAAATGGAGATTAGTTAGTGCTGGGCGGTGTTACAGACAAAGCAGTACCTAGCTGAGACTTCCACCTTGATGGAATTGAAAGGATGGAAAAGGGAATCACTTTCTCACCATGAGATTCAGCGTCAGATAGTGTCCTGCACACACAGCAGTAAAAACCCTCTCCTGGAGCCCCCAGGTGTCACATCGCACCCTGTGGACCATGCCATTTTGGGGATATTCCAGCTCTGACTTCTGGCCAGTTGGTACCTCTGGGTCTTGGGATGACTGAGACTAGCTTGCTGCTGAGGCTGAGAAGCAATGTTTTCCCAAACAGCTTGGTGGGATCTGAATAGTCGACCAAGGACTAACTAGGGTGTGAGTTAGGCAGAACCCCACTTCCTGTAGGCTTCCATCTTGGTTTTTTAAAATCAAACAAAAGCCACGGATGTGGTGTTTCCTGCTGTCCTTTTCTACCCATTGAACCAGCGGCCACTGAAATCAAGAACCCTGCACATCGCCTTTAACCAGTTCATGTTGAAAGAAGAAGGTGCTTTTGGGGCCACTGACTGGTTAAGGCTCCAATAGGATCGCAAGGAGGAAATGGGAGTTGGTACCCTGATGCTCCAGGATTTATGGGAGAGAAGGGAAGCCATGAGGCAGGAGGGTAAATGGAGAGGGGTCCAGCACTGATTTCTATGTTCTCTTTCTTACCTCCATCATCTCCCCACTCCTCCATCCAAGCACCTTGGAGGGAAATCATGCCATTTACCACTGGATTCCCTCAGGAAATCTACTTGAGATCGGTAAGGTTCAACAGGGGCTGTGAAACTCTCATAGGAAATCCAGTAACAAATCTTTATTGAGCACCTACTATGTGCCTTGTTGAACTCATCTTTGAGCTCTCCCTCTGAGCCTGGCATGTAGATAGTTGAATGTTTGTTGAAGGAATAAATAAATGAATGGCTGACTGAAATGAATTGATTGGATGGATGATGGATGGATAGGTGGATGGATGGATGGATAAATGAATGGAAAGGCTGAAGGATAGAGGAAAGGAAAGAAGGGGAGATTACAAAAGACTGGTAGAGGATTTATGAAAGGAAGAGGAAGAAAGGAAAGAAGAAAAAAAGGAAGGGAGGGAGAGAGGAAGGAAGGAGGATGGGTTGATGGATGGATTCATGAATAGATGGATAGATATTTGGATGGACGATTAATTTTTTAAAAAGATGATGGGTGTATAGAAGAATAGATACGTGAATGGAAGGAAGGAAGGAGGAAGGAAGGAAGGGAGGAAAGAGGGAGATAGAGAAGGATGCTGGGCAGTAAGCTAGCTGCCAGGAGGTTCAAATATATTCAAGGAGATGCTGATAGCTGAGGGGTTGTCTAGGAAGGGCACCGTGAGAGGGGAGAATCTAGCACACAGGATTAGAACACAGAACTTATTTTAAGTTTCCCCTAGCAAGGACCGTCCACCCCAGATGGACCTATCTCCTGCTGTCACATGCAGTGTGACTTTCCCACCACTGTGTCCTTGCTCACATGGTTCCTCTCACCTAGAATACCCTCCCTGCCCCCTACCCGTCCAATCTAATCCATCCTCTGCCTTGATTCAAGGTCACCTCCATCAGGTGACATAAAATTGCCTCCCAGTTCTGGCTGTAGGATTCCGGGGAATATAAGGTGAGCTCATTTGTGTTCTAAATGGGAGCATGTACTTGAAAAGTGCTTTGCAATCTGAAAATAATACTCAAAGGCTGGCAAATGAGAAGGGAGGCATATGGTTATTGTTATTTGTGTTATAACATCAAAGTTTACTGGGTGCTCACGATGTACCATGCATTGTACTAAGCTCCTCCGAATGCTACCTGTGAGTGAATCTTCACAACAGTCTTACCATCTCCAATTTATAGATGAGAAAAGAAAGCTCAGAAAGGTTAAGTAACTTGCTGGAGGTTGCACAGCTGCCTAGTGGCAGGGCTGGAACTGGAATGCAGGAACCTGGTTCACTCTAAAACTTCTGTGTCCTGTTAGCCCTGCCTTCCTCAACTAGACTGCGGAGGCAGGAAGTGGGTGTCAAATTCTCTGTAGGTCCTGCTCCTAGGCCAACACCCTACTACGTGAGCCATCAAAGCAAATCCCCCTTGATTCTTAGGAAAGTTTCCATCCTCTTTAATCCTTCGTTTCTTCCTAAATGCCCCATAAAATCCATGGGTTTGGGCCACATCCCCCAACCTCAAACACCCCGTGAGCGTTGCTACTTCAGATACGTATTCACCTCTGCATCTACTGTTCCTTCCCCGCAGAATGTCCTACCCCCCAGATCTTTGTTACATACATGACTCAAATACATATAGGAAGTAACCTTTACAAAATGTGTTTATGACTACTGCGTAAGGCATGAATGAGTCCCCTTTTTTTTTTTGCCACATGGCATGCGGAACTTCCCCAACCAGGGACCGAACCCGTGCCCCCTGCATTGGAAGCATGGAGTCTTAGCCACCGGACCGCCAGGGAAGCTAGTCCCCCATTTTACGGATGAACTGCTCAGGTGTAGGGGCCGCCTCCAGCTCCTAAGGGATGGCGTCTGCAAATGCCAGGGCTTTCCCAGCCTGTGGGCAGTGGAAACCAGGTGGAAACAAGGGCTCAGTTTTGCACAAGCCTTTCTAATCCAAAGCAAACAAATAAAGGCAGGGAAGAGAGAAAGGGAAGCAGGCCCTCCTGCACATCAATGCCTACCGCCAGCTCAGGGGGTTCTAATTGCCTGAGGGACCACCTGGTCTCCATTTAGCAGAATACTGCCCCCTTCGCTTGGCGCAGTGGCCGTGCGGCAGCAAAGGGACGTCAGGTGCTTCTTGGCCGGGAGACTGGTGCGTCCAGCCAGCCTGGGTCCCCACCACCGTGTGGTGGACCAAGTGGGCCAGGCGGGAGGCTCCCTTCCTACCGGCTAGAAAGGAGTTCGCTCTGCACGTTGCTGGGGTTTTGTTTTCTTCCTCCTGCCCCTGGCAGGGGAGGCTGGCAGAGCTGGCTGCAAGCCCTGTCCCTGGAATTTGCCATCTCAATTAGGACCCAAGATGAGCAAAACACCTGACGGGGAGAGGAGGGGGGAGGGAAGGAGTGGAGCAGGGCTGGGAGATCCTCCATGCAGTGCCTCTGGGAAGCAGAGATCCGAAGAGAGAGAGGAAAGCAAAGGAGGACCTGAAAATCCTCTGGGCCTGCTCGTTCTGTAAATGAGGAGAGGGGAGGGAAGGGGGTTACCAAGGAGATGCAGCAGCGGGCTGGACAAGATTTCTGACTCTCTGACAACTATTACTAGTAATAAGAGTTACCGTCCAGTGAATACCTGCTATGTGCCAGGGAAGGTGCTAAATATTTTACATGTTTTATCTAAACAACCTTTGCAAGATAAGCATTCATTTATTCATTCATTCATTCCCACAAGTATTTCTTTTTAAAATTTATTTATTTATTTATTTTTGGCTGTGTTGGGTCTTTGTTGCTGCGCACGGGCTTTCTCTAGTTGCGGCGAGCGGGGGCTACTCTTCGTTGCGGTGCGCGGGCTTCTCATTGCGGTGGCTTCTCTTGTTCCGGAGCATGGGCTCTAGGCACAGGCTCAGTAGTTGTGGCACGAGGGCTCAGCAGTTGTGGCTCGCGGGCTCTAGAGCTCAGGCTCAGTAGTTGTGGCGCACGGGCTTAGTTGCTCTGCGGCATGTGGGATCTTCCCGGACCAGGGCTCGAACCCGTGTCCCCTGCATTGGCAGGCGGATTCTCAACAACTGCACCACCAGGGAAGCCCCCCACAAGTATTTCTTGAGCACATACAGACTCAGGCACCATTCTCCAACCTGAGGATCTGATGACGACCTTCCTAGACAGACGTAGTCCCTGCCCTCATGGAGTTTACAATCTAGTTGGGGGAGACAGGCAATAAACAAATAAACAAATAACTAAATAATGTAAGTACTTTAGAAGGTGATTGGGAAAGGTCTTTGTAAGGAGGCAGACAACATGTGAGCAGAGATCTGTATGAAAGGAGGGTACAAGTCATGTGGATGAAGGAAGAGCCATCCAGGTAGAGAGAACAGCAAGCGCAAAGGCCCTGGGGTAAGAGTGAGCTCGTGGGTTTGAGTGACAGCTCGGGGACCAGGATGGCTGGCACATAGTGAGCCAGGGGGCGTGGTAGGGGACAAGGGTAGGGAGGCAGCAGGGTGTCAACTAGCGAGGCCTTGGCAGCCATGGGAAGAAGGTAGGATGTGGAGGGTCTGAGCTGGGAGTGATGTGATCTGACTGATAATTTACAAAGATCCCTCTGGCAGTGTGTGTGGGACCAGGGGTGGGAGCCGGGAGGCCAATGAGAGGGCTGATTCTCTAGTACAAGTAAGGGAAGCCCATCGCCCAGACCAGGGCAGTGGCAGCAGGGATGGAGAGAAGTGTTTGATCTGGGATACAATTTGGAGATGAAGCTAAGAAGAATAAATAATCTTCATTCACAAGCAGGCAAACTGAGGCTCGGAGAGTTAGCATGACTTGCCCAGGCTTCCCAGTGAGTTGGTGGAATTGGGACCAATAGTCAGGATTCCTGGGTGAAAATCCTCTCTGCACCCCAAGTCACCATCTTAAAACAGGGTCTGTAAAGCTTTCCTGTAAAGGAACAAATCATAAATATTTAAGGCTTTGCAGGCCATACAGTCTCTGTTGCAAGTACAGTACTCAACTCTACTGTTGTAGCTCAGAAGCAGTCCTATGCAGTATGTAAACAAGTGGGCGTGGCTGTGTGCCAATAAAACTTTATTTACAAACACAGGTGGCTGGCCCAGGGGCCAGAGTTTGCTGGCAAGACCTAACATGGCTCAGGAGGACTTTCAGAAGAAGTGAGCGATGAGAAACCATCGAAAGAAGCAAAAATAACCCTATTAACGGATTTAGGTTCACGGGACAGAACTTCTGTGCCCTGAGAAAATGAAAATGCTGAACGTAAAGAAACAATAACATTTGACCTCAGCTGGGAAACATCCAGCTCCACTAAGAAGCCCTGCCTTCAGCCCCCTGGGAGGAAGGGCTGAGCGTGACTCCCCGCCCAGAGGTGTCTGGCCGGCTGATGACGGGACCAGAGGAGGTGGGATCTGCGGCCATCCCCACATCATCACCATCACAGATGTGTGGGCTGGCATCACCTCCCATCCACTGGCACTCTGCGATCGTCCCAGGAGGGAAAGCAGGACACAGATGCTATTCCGGAGCATGAAATGGGTTTGGGAAATGGAGACCTTGCCGAGGGGAAGAAAACACCCCTGGGGGTCTTCGTCATCTGTGTTAAGAAAGGGCTGGCACCACTTGCCAAGCAGAGGTTGCTGTTTTGTTTGGTGTGAGTTTATGCGTGCGTCTGTTTAGAGGGCATGGATTTTTTTCTTTAGATTTGATATTTGGTTTAACAAAAGCCTTCCGGCAATACCTGGTTTGTGCTGCTCCCGTCACCTGGTGGGAGACTTGCATGGCAACGCTTGGGCTGTCTGAGCCTCGGTTTCCTTCTCTGTGAATCAGGAAATAATCGAGGGAGAAGTGGCACCTCGCTGGGTGAGCCCAGTGGCTCTCAACCTTGACCATGGATCAGAATCACCTTGGAAATTTCAAGACACCCCAGCGCCCAGGGTTCCTCTCCAGATATTCTGATTCAGTCACTTTGGGGTGGGGCTTGGCCATCAGTATGTTTAAAGTTGCCCTTTTTTGGGTGACTCTTGGGCATAGCCAGGATTAAGACACAGTGGGCTAGACGTTTTTCGTAGACATCAGGAAGGGAGTCTCAACCAGGGCAGTCTGGCCTGGAGGGGACATTTGGCAATGTCTGAAGACATTTGAGGTTGTTACAGCTAGGGGGTGGGGGATGCTGGCATATCTAGTGGGTGGAGACCAGAGATTCTGCTAAACATCCCACACTGCACAGGACACCCCCCAAACAAAGAAGGATCCACAGTGTCAAGGTTGAGGAATGCTGACAGAAGGGATCGCTAAGTGTTGTGACAGGACCGAGCCCAGGAAAGATCCAAATAGGAAACCTTGACAGCAAAGGTTCAGCAGCCCTCAACTTAGGTATAAGTTCATCTGTGAAGCTGCTTCAAGTTCCCACCAGCTATGGGAGATGCTCCTCCCTGGGACTCCCATAGCCCCCTTGCGTATCCGTCAGGGTCCAGCAAGGACATCAGAAGTGTTCACAGCAGAGGGGATGATACAGGGAATCGGTTACTCCGGTGATGAGGATGTTGAGAGCCCAGGGGGGACAGTGAGGAGACACCGGAGATTAGTGAGAGCAGGAAGTTGCCTCCACCCTAATCAGGAAGGACAGAGGAAGAGGGTGGTAGCATCAGAGGCCGGGCAGTGGGGATCCTCAGAAGGAACTAGAGCCACAGCCGGAGGCTCTCCGGAAGGAGCTGGAGCCACAAAGGAGATGCAACTGCTGTCAGAGAAGAGAGAGAGACAGAGAAATAGCCTGGCTTCTCCCTTGCTCCTGCCCTCCAATCCCCTGACGGTGCCTCCCACTGGCCAAACCCAGCTGACCAGGAGCCCAGAGGCATCAACTCCCCTGTGGAACAGAATCGAGCAGAGGAAGGGCGGGGAATGGATCTGAGAGCAAAGGAGCTTAAGACCAGCCTGCCCAGCCCTCCATCCTGCTCCAACTGGCCACTTGTCTTGTTCACAAGGATACCCTGGTGCCTGCCCAGAGGCTGGCACTGAGGAAGTGCCCATCTATGTCTGACAATGCATTGAGGGGAGGGGTTCATTTGGGTTGAACACACCACCCTGTTCCTTTCTGCCTCCCATGTGGAGTAGTTTCAGAAGAGGAACCCTTGGTTAAGCCAACCTGGGACTTTCCAATCATGTCTCCCGGCAGGAATCAATCAATAAACAATGTCTTGAGCACCTCTTACATCCCCAACCCAGTGCTATCAGCTCTGGGCGCTCAGAAACCCAACAAAACATGGTGAACAAGACAGGCAGCTGACATTTTCGTGGGATACAGACAGTAAGCAAGTCAACAAATGCATTCGGTGATGTCAGATAATTCTAACTGTTGGAAGGAAACAAACAGGGTGATGGGAGCAGGAGCTCGTATCAGGAAAATGGACTCTTTTCTACAGAGCGGTTAGCAGAAGCCTCCGTGAGGAGCTGTTGAAGCTGAGACCTGAATGAAGTAAAAGGAGGAATCATGAAGCATCCCAGGCAGAAGGACAAACAGCAAGTGCAAAGGCCCTGAAGTAGGGATGTACTTGGTGCGTTTGAAGAACAGAGGGTGGAGCAGTCAGAGCCAGGGAAAGATGAGAGTTAGACAAAGGCCAAGATTATGTAGGGTCACAATCAGGGTCACAAATTGGGTTTTAGTTTAAAGGAGATAGGAAAGCTTTAGGCAGGTTAACGACATGATGTGATTTCTGTGTTTATAAGATCACTCTGATGTTGTGATGGGCTAAGTTGAATAAATGAGTCATGTTATCATTGATTCACATGGATTTTACAGATTAGTAAATTCTTCCCGCCCCCCCAAAAAATGGGGGATCATTATAAAATTGTCAACCCTTCATCTCACCAAGACTGAAAATGTTCCCCCCCCCAAAAAAAACCCTACTGGCTCTGATCATCATAACTGTATAATAGAAAGGACATTCTGGCACCAAAAAAAGTAGGAAGGACAGAATAAGAGATGATGCTTTGTACTGAATACATTTAGCTTTGTGCAAAGCTCTCTCCTTGGTCCTGAATCTTCCTATTTTCTCTGAGGGCAGGTGGACCCTTCATCAGCCCCTTGTTCACCCTCCTCCCCCCACCCCCACCCAAGCTGGCCAGGAGGTCGGGCGAGCAGCCTGGGGTGTGATGGAGTCCAGATTCTCAATGAGGGGCTATGACGAAGCCCTTCTTTCAGCCATACCCCTTTTGATAAAACTAAAGGAGGAATCAGGATCGAGTCCCCATCTCCCCCCACACCAGGATGCCCCGCCCAGGTGTGAGGATCTCTGAGTCATAAAAGGCAGGAGTCCTCCCTAGAAGCTCCGAAGATGGCACTGAGCATTAGTTTACATTACAAATAATTTTTTAAAATGCAGATAATAGTTATTGAGCACTCATATGTGCCAGGCACCATTCCAAAGGCTTTATACCTATTCATTCATTTAACAATGATCATATAATAATTGTAAGGTATTGTATATAGTATACAAGTACTATTACTTAATATTATATATAATATCTGTACTATTGTAAAATCATAATAACCCCGTCAGGCAGAGACCACAGTTTTATGATGAGAAACCTGGGGCACAGAGAGATGCCTTGCCTATAGTAACACACACATAAATGGAAGAAGAACTGGGATTTGAACCCATGCAGCCTGACTCCAGTGCCAGTGATTTTCATTTTTCCACTATGCTGCTTAGGTTTTTCTCCTTTGCTTTCCAAATATAAAATAACGTTATAAAATTACATGACAAGATTGAAAATGCTTTTTCTCACTGCACACACCTCAGCCATTCTTTCCTTCAAGATTCGAATCCAACTCCTATTTGTTTATGCAGCAGAAAGGCATTGAACGCCTACTGTATGCAAAGTTCTTTTCTTGGCCCTGGGGGTTGGCCCCCAGCCCCACGCCCTGGCAAAGAGAACTGGAGAGGGCACCCCAGAGATGGGAGTGGCGGGGGCAGAGGCCTGGGGGTGCCAATGATGACAGGAACAGGCCAGAGGGATGGGGAGGCGAGGGACCTGCGTGGAGCAGAGGGGTGCAAGGAGGCGAGGTGGGGGAGGTCAGGAGGGACACTTGCAAAAGACCTCGAATCGAGGCAGTATTTGGGCATCTCATCACCCCACCCGTGCCTCAGCCCCTGAGCAGCGAAAGGGCACATCAGTGAAGCGCATAAAAGCCCCTTTTTGATTCTGTTCCAAGGCCTTGTTTCAAGGCCACGCATTCTTTCAAGGTTTACTCCTTCATTCACCAAAACCTTGATGAGCACCTACTACGTGGTGTGCCGGGCACTGAGGATACAGCTGCTAACCGAATAGACGAGTCCCCGCCCTTTCACAGGCGAATGCCGCAGGCACGCACGTGTAAATCAAATACGCGTGCAAATAAGAGTGTGATTACAAAGAAATGAAGAGAGGAGTCTGAACAAGCCGGGAGACAATGCAAGGTGACCTGACCCTGCCTGGCAGGCGGGGGCTGGCCTTTGGGCGCAGATCGGACACGGGAGAAGTCCCGTGGCTTCTCCTGGCTGGCTCAGAGCTTCTCAACCCTCCCAGGGCTTCAGAATCACCTACAGTGATTTTAAAATGACCCACACCCAGGTGCCTCCCCAGAGAATCTGATTCAATTGGTCTGGTGTGGAGTTCAAGGGCTGGTGAGCTTTAGAAACTTGACCAGGGGATTCTAATATGCAAAGTTGGGAAACACAGGTTGGACAAAGAGTGAGGAGAGCTTTCCAGGCAAGGAGGTCAGCCTGAGCAAAGGCCCAGGAACTGAAAGAGCTTGCCAGTTGGAGGAACAGAAAGAAGGGAGAGTGACAGGAAGTAAGATCTGTAGGGCCTCAGCCGTCAGACAGCCCGTCCTGCGGGCCATGCAGGGAGTTGGGTTTTAACCAGAGGAGGGAAACCTTCAAGTTAGTAAGTTTCAACGATCACGGAGGAGAAAATGGAGAAGTTAGTTCCTCTGGCCCTGGCTGGCAGCAGATTTCTTTTTCCAAAAGCAAAGAGCTTTCTAGAATCAGAGGACTGGACAGACCTCCTTTCCTTCAAATGTCTTTTTCTCTCTCATGAGTGCCAAGAGCCAGCTTCAAGTCCCACCTCTGCCCCCATAGTCTACACAACTCTGCAGCAACCCTGAGCCTCAGTTTTCCCATCTGTCCAATGGGGCAAATGTTTTCCGATTCCCAGAGGAGGCAAGTGAGATCTCCCGCGGGGCACTTGCAAGCACACTTTCCCTGGGAGCCTACTCTGTGCCAGGCACTGTGCTGGGCATCTGAGAGAGAGCCATGAACACGCTGTAGCTGCTGCCCTCAAGAAATTCCGATGCTGGTGGAGAGGATGAAGAAGTTGACAGATATCCTGTGTCGAGGGAGGGGGCCAGGGCCAGGCTGGTGCCGCAAGGTCCTCATCGTGATGTTGCCTCTTATCCTGCACATGGGACTGACGGAGGGCAGCCAGTGGCCTCCAGGAGGGCAGTGGGCCATCGACAGAGGCGTGGGGCAGGCATGTTGTGGGGCGGACAGCGACACCGACGGAGGACGGGGCTCAGGGTGGGTGGTAGGGGAACCTTGCCTTGGGGATCCTCGGGGAGGCAGCCCCACAAGGAAGGTGACCGCACAAAGGGAGCCAGGAGACAGCAGGGGGAGCCTAATGCAACCTTTTAAAAAAAAACAATAAATAACAGCGCCCGTGATAAATGCATCCCCTCATCTGAATGGCGGCTGGAGAACTGGCCCCTTCTTTCTAATCACTTAATGACCCCCAAGAGGGCGGAGGGGGCTCACTCAGGGCCCTCCTCCTCCTTCCCCTCTCTGCACCGGGGTCTATAAAGAGAAACTCGCTCCTTAAAGAGGGTCATTTACAAACCCTCCTTAATGGAGGGAGGCAGAGCTCCCGGGTGACACCCTTCTGGTACCGGACAAGGGTCATGAAAAAGGAATTGGCTTCGGAGGCCCGAGCACATGAGCCCGCCCAGCCCCGAGCAGGCCCCCTCCCCCCACGCTTCTCTAGCCAGGAGCCCCGCGGCTGGCACGCTCCGATGTATTTATTATTCCCCCCCCCCATTGTCTGGGCCTCCCCCCACCCCTGCCCGAGCCCCTTCACTCCTCAGGGCCTCCCCCCTCCCCAGCCGCCCCTCCGGCCCGCCCTCCGCCTGCACCCAGCCTCTCTCATAATAGAATCCTTTTCACAGAGACAAATTGTCCGGCCTCAGGATGCACCTGAGGGCTTTCGCCCCTTAACAAATGGTCTTTTAATTTTCTACCAGAAGGGCAGAGGGAAGGGGGGCTGAATCAATCACACATCCATCTTCATCATTGCTGCCGAGGGACTCTTTTTCCTGGCTGGCTGCCCCTGGGGAAGATGGGGTGAAAAAGAGGAAGGGGGGCGCCGTCGGAAGGGCCGTGGGGGGAGGGGCGGCCGCAGGGAAGCGATGCGGAGAAGCCCATCGCTGAGTCTCGGAAGGAGCTGCCCCCGCCCTGCACACCTCGCCTTCTAGTTTGATCTGAGTCCAGCCGGCACTACCCAGGGCATGAGGTACTGCCGTTTGGGGAAATGGGGAAACTGAGGCCCACATCACCAGTAGTCTTACAGCCAGGCAGTAACAGAGCAGAGATGGGAAAGCAGCTCACACCTCCTTGCCACTTCTGGCAAAGTCTGGAGTCAGATAAACTGGCTTCCAATTCTACCCTGTCCCTGCTTACTAACTGCATCCTGGCCAAGTTAATCATTCAGCCTAAGCCTCAAACTTCTCGACTGTAAAATGGGGTAATAATATTGCTTAGCTCCTAAGGGTGTTATGGGACTAAGCGAGATAATCCATGGGAAATGTTTAGCCCAGTCTGAGGCACAGAGTGCGCATTTGATCCATGATAACTATGTCCCTGGAGGTTCCCATGCCAGGTTCTAGGTTTCAAACCCCCCCGCAGACTACCCTCCCTTCTCAAAATATGGTGCCTCTACTTAGAAATTTGGCTTTCCTGGAGTCTGGGGAGCTGGCATCTACTTTCAGGCCAGGTATGTCCCTGTCTCAGGGCCTTTGCATTGGCTGTTTCTTCTGCCTGCTTCCCTTCACCTCCTCAGGTCTGCACTCAAATGTCATCTTCTGAGTAAGGCATTCCTTGATTATCCTATATATCAATATATTGGAACACTTCCACAGTTGCTTTTTCTCAGGAGCACTTATCACTATCTAAAACAATATGTGTATTTCTTATTTATTTAACACTTATCTATGGGCCAGGCATGGTTCTAAGCACATTTCAGGCACTGGCTTGTTTAATTCTCATACAAGCTAGGAGGTAAGGATGATTGTTCCCTATTTAACAGATGGAGAAACTGTGGCACCCAGCTAGGTGTGCTGAAAGAGCCTACATGCAGTGGCACCCCAGTAGCAGTGAGCACACCTGGAGCCCAGACCATGGCGTCTACATACCATTCCCCACTAAAAGGAACCAGGGCCCCTTGGACAAATGACTAATTCCAGATCTGGGGCAGGGAAAGCACAAAGTGAGTCTGAAATATCTGCCTGTGCAAGACAGTAAGGAAGTGTTCAAAGAATGAGGGGGACCAATCAAAGAGCACAAGAGCCAGCTTGAAGGGCTCCCATTGGCCAAATCTAGGACGTTTGAGCATCCAAATAAATAGTAATAGTAAAGGATTATTGCTCATTTAATAAAATAAGAGTCCATGAGCCCATGCTGACATAGCAAGTAAATAAATGATTAAGGAATTCTCTTCTTTACAGTTGGGAAATATCATCATAATAATTGATTCAGGCAAGAATCACCAAACAATGCTAAAACCAATCAACCAAAGTCTGAAGAGTAACTAGCTATTTACATCATCTTAAAGCATCTCTCCACAATGTTCTTTCTTATTACAGAGGGAGAATAGTAAGTCTCCAGTGGGAAAACTTGGCAGACACCACCCAAAGCAAGTGATCAAAGTTAATATCACCAGTACTGGAACAAATCAGTATCTTGTGCCTCCTGATACAACGTACCAAGAAGAACACAGCATCACCTTATAGAATGTCTGCCAAAGTGCACAACCTGAATCAAATCATAAGGCAACATCAGATACACTCAAATTGAGGCACATCTTACAGATCTTACATCTGGACCTTACATCTGATGTTTCAATAGCATCAATGTCTTGAAACCCAAAGACAGAAGAACTGATTCCAGATTAAATGAAGCTGAAAAGATATGACACTGAATGCAATGTGTGCTCCCAGAATTTCTTTTGCTATGAAGGATGTTATCAGGATAAGTGGGGAGCTCTAAATAAGATCTTGATTAGATAATAGTATTATATCAATGTTTATTTCCTGATTTTAACTGTTGTACTGTGGTTATATAAGAGAATATCTTTGTTTTTAGGAAACCGACATTGAAGCACTTAGGGGTAAAGAGGTATGTATGTGAGTTACATGTCTGTAACTCACTCTCAAAAAGGTTTAGAAAAAAACAGAGACAGAGACAGAGCGAGCAGGAAAATGTTAACACTTAAGGTTATACAGGAGTTTTGCACTATTTTTTCAAGATTCCTATATGTTAATATTTTAAAATTAAAGAAAAAGAAATGAAACTGATCACAGAGAGACTGAAGAACGTATGCAGGGTCACACAGCTAGTAAGTGGAAGAACTAAGGTTGGAACTCTGGCAGTTCATGCTCTCAGACACATGCCAGCCCATCCTTTATTGCCTGTCTTCCAGCCTACCACCCATAGACGCTTCAAAGCCCCAGGAAGACAATTTTTTTTGGTTTGGTTTGGTTTTTGTCTTTTATCTGTTTTGTTCACTGCTGTATTCCCAGTACCTAGAGCAAAGCCTGGCTCACAGTGGGAGCTCAGTAAATATTTGTTGAGTGAATGAATGAAGTGCAGACAGATGAGTTACGGTGCCCAGGGTCACACAGCTATCGGGGGGGAGTTTGGGGAAGCTCCAAATGCACACTCTTACAGCTGCTACATCAGATGACTCCCATACTCAGTGTTCTGAGGACTCAAAAGCCTAGAGAATTCCCACAGGAAGCAGGCTCTGCAGCACCGCATCCCCACCAAACACAAAAAAGAAAAACCAAATTCTCCGTTTTCCCTGATTCTAGGGCCACATACCTGGCCCTACTGAATAATATGAGCTTACTGGGGCCGATTAAACAGGAATGCAGATCTCAGATCAAGCCTGAGGCCACTGAGAAAACCAACCCTGCTGGAGGCTTAGCTCAGCCGGGAGGGGAGCTGGTTAAAAAAAAAAAAAAAAAGCTTGGCTTCCTCTCTCCCTCTCTCACCTCCCCTCCTCCTCTTCCCCCAAATCCATCCCCTGAGGGAAGGCAGGGAGCCCTGGGACGGCTGCCTCCCCCTCCGCGGAGAGGGAACCGAGGGAGAAGGTTAATTAGATGTTTGCATCCAATTTACGTCTTGTTTGTGAAAGCGCTGTTTCAGCTGCAGCCGGGGCAGCAGCCCTTTACTTCACAGCTCCGGAACTGGTTAGCCTGGGTCAAAACGCGCCCATTATCATTTTATCACTGCCTCTTCCTCTATAATTACAGAGCTCTGCTTTCTCCCCCCCACCAACACACACACTTTTCTGTTGTTTCAACCCACCCACCCCCTTCCCTTCCTCCTCCCTGGGCACCCACGTTGGAAGTGATAGGCCTTGGGGAGGGTCCGTGTGAGACAACTCCATGGACCCCACGGGCACCTGCCTTCCTCGGGCTGGGCTCTGAGCTGGGCACCCTAGGTGACACCCAGGGGCATGGAACTTGGGGGATGGCTCCCTCCAACTGGCTGCCCCCACCGGGGTTCAGAGGCCCCTTGCCATCTCAGATGCCAGTAGATAAGTGAGACTGGTTGGAGGGTGTGAATCAGCAGGCAGCGGAGGAGACCACAGCCAGTGCAGAGCACAGCCCCGCCTGAAGGGGGCACCATTCCTCAGCTCTGGCCAATGATAACTGTTGATTGGCAAATTGGCCAAGCTCTGTCTCTGGGGAAGATAGGGGGATGGGGTGAGGTGACATGTGGGTAGGAAGACAAGGTGGTCCAGGATAGACAAATAGCCCAACACTAGAAACTACCCAAATACCCATCAACAATAGAATAGATAAGTCAAATATGGCTCATTCATACAATGGAATATTACACAACAATGAGGAAAAAAAAAACAATCCACAACTACACAGGACATGGGTGAATCTCACAAACATAATGTAAGTGAATGAGCAAGAGCCCTCAACACACATGTTCCAAGATTCAGGTTCTAAAAGTCCACTTTTGGGGACTTCCCTGGTGGTCCAGTAGCTAGGACTCCGAGCTTCCACTGCAGGGGGCACGGGTTCGATCCCTGGTCTGGGAACTAAGATCCTGCAAGCCAAAAAAATAAAATAAAATAGCAATTTTTTAAAAAGTGGTCCTGCTTTGTTCTTGCAGGGATATCTGTGGGGAGAAAGGAGGGGGGCGCTGAACAGCAACTCCCCCACCTCCACCTTCCAGGGCGTGTAATCAGCCTCCCTATTGGCAGACGGGGAAACTGAGTCCCAGCGAGAGGAAAGACCAAGGCCACCAGCTAATCAGAGGGAAGGTTGAGATTGAACCTCCTGAATTCATGGCCAAGGGGCTTGCCTACTCCCCTACATTAGAGCCCCTACCATTCAAGGTCCCGATCTGCTGTTTCCCAGCCCCAGCCCCACAGAACCCCCTGCCCCTCCTTGATCAGCTGGGGGAGCAGGGGAAGGAATCCCTTTCTGGGGTGAGGCCTTTGGAGAGAGGAGCTTGGATAAAAGAGAACTAGAAGAGGGAAACAGTACCATTTATCCTGACTCCTCCAAGCATTCCGGACTCTGTTCTAACATATGGAATTACTCTCTGCCTCCGTTTCCCCCTCTGCCAACATTTGGCTTCTGTGCATGAGAACTGTGCCTGACTGCTGTGCGGAGAGGGGATTGGAGGGGAGGAGAGGAAGGTGAGGTCCGTTGGAAGGGACAAGATGATGGGGGCTTGGTCTGAGGCCATCGCAGCAGTGCTGGAGAGATCTACACACCGCACACCACCCAGAGTGTTACAGGGGACATTGTGCCCGTCCAAAGCCCTGGCATGGATCCCTAAGAACCCCGGATTTAGAAGCTTCATCTTCATAGCAAAGGGTGTCTCCAGCTCCTTCCGTCAGCCCCTCACCCTCACAAGACCCTCTAGCCCCTGCCCTGGGCTCCTTCCCAGTGACTAGATGGGTGGGTAGGTGAGGACGTGCCCAGCCAGAACTAGTAAATTCCCTTGGGCATCAGTCCCCACCCCTAACTCAGCTGGGGAGATCAGAAAGTCTCTGTATCTGGAAGAAGGAAAGAAAGAAGGAAGAGAGGGGGTCCTAACTGCTTCCCATGACACTAGAATGGCAGGCCTATTTACAGGAGATTAAAATCCAATTCGTAATGGCGTTTAATAGTTTCAGCATTGCTGAACTAGCAGCTGGGTAGGGGGCCCTACGATGCTGAAAAGTGAATAGCTCAGCTACGGGTTCAGGACTCCTGACCAGTCAATTTACCTTTCGGGCCTGGGAGGGCTGAAGTACTGGAACCCTGTGTTGGCTGGGGTTGGGAGGTGGCCCTTCATTCATTTATTCCTTTCTTCATTCAAGTGTTTATGAGGGCCTGCTGAATGCCAGGCACTGTGCTAGGCATGAAGGGGGCACAAGCCCTGCCCTCATAGAGCTTACAGTCTCTATGTAAAACATAGAGCACACAGCACAATGAAAAATAAGCTGTCAGACAAAAGAATACAAAAACCCAGTTATTAGGACTCCACTGATCCCTTTCCCAGGAAGGAAAGATCCTGGGATACAGGGTGCTCGGCAAACCTCCTCCCTCCCCAAAGCATCTCATGACAATGTCACTGATACAGGTTGAAGTATGTCCCCCCAAAAAAGATATATTGAAGCCCTAACCCTTACCTCCGATTGTGACCTTATTAGGAAACAGGATCTTTTTTTTTTTTTTTTGAATCTTCACATTCTTTTTTTTTTAAAGGAATTCCTTTATTTTTATTTATTTATTTATTTATTTATTTATTTATTTATTTTTGGCTGTGTTGGGTCTTCGTTTCTGTGAGGGCTTTCTCCAGTTGCGGCAAGCGGGGGCCACTCTTCATCACGGCGCGCGGGCCTCTCACTATCGCGGCCTCTCTTGTTGCGGCGCACAGGCTCCAGACACGCAGGCTCAGTAGTTGTGGCTCATGGGCCTAGTTGCTCCGCGGCTAGTGGGATCTTCCCAGACCAGGGCTTGAACCCGTGTCCCTTGCATTGGCAGGCAGATTCTCAACCACTGCGCCACCAGGGAAGCCCAGGAAATAGGATCTTTACAGAGGTATTCAAGTTAAAATGAGATCATTAGGGTGGTCCCTAATCCAGGATGACTGGAAATTTGGACAGAGAGACAGACCCACGCAGAAGAATGTCATGTGAACACAGATGACTTCAGTTCATCTACAAGCAGGGGAATGCCAGAGATTGCCGGCAACCACCAGAAGCTGGAATAGAGAAGGAAGATTCTCCTCTACAGGTTTCAGAGGGAACAGAATCCTGCCAACACCTGGATTTTGGACTGCCAGCCTCCAGAACTGTGAGACAATAAATTTTTGTTTTTCTAAGCCACCCAGTTTGTGGTACTTTGTTACAGCAGCCCTAGGCAACTAACACAGTGGCCATCCTGGAGTATGAGGGACGCCATAGCCCAGATCCCGGCTTCAGAGCCGGAATGCCAGCATTCAAGTCCTGGTTCAGCCACTTCCTAACTGGATGACCTTGCGCAAGCAATAGCCTCACCACTCTGAACCTTGGTTTCCCCATTTGAGACATGGGGGTGATGATCACAGCACCTGCTTCCCGGGGTCATTGGGAAGATCAGCCCATCAGTGGCAAGTTGTAAAATGCCAATGACCATGATAGGGAAGGTTGGGGAGCACCAGGCAAGTTCCGGGCAGCTGGCCCTAGACTGGAGGTTTATGGAAACCCATCCAGGACAGACGTGTCAGGGTAATCATAAGTAGGGAAGAGGAGGAGAACTAGAAATGAGAGTCACACCTCAAGAAGAAAAGAAGAACTTTCGTTACCACTGATGGAGATGCACAGACTGTAGTGGTGAAACACACATCCTGCCTGAGTTCAAATTCCAGCTCCACCCCTGACTGGCTGTGTGACCTTGGGAAAGTTACTTAACCTTTCTGTGCCTCCATTTCCCCATCTGAAGATGGAGAGACTACTGTAATTGCACTGACCCCACAATGTTGCTGTGAAAATTAAATAAGTTAATATTTGGATAGCACTTAAAATATAGTGCCTGGTACAAAGTAAATGCCATACGAGTAAATGTGAAATAAATAAATTTATAATTCTAAATAAATAAATACATATACTGCATCTCCTTCAGGCAGCCCCTGCCAGCAGCCTCCTCCTCTGCTGAGGCTCAAACACCTGCCCTCTGAACAGAAGCTGCCCGCTGCCCCCAGCCCATCAGCATGAGGACACAGGACTTCACGGGCCATTTCTGGCGCCAGCCTTCAGCCGTAATGCCAGAAGGATGGTTCCTGCGCACTGAAGGGGGAATGCATTCCACCATCAGGAAGTGGAACCCCTGAAAGCTTTTGCTTGGAGGACCCAGAGATTATACCTTCTCCAGCCTGGGCTCCTGCTGCTGACCTCAATGAGCAAAGGGACAGATGGTGACAAAAGATCTGACTCATTTATTGGGCCCCTGCCACAAAGTGCTTTCAGGGAGTAACAGGCTGACGATCAATAGGGAGTGGGAAGGGGAGTGGTTTAAAAATAGCTTCGTGGGGAGGGGATTAAAGGAGACAGCGTGGGAGGGAGGGGGGAGCGGTGACAGGGATGCTTGGTGGAAGGAAATCTCGCCGGCTGGGGAGTCAGGAGGCAGCTTTTAGACCTCGTGCAGATCTGGGTCAGCTGTGGCTCCTAGATGAGGCTTTGGGGCTCTCTCACCCCAATCCTGGCATCTGCCGGGATGGGTTTCAGGGACTGGGAGTTACCCTGGGGGCTTTGTCTGAAACAGCTGGGCTGATCCAACAGGAGCCTTAATGGTAAAGGTGGGGAGAATGCTAACATTTGACCAATAACAATAGCAACTCCCATCTACCAAGGGCTTACTCTGTGCCAGGCACTGTGATAGGGGATTTACCTGGAGCATGAGTTCCCTAGAGCTGCTATAAAGGACCGCAACCCCGTGGCTTAAAGCAACACAAAATGTATTATCTTATAATTCTGTAGGTCAGAAGAGTGACACGGGGCTCATGAATAAAATCAAGGTGTTGACAGGGAAGGGGTTTCATTCTGGAAGCTCTAGGGGAGAATCCGCTCCTTACTTCTTCCAGCTTCTAGATGCCACCTGCTTTCCTTGGCTTGTAGCCCCTCCTCCTCTTTGAAAGTCAGCAGTGCAGCGTCTTCTCTCCTCTCTCTCTCTCTGATCTCTACTTCCATCCTCACATCTCCTTCTCTGACTCTGATCCTTCTGCCTCAGTCTTATAAGGACCTTGGTGATTCCATTGGGCCCACACATATAACCCAGGATAATCTCTCCATCTCAAAACTGTTAACTAAATCACATCTGCAGAGTCCCTTTGGCCGTATCAGTTAACGGTTTGCAGGGATTAGAACGTGGACAACTTTTTCCTTTAGCCTGCCATAATTGGTTTGACTCACTTCACCATTGCAGCTACCTTATGAGGGAGACATACTAGTCCCCATTTTACAGATGAAAAAACTGAGGTTCTGAAAGGTAATCAACTTATCCAAGATCACTCTCCCAGGAAAAGTAGAGACTCTCCCTCTCTCTGACCTTGAACGTAGGAGGATGAGCCCCTGGATCCAACTGTGCCTGAAGGAGTCTACCTTCAACTTCTCAGTGCATGAGCTAACAAATGTCCTATTTTGGATCAAGTTAATCAGGTTGGATTTCCTGTTACTTGCAACCAAGAAAGTTCTGGAGGACATGGAAGTCCTTTAGGAAGATAATATGAGGGATTCATTTCCCCAAGGCAAGGATTGCACATGGCTATAATGCCCAGTTACTTAACCTTAAAAAGATTGTCTCGTATTCATTAGTTCTGCAAATAAATCTTCAACACCTATTGTGTGACAGGTTGTATTCTAAGTCAGGGATCAGCAAACTTTTTCTGTTTGGGCCAGATAGTAATTAATTTTGGCTTCACACACCCCACCGTCTCTGCTACAACTACTCAACTCTGCAGCTGTAGAACAAAAGCAGCCACAGACAGTACAGAGATGAACGGGCGTGACTGTGTTCCAATAAAACTTTATCTACAAAAACAGGCTGCAAGCTGCCTTTGTCCACAGGCTGTAATCTGCCATCGTTGTTCCGGGTAATAAAAATATAGCCGTGAACATGTCATTCAAAGTCCCTGCCCTCATGGAGCTTTCATTCTAGGGAGAGAAACAATGAACAAATAAATAACTTAGGAATAATATCAGGAGGTTATAAGTGCCATGAAGAAACATAAAACTGGATGAGGAACAGGGGTATTTATGCAAAGCAGTCAGGGAAGGCTGGGCAGGGGGTCATTTGAGCAGAGACCTGAAGGAGGTGAGGGTGAGAGTCAGGCGGGCCGCTGCAGGAAGAGCAAACCAGGCAAAAGGGAACAGCAGGTGTGAACACCCCAGGACAGGACCATCCTTGGGGAGTTTGAGGAACAGCAAGGAGGCTGTGGCTCGAGCAGAGTGAGGAAGAGAACAGAGGTAAGGGGTGCGGACGAGAATACTGGAGGCCACAGGAACGACTCTGGGCTTCAGCTGTGATGGTGGTGATCTGAGGGCTTGGGACAGAGGAGTGACAGGATCTGGCTCATGCTCTGAAACAGCTCCGGCTGCTGGGTGTAGAATGGACTGAGAGGCAGGGAGAAGAATGCTGCGATGACCAGCCAAGAGACGGTGGGGCCTGGGACCAGGGGCAGCAGTGGAGAGGGTGGAAGCTGGTGGGATTTGGGATAGAAGTTGAAGGTCGAGGTGACATGATTGTCTGATGGGCACCACCCTGATCCAGGCCTTGCTGTCCGCACCTGCGGCAGCTGCTCCCACCCACCACCGCAACAGGGAAAACAGCTGTCAAGACTTCTTTTTTTTCAGAGAATGAAAAAAATAGCCAACGATCTATGAACTCATCAATACAGAACCCCGCCAATCTGTCCATCACCCAGGCTCCTGTCGATAACTCCATCTCGGGACTGACAAGGCGGGAGGGAAGAGGGGAAAATGAAATATTTATAATTTCTTAAGGTACAAAGCCCTTCCCCAAGGCGATGTTCTCAGGTTCAAGCACATTAAGGCTTTCGTCACGGAACAGTCTCCCTGACTCCTGCCACCATCTTGCTAGGACAGAAACACCCAATGGAAGGGGAAAATCCTGAAAGACATTTCGAAGCAAAGTTCTTTAATTTTGAACCTAGACTTTGGGGTCAGATTCATCGATTTCCATGGCCTGCTGGCTGTGTGACCAAGGGCAAATTACTTAACCTCTCTGGTCTCAGATTCCCATCTGTAAAATGGGGACAGCAACAGTACCTATCTCATGAGGTTCTTAGGAAGATAAAGTGAGATGATATTTGTGAAGTACTTTACACGGTGTACAGCACATGGGGAAATCTACTATAACAAACATTTCCTAGGTGCCTATTTGACCTGATTCTTAAGGGTAAATAGGATACAGCCACGGAAACTGCAGATCAGGCAAGAGGAACAGCCTGGGCAAAGGCCCTGAGGGTGTGAAGGAGAGTGGTTTTGAGGAGCTGTGCAGAGCCTTCTGGGGGAGATCAGACAGATGTAAGTAAATAAATTCCTCCCCTACCACTGGAGACTATAAGACTAGGCAATCCAGCATGTAGGAAGGGAGGTAGGACTTCCCCAGTTTAGGATGAGGAAAGACAGATTCTGGGCCTGGTCGCTCTGCCAAGAAGTGAAGGTGCCCTGCAGATATATAGGGAGTTTGTGAATGGGTGGGTTGGATTCTTCTTAACCTCAGGTGTTGCAATTAAGCTGACCATTCTCAATTCATAGGGTGTGTTACCACCATTTATTCATGCAAGGCTCTCCTTTGCTTTTTATTTTATTATCATTTTTTCTTTTATTCTTGTTATTAGTCACCTGCTACAGCAATACTGCTGCATAACAAACAACCTCATAATCCCAGAGGCTTACAACAACAAATTTACAATTTTTTTTTCATACGTGAGGGGCTGCAGGTTGACTGATCCAGTGATTTGGCTGATCCAGGCTGAGCCCAGCTGGGTCAGGTTGGCTCCAGGCTTCCTGATGGGCAAAGGTCTGCTCCATGGGTCCCAGACTGAGTTGGCAGCAGCTGCCTAGAGCGTGAGTTTATCATGGCAGATCATAGAAGTGCAAGAGAAGAGGGCAAACCCAAATGTGCATTTAAAGCCATTGTTTGTGTCACATCTTTTAACATTTCATTGGTGAAGTCACATGACCATATTCAAAGTCAAGAGGCAGAGAAGTTCGCTCTACCACATTGAAGATAGCAAGGTGGAGAATTATAATTCTATAACAGAAGGGAGTGAGGATCGAGAATAATGATCCAATCTACCCCAATTCCCCATTCACAATTTCTTTTTCCTCCCTACTACAGGCACCTACTCTTATGTATGTCCAATAGATAGATAGATAGATACATACATACATAGACACATAGAGAGATAAAGACACCAAGATATACATACAAATATATATATAGTCATTAAAATTCTAAAGTATTACTTTTTATTTTATTATTTACAATAAAATATTGTTTTAAATAAACTTTGGTGGGACTAATTTACATTCAATAAATTCAGGTACTTGTTTTGATTATCTAGTTTGATGAATTTTAATAAATGTATATACTCGTGTAACCTCCACAATCAAGACATAGAACACTTCATCATCCCAGAAAAAGTTCACTTGTACCTCTTTGGAGTCAACTCTACCACCCCTGCCCCCAGCTTTCTTTCTGCCTCTGTAGATTAGGTTTGACTGTGCTCAACTTTCATATAAATGGAACCATCCTACTGCATGTAGTCTTTTGTGTCTGGCTTCCTTCATTTAGCATAATGCTTTTGAGATTCATCCATGTTGTGGCCTGAATCAGCAGTTCATTTCCTTTTCCTTGCTGAGTAGTACTCCACTGTATGAATGTACCACAGTGTATTAATCCATTCAGCTGTTGAGAGACTTTGGTATTTTTTTAATTTATATAAGTGATAGGGCTTTACACATATTACTCTGTTTCTTACTTTTTCATATAAAATATTCTATGGCCATCATGTTGCTAATGTGTAGCTCTGCTTTGCTTTTCTGGCTGCTGCAGAATCATCCACACCTTCCTGCACCTCATTTCCTCTGTCCATTCAGCTAGTGAAGGACAGTCAGCTTGCCTGTTTGCCAACACTAACAATGCTGCAATGAACAGCCTCACGCAGGTGTTCTTATATATCTGCGTGACTGGTGCTCTGGGGTTAATACCCAAGAATTGGATTTCTGCAGTATGATGTATGCAAACATTAAACATCATAAAATACTGGCAAACTACTCCTCAAACTGCCCACCAGCATGCATTAGGGATTTCGTTCTCCCACATGCTCACCAGCTGTTGATGTTCTCAACTTTCTGGTTTTTACCAATGAGATAGAAATACACTCCATACCATTTAGGTCTAGTGTGTTTCTCAGATTACTGTTGATTCTTTTCTTGTACACTTATCCAGACTTACTGTCAAGGTTGTGAACTGGGCAGCTTTCCTTTTTTCTTTTTTTTTTTTCTGGAACAACTCATATAATACAAGAAGCATCTGCTTCTTAATATTTGTAGAACTCACCTGTAAAACCATCTGGGCATGGTACTTTTTTCCTTATGGCAGGATGAGGCCTTAACACCCTTGATCCCATATTTTGCTCTTTCTGGGGAAGCCTGGATGTCTTGCTTGCTACCTATCAGATACACATGGGCCAAAGAAGATAACGTTGCTGCTGGGTGGAGGAGGAAGGGACAAGGGAAGGGGGAAACCAGGGATAAGGGTAGTCACTGAGCCTGGGATCCAGAGAAGCAATGGTGTACAATATAAAAACAGGCTTTGGGGCTTCCCTGGTGGCGCAGTGGTTAAGAATCTGCATGCCAATGCAGGGGACATGGGTTCGAGCCCTGGTCGGAGAAGATCCCACATGCCGCGGAGCAACCAAGCCCGTGTGCCACAGCTACTGAGCCTGCGCTCTAGAGGCCGAGAGCCACAACTACTGAGCCCATGTGCCACAACTACTGAAGCCCACGTGCCCATAGCCTGTGCTCTGCAACTGCAGCAAGAGAAGACACCGCAATGAGAAGCCCATGCACGGCAATGAAGAGTAGCCCCTGCTCACCACAACTAGAGAAAACCCAAGCACAGCAACGAAGACCCAACGTAGCCAAAAATAAACAAATAAAATAAATAAATTAAAAAAAAATTTTTTTTAAAGCAGGTTTTGTTCAGATTAGAAGTGACAAGGGAGAGAGAAAAGGGCTGGGACTCTGTGTCATGTCTCTGTGCGTGTGTGTGTGTACCTAGTGACTCTTGGTATACCTAGTGTATATGCCCATGTATATTACGCTCAATGTCTATTTGCGTAGACATCATACTTGGCACATGTACATTTCCATACATCCACATAGGCACACACCTACCTGTCATTTTTACCAGGGCCTATTTATACAAGCTCTGTGAAGTGTGTGTGTGTGTGTGTGCATTTTACAGTCGATTATTATTTACCATTTGCATAATCTGAATATTACACTGTGTTTAGTGCATTTGTATCTATTGTGTTATTGGTAAAGATTCTGCACACAGGATATGGCTGCATGTGTGTGTGCATGCATGTGTACATATGTGTATGATGGGAGGGTATTACATAGAACACGTATTATTACATAAACTGAGAATCTCATTATGTGAGTTTATTTGTTAAACAAAACACATTTAACAATTGTGTTTGCACACAAAAATGTGTATGTGTATGTGTGTGTGTGTGTGTGTGTGTGTAGGGGGGTGTTACCCCTGTGTTTATTTCCACAGACCACACACTGCATTTGCAAGTTGCTGTCTGTCTGTTACACCCACACAGCCTTCCCTGCCCCCTCCCCAAGCCTGTTTGTAAAGACACCGGCATAATGTGGATGTGTGTGTGAATGTGTGTGTGTGTGTTTGCCTTTTATTTTGCTCACTGTTCTGTGACAACAGAATGCTTTCCCCGCTTACCTCCTCTTCCACATTGCAATCCTTTGGGGGATATCAAGGGCAAGCCAGAGAAGGGTTACCTGGAGAAAAGGGTTGCTAAGCAACCAAACCCCCACCACCCCGGAGCACCACCAACCCAAAACTCCGTTCCAGGCCTGCAACCAGATTAGCATATTAATGAGGCTGTAATTTCCCCCGAATTGTCTGCTCCTACACACTCAACTCACAGCACACTGGCCCAGGAGTTTGCTATGCAAATAAACTGGTTTTACAGACTGCGACTTAATTAACTCATCAAGTTCATCCTCCTAACAGAAAAGGCAGACGAACTACAGATTAATGAACCTGTGTTTGCTCGCCCCTCTCTCTCTCTCCCCTGCCACGGCGAGCCGCCTTTCTCTTTTTATGGCCCGTTTCTCTTCCTTCTCCTCCTGAACCGGTAGCTCCCAAAACCCACCTGGGGTTCTCTTCCACATTCCTCTGGCATTTCCCAATCCAAGCCTGGTGCCCCCCACCCCCTAAGTGCCCCTTCTTTCTCATCCCTGCCCAGAGCCCCTAGTCCCCTCACCCAGCTCCAGGGATCAAAGCCTCACGCCATCAGATTCCTCAACCCAGCAGACGACTGGAAACAGGGACGCTGTTCCTTTAACGAGAGAAAGAGTGCCGGCTTTATTTTTGACACACGATTCATACTTTAGCCCCAGCCCTGATATTCAATCAGCTGAATACAGGCTCTGGAAGAAGAGGCATTCTCCCTGCCTGCGTGTTAATTAGAAACACTAGTCCTGGCTGCTGCCCACACTAATCAACTTTCTCCAGTCTTGATGGAAGACACACACACAGGAGGGGTCTCTGAAACACTTGGTGGAGAAGTTCTCAATGCCTGGGATGCAGGAAGCCCCTCAGGAGGGAGTAGCTTTGAACACTGGACCATTTCTCCTTATATCCTTTTTCTTTTCTCTCTGCATTCACCCCTCACTGAGGCCTGGGGGTAGGATCACCTCCTCCAGGAAGTCTTCTCTGGTTTGGTGACATTCAATAGGTGGATCTAAACTGGAAGAGAGCCCGATATTGGATGATCACGGCATTTGCACCCCCCCCAAATCCCTGACCTCCATACAAGACCTTCCACAACTTCTCCAGCTCCATAGATAATCTGCTTAATAACTTTCTGCCCCCTCCCCAGACTTCCCTGTCCAAGTTCAGGTGCTATTATTTCTCACATGAATTGTTGCACCCATGTCCTATATCAGTTCTCCGTGCCTGCTGCCTTATTTCTTTCCAACCAGCCTTCACTGTGCCACCAGAGAAATAAACCAGGCCCTCCCCTACTCAAACACCTTTAATGGCTCCCTGTGGCCCTCGGGACAAAGTCCAAATGTCATATAACATTCAAGGCCATCTATGATCTGGCGCTACCTAACCTCCCTCAGATTCTCCCCACACCCCAAATGTTTGTGGTTCTGACATATGAGTGAATGTAAGACTCACCTGACACCTTTGTGAAAATACAGATTCCTGCCCCATCCCCCTGAGACTCTGCTGCTGTAGGTCTGGGGTGGGCCCAGGAATCTGCATCTTTAGCTTGTATCCCTGGTGACATGGTTACGGGTCATCTTTGGACCACTCTATAAGAGACCCTGTCCTGTGTGAGCTGAAATTCCCTCCCGCCTCCACCTGGCCTAAGCACTGGCTCGGGACTGGCCCGCTGACGTCTCCCGCCTGGCGCTCCTCCGTTGCCTGGAAGGAGTAAATGGGGACCCTTCCCCCAGATCCCCCAGCCCCATGGGTCCCCTCACTCCTGCCTGTGAGCAGTGAGCTCCTGTGCAGCCCTTGGGGCAACTGTGTGTAACTTTATTGCCTAGTTCTGGGGACAGGCGGGTGGTGGGGGGACTGTTTTTAACTGTCCTTCCAAACCAGGAAAAACAAATTCTCCCCAATGGTTGCTCTTACTGTCAATCGGTTAAGATCTTGAGTGCAAATAAAAAAGAATGTGAGTTGTAGAATCCAACTCCTTGGGTTTGACCACCTCCCCCCGCATCTCACCATTCACTTGCTGTGTGACCTTGGGCAAGTAAATTCCCCTCTCTGTGCCTCATGTTCCCCATATGCAAAGCAGGAATGTTGATAGTTCCACTTCGTAGGAGTAGAAACGCGATTTTAAAACATCCACATAAAGTACTTGAGACACCCAGTTAGTGGTTGATTACTAACTGTTGTGTTCACAACTCACTGTTGCTGGTCAGACTCCAAGGGGCACGCTCTTTGCTAACCAGATGTTTAGGTTTTGGTTTTACTCTCAGGTCACTCCCAGCAACACGGTGCCTGGAACATAGCAGACGGTCAGCCAATGCATTTTTAATTAAATTGGAAAGTAAACAGCTCAGGGGATGCAGAGAAGCTTCCTTCAGGTATCCAGGCAGTTCTCACCTTCACTTGCACACTCACACGGAGACACACACACACACGCAAAGACACACACCGATAGACACATTTATACACACACACACAAAGACATACAGAAACACAGAAAGACAGACACATAAAGACACACACAATACAGACAAGTACTCATGCACACACGCAAAGACATACAGACACACAAGACAGACACACAGAGACACACATAGATACACATGGACACACAGATTGACGCACACAGGAACACTCTCCCGTGCACATGCCTGCACGCGCACGTGCACGCGCACGCAATTCCAGTCCCTTCTATTCTCTTATGCCAGAATCAGAGGCAGCAGCCACAGAAGCAGCTGCCTCCCCATCTCTATAACAAGGCTGCATTTATTTGAAGCGTGTCAGGAGGTCATTCCTCAGCTAATAGTGTCATTCCCATCCTTTCGGTCCGCTCCTGGGACCTGTTCCACGATCCGTTCATCATGCCTGTATCTCCAGCCGCAGGGCCTCCCATGGACGCCGACCCCTTCCGCGTGGTGGGGTAGCCACAGCCACTCCTGGGGGGGCTGGACTCAAATCCTGTCCCCCCCCCACTCAGTGATTACTGCCCCCACTTTACAGATGAGAAGGTGGAGGCTCGGAGAGGAGAAATGCATTTGTTCATTCATTCATTCAAGATTAGGTGGACCCACTTGGAATTGCCGGTTTTGCAAGGTCAACAGTAGTCAAATATCAGCAAATTCAAACGGTGCATCCTAATATCCAATGAGTGGGTCCCTCGTGCCGGATACCAGGCTAGGCCTGGAGATACAGAGATGGACCTGGAACCGACACTGTAGTAGGTGAGATAAGGGTGTGGACTTGTAAGTAGTAGCAGGTGCTGTAAAGAGCGCAGGGCAAGGGGATGAGGTGTGATAGGAAGGGGTGGGAGCTGCTCTAGACAAGGATCAGGGAGGACCTCTCTGGAAAGGTGACATTTGAGCCAAGGTCTAACTGAAGCAGGGCTGAGCCCCGTGAGTATCTAGGGTTAGTGGATTTTTTTTTTTTTTTTTTTGGCAGCACTGGGTCTTAGTTGCGGCACTCAGGATCTTCGTTGCGGCATGCAGAATCTTTAGTTGGGGCATGCAAACTCTTTGTTGCAGCATATGAGATCTAGTTCCCTGACACAGGGTCGAACCCGGGCCCCCTGCATTGGGAGCGTGGAGTCTTAGCCACTGGGAAGTCCCTGGGGCTAGTGGATTTAAAAGCAGAGGGAGGGACTTCCCTGGTGGCTCAGTGGTTAAGAATCTGCCTGCCAATGCAGCGTACACGGATTCCACCCCTGGTCCAGGGAGATCCCACATGCCGCTGAGCAACTAAGCACGTGTGCCACAACTACTGAGCCTCCGCTCTAGAGCCCACGAGCCACAACTACTGAAGCCCACACGCCCTAGCGCCCTCGCGCTGCAACAAGAGAAGCCACCGCAATGAGAAGCCCGCGCACCTCAACGAAGAGTAGCCTCCGCTGGCCACAACTAGAGAAATTCCGCACACAGCAATGAAGACCCAACGCCACCAAAAAAAAAAAAAAAAAAAAAAAAAAAAAAGCAGAGGTAACAGCCAGTGCAAAGGCCCAGAGCCAGAAATGTGCAGGAGTGTGATGGGCAGCATGGAGATGGGAGTGGCAGAAGCAGAAGGGGTGGGAGGAGAGGGATGGGGAATGAGGGCAGTGGGCAGGGAGGAGACCGGTCACATAGGCAGCTTGGATTTTATTATTTTATTCAAGTGTGATGGGAGCCGCCATCACCGACAGCTCCCAGAAGGGAAGTGATAGGATCTGACTTACACTAGAAACATCACCATCTCCTGGGTATATGTTCAAAAGAACTGAAAGCAGGGATTCAAACAGATACTTGAACGTAAATGTTCGTTGCAGCCCTATTCACAGTCACCAAAAGGTGGCAACAACCTAAGTGTCCATCAACAAATGAATAAACAGATGTAGTCGGGCCAGACAATGGAATAACATGGAGCCATAAAAAGGGGTGAAGCACTGACACAGGCTACAACCTGGATGAACCTCAGAAACATGACGCTAAGTGAAAGAAGCCAGACACAAAGGACAGATGTTGTATGATCCCACTTACACGAAGTATCTACAACAGTCAAATCCACAGAGACAAAGAGGAGAACAGAGGTTACCAGGAGCTGGGGGAGGGCGGGGGCGGGGGGAGTCACTGCTTAAAGGGAACAGACTTCGCGTTTGGAGTGATGAAGTATTGAAAACAGATACTCATGATGATGGCATAACATCAATGACACTGAATTGTACCCTGAAAAATGGTTAAAATGGCAAGTTTTAATAATAATAGCAATTTTTTAAAAAAACACTTTTGGGGACTTCCATGGCGGTCCAGTGGTTAAGACTCCACGCTTCTGCTGCAGGGGGTTAGGGTTCTATCCCTGGTTGAGGAACTAAGATCCCGCAGGCCACGCGGAGCAGCCAAAATAAATAAATAAAAAACACTTTTGGGTAGAGAATGAAAGGGGCAAAGATGGCAGTGTGAAGGCTACCGCCTTTGTCCAAGCGAAAGACTGTAGTGACCAGTCTCAGCAACCCTATTAGAACCAGGGCTCAAACCCAGGTCTTTGCCCCCCACACCCTTCCCTGTGCCAGAAACTTCTGGCCTCGGGGACTTCAGGAGTAGAGCAGTGGCTAAGAGTGTGGGTTCCAGTTCTGGGAACCTGTGTTCAGATTCCAGGTCTGCCCCTCCCAGTGTGTGACCTTGGGTTCGTGACCTTACCTCTCTGGGCCTCACTTGTCTCATCTGTTGAGTGGGAATCATAATAACACCTACTTCAGGGGTTGTTGGGAGGATTCCTTGGCGTAAGGTAAGTAAAGGTTTGTCTGCTGCCTGGTAGCAGAAAGTCCTCCATAAACACTAGTGAGCAGGGGTCACTGTGCCAGGCCACGGATCACCAGCCCCGGATTCCCTCCTTCCTTCTCCCTTTTGCTCCCTGCTCCTCTTTCCCTCACCTCTCTCCCACTTTCTTCTTCTTTTCTCATTTCCTCCTCCTTTTATCTCCTCCCTCCCGGATGGGCTTCATGGGCAGGCAACCTGTGAAGTCCCGCAGGGCCCCGCACTTGATTTGATGCTCTGCTGTCGCCATCATGAAATTCTTAATAATTGTTGAGCAAGGGGTCCCTCATTTCCATTTTGCACCAGCTGGTCCTGCCACCCGCCTGTCCAGACCCTCACCCAAGAAGAGTACCATTTTGCCCATCTCTGGTTTGCAGGAAAGTTCTAGAAAGTTCTTCCTAGAACTCCCAGCCAGAAGGAGCTGGACACAGTAGGTCGCCCCAAGTCCTATTCATTTCCGATTTCATGGCGCATTCCCTATTTTAAAAGTCTTCTCTGGAAGAACAGAGAAAGCAGGGGGTGGGGGGTGAGAAGAAACAAGGACATTACTCCAGATTCCCTGTAGCTCCTTCCAGAGATGCTGGGTACCTTGGGGGCAGGGGTAGTGAGGAAGAGAAAGACAGTTGGCATAAGGAGATGCCTCAAAGGTCCTGTTGTCTGGAGACAAGAGTAAACTGAGTGCATATCAAAATCACCAGGAAAACAGATTGAAAAAGTGGGTTCTCCAGCCCCACCACCTCCAGGGGGTTTCTGATGACTCCACTGCAGGTAGATAAAATCCAGACTCCTCGAAGGACGCCACGCCATCTGGCCCGTGCCCACACCATCCCCTGCTAACAACCTCTTATCCAGCCCCTACCTCAGCGCTCGTCTCTTCTGTCAGGAACGCTCTCCCTGGATCGCCCCAAGGCTGGCTCATTTGTCTCAGCTTAAATGTCAACACATGAAGCCTAAATATAAAGCGGGTCTGCCGCCCCTGTTGCTCTCCATCAATGACCTGAGTTGGTTAACTTTGGAGCACTGATCACAACACAAAGAAGGTACCTTATTTATGTCTTATGGCCTGCGTCCCCGACTAGAATGGGAGCTACGTGGGAGCCAGGATCTCTTCTGTCCTGTCACTATAGTGGCCTCACTGCCAAGCCCAGTCCCTGGCACATAGTAGGTGCTCAATAAACATCAATTGCATACATGAATGAATGAGTCTGGGTTTTCAGCAAATGCCCCAGTGATTCTGATGTGTCCAGTCTGTGGGTGTTTGGGAGCCAGCAGTCTGGTTTGGTCACTGTTGGAATCCCCTCTACATCCTGTCAACCTTTTCTTGCACACCCTCCATGATGGAGAGACTCATTTCTTCTTTCAACAGACCTAACAGTTGGCAGGATTGACCTTCTATGGATACTAAATCTGCCTCCCCATTACTTCCACCCACCGGCCCTTATCCAACCCTCAAGTCCCCTCTGAACAGACCCAATTCATCCATCAAACCATAGCCCCTCAAAAACCTTCACCTCCCAAGACTCCTCAACAAGTCCCATTTCTAAGTTTCCCTTCTCCTGAGGGAGGACTAAGATTTAGTTGAAGTAAGCCTGTTCTGGATTAGACACTTCCCATTTATTATTCTTTGACATCTGGCTTCATCTCCAAAATGTTCCACCATGAACTTGGATTCCTTCCACAATCAGGGAGAAAAGTATTCAAGAAACAACCCTATTCAAACTAACAGGCATTTATGGGCGATCTCTCTCCTCCCACATCACACCACCCCTAAAACTGAAAACACATTTCTTTATGGTCTAGAAGGATAATAAGTCATGAGAAGTGAAAGTCACAGAAAATGCAGGGATGAAAGGATCTTTCTTCAAGATGCTAGTCTGGTTCCAAAGAAGAAAAGAAAATGTGTGTCCTTGTCTGTGAAGTCCACTCAGGGGGTCACAGACCGTCTTTATGACAAACCTCAGGTCAGCTCGACCAATCAAACGTTTGGTTCTGTAAAAGACAGAGTAAAGGACTGTTGCTTCCAATTCAGGAATTTTCAGCACCAAGTCCTAGCTGTGTTGTTAGGAAGAGCGTGTTAATCAAAACAGGGCTGGGTGCAAATTCAGAAATATCTTTCTGACTATTTGGAAATTGTTCATGCGGGTGAGACTAGGACCTCAGTTCCCAGAAACCGCTGTGGGAAGGTCTTGGAGTGAGTTAGGTTTGGAAGTTACATCAAGTTCTCCCTGGGAGGCCACAAGTCTAGTGTCATCCAAGGAGACTCCCAGGATGCTAAGGTGTGAGGACTCTGGAAAACAACCCACCCCTACCCCCAGACCATTTTCTAGAGCTTTTTTTACCAAGATTTCAAGAGGTGAGCATCAGCTTTTGTCAACATGCCAGAGAAACAACTGGAGTGTTGGCTTGTCAGGCAGTAGAGACAGTCGCCCTCGGGAGCTGTGGCTCCAGAGTGGAGGCCAGAGGAATAGCTGCCCAGCCTCCCTCTGACCTCCTGCCAGAGATCCCCCTGGCCAAGCCCAACCTGAAGTCAGAGGGAAGAGATCCCAGGGATGCTGTGTCCACAGGGGTCAGCCTCCTGGAACCCAGAGCAGGCGGAGAAGGATGGAGAATGAATCCAGAGGAGCAAGAAGACCCCCCACACACACATTCTAGCTCTGCACTTAGCACAGTGCTTAGTAGTACATAGTTGGAGCTCAACAAATATTGGATGAATGAATGAGTGAGTGACCCTTGATCCAGCCCAGTCTAGGTACCTTGCATTTTTCTACCTTTGAATTTTTCTTCACACTAGTTTCTTCTCTCTGCTTCCTCTCTAAGTCATAGCTCCATCCTTCATAGCACAACTCAAAACCAATTCCTCCTTTATGCCAAATGAAAGAAGCCAGATACAAAAGAATGCATACTGTATGATTCTATTTATATAAAAAAAAATTTTAATGCAAACTTATCAGTGGTGACCGAAAGCAGATCCGTGGTTACCTAGGGATAGGGAGGAGGGGAAGAGGAGGAAGAACGGATTACCAGGGGACGTGAGGTGACTTTCAGAATGTTGGATATGTTCACTATCTTGGTTGTGGTGATGGCTTCAGTGGTGTATACATACGTCAAAACTCATCAAATTGTACATTTTAAACATGTGCAGTTCATTACACATTGATTTAAAGAAAGCTAAACAAACAAAAAACCCAATTCCCCACAAAATCTTCAGATTCCCCACCTCCCAACAATGCCTGATCACTGGTTGTTGGCACTTTGGCATTCATTCATTCAGTAACTATTAATTGAGCACCTACTATGAGCCACACACTGGACTGAATGCTATGGACAATCCCCAGCCCACAGTGAGCTCAGAGCCCTGTGGGGAAACAGATAAGGGGGTTGTGGGAGTATAAAGATTCCTGGAAAGAAACACGTCCAGGAGGACGCGAAGGGTGAGATAGGCAGGTGTCAGTGGGGAAGGAAGAGCAGTCAAAATAAAAGGCTCAGAAGGGAGAGAGCATGCTGGCAAATCCAGTCAAAGCTCAGGACAGGTGGAATGTAGGGAGGGAGGAGGGAAGAGGTGAGGCAGACAGGGTGCCAGGGGCTTGGAAACCAACCAGAGCATTTGGGTTTTGTCCTGGCAGCAATGAGGGAGCACCTGGAAGGGTTTTTTTGTTTTTGTTTTGTAATTTATTTATTTTATTTATTTATTTTTGGCTGCATTGGGTCTTCATTGCTGTGCGCGGCTTTCTCTAGTTGTGGAGAGCGGGGGCTACTCTTCATTGCGGTGCGCGGGCTTCTCATTGCGGTGGCTTCTTTTGTTGCGGAGCATGGGCTCTAGAGCGCAGGCTCAGTAGTCATGGCGCACGGGCTTAGATGCTCCGCGGCATGTGGGATCTTCCCGGACCAGGGCTCGAACCCGTGTGCCCTGCATTGGCAGGTGGATTCTTAACCACTGCGCCACCAGGGAAGCCCCACCTGGAAGGTTTTAAGCATGGGAGTAACCTGGTCAATTTTGTTCTACAACAAAATTGCTCTGGCTGGGACATGGAGAATGAATTGGAGGAGATGGGATGGGGGCAGCGTGTCCCGGAAAGAGAAGGTTCTGGCCTGAACTAAGGTCTGGCCGTGAGTAGGAGAGACGTGAAAGAAAGAGAATAAGCAGGATCTGGGAGAGATTAGAAGGGGAGTGAGAGAGAAGGTGCCAGCATGATTTCTGGCTCAGGGAGCTGGACGGATGCAGTGCCCAGAGAGGCAGCAGGCATGGCAGGGAGGGAGTTTGAGGATAGTTGAGTAGACGGGGCTGACATTCGGGAGCCCCGTGCAGATCTTGGAGTCCTCTCCTTAAGTTATGAGATCCTGGAAGAAGCTATGAGATCCTTGAAGATCTTTGCATCCACGACAAACAGCACTCAATGCCTGACACATCATTTTCTCCTAACAGATGCTTGTTGATTGACTCATTGCTGAGTTCTCTCTCCAGACTTGTACTCATAAACCCAGGCTCAGAGGACAACTATATATTTGTTGGTGAGGCTTCCATCTTTCCCGGGGACAAGCCCTAGGTGACAGCAATGATGGAGGACAAAAATAAATTCCCATGGGCCAACTGCACCAAGCCCTCCCCATGACCCCCACCCGGGCTCCCCATTCCTGGGAAAGAGTGGGTTTCTGGTCAGCCTCCCCCTGTCCATAATCAATTTGCTCTCAGAAGGAAACAGAACTCTGTGTCTGCCGAATATTAATCATCACGCTGCAGACAGCTCCAACATAGTTCTCCAGGAAGCTCCAGTCTATGCAAATTAGGCTGGGGACACACGACTTCCAATTCAAAGACTGAGGGGTGCAACAGAGAGGTTCCGTAACTTTCCTAAGGCCACGTAGCAAATCCAAAGGCAGAATCAGGCCTCCCGATGCTGTGTGGCTTGTCCTCAACACTGGCCAATCTTCCCTCTGCCTACACTCTCCAAAGTTTGCCTCTGAGGACCCTTGAGGGTCTCAGATTAGAAAAGCCATGAAGAGTGTAGAAGGGTAAAGAGACTTGCCCACAGTCTCACAACTAGCAAAGGGCAGGGCGCCTCTTAATTGGAGCAGAAACTGAAATTCCTATTCTCCCTCACTTCTCAGTTTCTTCAGGGAACATGTACAGTCAGCAATCACTCTATTTATCTACACCGATGAGCCTGGTCACCGCAAACTCTTCCTTCCCGGGGCACTTTGTATCTTTTCCTGGTTTCATATTTAACCTTCTTCACTGAACTCCTGGGGCAAGAGCTGGGTCTGATTCATCTTCCTGTTCCCCAGCCCCTCACAAAGTGCCTCGACCTCGGAGGAAGCTCAGTAAATGTCTGCTGATTCATTTTGATCCTTCAATGAGGTGCAAAAGGAGAAATTGTTGGAGGAGGGGAGAAACAAACCACTGACTGAATAATGCCCACAACCCTGAATTTCCCTTTGGAAATCTGGGTTTCTATCCCTGCCCTCTTTGCCACCATGTGGGAAATACCAAGGCAGCTGTTTGCTCCAGGCCTTGGATGTCTATAAAACTGTAGTAACAATAGAAGGAAGGGCTTGAAATTTAAGCAGTCAGAATTCACTTGAAAAGAATCACTGCCATCACCAAGAGGGGCAGGACACTGCCAATTTTCTACTCTCTCCTCTTCAAACGTTGTTGAGATCAGAGCCCAGAAAGGGCTGCCACTGTCTACAGTGGAGAATGATCAATTCAAATAAAAACACCCCAGTCAAGTCCATGTGGGTTCGGGGTGGTTGACTCACCGGCTACACCTCACAGACTCATGCCCGGAGAGGTAGAATGATTCCCCCAAGCTCACACAGCAAGGGAGTGGCAGAGTCAGGCAGCATGAGATTAATCAAATAAAAGCATCTCTGTTGGAAAAGTGTCTTGGTGAGTTAGCCTCAGACATCTTGAGATTCGATCTTGGCTTTGCAAGTTACAGGTCATAAAATCCTGAAGAAGCTGCTTAACCTCTCTGTGCCTCAGTTTCCCCATCTGCGAAATGGGTGGAATAATAGCACCTACCCTGAAGACACACATGAAGTGCTTTGCACAGTTCCCAGCACATGCCGTCTCCAGATAAATTGTTGCCACTGTTTATTTCTCAAAAGGCCCTGGAGGAATAATGATAATGGTGGGAATGCCTTGCACTGAAACGGACAAGGCTGGGAGATCTTTTACAGTTTTTTTGTTTGTTTGGTTTTCGGTTTTGGGATTTTTTGTTTGGTTGGTTGGTTGTTTTTTTTGGGGGGGGGGTTGTTTTTTGGGGGGGGGTTGTTTTTTCCTTTTTCCGTGCTGTGTGGCTTGTGGGATCTTAGCTCCCCGACCAGGGATCCAACCCAGGCCCCTGGCAGTGAAAGCACTGGGTCCTAACCACTGGACCGCTAGGGAACTCCAGAGGTTTTTATTTATTTATTTATTTATTTATTTATTTATTTATTTTTGGCCGCCCCCCCCGCCCCCCACCCACAGCTTGTGGGATCTTAGTTCCCCTACCAGGGATCGAACCCAGGTCCCTGGGAGATCTTTTAGACCACAAGACTTCTGGTGCCCCTTAAAACTCACAGGCATCTGTTCCCAGACCACCTGGCCACCTCTGCCCTGACCTCTCCTGCAAGATTCCACAGGGACATAGTGTGGCTGGGAGCCACGTGCAACCGCTGGATCAGCTCCCTCCAGAGAGGGACCCAACAGCATCTTTAAAAACAGCCTTCTCAGGTCTGGTTTCATGAGACCTCAAACATGTCAAAGCCTCCTGGAGGGAAGGAGAAAGGCAAAGAGGCTCTGAGAAGTTTCCGTAAACACTTGCTTACCAGGAGAAGCCTCCGGAGAAGCCCATGCATTGGCCCTGAGACCTTGACCAGCGGGGGGCTCCCCACTGGCTCAGGAGGGAGTGGGCGGAGCCTGGCTGAGCATGACACCCCTCCCCCAGTGGGGGCCTTTAGTGCAGGGATTGGGGCATCAGGGCCGTAACCCTTGGCAGAGGAATGGGGGCTTCCTGCCAGCCTCAGAATGTAAGGCAGAGTTTCTCCACCTCCACACTATTGAGACTTTCAGCCGAATAATTCTGGGGTTGGAGGAGACGGCCCTGGGCATTGTAGGATGTGTAGCAGCAACCCTGGCCTCCGCCCACTACTAGCAAATTCCATCCAGTTGCGTCAGCCAAACATGTCTCCAGATAGTGCCAAATGTCCCTTGGGAGACAAAATCACCCCCAATTGAGAACCATTGATGTAAAGGGGGCTTCCCAGAAGAGGAGGGAGAAACAGACACCCAGGTTAACAGTGATGGGTAGAAAGAGAGAAAAGAAAGGAAGAGCAGAGATACCTGCTGGCTTTAGGAAAAAAAAAAAAGGGGGGGGTGGGGGGACTTGATCCCTAACAGATCGCATCTAGTAGCCCCAGGGATCTGGTCCAGGTAAGAGACCTTACACCCTCTTCTTTTACTCTGAGAGATCACTCCTTATTCTTCTTAAAAGGGGGCATGATTCTATTCTGTAAGTATTTATTGATTGCTTTTTGTAGACAAGGCACTCTCACGCATTCATTCCAAACAATTATTCAACAAATCTGTACTGTTCTTCTTATTACTTAATATTTCTTTGGGCCCTTGCCTTGTGCCAGGCACTGTACTAAGCACGTTACATTTATCATCTCATCCAATCCTCACAACAACTTCATGAACTTATTCATTTCTTTTATCATTATTATTTTTCCTGGTTTGCAAATAAGAAAAGTGAACCTCAGAGAGATTAAGTAACTAAGCCCAAAGCACCCAGTTTGATACACTTTGTGGGAAATGAATGAATGAATGAATGAATGAACAAACAAACTAACGAACAGGCAGCAGAGCTCTTACTCTTCCTATGTGTCCATAGTCACATGTAGACATCGTATGGAAATTCCCCTGATAGGTTGAGAGAAGTTTAGGAGCCAGGGGAAAGGGGTACTCGTTCACATGGTAACTGCAGCCTCTGGCACAGTATGAGTCCAACACATGTTTATCAAATGAGCGAATGAAGGAAGGCTCTTTGCATACATCAAATTTACCTTTATAAACACCACCACCCAGACCCAGGACAGGTCTGGTCCATAGTAGAGGCTCAGTATCACTGTGTTTTGTTCAAGGAGAAAAAGGGTAGGTTCTGGAATCCTGGGGCTTGAGGAAGTCTGGCAGATCTGGTTTGAGATCAGAGGTTCTCAAAGCAGGGGTGATTTTTGTACCCCAGAGGACATATCTAAAGACACCTTTGGTTGTCATAACTTGCAGGGGGAAGCACTAGTGGCATCTGGTGGGTAGAGGCTGGGGATACCACTAAGCATCTTCCTATGCACAGGACAGTCCCCCACCCAATGAAGAATTACCCAGCCCCAAATGTACAGAGTGCCAAGGTGGATAAACCCTGATCTATATGTATCAGCAGATGAATTATGATGCGGGGTCGTTACAAATGTTAGGGGGAAAATGCTATAGGGTCATCTGGCTATTCATTCACTCATTCAGAACACCTTTATCGATATCTTCTGATATAAGACAACCATGAGAAGGAGTGGGTAAGGGAGAGACAGGGATGAATATGGTTCAGCCTCAACCCCGGCCCCCCACCAAGCTTACCAGCTCCTGGGGTCTCCAGTAAGGATGGGCAACACGAGAATGCTGAGTGAAAAATGGGAGGTGTATGCAGTCAGCCAAAGACAGAAGAACCCAAGAAGAAGAAGGAAAACTGCCTTGGAAGGTACTCTGAGAAAGGGAGACACCGTCCCACTTTAGTGTCATCATTATGTGATCTTTTCAACTATGTGTCTGTGAGGTACACCAACAGGGGAACCACACTGAAAGAAGTATGGCTTTCAGAGTTGGGCCCCAGTTTAAGTATTTCTGCTCTATTCACAACTAATATTTTTGCATCCCTCTACAGAAGGCTTTTACAGACAGTCCATACTATATTGTGACAGTTTCTGTTTAAAACTATTACAAAAAAAAAAAAAAAGGAAAGGTACATTTACATCATGGTCAGTCATCAGATCCAGGAACAAATCTGGGCAGGCTCTTACACTTACTAGCTGTGTGACTACCCTCTCTTCCTTTCTTCATCTGTAAAATGGGGCTAATAACAGCCCCTCGGTCCTAGCACTGTTCTGAGAATGCCAAAAGATGCTGTGTTTTCTATGAATCACCTCACTGCATAGCAAAATATCAGGCACCTAAAAAGGTTCAATGACTTTTTAATGCTTACAGATTAAGGAGTGATCATTAACTTAACAAAAGGATTATTGGCCAGGAGAATTACCTTAAAGTCACATTCCAGTAGCGCGATTAACATCTAGTGACATTGGCCATCATGGGATGGAGACACATCTTGTAGAGCACTTCTATCATGTAAAGGATGGTTCCCCCTGAAGGGTGACAGTGACCATAGTGGTCCAGGTAATGCCTCTGGGAACCAGCTCTGTCTGAAGCAGGGCCAGCTCCAGCCCTGGGATTGGATATTGGAAGGCCCTTTAATGACTCCAAGCACATAATTATTTACCCCTTTCTCCAAGAAGATAACCCTCACCTCCTACTCTATCTATTCCAGGGCCCAACAAAATGGATTCACTCACTTTTACCAGCTCAAGGAGACACTTTGTAAAGAATAAAGAAATTAGCTCCCCCTCCCCGAATAGGGCCCAGTAATAGCAGCCGTCTACTGCTTTCTAGTTTCCCAAACATCTCCCCAAATGCTCCAGGAAACCCTATGAGGCAGGCACAATTATTGCCCCACTTTACAGATGAGCAGACTGAGGCTTAGAGAAGCTGAGAGTTCCTACCTGCCATGACTGAGCTGCTCAACATTGGAGTTAGGACTCAGCCAAGCCCTCTAATTTCAGACCCTCTTCTACCTTGACAGACAAGAGAAGAGCTCTTGAAGAAGAAAATGAGATTTTTGAAGGTGAGTCTCATCTTTTTCCCTTTGTAACTCAGTCTCTTTGCCCCATCGCCTCCCCAAACCCACATCCCCAAACATGCTCTGCTCCCCTTTGCCTCTCCTATACCAAGCTCTGACACAAGTAAAACAGACTAAAACAATCCTACATGGCCACTCTCTGAGACAGGTATACTCTTTTATCCTTATTCCACAGATGAGGAAACTGAGGAACAGAGAGGCTAAATGACTTGCCCTATATCACACAGCCTGTAAGCGGTGGAGCCAGATTCTAACCCTGGGGAATTGGGCTCCAGATTCTGAACTGATAACACAACACTGTATTACTTTCCCTGCAAGTAGGACTGGTTAGACTTTTTTAAAAAAGAAAGAAAGAAAAAGATTTTGTAACTTAGACAAATTCTTGGTTTACTGTGTTTTTCCATTATCACCCTTTTGTTTGTAACCAAGTGAAGGTTTCAGACCCAACAAGAACAAATAAAAATCACTCTCCAAGGTCAAAGATCCATTTCTCCATCCTGACTTGATATCTAGTCTGCAAAGACTACACCCCCTTGGGGTCCTTGGGCAAACTTTTCTTACTTCCTTTTTCCAAACTGGGAACCCAGCCAGCCAGCAGTTCCATTTGCAGAGCCCAGAAGATAGGCAAATAAAGTTCAGTCCCTTCTCAGCTTTGCCCATCCATCTCCATTCATTTCTGTAGCTCTCTCGTCGTCTGTGTACTCCTTCATTATTCATTCAGTCAACAAATACGTATTGAACAGCTATGTTCCAGTTACTGAGCTGGGCGCTGGGGATTCAACAGTGAACAAGACAAACACAGTCTCTGCCCTCATGGAACTGATATTTTATTAAGGAAGATAGACAATATGCACCTAAACATATAAATAGGATAATTCTGGGTATTGATGAGGGCTACAAAGAAAACAGACAGAGAGGTGGACTAAAGAGTCACTGGGGATGGGGTGCTTTTAGATAAGATGGTCAGGAAAGACTTCTTTGAGAAGTTGACATTTGAGCTGAGACCTCAGTGACAATAAGGAGCCAATCTTGTAAGGATCTGAAGGCAAAAGGACAAACCAAGTGCAGAGGTCTTTAGGTGAGAAAAACTAGGTGTGTGTGAGGCTAAACAAGGTGGGGCACTGAAGGGGAGGGGGGTGTTACAAAAGGTGGGCAGGAGCCAATCACAAAGGCCCCTGCAGATCACGGTGAGGAATATGGATTTTATTCTAAGTGCATTGGGGAGTCATTGGAGAGTTAAAAGCAGGAGAATGACAAGATCTGACTTATGATTTTAAAACATAACTTTAGTTATAGAGTAGAGAATGGATTGCAGAGGAGGGCAAGGACAGAAGAAACAGGGAGGCCAGTCAGGAGGCTACTGCTATAAAACAGATGAGATGATGGTGGCTTAGACTAGGGTGATAACAGGGAATAAGATGAGAAGTAGATGGGTTGGAATGTATTTGGAGGCAGAGTTAACTGAACTTGCTGTTGGATTGGATACGAGGCAGGAGAGAAAGGGGGAATCAAGAATGACTCTTAGGTGTGGGTTTAGGAGGTGGTCCAGGACTCTTTTCACAGAAAACTATTCTTATTTTGTGAAACACCCACCCAACCCACATGAAGGGAGAGTCCTGTTTCCTCTTCATTCTAATTTCTTGCATTCACATTTAGGGTTTAAACCAACTTCCAAATCCAGACCATGGGCCATAATGGCCTGGAAATCCAAAGGGATTGTACTAAAGAAATTTAGCAGAGTAACCACTGGAATATCCCCCGTATAACTGTCAGTGTGACCCCCTAGAGCAAGCACAGGCCCCATAACCAATGAGACCTGGGTTAAAATCACAGGTCTTCACTGTGTAACCATAACCAACTTAATGAACATCTCTGAGCCTCTATTTCATCATCTGTAAAATGAAGCCATGATAAATATCTATCACTTTTCAGAGTTGCAATGAAGATCAAGGAATCAGATGTACATAATGGTCATTCAATAAGTGGCTTTTTTTTTTTTTTTTCATTTCTCCTTCACCCACCCAAGGGCAGGGTTTCTCTCCTGGCACAATGAGGTTCTGCATTCCAAGAGGTTGAAAGGTATATGATCCAAAAGGATGACTGCTTTGGCCTTAATAAAAGATCTCTGAGTGTTTTGGTGAGAAGATAACAGTCAGGGTGTGGAAGAACTGGGGTGCCATTACCTCAGTCCCAAAATGCAACCTCTTATTACAAATCACTCTCGTTTGAGAATTCTAGTTCCTCTGCTTTTGTGGGCAAATTATCTCTAGAATGTCCAGGTGGGGAACGGAATGAATCTATTCCATTGAATTCTCAAGGACCCCTCTCCATAGGTTTGGTGATACTAACAACTGAGCTTAGGTGACAACTGGGCTTAGCTGGTGGGGAGGCTTGGAGGGTGCTGAGAAGACCAAATGAACAGGTGGCCCCAGGGCATCTGGGCTCTCTGGGAGGCAGTGTATCTATGAGATGCCAGAGGGATTGTGTATCCTTCTGTGTGCGCTAAAATGGGTGTGCCCCCCTTCGAGGGAGTATGTAATTTTTTTCTCCCCTGCACAAACTTCTTTAGACAAGCGCTGCATACAAATTTGAGCAGAGGAATCAATACTTGGTTATACACCATGCCAGAAGTCTAGATAACACCACGCACATTTAGAAAATGAAGAACCAGACTAACACTTTTGTACCCAAACTTTCAAATGGAATCATTTACCTGTTAATAATCCAGAAGATTGTTATCCTTACAGAACTCATCTTTTCCTCAAAGGGTTAAGGCAACTTAATGTCCATCGCTTTCACCCTCATAAGCCATCTATTGACTCACAGTCAAGCTCCTTAGCCTGTCCACCTTCATATGTGACCACCAATCCTCTCAGCTCTTATATTTTCCCACTCAAGAAGTTAAGATGCCAAGGATATGATACTCCTGGAATTAAATATTCTAAACCCCTTACCTCTTCTTCAGAATAAATCAAAGGACAGATTCATGATATTTGTATATGCTTAGTTCTATTGTTTTAAGCATGAATTTCCACTTCTTTGGGGGTCGGGATAGCTGTTTATATCTGTTTTAGAGTACATTTTAAATAAACCTTTCTTTCATCATTTATTTGGGAAGAAAGGAGAAGACACCGTTTTTAATCAATTGTTTTGTTCTTTGATTATACACACACACACACACACACACACACACACACACACACACACCTGTGTACAGGACGCGAGTTCTAAGGAAAGACAAAAGGGGGAAATAAACGCAGGAGAGGGCAAGAATCACAGAGTGAAGGAGAGCTAGAACGAGGGCGTAAAGGAGGAGAGGGCAGGTTACAGGAGCCCATTTGCCCTCGCGGCGGCGCGTCAGGTTCAGCACCGCGGACAGCTCCCGTCTTTGTCTTGGTCCAAACTCCCGCGCCCGCGCGTAGCCAGGCTGCGACCGGGGGCGCACCCGCTGCCTTCTCCGCCAAACCTGCTTCGGGAAAAAAGAGAGAAAGACCAGAGCGGACAGGTAGAGGTTTTCTCGTCCTCTCCCCGCATCGTCCGAACTCGGCCCTGATCCCATCCCACTGCATTACGGCGGTCGATTTTAACTTGGTTTCACGCGGAACCTTGCTTCTGTCTACACAGCGTTGGGGGCCAGGGAAGTCCACGTGTCGAGTTCAGATTAGGTTTGGAATTCGTTTCACTGTCACTGCCCCAGGCCCTAGCCGCCCACAATCTGTCCCCAGACAACGCCTAGCCTAGCCTTCGACCAAAGAGGGGGAAAAAAGCGACGTCTAACGCTTTGCCGTGGGTATACGGGGCTGCGAACACGCAAGGCCACCCAGACCCCAAGACCCGCAGCATCAAATCCAAGGGAGGGAAAACCGAAACTCAGAGAGGGAAGCCAGAAAGATGAGAAAGGGTTGATTCCGATGCAACCGAGGCCCAGCAAAAAGGAATGAATTACGCTCTGATCGGAGACCGTACATCCCGCCGCTGGAATGCCGCAGAGTTTTTTCTCCCTTTTGCCAGGAAAGGCGTCTTTCTCCGAGTTCAACAAGCTTCACCCACAGAGGCGGCTCAAAATGTTTGTTTTTTTTTTTTCTGGGTCCCTTCATAGAACCCAGAAAAAAAAGAATTTCTTCTCACGTTCTCCTCTGCCTGAAACCTTGCTTCCCCGAGGGAGTGGGAAATGCCGCGCGTGTGAGGGTCATTCTCCAAATCCTACATCCACATACATAAACACACACACACACACACACTCCAGCCCATGGTCAATAAAGTTATGCGCGTCCGCCAACCTTCAGAGAAGTCGGCCAGCCAAGCTACGATGTACTCTTCACGGAATTCGTTCCCTAAAGGAGCCCTAGGGTAGGGGTACACAGGGGAAGTTTAGGAATGAGCCTAACCACGCGAGGAAGACTCTTCCTCAGTCCGTCAGCCAATTTGTTGGGAGGAAAGAAAGAGAACTCTTGCAGACTTTCTAATGCCTGGGGCCTCCACACCTGCGTCCAGGCCACAGGGATATTGCCACAAACCAACCAGCCAAAGACCCGGAGCCCAGCTCCAGCAGCCGCGGACTGATTGGTATTCACCTCCAAAATAAGACCTCTCACCACCCCCCGCCTCAAAAAATCCCTGGAATTTTTTTTTTCGGAACGGCATTCTGCCCTTCCCCTCCTCTTCCCCCAAGAAACGGAGGAGAAAGGCCACCGCGCACTGTTGGGCAGCTCAAAGGAGTTTTAGAGAAAGCGCGATCCCCGCTGTGGTCCCCGAGGAACAGAGGGGCGCGCAGCAGGGTAAACATATTCGTCTTGGGAGGAAGGTGCTGGGGGTCGCCTTCCCTGGGCCCTTCCCCCCTCCCGGGGTCCAAGGGCGGTGGGCAGCCCCTCCACCCCCCAGCCGGCTCCAGCGCGTTGTTCAGCCAGGCTGCGGTGTAAACCGCGGCTTTCCGATGCAGATTTCCCTTTTAACACCTTCTAAACAAAGGCTAATGAGGCCACTGCGTTGCTCTATCAACACACAGTCATTAGCAGCCGAGAAATACACACACTCACGCGCGCGCACACACACACACACACACACACACACACACACACGCACAAACACAGCGCACGCGGGCTGCCAAAGTTGGGCGATTTCTAAAGGAGCCCATATTAGGCTAACAAAAAGGAGGTGGGATATGGAGGGGCGGGGAGAGGAGGTGGGAGAGAATGGGGAAAGGAGGAGGAGGAGAAGGAGGTAGAGTGCCAGAGCCGGAAAGGGAGAGAGAGAGAGAGAGAGAAATGCTATCGAGACCACGAAAAAGACCAAGATAAAAGAAAGGGGAAGCGAGATACAGACTCCAACTCAGACTAGCTAGCTAGTCGAGGGAGGATAATTAGAAAGTGTGCAGGATGCTGAATTTGGAGGTTAGCGCTCCCCATTTGGGCTCCAGAGATGCAGCAGAGTTGCAAGCATCTACTTAAAAACAGCTCCCGGAGCTCCGGTGATGGCCTCCACCGTCGGTTACCTCAACGGGGCCAGAGAGGCCATGACCACAACCCCACGCGCCCCAGCGCTGCCTGCTCTCGGACATCAACGGGCTGGGGCGGCCCTCCAGGCTAAACCGCCACGGCGAGAATGCAGAAGATGCCAGCGGCTCTCAGCTCAAACCTTCGGCTAGTCTGGCCACCTAGGATCTGCGCCTCACTGGGCAGTTGTCGGGGCAGCCTCCAGCTCTGCACAAAGTATGGGGCTTTCCCTCTCTGAACAAAGAGTCAGCGTTGCCCCCCACAAGTTGGAGGACTGGCTCGCACCTTTCCTTCTGTCCTCCCCAGGCCCCCCTCGGGCCCCCAGTGATCAGCTCCAGTCTGCACCCTCCCTGCGACTGCTGCCTAAGTTGGGCCCTGGGTTGCAGCGCCAAAGAGAGCGATGTAGCCTGCGGGAGCTGGCAGGGCAGCCTGATGGGTGGGGCCTCTGAGAGATGCATTCCAGGAGGGGGTGTCTTGCTGGAAGGAGAGAGGGGACACCATGCTCCACCCTACCCTGGCCCCAACCAGCCAGGTCTCTAAGCTGGCCAGCGCTCACACACACACCTATTCACTTTGGAGCTGGATCTCCCCGAACGGCCAAGTGCGAGCAGCCGCTGGCCTCCAACCTGCTCCCACTCAGAAATACCGGCCGGGCCTGCCCCTGGTGGCTTGTAGGGCTCCTCAGCAGACTTCCACCAGCCTGCCCCATAAAGCTGACCACGGCCTTCTGGCCCCAGTGCCTGTCCCAAAGCCACTGAACACAACAGTGTTGCCCAACTCCTGCCACCGCTCACGCCCCTCAGGCCCCTTAAAGTCCCGCCCCAGATATTGGACTGGGGACTCAGAGCCTCGCTCCCCAGCGCTGGGAGGGGGTGTTTAAGGAGGGGAGAAGCTTTGCCATTGTTGATGGATGAATAAATAGATGAAGGAAAGAAGAGGGAGGAAGGGAGGGAGGAAGGAAGGAAGGGAGGGAGGGAGGGAGGGGAGGGATTCCCTGCCTTTTTGATTAAACGTTCCAGGTCGGGCCAGCCCAGTTAACGAGACCGTTAATTAAGCCGCGCACGATTCAACTGACAGGAAGGCCCTGCGCCCCGCAGAGATGTTCTGGAAACCAAGCAGTCCACAGCAGAGTGCGAGGGGACACACTGGCCTCGTCGCCCCTGACTTCCAGGGTTCAGCCTATGTCCTGCCCTCTTGGGGACGCCCAGGCCCGCACACTCTCCCAGCCTGGACTCGGGGCTGCCCCCAGCTGGCCGCCCCCGCGGGTATCCCAGAAAGCTCATCCACTGCCACCTCACTCCCATTCCCCCACCAACCCCTTCTGCATCCCTTGCCCGGATGCCTAGGCCTAAGCCCTCGCCCTGATCCACGCAACGCACCCGGTGGACGTCCACGCAGGCCAGCCTGGGCGCACACGGTCCGGGGATCATCGGGCAAACCCGAACTCCCGAGGGCGGGGACCGTGGACTGCACCTGGCGGCTCGGCTCTCTGGGTCTCTCCGGAGCGCCAAGCCAGCCGCTCTTCTCCGGCCTCCGGGCGGTAGGGCCCAGCCTCCACGCCCGCTCCTACTCGGGGGCCGGTTCCTCGCGGCGGCGCGGCGGGACGCTGAGAATGTGTGCGCAGCGCGACCTATATTTACACCCCAAACAAAATAATTACACTTTTGTCGGAGGGAGAAATCCAGTGATTAGGCGCGGGCTCTTTGCGGCAAAACAGTTTCTCAGTGGTACACCAGTATAATTTTTCACGGCTGGCTGAAATCAAAGAGGGGAGGTAATGAATCCGGCGAGCAATTTAAATTTACAATTTGTAACGCCGCCGCCGCGCAGACCCGGCCGAGAGCGCAGCTCTGAGGCGCTCGCTGCGTTTGTTTAATGTTAAAGCCGCGCTGGCTCCAGCAAGGGCGGGGGTGGGGGGGAGTGTGCGTGTTGGGTGGGGGGCGGTAATGATGGAAGTCGGGAGAGGATGGGCTGAGTCGCCCAAGAGACAACGGGGAGACGAGGACGAGGGGCGCGCTTCCCGGGTCCCCCCAACGCGCGCGCTCCCCGAGAAAGCAGGCCACCCCAGTCCGTTCAAAGGGAGGGGCTGTCTTCAGATGGGGCGAAGGGAGATACTCTGGCCGCCAGAAAAGCCCCCGTTTCTGCTCGGCTGCAGAATCTCCCCAGGCTGGAGAGTTTCCGGTGAGAAGCAGGGAGGTGTTCTACGACCTGCGGGAAGGTCGGCTCCAAACGCCCAGAAGAGTCCCCATTGCGGCCGCTGCCCCGTGTCCCAGGCTGCAGAAGTCGGGAAAGGCGCACCCCGCCCCAATCCCCAGCTCAGCGCGCCTCGAAACTCCCACCCCGAGCGGCTGTGTGCCTCCGCGCCGGTAATTAATTACCGAACTCAAGGGGGAATATGCAAACCGCATATTACTAACTCTACAGGGCTTAAGTGATTGGAAACAGATTATTATCTTGTTTGTCTTTTGTCTGTTTTACTTATCCCGCTGCCGTCTGTCGAGTTGTAATGTTGATACTCTTTACTCTAGGAGGAAGATTTTTATATAGTAAATTCCATCAACATCTTGTATAAGTGACATTGCGTCTCCATGCATTACCCTGTTAAGACACAAGCGGTTTATTAGTTACATATAGGAGGGGATTTCGCTGCCTGGTCGCCATCTGTTAGCGCTGTTAGGGCGGGATAATTCGTTTAATAGTTGGTCTGCTGGCGTTTTTCAGAGGCTGTGCGCCCTGGAAGGTGGAGGGCTGACAAGGGCCAAGCAGGATCCCCTGCGACTGGGCTGGAGCGAGGGGGTTCTGGACTGAGGGTGGGCTGTGCTGAGGCTCCCAGGGCAATTCCAAGGGGCTGTGACCTAGACAGGATGGGTAAACTCAGCTACTAGAGGGAGAAGGCCAGGCCGGGGCTTCTGTAAGCAGAGCCCTCATCTCCTGCCACCGGGCATCCAGCCCCGGGTGACTCACCCGCATCCAGGCTCCGGGGGGTGGAGGGGCCAGAGCTGTTCTCTGAGACTGCCCACATTCCTCCTACCTCCCCGGCCTGGCACCGCAGCTGCTGGGGCCTGGCTGTGCACTGGCATTTAAGCACATCCAGGAGGTGAGGGTGGGTGGATTTGTCCTAGACGGAGCCTGGCACACAGGCACCCAGCAGCCAGCGTGGTGGGCAGAGCTGGGGCTAGAAAGACACAGCAGACCCGGCTCTTCAGGTACCCACTTGGGGGTGGAGGTGGCGGCTAGGCTCAGCGCACCTAGTCCAGGGCAAGGGAAAAGGCTCCCATCTAGATGGTGGCTTTTAATGACTGTATAGTAGTTCCCCACACACACCCCAAAACCCGCATGGAACACAATGAGAATCTTTCATCGCAGCCTTTGAGCCAGATGCTGGATTTGGATGCCCAGCAGAGAGGCAGAGGCAGAGAAATAAAAACAGAGAAACCGAAAAAGAAAGTGATGGGGCAACAGAGGGTAAGGGAAACAGAAAAAGAACAGAGGCTGAACATAAGAAAGAGAGATAGAAAGGAAATGAAGTGAAGAGAACTCAGGAGAGAGGGAGAAGCCCCAGTGAGACAAAGACCAAGTAGGCAGCGCAATTCGCCTCCACTTGCAGCCTGGGTGCCTCTCTCCTCTCAGGTTCTTGTTTCTCTGTCCCTGCCCTGTCTGAGCTCAAGGACCCTTCATACCCCAGGAGGGCAGGGCCAGGCACTGCCAGAAACTGCAATTTCATTTGGGGCTCCTGGAGCTCTCCCAGCCAGGCCTGGGAGACCAGGCAAGATCCGGCCTGCTTGTTCCTGGCTGAGCTGAGCTCCGTCCAGCCACACCTGTCCCTTGCTCGGCAAGCTGGAGGATGGAGTAACAGCAAAAGCTGCCCAGTTTAGGGGCTTCTTTTCAGAAGCCCAGCTTCTGGGTCAGTGCCCCACCCAGTGACCAGCACCTGTCAATTCCCTGTCAGAAGCCAGATCACTTCACATAGAAACTGTGGACTGTGGGGGGGAAGCTGGAGGTCTGGACAGGATCCAGGGGGGAAAGTGAACATCTCTGTGCCTCCACCAACTGCCCCAATACAGGCATTCACAAATCCTGCTCCCATTCAAATCCACAAAGGCAAGCACACTAGAAGTGCACACACAAACATACACCTCCCCCCCCCCAGAAAAATAAACACTACAGGAGTCACATAAACAAAAAGACTGCTATCTGCAGAAATACATACACGCAGACACACACACATGATGACTGGTCCACATACACAGATCCAAAAAATTCTGCACTCACAGACACAGCCAGCCCAGCTCAGTCACATACACGCACACTCACCTGCACGCGATTCAGATGTTTCAAAGTCCACTTTCACAGCAATGTTACCACACACCTATACAAATAATCTTACACAGATGCACACTCACACAGGCAAACACCATCACATTCATGTGACTGCAGATAACGTATGCACATATATACATATATATATATATACACACACACTGACCAACAAAAACAGGAGCACACAGACTAATACACACAAATATTAGCAGAACTATGCACAGATATAAACACACAAAAAATACACGTGCCAAAATGTATTCACATGATTGATTCATGAGTAACTCTAAAGAGAGGCAAAAACAAGATTCTCAAACAGCAAATGTATAATAACAAACTCAGCAAATGCACCCAAACACACATCCACAGCCAAGCCTCAGCGCACACAGATGCTCCTCTGGCTCCCAGCCTGCGGGCCCAGGCCCTACAGACCCCATTAGCCCTCTTTCCTGGAACGGGAAGGGAAAATCCCACTTTGCCTGCCTGGCCTCCCTAACTTAGAGCACCCCGGTCAGTCGCTGGGTTGGCGCTTTAAGAAAGGAGGCATGGCCCTCTCCCTCCCCCCACCAGAGTCACATTCCCCCTCCACACACACCTGCGAATGCCCCACACACCCTCCGAGCCCCGTGGAATGGCACTTCCTGCCTCCTATGATGGCTCGAACTTGCACACTCCGCCCGGACGCCCAGCGTGTGCAAACACCGCCCCGCGCAATCTCCAGCGTGCCCGCCTCGGCCGCGCTACCCACTCACCGCGGCGCCCCGACTGGCTGACCCGGGATCTGGAAGGTGCAGCGAGGAAAGCGGAGACGCGGTGAACATCACTTCAGAGCTGGCTTCAGGAAGGCCGGTGCATCCTGGATCTCCCCCTCCCCACATCTCCCCCGAGCCCCGTGGCCAGCGCGCTCTGGCTGGAAACAACTCCGCGGTCTGAGACCGGGCCAGAGGACATTCCCCGCGAACCTGGGTCTGGGCTTGCTCGGCCTTTCTCTCTCTCTCTCTCTCTCTCTCTCTCTCTCTCTCCCTCTCCCCGAGAAAGGACGGGCTGGGCCCCAGCCCCCGCATATGACAAAGGAAGCCGCCTCCGGGAGTCCCGAGAACCTCGCGGCCGCAGCTCCAGGGCGCTGACCCCAGGGGCGCGCGGATGGGGGAGTCCAAAACGACGGGCTGGGCTGGGGAAGAGGAGGCAGACGTAGAGCGCGATCCCGGCCTCGGGCAACTTCTGCAAGTTCCGTGGATTGTGAAGGGGGCAGAGGTCCCCCTCCCACTAGGCCTTCGAACCCCAGCCCCCCAAATATGTGTGAAGAGAGAGAAGAGAGACGCAGTTTTCAGATCGCGCGGCCCCCAGCCCCCAGCCCCAAACTGGAAGGTAAATACTTACTTAGCCTCCGAACCAGGTACAAGCTAATACTCAACAATACTGATGCCTTGTTTTTTTTGCTCTGTCCGGACCGCAACGCTGTAGCCAATTTAGATATGCTATAAATTTAAGAGGTTGCCATGGCCACCGCGTACCCATTGGCCGCCGGGCCCCCTACGTGCCTCGCCACGTCACCAAATCTGAATAAGGATGCGCGAATTAGGCGGCGGCCAGACAAAGATGAGGATCGGGACCGCTTGAAACTGGGGGAAAGTGCCGGCGCCTCCGCCACCGGGGAAAGCCGCTCGGCAGAGGCGAAGCCAGCGGCCACCCAAGATACACTGGGGCGCGCGGCCCGGGGCATGAGGCTGTGAACGCCACTACTCCCCACCCCGCCCAGGGCAGCCCAGCGCCAGGCCCGCAATCACCCAAGGACTTGACCGGCTGAGTCTTGGTTCGGACCGGACTCGCCCGGCGGCGGCCAAGAGAAGAGGCGGAGAGCAGCGGCGGGGCCAGGGGGCCCGAGGGCCGGGGGCCCAAAGGGAGGGCAAGGCGGCCCGAGCCGCCGGGGCGCGGGGCTATGATGGTGCACTGTGCTGGCTGCGAGCGGCCCATCCTCGACCGCTTTCTGCTGAACGTGCTGGACCGCGCGTGGCACATCAAATGCGTTCAGTGCTGCGAGTGTAAGACCAACCTCTCGGAGAAGTGCTTCTCGCGCGAGGGCAAGCTCTACTGCAAAAATGACTTCTTCAGGTAAGAAGCCGCGCCGCCCTGCTGCCCGAGCGCCCGCCCTGCAGGCGCTCCGCTGGGGCGCCAGGGAAGGGGACACCACGAAACCCATCCCAGCCTCCCAGGCCCACCAGATTCAATGGGGAGCCGGGGAGCCCACCACTCCCCTCCTGTCCTCGGTCCAGCAAGGGCCTGAACCCAGGCAGTGACGAGAACACTGCTTGGCTGCTTGTAGCTTGGCTTTTCCAGGCCGGCTTGGATCGGTGCTGGGCCAGGGGGAGGAAGCCTGACAAACTTGCTGCCCCTCCGTCTCTGCCTCTTGCTAGCTGAGGCCACCCCAAGGGTGGAAGCTTCCAGCCAGGCTCGGAGAGACTACGGATTTTTGCGAAGTTAGGGGCAGCTGAGGGCTTCTTCCACCAGGCAGAGTTCGGGAGTCCAGAAGCTGGGCTCCAGGCAGGTGGGACCCCCAGAGTGCTTCTGGACAAACAGAAACTTCCCAGCTCCTGAGGGGGCTCAGCCAGAAAGGCCTCCCCTGGTGATGGGGCAGGGAATCTTCTCCTCACTCCCCCCATCAACTCCTTAAACATTTTCTCCTCTGTTGAAAGTACAAATGAAATGGAAGCTGGAATCAGGACCTCCAGAGTCCAGCCTTGCTGCCCACGGGAGCCCTCAGGCAGGTCACAGCACATCACTTCTCTGAGCCTCACTTTCCCAGCTGAGAAATGCCGAAGGTCGGCCTGGAAGGCTGTGGGGTTTTTGGCAGCTCAGCCCTGCCTGCTTCCCCCAGCTTTGTGAGTGCCAACTGCCTGGAGGGAAGAGGGGGTGCGTGATTAACGCCCTGGAGAAAGGCTGCTCGCGAACCCAGTACCTGGCACTAGGGAACGTGAATAGGAGAAAATGTCAGACGTGCCTTTACACGTGTAAACTCCTCGGCCCCAGAGGCCCAAGTCCCCTAATGTGGTGGTGCTTGCAAAGCACCTAATGATTTTTGATAAGGTGCATATGGCCAATTATGCTGCCGGATAAGGCCAAAAGTGACTTATGGCTTCTAATGCCCTCACTACATCAACGTCACCCAAATTCGCCCTGTTTAGAGACGTGGGTACAAGTAGACGTGGGGCCCCAGAGTCCTGGGCCCTCGCCCTCCCCCTCCACCGGCACCTGACCCCTCCCAGTGCCGGTCTGCACCATCCATTTCGGGGGAGGCCAGCCTTCTCCCAGCGCTCAAAGAAGAAAGAAAAGGATTTAGACCAGGAACGCAGAAAAGGTGGCATTGGAGAGAGCCCGTGTTCTGGCCATGCAGGTTTTGGATTGCCTTCTGGTCACATTTTCCCACTGCCTGCCAGGGCCTGAGATTTGGGGACCTGGAGATTCAGTCCCTGCCCTTCAGAGTCCACAGGCCCCTGACTTGCTCAGGCGGGGCCCAGAGCAGGGACTGGAAAGTGTCCAGTGCTGGTGGTGCTGAGGATCAGCAGAAAGTTCCCTCCTTCCTGCTAAGGTTCAGCTCAGAAGAGGGGCTCCCGCCAGCTCCATTGCTAGGACCCGACAGCCAGGCTCATTGGCCCTACCTGGACCCCAGCAGACTGTTAAGGATCCAGGAGGCAAAGCCGAGAAGTGGTCCAAAGCCGGCCTGCCTGGCTTAAAATGCTTCACGACCTCCAGAGCAGAGTTTGCCAGGAGCAGCCCAGGCCGATCCGGTAGGGATGTGGGGTGGGGGCGGGGCGCGACTTGAGGTGCTCTGGGCCTTCCGCTGGGCTGAAGGCTGCGCCCATTGCTGGAAGCCCAGCAGAGTCCAAATAAACCTGACCGAGGCGTGACAGGTGACAGTCCCAGTCTCAAGAACAGACCTGGATATTTGTCTCACGTCTTGCATTCTGGCCAGGGAGGACGGGATTGGGATCTCATTTGACAGATGTGGAAATGGAGGCTTTTCAGAAGCTAGGGCAGGGTGGGAAGAGGTCAGGGCCTCAGGAGGATGGGACCCTGGGCTGGCCCCGGGTGACAGGCCGTGTTGTGTCTGCAGGCGCTTCGGCACTAAGTGTGCAGGCTGTGCGCAAGGCATCTCGCCCAGTGACCTGGTGCGCAAGGCCCGCAGCAAAGTCTTCCACCTCAACTGCTTCACCTGCATGGTCTGCAACAAGCAGCTGTCCACGGGCGAGGAGCTCTACGTCATCGACGAGAACAAGTTCGTGTGCAAGGACGACTACCTGAGCTCGTCCAGCCTCAAGGAGGGTAGCCTCAACTCAGGTAGGAGGCCCCCTGCCCCTCCCCAGGCCAGGCCCCAGCGCCCTCCAGCCAAGGCCTGCCTGCGCTCCCTCCTTTGCCCCCTGCGTGCCTGCGGTGCACGGCTCAGAGCTCTCCACTCGCACCGGGCAGGTCAAGGCACGGGGAGGTGCGGGGGCTGGGAAAGAGAGTCAGCGTTTGGAGCCAGCCTTCCAGGTTGCCTACACTGCCAGCTCTTCCCCGCCCGCCTCCAATTCAGGAGCCTTTTCCAAGCTGCCCTCCTCCCCCAGTTTGGAACCGCACAATTTCCCCTTTCCGAGTCTTTTCAGCTCCTGGTAATTTCTAGCCGCACTGGGAGGACACTAATTGAGGTCTCGAGGAAGGAGAGGAGGGAGAGGAAGGTCCCAGGCCCGGAGGGCATCTGTACCCTCCTCCCGTCCCCTCTCCTAGAAGGCCGGGCTCTCCAGAGAGCGCGACTCCCCCTTTCCCAAGCACTAGCTGAAAAGTGCTGCGAGGGCTTGAGAAGGGCGCTTCCGAAGGCCCAGCCCCGCCTGGAGGGAGTGGGCGGGCGCCGGGCCCCTGGGGGAGGGGCTGTCGCCGGGTTTGGGAGGGAACCCGCCGGGGTTGGTGGTGGCCTGAGCCTGCAGGAACCGGCTACCCGACTGGAGAGGTCTCGGGCCGCCGCTGACGCCCTGCCCCCTTCCCGCTCCGTCCTCTCGCAGTGTCATCCTGTACGGACCGCAGTTTGTCCCCGGACCTCCAGGACCCACTCCAGGACGATCCCAAGGAGACGGACAACTCGACGTCGTCGGACAAGGAGACGGCCAACAACGAGAACGAGGAGCAGAACTCGGGCACGAAGCGGCGCGGCCCGCGCACCACCATCAAAGCCAAGCAGCTGGAGACGCTCAAGGCCGCCTTCGCCGCCACACCCAAGCCCACGCGCCACATCCGCGAGCAGTTGGCGCAGGAGACCGGCCTCAACATGCGCGTCATCCAGGTGCGGCCCGGGTCGGGGCTGCTCGGGTCACCCCTCCCCAGCCCCGCTGCCTCCGCGAGCTGCGAAGCTCGGCGGAGCCTCCCACCCAGCCTCCTTGGCTAAGAGCGCGCCGAGTCCGGTCTAGGGGCAGACGGTGCGCCGGAGATCGGGGCCAGCTGGTCAGACTCCTAGCCAAACGATTCAGCCTAGCCCTGCTGTCTTCCGGCCGTGTCATCTTGGGCGGGTCACTTCACGTCTCTGAATCCCACCCCCGCCCCTTTCAGGGAAGGTTTTAAGCCTCGCTGGAGTACGGGACCTTTCCTGTCCTCCCATCCTCTGAGCAGAGAAAGAGGCGATGTTCTTCACGTGCTCCTTCCCTGCGCCCGACGCGCGAGCAGACAGACAAACGGCCAGAGCCCGGCTGGGGAGTCGCGGGGCCGAGACCAGAGCCGTGCCGGGCGGCAGGCCTTTATAAAGCCGTCAGGCCGCGGATGGGCCGAGGACCAGGAAGCCCAAGTCTTTATGAGTCGCCCCACGGGTCCGCGAAATCCTTTACCCTTGGCTGGTTCGCCGAGGCCCCTCTCCACCCCTTTGGTCTAATCCGGCCCGGCCCCGGCTCAGGGCATTCTTGGTGCGCAGGAGGCGCTAGGACCCAGCGGGGGTGGCCCGGGCAGGGAGAGAAGGGGACCCGGAACAGAGTTCACAACCCCTTCCTCTGTCGCAGGTGTGGTTCCAGAACCGACGGTCCAAAGAACGCCGGATGAAACAGCTGAGCGCCCTGGGCGCCCGGAGACACGCCTTCTTCCGGAGTCCGAGGCGCATGCGCCCGTTGGGAGGCCGCTTGGACGAGTCTGAGATGTTGGGGTCCACTCCGTACACCTACTATGGAGGTAAGCAACCTCCTTGGACGCGGTGCCCCACACCTAGGTCAATGCTGGTTGAGGGTGCAGGGCCGGATAGCCGTGATCTCAGGCTGCCCCGGGACCCCTCCCTCCCTTCTACCCATGCAAGACGTACACAATCATGAGCACACCTTAAGAGACACGCATCAACACAGGTACACTCACCCACAGATACTTCCTGGACAGAAAATCAGACACATGGGTTCACTCAACCATGCAGTGGTACCAACAGATAAACACATGAGAAAAGCAGGGACACACCCATGCAGGACCACATGAGTTCAGAGACCTCAGGGACACGCATCTAGACACATGATCACCCGCAACCAACACAGGTATACCCCACCCCCTAGATATACTGGCACTCTTACGCAACATACCAAGTCAGGCACTTCTGCATGCATCCCATCCCAACCTGACACACAGCCTTTGCCGCCCTGGCCCACGGCCTGGTGTATTTGGCACCAGCAGGAAAGCAGGCACTGGAGGGCAACACCGGCAGTAGGGATGGAGGGGTCAGGATTCATCTGGGGTTGCCCCCTTGCTATCTTCCAAGTCTGCATCGCCTGTTGGGCTTCGGGGACTGTGTACACAGCATCTGGCCCGGTTAGCCCAGAGGCTGGCAGTTGCTCTGGACTAGGACTCCCGCCCACCCTCTGGCTTCAAGCACACCAGGGTTCATCAGGGCTGGGGTGGGCAAGGATTGAGCCAACCCAGTTATGCACTCTCTGTCCTGGGGGCTGCAGAGGGCGAGGAGCCCACTTTGCACAGAGGAATTTCATGGCTGGTGTTACCAGGCTCAGGCCTGGGCGAACTCTCCTCTTGGTCACCCCTTCCCTTCCTCCTTCCCTCCTCTCTCCTCCCTTCACCCCACTATGTTAACTTACTTCGCTCTCCTTCCTGGATGACCTCTTCTGACTCCCTCACCTCCGCTTTTTGTTTTTTGTTGTTACTGGTTTTTTGGTTTTTGGTTTTTTTGAGACCCAGTTGTTTTGGGGCACTACTGCACTGACTCACCGTCCTACGCATTTCAGACTTGTGGACTCTAGGAAGGCACCTTCCCCTTCTATTCCCGAGTCTCTGGACTTGGGGAGCCCCCAGGAATGCCTCTGCCTGAGCGGAATCTGTGCTCAGTGCCACCCAGCCTGGGGGAGGAGGGGCAGAGACTAGTAGCCCAGTTTGGGGAGAGGTGGCAATGTGGATGGCCAGGAGCCTGGTGCCCAGGCAGACCCAGAAGGGAAAATAAGAGAACCCTATAACCAGCTTTGGTACATCCTCAGGCCTGGGAGGTTAGATCTTCTGGCCTGGCCAGGGGCCCCAGAAATTGTGGATGAAATGTGGTGATGTGCTTTTCCGGGAGCGACTGAGATGGCAGGGCCCAGGTTGAGGGGGCTACAGACACCAGAGGCAGCCGGGATTGTGGACTTGTCCTGGGGCCTCTACTCACCAACTCTCTTCACCTATCTTTGGCTCCTTGAGCGCAAAATCTCCGCCCGGCGCAGGGAGGCTGGCGGGGAGGTACCAGTCCGGAATTTTTCCCCGCCTGGGTAATTAACCAAGGTTTCCCCCAGGACCAGTGTGCCTCTCACCAATCCCACCGCCTCCTCTACCCGCGTGTCTGCTAGATGGGGTGACGGCCTGGACACGCGGGCCCCTCTTTCCCCGGAATCGGGGGGGTGGGGACCCCCCAATCCCAGCGAGGCAGCCCCGCCTAATCCGTGCTGGGAGATCCCGGCGTCGGCGGCCGGCAGCGGGCGAGAAAGGGGCCGGGCGGCGGGGCCGGCGGCTCCCCGTGGGAGCGCGGACAAAGCCCCAGCTGCGGCTTTTGTGCCCTTTTCAGACGGCGTTTGTTCCAATTACCTCCGGCCCGGCCGCCATATGGGCGGAGGCGGCGCGCTCCGCGCGGGGGCCGAGGCCCTCCCTGGCTAGCCGGCTCGCTACGCGCCGTGGCCGTCCCCCATCCCCGTCCCTTAGGGGCCCCAAATTCGCCGCTTCCAACCTTTCTCTTCACTTACGGGGAGAATGGAATGAGTGGTTTTTAAAAAGTAATTGGCGACCGTTTTAGCTGTCGCCTAAACCGTCTCCAAGCCCGCCTCCAGACACTCCCCATTTGGACTGATGTCGGGGGGGGGGGTTGGAGGGGGAAGGGGGCGGCAGGGGCGTCCAGAACTCGCCCGGGTGACAGACCCCCAACACTAAGCGGGAGGCGTGGGTTTGCAGAGGAGACCCGGCTTCCGGGCGCGCCGGTTTTCCCGCCGTACAAAGCGGGTTATTGTCACGAGTGCGGGCTACACGGTGTTCCTTTCCTGGGTTCCCACACCCCACTCCTTCGGGGCCCACCCGGGGGGAGGGGAAGAGGCTGTGCGGAAGGACTTTAGGAAAGGGGGCTCTAGGGGGAGGTCACACGGTTGGTGCAGAAACACTTTGCTGAGAATGGGCGAGCGTGTCATCTGGAGCCCCTGTGCTCCCTGAATTTGTGGGCAAAATTCGCCTTTGTGCATTTTTCCGGAGAGAGAGCCCATAGCTATCATCAGTTTATCAAAAGCGCTCAATGTCCCCAAATACTCCAAAACCCTGGGGTCCTGGCAAACCCGCCTGGGGTCAGCCTGGAGGACCGCAGGCACACGGAACTCTAGACACGGCCCGGCGAGCGTTCTCATCCTCCTCCCCCTCTCCCAAGTCTCTGGGCCTCAACTTTCTCCGTTCCAGGCCAGGTGAGGCCGGGACAAACGGTCGGAGTCCCACATTCACGGGGACGGACGCGGGGCACAGGGCCGCGCCGGGTAGGCGGGGCGCAGGGGGCGAAGGAGCGGGCGCTGAGGCCGCCTTGCGCGCTCCGAGTCCAGGGTTCCGCGGCCGGGGCCCAACTCGCCAGCCCTTAGGCGCTCCGGCCGCGCTTCTCCCCGGCGGGGTCGCGGGCCGATCTCAGTCACTTCGCGTCCTGGTCTCCGTCCGCCGCCCCTGCATCCCCGCCCTACTCCTCTCCCCGGCCTCTCAGCCCCAGCGTCTCTGGCCGTCTGTCTGACTCATCTCGTGCGTCTCTGGGCGCCTCTGTCTCTCCCGACCTTCCGTCTCGTTCCTGGGTCTCTTGCCGGGTTTTCCCCGTGTCTCTAACCACACGGCCGTCTCATCTTTCTCTTTGCGTCCCCTAGACTGTCTCTGCCTTAGTCGAATAAAGCCGGGTCTCCGTCTCAGCCGTGGGTTCGGTGACTGAGGCTCTTTTCTTGCCTTGACACCGGCTCTGAGTCTGGGGGCTCCCTGCTGCATCCCCTGTCCGCTCCCCTTCACCCTGTCCTCTGCCGATCTCTCCCTGTCTCCTTATCTGGCAGTCGCCGTGACTCTCGCTCTCTGTGTATCTCTCACCAACTCTAAGACACTGTCAGGAATCGTCACTGTCTGTTGCGCCTCCCGCCACCGCTGTCTCCCCTCCGTCTCTCTTTGTCAAGGAACCTCTCTGCGTGTTCCTCATCGTCTCTGAGCCTCTCCCGGCCCCTGAGTGTAGGCTTTCCGTACTTCCAGTTGTCCCTCTGCCCAGCACGAGCTCCGGGGCTGGTCCTCCGCCCCTCCGGCCTCCCTTGGTCTCCGCAGGCCTCTCCACGGGTCTTTCTCTAACCTCGAGTCAGTGTCGCGCGGTCTCCCGTTAACGTCCTGTCCCGGTGGCCCCCACCACGTCCCACGTCTCTGGCCTTCGTCTCCCCGGGTTCCCTCCCCCGGGTCTCTTCCGCCGGGTCCCTCGAGTCCCTCGGCGACCTCGCATCTCTCACTCTCCCCTCTCCCGCCCCGTCCCCTCCGCAGACTACCAGGGCGATTACTACGCGCCGGGAGGCAACTACGACTTCTTCGCGCACGGCCCGCCGTCGCAGGCGCAGTCCCCGGCCGACTCGAGCTTCCTGGCCGCCTCGGGGCCCGGCTCGACGCCGCTGGGCGCGCTGGAGCCGCCGCTCGCCGGCCCGCACGCTGCCGACAACCCCAGGTTCACCGACATGATCTCACACCCGGACACGCCGAGCCCCGAGCCGGGCCTGCCGGGCGCGCTGCACCCCATGCCCGGCGAGGTGTTCAGCGGCGGCCCCAGCCCACCCTTCCCCATGAGCGGCACCAGCGGCTACAGCGGACCCCTGTCGCACCCCAACCCCGAGCTCAACGAGGCCGCCGTGTGGTAAGGCCGTCGGGCCGGGCCGCCCCCCGCCCCCCGCGCTCGGCCCTGGGGCCCCGCCCGGCCGTCCCCACCCCACCCCAACCCCCCGCGCCCGGGACACAGCCTCCCGAAACCAAAGCGCCCGACGCGGCCGCGGCGCGGGGCGCCCTCGGGGGCTCTCTCTCGAGTCCGAACTCAACCGGCAGCTGCTTCTCGGCTGGGCGCGGAGGGGTACCGACCCCCGCATCTGCATCCACCCCTCGGACTCTCCGGGAACCCCCCGGACTCTCCGGGAACCCCCCGCCCTCCGCCAGCGCTCCCCGGCAGCCGCGAGCAATTTCTTGGGACCAAAGTGAATACTCCGGAGGGTCAAGAGATTTCAAGCACGCTCTAGACTTCCCCCGACCCCCCACCACCACCCCGCACCTCTTTGGACCAAGAGAGGGCTGAAGCCAAGGGACAGAGACAATTTTTTTCCCCCTCCTTGCAATCCGAGTGCCATTTTGTAATCTTATTTCTCACTCTGCTTTCCCGTCTTTAAAAAAAAAAGATAAGAAAAAGAGAGATCGAAGAGAGGAAAGGGAGCAAAATGAGTTAGAGAGAAGATGGAGAGAGCGCCAGCCAGAGAGAGAGAAAAGATGGAGAGAGAGAGTGAGAAACACGCTTGGATGGGGGTGTCACTGGGAGGAAGACAGAGCCACCTGCGCGTTGGCGCCCCCTGGTGGCCAATCTTGAGGATCACGGTCAGCTTCTCTAGGAAGGGGCGGGGGGCGGTCCGGACATTGGCGGCCCAGGTCCAGACCCCCACCTCTTCCTTCCTTTGACATTTATTCTGAGCCCGGGGGTCCAGGCCAGACTCAAACACTCGCCCACCCTGCGCTCCCCCTGGGCAAGGCGCCAAGATTTCTTGGGCTCTGGCCCACAGACCACCCTCCGTGCCCGGGTCCTGGAGGCTGGGCGGTCAGGATGTACAGTATTATAATTTTTTGGAAGTTGAACGCTTCTAGTTTCCTTATTTTGTATAAAGAAGAAACAAATAAAGTATGTTTTTGTGTTTACTGTTTATTTATTGTACACTAGTTATCTGGGGTTGGACATTTTATATTTTTAAGAGGAGGGTGGTCAGAGCGAGGGAGGGGAGGCAGAAAGAGGTTTACCTAAAAAAAACACACAAAAAAACCACAAAAAAAACCACAAAAAATCAACTTTTTTAAAAAGAAAGATTAATAAAAAAATTCTTTTTCCCTCCGTGCTGTGTGGTTTTCTTTCTTTCTTTCCTTGTTTTGTTTGTTTGTTTGTTGTGCCCCTGTCTTCAGTCACTCAGAGTGAATGGAACTATTCTGGTTCTTGTTTCTGACATAACACAGACTTGATGGGTGCAAAGACCTCTCCTCATCTAGAGGGGTGGAAGAGGGGTCTTTTGGCAATTACCAGGTAAGGAAGGTGCCTGTCATGTTTTTTCTTTTCTTTTTTTTTGGACTGCTACTATGCACCAATAGTATCTCCCCCTGCTTTACGTAATACCCCGATCTAACACACACCAGCCTGGCACATAGTAGGCCTTCAATATATTTGATGACTGAATGGATGTGTGATTTGTTTGTCCCCAGAAGAATTCTAGCTTCACTCCTAATTACACCCCCATGTAATTCCAGGTGGCAGAAACAAAACCAAACAAACAAAAAAACAGGCTGGTAGACCCAGTGCTAGTTACCTGCAAGGCTGTATTAGGACAGAAAGTGCCCCCAGGGAGAGCAAGGCTGTTTGTCCTGCAGTTCTTACGCAGTGCCTGCTTGTGCCCTTCCGTAAACCAGCATGATGGAAGGGAGTCCTCCAGGAGACTTAATGGGCCTGAGGCCACTCCCTAAAGACACGTCCCTCCCTCTCTCTGCCTCAGTTTCCCTACTTTCAAAAGTGGGGACTGGAGGAGCGCTTCCTATGCCTCATTTCCTTTCTGCTCTAACAGTGTAAGATGAGAAAAGCAGATGAGGAGAGAAGAATAGATGGAAGAGGGTCCCGCATTTGGATGCCTTTTCCCCCAAACTTAGGGTGGGGGGAGCGTGCCCATTTTAGCAGCGGCAGGAAAAAGAGGGAGACAGGGAGCTGGTGGGTAGCGAACCACCAATGGGCACATGCTAAGAGTTCTCCTCATCTGTCCTTCTTTTATGTGGACATCACAAGAATTAAGTCGAGGTGACCTGACTTTTTCTTTTCTTTCCTTATAGCACATTTATCTTTATCAGACAAATGCTACTTGCTCATTGTGGAAAATCTAGAAATTTCAGATAAACAAAAGGAAGAAAAGGCAGTCACCCAGAATCTCAAGTAAAGTAGTTGATGCATTTCCTTCCAGTTTTTTTTTTTTTTTCTTTCTTTTTGAGACTAGAGATGGTGCACACATAGACACAGAGCATAGACTTGCCCTTGGCATGCTCACAACTCTGGGAGCACCAGGCGTGGGAGAGGCCCACTCTTGTGTCAGGGGATCCTTGAATAACCCTGGGGTGGCCCCATCAAGATCTCAGAGGGTGGCTTCGGAAACCAGAGTCCAGGAGGGATGTGATCTCTGGCGTCACGTTCTGGACTTGAGACTAATTCCCCAGGGGCTCTTCCTCTGAGTGTTTGTTAGTTAGGAGGTTTGGGAGCAGAGGTCACCTAGGAGTGGGATGAGGGAAGAACAGAACAAGGGCCCTGGTGTCTGGGAGACTATCTGGCTGGTCACTGCATCACCTTTTTGAGCCTCAGTTTGCTCCACCATGAAATGGGCTCACAATGGCATTTCATCCACATTGGAGAGATGCAATTTAACCCGAGCCCAAGGTTTAGGAAATATAGGTCTTGGATTCAATCCTCATCCCCATCCTCTGCCAAACACACACATACACACACACACACACACACACACACACACACACACCACCTTCCTTGGATGATGACAAGGGGAGAGAGAAGGGGACGCTTGTCAAAATCAGCTCAAATCCACCCCCACTCCTGTGAGCTCATTTCAGCTCCCCTAGTGCCTGCTGGGCCCAGGGGCTCTGGGAGGAGAAATCCCACCCCCACTCCACCCTGCAGCAGTGACCCTGCAGGTGTCACTATCATGGTCTTGGGTGCACTTAATTAAGGAGGCAGTTCCTAAGGAAGGCTGGGTGGAGAAGGAAGAGAGTTGGAAAGGGACATTTGTCCCTACACACCCACAACCATTTTCTCAAAGTGTGATCAGAAGACGAAGCTTGCTAAAAATACGTATCCCTGGGCCCCCTGGCTCATGGCTGGAATTGCTCTCTGGCGTGGTGCCCAAGACGCTTCACATTTGTCAAGCTCTCCCGTTGCTTCTGAAGTCTCCCAAACTTGCAGGATCTCTGCCTGAAATAGTCTTGTCCAGAGTCTAATATGATCCTCATAACGCCCCTTCAGGATGAGCGTTGTTATCTCCATTTTACAGATGAGGAGACTGAGACTCATGAGCCGCCTGGGGTCACACAGACATGGAGTAGTTTTGAATCAAGAGCTTCTGCTTCCAGAGCCCACATTGTCCCTGGACCCAGGACGTTGCTCGGCACAGGTAAGACCTCATTCTGTGTCTAACAACTACATGAATGAATGAATGAATGAATGAAATGAAATGAATGTGCTCCAGCTGCCGTAAAAAGAGCTTCAAGAAAGACTCTAATGAATGCTAATTCTTACTGGTAGCAACCTCACTGGATTTGGTTTAAAAGCCCTTCCGGGGTTAAACAAAGCCAGTCAGAAGGGCAAAGGGCTCAGTGAAAATTGCCAAGGTCGAAAGACAGAGGACTTCCAGCTTCTCCACGTTTGTCCTTGTTTCTTTCTCTCTCCCCCGTCCTCGTCCCTTTCCTCCTACATTAATGTATCTGTTCATCTCCTCTATCTCCTCATCGCCTGTATTTATTATCATTTAAAAATAAAAGATCTCCGAGAGGACAAGAAATACTGCGAGCTGTGCAGGTAAGGAGGTTAGCCAGCCCCTGGCTGCGCCTTCCAGCTCTGGGAAAAGGGGGACATCGCCTCTCCCTTGCTGCCCCGAGGCTGTAATTCTGGCCAGCGCTGGACGGTGAAGCCACATGTATTCCAGCCCTCGGCGTGCATGCTCTGCCCCGCCCCCATCTCTGTCCTCCTGCCCTGAAATGAACACCCCACGGAGCCCGAGCGTGAGATCTGACCCACTGTGCTTAGGACTAATATTTAAAATGCAGAATGGCTCTGGAGGGCTCCTGCTCCCAAGCCTTGTCGTGCAGTAAAAAGATATAAACAGAATAAATTACCTCTCTAGCTCGGATTATGAGAATACCCATCTCCTGACCGGAATTTTAAGTCCTGTCTCCCTCATAGTGCTGCATCCGGCTGATTTATGGAAACCCGAGCACTTCTCTGCATATTTCTTCTGTTCAGCCAAGTGACCGAGTTTACCCTTCCTATGCCATTAGCGTTATTAACACCTGGGTAACCGATCATTGCAAATGGGCCATTTCTGTGATGAACGGAAACCTCTCCCACTGCTTCTCTGGGGCCTTGCCGCCTCTGGCCTCCTCTTTCTGCACTTTGTGCCGGGGCTCAGGACCACCCCCAGCACCTGCTGATGGGCTCCAGGGGGTCTGGGAGGAAACCTCTCACCCCAGCAGGTGTCCATGCTTTCAGGCAAGCAAGCAGAAAGTGATAATACCACTCATTTTTTTATGCCTCAGAGAATGTTCCAGATGGAGGGCAATGCCCCCATTGACCAGAGATAGAAACTGAGGCTCAGAGATGGCAAAAGACTAGCCTAAGTTCCCAGAGAAAGTTTACAGCAAAAGTTGGGATCTGAATTCAAATCTTCCAGCCCCTTGATACTCAAAGTATGGTCCGTGGATCAAGAGCAGCGAAATGCGGAATCTCAGGCCCCACCCCAGAACTTCAGAGCCAAAGAGTGCACAAGCCCCAGGAGATGAGGGTGCACATTCGGTTTTTCAAAGCATTAGCTTAGAAACACACGCAGGTTCTCAATAATCCTGTTTTCACTGGAGGAAAACCTTATGGTGTAAATTCTCCTTGCTCAGAAGCAGCAGGGACCCCGCTTCCACGGTCATACCACGTGAAGTTGAAGCAGCTGGCCAAAGCAGTGTCACCCACCTAGGCACCCGTAGCACTGTGTCCACTGCTTCTTCCATTATAACACCTCGACCCACACTGTGTCTGTGTCCTGATCCCCAGGCTGTGAGCAACTTGAGACCAGGAAATGTATGTGACTTGATTTCGGCCACTCTACCTCTCTGAGCCTCAGCTTTGCCATCTATAAAAAGGGCACAATAAGATCTAACTTCAAGAGTCATCACAAGAGTTGGCACTTCCCTGGTGGTCCAGTGGCTAAAGTTCCGTGCTCTGAATGCAGGGGGCCTGGGTTCGATCCCTGGTCAGGGAACTAGGTCCCACATGCCACAACTAAGAGTTCACATGCTGCAACTAAGAGCCCACATGCCGCAACTAAGACCCAGCACAGCCATATAAACAAATATTAAAAAAAAAAGAGTCATCACAAGGGTTAAATAAGTCTTCATATGTTATGGTCTAAACACAGTGCTTGGCACGGAGCAGACCATTGACTAATAAACACTGAATGAAATAATAATAATACCGGAATAATAACAATGGCTGTGTATCGGATGCTGTAGCTACTGTTATCATTATCCCATTTTCTTCTTTGAAGAAATGCTTAAAACGTTTTCTAAAACCAGGACTAACTTCACAGCCTATTTGGACAGAGATGCAATTTATTACTTTCCACAACATACTTCAAGATATCAATGTTATCTAATGGAAAATTATAGGGCTTGTAAAGATAAGAATAGTAAGAGATCAAGGTCTAATGAAGAATAATTTGGCAATCTGTTTCTTTTTATTTTTTGGCCACACTGCGTGGCTTGTGGGATATGGGATCTTAGTTCTCTGACCAAGGATTGAACCTGGGCCCTCGGCAGTGAGAGCGTGGAGTCCTAACCACTAGACTGCCAGGGAATTCCCTGGCAATCTCTTTAAAAAGAAATGTACCACCAACGGATGAAAAGAGAAAATGCGGCATGTCCCTACATGGAATATTATTCAGCCATAAAAAGGAATGAAGTACTGGTATAGGTTAAGACATGGGTGAACCTTGAAAACATGATGCTAAGTGAAAGAAGCCAGTTGCAAAAGGACCATATATTGTCTGATTCCATTTGTATGAAATGTCCAGAACAGGTAAGTCCATAGAGACAGAAAGCAGATTGGTGGTTGCCAGGGACTGGGGGGAAGGGAGGTACCTGGTACCTAACGGAGAGCTTGGGAACCTCTGCTCATACCTGCTGCAGGCTCTCGGGCTGTTGCTGCTTCTCAATGGCAGAAATTGCTGGAGGAAGAGTTTGCCTCACATGCCTTTACGGGTCCCTGAGACCAAAATCAGTATCATTGTGCGATGCTGCCACGCTATTATTTAACCAACAGTGTGGGACACGGACCCACGGGAGGAACCAGGCATTTTTCACAGGTGCCTGATGCCTCATGAACAAGTCACTGTCTTTTCAGTTCTTTGTCAGCCCTTCTGATTGTTTTAGGGAGAGTCTCTGGTGCTAGCTTGCTAACCCTGGCTTACGCAGGCAGGCTTGGAGTCTCCGCAGGACAGAAGCTAGCTAGGATGTAATGGCATCGTTTTGTTTATCCTTTTATATATTGCTACATGTATCTAATTCTGGGAAGTGATACTGTTTCTCCATTTAGAGTGGTGATAACTGTTCTCTTTCTAAACAGCATTTAAGGTTTCAAGAAACTTGTGAATTAGGTAATAGTAAAGATGATGCATGGATCTGGCACAACCCTAGGTGGCAAGATGGGTCTGGGGATGATATTTCAGGAATGTGTTCACTCAGAGAGAGCTGGTCCCTAAAGGCCACTCCAGGTCACTGGAGACTTCTCTCTGATGAACTCACAGTCCCATGGGATTTTCAGTTTTGGACCAGCTTTGATGTGGCTGTGCTGTGTGACTATGATTAGGTTACTTACCCTCTCTGGACCTCAGCCTCCTCGTCTGAAAAATGGGGATGGGAGGTGGACTGAAGACCCTGCAATCAAGTTGTCCAGACCTCTACCTGCCTTCCTGAATCTGTTCTTCATTCATTCATTCATTCACTAGGTCATTCAGCAAATATTTGTTGAAATAGTATGCACTGGGCACTCTTCTGGGCTCTGGGGTACAGATGTGAATAGGACAGACTTGATCCCAGCCCTCACTGAGCTGATATTTTAGTGGGGGAGACAGACAGTAACCAAGGGAAAAAATAATTGGTCATTCCAAATAGTGGTAAGAAAAGAAGGTGGTGAGATTGGGAATAACTGGGTGTTAAAACAGGCAGTCAGCCAGGCTGGTCTAGGGTGAGGCAAGTGGGGTACTCATGTTGGGTGCAAAATTTAAAGGAGGTGCACACCAAAAACTTAGAAATCAAGATAAATCGTACTTCTATATAATATTTTTGAAAACTCAAAATTAATGCAAAATAATCCGTAATGAACAAAACGGCAACATTTTAAATAAAGACAGGATCTGACGGATCTGCCATTCAGGGGAGATGAGACATCCAAGTGCAAGGTGAGATCCTATCTTTATGTAAAATGCCCCTATGTTTTTCACCATGAATCTCTGTTGCATTAATTTTCATTTTAAAGTTGTTTTATTACAATCTTTTTCTTGATTTCTGAGGTTTTTTTCTTTTTTTTTTTAAATTGATTTCGAGTTTTGTGGCACCCCTTACATTTTCCTCCCAAAGTGAGTACCTTGCTCGCCTCACCCTAGTCCTGGCCCTGAGTGGCAGGCAATGGGTCAGGAGGGCCTCTCTGAGGAGGTGACACTTGAGCCGAGTCCTGAATGAGAAGTTGCCAACCTTGCTGAGCTCTGGAAGGGTGTGGCAGGCAAAGGGAACAGCGCTGATAATGGCCCTGAGACAGGATCAAGCTTGGTGAGTTCTAGGAAGAGAAAAACGCTGGTGTGCCTGCAATTCAGGGAGTCTGGGGCTGGGGGAAAGAAGGAGGGGCTGAGACCCCAAAGGTCCGCAAAAGCCAGATGACACGGGGCCCTGTGGGCCTAGGTGAGGGATCAGACCTTTATCTGAAATGCAGCCAGGGGCACGGGAGGGTTTCAGCAGAAGGGGTGACGCTCTGCCTTGGGCTTGTTTAAGACTATTCTGGTGGTCCAGTGGTTAGGACTCTGAGCTTCCACTGCAGGGGGCATGTGTTCGATCCCTGGTTGGGGAACTAAGATCCCACATGCTGCACGGTGCGGCTGAAAAAAACCCAGAAAAAAAAACAAAAAAAAACTATTCTGGCTGCTGAGTGCGAAATAGATTGGGGATGGGAGTGAGGGCAGCCTCAAAACTGGTGGCAGGAAGGCCAGTGGGAAGGCTGTTAGTCACCCAGGCAAGGGACATGCCCAGCTTCTGCCCTCTGTGTTTGCTGTCGCATGTCTTCTCCCTGGAAGCCTTCCCGGGATGCTTTTATTCCTCATTTTGCAGGAGAAGAATTTTGAGGCTCAGAGAGGTTAATTCATCTGCTCAGGGTCCTAGCTAGTAAGAAGCGGAGGTGGGATTCGAACCCAAGTCTTCAAATACCCAGCCTGGCCCATTCTCTGCCCACCTTACCACCTCAGAAGAAAGGGCTAGCATGTAACTTCAGGCAAGCCTCAGTTTCCCTCATCTGTAACATGGGACGAATTATAGCACCCACTTCCTGTGGTGAAGGAGTCCGGAGAATTGAATATGCCCTGCACAGGCTGAGTGCTCAATGACTTTTACCTTAAAAGGAAAAAAAAAGACCCTTTCCCACCACTTTCTCTCTCCCTCTCTCTCTCTCTCTGTCTCTCTGCTGGTTCTCCCCTAAAAGGAGAAACTTTGGTATTTATTCTTCAAACATTTATTTTATTCTTTAGGGTTTTTTTGGAAGGGGAAGGATTGGTGAAGGTAATCAGTTTTCGGACTTAAGATAAAAAATCACAGCAAAGGGTCGACTTGACTCTTTATAATTAATGGGGCGGCTTGTAATAGGATTCTCCTGCCCGTGGCGCTCCCAGGAAACACCTTTTTACATAAGATATTGCCCACGCCGGAATGGCAGCAGGGTGATTTATGGGGTTCCTTGCTCCAGAAATCTCTCCTGGGGTTGCCCAGCCAGTGGAATTTATCAGGGAGTTTGGAAACCAGGCAAGAAACCTGCACGTGACATTTTTGGTGGAGTTTTAAAAGCACAAACACTGGGGAAGAGAGAAGCCAGTGGGATGGGGACAGGGGGAGAGGGTCCATTTAGGTTGGGTTTTCCACCAGCAGAGCCTGAGATGGGGGTTCTTGGCACGTGATTTATCGCGAGTAGAAGGGGATGGGAGGTGAACAGGAGGAGGGGAGGGCTCAGGCGGAGGCGGGTCTCAGCCTGATCCCATGGGGAGTTCTGCTCTGTGGATGGGACCACAGAGCTGCCCCCACCCTGAGGTTGCAAGACAGGCTGCATCTCTAAACACAGTGGCTCCCACTGGCTGTTCTCTGGAGAAGGGGGCAGCTGTGGGCCGTCAGCAGCCAACACTCAGCAGCTGGGGGGCATGGCTGCACCCACCTGATCCAGGAGATTCGAGTCGGCAGTGGGGTGAGCACCAGTCGTGTGCAAAGGTTTCTCAGGACAGGAGAAGAAGATCGAGGCTGGGGACAGAGCGGAGGGAGACGGGAGGCAGGGATATGGTCTCATGCTCCACTCTCCTAGGGCTCTCCATCATCCTCAGAGTAAAAACCAAAGTACTGACCACAGCCTGCAAGGCTCTTCATGATCTGGTGCCCCTTCCCTCCACCCATGCACACTCCTTGCCTCTCTGTCCATCTTCCACCGTCATCTACTTTCTCTCCCTTGCCTTTCCCTCTGCAGTCACAGTGGCCTCCTCACAGGTTCCCACCTCAGGACCTTTGCACATGCTGTTCCCTCTGCTCTTCCCCCATACACCCCCACATACTCCTTCATTCCCTTCAGTCCTCAGCTCAAGTGTCACCTTTTCAAAGAAGCTTTCTTTAACCAGCCTATCTCAACTAACCAAAAGATTAAGACACTTAAGGAACAGATCAACCCACTGTGTGACTGGAGGCTCCTGGAGCTGCTTCTCTAAACCTGTTTCTTCTGCTATAAACTAGGATCAATAACCCCACCTTCATATAAAGAGCTTCCGTAAATGGATTCCGTAAATTCAGCCACTATCCTGGTGAGGTGTTGGTGGGATCATTTAAATTTTCCAGAAGTTTCTTCTTCAAAGCAGTCCAGGGACTTCCCTGGTGGCACAGTGGTTAAGACTCCACGCTCCCAATGCAGGGGGCCCGGGTTCAATCCCTGGTCAGGGAAGTAGATCCCACATGCCACAACTAAGAGTTCACATGCCACAATTAAGGAGCCTGCCTGCCACAACTAAGGAGCTGGCAAGCCGCAGCTAAGACCCGGCTTGCCAAATAAATAAAAAAACAAATAAATATTTTTTTTAAAAAAGCAGTCCAGTGGGTTTAGGGACTTGGTGAGATGCGTTGCCTCATTGGGTTCACTACCTGCCCGTCATCACAGCTCAGCGAACCAGGTCCTACAGGGGGCGGGCCGTGCTTCTACCTGCCTCCTTTCCTCCACTGTGGAACCCCTGGCTACTCTGGCTGTTATGGTAAATAGGGTCCTTGACTCTGGAGTGGGTCTGGGCTCTACCTCTCTCTCAGCATCCCTTTCTTCATGTGTAAGACAGGGAATCCTCCCAGGCACTGAGTAGTTGCTTGATAAAGTGATAACAATTAAAAACAGCATGCCATCTCCCAGGAATACACAAATAGAAATAATCCAGAGACACCTCCCCACCCCCGCAAAAACAAGGCCCAGAAGAGATGAGATTTGCCTAACACAGGGTTTCCCAACCTCGGCTCTACTACTCTAAGGTCCAGTTACTCCTTGCCGTGGGGGCCATGCTGTGCATTGTAGGGTGTCGGGCAGCTTCCCTGGACCTCATCCACTAAGTGCCGGGGGCACGCTCCCCCAACCCAGTTGTGGCAATCAAACATGTCTCCAGAATTTGCCAAACAATCCCCAGCTCACATCCTGAGAGCTGCTCTGATTGGAAAGTTTGGCTCCTGGGCCTGCCCTTGAACCAGTCACCATGGCCAGACAAAATACAGTGCTTGGATTGGCTGAGGTTGGGGTCACATGTTCCTCCTCCTTTCCTGCAGGACCTTTTTATAAATATGCAGGCAAACAGACCACATGGCGTTTCCTAAATTGCTTTGAATTTGAGCTAACACTAAGAAATTGGGAGATCTGTTCTGCTGGACCTGCTATTGGATAAACTTGAGCAGTGGCCACCTCCTTTAGGCAGAATATGAGCTTTCCAGTTTGCTCCAATCCCCACCACTCCCTAATGTCTAGCCCCTGACCTGCTTCATCGTATACATCTAAGTTTGATGCCTGGCTAGTGACTGGATTATAAGTCCCAAGTGCAAAAATGTGAAGCTCTACACAGTTTGAGGGAAACCCTTCAATGAATTGCAAGTGTTGCCTCATAAATACACGAGTGCATGCACTCTCCCACACATGGACACAAACATACATGCATGCCTACAATTACAAAAGCACACAGCCATGCACAGATGACTTGAGATATAAAGCCAGTCTGAGCCATCGTGTCCACAACTGAGGGTCAGACCCTTCTCTGAAGGTACTGGAGCACGTACCCGCTTTGTACTGGGCTCTTGCCCAGGCTGGAGAAAGGGGGGCAGCAGCGGCATGACCCTGGTCCGCCTTCCCATGCCCCTGCCATGCCTGGGGCCAGCTCTGGGGTAAAAACACCTCCTTTGCCAACCAAAGGCTGGATTTCAACCATCACCTTGGCTTAAGGCTGGAGTGAAGGACTAGATGGAGGCAGGGGTTTTAGAGTCCCGCTGATGAGAAGACAGAGGGAACCTCGGCCGACAGAACCCACAGGGAACCAAAGGGCCCCCCTCCCAGGAGAGGGGCCCCAGCTGGGATGGGGAAGCTGGGTGTATCTCAGGCAGGTACACACACCTGGTGACCCAGTGTTCAGTGCTCTCCACAGAGCCCTGGACCAATATAGAAAATCTCCTGCTCCCAGGACCCTCCTTGTAGGCTCCCCACTTCCCCCACTGAGTGGTCCAGGAGGGCAAAGGCAGAATGGCAATAGTTTCTCAGCCCCAGTGCCCAGCCTGCTACATCAGGTCATAACACCATCACCTCAGCTTCAACCGTCCACGTCCTGCTCTCGCCCTGTGCCTCTGCCCTGCCCTTGGCATTCCTTGGGTGCCAGCCAGGAAGGGCTCCTCCAAGGTAATTGACGTGTGTTATCTGGACAGGGTCAACAGGCCCCTCGGGTTCTTATCTCAAGCTTGCCGAGACCAGGAGAGGAGCAAACGGCAGCTGACAAGTCTCCCATGAGTGCAGCCAAGGACAGGAGCCGGAGTGGGAGACAGAGCACCTGGAGTGGAGACGGGCTCTGCCGCTCACCTGGAGGAGTGCGGGGTTGGGGAGATGGTCTCTGGCTGAAGCAATCCCAGGGGCTTCAGGGAGGAGGCTGCCCTTACACTGGCCTTCGAAGAATGTGTAGGATTTAGAATCGTAGAGGGCATGGCATGCAGGGGGCATGGCTTAAGCAAAGGAAAGGAGGTAGGAGAGCAGTCGTGGTTAGAGGCACAAGCCCAGGTGTTTACATAGTAGCATTCCAGTTCAGCTGTGTGACTCGGAGTAAGTGCTTGACTGCTCTGTGCCTCGGTTTCCTCATTTGCAAAAATGAAGATTATAATACTATCTACCACATAGGTTATTGCAGGATTAAATGAAATGACTGCTAAGACCCGAAGCACACAGTAGGTGCTCAACACAAGAATAACTACTAGTTCCTCCACACCCCTCATTGTTGCAGGAGGAACACTCAGGAGGTGGTAAGAACTAGCAATTATTGAAGGACTATACCTATGCCGGGTCCTAGTAGTAATCTTCAAACAAACCATTTTACTGATTAGAACACTGAGGTACTGAACCAGAGCATCATTTACTCAAGGTCACTGGAGTAGTGAGTAGGAACAAAGTTCAGGCTCAAGCCTGGCTGTGTCCCGCTCTGGAGCACTCAGTGTCTATTCTAGGAACCCACAAGGACATAGAGCTGGGTCCTGGAGGCTTCTGGAGGGACAACCTTGGCAACCGAGGTCGATGTCTACAGGGTGGCCCCCACCCTCTCTGAGCCTTGTTTCCTGCAGCACTGGGAGGGGTTGGATAGGGCTCCCCCCATGCCAAGACTGTGTGGGCCCATTCGCCTCTGGGACCTCAGCACCCCCCGGCTGGGTAGAGTCAAGGAAGACCCTGGGGCAGGTCTCACCTGCCTGGAGCCGGGGGCTTCCCCATTGGAGACAATTTGCTGCCCCCTGGTGGCCACAAAGGATTCTAATTTTTCTCTCGGTTTCCGAAGAGATCCTTTCCAGGGGCTGCAGGTGTCCAGTTTCAGGACCAGTGTCCACCCTCCTTGTGACCCACAGGTGTGTCCAGACCGACCTGGAGGCCCTACCTCCTTCTCCAATGTCCCACCACACAAAGAAGGTGGAGGTCCAAGAAATACAGAGTCATGTCGAAAATCACAGGGTTTGAAACTGGCTGGGCTACATTCCAGCCTGTGTGACCTCGAGCGAGTTATGTCACCTTTCCATGCCTCAGTGTCCCCATCTGTAGAACAGGGACGATAATAATGGTTTCTACTTCATAGTGCCTTTGTGAACGTTAAAGAGGACAATGAATAGAAAGTTCTTAGAAGCATTTCTGGCACATGACAAGCACTTGATAAAGACTGGCAATATTGTCCTACCAGCCCAGGCCTGAGAAGTGACAGAATGTCCCCCTCCCCTTCCTGAGCAGGTCTGCCAGGTAAGGGAAGCCCAGTTAGAAGCTCAGCATGGCCAGATTCCCTTAGGAACCGGAGTTCTGAATTCTTGGCTTTGTTGCACAAGCCGTGTGATGTGAAAAGAGTCGCTTCATCAGAGTGCTGGCATCAGGTTGCTGTGTGCCTTCTCTGAGTTCATGGAGGTGGAAAAAATGGACCTGCTGGAGTTACAGGCCCAACTCAGAAAGGGTTTATTGGCCAGAGCTGCAGGGAAGCCAAAGGGAGCAGTTCAGGAGGGCTTCCTGTAGGAGGCAGCCAGCGTAGCAACACAGGGCAGCTGCCACTGCCATCCATGAGCACAGAGGCCCCTCAGCCAGCAACCCCCTCCAGGGGTGTCCAGGAGCCTCTTGGGGATCACTGGGGCCCAGCCGGCCCTCCTAAACCAGGTTCCCTCAGCCCTGGCCCAGCTGGGCTTTCAGAGCCTGTAGCTCTCCACTGTCAATGTTGTTGCCTCCACACACGATGACCACGACCGAGGCCGGGGAAGGGTGCAGGCGGCCCTCAGCCTGGAGCCTCCCCAGGAGGCCTGAGTAGATGACAGCTAAGGCTGCCCCGCAGGCAGGCTCCACCAACGTTCGCTCATCATCTGCCCAGAGTAGGGGAACGGGGGTGGAGGCGAGGAAAGGGAGGAAAAACCAGTTAGGGCTCAGCAGGCTCTGGGCACCGCAGTTCCATGAAGCCAGCCATCCAGGCATCCATCTCACAATCCATCATTTGTCTGACTCTCTCTCCATCCATCAATCTGACCATTATCCCTCCATCCGTCTGCCTTTCATCTAGCCATCCACCCAGCCCTCCCTCTATCCATCATTAGACTGTCTGTCCATCTATCAGTGTATCTATCAATCATTGTTTTATCCATCCATCCATCCATCCATCCATTCATCCATCCATCCATTCAGCCCCTATCCATCATTTGACTGTCTGTCTGTCCATCCATCAATGTGTCCATTAATCAATGTGTCCACCCATCCTTCCATCCATTTCATCCACGTCATTTGTCAATCCACTGCCCATCAATCCATCCGTCTATCCACCCACCCATCCACCTATTCATTATCCACCTTTCCACTCACTCATACACTCATCCATTCACTCAACAAATATTTATTGAGCACCCCCTCCCTGCCAGGCCCAGTGCTAGGAAGGCCCTGGGGACACAACAATGAATGAGACACACCAGCCCCCGCCCTCATAGAGTTCACAGTCTAGTGATGTAGTTGGATAAGAATCTGGCAGTTATGAGACTATTGGGATTGGTGCATAGGAAGTCTTCAACCCAGGTGGGGTCGGGGTGAGAGATCAGAGGGGACTTCCTGGAGGAGGTGTCATGATAGCTGAGTAGCCCTTAGTTACACGAAACCAATAGGGAGGAGGGCCAGGATGGGCAGGCAGAGGGAAGAAGAGTGGGTACAGAAGTCCGGAGGCTAGAGACAGCAGGACACACCCCTTCTTCACCCCCACCCTTTCCATCCACTCAACGTGCACTTACTATATGATTACTGTATACCCTGCCCTGCGATAGGCACTGAGGATACAGACAAGAGGGAGCACACTCTCTCCAGGGGATCCAGGGACTTTGCCAGTTTCTGAGCCTGGGTGGGGGGCAGTGCTTACTCACCCAGGAACCGCTGCACGGCGCTCACGGCCTCAGAATCCTCCACCACCTCAGAGAAGACCTTGAACTCCTTCGTACACGCCAGGGCCTGTGCAGCCACCGTCCTGGCACCCAGGCACTTGGCTACACTGTAGGAGCGGGCAGGTGGGGCAGGGAGGGCAGGGGTGCGGAGAGGAGCTGGGGAATCAAGTCTCCTCCCCGCACAGCGCCAGCCCTCCCCAGCCCCGGGCCCCCCGCCCATCCTGCAATGGGCCGGGGGCCCAGCATTTCAAGAATCTCAAGCAGCGCCTGGCTCAGAGGAAGCACTCAAAAATTGTGTGTCCCAAGAATGGCTGATGAATGCACATCACCCCCTCTGACTCTACAGCCATGATTGTGTTGTTCTTGCACAGACCCCAGAAAGCCAAGCCTAGAAAATGATCTTTTTTTCATTTTATTCATTAATAAACATTTGCCATGTCTATACTATAGCTAATATTCATTGAATGTTTACAAGGTGCTGGATGCTTGGATTTTCTGACAAGGGGTTTGTTTGTTTGGCTGCGCCGTGCAGCATGTGGGATCTTAGCTCCCCAACCAGGGATCGAACCTGCGCCCCCTGCAGTGGCAGCACGGAGTTGTAACCACTGAACCGCCAGGGAAGTCCCTGGATTTTCTGTTTTAATCCTTATGCTCTCCCTTGGAGTTAGAAATTTATGAGTTCCATTTTATAGGTTAGGAAACTGAAGTTCACAGAGGTTGAGTAACTTGCTCAAGGCCACACAGCTAGTCAATAGCAGAATGTGGGTTCAAATTCAGGTAGTCTGGCTCCAGAGTCCATGCTCTTTACCTCCGTGCTTGGGATCACCTACCTGCTGGTATTTTCCTGAGCTGGGCAGTGTTTCAGGCCCGGGAGAGGCTTTGCTGAGCTCATAAGAACTGGCTCTGAGCCCTAAGTGGCCCAGAGTATGGACTCTGGTGCCAGGCTGCCTGGTTTCAAACCTTGGCTCTAAACTAGCTGTGTGACCTTGGAAAAGTCACTTCACCTCCCTGAGCCTCAGTTTCCTCATCTGAAAAACTGGGATAATAACAATAGCTGGCTCACGACGTTGTCGTAGAGAATGAGTTAAAACATTTCAAGTGCTTAGAATAGAGCCTGACAGATAGTGAGTTCTACAGAAGCGTTGGTTGCGATTATTGTTATTGCTGTTACCAAGCACCAAGTCTGGGAGGGGAGACAGCAGTGAGTAAGGAAACACAAGAACAAGTAAATAAATACCCACTGTAGGTAGACACTATGAGGGAGAACTTGGGAGGGGAACCTCCGATGACAGGGTTGAGGGGAGAATCTCTCTGAGGGGGAGAGAAAACAGCCAAAAGAAGAAGAGGGAACCCTAGGACTTCTGGGCAGAGGACACAGCCCGTGCAAAGGCGCGGAGGGAGGAAAGAACATGACCCATTCAAGGGACAGGAAGACAGGCCAGTGGCGGAAGTGGAATGGGGAGGAGTCTGATTTGGGCCTGAGAGCTTGGGGAACACACTGATGGGTTTAAGCGAGGAATGAAAAGTCCTATAGATCAGCCATGCAGGATTAAGGAGACCCCCTTGAGGGGACTTCCCTGGTGGTCCAGTGGTTAAGACTCTGTGCTTCCACTGCAGGGGTCCTGGGTTCGATCCCTGGTTTGGGAACTAAGATCCCGCATGCCATGGTGTGGCAAAAAAAAAATCTTTTTTTAATTAAAAAAAAAGGTGACCGCCCCCCCCTTGAGTGCCCCGCTTCCACTAAGTGGGACTGGGAGGTCCTAGGGCAGCTTAGCGCCCCACAAATGCCCCCAGCCTATGCCTACCTGGTGATGTCCGGCAGTGTCACCAGCCTGCCTGCCTTGATGGCCGCATTGAAACTGTGTGCCCCTTGCGTCTCCATGGCAATTATGGGCACGTGCTGCCAGCCCACCTCTGCCAGACCAGCCGACACCCCGGCCAGGAGGCCTCCGCCCCCCACTGCCAGCACCAGGGCACCCGGTGGGGTCCCCAGCACTGCCTTCAGCTCCCGCACCAGGCTCCCGTGGCCTTCCCTGCAGGATGAGGGAGCAGGAGAGAGGAGCAGGGGTGAGGGAGGCCCCAGCCCCACAGGCTCACATCCACACAAACTCCCCGCGTCGCCATCCACCTCCCCACCCATGGCACGTGGAGGGAGACCCTGCCACAGTTCACTCAGCTTTCATCCACTCAGTTTATTCATTCACTCATTCTTTCCCCCTTTCATCAACCTCCCAGGCACATGCTCAATCCATTTAATCCATTCCACAACGCTGGAAAGAGGCAGCGTTCTTGTGTCTGGTTAAGAGGAGACCAGAGTAACACTTGGAACCAGCCCAACTCGAGTCCTGGGCCTGGGACTCAAGGTCTCTGCCACTTACTAGCTGTGTGATCTTCAGCAAGTAGCTTGACCTCTCTGTGCCTCAGTTTCCTCACCTGTAAAATGGGCATTAGAAAAACCATCTCTAGGGCTTTGGGGAAGACTAAACGGATTAAATGTGTCCCAAAGTACACACTCAGTCAAGGGGATTTATTATTAGCATTTCCATTTTACACACGTGGAAACTGAGGCATGGGTGGTGAGATGCTTTGCAGAGTCACACAAATCACAAGTGGCAGAGGTGGGGTCTGGACCTCCATGTGCCTGGCTTCCAAGCCTCTTCTCCTCTTTGGGCCTCAGTTTCCCCTCTGTCCAGTGGGAGGACCCTGACTCAATGAGGGTCTCTCAGTGCTGAGTTCCATGGGGAGAAGGGCACCAGCCTTACCATATCAGGGGGTGGTCAAACGGGTGGATGTTCACCCAGCCGTCCTTCTTGGCCAACTCTTGCGCCCTCAGATTGGCCTCGTCCCAGACCTAAAGAGAAACCGAGGCCCTCAGAAGACAGGAGTCAGACGGCTATGGAGGTTGGAGCAGAGCCTGAGGTCTCCTGGATGGCTCCAGGGGCCAGTGGGCTGAGGAGACCCCTGACGGTGAGACCAGAGCTGGTGTGGACCCAGCAGCCTCCTGGGACAAAGGCAGAGGCTTCCAAGTGGACAATGGATGCCATGTGCTTTCTACAATCCAGGCAGGACCCATCGTGTTCTATTCTCATCACCTGGTTACCTGCGAGTCTCCCCAACAATACTTGGAGCTTTGTAAGAGTAGAGACCACGTCTTATTACCTCTGTATTCTTAGCACTGCCTAACATAGAGCAGGCACATAGTATGTGCTCAATGAATATCTGTTGGATGGATGATGGATGGATGGAGGGGTGGGAAAGAAGGCAGAGGGAGGGAGAAAGGGTGATGGACAGAAGGATGTTGAATGAATGAATGAATGAGTGAGTGAGTGAACGAATGAATGGATGAATATATGAAGGAAGGAAGGAGAAAGGGAGACAGAAAAGCAGGCAGGAAGGAAGGAAACTGTATACACTAAGTATACAGTTTGGGTACCATGATATGGCTTTTAGTTTTAACTTTGATGGTTTTTAAAAGCCTGTTTTCCAGGGATGATGGATGGATGGATGGATGGATGGATTTTTTTTTCTTCTTCTTCCCAGCAGGGGAGAAGGATGACATGTTTGGGTCTCTGTTTCTTGGGTAACAAAGTGAACCAATGATATCCTTATCAGATGAATATCCTTTCATTTCGGGGTGGCCTCAGAATGGGGGATGATGCTGTCATCATCTTTTTTTACACTTTTTGTCTTATTGAATGGCAAAAATTTAAAGTGGATAGTACCAAGTGTTAGTGAGGACGCAGGGAGACAGATACACTCCTGGTAACCACCAGCTTCCCGCTTCTCTTGGGTTCACACAGGAAAAGTCTTCTCAAGGTGGGGAGAGGCAAGTTGACAGATCCCAGCCCTTAATATACAACACATCTCACTCACCCCTCAGCTCAGCCATCCTCGGGGATGACTGGGTCCCAGGCATAGTTCACAGAAAGGAAAAGGAAACATGATCTCTTGGGGGTGAGGTGGGAGTAAAGGGGGAACGGCCCCCTTCAGCTGGTTTCCCCGTCTTGAGGTCTTTACCTTTCCAGTCAGCTGAACTTCGGCCCCCTCCCCATGCAGCCTCCTCACCACCTGCGGAGAGGTGCCCTCGGGGAGCACAATGGTGGCTGGGATGCCCAGCTTCCGAGCAGCGTAAGCAGCAGCGATGCCCGCGTTACCCCCTGTGGAGGCAGGAGAAGGGGGTGCTGTGGGCATTTGCATTAGCCTGTTGACACACTGTTCTCCCACCCCCTCCATTCCCCTTTGGGAGTCACTCCTTCCCGACACTTATATGCCCCACCATTGGCCCCAGAGGTGGACACGTGATCTATGTGGAGCCAATCAGAGAACGCAATCACCTGAACCATGATTGGTTCAGGGATGAGTACATGGGACAAGCTGGGCCAAAAAGACCAATTCATGGATTGATGAGGCCATTGGGAAAGGGTACTCCCTTTTCACCAGGGTTGGTAGGATGGTAGGAGGCAAGCCTAAAACTCCTGATGGCCATCTTGTTACCATGTGGTCTATATGAGAGTAAAGTTAGTACAGAGGAAAGACAAGCCAAGAAAAGGAGAGGTACAGAGGAGAGCTCCTGGATCCAGCTGTGCCTGAAAGCCAATTATCCCAAGAATTCTTCAATTCTTGGAGCCTGTAACTTAAACCCGTATGATTGGGTTTTTATCACTTACTACCAGGAGGCTTGAATGATGGGAAGGGGGCTGGGAAAGGACATACAAAGCAGCCATCTGACCATGACCTTGATGAGACTGGACCTTTAAGAAGAGGCCAAGGACTTCCCTGATGGCGCAGTGGTTAAGAATCCGCCTGCCAATGCAGGGGACATGGGTTCGAGCCCTGGTTCGGGAAGATCCCACATGCCGCAGAGCAGCTAAGCCCGTGCGCCACAACTACTGAGACTGTGCTCTAGAGCCCGCGAGCCGCAACTACTGAGCCCACGTACTGCAACTACTGAGGCCCACGTGCCACAACTACGGGAGCCTGGGCGCCTAGAGCCCATGCTCTGCGACAAGAGAAGCCACCGCAATGAGAAGCCCGCGCACCACAACAAAAAGTAGCCCCCGCTCGCCGCAACTAGAGAAAGCCCACGTGCAGCCACAATAAAACAAACAAATAAATAAATAAATTTATTTAAAAAAAAAAAGAGGCCAAGCCCTGGACATCTACTGCTGCTCCAGCCGGCTCCTCCTCCCCCAACCCAGCCCTGAGGACCCTCATGAAGTAGAAAGGGGTGGGCTCACCTGAGGAGCACACCAGGTGTCTGCATCCCTTTTTGGCCACCTGGGAAGACAAGGTATGTGGGTGAGGGCTGACCCAAGCAGGTGTCATGGAGGCATGTGTGGGATGGAGTTAGACCCTCCCACTGCAACTCTCCCCACCCCTCGTCCTGCCCACAGCTGTCCCCTTCCATCTGTACAACCTCACTCTCCCCTCCTGCCCACACACCCTCACCTCCTGGCAGAAATGTCCAATGCCACGGATCTTGAAGGAGCCAGTCGGCTGCACATTCTCATACTTGAGGAAGACAGGCATGCCCACCACCTGGGACAGTGCCCAGCTCTCCAGCAGAGGTGTGACGATGTGGAAGTGCTCACCCTTGGCACACTCCGCCAGAGGGCGCTCCATCCCAGCAACCACCTAGAGGGCCTGCAGGAGGGCACAAACGTCCTAGCCCCGGCAGCTCCAGCCAAGAGTCCCTGTGACCAGAACAGGGGACGGGGAGAGGGAGAAGCTCCTCCGCTTGGCTCCCTTAGTGCCCTATGGCTGCCAAGCTGTGAGGCTCCAGGGAAGTGTCTGGGCCTCTCTGGGCCTCAGTTTCACCAGCTGGACAAGGACGTTTGGACTAGGGGCCCTTTTCTTCTGTAACTGTGGCGCTGGGGATGGAGAACGTGGCCAATAGTGGTGATAAATGAATGAGAGTGGGAGAATTCATTCATTCATCATTCATTATTCATTCATTTATTCAAAAGACATTACTGAGGCACCTACTATGTGCCAGGCAGTTCCAGGTTTTGGGACCCAGGAGGGGACACGTCAGAGGCAGCCCCTGCTTTGCCGGAGCTCATGGTCTAGCTGGGGAGACAGAATCACAGAATTTCAAACAGGAGTGACCTAGAGGGGAGGGTATTATTTTAGCAAGGGTGGTCAGCAAAGACGTCTCCCAGGAAAGAAACTTTTTTTTAAACTTGTATTATGGAAATTTTAAACACAGCAAAAGTGTCAAGAACTGTCTGACGAAGCTCCCGTGTAGCCATCACTTAGTTTCAACAATCATCAACGCACGGCCTGCCTTGTTTTCTCCATATCTACGCCTAATCCTCCTTCCTGTATTATTATTTCTTCCCCCTTTATTATTATTATAACTTTCCTCCCATATTATTTCTTCTGTAAATATTTCAGCATGTAGCTCTAAAAGCAAAGAACTCTTTTTAAACATTGTAGCCACAGTTTCAGAACAGTATACATTTGTCCAAACTCTTCAAATTCTAACCTTGAGTAAGCTAATTTTATTTTATGGAAATTATACCTCACTGATGTTTATTTTTTAAAATGCAATCACAATGCCATTATCACGTCTAAAAATATTAAAATGATTTCTTAATATCATCAAATATCTGCTAAGTGTTCAAATTTCCAGTCATCTCATTAAATGTAATAAACCACCCGTCTTGCTTTTGGCGATGGTTTAGAGTTTTTAACAGCTTGAATTGGGAGGCAGATCGGAGCTGTGCATTTTTGGTTGGTTGAGAGGTAACTTACTTTTCTGTTGACCTGCAAGTTCTCACAGGGGGAACTTTGAGATGAATGACAAGAAGAGAAGCAAGGGAAAAGCGTTCTGCAGAGGGAACAGCAGGTAGAACCACCGCCTCGAGGGAAATGAACTCAGAGCGTTCCTGGTGCTGAGAGAAGGGACTGGTGGAGGTGAGAGTAGGAGGCGAGCAAGGAGAGGTGGTCAGGGATGCAGGGGAGGGCGTTCCAGCCCACGGTGAAGAGTTGGGATATTATTCTAATTCTACTTGCTATGGGAAGCCGCTGGGAGGTTTTAAGCCAAAGTGCGGATGACTGAGTGAGTGAATGAACCAGTGTGTAAGGGCGAGAAGCAGAGAGGGAGGAAATTAGAAGGGAGAAAATTAGAAGGATTTTTTTTAAGGAGCAAACGCTGTGCCCTCCCACCGCCTCCCCCCCTTTTTTTTTTTCTGGAGCAGAAAGGCATTGGGCCGCCCAATAGTGGGGCTGCAGTTCCATTATTTGCCACTAGGAGGAGCGCTGCGCCCTCCCCCGCCCACCACAAGCCCAAGCTTCTTGTCACCCCTGCTTAGTCAAGAGCTGGGCTCCCCCCTTCAGAGGTTTCCAGGTCTCCTGTCCCTGGATTTGACTCTGGGCCTTTGTTGGGATGGCCCTGGGGTTCCCCATGCATGGCAAAGCCTGAACCACCTCCACCCAGTTCCATCCAGGACAATTCTTAAGCAGGGCATGGCACTGGGGGAGGGTAGCCCATGGGTCACACAAATCCCGCATACCCAGCCCTGGGCCTCACCTCAGCCCCAGAGCCCAAGCATGTGAGCTTTGGGGTCAATCAGAGACCAAAGTTAGAAACTAGCTATGACTTCTTGGCTGTGTGACCCAGACAAGTGTCTCAACCTCTGTGTGCCTATTTCCCCTTCTGTAAAATGGGAATAATAACATCCCAACTCACAGGTTTTGGTGCAGATTAATAATAATAATAATAGCTATCCTTTGTTGAATCCAATTACCAGAAATTGACTGAGTCTTTTGGAGGCGTTATCTCACTGGGGTCTTCTAACAGTGCTGGTAGGCTCACTGTTACTCTAGAATGATTACAAGGTGTAGGCCCTGACCTAGGAACTGGGGATACCATGGTGAACCAGACAGACATCTACTCCTGGAGGTGACTTATAATCTCAGAAGGGGATCGACATGCAACAAATAACTGTATAGACAAACAAAATAATCAGAAATGGTGAGAACTGCTAAAAGGGAAACAGGCATATATGGAGTCTTGAAGAGAAGAACAGGGGACCTACTTTGGGTCAGGAGGTCAGGAAAGGCCTTTTGGAGGAGGTGACCATTAAAACTGAGACCTGAAAAATGAAAAGGAACCAGCCACACAACAAACTGGGAGAAGAGCTTGTGCATCACAGGATCATTGTGATGATTAAGTGAGACCATAAAGTAAAGGCATCAACTCTGCTTCACATATAATAATAGCTAATAATTATATGGGACTTACTTTGAGCCAGGCACTATACCAACCACCTTATATTTTATCTCATATAATCATTACAACGACCCTGAGATAGGTTCAATTATTAACTGCACTTTATAGACAATGAAACTGAGGCCCAGAGAGGTTAAGTAACTTGTCCAAGATCACACAGCTAGAAATGGCATGGCCAGGATTCAAACTCAGACAGTGCACTTTGGCATCTGTGTTCTTACCCACCATGCTTTACTTTCTCTTTTATATTAGCATTATTATCATTAAAGGTGTGAGCATTTAGCACCTAACTGCCAGTTGTCCTTAGGAGCTAAATGCTCCTGCCTCAGTCCCCAGGCTCCCCCAGCCCTCTTGGTTATACCGACTGCCCAGAAGAGGACAGCAGGCATCAGTCAAATAAATGAACCCCAAGTTTCCAACAGCCTTATCGAGCCCAGATGCCCAGGAGGACACCTGCTACATCTATGAATTGGGGTAAAGACCAACTGAATACCTTTTCCACCTCCCTTGTCCCTCACGCTTTTCCCCAGAGGCCACCTGGGTGACGCTCAACAGTCAAATCTCTGGTGCCAGGGCTGGGAACCCTCAGCCACCCCTTGGCTGGCAGAATGTCAGCCCCACCCCCCTGGGATCAGGACGTGCCCCCCGATCCTCAGGGTCCCAGACCCCTAGCCTTCTACTCCAAGGCAGACGGGCCACAAGCACCCTGAGCTGAACCCATGTTCCTGGGAGGACTTCGGACCATCTCACCCTCCCACTTTCTGTCCACTCAGCTGGGACTTGGCCCCAGAACTTTCCAGACTAGCCTCTACTCACATTCACAAATGTACACAGAGCCCCAGGGCTCTATTTGGGCCCCAGAACCCCTTACCTTCCTTCTCAACAGTCCCCAGACCAGCTCAGCCCCAGCCTGCTGCCCACCAGCGTGCCTGGGCACTGGCTCTGCCAGCTTCCTGCAGCTTCCTGTGGCCTTGACCCCTCCTCCTGTGTTAAAGGGACAGCTCCCCACTGGAGGAGAAAGGGGACAAGATCAGCCTTCACTGCCTCCCGGTTTGCTGTCCGAGACATGTGATTACCTGGTCCCATTTCACAGATGAAGAAACTGAGGCCCAGAGAGGGGGACTCACTCGGCCAAGGCCACCCAGCCAGCGAGGGGCACCCTTTAACTCTCACCCTGGACCACCTTTGTTGTGACACAGACACCTCCAAGTCCAGTGCTTGTCCCGAATGCCAAGCCACTTCCCCTGGACCACTGTCAAGGTCAACTTAGGTCTGAGACGAGAAAACAAGGATAAAGAAACAATTATTATCTGTCACATGAGAAAGGCATGTTTTCTTCTGAAGCTGCTCCTCACCTCTGATATTTTATACCCAACATTGGGACCCAAACAATTATTTATTGTTCAAATGAATGACTCTGACAACCGATTCATTCATTCAAAGAATATTTATTGGACAACAACTATGTGTCAAGTCCTGGGACCTTTAGCCTCAAGCAAGACAACATGTCCCCTGCCCTCAAGAAGCCCCAAGATACCACTGAAGAGCAGCTCTGATCAATGCTATCAGATGTTGGGAGAAAGAGGTGGGGCAGGGCTGCAGGTGCCCAGAGCAGGTACCTCACCTGGCCCTTGAGGGCTGGGAAGGCTTCCTGGAAGAGGAGACTGAGAGGAGCCAGGAATCGGGAACAGGGAAAGCAAAGGTCTGAAACTGAAAAACATGGGGTGTTCCAGGAACGGAGACATGTGCAAGAGGACTGGAACAGAAAAGGCAAGGATGGGACAGCAGGTGGGTTTGGGGCTGGGGAGGTGGGCAAGGACCAGAGTCCACAGGATGCCTGTGCCAATCCAGAGTCTGGACCTCACCCAGGGGCACTAGGCAGCCATGGAAGGCTTTAGGCAGGGGAATGACGTGATCACATTCATGTCTTGTCTCTATCAGCATCTCACTGGGTGAATCTGAGCTGGTCACATCCATTTGGGGGGCCTCAGTTTCCCTATATATCAAATGGGAAGTGAGGTCCAGGAAGCACCTGGCAGCCCAGATGGTCTGTGCCCTTCTTGACCTGCTTGTGACCTCCCCGGGTTTGATGATTAACTCCTGGCCACTTGGGGTCAAGTGGAACTGCTTGGTCATGATCCTTGATGAGGACTTTAGCAGTTTCATCCCCATCCTCACATTAAACAAACACCATCCTTGTCAGGTGTCCTGTCCTGGTCTGGGCACTGGGGACACAGAGGTGATAAAACCCAGTTCATGCCCTGAGGTGGCCCCCAGCCTGGAGGGGAGAGGAAGTCACTAATTCAGTGACAACGCTAACACCCCCTAGGAGAACAGAGAGCAGAAGGTCCCCATAGGGCAGCTGAGGGTGGGGTGTGATCAAGGAGGGCTTCCTGGAGGAGTGGGGCCTTAGCATACAGTTCAGGTTTGGACAAGAAGCATGACAGCTGCATTTATTGCATGCCTACTGTATGCCAGCCCTTTTGTGTTGATGAGAGATTCCCAAAGGTTTTTTAACAGTTGGGTATTTATATCCTCTGTGTGTGCATATAAAATAATATACATAATTTTATGGATGTTATTGCTTAGGAAGAAGCTAAGGCAGGTATTAAAGTTTAAAAATGGAGTTTTTTTTCTTTTTTCAATATTAAATAGTAGCAGTAAGTTTCTGGCATGAAGAGGCAGTAACAATTAGAACATAGACCCTGAAGCCAGGCTCTAGTACAAATACCAGCTTTGCACTTACTGGCTGTGGCTTGGGTAAGTTATTTAACCTCTCTGTGCCTTGGTTCCTCAAGTGTAATATGGGGATAAAATACTATTTCCCCAGTAGTGTATGCAGCCTGTTGCCTGTATGGGTTACCCTAAGGGGCCTTGGAGACAACCCTTTCCGGTGGACATTCATGTCTGGCATGCAGTCCCCAATCTAGGCTCCAGACAGGTATGCGCGGTGCCTTTGGAAAGCCCCAGGGCACAGTGGCCAGGGTCCACATTGGCCAAGTCGTAATGTTCATCCGCACCGAGCTGCAGAACAAGGAGCATGTGATTGAGGCCCTACACGGGCTGAGTTCAAGTTCCCTGGCCTCCAGAAGATTCACATCTCCAAGAAGTGGGGATTTACTAAGTTTAAGCAGATGAATTTGAAAACATGGTGGCAGAAAAGTGGCTCATCCCGGATGGCTGTGGGGTCGAATACATCCCTCATCGTGGCCCCCTGGACAAATGGCAGGTCCTGCATTCATGAGAGCCTTGGCGCTGTCCTCTCCTTACTCATGCCCACCAATAAATACTACTTTCCTGTCCAAAAATTAAATTAAATTAAAAGCTATTTTTCCTTACATTAAAGCAGTATGGGAGGAAGACTTTGAAGTTTTGATTAGAATACTGAATTTCCATTTGGCGGGTAGGAAAAAAAAATACTGCTTCCCTAGTGGAGTTGATGTGAGGATCAAAAGAGTTAACAGATGGGGACTTCCCTGGTGGTCCAGTGGTTAAGACTCTGCGCTCCCAATGCACGGGGCACGGGTTCGATCCCTGGTCAGAGAACCATCCCCCATGTTGCACAGTGCGGCCAAAAACAAAAAAACAAAAAAAAGTTAACAGATGTAAACTATTTAGAACAGTAGGAAGTACTCTGTGTTTGCTGCTGTCACTGCTAGTGTTGCTTTATCAGTATTATAAAAGATGTGACACAACAGTGTGGCAAAAATTGCAAAGGCAGCACATGAATGTCTGAAGTTTGGGAACATGACATAGTTCTATCACAGGACGCTTACAACACCCTGGGGGAGGTAAGTATTGTAATGAACTCCACATTGTGGAATCAGATTTGGCTCAGAAAGGCCAAGTCATTTTCCTGAGGTCACACAGCAGGGGCAGAGCCAGGGCTTAGACCCAGAGCTCCTGACCTGGAAGAGGATGGAGTGGGGAAGCCAGAGTGGCTGCATCAGAGAGCAGATGAGGCTGGAGAGGGGTCCAAGTCACTGACCCATTCCCTCCCAGATCCACATTTGTTAGCCAGCCCGTGTCCCTGACACCTCAGGCTGCCAAACACCCTGGCCAGTCTCCCGGATTATTCATTAAGCTTCATTTCACCATCCTCACCCCAAGCTGGCCTTCTTGTTCCCAGGGCGAGGGAACTGCGTAAAGAGGAGGGATGGAGTCTTGGACACAGGTAATTGGCTCTCTGAATTTGCAGGTTTAACCCTGGACTCTGCGTCATACACTTTCCAAGCCACAGAGGTTCAGTTCCATTAACAGGTAAAAGAACTGGGGTTCATGCAGTCAAGCAGCCAGTCTAGCTAGTGAGTAACCCAGCTGGGATTTGCCCTGGATCTTCTAATACCCAATACATCTTAGCTAATGTCTCAGACCCTTGCCAAGATGATAAATCATTCTAGAGCAGAGAGGGTCTCAAACTAGGGGGCCACGTTTTTGCTGGCTGGAGCTGATTCACTCTGTCCTCTGTAGAACTATCCCGTGAGGGATAGTTCTATTTGCCACTGTACCCATCTTTCACTATTGCATCCCTAACACCCAGAAGGCTCCTGCCTGTTTCCTGGAGTTCTTTGAGTTTGAAACCCTGTGCAGAGGAACTCTCCCTCTCTCCTCTTGCCCTGAAAAGGAAAGGAGTCAGTTATTAAGGGAGAAGCTGAGGCACAGAAAGTTTAAGTGACGTGCCCAGCAAGTAGCCCACGGGACCAATCATTGAGGGATCCCACATCCAACATGGATGTTCTTGTCCCAAGAGACTTACAAATTCACAGCCATGATATCTGAGCTGAAAGAATCTGTCAGGGCCATCTAAGCCATCCTTATTGTGGATGGGGAAAATGGGGTCCAGAGGAAAAAGGGGAACAGTTCTGGCCCTATGTTCAGATTTTTGAAATAAAGATAAATGGATAGATGGCTTTAAGGGTGCAGTGTATTAAATATTGCACAATATATTAAACCATTAGGGAATCTAGGAGGTGGTACAACTCGATATACTTTTATACATTTAGTAGCACAAGTAAAGGGACAAGCCATGCGATTGGAGGAAAAACCCAGGACTGAACTGAGTGGTCCTCGGTTACTGATAGAAGCTCCCTGTGACTTCAGACCTGAGACCGAGGAGTCGGTCAGTATATAAAACACACTGAATTCAAGACAGACAGTAGCAGCAGGGTAGATATTAAGGAACTGGCTCTTGCCAATTAGGATTGGCAGTGGGGGCCAGTCTGAAGTGAGCAGGGTGGCTGGAGACCGGAAATCTAGATGCTGCAGCTCAAGTCCAGGATCTGTAGATTAGAACAGCAGTCTAGAGATGGAATGATTAGTGCATTCTTCAAAAATCCCAGATTTTCCAAACAACTTCTTAGGATGCTTTCAACAAACAGGGGTGTAATGACTTTTTTTTTAAACAAACAATGTTGCTTTTAAAAAGACAACAATAACCAAAAGTTCCTGATACACCAGTCTATGATTGCATCAATACCTGTAGGTTCATGGAAAACAATACTGATAACATCATTTGTCCTGGGGAAATGGGAGAGGTGGGGATGAGGGCAGAGTGGGGCAAGGAGGCGGGGGCCATCATGGAAACATGACAATGAAAATGGTCCGTAATCTTCGCTGTGCAATATGGTAGCCACTCACCACCCATGCCTACCGAGCTCTTGAATCGTGATTGTGCAACTGAGGAACTGAATTGTAACTTTTGTTTAATTTTGATTAATCTAAATGTAAATAACCTTAGGATGGATAAACAACAAGGTCCTACTGTATAGCACAGGGAACTATATTCAATATCCTGTGATAAACCATAATGGAAAAGAATATGAAAAAGAATGTATATATATGTATAACTGAATCACTTTGCTGTACAACAGAAATTAACACAATATTGTAAATCAACTGTACTTCAATAAAAATTTTACTTTAATGTAAATAACCAGAGGTGGCCAAGGGCTACCATACTGGACAGCATGAGCTAGAGGATCTGTCTAGGAGACAGTGTGGACCCAACATGAGAGGCGTATTGTCACCAGGGGAGGGGGAAGCGTGTTAGTCTGTCCTTCGGCTTTGTGTAATGATTCCCCCACTGAGACAGACAGATCCAAGTGACATGCAGACAGAAGGGCAATCACAAAACAAGGACAGGAAGTCCCCCGTGTAAATATGGGATCTGTGAACCATACAGATGGACGCAACTCAACAAAACTCCACACCTGGAAGAAAGAGGAACGTTACAGTGGGGACACCTGACAACCAGCACCTGGGCCAGGTGATCAAGGTCAGCATCCACAGTGATGAGTCATGTTGGTAGTTGGCCTGGTCTTAATGAGATGGGATGAAACATCGCCTCCATGGTCTTCCTCCCCAAATCCTATAACCCCCGTCCTTCCACTCATGAGAAAAAACATAAAATCCACGACAGGTCTGTTCAAATCTGTCAAGGTCATCCAAAACAAGGGAAGTCTGAGAAACTGTCACAGCCAAGAAGAACCGAAGGAGACAGGATGGGTCAATGTAACGTGCCGTCCTGGATGGGATCCTGGAACCGAAAAATGACGTCAGGGAGAAACTAAGGAACTCAGTAAGATATGGACTTCAGTGAATAATAATGTATCGATAGTGGTTCAGTAATTGTGACCAATGTACCGTGTTAATGTAAATTAATAATAGGGGAAACTGGGTGTGGGGTATATAGGAACACTCTGTACTATCTACGCAGTTTTAGACTTCCATTTCTGTAAATCTAAAACTATTCTAAAATAAAAAGTCTTTTTTTTAAGTCCCTATACCCAAACCTGCAAAAGTAGCGGAAAATAACAATATTTCTTACAAGAGGATTCTTTGCTTTGCAGAAAGCTTCTCCTCAGAGGGTGCTTAAATAATGAGGTGCTTTTTTTTCTTTTTCATTCTCATTCAAAGCGAGCTTAACTGACTAAAGTCCTATGTTTTAAAATGGAGGGAGAAACAAACCCACTGCTTGGATGCAGATGTTGAGAAGCTAGCCGATGACAGAGAAAAAGCTGGAAAAGATATTGACTACAACCATTAAATAAAGAGGGGGCAGGGGCTTCCCTGGTGGCGCAGTGGTTGAGAATCTGCCTGCCAATGCAGAGGACACAGGTTCGAGCCCTGGTCTGGGAGGACCCCACATGCCGCGGAGCAACTAGGCCCGTGAGCCACAACTACTGAGCCTGCGCGTCTGGAGCCTGTGCTCCGCAACAAGAGAGGCCGCGACAGTGAGAGGCCCGCGCACCGCGATGAGGAGTGGCCCCCGCTTGCCACAACTAGAGAAAGCCCTCGCACAGAAACGAAGACCCAACACAGCCATAAATAAATAAATAATTTAAAAAAAAATTTTTTTTTAATAAAAAATAAAATAAATAAATAAATAAAGAGGGGGCAATGAACAGGAGCCAGTCTGGGATCAGCAGTAACAATTTTTTCCCTTTTGCCATAGTTATGTTTCTGCATAATCAGGGGAAATGCATAGCAGAGTCATGTATGATGGAAGAATAATATTTTGAGAATATTAACTTATCACTCCCTCCCCCTCACTTTCCTCCCCTGGTTAGGAGACAGTCAGTGAGAGACAGAGAGTAACAGAGAGACAGACACAGAGAGACAAAGACAAAGAGAGACATTGAGAGACAAAGAGACAGATCAGAGAGAAACAGAGAAAGAGAGAGAAAAAGGAAGAGAAAGGAAAAGAAAGAAGGAAGGAAGGAAAGAAGGAAGGAGTCCTCATTTGTAACATTTGTTGATTTTCATGGTATCAATAGTCCCCCAGCGGATAGTTTCAAGCTACCAAAGTTTAACGACTTACTCAAACTTTCCTGCAGATTTACAGTTGATAGGCGGCTACTCCACACTCCACTGCTGGAAGAGGGGGCGTGCACTTTGCCTCAAGGAATGGAGATAAGAGAAAGTTTAAGGCAGTGGCCAAAACAGGGAGGGGAGTGAAGATACCTTGAGTCTCCAACCTTTCTCTGGAATGGTTGCCCGTGGCCCCCAGACTATGGGACAAGGATTCACGTGGCTGGGAATGAGGAAGGGCCCCCCAGCAAGCTGGGGCGGGGGTCAGACAAGTGAGGACCAGACAGCATCCCCACCTCACCTTGTGTTGACTCAGCCCTGGAATGTCACTGCCACCCCTGGTGGGGAGGGGGAAGGGAAAACCCCTCATTGCCTCCAATTATTTATCTGCTTGAAACAAAAATTAAGCCGAGTTAGAGGAAAATTAAAAAGTCTTCATTTGGGGCTTCCCTGGTGGCGCAGTGGTTGAGAATCTGCCTGCCAATGCAGGGGACACGGGTTCGAGCCCTGGTCTGGGAAGATCCCACATGCCGCGGAGCAACTCGGCCCGTGAGCCACAATTACTGAGCCTGCGCGTCTGGAGCCTGTGCTTGGCAATGAGAGGCCCGCGCACCGCGATGAAGAGTGGCCCCAGCTCGCCACAACTAGAGAAAGCCCTTGCACAGAAACGAAGACCCAACACAGCCATACATACATACATACATACATTAAAAAAAAGAATGTAAGCAGACAAGAATAGCATAAAAAAAAAAAAAAAAAAAGTCTTCATTTCTTGCACATGGGGTTTGTGTTCTGAGACTGAAACCTGCTGCAAATATCTTGGTTTTCTGGTCAACTTTGAACAAAATCCCTCATTAGGCCATTTGGACCCAGTCAACTCCTCACACGTTGATTGATGGGTGATGATAATCCCAAGGGGGAAGCCCCGCTGTGGCCAGTTTTAGCCACAGGGCCCACCAACAGGCTGTTTGCCATGTTTGGGGATGACGCAAAGCCAGGCAGCACCACCACAGACAGCACCGTCAAATGGCCCGAGGAGGGTTCCAAAAGGTCTTGGCCAAATTGAATGATGGGTTGAAGCCAGGTGAAGGAAAATAAAGAGGGCTAGCTGTCCAGTAGTACAGCCAGGGCCGCAGAGGTTAAATGCATTAAATCCGGGCTTCCCTGGTGGCACAGTGGTTGAGAATCTGCCTGCTAATGCAGGGGACACGGGTTCGAACCCTGGTCTGGGAAGATCCCACATGCCGTGGAGCAACTGGGCCCGTGAGCCACAACTACTGAGCCTGCACGTCCAAAGCCTGTGCTCCGCAACAAGAGAGGCCGCGATAGTGAGAGGCCCGCACACCGCGATGAAGAGTGGCCCCCGCTCGCCACAACTAGAGAAAGCCCTCGCACAGAAACGAAGACCCAACACAGCAAAAATAAATAAATAAATAAATAAATTTAAAAAAAAAAAAAAAAAAATGCATTAAATCCAAAACAAGGGAGGCGTGATTGGATTGTATTAATCGCACCAAGAAAAAAAATCTTTTAACTTCTCTGGGGGTTGATTGAGTAGCATTTGGACATAGAACCACAGTTTTGTTCCCGGACCAGGGATCGAACCCGGGCCCCCGGCCATGGAAGCACAGAGTCCTAACCACTGGACTGCCAGGGAATTCCCTGAACAACAGTTTTTAAGATAAAGCACATTTCACCCACATGAGGTTAATTAATTCACTTGGTCATATTAATAGCAGTAAAGAAGATAGAACAAGGGAGGATAGAGTCTCATTCCATATTACTCTTAAACAGAATTTTTCAACCTCAGCACTCCTGACATTTGGGGCAAGATGATTCTTTGTTAGGGGGTGGAGGGTGCGGTCCCGTGCAGTATAGGACGTTGAGTGAATGGAGGGGAGAGTGGGAAATCCAGCGGGGAACAAGTTAGTACAGACCTGCCCTCAGGCTGCTCATGGTCCTCTGGGGCGAGTCTCCAGGTGCTGCCAGGCTGCAGAAACTCAAAGAGGCTCCAACCCAGACTTGATGGGGAACAAACATGAATGAGGAGCCAGGCTTGGAGGGAGGACTCAGGAAAAGGGGACCAGAGGGGTGGGAAAGTCCTGGACAATAATAACACTACCAAAGATAATCATAATAGCAGCTACTGTTCTTTCAGCCCTTACCCGGTGCCTGACACTGGGCTGCCACTATCTCTGTCTTGCAATACCCAGGAGGTACCATCATTTCCATTTCTTGGGGCAGGAAACTGAGGCTTAGGGAAGTTAGGGGACCACCCCAAAGTCACACAGATGGATGTCAGTTTCAGCCCAAGTCTGATGGACTCAGGAGCCAGAGACCTTAACTAATCAGGAGACTCTGGGGCTTGGCTGCACCTACCAGGGAGGGGAAACAGAACTGAGAGCGGTCTGTTCCTCCTCAGGGTTGTGAAGACAGTCGTCATCATCCCCACTTCCCACAGCCAAGGAAACACTGATCTGGGTGTGATGCAACAGAGCCAGCAGGCAGAGGTGAGAGAGGCAACTTGCCCAAGATTCCACAGCCAGACTCCCACCCTCCTCCTGGGACTACCGGCTCTGCCCTCACCTCCCTACATTGGATAGGTCCAGGCCTCAGTTTGCCCATCTGTGAAATGGGGGAAGGGGACTTTCAGTTTCCTCCCCTGTTTCTCAAGACCTTTCAAGGGAGGATTAGATGGGAAAGGAAAGCCCTGGTTCCCTATTACATAGAGTTAGGGATGAAAATGCCCTCTTGAGTACCAGAAAAAGAAAATAGCCATCACCTATTAAGAGCCCGCTATATGCTGGGCACTGTCCTTACAACTTTACATCAATTAAGTCATTAAATCCTCACAACAAATCTAAGGGGTGGATACTACTATCAGTTAAAGCAAGTTCATGGCAAAAGTTGGATTTGAACTTGGTCCTGTCAGGAAACTGACTCACTTGCTATCTGGAAACGGACACGCCTTGGATGCTAGAGTCATGGGCATGAACTGATCTGGCTGAGGTCTGTACAATGACAGCGGCCAGCCTCCCTCTAAGACCCTCCAGCAGCTGACTGGTCACAATGTCCCCATCACACCGCCACTCTACCTGGTTCTGCTCCATTTGCTCTCCAGGGTGACCATGGGTGAGCCCCCTGCCCTGTTAGGGTCTCGGGTTTCCATCCATGTGATGGGACACAGAACCACACATATACCCACACATGTACATATTTTTTTACATTTTTTAAAAATGAAGATATGCCCAGACTGCAAATGTCCATCAACTGCTGAATGGATAACAAAAATGTGGTCTATCCATACAATGGAATATTATAAAGACATAAAAAGGAACGAAGCTTTCCGGGCGGCGGGGCCGGAACCCAGGTCCCCGCCCACGCCAGCGCCCGCCGCCGGCCGAGCCCCGCGCCCCACGCCTCTGTCCTGGGTCACGGTGGTCGGAGGTGCGCCCGGGTCCGCGGGAAAGCCGGGCGCAGAGGTCGCTTGTGTTGGGGGTGGGGGGTGCGGCGAGGTTCCGGTGCCTCCGCGGAGGATCGCGGGTCTGGGGCTGGGGGCGCCGCGGCTTGCTCTGCTCTCTGCACTCTCCCGGCTCTGAAGCCTCGAGAACACCGCTAGGCAGCGGTAGTTTAATGGGGAGTTTGCCTGCTGGGAACTAGGGGCCTGCTGGGGTCTCAGTTCTTGGCTGGCCCCGGAACACGAGGTTGCCAGGCGTGTGACGGCAGCAGGTAGGAGTGAGCCGCTGGTGCGGTGATGAGCAGGAAAGGAAGGACACGGGCTGTTGGCCTGTGAACCTAGGCAAGAATGACCAGCCAACACAGTCCAGACCAAGGTCCATGGGCCCAGCTCGGTCCTGTGCGGCTGGTCAGTGGAACAGACCTGCAGGTGTGGCTCTTGTCACTCTAGGACTGGCTTCAGGACAGATCCTGCTGATGCGCCCAGGGCACCGCCCGCAGTCCTCCAGGAGAGCGCGCCTGAGTGGAGCCAGGGGGTGTGCCCGACTCAGCACTGCGGCCACGCATGTCCAGTCTGCTGGCAAGGGCAGTGGGGAGCCGGGGGAAGTCATGGCCTTGCGAATGTCCTCTGATGAAAAAGAACGTGCAGGCTTAACTTTGGCGTGGACCGCTGGTGTGCTGAAAAGCAGTTCTGTGTGCTCTTCCCCCTTGGTGTGGCTCAGCAGTGCTGAGGCAGCAGGCGGGATACAGAAGTGTGAACGGAGACCGTCTGGAATCCCCGAACTCCAGGGAAACTAGAGGTGACAGCCAGCCTAGTGAAGAGGACAGGAGTTGGGGGCGATGGCGATGGCCCCTTTTCTAAGGGCCCTAATCCTGGCTCCAGCCGGGTGGTCAGGGAAGCTACAAGGTCTTCTGGGCGAGCAGAGCCCACAGTCCTGAGCTGTTCTTCACTGTGTTTGGTCATCTCCCCCCATCCAAGGGGAGAAGTCTAGATGAGATTTAAGAATTAGTGCTTTAAGAATGTGGATTTCGTAGTTGAAACCTCGGAACACGTGTTTTCAGCACAAGGTGTTAAAGTGAAAGGAAGGATTCAACGCCTTTTCAAGGAGGGTGTCTCCATGTGGGCAGAACTAGAGAATAAATGGGTCTTGAATTTTTTTTTTAATTAAAATAAATAAATAATAAATAACAATAAAAAGGAACGAAGCACTGACACATGCTACAATGTGGTTGAACCCTGAAGACAGAATACTCAGTGAAAGAAGCCAGACACAAAAGGCCACATAGTATATGATCCCATTTATATGAAATGTCCAGAATAGAAGAATCCATAAAGACAGAAAGCAGACTGGTGGTTGCCAGGGGCTGGAGGGAGGGGGGGAAAGGAGCAGTGATTGTTATTGGGTAGGGGGTTTCTTTGTGCGATGATGAAAATGTTCTAAAGCTGATACTCTGTAAACGGGTGAATTGTACGCCTTGTGAATTATATCTCAGTAAAGTTACTTTTTTTTTTTTTTGGCTGCACTGTGCAGTATGGTATGTGGAATCTTAGTTCCCCAACCAGGGATGGAACCCATGCCCCCTGCATTGGAAGCATGGGAAGTCCCAGTAAAGTTCCTTTTTTTTTTTAAATGCCCAGACAGGATATCAAAAACGATATATATTTTGTCTTTTTCTCTCTTGTTGGTTCTTATATGATTGATTTTCTTAATTTGGTGTTTTTCAAATCACAGCCGTGATCCATTCTTGTCGAAATAAATGGAACAATACATAGAGGTCAAAAGAAAGAATTAATCGTCTTGTTTCCACCACTTGCAGCTTCCCACCACCAAGTCAGGGTGCTGCTCCACTGGAATGGAGCTGAATCGAGCACTTAAAATAGCTGCCTTCCTCATGTGGAGGTAGCATCAAGAGCCTAAATCTGGGACTTCTGACTGTGACCAGGCTGGGCCAGATGCCCTCCCTGACCCCCACCTCCAACCCCTCCATCAGCCTTGTATCCACGAAGGACTCAGAATTCCTGACTTTGCATCTGACGACTAAAAAATGTCACTCGTCACCTGGTTCTACAAGAATGAAGTCGCTAGCCACTGCAATCTCTGACCTTCAACACACCCTGCCCAAAAGGGGTTCAGGGCTGCGATCAGGAACGAGGCACTCTGTGCTCTGGGAAAACTGGCAGAACAGGCCTTCAGACAGTTGGATGTTTTCAGGAAAAATTTTTAGGAACCCAATTTCTTGTATCTTCTCATACCTAGAAAAGCACTAAAATCATTAACGGAGATGTCTGCTCCTGGCGACTAGCAGCAACGTTGTACCGAGATGTTTGCTGGATTGCATGTACCCCCTTCACCAAATCTTATATGTACTGACCTCCCCCCTCCCCACCTCTTTGGAGCAGCTCCTTAGAGCGATCTGAGAGGATGTCTCCCCCCCGCAGGGCTACTGTCCTCAGTAAGTTCCCAAATAAAACTGAAACTCACAGCTCTCACCTTGTGAGGTTTTATTTCAGTCGACTCATTTCATCCCTGCCTCCTGGGTGACCTTGGGCAGTTTTACTTCATCTCTGAGCCTGTTCCCTTACAGGTGACGTGAGATTCAAAATGCCCACTCACCTAGTTATCTGAGGGTTAAGTGAAAACCCACATAGGAAACACTTGACATGGAATCAGGCACAAGCAGATGCTCGGGCAAAGTGAGCGCCAGCTGTATACACTCAGATGCACCCCGGGAGGCTGCGGCTACGCGTGAGCTTCCTGATGCCCACATCCCTTCAGCTCTGCCACCCTGGATCCCCAACACACACCTGTGGATGTCCCACTAGGAAGGGGGGCTCGGGATGGCCTGTGGAAAGTCAGAGGGGGCCAGCAAGAGGGGACAGCTTGTCGCATGGAGGGGGATGGTTGTGTGGGCTGTTTGTGCCCTCTCTGCCCTCTGTCTCATCGATATTCTCGTCCTGGCCAGTTGGACAAGAAACCTTTGTTGAAGGGGCCAGGGAGAAAGCCGACTGTGTGTGTGTGTGTGTGTGTGTGTGTGTGTGTGTGCGCGCGCGCGCGCGCACGCGCGCGCGCATGCGCACCACCCCTGTGGGGATACAGACCCCTGCAGACAGCCAGCGACAGAGCCGAGGCTTGGCATGGGGCAGGGAGGCAAGACCCTCCACTTCTGTGATGATGAAGATGATGGTGAGGATGATGGTGACGGCTGCCAGCACTTACTGAACACTCACACTCAATTCCATACATACATACGCTATCATGTCATCTAATCCTAGGAGGGAGGTACCCTTATCATCCCCATTTTACAGATGAGCAGGGTCCCCAGGAGGCAAAGTGACTTGCCTAGGGCCACGCAGCCCAGTAAATGGCAGAGCCAGGATTTGAACCCTGACCCTCCTGGGTCTTACCCGTAAGGCTGTCTGCCCCTTTAGGACAAAGGAGTCATAAAGGATGACAGGGGACGGCAATTTAAAAAACTGTGTTTAGACTGCAGTTTTGGGAGTCAGACTGCTGCGTTCAAGTGCCAGTTCATCCCTCTTACTGTGTGCCTCAGTTTCCCTTTCTGTAAGATGGGGATAATTATAGTATCCACTTCCTCCACTGTTAGTTTCTTGGGTGCCTACTAAGTGCCAAGCACGCGCTAGCGACTTTAAGTGCTTTATCACACACCCTCCTCCAGCAGCCTCCTAAAAGCCCTAGGGAAGTAGGTGTTTGTCCTCATTTGCAAGTGAGGTTGTGGGTGGGGAAGGGGAGGTGGCTAGCGGGACTGGAAAAATGACAGAAGCAGCTGCCAGAGAGGCGCAGCTAGCTGCCGGTTCCCCTCCTGGAAGCCCCCGGCCTTGGGCCAGGGGGCGGGGCCTGGCGGGGGTGTGGCCTGTCCTGGGGCCCCATTGGCTGCCCGGAGGCGCCCGGGGGGATAAAGCCTGGACCCGTTAGCCCCGGGACAATTCTGAAGATACTCTCTACCTGTTCGGCACTTCATCTGTCCGTGGGCCGTCTACCCATCAAGACCATCTCCAATATATCCCTCCCTTTCTCACACGATTTGTCCAGCCGCCAGCTCATCGCCTTTGCCCGGTAAGCGGCCCCATCCATCCTCAGCTCCATCCCTGCGACTGGAGTGCCTGCGGCCAGCCTGGGTTTTCCCAGGGGAAGAGGGGGAGGTAGAGTCAGTTGAGCATAAAAACCCATGCCTTGAAGCCAGACTGTCTAGGTTCACTGCCAGCTCTGGGCCTCAGTTTCCTCATCTGTAAAGTGGGGGTAATAATAACAGAACCTTCCTCTTAAGGTTGTTGTGAGGGTGAAATGAGATAGTGCACTTAAACTGTTCAGTCCGTGTATAATAATAGTTCATTTTTATTGAGCTCTTACTGTGAGTCACGTGAGACTGTAACTTCTGACTGCCAGGTGACAGGTAGGCAGACTGCAGCTTCCCGCGCCCTCTCCCTCCTCCGCGCCTGGCTCAGCCTCCTTTTTTGAAGTCTTACCTTCCTTAGCAGGTGGGAATGGCTGCCCAGTGCAGTTTACAGATGTCCCCTTTCCACAGGGCACTGTGCTGGAGGGACCCTGCCCCCTCACCTGAGGGCATCCGATGGCACAATGGGAGACGGGTTGGGGGGGGTTGTTCCAAATCCACTTGAAAGGGGTGGGTGCCTCCCCCCGTCCCAACCAGGAGGGCTCCCTGAGGCCAGGACTTGGCTCCCTGCATAAGACCTGCATAAGACCTTAAGGTCCAGTCAGCCAGAACAGGAGTGCCATTGTTTGAGGAATAACCTCCAGGAGCTAAAAGTTAATTCAAGCAGATGTGGGGATGCCCCTGTTTTGGAGTGCCTCCTGTCTCTGACTTTTATTCAGCAGATCTAGGGGAGAGGTGGTGTGTGTTTGGACCCCCCCAACCCAGGCCCTGAATGTCAGTTAATTCAGACAGACATGGGAGGCCCATATTTGGGGGGTGCTAAGGCTGCTGGGGTGGTCAGGAACGCCATCCCCCACTTTTCTTCCAAGCCAGGCATATCTGGACCATTCCGGGAGGGGGGATGCCTGGGCCAGGAGTACCCAGGTCCAGGGGCTGGACCAGTGGAGTCACTGGAAATGTAGTGGGGGGATGAGCGAGGGTAGCCACCCTTGCCTGGCCTTCTGGGGTCGGGGGGAGGGGAGGAGCAGATAGGCTGTTCAACCACCCGCTGATCAATTCTGGCTCCGATCAAGTTGGGGAGAATCAGTTTCCCCTGTGACTCAGCAGGAGAGGCAGGATGGAAAGCCTGCATGTGTATGCGGGGGTGTGGTCAGACTCTGGGCCACCTTAGTTTCTCAGTCACCCTGAATCCGTGCAGACAGGGGAGCCTGAGCCACACCCATGTGTCCTGGAGAGAGCCTGGCTCTGGGCCTAGACTGCCTGGTTCAAATCCTGTCTCCCCGACTTGGGAATTCTCTGGCAGTCCAGTGGTTACGATTCCATGCTTTCACAGCCGTAGGCACAGGTTCATTCCCTGGTTGGGGAACTAAGATCCCACAAGCCACGCGGCACGGCCAAAAATAAAAAATAAAAATCCTGCCTCCCCTACTCCCTAGTTGTGTGACCTTGGGCAAGTCAATACTCCAGTCTCTATTGCTGTGTGACAAACTGCCCCAAGGTGAGTGACTGAAAACAACAGTAGACATTCTTTACCTGTCATGACTCTGGGGCTTGATTGGACTCAGCCAGGTACTTCCCACTTGGGTCTCACCTGGGGGCTGCAGTGTGATGATGGTAGCTGGGCTAGAGTCATCCCTAAGTCAGACCCCATGTCTGGCCATCAGCTGGAATCTCAGCTGGAACTGTCGGGCAGGGCACCTACCTGTGGCCTCCGCGTGCGGCCTGGGCTTGCGCCCATCATGGCGTCTGGGTTAGGACAGGGAGCTTACCAACCAGGTGGAAGCTGGGTCACCTTACATGGACCAGCCTTGAGAGCCACGCTGGGCTAGAGCCACACACTAGAAATCAGGACTTTCTTTTCCTTTGGAGAGGCCATAGTTAAATATTCACCAGCACATCACTGCTTGGAGGTCACATAGTGTCACTTCCACTGCAGCCACAGCGCCCCTCCCACCCCCGACCCAGTTCAAGAGGAGGAAGCATAGACCCTACCCCACCTCCCATCTAGAAAAGCGTCAATGTCACATCATAAGAGGTACACGTGGTCAACCTGAAAAACAGAGTCCGTTTCCTCACCAGGAGAACTGGAGAATAATGACACCTCCTAGGACTGTTAAAAGGATTAAGTGAGTTAATATCTGTAAAACTGAAGACAGTGCCTGGCACATGGTAATCACTTTAGAAGTGATTATTAAATAATATAATAATTATTATAAAAAATAACAATAATAAAAAGCTTCCCCTAACTGGGTACAGGGCTTTCCGAAGGTTAGTTTTTTTTAAAATGCATATTTTGGACTTCCCTGGTGGCGCAGTGGTTAAGAATCCACCTGCCAATGCAGGGGACATGGGTTCGATCCCTGGTCTGGGAAGATCCCACATGCCACGGAGCAACTAAGCCCGTGCACCACAACTACTGAGCCTGCGCTCTAGAGCCCACGAGCCACAACTACTGAGCCCACGTGCCACAACTACTGAAGCCCACGTGCCCTAGAGCCCGTGCTCCACAACAAGAGAAGCCACCATAATAAGAAGCCCCGCGCACCACAATGAAGAGTAGCCCTGGCTCGCCGCAACTAGAGAAAGCCCACATGCAGCAACGAAGACCCAATGCAGCCAAAAATAAATAAATAAATAAATTTTAAAATAAAAATTTTTTTAAATGCATATTTAAATAAGTAATATATACGCACATGGCAAAACATTCAAATTGTACATAAGGGGATGCCAAGTGTCAGTTCTCCTCAGAGGCCCCCACCCTCACTGGTTTCTTGTGTGTTTCCTGAGATGTTCTGTGCACACAGGAGCATGTGGATTGTGTGTGTGTGCGTGTGTCCCTGCATTTTTTGCACAGACTAGACCTGATATCCCGCCCCTGTTTCAGCCACTTAGCCATCTTGTGGCTCATTCTGAATCAGCACCTGCAAATCTATTTCCACCTCGTGCTCTTCAAAAGCTACAAAGTCTGGATATTATTTCTTTTTTTTTTTTTTTTTTTCTTTTTCGCCACGCCATGCAGCTTGTGGGATCTTAGTTCCCCGACCAGGGATCGAACTCAGGCCCTCGACAGTGAGAGCGAGGAGTACTAACCCCTGGACCGCCAGGGAATTCCCTGGATGTTATTTCTGATGTTTGTAGCTTCCCAGCATAGCATATGTGTGTCTTGGGGTGGGCAAGGTGGGGGGGGGCAGATGACCCTTATGCCCATTTTACAGATGAGACAGCTGAGGCTGAAGGGAGATTCCTTGTCCCATGTCAAGTATGTGGCCGAGTTGAGATCTGAACTCAGGTCTCCATGTTGCTATAATCTGGGCCTTGTCCTTGGCCTCCTGGGAAGTTAGGGACAGGGTCCCTCCCAGCCACACTGCCTACTGAATGGCAGCAGCTGCCACCAGGGCCAGCTCCCCTGACCCTCTGGGTTTCCTTCCTTTCTCCCAGCAATGATGTCAGGAGAACCCCTGCACGTGAAGACCCCCGTCCGTGACAGCATGACCCTGTCCAAAGTGGCTGGCACCACCGTCTATCTCAAGATGGACAGTGCCCAGCCCTCCGGCTCCTTCAAGATCCGGGGCATCGGACACCTCTGCAAGACGGTACAGCACGGGCTCTGCATCATCCGGGAGAGCGCGGCAGGTCCTCCTTCTGGACAGGCCAGGCCCAGTGCGGTGTGAAATCCTAGGAGCTACAGGCTAGGCCCTGCAACCTCCCCGCAATGCCTGAGCACCCACTATTAACGCCTCCTCTGGTTAAGGGGTGCCAGTCCAGAGGGTCCCCTTGTGGACTGATCCCAGAGCCATCAGTGGCCTGCCTCTCCTTCACCCTTCCCTGAGCCAGTCTCTTTGGGGAGGGAAGATGTACAGCCTGATCCCCTCCCTCTTTGTCTCTACAGTGGGCTGAGCGAGGCTGTGAACATTTTGTCTGTTCCTCGGGTAAGTGGCCTGCATGCCTCCTCCTGTCCTCCGCTGTGTGTCCTGGGGCCAGGGGCTCCACCTCTCTGGGCCCTGGTTTCCCCAGCAATGAGCCGTTGCAAATATCTGCAGAAGTCCCAATTTAGAATTCCAGCTGGAGGCCAGCGGTCACCCAGGGAGGGTTCAGAGCCTGGAGGTCAGGGAGTCCCACTAACACTATCCGCCCCCGACCCCTGGCAGCAGGCAACGCAGGCATGGCAGCTGCCTATGCGGCCAGGAAGCTGGGCATCCCCGCCACGATCGTCGTGCCCAGCACCACGCCTGCCCTCACCATCCAGCGGCTCAAGAATGAGGGCGCCATGGTCAAGGTGGTGGGTGAGGTGAGTGCCAACCTGGGGCAGGGGCCATGGAGGGCACCTGGTAGCAGGGCCAGGTCCCCCAGCCCCTCACCCCTCCCGCCTCCTCTGTGATCTTGCAGACATTGGATGAGGCTGTCAGGGTGGCCAAGGCCCTGCCAAAAAACAACTCAGGCTGGATCTACGTCCCTCCCTTTGACGACCCCCTCATCTGGTACGTGGAGCCCAGGGTCACCCGGGGTGGGTAGTGACCACCCCGCTACGCCACTGAGTAGACACCTGCCATGAAGCACACCATCACACACAGCGGTGTACACGTGTGTGCACATCACCATGTAGAAGCACACACACAGGCATGGCAGCTGGTGCCCGCACACACGTGCACCAAGGCCCATTCTCCTTGACCATGAGCGAACACGTGGGCTCAGATACACAGGTGTGTGTGATTGGGTCCCCCGGAATCAGACACCGAGACAAAGATTTCAGGGAAAGCAGTTGGCTTGGGAGGTGACTCATTAGAGGAGTGAGGAGGGAAGCCAATAAAGAGCGCTGATGGGCCAGTGACCACTGTGGGCAGCTGGAGCTTAATCCCTCGGGGGTCCCTGGAAGCCAGCGTGGAACATGAACCAGAGTTACCGCACCTGCAGAAGCTGATGCTGGGGCGTCTGTGCATCAGCTCCCGTAATTGTTAATCCCCATAGTTGGTTGGGGGCTGCTCCCAGGGCGTTTCATCTCCTGGCACCGCCAGCTGCCACAGTCATAGTGCTCCAGTGGCCAGAGAAAGCCCTCCGGTAGAGATGCAGCTGGAAATCAGGGTGGAGTCGGGGACGAGGGGACCAGCCCCGAGGCCCATCAGCCGCCTGGGATGAGGGCAAATACAGAGGGTAAGTGGCATCTTCAGGACTGCCTGGGGTCTCCAGGAAGCCCAGCACTGACCTGCCCCGCCTCCCCACCTCCTCCAGGGAAGGCCACTCTTCTATCGTGAAGGAGCTGAAGGAGACGATGAGCACAAAGCCGGGGGCCATCGTGCTGGCGGTGGGGGGTGGAGGCCTGCTGTGCGGAGTGGCCCAGGGGCTGGTGGAGGTGGGCTGGGGGGACGTGCCCATCATCACCATGGAGACCATCGGAGCCAACAGCTTCCACGCTTCCACCAAGGCCGGCAAGCTTGTCACCCTGCCCCAGATTACCAGGTAAGTAGGCAGGGGTGCTGCCACTATGTTCCGTGAACGTTGGGGAGCTCCCCCCTCGGTGCTGGCTGTGAGGCAGATCCCGATGCCAGTCCCATTTTATAGGTGAAGAAACTGAGGCTTTGGTCACTTGCCCAGAGTCACACAGCCAGTGAGTGGTATGGCTGGGACCAAACCCAAGTCTGTGTGACTCTGTACCATGAACATCACACTTCCTTGCATGAAAAGTCTAATATTAATCATTAATTGGTGTCCTCTGTGGCAGGGTTTTACACACCTCACTAATTTACCAACCATTTACTAAGCCCCTAATATGTGCAAGACACTGGCTGATCCTGGGGAGACAGTGGTGAATAAACACAGCTCCTGCTCCCAAGGAGTTCTTATCCCAGCCCCAAACCTTTGACAGATGGTGTTTGATTAGGATTAGGTTTGGCCACATTATACAGGAGCCCAAAATAACAATGGCTTAAACAAAATTGAACTTTATTTCCTCTCATATATAAAAAAAAATCTGGAGGTAGGCAGTCCAGGGGCAACTCCACGAAGCCAGGGGCCCAGGATCCTTGAGTTTGTTCTCCATAATCCTTATCATGTAGACTTATGGCCCAAAATAGCTGCTTAAGTGCCCGCTATCACACCCATACTCCACCTAGCAGGAAGAAGTCAGGGCAGAAGCTATGCCCCCTCCCTTTAAAGACACGATATTTCCATTTACCTCTCATTGGCCAGAAGGTAGTCACGTGCTCTGCCTCCCTCCTCTCTCCTATCTCTTCCCCCCCTTCTCCATCCTTGCCTCTCCAGTGTTGCCAAAGCCCTGGGCGTGACCACTGTGACAGCACAGGCTATGAAGGTGTTTCAGGAACACCCCATTTTCTCTGAAGTTGTCTCGGACCAGGAGGCTGTGGCCGCTGTTGAGAAGTTTGTGGGTATGTGCCAAGTCCTTTCAAGACCCAACCTGCTGATTCAGGACCTAAGTGGCTGTCCACTTGGCGTGCCAAGGGCTCCCATTCACAGTTCTGTCTCCCGTCCCTCCCTGGAATTTCCCATTAATGGAAGTTAATGCAATGTGGTGGTAAAAATAGAAAGACCAAAGGGACAAATGAAGAAGTAAGTCTGATAACATAACAGCAAGGAAAAATAACGGAGTATCTAAAATGTTGGCTCTGAGTTTCCTGGTAGCCAGTGTAAGAAAAGGAAATTATGGGCCTCAGTGTTGGATTCAGAGGTGGGTCTGTAACTAAGTTGGACTCTTACTGGGTTCATCCTGGGACAGGGATGACACACACACACACACACACACACACACACTTAAGCTGCCACTTAATTCTCCTACACTCACAGTTAGTTTGGCTAATCAACCCTGGCACTCTTGCTCAGATGATTCCTCAGAATCCTCCACACGGTGCTCAGGAAATTACAATCATTTTATCAGTGTTAGCACTGACGATGAAACTCAGCCCTGGCTCAGACCTTGGAAGTTCAATGTAGGGTAATGATGGCGGGGTGGGGTTGGTCCAGGACCAGAGTCTGTGCCCAGGGCTGAGAGCTGATTGGCTCATGCTTTACCAGTGGCCCAACTGTTCCCTTGCACCCTGCGGAACTCTGGCTCTACCCTCACCATCCCCCTCCTCTGGCAGATGATGAGAAGATCCTGGTGGAGCCCGCCTGTGGGGCAGCCCTGGCTGCCATCTACAGCAACGTGGTTCAGAAGCTGCAAGGAGAGGGGAAGCTCTGCACCCCACTGTCCTCCCTCGTGGTCATCGTTTGTGGGGGCAGCAACATCAGCCTGGCCCAGCTGCCAGCGCTCAAGAAACAGCTGGGCATGAAGAGCGGGCTGCCCCAGTGAGGACGCCTCCCCCTACCCGGGAGACCCCTGGAAGGGCTGGAGTTTCATCCAGTGACTTGTTGTTAAATATTATTCTTGTGTCTGCTGGGAGCCTGTGGCCCGGGCCAGCCGGTAACCTCATTCTCACGCGAACACTGTGCGGAGGGCCCGGAAGGGAAGCAGCCGGCAAGGCTGTGAACTGAACTCTTTGGCATCTGGGTGACTGCTCTGTGGTCCCTCCCCGCGCCCCGCTCTTATCCACCCCTGCTAGGGTGGCAACCGCCCACATGGAATAGACCTGGTACCCAGAGCAGGGTGGGCAGGAGGGACAGCAGCGGGGCCTCCTCAAGATGAGATGTCCCCGACCCAGGCTTTCTCCCTGGGAAGGTGGACAGGGCCACAGTCCAGGGTGGAAGAACCATCTTGTCTCTCCTCGCAGAAAGCCCAAAGTCCATCCTTACTCACTTTTCTAATGTGCAAACTTTCACTGAAGAAGAAAAGCATTATTTATTGAAATGAAGCTCCTTTGAGTTTCTCCATCATGGCTGTCTTCCTCCCTCGCTCCCTTCCACCCCACCGTGCCTGCTGTCGCCCCCAGTTCTCAGCACTGAGCACCGTTCCATCCTCCACCCCTGGGAACCCTGGGCTCCCACTTGGAGGCCAGGATCCCAACTCCTGCTGGGCTTGTGTGCCGGGAGGGGGCATCCCTGCAAGGCAGGGAGAAGGCGAGGGGGAGCTGTGCTGAACACGAGGGGTTTGGGATGGGATGCGGGCCTCCAGTGGAGGCCGAAGAGTCCAACCTCATTCTGATCGGAAGTCCTTCCTGATAACAGAATGATTTTATCACAGAACCACTGGGAGCGGAGTAGTGAGCCCCCCATTCGTGGGAGTGTGTAAACTGACACTGGACATCCATCTCTGGTCAACGTCAAGCAAACCCTCTCAAACACAAACCCTCTCTTCCAAGGACAGCACATTACTGAAGCCAGCCGATAAACCAGACAGAAGAGGAACTGCCGGGGCTGCCTGGAGGTCCTGAAAGGAGCCCCCTGTAGCCACTCAAGAACATCCCTGCACTGCCTATAGCAGCCCCTGGGACACTAGTGGATCCCCAAGTTCAAAGTGAAGTTTGAGAACCAACCTAACCCTTCGGGATACCACACAGATCCACGTGGGCTTGCAGTCCCCCACCCACCTTGACCAAGAGCAGGTGCTGTGAAATTCAGGGAAAACCCATCCCAGCGACAGGCCTACGTGCTGATTTCCAGCCAGGAGGGACAGCACATGTACTTTAAAAACCCAGGAGAGAGGACAGCAGGAAAGGGCAGGCAGGGATGGGAAATCATCAGCCCCTTGGCCCCAGAATTGTTCCCAGGGGGACAGGGCCTAAAACGGCATTCAGTTCAGGGAAACATGCCCAGAACAGGAGTCTCCAGCTTCCACTGTCCCACCTGAATCAGGCACAAAACCCCCAAAGAAGGGAGGCAGACATCTCTGCCCACTAAAGGAGGAGCTGCTGTGGGCCAGGGCCGACCAGCTGGACAGACCCTTGTACTGCAGGGGAGGGCAGAAGTCACAGATGAGCCTGCGGCTGCCATCTTGAAGCTGAGGATTGTGGGAAACTCCCAGTGCAAAGATGCTGAGGGAAACTGCCTTTCAAGCTGCCCCTGCAAAGGTGGGTCCTGCCTTTACTGGATCAGCTGAAGCTCCAGTGGGGGACCATCTATATGACCCCCCATTCTCTGTTCAGTCACCTTAGCTTCACACCTACCCTTAACTCCTGAAAAGCAGAAAGAGGGACCAGAATCATTCTAGGGAAGAGACAAGAGTTGCCCCTTCCTACAGAGTGGCCCTGTTTGAGTTCCACCAGCCTGAGCCTCTGATTGCTCATCTGCCAAATGGGTCTCATAAAAGCCTCAGCCTCAAGAGTGGTTGGGAAGACCCAGTGGCTGGCGCACAGTGGTGGGGGGTGGTGACCTTTGTTCTGCTGGGGCCTGCGCCATCACAAGGAGATGGGGAGGGAGAGCTGTGTCCCATGGGAGAGTCTGCAGACCTGGGGCCCCGTCCTAGTTCTGAAGGGCCCAAGACTTGAGATTTCAGGCACGTCACTTCCCTTCTCCAAGTCTGCATCCTCATCTTTTAACCACATGTGAACATCCCGGCCTACCCCACCTAACAGGGCTGTTGTGAGCTCAAGAGACCTGGGAAAGACAACACTCTTAAGGGAGCTGGGAAATGTACCGGCAGAAAAGTTAATTTTTAGAACCACAAGTTGTCAATTCCCAGATAACAAGAATTGTAAAGCTATGGTGAGAAAAAGCAAACTTCCCTGGTGGTCCAGTGGTTAAGACTCCATGCTTCCACTGCAGGGGGCACAGGTTAGATCCCTGGTCAGGGAACTAAGATCCCACAAGCCACACAGCGAGGTCAAAAAAAAAATAGCAAATCCATCCCCAGCCCTCAACTGTGCTTTAGTTTCTCCAGAGCATTTACCAGCATCTTACACACTGTATGTCTATTTTCACTATCTATCTACCTCCCCAATGTAAACGTCACAAGAGCAGGGATTTTTTTTTTGGGGGGGGGGGATACCTGTTGTTTTGAGGTATCCCCAGGACCTTATAACACTGCCTGGCAGGTTCTAAGCATTCGATAAATTCTCGCTAATGAATGAACGTTGAGTGTGTGAGGCCCCGTGTGGGCTACGTCACAGCCACCTTTGCAGCAAATCCTCACCCTCCCCCCACCAAACGTGCACACACATGCACGGGGAAATGCTGCTCACATGGTTACCTATTTTATAGATGAGGTAACCGAGGCTCAGCGAGATTAAGTTCCATAACTAGTAAGAGGTGGAGACAGGATTCAAGCCCAGGCCTCGGACTCCCAGGTTGTGTGCTTTCCTCTCCCTAAGCACATCGCATTGTGCAAATCTCCACTGTAGGTTTTGGGTAAGATCAGGTGGGGAGGGACTCTGTGTTGTGTTGATCTGTCCCCCACCTCAACCCCCAGTAGGATTTGGGAAGGTCTTGGTGGTTAAGAGAGCCCTAGAACAGGACCCAGAACAAAGTAGGTGTTCAATAAACATATGGATAGACGGATGGTCGGATAGATATGGATGGATGGATGAATGGGTAGATGGACGAGGGGTGGGCGGGTTGGCAGGTGAATGAATGTATAGATGGGCAGACAGAAGGATGGACAGGAGATGCATAGGTGAATGGTCAGAACCCGAACCTGAGAAGAGAGAGGGCGCCGACCCAGCCTTCCCCACTGCCCCAAGAAGCACAGCACAGGGGCCATGGCCTCTCTTTTTAATGGCGGCACAGCCTGCGATTTGGTTCCTGCAGCAGGGGACCTGTGGGCACTGCCCTGAGGCCAGGGGCAGGCCTGGGTTTGGGGGGGCACGGGCCGAGGCTGGAGCAGGGGGCTGACACTCCTGCCTGCCCCCGGAGAGAGAAGGACACTCGGGCCCTTCCAGCCACAAGTGGCCAGAAACTTTGGTTCTTGTTTGGTTTCAAGTTTCTGTCCTCAAGGAGGCTCTCCAGGAGGAGAAACAGGGGAGCTACTTCCCAACGGAGCAGAGTGGGGCTGGGGTCGGGGGTTGGGAGGAGAGATGCCAACCGGAGGCAACGCCCGGGTCTCGGGGGCTGAAGCTCCAGAGCCACCGGCAGGAACAGCGCTGGGAAGCAGGCACTGGAACAGGCCTCTCCTGCCGGCCCCCCTAGGGGCCCCAGAACCCGGTCCCAGGATCCGGCTCCTGCCCTCAGGAAGGGGCGGCACGAGGAGGGGGCCCAAGGCTGGAAGAGAGAGAAAAGCAGGGAGAGAGAGAGAGACGCAGAGAGGCCGAGGGAGACAGGGATGGCATCACCCACTTAGGGGGACAGAGTCAGTCCTGGGTCCCATCGGGTTCCGTTCCCCACCCAGGAGGCCACCCAGACGAGAGTGAACCTGGCCGACCCAGGTCCCCAACGTGGGCACAGCGCGGGGGGCAATGCTCACACGGGGGACCGGGGCGGGGGGACAGCCAGGGGGGCAGGGTGGCAGCCAGTCGGGTGGCCCCGCTGGGGTCAGCAGGGGCAGACGCAGCAGAGCAGAGACGGAGCCTCAGTCCCACCAGACCTCGATGGGTGAGAACTTCCAGAGGTCGGGCTGGCCCATGCGCAGCAGGCTGCTGAAGGGCGACGTGCTCCACCGGAAGGGGGGCAACTGGTCCCACGTGGGGCCGCTGGCCGCCAGGAGGCGCAGGGCCTTGGCCAGTGCCGCGCTGGTCACCTGGGGGTAGAGGGGAGGGCAGGTCGTTGAGTTGTCCCCACCTGCGCGGCTCTGCTGCTCCCCGCCCCAACTCTGACCCCATCCACAGCCCCAGGCCCGGCACCTTCACGTCGATGCCCCCATGGGAGCGCTGGTGCAGGGCCTGGAAGGGGTAGGAGCCATTGGCTGGGTTGAGGTCAGAGCGGGCCGAGATGGCATTCTCCCCGTTGGGCTTGGGGTTGCAAGCTTTGCACAGTGACAGGGGGTCATGCAGGAAGTCGTTGTACCTGGATGCGGAAAGAGAGGAGACATCAGTGGTGCGGGGAGTGGGGGAGGCCAGACTGCTAGCGGCAGCCCCTCACCCAGCCGCCTGCTTGCAACGTGCCCGGCTCCCTGCCGCCGCCTGGGCTTCAGTCACCACCTCCCCCTTCAGCTGGTCACTCCACAGGCCTCACTCAGCCTCGGCTCTGCCACCCCTCCCTCCCTCCGGGAATCCCTCTGGGCCCCCATCCCAGGCCAGGCTAGAGACCCCGTTTTGTCCCTTCATAGCATTTCCTGGAGCTCAGACTCCAGGACCATTTCCTGGTCCTAGTTACACGTCCACATCAGTGTGAATACGGGATGGATTTCTGCATCCCCCAAAGGACAGGGTGCTCCCCAAGGACAGTGGGGACACGTTCTGTGCCCGTTTCCCAGTGCCAAGCACGGAGCCCAGCACAGGGCGGTCACTCCACAGCTGTTCGTCATCCTCACCCATGACATGAGGACAGCAAGAGGGCTCAGCTGAGCGCTGCCTCGGTCCTGCTGTCCTGGCTGCTACACAGTTGCACCACCCCCCTGCCGCCCCCCCGGGCTTGTTGGGAGGTTGAAATGAGTTACAATAAAGCCCCACCACATGACTCTGGGCTCATGGTCCCTCGCGTACCTCATAAGCCGGATCATGGAGTTCAGGTCGTGTACCAGTGACTGGTTCCGCCGGAAGATCTGGGCCCGGGGGCTCCCGTCGTAGGAGAACCAGTCCCCAAAGTGGGCCACCAGGGCCGGCAGCCCACTGGTGTTGAACACAGACTCAAAGGACCTGCTGGGAACGAGGATGGTCACTCACGACCCCCACTGACTTCACCCGGCCGTGACCGTGGCCAGGGAGGTGAAGGGGGCGGTCGTGCCAGGACATTAACACCAACAACCACGACAGTCGGGATAGCAACAATCATGTCTTTTGTTTGTGCTGTGGGGTGGCTTGGTGGGGTGGCCAAGCTAGGGCTCTGGGGTCCAAGAGGCACGGGTTCAAATTCTGACTTCACTGTTGGCCACCTATGGAACCTTGGGAGAGTTAGGTACTTTCTCAAGGCCTCAGTTTCATCATCTGTGAAATGGGAATAGGAGCCGTGGCTACCATGCACGGTGGCTGCACGGATCAAAGGGGATAACCCAGGTAAAGCACAGTGAGGGTCAAGAGGTGCTGGCTGTGTAGCCCAGTTAAAGCAGCTCCAGCTGGAGAGCCACGGCAGGGGTCGGCACCTGAGCCAGGCCGCCCCCTACCACCCTGCGGTGGGTGGGTGCAGACTGGGAGGCCGAACGGATGCCGACCTCACAACTGTACCCTAAAACCATCAGGGCTTTCCTGGAGAAAAGTGGGTAGGGTGGGTTTCTTTGTGGAGTTAAAGAATCACCTGGGAAGCACCCCTCCCCAGCACGGAGAGCTGAGCAAAGGGTGGGGAATACCAGGAAGGGGGGACATACGGGATATTGTAGCTGGCCCAGTAGGTCTTCTGGTAGAGTTCCGAGGTCCTGTCGGCCACCACCACCATGCCCCTGCGACCGGGAAGGGACACGGGGCAGGAGTGGTGAGAAAGGGGGCTCCTGTGGGCGCTGCCCTGCTCAAGGACCCTCAATGGCTCCCCACTGCCTGGGGTTAGATTATGTCCCCAATCTTTAGCCCCAGTCAGGAGCTGCCTTCTCCTCCAGGATTGCCTTCCTGATGTTTCCCCTCCCGCACACGATTCAGCTGCCTCCAGGCCTCTGCCTCGGCAGTTCCCTCTGCTGGAATGCCCTGCCCCTTTCCGGGTACTCACGGGAGCTGCTCCAGAATGGTGAGCACCCTTCTCCCAGGGCTGGGCCCGCCGGGGACAAATGCCTTGTAGTCCACGATCATCCACTGGTTGTTGTACCTGCCGTGCCCAAGGAAGGAGGGCTGAACAGACCCTGGGGTCACTGCCCCAGCCTCCCCCTGCCCCCAGGGCCACACACAGTCAGGAATCATGGGGCCCGGGGTGGTCTGGGCGCGTCCGGCCATCCGACCGTCACCCGGACGCTGCAGCTTGAGCAGGCGTCCTCAGACTTTTCTCTCATCATGCTGCTTACCTGCTCCAGAAGACTCTATGGCTCCCTAGTGCTTACTGGAACAAAGGTCAATTCTGCGCAATGTTCTAAGACCCTGCCCTATCCAGTTCCCATGTCTCTGGCTCATGGGGCCCCCATCCACCCATGTCCATCTCCTCAGATGGCCCTCTCCACTGTCCCCAGAGCTCTCAAGTTCCAAGTGTCTTCCTGTCCTTCCTCTGGGAGCCTTTCCCTGGGTGGAGGAGCCTGCAAGAGGGGGGCAAATCCTTTCCTTCCCCGTGCCTCAGTTTCCCCACATATAAAACAAGGAGAGGGCTCTGCAGAGGGTGTGGGGTGTGTGGCCCTGGTGCCACGTCAGGTCTCCCAGCGTCTGAGCATTAGTGGGGGGGGTTGGGTGGGACGGCCACAGTGCCAGAAGCCCACTCACGTGCCACTGTTGAACCTCTTGAAGATATCGGCCCAGGAGTCCCCGTCCAAGGCCAGGCGATTGGCCACAACATTTCGCAACCACTCCAGCACACAGCCCTCAGGCTGCACGTACTTCCACAGGGCCGAGTTCCGGTTGCCGATGGTGGTCTCCAGGGCCACCTGTGGGAGAGCCAAGGGGGCGCTGCACGAAAGGGCCCCCTAACTCACAACCGGGGCGTGGTGCCACCAAGTGGCAGCGCTGCATCAATCGTGGTTCAAATTTGTTGACTAGTTTTTTAAAACTTCATGTCCTGGCTTAGGTGCATGTTCCTCACTAGTTCTTTGGATGAGCATTGAGGGCGGGTCATGATCAAGATCATGCATCCACCTTTGCCCTGGGGAACAGCCCCTAAGAGAGCCCAGGGTGCTGCTCCTACGGGACCCACTCCCCCTACCAAGTGGGTCAACTCTTTCCCGAGAGACAGCATCCCATCTCTACCCCTTCCCTGTAGTTCCGCAGGGAAAGCTGGGAGGCTTGGGGTTGGTAGCCTGGTGGACTGCTACAGTCTCCATGAACTCTTACAGCCCTCCGGGGGAAAACACAGCACGGCTATTAAGCCCCCTTCTTCTTGAAAGGTGAACTGAGGCCTGGAGAAGCTAAAAGACTTGCCAAAAGGTCATGGCCGCTACGTGGCTGGGCCAAGATTTGATCCTCAGATTTCCAACTCTTAAATCGGGGCTTGCTCCCCTACAGCAGGATATTAGCATGCTTCCTTTTTTATACGAAGCTGGAAAACAACTACGAGATAGCAGTAGCCATCAATATGATGTTTCAAAGAGGAATCTGCAAAGCAAGCCTCTCAATAGCGATGCCCAGGTAGGAAGAGCTTCTCTACTCCCTTCACACTGCACCCTCCTCATCCCTCTAGTGTCCCACGTCATCGCCAGGATTCAGACCCGCATGGCCTCAGAAGCCCTGGAGGGCAGTTTCCTCTCTCTGCGCCAGGGGCTGTTCTCAACCTGGGACAGTGCTCAGGGAGTCTGCAGACTTGGGCGGGGAAACATTACATCTTTATCTCCACTAATGTCTAACCGAAATGCAGCATCTCCTTCCATTGCTAATGAGGTGACACATGACAATGTTATTAGCGGTACCTGAGATCGTCACCAACAGAAATCACGGATGTTTTCCCACCATAGGACAGGACTGCACACATCTCAAGATATCGTTTACGCTCCTCATACATCTAAATTATGGCAGGTAGCCCACCTGAGACTGGAGTTTCTTTCTCTTTTTTTTTTGGCCACACCTTGTGGCATGAGGGATCTTAGTTCCCCGACCAGGGATCGAACCCGTGCCCCCTGCCTGGGGAGCACGGAATCTTAACCACTGGACCACCAGGGAAGTCCCTGGAGTTTCTTATTTAACGTGCTAATAAAGCAGCACATACAGGCGGACCCGAGATATTGTGGGTTCTGTTCCGGACCACTGCAATAAAGCGAATACCACAAGAAAGCAAGTCACATGGATTTTTTCATTTCCCAGTGCATGTAAGAGTTATGTTTCCACTATACTATAGTCTATTAAGTGTGCAATAGTATTATGTCTTAAAAACCAACGTACATACCTTAATTTAAAAATAGAAAAAAAAATACAAAACAAAAAACCAATTACAATAGTCACATCAAAGATCACTGACCACAGATGACCATAATGAATATAATAATAATGAAAACCTTAAAATATTGTGAGAATTACCAGAATGTGACACAGAGACACAAAATGAGCAAATGTTAGAAAAATGGCGCTGACAGACTTGCCCAATGCAGGGTTGTTACAAACCTTCAATTTGTAAAAACTGCAATATCTGCTAAGTTCAATAAAACGAGGTATACTTGTATATTACATTAAAAGTTTACTTATATAATATTTCAATAAATGCATGTCGATATAACTGGTTTCCTTTATAATCCCATATATGTTGGCTTGTGCATTTAAAAGCATTATTGTGAGAAGGGGTTCACGGCCCCAAACTGCCAAAGGAGTCTGTGGCACAAAAACAGTTAAGAACCCAGATGGAGGTAAATTTCCTTCCCGGACACTTTTCGTAACTGGATCAAACTATTTCAACTGTCCTTCCCCAGGCTTCACTCCTGCTTTCCCCACCCCAGACCGCAGCAAGGGGGTCCCCTCACCCACTGCCTGGCCCCTCTCATGCTTCTTCCCACATTTAAGGGAACTAAATCCCACGCTCCTCTCACAAAGTAATAGAAGAAAAAGAGCCCCTTCCTCTCCCCTCCCCAGGAACTGGCGTCTTCTGCATCTAGGATTTTTTTTTTTAAGTGATGTTTTTTCTCCTCTGCAGTGTTACCCTGGCGACTACAGGGCTTGCTGTGTCGTCTAGGGGTGCCAGGAACAGATTTCTAAATGAGTTTGGAGCCCAGCCAGGAAAACCGATAAAAACAACACATTGTAAACAACATTTATTCAGAAAACCCAGCCAGGTTTAGAGGGGGTTTTGTGGAAAGCAAGAGGGAAGGCTGAACGAGAAAGAGCAGAGTCATGGTAGGGAGAGAGATGGCTTGTCCTAAATACATAAACACAAAATGAGGTCACTGAGGCCACGGATATTTCAAAAGGGCCCAAACCAGGGATTCCTGAGGAGCTGCAGGACAATGCAGAGTCCCAGGCCGGCTGCAGGGTCTGGAGGCCCGGGCGTGACCTGGGGAGCGACATTTTACAAGCGCTTCCTGGTGGAGGACAGCCTCAGCCCTGGGGTGGTGGTGATGGGGGAATGGGGGTTGTCTGCGTCCCCCTGCTGTGCCTAAGCTGCTGGGTGCGAAGCTGCCCCCGGGGAGAAAAGTGACACCAGAGGATGACTCACCAGCCCGCTGCCCAGGATGTAGAAGTCATCACAGGAGAAAATGGTACCAGGGTAGGATGAGAAGGTCACCCTGTTGCCGGGAGCCCGGGTAGATTGCTCTGCAGGCGGGAGAGTGAGCCCGGGGGGCGGGGGGGGGGGCGGGGAGGGGGCCTGGTCAGACAAGCGCATACGGAGAACCCCACTCCCCCCTCCCAGCAAGACCTGGGAGCCTCCAGGTGGAACGGCAGGCTTCAGAGGAAGCCCCTACTCCAGTCTTTCTGAGAGTCAGCAAACCAGGCCATTTGTGTAAAAGCTAGTAGCAATATATATATATATACATATATATATATAATTTTTTTGATTACTGTACCTTTTTTTGGCTTTCCTTTTTTTTTTTTAATTGCAAAAACCTATTGTGAAAAAGATAATTCACAGAGCAGATACCCAGAAGTCTGAGAGCATGGAGTTTGTTTCTCTGGTTTTTTTGGGGGGGTGGGGGGAGGGTTTATCTCCTGCTTTACTGAGGTATAATTGACAAATAAAAATTGTCTGTGTTTAAGGTGCACACTGTGATGTTTGGATAGACGTAGACACCGTGAAAGGATGGCCACGGTCAAGCTAATTTACACATCCATCACTTCACGTAGTTACCTCTGCTGTGTGTGTGGTGAAAACACTGAAGTTCTACTCTCTTGGCAAGATTCAAGTACACAATACGGCGTTGTTAACTACAGTCACCATGCAGTGCTTTAGACTCCAGAATTCATTTGTCTTCTAACTGGGAGATGGTACTCTCTGACCAGCATCTCCCCATTTCCCCCTCCCCCCAGCCCCCTGCAACCACCATTCTACTCTCTGCTTATATCAGTTCAACATTTTTTTTTTTTGGCCATACCACGCAGCTTGCGGGATCTTAATTCTCCAACCAGGGATTGAACCCGGGCCCACAGCAGTGAAAGCTGAGTCCTAACCACTGGACCGCCAGGGAATTCCCTCGAGTTCAACTTTTTTAGATTCCACATGAAAGTGAGATCATACAGTATTTGTCTTTCTATGACTTATTTCACTTAGCATAATGGCCTCCAGGTTCACCCATGTTGTCGCAAATGGCAGGATTTCCTGCTTTTTTCAGTTGAATAATACTCCATTTTGTGTGTGTGTGTGTGTATGTGTGTGTGTGTGTGTGTACGTGTACATTTTCTTTATCCATTTGTCTGGCGATGGACATTTAGGTTGTTTCCATATCTCAGCTATTGTGAATACTGCAATGAACATAGGAGTGCAGACACTTCCTCAAGATTTTATTTCCTGGAAGTGAGATGGATGGATCATATGAGAGCACAGGCTTTGTGGGGAGGAGACCTGGGCAGAATCCCGGTTCAGGCCCTTATCAACTGTTTGATTTATGTCAAGTTACTTAGCCTTTCTGAGCCTCAGTTTCCTTATCTGCAAACTGGGAATAATAATCCTTCATCTCACACAGGGCAGTTGTAAAGATTTAATTTATAAGATCGTGGAGGTAGTTTCTAGCATAACAGTGGGTACCCAGCAGGCCTACAATCAAGGTTACTGCGTAACCAGACCAGCACTTGTCAAGGGATGGACTTCTGGTACAAAGTGTTCTGGGGTAGGGATGAGGGCCCCTAGGGATGAGGGGATGGACCAAAGGAGCTATTTCTATATAACTAATAAATAGATAAAAGTAAAAAGGGCAAAGCCATCAATGAACAGCTAAAACTGGAAGGGAAAACAACCAACACCAATGGTGGTTTTTCAGGGGCTGGTGGCAGGGCGGGTTACAAGTGATTTTTATTCCTTCTTTGTGCTCTATTTTCTAACTTTCTACAGTGAACATGTATGACTTGAGTAATTTGTTTTTTTAATTATTAAAAGTAAGTGTAGAATACAAAAAGATATAACCCAAATATCCATCAATAGATGGATAGATAAACAAACTGTAGTATCTCCATGCGGTGAAATATTAGGCAGTCAGAAAAAGGAATGAAGTGCTGACACCTGCTACGACATGGAGAAGCCTTGAAATTATGACGCTGAGTGAAAGAAGCCAGTCGTAAGAAAACCACCATTGTATGTTTCCATTTTTATGGGATGTCCAGAACAGGTAAATCTACAGAGATAGAAAGTAGATTGGTGGTTGCCAGGGGCTGGGAGGAGGGGGAAAAGGGAGTGATTACTCAGTGGGTACAGGGTTTCCTCTCTTGGTGATGAAAACGTTTTGGAACTAGACTGAGGTGGCAGTTGCACACCACTGTGAATGCACTAAATGCCACTGAATTGTTCACTTGAAAATAGTTAATTTTATGTTATGTGAATTTCACCTCAATTAAATAAATAAATAAATAAATAAAACTAGAAAAAACGATTTTTTTTGGCTGCACCGTGAGGCATGCAGGATCTCAGTTCCCTGACCAGGGATCAAACCTGTGCCCCCTGCAGTGGAAGGGCAGAGTCCTAACCACTGGACCGCCAGGGAGTTCCCTTCGAAAATTTTTAAAAGTTAGTGCAGGTTTATATGAAGTTCTAGAACAGGCAAATCTAACCTCATGGGAAAAAAATCAGAAGAGCGGTTGCCTGGGGAGAGGCGGGGAAGCTAACTGCAAAGGTCGCAGGGAACTTTCTAGGGTGACGGAAATGTTCTATATCTTCATGGACTGGTGTTTACATGACTGCAGATGTTTGTCCAAACCCATCAAATTATATGCTCTAAATGTGTATTTAAGCTATCCATCAATAAAGTGAATTAAAAAAAAAAAAACAGAACAAACTTCGTCCAGGACATCATTTATCACCCAGCAGAATGGCAAAAAAATTTGAAATGAACCATAATACCCAGTGCTAGCAAGGCTGTGGGGAAAGACAACATATTCACAGAATGGCGGTGGAAGTGTAAATTGGCCCAACCATTTTTTGAGGCAATTTGGCTGTTATCTATCTAGAAACTAAAATTTTAATTATACTCATCTTTTAACCCAGCGTTTCCACCAGGAAACACATCTGGGGGCCCACTTGCTTGCTGTAGTACTGTTTGAAACAGCAAAGACCTGGGAATTCCCTGGCAGTCCAGTGGTTGGGACTCCCTGCTCTCACTGGTGAGGGCCGCCCAGGTTCGGTCCCTGGTCGGGGAACTAAGATCCCACATCCCACAAGCCTCATGGTGTAGCCAAATAAAGAAATAAATATTTTTTAAAAAGAAAGAAGGAAGGGAGGGAGGGAGGGAGGGAGGAAGGAAGGAAGGAGGGAAGGAAGGAAGGAAGGAAGGAAGGGAGGAAGGGAGGAAGAGCAAAGACTTGGAAATGGCCCATATCCTCAACTGGGGACTAATTAAAATTTAACGTCCAGCTGTTAAAAGGTGGACCGAACATGGCAATATCAAACGCTCTCCAAGGCCGGCTGTGGAACAAGAGGAACAAGTGGCAAACAATCCATGTAGCATGATCTCATTTATGTTTTTTTTAAAAACCCAGAAAGCAAACTTTTTAGGGCTGTGCAACTATTCTGTAGAATACTGTAATGGCGGATACATGTCATTGAGCGTTCATCAAAAATCCATAAAACTCTACAAAGAGTGAACTCAAATGTAAACCATGGACTTCAGTTGACAATAATGTATCAATATTGGTTCATCAATTGTAACAAATGAACCACACTAATGCAAGAGGCTAGTAACAGGGGAAAGTGGGAAGGGTGATATATGGGAACGCTCGGTACTGTCTACTCAATTTATGTCAATGTAAAATTTTTCTAAGAAATAAAGTCTATTAATTTTAAAAAGGTCCATATATACACACATATAAATGCATCCCCCAAAATCTAGATAGATCCAAACCAAAATGGCATCAGTGCTTTCCTCTTAGGAGAGATCTGGAATTTGGGACGAAGGTATCAAGGGAGATGTATTTCTTCATCTCTATTGCTGGAATCTGTGGCAGTGAGGGTGAATTTACATATAAATAGTATAATAAAAATATTGATAAGTTAAAACAAATGGAAAAGTGAGGTACGTTTTTTAAAAGTCTAAAAAAACATAACCAAGTGTTTGCAGAAATGATCTCTTGTGGGATGTGGGGTGTTCCAGTGACTTTCATTGTGTGCATGTGTGTTTTGCCGCATTTTCCAATTTTCTATAACATACGTGTATGACTTATATAGGTTTTTCAGATATTAAGACGATAGTGGATACACAGCAATGGGAACGACAGATCTGCAGCTACAGAGGACAACGTGGATGAAACTCACAGACGTTACACTGAGTGAAAGAAGCCAGATGCAAACAAGCCCATGCCGCATGATTCTATTCGCAAAACATTCCAAATCCATCAAACCTAATCCAGGCTGTGAGAAGTCACTACGGGCTGGGGACAGTGCCTGGAAAGGGACAGGAAGGAAGCTTCTGGGGGCTGGGAATGTTGTTTCTCTGTCTGGATATTACACACACAGGTGTGTGTTCAACGTGCAAAAATTCCAGCTGGTCACTTATGATGAGCACACTTTTCTGTACAAATGTCAATTTAGAAGTTTAAATTTAAATTAATGGGCATTAGGTTGTTTCCAGACCACTAATGCAGCTGACATCCACGTACACAATCCCCTTGCAGAAACAGAAATGTTTCTCCAGGGACAGATATGAGCCAGAGAGTTGCTGGATCACAGGCAAGACAGATTTTAAATTTTGTTAGACGCCAGCTGGGCTCCTCTTCAAAGTGGCCGTGCCAGCTCCCACTCCCGTTAGCAGTGAATGAGGGTATACATTTCCCCACCCTCTCGCCACCTCCTGGCAACATTAATTTTTTTAAGTTTGGCCAAGAAGGAGGCACTGCAAACATCTGGCAGTGGCTACCTCTAGACTAACACTGGGGCCAGGAATGACGGGCACACTATCCGGCACTTGGGCCTTAGGGGCAAGGTTTTCACATTTGACAGGAAGAACGTATTCATCCATTCCTGTGTAGCTGTTTGCAAAAATGGCTGTAACTCTCCCCATGCTTGTATCCACGTCATCTGCAATGTGACTCTGCAGTTCCTTACATCACATGGTCGGGTCTATTTCCCGACTTCTTGAATCTGCACGGGTCACTTGACTTACTTTGAGCAACAGAATGCTGTGCCAGTTTCAATCAGCCCTCGAGAGGCCTTCCACACTTCCCTGCCCAGATGTCACATGAACAAACCTGAGCTAGCCTGTGGGAGGATGAAAGACCATGTAGCCCAGCTGTCACATCATCCTAGCTGACAGCCAACCCCCAGACGTGCAGACGAGGCCATTCTAGGTCAGCCAGCTCACCCCAGCTGACTACAGAAGCATCAGTGAGCCCGGCCACGATCAGCAGGCTTGTCCCAGAATAACAAAACCACCCAGCAGACCCACGGACACGTGAGCAAAAATAAATGGCTATGTTTTAAACCTTTGTTGTTTTAAATTTGGGGTGATTTGTTACGCAGCAGTAGCTTACTGATACGCCTTGTGAGATAAAAATTAAAAGGAAATAAACATGTTAAAAATAACATGAACTCTTAGAGTGGCCTTATGGTGACCCCAGTGTATACGGGGCTGAGGCCCACACCTCCCAGTACTATGCCCACTGTGTACCCACATACATGCTCACACACAGACCCACCCACATCTACCCACCTTGGGGCCCTTCTCTGAACTGGAACCAGTACTTTTTCATGATGCGCAGCATGTACTGGTAGGAGTGCCAGGTGTTGTGGGCGACCAGGAGGTCACTCTGGCCAGGCAGCAGCTTGATGAGGGCGGAGCAGGAGCCAGAGCCCATAGCATGCTTGGTCTTGGTCTTATTCAGGGCCAGCTCTAAGTCTTCGAGGTCCCCAGAGATCTGCAACAGGCTGAGGAGGGTCAGAGTGCCGGAGGGTTACCACGCCTGCTGGGAGTGCCATTACATACCCATTTCACAGAAGAGGAAGCTGAGGCACTGGGAGGTTGGGCGACCGGTCCGAGGCCATGTAGCCAGGAAGTGGCAGGGCTGGTATTGGAACCCAGGTCTGTCTGACTATAAGGTGTGTGGCACTTTCCCCTGCCCTGTCCACTCTGGGGGTGGCACTTACAGGAACCCCAAGGGTTTGATGGTGAACTTCCCAGTTGGAAAGGTCACACTGCCTTCATAGCTGTCCTCTAGGCCTTTCAGCTGCAGGAGGGTCAGCCGCACCTAGGGGGAGGGGGAGGGGGCAGGGGGCAGGGGGCAGAGGGAGTGTGAGGCCTCTCCCCCAGGCTCATGCCTTCTGCAATGGGAGGGGCTCCAGCAAGGGAGGCTCAGGTGCACCCTCCAGGCTCCAGCCAACCCCGACCCCCCCCTTAACCACCACCCACCCCTCCATGCCAAGCACCCTCCTGCCATCATTTAACTATATGTCTCCATCCTGTGGCAACCCCAAATCACCCCACTTAAGAACCCAACTCAAACCCACCTCCTCCAGGAAGCCTCCCAGCCTGCCTTGGCCCACTGTTGACTGCTCCCTGTTCTGAGTTGTACTGGCTGTGCTGCTGGCTCAGCGCACTTGTCTCGTGGCTGACTTCTCCCCACTGTCACTGTCATTGTTCTGTAACCATGGAGTATATCACTGTGTCCCCCACCGGGCCCTGGCCTGTGCTGGGCATACACCAGGTACTTAGCAAGCATCCGTAAGATGGATGGACAAAAGGACAGATGGATGGATGGATGGATGGATGGATGGATGGTGGCTACCGAGTTAAACGAGAGAAGGAGAGAGAGAAAGGCAATCATCTAGATGGACAGGAGAGTGAAAAGAAGGACAGATGTTCAGGCAGGTGCTGGAGCAGATGGACGGGACCAGAGGGATTCACTCCTTCATCTGTAAATACTCAACAAACCTTCACTTATAAAGCACCTACTATGTGCCAGCCCCTGTGCTAGGTACTGGGGATACCACAGTGGACAAGGCAGATGTGGTCCTTGCCTTGTCCTCATGGGGCCCAAGTCCAGTTGAAGACAGAACCTGAATGCCTCACAAGAGTGCTACGAAGAAGTGCACAGAGGGGACGTGGAGGTGAGGAGTGGTGGGGGTGAGCCAGGCAGAGGGGGGAGAAGGAAAAGTGTTCCAGGCAGAAGGAACAGCACATTTTAAAGCCCTGAGTGAAGAGGTAACATCTTGTTCAAGGAAATGGGAGGAGGCCAGGGAGGCTGGAGCACAGATCAAGAAGGTCAGTAGACGAGGCTGGGGAGGGAGAGGGTGCAGGGGGGTGTTGAGGCCACATTAAGGAGTGTGGGCATCACCCTGGAGAACTGGGCAGCCCCTGGTGAGATGTACGAGCAGCAGAGACAGAGCAGAGGGGATGGACCAACAGATGGACAGACTGAGAGGTGCCTAGGCTCTGGCCAGAAGGAAGAGGAGGAATGAAGCAGGGAACGTGGTCCATCAGAAAGATGGCTAGGCAGGTAGATGGGAGGGTAGATGGACAGACAGGTAGATGATGAACAGAGAGAGAGACAGGCAACCAAATGGGGTATATCAACAAGGCGGGTGGATAGAATATCTGACAACTAGGCTAAGATGGGCAGGTTGGTGACAGATGAATAAATGGGAAGAAGAGAGTGAAAGATGGATAGACTTGTGGGTGGACGAATGTGCTGAAAAGCTAGATGGATGGATGGATGGATGAATAGATGGATGGATGAACGGGTAGATGGATGGAGGGGTGGGTGGGTGGATGGATAGATGGCTGTATGGGAGGGAGAAAGGGAAGGATGGACATGGAGGGAGGGAGGGAGGGAAGACTGGAAGGATCTGTGGATGGATGAGTAGATGGATGGGAGGATGGGTAGGTAGATGGGTGGATGGATGAGGGAGGGAGGGAGGAAGGGAGAAACGGCTGGCTAGGAGGAGCAGGGGACAGATAGGTTGGCCAGCTGGAACAGTAGCAGCCGCAGTGGTAGCAGGTCCCCAAAGCAGACCCAGCCTGCTGCCCCAGCCCTCTGAGCATGGGGGCCACGCCCACCTGGTGCCAGTAAGCAGAGCCATTGTTCAACTCCATCTCCTTCTGCATCCACTCCAGGTTGGCCTCCAGGAATTTCTTGAGCCTCTCGCAGTAACTGACTTCGTACTCGAAGGGGCCGCAGTAATTCACCACCGTGTTCATCCAGTGCATATAGATGAGCTGTGGGGTGGGCGAGGACAGGGGCGGGGCAGCGGGGCTGTGCTCTTCCCTGAGGACCCCACTGGCCCCCACTCGGGCTCAGAGTCCTCACCCCTATCCAGGTCTCCAAAGAGTCGAGGAGCTCTGGTGAGGACACCTCTGCACCTTTGCTCACGCTGGCTTCTCTCACCCAGCCAGCTCTCACCCCCACCAGGGCCCAATGCCTCTGGATGCCTCCCTCCTCTGAAAGCCTTCAGCACTCACAGTCTGCCCTAGATTACGCCTCCTCTGTTACTGGGGACCCCCCCCCCCATCTATACATGTATTCAGTCACTCAACTACCTTTTTTTTTTTTTTTGAGCACCTACTATGTCCTGTCCTGAGCACTGAGGACACCGCAGTGAACCCGGCAAGAGAATCCTGTGCCAGTTCCACCAGCCCTCAAGAGGCCTTCCCCACCTCCCCGCCCCGACATCACATGAACAAGCTGGGCCAGCCTGCTGGGGGGTGAAAGACCATATGAGCCCATCGTCCCCGTCACCCCAACAGACGGAGAGCCTCCCTCGGGGGCTGGTGTGCAAGCTCAGAGAGGTAACGTGGGCAAAGCCCCTGGCACGTGTGTCTGGGGTTCCTCACGTGAGAACCACTTCGGGCCTTGCCTCAGTGTTCCTGGCTCAGGCTACGGGGCCGTTGAGAGATGGAATCTTGTCTCAGATACCACCAAGCACCCAAAACAGCGTGGCCTGACCCAGTGTCTGACACCTCCCCAGACATCGAGGTCCCAGGAGGGCATCTCAAACTGCAGCTGGGTGTCAGAATGAGGAGAGGGAGTTTATTAAACGCTGTCACACTGTACACCGTCTCCTGTGATGTGCTCTGTCCCTCTCACCACCATGCATCTCACACCCATCCACTCTGCTCGTTCATTTTCACTGCTCTATGATCCTGCACTGTGTGACAGTACTGCAATCCGGTTACCCGTGCACCCACCGGTGGCGTTTGAGCGTGTTTGCCTCGGGGCTGCTTTGAACCCCTTGGGTCACCTCTAGGATACACACCGAAGGAGTGGGGCCCCTGGGTCCTAAGGCGTGTGTGTATTCAACTCTACACGTTAATGCCAAATTACATTCCAACGTGGGTGCCACACCTTCACACACAGTGTGGGAGCATGGCCAGCCCACCACGGCCTCACCCACTCCTGATGCGGTCTGCCTTCTGAAATCTGTGATCATCACTTTTAAAAAGCCCAAAAGCAGGTAAAGCAAAATGATATGTTGTTTAAGGTTTCATCACATGTAGTAAAACTAGTTTAACCAAAGGAAGGGAGTGGAAATAACTCAAATGTCCACCCACTGATGAAAGGATAAATAAAATAGTCTATCCCTACAATGCAATATTATTCGGCCATAAAAAGGAATAAAGTACTAACATACACTAGAATGTGGAGGAACCCTGGAGACAAGTTAAAGAAGCCAGCCACAAAAGACCACATATTGGATGATTCCTTTCATAGGAACTGTTCAGAATAAGCAAATCCGTAGAGACAGAAAGTAGATTAGCGATTGCCAGGGGCTGGGTGGAGTGGGGAAAAAGGGAGGTGACTGCTAACAGGTATGGGGTTTCTTTCTGGGCTGATGAGAAGGTTCTGGAATTAGACAGTGGTGGTGGTCGTGCAATCTTGTGAATATACTAAAACCCACTGAACTGTACATTATAAAATGGTGAATTTTATGGCATGTGAATTCTATCTCAATATAAATGAATGAATGAATGAATGAATGAATGAAAGGGAATGACAGCCACCACATGTAGTGTGGTGGGTGTCTCTGGGGTAGGAGACGCAGGGGAACGGAGTTGAGAGGGGGCTTCAGTGGTTTCAGTAACAGTCCAGGGTTTAGTTTGGGTGTTCATTTTATTACTAAGCTTCGTAACTTGGAATGTGTTGTGTATTTTTTACATGCATCAAATAGCACCCAGTGTAAATTTTTAACAAATACATGTGAGTCTTTTCTCCCCAACTAGATGGAAGGCTGGGGGTGGGAGAGCCCCCTCTACACATACCTCAGAACCCTCCAAAGCTCCCTGGGGAACACACTTGATGGGCGGGGGGAACCCCAGGGTCCCGCATCTGGCCCTTACCTCCTCGGACACGGCGGCCTCCACCACGCCCGCTGCGTAGGCCTGCAGGCTATCGTTGTAGTGGTTGTTCGTGTGCAGCTCCAGAAAGGCCCACCTGCAGGGGGAGGAGAGGGGACACTTGGTCAGTGAGAGGGCGAGCGTGAAATGGGCCCTCAGCTCGGCGTGCACCTGTCTGCAGTTTTAAACCATAGAAAACAACGCAGTGATGAACTGCCATTCACGTGAATGTCTGTCAGTCTGTCTCTGTGCACGTGTCAGGCTAAATCCCTAAAACAGGAACTGCTAGGTCAAAGGGCACATGTATTTTTAATTTTAATAGATACTGACAAACAGCCTCCCCCAGGGCTGTACTAACCTTCATTCTCCGCCCCTCCCCCACGATAATACCAGCTAATATCTACTGAGGGTTTCTTCTGAGCCAGGCACTGTTCTAGTCACTTCCATATCTATTAACTCATGTACTAGTCCTCATGACAATCCCACAGTCCTGCAAGGCAGGCACCGTTCTTGTCTCCATCGTACAGGAGGGGAGGAAGTTCAAGCACAGAGTTATGTACCTGCTGTGGTAGATGGCATCGCAGCCTCTTCCCCCCATGTCCCTGCCTTTTGCTGTGTGGCTTTACATCCCTCCCACCACTGGCCAAATGTCCTTCCCTGTCCCCTTGATTTGGGCTCAGTCATGTCATATGACTTGCTCTGGCCGATGGAATGCGGTGGAAGTGACTTGTGTCAGTTATGAGATTAGCCTTCAAAGGGCCTCCCGTGTTTCCACTTGTGTCCCTGCTATGGCCACGAGAGAAACATGCCCGGCCAGCTCGCTGGTCCCAAGAATATGAGAGACACATGTTGCTGACCAGGTCTGCAGAACTATAGCATGAAGCAGAGCTGCCCCAACTGCTCCAAGGATCCACGGGCATAAACGGTTGTCATTTCAAGCCGCTGAGTTTGGGGGCAGTTTGTTACTACACAACACTGTTGCCCAATACTAACTGATACACATACCAAAGGTCACAGAGCTAAGAAAGGGCAAAGCTAGGATTCAATTCCAGGCAGGCTGGCTCCCAGGAAGCAGATTCTGATCAGGAGGTCTGGGGTAAAGCCCAAGACTCTGTATTTCTAACTAGCTCCCAGGTGATGCCTGGGATATATACTGCATTTCTACAACGTACAAACTCCTGTCTGTGCACTTCCCTGCTTAAAATCAATCTTTTTCATCCTTACTAAGGTGACAGTTGAAAAATTCAATCACGTAATTATAATCCTTTAATGAGTTAAGTTACATACATTTTCTTATTTCTTATTGGTCATTTATAGTTCTTTGGTTCATGTCCTTTACTCATTTTTCTCTACCGTGGTTTTTTTCATCATATTATTATTATTATTTTTCGGCTGCACCGTGGCTTGCGGGATCTCAGTTCCCCAACCAGGGATTGAACCTTGGCCACGGCTGTGAAAGCACCAAATCCTAACCACTAGACCACCAGGGAATTCCCATCACCTTTTCTTATTGATTGGTGAAATTCTCTATATACATATTAGCCCTTGGCTTGTCACTAATATTGAAAATACCTGTATTTTAATAGATTTTTGCTTTTGTTTTTGCCATATGGTAGTTTTCAGTTTTGTCCTATCAGTCCTTCCTTTATGGTTCTGGATTTCATCCTTGCTCCAAGGACACAAAGAATATTCACCCAGGTGACTTCTGTAACTAAGGAAAACACTTGTGAAGGCAACTTCTATTAAGAAAATGAGGGCAACAGAAGACACTAATGAGACCTTGAAGAGGCTACACAACACGGAGAGCCAGGCTCAGCCAGGACTGTCTCACAGGAATTTGGCTAAAAAGTCACCAAAGAGCTCCAGGACAGGCACAGCTCTGCCCTAGAGAAGACACAGGAGAGGAAATGACTATCAAAATACTCACACCCAATAGTTTTGGCAATCAAGCTTCTTTGAGCACCTACTGGGTGCCAGACGCCAAGGGTATACAAGAATGAATATATGTAACTGCTATGACGAGAAAAGGAATAAAGTACCGTGAGAAGGTACGCTCCTGCTGCTACTGAGTAAAATCTAGGAAGGCTTCACAGAAGAGGTGACAGCTGCTCTGCGTTTTGAAGTTTAAGTAAGAGCTTGCAGGGAGAAGGGGGGTGGGGGGGGAGGAGAGGGAAAGTAAAAGAAGGAAGCCTGAGCTCTGAGAGTTCCAAAGCAAAGAATTTGAGCTACAAGATAAAATGGAGCTGTGGGGACTAGTAATGAGGCCCTGCTACGGTGGATAACAATAGCCCCCAGTGCTAAGCACATCACATGTCTACTTTTCTCTCTAAATTCTCCCAAAGACCCTATGACATGAGTTTGATTCTCCCAATTTACAGTTGTGGGACCTGAGGCTCAGAGAGGTGAAGTCACTTGCCCAACAGAGCTGAGACTAACATCACAGCGCATGATGTGCCCTGAGCCTCTACCTTAACTGAGTTTTGTGGGGGATTGTTTTGTCCTTGAAGGTGAAGGAGTTAGCTCTTATCAAACAAATCTAAGAGCCACGAACTTCCGGCTAATGACTCACATATAATCACAGATATGGACAGAAAAACAGAAGAGACTAGAATAAAGGTCTTAAATTTCAAGGAGAGTGGAGGACAAAGAGAGTCTGGGATTTTGGGTCCCTCAGGCATCGTCTGAATCCCCAGGTCTCTCTCTTATCAACTGTGTACCTTTGGGCAAATTGCTTAACCTCTCTGGGCCTCAGTTTCCTCACCTGTAAAATGGGCAAAGCGATTCCCACTTCAGAGGGTTGCCATGGCAGGTGCCAGAAGAGAACTCACGTTTTATACTCACTAAATATGTGTCTCATCATGAACCTGAGAGGGGAGGTTTGGAGCAATCCAGTAGACTTGGTGATGGGAAGAAATTTAAAACAGGGTACAGAATGTAGTTCCCCTCGTGATAAAAAAAAAAAAAAGCGGGGGAATCAAGGGAGAACATACACAACTTACATAAAACCAAAAAGGCTGTTCAGATGCCAAGTCCTGGTTATAACTGAGAGGCCAGTGGCCTTCTTCCAGACAGCGCCTGCTTGAAAGCTCTCCTTCTGCAGGGAGCAGGCTCAGTCAAGGCCACAGTGCTGAGGCCCTGAAGACAGGCCGCAGCCAGGAACTCACCCCGTGACCGGTGCTCACACAGCCGCCACGGATATGTATCAGCGTCCTTGTTCACAGCAGCATTTTTTTTTTTTTAACATCTTTATTAGAGTATAATTGCTTTACAATGGTGTGTTAGTTTCTGCTTTATAACAAAGTGAATCAGTTATACATATACATATGTCCCCATATCTCTTCCCTCTTGCATCTCCCTCCCTCCCACCCTCCCTATCCCACCCCTCTAGGTGGTCACAAAGCACCGAGCTGATCTCCCTGTGCTATGCGGCTGCTTCCCACTAGCTATCTATGTTACGTTTGGTAGTGTATATATGTCCATGCCACTCTCTCACTTCGTCCCAGTTTACCCTTCCCCCTCCCCGTATCCTCAAGTCCATTCTCTAGTAGGTCTGCATCTTTATTCCCATCTTGCCCCTAGGTTCTTCATGACCTTTTTTTTTTTTTTTTTAGATTCCATATATATGTGTTAGCATACAGTATTTGTTTTTCTCTTTCTGACTTACTTCACTCTGTATGACAGACTCTAGGTCCATCCACCTCACTACAAATAACTCAGTTTCGTTTCTTTTTATGGCTGAGTAATATTCCATTGTATATATGTGCCACATCTTCTTTATCCATTCATCTGTTGATGGACACTTCGGTTGCTTCCATGTCCTGGCTATTGTAAATAGAGCTCACAGCAGCATTTTTGACTAGAGCTGAGGAAAACAGGACCCTCCCAAAACATCCAGTGTTAGGGGCCTGATACAATAATCTATCCATATATGTGGTGGGCTTCTAGAACCATGTGGCAGACTGCCATGTGCTGATGAGATGTCAGACACAAAGTTTTTTTAAAAAAAATAAGATTAGAGAAGGACAAACAGTGGACTCAGGATAACCCCATGTACAAAAACATTACACACACACACATACCAGTATGTATACACATGTATGTATGTATGTATGTTTAGGCCTGTTTATGCATAGAAAATTCTAGAAGAAAGAACAGTGGTTATATATAAAAAGAAAGAGTGGGGAGCGCAATTTACCTTCCACATTCCACCTCACCTTTCTAAACTGCTAGAATTTTTTTACCATGGAAAGTTAAGTACTTGTGCAACAGTTACAAAGATTTAAAAGAGAGCAGTGTGACTCTTTCAAGCTGGACAGAAAGGAAAAGGATGAGTGGAGAGTGACAATTCCCCCCCGAACCCCGCCCCCCAGCCAGGCCACAGTACTGTAAATATGGAATTAGTCACTGCCCTTGTCGGAGAGAGTGCCTTCTGCATTCCTCTCTGATCCGCCTTATTCCAAAGGGCAACTGGGGTGATTCGGTTTGGATGGGGTTTGTGCACTTTGCTTGAGTTCTCAGAAAACCTGGCTACGTAGGTGTCTGCCTATCTTTCCAGAATACCCTGGAAAGAGAGAGATTCCCATTCATGAGGGAATTTCAGTGCTAGAGCCCCTCTGGCTGATCTCTGAGGATCCCTCTGCTGCCTCGGGCCCTAAGCCCTAATCAAATGATTTTCTTCGGGGTGAGGCAGCTGCCGACAGCCACCTGTAGGAAGTGTCCGGGCAGAGATCTGAACCTAGATCTCTCTGATGTTAAACATGAAACCCTGCGTCATACCACACCTCCACTCTCTCCCAGCCTCAGCTTCCCCATCTGTAAAACGGGAAGGCTTGGACATCAGCAAAGGGCTTCTGGAATCCCTCACTGCTGTGCTGGCTGACAACTTTGGGAGACTCTACCCCAGTCCCTGGCCAAAACAAAACAAAACAACAAACCACTGGAAAGAATGTGTTTCTAAAGCAAAATGTCCCCATTAGACTGTTCGTGATTCAGAGATCATGTCCTTCCTGCTTGTTTGGTTCTAAAATAGCTGATCTTTTATTAGATGAAATGGGCAGAGATCAATAAATATTGTTGTGGTTTGTTTTTAATGGCAAAAACATTGCTTGGCAAAAATAAAAAGTCGGCTGCACTGAATCTATTTCCCCAGACTTTTTTTATTTCTGGAAAGTGTATGGGCCACACTGTGGTTTTATGTCAGGGGCAGCTAATACCTCTGAGATGACTCCAGGATCTAATGAAGAGGCCACGTTTGGGAAAAGCCAGACCATTCTTGTGAGATGAGCAGCGGGTCACAAATCTCCCCTCACCTTCATTGTCCCTTCAGTGTACAGTGTGCCCTGGACACCCGCTACTATGCGGGATGTACCACCGCATCTGCGGCTATCACTCCTCTTCCATTCTTGATGGTGTAAGTTTATCTTTTGTGACTTTTCAAAGAAACAGTTGGATAACTAATAAGAACCTGCTCTATAGCACAGGGAACTCTACTCAATACTCTGTAATGGCCTACGTGGGAGAAGAATCTAAAAAAAAAAAAAAAATGTAGATATATGTATAACTGATTCACTTTGCTGTACACCTGAAACTAATACAACATTGTAAATCAACTATACTCCCATAAAATTTTTTTTTTTAATTAAAGAGAGAAGAGAAGAGCTAACACCCATCCTTCTCAAACTCTTCCAAAAAATTGCAGAGGAAGGAACACTCCCAAACTCATTCCATGAGGCCACCATCACCCTGATTCCAAAACCAGACAAAGACACTACAAAAAAAGAAAATTACAGACTAATATCAATGATGAATATAGATGCAAAAATCCCCAACAAAATACTAGCAAACAGAATCCAACAACACATTAAAAGGATCATACACCATGATCAAGTGGGATTTATCCCAGGGACGCAAGGATTCTTCAATATACGCAAATCAATCAATGTGATACACCATATTAACAAACTGAAGGAGAAAAACCATATGATCATCTCAACAGATGCAGAGAAAGCTTTTGATAAAATTCAACATCCATTTCCGATAAAAACTCTCCAGAAAGTGGGCATAGAGGGAACCTACCTCAACATAATAAACGTCATATACAACAAACCCACAGCAAACATCATTCTCAATGGTGAAAAATTGAAAGCATTTCCTCTAAGATCAGGAACAAGACAAGGATGTCCACTCTCACCACTATTATTCAAAATAGTTTTGGAAGTCCTAGCCACGGCAATCAGAGAAGAAAAAGAAATAAAAGGAATACAAATTGGAAAAGAACAAGTAAAACTGTCACTGTTTGCAGATGACACGATACTATACATAGAGAATCCTAAAGATGCCACCAGAAAACTATTAGAGCTAATCAATGAATTTGGTAAAGTTGCAGGATACAAAATTAATGCACAGAAATCTCCTCCATTCCTATATACTAATGATGAAAAATCTGAAAGAGAAATTAAGGAAACACTCCCATTTACCATTGCAACAAAAAGAATAAAATACCTAGGAATAAACCTACCTAGGGAGACAAAAGACCTGTATGCAGAAAACTATAAGACACTGATGAAAGAAATTAAAGATGATACCAACAGATGGAGAGATATACCATGTTCTTGGATTGGAAGAATCAACATTGTGAAAATGACTATACTACCCAAAGCAATCTACAGATTCAATGCAATCCCTATCAAATTACCAATGGCATTTTTTACAGAACTAGAACAAAAAATCCTAAATTTGTATGGAGACACAAAAGACCCCGAATAGCCAAAGCAGTCTTGAGGGGAAAAAAGCGGACCTAGAGGAATCAGACCCCCTGACTTCAGACTATACTACAAAGCTACAGTCATCAAGACAATATGGTACTGGCACAACAACAGAAATATAGATCAATGGAACAAGATAGAAAGCCCAGAGATAAACCCACACACCTATGGTCAACTAGTTTATGACAAAGGAGGCAAGGATATACAATGGAGAAAAGACAGTCTCTTTAATAAGTGGTGCTGGGAAAACTGGACAGCTACATGTAAAAGAATGAAATTAGAACACTCCCTAACACCATACACAAAAATAAACTTAAAATGGATTAGAGACCTAAATGTAAGACTGGACACTATAAAACTCTTAGAGGAAAACATAGGAAGAACACCCTTTGACATAAATCACAGCAAGATATTTTTTGATCCACCTCCTAGAGTAATGGAAATAAAAACAAAAATAAACAAATGGGACCTAATGAAACTTCAAAGCTTTTGCACAGCAAAGGAAACCATAAACAAGACGAAAAGACAACCCTCAGAATGGGAGAAAATATTTGCAAACAAATCAACGGACAAATGATTAATCTCCAAAATATATAAACAGCTCATGCAGCTCAGTATTAAAAAAACAAACAACCCAATCTAAAAATGGGCAGAAGACCTAAATAGACATTTCTCCAAAGAAGACATACAGATGGCCAAGAAGCACATGAAAAGCTGCTCAACATCACTAATGATTAGAGAAATGCAAATCAAAACTACAATGAAGTATCACCTCACACCAGTTAGAATGGGCATCATCAGAAAATCTACAAACAACAAATGCTGGAGAGGGTGTGGAGAAAAGGGAACCCTCTTGCACTGTTGGTGGGAATGTAAATTGATATAGCCACTATGGAGAACAGTATGGAGGTTCCTTAAAAAACTAAAAATAGAACTACCATATGACCCAGCAATCCCACTACGGGGCATATACCCACAGAAAACCATAGTTCAAAAAGACACACGCACCCCAATGTTCATTGCAGCACTATTTACAACAGCCAGGTCATGGAAGCAACCTAAATGCCCATCGACAGACGACTGGATAAAGAAGATGTGGTACATATATACAATGGAATATTACTCAGCCATAAAAAGAAATGAAATTGGGTCATTTGTAGAGACGTGGATGGATCTAGAGACTGTCATACAGAGCGAAGTAAGTCAGAAAGAGAAAAACAAATATCGTATATTAACGCATACATGTGGAACCTAGAAAAATGGTACCGATGAACCGGTTTGCAGGGCAGAAATAGAGACACAGATGTAAAGAACAAACGTATGGACACCAAGGGGGGAAAGCAGCGGGGGGTGGGGGTGGTGGTGTGATGAATTGGGAGATTGGGATTGACATGTATACACTGATGTGTATAAAATGGATGACTAATAAGAACCTGCTGTATAAAAAAATAAATAAAATAAAATACAAAAAAAATAGATAAAGGAAAAAAGAAAAAAAAAAAGAAACAGTTGGGTGGTATTTATCCATTTTACTGGGCTGGGTTTCTGCCTGCTGGGTGGTAGATTTGGGATGTTTCCCAGTTTCCTAATAGGTTAGTTCCCTCTTATTGGTATTCACTTCCTCTCCCAACTCGAAGGCTATTTAGGTCAATCAGCAGGTTGGGGGGCATCAGGTCAGAAAAGGAGGAAAAGGTAAGGTTGGAGGGTTCGGCCTCCCCAGGACCAAGACCAGAGCCAGGCTGGCGCAGGCGCTGCCTCTGGGTGCATCTCTGATCCCCTAGCATTAAATCTAAATGTTTCAGGCTCCATGGGGAGTGTCAGTCCAGAGTCAGATACAGCACAAGTAAGCGGAAAGATTATGGGGGAAGGAGACGTGCAAGTTATCCTGACAATCCCAGGATCTGGTGAAATCTGGGAGCCAGAAAGGAAGAAGGATCCCAATTCTAGGTGAACAGAAGAGTCAAACCATGATTTCCACCCTCCAAAAAATAAGACAGTCACCTGCAAATCAGCGGTTTTACTGCTCGGGGGCCAGGACACCCCAGATGTCTTTCTTACATCTCACTCTTGAGTTCTCAAGAGGGTGTCTTTGAGGGCCTCCGTTTCCCTGCTTATAAAATGGGGGCTTCCCATACAGTTTTCCCTACATCATAGTCCCAAGTGCTGTCAAACCCACAGGGAAAGGGGCAGACTGGACAGAAAAGATGCTGGAACAGTGAAGTGAGAGCAAGAAGTGTGGAAGAGACCAGGGCTCACTTCTCAGTTTCCCCACCTGCTAAATGGGGGCAGAAGACACACGCTCCTTTCTCTTTCATTCACTCCTTCCTTTAGTAAATAAACAGAGGTGCTTTCTGTGATTCCCCAAATTTCCCTTCAAGGCCCACCTTCAGGGAAGGAAACAGGTTCAGAGAGATGAAGTGATTTGCCCAAGGTCACACAGCGCCAGAGCTGAGCCTGGAAGAACTTTCCATCCAGCACAAGCAGGGGAGCCCTCTCCCCACTTCTCTGTTTTCCATAATTCACAGCAACACAGTCTAGCGGGGAACTGCTGGGGCCAAAGCCCCCTCCCCATGCTGAGCCTTACCTCTGTGCCCCCTCCCTAGCATCCAGAGATTGTCATCTCTCTTAGCTCTGCTAAGCGGGGGCCCAAAACATATGAGTCAGCAGAGACTGGGTCACCAGATTCCAGAGTCAAGTCGCCACAGAGTTCTGATTCCCTCTACAGATGCCAGCCCACTCTGTGGCTTCCTCTCCCTGGGAGCCTTCCCAGATTAGCCGCACCCAGCTCCTGGGTCTGCAGCAAATCCTCTCCCCACAATCTCTGGTCTGTCTATCTAATACACTCCCAAGTGCCACAAAGCACCAGAACGGGGGTGTCCACAGTGTCCTATGTCTCCCCAACACCTGCAGAAATGAATGCAAGCCAGCAAAATGGATGGGGGCAGCAGTGGGAGAAGCCGTGCCTGCTGGAGGGGGTAACGTATTCTAAGCACTGGGATGACCCCAGGATGGGACAGTGCAGGTGGGGGGGGGGAGTGGGGGACACAGGGTTCCCCAAGATTCCCCAACACAGCATGGCTCCAGGGTCTGGGCCTTGCTGACAAGGCTTTGAGGCAGATGTTCCCCACACCCAGGATTTTCCCTCCTGGCACTGTCTCCCTGACTGAATGGGGACCCCCTCAGCTCTGTGTCCCCATAGCCAAGAGCACCAGGTGAGTGAATGAATGAATGGGCACCAGCCCTGGTACAAGGCCTGAGAGGGACACCACCCAACTTCCCAGCCAGAGCACATCATCAAAATCCAAGCCACAGATGGGGAAATGAGAGCCCAGACAGGCAGAGGAGTTAGGTAAGAGCCATACAACAGAATGACAGCCTGGGTCCCAGTGATAAGGATAGTGACGGTGACTGCCAAAGATGGAGTGCTTGGCCCCATACTAAGTATCTGGCCAAGTGACTTCCCCCTGGACCAGGAGAGAGGAGGGAAGCAAGGAGCAGAGGCCAAGCAATGATACAGTCTGGGTCTTTGTGAATTTAGGGATCCTCTGTTTTCAGACTGGCCTGGAATCCAAGCTCAGTCCTGCTGCTCTGGTTCTGGAAAGAAGGCAGGGGGGCTGGCACCCACGGGGTAAGCTAAAACCAAGGAAGTGAGAATTTCTCCTGGAGAGCCATTACCACCCCTCTGGTCATGGGGGTGAGATGAGGGTTGAGGGGGAGTGCCGGCCTACGTGGGGATAAGAGTTACTGTATCACTAGGGAGACAGAGGTACTGTCATCCCTGGCTGAAGGCAAAGGACTGGTCCCCATGAGCTGAGGGATGCTGCATCAGCCCCACCCAACTACGGTGCAGCAGCCTCAGAGGTGGGACACTGACCCCCAGGGAGACAAGGATGGGACTCTGTCACCGGCAAGAGGCCGGTCCTAGGGGCAGGCGAGGTCCGGCGCCCACGCAACTCCCTCCCCCGGCTGGTCCGCGCGAGACCGGGCCAACCCTTACCCGGTCTCGCGGATGGCGTTGGTAAGGTTGGCCCAGGCCACGGCGTCAGGGTGGCGGCCATCCACCAGGCGCAGCTGGCCCGTCTCAGGGTCCAGGAGCGCCGAACGGCAGCGGGAGGCGGGTGGGACCGGCCTTCCCGGTCCCCGGTGACCCCTCGGGGTCGGGATTGCGCCGGTCAGGCCGCTCAGGAACAGCCCGACCAGCAGGGCCAGCACCAGGGCCAGCGCCAGCGCCCGCGTCAGCGCCCGGGCTAGGCGGCCGCCCGGGGCTCCATACATCGGGTCCACCATGACGGTGCGGAGCGGGGCGCCGCAGCCCGGCTCACGTGACTGCACTCCGCTGCGGCGGGCCGGGCCGGGGCTGGAAAGAAAAGGCCGTAGGCGGTGGAGGGGCGGGGCTTGGGCCAAGCCCTTCCGGGTGGGCGGGGCCTGGGGGCGGGACGTAAGGCACAGGGCCATCTTAAAGGGGCCCGGCGCCCTCGTCAGCCTGCTCAAACCTTGCAATGACACACTTCCTCTCAGCTTTTTATTTTTCAAAAGTTTGAACCTCAAGAAAAGTTGCAAGAATAGTAAAGTATAATAAATGTCCATATGCCTGTCATCAATTGCTAATATTTTGTCACATTTTATTAGCTGTCTCTTCATACTTATATGTAATTTTGCTCAACCATTTGAGAGTTCATTGAAGACATCGAGACGCATCGACCCTAAAAACTGCAGGTGGTCATATAAGAGAAAAGACATTATCCTTCATAACCACAGTACCATTATAACACTCAGGAAATTTACCATTTACTTAATACTATTGTCTAATGCAGGGTCTTTATTCGAATTTTACCAGTTGTCCCAAAAATACTTTCTCTGTTTTTCTTTTCTTTTGACCCAGTATCCACTCCTCACACAACACACAAGAATAAACTCCTGGGACTTCCCTAGGTGGTGCAGTGGTTAAGAATCCGCCTGCCAATGCAGGGGACATGGGTTCGAGCCCTAGTCTGGGAAGATCCCACGTGCCGCGGAGCAACTAAGCCCGTGAGCCACAACTGCTGAGCCTGTGCTCTAGAGCCTGCGAGCCACAACTACCGAAGCCCACGCACACAGAGCCCGTGCTCCACAAGAGAAGCCACCGCAAGGAGAAGCCCGCGCATCACAACGAAGAATAGTCCCCACTCGCCGCAACTAGAGAAAGCCCGTGCGCAGCAACGAAGACCCAACGCAGCCAAAAATAAATAAATAACAGTAAATAAATTTATTTTTTAAAAAAGTAAACTCCTAAATGATGAGCATCTAGATGTAAAAAATGAAACTGCAATTACTAGAAGCGTATGTATGGGTGAATTCCTCCATAACTTGTGTGTGGGAAAAAAAAAAGGCCTCTAACTATGACTCAAAATCCAAATGCAATAAAAGATTAGTACATTTGACTACATAAAACTTTCATTAACTTTTGCATGTCGAAAACACCATAAGCGAAGTCAAAAGACAAGTGACAAACTGGGAGAAGATATTTATAACATGTATCATGGATAAAGGGCCATTCTCACTAATTTATGAATAACCCTCTAAATTTGAGGGGAAAATGTGAAAAACAGATAGAAAAATAGACAAAAACTATGAACGGACAATTCATGAAAAAAGATGTCAAAATGATCTTTAAACATGGAAAATGCTCACTTCATTGACCATAAGAGAAAAGGACAGTGGTGTTGGGATGGGGCCAGGGGAGTGGGTTTGGTGGCTGTAGCACTGAGAGGAGAAAGGCCTTGATTTGGGGGGGAGTAGTTTGTGGGGGATGGGAAGGATGTTGAGAGATAAGTGCCTTGTCTCCTTCCAGCCTCGAAAGGGCCTGCAGCAAGTGAGTAGGATGATGGGATTCTACCCTGGGCCTCTCTGCCTCTGAATTCTAAGCATTTAACTTCTTAACTATATGGACTCCTGTAAACCTGGCTTTGGAAGCTAGTGAACCATTGTGGATCTCAGCCTGAGTGGAGAAAAGGTTGAAATGGCCATGGGTCATCAAAAACAAAAAGATTCTCCTTGAGTGATAAGAAACCTCCAGAATACTCCCAGCTGAGCCCTGAACCTGAGTAGCAGCCCCTACCCCAACTTGGGCCAGGTGACCCTCACTCACTGCGGCTGTAATGATCCAAGTCCCAGAGAAAGACCCTCACCCTCAGGGGTTACAATCCCACCCGAGAGCCTGACAGACATAGAAAACCCTCAGCTACAGCCCCCAAGGTCCCCATTGATTAGCCCAGCCCTTGGGCATTGGCTGAAATGAAGACTCCAGTCTAATAACTATCATGATTTCTAAGTAGTGATAAGTTAAAGATTATTGTGTTTAGCCACTGTGATTCCAGGTTTGTCTGTTGCGGCGGCTGGCATTAAATACCCTGACACCTTCAGACCCCAAAGTTAGAAGAGAGCAAAGCACACTGGTAGAGAGTAAATGATGGGCTGTCATGCCTTCAATTAAAAACAAAAAAGCGAGCTAACATGTACTGAAGTTATTATGAACCAGACATTGTTCTGAGCACTCAACATTCATTAAATCATTTAATCCTTATACTCCACACCTAGGGGACAGGTATCTATTATCATCATTCCCATTTTACAGATGAGAAAACAGAGCTACAAAAAAGTAAGGTACCTTGCCCAACATCACACAACTAGGAAGAGTTGAAGCTAGGATTTCAACTCAGACAACCAGACTCCAGGGCCCATGTGTTCATTCCTTACCTAAAAATGGCACATGCAGGATCCACTGAAATGCTGTCACTGGGGTGTGCAAGGCACAAACAGGATCTGTCAGTGACTGCAGCCACAGTGAAACTGCTGAGGAGAAGGGCAAAGGAGCAATGTAGGGGCTCAGAATTTCTCAGTCACTCCTCGGCTGGGTAACTACGATTGGTTGAATAATGTCTTTCCAAAGATATCCACATCCTGATCCCCACAAGTGACAAATATGTTACCACACATGGCAAAAAGAACTCTGCAGATGTGATTAAGTTAAGGATCTTGACATGAGGAGATTGTCCTGGATTATCCAGATGGTGGGCCCAATGTAATCTCAAGCGTCCTTAGAAGAGGGAGGCAGGAGGTCAGAGTGAGGAAAGGCGGTGTGATTGGAAGATGCTACACTGCTGGCCTTGAATTCAGATGCAGGAAGGGGCCACAAGCCAAGGAACGCAGTGGCCTTCAGAAGCTGGAAAAGGCACAGAAACAGACTCTCCCTTGAAGCCTTCAGAATGAACGCAGTCCTGCCGACACCTTGACTTTAGGATTTCTGACCTCCTGAACTGTAAGGTAATAAATTTGTATTGTTTAAAGCCACTAAGTCTGTGGTCATTTGTTACAGCAGCAATAGGAAATGTATATAGTGGCCTTGGGCAAGGCTTTTTGACTTTCTGGACCTCCAGAGCCTCATCCATATAATGAGAAGAATGATATCTGTCTCCCTTGCCTGTGGGGATACTTAAACAAGACAATAAATGTGAAAAGGCTTGGAAAGTATCCTATAAATGAGGATTGAATTTTCCAACCCATTTCAGGATACCCTTGACCTCTCTTACTGGCTTTTAGCTTTGGGGTTGAGAGCTCCTCCTCCTGCCTCTCTCCTTCCACCCCCACTCCCTGCTGGGGAAATCTCCATGGTGTCCCGCCTGCAGAGTCAGCTTCTAGAACAGCAGATGGCTGTCCCAGTGTCAGAGGGTTGGCCAGAGCCCAGGCTGGGAGGCCATGGGACGGAACCAGATTGTCACATCAGAGAGGACAAAGGCTGGTGGTGGCCACTTCTTCCTCTGCAACTGGGCTGCCCTGTCTACCTGACCAGCTAGGGTCTCCCAGGTAGCCTGTTAATCGTCAAGGGCACTGGGCAAGCCATGAAAGCTAAGCCTGCAAAGGAGACCCAAGCCAACTCTCTACACACTTGGTTTCCTTTATCGGACTCTTGCCTCTACCAAGTTTAACTCATCCATTGGTTCACTCCTCAGCATTTAGGGAGCATCGAGTACACACCAGCGCTGTTGGTTGCCTACGCAGCAGTAATTCCTCTATTTTCCCTTGCTACCCAAAATCATCCACCTGGTCCCAGGGGATGAGTCTTGATTGGTCTAAGCCAGTTCTGGCATCCTGTGTCCCCTTTCCAGTGATTGGTCTAGAGGTGGACATGTGACCTTATTCTGGCCAATTAAACATAGAGAGAAGTCTGCTAAGGGATTCTGGGAAGACTGTCTTCCAGTCTATTCCCAGACTGTCTATTAAGAGAGAGATGGGCAAAGAAAAGACCTTTTTAATCTTCTTTTCCCTGGCCACTGCTCTGGACAGTATTGTTGTCTGAGATTGTGATTTCTGGAGTTCAGCAGCCATCTTGTAACCTTGAGGTGACAATGCTAAGGCTGAAATATCAACACATCTAGGACAGAAAAGCAGAAGGATGAAAGAACCTTGATAGCTGGGATGGGTAATTTTATGTGTTCCCTTGGCCTGGCTATAGTGCCCACATGTTTGGTTATACACCAGTCAAGATGTTGCTGTGAAGGTATTTTTAGATGTGATTAGCATTTAAATTGGAAGACTTTGAGTAAAGCAGATTACTTTCCATAATGAGGGTGGGCCTCATCCAATCAATTGGAGAGAGAGAGATAAAGAAAGCAAATATGGTAAAATGGTAATATTTGAAGACTCTGAGTGAAGGATATACAATAATTCATTGCATTCTTTGCAACTTCTCTTTAAGTCCAAAATGAATTTTTTTTTAATAATTTTCTTTTTATTTATTTATTTATTTTTGGCTGCATTGGGTCTTCGTTGCTGCGCATGGGCTTCCTCTAGTTGTGGCGAGCGGGGGCTACTCTTTGTTGCGGTGCGCGGGCTTCTTATTGCGGTGGCTTCTCTTTTTGCAGAGCACAGGCTCTAGGCCTGCGGGCTTCAGTAGTTGTGGCTCACCGGCTCTAGAGTGCAGGTTCAGTAGTTGTGGCGCACGGGCTTAGTTGCTCCACAGCATGTGGGATCTTCCCGGACTAGGGCTCGAACCAGTATCCCCTGCATTTGCCGGCAGATTCTTAACCACTGTGCCACCAGGGAAGCCCCCCAAAATGAATTTAAAATAAAAATTTAAACAAAAAAGAAAAAGAAAAAGGGAGCCAGGTACAAACTTGATTTGTTTGATACAAATGCCTGAGCTTTCCTTGGGAGCCCAGGGTTGGAGTACCAGCTCCCAGAAACCCAGAGATGATCTCAGGTCAGTCACGGGCCCTTTCATACTCAAAACCAGTCCTTTTTCAACAAAGGTGGCATGAGGATTAATCCCTCTGAGCCGTGAGAATCCTTTGCAAACTGTACAGCATCACATACACACCAGGAGGGAGAGTTGTGGTAGTGATGCTTTTATTACAGCAAATACTCCCTCCCTCATTTTTACTTTGGGAGGATTTGGATTTTCATAAACAGGATTTGCTGGAAGCTATGTGTGCCCATAGGAAGGCAGAATAGGACACTGGCTTCAAATCCCGGCCACTATTTAGTGGCCATCTGACCTTGAACATGCAACTTGAGTTTTCTGTGCTTCAGTTTCACCATCTGTTAAACGGGGATAATAATATTATATCTCATAGCATTGTTATAAAACTTAAATGGGTTAAAATATATGTTAAAAATTGGAGGACAGCGCCTGGCACAGGCATAATGCTCTGTGACCACTAGCTGTCTTCATCACCACCATCATCACCAAGGTTAATGGGATTGCTGTCAAGATCCTGGGCTGTAGAGAGACACACAACTAAGTTCGAGCCCTTGATGTAAATATTACTGGCTGGTGACATTAAAGTTAGTTACTTGTCCCTCCAACCTCTGTGCCTCAGTTTCCTCATCTGTAAATGTGGATGATACTAACACTTTCACTTGCTAACATGAGGATTAAATGACGGCAAACATGGAACCCACTTAGTCCGGTACTGGGCACACGTAAGCCTTCACTGAATGGTCAGGAGGAAAATTACCGCAACACCCATGAGGATGGTTACTATCAACAAAATAGGAAATAACAAGTGTTGGTGAGGCTGCAGAGAAATTGGAACCCTTGTGCACTGTTGGTGGAAGTGTAAAATGGTGCAGCTGCGGTGGAAAACAATACAGCGGTTCCTCAAAAACTGAAAGTAGATTTACCAATTGTATTAGTCAGTCCAGGCTGCCATAACAAAATACCATAGACTGGGGGGCTTAAACAACAGAAATGTATGCCCAGAAGTCTAAGATCAGGGTGCCAGCTTGGTGAGGTTCTGGTGAGAGCTCTCTTCCTGGCTTGTAAAGGACCGCTTTCTCGTGTGGCCTCATGTGGCCTTTCCTCAATGTGTGAATGAAGACCGGGAGAAGAGAGAGAGAACTCCGTCTCTTCCTCTTTTTATAAGGCCACCAGTCCTATCAGATCAGGACCCCAATATGGCCTCGTTCAACCTTAATTACATCCTAAAAGCCATGTCTCCAAATAGAGTCACATTGTGGGGTTAGGGCTTCAACAAATGAATTGGGGGAGGAGGAGGAGACACAAGTCAGTCCATAGCACGTAAGATCCAGCAATTCCACTTCCAGGTATAGATTAGAAAGAATTGAAAGTTGGATCTCAGATATTTGCACATGCATGTTCATAGCAGTACTATTTACAATAACCAAGAGGTGGAAGCAAACAAAATGTGGTGTGTACGTACAGTGGAATATTACTCAGCCTTAAAAAGGAAGGAGATTCTGACACAGGCTACAATGGGAAAGAATCCTGGGGAAATTATGCTAAGTGAAATAAGCCAGTCACAGAAAGACAAATACTGTATGAGGCCATTTATAGGAGGTCCCTAGAGCAGTCAAATTCATAGAGACAAAGTAAAACGGTGATTGCCAGGGCCTGGGGGGAGGGAGGAATGGGGAGTTGTTTAATGGGTATCGAATTTCAGTTTTATGAGATGAAAACGTTCTGAAGATTGGTTGAACAACAATTTGAATATGTTTAACACGACTGAGCTGTATGCTTACAAGTGGTTAAGATGATAAATTTTGTTACGCGTTTTCACCACAGCAAAAATAAAATGAATTACCTGGAAATCCCTCCAGCATTAGAGCAATGACCCAAAATAGGCCACCAGGGGGCGCTATGCTTCCATTTCAATTCACAGCCCTCCCCACCCTTCCCACCCCGGGACGAAACTGGCGGTTTCTAGAGGGGGAAAAAAATGCACTAGGATCCTGGAGAAAGTCAGAGCTCCTCTATGCTCCCCGCCTTCCCCAGATGGACCAGCTTTGCATAAACCCCAGAGCTGCACCGCATCCCAGCCACATGCCCGCCACAGCCGACTCTGAACCCCGTTCTTTCTCTGGGTCCCTTCCCTACGTGCTGGAGACACAGCGGGTCCTGGATGGAGTGCGCCCACCACGCCTAGCTGCCCGCAGGCCTCCAGATTGCCCAGGGGCTGGAGAAGAGGGAGAAGTGACAAGGACTCACCTGCCCCCAAGTTACCCAAAGATGAGGGGACACGCCAACGGAAATGAGTCAGAGACCTCCTATCCCAGGTGCAGGGGCTTCACCGTCAACCAGACATGGGGTTTTCCCACTCGGCTGCTCACTTTGTATGTCATAACCTCCCTGGGTCTCAGTCTCCTCATCTGTAAAATCTATATTAATACCCAGGAGGATGGAAAGAAGTTAATAAAATCCCTGATGCTTAAAAAGCACTCAGCGGATGGAGTAATTACCATTCCATGCCCCGTATCTGATGCCGGCCTGGGTCTCCTCCCATCTCCGGGTGGTTTTCTACTGCACAGCATCTACTCCCGAGTTTGCACTTATCTCTTGAGAAACTTCTCCTGGAGTAACCCTCACCATGGTCTTCTGGACCAGACAGGGTCAGTGATTTAACCAGGTAGGACTCACTGGGTTGCAAGTAATAGAAACCCAGTTAGTTAAACTACCTCAAGGAAACTGAAGTGTCTCATGGAATCCAAGAAAACAATCGAACAGCAAATTGCTGAGAAGAGCAGATCCAGGATCTGGGCTCTTCGGGGAACCCTGGACCATCCTCCCTCTCCCCTCCCCAAAGCCTGCTTTTATTCTCTCTTCCATGCAGGACAAGTGCCCACACTCCCTCCCTCCAGCCCACGGACCCTGCTGCCATTCCTAGAGCATGCCAAGCACACTCCCACCTCAGGGCGTTTGCACTTGCTTTGCCCTCTGCCTAGGACACCCTTCCCTACATCTCTCCTGTGGTTCACTAACCCCTCCTTCAAGTCTTGGCGCAGATGTCACCCCAGTGGCACCTTCCTTGATTAACTGATTGAAAATTGCAAACTGGGACTTCCCTGACGGTCCAGTGGTTAAGATTCTGCACTTCCACTGCAAGGGGCTCCACTGTAAGGGGCACGGGTTCAATCCCTGGTTGGGGAACTAAGATCCCACATGCCAAAAAAAAAAGAAAGAAAGAAAATTGCAATCCACCTCCCACCAGCAGCATGCTCTAGCCCCTCTCCTGCTTGCTTGCCTTTTTTCTTTAACCCAAGTTCACAAAAAATAAAGAGGGGGTAATCATAACCCTTGATTCATAGCCTACTCTCATCAGCATTTAATTATTAAATTTAATAATATAATAAACACCTGTGAAACCACCACTCGAAACAAAAACTATAGCCTTGACAATAACCTACATCTAACCAGATGGTTCCCCCTGCCCCATCATAATCCCCTCACCATAATCTTCTGGACAGCGCCCCTATTAATATTCTTCCATGTAATTCCTGGTGTAGATGGGCCAGCATTTCTCCACGGTGCATACTTTGGAGTAGAATTGCTGGGTCGTAGGATACATACATGCTTGGCTTTAGGAGATAAAGCCAGACTGTTTTCCAACATGGTAGCACCAATTCACATCCCCACCAGCAATGTTAAGAAGGCTTTATTTTTCTCCACAGCACTTACACTTTCTGATATACTATGTATTTTACTTATGTCTTTGTTTACTGTCTATCTCTGCCCTCCACCCCACTAGAATGTCAGCACCAGGAGGGCAGAGGTTTTTGACTCTTTTGTTCATTATTGTATTCCCAGTGCCTAGATCAGTGTGTGGCACATAGTAGATGCTCAATAAACATCTTCTGATTGGACGAACAAGCGGATGGCCCAAAACGAGAGCTGAGAGCTCATACTATGTATTATCGGCCCAATTACCTGGGCTGATTTAACCCTCTCTCAGTTTCAATCGCCCCAATCCAGGAAAGGACCACTGGCCAAAAACTACTGATGCCAGGACCCCCAGTCCAACTAAATCAGAGTTCCTGAGGGTGGGGCTTGGGACATGGATAATTTTTAACCACTCCCCAGGAGATTCTCCTGTGCATACAGAGTGAGGCCCAGAGCTCTAAGCCATTTGTCTCACTCAGAGATACTCAAGCTCCACACAAGTCCTGCTGGATCCAAATTTTAGGGTGAGGCTCAGGGATCTGTGTTCACCTGGCAGCAACCCCACAACCTGGACATGTGGCCATCAGAGCAGCTCCTACCCTGGCCACTGTGACTGTGGATGCTCCTCGCCCACCAGGGCCAGTTGTGTATGTTACCATTCTGGGGTTTCTCTAATTCCACCACCAGTTCTCAGCTGGCAGCGAATGACCTTGTACCACTCGCCACCCCACCTGCATCCTGCAGCCCGGAGGAAGTCCCCTGTTTTCAGCAGAATGCTCTGAGTTCCAGGGGCCCTGTTTCAGTCCCCAAGACACCCAAACAATCTTTCTTGCTCTGTTTCTTATTTCCCACTTAAACTTTCCCCCCGCTGCTGTAGGAAAGGTCACAGCTGGTCCACGCACCAGGATGTAGGGAGCTGGAGAGAAGAATTCGGAAAAGTCTTAACTCACTTGGCTCCTCGGGGTGGAGGGCAGGGGGGACATCTGCCTCCCAGGACCCATGCCCCGATTATACATGACCTTGGTATGGTCTTCATGGTCACCCATCCTGTTCTGTGTCCCAGAGAAAACGGTTCCCACATCTTCACTTCTCCTTCTGGGGCACTTAGCCCAGCACCGGGCATACAGTAGGTGCTCAATAAAGTCTAGTTACTGTCAGGCTCTTTCAGACACAACTCAGATTGCATTAAATCCCCTTCAGTAACTCCCCATGGTTCTCAGGATAAAAATCCCAAACCCATGCTAGGCTCTGCATGGTGGCCCTGCCCACCTTGACTTGCCCCACGCTCACCCCTGATCCATTCTCAGTGGCCACTCCAGCCTCCTCTCTGTTGCTTTAACACACCAAGCTCTTTCCCTCCCCTGGGCCTTCGCACATTCCTGCTCCTCCTCCCACTGGCTTAGCCACATTAAGACTATGGATCCTTCGGGGAGTAGCTGAAATGTCACCTCCTCTGAGAAGCCCTCCCTGACTCCCTAGACCTGGTGGGACCCCTGGTAGAGGCCCTCATGATATCCTGAACTTCTTCATGGTTTTTGCAAAATTTTAATCGTACTTTATGTGATTCTTTGATTCACAGCTCACTCTCCCACTAGACTCTGAGAAACAGGAGAGCAAGAACCATGCTATTTGGGTTATCTCTGTGTCTCCACAGATAGCCTAGTGCCTGGCTCATGGGCTGGGTCTGGTATTTTTTGGATGGATAGATGGACAGATAGATGAGTGGATAGATGGATGGAGGGATGGGTAGGTAGGAGAAAGGGAGGGAGGGAGGGAGGGTACTTGTACAGCTGAATGTACAGATGAATGGATGGATGGATGGATGGTTGGGTGGACGGATGGATGGATAGGAGAACAAAAAATGAGTCATCTCTTTCTGCCGTATTTCCATGCTGCTATAATGGTGCACATGAACATCCTGGCCAATGCTCTTAAGGGAATCAACAATGCTGAGAAGAAAGACAAACTCCAAGTTCCTTTAGGTCAGGCTCCAAAGTCATCGTCTGGTTTCTAATTGTGATGATGAAGCATGGCTACATCAGCAAATTTGAAATCACTGATGATCACAGAGCAAGAAAGTCATTGTGAAACTCACACACAGGTTAAATAAGTGGGATCAGCCTCGGATTTGAAGTGTCACTCAAAGATCTAGAAAAGTGGCAGAATCATCTTCTCCCAACTCACTGTACTGATGACCTCAGCTAGTATCATGGCCTCAAGGAAGCAAGACAGAAACACACAGAGGACAAAATCCTGCGATTCTTCTACTAGGGATGTCATACACACATACAATACATTTTAAAAAGAGTTCATGATGGATTGCTTTTCTTCTATTGGCTTCTCCACTGGTGTCTGAGTATCTCCCCAGTGGATTGTGAGCTCCTTGGAGGCCAAATTCCTTTCCCCTCCTTGGAATCCCTTTCTCCCAGGATGCCTGGGGAGCAGGGCTTTGTACTTCCAGATGCTCCACAATCCAGTTGAGAGGGGCCATTAGGGCCACGCTGCACCAGATCCTCAGGTGGTTGCCATTCATTCGTCGCTGAACAAACACCATGGCAGTATGGTGATGTGGGTGGTGCAAAAGGGTTTGGGATTCAAATTCCAGCTCTGCCACTCACTCCCTGTGGGAACTTGGGCAAGCCACCTCACCCCTTTGAGCTCCAGGAGATTTTTTTCTACCTGTAAAATGAGGACAATATTACCTACCCTGCAGGACAACTGTGAAGAGGAGCGAGCATTATGTAAGTGCCTTGGCACATAATAGGCACTCAATAAACGACAATGCTTATGTAATAAACACCAGCCACACCACACAAAGATGAATAAGACACAGTCTCTGATCTGATGGATGTCTCACTCTAGCAGGGACAGATTCCACTGAAGCGGCTAGTTGTGATATAGGGTGTCACATCAAGGTATGTGCAAAGGAACACAGAGGAAGATGGGATGAGTTCAGAGAAGGTTTCCCGGAGGAGGTGACATTTAGTCAGACCTTAAATAGCATTATACAGTCTGGAGTCTTGGCGGCTTCTTTCCAACTTGCTGCTAAATTTCCATGTGACCTTGAGCCAGTTTCTTCTCCACCCTGAGGTCCAGATCCCCTTCTGTAAATAAGGTTGTTCAGCATCAGCTCCAAATCTTCTGGGTCACAGCCTCCTTTGAGAAAAATCTGATGAAAGCCAGAGCCCTTCTAGAAAAAATGCACAGACATATAAGTTTGCCTGTAATGGGAGGACGGGGCTCGTGGACCCCTGGAAAGCCATCGGTGAACCCCAGGCTAAAATCCCAGAGCTCAGCCATCCTGTTGGAGCGGTAGCACTGCAGAGCTGGCTCTATACAGAGCCTCTGTCTTTAGGCTGCAGCAGGCAGAAGCAAAGAGCCATGCCCAACCTGGAAAAGCCCCTTGAGCACTGGACAGCAGGAGAGAGCAGGGGCCCCGGGGCGCAGTGTCGGGGGAAGATCACTCCAGCTGTCTGGGGAGCCAGAGTTCGGTTCTGGGAACGCTCCCCTGAGCAGTCTGCCCCTGACCTTGCCTAGTTTATCACCATCTGCCCTGGAGAGGAAGAGGAGCGTGGGCTGCTCTGGACAGGCTCCCAAACAGGCCACTGACCTCCGTCTGCCACCCAGGCTGGAGTTCCCGGACGTATCCTTCATCTTCCCTAATCTAAACACCCGCAGGCCCCGGGTGGTCCATCCCCCTCCAAGATGATGTGTGTTCTCAGTTGCATTCAGCCTGCCAGAGGAGGGAGAGCTGGTCATCCCATTAACACTTGAGCTGCTGCCACCACCTGCCTCCTTTTCCATCCAGCTAACCCTCACTGAGCATATATCGAGCACCTGTTGTTTGCAGGCATCCCTTAATGAGATGACGGAGGGCCTACCCTTACCTTCCTCCAAGGTCTCTGCCTCCTGGCCCAGGTCCACCTCACCCTCCTGGAGGCAAGATGTTGTTGCCATCCCACTTACCTGGAGCAGGTTAGTTGCCTTGGGGAAGTGGGCTCTGGGCTGGCTAATTGGGTACTGGTAGGAGAATCAGCGCTGGGTGCTGTCTGGGCACTGCTCTAAGCTGCTGTGTGATCCTGGGCCTATTTCTTACTCTCTATGGGCCTCAGTTGTCCCATACTTACACTTCAGATTCTACAATTCCCTCTGCCAGCCCCACCTCACTCCCCTCCCCCAGAATAGTGGAAGGAGAAAAGAAGCCTACCCTAGAACGCTTTAAGATCTTTCTTTAAACAACCTCTGGATCTTATTCCATTCGTTCAAGCATTTATTGAGCATCTATTCTGTACCAGGCCCTGGACTGGGCAACTGGAATGTAAAGATGACTAAGATTCAAGCAGGCGTTCCAGTGGACACCCCACTCCATGCCTTGCACCCTGCTGGGGTCAGGAGGCCTCGTGGGGTCCCAGGTGGGCCTAGCCGAGGATATGGGGCGCCCGGGGACTCGCGTGTCAGCGCCGCTGGCGCTTAGGGCCGCGATCTGTCTCCTCCCCTTCCTCCTTCTCCGCCCCCTCCCCCTTCCCTCCCCTGAGCACGGCCGAGGCCGCCTCCCACCCGCGGGATCCCGGCGGCCGGCAGCAGGCTCACGCGTCCGTCGGTCGGCGGGGTAGTCTGTAAGCGTGCGGAAAGCCCAGCGCCCCGGCGCGCGGCCTGGGAGGGAAAGGGCACGGAGGGGGGACAGCGGCTCCCTCCCACTCCGGGGGGAGCCCAGGAGGCGGCGGTGCTGAAGCGTGAACCGGAGAACGAGGCAGAGCAGAGGAGAGGCGGTGAGAGCGCGGGGTGCTTAGGGACCCCACCCCCGGCTCCTCTGGGAGGCCCGCGCGCGCTCTGGGGAGGGAGGGCTGTTCCCCCGGGGAGGGAGGCATAGACGATCCAGCTCCCGGCTTCGCCTCCTCGGTGACGCGACCCCTGAGGGGCCCCGGGCCGCGCCTGCAGCGCCGCGCATCCTGGCACATCCCCGCGCACCCTGCATCCCTCGCCGGGAGCGGGCCCCGGGGGAGGGGAGCGCTCAGGGAGCTGAGGAGGGGGCGCAGCAGGCGAGGAGTTTCGGGAAATCGCGCCCCCGGCCCCAGCCCTCCCTTCAGGCCTGCCCCAAGGGAGCGCGACCAGGCGACCCCCTTTAGCCCCCCTTGCTGCCCCCCCCATCGGTTCCCCATTGTTCTCAACCCATCGCTCTCCCGGGAAGGGGGGAGGGGGTGCCGCGCTCTATTCTTAAAGGGCCCTCTCCCCTTCTTGTCTCCTGGCAGGTCGCGAGCACGAGTGGGGTGGGGCGTGCCCACGGGCCCCCGCCCCCCTCGTCCCCCAGCCCAGCTCCGGAGCCGCAGCCCCGGCCGGAGGGCAGGGAGTACGCGCCGCACCCCTCCCCCGTGCGTTCTTCAGCCACCCAGGCCTTCCAGGACGCTGTGGATCGGGGACAACGGGGCCAGGGACGCCCCCTTCAGCGGGAGCCGTCGGGGGGGCGGACCTGAGACAAGGCAAGCAGCCCCACTGGAGCCAGGCGCAGGGTCTGGGACGCAGTGGGGAGCGCAGAGGGCTGGCTGGGCGCTGCTGAGAGCGGCAGGCTGGGGCCGGGCCTCCTGGTGACAGGCCCTGCGCGGCCAGGAAGAACGGGAGACCAGCGGGAAAGAGCCGGGACCTAGAGTAGAGGCGGCTGCTTCACTCCCTTATCGGAGCCGAGGGAACCAAGGAATCTAGAGCACCGTCTTCCCCATCATAGGAAAGACACTTGCTCTCCAGAGCAGCACCTTTATCTGAGACGGCTCTGCCGGGAAGGGGTCTTGGAGCCTGGAACACCACCCCACACTCCTTTAACTGAGGCCTCTGGGCCTCAGAGAGGGCCGGGAGTTAGAAAGGAGGCCGGAGAGTCCTTGCTGCCCCCCTGGGGAGAGAGGAAGTTCCCCACCTGCCCCCAGGCCCAGGAGGAGCTGGGCCAGTGATAGCAGGGTCCTGGCCCCTGAGGCAGCAACGGCCATGTCACGACCGGGCCAGGGTGTGATGATGCCTGTGAACGGGCTGGGCTTCCCACCGCAGAATGTGGCCCGGGTGGTGGTGTGGGAGTGGCTGAATGAGCACAGCCGCTGGCGGCCCTACACAGCCACCGTGTGCCACCACATCGAGAACGTGCTCAAGGAGGATGCCCGTGGTTCCGTGGTCCTGGGGCAAGTGGACGCCCAGCTGGTGCCCTACATCATCGACCTGCAGTCCATGCACCAGTTTCGCCAGGACACAGGTCAGTGGACTCGCTACCCTCCCCCACCCCACCACCACCATCACCACCACAATACCACCTTTCATGGCGGGATGCTGAAATGCCCCCCGGCATCCCTGAAGAGGGAGCACAGAACTGCGGAACGCCAATCTGCTGATCCAACCCCCTCCCCCCAAAAGGGACAGTCTAGCAAAGTCCTGCTGAAGACCTGGGTTCCAATCCAGCCTCTCATATTAGGAGTGGGGCTGTTGGCAAGTTACATCACCTCTCTGAGCCTCAGTTTCCTCATCTGCAAGATGGATGGGTCAATGTCTCTCACAGCTGTGTGAGGATTCAATAAAATTGTGCTCACTGAGCAAAGAACCTAGAAGATCATTAGCGCTCAATCATCATAGTAAAAAGGCTTTTCATGCACTTCCTCATTTGACTTTTTCCAACTGTTACAGCCAGTCTTACTATTATGTTAGTGGTAGTAGTGGTAGTAGTAGCCATCCCATTTTACAGATGAAGAAACTGAGTCTCACAGAAGTTGAGTGATTTAAACTTAAAGCTGGGATTTAAGCCCAATTGATTTCCAGAACCGAAACTCTTAACTGGTATCTTATATTGGCTCTAAGTATTGGTATTGTTGGGGTGATGTGATGGTGGTTGTAATGATGGGGGGGTGAGGGTGTTGGTGGTGTTGATGGTGGGGGGGTAATGATGGAGAAGATAGTGTTGGTGGTGATGTCAGTGGTAGTATTGATTGTGGAATTTGTGGTGGTGGTGTTGATGGTTGTGTTGGTGGTGGTCTTGGGAGTGGTGTGATGGTAATGATGGAGAGGATGAGGTTGGTGGCAGTCTTGGTGCTGTGTGATAGGTGATGATGGTGATAAAAATGAGGAGGTCCCACTCTCAGCATTTTTGTTTGCCACCACTGCGGAGATCTCCCTGAGTCATTGTTGCCTGGTGGTCTCTACGACAATCTTGGTGGGCAGTGGGGAATGGTGAGGTCCTTCCTCATGGAAGCTGCCAAGGAATCCTTGGCATGTTCACCCCCAAGGACCAGCTGATGGAGGTTTGAGGGAATTACAGTGAATCCCTAGATGACAAAACTGCATGTAGCAACCTTGGGGACAGTAGGACACTTTCCTTCTCTCTTAGAGCTGGGCTGTCCAATATGGTAGCCACTAAGCCCATGTGGCAATTTAAATTTACGTTTAATTAAAATTAAGTAAAATTTACTTCCTCGGTCCCACTAGCCACATTTCAAGTGCTCAATAGCCGCATGTGTCTTGTGGCTACTGTATTGGACAGCATAGATCCAGAACATCACCATCACCAAAGAAAGTTCTAGTGGATAGCTCTGCTCTAGAACATTGCTTGGTGCCTACAGGGTGGTCACCAAGTGTGGAAACACAGGCAAAATCATAACAGATGGTTTGTTGATGTTACATTTCAGTACTTCTGTGTTCTAAAACACCAGGTTTTGGCAGCAGTCACTGGTGGTACCAATCGTTCATTCACGCCATCATCGATTTACTGACCTCCTGTTGTGTGTCAGACCCCGTGCTAAGCCCTAGAATACTGCAAGGAGCAAGACAGCCAAGGTCAGGGAATTCCCTGGTGGTCCAGGGGTTAGGACTTGGCGCTTTCACTGCCGTGGCCCCGGTTAGATCCCTGGTCAAGGAACTAAGATCCTGCAAACCACGCAGCACGGCCAAAAGAAAAAAGAAAAAAAAAGACAGCCAGGGTCCTTAGTAGAGGTCTATTTGTGGAGGACCTATGCTGGAGATTCCAATGTAGTCCGCAAGCAAGCAAACACATAACCACACAGATAATCAGTTGCAGGTCTGAGAACATGAAATAAACTTGGTCTAGGAGTGGTCAAGAAGGCTAATCTGAGGAAGTCAGGTTTGAATAGAAATCTAAAGAATGAGTGTGGGAGACACTGTTCCCAGCAGAGGGAACAGCCAGTGCAAAGGCCCTGTGGTGGGAAGGAGCAGAGTACGTTCAAATCCATTGCGTTTGGAGTGCAGTGGATGAGGGGAAGGTGGTACAAGATGAGGCTGGAACAGGGACCAGACATACAGCACTGGACAGCCGTGAAAAAGGGCTTTGGATTTTATCCTGAGAGTAGAGGAAGTCACCATTGAGTCCTGGTGCCAATCCTTCCAGAGAGGCAGCGTCCCTGATGGTGAATTGCTAGGCGTCCCCTGCCCCATTCTCTCTGGTTTATCCCGGAACCGTCTCTGGTGGAGGGCAGGGGTGTGGCAGCAGGAGTGTGTTTTCTCCTTGGCTCGGTGGTCTGCATTCTGTAGGTTCAAAGCTAGCGGTGGGGGGGGGGGGGGTGCGGATTTTCCAGGGCGTGACTTATGGTCCTCAGAAGCAGCGATAGCCCCACCCGAGGTTGCCAACTTGGCCACTTTGCCCTTGATCTCCACACCCCTGTTCGGGACTCCTTTTCTATCCCCACACCCCCACTTGGGCTCCTAACTCCCCAAACTCCCTCCATTCCCCCTTTCAGCAGGTCCCTTACTCTCAATGGCACCCCTCTTATGGGTCAGCCTCGCTGGATCCCCCAGAAGTTCAGTTTCAGTCGTCTTCCCACTGCCCCCTCCGGGAGCTGCTCACTCCACACCTGCCCCCTGTTTGCCGGAAAAGGGAAAAAAAAAATACTCATCCCTCCACAGGCTCCTGGGAGCCTGCCAAGACCCCCCAGCAAGGGAGGAAGGCCTGGAAACCTATGGGGCCGGCAGGGGACCTAGGATGCCTGGAAAACTGCTAGAGGGAGGGGCAAGATGTCTCCCACCAGATGTGTTATAATGTGATCGCCCACTTCTCCCAGGAGCAATACAAAGTCAAGGAAGGACATCTTGTCCTCATAGTTAATGGTCCAGGAAAGAGCCTCAAGCAGGCGTTGTCACCTGTCCAGACCTCAGTTTCCACATCTATGAAATGGGCAAGAGTATCGCTTTGCTAGCAGGACTGTTGAGTTGATGGAGAGAACCACACATGTTATTTTATCCCACAGACCTTAACTAATTACCCACCATGTGCCTAGCATGTGCTGAACACTACAGATGCATGAAAGATGAGTCGGAGATCCTAAATCTTGAAGATCGTGGTACACAGACACACACACACACAAACAATATAAAGTTGTAAAACCCAAAGCTCACGTGTATGTACTGAAATGAACACAACCTCTCTCTAGATTTTCTAATTGTAAAATTCTTGATAGGTTCATTGAAGCTGAACTTTAAGTTTTTGTGGGAGGTAGCAGCATGCCCCAGCACCCCGACTTTGGAGCTGCAGACTTGCTGATAAGGTCAGATAGTAAATAGTTTAGCCTCTGTGGGCCCTACAGTCTCTATTGTAACTGCTGCTATAGCTTAACTCTCCTGCTGTAGTTTGAAAGCAGCCAGACAGTATGCAAATGAATGAATGTGTCTGTGTTCTGATAAAACTAGTTGCAGCCACTGACATTTGAATTTCATATCATTTTCACGGGTCATGAAATCTTTTTTTTTTCCCAACCATTTGAAAATGTAAAAACCACTCAGCTCGTGAGCTGTGCAAAAGCAGGCAGCGGGTGGATTTGACCTGTGGGCTGCAGTTCACCAACCCCTGCCCTAATATGTTCTTAACCTGCCCATGGGGTAGGACAGCAGTGGTGCCACGGCATGCCCAGTGTGGCCTATACAGAAATACTCGCTTCGTGGCGCGTGCCGAGGTGCACACGTGTGTGCATACACGCACACAGCACCAATCTGCTTGACCCACAAATGCCCTGTCTATATGCCTGTCATGCGGCCAGTGGAAGAAAGCCCAGATGTCAGGCTTGGACCACAAGGGAAGGGCCAGGCCTGGTCCCATGGGGGCTGCTGTTTGTTCAGCTGGTGCCCCGTCACCTCTCCCCTGCTGGGCTGTTTTCATCACTCTCTACAGGGGGTGAGGTTCCCTTTGAAGCCCAGCAGGTCTGGAACCCAAGTGGCAGGGATGCTGTGACCCTGGTGTTCCTTTCACAGGCATATGACCTAACCAATTCCTAGGCAATTTCCAGATTTCTCCCTGAGCTCACATGGCTGGGGGCAGGGGGAGGGCCACCTTTCGGACTGACTGGTGACGCCCATTCTCTTCTCCCACTGCTGCTGGGGGCACTTATGGCAGCCCTCTGCCCATTCTGTAGATGGGACAGCTGAGGCTGGGTGAGGCCAGGCTGGGGACCATCCACAACTGCTGTCCCCACAACTCAAAGCACAGCTGTGCCTGGCAAGCTGTCAGGCTGGAGTCACAGGTGGCAGCTGGTTTCAGCACCTTTCAAGCCTACATCATCCCTTCTCTGGGTAGCTGGGGCTCCACTCAGCCCTGGTGCCCTTATGGGAACATCCTGTCTAAAGACACACTTAGGCTGTTGGAGACCAGGTGGGGCCACCCAGCGGGAAGAGCAGCCGTCACTGGGGAAGGCACCACCAGAATTTAGACTCCTAGGCAGGTCGTTGTATCGATGGAGAGACAGAGGCCCAGAGAGGGTGAGTGACTTACCCAAAGTCACACAGTCGATCACTCTTCTGGAACCCAGGCCTCTCAGACAGGTCTCAGGGTGGAGAATAAGATGACATTCAACAAGCCAGCTGAGAGAGTCCCCTCCCCCTTCTCCCTTGAGAGCTCTGGCTTGTTGCCAGATTGTGTACCAAAGCAGGAACAGCCTGTGCAACCCCAGAGGCCTCCAGGGCCCAGCTACCCGGTTACAGGACCCCTTGGGACCCTCTCGCAGACAACCTGGAGGGCCCCAGGAGGCTGGGCCTGACACCAGGGGCAAGAAGGATGATGTGCATTTGGACCGGGAGGGGTCCGTCCACTGGTGGCCGCAGGTCCAACTAGTCCGTACGTGGGTGTCACGCCCTGAGCTGGTTCCTAGGAACTCAGAAAGAAGGACAAGACCCCTGCCAAACTGATTTCAGGGTCTAGTGAAGTCAAAGACAAATATCAATACGTATCATGGGAATGGAAGTTGAACTCTTGGATTCAGATATAGATCTGAATTCCAGCCTGGCCCCTTGCTGGCTGTGTGACCATGGGCAAGCCGCTTAACCTCTCTGAGCCTCAGATTCCTGCTCTGTAAAATGGGAATAAGAATAGTCCCTACCTGAGAGGATTATTACCGTGAGGACTGAATGAGGTAATGTAGGTAAAAGCATGGAGAATATTACTTTGCTCATAGTACTCACATTCAAGTAGGAAAAAGATCTAAACACCTCATAGGAGAGGTACAGGCTGCCCTTGGCCAAGTGATGTGGGCAGTGTGTGCCTGGGGCCTCTGAGAGGGAGGACTTCCTGGAGGAGGAATCCTCCAAGAGTCTGTATGGTTTGAGGAACACTTCTGGCTGGAGGAAACC